>NC_081824.1:386093328-388593328 GCF_030867095.1 Alligator mississippiensis
GCCTCATATATACATTGAATAGGAGGAGACAAAATGGAGTCCTAGGTTATCCCACAGAAAAGATCTCAAGGGGATGACAAGCACTTATCCATTCCTACCTTATGAGACTTCTCTGTTAGGAAAGAACAGAATCAATCTAAAGCTGTCCTGTGAATACTCACCATGTAATGTAAATGCTTTATTTCCATCTCATGGTCAACTGTATCAAAGGCCTCCTGAAAGATTAAGTTAGATCAACAGGGTTAGTTTGCCCTATTGAGCTGCATAAGATCATTGGACAAGACTCCGTGCTACATCAAGGATGAAAACCAGACTGACAAGGGTTCAAGAAAACTGGAAATCCATGGAAAGAATCAGAGAATGGGTAGAGAACAAAAGTCAGCTGACCAAAAATTTTTACACACAATTCAAATTTTTATGTTGTGAAAGAAGTCACCTTAGAACATGCATGTTGTGTAAAGGCCACCTGTTAACTGCATGAGTTGGTCTAATAAAAGATATCACATTTACCTAAAGAACCTTGTCTGATTGCTGTGATGTCACTCCATGTGCTTCATCCAGGGAACAGTTTTGTTACATTTGCATAACTTCCGGCTTGTCCGTATGTAGCAATTAGAACATAATATCTGCTTTCCTTTTGAAACATTACTTTTTTCAAAGGCTCCAAATGTACATGTGTCCAGACTCTTTGTTCTTAAGAAACACAAAGAGACTTTATTTTCAGGCTTGTTCCTTTTGCACATGGAAGCTTGATGAAAAAATGGGGATTGGACATACAAAAATCTGAGAGCTTCCTGCATTCGTGTTCTCACTGAATTACAAATAATCAGCTGCCTTGTTGCAGCTTGCCTTGTCTCAGTTCTTAAGAAGACCTGCTGTCTGTTTCAATTATCAATAGTATGCTTTAATGAACCGTATGCAAGAAAGACAGATTTGGGCCTGAGTGATAAACATATCTGTACTGCCTTGTCAGTTAATGTGCAGAATGCATGCTTGAAGAGACAAATGCAACATAAGATTAATCCCAGTGTTATAGTTAGGGGTCTACCTAATTTGCAGGGGGCTTACCAATTTTCATAAGTTGATCATAGCATAAATTCCTAATTCCATGGTTATTTCTCAGTGACCTTGCCCCTTTGCACTGATTGGCGGAGAGGCCTCAGAGGGCAGGAGGAACAAGGGGGTGGCCACCATATTGATTGCTGGCTGCCCTTCCTGCAGCCCCACCCTTTGGTGCTGATTGACCAAGAAGCCGTGACAGGGGGAGGAGGGAGAAGGGGTTATCCATCATCTTGTCTGTTGCCCCTCATGCCACCCTGCCACCCAGTGCCTTCCCTTCCCGGCAGCATTTTATTTTTATTAACTTTTTTTGGTTGTTGATTTCATGGATTTTGCAGGCAATCCTGCATTTTACAGTTTCTGCAAAATTCACAAAACTGAAAATTAAGTAGATCCCTAGTTATAGTTGTTTCACCAATTATGCTCAAAAGGCATCTTTGCTATAAGGCCATTTTGGAGGGCCAATAACTTCCCCAGGGAAGTTGTGCTTTAGACTAAAATTCTTTCTGCCTGTTTTTAGCTCAAAGTTAAATTATTTAAAGATAGGGAAATTGACTGCTGTGGGGAGATGACAACAGAAGGACTTTGCATCACTTTTTGGCCTTCTTCTTATACCCTTTAAGGAGCTTTGTGGCTTAGAGGGTATGCCCATATTTCAATTTCAAGCCTAATGGCAATGGGAAAGGCTGACCTAACCCTGGGATTACCCTGTGGGCACATGCCCACATAGCATATAGTGGCAAAATGGGAAGATGTTTTGCTAGAGCTCTAAAGGCTTGTTCTGGATTCATGCTAAAAGCTACAGTCAAAGCTTCATGTCTACAGTCAATCTAGCTGCAAAGGAGTGTTTGGTTCTTCAGGCTGAACTTCAAGCCGATGCACATCAACATGTGCGTCAACATTTGTGGTTTTTGTTGGGGTTTGTACATATTTTTACAATTACTTTCTGAGGAACACATGTGGTGTGTTTATTTCAGCACATAATCATTTCAATTTTCCCTGTGTACACATATGGCATTTATTTAGATAAACACGTTTCAATTACTGAGTTGCTTTATCCTTTAGTACTATCCCTGCGGCCCCCAACTTTATGCAAATTAAGTATTCCAGCACCTTAAGTGCATGAACGGATGACACTGACATGATTGGAATAGATTTCAATGAGCTTTAGCTCAGCCCCTAAAGAAAGCATCTAATTACTACAGCAATAGAGTGTAGAATAAAACACATAAATAGTCAGAAACGCACAATGTGATTTATGTCAAAGAGCCCAAAATAACAGCATCCAAAGGACTGTAATTTTATACTTTCATGACCCGGTTTTCAGCTGTGTTATTTACTTATAGTTGCTGTTGACTTCACTTCATTCTGCAGGGTTAAGGTTGCTCAGTATTTCTGAAGTTCCTAGGCATGGTATATGAAATATCAGTCATAAGATTTCACTGAGATGTATCACTGAATGCAGTAGTGCTTACTTAACATGCAAGCACAAATATTCATCTGTACCTCTGCAATATTAAGCTTGAGCTTTCCCTTCTGCAGTAAAACCAAGGGAAGGAGCCTAAGGGGGAAGCAAATATCCTAAGAATCACTATTATGCAGGTTTACCTATATAAACTGGGAAGATAAGCCCCACATCATTCTGTTGGAGTTAGAAATCCCTCAATCATTATCATGCAACAAGGTTTCAATGCCTATTCTTAGCAGGAAGGAAAAACTATAATTTTAGAAGCCCTGAACCTCTGGTCTGGTTTTAAGGTCCCACCTCTACTGACTGTGGCTTCTCCAATAATTTCTTTAAAATAGCTTCTCCAATGTGGAAGAGGTTGTTGGAAAAGGAAAGCTCTGCAAAGGATGCCAGAAATAAGAAAGTGGCGCCAATGAGGCTTTCTTTTCTGCGGGAGAGACAAGATCCACATAAGTTTCAAAAGCATACTTTATTTTAACAGGACCCTTACTGGGCTTGCTGCATTACAGGACAAATGTGGCACCTGCTTAAATTAGTTACAGAGATGAAGAATGGAAAAACAATACAAGGCAGGTCTGGGCAGAGGAAAATAAAGGCCATAACAAAATCAGCTGGTTATGCAGTTCAATAATAGATGTGTATTTGTATGACTATTAAAAGTGGCTGTTTTTAAAGAAATAATAATTATTATTGAGTCCATTCTTGGGAACAGAATGCAACAATAGCATCACAAGCAGGGCACTGAAGCATATTGCCTGTTATCAGACAGTTTAGATGTTTAAATCAACATGCAAAAGTGCACTTGTTATATAACACCCTCTCCAAAGAGAACCTTTGACATGTATTTCCAATGTTACATAATATCCCCATTTCCATGGCAGCCTTTCCTGCTGCACAATCTCAAGTGCTCCTCAACCTCCCCCACATTAACAGTACTTCTAAAAGTCATTGGTTCCTGCTAGATCTTTATCTGTGGTTTGTCCCTGAACCAACTTTGCTTGCAACAAGCGGAAAACAATTTAGGTGATAAACTTTTATCATTCTTGCAGGCCTTGAGACTGAGGCAGAGCCTTCTCCTGTGCCTTGCAGGCACTATGCTAGCTTGCTGAATCAATCATTTTGTGAAGACAATGAAGGAGGGTTCTCTAAGAAAGAAACACAAACCCTAAGCAAGTTACCCATGGGTGGATCATGGGAAAGGTTGTGAAGTTATATTTAACTGTAACTACATTTCACCTATGATTTGTTTTCTGTTGACAAGTTTAAAAAAATGTACAATACATATTGATAAGATATGGGTCAAATGTTAGATTTTAAAGGAAAACTGATTTTAAAAGGCTCACTGAAATCAAAGGCTAATATCCTTTTTTTGATAAGAACAGCAAGCTATTTTGAGACAATCACTTGCTTTTCTGATTCCTGAAAGAAGTGTCAGGAAGTTGATGTCCTTGAGGGGAAATTTAATTATAAACTAAAAGCTCACTGAATGTATAGCAATCCTGCTGAACCACAGAAATACCCTTTGTGGTATTTGTTGCAGCTCCCATGTTTTCAAATGAACTACCTGAATTAGAGTTGGCATGTTAAATGACCAAAGCTTGATGCAATCTATTTTATACAGAAATCAAGTCAGTGAAGATTTTTCTCCCAAATTCAATGCAATTAAGACTTTTGCACTGCAATATACCCCATGCCAAGTTGCATTACCAAAGCTTTAAACTTTTTCAGAGGTAAGTGCCTATCCTAGAGTCTACAGTAGTCAATATCAACATACTAATGAAGCTCTGCCTTTAAGGCAGGGGTGGGCAAAATACGGCCCGGGGACCAGATGTGGCCTGCCAGGCCATTCTATCCGGGCCTTAGGGCCCCTAAAACATTTAGAAAATTAATATTTATCTGCCCCTGGCTACCTATCATGCGGCCCTCGATGGCTTGCCAAAACTCAGTAAGCGGCCCTCCACCCAAAATAATTGCCTGCACCTGCTTTAAGTCATGTGCTTACTCCTATTCATAGCCATTCCATTGGATGGGAATGCAGAATCATGCTCCTCTTGAAGAACACCAGAGTGAATAATCTGTTTGGGGATGTGAGCGTTATGGGCTCCTAGAGATGTGCAGGGAGCCGGCTCTGACATGCTGGAAATCCAGTGTGTTGGAGCAGACTCAACTAATTGAGTCTGCTAGAGCACAGAAATTACCATGCTCCAGCAGATTCCAGGATCGTGTGTATCAATCAGTGTTCCCACTGAAAAATTGTGGCAGGAGCACTTTAACTGCCCCACTGACATTTTTCAGCATGGGGGATGCTGATACACGTGACAATTGGGTGCCTTCAATTAGTGTGGCTCACTAATTAAAGCACACCCCACTCCTCCCCTCCCAGAGCACAATGTAAAAATGCCCTGTGTTCTCTGAATTTTTGGATTCAATTTGTTCCTTCTATTAACAAGTGCAGCTCCATTATAAAGTTCTTGGCAATCCCCTGCTTTGTAGGTAGGAAGAGGGAACTATACAGAGCTGATCACCCAGAATTAGTTCCATCAGCCTGATAGAGATGGAGAAATGGAGTAAGGATTGATGAAATGATGGGAAACCCTTACTAAAGCCCTCTAAATCTTCATCAGCAGTCAGCAAATCCTGCTACACTTGTTACATCAATAGCGAGATGCAAAATGAATTCATTTCACACAGGAAATTGACTATCTATTTTATGCTCCTTGTTTTTCCTCTTCTTCAGCTGACTGTTGTACAATTTCACATTAATCCCTGTGGACAATATAACAGAATTTCACCCATCTTTAAAATATGCTAAGTATAAATACAACTAACAAGTTATAAATGGTCGAACAATTTCTAACATAAATATTTGGTCTTTGCTTTCCTGATGTACCAAGATAACATTAACTAGCATACTCTTTTTATGGGTCTATGTTAATGGATACATGATTTTACATTAGATATGAGATAATGTCCTTTTCCATCCTAGTTCCATTTATAGGTAGAAAAGCCAGTCCAATGAATGCCAAACTAAATCAAAATGATCACATATTTCAAATTTTCCCTGAGTAAACAAAAAGAATATTCCTCAGTTGTCCAAACAATGGTGTTGAATCATTCGGTGTGTCTAGTCTATTGGCATTAGGAGGGCAATAACTATAACAGAGAAAACCCAACTGTTCATCCCTCTGGCTAGTGGCTATGTGTTTTTGATGTGTTGATAATTCTTGTACACACGTGCCAATAACTTTGAAGAAAGTTCAGATACTAGCTTGAGACTCAGCAGATACTAGTTCAATTATTTTCTTCCTGTACAACCTTGGACAAGTCTCTAAGGTTCATAGACTCAAAAGTATCAACCTTCCAATGATTTCAATGGATGACAAAGAGTTTGCATGTCTTTCCACCAAAATTATACATTTTTCCAGGCTCTAAAAAAGTCTCACTCTCCTGTTAATACTGAGTCAATGGCAACTTGGTCTGTAGCCCTAACAAGGTATTCTATGATGCATTAGAAGACATAAAAGGAGTCAACAGATAAACCAACAGATCAACGAATGTCCTATGATCTGTGTTTCACTATGGTCACATGTGGGTCATTACAGTAAACCCACTTCTTGATGTTATTTTTTGACCTACTGGCTCTTATTCTAAGGCTATTTAACCATGTTCATGTTAACCAATCTTTCTCTGCATAACTATAAGCATTTTTATGTCCTCATTAAGTGTGTAGAGGTGTGAGTACCGCAATTGAACTAAGTTGCCTACATATATATGAAACCTGGGTCTTGATTTGCTACATACTTCTACTCCCCACCAGCAAGTGTGAATGATAACACTGCCCTACCTCTTAAGAGCACTGTGAGAATATATACATTTGAATGTGAGACACCAGATACTGTCATAAGAGGAGGCCTGATAGGTATAGATGTTAGATTTTTTTTATATATATATCACACACATGTAATTCTTTACCTTCACCTCCTAGAAAAAAAATAACATTATGAGTCTATCCCTTGTACTTTTCTCTGTAACACAGTGATGTAAAGCTGCCCTGACAAGCTACTATTAAAATATTCCCAGGAAAACTGTACTAATAAAATGTACCTATGTAAGAAAAGCCTTGGGCAGGGTCAGGTGCCATTTTTATGGCAGTGCCTTTAGAGTACTGTATCCCAGCAATCTTGGACCATACTGTCATTCATTGTAATCTGTCACTGGTGAATTCTTTTACTTGCTTTGATCTCAGCTCTAGGTTCTCGAATAAAATTGCTCTCTCTGCCACTTTGTTCTCATTTGTCCCTGACCACCAAGATGGTCCCTATCTCCACATTTTCTCAAAGTGTTCATTATTTTTCTCCCCTGATATACCACATTCTAGTAGGCATATTATGTCGCCCTTACTTGGTTCATCTCTGGTTCAATCTGTTCCCATCTTTTCCTTGTTATGATACTCCTGACATTAAGCAAATCTATTGTCAATGCCATTTATGTTTTGTTTTAAAATGAGTGCACCCATCCCTTTAATGTTCACCCATGCTTGCTTTGAGCTGAACGCAGCTATCCCTTTAAGGTTTATCTGTGCCACTGCTAAAGGTGGTCAGCTCCTCCCCCTCCCTCACTCACATTCCTGTAGCCCAGGAGTATCCAAACTTTTTGAATGTGGGGCAGGATCACAAACTTTTTATCACCCAGTGGGTCAGTGAGCCATATTCAAAGACCTCACAGGAAGTGACGTCACATCAGGAAGTGATGTCACATGACCTTTGACACCAATGAAGTTGCAGGAAGTGACAATGAAATGGGTCTGGAAATATGCACATGTGTGATGCAGCAGACAGAGCCAAAGCAGCTATTGGGATGTGCTGGGAAGCACACACACACACACACACACACGTGCGCACACACACACACACGCGCGCGCACGCACACACACGCACACAGCCTCAACCCGGCCCCAAGGCACCCCCAGGTCTGCACGGGAGCTTACCCCATGCCTCTGTCCACCCTGGCCCAGCCCCGAGGTGCCCCCAGCTCCACACGGAAACTTACCCCATGCTTCCATCTGCCCCGGCCCAGCCCTGAGGCATCCCCAGCTCTGCATGAGAGCTTACCCCATGCCTCCATCTGCCCCGGCCTGGCCCCAAGGCACTCCCAGCTCTGCATGGGAACTTACCTTGTGGGCAGGGCATGGGCCATGCTCCAGCTGCCCTTGCCATGTGCCGGGGGTAAGGGGCGGAGCCCATCCCCACCTCATCAAATTAGGCATGGCTGGGGCAGCCCTGCTCCCTGCAGCCCTAGGGGCAGCTGCAGCAGGACCCGGCCCACTGATGAGCTGGCCCCTGCGGGGGTATGTGGCCCTCCCCTCGCTGCTGGCTGGGGCCCACAGGCTAGCCCTGCTGGCCTCGCCGCTGCCCCGCCACCATGGCTCCGAGTCCTGCCGCCACCGCCACAGCCCCGCGCTCTGCGGCGGCCCTGCCGCCACCGCCGCAGCTCCATGCTCTGCCGGTGCGGCTCTGCCAGCACTGCCACCATTGCCACTGCCACCGCCGCCGCAGCTCTGTGCTCAAACACCATGGCTTCACCGGCACTGCTGCCGCGACTCCATACTCTGCTGCCATGGCTCTGCCAGCGCTGCTGCCACTGCCGTGGCTCCGCACTCCACAGCCGCGGCTCCGCACCGCTGCCATGGACCTGCGTTCTGCTGCGGCTGTGGCTCTGCTCCACCACTGCCTCCATGGCTCTGTGGGTCAGATGAAATGGCTTGGCGGGCCGCATGGCGGCCCGCAGGCCATATGTTGGACAAGCGTGCTGTAGCCTTTGCAAGCTGCCAGACAGTAGAATCATAGATTCAGAGAAAATTAGAGTTGAAAGGAACCAACCCCCTGCTCAAAGTAGGACCACACCTAAATAGACTGTCCCAGTCAAGATTTTGTCTAGCCAGGTTCTAAAAATCTCCAAGGATGGAGAGTCCACAGTCCCTCTGGGTAACCTGTTCCAGTGTTTTACTACCCTCCTAGTGAGAAAATTCATTCTAATATCTAACCTGAATGTCCCTTGCTACAACTTGAGACCATTGCTCCTTGTCATCTGTCACCACTGAGAACAGTCTAGCTCCATCCTCTTTCAAAGCCCTCCTTCAGGTAGTTGAAAGCTGCTATTAAATCCCCTCTCAGTCTTCTCTTCCTAGACTAGATAAGCCCAGTTCTCTCCACCTCTCCTCATAAGAAACTTTTGCATTTCAGGAGGCTTACATATTTCCACCTCCCTGCCTCTTCCCAGCTTCTGGTCTCCACTCTGGGCTGCAGCCCTGAGGTGTTAGTGGCAATAAACTGCTCTGCAGTTCTTCTGACTCACCTCCCTCTTTATCAGGTTTTTTCTTCCTGATCTTCATCCCCTGCATTTTTCCAGCCTCTCTCTCCAATTCTTTCTCTTGCCCTAGCTCCACTTCTGTTGCCTTAGGGTGTCTTCTTTCTGCCCCACACCTACCTCCTAGTCCGAGTTGTTTGCCATTCCTGCCTTCCCTTCCATTCTGTCTCCTATCTCCTCTGGCACTGCCTCAATCACATACATTTTGCACACACCCCCTCCTTCCTGCAGGGTTTCTTCCACAATTTCTACCTATGTCTAACCCTTCCTCTCCTCTGCTCTCTCCTCTGGGTTTTGTTGTTGCTCAAGGGGTCTAACTAAACTTACTTTGGAGCACCTACAATACAAGTGTCCTTCTCCCTTACAAATAGTGCAGTTTAGGGACTCCTGGCACTCTACTGCTCTATTTAAACTACGCTCGTCAGGGGGGAGGGGAAGATGAGGGCATGGGAAGCTGTGGACCACCAAACCATGTGGCACCCACAAGGACAGCCCAGCCTGAAGAAAGAGAGCATTGGGAACCTGAAAACCATGGGGAGGCCAGCACTACGGCACAGGTAAGAAACGAGAAGGTAAGAATCAAAGGGCCCCTTGGGACTCGGAGCGGGGGGGCAGCAAAGGCACCAGTCGCAGGGTTCAAGTGCCTATATACTAATGCTAGGAGCATGGGAAACAAGCAGGATGAACTAGCGCTCCTGCTTGCACTAAACACCTATGACTTAGTGGGGCTAACAGAAACCTGGTGGGATTCATCCTGTGACTGGGCAGTACATATTGAGGGCTATAGATTGTACAGAAAGGACAGGGTGGGGAAGGGGTTGCGCTCTATGTCAGTGAGCAATATACATCAACCCTCATCAAGACGGAATCCAAGGATGAGGAAGTAGAAGGATTGTGGGTTAGGCTACATGGAGGGCAAGGAGAAAGGGATTTGGTCGTAGGGGTCTGCTACAGACCCCCACATCAAGGGGAAGAAAAAGATTCGGGGCTCCTGAGACAACTCTCGGAGAGCATAAAAGCTAAAGAGGCGGTAGTCATGGGGGACCTAAACTACCCGGACATCTGCTGGGAGTCACAGACAGCAAAGTCCCACTGCTCACGCAGGTTTCTAACCTGTGTACAGGACCTCCACCTGACTCAGGAGGTACACGGTCCCACTAGGGGGAATGCCATACTGGATCTGGTATTGGCAATGGGAGATGACATGGTAGCGGACCTCCAGATCGGTAGCCATCTGGGGGACAGTGATCACCTAATAATAGAATTCACCATAAGACGGCGAGTGGGTAAGGTAACTAGTAGGGTGAAAGTGCTAGACTTCAGGAAAGCTGATTTCAATGAACTCAGGCGATTAGTCAAGGACGCACTGCAGAGTAGGAGATTTGAAGAAATGGAAGCCCAAGAAGGGTGGCTGTGCCTTAAGGAAACAATCCTTCGGGCACAGAGTGAGACGATCCCCGAGAGAGGCAAAAGAGGGAAAGGGGCCAGGAGGCCTCCCTGGCTGACCAGAGAAATCCAGGGCAGCCTAAGGGACAAAAGGGGAGCACATAAAAAGTGGAAACAGGGAGAGATCACCAAAGGTGAATATACCTCCTCTGCTCGTGCTTGTAGGGAGGCAGTTAGACGGGCCAAAGCTACCATGGAGCTGAGGATGGCAACCAAGTAAAAGACAACAAGAAATTGTTTTTTAGATATATAGGGAGTAAAAGGAAGGCCCAGGGAGGAATAGGACCCCTGCTAAATGGGCAGAAACAATTGGTGACAGACAGGGGGGACAAGGCTGAACTCCTCAATGAGTTCTTTGCCTCAGTGTTCCTAAGTGAGGGGCACGACAAGTCTCTCACTGGGGTTGTAGAGAGGCAGCAGCAAGGCGCCAGACTTCCATGCATAGACCCTGAAATGGTGCAGAGTCATTTGGAAGAACTGGATGCCTTTAAGTCAGCAGGCCCGGATGAGCTCCATCCAAGGGTGCTGAAGGCACTGGCCGACATCATTGCAGAGCCACTGGCGGGAATATTTGAAAGCTCGTGGTGCACGGGCCAAGTCCCAGAGGACTGGAAAAGGGCCAACGTGGTCCCCATTTTCAAAAAGGGGAGGAAGGAGGACCCGGGCAACTATAGACCTGTCAGTCTCACCTCCATCCTTGGCAAAGTCTTTGAAAAAATTATCAAGGCTCACATTTGTGAGACCCTGGCAGGAAAAATTATGCTGAGGGGAAATCAGCACGGGTTCGTGGCAGGCAGATCGTGCCTGACCAATCTAGTTTCTTTTTATGACCAGGTTACAAAACGCCTGGACACAGGAGGAGGGGTGGATGTCGTATACTTAGACTTCAGGAAGGCCTTCGATACGGTATCCCACTCCAGACTGGTGAACAAGTTAAGAGGCTGTGACTTTGATGACTACACAGTCCGGTGGGTGGTGAATTGGCTGGAGGGTCGCACCCAGAGAGTCATGGTGGATAGGTCGGTTTCGACCTGGAAGGGTGTGGGCAGTGGGGTCCCGCAGGGCTCGGTCCTTGGACCGATACTCTTTAATGTCTTCATCAGTGACTTGGATGAGGGAGTGAAATGTACTCTGTCCAAGTTTGCAGATGACACAAAGCTATGGGGAGAGGTGGACACACTGGAGGGCAGGGAACAGCTGCAAGCAGATCTGGACAGGTTGGACAAGTGGGCAGAAAACAACAATGCAGTTCAACAAGGAGAAATGCAAAGTGCTGCACCTAGGGAGGAAGAATGTCCAGCACACCTACAGCCTAGGGAATGACCTGCTGAGTAGCACGGAAGTGGAAAGGGATCTTGGAGTCCTAGTGGACTCCATGATGAACATGAGTCGGCAGTGTGACGAAGCCATCAGAAAAGCCAATGGCACTTTATCGTGCATCAGTAGATGCATGACGAATAGGTCCAAGGAGGTGATATTTCCCCTCTATCGGGCACTGGTCAGACCGCAGTTGGAGTACTGAGTGCAATTCTGGGCGCTGCAATTCAAGAAGGATGCGGATAACCTGCAGAGGGTCCAGAGAAGGGCCACTCGTATGGTTAAGGGCCTGCAGACCAAGCCCTACGAGGAGAGACTAGAGAAACTGGATCTTTTCAGCCTCCGCAAGAGAAGGTTGAGAGGCGACCTTATGGTTGCCTATAAGTTCATCACGGGGGCACAGAAGGGAATTGGTGAGTATTTATTCACCAAGGCGCCCCCGGGGGTTACAAGAAATAATGGCCACAAACTAGCAGACAGCAGATTTAGATTGGACATTAAGAAGAACTTCTTCACAGTTAGAGTGGCCAGGGTCTGGAACGGGCTCCCAAGGGAGGTGGTGCTCTCCCCTACCCTGGGGGTCTTCAAGAGGAGGTTAGATGAGCAACTAGCTGGGGTCATCTAGACCCAGCACTCTTTCCTGCTTATGCAGGGGGTCGGACTCGATGATCTATTGAGGTCCCTTCCGACCCTAACATCTATGAATCTATGAATCTATGTCCTACCCGTTCCCATCTGTAGCACACCATGAGGGACAGTGTGCGGACAGGTGCCATACTTCTCCACATTTGCTGCACCATTTAAGTTGCCCATGGTATATTATAAAACCCCAGTGTGCCCCAATATAGATCACTGATGGGAGATGCATCACTCCACCTGTGCTCCCCTCATCTGTTTGTAACACTACTTGTGCCCTCCAAGATCCCATCCAGATACCATATTTATCCCTTACTTTCTTTAGCAACATTACCCTTTGGATGTATTTTTTCCATGCATCTTTCTATGTCTTCTGCCTCTAGTACATCTCTGTACATTCAAACTATAACCACTCTTTTTCTTGACTTTTCCCCTGCTATGAACTTTTTCCTCCCTCTTAATTCTTCCCTCCTATGTTCCTGTTCATATTTCTTCCAAAAGTTCTCATACCCTTCTCCATCCCGTAAGTCAATTCCCAAGTCTTTTGGTTTGAGAAAGCAATCAGGCTGGTGAGATGTTTTGCCTGCACCTCCAAGAGTACTTTTTCCAGATAATCATATCTGATCCTGCCTCCCTTCACTGGTTAAATATGCCTTTATCCACAGTCTCCGCTCCTCACTAGTTTCCCTTGTTTTCTCTTCCATGTTATCCTGCCATGCCACTCCCAGTGGGCCGGCCTGCCATCCTGCTCCCACTGTCCTCTGCTTCTCACATGACAAAACTTGCTCTGTCTCCCACTCTCCTCTGTTTCTGTCTTCCTTCTGGCATCATCATTCTCTTCATTGCTGCCTCCACCATTGCTCTTGCTGTCACCTTGTTTCTTCGTTTCTTTTCCAGTTTGTCTACTTTCCATCTGTCTTTAGATCTTCATTTCCTCTATGCAACTCTTTTTCCATGCTTACTTGCTACCACTGCCATTGTTTTGAGCGTTGGGTCTCCCTTTTCCATACCTTATGCCCCGACACTCTGTTGATCCCTTTCTCTGCCTTTAAGATATTGATGAGCACGGATCCTGGTTTTCTCCGATAAAAAAACCCCCAATTTTCAGATTTAAAAAGTAAGCCAAAATCCACATTTCTCCATGAATAAAATGAAATACCACATATCTCGATATCTACGTGGTATTTCATATATATATATGGTATATTTCATTTTAATCATGGAAACATGTGGACTTTGGGTTACTTTTTAAATTGAAAAATTGGGGA
Organism: Alligator mississippiensis; assembly: GCF_030867095.1. Taxonomy (NCBI): domain Eukaryota; kingdom Metazoa; phylum Chordata; order Crocodylia; family Alligatoridae; genus Alligator; species Alligator mississippiensis. The sequence continues at coordinate 386,106,889 of NC_081824.1, forward strand.
TTTTTTTTTATCATCAGAGAAAATCAGGATCCCTGTTGATCAGGCTTTCAATGCTGATGGGATACTCCCACTCAATAGGTCAGTGCAGCCCATCTGAATAAGATATATGGTAGTGCCCATTGCATGAAGTCACCCTCAAAACTGACACTTTTTCAAGTCCTAGTGAGCCATTACACTGAATACAATTCAACAGCCCTCTTCACTACCACAGCTGAGCTTTTTACCCATTTCCCATTACACCTTTTTGTTCCCATTACACATTTTTTTCTCATTTCCAGTGATTCCTGTTTCTTCACCAGCCTTAAATATCTGGCAAGTATCACCAACAAGAGCCCCAAACATTTCACCCAGAACCCCTCTGTCACCCCTGCCCTCAGCCTGTCACATATGATTAGTGTGGCCCCACTCTCTATAAGGTGGAACTGGGCCAGGCTTCCCTCTGTCCAATCTGCATATACATTTTTACAGGATACCAGGACTCAAGATAAGAACACATGGTTTCTGTCATGAGTGGGACACTAATTAGCAAATTGATAATTTGTGGGAGATATCTGGAGTACACATAGAGATTAAGCAGAGCTGAACTGTGGGGTCACTATGGTTTGAAACACTGTTGACTGTCAGGGCCCAGCCCAATGAATTATATGGTAAATCATAAGCAGAGATCCTGATTTTCTCCTTGATAAAAAATAGCATATTCTCTGACCCCCCCCCCGATCCATAATTAAAGGCCCCCCCGCAGCCCCCTCCCCCTGGCCTTGCTGGTGTCCCTCACTTCCCCCCTCCACAGCCTCCTGGCCCTCACTCCCCCCACAACAATCCCCTAGTCCTGCTGGTGCCCCTCACACCCCCACAACATCCCCCCAGCTCTCCTGGTGCCCCTCACACCTTTCACAGCCTCCCTAGCCCTGCTTGTTCCCCTCAATCTTGCCACAACAGCCCCCCAGCCCTACTGGTGCCCCATACTCACCCCACAGCCCTGCTGGTATCCCTTGCCCCTCACCCCAGCCTCTGGCACAGATCTTTGAGAGCTCCTGGCACTCTGGTGTAGTACCCGAAGATTGGAAGAAGGCCAATGTGGTGCCTATCTTCAAGAAAGGAAGGAAAATGGATCTGGCAAACTATAGGCCCACCAGCCTGACTTCTATCCCAGGGAAGATCTTAGAAAAGTTTATTAAAGAGGCCATCCTTAATGGACTGGCCGACGCAAACACCCTGAGGAACAGCCAGCATGGGTTTGTTGCGGGTAGGTCTTGCTTGACCAATCTCATTTCCTTTTATGACCAGGTGACCTATCACCTGGACAAGGGAGAAGAGATTGATGTCATATATCTTGACTTCAAAAATGCCTTCAATCTGGTATCCCATGATCACCTCTTGGAGAAACTGGCCAACTGTGGCCTTCGGTCCACCACAATCCGCTGGCTGGGCAACTGGCTCCATGGTCGGACCCAGAGGGTGGTAATTGACAGAAGTCAATCGTCATGGTGTCCTGTGACCAGTGGGGTCCCCCAAGGCTCTGTCCTTGCACCCATATTGTTCAACATCTTCATTAATGTTGTGGACATTGGAGTCAGAAGCGGACTGGCCAAGTTCACCGATGACACCAAACTTTGGGACAAAGCATCCACCTGAAGACAGGAGGACAATCCAGGCTGACCTGGACAGGTTCAGCAAATGGGCAGACGAGAACCTGATGGTGTTTAACATTGAAAAATGCAAGGTTCTTCACCTTTGGAGGAAAAACCTGCAGCATACTTATAGGCTCGGCAGTGCTACGCTGGCTAGCACTATGGAAGAAAGAGACTTGGGGGTCATCATTGACCACAAGATGAACATGAGCCTGAAATGCGATGCTGTGGCTAGTAAAGCGACCAAAACACTGGCTTGCATCCATAGATGCTTCTCAAGCAAATCCTGGGATGTCATTCTCCCCTTGTACTCAGCCTTGGTGAGGCCACAGCTGGAGTATTGCGTCCAGTTTTGGGCTCCACAATTCAAAAAGGATGTGGAGAAGCTTGAGAGAGTCCAGGGAAGAGCCACGCGCATGATCAGAGGTCAGGAAAACAGACCTTACGAGGACAGGCTGCGATCTATGAGGCACAGGCTGAGATCTGGAAAAGCACAGGCTCAGGAGTGATCTGATGGCCACCTATAAGTTTATCAGGGGTGACCACCAACATCTGGGGGGGAACGTTTCTTCACCAGAATGCCCCAAGGGATGATGAGGTTGAATGGTTACAAACTACTACAAGACCGTTTCAGGCTGGACATAAGGAAGAATTTCTTTACTGTCCGAGCCCCCAAGGTCTGGAATAGCCTGCCATCAGAAGTGGTTCAAGCACCTACATTGAACAACTTCAAGACTAAATTGAATGCTTATCTTGCTGGGATCCTATGACCCCAGCTGACTTCCTGCCCTTTGGGCGGGGGGCTGGACTCAATGATCTTCCGAGGTCCCTTCCAGCCCTAATGTCTATGAAATCTAAGTCTATGAAACCCACAGCCCTGCCCCCTGCCAGAGGGGGCCCCCAGCTGCTAGGGCTACGGGGCCAGGGACTGAGGTCTCCAGCCCCCTGCCCCCGACAGGTGGCAGCTGCTGCAAGAGAAGGAGCACAGAGCTGGCTCCCCTCCCACTGTCTGCCTGCTGTGGACTCAGACAGGGGTGGGGGTGGGTCCGACTCCCAGCCACAGCGCACACTCCCAGGGGCAGGGGGACCCGCACCCCCCAGATCTGTGCATGGGGTGGGGATGGGACAGGGGCAGGCTGCAGGCTCATGCTCCCCACCCTGCTGCCCTCCCCCAGGGCCTCCTCAGCACAGAGTATGTTACCCGGCATGGCAGGGCACAGCGGGGCCACGCAGGAAAGCTGCTTGCCCCTGTGAGCTCTGTGCTCCCCTGGTGACACTCCCCTTATGTGCACAGGCAGCACAGGTGGCTTCATGGGGTTGTGCCCCTCACTGCTGCCCATGCGTGCAGGGGAAGTGTGGCCAGGGAAGCATGGAGCTCACAGGGTCAAGCAGCTTTCCTGCACAGTCCTGCAGTGCTGTGTCATTCTGGGTCACACTTGCTGCACTGCAGAGGCCCCAGGGGAGGGCAGCAGGGTGGGGAGCATGAGTCCACACCATGCACCCACCCTGTCCCTGCCCCATACACAGATCTGGAGGGCGCAGGTCCACCCTGCCCTCTGGAAGTGCATACTGTGACAGGGAGCCAGCCCCACCCCTGCCCCTGAACAAGCCACCCATGGCCTTGCCCTCCTCCTCGCAGGGTCTCTGAGGCCACTCATTGTGGTCCCGGGCCCCAAGTCCCACAGCAGCCCCAGCTCTGTCCAACTCCCTCCCTATGGGGGCCCCAATCCCCCACACACTTACCTGCAGGAGCTGCTGTCCAGGCTGCCTAGGGCCATGTGCATATACATGCACGTGGCACCCCCTGCCTAACCGCCCTGTTCCTGCTCCCTCCAGCCCCTTGCAGGCTGGAACTATGCCAGCCTACAGAGGGCTCACTGCAAAACTACAAAACTGTGGGTTTCTCTGCTAAAATGAGAAATCTGCATTTTACTCTAGTAAAGGGGGAAATCTGTGGTTTACTCTGTTTTTCTGTGGGAAATGGAAAGCCCAGATCCCTGATCATAAGCCTTTTGGCTTTGAGCTAATACCATGCATAATTGCTGCTTAAAGGTGTGTTTATGGAGTACCTGGGCTAAAACTTTCAGCAGATTCTAAAAAGTTAAAATGCCTCAATTTGGGAGGAAATGAATTCTTAAAGGCTTGTTTGTTTCAAAGTCAGTGTTCTCAAATTTGCTCCTCACTTCCATATGCTCAGGGAGAGCATGATCTGACAGGAAGGGGGATGGGGAGGAGGAGCTGGGGGAAGGGGCTGCACAGGAAAGAAGTTGGAGCAGGCAGAGGGCAAGGTTGGAGTGGGCAAAGCCCCCAGCCCCTCACCCAGATTTATTTTCCCTCCTGTAGCAGTGGGAGGGGGACAAATTCAAGGCAAAACTCCAATAATTTGACTCTATACCTGGAAAATTAAAACAAATTCATAAATTTTCCATATATAAAATCTAATTATTGGGAGGTTGTTTTATATTCAGGGTTGTCTTATATTTGAGTAAATATGGTAATTCTTGCCCTATACTGAATAGGAAGCCAAGACAACTATCAGGATGAGGCACTTAAACTAGTTATGATGCCTAATTTTAAGGCACCTGCATTTTTTTCTGGAACATGATCACAAAAGCCCCAAAACAAGAATTCAGTATGTCAGTGTCTTTGGGGAGCCAAACACAAGAAGGTTTGGAAAACCCTGCCCCCCCCCCCCCATACATTAGATCTGTGGTTGATTCTATTTTCAAAAGTTGAAATTACACAGAAAAGACTCTAGCACTGGCAGTTTATTTTTCTATTTCCATAGTCTCCTGATCAGGTCAGCTGGTTTAAGAAAAAAATAGAGCACTAAATACTGTGATGAAATATACGTCATTAGGAAAAAATGGGTTTAGGCATCCTATTGACATCAAAATAAACATCTGTTAAGACAAATAATTTACAAAAACATCTATTCATAGACCGTCTCTGATAAACATACTTTTACTAAACAGATCCCATTGATGTCTTTCCATTGATGAGAGGTTGATGAAAACTGAAGGTCACAAAAAATAACTGCAGACAGAAAATCTAATGAGTGTATAAACCACCAGGTGGAGTAAGGGAGTTGGGAAGTATTAGGGCAGATGGAGGACAAGGTGCAGGTGAGTTACATGTTGGAATAGTAATTTGAATTTCCCACCTCCATGGTGAGTTCTCAACTTGCAGGCCTTCCTGAGAGGAAAAAGATAAGGGTGGGGAGGGAAAGAGGGAGGAGTGTTCAGTAGGGTTATCATATTTCCAGTTTCAAGAAAAGGGACTCCTGTGGGGGGGGGGGGGGGATATGATTGTGGGGAGCCTGTGCATTGCTCCTGCCCCTCACTCCCAAGCTACAGCCTTACCAGCCCCGCTGCTGCCCCTCACTCCCAAGCCAGTACCCTGCCCCCCAAACCATGCCAGTGCCCCTCATTTCCAATCCTCAGCTCTCCTGTCCCTGCCGATACCCCTCACTCCCAAACCCACAGCCCCCTGCCCCCCCAGCCCTGCCAGTGCCACTCACTCCCAACCTGAAGCCCCCAACTCCCCCAAGCCCTGCTGCCCACCCAGCTGCCTGCTGCCCACAAAGAACTCGCCTACCCACTTTCCCTGCTGGAGGGGCAGGTAGCTCCCCCACCTCCCTGCCTGCTGCAGCCCTACCACCGACAGGCACACACAAGGACACACATGTGCACATGCGCACACACACACACACACACACACATGCGTGTATGCACAAACACATATACACACATGTATGCACGCACACAGATTTACCTGCCTGCAGCTGCTGGGGCCCACATGATGGTTCTGCCTCCAATCACCCTGCCCGCCCTCACCTGAGCCCCAAGTAGCTTTTGCTAGGGCAAGCCAGGAAGTACCGCAAAAGCAGAGCCAGAACAAAATCCCAGACATTTGCTGATATTTAAAAAAAACACCCAGATGAATATGGGAGGGAAAAAATGAGCACATGACCAGGAATACCTGGACATACGGTAAACCTGGTCTTTGGACAGTTAACTGAACACAATAGCAAATGCAAACAGGATGCTTAAAAAATAAAATTATGCAGAAAATCTGAGAGGAATATTACAGAAAACATTGGTAGACCTAAATCTGGAGCAGTTTCTCCAAGTTTTGATGTCTTGCGCCAAGAAAGATATACCATGCCAAGGGTGTTGAATATGTATCACTGGCTGATTTGGCTTGTTGGTCTTTTGGCTATGATCATAAATACCTATGATTTTTAACATTCACTAATACAGTTTTATATTTCTCCCAACTCTACAAACCTATGTCAAAGATTGTAAAGTAAGGTTCTTACACCTGAAAATAAAGCCTTTAATAAAATCTTTCCACTTTAATTGAGGCTGACAAATTGAACATCCATTCATTCCCAAACCATTTGTTCCAACACCTCACCCAACAAAGGAAAAAGAAACATATGTTCTATCTCTGTAATGAAACCATGAAATCCACTAGGTTCTTTGCTTTTAATACTGATTTTACATGGAAGGCAATCATATACTACAGAGATAATCATTAGTATAATATTCTAAGAATATTGCAGTCAGAATAAGAGTGATCATTTATATAACTTACATTTTTCTTTTATATTATATCAACATTTTTCCTACTAATTTCATTTTATTTTTTACATAAAATATCTTAACAGTCTGATATAGAGTCTAACATGTAAAAGCAGGCTTTCTTCATTTATGGTAAAGAAAACATTTTCCCACAAAAAAGAAACAATACATTAGGAGAGTTATTACAAAAGCAATTTCTAAGCTACTCCCACCATTGCTAGCATGCAGAGAATAACTTGAGTTAACTGTGACCTAGTTTTTTTAAACACTGTCAGTTAGTCCTAGAGTAGATAATAAAGTGATAATAAAGCAGGTGGCCCTCTTCATGTGCCAATAGATATATTCAAAAATTGAAATATTTTGATGGGGGTATAACTTCATAATATCTGTATAAGATTATCATGGATGTTATGGATATCTTCTTTGTGGTACTACATGCTGGAGTGTTTAAACCATCCATGTATTTAATTATGTTAAATAACACATTACATTCTGAGTCCTAATAAAGCCATGACCTTGAAATGCAGCTGGATTTTTCTACTTAGCTGGAAACTTGGAAAATCATGGAACAATACTGAACACAACAAAACTGTAGGAGTATGGGTATGCAAGGATAAAACAGGTGTTTCCTGTTGGTGGTCCAAGTTCCCAGGTGGGAACTCAAATCCCATATGAGAACAAAACTTATTATGCCTTATTTACTTAAAGGTAAGGTGCGACACATAAGTAACAGACTGAAAGAACATGTTTTTAATAAAGATCTGGTTGTGATACAATCTAACAAAAAACAGAGTATTTAAAGATAAACCCAGTCTCTGTCCTTAAACTGCCTTCTTCATTCCAAGAGTTGCAGATTATTATGTGATATTGTATTTCATATATATATATATATATATATATATATATATATATATGCTGCAAAACTTGCAATGCTACAGTAGCCTAGATGAAAAGCAAATTAATTAATAATTTGAATTTCAGTTTAAAGAAAGAATAAAATAGTGTATAAACTAACATTGTATGTGAAAAGTGCCAAGATAACTATAAAAAGAAGTAGATATAGACAAGGTTGGCATGCCACCAGAGTGAATGCTAGGTTCATTCCTGGTCAACAGATTTGGGACAGAGGGACAAACCACTCCATTTTTTAGCAATCACAATAATACCAACTCATTGCTCATACCATGGCCTCTGCCTTCTTCCCATGTCACCTTTCCTGCATATTATTGCTGTAATTAATCTCCTTTTTATAAAATTTGCTAAGTAGAGGGCTCTGAAAACAGATTACTTTTGGAGAACAGAAACAGCAGGGGAAAGAGCATTCATTACATGAGTCTCTTGTTTATTTTAAGAAATATTTTCCCATTTACAGACAAAAATGTCTCGGTTTATAACAATTAATAAAAACCCAGCTTCAGAATGCTTAGTTGCTTGTAATGGTGCTAAGATTGTATCTAGGATGCAAACGTATATGTAGACATTATATACAATATGAATTTTATAATTGCTGGCCCTTACAAAAGGATTTGCACTCCCCACAAGTAATATTAAGCTACCAGGTATAACCTAAATATATTATCCTGATTCCAGGGAGGTAAAGGAAGCTTTCAAGAATATCCATATACACATTAGATACCATCACCTCCTCACCTCTGAAAAGGCATCCACTTAAAATTAAACAGGAACTCTGAATGATGAAAATGGTACTGTTCATGCTAAAGGTATAAAGGTCAGATGTGATCCTCTGTGTGTTTGTGCAGGGAGATGATGGATTTCTCAGTCCTGCATTATCCTTTTTGGGGCAGTTTTATTTAGTTTCTACAGTTGTTTAGAATTTTTTCCAGGTTGTTTCCATTCTTTTCCTCAAGTGTTCCTCAAGTGTTCATAAAATGACATTTAACAGTTGTTACTGACCCTCACTTTACTTCTTTATGTTCTCTTAGCATACAAAACCCTCAACTGCAAGTTTGTTTGCCTTCTCTAAAGTGAGGTTAAGGAAAGAGTTTTAAAGGAAGCAGCTGTATAAACGTAGAGAATAGAGTAACTTTGCCCATTTTTTCATACAAAATTCTTTATTTCTCTTAATCTTACATATATTTTGAGGAAAACAATATTCTGTACCAGAACCCTTAACCCCTTATACTGTTATTAGAAAGAGAAAAATATCTAGTTCAATTGAAGAATATTCCCTTTGTTATCAAGAGAGGTACTCGGCCATGTTAGTCTGAAGTCAGTCAGAAGTCAAGGTAGATATGCAGCTTTATAGACTAACAAAATAAGTTGTATACGCACTCACACACATGTGTTTGCGTGCGTATGTGTGTATATATGTAAATATACATACATATATATAAACGTGTGTGTGTGTGTGTGTGTGTGTGTGTGTGTGTGTGTGTGTGTGTGTGTGTACACATATTAGGGCTATGTGAAGTTTCAATCCCTGATTCGATTCATGAGAGATTTAGCCCGATTCAGTGGCCAAATCTCCAAATCCGAATCAAGTCAGCAGACCCTTTAATCTCTCCAGATAGAATCAGAACCTTCTGAATCGATTTGAAGAGATTTGGAAATATTTGGTGATTCGGGCATAGACACAGCTTTAAATGTTTTTTCTACATAACTCTAGGTAGCAGGTTTCTTGTGAATGCTGAGATGCTGGGGCTCATGGAGTGTCCCACAGGAGCACGGAGGGCTCCCCAGCGCACTCAGCAGCAGACCCAGAAGTGGCCCAGAAGCACTTCCGGTCCACTTCAGGGTCCACCAAGGAACACGCTGGGCCCCCTCCCACCCTGCGCCCCACCCCCGCTCAGTGACTGGTGCCTCCTGGGACTGGGAGAGGCACCCATGGTCCCCCCATGACTGATCACTGAGCCAGAGAGGTGCAGGGGGGGGCAAGTGCGTTCCCCAGGGGACCGAGAAATGGGCCAGAAGTACTTCCAGTCCACTTCTGGGTTCACCTCCGAGCACATGGAGGCCCCCCTCCCCCCGCCCCCTCCCGGCACTCCTGTGGGACTCTCCATCCACCCCAGCATTGCAGCATTCACAAGCCATGCTGGTACCTCGAGGTATATAGAAAAAACATTTAAAGCTGTGTCTATGTCCGAATCGCTGATTCTCCAAATCAGCATCGAATCTTCAGATCCGGATTTGGCCGAATCGAATCAGGGACAGTGATCCAAGTTAACTAATTGAATCACTGTCCCTGATTTGGGCTGAATCTGAATCAAATAGGGCCTGCTTCACATACCCCTAGTACATATAGCTCATCCACAGCCTCCTTAGGAGTGAAAACCTTAGGTCTACCCTGAGGCAGTGAAATCACATTGAGGGTATCCCCTGCCACTTCTCTCAAGCACCCTGAGACAAAGAGCTCAAAATAATGTTGGCAGGTGTTCTCAGAGTGGTTCCAATACCTCATTTTCAGGTTTAGCATGTTATGAACTGGTGGCTGGAACATGCTTGAGAGCAGCGTCCCTGAGAATTCTGCAGAAGTGATATCAACATACATTTATAGACACAGGAAGATAAGCTAGATTCTCTGGTGAGCTCTTGGCTCATATTCCTAGGGGGCAGGACTAGGAGCAATGGCCTAAAGCTGCAGCAGAGGAAATTTAGATTGAAGATTAAGAAGAACTTCTTGACTACAATGGTGGTTAAGCATTGTAACAAGCTACCTGGAGAGGTTGTAGAATCTCCACCTCTGGAAATTTTCAAGGGAAGGTTGGACAAACACTTGACTAGGATGGTTTAGTCAGGATTGGTCCTCCCTTGTCCGGAGGGCTGGACTAGATGAACTCATGAGGTCCTTTCCAGCACCACTTTCCTGTGTACCTAAAATCACTAAGTTGTAAGTCAATGGTTGGAAAGCTTGTTAAGTTTTGTACAAGCAGAGACAATTTAAAGAAATATTCAGCAACAGAGCAAACAATCCAGAGAGGAAAGGACCAGAAAAAGCAGCTAAGAAAGGTCCAGAGAGCCACAGGACAGCAACAAGTGATGCAACAGGGAAGCAAGGAGGTTGAAATGCAAAATATGTCCAATGTATGTATACAAATGTGAGAAGCATTGGGAACAAACAAGACAAGCTAAAAGTCACAGCCTGTGAAAAAAAACTCTGTTTTGATTGGTATCACAGAGACCTGATGGGACAGCTCTTACGACTGGAATGTCAGCACTGAGGGCTACATTCTGTCTTCGAAAGATAGGTTTAGGAAAAGAGGCAGTAGTGTCAGCTTGTGCATCAAAAACACATACACTTGTTCCCTGGTTCAGAAGGAAGAAGATTTCAGATCAGAATTCATTTGAGTGATGGTAAAAGGTGACAGATACTAGCACTGATATAATTGAGGGGTTTTATTATACGTCACCAAGTCAGGAAGAAGAGGTAGATGCAGTACCATTCAAGGAATCCCTTAAGTGCAAAATTATCCAGAAGTTATGAGATGGTATTGATGGGAGACTTCAATATTCCAGACATCTGCTAGAAGAACAATACAGCCAAACAGAGAATGTTGAGTCCGTTCCAAACTTGTGCGGAGGCCAACGATTGGTTCCAGAAGGTTAAGGATTCAACTAGGGTATCATCCATCTTGGATTTGGTCCTAACCAAAAGGGAAGAATTGGTGAAAGGTGTGAAGGTGAGGGAGGAAGTAATCATGACATAATATAATTAAAAATCCTAATACAGGGAAAGCATGAAGTCAGCAGAACTAATACCATAGATTTCAAAAAGGTAGATTTCAACCAACTCAAGGAGTTAATAGGCATGGTGCCATGGGAAGACAGATCAAGGGGCAAAGGTACCCCAGAGGGCTGGGAGCTTCTGAAGGTCACAGTATTGGATGCTCAACAGGAAACTGTTTTTATACAATGGAAGCATAGGAAGTCGAGCAAGAAACTAGTGTGGGTGCACAAGTTACTTCTAGGATCCCTTAAGTGCAAAAAAAATATTTACAGGCGATGGAAAAATGGGCAGATTACCAAGGAAGCCTACCAAAAAACACCAAGAACCTGCAGAGACTAAATAAGAAAGGCAAAGATAAGATAAAGAATGAGCTGCACCTAGTGAGGAAGATTAAAAACAACAAGAAAAGGTTCTATAAGTATGATGGCCAGAAAAGAAAGACCAAGAAAGCTGTGGGAAACTTTTAACTAGATACAATGAAGGCAGACTTCCTCAACAGCTACTTTGTCTCTGTCTTCCATAAAATTAAGCTGCAGCTAGACATGTAATAAATATCAATTGGATGAGGATATGTTTGACAACTGGCTCAATAGCCATAAGAGAAAGGTAATTATAAATAGATCTGTGCCAGAATTGCAGGAGGTTTCAGGTGGAGTCCCATAGGGGTCTGTCCTGGGCCCAGTGTTTTTCAACACATTTCTTAATGATTTGGATGCTGGAATTGAGAGCTTTTGGGGAAATTTTGAAAATGACATGACAATGTGAAGAACTGTGAGCACACTGGATTATCAGACCACATTTCAGAAGGAACTTGACACACTGGAAAGTTGGGCAAGAGCTGAAAGCTAAAGTTCACTGTTGAAAATGCAATATACTACACCTCAAGAAGAATAATCAAAAACACAATACAAAATGGCTGAACTACAGAGAAGAATGTGGGAGTCTTGGTATATCACAGATTCAGTATGAATCTGCAGTGTGATGCAGCCTCAGAACAAGCAAATATGGTTTTGGGATGCATCAATTTAAGCATTAGATGTAAGACATGGAAGATGATCATGCCCCTTTACTTGGCACTGGTTAGACCTCATCTAGAATATTGTGTGCTGTCTTGGGCTCCACATTTTACAAAGGACATGGAGAATGTAGTGCATTGAGAGGCTGACAACAAAAATGATAAACCCCTTAGAAGGCAAGTCGCACAAAGACAGGTTGAAGGATATAGTCACATTCAGCTTTCATCAAAGGCAATTAAGATGGGTCATGATAGCAGTCTTCAAAGGGCTGTCATAAAAGAGAGAGAAAACACCTTTTCTCTCTTGCTGTTGAGAGTAGGAGGTAGACCAGTAGTTTGAAATTGTAGCAAAATAGGTTTAAATTGGATATCAGGAGAAACGTCTTCATTGTTAGAACAGTGAAATTGACTGCCTTGGGGAGCTGTTGCCTCTGTTACTAGAGGTGTTCAAGAAGAGTTGGACAACCACTGGTCAGGGACAATCTAGGCATAATTATGCCTATGTTCTACTATGAGTATGTCTCATGCTTCTGGGTTTAATTAGTTTCTGTATGGGTCTGGGAAACCATTTTTCCCCTTCTGCTGCTACAAGTGTTGGGGGAGAAGAAGCTCCCCTTCCTCAGGAGCACTGACTGTTGGGTGCAACCAAGCAGGGGATTTTGAATGAGGTGTGCCAGTGCTTCTTCTGGGACTCAAACCTGGAGATTTCTGGCTAAAGTGTCTTGCCCCTCTACTCATGATCAGACTGATTTCCATATTTGAGATCAAGAAAGAATTTTACTCCATGGTAGCCTCAAATTGGTGTAGACTGGGTGCAGGGGGTGCCTTCCTGTGTAGTAGGGGTACATGGCCCTCTACCCAGGATCTCTTAAGCATATTTTAACAACCTTGCCAAGCAGGACATTGGCTCCCATGCCCCCCCTGCTTAACCTGTGACAAGTAAGGGAGCCATATCTTGTGGTTGTATCAAGGTTCATTGTATAGTTTATCTAATATGTTAGCCAATGGATTTATAAAGGATGGTTTGCATAGGAATGATCCTGCCCCATGCCAGGGGTTGAACTAATGATCTCTGGAGGTTGGTTCCAGCCCAACTTTTCTACAATTGTGTTTCTGCCTTCACTTTAAAAGCCAACATAGACAAGTCTTTGGGGGGGGAATGAGGGGGCAGGCTATATTCTTTTTTCTTTTTAATTTAACAGCTATTTTGTGCAGTTATTGAATATTGCTAATTATCTCCTATTAGTTTTGGAAACACAATGGTTATCTCTACTGCACTGCACAGTGTTTAAAAAGATTAGTATCTAAAGTTCCCAACAGATAATGTCCTTATTTTTAGTGGAAGGCTCTAAAGAAATAGCTGTATTAGTGCATATTACAGGTGGAGGCAAAGCAGGTATGACACTTAAATCTAGACATTTCCTTTTACTTTGAGCAATCAAGGTTATTCCTTGAATATATGGTAAATATTTTACAGTACTTTTTCAGCTAATCCCTTTTAAAATGTGTAAGTATTAAAAGTATGTGCAAATGACTGAGCTGTATGTGTTCACTTGAGAGAGAAAAACAGGATACATAAATGTCTTGAGAAGATTACTGTTTCCCAGCCAGTTTTTTTATAAGCTCCAGAACAGATACCAAGACTGTGCTTCATTTGTGACACTATACAAAAATAAGAATAAAATCTGACCTGTGACATGTCTAGTGACACAGGACATCTTTCATACTGAACTTACTTTTACTTCTGAACCACTTAGTATTGTAGAAGGATCTCGTCAGCTAAACAATAACTTATAATTACTCCTCTAGGGCATATAGACCCTCATTGAGCAGTCCATCTCAATTCAGAAAAGCACTTAAGCATCTGCTCAACTGTTTTGCTGAGCTGGGAGCACGGTTGCTCCCAATAAAGATAGGAAATTCCATAATTTTATTGTTCAGTGTCTCTTACTATTGAACTTCAGAAGCACCAAATAAAACAGCCTTTTGGAACATTCTTTGTTTCTTCATATCCATTCTAGAGACAGACATTAAGCACAGTGAATAGATGGGAAAATATTTGATTGATTCATGAATTAGAGACCTATTGTGTAGCCTGCAACCTAGTCACACAAACATCCATATTCTGAGTCAAATTATTAGATCATAGCTTGAGGGAAAATTCTCCAAACAGTGATATATAGCCACCCCTGTGCTTCCTCAAGGAAAATTCTTCTCTTCTTCAGTCTCCATTAGTACAAGACTTGACCATGAATAATGGCTTTATGACTCTCATAAATATTATTCAGTATGAGAAATACAACTTCGGTTTTATTTTGGGTGTTCTCTGCTAGTGACTGGGGGGTGGTGCACATGGTGAGTAGAGTAGCAAACAAAAATGTGTTGTAAAAGTTTTCTCAAAAGAATTTAAACTTGAATAAAAATAGTCATAGACAAATCTATGTTGGCAACTTTGTCTAGTGAAAAAAACCTCAACAATAGTGGAACAAGGGGATGATGAAGTCTATGGCTGCATAAGATAATAAAAATGGTTATTGTCTTAAATATATTCAACCTGAAGGATGTAACAGCTGTCAGAAACATAGCAGCACTGAAATGTCATCAGGTCTGAAGAGAAGAGAAGCTGGCTCATGAACAACTTGGACATATCATACCACACACATTCAACAGGAGGAGAATTGTGGCCAATGATATTGGCCTCCTACTCTGGAAAAAATCTTCTAGCATCTTTAAAGCCCAATACTAAAACCTGGAAGCAAAGTTTCATGCCTGATTTGCATTTGTCATCACAGTTATTCCATGTTCATATTAGGTAAGTTGTTACATATGCATTTAAAAAAATCAGGCCTTCTATAGCTTAGTGAGCTCATCCAAAACAGTCATGCATAATAAACTATGTGGGACTCAATGCATCGATCTCAGAAGAATAAAAGACAGCTATCCATCAACTCCCTGATGCTTAGACCAGGAAGGCAGCCCCTCCCATTGGTGGCTCTAACTTTTAAACTCTATTTCTCTTCCTTTTATACAGTACGTGCAAAGAAGGACAGAAAACTTATTCTTTTCTCCATCTTTATCAATTTTTTAAACAAACACATATATACATAAACATCTGATTTTTTCCATTCCAGTCAATTTAAATCACTTCAGCAGCTGCCTTAACAAAATGTGAAAATCTACTTGTGGTCTCTTTACTTTGGTTGCATTTACTTGGCAATACACCCTATAGTATCAAGTGCTTTCATCAAGCCAGAAGGAAGGAAGGAAAGAGTTAGTTTACAGAACATTTGCTGCTGTTGGCATTAACAGTTTAGCAGTTAGGAGTGGGTATAGCAGGAAAAGATAAAATACAAAATTTATTTTAGAAGTTAGTATTTTTTTAAGTTAAAAAACTCAGTTGAGTCACGAGTCCTACATTACGCTGTATTATCAACATAGTAACATTGTAAGATATGAGGATGTCTACTGAAATCAGTGGCAGAAATTCTACTGATTTCAGCAAGAGCAATAATGGACCCAGGAGTGCATAACTGATTAATACAGCTGAACAGTGCTATTTACAAAAAAAACCCCAACAAACAAAAATCTGCAGTGTTGATTTAAATTTATTGAGATTGCTATTAAAAAATATTATGGTCATCCTTAACTTGACCTTTGCCATCATGACTAAGGGCCAAATGTTGAGCTATACCGCCCCTGCCCTCCCTCCGCCTGCTTAGTAACTTAACTCTTCAAATACTCACAATAGTTTCTATAAATATATTTTTAGTGTTTTTTATAAATATATTCAGTGTTTTATAAATATATATTTAGTGTTTGGGGTATTCCAAGAACTGCCAAGAAAATAATATACAAACATAATAACTCAAGAAAGGATGCTGTGAAGTTTTATTCAAGGGGAAATATTTCAAGGAATTATAATTTTTAGAACAATAAAATTAGCTTCATTCCACCCTACAAAGGAGGGAAGTTTGAAACAACTTCAGTTCTTAAACACTGGTCATGCTGTGGAAGTAAGAATGACATAAAGCCACTCTCAGCCTTAGGTTAAAGAGTTCATGCTTACAAGCACTCCATGGTAACAGATTCAGAGTATCACTGCAGTCTAGACTTGGAGGAGTCTATCAACCTTCCCTACTAAAAGGTCAAATGCTTCAAAGAAGCTGTAGCATCTACTGAAAGGAGCTCCAAATGAACCAATGAATGAAAACCTCAACACTGAATATCCTCAACTTATCCTGATCCAAAAGTGCCCAAAACTCATGTAAAGCATGGCCATTACAGATAAACAGTCAAAGTGTACTGGAAATTGAAGCCAAGCCCTGATCTCCTGCAGCAAAAGCAAGCAAATAATGCTGTCTGTGAGCATCCAAAGGTTTTTTGTTTTATTGCATTTGTGATCAGTAGTTGAGATAATTTCACTAGTCAAGGTTTAAATGAGAAAGAAAAGTGAAATTGCGTAACATTTAATTAATATATAGAAATCTGAAATGATATTCAGAATAGCACTTCACGTGATATAAGTTTCATTGGTTGAGACATTAGAATTTAACTGGATGAAGTACTAGAAAATCTATGAATAGGGAATAATATTTCAATCTCCTCTCCCCTCATCCCCCTGGATAACCGAATACCTCTGACATTTTTCACTCATATATAAACTTTATTCGCATAATATATAAGATTTAAGTTCTCTCATTAAGGATGAGATTGATGATTTATAACCAGGGATCCTGGTTCTCTCTGATAAAAAATCCCCAATTTTTTGTATTAAAAAAAGTAACCCCCAATTCCATATTTTTCCCTGATTAAATGAAACATTACTGATAGATAAAGAATCTAAAATATATATAGTGGCATTTCATTTTGATCATAGAAAACTGGATTTTGGGTTACTTTTTTAAATCTGAAAATTGGGGACTTATTTTATTTTTATCAGAGAAAACCAGGATCCCTGGTTATAATTATTGACCAATGATTTACCTGTATACTTTGTTCACCTGCAAGCATTTTCCTGACAATCATATTGTATATATAATATACAGCATATATATTAAATATATAATGTACATACATGCATATTCAATATATAGTAAAAGCCCTGTTATCTGGCATTTTACTAACCGGGAATTTCTGGCCAGGTGGCTAGATGCAGGGGTGAGGGAGTTCACACATGGCGGCCACCACTGCCACCCACCACCCTCTGCTGCTCCTGCGCTGCGTGCAGTCGCCAACACCCCTACCCGACTCCACGGCCGTCCGGAAACCCTTGTGCCTCAGGTAACCAGCATTTTTAGATTACCAGCACTCCTCGTTCCCCACTCATGCCGGAAAACAGGTCTTTTACTGTATTCTGTTTTAGGGCAGCAAACACTTCTCAGTGATTAATATTTACATTTAAGTGACTTTTAACCCCTATTTAACTTGCATGTATTTCCACTTCGAAAAGACTGTTCTTTTATTGGAGGATTTAGTTGTATCTATTATGCAGTTGTCCTAACTATACACAACTCAAATGATTACCACTGACATTTTTTTGTTGACCTAAATGAGAAAAATACACATCTCTTTTGCACTCATTTTCATATTTTTGAGCAACAACATTCAAAATCTATGGTAGCTGGGCTTTGCACTTTCACCAAAACAGTTATGAGAATGTCAACAGCTGCAGACTCTGCTCTGGTTCTCAGAAGAGCTTTCAACAGTATACATTATGAAGCTCCAGTCTGCTCTGTATGGGGTAAAGGTTGATCTTTGACCGTGTCAACAGCCAGACTTCTTGTAATCCTGCTGAGGAACAAGCAAAACTGGGCTTTAATTAGTGTACAGAGAACAGTGCGCAATTAAACATGCAACCACAGAATCTGGGGCAAAGAATGTCAAGGAGTCTCACTTGACAAACCTCTTTTTGATGCTTTAGCTAAAAGACAATGTGAGTCTGTATATGAAGCAAAAACATATAAAGGTTCATAAAGCACTATGCACTGCCTTTAAAAACGTCATGATGATTAACTTTTTTCTTAACTTAAAATATATTTTCATCAAAACTATACTAAACTCAATATTAAAATAGATGCTAAAGTTATGATCCAGTCAACATTATGAGGACACATCTCTTTTGTCTTCACTTGTTGTCATTAACGCTATCTCTTCAGGTTTGTCTACACAGGAACACTCAGATACATTAAAACAAGTCAACTCATTATTTGATTTATTGAACCTCATTTAAAGTTCATTAAAACCTTGTGTGGGCACTTTCATTCAGATCTTTGCACACTTTCTGTGTGGACAAGCTTATACTCAGCAAACTCAAAAGTTACTCCCCCTTCTTACCTCAATTAAAAAAAATGGAAATGACTTTGTGGCCACTGTAGACTATATAATGATAGAAGTTATAATTTAGAGATGCTCCTTTACTTAAGCTACAGAAGATGGGAATTGGGAAATGGTCCCACATGTATGGTTATCTCAGGGATGAGAAATTATTTTGGCCAGAGGGAGTTTTGGCCACTTAGGGAGTTTTGGTGGGTTGTCATGGGCCGGTTCATCACTCTCCCCCACCCAGGTGCCAAGCAGGGCCAAATTAATACACAGGCAAACTAGGCACATGTCTAAGGCCCTGAGTTGTGGGGAGGTCCAGCCCTTCCCTCCACTGTGGTGATGCAAACTGTCCCATCTGCCTCCCTTCCATTCCATTCCATTCCATTCCCCTTCCCTCTGCCTGCCTCGCCACTATGGCAGCTGCTTCCTAGTGCCAGCTCCAAGCCCCGCTCCCCATGGGCGGCAACACCAGGGTGGGGAGGGGGATGGCCAAGAGCCCACAAGTTGTTTGCCTAAAGGGTTAATCCAGCCCCAATGTCAGGTCAGCACCTCCCTCCCCTGCCCACAGAAGTGCACCAAAACTCCCTAAGTGGCTCTGCCCCATGCTCAGCCAGGCAGAGGAGATGGAGATGCAGGGTTGGTTGGGGTTGGCATCTGGGAGTGGAACATGCTGGCAGGGTTAGGGACAGGAGCAGAGCTGGGATCAGGAACATGGGGCAGTGACAGCATGGGGCTGGGGGCAGAGCCATAATCTGCTCCCTGCACCGTCCTGAGATGGGTGCCGGTTCTGTGGGCAGGGACATTTGGGGAATAGATCATGACTGCCCCAGACCCCAACCCCACATTGTCATCACCCAACAATTCCAGGGTCTCTATGGAAACCACCCTGGGACCTGTGTGGACATGATGTGCTTAGCCAGGTTTGGGGTGATGAGGCTGCAGGCAATCAGGGAGTGGTATCCAGGAGTGGGAGGGGCAGGTGGGGCTGGGCCCAATGCTGGGGCTGGGATTAAGATCAGGATTAGGATCTGGATCATGGGGTAGTAATAGTGTGGGGCTGGGGCCTGGGGCAGAACTGAGATCCATTCCTGACACCCCTGTCCACAGAATTGGTGCCCATTGCAGTGACATGCGGGCAGCAGATCATAACTCTGCCCCAGGCCCCAGATCCATGCTGTCACTGCCCCACAATCCTGATCCCAATCCTGGCCCCAGCCCTGACATCAGCCCTGGCCCCACCCACCTACCTACCCCACTCTTTGATATCACTCCCTGCCTGCCTGGGACACCTATGACCTCTGCCCAACCAAGCTTACCCTGCCTATGCAGGTCCTGGGCCAGTCTTCATGGTGACCCTGCTCACCCACTCTGTCCAATGCCCCCAGCGGTGGGTGTGGGACAGAAAAGCCCTGGTGCCCAGGCAGTGGGGCCAAGCCTAGAAGCGGTGGTGACTGTCAGCAGCACCTGGAAGGAGCTACTGCTGCAGGGGTTGCTGGAAAGTGAGTCTAGCTGCTGCACATCCCCAGACCTACTTGTGCACCTGGGGCCTGGGCTGCCCGCCATGACTAAGCGGGGTGGGGCCAAAAGCCTGCGCAGGCTGGACAAAATTTGTCAGGACAGATCCAGCCAGCTGGCTGTTTTTTTTTTCCCACCCCTGGGTTAGTTAGCAAGACAAAGGGACTGCAGAAATGGCCTACTGCTCCACAAATAGAGTGTATTATTTAGTTCTTCTCATTCATTGTAAGTCTGTATTTATTGAACAAGGTGATCCCTAGAAACTATATTGTCAACCTCTTTTTCTCCCTCATTTGTCCAACAAAATATACCTACTTCCACTTAACAAAACATATTGGCACATGCAATTTAGCATTTGTATTTTTCCTACAGTAAATATGCTTTCTAGATGCAAATTTTAGGCACAACTGAGGTACCAGGCTTCAAAAACACTGACTTATACAATAAATATAACAGTGCATAATAGGAGCTCCTGGAATGTTCTATGCTATAGCTATGTAGCCCAAAATGTAAAAGGCTAGAAAACTGTAAAACAGCAAAAGGTCAATCAGTTGTAACCAAGGACCATAGCAAAGAAAATAATAATAAGCACAAGGCTGAAGTAGGCATTCATTTGTAAAACAGAGGCCAGATCATCCTGGTGTGTTAACTCAGATATGGTAACTGAAGTGAGTAAAATGGGACTGTTATTGCCACAGAAAAAGAAAGGGCTGGAACATCACGCAAGTTCAGTTCTCATGAAGTCATCTTTTTGCAGATGACACGGTTTGGAATCGGATTCTTTCCTCCAGTGACCCAAACCATTCAACTGTTCAAGAAGTGACCTCATGAGCAGGGAACTGGGTTTTCCATTTCCCATGGAAAAACAGGGAAAACCATGGATTTCCCATTTTTAATTGGAGAAAATGCGGATTTTCCCTTTTAGAAGAGAAACCCGTGGATTTCCCCCTTTTGCAAAGAGCTCTGCAGGCTGGCTGAGTTCCAGCCTGCAAGGGCTGTTTGCAAAAGGGGCAGGGAAACCCCCAGCCTTGCCTGGAGGGGAAAGGAGAGGGGCAAAGTCAGGGCCTGAAGCTCACACTTACCAGAGGCTGCTTCAGGCTTACTCTTCTTCCTGGAGGTAAGTGGGGCTTGGGGGTGGCAGGGCAGGGCAGGGCAGGGTTGGGGGGGAGCTGGCTGGGGGCTGAGAGAGTTGGGAGGTTTGCAGAGTGCCCAAGCTGGCTGGGGGATGAGGGAGGGGAGGGGAGGGCAAGGGGGTGTTTGCAGCCGGCCGGGCACTCCAGCCGGAAATGGTGAGGCTGCAAACCCGCACCCCCAGCTGGAGTGCCCAGCTGGCTGCAAACCCTGGGTCACAAACACTGCGCTCCCCACCCTGCTGCCCTCCCCCAGGCCCTCCAGAGTGCAGCATGTGCAAACGGCATGGCAGGGCACAGCAAGGCAATGCAGGAAAGCTGCTTGTCACTCTGTGATGCAAGCTCTGTGCTGTCCTGGCCATGGTTCCTCTGTGTGCACAGGGGCAGTGCAGGGTTGTGCCCCTTGCTGCTGACCCCACCTGCAGGGGAAGCATGACCAGGGCAGTGCGGAGCTCACAGCAGCAGGCAACTTTCCTGCACATCCCCCCTGTGTGTTGCCGTGCTGGGTTGCAAATGCTGCGCTCTGGAGGGCCTAGGGGAGGGCAGCAGGGTGGAGAGTACAAGCTCACTGTGCACCTGGCCTGGTCCCCCCACCACATCTGCAGAGTGCAGTTTCCTCTTTCCCCCACCCCCAGGAGTGCACACTGCTGCTAGAAGCCTGCCCACAGTATGGGGGGAGCCGGATCATGCTCCTGCTGCAGCAGCCACTGCTTTCCATTGGGGGCAGGGGGCTGTGGACCTGGATCCCTGGCCCCATAGCCCTGGCAGATGGGGCCCCCTCCAGCAGGGCTGGGGGCAGGGGCTGTAGGTGGGGGGCAAGGGGCACAGGCAGGGCTGTTGTGGGGGGGAGGGAGGGACACTAAGAGGGCTGTGGGGGACATTTACATTTTAACCACAGATTTTGGAGGGTTTATCAGAGAATTTGTGATTTTTTTATGATAGAAAACCGGTATCCCTGCTCATGAGACACAGAAGGCAGTGGCGTAACTGGGGGTGGACAAGTGGAGCATTAGTCTCAGGCACTGATTTACAGGGGACGTGGCGGCTGTGGAAGCTGAGCCCACACCAAAGCAGCAGCAGCTAGAGTGCTGCAAGGCCACAATCTGGCAGACAAGACCCTGGGTACCCTGCTGTTGCCCCTCTTTCTGCCATCCCCCCAAAATCCCTAGTGCTCTGCACAGTACCACCCACACCTTGCTCTCCTCAGAAAGTCACTTTTGCCTCCTATAATTTCTTTACCATGGCCTTCATCTACTGATTGATTTCCTAATGAGAATTATACCAAACCTTCTTAAATAACAGACTCTTCTGCTGTATCCTCAGGCAAGTTAGTTCCCTTTTTTGTTCCTCAGTTTCCACTTCTCAGTAGTGTTGCAAGGTTTAACTGGCACTTGGAAACCTATATTTCTTTTAATGGATTTGGAAAAAGCTACACTGGAGAGTTTACAAAAGGGGTGGCAATATGGCAAATCCTGCCATACAGCAGGCCCATCCCAGCACTCTGCAATCATTCCTACTTCACCTCCACCCTCTCTCTAATACCTCATAAAAGATGTAACCAAAGCGTTTTATTTAAATGGGATCCTTAGGATGTTTAATCACAGTAAGCATAGCTTTGAAATTCAACAATGCAGAACATTTACAGTCAGCCAAAAAGACAGTATGACTGTGGAAAGATACATCACCACATCTAGTTAAAATGTAATAGATAAAAAGTAAGCTCTGGTAATATGATATATTAAGGGAAAGTGACTCTTAGTTCATTAATTTTATAGCCTAAAAACTGGGCCTATTTACTAAAACCTAATAAAAATGGATCTGACAAATAAGGGTCTATTAAAATAAGACATCAGTTACTTATGCTGATAAATTGAAGCCATGTTCAATGAAAACTACAATAATTTTCTGGACCTAGCCATGCAGGTTTTGAAAAAAAAAAAAAAGTCGTTTTTTACATTTTAAAGCAAGTGGACAGAAACTAGCCAAATTGTCCTTAACATAAGTCTGCCACTCAAACTAATTAATGTTTTCTAGTAACTTTGAAGATGAAGAGTGCTATGCTTGCCACATTAAGAGACTGATCCTATACAATCTTATTCACATGAGTAACCTTCATACAAAGAGCCTAGTCAAAATCATTGGGATTTCTTGCTTGAACTATAGTCGAGTGAGGATCTATAGGATAAAGCTGGCAAACCTTTCCCTCAGAGTTTTTAGAGCTGTGATGATGGATGTTGTTCCTCTATTTTTCCTTCTCACCTTGGATAAAGTTTGGGAGAAATTACATTTAATGCAATTCTTAGTAGGGACAATAATATGCTACCAAGAACTAAATGCATAAAAGTGAGTCTTCAAAGCAGACCTGGAAAAAGTAACACAAGTGTCCCATTTGGTCAGCTCAAACCCTGCCTAAGAATCAAGGCAGGGAAGTGTCACATGATAAAATGGCTGTTTAACTAAATGCCTCCCACATCAAACAAAGTGGATGATGATTGTCCAGTAATTTGGATATAAAAGGGAATTCTTACAAGATTTTTCTAACAGAATGATCACAGCTTATGCATATACATAAGACTAAAGTATATTTATATAAAAGATTTCATATTTGAATCAACATTTTAAAATAACTCACAGAAGTTTTTTATGATCAAGATTATTATTATTATTACAGTAAAGAGAAAATATAATACATTGTGCTATTTGTCTAAAAGTTCCACATTTTAATCAAATATAAAATAAGTTTTCCTAGAAGGATTCCAAAATCCCCAAATAGTGTAAGAATATAGAACACATGTGGTGTGAAATTTCAAAATAAAATTGATGGGCAAAAAAAAAAAAATCCAGTGATGCTCTAAACCCCAGTCCATGCCCTAGCCCCTTTCCACAAAAGCCTGGATATCCCCTGGTTATTTCTTTACCTTGTTCAGACAAGAGCTTATTTAGTCATTTTGGTATATTAAATATGGTCCATATATTTTTGTAAGTACAGAGTAAGTACTTTTTAGGGAAGTACTTATCAACCTTTTTGGACTGAAGGCATCCCACTTTACACTCATGTGGCACCCTGCAGCACCCTTGAAAAAATCTCAAGGCACCCCAGGATGCCACAGCACCCTAAGTGAGAATCACTGCTTTTGGGGTATGACATCTCAACAGATACAACATACCTTGCTATTGATGCTGAGAATGTTTCTAATAGTCATATTTTTTTTCACCTGGACAAACAAAAAAATCAATAATATTTTAAAGACACATTTTCTTCAACATTTTACTACCATAACCTGAAATAGTGCAGCTGTTTCAAGCCTGAGATTTATTTAAAGGATAATTCTGCTCTGGCATGCTTAATCCAATGTAATGTCATGTAGTGCTTTGGTATTGTCATAGCACACTGAAAACTGCAACGGTTTCTTCTTCTTCTTTGGCAATCCCTCACAGTCTATGATGATTATCTTCCATGATTGCCTTATTGGCGACTGATGGTGGCTGACAAGACTGATCCAGGATCAATAGTCTTTGCTGCAGCTGCTTAAGCTGACAGAAGAAATGGGACCCAACTCATTGATTTGTTATTCTTATGTCATTCCCTTTAAATCACAATTTTCTTTGTGCTTACACACCTCCTATTAAATGAACTAGTGAACATATAGTATGGTGAGATAGACCAGAAGTTCAAAGATTTTTTCTCAAAATATCTTTTTTTGTTAATTTTTTATTATGTCACTGAAAACCTAGCAAAAGAAGAGGAAAAGTAATGAAAAAGGAACCAGGGAAGAAAAGATGGTCTCATATTAAAGGTATAGAACAGTAGTCAGCACTCATGCCAGAGCGTGGCACGTGAAGGCATTTTGCTTGGCATGAACACATTAGAGCAGACAGTAGGAAACGGGCCAGGGCTCTGCTGCCACAACAAGGATCGGGCTCCTTGAAGCTGCCGCAGTGGGCAGCAGAAGTCTGCCCAGAGCCCAGGCAGGCATCGGGGATGCTACAAGCTACTGCACTGGGGTCCATGGAGCCCAAGCCCAGATTACTGCTGGCGGCGGATGCACATATGCCTCAGAGTGGATGGCAGGAAAGTGGACTGGGGTTGTGCTGTCCACCACTGGCATGCCAATATTTTCCAAGTTGAGGCTGGGGTGTTTTTGGCACTCTGCCCAAAAACACTGCCCACCCTTGGCATAGAAGTTTAAGTCAGGAAAGGTGAGACGACTTACTGAATCATTTGTGTTATTACTAGGGACAGAATTAGCCCTGAGGTTCTATTTTTGGCTTGAACCTGGATTTCTTGTAAGAAGTTGGACAAACAACCTCTCTGTGCCTCAGTTTCCTCCTTTGTAAGTGATAATAAATTTACCTGACAGGGTTATTGCAAAGTTATGCTCAAGAAGCACATTTTCATGCAGCTTTATCCAAGATACTCTACTAGTGTCAAACAATTTTATTTATACTGCTTTCAAATGATTAATATGCCTTTCCTACCTAGATCTGTTACGTCACAAGTTATACATCTATAGATACACATATACATGGATACATATACATATATATATTTTTCAGGATGACATCTTGAGCTAAATTCAACAAAAGTATAAATAGCAGTGTAACATACAAGTGGCACTGGCAAGAAGTAAATTGATGATCAGAGAATAGGCAGGCATAGTGTAGTTAGCAGGCAATTAGCGGACAGAGGTATGAAGAGAGAAGACACAGGAAAACCAACCAGTCAGGATCCTCCTGGATATGTGATAAAGTAGCAGGGAGTTCTTCCTTATCTTTTTCCTTCTTGTCCACTTTTTCCTTCCATATCCTCTACTAATAGGTTACAGTGCTCTTATTTTATCCGATACACAAGTTTTCTGATCAGTGAAATCTTGACTGAAGTGAAGAAGAGTTTTGCTAGTGACTTCAATAAGACTAAGCTTTCAGTTCTCATGTGTAATTTCTACAACTATTTATATAAAATTTGTCCCAGGTGATAATTCAACTGGCTTAATCTGAATGACCCTACCCCTTGACTGTGCTTCTTTTCCCCTTTATATAGTCATGAACTAAAAGTGAGCTTTCATCCTTTATTTTCCCAGGAGGTGTCAGGTATTCTAGCTTCTTGTCCCATAAGTAAACATATTCCTATCAGTAGTTCAGCACATTAGATAGAATTACAGTTTGTTCTTTAATTTGAAAAATAATGCATCAGGAAAGAAGGTATTTTCTGTTTTATCTCCTACGTTGTCATATGGTGTCCTTTTCATTTTTGGAAAGTATCAAAGAAAAGAGGTCACTGGTATCCTCATGCTCCTGATTTCAGCTGAATCATAAGAATTCAGCCACACATGCATTCCTTTTTTTTTTCTTTCATGGGAAACAGAAGTTAGCCAGTTACTAGGATCTGAACTCATACAAGCTCTGCATAACCATATGAAAAGTTTCAAAGATTAAGCTGCATGAGAGCAACTAAAGCATCTCTCCTTATGGATTAATCTTATATAATAAATAGTACAGATATTTTTAACAGACTATTTAAGTCAACCTACACATTTGAGGTCTCTCTGATAACAGGAAATTCGGGAGGTAATCACTTACAAAAATACACAAAAATGGCAAAAGAACAGGAATAAATGAACAGGAAAACCTGTTCTCAGATGCTAAGTGACATCTTTATCAGGGTAAAACAGAAGATCTATACAAGGCAGTCAAACAACAACAACTAATAGCAAGAGGAAAAGCAGGTCACTGTGCTCTGGTCAGATAAGTAGATTATGGGAACAGATTTTTCAGTCAGTAGACCTTCATAATATTTCCTAAATTACTTGAGACTTGACAGGTATATTGTAGAATCAAGTCAAAGCAACAGTTACAGTTTTAAAATCTTGTAAAGGATTTAAAGAAGCATTACTGGAATATGCAGAGCTTTCTCCCCCAGCCTTCAACTTGACCAGCTTAGCATATGGTTATAGTACATACTGTCTTGCTTCCAGATCACTTTAGTTTGTTAAACTGTGTGATTTAGCATTGGTTAGTTAATATAGTCTAAAAGCACACAGTTAATATCTAGTTGTGACAAGTTCAGTGCCCTTAAGAACAAATAAAGTTGATTTACCAATGGCAGAATGAGTGTTGGGGGGGGGGGGGGGGGAGGCAATAGGAGCAACTGCCCCAGGAGTCAACTGGGGGGGAATGAGGGGCAAAAAAAATGCAGGTGCTGCCAGCAGCTGTGCATTTGCAATCTCTCTCTCTCTGGGTACCATATCCAAACAGGATGCTGGTGACCATGGTATTCCACACATCTCTTCTCTTTGAGGCACACAAAATTTCCAATGTGGATATATTTATCCTTTTAGATAGACTCTTGACATGTCAGCTTTTGTCTTCCATTATCTCTCCTTGCACTCAACTACCCAAAGCCACACGAGCCATTCCTTCCTGTCTATGTTACTTTCCTGCAGAAGTATGCAGGAGGCATAAAAGGAGATGCAAGTCATGACCACACTGATTTTTAGGACAGGAAGTGTTCTATTAAAAATTACCCATTCTTCTGTTCTTGTTTTTAATCATGGGCAGTAGAGACAGGAAATAGGGTACAGAAGGTCCACTAGGAAACTTATTTTATACGATGAAACACCCAGTTCAGTTCTGAACACAAGGAAAGGAGGACAGAGAGGTAGGCAAAATCTCAGCCTCTGTCCAGATACTCAGGGGACAGCCTGGACTGCTGCTGGAAGGCATTTGTAATGTGCTCCGGGGTTTGTAATGTGGAAGGTTGATAGGTCCAAACCCAAGGTTTACAGATACATTTGCAGCAGGATTAAGTATCAATGTAGACATCCCCTGAAATTCCACAATCAGGATCAAAACCCCTGAGGCTGTATAGTAATAAGTATAAGATAGGTAAAAGCAAGCTCAGTAACATCTTCCTGTAGCAGATTTTGAAATCTACATCACTAATTTATATTAGTGTTTGACCTTAGTGATCCAAGAGCCCAGAGAAATTCTTTTAAGTGGCTTAGAGTTGTCTGTATTTCAAATCTGCTGCCAGTTCTCTTGAGCTATTTTACGCTACAGTGCCTTGCTAATCATTCACTAATGATTTCCTTTTGTTATGAGACAACTCACCTTTGAATGGATGTTATTAACCTAACTTCAGAAGGTTGTGAAGAGTCAAGATCTGCCCTTTCAGATTCTACCTCATAGATCTCTGCCATATTCCTGATTGAGTTAACTATGCCTTGTGTATCAGGGTGGTACCATGCTAAGGTTTTCAACTTTGGGTATGAACAGGCATTCATTTCTGAATACTAGAAATCTTTCCAGCAGATATTTCTCCAGAAGGGTGTCCTACAGCAGACAGGAACACCCCAATTGGGGGAACAGGCAGAAAGCAGATCCTCTCTTTGATGCTGGTCTCCAGGAGCAAAGGGAACAGTGGAGCAATATTCCCATGCTTTCTCCAGACCATGGTGACCTCAGCCTTGGGAAGGATCGTAGGGAAGCAGCGGTTCAACTTCTCCATGATCAGGAGGAATCAAGCTGCAGGGAAATGCCCCTCCCCCACTGCAAGGAAATGCCACCCCCTCACCCCCAACACAGACCTTCCCTGAACTGTAGTCCCCCTGGGAAGCTCTTGCTTGACTCCTCCCAATAATGTAGGAGTCAAGCAGAAGTATACAGGCATTCATGTTGGAGAGAGACAGTCTCTCAATTGAAATGTCTTCCAAAAGATATTCCCCTTTCTAGTGGAGGGGCCATGTTTCCTCTGGGAGAAAATGAATAAATACCTGCATACTGGCAATTTCTACTGGGAGACCAGTTTCATAGTTGGTAGGGTCGGAAGGGAACTGAGCAGATCATCAAGTCCAACCCCCTGCCGTGGGCAGGAAAGAAAGAAAGCTGGGGTCAAACGACCCCAGCCAGGTGATTATCTGCCCTCCTTTTGAAGACCCCCAGGGTAGGAGCAAGCACCACCTTCCCTTGGAAGTTGGTTTCAGATCCTAGCCACCCTGACTGTGAAGTAGCGCCTCCTGATATCTAGCCTGAATCTACGCTCAGTCAACTTATGGCCATTGTTCCTCGTTACTCCTGGTACTGCTCGGGGGAACAGGGACTCGCCCATAGCCTGCTGGTCCCCCTTGGCCAGTTTGTAGACAGCCACCAGATCCCCCATCAGCCTTCTCTTGTAGAGGCTGAACAGGTTCAGGTCCCATAGCCTCCTCATAGGGCCTGTCTTGCTGCCCCCAATCATGTGAGTGGCCCTCCTCTGGACCCTCTTGATGCTGTCCACATTCCTCCTGAAGGGCGGCACCCAGAACTGGAAACAATACTCCAACTGCAGCCTGACCAATGTCATATAGAAGGGGAAGATCACCTCCTTGGACCTGCTCATGATGCATCTGTGGATGCATGACAAGGTGCAGTTAACCTTCCTGACCATGTCCCCGCATTGGCAGCTCATGTTCATTTTGGAATCAATAATGACACCAAGATCCTTTTCTGCCTCTGTGCTGACTAGAAGGGAGTTCCCCAGCCTGTAGGTATGCTGCTGGTTCTTCCTCCCCAGGTGCAGTACCCTGCACTTGTCAGTATTAAAACCCATCCTATTCTCATCCGCCCACCCCTGTAACCTGTCTAGATCTAGTTGCAGGCTGTTCCTCTCCTCCAGAATGCCCACTTCTCCCCACATCTTAGCGTCATCCGCAAATTTGAACAGGGTGCTTTTCACCCCCTGATCCAAGTCACTGGTAAAGATATTGAACAGTGTGGGCCCAAGGACTGAGCCCTGGGGAACTCCACTGCCCACATCCCTCCAGGTTGAAAATGACCTGTCTACCACCACTCTCTGGGAGTGACCCTCCAGCCAATTTGCCACCCGTCTGACTGTGTAGGCATCAATGCCACAGTCGCCAAATTTTTTAATGAGAATTGGGTGAGAGACAGTGTCAAAGGCCTTCCTAAAGTCCAGAAAGACTATGTCCACCACGACACCTGCATCCAAGGATTTTGTGACCTGGTTGTAGAAGGCCACCAGGTTGGTCTGACAGGACCTGCCTTGAATCAACCCATGCTGGTTGCCCCTAAGCATGATCCCCCCTGCTGGTCCCTCTCAGATGTGCTCCTGGATAATTTTCTCCAAGAGCTTCCCCAGGACCGAGGTATGACTAACTGGCCTGTAGTTTCCTGGGTCCTCCTTCCTCCCTTTATGGAAAATGGGACCACATTGACCCTTTTCCGTTCCTCTGCCACCTCACCAGAGCACCATGAATGCTCATAAAGCTGTGCCAGGGGTCCCACAATGACCTCTGTTAATTCCCTCAGTACTCTGGGGTGGAGATCATCAGGACCTGCTGATTTGAACATGTCCAGTCCCACCAGAAGTTCCCTGACTAGGTCCTCACTGACCCTGGGCCTGGCAGCACCTCCCCAGTTCTGTCAGAGATCCCAGTGTGGGGGATGCCCCGGTCCCTGCTCAAAAACATGGAGGCAAAGAAATTGTTAAAGAGGTTAGCTTTGTCATCTGGTGTGACCACTGGATTTCCTAGCATATCCTGTAGAAGCCCTACGTTACCCAGTACCTTCTTTTTACCTCCTATGTATTTAGGAAAGGACTTCCTGTTATCCTTGATCCGGGACACTATTCACAGTTCTATCTCTGCCTTAGCCTTCCTAATGGCCCCCCTACAGTCCTGAGCAATGGAGGTATAATCTTCCTTGATAATGGCCCCTCCCTTCCATTGGGTATATGCCTCCTTTTTGGCTTTGAGACATTCCTGGAAGCTTTTGGTGAGCCATGGGGGCTTTTGAGCACTATTGCCCCCTTTGATCCGCATGGGGATTGTCACCCTTTGGACTTGGAGGATCGTCTCCTTAAGGAATGACCACTCTTCCTGGACTCTCAACTCCCCTCCCCTCCGGGACCTCAGTGCCTCCCCAACTAGTCTCCTTACCTCATTGAAATCTGCTCTCCTGAAGTCCAGGACTGTTGCCTTGCTGCAGGCCTTTGACACCCTGCACTGGATGATGAATTCCAGTAGGCAATGATTGCTATCGCCCAGGTGGTTGAGAACCACCTGTGATCCACAGTGGATCACAGGTGTGATCCACACCTGTGAGCCACAGTGATTCTCCCAGGAGAACTGTAGCACCTGTCCATGGCCTTATTTGTGCTCTTGGGATAGAAGCTTTTACAAGTGTATCTACATTTTATCACAAAAATACATAAATATGTCAGAGTTATCCAGTGACTGGAGAGAGGACACAACTGGGACCCAATCCAGTGCCATACTAAAGAAAAGGAACTCTGGCTGAGTTTCAGGAGTGTGAAGAACAGGACCTTTGGTGGGATATGGAGCTACATTACATTCTCCTTTATATCTGAGATGGTCCTGGATATGACCATGAACTACATCCAACTCAAGGCCTTGTGGCAATCTGAGAAAGGCTCACAGAGAAATGCAAAAGGAGGCCAAAAGATATACCCAAGATTTTTGGCTGAAACTGTGTGATGATATTCAGAAAGCAGATGATGCAGGTGATAGCTATGGAATTTACAAAGGAATTGAATGAGCAATTGGTGTCCAGTCATGAAGAAAATAGCTCCACTGAAAGACTTAAACAGAAATGTTATTACTGATAAACAAAAACAACTTGAGCATTGGATTTAACGCTATGAAATTATATACTGAAGTGAGACTAAAATCAAATACAAAACAGCTCAAAGGACTACCACAGTTCAACGTGATGGTGGATTTAGACAATGAGCCTCATTAGACAATTTTCAGAAAACCATTAAATTGATATCTGAGAAAGATGTCACCACTAAATTATTGCATTGTGTATACACCATTGAATAAACATGCCCTGGTCTTGGATGGCTAGGATGCCAAGCATTAAGACAATGATCTTAGCCCTCTCAGGAAACCCAAAGAAAGAAACTATCTATTTCCAAGAGTTGACCAAATCATAGGTAGATGAGCTAACTGTGTGATAAGGGAGGATACCCAAACTGTGGAGCAAACCACATCCACAGTTTTCCTAGCATTTTAATAAAAGTTTATGAGAAAGGTTTTATAAGCAACTTAATTCTGGGTACTTTCATGATCCCCGCATCTCGGTCTAGAGTCACTGCTTTCTGCGCTTTTACATGCCCCTACACTCATTGCTCAAAATGGCAGCTACTTGAGAGAATGGAGCAACTCTCCTGCTTTCTTGTCATTGCTCTTTCCTTTCCCGCATCCTCTTACTGCATGAGTGTCTATCCTGACCAGTCACTATACACGATGGGCAAAGTTTGAGGCAAAAATGATGCTCTCTGCCCTGCCAAACCTGCCTGGAACTAACTTAAACATAGTTTATATAGAGTGCTTTTGATAGCACATAACATTAGCTACCGCTGCCCTTAAATATAAAAGCCAAATTGCTAGTCATCCCCTTCAATCATGGTCTTCATCCATGAACTTAGGAGGTTGGCATGGCAGAACAGTTTTAAAATAAAGCCATTTTTTGACTGTAGAAGCAAATACAATTAAAAAAAAAACAACTGAAGTTTTTAAAGTTCATAGTTTCTTAGCCAAGTGAATGATTAGGAGGCAACTCAGGAAAGGCAAAGTACACAGATATATTATCTTTCAATTTTGTAATAAGGCACCATAAGGATTTACCATAGGACACCTGTGCTAATAGTAGCAGTGGAAGTAAAAGTACTCTTCTTATATTTTAGGCCAGATACTCAGACAATACAAAAGAGAATTTAAACCAAAAGGTAATACTCCAATTTAACATGAGATTTCACATCACTGCAGCAGTCTTAACACTGCCCATATCTTTCATGGTTCCACTCTTCCAGAAGCTTTGCTGGTCTCATCTTATTTGCTGGTACAACATATTTTTTGATACAACATATTTTCCTGGTTTGCCCACTGCCTGTTTTAATAGAATCCTTCTATAAATTTTAGTAACGAGATTTAGTAACGAATCTCAGGGGTGCATCCTCCAAAATAAGAATAGCCTGCAGATATGTGCATACAGTTGCCAAGCTATTTTTCCTATTCCACCACACACAGACCTTCCTTCTTCCCCATTGCATCAATAGCCTGCAGAAAAGCACACTGAATTATTATCCCCCCCCTCTTTTTGATCTCCCATTCCAAGAGACATTAAATTCTTTCTCTGGTCATTTGCATTGTTCTTGGTTTCATTAGCAACCTGCCTATGCTGCAATTTTCCTTGATCACATTTTTGATCAATCAACTGCTGGTATTCTGCTTACAACACAGTCCTATAAAGTGGGGGGGGGGGCATATTATGAAAACATCTTATACTTTCCATGCCACCCAAGAACAGAAGGAGTTTATGAAACAAGATTCAAATTAAGAGAAAATGAAGACTATAATTTAAACAGTATCTATTTGTCTTTTTTCTCTTTTTCCCCCTCCTAGTTGGTGAAACCTGACAAGAATATTATTTAAACTAACATTCTAGATAGTCAGAGATAGAAGAAGAATTCAAAAAATGATCTATTAAGAGAACCCTTAAGTAGAGACAAAGGGATAGAAAATTAGATGCACAATCCAGAGGAGGGAAGGTTATGTGAAGTTGGAGAAAGAGAAAAGGAAAAAGATCAGGAAACTATCCAAGACGCCAGAGGCACAGCTGATGGGCATGATGGAAATGCAAATAGCCCTTATGGCGATATGGTAGCTCTAGGTGCATCCAGATGAGCATGCATGTGCGGTTTGTGCTGCCTCAAAGCTGTTTGAAGTGCCACAAACTGCACGCAACCAAAATTTGACACTGGGAAATCCCAGTGTCAAAAAACATTGTTGCTAAAAGGAGTGGTGCAGCGCATATGGCCACAGCATGCACCACCAGAAACAGAGCGTGGCCAGCTATAGCCACACTGTCGACCTGCCAGACTCCAAGCAGCCAGATCAGCACCGCTGCTGCTGTGGGAGTTCCCCAGGACTCCAGGCAAGGCTGCTGGGGCCTCCCCTACCTGACCTGGGTCATTTTGCTGCAAGCCAGTATGCGCATGCAGGGACATGCCCTAGGACAAAAAGCAGCAGCACAAATATGTGCCACAGGAAACACACACCCCTGCATGGGCATCCTCAGCTAGATTCAACCTCAGTGGCCAAGGACTGTCACAGATTGTATCTGTGTGTCTTCTACAGCCCTTAAACACCTGCATTTTGGAATCATAACCAGAAATAGCTCCTTTCCAGGGTGTTCTAAGCCTTAATACAATCAAGAGGATATTGGACATTAGAGGATTGCTTAACTCTTGTCTCCTGGGGAAATTATGCCATTCTACAAATACCCCTCCTCACAAGAGGGAACAGTGTTGATATAAAATTGTGTATCTTTAGATTTCAAGTTTTCCCTTGTGTATATTTTTTACAGTTTCAAAATATTTTTGCATGTTTAATACAATCTCACTGCTTTCGAAGTATTCATTGTTATGCATTTAATAGGCATTCTATATGTTCCTATCCTAATGACTCTGCATACAATGATCCACACAGAAGGCCAACCCCCACTCCACATGTATATACTATTCTAAACTCCAGATGTCAAATATCTTAACATGCTCATATATTTCACAATAAAATAGCAGCATAATTCAGAATAAGGTTGGTTGCAAACTTTTTCCTAATCAGCTAAGCAGAGATTTCACAATAAGATTCCCACCTGTTTCCCGCCAATTGAAATACCGGAATACTTGGAAGAAAAAAAGAAATCTACCTATATATTTCCTGCTACCAATCTCCTACTAAGGTCAACACATATTTCATAGTTAGTTTGCCATGCATTCCCCATTTATTAAAAGAGCCACATATTTCATGGAAAAATAGCTCCTTACTTCCTACTAAATCAGCTGCCTTTTCCTATTAAAACATGTATTTCATAGTAATTTTATCACACGCTTGCTACTAACATATCCAGCTATTTCTTACCAAGTTAATAACATTTTCCTAATGATGTTATCACCAGGGATCCTGGTTTTCTCTGGAAAAAAATAAATCCCCAATTTTTGGATTTAAAAGAGTGACCCAAAATCCACCTTTTTCCGTGATTAAAATGAAACGCCACTAATATTACCCGACTGCTGACTTAAATCAGAAAACCAGGATCCCTGCTGATAAACCTAGAGCCTGCACAGAATAGGTACAGGCATGCCACTAATGGCCCTGTAACAGGTCACCCTCCCCAGCGCCATCTTCCTGATAATCCGCGACTTATGTGGGGTGCCCTTGGAGCCTTCTCTGGTGTTCTTATGTCCCACCCTATACTCACCTGCCACGTCCTAATGGAAATTATTATGCAAGCAGGAGACTGCCTATTATACTGTATATGTTGGGGTCTTTCTCCTATGTGGGCCTGACCCCTGTTTTTCTCTAGCTAGGCCTCCCTGTCTAAACCCACAAAACAGGGTTTGACTCGGAGGCTGTAGCCTTTTCCGGTGTCTTGGGTCTTGTGGCCCCCTTTCCTGCTTCAATCCCTGGCCCTGAGGCCCCGGGCCCTGGCCCCACAGCCAGGGGCCACAAGTTCAAAACCAGGGGTGACACCAAACTCTCACCCTCTCATCCCCCCTCAAAAAAACAAAACAAAATTGTACTCCCGGTGCACCAGACCTCCCTGGCCTTTTTAAGATTGCACCTTCTGGTGCTGGGGCCTGTGCCCCCAAAAACCACACCCTCGCTGGTGCCAGGGCCTGTGCCCCCAAAAAGCCACGCCCTTGCTGGCACCAGGGTCCCCACTCCATAGTGGGTCCCCAAAATTGAGGCCTCCTTCTTCCCCTAATAGCCTCATCCAAGCTGCCAGCATCTATCCAATGATCAAAAAAGGAAAAATGATAACTGCCACCAGCAATTATGTTCAAACAAAGCAGTAGGTCAGCTTACATTCGTAGGGTTTGTGCTTCAGCTCCCCACCATTGGCTCCAGTCCTTGCTGTGGTGCAGCTGCTGTCTCTCCCCAGCTTCCATAGTTACCACCTTTGGACCGCTCATCCAGCTTCTACATGGAACTCTTGGAAACACTCCTTCCCCTTCAGCTGCTGACCCCCTTATTGCCATTCTGCCCAGGGTTTATATAGTCCTGCCCCTTCTGGTTAGCAGACTAGCTGGCTAGGCTCAGCACTTAACCCCTTCCTTACCAGCACTCTGTGCCCAGAAAGTTCTGGCCTGCTTTCTGGTGAGAGGGCTAGGGTTTCTTGTTACAGGCCCCTATGCAGCTGGTGAACTCCAGCCATGCAGACTCACTGACAGATTACTGTGTGTTGCCTTGCCTTCTCATCTGAAAGGAAAGTACCTTCTTGATAGCAGCAAATGCTCCTATCCTTTTGGACAACAGAGCCAATGGCTGATTTACCAGCCTCAAACTGATCAGATAGTGACAGGCAGTGAAAGAAACCTACATAGGGATGGCTAAGGGGAACATGTATATAGGTGGACCACTGCACAGCTCTGGGATGAACTCTGCACAGACCTCTGGAAAACTAATGTTGACATTCTGAGACCTGCCACCAACATTGCTCATCCAAGGTAAACAGTACTATCCTGCCCCACTCAGAATTGCAAGTTGAGGCCAAAAGTGGGGATCTGCTACAGCTTGGGGTAGCCACCTTCCCCTTTTGTGTTAGTGCTTCCCATCCTCCTCTACCTCCCGCCTCTTGCCTACCATGACTCAATTGTAATGTGTATAATTAAAGGGAGACTGCCTCTAGAGGCCAGGACTACCTCGAGGGACTAGGATAGCCTCTTCTTTGGTGCCTTAGGCACTAGAATCATGACATCCTACTGTCCCATAATCACACCCATGTCTCGCAGATCACTCTTAATTGCCCCTTGTAGGGGACCTCTTCACCCCAAAATAACACTGGGCCTCTTAGGCCCCTAAACCTTGTCTGGCCTTCAGCCTCCTCAAGTTCACCCTTTTTTTTATCTGTCTGAGGCCCCTCAGCTTCGGTCCACTGCCTTGGCCTCTTGGTTCCTGGGCTCCAGCCCCACACATTTCTGATCAAAGCTGGTCTCACAACCAGAGAATATCCCAGGCACCCTGCTCCATGGTCTCTGGACTTCCTCTAAAGCCATAACCCATTTCTCCAGCCTTAAATACATAGACAAAAAACAGGACACAGAGAGTTAACCATCTTATTATAACTCAACTGCAAGTGCCTGAGGGCCATGACAACTGTCATCATCATAAGGAGCTGCCTTGATTCCCCCCAGCTCCAGGGTAACTCCTTTTCACTGTCAGCCAGCTCTGTCTTCTGCTCCTTTCCCTGTCACCTACAGGCATGAATTACCAGGCCCAGTTCAGAGACTGGGTTTATATGTAGCCAAGTACTCAGTTCACCTGAGGATATTGAAACAACATGTAGACTCTGAGTCAAGTCAGGACTGAAATATCCTGGAATAGGTCTACAGCTAATGTTTATATTCAATAAAGTCAAAATTATGGAGCAATGTGGATGAAAATGAAGTGCTGCAGTTTCTGGCTGATTGATCACTCCAAATTCCCATGTTATTCAAACTCCTCTGACACAGTAGCACTTACCCAAAACACTGTTTTATGACTGCAAAAGGGGGTAAAGGTAGAAGATTTTCATATAATGTGAAACTAGCTCTATGAGGAGAATGCAAGAGATATTGCACATCAAAAAGAAAAGTCTGTAAAAGTGCTCCTCTAAATTTACTGAAGAAAGAACAATCAGAATTTGTCCATGTCAAGGCTATTTTGGCAGCTTGCCAAAGTCCTGAAGACTATACCCAGAGGGCACATCTACACGTGACACTACTGAGCAGTCATTACTGCACATGTATTTAGTACTTGTTACTGTGCAGTAGTGCTGGCAAATGTCTTTTAGGTGATGCTACCGCACAGTAGCTTAATAATACTTTGCCATAACATATTAGCAATGTCCATGCCATAACATGCTACTGCACAATATTTTTCAGCTATTGTGTAGTCAGTGTCTCATGTAGATGTGCCCATTTTGCACAAAACAGGGAAGATGAAAAATATCCTCAATTTGAAGGGGAAATGTAGCCCATAGGAGCAACTCCCAACTGCCCCATTACATCTTAATCTGAAAAAAATTCCATCTGGTACAAGTTGGATCAGTGACCAACACTTCAGCATCAACACCTCCATATTAAAGAGAAGAGTCCTGATTTTTCATAATGTTACACCAGTATTATTTTTGTATGACTCCATTGAAGACCCAAATGTGTTTTGGGATACACTGTAAAATTCTGTTCTAGATATATCTACAGTGTCTTTATAATGAAATGCTTTTCGTTACTTTCTATACTAATGTCCTTACAATTATGGTAAATATTTCTTGTCATATCTAGAAGTCTACAAAAAGAGACTGGAAGGATCCTAGGACTCTGACAAGTTATAAACAGGGATCCTGGTTTTCTCTGATAAAAAAAATCCCCAATTTTCAGATTTTTAAAAGTACCCCAAGATCCACATTGTTCCATGATTAAAATGAAACACCACAATGTATATATCTGCTGTTTCATTTTAATCACAGAAAAATGTGGATTTGGGATTACTTTTTTAAATCCAAAAATTGGGGATTTTTTTATTAGAGAAAATCAGATTCCTGGTTTATAAATAATACTTTTTTCCTCTAAGAAAAATGAAATATATTCTGCATGAAAAATACAAGCACACATGCTTACAAAAAGCTTTAAAACAATGCTGTATACATCACAATTCAGAAAGAGAATACATATGAAAGTTAAATGTTAGTCAAGACAAAATATCCTGCAATTTGTTTATCAGGAAATGTATGTATGGGAAATATCCTCCCATGAGGTAAGAGAAGCTTCCGACAAACAAATCTATTAGAAGGAAATATAATATTTATTTGATAAAGAGAAAAGTAGAAAATGGAAACCTGTACAGAAGTTGGTAGCCTTTAAAGTTTATATATTTTTAATTGTAAGAAATTAAATCCACACTTTGACCTGTAGAATAGAACAAAGAAAATGCCAGAATTACTCAGTAATGGCTCTAGCAGAGACAGGAACAAATAAGAGAAATGTGATTTATTGTTCTGTTAATCCAACTGTAAAACTCAGGCAAGAAAACCTGATTTTACACACACACACACTTTTTGGCTTTTCATACTTCATGCAAAAGAATAATCTAATCAATTTACACATGAAACCTCCTTATATGGCCCACAATAGAAATAAGTGAGGAGTTCACCAGATCCTGAGACTTTATAGTTTGCTCCCAATGCACATTCTTCCTCTTCTGAAACAACTGTACATCACAATAGGCTAAATTAACTAATGCATTCAGGGAAGGATAAACTTTCACAAAGAGTATATACCAAGTTCCAGTTCTTAAGTTATTTAGTTTGCCAAGCTGAAACACTACTTAAAATAATTTTCTTTAATGAAGACTGTATATATGTGATATTCTTTAGTTTCCATTCTGTACATTGTAATAAATACAAACAAACAGATTAACAGAGTACAAGTTGTAATGCCTCTGGTTTTAGTGTAGGAAACAAAGGTCATTGTCTGGGTTTTGGTTTACATTACTCTGATTATGTTATGTCATTAGCATGGAAGAGCTTAGGAAAACATATATGGATTTCCAAACTATGCTCAATAAAAATAGTATGTTTTAGAGTCATAAATGTATGGTTCCCTTATATGGGAAAAAAAAGGATTCATTTGCTTAATGAAAGCCAAATTATCATCTCTGCATCAATTTCTTTAAAAAACTACAATAAAAAGAAGATGAAACACCTATTTCATACACACGCACACACAAAACTTTATTATGTACCTGGTCTTTTCTGCACAAGGGAATGTTAGACAATATATACACCTCTACCACTACTAATCCAGCTGCAAGTTATGGTTCTATAATGCAGATAAGGTCCTGGCAACTTCTGGTGTTTTCACTCTTGAGTCAGTTAATTCTGTCTCTCTGTGGCAAAAATGTGAAACATGATAAATCTAACTTCCAGCTGGCTGATTTTATTCCAGTTTAAAATCAGAATTATGCTAATTGCTCAAGTATGTTAGACTATAACAATATAATACCCCTGCATTTTTATAGGTCTTACTTTGCTCACAATAGTGTGCTTCTCCCCTACAATTCCACAATGTATACAGAGGCTTAGAGTGATGTAGATCAGTTTCATAAATACAGTGCATATTAGTAAACTGTCTTTCATATGAATTCTCCCAACATATTTTTAAAACTTAGATCATATCAAGCAATATATTAGTACAGATAATACAAAACAGTATAGCTATATTGAGCGTGTCCCCACATGCAGGGGCATGCATTTGCTGCAGCACAAATAACAGCAGCACATATTTGTGCAGCTACTTTGTGTCCCAGGGCACGCCCCTGCACGCACGCTCTGGGGCATGCCAAATTGTCCCAGGTAAGGTAGGAGAGGCTGGGGCCAGCACCTGGGCTGTCTCTAACAGTCTTACTTGTTGCACACTCACCACCTGCAGTTTGCAGCGCCACAAACCGCACATACATATTCATCTGGACATGCTCACTGCATGCCCAAAAATATAAGACCTCCTGTTCACTGTTCCCTTCAGTAGAAATATCAGCTGCACAAGGAATATAGACTAAGTCCTTCGTGTGATGAATGAGTCAAACATCAGGCCATTCTCATGACTTATTTCAATAATTACTCACATGCATAAAGCTACATACACATGCTGTATGTTTAAGAATCTTAATGAATTGAAAAATTAATCCTCAAGCCAGGCATGACGATGGACAAAAAGGGGGAAACTTATGTGCCAGGAGACTTTAATTGACAGGTAAAAAGATAGAGACATTTCTGCTACCTGCCATGTGAGATTCATTATATTCCTAAAGTGACTTGTTTATTTCTACATCCCTCTCCAACTGATAGCAGCCTCTGTTGTCTGCACTCCTTTCACTCTCTCCAAAAGTGTTGAGCTATTTTAGTTGGTAGCCATTGAGCAAGTTCTTCTGTAGGGTTAGAAATCAAAGGAACAGGATATTTGCAAGATCACAAAACAAATGCAATGCAGGATTATGCGGAGGGGCTGACACTGTACTGCTGCCCAGATGCAGCCAAATTTTGCCGGGATAGTTGTTAAAAGCAAGGAACCAGGTGTTCAAGCTTGGTGCCAGGTTTTACTCTCAGCTATACTCCACAATTTCAATTGAATTCATTTGGCACAGTTCTTGTGCGTTAGAGAATAGAATTTGGCTTGAGATTTGTAATGATATCACATTAAATATAAACTTGTTCTTCAGGTGCAGCCAGGGGTTGAATGATTTAGCGTCACAGATCCCAGAATGTAAATAGTGTGCACATTAGTTTTCCTTCTGTAAAGCGCCTCAGGATGAGCAATGCTTCCTGTTACACTATTTGTCTAGTTTTTGAGCGTATTTCTGGCTGCTGGTCAGAAAAGAAAGCACTGTTTAAGAATGATGTTGAGGACTGCAGAAAAAGTGTATAACATTGTGATTCACTCTGGGAATTATGGTTTCCTTCTTTGGAAAAGCAAAAAGGCATGGTATCTGAGATAAATTATTCTAATATTTTATCTTAAGTTCTGCCCCATTAACTGATGAAAGAGATAAATCAACTAGTGCACAGCACTATCATAACAATTAGCCAGCTACATAGATCTCATGCATTATTTTTCAAGAACAACCTTAAAATGACTAAGCCAAATTCTGATTTATCTGAAATAGAAAAACGTTTTTTAAGGTGTTCCTATGAATTAGAAGTCAGCACTTCTGTTAGGAAAATACTCCCTTTTTATTTTTCACAGCCCAAGTGGGCAACATTGTATATGCGATCTTAGTCTATACATATATTAATAAATTCCCAGATATAAAATTCGAAATAATCGAAGTTACACTAGTAAAATCTGACTACGATGCAGCTCTTTGCTTCTGTTATTTATAGCATACGTTTATGCGCTTCCCATGGGAGACATATATATTGAAAAATTCCTTAGGTTTCCTTTACATGGAGATCAGTTCTTATAAAATATTCACTTTAAAGCTCTCATAGATGTGTATAGTTTCAGCAACCAAATAGAAGAACCTGGGGGTGAATAACTATATAGCTGCTAATTTCAGCCTCTGCTCTCCTCCATTAATTTGAAACCACAATTTGGCCCCATTTTTACTTTAAAAATGAGATAAATATTTATAAAAATAAGAAAACTCTACAAGCATAGACTAATGTAAGAAAGTAGACTGTGAAATTTCAT
This sequence comes from Alligator mississippiensis, assembly GCF_030867095.1. Taxonomy (NCBI): domain Eukaryota; kingdom Metazoa; phylum Chordata; order Crocodylia; family Alligatoridae; genus Alligator; species Alligator mississippiensis. Next base: position 386,149,021 of record NC_081824.1, read on the forward strand.
CTTGTCGAACGATCATCAAACAAAAGGCAGAGCCCAGAAAAATTTATTTTAATCTCTGGGTCAACTTATTCCTGGCTTTCTGCTAAATAATAATTAATGGTTCATACCATTGGTTAAATAGAACTGAAATTGGAGTTCATTTTCAAACCTGAAGCCCAGTTGAGGCTATTAAATTGATTGTCCTTTTTTTTTAATTTCACTCATAGTAACTGCTCATTCACTGTTTAAAAAAAACACAAAATTATTCAGTAATTGCAGCATGGGCCCAATTCTCTACTAAGTTATACTGATGTACACTCAAAGTAGCATCAATGAAGTCAATGGACTAATACTAATGAAAGGGAAATCAAGTCAATATAGTTGTCCTTACAAATGTGCAGAACTTACAGTTGATGTGCAATATGCATTTCTATAAGAATTAAAGTAATCTGATCAGGACCAGACAGCCAGAATCATCATAACAAATTTAGAAAGAAGATCCTGATGCCATGTAAATGTAATTGTAAATCTTCAGCATGTGTAAATCATTGGGGGTCTATTGATTGCACTAGCCACAAATCCTGGGCTTCATCCAGTTAGGTACTGAGTTCTCAATTAGTGTGATCTCAATTCAGCAAAGTGCTTGTGTTAATATTAGCATAATTAAAGAACCACTCATGTTCTTAAAGTTACACACTTACTGAATTGGGGCCAGAGTAGCAATTTACAACTTTTCAGGATCCACCTATTGACCACCTAAGATTTTTTTAACACAATTTCTCTACCACTGAATTTCAGAAAAGGACTCTAAGATCTGGCTACAAAAAGATGGTTAGAGGAACTCAGTACACTTGTCCAAAGCTCAGTGGAATGCTGCAAAATGCATTTCAGCCCCTCTGGCCCCCAGACATTAACAAAAGCAAGAATAATTCCCGGAGCAAAATAAACAGAAAGAGAATTTGCACAACTGCATTTTCCATGAAGTGAGTTCCATGTACTATATGTCATACTTCTTAGACTGTAGCTGTTTTATTCCTGGAAAACAGGGGTTAAACAACACAAGGACTTGTTCCAGGGCTTGACTTGTAAAGGAAAAATTGCAAATATAACAGAAAATACTCCGATTAATTTAATGTATGAGTCAAACAGAAATACATTTACAATCAGTTTACTTTGCATGGACTTCTGGGTTTATTATCCTGACATATTTTAAGGATTCTAGTTTCTAGCAGGTGAAGAACCTACCAGAAAAAATCCTTAGTCAGTTAATATGCATCAAAGCTGTTATTGTTAGAAATCACCAGAACAAAGACTCACATAATACCGATAATGAATAAGGTACGTCATGTCCAGATAATGTTCAGTCTGAACACAGTGTTTTAGGATGCAGGAATACTGCAGTATAACAGGGAACAATTCCCTAGTGAGAGTTAAATTACCTCTTCCCTCAGAAAACCCAAGGGAGAGTAGGCAGCACTTCTACTTACTTCCCTCAGAGATTATTTCAGAGGAAGACCCTTAAAAATTTCCATATGGTCATAGACTCATAGATTCATAGACATTAGGAGCTGGAAGGAACCTCACAAGATCATCAAGTCTAGCCCCCCTGCCTTAGGCAGGAAGTCTGCTGGGGTCAAATGATCCCAGCAAGACAAGCACTTTTTGAAAGGGTCCAGAGTAGGTGCTTGCACTATCTCTGGGGGGAGTCTGTTACAGACCCTGGACGCTCGGACTGTAAAGAAGTTTTTCCCAATCTAAATTGGCCTTCCAGAAGTTTGTGGCCATTAGACCTTGTTATCCCTTGGGGAGCCCTGGTGAATAACCGTTCTCCCAGATCTTGGTGCACCCCCTTTATATGGTCTTCTGTACTATATGAGATACTATATAGTGAGCTTTTCCTGTGCTGGTGATTTGTCACATGTTGTTGCCTCCTCATGGTCTCCAACTCCTAAATGAATTTAGAACAAAGTGGAAGACATAGTAAATACTTTTCTTAAATCACCTTTCCAGGCAAGCAATTGCCCTAGCTCTCACAGACATATTATGGAGCTACAGATGGGAAGAGAGCTGGTCTATGTGACTGTGAGTAAGAGGGGAGGCAATTGTTCTAGACAATCTCTCTCTCTCTCAGAACACTAGAGGAGTTCATAGCCCAGCACCATGATAAATAGTGGGGAAACAATGAATAATTGTTAGCTTCTTAAGGTTGCTTCAGAGCTCAGAGTTACCATGCAGATAAATGACCTCTGGTTTCACCAAGTCAGGAGGAGGTAACTAACTGAAAGGGCCAATAAATGGGACATTATTGTATAGAGGCTGCCTGCACTATGTCAGTCCTGTAGAAAAATAAAGGTTTCCTGTGTTCCTTCTCTATGGGCTTGATTGTGCCTTTAAGGGCAGTCCTAAATTGGGGGTTGTATGGAGCTGCACTGCCACAAGCAAAGTACTGGGATACTCAAGGGAACAAAAAGATTCCCAATGGCTTGGCTTATACTGGGAAAGCCCCATTCTGTAGAATGGAACATACTGGGCACATCTACGTGTCACCCAATGCCAATGTTGTTACTGTGCCATGCTTTAGTATTTCTTTTTGGAAGTACTAAAGCACAGTGCAGTAACCGCCTGTATTGCACCATGCACATGGTGGGGGGTTAGGTTTTGCTGCTACTTGGCTCTAGTGGTGTGCTAAAACAGGAAAGCATGCTGCTATGGTGAAGTAGCTGCCAGTCACATGTAGACCCACATCACTTTATGCCACCATAGCAATGTGCTATGGCGATGTAGCACATCGTTACAGCAATGCAGGGTGATGTGTAGCTGCATCCACTGCCCGGGTAACAGCCCAGGTTCAAACCAATGTAAAATGTCCCAGTGCATAGTAGGGATAAAGTCTTGTCAAACCTCTTATGATAGTTAGTGTTTTTTCTAAAAACCCCAGTTCCTAGTGTCAAAGGATTGGTGCATGTCTACAGGGAACTGAATAAGATAGCATGGGTACTAAAAGCAGTATAGCTACATTGACACACCACAAGTCAACCCAACCTGTTTATCCTTGGGTGTTCTGCTAGGACCCATTCTCTCTATAGGGGCTGACACCATATTTGAGGCTTGATGCTGCAAACCTTTTCCCTTGTTAGTAAACATCACATCCCTGAACATACCCACTGGCCATGTCTACACGTGCACTTAACTACAGAGTAGACTGATTAGCTGTGGAACAAAGCATCGCTGTCTACACATGCAATGCTATTAGGCCACATTACCCTATTTAATGCTGCCATCAGATAGTATAGTCAGGGACACTACTATCTTATGGTAGGGTAATTAACTGCAATTAAATGCACGTGTAGATGCTGACCATGGGTGAAAATTGCAGCCGGTCAGCCCAGCCAGCAGGGGGCCAGACTCCTGCCTGCTGCCTAGCCACATTGCTCCTCAAGTTCAGCACCCTTGTGCCACAGCCAGCCCCTCCACTGCCCAATGCCACCACCTGGAGCTGAACCCCCTGCCCCCATGTCTCCAGCCCTGGTATGAACTGTTTTGCCCTGGCTCAATTTGCTGCTGTCCCAGGCATACATATAGATGCTGCACCTGTGAGTAGTTTAGGCTGGATCAAACTGCTCCAGAGTTTACTGCTTCAAATTAATTGCACTTGTAGATGCACCCACTGGTATCAAAAGGGTTATTCATGTAAATAGGAATCTGTAGAAACAGGTATAGCTGGGCAATTCTACTCCATGGGCAGCAGCGGTGCATGGGGCATTTTTTGTACTCCCCTTCCTCCCTAAGTTGGTCCCTGGAGCTAATGCTATGTTCACACCTTCCCCTTACTTAAGCTGTCATGTATGATTGATCCCTTATTTTGTGAATTCTAAAGTTCCTTTTGGTTTTACACCTAAAATAAATTAACATATAAGTGCCTCACATGTACCTTTTTGTATCTCCATTTCTGAATTTGACCCAATGGCTGTTACGGTGAGCTAACACCAGCAAGAATAAACCCTGTTTATACTTTGAATCTCAGTCCTGCTCCACCCAGCTCTCTCAGGAATAAAGATTAACCATTTTTTACAACTTACTTGAATGTAAGTGGTTTATCCCGCAAAACTCTGCTTTTGAGAAATGAGACACCAATTTTCCCTTTACCTTCCTGTTACAAATGAATTATATTATTTGCATTAGTAAAAAGAAACAAACTTACAGAAACATAACATAGAAAGCTATTGACATGCAGCACAGATTTGATCTGGTTGAAATTGTGGACTGTGGCTCTTAGTTCCCTGTTTTGTTTATAGCTTGTTGAGACAGTTGGCCTAAATACAAATTATAAAACCTCTAAGTAATGAGACATCATTCTCATGTGAAAGAGTAGAAAACAACTAATAATACCATGTTTACAGGCAAAGCTAACCCTGAGACGTGCAGACAATACTGTCACTTGTGGCTTCCCCTGAGAGTTCTCCTCAGGTGAACGAAGTTAAATCAGGCTGGCCATTTTTTGCTCGATTTAAACTCCAAAAATGTATGTACAGTTTGGCACTTAGATCAACTTAACCCTAGTTCGGTTGATCTAAATGTAATATCTGCACATACCCTTGGGCAGTTGTACTTTATAAAACCAATTGCCTGTAGGACGTTTGATCCTGAACGTTTCCCACATTCTGGGTCAGATTGCCTTGGTGGTCATTTATGTTCACATCTGGGATGTGTATAAGTTTTATCTAACAATGGCTCTCTGTGTAGTGACATTTTATGAACAGTAATAGCAATTAATTATTGTTAAAACAGGACTGCTATCTTTGAAAAAGTCTGAAGGTGTGGTAATGATTCTTCAGTGAAGACCAAAAAAAAAGGCCCTGCTTAGTTGCATATTTCAACCCATGCTCCTCTTTAACATTGAATCTGTTTTGGGATATTTGTATCTTTTTTTGTTTGAAAGTTAAGCCAGAGATACAATATATGTTTCGCTTACAAGTATAGCCAGTTGAATAACATTTGGTGAATACAAATGTTAATTGTTATTATCTATAGAGGTATCAAACAAGCAGAAATCAGAGAGATTGCAAAACACTTAAGTAAATTTAAGCCTCAAGTCAAAATCACAGAGCATGGGGTTTTAGTTTGGGGTACAAGTGGAGAGGTTAATTACAAATAGCTAAGAATTAGTCAGAGCATGTTCCTGTGATCTTTATATATAGAAGTACTCTTTACTAAGGCAAAGAGTCCCACAGAAGCACAGGCAGAGTGCAGAGGTATCAATTAATCTTAAGCCTCCTGTCTAGAGTCTCAATTTTCAAAGTTCAGCCTTTTTCCCTGATGGAAGATTTAGTAACAACATTCTTAGACACACAGTATAGCCACCTGTGGTAGCAATAGAGACAACAGTGGCCAAAGCAAATACAACAAAGCAGTATTTTCACTGGTATCAGCACAAGTCATATATACATGTCTGACAGGATATGGACACAAATGGAACTATGTGACACAGGTGAACACACATAAGCATGTAGTCAGGCAACATTCTCACCCTGCTCCAGATGAGGTTCACAAGCTCTAGATATGGCCTAGGTATGGGTACACAATGTTAGTGTAAATGTCAAAAAATGCATTACAACTTGAACTTGGCTCCCACAACCTTTCTACTCCTCGCTTTTGCATTAGAGGGAATCCCTGATCTACTGAATTGGAGATACAAAAAATTAACTTGCCTCGCTGCCAGAGAGAATCAGAAGAATAGCTCTGATTTTCTATACAGAGTTCTAGCACCTGGCATGGTCTCAGAGGACTCCATACATCTACTGAAGCTTTACACAAAAGCCATGCATCTCTAAATATTCTGCAGAGTATAAAAAAAGTGTGATATATGGATCTATGATATTCCATTAGCACTGACTCTTTTTGTAACCAACAATGCTCAAAACTCAGTGAAGGATGATCTAAAGAGGGGAAGGGGTTGACAGTGTGTTGATGCGTATGCAGCTGAGAATCTAGCCATTAGTAACTCATTGGATGGCACCGCACATGTATTTCATTTTCTAAAATAATTGGAAATGGGTGAAAGATTTGTGCACACTTATCTTCTTGTCAAGGATGTCAAAGCCAATTGACTATCCAAGGCATTTTCAAACAGGGATGACAGTGTCCCTGCGTCACCCAATTCAGGATAGTGTGACTAAGTAAAGCCTTTTATAGTACATGTCAAAAATACTTGAGCATATATGCCGAGTATAATATTGTATTCTTTCCTGATATCAGATCATCATTTAGGCTGCACTGGCTTTGCTAATGTAATGTAAGCAGGTAGTTTCTGGACCTGTTCCCAGTGCAGTTCACTTTGTTTATTAAAACTATCAGGTATATATGTTGTACTTAATGACTGTTACTCAACCTACTTGGTGATCTCAAACATCCACATATGTTCAGCATCCTAATATCAATTCATTTTAATTTATACTTTGTTGACCATTAATACATTTGAGATTATTATTTATTATATTGTATAGAAATTAGTAGGCAGCAGTCTTTGTACTCCCCCACAGGAATGATAAAATCATCAATTATTTAAAAGGGGGGGAGCATATTTATTAGCATGCTCTGACAGCTTTTATCACTTCAAGTTTTGCAAAGCAGCTAAAATTAATGTACAGGCAGCCCTTGGACTTATGACTCAACTGGTTCCTGAAAACTGCATCTTAAGTCAAAATGTTGTAACTTGGAACCAATTTTCCCCATAGGAACAATGTTATAAGTGAGGGATTGATTCCTGAACCAAGGCCCAATACCCTATTTTCACCAAAAATACCCCAGAATTTTGTACTCAATTATAGATGAGTAATATAGCCACATTAATGTATTTAAATTGTAAATAGCAACGAGACTGATTTGGAAGGATTTCTTTGAGGTGACTTTGCTGGACTTTTTGAAGGGCTCTTGGCTGGACTTTTTGAAGCGTTCTTGGTTGGAGTCTTGGCTGCAGGTTTTTCTGGAGTCTTGTCTGCTTTCTTAAAGGAAGGTGTCCAAAGAAGTTTGGACAGATGTTCTTCAGAGAGATGGGCAACGCAGCAAACTTGTTCACTGGCGTGGCGTCACGTCAAATGAACCGTCATAAACTCGAAACTGACGTCTGAAAGTTGAAACAGGGTGTCAATTTATAAACATCTTAAGTGCCATTCATTGCAACTCAAAACATTTTAAAGTCAAGGACTGCCTGTAGTTACTTAGCCAGTTACTGGTCTTTTGCATGACTAGAAAAGCTAAGAATAGACAAGGAGACAGAGTGTACCTGTAAATGCATCCCCAAATTGCCACTTTGCAATTGTTTCAACTATTATTCCTTACGTTGACAAAAAACAGTCGCCTAACACAAGAGACGGTATTACACAACTTTTACTATATTTTGAATGCTGGTATATGATGGAACAAATTCACCAGTACGTTGTAGATGTAAGCTAAGCAGCCACATTCTGAGTTCAGTAGGTCAGTTAAATTGGATTTAGAGATGTTTTGAGCTCCCAGAGTAATGCATGTAAGATGGAATGTGCTGCAAAATTTAGCTAACTATATCTACTGTTTTTAAAGTTCTCTGAAATAATTTCCTATAGAATATGCTGTTTCTATCTTGAAATTAGGCACCTAATTGGGACCTTTATCCTGGCACTTCAAAAAATTAATAAAATTACAGTTGTAATAGAGGAATAATTGTTCAAAAGACATGTTTCTTTAAAATAGGAGCATATTTCTGTTTTACCTCTTATTTTTGTTATTATATTATTATCATCTATTATTGCTGTTCATGGTAGAAGTATACAAGGAATAAAAATAGCATTCTTGGGCATTCATTAAAATTATAAAATTACAAATTCAGATCATAGCGGGACAACAGACATGGGTAAGATGTGGAAGTAGATGTAGATATTGGCTAATGAAATATCCACTTTTAGCTATGTTCCCATGCTAAAAGCAGAAGGCGGAAGAACTTGTTTATATATGCCTCCAAGTATGTATTTGTGAGTGACTAGTCTCTGGTTCAGCAGCCAGCCTTAAATGAAATGGCAGTTGCTCATTAATTGTTTGATAAGAGTGCTGTTATTATTAAAAGCTTGTTTTCTTCATATTTCAGTGTGTTCTTAAGGGAGCCATGACAGTGCACTCCTTGTTGATAAAACAATTTGAGAAACACAATAAGAGCAGAAATTTTGCTGTGTTCAGGGTACATCTTTCTCTAGTGATAACTGACCTGAGAATGCAGGGTTTCACTTCTGTTTCACTTTTATGGAAACCAAAGTTTAAGAATACACAGCAAGAAGGCATTGTCTAATCCTTTAGTATATATTCTGCTAGTATTCTTAACTGGAAGATGTATTTGTTAGCATCCGCAGTGTTAACTTGATGGCATGTGGCTTCACCAGAAACCAATCTAAGAGGAAATTTTTAAAAAAGTCAGTGGTGTAGAGATAAGTACAATTTGGCCCTTGTTATGAACTCCACAATATTTTGAGGTGTTTCTGAGAGTTGTGCATGTTTTCATGTGTTTGTTTTACTGATACAGTGTGTGGTTGCATTGAAAAGCCAATGTTATGCTGTATTAATTTATGTTGCTGTTATTACTATTTAGAGTATGTTATGCTGTCTATTAGGGGTGTGCAAAATGGCTCGTAGTTGATTCAGATTTGGCCCAAATCAGGGACAGTGATTTGATTTGTTGATTCAGATCACTGTCCCAATTCAATTTGGCCGAATCCAAATCTGAAGATTCGATGCTGATTCAGAGAATCAGCAATTTAGCCATAGACACAGCTTTAAATGTTTTTTCTGCATACCTTGAGGTACCAGGCATGGCTCATGAACGCTGCAGTGCTGGGGCAGACAGAGCATCCCACAGGAGTGCAGGGGGGCTCCCCACATGCTCGGTGGCAACCCCAGAAGTGGACTGGAAGTACTTCCAGTCCACTTCCAGGTTCTCTGACGAGCACATGAGGGACTGCCCCCCTCCCCCATGCCCCCTCGGCTCAGCGATCTTCTGTGGGGGGACCCTGGGTGCCCCCCCAATATCTAGGAGGCACCAGTCACCGGAGCTGGTGGATGGGTCCCCTGGGCACTCAGCAGCGGATCCAGAAGTGGACCAGAAGTGTTTCTGGTCCACTTCTAGGTCTGCTGCCAAGCATGCTGGGGATGCCCCCGCACTCCCATTAAACGCTTCATCCACCCCAGCATCTCAGTGTTCACGAGCCACCTGGTACCTTGAGGTATGTAGAAAAAACATTTAAAGCTGTGTCTTTGTCTGAATTATCAAATGTCTCTGAATCTTTCTAGATTGATTCAGAGGGTTCCAATTCGATTCAGAGAGATTGCGGGGGTCTCCCAATTCGATTCAGCCACTGAATTGGGCCAAATCTCCACCAGATCAAACTTGCAGCCGAAGCTTTGCACAGCCCTAGTGTCTATGTATCTTCATGATTTTTTACATGGTTTAATCAAAAGAAATGAAGGATGCATATTTAAGGAAAAAGGAGTAGGCAAAAATGCTAAGTATTTCATGTCATTGGGTGCAGACAGAAAAAACATTTGTCACATTATAGGCCCCTTGAAATCACTCTGAAGCCATGCCCAAACAGAAGACTATGGATGCAAATCCCTTTGATCATGCCAAAATTAACCTCATGGTATGAGGGTTCAAATGAAGCTTCTCCTAAGTGGGGCGACTTAATTCATTTCTGTCTGCTCCAGCTGCAGCACAGTAAGCTGCAGCTGTTGTCTCTGGATGGGAGGGGGAAAGGCAGGGGAGAAAGGTCCTTTCTGGGGTTCTCAACACTGCTGGAGTGAGGGAGGCAGTGGACTAAAGCCCCTCACTTTCCAGGGCTCCAATCTACCCACACCCACACTCCAGTGGGTCTGAGAAAAGCCCACAAGACATCCCTCCCCTGTCTTTTCCCCCCTCCCATCTAGAGACAACAACAGAACTTGGAGGGGTGGGGAAGGGACAGAGCCAGGGGAAGATGCAGCCTCTCTTCCTGGATTGGGTTTGGAGGCAATCCTCCACTCTCCCAATTCAACAGCTAACATTTATTGGACTGGAGGGATCAGTCTAACTCTCAGCGATTTCTGAGTCACCATGAGTTAGACCCTGGAGTTGCACTTCTGTCTGTGTCCACTCTGTTACTGTAAGGCAAGAACAAATGCATTCTTAAATACAGGCAAAAGAGGCTATTATTGGTGTGAGGGGGAAAGAGCAGGATGGGAGAAAAGCCCTGGGAAATTTGAGCAAGAAGTACTTACCGCAGGAGCGGAGGGAAGCCTGACCAGAACAAGGTGCACATTGCCATGTTTCCACAGCATGTGCTCCTGTCCTACCAGTCATCCTGACCTTTTGGGGAGGAAAGGCAGGGCAAGAATTCAGTTTAGTTAATTTGCAACAATTATGGATGCAGCTTCAAGGTGCTGTGGCAGAGCATCTTTGGTGTCTGCCACTTTAAGGGCCAGAGCAGGCAACAGGACAACCAGCAGGTGTGAGCTAGTGTAACAAGCCTATCACATGACTGCAGGAGAGCCCTGGGATAGGAGGAGGGGGCTGAGCAGCCTACATTTTCAACCCAGACCCTCAGGGCTGAGGCAGCAGTTTGCTGTAAGCAGCTGAAAGAACACTACCCAGCTGGAGCTGCTGCTCACAACATCTTGGAGGTCAGGGCAGGAGAAATGGGGATGGCAGAAGGCTCCTGGTCCTGAGGCATGACATAAAACTACACCCTGCTGGAGTAGGATGGGCTGGTGGGTCCGCCTGTGGTGGAGTGGTCCTCAGGAAATGCCAGACCAGTTGCCTTCCCAGTGAAAGGCAAGGATGGGGCACCGCAGCCTTCACAACTTGGTGGGTAACCCAGTAGTAGGGATAGGCAGGAGCCCAAGAAGGTGGACCCATGTGAGCGGGAGTGGGCCAGCAGCATGAGATCCTAGACAAAGCCCTTGACTGGTCAATGGTGGGGCCAGGACCAGGATGGTCAAAAGGGCTAGAGTGCCCACCACAAGGGATGCCCAGAGTCAGGGGCCTGAAGTTCCAACTGGCCTGGAGGTTGGCCAGGGCCTATGTGGCCAAAGGTCCCAGAGGGGAGCCATGCCTAAGAGGGAAAGAGGTCGGGAGAGCGCTGACAGCCCTGCATGATGGCAGGGATTGAGTCCACTTGATTAGAAGGATCTAATTCGGGGCCAAACACCAGACTTTGGGGCCCAATGTGGGGCAGAAGCCACATAGTTGATGACATCTGCAAGGCAGGAGACATGGTATAGCAGAGGTCAGAGCCACGTACAATGCCCTAGGCATCATGGCACTAAAGGGGCAGCCTCCTACATCTTACATCAGTTATTTATTCATCAAGTTGTGGCAAGTGAGACAGGGTAGACTGCCCCTAAAAAGGTGGACAGGCTGACATTGAGACCCAGCCCTGAGCTAGTCCCCTGTCACAGTGCCCTTATCAATTGATGTGACCTGGAAGTTGGGGAGCTGTCTGATTTTTTTTTTCCTTTTCTGTTTGGATCCTTGGATATGCCCTTAAGGGAACCATTGGGGTTTTTTGGTTTGCTTGAGAAGCCTGTGGGGTTTGGACTAAAGTAACTATAGTATAACTGAAGGACTAATTATTTGATGGTATCCTGAAGGGACTGACATAGATGGATCAACCCACTTGGTCTGTGACAAATTGATTCAGGTTTATCCATTTTGCAGAATTGATGGACATATGAGCCAATAAATTATTTAATTTTAAAACGGCCTTATAAAACCGAAGGACTCTATGTGAACTCCTAAGAGTTCATTCAGTAATTCCCTGGCTGACCAGCAGTCACATAAGGGGCAGGAGGATCCTGAGTCCATCATGTGTTAACTGGAAGTGGTATGTAGGATGTAAGGTGGGGAGGAACCCCAAATAAAGTACTCCTAGGAAACCCAGCAGAATCACCACCAACCCTACATCCAACTCTCAATAGTTGAAACATATCAAGATGTGGTGGGCAAGAGAAGAACATCTGAGGTTAGAAGTGATGATACTATCTGGTTTCCCCAACAGCTTACTCAAGTAAGGTGGTGGGCAGGTAGGGACCATGGCCTTACTGCACCCATCCCTGGCAGTTGGGATGCGCACCTAAAATACCAGCCCCACAATACTGAAGGCATCACAGAGAAATGGGGCATTAGCTAGAGGAATCTCAGGTGTCCCAGGAAAGAAATTTCTGGAGGATTCTTAGATTCCTCAGCAATTGGGACACGGCTCATGGTGATGGCTGGCTTTGAGGAATTTAGGGGTTATTTGTGAAATGTAAATAGGAAAGGCCTTATTCTCTAAATGCTATCCATTCTGATTAATAAGAACAAAGATTAATTCTACGATGCCAAGAAAATTCTTCTGCCCCCAAAATACAGGGACAAGTTTTTGTTCCCTTGAAAGGGTTTTTGGCCAGAGAAAAGGCCAACATTTGCTGTTGCAGTACAGCACTTACTTTGGTCTATATTCTTCCAAAGTTTCTATTTTTTAAAGAAAGCATATCTTGAAATAGGCCCAGCAGTGTCCAAATTGCTACTTAAAGTTGATACTGGGTCCCTACAAAAGGGTTTATTAAAAGGTCATGAAAAAGGACACACAGTAGTAATTCATTTATAATTTATTTTCATCCTAATTTCAATTTTAGCCTAGTGGCACGGCGGGGTCCTGCAGGAGGGCCGTGATCTCCTCAAGGCCCCCTTCCCATGCCAAGTTGGCTCAAGGGCACCCTCAAAATTCTCACCTGCCACGTCTTTGATGACACAGTATATAAGGGAGACTGCCTTTTATGCCTTCTCGGTCATGTCTTGATGAACGCTCGCCGTGGTTTCCCGGACCCCTCGTGGGTCCCGTTCTGCAATGGGTGCTGCAGGGGCACCCTAGCCTTATGGACTATGCGTGGCTCCTACCACCCCTTTACCACACCCCAAGCCTCACAGCTGGAATAGACATTGTTCGGTCCAGGTCTACACGCTCTCTGGCGCTCAGGCTCTCTGCGGCCCCATCTCTCTCCGTGCCCTCTCTCTGGCACTTCTCAAAACACTGCCCTTTCTCCTGGGGCTCTTCAGTGCCCCTTTTCTCTGGGGCCTCCTCAGTAATGCCGCCCCCTCCTCTGGGCTCACTACGCCCACACTGGGGCTTCTCAGCAACGCCCTCTTCTCTGGGGCTTCTCAGCTGCCCCTCTCTGGGGCTGGGGTCTGTGCACCCCGAATGCTGCACCCTTGCTGGCGCTGGGGTTCTGACACTGCTGTGGGCCCCTATGAGGCCTCCTCCAACCCCTAATAGCCTCACCCAAACCACCGGTCTTAAACAATAAACAAAATGCAAGCCCTTCGGCTATAACTTAAATGGAAGCCGCCCGGCCATAACACATTCCAGCCTACCGGGAAATACTCCATTCCTCAGCCGTGTCAGATGCTGTTCCTCCAGTTAGGTTTCCCCTCTGTTCCCTGAGAGAGCTCCTTCCCCCTTAGCTGCTGTCAGGGAACTGCCAGTCTGGCCTCAGCCCCTGGGCTTTATATGGGAGCCAGGCCCTGCCCCTTACAGTCAGCTGACTGCTGGCAGGTGTGATCTCTTGATGGCTTCAGTTGCCCCGGCAACCAACAGCTGGGCTCCTTACTCACTGTTAGGGCTCTTTCCCTAGCAGTTTCCCCTCTTTAGGAGCAGGGCACCTCAGTGCTCTGCAACACCCAGTAAATCTTTACACCATTCCCACAGATTTATTTTTCAAAATGAACACCCATTGCTTTTTCATGTGTATACCTGAAATTGTGTGTGTAATTGCAAGTTAACTATTACCAGCTTGCAAATTGAATGCACAATTACTTGTTCTGTATGCATAGCTGAGGACAGAATTTGGCCCCAGGGTGGTTACTTGTAAAAAGCATGTTGTTCCATATGTCTGTTTTAAACACAATTCTATAAATAATCTACAGCAGGCATTCTCACCTTAACCCATGACGGGGCGAAACCTCCACTACAGTCCTGTACCTCATGTTTCCTTTCAGACCTTAACACCACAACTAAGCTGGTCTCATTTGGCACCCTATGTGGCATTCTACCATCCACACTGCAGATCTCACCTCTCTGCTCTTGTTGCTTCCTTGTCTACATGTGTCTGAATGTTGCCAGTTCAAAAATCACTGAGATAGATCTAAATTCAAACAAGATATGGAGGGGAGTCTAAAGAATCACTAATCTAACTGCTGCCACTAAGCCAGGGGGAGAGCAAGACCTCATCTTACTGTGCCCTGCTCTTTCCACTGTCTTCCCCATCCCATCTTCTGGTCTGTACCTCAGGGAGCAAGGGCAGCCTCTGCTGCTGACACTGCTGCTTCAGGGTCTCACCCACTAGCAACTGTTCTCACAGCCTCTCCTGCCAGCCCTGGGAATGTGGGAACAGTGAAGGGGATGAGCTGGGATGCAAAGCCTGGCTCTATCTGTGCATCAACCCACCTGCCCACTTGCAGCAGAGCGCAGTGCTGGGAGCAAGGGGACTGGCACAGGGGTTGCCTGGGAGTGGAGAATGGTAGGGGAAGGCAGCAGCAGTGCAGCCATCACCCCTCCCTCCCCCCCCGAGCAGTTGCAGGTGCTGCCAGAGTACCTGGGGCAGACCCAGGGTGCCAGGTTGGGGAAGAGAGCATTTACCTCCTCACATAGAGGGATCTCAGGGAACACTTCCATCACTCTCCCGAAACACTTGCAGAATCATGGCACATCCTTTGGCAATCACAGATCTAGGATATTTATAACCCTACAATTGCTTCAGAAAAATTCTAGTTTTCTTACATTCGTTATTTTGATAGACTCATGGCACTTTCTATAAAATAATTCTAAGCTCACTACTATGTTTCACAAAATTCAAACAGTTTTTTTATGCTTATTGAAAGTTCCCTTATATACTCTGCACAGAGATACCTCATGATTTTATTATAAAGTGATCATGTGCTCTGCAGCATTCACTATTTGGCAGCTAGGTATGCACTGTTTGGTCTAGTTTGTTCAGTTTCACCCTTAGGCTGTGGAAGTACATTTTGGGAACTTGCATGCTGATTCCATATTTTGTTCCTTTTTAGGTTGAGTTCCAAAGAACACAAAAATGGTGATGGAGACAGTTGCTTGGAACTAGTGGAAACAAAAGCATAAATCCAGGTGTCTGTTGTGCTACCCTGCTTACATCTCTTCTGAAAGAGCCTCTTAAGAGGCAATGTTCGGCCTTCTGCCACATTAATGCATTGAGGTGTAAGAAAGAGCATATATCAATGCTTGGCATAGCATTTAGTCTAGTGTATTTAAAGCACTAAATGGCGTCTAGAAGGAGGGTGATGACCTAGGATCTGGTCACTGCTTCCACAAGCATATCTACATATCATCAAATGACCTTTTAATATAAGATACAGAAAAAATTCTTGGCATAGGGATCATAACCAAGGACTTCCCCTAAATTGAAGGTTCAAAGCATTAGGCTAGGTTACAGAGTCATACTCTTTCTTGTTTTCTTTTGTTCAGTGGCTCTTGAATTGTTTGCTGCACAGTGACACATCTTCAACAAGAGGGATGAAGAATACCTCCAACTAGAATGGCATATGGCCTGGTGGTTTAGCCACTCTTCTAAAAGGTCAGCAATATGAGTCTGAGCTTTCTCAGCTTGAAAGGGAAATTTAATTTAGCTATACTTCCTGGATATGTGACCTGTGCATTAGGACTTAGCACCACAGTCAGATGAGTTCTGAAAGAAACTGGCTACAACTACATTTTATACATAAACTAATTATGTCCCTGTGCATTCAGAATATGAAGAGCAAGCATGGAAAACCAGGAACCCCTTGGGAAGATATGTGAAGGATTTCTAATTTCTGATTAGAATAAGTCTGATTGGGATCTATAAGCTAGATGCTAAACTGCTCAGTTCTGCCAAGTCTGGGGCAATGCTGGATATGTGTAGAAGCAGAACTCTAAGCATCCAGGAAACTTCAAGTTTAAAACCCAAAGGCCCAGGGAATCTCGATGCATTCGTGATTAGGCAGTTCCTGAAGGGAGCTGTTTAGCACTCACTTTAAGTACTTATGTCATTCATTATCACCAGGGATCCTGGTTTTCTCTGATTTAAAAAAAATCCCCAATTTAAATGATAGTTTAAATTTAAATTATAGTGTTTAATTTAAATCATGGAAAAATGTGGATTTGGGGTTACTTTTTTAACTGAAAACTGGGGATTTTTTAAAACAGAGAAAACCAGATCCCTGATTATCACATTGGGCCATATTCTTGCCAGTCATTTTCAGCCATGTTTAAATATTTTTCATGCTAGAATATGAATGACCATGTCCACACTAGTAACAAGGCAATGACAAATCAGTCCATCTCAAAGGTAGCATTACCTTTCCAGTGGAATAGCTTCAGAGGATTTCATTCTCTGAAGGCAAGATATCTGCAAAAAGATGGATACTGACTAGGCACAATAGTTTCCCATGTCCAAAATACAGAAGCGTATGTCCAAAGGATATTTTTATAGCAAATGTTTCCCACCCTATGGAATTTTCCTAACATTTGAAGAAATGATCAGGTTCAGAGAAAAGCTCACTCTGACAGGCCTAGCCTCAGTGTAAACAATACATTGGTGATTTAGAGCAATCAGCTGAAAAGTGTAAGACCCAGCCTCAGGTACATACTCTGCCATTTCCCTGAATCCCAGAGTCAACTAGGAAACTCTCCTTTGTGGGTGGTTGTCTGGAAGTCTTCCGTTGGAGTGGTGGGGTACATCTACATGTGAGATTATTTTGACTGAATATCTCCTGGGCATAGTATATACATGAGCACCAGGGACCACAGCACATTGACCTGGCTGGCAAGGAGTCCCAGAGGTCAGCCTGCCAGCCTGGGGCTGTACCAACATGGCTCAACATGCTGCAGAAGGACTGGCTGGGGCAAAAGGGTGCTTCAGTGTGGGGCTAACCCATAGACGGCCCCTGCACTGAAGCACCCTGTTGCCCTAGTCAGTCCTGTCAGCATCTATAGATGCACTGTGGTGGAGTAAATAACTCCGCCTTAAGATAGTACTTGTGTTTGGCAGTACTATCCTACGGTTCACTTAATTAGTTTATTCCATCCTAATAGCAGCACATGTCTAGACAGTGACATTTTACTGCGGAGCTATTTAGTCAACTCCATGGTAAATGTCTCATGTAGATGCACCCATAATGGCTCAGCAATTTTGCAAGAGGTAAGGATTTCTTAGGGTGACGTCTTTTATTTGGTGATACCTCTGATTGTATTGATAAGAGACCTCAGGAAGAATGTCATGCATTCAAAAATGTGTCTAAATTTAGTCCAACTGATCAGAGACCTGAGGAAGAATATCTTGCATTCAAAAGCTTGTCTAACTTTATGCTAACTACATAGTTGATCCAGTAAAAGATACCTGCCTAAGAAATCCTTGCGTCTCTCATAAGTATTAATCAGAATAGTGACATGACCTTGGATCTCTTGTGTCCCAGGTGTGTACCCTACGTCAGCCTGTGGCTAGTCTGCGATAGGGTGATTGTTTCCTCATTTATTTATACTTTTTGTCTCCCTCTTTCTTTCTTTGGATGTAAATAGATGTTACATTTGTCATAGGAGAAAGCTCAAAGTCCACTGTTCCATTTCAAGTCCCTTTGAAGTATGCGGGATAAAATGTGCTAACAGTTTTCCCAAGACATGGCCATGTGTGTTTGTTAAGTTATTGCACTTTTTCCTAGGACAAGCCATTCAGGCTGCATGCTCTAATCTGGCAGAGGAGCAGCAATGCAGCTTGCAAGGGTGAAGTGTAAAAATGACTGTGCCATGCCTGTTTTGATACAGGTCAAACCCCAGGACAAACATGTCTGTCAAATAAGATGTCTGTTTACTGATTTCCTCTGATTTTGACCAGAAATTCTGTCCTGGAGCTGATAAACCTTTCTTGATCAAAGTTTCGTCAAGAATGGTATGTTCCCACACCAGTTTCAATGAACTGGCTCAACCAAAGAAAAAAATGCCTTGCTGAAAACCTCCTAATTAGCTCTTCTCATAACATCTTTTAAAGCTGTATTGCAACACATAAAGTGGATGGAACATGTGGGAAAACCAGCAGAAAAGTAATTTGAAAAGTTAGAAACAGATTGTTATTTTACTCCAGCTTTGAAAGTGGATCGGTATGTGTAAACCTTGTAGCTGCTTTCAGTGCTACTCTGTCTTTACCCAGTGCTTATTGGGAGGGATGCACATACTAGAGAAAACCATATACAGTTTGTCCTTAGTCATTATGTAGGCAAATTCCCACTGAGTTAGGGTTACCATATTTCCAGTTCCAAAAAAGAGAACACCTGTTGCGGGGACACCCCACTCCCAAACCACAGCCCCCACTCACTCCCGACCCACAGTCCCTTGCTCCCCGGACTATGCTGGTGACTTTCAGTCCCAACATGCAGCCTCCACCCCTGCCAGTTCCCCGCACTCTGGACCCATGAACCCCCTGCCCCTCCCGTGCCCTTGCTCCCAAGCTACAGCCCCCTAGCCCTGCCAGTGACCCTCACTCCTGACCTGCATCCCTCTGCCCCCCCCAGCCCTGCTGGAGGGGCCCCCAGCTGCCCCTGTCCCAACCAGAGTGGTGTGCAGTGATTCCAATTCAGTAGGGCAGCAGCAAAGCATGTCCAGTCCTGGGGTGGGCAGGAGGGAAGGGGAGGGGAGGCCTGTGGCGTCTCCTGCCCTGGGCTGGGACTCCCATGCCACACCAGGCAGCCTGGCCACGGCTCTCCACCCCAACCTTCCCCTCTCTCTTCTCCCTGGGCAGTGTCTCCTGGCCACCTTATTCCCATGAGCACAGGCACTGGCCCCTGTGCTGCCAACTTCACACACACACCCTCCACAACCCCCTGCCACACAGACACACACACACACACACACACACACACACACACACAGAGCCAAAAGGAAGTACTGAAGCATGGCACCATAGCAACATCACTGTATGGCGTGTTCAAGTTTGGTTTTAAGGTTTCATTGTCTAGGAACAGCTGCTCAGGTCAGAGGTGGAATGCTCAGGGCGCTTAAAGTGTTCTCCCACAGGCTTGTGTGACTTTCTGAATTGATGCCATATCAGTGTTCCTTCATTCATACACATAAGGATTATACCACCTCTCCAGTGTAGACAGCTAAGGGACACTCTAAGATGGTGCTGGAATATATGATGTTAGTAGAGGAGCAGGTGACATTGATAAAAGGGTAAGTGAATAATTTTAGATGTTATAATACATGCTATTTGGTCCAGTGATGATGTGGCCTGGGTTGATAAGGGATCATAGCTGGCATCTGGTTCCAGAGCAAGATCAGGTGCCTTGGTGAGAATAGGAGTTAGACAGACACCATTTGAAGTTGGGGGGGATGCCAGCAAACAAACTAAAACAGGTTAGTTTACAGTGGCTACCTTGAGATGGTCATCATTTTCCAGGAGGGGTTGGACTGGAGGTCATTAATGGTGTGTCTGTGGCAGTGGTACCCAATCTTTCTGGGCTGCAGTCCCTATGGGTCAATTCACAGGCAGTCATGGTTCAGGCAATATCCTGGACCCCAGACAGATTTAGCCCTAGCCCCATGCACACCAGATTGGTGCCTGGCTTTGCATGCACTAAATCAGACCTCATGCTTCCACCTCCTGAGAGTCCAGGCAAAGCACATTTTCTTTACATACCGAAAATCCACAGCCCTGGTAGCCAGGGATATTCCACTGTCTCTAGCAGTGGCACCATCACTGAAGGAGTTTCTGGCTATGTTGACTCAATACTGTTCCTATATGCTGTAGGAGCTTCCAATTATTTGAAAGATACCCCATATTTCATAAAGAAACTTGCTTCCATTGACAAACCTCCAGCTACTACCATGTTAGCTGCTATGGATGTACCACAGGCAGACAAGGTTCTTTGGGTAAATGTGATATCTTTTATTAGATCAACTGAAACAGTTGGAAAAATTCTTCTTTGCAACCTTTTGGGTGCAAACACCTTTCTTCAGGCAGGGGGAGCACCTGCAATTGCTGAAGGTGCTGCAGTTGCTGCAGACACTGCCTCTGCCTCAAGACTGCCACAAAATTTCTCCGGGACAGGGAAAAAGCAGTGGTACATCAGGTCCTACTGTTCTGAGTTATATCTGCTTTTATATCCCCTTCCCAACATGTTTTGCTCTACCTGTAGCTTCCAAGGTTTATCTGGACAACAGCATCTAGAAGCTGTCTATTTTGGGCAAAGTCCAGGAACAACAATATGTTGCTGGACCTGTGACAGGTTTTAAAGCACCAGCACATCCTGTTAGAGCCTCAAATCCAAATTTATTTGACTAAATGCCAGCTGTTGGTACACAGGCACCTTGCTGCACATTAGTTTACTGATTGTTTGAGTTAGATATGTAAAATCACATGTTACAATCAATTGTGATGGAGCTACCAAGTCACATGAACCTCAAATTTGGGAGCTAATGCAGCTGAACGTTTAAAGACATATTTTCATGGCAAACCTTGAAAAGTTTGGGTTAGCTACCAGAAGGCTGAATGAGTGTCTCCCTGAACCTATTGAGAGGTCATTGTGAGCAACACCTTTCTGACAAGGGTGTCTCTCAAGTATTTCCTGGGGTCAGCTAAACCAAAATCATTGTCAGAATAGCAATTTCTTGAAAATTTTAACATTCTGACTTCTAATCCCAGTTGAAAATAGAAAGCCATAGCTATTTTAAAACTAGCTAGTTTGCCAGATTTCTGCTTGTTTTGATTGTGACCTTAGGGGGAAAATGAGCTCAACTTAGGCTGTGTCTTGAGTGAAGATGGCAGTGTAAGCCTATCTTTTATTTATAAAAAATAAAGTTGGTTTTAAGGAGGGGAATCTAAAAATTAGTTGGTAGCCAAGGTACAGGAACTTCCTGAAAGAACTTGCAAATATTGTTATTCCAAACGGTTTATAGATATTTCTGCATATTTTAGATAAATACAAGAAGAGAAGACACAGAAGGGGTGAAGAGAAATGAATGAGAAAAGAAAAGAGGAATAAAAAAATAAGAGGAGGTACAGTGGAACATAGTTTACAAGTCTAAGTGCTGGAGATGAGTCAGCAGTTGCTGAGTTCCCTGTTGACAGTGACTGCCCGGTGGCCCCGCAGTCATTAACATTTCTGCCTCAGTTTCCATAGCTTTAAAAAGACCTTCAGCAAAGAAATGATAATAGAGGTAGTTATTTTTAGGATTTAGCATCTCATCTCTTTAAAAGACTGTCACTTAAAATAACGCCTATAATTAAACTAATTTCAAAGTATTAAGTAGTATGCTGATTTTTTTTAATAGACCATAAACTGGCAGTGAAAAAAGTGTTTTTACCCATATCTATAGAAATAAGGCATTTATATAAAAAGAAATTGCCTTCTGTGTTCTTTATGAAAATAATAATAGTACTTCAGACAATGCAGCTGAGGGTGGGACTACCAACAGTTATAAATACAAAGTTAACAACGTCATTGTATTTCCCTTGACTTCCACACTAGTATCTCTAGGGAAATAAAGGCCCTGCTACTTAATAACTTGAATTCCTGTAATTGTGCTTTGGGAATCTACTGCTCTAGACTAAAACCTACGACATAGGCCTAAGGTTATCATTCTTGGGGTCATTCACAAGCACTGATGTGTAGCTGAAATAAATGGATTTTTTTTTGAGGGAGAGAGAGAGAGAGAGAGCCTGGTAATAAATTAGGGTGGACAACAAACTGAGTGGTGGCAGAATTCATAGTGGGAATGTGAGAGAATTCCCACAGGAAGATGTATTAAACATAAAAACTGTACTGTACTTTGATAATTGTAATTTCTTTTTAAGTTTCTCAACTAAGCCAAAGCGATGACATGTTAAACTTTGCAACAGTGCC
Source organism: Alligator mississippiensis (assembly GCF_030867095.1). Taxonomy (NCBI): domain Eukaryota; kingdom Metazoa; phylum Chordata; order Crocodylia; family Alligatoridae; genus Alligator; species Alligator mississippiensis. The sequence goes on from NC_081824.1 coordinate 386,170,940, forward strand.
AACTCCATCATTTCCTTCCTCGCCTCATTTTAAAAAAAGCTGATGATAGCAAAAGGCACAAAGTTACACACTAATCCCCCGGCCTGGCTAATACCATTGGTGTTTAAGTTTTAGCATTTGCTAGAAAAAATTTCTCTAATCAGGACAGTCCTGTTACTGATATTCTGATTTTTTTTTTCATCTAATGACAGCTTGCTTTTCTTTCCCTGTAAATATTTTGGTTTATGAAGGGCTGCGTAGATTTAATTGCATGTTGAATTACATGATAAACATTTATTCCTGTTTTGTTGACAGGGTGGAATTCTGCTGCTCATGAAAGTTGATGATTGAGAGCAATAGCAGGAGCCAGGCATAATGTGGGTAAATAAGGGATGGGCAAATAATTCAGACTAAATAATACCATAAAACAGCCAAACAATCTTTGTAAGTCCTTCCTGGAATTCCAAAGTTGTCTCAAGCAGGGACTAGTTCTTCCTTACGATTGTTATTCAGAACAAATTCTAGCATACACAGACAAGCTGGCAAAGACACTGAGAAATTAAAACACAAGATCAAATGTTCTAGGCTGCTTCTCACTGTTTCTCACAAAGTTAGGGGTGGTAGCATACCTGAAACTATGGTAAAAATCTAAACCTTTTGAGAAGGTAAAACCAAATACTGTCGGTAGCACTACACCTGAACCTTATATTTTTTGTACATTCAACTTCCTATATTTTTCAGCATGGGCATGCATTTTAAAGAGAGCAGACTAAAGATTATTGCCAAACTGAGAAGCAGTATGGACAGTAGAAGCTCTTATTTCCCATATTTACTAAATTGGCATTGGCCTGACTGGTCCATGTGGAATGGTCTGTTGATGTCCAGTCTGTGGGCCCAGAGGTTCGCAGGTTGGTGGAAAGCAAATGTAAAAACAAGCTTCTCTCCTTACTCTTGCAGATGCTGTGAAGTCTAAGGTGATCCTGGAGCTGTACATATCTCTTTAGAGCATCTCCATGTAGAAAGATGCTGTACCATGTCTCTGTACTTCCAGACCTTAGTCATACTGGTGCCATAAATGCCAATTCTTAAAGTACTTTCCCAGAGTTGTCTCCAAGAAAGCATAATTGGACATTTGTGCTCCCAACCGAGAGCTGACCCAGGGCTTATTTGTGTCTCTTTTGTTACAAACCCTGTCTCAGGACTGTATTGAATTAAAATGTTGATCAGCCTGTGTCTACCGATAAGACTTGCATGTAGCTATTTCAGGAAGCCATGATATAGCATTCTTTGGATTTCATCTGGACCTCCTTTTCTGGCAACCAGGTCCCACAGAAACAATTGTTTTTAGCCATGAGACTCCATGTTAGGCCTTCATCTTTTGCAAAGCAGTTGACAGGATTCCTGACTAAGGGACTTCCTTCACCAAAGCCCAAAGAAGAGGTTCATCTTGCAACTCAAAAGTATCATTCAGCAGGCCCAGCCAGATGCTACTATCCCCCAACTTTCACAGACTCATATTCAGAAAGAGAAGAAAGGTATGCATGGATCCCCGGGTGGGTAGGTAGGTAACAATTAACTATTTTTTGGATATTTGTATGGGATCTAAGGGAAGCTGTCCCAGGGACACCAGGGCTATGGGGAAACCCCAGCCCAAAACCAAAGAGAAAGAAAACCCATACTTACCCCTCGCAGGAGCCGGAGGTAGCAGGGGAGCGCATGCTGGGAAACCACCCGCGCAATTCATTAGCCGCGCTCATATCCAGCTGGGACCGGGTGACGTCAGCGAGAGACGCCACCCGGTGGGAATAAAGTGCAGCCCCGGGGGCACAGGCAGAAGGCAGAAGACCAGGGAGCCTGCAGGGAAACCCGAGGTCGGGAGCTTGCACCCGCGGGGTCTGTCTGCCTGAGGCAGGGAAAGTTGCTGCAGCAGCAGAAGCAGCGAGAGCTGCAGCTTCAAAGAAACCAACTGCAGAGCTGATGAGAGAGCCGGTTGGAAAGCTGGTGAGGGAACCAGCTGCGGAGCCGACGAGAGAGCTGGCGTGGAAGCCGGTGAAGGAACCAGAGAGAGAGCCGGCAGGGGAACCGGCGAGAGAGCCCGCAGGGGCAACGAGACCTCAGGGGGCTGTAGCAACATCCCCAGATGGGCGCCGCATAGGGGGCTCTGAGGCACCTGTCAGTTGCAGGGCTCCTTGGGCTAGGGGTTGTTAATTTTCTCAGGACCTTCCTGCCCGGTGGTTACACCTCTCCGGCAGGCACAGTGGTGGTGGTTTCGTTTTTTTTTAACACGATAGCCCACCAGGTGTCAGAATAAGATAGGGTCTGCAGGGACCTCGGGCCTCAGACCAGAGCTCAGCCTAGGTCACCAAGTCCCGCTGATCTGGGACTAGGGGATGTCCTAGGGAAGAGACAAGGAGGGGCCAGTAAGAAAAGAAAGCTGAGAGATCCGCGGCAGAAGGTGGTGTTTGGCCGGGGTGTAGGGAAGGTTGGAGCCCCGTGAGTGCCCGTCGAAGGCGTGACGACCTTGGAGGCTGCTTTGAAGGGGACCCCCACCACTGAAGGTCCATTCAAAGTTGTGGCAGGCGAGTCTCGGGGGTCTTCCAACATCATCTGAGGCACCCTCTGAGGCCCTCTTGCAGGACCGGGGCAAACCCGGTCAACTGCCCGAGCAAAAGCGGCTCGGGAACACCTAGCGGAGCAGAGGCGGGCACAGAAGCATACCTGGTGAATGAGTGTCTAGTCATGGGGATGGGACTGTTTGTCTTGCTGTGGAGGGGAAATACAAATGTTGGGTAGGAGCAGTAAGTGCAAGGTAAGAAAGGGAACCTTTCTGTGGGGAGAGGGTAACCATGGGTAATGACCAGACACCCTGGTTTTCTCTGATTTAAAAAAAAAATCCCCAGTTTTCCAGTTAAAAAAGTAACCTGAAATCTACACTTACCCTTGATTTAAATGAAACACCACTAATATATATATATATATATAGAGAGAGAGAGAGAGAGAGAGAGAGTGACATTTCATTTTAATCAAGGAAAACATAGGATTTGGGGTTTGTTTTCTTTTAACCAAAAATTGGGGATTTTTTTTTTTTTTAATTAAAGAAAACCAGGATTACTGGTAATGATGTGGGGACTAGGTAACACTTGGGCCTTGCTGTACCATCTTGTCCTGAGCTTCATAAAGCCTGTCCATGATCCTGTATACTTCTGCCCAACCTGTACTAGGAATATTTGAAATCTCATAATAAAATCTATTCTAACTTAATTACAGTTTCATCTGCAGCCCTTGAGAAGGATGGACACTTATACAAACCAAATCTTCAGAACATATGTTGTTTGTTCATTACTGGGATAAGAAGCACATTCTCAAATGCGCTTATGTATTTCAATCCTAGCTTTTAACACCCTTGTCATTTTACACATACTTTAAACAAGAGTGTCCATAATGCTAAATTAAGCTAAATTGTTATGTGGATTTGTTATCTTGATGAAAGTCCAATGGATACATAATTGGAGCCAACAATACTTTTCACTTGAGACCAAATCCAGGTTCCAAGCCAACTCTTCAGAGCCAATCACATGAACCTATTTTCTTTCCACAAAACATTTATCTAACAATCGGCTGCCACTATTATTCAACATGGATGCCTAAAATCAGACACCTAACCCTATATTCAGGGGCAGGATGAGATTTACAAGTATTGAGTAACCACATGTACTGAAGTCAGTGAGATCTGGGAACACTCAGTAACTCTGAGATTCAGATTTTCCAATTCATCTAGAATGGAACAGGTCAGGGAGGTGGTGGCACTTTGGTGATCCTAGGTCCTGTTGTCTTCACACAAGTCTGTACCACACTCAGGTGGTAGATTAGACACTTCTTCCTTTCCATCTACACCTTTTCAAAATATTTTTCCTTTTCCTAGGAGGGGAATGAAAGAGTTAAATGGAACCATTTCTGTCAGCTTTTCATCAGCTATCTTTGGATGTTTTACTGGCATTTTGCACTGTTTCTACAGTGTAAAATAACCCTAAAGGATTGGAGTCTACAGCCCTGTTTATGTTGCTTTATTCTAGGCACTCATATTTGAAGAATTTGCTATATGTTTTTTACATTATTGGACTAAATCCATTCCCAGTAACTCTAGTAAAACTAATGAGAGTAAATTAAGGATAAATTTGCCCTGCCCTCATAGATAACAGACCAGCATTACCATTGGAGTAAATTGGGACATATCTTGAAACCAATGGGAATTCTACTTCCCTACATAAGGGCTGACTTTATAGTCAGACACAGATATGAGAAAAAAATACAAACAAAACTGAAACAAATTCCAACATTGTCACTGAAATAAAGATCAATGAAAAGTTCATGAACTAAACAGGCAACTTCATTCAACACCTGCATGATATTATTTGTATTTCCAACTCTCTTTCTCTCGAGCCATATCTTTGAGTCAAAACCTGCATTCCTTGATCAGATGGCCAGAAAAGCCTATAAGCAGCTGCAAAAAAAAAATCCAAAAAGTTTCTCGGAGAGAAAATCATCTCCCCATACTGAAATTAATCTCCCCAGCATAACAGTATGACAACAGTGAACAACCCTGTAAAGGCAATTAAATCGCTAACAAGAAAGAAGGAAGAGAAGCTGTCAGGAACAAATTTTCTTGTGGATGGCTGCACAGCACTAGCACCTTTCTACTATTCATAAAATAATAAATGTCACTTTACTTAGAACCAGTCAGGTTTCTCTCTGCTCCCTTCTTAGCTCAAATTCTTCTCTCTGGTATGACCCCAGTGTTTTCAACACAGTTCTGTGTTGCACTAGCAACATAAGAATAGAATTGGACCCATCAGTTACAAAACTGATGTAGACTGTCATTTGTCATAATAACTATGGCCAGATTCTGATTAGCCACCTAAACTTAGTTTTGCAAAATATTGGGGAAATAAAGATTCCTCTCCTCTCCTTGGGCAATTATGTTATATCTCCCTAGATCCGAGCTCTAAATGTGAGGACTAGTGCTCCTGGGAACACACAGGAAATAATGGGTAGGGAATGAATGAGAATGGGCTATATCATGGCTCAACCCCTGAATGCATGCTAGCTAACTATGGAAGACTAATCTGCACCCTGAAAATGGATATCATAAATTATTTTCCTTCAGAACAGCAGGGAAGATTGAGGAGAAATCATGGAGACAGTGAATCTGAGACATAGAGCCTCCTATTTTTCCTTGTGGGGTTGAGTGCCTACACATACCCCACATTCAGGGATGAGTATTTGACACATCTTTCCTTTAGTTTTTTGAAATTTGAAAAGCTATTAGTTCAAATTCTGACATTTGTCTCAAAATTTGACCTATGCTCCCTGAGACTTGCACATTCCCGGAGAAGGCAGCTTAATAAAGATCATCAGATTCATTCAACTTAAATTCAGCACCGGAACTAGTACTTGTTTGGTTTTGGTGTTGTATAAGTGGAATATGCCCATATGTGTAAATTATGAATATTTCAGAGATTTATGTAATAAACTCTTAGGCCCAGATAGTTCCAGTCTTTGGGGAAATTCAAATTTGAATCCAAACTTGATGATTTTATTTATATATTGCCTCATAATTGTACAACATGTAGCTAACATTTAGAGCAAGGGTGTCAAACATACAGCCCACTTGAAACAGTTCCATCTGGCCTGCCGGTAGTCTTGCATCCACTTAATGATCTGATCAGAGGCCTGAGGAAGAATATCTTGCATTCAAAAGTTTTCCTAACTTCATATCTACTATATAGTTGATGATTTTTAATGGGGATATCCAGTAAAAGATATCACCATAAGAAATCCTTGCCTCTCGTTTTAAAATTCTTAAGTACTTGACAAATAAAAATCAAATAGACTGAATTTCAATATTTTTACATTTCTAAATTGTTTAAAGATATTTTTACAGTTCTAGTATTCAAAACACAGTTGATAGCATCAGAATTATCTAAACAATCACAAAAGAACATTGCCATTTCCTTAAATATAAATGGCAAAATATCAAAGTTTGTTCTCCTAATCTAGAGTATCCTTGACTTGTGACATATTTATTATACTTGGCTCTTCTCCAAAAATTATGCCTTCTGAATTGATTTATTTCTTTTAGTTTCACTGCTGTAGACTTTAAGAGGAATGAACTCAGAAAAGTAATTTATAATTTGGGGACTAAGGACCCTATGCTGTACCCCAGAAAGACAACAACAGTGCTGCCATTGATTTCCAGGCAGGCACAGATCCAGAAGAAGAGTTGGTTCTTACAACCATGCCAAGACATATTGTTCTGAGCGTTGTCTCACCATCATGTTTCTTGGAACCAGGGGAATATTCAGAGAGATCAGCCGATCTCTTGATCCACCTCCCAACCATCTCCCTGTAGCATCTGCCATGGTTTCCAAGGAAACAAAATCAGGTGATAAATGACCTAAAATCCAAGGCAAAATTGAAGATGAGGAAAATATTTCCTCTTGATCCTGAAGTCATAATATTAAGCCTTTTTAATAAATAAAGTTTGTCACACACTGCCTCTATAAAAATAGAAACAGATTTTGGGTATTGAAAACAGGCATTGCCTGGAAACGGTGCTCTAAATGTACTAGTGACTTAAATAGTGAAGCATCTTAGACAGAGAGTGAGAATTGGTTACTAGCAAGACATAGGTACCTGGGTACAGTAACATAGTATAACTTTATCTTATCTGGGATCCAGTGAGGTGTGCAAAAACAGTGCAAACTACCTACCAAGGGAATAGAAAAGAGTAGGGATATCTAGTAACAGGTATTAGATAAAGCTGTCTCCTTTTTTAACTTATACATTACACCCTCCTAAACAATCCTAGAGTTAAATTCAGCCTTAGGGTGTTCATTTATTCACTCATTTACTCACTTGATTGATATGCCACCCTTCCCTATAAAGGCTCAGGACAGCTTGCAATAGGAGAACAAAATAACAAACAACAGAACAAAACACTTGAAGGCAGATGTGTCAAAGCATAACCAGGGACCCTGGTTTTCTCTGATTTAAAAAAATCCCCAATATTTGGTTAAAAATAAAAGTAACCCAAATCCACATTTTTCTGTGATTTAAATGAAACACCACTAAGATAGATAGATAGATAGATAGATAGATAGATAGATAGATAGATAGATAGATAGATAGATAGATAGATAGATAGATAGATAGATAGATAGATAGATAGATAGTGGTGTTTCATTTTAATAATGGAAAATGTGGATTTGAGGTTACTTTTTCTTAACAGAAAAATTTTGGGCGGTTGGGGGGGTGGGGGTGAAATCAGAGAAAACCAGGATCCCTGCACATAAGAGAACCCTCTCCCTGCCCAATATTATTCCAGACTAACTTTGTTTGCTAACCACCTGCCCAAAAAGAAAGGTCTTTACAGCTCTTCTAAAAGATGTCCAGGCTTGGGCTCTGGCAGGCCTCAAGAGGGAGGGAGTTCCAGGAATGAGGAGCAACTACTGAAAACAACATCCCACACATTTTTCTAAGCAAACTTGATGGGTACTTGTAGGAGGCCACTCTCAGTTGACCTTAGGGGTCGTGAAGGGGAAAAAGGGAGAAGAAAGCCCTTAGGTACATAGAGACCAGATCATTTAGCGACCTTATAGGACAAAAGCAGCATCTTTAACTGTGCTTAGAAAGCTATAAGAAGCCAATGCAGATTCTGGAGCACTGGAATTATGTGCTCCTAGTGGTCCAACCCCATCAGGAGGCAAGCCATTGTGTTCTGCACCAGCTGCAGCTTCCAGACAGTTTTCAAGGGCATGTGACGGGGATCATCTCTGCCTGAATCTTGCCCACATGTAAGAAAGCACAATAGAGTACTACCATTGAAGCTCCATTTTACCCCCCTTCTCCAACCATGCTACAGCACCCTACACAAGTTCCTAGACAGTTGCTCCATGAACTCTGCAGGGCTCTGGAATGGTAAGGGAAGCCCAACACTGACCATATTCCTTAATCAAAAATGCATTATATCCAGTGGGTGGAGAAACTTACCTTTCTTTCTCACTCCACGGTCCTTTAATATGTCCCACTGAAAAGAAAATCCTCTAAGGCAGGTGTTCCCAAAGTTTTTATGCCGCAGCCCAGCAAACTGCGGCCCAGAAGTGGGCACGGCCCAGCAAACCGCAGCCCAGAAGTCACAGCCAACCGCGGCCAGAATTTCCTCCTGAAAGAGATGTTAGGATACCCCTATGCCCCAGGCAGGAGGGTGGGCCAAACCCTGCGCTGCCATGGGCCCTTCAGAAGGAGCCACGGCTCCTCTGCCCAGCTCTGGAGAGCCACGGTTTGCCAGTCCATGGCCATTTCCGGTCCAGCAGCTGACCATGCTGCAGACCTGAAGATGACCCACTGTGGCCCGGCACCAGTCCACGGCCTGGGGATTGAGAACTCCTGGTCTAAGGTTCTTGCTAATCTGGCCATATTATATGAATGTCTCTGCAGGAGAGGATAAACACTCTTTATCCTGGCAAAAGCTAATACAACTCTTACTGATTTGGGTGAGAGTTGTACTTGCTTACATGGAGGCTTAACTCTCTCCTTAATTCTAAGATTATTCTCACTGGGAGCGCCCAGACGTGCATGAACATTTGGTTCCCTGGGGACAACTAACAGTGGCGCACTTTGTGCTGCAGCTACTTGTCTCCGGGGGATGCCCATGTCATGTGCACTTTGGCGCATGGCAAGCTGCCCCGGTTGGAGTAGGGAAGGCTGGGGCCAAGATTGTACTGGCCCCAGCAGCCTTACTTGGAGTCCTGGGGGCCTCCTGGAGCTGCAGCTGTGGCGATTCTGCTGCACAGAGCCTGGCCAGCAGCCTCAGCACAGCCCCAGGCGGCACAGCTCCGCTTTTCAGTAGTATGCACTGCCTGAGTGTGCGCTGCACTCTGTTGGATATCCAGCGGTCAAAAAAATGCATGGAAAAAAAACCCAGTGCAGTGCACACTCAGGCAGCACACTCTTGCAGTACGGAGAACATTGTACTGTGCAGTACTTGGCTCTGCAAACATGTCCACGGTGCCACATACTCCATGACCACGCCCATCTGGACACACCCACTGGGTGCATCTACCTGTGTGTTTTACTGCAGAGTAGACTAATTAGCTCCACAGTAAAGCATTACAGTCTACAGTATTAGGGTGCAGTAAATTAATTAACTCTTCCATAAAATAGTCCTGTTCCTGACAGTTATTATACCAGGCAGAGTAATTATGTGTGATCAAATGCACGGGAAGACTGTGGCCACATCTACACGAGCAGTGAACTGTGCACTTGTTACTGCGCAGTCATTTAGTGCTTGCATAACCAAGTACTAAATGACTGTGCAGTAACTGGCATTATTGTGAAGTAGGGTCCTCACACATTCTTTTTTCTGATTCTACTGCACAGTAGCTCATTGCTACTGCGCTCGTTACTGCTGCGCAGTAGCATCACATCATGATTAGTGCCCCCCTATGCTACTGTGCAGTAGCAATGAACTATTGCTCAGTAGCTCATTGCTACTGCACAGTAGCGTCTCGTATACACGTGGCCTGTGACAGGGGCTGACTAGGGCAGAAGGGTGCTAAAGTGCAGGTGTTGCCTGCTACCTAGCCCTGTACTTTAGCACCCTCATGCCCCAGTCAGCCCCTCTGCTGCCCAACACCACCACCTGGAGCCTGGGGCTGATTGCTTGGACCCCCAGCTAACCCAGGCCTGCTCTGCCCTGGCTCAAACTCCTGCAATTGTGGGCGCATGCATGAAGGAGTAGTTGACTCCGGCGCAAACTGCACCAGAGTTTATTTCCAGGCATTAGTTGCACAGATACCCCACTGGATGAAAATCACGCCTGCGCAGAGAACAAGCACCAGTAAAATCTGTGTTATCTCTCTCGACAGAGATAAATGAACATCACTGATTTTGCACATAGTCTGAAACACACAGCAGTGACTTAGGCTTGCACCTGCTTAATGATGCAGGCCTAATGCGGGCACCTGGCATTTACTTTTTTCCATGCTGCTGAAAATAATCATTTATCACAGAGGAAGGCAGGATAAGGATGATTTGAATCACATAACATTATACATATCCCACATTCCTAAGAAAACATACTATTCTCAGGTACATGCATGTGATGGAAAAAATACCTCTAGTCTATACCATCACATTAAAAAGGAATCTGTTCTCCCAGGTGTGGTGTTCTTTTTTATTCTAAAGCCAAAAAAATGTATTCATTTCAAGTTTGCGTAATATTATTAGTTGAGGTCTAAAATAGTAGACAGGATAAGCACTATGAGCATCATAGCCACTGCATATAATGACAGAAAGGGATTAAATTCCTTTTAAATTGTTTAAGGTAAAAGAAAGCATTGGAATAACATTGTGGGCCTAATTCTGATATTAGTTACACCAACATAAATCAGGAGTTCATAGAATCATAGAAGTAGAGTCGGAAGGGACCTTGTAGATCTTCAAGTCTGACCCCCTGCCTGGGCAGGAGGGAAACTGGGCTCAAGTGACCCCAGCCAGGTAGGCATCGAGCCGCTTCTTAAAGACCCCCAGGGTAGAAGCCAGCACCACTTCCCTTGGAAGTTGGTTCCAGATCCTAGCCGCCCTAACTGTGAAGTAGTTCCTACGGATGTCTAATCTAAACCTACTCTCCAACAACTTGTGGCCGTTATTCCTTGTTATCCTGGGGGGTACTAGGGGAAACAAGGTCTCCCCCAAACCCTTCTGGTCCCCCCTAGTGAGTTTATAGATGGTCACCGGGTCCCACCTCAGCCTTCTCTTGTGAAGGCTGAACAGGTTCAGGACCTGTAGCCTGTCATTGTAGGGTCTGCCCTGCTGTCCCTGGATCATGTGGGTGGCCCTCCTCTGGACCCTCTCAATGTTGTCCACATCCCTCTTGAAGCGGGGTGCCCAGAACTGGACACAGTACTCCAGCTGCAGCCTGACCAGTGTCGCGTAGAGGGGGAGGATCACCTCCTTCGCCCTACTTGAGATGCACCTGTGGATACACGATAGGGTCCGGTTAGCCCTGCCGACTGTGACCTTGCATTGTCGGCCCACGTTCATCTTGGAGTCAATGATGACTCCAAGATCCCTTTCTGCCTCTGTGCTCTCAAGAAAGGAGTTTCCCATCTTATAACTGTGTTGCCGGTTACTACTGCCCAAGTGCAGCACCCTGCACTTGTCCGTATTGAAACACATCCTATTTTTGTTAGCCCACCCTTGCAACCTATCCAGGTCTTTCTGCAGTCTTTCCCTCCCTACTAGCATGCCCACAGTGAAGTTAATAGACCAGGTTTACTGGTTACATATCATAGATATAAACCAGACTTATGTGTTTCTTACCACTGCTGGCTCTAATGTCTCTCATCTATATATTTATTACACCATCAAATTGGTGTAAGTAAAATGAAAATCAGATTCCACATTGTTTGGTATGACCCAACCCTGAGACAGTTTTGGCAAATTAGCTGTTGTCACACAGCAGATAAAATTAGAACATCATTCCTAAATATAATTGAGTCCATGCTTATCACCTCTGGCCTAATTCTCATGGCTCTTATGCCCTTTGCTTCAGAGCTTTTGGCATAATACAAGTATGAAAGATACATGCATCCCAGATTGCATTCAAGATCCTCACAGGATTCATGTCAGAAGGGATGCAACTTACAAATTCCTTGATTTTATTAATTTACTGAAAACATTTACCCAGGAGATTCCCATTGGAATAAAGCATTCAGGTTCCAAGGGCATTCTGTAGCCAAGAAAGAGTAAACAGTGACACATACTCACCTGTCATTACAGCAGGCTTATGACACATTCACAGCAAAAACATGGTTAATAAATTATCATTCTTTCTTATACGGTCCAAAACTGCAACTTTGGGACTTTGCTTTTAGTCCACACAAGGGCCTTTGTATACACCATAAAATTGGCCTTTAAAGTGGCTTAAATGCCCTTTGCACCACTTTAATGGTGAGGCTGTTTACACTGTCAGTGGCGTAATACACTTTAATGTTTACACTGTCAGCAGCATATTGCTCATTGAATGACTTTGGGATGCAGCAAAATAAAACATGTTCAAGGTGTTTTAGTTTGCTACCTTACAGCCGTAGAGGGAAACACCAGGCCCCATGCAGCTCAGGGGCTTCCTTTCCACTGAAGGAAAATAAAAAGAGGCGAGCCTGATCTTTTTCTTTTTTTTTTTTCTCCCTGGAACCTGCCTGCCTGTCTGAGCTGCATGGGGGCCTGGTACTTCCCTCCACTGCTGCAGTGCCCCTAGGACTGCTCGGGTCAGGTGCCTGTGGGCAGGTGCAGCCTGGGGGGGGGCCACCATGGAGGAAACCACTGGCCCCTCCCTGCAGCTCAGGGACCACTTGGTCTGCCAGCAACTCACACCTCCACCTCCCCACCCCCACCACCAGAGGCAGTTAAGGATTGGGCCCGCCCCTTGTGTACATGCCATGGGAGTCTACTTCAGTTTAAACTGAAGTGGGTTTTTTAAAAACACACCACTTCAATTTGGGGAGAATTAAATCAAAGTAAACCCCCATGTCATGTACAAGCAGCCCAACAGAAACAAATTCTCCAGCAGACAATATTTGTCCTTACTTTTATTAATTACAACTTATGTTTCTCCATTTGGTTCTAAATAGAAACAAGTAGTGGCACCTTGCAAGAGATTCTGGCATTTCCAGCATTTCTCTACTGACCAAAAACAGAAGGTATTGAAAATTACACAGGATAGCAGCCTGAGTTCCCAAGCTACTTTAGAAAAGCATCTAAAATGTAGGCACTGATGAAAACTGAAATCAAACTACAAATTGTATGATGTAATACAAGTTGCCACAGCTTTTTCATTTCCTGTACCCATTGAATGTATGATTGTACTTGGAAAAGTGACTATCTACAATTGGCACATTATTCAGAGTAGAGCTGCTCTTGTTGTGTGTTCTGAATAATACTTGTTTGCTTTCACATCAAATTTTGTTTGACTGCCTTTCACTCTCATAAGCATTACAAAGGCAGTGCAGCTAAGAGAGAACGAGATTTTCTATTCTGTGCAATTTCTACAGAATTATTTACTGATTTCCAATCAACTATACTTGTGAACTTGAGTTAATATCAGGTTGTTGGTTTCAGTCACATGTTACTGTTTAAAGTACACTGAAGACTGAGTTTATCTGTACTTCCAAGTAGGTGGTCAGGAAAGAGATCATCCTGCAGAGAGCCCCGTGAGGAAAATAGTTGGGTTTAAAACATTGAGTTGTACCTAAAGGCAAAGGCCCCAGATGAATTTGGACCATTGTTTGCTGAGTTTTTTGTGGCCAGTGAGGGAAATATCAGCTAATTTGGTCTCGCTGGTTAGACAAAACAGAAAAGTTATGGAGTAGGTATTTCAGAGACTTGAGGACGATTCATTATTCCTGAATTATCAAGGAGATGCTGAAAGATCAACAGGGGCAACTGACTGTGCTTAAGGAGCAGCATCATTTTGTCCTCAGGGTCTTGCATCCAGTCAGGGTCAGCAAAAGGAGACAAAAGTATTTGAGGGGAATGAGGACAGCAGTGTGTTATGATGGTAGATGTGTGAGGCACGCACTTAGGTTTTCCCCACCACACACACACCTTATGAACTGTAACTTTATAGATCAATCTGTTGTGAAAAGTGCCCAAGAAACTAGAAAGTCCATAAACTGAGGCATGCTACAGTTATGTTTGTAGGACTGCAGGAAAGATAGGCAACTAGAGGCACGGAACATGGCTGTCCAGCAGCGAACACAAACTGCAAGTGATAAAAGTAATGTGAAACCTCTGGAATGAAGCGATAAACCCAACTGAGTTAAAGTACAGAACCTGGCCCTGCTCTAACCTTGGAAACCTGCAAGCATGGGGATCTTCATGTAATTAATTCATGTAAGATCTAAGAATCTGCAATAAGAAAGTGGGAAAAAAGGAAAAAAAAGAAAAAAAGAAAACAGAGTTCTACATGGAGAGCTGCCAGGAATTGATTAATTAACTCTAGGGAAAGACTCCATGGATCTAGGGTCAAAGCTCCAAAAAGTACATGGGATACTACAGGAAGAGATGTCTGAGAAGTGAGATTCAATATCTCTGTGAAAGAGTTGAAGGGTGAGAAGATATTTTTCAGAGAGAAGCTGACAAATAAAGAATAACGAAGACAAAGAGAAACCGAGAGAACTAGATTTCTGCCTTTTACTAGCAGGTAGATCTGGACAAACTAAAGTTCCAGGCCTAAGATGGTATGGGCAGAGCAGGAAATGTAAATAGCAAAATCAGACCATCAGCCTAGAAGAGGGCAGGAAGAAGTTGGAACCTGTACTTCTTGATGGAAAGAATCTAATATATGGGGATGTGATCATGCTAGGGTAGAAATTCAAAAGGAGATAAAAGCCATCTCCTTTATCAGATCAGCTTCCAACAAAAAACAAGAACCATTAAACCAGGGGCAACACGTAGGGGGTGCACGAGGGTGCACATGTACCCCCTAAGCAAGGCAGTGCACCCCCTACAAAATGGCGCCACCAACACCGCCGGCAGTATCTGCAGGCAGTCTGCGATCCCTGCTGGCTGCTGCTGACTCTGCTGGCAGTGTGTGCAGGTGGTCACTGACCCCTACCAGCGCTTGCCTCCCCCCCGCCAACAGCACCAGCAGCATCTGCAGAAGATCCCCTGCTTACTGCTGCCGTGCTCCCACCACCACCGTGCCCCTCCAGCTGTCAGGGGCACACGTCATTCATGCATTAAATAACGTACATGGAGGTTAAGGACCTAATGCATCCAAAAACACAGCCTGAGAAAATATTTCTGTGTTCAAGAAATGTGTTACTAAGTTCTAAGAATACAAATGTGTTTTTGAACAGCAGATAGCTGTGATGAAAAGACACTAGAGGTAGAGGCTAGACTCCCTGGTGAGGGCAATGCCACATACTCTGGCAGTGAAAATTCATAGATAGCAACAGAAAGTAGAGAAGGCTCCATTTCAGAGAATATTGGCCCAACACTAAGAACAAACATGTGACCAGAATACTAAAATACCTATGAGGAGGTACAAGGCTGAGGGCTCAGAAAAGGCAATTCTGCATTCCAGGTCAACACAGAAGAAACACGGGACAAATTGGATCTCTGTGTAAAAGAGTGAAAGGCCACCAAGAGAATGGGCATCCCTCAGCATAAAAAACAAGGTTGTACACCAAGTAGATACAAGAGTGATGGCAGTAGCCCCTATAGCCACCTAGCAAAGTGGAGACCTTTGGGGATCAGGAGAACAGGGTTATACTGGCTGAGAGGAGCTGTGTTTAAGTCATCTCACAACTTAGTAACATATACAGACTAAATTGACAGAGTGCTTGCAGGAAACAGAAGAAACATGCTCCTCAATGAATGTGAGAAATAGAGGCAAGGGTTGTTATATGTTTTGACAGAAACTTTGAAAAGTAGTAAGAACAGGTGAGTGAATCATAATCAGGTACCTAGTTTTCTCTGATAAAAAAAAATGCCCAACTGTTGGTTTAAAAAAAGTAAACTAAAAGCCATATTTTTCCAGGATTAAAATGAAACGCTTCTAAGATATTGATATAGTGGTGTTTCATTTTAATCCTGGAAAAATGTGGATTTGGGGTTTTTTGTTTTTTTTTTAAATTGGGGATTTTTTTAATCAGACAAAACCAGGATCTCTGGTTATAATGCTAGGGGATCCAAACAATGGCATGGTCTTGACAACTGGTGTTCTATAAAGACTGTGAGTGTATCTATCTGAGAGAGCCACATTTCTAAAGGCAAGGAAGCAACATGATACCAATCTCATTCTAGGGAAAATCCAACCTCAGTGAATATGTTGGCATAAAGTAAGAGAACAAGGATGTATCTACAGTCAGATCCAAATCTTGGATAGCTAATGAGTAGAGAGCTCTAGGGAGCAGCCAGGAAGGAGGGCTGAGAGTGCTGCATGGACAAGAGTGGCTTTTTAAAAATGAAAAGGCCCTATATCCTGAGTTATACTCAGAAGATAGTTTGTCAAAAGTTTCTGGGCCAATGGGCAAACCCAGTGGTTTACATTTATTGCACAATTGTTTCAAAGGTAATAAAGCTGTACAGATACGGGTATTTATTTTTGCCTTTTTGATTAGTGAGGTGCACATAAATGAGAACACCTGTCCTACCTATTAGTTGCTTGGCTATATGCAAGCAAAAATGGTCTTGAGCTACTTTTGTATTTCCCCAGTCTTGATGGCAGCTGTCACAAGTTAGCACACCTTCAGAGTGGTCCCCATTTCTGCTAGAAGCAAGCAAAAGCCCTTGGAGTTGCACTCTGGTCACACTTGCCATGCCCCTATAGGTAGGGAGTCAACTTCACTGTCTTTTGACACTGAGGGACTCACCAGCTGTCTTTTTAGTCTAGATTTAAGTCCTCTGGCACCACAGAAATAGTGTAAAGGGAATTTAGAAGAAGGATTTGGCCCTTTAGAGTAGATATTGAGTTTTTTTTAAATAATAGGAAACAATTTTTTCCCGACTGAAAACTACAAATATTTCAAGTGGATTCACTGAAATATAATAAATATGAAGTACTGCAATACATTGTGAAACCTTCTTTTTGGAGTAGACCCATGTAAATCAATTAAACTATAGTGCTAACTGTAGACCAAGAAGGAAATAATGCATTTTTAAAAAAGATTATAAGAAAAAATTATGTGACTTAAAACCTGCATTGAACAATATTTGATATAAAATAAAATACATTTTACTACAATTGTTATGCCTTTGTGACATAAATAATTTTTAGAAAAAATAATGGAATTCCATAGTCTGAAGCCAAGGTTGCCATAGCAATGTCAATAACAAAGTCATGATTTTTGAGGCTCTCTTCAGAGGTCATTTTCTATAAAAACAGTATCTGGAGACAGAATTCTTGTTTCTCCTTGGCTAACAGTGTGTAGTCCTCTAGTACTAAATATAGATGTGTCTACAATTCACACTTGGAGTTTGAGTCTTTACCATATAAGGGGAGGAGTAGGTGTTACTCTATGACCATGAGGGTTTGGGTTTTTTTAATTGGTGGAGACTAGCTTGTTATAAATCTTCCAATATCAACAATAGTACATTGCTGGGTGTGTTAAATATTACAAAAACTAAGTACTGAGCATCATGTGTACCTGATGAAAGGGATCCTGGTTTTCTCTGATAAAAAATCCCCAACATTCAGATTTTAAAAAGTAACCCAAAATCCACATTTTTCCATGATCAAAATCAAACATATGTGTGTGTGTGTATGCACATGTGTGTGTGCACGTGCATGTGTATGTGTGTATATTAGTGGTGTTTCATTTTGATCATGGAAAAATGTATTTTGGGTTACTTTTTTTAATCTGAAAATTGGGGTTTTTTTATCAGAGAAAACAAAGATCCCTGCTGATGAGCCACTTAGAAGATGAGCAGCTACAGTAAATGGAGAATGTCTATGAAGAAGTATAAATGTATGTAGCTATAATGTCTGATCCTTTAGCAGTATCTTGAAAGACATGGGTTTTTTACTTCATATCAAGAGAAACAATTAATTAAGGCCAAATTCTAATCTTAGACCTCCTCCTGCAAGGACATGAATGGCCTACTGAGAAGTACTGGGCAACCTCTGGTTCCATTAATTTGGGAGCTAAGATTGTTCAGTTCAGGAATGCTCCTAAAGAAGCAACAGACTACTGAGAGTTCCTGCCAGAATAATGTCATCCTCCAAAATGTGCACAAGGAGAACTACTGAACTTGCCTGTTGCTGTTTCATTCCAAGTTAACAAAACTGAAATACTGTTGAACCAAAAATCAGTGCATCCTGCAGTGCAGACCAATTATGAAACACTCTTCTTTGATATTAAAATATGAGTTCATATCTTAAATACAATATATTTTCTTAGATAAACATTATAAAGGAGTCTTCTCAAATATGTGTTCAATGGTGAGCTGTTTACCCAGATGTTTTTTTGAATTATCAGTTAAAGAGCTCAGGGACATTGTGAGGGTATTTTACTCTTATCAAGGTTCTATGAATGAATAAATGGATTCTAGTCATCCTTGTGAGCAGCAATTTAAACAGTATTTAATGGGTAAAACTCATGTGAGCTGCTCTGAGTAATCTTTTTTCATTTAAAGATAGCTTATGCTAATAGAGGCAAGTAAGCAATCCCTTAGTTAGTCAGACCAATCTTCAGTTCTCCTGGGTGGAGAGAATGCACCAGCATTAGAAACTACTGCAGCTCTGAGACCTAATACACTCACCCCCTCCTACCTTAAGAGAGACCTATGCTGAGGACTATGGATTTGTTATCAACTGTTCAGTTTAACTGATGTGTAATCTACCAGATGAATCAATTCAGCTGTATGTGCTCATGACAGATTGCTTTAATCTAATGAGAGTTTTTTCATGTTAGAATAAACCTTCTACAACACCTGAGAAAAGCAAGAATGAGTTCCTCTTATTAAAATCAGACATAGAATATCTGTTTGATTTTCACCATTACTTGGGAGGTTCTCCTACAATGATATATGAATAGCAAAATAAGTCACAGCCCTGAGCCAGATCATACTTTTTTCAATAAGAAATATACTCACCCAGATCTTTTTTGGTGACCTCATCTAGGCTTTCTGAAAGATGACAATGCAGCATCATGATATATCTGGAATTTAAAAATATACTGGTAGAAATAATTAAACTCATCTTTATTTTCTAAATGAAAAGTGCCTTTTAGGTTTTTCAGATACTCCTGTTTAAAGATATAGTATATATGTCATATATGTCTCAGTTTACATGGTAGAAGTGGCATTTTGACAAGAGATCAAGAGATATTAAAAGGAAAATATATTGCATTTTGGAGGATTCTTTTGATTTTAAATGTAATTGAGAAGATAAATTAGTGTTTGAATTCAGACATACTGAAGGGGGGGGGGAGGGGGTCATTGGTCACCTTCAAATTTGGGTCTCCAGTTTCCAGTGTCAAAGTGGGGGGATTAATATTTGACATTTACCATCATGTCCCCACCTCTTCCCTAGCATGTGGAGAATTTTCTGCTCTTCAAGATAAGCATTCTCCATCCTCCAGTTCCTTAGCCAGCAAAAGCAAGTACATCAGAAAACCGTAGAACACCAGCATTTACCTGTAAGTACTTCAGAAGGTCACCTAGTCCAACGTCTTGTTCAAGGCAGGATTATCCCTAACTATTCCAGACCATCCCAGATCCATGTATGTCTAACTTGCACCTAAACCCTTCCAGTGTCAGAGAACTCACAGCCTAGAATCTCAAACATAAATCTCCCTTGTTGCAATTTAAATCTGCTGTTTCTTGTCCTGTCTCTAGTGGACACAAAGAACAGTTAAACAGCAAACACAGCAGCAACTTTCTAACAACCCTATTTATACCTGAAGACCATTAACAAATCTCCTGTCAATCTTCTCTAGATCAAATAATTCTAGTTCTTCCAACCTCTCTTCATATGTCATGGTGTCTAGACCTTTAATCATCTGCTGCCCTCCTCTAGACATTTTCCGATATGACCAGATTTCTGAAGGACTGATGCCTAAAATTGGATAACATTTTCTAAGTGAGGCCTCACCAATGCAGAATGAAGTGGGACAGTTACTTCTCATAATTAGTGATTAGAGCACTTTCCTTAGAAGCAGGAAAAACAGGTTCCAAATCACTCTGGTTATAGGGGGCAAGATCCTGATTCTCAATCCCTGATCAAATGCCCTATTAGGCAATTGGGATAAAAGAACCATCTTCCTCCTCCTTTGATACCAGCTACTGATTGCTGCAATAGAGGTTTTGGGACTTGGCTGGTGTTATATATATGCCTGGGTGATTCTATTCCTTCCAGGTGGCTCAACAGCCATGGCCCAGCCTACTGCATATGGACATTAGGGAAGTGCAGGGAGAGCCTAGCTACACTGAATCCCAAACTGTGTGCAACTGCCAAAAGCTGCAGATATATATGCAATTACCTAAGTGCTTGGTGTGTAAAGGGGAAGTAAAATCTCCCGTAACTGTACATTTAATTCCATGCTTCATGTCATTAATTGGGGTGCCAAACATTATGAGGTCAAAGATAGATCCCTGGAGAATTCCTTCCACCTTGACATTGAGCTATTGAGCACAGTTATCCAACTGCATTAGAGAGACCAATTGGCGGCTTCAGCAATGGTGTCTCAAGGCAGGCTTCGGCTTCCTGGACAATGACCCACGCATCATGACGAGGGACATGCTTAGTTGGGATGGGCTTCACCTGTCCCCCAAAGGTAAGTGTGTGTTCTCTTCTAGGTTGGCGGATCTCCTCCGGCAGGCTTTAAACTAGGCTCATCGGGGGGAGGGGAAGATGAGGGCGGGGGAAGCCGTGGACCACCAAACCATGTGGCATCCACAAGGACAGCCCAGCCTGAAGAAGGAGAACATTGGGAACCTGCAATCCATGGGGCGGCCAGCAATACAGCACAGGTAAGCAATAAGCAGGTAAGCAATAAGGGGCCCTTTGGGAATTGGAGCTGGAAGGCAAAAAAGGCACCAGTCACAGGGCTCAAGTGCCTATATACTAATGCTAGGAGCATGGGGAACAAGCAGGATGAACTAGCACTCCTGCTTGCAGAAAACACCTACAACTTAGTAGGGCTATCTGAAACCTGGTGGGATTCTTCCCACGACTGGGCGGTACATATTGAGGGTTATAGGCTGTACAGAAAGGATAGGGTGGGGAAGAAAGGGGGAGGGGTTGCGCTCTATGGCAATGAGCAATATACATCGACCCTTATCAAGACGGAACTGAAGGAGGAGAAAGTAGAAGGATTGTGGGTTAAGTTACATGGGGGCAAGGAGAAAGGGATTTGGTGGTAGGGGTCTGCTATAGACCCCCACACCAAGGGGAAGAACTAGACTCGGGGCTCCTGAGGCAGCTCTCAGAGACCATAAAAACTAAGGAGGCGGTAGTCATGGGGGACCTAAACTACCTAGACATCTGCTGGGAGACACAGACAGCAAAGTCCCACCGTTCACGCATGTACCTATCATGCGTACAGGACCTCCACCTAAAGCAGGAGGTACACGGTCCCACTAGGGGGAATGCCTAACTGGACCTGGTATTGGCAATGGGGGATGATATGGTAGGGGACCTACAGATTGGTAGTCACCTGGGGGACAGTGATCACCAAATAATAGAATTCACCATAAGACGTCGAGTGGGTAAGGTAACTAGTAGGGTGAAAGTGCTAGACTTTAGGAAAGCTGATTTCAATGAACTTAGGCGATTAGTCAAGGACGCACTGCAGAGTAAGAGTTTGAAGAGATGGGAGCCCAGGAAGGGTGGCTGTGCCTTAAGGAAATGATCCTTCGGGCACAGAGGGAGACGA
This sequence comes from Alligator mississippiensis, assembly GCF_030867095.1. Taxonomy (NCBI): domain Eukaryota; kingdom Metazoa; phylum Chordata; order Crocodylia; family Alligatoridae; genus Alligator; species Alligator mississippiensis. The sequence continues at coordinate 386,192,362 of NC_081824.1, forward strand.
TCCCGATGCAAGGAAAAAGAGGGAAAGGGGCCAGGAGGCTTCCTCGGCTGACCAGAGAAATCCAGGGCAGCCTGTGGACTAAAAGTGGAGCATATAAAAAGTGGAAACGGGGAGAGATTACCAAAGAGAAGTATACCTCCTCTGCTCGCACTTGTAGGGAGGCAGTTAGATGGACCAAAGCTACCATGGAGCTGAGGATGGCATCCCAAGTAAAGGATAACAAAAAATTGTTTTTTAGATATATAGGGAGTAAAAGGAAGGCCCAGGGTGGAATAAGATCCCTACTAAATGGGAAGAAGCAATTGGTCACGGACAAGGGGGACAAGGCTGAACTCCTCAACGAGTTCTTTGCCTCAGTGTTCCTAAGTGAGGGGCACGACAAGGCTCTCACTGGGATTGTAGAGAGGCAGCAGCAAGGCACCAGACTGCCATGCGTAGACCCTGAGATGGTGCAGAGGCACTTGGAGGAACTGGATGCCTTTAAGTCGGCAGGCCCGGATGAGCTCCATCCAAGGGTACTGAAGAAACTGGCTGACGTCATTGCACAGCCACTGGCAGTAATATTTGAATGCTTGTGGCGCACGGGCCAGGTCCCGGAGGACTGGAAAAGGGCCAATGTAGTCCCCATTTTCAAGAAGGGGAGGAAGGAGGACCCGGGCAACTATAGGCCAGTCAGTCTCACCTCCTTCCTAGGCAAAGCCTTTGAAAAAATTATCAAGGCTCACATTTGCGAGAGCCCGGCAGGACAAATTATGCTGAGGGGAAACCAGCATGGGTTCGTAGCAGGTAGATCATGCCTGACTAATCTAGTCTCTTTTTATGACCAGGTTACAAAACGCCTGGACACAGGAGGAGGGGTGGATGTCATATACTTAGACTTCAGGAAGGCTTTCGATACAGTATCCCACACCATACTGGTAAACAAGTTAAGAGGCTGTGACTTGGATGACTACACAGTCTGGTGGGTGGCGAATTGGCTAGAGGATCGCACCCAGAGAGTCATGGTGGATGGGTCGGTATTGACCTGGAAGGGTGTGGGCAGTGGGGTCCCACAGGGCTCGGTCCTTGGACCGATACTCTTCAATATCTTCATCAGCGACTTGGACAAGGGAGTGAAGTGTACTCTGTCCAAGTTCACGGATGACACAAAACTGTGGGGAGAAGTGGACATGCCAGGGGGCATGGAACAACTACAAGCAGACCTGGACAGGTTGGACATATGGGCGGAAAACAACAGAATGCAATTCAACAAGGAGAAATGCAAAATGTTGCACATAGGGAGGAAAAATGTCCAGGATACCTACTGCCTAGGGAATGACCTGCTTGGTGGAACAGAAGCAGAAAGGGATCTTGGAGTCCTAGTGGACTCCAAGATGAACATGAGTCGGCAGTGTGATGAAGCCATCAGAAAAGCTAATGGCACTTTATCGTGCATCAGCAGATGCATGACGAACAGATCCAAGGAGGTGATACTTCCCCTCTATCAGGCGCTGGTCAGACCGCAGTTGGAATACTGCATGCAGTTTTGGGTGCCCCACGTCAAGAGGGATGTGGATAACCTGGAGAGGGTCCAGAGAAGGGCCACTCGTATGGTTAGGGGCTTGCAGGCCAAGCCCTATGGGGAGAGACTGGGGCACCTGGACCTCTTCAGCCTCCACAAGAGAAGGTTGAGAGGCGACCTTGTGGCTGCCTATAAATTCATCACGGGGGCACAGAAGGGAATTGGTGAGGTTTTATTCACCAAGGCGCCCCCACAGGTTACAAGAAATAATGGCCACAAGCTAGCAGAGAGCAGATTTAGACTAGACATTAGGAAGAACTTCTTCACAGTTAGAGTGACCAAGGTCTGGAACGGGCTCCCAAGGGAGGTGGTGCTCTCCCCTACCCTGAGGGTCTTCAAGAGGAGGTTAGATAAGCATCTAGCTGGGGTCATCTGAACCCAGCACTCTTTCCTGCCTATGCAGGGGGTCGGACTCGATGATCTATTGAGGTCCCTTCCGACCCTAGCATCTATGAATCTATGAAACCAGTAATGCACACACTTTATAATAGTTTCATCTAGCCTGTTTTTCCTCAGCTTACTCATAAAATGCCACATGAGACAACATCAAAGGCCTACTAAAGTTGATGTGGTAGCTGTGATGGTCCAGAAATTATGTGAAGGGCAAGGATTTCTTAGGGTGATAGAATATATTGGTCCACTTATGACGTTTGGATACAGTTAGACAAGTTTTGGAATGCAAGACATTCTTCCTCAAGTGACTTCCTAGGAGGACAAAACTGATGACGGATTTGTATAATGGGTCCCAACAGATACTCCAGTTCCAATGGGAGTTGTTCAACACACTGCTTGTTCTGCACTGGTCCAATAAATAGTGTCCTGAATTATTTGAACAAAGCTACAGCAGGTTTTCCCTCTCTCAGAGTTGCCTTCTGTATCCTTTCCTATAAGAGAGAGTGATCCAATATATCATATTTTAGCTACAGTAAATTAACTCAAATGTAGTTACTCCAATTTCAAAGTTTGGATTTTCTCTCTTCAGACTGGGGAAATAAAACATTTATACATGTCAGATTTAATTTAATCATAGAGCATAGGGAAAAGATGAAATACCCCTGCTATAATTTAATAACTGGTCTATAAGGACTCAGGGATCAATCCTGTAAAACTACTCACTCAAGTTTGCTTTGACTTGAGGACAATTTGATTAGGATTATTCAAATAAATAATGACTATTCACTTAAATAAATATTTCTTTTAGCACAATTATGATTCATTCTTTCAAAGTTCTGTGCAAGAGATGCCAGTTTTACTTCCATTAAAGACATTCTTTATGATACATACCCTTTGTCATCTCTCTCTCTCTTCACTTACACAGACACACATATATTTCATTTGAGACTATTTTAGTGAGAATACTATGTTGCTACAATACTTGGATGATGAAAGAAATACTGTAATCAATGGTCTCAAGAGTTTCAGTATTACTGTTCTACACATTGCAGGGGTTTAGGTTGTAGCCATGTTGGTCTAAGGATATAGGCAGACAAGGTTCCTTGGGTGAATTTGATATCTTTTATTAGACCAACCCAAATGGTTGGAGAATAGTTATTAAGCAAGCTTTCGGGTTCAAAAACCCTTCGTCAGGCTAAGGACGCTGCAGCAGTTGCTGCATGCTCTTCCTGGATGGAATGAAAAGTAAACAAGCCAGGGGCTGGGCTGGGCTGGGGAGTCAGTTGCCAGGCAGATTGTAATGTATCAAAAATCCAATGTCTGTGTTTAGTCCCTGATCTCTAGTATCCAGCAGGTTGATGAAATGGAGCTCATAGGCTCGTCTCTGGGATGTGTTGTGTAAATTTCCCTTGAGGATCAGGACTGAGAGATTGGAGAGAGAGTGGCCCTCCTGTGAGAAATGTGCCCCCACCGGTAATTGGGTGTTTCTGTCTTTGATGGATTTCCGGTGTGCGTTCATTCTGGTGCGCAGTTGTTGTCTGGTCTCTCCTACATATCTTCCATCAGGGCATTTGGTGCATTGGATGAGGTACACTACATTCCTGGAGGTGCAGCTGTAAGATCCTGGGATGCTGATGGCTCTGTTGTGGGGTGTAGTAATAGTGGAGGTGGTGGAGATGTGGGGGCAGGTTTTGCATTTCTTGTCATGGCACGGTCTGGATCCTTTTGGTGTGTTCTGGGGCTGAGGAAGTTTGCTTCTTGTGATGAGGTTGGCGAGGTTCGGTGCTTGTCTGAAGGCTAGGATGGGTGGCTCTGGGAAGATTTTTTTAAGAATAGGGTCTTTTTCTAATATGGGTTGCAATTTTTTGAGGATTTTCCGTATAGGTTCAAGGGATGGGTGATAGGTCATAACCAGCGGTGTGCGATTTGTGGGTATTTTTCTTCTGTACTGCAGCAGTTCTTCACGTGGTATCCAGGTGGCTCTTTCAAACGTGCGATCTACCTCTCTGGAGGAGTGTCCTTGCTGGGTGAAAGCCTTTTTAAGATTGGTGAGGTGGTGATCCCGGGTGTTCTCTTCAGTACAGATGCAGTGGTATCTGAGGGCTTGGCTGTATATCACAGCTTTTTTGGTGTGTTTCGGGTGATTGCTGGTTTTGTGCAGATATGTGTGTTGGTCTGTGGGTTCTACACATTGTAACTGAAAGCCCATCACTGTGATTTATAGAAGTTTCAGGGCTTTGCAGAATGAGACAAAGCTAACCATACAATGAGAACCATGGGTTTCAACACTTTTTTCAAACTGAAACAGAGGAATATATTATTTATCCATATAATCTTTCCAACATTCAACCATGTCAAGATATGAAATTGCAAAATGATACTTAAACATCTGAAATTGCAGTAGTACATGATGTGGATTTTCTTAAAATTCTCACCAGTAATTTTACTAAAGTAACATTTTAATTTTCTGTTTTAATTTTTTTCTAACTGGAATTTATTTTTTGTGCATATTCATAGCTCATTCTGGAATGATCTTGTTCCCGTTGCACTTAACAGACACTGACTTCAATAAAAGAAAGAGCAGGAACAATTGGAGGAAGATTTTTTTAAGTTAATATGTCCAGAAATGCAGGTAGATAACAGAATTTTCAAATGCATATTGAAATATCAATTTCAAAAGGAGCCTAGACATTTAAAGGCCTAATCCCATTCCCATCAAAGTCTACTGCAAGATCACCACTGACTTCAGTGAATATAGGATTAGTTTAATATAATGATTCTTTAGGGGATGGAAGGATATTATAGTTGCCATAATCTTGACTAGGATGGATGGTTAATGCCACAACCCACCCAGTATGAAAATCCGTCTGATTTGCCATGAGTATCTCTGTATATTTTCCATGAGCATATTCTATGCCCACTCTGTTTAACAGTTCCAAGGATATCATATCATGGTTAGTTATTTTCTACAAAGCAATATTTGCCTGAGAATTAAGACTGTAATTTTGGGAATGTTTAGAAACCGGTGTGTTGGAATTCATACGACGTAAAGGATATCATAAAATGAATGCCCTGCAGTTCGGAGAATCTTTTAGTTAAATGATATATTCTTAGGTATTTTCTATAGAATTCAAGTAATTTTTTTCTATAGAAAATGAAGCTTTCCTTATACAAAATTGCATGATGCAGAAAAAAAAAATGTATCCAGACACACTGACAAAAGAATGTGAAATCTCCACTAATACTATCAGTTCATTTCAGTGAGGTGTGTACTTCATGGTTTAGTTACAAGAGACCCTTTAACAACACTCACTTGGAGTTCAAGATGCCTTTGCCTGTTTTCCTTCTGCTATTCATGTTCCTTGTTAGTGAAGAAGCTATTAAGTTACTACCCAAATCATCAAGCTGCTCCTAAAGAGCAGTATATTAAAAACTTTTCTCAGCATTCAAGTAGGAAAGAGTTATCCTTACAATCCCACCGAATTCCTGTTAAATGGTTCTTCCTTTTCCATATTCATCTCATAGACAGGACTTTTCTGCAGTATGTTCTCCTTCTTATTGTATTATTTCCCAAATTCCCCCCCCCCCCCTTTGTATAAACAAAAAGAAGGGTGGTTCATTTAACCAATCATATTACCTTGTTTATCTTAGGAATGTTCATCCTCAGTTTGCTCATCATTGGTGATACTACTTTACAAGTGATAGCAACTGTAGAAACACTAATGTGGCCACAGTAGTGGCAGCCAGGGACATTTTAATCTCATGTCCTGTAGACCAGCTTTGAACAGGACTAGAAGACATGATATATCAGCAGCCCTCAAGAGTCCTATCTGCACTGACTAACATTAAGAGCTGTACCAGTGATAGCAAGGGTGGGGCATTCTAGCAACAGTGTCTTACCATAGATGCACTCTATTTCTTTCAGGAGGTAAAAGGTTCTGCATCCTAGCCCTGAAGACTTAGCAGTGAGTTTTTCAATTAAAAGCCCCTCAGTGTTAAAACTATAAGATTAAAGATACATTGATTCACAAATTTATGATAAAAATTCTAATTTACCAGACATGTCACTCACACAGTACAGTACTACCTAGTAGGCAAATGAAAAAGATCTTGTTGAACTCCACATATTCCAAAACATTAATGGAATTACTTCAATATCACACCAGTGTAAATGAGGATGAGATATACCCTGTGGTGTAACTAAAGCAAATTAGCCTCCATTACTCAAGCAAGTCAGCCAGCCCTCTCACTTGTCTCCCTTGCTCTGCTTTTCATCTGTGTCCACCTTAGGTGCTTTATGGCTATGTCATAATGTCACCACCTGATGGCTATGGTGTTGCGGGGTAGTGGGGGGGCTTAGGAAAGATCAGAGTAAATGTTTTGGTGGATCTTTTAAGCAAATAGTTGCCTACCAATACAGGAATATGGTGGTCCAAGAAGCTTCTGCCAGTCTCACGTTCCTCCCTGAACTCTACATTGCTGGAAAACAGAATTGACTTTGGTAACTTTGTTTACAAATAAAACTGGGAAGAAGAAAGATCCAGAGACAAACAGAAGCAAGACTATGGAAACATTATTTAAAATTCAGTTTATACAGAGTTTTCCTGAAAAAGTCAGTCATACAAGTCATAATATATGTGAATGAGTCACTTACGTAAATTAAGAGTGGAGATGTATATGAAAAACTTTGGCCTTCAACCTATTTTAAAAGTGAAGCTAGAGGAAGCAGCATGACTGTCAGAAAAGGACATTTAAACTGAAAACCACTTAACTAAACATAAACTTCCTCCCAGCTTTAAGATTGTTGGTGACTTTTAGAAAGACCTCTCCTAAGCCTGTATGCCTCCAAAACTCTGTGAATGAGCCATGGGACTGGAGTCATCATTTTAGACCAGGCTTTAAAGAGCCTGAATTGTTAATCAGATTGTGATTGCTAATCAGAACTGAACTGCTAATCAGAATGGAAGAGCTGTGATTTCCCATAAATCCAAGTGTAATAAGTGTTGTAATAAACATTTCATACATGTCATTCCTCAGTGCTTTGGGGGGGACAGGGAGGACTGTCATGGTACCAATCCTGCGTTCCTTTCTCAAGCAAAACTCTCATCATTTTAGCCTCTCACAAATACAAACCAGGTCCAGAGGGCAGGAGGTAGAGGTAGCAAGGTAACACCACCTGCTTATTCTAGAAGCCAGGTAGACCCCTGAAGTGTGGGTTAGAATAGTCCAGGGGACAATTCCCAACAAAATGTGAGCAGGGCAGCAGGGCTAAGGGTGCTTAGCACAAGGTGATCTCCAATGCTAAATGAAACTGTGTGCGTCTACACATGCTATTAATGCACAGTAAGGTTACTGGGTATTTAAAAAGGTGCAGTTTACTGCCCCTGGGAAAGGACCTACACCACAGCAGTGGACATCAGGGATGTTCCTGCCTCCTTGCCCTGCTCTGCCCCATTGTAGTAGCCAGGGGGAGCTCCAAGCTCCTTCAGGGTGCCAGCCTGGGGCTGGCAGGGGGCAGAGGGCTGGGGGCTGGTCCCAATCCCCACAAGTGGGGGAAGATCTGTCTTAACAGCCATGACTGCTTTGTCCCATCCATGTGGGGATCAGACCCAATCCCCAAATGGCCAAGAGAAGCATCCCTGCCTGGTGGGGACAGCCATGTGAGGATCGGGAGGGTCACAATCTCCATGTGGCCAGGAGAGGCTTCCCCACCCAATAGGCACCCTGCCTGGTAGCCATGTGGGGACCAGGACCCTCCTGATCCCCACATGGCTGTCCCTGCCAGGCAGGGATGCCTCTCCTGAACAAGTAGTGATCAGGACCCTCCCAGTCCCCACAGGACTGCCAGGCAGCATCCCCACAGGGCAGGGACACCTCTCCTGGCCATCTGGGGATCAGGTGCCTACCTGATCTCCACTCGGCTGAAGTGCAGCAGTTCCAGCTGCCGGGACAGCTCTCCAGCCATGTGGAGATCAGGATGGTCCCGACCCCCATGTGGCGAGGAAACGGGGGTTAGAAAGGACCTCAGGAGGGCATCGACTCCAACCCCTGCTCAACGCAGGACCGTCGCCAACTAGATCATCCCAGCCAGGGCTTTATCAAGCCTTAAAACCTCCAAGGACCGAGACTCCACCACCTCTCTCCGTAACCCAGTCCAGTGCTTCACCACCCTCCTAGTGAGAAAGCTTTTCCTAAAGTACCCGCCCTAGGCCTCCCTGCTGCAGCTGGAGACCCTTGCTCCTTGTCCTGTCATCTGCCCCCGGTTCTCTGGAAGCCCCCGTCAGGGAAGTGAAGGCTGTTCTCAACTCCCCCTTCTGCAGGGACCAGCAAAGCCTCAAGCCCCGGGCCCCCTCATGCCTGCAGCAGGCAGGACAGGCTCTGCGGATGCTCTCCAGGCATCTCGGGGAGGGACTCGCGTGTGCGTGCCCGGGGGCTGGCTCTGGAGGAGGGAGCGGGCGGAGTTTGGCAGTGATTGATGGCCGAGATGCCATTGAATGAGCCGGGAAGGGGGTGGAGGAGGAGGGGGCTTGCCTAATTTGCTGCGGTTTAGACACAGCCCGCCAGCAAGGAGCGGCCGGCCGGGCACTGACAACCGCACGGGCGTCTCGCCAGCGCCAGTCGCTGCCGCCGCTGCTGCTGGCGCGGGCTGAGCCTTAGAGCAGCGCCCGGGGGAGCGGCGCCCCGCACCTGAGGGGGCCCGGCCGGCTCATCCCGTCGCAGCCACCATGCCCCGGCCCGGCCTCGCGGGGCTCCTGCTGCTGGTGCTGCTGGTGCTGCCGGGCGGCGGCGAGGCGCAGGAGCCGCGGCGCCTGCGGGGCATCGGGCAGCGGAGCACGCCGCCGCCCGCCAACGCCTCGCTGCCAGCCCCGGCGCGGGCGCGGGAGCGGGAAGGCGGGCGGGCGCCGCCGCCGCCGTGCGCGGGCCGGCCGGAGCTGAAGGACACGTTCAAGTACATCAACACGGCCGTGTCCTGCCTCGTGTTCGCGCTCGGGCTGCTGGGCAACGCCACGCTGCTGCGGATCATCTATAAGAACAAGTGCATGAGGAACGGGCCCAACATCCTCATCGCCAGCCTGGCCCTGGGCGACCTGCTGCACGTCCTCATCGCCATCCCCGTCAACGTCTACAAGGTACGGCCCACAGGGCTGGGCTGGGCACCCCCCTCTTCCCCCCCCCCCCCCGGCAGCCTGGGACCCCGATCCTCCCCAAATCCACTGATCTTCCCCCCCTTATCCCCACTGCGTGGGCACAGAGGGGCAGGGCTGCCTCCCAGGTCACCTGGGACCCTGGTTCCCCCCATATCCCCCTGCTGCTGTGGGCACACAGGGGCAGGACTGAGTGCTCTCCTCAGGCTGCCTGAGACACGGAGCCCCTCAAATCCCCCTGCCTGGGACACAGATCCCCCAAATTCTCCCCATCTGCCCCCCCTGCCCCCCCAGGCACAGAGGAGCAGGGCTGCCCCCCCCCAGGTTGCCTGGGACACAGCCCCCCAAATCTCTCTGCCTGGGGCACGGATCACCCCCAGATTCCCCCCACGACTCCCCCACAGGCACTGAGGAGCAGGGCTGGGTGCCCCCCAGGCTACCTGGGACACAGCCCCCCAAATCCCACACACGGACACAGAGACAGCCCCCCTCAAGCTGCCTGGAACACAGATCCCCCAAATCCCCCCCCCCCCATATGCCCCCTCTGCGGGCATAGAGGGCCCCTCCCCCTGCAGGCAGCCTGGGACCCTGATCCTCCCCATATCCACCTGTCTCGGACACTGATCTTCCCCCCATACCTCCCTCCATGAGCACAGAGGACAGGGCTACCCCCTGCTCCCCTCCAGGCTGCCTAGGACCCTGATTTCCCCCCTCCCCCCACAACATATTCTCCCCCCCCCAGACACGGAGGGGCAGGGCTGCTCCTCCCACCTCCAGGCTGCATGGGACACTGATTTCTTCCTCATGTTCCCACCACCCCTGCTGTGGGCACAGAGGGGCAGGACTGGGTGCCCCCCTCCAGGCTGGCAGGGAAACTGATTTCCTCCCCCCACTCCCCACAACCAGCCAAGGGGGGCCTTTAAGAACAAAAGAATTGCCATTTACTACACTAGGCACATTGTGCCCAGTGTCCTATGCCCAGTGTCCAGGCTCACACAGAGGGACATTGGCTGCCCTAGTCTCCTTATGGCAGGGGAGGGTGTTACGTTTGTGTTGTGTCAGTGTTGAGGGGAGTCTGAGGTAGAGTTTAGATGATGGTTTGTATGGGATGATTTGGATAAGGATGATCATGCCCAGGCAAGGGGTCAGACTAGATGAGCTCTGGAGGTCCCTTCCAGCCCTGCTTCTCTATGACTCTATAGCCTCAATGAGGATGAAGGTCCCTGGTGGATAAGCCTAGACCTGTGAGCCATGGAGGACCTCAGCTGGCAGCTCCTTCATGGAGCCATGGCCACGGGTATGGCCCCTAACACCTGCCCCTTCTGTGAGACCCTGGAGGGCGCTGGGTTGCTGTCCTTCCTTTGCCTCCTCCAGAAATTCCTGCTGAGGTCTTGGCTGCATGACTCCCTCCCCACCCTTGCATTTACGCACTCCCCACCACAGCACCCAGCCAAATCCTGGGACCTCCTGGTCAACCTCCTCCTGGCCCTAGCCAAGCTAGTGATCAACAGGGATCCTGGTTTTCTCTGATCAAAAAAATCCCCAATTTTGGGGTTTAAAAAAAAGTAATCCAAAATCCACATTTTCCCATGATTAAAATGAAGTGCCACTAATACACTGATGTCTGTATACTTGTGTTTCATTTTGATCATGGAAAAATGTGGATTCCAGGTTACTTGTTAAAACCTGAATATTAGGGATTTTTTTTTAATTGGAGAAAACCAGGATCCCTGGTGATCAATCTATCTGACCAGAAAGGTGGCTCTGGCCAGGAGTGCCCCATGGACGGCGAGTCCATTTTTCACGTCCCTTGTCTGTTCACATCTCCAGGCATTTTCACTGTGCAGTGTTCACTGGCTCCTTAGACTTGTTTGAGGGCTAGAGGGCACATGCTTTGCTCCGTGTTCCCCTTTGGTGCACTTGTTTTGAACCTCTGACCCTCCACTCCCATCCCTGTTTTGTCTTTTTGTTGTCCCAAGTGATCAGTGATATGCCCTTAGTGGCTCCCCTCATCAAGGGGAGCTTATAGCCCTACTTGGTGGGCTTTCACTCACGTTCCGGAACAGCACATCAAAAGGCCTGTGTCACACAGGGGCAGAGAGTGGATGCTGAAAGGGAAAGCGACCTGAGTATGACCAGGGTTTTTTTTTCCATTGTTCCTCTGCCACTTGCAGCCTCCAGCATTTAAGGTCTAAGAAGTTCTGATTCAGAGGCTGCGCCCCTAACTCCCAAGGGTGATGCCTTCCTTCCTGCAAATTCTGCCCTCAGGTGGATTAAAAAGAAAAAAAGTGGCCTGAAAGAGGCTCCCCCTCATCTAAATGATCCAACAGTGGTCAGGTTTCACCCCAGGACAAAGCCTTTTATTCTGGGACCCTCAGGGCTAAAACCAGACCAGTTGCATTCGGATCTTAGTGTTTTTGTCTCACAGCAAACCCAAGCCCTTACAGACCCACATTAAGGGCCCATGAAGTATCTGGATTAACACTTCCCCTGGGAACAATCTCAACTAATTTGAATTACTTGCCATGTAAAATGACTGTTCCCCGGCTGTTGGGATGAGAGTAAAATCTCAGACTAATCAACCTCAGATTAAAGCAGTCCTCTGTTTTTGAGTCACAGAGTACAAGCCCACTGTCTCTCTGTACCTGATCTCACTTTTCCCCTGGGGACAGTCATAACTAATTCAAATTAATTGCTCTTCAAGCTGCTTGTGTAAATGACTATCCCCCTTTTGATGCCAATCAAAGCCTGGGACAGTCAGATCCAGGGTAAACCCACTGCCTGTTTTTAGCCCCAGATAAATAGAAGAGCTCTGGGTCTGTTCAGCCTTGGGTTGCTAAAAGAGTAACACATTCGCTGTGCTGCTCCTATGCTTGAGGGTAGGGTTGGAATTACAGGGGAGCTCCAGGGGGCTAAGCCCCCCTGTAAGAAACAAGAGCCCCCCTGTAAGATTTGAAAATCGTAACCGGGGGGGGGGGGGTCTCTGATTTTATTAGGGTATCATGATGGGCAGCCCAATTTTTTTTGCAGACCCCCCCCCAAGAGTCAAAGTGTAATTCAAACCCTGCTTAAGGGTGGGTTCCAGTCTGAGCCAAGGAGAGTGTGCAGGAAGGGGATGGAGGGAGAGCTTCCATCAGGTGCCTGATGCAAAGAAGCTGGGTGAACTGATGGTCAGTCTGACCATGAGCAGAGGGGCAAGACCCTCTAGCCAGGACCCTCCAGGTCCCAGCAGGAGCATTGGCACAGCCCAGCCTGGGCTGCAGCCAGCACATAGTGCCTCTGTGGGAGACTTAAAATCCCTGCAGAGGGGCAGGTAGCAGAAAGGGGGGGTGCTGAAGTCCAGATGGGAGCAGTCCCTGGCTCATGTTCTTCAGCTCCGTCCACCCAGGCTGATAACAGAGCAAGGCCTGATGATCTGCTGGCCTGTTCAGGTGGGTAGATTAAGGGAGGTTATAAATCAGTACATGCCCTAACAATAAGTGCACATCTCAGGAGGGATGGAGCAAAGCTCTTCTTTATGGTAAGGGTTGCCTTTATGGTAAGGGTTGCCAGAATCTGGAATGGGCTTCCAAGGGAGGTGGTGCTCTCTTCTACCTTGGGGGTCTTTAAGAGGAAGCTAGACATGCACCTAGCTGGGATCGTCCGACCCCAACACTCTTTCCTGCTCAGGGCAGGGGGTTGGACTTGATGATCTGCTAAGGTTTCTTCCGACCCAAACGTCTGTGAATCTAATCTATGAAAGCTGGGGTGGAGGGGGAATCCTTGTACCAGAGAGAGAAAGCTCCCCCACACACACTGTGACTGCCCAGTGACTGGGCTGTGATGCCCCCTTGAGTGTTCAGCCTGTCTGCCACAGCAGCAGTGGGAAGACCTGCTGCCCCTAGGGATAGGCTATACCTGCCACACTGAGGGCTTATGTGTTCAATGGTCCTTGAGGAGTTCAAATCTATTCTGCCATCTGTCCTTTTGTGATATATTAAGCATGAATTCATATTCCAGTAAAAAAACAGAATTTCCAGGCAGAAGGCAGCTACCAAAAGGCAGCCCCAAAGGGCTTACACTATCTAAGCACTCTGCCAAGATCAGACCAAGTGGTTTAGCAAGCAGGTCATTCCTAACAAGGGGCAGGGGAGGGAGGTAAAGGGAGTGGAAGGCATTTGGAAGCACCGGTTTTAACTTAGGAATGTTTTATGTTGAAAACATAGATGTCAGATTTAGTCCTGTGTGTATATTTTTGTAAATTCCCATACCCTGTTAAAGGAAGCATACGTCCTTTGCCCATCTGAACACACTGGAGAAATGGCTCACAAGTGGCTAAACTCTTGAAGCAAATTTATTTGAATCACATTAGGGACTTGTTTGACTGATAGTGATTTAAATCATCCCTACCCCTAAAACTTAGTAGGGTTTCTATACAGGCATATTATAGGTTTTTTTCCACTACAAATGGTATGTACCACAATTTCTGCAAAATAAGATTTTTTGAAGAGTGAAAGCTCAGAACTGACAAAATGGAATTTTTTCCTGTAGTTCTGAAAAAGGCTGCTGATAACACTGTTTTCTTGCTACAAGATTTTGATGTTCTAGTGACCCTGCTTTTTATAAATTAAATGCATCAAGAATAAAAGGTATTATCATTCATGTCTGGATTAAATCTCACCAAATAGATTATCTGGTGTGGATTGAGATGGAGGGGAGGATCATGCAAAATAAGTTTTACCAATTGTACACTTATGACTCCCATTTAACTTCTGGCATTATTAGAAGCTGAGCATTCCCTGAACGATTCCAAGTACCTACAGTGCCACACATCATAACCAAAAGCTAGAATTAAAATGGATACTATCTTTTTAAAATCCTCTATTATAAACACAAATATTTATGTTATTAGTAATATGTTAGAGTGCAAAGCCCCATTGGATTTTAAAATCCAACCTGTCCATGCTTTTAGCTGCATGAATTTTTTTTTTACAATCCTTTCCTCTCGGGCACTGCAGTGAATTTTGTTTTTGTCTATAGCTGGGTTTACTTAAAAAGAATATTGCCCACAGTATTTGGATTGCAAGCTTTTCAGTGGAATATTTGTCTAAAAACGATTGGTTCCAATGGAATTTTAAAATAAATATTAATGGAAGAATTTTATTAGGTTTTACACAACCTTATTTTACAAAACAACTAAATTATGAACTAAATTGGAGTCAAAAGTATTCCCTTATTAACCTCACAATCCAGCCAATTCATTTGCAAAGATGAGCCAAAAGAAACCTAAAACATTTGCAGCACGCTATAATGAAATGTTCTATGGCTAACATCTGTTATTAACTAGTAAAAAGTTTATCCCTGTAAATAAGAGAAAATCTTCCTTTGAAATGTATAATACTTTGAGCACTGGCATTGCTAGGCCTTTAGCATTAAGATCTTTACTATTACCAGGCATTCAGACAGGGTAGTGGCTACTTGGAAAGGAATGTGAAGAAATGTGTTGTGTCCAACGTTTTAGCACTGTCAGTAGTTTTCTTAACCAACCTTGCAGCAGACATTGTGAAAGACTGTGAAGAAAGTAACTAGCCGAACCAGACAGATCTACAACAGATATTTCAGAGTTTGTGCTAAGCGTTGGCTGTTAATTATGGTTACTGCAAGAGATGTTTGTGGTTGAGAAAGTTTCTAAGAACCTTAAAGCATAAAACCAGCCTCTTGCTGAAATTACTGAAATTTCAAATCCATGTTTTGATATTTTAAGAAAACAAAATGTTGTCTCATGTATAAGAGACAGTGATGTTTAATAGGTAAAGTGCTAGTTATAACATTGTTTGATAATGGAAACTTGCAAAATTGATCCATTGGAAGACTGATAAATTGAAAGATTGATCCATTGTAAAAAATTAAAAATCAGATCAAGCAAAATGGGCACAAAAAATTGGCAGATGCAGTTCTATCCCAGCTTACAGGACCTGAAGCAAATTCAGGCTGTGGCTACAAGCATGCAGTTGCAGGGCACAGGGGGAGCAAGAGATGAGGCTGTTCTCTGCCCTCTGCAGTTTTATGGCTTTGTAGATATAGATTATTTTACATGCCCAACATCTTCATTTGCCAAAGTACCGTTTTGAGGCATCTGTTTTCCAAGGTATCAGGCAGCATGTAAGCACAGATTCTAAGATAAAAGTAAACTTGCAGAATGAAAAAGGTAGTATACATTTATGCAGCCTGGGAGCACCAGACTCAAGTCAGGAAATACCAAGCTTTCTGTTGGTTGCAAATCTTAAGTCTTGCCTCATTTGCAATTGGATTGCAATACAGTTTATACTCACAATTCTCAAATGCAATAACATACTACTACTGCTGCTGTGTTCAATATGTATGTGTAGTAGTTGATAATATTTTTCTCTTTATACTCCATCCATATTTCTAGTATACTCCAGTAGATCTTTAAAGACTCGTGCATTTCAGAGTCATAGCCTAGTCTTACATTCCCACATGGGTGCAAGGGGAAGTAACATGCCCCTTATAGTCTGTTTTGCAGCTGGACCTTGGCTCTTCATGGTTGTTAGTTCCTTACAGCACAAGGGAATGGGGAGTAGTCTATATCTGGCCACAGGTTGTCTCATCTTATTTTCCTCAAAGTAATGGCTAGGAATAATGAAAGCAGTAGAAAAGTAATAGTGACTAATCTATCCTGATGACCCTCCTGGGCAGCAAAGCTAAGAGGCTACTCAAAACAGACTGGTGAACAGAGATTCAGTCTCACCTTTTATATATAGTTTATTTTTAATAATAACAGAGAAAAATGTGTGTTAAAAGAGCCTTATTTTGTTGAAAAATCAAGCGCTTCTAAGTTAGAAAATATCAGTTTAATGTCTGCCCATTTTTAATACATATTTTTTCTTGAGAGCAAAATACATGCATGGACCTGTCACTGCTCAGCACGTAGGATTCCTTATGAGGCTACTGAGATTTTTCTTGGTGCCCTTTTCTACACCGGGAAGCTGATCTGAATGGCTTTTGTGAAACAAACTTTCCAGGATAGAACCCAGTGTGGATACTGTTTTCTGCTGTAAATAGAAGTCTCATTTGATGCTAGCCTGATTGTCCCAGGGTTTGACCCAGATCAAAATAAGCACAGCACAGTCATTTACCCACATCCCTTTTCCAAGCTGCAACTCTGCTCCTCTGCCAAAGGCGTACTTAGCCCATACATTTTACCCAAGAAAAAATGCGATAACCTGACAGACACACACAGCTCTGTCTCAGGAAAAACCATTGGCACATTTCAGTAGTTCTCAGCCTTTTTTGCACAGGACCCATTTGTTAACATAGAGGGCCAGTCCTGACCCAGTAAATAGTTTAAGTAGAAAACAGCCCCCGCACCCCACCAGAGCCCCTCATTCCTAACCCTCCACCCTCCTAGCTCTGCTGGTGCCCCTCCATCCTGACCTGCTGCCCCCAAGCCCCAGCCCCCCAGTGTGTGGGGCAGGGAGTGGGTGTGTGGGAAATGGAGAGGGGGTGTTTGGGACATGGAGGGGCACATGCCCACCCATATTTGTGTGCCCACCACAGGCATGGTGCTGCAACCTGGCTGGACTGGCACAGTGATGGGGAGGCTGGGGGGGGCCACATGCACTGCCTTTACTTCCTCCCACCACCAGCCACTCAAGCACCAGGCCATAGCTCTACCGCAGCTCTTTAAGGAGAAAATCCATGTTTTACCATGGAAAATGGAAAACCCGGATCCCTGTTTATTAGGAGGCACAGTGTTAACATATGGTGAAGCACAAGCAGCACCTATTTTTTCAAAAACATATGCAAAATATGCATTTTTAAAATTTGTTTGTGACCCTTTCATATATTCTTGCAACCCACTTTTTACCCCATGTACTTCAGAAGGACGTGAAATGGGACAGTGAATGTGTATAGCAGTGGATTTGTACATCTATAGCAGTGATTCTCAACCAAGGTGCCAAGGCATGCCACCAGATCCTTTTAAGGATGCCACGAGGTGTAAGGAGATAAGTAAACTGTGAGGAGATAAGCAGATGAGCGAGGCTCAGGCTTGTCCCTGCCTGGACAGCCCCCCCCCACCCCTACTGGCCAACCTTTGTGTAAGGAGATAAGCACTGTAACATATAAATTAGTTCTTGAAACTGTTTGTGCAGATATTATACTTAGATTCACCTAAGTAGGATTAGGTTGATCTAAGTACCAAACTGTACAAACATTCGGGAAGTCTAGATCAGGCAAAAAATGACCAGCCCATTCTAACTTAATTCACCTGAGGAGGTGCACTAAGTAGATTAGGCTAACATGCCTGATCTAACTGAATATGTGTACACATTTGGAGAGCAGCCCTGGGACTGGGAAAGCCCAGCTGTTCACCCCAGCCCCAGGGCTGCATGTTTCCTGCTCCCCTACCCTGAGCAGTCTATTTCTAGCCCTCTGATGCCACCACCCCCAGGCAGACAACTCTGCTGCCCATGAACCCATGAGATTCTCGCTCACCCATCCCACCAAAACTCCCCTAGACCTGCCAACCCCTCCCCCCCCCCATGGACCTGTTAGTCCCCTCCTGGGTCCCACCTGCTTTTCCCTGCACCCCAATTTATTTAGATGGCATTCCTGGCACAGCTGCTGGCACCAGCGAATGTGCACAAGCAGGATCCCAATCTACAATCATGCAGCATAAAGCAACCTTTATGACTGTAGATCAGGTCCTGGGAATATCTACACTTGCCTATTGGCTATTTTTTTTCCAGCACTTGGGGTGCACAGAGCAAGAATGAGTGGGTAGGACATGTTTTCAAAGTCATGCCCACCTAGCACTGTTGGATGTGGTATGCACAGGCCCTATTTTCTAGCGTATTGGAATGTGCAGTTTTCACAATGAACCTCTAAACCTGGTTCAGTTATTTGTGCAAACGATTAAATATTGTGACTTCAGGAAAAAAAATTGTGAGCTTATTTGTACATCTATAATAAATACTACTGCCAATTCCCATCACCTTGATCTTCTGTTTTTTGCCTCTTGTGATTTCCCCCATTGTAAACTAATGACAATACAGCTTCTAAGAGAGGACAGCTTCTGTCAGCCCCTTAAGAAAGATTGAAGAGTCTAGATTGCAGAAACTTTTTACTTTACCATACTTGCTGTTAGATGTTATGGGCTGCTTTTCTGTTTGGGGATCTTTGTGTGAAGTTATCCATGTAATAGTAATCTTAACATAAACAAAAGTTACGAAACATGGACAGATACTGAAATTAGAACAAAAGGGTTAGTTTGCTCAACATATCTAGTTTTACACTGTTATCAGTCTTATCAAATAAGATATTTTCATCTTAGCTACAGGAAAAGAAAGCTAAAGCATGAAACTGTTCCAACATCTTAATAAATAAAGTAATTCAGATAGTAACAAAAGCTTAATCTGAACTTCATCTAATTCATCACTGTCAGTAAATTTAATTTGCTGGCCAAATCTAAAATTTTGAAACACTTTTTCTTATGAAAAAGTGAAAACTGTTCTACCTGCACTGCCTGTCAGTCTTTTCCAATGTATATAAGCGCATGGATTTTGAGGGAGAATTTTGCTCATGAATGCAGTTAGTTATATGTACATTTTTGCTCATGGAATCAGAACTCATGGTAGAGGTGATATCTTTTATTAGACCAATTAGCTTTTTGCAAAAAAAAATCTTTAATTGCAAGCTTTCAGGCACAAGCACCCTTCTTCAGGCATAGGAGAAAAAAAGTAACTTTTGGCTTCTGAAAGTTTTGAAAACCAGTTAGTAAATTAGTAAAAGAGATTAGTAACCTAAGTTATGCACTCTTGGGCTATGTGGGTACGGGCCTAGGTACACAGAAGTAAGCCAATAAGGTTACCATACGTCTGGGTTTTCCCGGACATGTCCTCTTTTTGAGTCTTCCAATCTTCGTCTGGGCAGTTTTTTTAAATTTGAACCAACATTCAGGATTTTACTGTGCTCCACTGGCAGGAGCGGGATGAGGGCAATTGGAGGCAGGGGGCACCATGTGCGAGTGCATATGTACACGCACGTGGATAACATACAGCCAGACAAGGTGATGGGAGCAGCAGCTGCATGCAGGTAAGTCTATGCGTAGCGGGTATTGGAGGGCCAGGGCTTGGGGACTGTCTGGGGTATGAGTGTGGCAGGAGCGTGTGGAGGGGTTGAGTGTGTGAAGTGAGGCAGGTGTCTGCTGGTGCTGGGGTAAGATGTCCAGGCACTGGGGCTACAGCAGGGAAGGGTGGGTGGGAGGGAGGTGCTTGCCCCTCCAACAGGGGAAGGGGCCAGGGGGCCGTTTGGGGGCAGCAGGGAGTTCCATGCCCAGGCCAGCAGCACTGGGGCAGTGCCTGTATTTGCGGAGGCCAGGATGCCCCAGGAGACACTGTGGGAAGGGACAGGGGCAAGGGCATAGGCAGGCTCACAGCACTGGAGCCCCAGCCCAGGGTGGGGGTTGCCACAGGTATTCCCTCCTCCTCCCTCCCACTCACACTAGGGCCAGACTTGCTCCACTGCCACCCACACAAATCGGAGTTACTGCACTCCAGCCTGGTCAGGATGGGAGCAGCTGGGGGCCCTCTCTGGCAGGGCTGGGGGGGCAGGTGCTGTGGTTCAGGAGTGTGGCGTGCTGGCAGTGCCAGGGGACTGTGGATCAGGATTGAGGGGTACCAACATGACCTGGGGGGTGGAGCGCAAGGGACCTTGGGTCGGGAGTGAGGGGTACTGACAGGGCCGGGGGTCTATGGGTTGGGAGTGAGGGGCAGCAGTGGGGAAGGGGGGGCTGCAGGTTGGGAGTGAGGGCCACTGGAAGAGCCAGGGGGCTGTGGTTTGGGAGTGATGTGTTCCCCCGACAGGTGTCCTCTTTTTTGGAACTGGAAATATGGTAACCCCAGTAGGGATCCTGACACTGCCACTGAGAAAGTAGTTCCACCCACTTAGTCCCACTCCGCACAGCAACACTTGGTGAAAAATGTCATTACTTTTGACATGTGCCCAGGAACATTTCAGAATCTGCATGTCTGGCAGGCATGATACTGAGCATGGCATTGCGTATGCATGGCACTGCTCCAAAAGCAACCACACAACATTTTTTAGCATGCAGATCAGAATCACTTCATCAGTAGTATAGGCCTACCTTATAGCTGCTTAATACCAGAGACAGGGGATAGGATTGGGTGGGATCTTGGCACTAATCTCTATTTTCTGGCCAGTGGCCACCACAGATGAGCCATCAAGGGAGGACAGTTAAAGGACTATTGTAGTTTGTTAACGATCTATTCCAGCAGCAAATTACTAACATCCTCCTGGGCCTCACACCACAAAAAGGAAGCAGGGGAGGGACTCACAGGTGTGCCTCTGAGTCACAAGATCTCTTGGCTGCAGCTGCAGTTGGGAAGCTTGTGCACCACTGTTTCCTCAGCTCTGGGTTTAAATTTATAATCCATCACATCAGAATAACTATGTGTGGTTAATCAATTAGACATAAATAGGGCATGTTTAATAGAACTAGGTTTCTTAGGTTTGATATATATCATTCTACAATATCTTCTCTTTTGTTTGTTATATCCAAATTAATCTTTACAAAATGCACGGTTAAGCAGGCCAAAATGCATGGCTAAGCATTGCCCATAAAAAATGAGTAAATACAGAGTACTGGCAAAAGCTGCTTGGCACAGAGGAGGTTATAGGAAATTTTCTTTACATTTTAATTTCGCTGAAGAAAACATTACACTATTTTCTCTCTTTTTCCATCCTCAACATGGCTGCCAAATCTCAGCTGTTTGTGAAAGAAAATCTTCCTTTCAAAAAAAGATTTCTCTTTCATAAATATTCCATTTTGAAGATCATTAATATTTTGTAATTATCTTAAAAATCTTGTATTGGAGTACACACAGGTAGGACTTAATTTCTAGAAATAAATACTTTTTCTAAGTACTAATGTGATTTTCCTGACTAATATTTTTATGGGATTTGAGTTATACATTAGGTACTTGATTCTCAAAATAATGTATTATGTGCAGCATTAGGGTTATCATATTTCCAGTTTAAAAAAGAGGACACTGTTGGGGGAGGGGGAAAAATATGATTGTGGGGGCACAGTGATATGCCCATGTCCGGCCCCTGCCTCTCACTTCCAACCACAGCCCCCCCCAGACCTGCTTCTGCCCCCATTCCTGACTCATAGCCCCCTGGCACTGCCTGTGGCCTATGTTCATGACTCGCAGTCCCCTCACCCCCTCCACCCCTCACTCCTGGTTCCCAGGCCCCTGTGCTGCCTACCCTGCAGCATCTCCTGGTTGCCCTGCCCTTGCAAGTAAGGGCACAGACCCCAGTGCCACCAGCCTGGCCTTGCAGGAACCTGCCTCCCTCCTCCCCCACTGGAGGGGTAGGCTCCTCCCTTGCCCTGCTATAGCCCCAGCATCCAAACAGCTTCCCCCAGCGCCACCAGGCACCGCCCCCTGCCCTCACATGCCCATCCCCTCCACACACTGCCACACATCCCGCCCCCCCCCACACACACACATCCCCCCAGACACTCCCCTAGCCCTGGCCATCCAACCCCTGTCCCCCAAAGATTTACCTGCATGCAGCTGCCAGGGCTGCTCCCACCACCCTGCCTGGCTGCATGCTGGCCACATGTGTGTGCGCGCAGATGCACGTGATGCCCCCTGCCTCCAATTGCTTTTCCCCCACTTCCCTCAGCCCCAAGCAGCTCCTTGCTAGGGGAAGCTGAGAATTGCTGGAGAAAACTTTGATGCTGAGTAGAGCAAAATGTCGGACATTGGTGAAATTTAAGAAAACAACCCAGACCTAGATGGGAGGACCCAAAAAGAGGAAATGTCTGGGGAAACCCAGATGTATGGTACCCCTATGCAGCATAGATATGAAGTAGGTTTGGAAGAGATCTGCAGAAACATGCAAATAAAATAAAAGAACTACTCAACATTTTTAATATTTGGACAGATTATTGTCTGCAGTATTTATCTATTTAATTGGTACAGATTTATAATAGACCCTTGGCCTCCTAGGATTTTAAACTTTTCATTACAGTTTGTATCATTGCCTGCCACTGAACACCATAAATGTAGAGGTCTTCTCACGTTTTAAAAGCACCGGGTCCCTTACCACAGGAGTCTTAGTAGGAGAAGGTATTAGACAGATGGACAAACATTTGTAATTCTAGCTAGTAAATGGAAGTGGTACACAGATACACACCATATTTCAAATTAAGGTCTTTCAATAAAAAAACTTTGCTTAGTGTTTTGAAATTGATTTGGGGAAGGGGAAAGGGGAAAATAATAAAATGGGAATGATTTTTCCCTCATTTTTCCACTTATTACAAACAGTCTTTTGCACTTTGCAGCAATTGTGTATACTTGCAAGGTTCCTAGATTCTGTGGCACTTTGGTGCAGTAGACCAGAAATTCAGTAGATGCTTAATTTAAATGTATCCCTTATCCATTTATTTATTCATGATACCTTTTCAGTATATCTGTAACTATCTGCAGGAATACATTGTTATTTTCTAGTAGCTTGTTAGCATTATTCATTAGAACATCTCTTAAGAGAAGTCTCGTGGTGGAGGCCACTATTGTAAATCCTGAAATCAATCTACACAAGAAACATGCTCAAATACTGTAACTGCTAAGGTTGAGTCATATCCCCACATTGTGTGAAAAGAAATACACGTGTATTTACCATGAGCTGTTAAATACTCATCCTTTCCACTCATTCTTTAACTGAGGGGTAGGCAAATATGGCCTGCAGACTGGATCTGACCCACCAATTGATTGTATCTGGCCCACAGCTGCCCCTGTGGCACTCCACATGGAGCCAAGCCCTGCCCACTCCCATCTGGGGCAGCCCATGCCATGCCGCACTGCCATGTGCACCCACCCGATGCCTGCAATGGCACCACCCTGGCCCTGACCCTGGTCTCAGCCCCAGCCAGTGCACACAGAACGTCCTGCCTCCAGTAGCTCTTCTTCCTCCTTCCCCTGCTGTGCCACTCCAGGCAGTAGGTAGTGCAAGTAAGCGGTGGTGGCTGTGGGGAATGTGCCAGGCACCACATGCCCAGCCAGGTAGGGGGAAAGCTGCAGTTGGGCAGCCTCTGACCCAGTGCGCAGGGCTCCAGCTCCTGGGTGCCTTCCACCCACTCAGCCACACAGCATGATGAGCAGCCACCTGCTGGTAGCTGGGTGGGTAGAAGGCAGCTTCGCTGGGAAGCTGTGTGTGCTGGCCAGGGCCAGGGCAGTCACATCAGCAGGCAGGGGGCAGGTGCGGGGCAGGAGCAGGTGGGGCTCGGCCCCATGTGGAGCACCACAGGGATAGCTGTGGCTGGCTGTGGTGGGGACAGACTGCACCTGCACCTGTACCACACCACCCAGGCAAGCTCTGCTGCACATGCCCCCTACTGCCCCCTCCATTCCTTCCCCTCCTACCCCCAGCTGGCTTCCAAGACCTAGTGCATGGGTAGCACCCCACACACATGCACACCTACCCTCCCTGCCCCACACACACACCCACACTGCTACCCCATGCCCCCCCCACACCCAACTGCTACCCACACCCACTCACACACCTCCCCACCCATGCATATATCCACCAACCCCTCTACACACACAGTATACAAAAGTAATATTTTATTTAAGCTATTATGCATTCACCTCTATATATACTACTCAAAAAAACATAAATCATGACACACATTATATTTTTCAATAAAATTAAAATATAGTAGGTGTTTGATTTTAGTACATGATTTGGGGTTTTTTTTCTATAATTTGTTAAAATGATATCTTCTGAAAGATTTTATGTATGTGGCCCTCAAAAGCTGACCAAAAATTGTTAAGTGGCCTGACAGCCAAAATAATTGTCCACCCCTTCTTTAATCCTTTTCATACAATACTCAAACTCAAAATCACCAGATTAAGAGGTATTTTTCCATTTTATTACTGTACAAGTATTACAGAGTTGCTAACCAAGGAAATAAGCAGCATGATGTTAGGCTTCTTTGCTGTTTCTCCTATTATACACTGTATGGCTCCAATTCAGCAAAGCATTAGTCATCAGTTTCAATAGCAATGCAAATGTATCTGAACCCATGAGCTATTTATCCAATAGGCCAGTTCTTCATTGAGCAGAAATGCCCCTGAATTTATTATGAACAGGCTGCTTAAATAATTCTCCCACTAATTGAAGGATACTTTCCCTAAAGTGTAAGACCCAGAGGAGCTACTGAAACAAAATCAGAACAATGCATTATAATTTTATTCTACATGTAATCTTGGAGGTGGTGCATATGAGATCTTTCTGGTATTGTTATATATGGAGTCACTGTGAAACGGTACCACAAAAAAACTCTAATACCTGGTAGCAAAACTTTATCTATTTTGATTCATCTCAGGATGACTTCCTATGTTTCTAGTAAATTGTGAGTTGCTTGGAACATTTAAAAGAGGAAAAGCAATAAGCGCTCAAGCCAGAAAAAGCAACACCAGGACAAATAGTCCAGACTTCCTTCACCCTAAGGATAGCTGTCATCAAGAATTAAGGCGGAAATTTTCCCTCTTAAAAGAAGAGGGAAAATCGATGGGTCCTCAGGGCTCTGTTCAATCAGCACTGAGCCCGTAATGAACGTTGCGGTTCTTCACTACTGGCTCATGCCAGTTCCACTACTGGAAGGATTCAGCAGAGGCCATCTAAACACAACTCATACCAACCCTTCCAATGGGAGGAAGCCTTTGAATTGCCTGGCAGAAATTCTGCATGGGGTTTACCTGTGTGACGTTTCCTAAACATATGGATGCCAGCACTGGAAATAATACCCAAAGCTACTCAAAGCTTGATTCACAAAAAGAACTTAAGCCCCTGATTCTTCCTTTCAGTATATTTTAGGTGCCAAAGGTTCTGTTGACAAAATCCTACAAGTACCTACATTTTTTCTTCTGCACATTCCTATAACCACCTAAGTTTGGACAGCACTGACTGCTGAGCTCATTTCTACTCCCCATCTGAATTCACAAAATAGGCCAATGGCTAATGCCTGTCTCATTTGCAGAGCCAGATGTAGTAGATATGCCCTGACCATATGTAAGCATACAAACAATGGCAGCTAGAGAAAGAAATGACTGTTGCATCTGTTATTGTTCTAACTCAGAGCACTGCCATGGAGGTGAGACACAGGTTTAAATCCATCTCCTCTGAGAGGAGTTGAAAAATCATATGCTTGAACAGTTTCATAACCATGACACTATAGGCTGTTCTGGGTTGTTCCATAGCAGTAGTCTAGTGATGGGTGTGCAAGGGCAAGAGAAGCATGAACCCCTAGGCGCTTCCTAATGGTGGTGCACCAAGATGGACCTAGGCAGGGTGCCTCAACTTCCTATCCTCTCCCTCTTCCTTCCACCCTACACATTCCCTGAGGCTGCTTTGGTTCTAACAGTGGGGAGGGCAGAGAAGAAATGGCAGCGTATAGTGAAGGAGGAGCAGCCAGAGGTTCACTGCTACAGAGGGGATGTATTTGTCCTCTCAACATGCATAGCAGCAGAAAAGGAAGCAGCAAACCTCCAGCTGCTCCTCCTGCACGACCCACTGCTGGAGCCAGAGCTGAAAGAGGAAAGCTGTAGGGTGGGGATGGGGGGCAAGGGTGAGAAGAGAGTTGGCAGAGTGCCACTGAGGGCACTGTAATGGCCAGTTAAGCCTCTGTTCTATAGGCCATTCTAGACTCGTCTCTTATTCCATCATGTTGAAGCTTTGCTACTTTGTGTGGAATACTTAAAATATTTTTTTGAACCAGAAAGAGAGAGTCATGCTCTAGTCTAGTGGTTATGGCACAGACCTGGAAAGGGGAGACCTTGTTTATGGCCCCTGCTTCAATTAATTTTTAATCTAAAATGCTGAAATAGTCATTCCACTGCTATCTTCTTCTCCAGCTGTGAAGAAAAAGACTGATCTCTCCTTGTTTTTTTAAAAAAAGGGGTACAGGTGCCTAACTCTACAAGAGAATTCAGAGTTATTAATCCAAGTCAGAGATAGATATCTTGCATGGGAGTTGGCATTTCCCACCAGCATTTTCTATGGGCTATTTTAAACAGCTCCATGCTCAGTATGCTGGTTGTTATGGATCCCTTTGTGATGTACACAGCTCTCTCATGTGTTTATGGAACTGAGATGCAGCACTGTGTCTGTCTGCCTTGTGAATCTAGTCTATAGTGGGTGTGTCTACACATTCCTTTACTGAGCAGTAACTTACTGCATAGTAAGCGGCTTTTAGACCAGCGTCGACATGTTCAGGCATTACAGTTCAGTAACGCTGTGTGTAGACTGACTTGGGAGTAAAGTAAACCTCAATTCAGCCTACCCACACAGTACTACTGTGCAGTAATGCATCTATACGTCCATTTCTGTGCAGTAACTACTAGGGTGTACATTTGCTACCTGCGTCATGCAGGTAGCAAATTTACACCCAAGTTGGCATAAGTCACCATAGTTACTGCACAGTACAGGCGCACACATGTTGACGCATGCCTGTAGTGCACAGTAATTTTTGGTTACTGCTCAGTAACCTAAATTACTGCACAGTAAGTGTGCATGTGTAGATGTATCCAGTGTGTACTTCTGCTTCCTGATGAGGCAAGACTGGCCCTTAAATACCATAAGAGAAAGTTATCTAAGAGAAATGTTCATATTACATAAATGCCATTATTAAAAGAAAATCATTTTCTCTTTTCAGCTTCTTGCAGAGGACTGGCCTTTTGGAGTTGAAATGTGTAAACTGGTTCCTTTCATTCAAAAGGCATCAGTGGGTATCACAGTGTTAAGTTTGTGTGCCCTCAGTATTGATAGGTAAGAGCCATTCTGTTTTCCCACCCTCTGTAGTGTATTTTAATAATCTTTTGAAACACAAATACAGATGTGAAGTCAATTTTTCTGTTTGTTTCAGCTGCTTTCAATTGAGCTCACACTGATTTAACACAAAATGTAATTTAGCTTTATAATCTAATAAACATCTGTTGTGGACATTTAGGTATCGTGCAGTTGCTTCTTGGAGTCGCATCAAGGGAATTGGAGTGCCAAAGTGGACTGCTGTTGAAATTGTATTGATCTGGGTTGTCTCAGTGGTATTAGCTGTTCCAGAAGCTATAGGCTTTGATATGATTTCCATGGACTATAAAGGAAAACATTTTAGAACCTGTCTGCTTCACCCCATACAAAAAACATCTTTTATGCAGGTAAGACATTCTTCCTTTAAACCAATTTTTCCTAAAAACTGAATGTAGTTTTCTCAAAAGTCTAAAGAGTTCAATGTAAGACTTTTTTGTCATTACTTACTATGAAATTCAATGGTGAATAGTAAGTTATAAAAAACCTGTTGCAGTCTTGTTATTTGGCTTTATGAAAGCTGCTTAACTTCTGTTTCCTATTGTAAAGTGAGTAATAATGCTTTTATAACTCAGAGATGTTATGTGGATTGATTGATTACTTAAATAAGGTATGCTAAATGCTGTACATTGTTAGAATGTAAATGTTATCTATATTACACACAAAACTGAACCCTTAACTATCTTTTCTTCCAGTTTTACAAGATAGCTAAAGATTGGTGGCTATTCAGCTTTTATTTTTGTTTGCCTTTGGCCATCACAGCATTTTTTTATACCCTGATGACCTGTGAGATGCTTAAAAAGAAAAGTGGAATGCAAATTGCATTAAATGACCACTTAAAACAGGTAATGATGTGTACATACAAGTAGTGCTGAGTAACTGATGAAATAGTAAGATCTTTACTAACCCATTTACTACACCATTCATGTTCATTAAAATAGCTGTCTAGTGTGCTACTTAGTAGTTCATTAGCAGTAGTAATGCCAAGTATTAAAAAATCATAAACTAGCACCTCCAAAATTGTGAGATTGGCTTGAAAATCATAAGACTTTTGCAGTAAGGCTGCTTGCAGACATGGAAAGAAAAAATATGGCATTTTGAACTCGGCACACTCCCTCGCCAAGCCCAGTGCATGTGCAGAAGAGCCATTGTGTTAGTTGGACATGGCTTTCCCAACATCTGTATAGACTGGGTGCTTTAGTGAGGCTTTTTGGCACGTTTATCTAATAACTGATTTTTCCCCACGTCTACCAGCGCCCTAGGTTTTGGATTCTTTTTATTTGTCTCATAGACTTTGGATTGATGTTTCTAAGTTATCCTCTGCAGCTCTGAGGTTTAGAAACATTTTTAAAAAATGAATGCTGAGATTGCAGTGTAATTTATATAAATATAGAAGCCAATACTTCAAGAAAAACACCAAATTGTCCAAGGTTTGTGATAAAACTGTGAGACCTAGTAAAATGCAGTGTTTTAATGAGGTCTTATTATTAACACTTCATTACAAAATGAATTTAATGAATTTACTCATGTGCCATGACAGATTATCATACATATTAATATTAAACTATATTTGTAAAGTGTAGCTGTGATCCTTGCTCTCTTGTTTGTTAACTTGCTCGCTAATATGCAATGTCATTACAATGAATTAGCAAAAATCTTCTATATTAATATATATGTAATTTATGTCTTTTGAGATATTTAAAACTAGACCTTAGGTCAAAGCAAAAAGAAATATGCAGTTGAAAACAAGTGGGAATAGCTGTGGATTACCTCCTAAAGCCGAAGCAATACAGCCACCTCCAAAATAGTTAATTTACCCCGGCACAGTGCCAAATGAAGACAGCTGTACAAATTAGCTCTTCTGCTAGTTCTGTGAATACTTAAGTGCAAATTGTCAACAGAACTAATTACCTCTTAATTAGTCATTAAAGTGACTAACTGGAACCAGAAGTGATGGAGACCACTTCTAATTCAGGAAGTATCTGGGACTGGATCTTGGATTTTGCTCCCCAAAAGTTATTCATTTTTATGAAGAATTTGTTCAGAACATCTAAAATAGAAACATCTGAAAATTAATCATATTTTAAAAAAATTAATGAACATCACCAAAGTGTGTTATTGGTTGTATAGTCTTGAATATTTTGATTTAAAAAGAGAACAAGATCAGGAAGAAGAATTTTTTTAATCTGGTTCCTTTTGATTTTATTTTCAGAGGCGTGAGGTGGCCAAAACTGTGTTCTGTCTGGTGGTGGTCTTTGCCCTGTGCTGGCTTCCTCTTCACTTAAGTAGGATTTTGAAGCTCACTATTTATGATCAAAGAGACCCGAATAGATGTGAACTTTTAAGGTAAGAGGGTTTGGGCTAAATAAGATAGCACGCTTGCAAGAAAAATTCTCAAGCAGTGTTCACTTTTTTTCCCAAGCATATTTTTTGTTCAGTTTTCTTGTAGCTGAAAGTGCTGTTGATTTACATCTTGCTTTTCACTTTGAATAGGGCCCTACTTATGCCATTTTTTTCCCTTTCAATTCAGGAAGACTTGGATAGAGTTCCAGTATTTCTAATCCTCTGCTTCTACATATCATTAATCAGAATCATAACCCCCAGAATCAAGAGACTGTCCTAGACATAATGAGATTGTCTGAAAACAGTTGTTTGGCTCTGTTTTCTGCATTTGGATTTGACTCTTTGGGATGCACAAGTATTATGATTTTGAGCTTTTCTACATAATCATGAGGCCTAAAAAGCATATTCATTTGTGAATATGGTATTAAGAAACAACCCATATATTGTGAGAGTTGTAATAGAAATATGAATTGTAAATAGTGAGCTTCTCACATTTGAGAAAGGTAGGAAATCACATTTGAGGAACATGAAACACAGTATTCTCCCAGGACAGCTAAAAACTAGGAGCCAGATTTGAACCTCAGTCTTTCCTGGACTGTACTTCACCATCAAGTACTATTTGGGATTGATGGACTCTGAGAGAGGAGGGAATTGGAATGCTCCTGTGATCTAATGATAAATACAATCCTTTACTTAATTCAAAGTTAGATATTGAGTCTGCCTCAAAGGTAGTGTTTCTGTCCAACTCCAGGCCTTCCTCCAGGAACCTGCAGATATTTTACCAGCTTATGGATCCATGCTGAGAAGCGGAGGGAGCCAGGGCAGGGTTCAGAAAGGTACACATTACCCACTATCTGTCTTCAAGTAATTCAGAGCAGAAAGATAGTGCAATCCAAGGTGGTACTGTATTTCTTCAGTGAGAATCCTGTTTGCAGAAGTCCTCATAGGACAGTTTCATGGCAGTTGTGTTATCAAGACGTGATATGCTGTGCTAGGGGCATAGAGCCTCTACTCAAATGGTCCAAATCCCCTTGATCTTTCTGAGAACCATCCTGTAGTTCACACCTATGAGTAGTCTCAATGCCAAAGGCACCATTTTTCCTATTATATGGTAGCAGGCCTTGGCAAACTGAGCAAAGCCAACACTTGCCACCATGGCTGTTGATCTTATTTATTTTAATTTTCCACACAGTTTTTTTCTCATAATGGACTACATCGGTATTAATATGGCTACGCTGAATTCCTGCATTAATCCAATAGCTCTGTATTTGGTGAGCAAAAGATTTAAAAACTGCTTTAAGGTAAGAAACTATGGCTAATTTTCTCTGAGTCAAAAACCATATGTTCTGTGGGTAAAATTTTCCCCACATAGTTGGCCTGCCCAAGGCACATGTACCAGTTAATTCACACTATGAAAGGATTTATCCCTTCAGATTTAATTGGGATTTAAGTAAAACTTGGGTCTTGTATGGGGCTTCTGCACATGAATACCGAAGTCCAAAACTGTAGCCCTAACCTCCTCTCCCCCCTGCTCACCCCCTGAACTGCTGCCTAACACTGGATTTGCCTAACACTAAATTGATTAGGCATCTTCTTGTATAGCCTGAAAGTTCCCTGGGCACCTATGGTTCTCCCTGTACTCGTTCCCAAAACTGTCCCTGGCTGAAAAGCTATGTGCTTTTCTCTTACTTAACTCCTCTAAGAGGGCCAATCTGATCTGCAGCCCCAGAACACACTTAAACACTGGCAGAATTAGCCTTGCAGTTGTGGCCACTTTCTGTAAAAACATGGACAGAGGAGTCAGGTGATGGGGCTGCTCTGCCTACCTTAGATAAAGCTAAAGACTAAAAGAAGTGGGATTCTTGGGATTTAGGCTTTCCTCAGCCTAACGTGGTTCAAACCAGTATCTCACAACCCAAGAAGAATGTCCAAATAACACGGCTATGAGGTGAGGGGCAATCTGCATTGCTGCTGTTGAAGCAGAGAGACTGTGCAGAAAGGTATTCAGAATTCAAGGGGCAGGAATACAGCAAAAGAGAATAAACACCCTTCTTCAGGCAGAGAGTCTGCTGGTGAATTGTGCGCTGTTCTGGGTAGAATAGAAGCCAAAATGCAAAATGCAGGTCTGTGAAAATGCAAGTGGGTGACAGTGAGGATCAGAGGGCTGGGAGACAATAGGTGTGAGACAGGTGAGGTATAGGGGGAATGTTGAACTGGTGATAGAATGTAGCTGGTAAAATGCAAACAGGTTACCTAGGGTTATCAGATGGCAGGCAGGTTATAATGTGCCATAAATCCATGTCTATATTTAGTCCATGAATTTTTGTATCCAGTATATTTATGAAGTTTGTAGTCTTATCTACGAAAGATGGTTTGTAAATTCAGGAATTTACAAAACATCTTTCATAGATGAGTGTGAATTGGGCAGAACTCCTTTCAAGTTGTCCCGAGTGCCCACAGACCAGTTCTGTTTTGGCAGAGGGAATGGACTAGATGCAGTAATTTCTCTGTTCTACCTTTACTTTAGCTAATTCTCCCTGGTTTTTTGTTTTGTTTTCTTATGAATGAAAGCTACTTTCATCAAAGATTATTGGAAAAATGATGACAGAGAACCTTTCAGTCTGTCTTCATATACATAAAAGTCGTAGACTATACTCAGGCTTGGGAGAATTTGATTTTTATTTTTTTAATAAAGTTGACTGATAATATAGATGTTTATTTTTAAGCATTTATTAATTTTTTTATCAATTAAAATTTTCAGGATGGTGCAAAATTAGAGGCATAGGGGACAGATAATTTATTAATGACAGTATACTATTATTATAGTGCCATTTAACCACCTGCCATGATAAATGTAACTACTCTAGGACTGCCATCAGCTGAGCAGCAGAGATGTCATCAGTCCTGGCTTAACTCACCCATAGCTCCCTTGTCCTCTTTGTCACTTCTTCTTCCTTTGTTCCTAGTCCCTTGGGATTTTGGGGGGTTGCAGTCCAAACTACACTCAGCATGGTTCTGTAGGACTGTTCCACCTGTTGTCAAAAACTCCATCAGTCACCATTTTTCTTATGTCTCCTTTCTATACATTTCCATTATTAATGATGGAAATATTTTTTCGTTGGTCTGCGAGTGTGAGTTGAAATCAATGTTTATCAATGCTTACCAGTAAAACTCGAATCCTGCCAAGCCTAACTATATTCAACTGATATTTATGGAGGTATAAGTGAAGACAGAATATTGTTCTTCCTCTTGTACAGAAGAGTTTAAATGGCACCCAAACTCTCAGTCATGAATGAGTTATAGCAATTTTGCAATGTATTGTGAAAGCATTTGTATAATAGAAAGATATAAAATGTTTCTTCATTTTATTTAAACAGTCCTGTTTGTGTTGCTGGTGCCAATCCAAAGATCTACTGTCCCTCGAAGAAAAACAGTCCTGCTTGAAGTTCAAAGCTAATGATCACGGATATGATAATTTCCGCTCCAGTAACAAATACAGCTCATCATAAAAAGTGTCAAAGATATAGCCTCTGACATTAAGTTCAGTGCCTTTATTTGAATGACAGTTGCTGTTTTTAAGATGCTGAAGCATTTGAAAAACCTAGTTCTGTATTTGCACAAGAAGCAAATCATAAAAAAAATGATCATCCCAAACTCTTCATAACATTCATAATTATGCATGGTATCATTAGCCATTTGCAAATGTGATGAATAGCAGCAGAATAACAAGTCATTGTTAAAGCACTTAAACTTTTTGGAGTTCGAACTTCCAAGCTATCCTCACTTCCTGTTTATCAAACAATCGTTTGTATCCCCACAAGAATCTTAGGAACCGAAGTCAACATTCTATGAAATAGTAAACTGTGACTTGCTTTAGATCAAAGCCAAAATTGTGTTATTAATATTATTGTATTATCTTTAGCTGATTTAAGCAGTATCTAAATTATTAAAAAATCCAAAACATTTTGTAGTACAGGGTTGAAGGAAAACATAAGTATTTTTTTTTATCAGGAATGCTACATTACTAGCTAGGAACAATATCAGAGGTATTGAGTCAAGTTAAAAATCATATGTATAGCTGATTTTTTTTTTAAACTGCTAGTGTTAAAATACTGTTATTTAAAATCACTATATTATCAGTTTCTTTATTTGGCAGCACTATGCTTACATTCCGTTTCACTGTTTCCTCTGTTATTTACATGAGAGTCTTATATACAAAAACAGGGGTGGGGGAAAAGATTTTTAAAAACAGGAAAAATATGATTGTAGATCTACAAAATAAGGCACAGTAGGTGAAACTATTTTTTATTGATTTTTTTTTAAATGACAATGTCTATTTTAAATGATCGCCTTTCTGGTAGCTGACAGTAGTACAGCCAAGTTCCTTTTACTAGAGATTACAAGTGAAATTGATTCCTCAAGTGAGAGAAATCAATTTACTTCAAATTGCTGTTTTTCAGATGAAAAGCCATTAAATAAAGCATATAAAACAAAATGTAGCAGTAAGAAACAGACAATATTCAGTAATATTGAGATTTAGTTCTATTAAGTCTTTAAAGAAAATATTCACACACTGTACTTAAAGAGGACACTATTGTTCGTGCATAATTCTAGACACTTTTAAAATATGTGCTTCATTACAAGTCTTTGTGTATTGCTTAGGAACATGTGCGATTAGCAGGGATCCTAGTTTTCTGTGATTTTTTTTAAAAATCCCAATTTTTGGATAAAAGGGTACCCCAAAATCCACATTTTTCCATGATTAAAATGAAACACCACTAATATATAGAGAGCGAGCTATAGTGGTGTTTAGAAAAATGTGGGTTTTGGGTTCCTTTTTTTAATCCAAAAATTGGGCTTTTTTTTTTTTATCAGAGAAAGGATCCCTAGTGATTAGTTTTGACTTCTGTAAATATTTTGGTGAAGCATAATTCATTGTAGAATATTAAAACATGGGCAGGACCCTGTAAAAATATAGATAAATAATGATGCCTGTAGTAAACAGGATGAGTATTGCCAGGAGCAATTTGCATTTTGTATATATGTGGCTGGTGGTTTTTTGGCTTTGTTTCTTCAGTTTATGTTCCCAAAGATTTATTAACACTTTTCATGAAGCAAATTATGAAGTTTTCCTAGAAATAGAGTTAGAAAACATGTTTTGCTTTTAAGGATATGCATTTTCAATAGACACAATACTATAATGAAATATTTCATAACTCAGGAAACTGCTAAACTTCCAAGTTTCATACATACAAAATCCTCACTTATTTTTCTTAACTTTTGTACCTTGTCCACAAAGTGCCTTTGTCTCAGGATAAAATAAGTTTGGGCCAGAACTTCAACTGCTATAAATTGATATTACCCCCATTAAAATTAATGGAAATGAACCTATTTATACAGGGAGGATCTGGTCTCAATATATGTGTGTGTGTATTTGTGCACACTTTCTATCTTTAGGTTACTGTTATAATCTTCCTGTACACACAAATCTAGCTGGTACAACGTTATATACAGCAGTTTGGTGTAAGGGATTCAAATTGTTTTCTGACAATGCCTTAATTGTTAAGTAGAAAAGGCTTTCTTTAATTAAAAATAATTCTTTGTCTTTTGCCCAGGAAATCAATAATTTGACTAGTATACCATGAAAATATTATGAATGTTTCAACATACCATTTATTTGATCAATTTTCATGCTAAGCTGTGAATTAATGCAAATAAAAACCCACTACTATTTCTATGAAATGCCTCTCAAATATTAAAAAAGAACAACTAACGGAATCCTATGTTTGATGCTGGTCAGTGTTATTTTCATAAAGTTGTATCATTACACTTTTGTACATGTATATTATTTTTATTTCTATTTAAAATGTAATTGTTTATATTCTCCAATTGTGTAATTTTTTTTTTTTGGGGGGGGGGGGGGGGGTTCCTGGACTACATTCTTGCTAAGATCAGGCCTCTGGGACTAAGCATTTAGAAGGGTGATTAAAAAGAAGATGGAGATGGGCTTTTCTCTGTGGTTGTAGGGGACAGGACTAGAAGCAATGGCCTCAAGCTTCAGCAGGGGAAATTTAAGTTGGAGATTAGGAAGAACTTTATGACTATGAGGGTGGTCAGGCATTGGAACAGGCTACCTAGAGAAGCTGTGGAATCTCCATCCTTGGAAGCTTTCAAGAGCAGTTTAAACAGACACTTGGCTGAGATGGTTTAGTGAGGGATGATCCTGCTTTGAGCAAAGAGTTGGACTACATGACCTCGTGAGGTTCCTCCCAGCCTTATTTTCCTATGATCCTATATTGCAGATTAAGACAAGAGAGTGTATAGCTCCCTAATTTTTGAAAAACAATATAAACTTCTTGAGGGTTTTTTTGGTTTGTTTTCATGTTTTTTGAAAACAGTGGGAGATTTTCCAGTACTAACATTTTTTCCTAGAAGCAAAACAAAGCAAATGATCCTGCTGCTGATGTGATTTTAAAAAATACAATGGAAGGCACAAGAGATACTGTGTTCTACCTAAAACTGAATTTGAGACACAAAGGGTAAGATTTTCTAAAGTGTTCAATCAGTGTAGGCCTGTTTCTGCTTCCCTTAACGTCAATGAAAATTTAATTATTGACTCCAGGAATAACAGATTTGAGGCACACTGGGTATGCCTACATGTTCATTAATGCATCTTAGTTATAGTGCATTTAATTTAGTACTTCTAATAAGAAGTACTAACTAAATGCATAGTAACTAAAGCAACTTTACAGTAGCACCACTGCAGTTTTTAGTGATGCTTTACTACATATTAGCATAATAACACTGCGCAGTAGGCTTTTAGCATGGTTAATACCCACTATGCTACCACTCCCCCTGAGAGGTTTTCACTCAACCACACTAGACATGCCCACTGAGAGGTTTTTAATACTTCAACATGAAATGTATTATTTATTCAAGTATTACAGGACAGGTATCAAACAAGTAAATTGTATTCAAGAATGAACATTTGTCTAGAAATGTGATGAGATAAAAGGGGATAAAAGTAGCTCCTGATGTGGAGAACTGCACTGCTTAAGCCTCAACAGGAGATATACAGACGTCAGCTAGGAAAATAAATAGCAGAACTGTCTTATGTATCTGAGAAAGGGTCAGTGAACAAGCCCTGGATGTTCTGAATGTGTGTGAGCCAGACATATCAGCCCTGGTAATCCTGCACAAATAGATTTCAATTCTGAGTGAATTGCACTGATACACTGTACAAGTCAGAGAAATCAAACGTAAAACCATGTTAACACATAGTATCTGTTACGTGCTATAGGTTTTTCACTATCCCTCCAGCTTTTGAAGTTATGTACTGCTCATACCAGACACAGATGGCTTAGCAAAGGAATGTTGTATGTACCTAGACAAAAGTGTAAACATTTTTCTTTGTTGTTGTTCATAACTACGTGTTATATATTTTATTTTCTATGGTCACTTACATTAGCAACTTCTGTGGTTGACACAGTGTAAACACACTGAATTACCAATAAAAATGTTTTATTTGCTTCATTTCAAAAAAGGTATTCTCTGATCATTCTTCTTCCAAAGACATTCATTTATCAAACTGTTTTTTTACTGCAGGCGGTGTCAAAAAGATTTAAGTATATCAACATTAAAAAACAGAGCTTTAATAAGGTGGGATAGGTTTGTTCCTCTAGATGAAAGCTGATAGTGGTTCAGGCTTGCGTATACGTTGCAAAGATTTCTAAGGTTTGTTTGAAAAAAATCAATCATGTCTGCCTTTGCATTCCTTGTTTTCCTATAAAAAGTCAGTTTCAGTCTCTACACACCCATAACGTGTAACATGTTCCCGTGTTGCAAGCATAAAAGTTAGACTTCAGGAAGGCCTTCGATACGGTATCCCACCCCATACTGGTGAACGAGTTAAGAGGCTGTGACTTGGATGAATACACAGTCCGGTGGGTGCCGAATTGGCTGGAGGGTCGCACCCAGAGAGTCATGGTGGATGGGTCGGTTTCGACCTGGAAGGGTGTGGGCAGTGGGGTCCCACAGGGTTCGGTCCTTGGACCGATACTCTTCAATGTCTTCATCAGTGATTTGGACGAGGGAGTGAAATGTACTCTGTCCAAGTTTGCAGATGACACAAAGGTATGGGGAGATGTGGACACACCGGAGGGCAGGGAACAGCTGCAGGCAGACCTGGACAGGTTGGACAAGTGGGCAGAAAACAACAGAATGCAGTTCAACAAGGAGAAATGCAAAGTGCTGCACCTAGGGAGGAAAAATGTCCAACATACCTACAGCCTAGGGAATTACCTGCTGGGTGGCACGGAAGTGGAAAGGGATCTTGGAGTCCTAGTGGACTCCAAGATGAACATGAGCCGGCAGTGTGACGAAGCCATCAAAAAAGCCAATGGCACTTTATCGTGCATCAGCAGATGCATGACGAATAGGTCCAAGGAGGTGATACTTCCCCTCTATCGGGCGCTGGTCAGACCGCAGTTGGAGTACTGCGTGCAATTCTGGGCGCCGCAATTCAAGAGGGATGCGGATAACCTGGAGAGGGTCCAGAGAAGGGCCATTCGTATGGTTAAGGGCCTACAGACCAAGCCCTATGAGGAGAGACTAGAGAAACTGGATCTTTTCAGCCTCCGCAAGAGAAGGAGGAGAGGCGACCTTGTGGCTGCCTATAAGTTCATCATGGGGGCACAGAAGGGAATTGGTGAGTATTCACTAAGGCGCCCCCGGGGGTTACAAGAAATAATGGCCACAAGCTAGCAGAGAGCAGATTTAGATTGGACATTAGGAAGAACTTCTTCACAGTTCGAGTGGCCAGGGTCTGGAACGGGCTCCCAAGGGAGGTGGTGCTCTCCCCTACCCTGGGGGTCTTCAAGAGGAGGTTAGATGAGCATCTAGCTGGGGTCATCTAGACCCAGCACTCTTTCCTGCCTATGCAGGGGGTTGGACTTGATGATCTATTGAGGTCCCTTCCGACCCTAACATCTATGAATCTATGAAAAGTTAAAAATCAAAGGAGGAGGAAAGTTTTAATTCATTATTCTTCATGGGGCTACGCCATCTACAGCACCACTTCCTTTCACATCACGGGAGTGATATTTTCCATATTTTTCCCTGTATATAAAGAGCCTAAAATAATGACAGGTTGATCAACAAAAGGTGTATTCAAAAATGATAATTCTTGTGTTCAGAACTCTTTCATGCCCCAAAATCTATTAATTTTTATTACAAATTACTGCATTTACTTGAATCCAAGACAAGATTTCTGTCCCCATTTAGCATGGGACAAAAGAGGTCCTTGTCTTAGATCTCAGTACAAGTTTAGGGGCAGGTGGCTGCTGCAGCTCCGAATCTGGCCTTGAGCCAGGCTGAGGGTTGGAGTCGAAGCTGCAGCTGCTGCTCTCTCTCACCACCTGGCCCCTGACAGCCTCTGATTTCCTTGCCTGCCTCCCACTGTCTTCTTCTCCACTGCCTCCCCCCCGCCACCACTGCATACTCTCCATCCGGGCTCCAGCTCCAGACCTGCCAACCTGGGGCTCAGAGTGCGTGGTTACTCCAGCCCCCATCCAGCCACACAGCAGTGGTAGTGTCAGGTCTGGCCCCAGCTCCAGCTAGGCCAGGGTTAGGGCCAGAGCTGCCACTGCTGTGTGGTTGGGCAGGGGCCAGAGTGCCCATGTGCTCCATGCCCTTGGAGCAGGGATGGAATCAGGACAGAGGATAAGTGGTGATGCCGGGAAGGGGAAAGCAGTTAAGGAGGGGAGACATGGGAGTGGCAGGTGCCAGAGGGCACAGGCACAGCAGGGGCAGGCAGGAGGGGGAACAAGTAGCAGGGAACAAGGTGGGTGAGTGCAGGCACCATGAGGGAGGCAAGTGGCAGAGGGGGCAAGTGCCAGGAGATGCAGGCACTGGGGTGGAAGCAGGGAACAGGTGAGACAGACAGCAAGAGAGCAAATGGTGGTAGGAATAGGCAGCGTGGAGAGAAGGGGTGAAGGGTAGGCTGCCTGCCTTCCTGCAGCTGCTTGCCCTGTCATAGTGGTGGGGAGATTAGATTTGATACAACTTTAGATTCTAGATCCTATACATGGAAAATTATAGCAACTTCATAAAATTTCCATGTATAAAATCTAATTTTTGCAGGGGGGGTCATCTTAATTTCAAAGTCATTTTGGATTTGGGTAAATAGGTATTTAGTGCACCTGTGCTAAAAGTATGACCTGCTCAAATCAGTACTGATCCTCTCTACTCTGTGTGCAGAGGTCCTCTACTCCCTACTCCATGGAGCAGTCAGAGGCTAGCCTGGAGACCCTACCTATTTATTAGCTCCCTTGGCCTTTCTTCACACCACTGGCACTGAGGAATGCCAGGATCATAAGTTCTTCCCAACCACTTCTGCAGAAAGTAGTTTCCTTTTTTTGAGGTCTGATGTCTTCATACTTAACAGACAAATGTTCATTTTTCATAGTTGTAGCAAACCTAGCTACTTCGCTGCTATCTCACACCTTGCCTCTCCCAACTATTTACCACAAATGCATCCCTGGATCCCAGAAGTGATTGTCCTCTAGTCCTCTAGTCTCTTCTATGAAAGGGGAGAACCCATTTCTGGATGTTGTTACTACTTCTTTCTTCAGTATTACCTCATGCAATCCTAGATGATTCATCTGGAGGAGTCAAGGGATCTAACTTGTTCTCAATTTTCTAACCACATTAAAGATTGTATTGTGCCATGTATGATACGGTGGGCGTGTCTACACAAGATGCTACGTGACTGTAGCAACGAGTTACAGTGACATAGCACATCACCAGGGAGCCTGATTTTCTCTGATAAAAAAAATCCCCAATTTTTGGATTAAAAAAAGTAACCCAAAATCCACATTTTTCCTTCATTAAAATGAAATACTACTCATATATCTACGCCCTGACTTTGAAATATATATGTGGCATTTCATTTTAAATCACAGAAAAATGTGGATTTTGGGTAACTTTTTTTTAATAAGTATATGTATGTATGTATGTATGTATGTATGAGTGGCGTTTCATTTTAACCATGGAAAAAAAAGTGGATTTTGGGTTACTTTTCTTAATCTGAAAATTGGGGAATTTGTTTTATATCAGAGAAAACCAGGATCCCTGCTCATCACTATGGCAACATAGCATTGGCAGGCACAAACTGTGACACTGATGCTACTGAGCAGTAGCATCAGAAACAACTTGTACAGGCTTGGACTGCGCAGTAACAACTGTGCAGTCCAGCACACATGTAGATGCACCAAGTAAAATGTAATTTATATTCTTTGGACATAAATCTCATATTGATCATTATCAATCAGGAGAAAAGACTGCCTTGTAGATGCAGTGGAGAATGAGAAGATTAGGACAGCCTCTAACATAAAAGCACAACCATCAGAAATTTAGAGGTACCTCCTATCTACCTATTAGATGCCAAATTAGACTTGGGCAACTAAATCCTATTCCATCCTGTTCAAGCCCCTGAAACACCATTAATACATCAATATTTAAAGCTAAGATTACAGCATGTGTTACAAGACTTGGTCACAAAAAACAGAAAGAAGGAAGAGGATCTAGCTAATCTTTCAGGGATTTGCGTAAAATGTAAAGGCAGTCCTTGACTTACGAGTTTTTGAGTTACAATGAACGGCATTTATAATATTTGTAAACTGACACCCTGTTTCAAGGTTCCAATATGGGTTTCACCTTTATGACACTTGACACTGCTGCATCCAGCTGGTAAGTGTGTTGTGGGTGAAGGGAAGGAAGGGGTGTAGGGGGCAGGTCAATCCCTGCAGCGAGGTAGGGATTGTGGCTGGGGCTGGGGCCGGGGCTGGAGCAAGCTGCTCAGCCAGGGCAAGAGGGCATGGGGTGACTCCCGCCACTGCGTGCCACCAGTCTGGGAGGGCAAAGGGGGGAGGTGTGCCTCGGATCTGTGCGGGGTGGGTGGGGCCAGGGCTACGCCAAGCTCCAGTCTAGGCAGAGGGCTCTGGGAGGGAAGGCTGTGCCCTCCCGCCACTCACCCAGCTGGGGCAGGGGGCGTGGGGTGGAGGCAATGCGCTGCCTTGGACAAGCGGCAGCCTCCCCACGCCTCCTGGATGAGCTGTGGCTTGACCTTTCCTCATTCCAGCTGAGTGAGTGGTGGCAGGGCATGGCATGGGCGGGGGGGGTGTGCCTCGGATCTGCACAGGGCGCCAGGCCTGGGGCTGTACCACGCTGCACTACGGGCAGACGGCAGGAGCTATGGGAAATTTTAGGGTGGCTGCAGCCCCCCCCCCATAACCCCCAGTCCCCCATGCACCCTGTGCAGATCCATGGCACATGCCCCTGCCATGCCCTGCTTCTGCTGCTGCTGCTCACCCAACCGGGGTGGGGCAGGGTGGGGCGAGGCTGGGAAGGGCAAAGTCGTGGCTTGTCTGGCTGTCGTGGGGAGTCTGGAGTGGCTCCCACCACTGTGCACCGCTTGTCCAAGGCAGCATGGCTCCTCTGCCCCATGCCGCCACCCCCCTCCCCCCTGCCCTGGGTTAGCAAGTGGCAGCAGGTCATAGTCCCCGCTCCCAGCACTACCGCACCTACCCAAACCATCCTGCACCTGCATCCCACGCTCCCCCGCCCTGGCTGGGCAGCCCCAGCCCCAATCCCTCCTTCACTGCAGGGCATTGATCTGCCTCCCCCCCCCCCCCCCCCGCTGTAGCAAAAACCCCAGTTTGTTTGTTTTTTTATTTTAAAATGGATTCCCACCCCTTCCCCAACTATTTCTGACTTTTCCTCTCCCTCTCTATTCCCTATAGATAATTATAAGTAAGCTAAGATATAGGATAAGCTTTAACATAGTAAGTTTTATAGTCAGTTTTATTTTTCTCTCCCCTCTTTGTAAATAAGTGCCCTGCTATTTTGGTATAGATATTCAGTGTTTTATAAGTGATACTTATTATGTTTGTATTAATTTTTGACTGCTTTTATATTGTGTGATTACTGTTTTAGGCCTACATATGTAAGTTAGCATAAGTCATGTCAAGCCTCCATCTTGTGTCCCCTGATGTTATAACCTGTGACTCACACCTACCCCTCCTATATAACTTGGTTCCTGAATGAATGGGGATGAATGAGGGCACTTAAAAGACAATGGCAGTAGATCTAAAAATAGCTCCCTCTGAGTGACCCAACCATCAATACCAATACCTGGACCAACGACCCAGCCCTTGGAACCACCCTCAGTATTCAAGAAACAAAAGATAAGGCAACCCACCATTGTGCCAAGGCCACACATGCTCAGTAAGAACACCTGGAACAGGACTGACATTGCCTGGACAGGCCCTCCCCATAGATGATCATAGGGTGTCTGCTCCATAAAAGAGGGCAGTGAAGACAGACCTAGTGGGACACCCTCTCCATCTGGACCAGCACCATGCCACACCACCTATCCACCCAGAGGCCCTGCCGGTGATCCCCCTCTGGACAACAGCTGCTGGACAAGGACCCCTTTCCAGCCTGGATAGGTAGCTATTACCCCCCACCCCCTCTTCAACCAAGGACTTGAACTCTGTTTCTCTTCCCTACCTGGACTCCAGCCCTTCCACTGAGTCTCCTTCTCCTGCTGCCACTGTGAGTGCTTGTGTGTGTGCGTGCGCGCGTGCGCGTGTGAGAACCAATCATTTCATGGAGCTGTGTAGTGTGTTGTCTGTTTAATAAACCTATCATTTTAGGGAGTAGGTTGGGTTTTTGTCTGTTTCCTGACTGTTTCCTCCTTGCCACCACTTATCTGCCACCCCCACCCCAATCTCTCAGCTGTCTGCCTCAATTTCCAGCCCCAAGCTCCCAGGTTTCTGCCTCTCTCTTTCCTGGCTGTCTCCTCCTTGCCCCCGGGCTTTTTCCCTTGCTTCCACCCTGGCACCAGGTGAACCCGAGTAACCCTGGGGCCACTTGACCTTAAGTAACCCCATGCCTCAGTTCCTCAGCCAGCTTCTCTCTAGTCTACTGGT
Organism: Alligator mississippiensis; assembly: GCF_030867095.1. Taxonomy (NCBI): domain Eukaryota; kingdom Metazoa; phylum Chordata; order Crocodylia; family Alligatoridae; genus Alligator; species Alligator mississippiensis. Next base: position 386,235,690 of record NC_081824.1, read on the forward strand.
TCTAATACTGCTTCCAGCAACTTGCTCTCTTCATACTTTCTCTCTCACTTTAACCTTCCCTCGGGTATCCCAAACATACACATACATACCGTACCACCCAAGTTAGGAACTTACCTGTGTGCATGTGTAAGTGGGTTGTATGTGTGTGAACTGGTGAGTGTGTATATATGTCATTGTGTGCATGATATATGAATTAGTAATCCATGTATATGTACAGTGTGTGTGGGTATTGACAACTGATTATTATCTAATTTTTGTTGTGTAGTGTGTACATGCTTGAATTGGTGATAGGTGTGCATGTGCCTAGGCTGGTTTGGGTGTGTATGTGCCTGAGTTGGTAGAGTGTGTGTGTATATGTGTGTGTGTGTGTATATGTGTGTGTGTACCTAATTGATTGGTGTGTTTGTATATGTGCAATTGTGCACCATGCCTTCCTGTCTAACAGTGCAATATTGACATTCTGAGAGTTGGCCTGACCCCATAGGGTAACACCCCCACCACCGACTTACCAGCTGTATGCAGCTGGGTCCAGCATCATAAAGGAACCAGTCCCTCATTTTTAACTTTGTTCCTATAAGAAAACTGGTTCCAAGTTGTGACCTTTTGACTTACAATGTGGTTATCAGGAACCAATTGTGTCGTAAGTCTGAGGACTGCCTGTAGCTGGATTGCATTAAGACAGGGGCGGGTAAAGTCTGAGCACCACTGGCCGGGTGCATGGCTGGGAAAGGAGCTGCTCTGGGGACGGGGATGGAGATAGACCTGGGGCTGCAATCTTGTGGCAGTGACAGCACAGACCGTATTCAGGGCAGAGCTAAAACCTGAAAACAAGCAAACCCTGAAAATAAACACTGGTAAAGATTTTATCGGAGCTTCATCTTGTTCATGGGCCTAATTCATAAAAACTTGCAGCTAGCTCTTATTTTAGTGAGAGCTATTCACTGCCTTTCTGGTTGTCTTCTGTCTTCACATATCTGCATCTGCAACGGACAGTTAGCCTGACCATTTCCATATTTGAAAAGAACGGTGAAATGGGCTGATTCCCCAGATGGACAGAGAATTGCACCTCAGAATGGAGAAGTGCAGCTAACTGCTCATGTCTGAAAGTATTGGGAGGTAAGGAATAGGAAGTAAAAAGGCCCAGAAAACAGTTATACTGCTCACAAGAAGTTTAAAGCTAAGCATGGTCTAAGGCCTGGCAGAAGAATGTAGGAGGAAAATGTACCCACATAGATCTCTCAGTTTTTGCTTTGTTTAAACACTTGGACTTTAGGTGCTACAAAAAAAAAAAAAAAAAAAAAAAAACCAACCCACTGTGCTTCACCAGACCTGCACAAACCAAAACCTTTGAGGCTTGCTGAATTCCAGTCTGATATTCAAAGGCCTCCAGCTGGATGCTCTACCTGCATTGTTTGCATCTGGCAGACTTTTAAACCTGCAATAAACATGCTTCATCTTTGTACATAGTACTAGGGCTCGTCAAAAATTGTTCATCAGTTTATTGTATTTAATGAATGCCATCAAATTTTTTTGTCAGAAAAAATGTTTCAATCAAAGGAATTATTTGAAGAATTGCATTGATTTGATAAAAATCAAAACATATTTTTGAAGCCAAAGCATTCTGTTTAAGAAACAATACTTTTTTTAAATATTCGAAAAGCTATGCTGGGATTTTAAAAACTTATTTCAAATTTTATTTTAAGATTGCATGTTTTTATTAGCTTTACATTACTTCATGACATAGCAATACTAGTGAATACTTTGCCCTACTACAGCTTACGTGTCATGGACTAGTATAATAGTTTACACGGTTTATTACTTTTCATTTTATCTTTAAAATCATTAATGGCAGCTGACCCTTCATACAGATAGAAACATCATCTTCACTTGAGTGAAGTATTCTTTCTGTGCCATAATGAAACTGAGTGGCATGTTATGCATGCTACTACTAACTCATGAAATAATGTAAATATTATATATGCACACACACATACACGTGTATATATATTTAAAATTGTAAAAATAAAATGCCAACATCAAAGAGAAATTCTTGAAATTTCAAAATGAAAATTTTCTTAAACATTTTTTTCCAAAAAATTGGTTTTGCATAATAAATATGTAAAAAGTTTTCATTCTGATTGGAAATGAAAATAGATTTTGCATTGTTGAAATATCCCATGAAATTAAAATTCCAAGCTTCAATCTCTGTATTATACCTAATCTTACTGCTGAACTAAGCATTTTCCCCGCTTTATTTGCGCAAATTCTATTTTGAAGATACCATAGAAATTCCAGGTAAGGAATGTGTGTACTCCTGCGCACTTCCTCCTCAGGCAAATTCCTTTACACTATTTTCTGGATAAGTAATATTTGCTGTCTTCAAAGCATCTGATCTTTATGGAGCCAATTATATTTCCACAGAACCAGTTCAGTAATGCAGCCCCGCCCAAAAAATTCATTAGACAATTTTAGTAGCAATTCAGGCATTGTAAAGCCATGGATAATTAATTTTTTATTGCTTTAATATAAAAGTGCTAAGAATATTTTTTTTAAAAACCAGAACATGAGAGAAGCTAGAGAACTAGAAACAAAAATGCCAGAAATTGAGAGAAACTAATCCAGAGAGATTTCCCAGCCCAATTTTGTAGATTCAGGAGGTTAAGATAGGTTGGGTAAGCTTTGAAAAAAACATCCACACACTTCTGTGTACCCAAACTCTGAACCTACAGTGTATCACACAGCATTACTCTGCTCTTTTAAATGAATTGTAAAACCCAGAGCTTAATCGCTTGTGCTAATCAGATCCCATGGTGCTCTTTCAAAGTACAGGGTTGCCAACCCAGAGTTCTGGCCTAATTCCAATTTAAATAATTACAATCTGCTTCCTTTGTTCCCCTGTCCGCCCATCAAGTAGAAGTTTGTATTTGAAAAGCACGCTGCCCTGTTCTGTGGTCTTGCTCTTTGCTGTTAAACATCTGCTATGTCTCATCTCTGAGGTGGCTGCATTTCAGCATTAAAATGTGAGCTTCCTATATTGTTTAGCAATTTGCAAAGTCCTTTGTGGTCCTTCAGAATGAAAGGCACAAATTAAATGTAAGACTGGGCTTTCTAAATTATTCTTTTGCTGGATCTGTTAAAATAGTTCTATAAATACAGTCTTGAGGAAGTCTTTCAATCTGCTTGTATTTTTCATTTGTGTAATGTGAAAAAGATGTATTATAATATAAAGTATGTTAAATAAAATTCAAAAGAATTTGGAGACCCTCAAAACCTATTTAATGTAAATACATTACATATATTTAATCCAAGAATAAATCTGAGTATTTTATTGTCTTAGACATAGGTAACCATTGTCTTAGACCTTTGTGCCAGGTCCTAACTGATCATTCAGGGCTAGACCCAGATTGGCCCCATAGGCACCTAAATAAAACTTATATGAAGTTTAAGTGTGCATGTTCCAAAGAACAATCCAGCCCAGCCCCAAGCAGCCACAAATGCATTAGGGACCTAACTTCATTTGGTGCCTCCATTTTGGACTGCAGTTGTCTAGGCACCCACACTTGGACTTATGTGTATGCAAACAGTGATCCAACTTGATGACATAGGAACCTAGCTCTTGCATGATTTCCATTGCATTACATCTCTGGAGTGAGAAGGCACTTACATCCCCAAGGGCATGAACCATTAGGATTTGCCAGAGCAAGCCTAACTGAAGCCAACAGCACTGAATTTAGCACAAGGTATGGCACCCTTGGTCACTTTCCCTCAGAAGCATAGCCAGAGGTGTTGGGACTCACTTTGTACCATAGGCACACACAATAATTAGAACACACCTACAGAAAGGGGGAGATCTATGTTATAAAACCATCTGAACCTGATGGGATTCAAATCCACACCCCTATTCCCCAAGAGAATGTCCTAACCAGTAACAAAAAGGCATTCTCCACCTTTCCTGTTAAAGCTGGTGAAGAATAAAAAAAAGTGTTGGGACTAGAACAGCAAGCAAGATGGATCTTGATTTGGTACCCCAGAGAAATGAGCAATCCTCTGGCAGAAAGGAAGCACTACCTATTCCCCCTCCCCCGCACCTATTTATGGTTTTTTTATCTAATGGCATTTAATGCAATATGCACAAGTAACCTTGGGAGCAAGGACAATGTGCCATGGGCATTCAGGATCATGAGTGGATGGAAGTTCCTAATGTGAAATTGAGATGACTGCTTAAGTTTAAGGTATAGTGCCCATGTTTTCACTAGTAAGTTGCCTACAAATCATTTTCTGGACAGGCCCAGCACAGTCTAGAGTTGAGGAACAAAGAACTAGCTTTCTCTCCATCATGGCTAAGACCCAATGAGATTCAGAAACCAAGCCATTCTTCTACCAACCTCTCCTGTACACATTCTCAAGAACATCTGATCAGCCTTGCACAAACAGAAGAGGAAGTGATGATGCTCCCTTTAATTTCAATGTTTTGTTTTTTTTAATTGGAAATTTGGAGTGAGAGGGTAGAGGGGAAGATTGTTCTAATTTGAATGATTAAAATTTTTTTAAAGTTGTGAAATTCCACAGAAGCAAATTTTTGATTTCTGATGTTTGGCATGAGATGGACTTGTGCTATTAGTCTTATTTATTTGACAGAATCAAAATAAAATCTAGAAGGGTAGGAACATATAGTAAGATTTTAAAATGCTGAATTATCTTGAGTCATAATAATGGTGTGTGATACCATGTATGTGTTCCCCTGCACTGAGGCAGCATGGTCAGGTGAAAACAGCATTGGAGTGAGAGAGATTTCCATTCTAATTCTGCCTCTGGTTTAATATGTTTAGATCTTATGCTAATCACATGTGACTCAGTTTCCCTGTCTATGCAAAGTACTGAGCGATTTATAGATGAAGGACTGAGCTTTATTTTAAACTATTATCTGTTTCTTTAATACTTGAGGATTAGCTACTGCAATGTGTTCTATGTGGGCTTGCAACTTCAGTTAACTCAGAAATTGAAGCTGGTATACAATGTGGCCACTTGCTTGTTAAGCACCATATAGTAGTTTGAACAAAGATTCACATGTCCAGATCTCTGCACTTCTTGCCTGTTGTTTCAAAATGAATTTTCTGATATTGCTTCAGATCTTTAAAGCCCTGAATGCTGAGAATGTACAATTCTGAGAGAAGCCAATGAAAAATTACAAACTGTCTGAAGTTGGTACCTGAAATTTGAGGCAACAAAAATCAATGGCCATTTTGGAAAACTTGTCTCCAAATGGCTTAAAATCTTCTAAGTTAAAAGACTAAATTGCTCACTGTGCAATACCAGCACAGCTAAGCTCAGTGAAAGTCCTAAAGGAGTTCCTGACAAGACTTTTTTTCATAAATACCTCTCAAATTTGTAATTTTGCCCAAATGTTGAGGGATGGCTAATCTCTGTGTGATTTGAGGATTTTATTAGAGGTGAAAAAGTTTCATTTAATTTTGTTAACTATCTTTTGTTTGTGTGTTAGATTAAATTAACTGTTGAACTCCTAAACCTTCTGGTTTTGCTATGGGTATGCATACCTTTTATGTTTAAATCAAAATAAATATCTTCCTGCAGACTCTCGTCTACCTCCTTTTGACTTATATTTCTAGATACTACTAACAGCAGGAAACAGTGTTCTGCTTCCAAGGGTGTTATGCTTATTGCTAATCTTACTATGCAGAAAAATGCACAGAAGGAATTTCATAAGATTTCCTTTGTGAAACACATTTTACTTCCAGAATACTTAATTTAATAAATTCACTTAAATAACCTGGACCAAGGTGTGATATAACCCTAGCTTTGATAAAAAAGCAAAACTACAGCACATTGGGAAACAATATACATACTCTTATTCATTTCTCCCCACTAATAAATAACTGGATCCATTTACATGGATCTTGGTGTAGTAATTTTGTTGTTCATCATACTACTCTGCCTAATTAGTTGGACCTCATTTCCTGGGAAGATCTTGGAAAAAATTATTAAAGAATCTGTCAACAACAGAAGGCGCCATTCTGAAAGACAGCCTGTGACAGCTGAAAATTTTCTCTGTGATAAAGGTGCTTGCTGAAGGCTCTATGAAGATTAGACCAAGTGTTTTTTTGTCATTTGTTTAGATACTAAGCTATATGTTGTTGCTAAAAGCCTAATTAAAGTTTAAGATGTAGTAAGGCTTTGTATGAAGTCAGGCCTAGTAAATTTAGCAAAGCCTTGAAGTAGTAAGGCCCTACAGTGTAGTCAAAATTAACCTTATCAAAAGAATGCAAGGCTTGTACTGCTATTGGTCAGTCTAAGGACAGTTGAAGTAAAAAGAATTTGAATGGCTGTAAGTTATCAGCACAGCTCAGAAGTTATAAATTGGCTGGCACACATGGAAATCATTCAGAAGGAAGATGTAGCTCTGTGAAAGAAGTACCAATTTAAGATTAGCTGCTGGCCTGGATCAGTGGACCCGTGGACCTCGAGGAGCCCAAGGCCTGAATACCAGGGTTCTTCCCACTACCCATCGGACAGCGCTGATCGGGGACACCTGACTTTTCTGAGCTTTGCAGAAGAGAAACTTGTTGTACATCAGGCATCAGAGGGGACTGCCGATAAGTTGCCAATATGAATTATTATTGTCTGTCTGTTGTTTTGTTATCTGTACGTAGTCATGTTTTTGTTTAGTCAATAAATCTTTCTTACCTTTCTACCCTCCAATCACAGTCTCAATCAATCCCGAACCCTCCACTGGCAGCTGGGACACAGCCAACATGGCTTTGTTATGGGTAGATCATGCCTGACCAACCTCATTTTCTTCTCTGACCAGGTGATGCATCACCTGGACAGGGGGGGAAGAGGTCAATGTCATTTACATGGACTTCAAAAAAGCCTTTGACTTGGTATCCCACGATGTCCTAATGGTAAAACTGGGAAACTGCAGCCTCAACAACCTTGTGGTCTGATGGCTGAGGAACTGGCTCCATGGTCAGACCCAGAGAATGACAGTCAATGGAACTGAGTCAGCATGGTGTATGCTGACCAGTGGTGTCCCTCAGGGTTCAGTACTTGGACCAGTACTCTTTAATATATTCATTAACAATCTGGATTCAGGTGTCAAAAACAAACTGACTAAGTTTGCGGATGACACCAAACTATGGGGAAGCATGGTTTCACTGGAGGATAGGCTGGGGATTCAGGCTGACCTGGATAGGCTCGCAAGGTAGGCAGATATAAACCTGATGACCTTCAACATAGTGACATGTTGGCACTCCACATGCAAGGTGCTCCACCTTGGGAGAAAAAACTCACATCATATAGGCTCAGCAGTGTTTCACTCACTAGCACTGTGTCCAAAAGAGACTTTGGGGTCATGGTTCACCACAAGATGAATATGAGCTACCAGTGTGATACTGCAGCCGGCAAAGCAAATAAAAACCTGGCTTGCATCTACTGATGCATCTCAAACAAGACCCAAGATGTTGTTCTCCCACTTTATTTGGCCTTGGTGAGGCTGCAGCTGGAGAACTGCATCCAATTCTGGGTTCCACACTTTAAAAAGGACATGGAGAAGCTCGAGAGAGTCCAGAGAAGAGCCACTCACATGATCAGAGGTCAAGAGAGCAGGTCTTATGAGGAGAGGCTGAGAGGCATGGGACTCTTCAGCTTAGAAAAGCATAGGCTCAAGGGGGACTTGGTGGCAGTCTATATCAGGGGCATACATCAGGGTCTGGCGGAACATCTGTTCACCAGGACTCCCCTAGGGAAAACAAGGTCCAATGGTCACATATAGAAAACCGTTTAGATTGGACATAAGGAAGAATATCTTTACTGTCCGAGTCTTCAGAGTCTGGAGTAGACTCCCCTCAGAAGCGTTGCAAGCACCTACTCTGGACACATTCAAATTGCGTTTGGATGATTATTTTGCTGGGGTCACCTTATCCTAGCTGATTTCCTGCCCTTTGGGCAGGGGCCTGGACCAGATGATCTCATGAGGTCCCTTCCAGCCCTGATGTCTATGAAATAATTTTAATTCCTGGAAAGGTCCTAGTATGAATAATCAATCAATATATAAGCACAGAAAATAAAAAGGGATAAGCAATAGCCAAGATGGATTTGTCAAGAATAAGTCATGTCAAAACAACTTAATTTCCTTTCATGACAGGGTTACATGGTTTGTGGATAATAGGTATGTAGTGAATATGACACATATTGGCTGCAGTTAGGCTTTTGACACCGTCTTAAATAATGTTCTCATAAGCAAGCTGTGGCAGGAACAGGGTCCTAGCCCCTGCCATGCTCCCTCAGGACCAGACATGCCAGCTGGGAACTCACCCATCCAGGTCCAGATGAGTAGTGCATCCATGGTGCTTGGGGGATGAAGGTCTGGGGGGAGAAACACAGTTGCTGGCAGTCCCAGGAGCACAAGAACACATGCTCGGGGAAATCTGCCCTGATTGGCCTCCAGTAGGAATTGGGCAGTTTAAAAGGAAGATGTCGAGAAGAGCATTCGGGGTCTTCAGTGCAGGAAATATTACAAACAACTTAATGGGGGGGAAACCCCTGAAACTGCACTACACACCAGACCCTCATGAGCTACCGGGACCAGGATGAGCCATGAGCCAGGATTGACCCACTCTCCCTGAAAGATAAGTAAATGGGCCCAAGGGGAGGAACAGTGATGGTCATCCCAGCAGAAGCCCGAGCTTCACCCAGGGGGAAGTACACCCATTGGGGATGGCTAGTGTAAACCAGCCAAGAAGAAGGAGTGAGAGAGAAAGCAAGCCAGTCTTCCAGGAGGATTGGGGACCCAGGAGAAAACTGAGGCAACCAGAATAAAGGAAAGGGTTAGACACATTCTGACAGTAAGCAGAAAACCAAGCAGAGACCTGAAGGTAGCGATAGAGCACACGGTGGAGAAAGGAGAAGAAATCCAAGTGATTCTCCCAAAATTTTGATTTTAAAAGGGAATAGAGGGAATCAAGGACCAAGACTAAGAAGTCTTCTCTTTGATTTAATTCCTCTGAAATGGAGAAGGATACCAGGAGGGCCAAAGGAAAAGTCCCACACCCCTGAAAATTTAGTTTAGAGTTAAGAGGAAAGCTATACCCAGTTCCCAGAAAGCAGAAATTAAAGAGGCCAAGGTCAGGAGACCTTGGATCCACCAGGGAAGAAATGTAAAGGAGTTCTTGGAGGCAATCCTTATCTGATTTAAGGAGAGTATTCATATAGCAGCCAGGCTAGTGGAGAAGGAGATCAAGACACTGTGAGCTCAAGATTGGAGAGAGAGAGAGGCCATGATAGTCTCCATTCAACATCTTTAGGGAATAGTGACCATCAACCTGAGAGGATAGGGACAGGGTGTAGGGAAGGTGGGGGCCTGCAGAAGATCTGCCTCCAGGTCAGACTGACCAGCAGATCAAGAACATTCATCCTTCTGAACATTTACTTTCCATCAAGATCTTTTAAGATCTCTTCTGCCCTATATTTCTCTTACATTAAACCAGAGATACTATGTAGTTCCTGTTTGAGAACTTTTGAGTCACAATATGTTAAAATAATATAATGTATATTTGTTAATCTGTCTGCTATAGCAGAAAAGATCATGGGCTTCTGGTATTTTTTTCCTCTATGTTTGATGTATTAGAGAAGGATTTAGAAGAAACTGGTACAGATGAACAGAAGGCAGATACTTCACTCATCAGCTAAGAAGCTTTGCAAGCAAGAGTTCTTAATTACAGGAGATAGGTAGCTGACTCAGCCCCAGCCCCAGCCTCACTCTCTCCCTCAAAGTGGGGACCTCAATCTGCTCCCCCCATGCTCCTTGCCTCCCCCACCCCTTTCCCCCAATAGATTTACCAGCCTGACACTGGTCCCCATGCTGCCAGGTTGCATATTGGCAATCAAATTGCTGTCAGCCGATATGGCTAGTCAAAAATTGGCCATCGGTATCAACCCAAAAAAATCTGTATCAGTGAACCCCTACTTATATAATAACTTCTTATGTAGTTGAAAACTGCTGTCATGTTTTCCCTCAGTTTTTTTCTAGGTGAAGCAAACTCAAGAGTCTCAGTGAGTGTTTACCCATGCATTGAATCCAGGAGCAGTTTACTCACCAGTAAACTACTCACAAGGAAAAGCTCCCAGGCAGGCGTCTACACATGTAGGAAAGGGAGAGAAAATTTGCTGTTAATGGCAGCTAACTGCTCTTGCTTCCTGGGGCCCTTCAATGGTTCCCTGCCATCACCTGAGGAAGTTCTAGGCACCCCCAGGTGCTATCACAGGAGCTGGCAGGGACCACAGGGCCAGGAGACAGGGCTGGGACATTGTTCCCTGCCCCTGGGGTGCTGTCTGCTGCTGAGGCAGAGACAATGTCCCCCTGCCCCAGCAACAGGGAGCTCCCAGCCACAGTTCCCTGATTGGAGAAGAGGACTTGGAAAGAGCTTCAGGGGAGGGACAAGTCCCAGCCCTCTGCCTTGATCCACCAGCTGGGCAGCTAGCTGCAAGCCCCAAACAGTCCAGGGTTCCCCACCCAGCCAAGGGCTCACTACTAGCTGCCTAATCAGTGGATTTGGATCAGGGGGTTGGGACCTGCTCCACCGCTGCAGTTCTTTGCAAGTTCTGCACCTTGATTGCCCAATTGAGGCATGGGGCTGGGACCTGCCCCTGACTGGGACAGTTCCCAGCCCCCACTCCACAATTGTAGGGCATGGGCTGGAAAGCTTGTTCCCTGCTTAGCTCTGTGATTGCTGCCCAGCTCCCCGACTCAGCTCAGCTCCCCAGCCTGTTGTCCACCCAGCTCTGTGCTCATGGAGCTGAGCAGGGAACAAGGTCCCTAGCCCCCACCAGGAGGGAGCTCCCAGCATCGTCCCCATGACTGTGGAACTGGCACTGGGAGATAAAGATCCCCATTCCTCAATCACAATTTCAGAGCAGAGGGCTTGGAGCTCCCTTCTGTAGGGACAGGGGGACATTGTCCCCACCTGGGCTCTGATGGTGGAGCCCGTCCCAGCAGCAGGCAGTTCCTGGGGGCAGGGAGCAACCCCTTGGTGGGGCTGGCTGACCAGGAGCATATTTACTCCTAGTCAGGTGCCCACATAAGTGGTACTGTGCAATTAGTAATCACAAGTAAATTTGCTACTTGCATTTGCAGGTAGGAAATTTACTCACTATTAGTGAGGTTTACTGCACAGTAAGCATATGCACATGTATACGTACATGCTTACTGTGCAGTAAACTATGGTACTTCGCGATAAAGTGCCTTGTGTAGACACACCCACTGTTTCCTTATAGGTTGTGTTTTCTAGGCCTCTGATCATTGTGTTTCTCTGCCCTTCCTTGAAATACAGTGCTCAGATTGGACACAGTACTTCTGTTGAAACCTTATCAGTGCTGAGTACAGTTGAAGGATTATGTTATACATTTTATATATGACATTCTTGTTTATGCATCCTACATAACTACAGCACTATGATATTCTTGACTCATGTTTAGTTTATAATCCACTATAGGGCTATAGGCTGTACAGGAGGGATAGGACAGGGAGGAAAGGTAGGGGTGTGGCGCTCTACATCAAGGAGGAATACACATCCTCATCAAGTAGCACAAGGTCAGAGAAGGGGCACACTGAAGTGCTCTGGGTCAGAATACAAGGAAGTCAAGGGAAAAGGGACTGAACAGTGGGGGTCTACTACAGACCACCCAACCAAAAGGAAGAGCTAGACCAGGAATTCTTAAGTCAGCTCATGGAGGTAGTTAGGTCAAAGGACATGGTCATCATGGGTGACCTGAACTTTCCAGACATCTGCTGGGAAGAGCAGTCAGTCAGATCTGACCGCTCACATAGGTTCCTAGCCAAAATACAGGACCTGCATCTAACCCAGGAGGTGCATAGCCCCACCAGGGGAGACGCCTTACTGGACCTGGTCCTGGCCACGGGAGATGACCTGGTGAGGGGTCTGCGGGTGCTCGACCACCTGGGTGACAGCAATCATCGCATGCTGGAATTCACCATCCAGTGCAAGGTGGCAAAGGCCTGCAGCAAGGCAGCAGCCCTGGACTTCAGGAGGGCGGATTTCAATGAGGTAAGGAAAATAGTTGGGGAGACACTGAGGTCCTGAAGGGGAGGGGAGTCGGGTGTCCAATAAGAGTGGTCGTTCCTTAGGAGACAATCCTCCATGCCCAAAGGGAGGTAATCCCAACATGGATCAAAGGGGGCAAGAGGGCACAAAATCCCCCATGGCTCACCAAAAGCATACGGGAACATCTCCTGCCTAAAAGGGAGGCGTATACCCAATGGAAGGGAGGGGCCATCACCAGGGAGGACTATACCTTGGTTTCTTGAGGCTGTAGGGGGCCAGTCAGGAAGGACAAGGTAGAAATGGACCAGGACTAGCTACCCAGATCAAGGACAACAAGAAGTCCTTTTTTTAAATACATAGGGGGTAAAAAGAAGGTACCGGGTAACATGGGGCCTCTGCAAGACATGCTAGGAAATCTGGTCATCAAACCAGATGACAAAGCTAACCTATTTAACAATTTCTTTGCCTCCATTTTCCTGATCAGGGACTGGGTCACCCCCCACCGGGACCCCCATAGACCCAGGGGAGATGCACCCAGGCCGAGGGTCAGTGAGGATCTAGTCAGGGAACTGCTGGAGGGACTGGACGTATTTAAATCAGCTGGTTCTGACCATCTCCGCCCCAGAGTGCTGAGGGAATTAGCAGAGGTCATTGCGGGACCCCTGGCACAGCTTTATGAACATTCATGGTGCTCTGGCGTGGTGCCAGAGGACTGGAAAAGGGCCAATGTGGTTCCCATTTTCAAAAAAGGGAGGAAGGAGGACCCAGGAAACTATAGGCACTGGTAACTATAGTCTTACCTCGATCCTGGGTAAGCTTTTTGAGAGAGTTATCCTGGCGCATGTCTGTGAGGGGCCAGCAGGGGAGATTATGCTTAGGGGCCACCAACATGGGTTCATTAGAGGCAGGTCCTGTCAGAACAACCTGGTGGCCTTCTGTAACAGGTTGCCCTCCCCGGCACCATCTTTCTGGTCATCTGCGCTTTACGCAGGGCACCCTTAGAGTCTGATTTGGAGCTCTTGTGTCCCGCCCTCTACTTGCCTACCACATCTTGATGGAAATTATTGTTGATGTTCTTGTGAGCGGGAGACTGCCTGTTGTATTTTATATGTTGGGGTCTTTTGCCTACATGGGCCTGACCCCTGTATTTCTCTAGCTAGGCCTTCTCATCCAAAACTCACCAAATAGGGTTTGACTCGGAGTCTCTAACCTTTTACTGTGTTGGGCCTTGTTACAATTTGGCCCCTTGGTCCTCAGGCTGTCCACAGCCTTGTCTCGCACTGTGCTTCACTGGTGCTCAGGCTTTCCACAGCCCTGTCTCGCACTGCGCCTTCTCTGGTGCTCGTCAATCACTCCCCCCACTCTGGGGCTTCTCGCTGCCCCCTCTCTGGGCTGGGGTCTCCACGCTGCTGTGGGTCCCCTACGATACCTCCTCCATCCCCTTATAGCCTCTCCCAAGCCACCATTTGAAACAGCAAACAAAACACAATCCCCTGTGCTATAACATAAATTCAAGCCGCCCAACTAAAACATCATTCAAGCCACCCCAAGGGTGCTCCATCTCTCACCAGTATCAGAAGCTGCTCGTGCAGTCAGGCCTCTCCCCTTTGCTTGCTCCAGCAAAGCTCCTTCCTCCTTGGCTGCCAGCAGAGAACTGCCAGCCTGGCCTCAACCCTGGGGTTTAAATGCGAGCCAGGCCCTGCCCCTTCCGGTCAGCTGACCACTGGCAGGTGTGGGTCACTAGCTCACTCTGGTTGCCCTAGCAACCTGCACCTGGGTAATTATCTCTTCTCTATGAGTAGCAAGCACCTTAGTGCCGTGCTACACCTTGTATGACCAGGTCACAAAATCCTTAGACGCAGGAGTAGCAGTGGACGTAGTCTTTTTGGACTTAAAGAAGGCCTTCGACACTGTCTCTCACCCCATTCTCACTAAAAAACTAGGGGACTGTGGTGTCGACACCTACACAGTCAAATGGGTCACTAACTGGCTGGAGGGCCAAAAGACATGGAATATTTCAGACTTCTTTTCATCATCCATTATTTGCTCTCCTTTTCTGCTAACCAATGGCCTTCCTTTTGTTTCTTTTATAATATGTTTATAAAATATTTTCTTGTTACTTTTTCTATTTCCTGCTAACTGAAACCCTTTTTACACCTTAGCCACTCTGATGAAAATAGTTTCACACAATACTTAGGTTTTTTAATGATGTTTATGCACAATTTTAATTATGAGTTTTCATTGTGCTCTCTTTCTTACGTTGCTTTCTGTACTGATGTTGTAAGGAATTTGTGCACCTATAACATGGAAGAACCCTCATTAGAGGTAAATTAAATTATATATTCTGTAGCCTACAATAGTAACCTGAAACTAAAGATTGTGCCTGGAAAATTCCAAGGAAACTAAAGATGTTTTCCAGGATAAGACTTCATCCTGTAAATAATTATTTTTCCATTATTGAACTGCTTACAGTCAGCCACTCAAAGGAGTGAGAGAAACATTCTGGTGCACTCACATACCTACAAATATTTGCTATGGACAACTGTGAAAAGACTTTTTGTTTTTTTTAAAACTTACTCACAGAGGAGTTGTCCACTTTCATGGCAGCTATTTCCTCCACAGTGCAAGTAATGTAACCCCCTCAGCTGCATACTCTCTGCTCAGTCTTTCCTCAGAACTGATGCATCCTGGAGGTTGGAACATCTCAAATGTCAGAGCTAAAAGCCAGAAAACTGAAAAGAGTACATTAAACTGGAACTGACAAATAAGGGAACAACAAGTACTCTGCTGTCTCAGCTATCACAGGGCATTACATACATGAATCACTTTAATATGTTAAAGTTATATGTCACTTTAATAACGTTAAAGGCAAAAAGAGACTTTTTTTCAGCAAGGGTGATTTTTAACTGTCCATGAACAAAATTAAAGTACACTACTGTTACCAGTTGCATTTCTAGCAAAAAAGGCACAGGATCTTCATTGACGTGTGTGCAGGGGTTCATAGATTTTGAGACCAGAAGGAGCTACTGTGATTGGCCAATCTGACTTTCTGCATGATGCAAGCTATGGATGATGTCTGTTTCAAGGCCAATAACAGTATTTCAATAGCATGTCTGTTAGAAAACAATTGAATCTTCATTTAAAAATTTCAGCTGATGAAGTATCTACAGCAATCTTCAGTACATTGTTGCAATGGATAATTACCCTTTCTGTTAAAAAAAAAGTCTTTACTTCTAATCTGAAGGTAAGTAGCTTTAAGATACAACCAATGGGTTGCATTATATATTTGTCTGCTAGACAGATCAGTGCTCTTCTGTTTCCCATTTAGGCTTTTTTGTACTGTGGTCAAGTCCCCATTTAAGCTTCTCTTCAATAAAACAGCCTAACTCCTTGAGTCATTCCAATCCATTAGTCATTCTTGTGGCTCATCTCTGAACTCCATCCAGTTTATCAACACTAACAATGTGGGCATGACATATTATTTTAACAACAGTTGCACCAGGCCCAAATACGTTCTGAGGATGTTCTGACCTTAACTAAGAATTAGGAATGTAGGCACTTTAGATACCTCCCCGTTCCTGCTCCAGATTCCCAGGGTTATGAAGCCAAGGTTTGCTCTAGCCCTCCTAGCCACAGTGCTTCAGTAGACACTCTTGATCTAATGATTATTTACCATGACTGTCAGTGGAGTTCTTACATAACCTTTCTCCATAAGCCCATGTTGTTTGACATTGTTAATATTAGAGAGATCTAGTTAGCCATGTTAGTCAGAAGTCAAGCAGAAGGTAGGGCAAATTTGTACCTTATAGCCTAATTAAATTAGAGAGAGAGATATAGCACAATCTTCCAGGAGGTAGAGCATCTGGTGAAGTGAGCTCCAGCTCATTAAAGCTTGTGCTATATATATAATAACATCCTCTCTTAATTCTTTACTAATCAAGTCTTTATAATCCGTTTTTTGTCTGGGATCAGCGTCCAGCTGATAAATCTATAGGTATCTAAGTCATCCTATTTATCCTCTCTAAAAGTTGGCACAATGTTAACTTTTTTCCAGTCCTCTGTAACTTCCTCAATATTTCACTATTTATTGGCCATCAGCATCAATTAGACAACCCACATTTTAAAAATACATGCAAATGTTATGTACTTGCTGATATTAAAACGTCTAACTTCAGTAACTGCTGTTTAATCATCCGTAGCTAGTCCTGCAATGGAAAAGCATTTAATCATATAATAAAATAAATCATCTTTGTTCCTGAATGCAGAACATAAATGTTTATTGAACATTTTGGCCTTTTCTTTATTATTAATGACAATTCTACCATGTCCATTGATACCATTGTTAGGACTGATTTTGCCCCTCATCATTTTTTTCCTATATCCTTTAGCTTCCCTTCTCAATTTTCTACATGTCCCAGCTTTTAATTTGTTGTTATGACACTGTATATCAACTTTCACATTTTTCCCACTTGTTATATTTTATACCTGCTGTCACTTCTCCAATAAGCCAGATACTTTTTTTAGCCAGTTTATCTTCTTTATCAACTGTAGGACTGTGGCGTTTTCAGCATTGAATAAAATATTCATAAGCAACTCCCAATTATTCACATTTCTCTGTTAAGTTGTCTCTCCCAGATGATTTAACTCATCCACAATTTTCCATGATTAAAATGAAACACAGCTATATATATCTATATATTAGTAGTGTTTCATTTTAATCATGGAAAAATATGGATTTGGGGTTACTTTTTTTAACTGAAAATTGGGGATTTTTTTAAATTAGATCCCTGGTTATCATTACTCTACACAGAAGGTAAATGCAGTGAAAAGAAGTATCATAATTAATGAACAACATATAGGGCATGCTATAAATAAAGGGCTGCCAACTTGTGGTATGAGTGCCACACATGGTATGGGCAGCTTCTGGGTATGGCAAATTGGCAGAGCAGGGAGGTGGCAGGCAGCATAGCAGCAGATCAGGTAGACAGTACAGGGCAGGGGAAGGGAATTGGAGTGGCATTTGGGGAGTACACAGGTCTTAACTTGTGGCATGTCTGCCAAAAAACTTGCCCCCCTCCCTCGTGTTACAAACAGGGATCCTGGTTTTCTCTGATTTAAAAAAAAATCCCCAATTTTCAGATTGAAAAAAGTAACCCAAAATCCACATTTTTCTGTGATTAAAATGAAATATCACTATATATGTATCTATATATTAGTGACATTTCATTTTAATCATGGAAAAATGTGAATTTTGGGTTACTTTTTTTAATCCAAAAATTGGGTTGTCTTTTTTTTTTTTAAATCAGAGAAAACCAGGATCCTTGGTTATAAATAGACAAATACTTAAGTGAATACACTCCTAAAGTTGAGAAATAAAACAAATGGAAATCATGACGTTCAACAGTTACATTTCTATGTCAACATTAACTCAGTCATGCCACACCTATGTGAATTAATTTTCTATTCCTCTTAAATAAAGTATCTGGATACATTACCATTTGTGTTGTTCAATTAAATATGCCATTTTGGAAGGTAGTATTGAGTGCATCACCCTTGTAAAAAAACTGAAGGGATTTTTTCATGGCATAGCTTTGGTAAGGGAAAGTTATAAGAAAAATAACCAACAATCTCATGCACTAAAGTGTCAATACATGTATTGTAGTAGCTATAAGATGATACAACATTAAAAAGGAGTAGTAAATGTGTGCAAGCTCAGACACATATGGTTACAGTCTATTCTTAGTTTCATCAGTGCAAATCTGGAATAAACCCATTTATTTAAATTGCTTTATTCCTGGTATCTATGACTGAAACCAGACTGACCAAAGTTTTAAAATTTGTATAAAATTAAACATACTAAATTGTTTTTCTTAAAATGTGACTGGATTTTCTTCTCTTATTGAGGAAATCAGTGTTATATGTTCAAAGTGTATTGCTTCAGCAGTTTTTGAGGTACTTAACAGACACTTTTTTTTCATAGACCTAAAATATTTTGTTTCTGAGAAAAAAAAAAAGATCTTTATGAATTTTGGTGGCACATTACTTTATTGTCCATATTTCTAAAAATTGAATGTGGGTTGTACAAGTCAAATGCAGTTTCTATTTCTTTTTACTTCTGTGTGTGTCTGCTATAAATAAATTGTAGGTTTACTTGCCTTCGAAAGGACTTTGCTGTATTAGGAATGCTGTTTATCCACTGAGTTAGTGCTCATTGGATTTGACACCAAGTACACCTGCCTACTTTCAAATGGACTCTGTAGACTATTGTGACAATTGCATTCAGTGCAGGACTTCAGTGTAAACCATGTGACAGAGAGGGATGAAAGAAAAATTCAGTGCTGCAATCTCTCATTGTTGATAAACGCACTTGAGAATGAGGAGGACTGTGTGATATTTTAAAAAACCTTTGTTCTTCTTTTCCTCAGTCTAAAGGGATGAGTATTATTCTTGTAGACAACCCAGAACTTTGTAATAATTATATGTTCCAGATTTTCTTGTGTAAGCTAATGTGAAAAAAACAGAAGCCATGTGTTTTCAGGACAGGCAGCCACTTAGGGAAGCAAATTGAAGGGGGAGGCAAAAGGCATGGGCACACACTTTGCACATATTCATTGGGGGCCACCATGAGAGTCTGGGTATGTGCAAAAGTGAACAGGATGGCTCTGGTGCTGCTAAGCCACCACTCCAGGGCTCCTTCTGGTGCCCACCCTCACCAAGTCCCAGGTACATTATAGGGGATGGAGGCAAAATTTTGTTTGCCTAAGCAGGCAAAAATCCTTGCAGTATTCCTGCATAATTTAATATGAAAGGAATGAGCTTTCTGGGATTTTTAAATTTTGCCTTGAAGGTGAGATTCTCCTTCATAAAAAACTCAGCCTTCAAATTGCCCACAGTTACAGATAAAACACTCTGAAACCTGCAGAAGAAACCTTTTGTTTGCATCATTTTTTCGGTTGATCCTACCAGCTAATTTTGTTTATCTGCAATGTCTTTCACCTATGTGCAGAATTCTTGGACTTACAAACAGAAAATACTGTGAACTGAAGCTGAGTCTTACTGCTCTGCCCATATCACTTTCCTCTCTGTCATTTTCATCTTCCCATTTCAAGATCAAAAATAAATTCCTGTTCCCCAGCTTTAGAGGTCCCACCAAGTTCTGCACCCACTGACATTTCTGCTTTCATTTTTTACTCCTCTCTTGGTTCCCTGTGACCCTGCCAACTCTCTTAGTATCCTACTTGCTTCAATATCTTCATGCTTCTTTTATGCAACTCTATGGCTAGGGACAGACATTGTGCATAAACCAGTTTAAGTGATCAGAAATTGGTTTACACCTGTAACAGAACATACGTTCAGTGCACATAAACCAGTTTGAAAATGGCTGAAACCGGTTTGAGATAAACCTGGTTGAATGTAGTATTGTTGCCCTGAGGGGTCAGGCCAATGCTCAGGATCTCAATATTGCACTGTTAGACAGGAGGGTGTGGTATACAATTGCACATATACAAACACACAAATCAATTAGGTGAATACACACACATCCTACCAACTCAGGCACATACACATTCAAACCAGCCTAGGCACATGCATACCTATTACCAATTCAAGCACATACACTCACTAGGTGCATACACCCCTACTAGGCATACACACTCACACTAGCAGCTCAGATACACACACGTTCAAAATAATTAGTCTAGGTTCATGCACACCTATCACCAGTTTAAGCCCATACACACTACACACACCAAATTTAGAGAGAATCAGTTACCAGTTACCAACACCTGCACATCCAATACACATACATGGATTACTAATTCATATACCACACACACACACACACACAATGATATCTATATATGTGTATATATATGTGTATTCGCTAATTTACACACACACCACACACCTACATAGACACACAGGTGAGTTCCCAAATTGGGTGTTGTGATGTGTATGTATGTATGTATGTGCTTGGTCTACTTGGGATATCTGGGGAAAGGTTAAGGCAAGAAAGTAGAAGTGTAGGGAGTTAAAGTTACCAGGACCGGGATTACAACCGGTAGACTACAGGGGCCTGGGCTGAAGAACTGAGGCTGGGGGGTAACTTTAGGTTAATTGATCTTAATTGATTAAAAGACAATGCCCAAAGTCTGCAGAACAGGGAAGCATGCCAGCACAGAGTCTGGGACTGGAGCCAGAGCTATGGGGGAGCTGAAAAGGTAGATGGGGACAGGGAAAATGGGATTAAGGGAAAGTGTGGGTGTTAAAGAGGGGCTCTAGGTTTGGGGAGCCAAAGGATGGATCTGGGGCAGCTAGAGAAGTTGCAGGGAGCGGCAGTAGGTGCTGGAAGCTGGAGAAAGGCTCCAGCTGCTGGAGAAAATTGCAAGACAGCTAAGAGGAGCTTGGAACCTGCAAGGGTGGGGGGGGATTACAGAAGGTGTGGGGAAAGCCTGAAAACAGAGAGACAGACAGCAGAAAATCACAGGAAAAGCAGCAGGTGGCAGGGCAGCAGGAAAGCAGAGAATGGCAGCAGAAAGTTACAGGGGAAAGGCAGTAGGAGCAAGGGAGGCTGAGAGGTGACAGAAAAGGGGAGATGGAATTGGGAGGAGATCAGGAAACTAGCAGAGAGGGTGGGGACTGGAGCTGAGAGAGAGAGAGAGAGAGAATGAGGCTGGAATTTAAGATAGGGAAGGGACTTGGAATCAGTAAAACATGACCCAACTTGGGGTTGCAAATGACAGTGGTTTTATTGAACAGGGGAGATGGTGACACAATGTCAAATTGTTTCCCTTTCACCCACACACACACCTACACCCACAATGGCAGCAGGGGTTAGAGAGGCTTGGTGCAAGGGCTGAAGTCCACTGAAGTCCAGGAGGAGAGAGAGAGAGAGAGAGAGAGAGAGAGTCCAAATTGTAGGAGGAGGTGTGCAGCTAATACCTACCTATCCAGGCTGGAAAGGGGTCCTTGTCCAGTAGGTGTTGTCCAAAGGGAGGTCGCCGGCAGGGCCTCTGGGTGGATAGGTGGTGTGGCATGGTGCTGGTCCAGATGTAGAGTGCATCCCACTGGCTCTGTCTTCACTGCCCCTTTTTATAGGGGCAAACCTTGTGTGACCCTAGTGACAGGAGGCAATCCCAGGCAAGAGTCAGCCCCTGGAGTACTGAGCATGTGTGCTCCATGCAGGGATGTATAATGGTGAGAGTTGCTGGTTCTGCAGGGTCTTTTGTCTTTCAAATGCTGGTCTTGTCTCTGTTCCTGGGTGAGGTCTGTGGTTCCTGGGTGAATGAACGCAAGGTGATGGCCCAGTCATTAAAGGCCATTCAGTAGAGGCCTGCTATCATTGTATTTCAATCATTCCCAATCATTCTCATTCATTGGGGAACCAATTTACATAGGAGGGGTACAATGAATCATATTGTTGCAACATGGGATGCCCAGGCAGAGGACACAAGATGAAGGCTTGACATGACTTTGGTTTACTTACAAACACAGGCCTAAATTATACAATATCCATATGAAACAGTAAAAATCAATACAAAAATGTTAATAATACAATATACAACAGTAAGAATCAATACAAACCAAATAATAATAAATATAAAACAATGGATATCCAAAACCAAAAACGTGCTACCAAAATAAAAATGTTTAAAGCTTATCCTAAGTCTGAGCTCACTTATCTATAGGGAATAGAGAGGGAGAGAAAAAGTCAGAAATGATTGGGGAAGGGGAGGGAATGCATTTTAAATAAATGTTAAAAAAAGAAAAACTGGGGGTTTTGCTACAGTATCAGACTCAACTGATTTTGATCAAACTGGTTTATGCAATGTCTGTCCCAGACCACTTCCTGGTTTAAGTTAAACCAGAGTCCCCCAGCACTGGTGTCATTGGGAAGGCTTTGGCTTCCATGACCACAGTCCGTTCTTTGGAGAGAGAGGCAGCGAGCTGCTGGGAAGGGATGGCCTCCACCTCTCTCCGTTGGGGAGGAGGCTCTTCTCAGCCAGACTGGCTGACCTGCTCCACCAGGTTTTAAACTAAGCCCACTGGGAAATGGGGAAACTACTGCCACTGCTGGCCCACTGAGTGGCCCTTGCAAAGCCAGCAGGCCAAGGCACTTAAGGGAGCCCACCCCAGCCCCAGCCCTGGAACAAAATGTAGGCAGGACAAGGGCCCTCAAGGGGACACTTGCGTGTCTATACACAAATGCCAGGAGCCTCGGGAATAAACAGGAGGAACTTGTTCTCCTGCTAAATGCAAATAACTATGATGTCATTGGGATAACGGAGACCTGATGGTACTCCACCCATGACTGGACCATGGGTATAGATGGCTATACCCTGTACAGGAGGGATCGAATGGACAAAAGGGGCGGGGGCATAGCTCTCTATGTCAAGGAAAGCTACGGGTCCCTGCAAGGTGACATTGGCACCCATGGTGGATGACATGAGACCCTCTGGGCTAAAATCCATGGGAAAAAAGGCACAGGGGATACTATGGTGGGGGTCTACTACAGACCCCCTACCCAGAGTCAAGACTTTGACCAGGAGTTCACCAGGGAATTGGCTGAGGCCACACACTCCCAGGTTATGGTTGTCATGAGAGACTTTACCCAGACATCTCGTGGGAGGAACGCTCGGCCAAATCTGAGCGGTCGCAAAGCTTTCTCTCGTGTGTGGAGGACCTCTATCTGATGCAGGAAGTCTATGGGCCAACAAGAGGTAAAGCACCGCTAGACCTCATACTGGCAACTGGTGATGACATAATCAGTGACCTAACAATCGAAGGGAAGCTGGGTGACAGTGACCATGAGCTGATCACCTTCACCATATGCCATAAAGCTGGCAAATCAGTCAGTAATACAAAAGTCCTCGACTTCAGGAAAGCTGACTTTGACAAGCTAAGGAGGCTTGTCACTGAGGCCCTAAAAGGCCACAACCCAATGGAGAGGGGAGTTCAGGATGAGTGGTTGCTCCTCAAGGGAGCAATCCTGGATGCACAAGCAAAGTACATCCTGTCTCAGAGGAAAGGCAGCAAAAGGGCACAGCAGCCTCCTTGGCTCTCCAGGGAACTGGTGGATCTCCTGCGTCTTAAAAGGAAGACCTACAAAGGAGGGAGAACTGGAATTGCCATCAAGGAGGAATACTCTGCTCTGGTCTGGACCTGCAGAGAGCAAATCAGGAAAGCCAGGGTTGTGATGGAACTCCAGCTAGCTACAAATATCAAGGAAAATAAAAAGTCCCTTTTTAGACACGTGGGAAGCCAGAGGAAAAGCAAGGGCAACTTTTGACTCCTGCTAAACCATATGGGGCAACTGACAACCGATGCCCAAGAAAAAGTGAACTTGCTAAATGGGTACTTTGTGCCAGTTTTTCACCAGTCCCATGGGATGGCCTTGCCCACTATGGGTCAGGTGAGGGAGATTCCTTGCCCTCCATTGAAGCTGACTTCGTGAAGGAACACCTTGACAGGCTGGATACCTTCAAGTCAGCTGGCCCTGATGGCTTACATTTAAGGGTACTCAGGGAGCTGGCGAGCATCATAGCTCAGCCCCTGGCATGGATCTTTGAGAGCTCTTGGCGCTCTGGTGAAGTGCCCGATGATTGGAAGAGGGCCAATGTCATGCCTATCTTCAAAAAAGGGAGGAAAGTAGATCCGGCAAACTACAGACCCATCAGCCTGACCTCTATCCTGGGGAAAGTCTTGGAAAAGATTATCAAAGAGGCCATCTTTAACAGACTAGCTGAAGGCAATATCCTGAGGGATACCCAGCATGGGTTTGTTGCGGCTAGGTCTTGCTTGACCAATCTCATTTCCTTTTAATACCAGGTGACTTATCACCTGGACCCAGAGTGTGGTGGTTGACGGGAGCCAATCATCTTGGTGTGGACTGGCCAAGTTTGCCGACAACACCAAACTCTGAGGTAAAGCATCCACAACTGCAGACAGGAGGGTGATTCAGGCAGATCTTGACAGGCTCATGAAATGGGCAGATGAGAACCTGATGGTGTTCAACACCGAAAAATGCAAGGTTCTCCACCTTGGGAGGAAAAACCTGCACCATGCTTATAGGCTCGGTAGTGCTACCCTGGTTAGCACTACACATGTAAGGGACTTGGGGGTCATGGTTGACCACAAGAGGAACATGAGCCTTCAGTGTGATGCTGCAGCTAGTAAAGGGAGCAAAATGAGGGCTTGCATCCATAGATGCTTCTCAAGCAAATCCCAGGACACCATTTTCCTGTTGTACTCAGCCTTGGTGAGGCCACAGCTGGAGTTTTGGGCTCCACAATTCAAAAAGGATGTGGAGAAGCTTGAGAGGGTGCAGAGGAGAACCACGCACATGATCAGAGGTCAGGAAAACAGACCTTATGATGAGAGACTGAGAGCATTGGGGCTCTTCAGCCTGAAAAAATGCAGGCTCAGGGGTGATCTGGTGGCCACCTATAAGTTTATCAGGGGTGCTCATCAGGAATTGGGGGAACAACTGTTCACGAGAGCGCCCCAAGGGATGACAAGATTGAATGGTCACAAACTCCGCTGCGACTGATTCAGGCTGGACATAGAAAGAACTTCTTCACTGTCCGAGTCCCCAGGGTTTGGAATAGACTGCCGCCAGAGGTGTCTCAAGCACCCACTTTGAACACCTTCAAGACTGTCCCTGGGATGCCGGTTTAGAAGAGGGGGATGCCAGGGCTATAGAGGAAACCCCAGGCCAAAATAGAAGGGGAAGAAAGCCCCTACTTACCATTCACAGGGGCCGGAAGGAGCAGGGGAGCGCACGCTGGAAAACCACCCACACGGTTCATTAGCTGGGCTCATATTCAGCTGGGGCCAGGTGACGTCAGCAAGGGGCACCACCCGGCAGAAATAAAGGGAAACCCCGAGGGTGCAGGAGGTGGGCAGGCTACCAGAGAGCCCGCAGGAAGATCCAAGGTGAGCAGCGCGCACCCATGGCAGCTGACAGCCCAGGACGGCGAAGGCAGCTGCAGCTGCAGCAGCAGCAGCGAAGCTGGCAGAGGAGCTGGCAGCGAAGCCAGCGGAGGAGCCAGCAGTGAAGCTGGCACAAGAGCCGGCAAAGGACCTGGCAGCAAAGCCAGCAGAGAAGCCGGCAAAGGACCCGGCAGCAAAGCTGGCAGAGGAGCTGGCAGCAAACCCGGCAGAGGAGCTGACAAAGAAGCCGGTGAAGAAACCGACAAAGGAGCCGGCCGAAAAGCTGGCAGCGAAGCCGGCAGTGAGGATGGCAGAGAAAGCAGCTACAGGGAAGCCGGGAGCGGAGGGGCACCAGGGGAACACAGAGCCCCACGGGATGGGACACACTACTTTCCTTCTAGACCCCTTCTGGCCTGAAGGTTGCACCCCCTCAGGCGATCACGGTGGTGGGTATTTCATGTGGTGTCACAGAGAGTGTAGCATAAAGGTGAGGGCGGAGGAAATTAAGAGCCTTTCTGCCTCGCACCAGAGCCTGACCCAGGACACCAGGTCCCGCCATTGGCAAACAATGGGAAGTCCGGGCAAAGAAACAAGTAGGGGTCAGTGGTAAAGTGAGCCTTTAAGACCCACGGCAGAAGGTGGTGTTTGGCCGGGGTGTAGGGGAGGTCAGAGCCCCGTGAGTGCCCACTGAGAGGCGTGATGACCCTGGAGGCTCCCTCGAAGGAGACCCCCTCCACTGAGCATCCGTCCAAAGTCGTGGCAAGTGAGTTAAGGGGGTCTCCTGACATCCGCCGAGGTACCCTCTGGGGCCCACCCGCAGGCCCGGGACAAACCAGATCAACTGCCCAGGAAAAGGCTGCTCGGGAACGCCTAATAGAGCACAGGCGGGCACAAAGACACATTTGGATGCTTATCTTGCTGGGATCCTATGATCCCTGCGGACTTCCTGCCTCTGGGGCAGGGGGCTGGACTCGATGATCCTCTGGGGTCCCTTCTAGCCCAAATATCTATGAAATCTATGAAATCCCAACATGCTCTCTGAGCTGGGCGGGGCTATCTGCTGGAGCAGAGCATGGTTGGCTCCACACCTCTCCTTCCTAGCCAGAGCACTATCACAGCTCCGGCTGGCTGAGGGACTGCAGCGGCTGCCAGGCTTCCCCACCACCACCCATTCACTGCTGGCTGCTCAAGCAGGGACCCCTGCTGTCCCTCTCCCATGGAAGGGACTCAAATGCAGGACCAGGTATCTAATCATGCCCTCCCTATCCCAATCTAGGTACTGCTGAGAGGTGTCTGTATGGGTCTCCAATTTCAGTGGAATAAAGACAGACAGCTAATGGCTTGGAAATGCAAATACACCTTGCAGGTAAGAAGACCTTGAAACTAATGAGGGCTTGATGGGCTGATTGACAGATTGCAGCCAGTTTGGCTTCAAGAAGGGACAGAGAAAGTAAAAATGACCTGGTTTGCAGACAGTATGACGAAGAATGGAGACAGCGATTAAAAAACTCAGTCTCAACAGATGCAGGGTCTGGCAACACTCCCACCCCTTGAACAGCCAACAGGGCAAAGCCTGGAATGGTGGAGGCAGGGTGGGGGTTTACACCCTTCCCTAATCATCAGAGTGTCCTGCCAAGGCCTGGCCACACCCTCCCTCAGCTCAGCATCATGGAAGGGAAGGGAGGGCTGCTCTAGTGCCTGCCCCCCCGCCCCCCGGGCTTCTAGCCTAAGCAAATTCAGGCATGTGCCTGCATTTCTGGGATGTCTGTATGGTTACAAACCGGTTTAGCCTAGCCAGGTTAGATTAACCTGCAAAGGTTGAATCAGTTCCAGCTCAGGCTTTTTGAATGTCTGTCCCTAGTGTATATGCTTAAAATTGCCTCCTACTCCTTGCAGAATCACTTTCTTCTTCAAACTCCTTCTTATTGTTATTCTGGTTAGCTTTTTGTGATGCGCGGGTCACCATAGTATCCAAGTGTACTTCTTTATGTATGTATGTATGTATGTATGTACACACACGCACACACACACACACACACACACACACACTGATCTCTTTAACATTTGCCTCCTATTGTTTTTGAGGGTTATCTCATGTGTAGCTGTCTATAACCCCAAGCTGTAAGTTCTTCATCTGTATATATTCCTTGGTTTATACATATTTTAAGGGGAAAAAAATATATTTCTCTGTCTCAGAGAAGTATTTTTCCTGTGACACGATTTCACATAGGAAAATAAATGTTTTGATACATGTATTTGCTATTAGACATCAATTGACTCCATACTTTCATAGTAGCTAGGGTCAGGAGGGACCTGAACAGATCATCTAGCCTGACCCCCTGCCACAGGCAGGAATGAATGCTGGGTTCACAAGACCCCAGACAGGTGATCATCCAACCTCCTCTTGAATTTGCCCAAGGTAGGGGCGAGGACCACTTCCCTGGGAAGTTGGTTCCAGATTTTGGCCACACTAACTGTAAAATATTGCCTTCTGATCTCTAACCTAAACCTATTCTCCATCAGCTTATTACCATTGTTCCTTGTCACCCCAAGTGGTGCTGGGGAGAACCTATTTGCTGTTGATCTCCCCTGATGGGTTTGTAGGCAGCCACCAGGTCCCCCCTCAGCCTCCTCTTGTTGAGGCTGAACAGGTTCAGGTCCCTCAGTCTCTCCCCATAGGGCCTGTCCTGCTGCCCTCTCAGCAAGTGGGTGGCCTTCCTCTGAACCCTCTCCAGGCTGGCCACATCCCTTTTGAAGTGCGGTGCCCAGTACTGGACACAGTACTCCAACTGCGGCCTGACCAGTGTTGCATAGAGTTGGAGTATCACCTCTCTGGACCGGCTTGAGATGCATCTTTGGATGCATGACAAGGTATGGCTGGCCTTGCTGGCTGCGCTCTGGCATTGGCGGCTCATGTTCATCTTGGAGTCAATAATGACTCCGAGATCCCTTTCTACCTCTGTGCTTTCAAGAAGGGAACTCCCCAGCCTGTATGTATGCTGTGGATTTCTTCTCCCAAGGTGCAGCACCCTGCATTTATCTATGTTGAACCCCATCCTATTCTTGGCTGCCCACTTTTGTAGTCTGTCTAAATCTAGTTGCAGCCTCTCTCTCCCTTCAAGTGTGTCCAGCTCGCCCCACATCTTAGTGTCATCAGCAAACTTGGACAGCATGCTTTCCACCGCCTTGTCCAAGTCACTGATGAAGATGTTAATCGGTGTGGGCCTGAGGACTGAGCCCTGGGGTACCCCACTGCTCACATCTCACCAGGTTGAGTACAACCCATCCACCACTACTCTCTGGGTGTGCCCCATCAGCCAATTTTTTACCCATCCAACTGTGTAGGCATCAATGTCACAGTCACTTAATTTATTGACGAGGATGGGGTGAGAGACAGTGTCAAAGGCCTTCTTAAAGTCTAGAAAGACTGCATCTACAGTGACACCATCGTCCAAGAATTTAGTTAGTTGGTCATAAAAGGCAATCAGGTTGGTCAGGCAGGACCTGCCTTTGATGAACCCATGCTGATTGCCCCTGAGCACGATCTCCCCTGCAGGCCCCCCACAGATGTGCTCCTTGATGATTCTCTCCAAGATCTTCCCGAGCACTGAGGTGAGGCTTACAGGCCTATAGTTACTTGGGTCCTCCTTCCTCCCTTTCTTGAAAATTGGGACCACATTAGCTAGTTTCCAATCCCCCGGCACCTGGCCAGATGACCATGAATGCTCATACAGCCGGGCCAAGGGCTCCACGATGATTCCTGCAAGCTCCCTCAACACCCTTCGGTGGAGGGCGTCTGGACCTGCAGATTTAAAAAATGTCTAGCCCTTCCAGAAGATCCCTAACTACATCTGCACTGACTGAAGGCCTGACAGAGCTATCCCCAAGATTGTCCCTACCTCTGGTAGGTGGAATATCCCGGTCCCTGTCCAAGAAAACAGAGGCAAAGCAACTGTTAAAAATATTAGCTTTCTTGTCTGGCATAGCCACAAGATTACCATTTGCATCTTGCAGGGGCCCTACATTGCCTGGTACCCTCTTCTTGCTCCCAATGTACTTGAAAAAGGACTTTTTGTTGTCCTTAATTCTGGACGCTAGCCTGACTTCCATCTCTAACTTGGCCTTCCTAATAGCCCTCCTACAGTCACGGGCCGAGAAGGAGTACTCCTCCTTGGTGATAGCTCCTCCCTTCCACTGGTTGTACACCCCCTTTTTAGTCTTCAGGCATTCCTGAATGCCCTTGCTAAGCCAACGGGGTTTCTGAGCACTCTTACCCCCCTTGCTTCTCTCAGGGACTGTTATCCTTTGAGCCTGGAGGATCGCCCCCTTAAGGTATGACCATCCTTCATGGACTCCCATCTCCTCTACCTTCTGGGCCCTCTGTGCCTCCCCCACTAATCTCCTAAGCTCATTGAAGTTGGCCCTTCTGAAGTCAAGGGCTTTAGCCTTGGTGTAAGCCCTTGACGCCCTGCGTTGGATAGTGAAATCCAGCAGGTGATGATCGCTATTGCCCAGGTGGTCAAGGACCTGCAGTCCCCTCACCAGGTCATCCCCCCTGGCCAGGACCAGGTCCAGCATGACTTTACCCCTAGTGGGGCTGTGTACTTCCTGGATAAGGTGAAGGTCCTGTAATACAGCCAGGAACCTATGCGAGCAGTCAGATCTGGCTGTCTGCTCCTCCCAGTAAATGTCTGGGTAGTTTAGGTCACCCATGACAATAACATCCCATGACCTAACCACCTCCATAAGCTGACTGGAGAAGTCCTGGTCCAGCTCTTCCCCCTGGTTGGGTGGTCTGTAGTAGACACCCACCATAAGGTCTCTTTTGCCATGCCCACCTTGTAGTTTGACCCATAGTGTCTCTGCCTGACCCTCCTCTAACCCAAAGCTAATCTTTGATGATGTGAGATGCTCTTTGACATAGAGCACAACCCCCCACATTTCCTCTCTGTCCTGTCTTTCCTATATAGGGTGTATCCCTGAATGCCCACTGCCCAGTCATAGGTAGGATCCCACCAGGTTTCTGTGAGCCCTACTAAGTCTGGGTTCTTACTCACAATCAGGAGGCACAGTTCCTCCTGCTTACTCCCCATACTACGAGCATTAGTGTAGAGGCACCTGAGGCCTCCTGAGGGTGTACGAGCCTCCTTCCTACTCCCAGGACAGTTTTGGCCCTCTACTCCCAGGACATTGATGCTTACCTGGGCTTCCCTTCTTCTTGTCACCCTGCATGCTGGTGAAGCATCCTTTCCACTCAAAGCGGACCCTTCCCTCGGAGAAGCTAGTTTAAAGCCTGCCATACGAGATCAGCCAACCGAGAGGAAAAGATACATCTTCCCTTAGGGGAGAGGTGAAGCCCATCCCACTCCAACTAACAATAAACTGTATTTCTATTTCTTTCTCTATTATTTTCCAGGTTAATTAATTATAGAAAATATAAAGAAATTTGAGCACAGGGATGCTTAATCTATTACAAAGGATAAGATTTGAAGTGAAGTAAAAGAATGCAAGAATATTGTGCAAGCAACAGCCCATGAAATTTGCAGTCTGTGTGCAATAGAAGGTATAAGCTTAATTTTTATTTATAGTGAAAGCTCTTCACACGACTCTGACAGTGAAGTGGAAATAAATATAATTTAAACCTAGTTTATGGCCATTTTATATTTCCAGAGCAGCAATTTTGCTAAGCCCATTTTATAATGGCCTTAGTACAACTGAGAAAAAGACCTGAAGTCTTAAAGTCTGTTCAGTCAAATCCTGCATCCTTCACTCAGTAAGTGGGAGTATTGCCTTAGTAAAAATAGGCTTTTAATAATAGCTGCACACATTTGCATTACTTAGATCTGTGAAAATAATTATTTTTTTGGTTCAGTGACTGAAAAATTGAAAATTGAAGCAAAAAAATGCTGACTAGGTTCCATGCAAAATTAAAATATTTTGGTTTGTCTCACAGAAACAAAATATTCAAAATGTTTAATTTTGGATTCAATGAAATATTGTAAATCCATTTTGGCACTCTCAGCAAGACTGAATGAATGAAAATGTAACTACAGAAATAGTGCTAAGGGGCTCTGGTAACCCATGCTATCTAATAGCCAGTGGTTAAAGTACTCATCCATAATCACCATACTAGATGGTATTTTTCTTCAGTCTTCTTTATTGAAACTGTCCTACTGTATTTAAAATTCTGAAATATTCATTGAGCCAGAGAAAAAGAAAGAGCCTGGGAATGATGCTGGAACATGTTTAGGCCTGTCCTCTGGGAGTTAGGATATACAGATTCAAAGGAATGTAAACTTGGATCCCCCAAATCCTATGTAGTGACTCAACCACTGGTCTATTGGGGAAAAAGTGAAATCACTTTCTCCTTGCTTGTTATGTGAAGGTAGTCCTTAAAAAAACAAAAAACAAAGAAAAAATCTTATATATTCAACTCAAATTTCAAATCATCTTAAACTACATTTTATGCTGAATAAACAAACAGTTTGCTGGGAAAAATAATTAGCTCCAGTTATACTTATTGACTTTCAACCACAAAAAAATTATGACTGGCAGTGCTTTGAAGAACAGTTAAATGCAGTGCACTTCCTTTCGTATTCTAAATATACGCATTTCCTTTTTTCAGTCTTACCCTGGTTAAAAATGTTAATGTTCCCTTCATTGTTTAGTTTTTCATAATTATTTTAACATTGTTAAGTCATTGAGCAACATTTTCCTCATTATTAGTTACTGGAAATAACCTTTTATTTTACTCTTGCTTCAAACATCCTAGTCATAGATGAGCAGGATACAGAACAGGACACACCTATTTGCCAAATCTAAACATGTCCCAGTTATCATGACATCTTCAAAGTGCTCCTCTTCCTTCCACTTTGCCCCTGACCCCTCCTTCCACATACACACTACAGTTGTTTTTGATGTCAATGTATCTGAGTTCCTGGTTCTAGTGACAACCATCATCTAGATTAAAATTTTAAAAAGTGGAGGAATGATGCACGCTGTTCCCCCGCTTTTCTCTACAGACACTTGAGAACATATGTAATGTTAAACATGTAACTAGTTCACCTAAAGTCATTCCTTTTAAACCAATTAGATGATTTATGTATGGGTCTGTAAGGAGACAGGACTATGGGCTAAGATCCAAATCCAGTAAAGGACTTAGGATCCAGCCACATAGCACAACAGCCCCGTATAAGAGAACTTTGAGCCAGCTCACAGGTACTAGAACTATTATGGCTGAGAAACAGTTTGAGCAGGTACAACTTGCTAATAAACCTATGCTGCTCATTCAGTGTACTGCATACTCTTCCCCTTAGACATCTTAAGGGGAATTTAGGCAGAAGTTAATCATTCTGCAGCAAGCCCAGCAGATGCCCTGAAGAGGCATCTTATTAGTCTGATCTGAGGGGCTTTTTTGACATTTTTATCTAATCTAAAGCTGATTGAATAAGCTTTATATAAGAGCACCAAAAGAGTCCCACTGACATGTGTGATCTATACAGATACTGAGGAGCCAAGTCAAACTAATGTGCTGCTTCTTCTGGTAAAGCGCTGTTTGGTTTGTTTTTTTTCACATTTGTCAGTAAAAAAATTAAATTAAAAAAATGGTACTTTACTTTAAACTCTGTGTATGCCTGAGCTAAATCCAGCACATGCCCAAAAGAGAAATTGTGTTAGTTGGACCCAGCTTGCGCAGCATCTGTATAGATCAGGCATTTCAGCAGGGCTTTTTTTGCCAAAAATTGAATCAGCTATTAGATAAAAGTGTCAAAAACCCCACTGAAGTGTGCTGTGACAGGGGGCATGCTCAGCGAAGGGTCTCACCTGCCACGACTTGCTGGTTTAATAAACTGGTGTTCTAAACTGAAGGCACTATCCATGGCTGTCCCTACACTGTGGCCCATGCCTTGTAGATGGCATCCAGTTTGCTATCACAGCTCTGGCCTGAGGCCAGGCCAAACTCAGTCCACTGCTGGGCCTCTTGCATACTACCCTATTCAGGGTCACACTTATACCGCCCCCTCTCACTGGGCCTCGTGTACGTTGACCCTCACTGGGCCTTACTCGCTCTGCCCTGCTCCCTTGACACCCCCTACTCTGTGTGAGCCACCTTGAGCCTGCACTGTTTAACATCTTCATCAGTGACTTGGATGAGGGGGTGGAAAGCACGCTGTCCAAGTTTGCTGATGACACTAAGATGTAGGGCGAGGTGGACACACTTGAAGGAGAGAGAGGCTGCAAATAGATTCAGACAGACTACAAAAGTGGGCAGACGAGAATAGGATGGGGTTCAACGGAGACAAATGCAGGGTGCTGCACCTTGGGAGAAGGAATCCACAGCATACATACAGGCTGGGGAGTTCCCTTCTTGAAAGCACAGAGACGGAAAGGGATCTTGGAGTCATTATTGACTCCAAAATGACCATGAGCCACCAATGCCAGAGCGCAGCCAGCAAGGCCAGCCATACCTTGTCATGCATCCAAAGATGCATCTCAAGCCAGTCCAGAGAGGTGATACTCCCCCTCTGCAACATTGGTCAGGCTGCAGTTGGAGTACTGCATCCAATACTGGGCACTGCACTTCAAAAGGGATGTGGCCAGCCTGAAGAGGGTTCAGAGGAGGGCCACCTACTTGCTGAGAGGGCAGCAGGACAGGCCCTATGGGGAGAGACTGAGGGACCTGAACCTGTTCAGCCTCAACAAGAGGAGGCTGAGGGGGGGCCTGGTGGCTGCCTACAAACTCATCAGGGGAAATCAACAGCAAATAGGTAGAGTCCTTTTCTCCCCAGCACCACCTGGGGTGACAAGTAACAATGGTCATAAGCTGATGGAGAATAGGTTTAGGTTAGAGATCAGAAGGCAATATTTTACAGTTAGGGTGGCCAAAATCTGGAACCAACTTCCCAGGGAAGTGGTCCTCGCCCCTACCTTGGGCAAATTCAAGAGGAGGCTGGACGATCACCTGTCTGGGGTCTTGTGAACCCAGCATTCATTCCTGCCTGTGGCAGGGGGTCAGGCTAGATGATCTGTTCAGGTCCCTCCTCACCCTAGCATACTATGAAACTATGTCCCCCCTCTAGGGCCATACTAATGCCTCCCATCTGGGGCCACTCTCCTGCCCTCTCTCTATGGGCCAAACTATTGCCCCCTTCCCGGGGGCCTCCAGAATCTTACACCCCTGTGGGGCTCAGGTGGTTGCAGCCATGCCTAGCCCCCTTGCCTGGTCCTATGTCCAGGTAATCCACCAGGATGTGGGGGCTAAGGTTTTAAGGCACCCCTCCTCACCTTTCACCAGGGAGGTAACTAGCCTGGCATTTCTAGGGTACTGTCCCACCTTGGCCAGTCCCACCAGGCCACCCATCCCCAGCAGGGTGCAGTTTCAAGTCATACCCAGGACCAGGAGCCTCCTGCCATCCCCAATAGCTCCTTCCCTTACCTCCAGGATGTTCTGAGCAGCAGCTCAGCTGGATGTTGTCTTCTCGGCTGCCAACAGCAAACTGCTGCCTCATCCCTGTGATCCTGAACCTAAAATGGCCACCGAATCAGGGCTAGGCCACACCTGCCAGCTGCCTGCTCCCAGCTTTAAAGTGGCAGACACCCAAAAGTGCCCTGCCACATGCACAATCTATACAGATGTTGTGGAGCCAGGTCAAACTAATATGCTGCCTCTTCTGGTAAAGTGCAGTTTGGAGGGGAGGTTCACATCTGTCAGCAGCTCTACACTCAAAACTGATCTTGAAACCCGCAGTTGCTGCTCAGGAAATGCCAAAATTTTATAGGCATTTTATTGACTGAATCGTCTAGTTCAGCAGTTCCCAGACTGTGACAGATTGCTCACCACCAGTTTAAAACAATACAACCTTAAGTACCATCAGCAAATGTTTTAGTTCAACCTTAAGTACCACCAGCGATTTTTTTTTCATATTAAGTAATTATGATAAATCTGTTAACATGTACCACTGATAGGTTGTTTGCATACCACTGTTGGTACTCGTACCACAGATTGGGAACCACTGCTGTAGGTGCATCCTTGTGCATGCCAAGAACAGCATCAGACTTACCAGATTTAGGTGTCTACAGACTCCAAGAATTTTCTAAGTTTCCACCAGTGAGGTTCCTTGTATACCTAAAGTTCTGCTTCCATCTGGAATACTTCAGTGCAAAATAAATAAATAACTAAAAGCTTAAATAACCTATTACAAAAAGGTACAATTAAAAAAAAACCCTTTGCTTTCAGGGACTGATTTGCAGTCACTGATTTTCAGTAAATTCAAGAATATAATTAAGAGAAATAGAATGAGTGCATTGTTAATCTGTTCCCAAAAATTTTTAACTCTGAAATCAAATTATATTTTACTGCCATTTGTATTCCTAGTTATACACATTAGGGGATCAAATATGTTACCCACAGGTTCTTACACTCCTGCCCACAGAGTTGTTACACCCATAGGGCCCAGAGAGTTGTTACACATAGACTCCAGGACTCCCAGAAGGATTGTGAATTCAGGGGTGGAATGAGCAAAGGAAGGGCCTTCCATCAATTTCCCCTCTGTAGAGACCTGCCATGGCAGCTGGGTGGGGGGAAAAGGGCCAATGATGGCTGTGTTAACCCCCATGCTGCCTCATACCACACTGCCACTGCTCACCTTCATGCGGCCACTGGGTCCAGGTCCAAATCCAATCTAGGAAGCTCCTTGTGGTCCAGAATCAGCCTGCAAGGAACCTTGAGGCCTGGGGACACAAGTAAGTTTCACAGCCCCGATATACATATTAGAACAAACTTTATTAAGCAGCAACTTATAGGGCAGGATAGGAGTTCATCCTGAATACATATTCTTAATATTGTGTAGAGAGAAAACACAGCACTGTTCATATCTGGCACTAGGCCCCTGGAAGGCATTCAATTAAAGATGTGATGGTTTTGAACCATGATCCCAACAATCATGACTCCTGTCTTCTTAGATGTGCATGGCAGGAAGTGCAATTGTGGGACCGGGGGTCTTGCAGCTAGAAGCCCCTATCAACTGACCACAGGAGCCCCAATCAACTGACTGGCACCATGCATCCTAGTCTTTCAAGGCTGTTGTGTTCCCCAGGTTCAGAGCACTAGTCAGCTGACTGGGGTTGGCTACATGTTCAATTTATGATGGGATGGGAACTAGCCACAAAGTTATTAGACATTTTTTGTGTAATATCTTTGTGGCTTATTCCTTTTTTATAGCACCATTAATTGAATGAACGTATGCCTGGGTTACTACTTAAGATGTGAATAATTGGTTAATCACTTCTTAAGTGTAACTTGTGCCAGGGGCTTAGTACACAGTAATGAAATGGCTGGTAAACAAAATCTTTTACTTCTTTCCAGTAAGCACATTATAAATGGGTCTGAACTCATTCAGAGCTAGAAAATATTATGTGGGAGTGCTTTGCCACACTGGGGTCTACTTTTGTTCTATTACCTTGTATATTATATAAATTGTGTAATTCAGCTAAATAAAATATGAACCAAGTTGGAGTTAAAATTTCTAGTCCTGGTTGCAATAAGCAATACTAACTGCTTATTTTCAGTATTGTGAATGTAACAAAAAACTAGATTTGTAAATAAAATATATTTACATTTATGAATTAAGAACATAACCTTCTTTAAAATGCCAAGTTCATCACACTGGAATGCAGTGCATGTAATTACAAGAGCATATAATCTATGCCTATGCACATATGTTGCACCCTTACATGGAAAAAGTTGTTATTACTGCTTGACTTATGAGGTAGGGCTATGATTTAACTCTAGGGACCAGATTCTCTATGTGGTCCCTATGCCAAGATGGTTGTTACAAAATATTTTCTTTCTTTTTTTTTTCATCTGTCTTTTTGCTTGTATTTCTTTAAAAATAGGTGTGACCCAGAGTAAAAGTAGATAGAAAACATAATTATTATATTCAGAAGTGTGAGAGTTCATTTAATGTTATCCTACTTTTTTCCTGCATGCAATACAGAAATGACTAATTAAAAGAAATGTATCTCCTAAACTAGTGGCAAGAAGTTGGAGTAGCAATTTGGTAATTGAGCTTTGGGTGGGAGGCACTACTGCTAAATGTTCACATTTGCATGCAGGATTATTTACCAATAACTTTTATTACACCGGAATGGACCCTGCTACAGACCTCAGAACGCTAAAAATATTTCAAGGTTCAACTATTTTCTGTCTCATATCTTCTTCCAGGTTTTGATGTGGCTGAATAAAATAACTACAGTGATAGAGGAATCCATTTCTGCTAAAAAAAAAAAAAAAAGTTTGGTTTAAAGTGAACAAAGAGCTAAAAACACGGGGATTTAAGTACAAAACCTACTACTTCCTGTCTTACTAGTGGCCCCTCTTTCCCACAACTTTTTTTTGGCTAGTTTCAGTAACTCCCTGTTCAGCTTGCAGGTTTCAGAGAATCATACTCTCAGGTACCTCACTCAAACCTGGTTTCCACTGGGTAGCAGGGTGCCTGAGAATTAGCCATTGCAATACTCAGTGCTGCAGCCCTTATGTCTCTTTGTGGAATTAACCCCAAATTCTTATATAGAAACATAAACTTCAAAATGAACAAAAAGATTTTGGCAAGAGATGATCGAAAAAGTGCAAAATGAAACTATGACTTGAAAGGACTGATTCTGATCCTCAAAGGTAATTAGTCATCTATGACTAGATTTCAAAGAGCAGTCTGAGGTGATACTGAGCATTATTTTGCCCAAAATTTAGTTGTGTGCCTTGAGGACTGAAGTTCCAACCCCC
Source organism: Alligator mississippiensis (assembly GCF_030867095.1). Classification (NCBI taxonomy): domain Eukaryota; kingdom Metazoa; phylum Chordata; order Crocodylia; family Alligatoridae; genus Alligator; species Alligator mississippiensis. Next base: position 386,273,478 of record NC_081824.1, read on the forward strand.
AAATTAGGTGTCCAGGGTCCTTATACTTTGAATGGAAAGACATAGGATGGAATCTTATTTCACTTTGCACATCTAGACAGGACATACACAGCCACATAACTCCAGTTTCTGGCACTTATACACAGGTGGGGAACCTATTTTGATCAGTGAGGAAATAGAATCACTCTGCATGCACATACCTTCTGGAACTAAAATGTTGGAGGACCCATCCACATTTTAGCCCAACTGTCTAGCAGATAGGTCCAATGCAAGGAAGTAGGAGACCCAGGTTCTCAGTACTCTAACCAGCAGGCCACCGGGTTGACCCTTTTCCAGCCCTTCACTTGATACTTACCCTCCAGGAAGCCAAAAAACAGAAACATGAGGCCTGAGAGGTATCCATTTGGGCTAGGAGGTAGTGAACAAGGCAAATGGGTAAACAAGCTCAGTGAAAGAGCTCTGCTCATCTGAATGGGAGGAGCCCCTGCATTCTAGCTGGGGCCTTTGCTCACAGTAAGGCAAATATTTCACCAGGGCCAGCCCATCCATGCCTGCAAAACCTGTGGCTGCAGGGGGCCCTACAGCCAACGGGCCCTGTGCAGCTGGCCACTTGCCACTCCCCACCCCCGCTAATGCAGCCGCCGACTTCGTCAGTTGACTCGGCCTGCATTAATGCACAAACTGGGCACATACCCAGGGGCCACTTTCAATTTGGGGTCCCAGGATCCTCACCAGCAGGGAAGTGAAAGCCTCAGTTTTAAACTCAGTGTCCATTTTCAGTGCCAGATTTATAACTGTGCCTTTCACATTTGTTTCCTCCTCCACCAATAGGGCTGAGGGAGGGGGGCAGGGCTAAGGTCTTGCCTAAAGAGCCACACTACGCCTGCAGGCCAGGTAGCACCACGCCTGATGGGGAGGGGGCCAAGCTAGGCTGGAAGAGCCCTGCCTTACCTGGAAGGTTGGGGCCAGGCCAGCTGGGCCAGGAGCACTACACCATGCTGCACCTTTGTGGACTGCAGTGCTAGAGCCCCCTCAAAATTCATGTTAGCCCCCCCTGCAACTGAGCTCCCCCTCCCAGGGCCACCACCTGCTCACAGAGACATGGCGCAGTGCTCCCCAATGGGCTCAGCCCATCCTGGCCCCCATCATCTGTGGGGCTGCTCAAAATGGCCAGGCAGCAGCTCCCTGTATCTGAGTGCAATGGCAGGGAGTGAGACTGAGCCACAGGTGGCTGTGGAGGGTGCGGGGGAAGAGGGCTGTCTGTGTGTGGAGGGGCATAGGTGGCAGAAGTGGGGGCTAACTGACTCAGTCCCCCCAAATGCAGGGCAGTGGTGGGGTGGGGAAGCAGCCATGGCCTTCCTGCAGCTGTAGCAGGAGTGGGGAGGAGCACCCACAGGCAGCAGTGAGGGAAGGAGTGCTAGGGCTGAGGGAGAGTCAGGCACTTGGGGCAGGGCACGGGACTGACCCAGGGATAGGGATGGGGACAGCTCAGTGCCCACCAGGGCTGGGGCTGGTGCAGAGATGGGGCCAGTGCCAGAGCCGGGGCAGGGCCAGGGTGAGCTGGGGCTGGGCGTGGGACTAGGGTGAGCAAAGTGCCTGCCAGGGCCAAAGCCAGTGCACAGCCAGAACTAGGGCTGGTGCTGTGCCCACCAGGGATGGTGCCGGGGCCAGGGTTGGCGCAGCACCCACCAGGGACAGGATCGGTGTAATGCCCTCCAGGAATGGGGTCCAGGCCAGAGCCAGTGTAGCATGGTGCCCACTGAGACTGGGAATGGGGCAGAGCCCTGGGGCCAGCATGGTACTGAGCAATGCTGCAATGCTCCACAGACCTTTCCCCTCCCCCCTCACAAATTTTCCCCAATTTTTTTCAGTCTCCCCAAATTCCCCGCCCCCCCATCACTGCCGCCACTGCTACCGGCTTCTTCAGCCACTCACCCCCCGCCCCCCACACTGCTGGCATCTTTGTGGCAGGGAGCCCCAAAACAATTTCTTGCAGGGGGCCCCCAAAAATTGTGGGTCAGCCCTGTACCTCACTATTGCTTTCCATCCATTCTTATACAGAAGATATTAAACATAAGGTACAGTAGCTCATCTTCAAGAAGAGGGCTGGTGAGGGCTCTGGATAATGCACATCCTGGTGATTAGTGCAATTTGCTGGAGGAAAAACAGGTTTAAACCCTCTAGGTGGGAGCTCCTAGAACATGTCTTATGTTTCCCTGATAAGTGCCCTCTCTGCTAGCTTAAAATAGAGCTGGGCCCTCCTCCTCTTCTTCTTCTTCCTCTGGTTTTTGCCCAGCTACAGTTATGGAACTTACCCAGTCTGACGTGTATATGTGGGCAAGCATATGGGTTCACACAGCTGCCTGAACAGAGTGCTGCCCTGCCAATGTGCTCTTGGAGTGCATGCACATTCGCACACCCCAAGCTAAACCTTGAACTACGCACAAGTGCTAAAAATTGCAATTATATGCTTGTACATGTACCATTTAAGCTTAGAAAGTAGGAGTTAGCCCATAAGCTCTTGTGGTGGGACTTTGCCTTGACCAACACAGTAGGCAGTGTGATCCCTACAGGAAGCGAGGAGAGGGCTGAGGTGAAATAGGCAATTCTGTGCATCCCTGAGTTAGATCAAAAGCAGGGATCCTGTTTTTTTCTAGTAAAAAAAAATCCCCAATTTTTGGATTAAAAAAAGTACCCCCAAATCCACATTTTTTCATCATTAAAATAAAACACGATTATCTATCTATCTATCTATCTCTACAGAGGCACAGAGTCCATATATATATATATATATATATATATATATATATATATAATGTTAATTAATTTGTATGGACTCTGTGCCTCAGTAGAATGAGCATTCTCATGTGAGTAATAATTCCTGGCCCTTGCTCCTAGCAATGCTTATGAATTTGGCAATTAATAGTCATTGGATTAAATGCATAACAGCACTGAGAACAAGGGCTGGGCATGCTAGTTTTAAGCCGTGCCCTTCTCAGTGTGTAGGTTGTTTTGGTTCCCATTTTGAGGTGCTGGAGTCTGTCCACATACAGTCTAGGGAGTATAGGGACCCACATCAGGGTTCTGGATTCAATTTGCAGTGAGGTACTGTGTTGTCTAACTTAGTGACACTTAAGTCTTTTTTTGCGTCTAGCCCTTATGCTGATCAAAGAATAGGTCAGTAAGACAAGGACATTATATAACATGGATATAATGGTGAACAGCATTATTGACAAAATATGCAATTATCACTATCTGAAAAAAGAAGAATTAGTAACAATGAAAGTCTTGCAATACACATAAGTGTCAGTGGAATGAAACAACCATTAGCAGACGCCCACCCGTCTATATGAATAATTCTGATATACCAATTGTTTTAATTACCATGAAAGAAACTTAGCAAGGCGGTTGATTGGCAAGTCCTCTATCTAGGAAAGGGGTACTCCATATAAGGAGTGGCACCTTCAGTATAACATCCTAACATCCTCTGTATCCTATTAATCCTAATGATAATTTTGTTTTCCTATACATCTCCATCCAACTCCCATTTAAGCTGATGGGGGTCATTCCTTTGATTTTGATGAGATTTAAAAATCAAGCTTGGTATCTGTATTGATTGAAGTGATAATTATGATTCGGAAGTTGTGATGTCTTTATAACTGTATAAGGAACTGAATGCTAGCAATTAATTTAATTTACTTTGTACATGATACACTTGTATAATTTTCTATTTAAAAAGAGAATAGCATTTTATACCCCTTGAGGAAAGTTAAAACACAATGGAATATTTTAGAAGTGAAAATTTGAAGGCCTTCATTCTACAACATACACACCATATCAGAGTTTCTGAAAACTCAAAGAGGAATGACATAAGTCTGAGAAAGAGATAACACTTCTGAACAGAGCTGGTATTCATAATTCATACAGTTTAAGGTTAGAAATGTTATTATCACTTAGTCTGACCTCTTGCATAACACAGACTGTAATTTCCTGTTGAATCTGAGCATATTTTTTAGAAAGACATCTATTCTTGATATAAATAATTCAGTGATTGAGAAAGTATCACATTCCTTGTTAGCCTGTCTTTCCAGTGATTAATTGTCCTCACTGTCAAAATTTTGACCCTTATTTCTAATTTAAGCTTGTCATACTTTCAGTTTCAATAGTGCCACATACAGAATCAGTACTGCTTCCCTCTGCTATTCTGTAGCTTTATTTTATACATCCAAGGATTGATTGCATTAGCATTTTTAGCCACAACAAAATCCACTGAGTTCATGTTCAATCAATCAAGACCTCTAAGTCCTTTATTAGAGCCACTGGTGTTGAGGATAGAATCCCCACCTTGTAAATATAGCCATCATGCATTCTATTTTCTTAAATCTGAGACTTTCTATATGGCTGTATTAAAAACATGTTTGGCCAAGCGTTTATCTATATTATAGAACTGCCAGTGCAGCTACAGCAATGTTAACAGAGACACCTACCACCTTTGCTGTTTTTCTCTCTTATCTTGCCCTAGGGACTTGCAACAGACCTACCTCCCTACTTGTGCCACACCTGAGAACAAATGCACAATACTTTCCCACATGAAGCAATACCAACTCCTTTTCCCCCATCCTGTCCTTCCTGAACAAGTTAGACCCCACCATGACAGTATTCCTGTTATGAGAACTATTCCACCAAGTCTGTTATCCTACTGATGGGATTGCTCTGCACCTTCCTATTTTTCCTGCTTATTCTGCATGTTTCTTGAATTAATATATAGACATCTTAGATGACTAGCTGATTGTCCTGCTAATTTCCCACTGAAAACACTGTTAAAGCTTGTCATTTTGCTTTCTTATTCTTGGCCTTTATCCAGGTCACCTTGCTCTTTACTTACCTTTGGGCTTTTGTCTCTCTCCTGTTAAACCTAGCTGAAAGCCTCCTCACCAGGTAGCACACATACACAAAAATGTATATATACCCACATCCTCCCTAGTACAGCCCATACAAATATAGGCAGAAGGGGTACATCTACACATGCCATTAAGGCAATGTGATAAACTCTGGTGCAGTTTATATCAGAGTTTATCACAGTACTTTAATGGCACATGTAGATGCTCAAATTTGCTTTGGTCCAGAGCACATGTGCAGACACTGCACCTAGGACCCCAGTAGTCGAGCTGGTGTGGTGAAGCCCTGGGCTGGCAGCCTCGGGCTCCAGGTGCCAGAGTTGGGCAGTGGTGGGACTGGCTAGGCACAAGGGTGTTAAAGTGTGGGGCTGGGTGGCAGGCAGACCCTGCACTTTTGTACCCTCATGCCCCAGCCAACCCCAGTCACCATCTACATGTGCACTTCAGCACAATAAGTAACTGTGCTTTAATATAGTACTGTCCCCAACAATACTATCTTAGAGTGCAGTTAATTAATCTACTGTGCCCTAATACTGGTGCATATGTAGATGGTGATGGTTTACTGAAGAGCTAATTAGTCAACTCCACAGTAAAACACACAAGTAGATGTGCCTAGGAAGTGCTAGCAGCCATTATGCTGACAGATTCCACTTGATGCTACCTCCACAAAATTATTTCTTTTTTTCCTTACCTGCTAGTGTTCAGCAAGTTTACAATGTTTACAAAAGCTCCCCTGGTAAACTCCCCTGTTAGCTGAACCGTTGCCTGGTTTCTGTGGCATCGGTGTAGGTCTATCTATTATTTAGACAGTGTAAATGAATATATCTGATTTTGAAAAGTAAAGCAAAATATACATTATGGGCCAGACACTATTCACCTATTAGGTGCATAAATAGACTTAAGAGCTAAGTACAGACAGTCAAAAGGCCAGAGGCTGAATTTATTCAGTCTCTGCAGGTTAGTCTAAGCTGCAGAGATTGAACTGAAAAGCAAATGAACAGGCATTCACTTTTGATTTAGGTCATGCAGCCACATGCCTGCAGTGGCCCAAGCCAGAAGCCAGGGGGCACTAGAGTACACCTACCAGCCACTGCCAAAAGAAAGGGAAGAGAGAAGCCCTCCAAGGCTTCCTCCCCCCTACCTGCTGAAGCAGAGGTGATGTGGCCAGACCCCAGCCTATGCTCTGCCTGGGCGAGGTGGGGGGTGGGAGCCTGCCAGGCTGAGAAGAGGGGCAGGGAAGGTAGTGGCATTGAATTCATAAAAACCTGAACAAGAATAGTTCTTTCTCTGAAGTGAGCATTAAACATGGCTTGGCTGCATGTTCACTTCCTCTTCCTGTTGCCCCCGAGGTCTCTGGGATTTGCAGTCCACAATCACAGCAGCAGGATGCTGCAGGGTTGCTCACCACTTCTTCTTCCAGCTTCAAGGTGCCTCTGGGATTTGTAGTCCACAGTCACAGCCAGTAATAAGTTAAGTGGGGCAGAGCAGCTCCATACTCAGAGGAAGGGAAGCAAAACGCTCCCTCCCTGGCCCCAGACTGGGGGAGTCAATGAGCCAGCCAGTGAGGCTAGTAAGCCAGCCCTCATTGCTGCAGCTAGGGAGCAGAAGGGTGGGAACAGCCCACCACAGGGCTGAAAAACATGCTGGGATGCTAAGGGACTGTGATTTAACTTGAACCAGGAAGGGGTATTAGACAGAAGTTTCATAAACCAGTTTCATAGTTGGTAGGGTTGGAAGGGATCTAAGGAGATCATCAAGTCCTACCCCCTGCCATGGGCAGGAAAGAATGCTTGGGTCAAATGACCCCAGCTAGGTGGCTGTCTAGCCTCCTTTTTAAGATCCCCAGGGTAGGAGCAAGCACCATTTACCTTGGAAGTTGGTTCCAGCTCCTAGCTGCCCTGACAGTGAAGTACTGCCTCCTGATATCTAGCCTGAATCTACGCTCAGTCAACTTATGGCCATTGTTCCTTGTTACCCCTGGTAGTGCTTGGGAGAACAGGGACTCTCCTTTTGCCTGCTGTTCCCCTTGGCAAGTTTATAGGCAGCCACCAGATCCCCTCTCAGCCTTCTTTTGTGGAGGCTGAACAGGCTCAGGTCCTGTAGCCTCTCCTCATAGGGCCTGCCCTGCTGCCCCCTGATCATGCGAGTGGCCCTCCTCTGGACCCTCTCCATGTTGCCCACATCCCCCCTGAAGTGCAGCACCCAGAACTGGATGCAGTACTCCAACTGCGTACTGACCAATGTTGCATAGAGGGGTAGGATCACCTCCTTGGACCTGCATGTGATGCATCTATGGATGCATGACAAGGTATGGTTAGCCTACCTGATCACGTCCCCACATTGGCGGCTCATGTTCATCTTGGAATCAATAGTGACACCAAGATCCTTTTCTGCCTCTGTGCTGAAAAGAAGGGAGTTCCCCAGCCTGTAGGTATGCTGCTGGTTCTTCCTCCCCAAGTGCAACACCTTGCACTTGTCCATATTGAAACTCATCCTATTCTCATCTGCCCACTTCTGTATCCTGTTGAGATCTAGTTGTAGCCTGTCCCTCTCTTCTAGCATGCTCACTTCTCCCCACATCTTAGTGTCATCTGCAAACTTGAACAAGGTGCTTTTCACCCCCTCGTCCAAATCGCCAATGAAGATATTGAACAGTGTGGGCCCTAGGACTGAGTCCTGGGGAACCCCACTGCTCACATCCTTCCAGGTCAAAAATGACCCATCCACCACCACTATCTGGGTACTGCCCTGATTTGATCCAAATCAGTTAAGTCTGATACTACATTCAACCAGGTTTACCTTAAACCAGTTTCAGCCATTTTGAAACTGGTTTACGTGTACTGAATTTCTGTTCTGTTACAGGTTTAAACCAGTTTTTGACCACTTAAACCAGTTTTTGTGTAATGTCTGTCCCTAAGATGCTTAAGCGCAATTCTTTCCACTCTGCTCAAATCCCTGAAATACTGTTAAAACAAAATGTGGGTGGGTCCCGGTGGGTCCTTTTCATCCTTGCTACTTTTTGTGATTCAGCGTTCAGGGTAAGATGATGGTGTACTACAAAATTCTATGCATTAATGGATTTTTCAAGGACTCAAGCTGGGTGAACAATAATTGAACATAAGTGCCTAAGCCCACTTACAAACCTAAAAGGTAGAAGTTGGCCCCTTGAAACTAAACTCCAGTTTGGATATCAATGTATGGCAGTATTTTTCAGATATTATAAGACCTGGACCATAACTTTAGATTCACATAGCAAATGTTTGGTTACAAGTAAGCAAGTTATTATGGCTGTTTGCAAATGTTAAAAAAAGAGAAAAAAGAGAAAAGGTGCTTTATATTAAAAACTTGGCGTATTCCCATGTTGAGCCCAGCACATGCCCGGAAAAGGCAGCATATTAATTGGACCCAGCTCACCCAATATCTGTATAGATCAGGTGCTTTAGTGGGGCTTTTGGCATTTTTACTTAGTAGTTGATTTAATCAGCTTTAGATAAAAGCTCCAAAAAGCCCTGCTGAAGCATCCGATCTATACAGATGCTGTAGAGCTGGGCTAAACTAACATGCTGCTCGTTCCGGTAAAGCTTGTTTTTTCTTTTTTTAAAGTCTGCAAGCAGCCTATGGTTTACAGATGGTAAACTGATGGCAGTATATGTTGATTCAGGAAAAAAGAATAAGCATGATAAAGACAGCTGAGGAGCTAGAAAAGCTTAGGCAATCCTACTGAAAAAAATATTTTTCTATTATTTTACTTTAAAAGGGCCAAAAAATGCATGAGGTTAGGATTTAATAGCAGCACTAAGACCTTAGCAACAAAACAATGCTGTAGGAAAAAAATCAAATGAGAAAGACTCAAGTATGGAAAACTCTGAATCATGAAATTATTTTTTAAATTTGTTTTTAAAGCTACTGAAGTTCCTAGGCATCAGCAGATATAACGACAGCATTGGATGTGTTATGTGCATTGCATCTAATCATTACAATGCTTCCTTTTGTTTAATGGCTACAAATGTTTGACAGTCATTAGAAAGTCATCCAAGAAAATACTTCCCTTCCATGCAATGGTTCCTTGTAACAAACTATTGACACTGGGCTTTCTTAGTGATTCAGCTGGCATTAGCCAAAGAAAGGTTTCTTACAAGCTGCACATGCCCTTAAGGGTCCTTTAAAATGAGCACAGAAGCTCGTTGTTGTTACTCCTTCACACATTATTAACAGAGGCTTAATAGAGAGAAAGGGGGCTGTTATATGCCTACTGCAATTAGTCTTTTCTCAGTTAATTCAAATCTTTATTATGTCCAACCAGAAGATGGATTAATTCAAGATGTAAGGAGATTACTAGATCACTCCTTGTTAGAAAATGCACTCAGAAAACCATCCCCTGGAGTCTCTCTCTACTGTAATAAACAAATTGTATTAAAGAAATAGTACATATTCCTTCACATTGAACATCATTTCATAATTCAATATTTTTATCCTGATATTTTAAATTGTGCTTGCCAGTTAATCATAAGGCTCCATGAAAATACTGTCTACCCCACTGTGCTGATGTCAAGCAGGTTCATTCTTCCCACTGTATTTATCCTTTTCCTTCTTTGACCCACTTGCACTCATGTTATACTCAATGGGCACCTATACACATGCTCAAGGGAGGGCAGGGACAGGAAGCATTTAATTAGAACGGCTCTTGGGAGTCTTATATAGTCAGTGTCTACTGTAGTTAGTGTCCTGTGTTTCAAAATGGTGGCGGGGCACTTTAACTAAAGTTTGTTCAACAAGCTTTAGTTAAAGCACCCGTGCTGCCATTTTGAGACATGGGGACACGGAATACATGAGACACTGCAGCACGCTGGAGCTTTCTAATTAGATCACTCCAGCAGACTCAATGAATCAAGCCTGCTCCAACACGTTCTAATCAGAACACATTCTAACCAGAATGCACTCAGCAGTACTTGATTCTAATTCTAATGAATTTGTAGCACTGCTTTGTTATAGTCTGCCAAACCCTCAGCTTACATAAACTAGTCTTGTTGCTCTGTGGGGTCAGGCCAACACTCAGGATCTCAATATTGTGCTGTTAGACAGGAGGGAGTGGTGTACAATTGCACATACACACACACACAAATCAATTAGGCGCGCGCACACACACTCTAGGTGCATACACCCCCACCAGGTGTGCGCACACACACGCGCACACACACACACACACACACTACCAACTCAGGCACATACACATCCAAAATTACCAGCCTAGGCACATGCATACCTATTACCAGTTCAAGCACCTATACGCTATACACACTAGAAGTTAGAGAAAAATCAATTGTCAATACCCACACACCCAATACACATACATGGATCACTAATTCGTATATCACACACATGATGACATATATATGTGTGTGTGTGTGTGTGTGTGTGTGTATTCACCAGTTCACACACATACCACCCACCTACACATACACACAGGTGAGTTCCTAATTTGGAGGGTACAGTGTGTGTATGTGTGTGCTTGGGGTATTTGGGATACCTAGGGTGCTTGGTGACTATGGGAGGAGAAATCAAGGGTCAAAGATCTCCAGCAGGAGGGGAAGGAGGGAGATGGATGGGGTTAAAATGAGAGAGTGAAAATTCCAGGAGTGAAAGTTCCTGGGGCCAGGATTAGAAGTGGCAGACTGGAGGGGAGCTGGGGTTACTTAAGGTCAAATGGCCCTAGGGTTACTCAAAGTCATTGGTGCAAGGGAAAAAGCCCGGTGGCAAGGAGGAAACAGCTAGGAAAGGGAGAGAGGCAGAAACCTGGGAGACTGGGGCTGGAAACTTGAGGCAAAAAGCTAGGAGACAGGGGCTGGAAATTGAGGTGGAAATCCAGGAGATCAGAGGTCAGATAAGTGGTGGCAAGGAGGAAACAGTTAGGAAACAGACAAAAGCTCAACTTGGGTTTCAAAATAACAGGTTTATTAAAGAGACAACGCACTACACAGCTCCATGAAGTTATTGGTTCCTACACACACACACACACACACACACACACACAAGCACTCACAATCGCAGCAGGAGAAAGAGACTCAGTGGAAGAGCTGGAGTCCAGGTAGGGAAGAGAAACAGAGTCCAAGTCCTTGGTTGAAAAGAGGATGGGAGTGATAGCTACCTATCCAGGCTGGAAAGGGGTCTTTGTCCAGCAGGTGTTGTTGAGAGGGGGTTGCCAGCAGGGCTTCTGGGTGGACAGGTGGTGTGGTATGGTGCTGGTCCAGATGAAGAGGGTGTCCCACTGCGTCTGTCTTCACTGCCCCCTTTTGTAGGGGCAGATCTTCTATGACCCCAGTGGCAGGAGGCCTGCCCAGGCAAGGACTAGCCCCTGGTGCACTGAGCATGTGCATTCCAGGTCAGGACATGCAATTTCAGGTGTCTGTAATGGTGGGTTGAGTGGCTTCCGCAGCAGTCTTTGTCTTTCAAATCTTGAGCCAGGGAGGGTCAATACAAGGTGATGGTTGGGTTGTTGAGTTGATGGTTCATTCATTCAGAGGGAGCTATTTTTAGACCTACTGCCATTGTCTCTCAGGCACCCTCATTCATCCCGGACAAATTTACATAGGAGGGGTAGGTATGAGTCATATAGTTACAACAGAGTTACAATAGGGTATGCCCAGGCAGGGGACACAAGATGGAGACTTGACAAACAAAATGGAAACTTGACATGAATTATGTTAACTTACATATATAGGCCTAAATCATATAGTATTAATGTTGAACAGTAAAAATTAACATACACATAATAATTATATAATATAAAACAGTGGATATCCATAATAGGGCACTTATTTGAAAAGAAGGAGAAAAAAATAAATAAAACAAAAACAACTTGCTACCAAAATAAAATGCTGAAGCTTATCCTATGTCTTAGCTCACTTATACTTATCTATAGGGAATAGGGAGAGAAAAAGTCAGAAATGGTTAAGGGAAGGGAATGTATTTTTAAATTTAAAAAAAAAAAGAACAACTGGGGGTTTTGCTACATTGTTCTATGGATGTGAATAACGTTAGGCTGACTCATTCCAGCTGAGGAGCCAGGTAATTAAAACTATTGCTAGCATAATTCTGCACCACTTATGACCACACACTTGCACCTTCTGTGCTGCTTGTTACAGCTATATCTGTATCAGTCTGTTGTGCACCTGATCCAAAGCCTGATGAAGTCAATGTAAAGGCTCCCATTGACTTCAGTAAGCTTTGTATCAGGCCCTAGAGCAGGCATTGGCAATATTTCAGGAGCAGCAGGCTGAAATAATTCAGCTTGGTCTGAGGCAGACCAGCCCTTATGACTCAGCTGTTGCCATTGCCACTACTACACCACTGCTTCTTCTCCCAACCACCTAGCAGCTGACACTTCTCCCCATGCCTGGTCATCCTGTTGGTGAAGCCCCTCATAACCAACTTGTAGCAGGAGCCCCCACCACCAAAACACTGTAGAAACCCCTGCTTGTGGGCCCAATGGAATCACTCCATAGTCCAGATCCAACTCTTGGGCCATAGGTAGCAGAGATTTGCCCTAGAGAAATTCTGAGCAACTCTCCAGTAGTGCTTCTGCTGGATCAGAAATTTGCATATGTTTTTTTATTATGGCCCACCGAGTCATCTCATAGTCTGGGAGAAATATGTGCTGGCCCCCAAATCCATTAAAGTGATGATGAAGACTAAAGAGAAACATAGTAGAATGGGAAGCCAGTGTAGCAGTTCACATGACTGCAAAATTCTTTAGTGACTTGAACCTACTGTTTAACTGCTTTGAAGGTTTTCTGCCCTAACGCTGACCCTGACCATCTAATGTGGTTGAGAAGATGATTAACTCTGCTTTACATTCGATGCTAACACAGGTTTAAACATCACCTCATTAAATTGTAGTAGCTAACTTACCTTCTTAGCCAGAAAGTAGAGAGTATGCAACTCTTGAATATCAAGTGTAGGGCAGATACTGATCTGGTGTAGATAATAGTATCATGGGGTTAGTTAATTGTAGATTCCAGGGTTAATTAATTACTAGGCTTTTACTTATTTTCCTGGACACAATGGCTAAGTACAGTCATTGAAGAAGCCCAAGGCGGAAGCATTCTAACTATCAAGATTTACTCTAAGTGCCCACAGTTAGGTGGAGAGGAAGCAGAGCATAATTTTGTGGGAGTGCGGGGGGCTTGGAGCCTGACTGCACTGCCCAAACCCAGCAGGTAAGGGGGCTCTCACATGCCTCCCAACATGCCCTGGGCTGCTGAAGACTACCAAGTGGAGCTGAAAGGCTGAGCCACCCCTGACTGGCTGGCAGGGACATCACAGCCACTCACTTGGACCTGATGTGGCAGCGGCTTGTCATGGCCATGAGCTATCAGCCACCCACCAAATGTGAGTGTCCCGGATGCCTAAGTTCTGTGTATGTGTGTGTGCCTAAGATGCCTGGGTTATATGTGTGTGTGTGTCCTGGATGCCTATATTCCCCCTCTACCAATATTGGAGGCCCTAGGTCCATACAGCAGCAGTCTGTCCAGATCTGTGAAGCCAGGGCTGAGTAGCTTCTCACCCACATAGACTGGGAGCCCTCCCCAGATGAGCATGGCCAGAAAGCTTTGACTGCCCCTACCATGGCACCAGCCCATGATCTCCAGCCCAGGCTGCTTTTGGCCCTGCATCACAGGTATCACTGCCTACAACACAGGCTGCCCAGGCACTGTCCCCCTTTCCCTCTCCCTCCCCAACTCTTCCTAGAGGCACATACCAGGGTTGTGGGGGAATCCAGCCTGAGGAAGAGAGTTGCCTCATTTTAATCAAATGCTGAAGCTGCTAAACTCTTAGTGTGTTTATTAAGCAGAAACTGTAGATCATTGCCTGCTCTGGAAGTTGGAACCTTCTTCTCCGTTAACATTGAGACAGTGGGAAAAAACCCTGGCTTCACCAGGCAGTTATGTTGCTGAGCGGGTAGAAGGTGGACAGGCACAGGGGCTCGACTTAACAAATATGAAACTATGGAGTGCCAGCGGGAATGCTGTTTGCAAAACTGCCACCCCTTATTTTAAAGAGCTAGCAGGCATCATAGCTCAGCCCCTGGCATGGATCTTTGAGAATTACTGGTGCTCTGACAAAGTGCCCAACGATTGGAAGAAGGCCAATGTGGTGCCTATCTTCAAAAAAGGGAGGAAAGTAGATCCGGCAAACTACAGACCCATCAGCCTGACCTCTATCCTGGGAAAAGTCTTGGAAAAGATTATCAAAGAGGCCATCCTATACAGGCTAGCTGATGGCAATATCCTGAGGGATACCCAGCATGGGTTTCTTGCAGGTAGGTCTTGCTTGACCAATCCCATTTCCTTTTACGACCAGGTGACCTATCACCTGGAGAAGGGAGAAGAGATTGATGTCATATATCTTGACTTTAAAAAAGCCTTCAATCTGGTAACCTATGATCACCTCTTGGCAAAACTGGCTAACTGCGGCCTCGACCTCACCACGATCCACTGGCTGGGGAATTGGCTCCACAGCAGGACCCAGAGGGTGGTGGTTGATGGAAGTCAATCATCGTGGTGCCCAGTGATTAGTGGGGTCCCTCAGGGCTCTGTCCTAGTGCCTTTACTTTTAAGATCTTCATCAATGATGTAGTCATTGGTGTCAGAAGAGGGCTGGCCAAGTTCACCGATGACACCAAACTTTGGGGTAAAGCATCCACACCTGAGGACAGGAGGGTGATCCAGGCTGACCTTGACAGGCTCATGAAATGGGTGGATGAGAGCCTGATGGTGTTTAACACTGAAAAATGCAAGGTTCTCCACCTTGGGAGGAAAAACCTGCAGCATGATTATAGGCTCAGCAGTGCTACGCTGACTAGCACTTCAGATGAAAGGGACTTGGGGGTCATGACTGACCACAAGATGATCATGAGCCTTCAATGTGATGCTGTGGCTAGTAAAGTGAGCAAAATGCTGGCCTGCATCCATAGATACTTCTCAAGCAAATCCCAGGACGTCATTCTCCCCTTGTACTCAGCCTTGGTGAGGCCGCAGCTGGAATACTGTGTCCAGTTTTGGGCTCCACAATTCAAAAAGGATGTGGAGAAGCTTGGGAGAGTGCAGAGGAGAGTCACGCGCATGGTCAGAGGTCAGGTTAACAGACCTTATGACGAGAGGCTGAGAGCCATGGGACTCTTCAGCCTAGAAAAGTGCAGGCTCAGGGGCAATCTAGTGGCCACCTATAAGTCTGTTAGAGGTGTTCACCAGGATCTGAGGGAACATCTGTTCACCAGAGCGCCCAAGGGATGACAAAATTGAATGGTCACAAACTCCTCTATGACCGTTTCAGGCTGGACGTAAGGAAGAACTTCTTTTCTGTCCAAGCCCCCAAGGTTTGGAATAGACTGCCATCAGAGATGGTTCAAGCACCCACTTTGAATGCCTTCAAGACATTTTTGAATGTTTATCTTGCTGGGATACTATGATCCCTGCTGACTTCCTGCCCCTGGGCAGGGGCTGGGCTCAATGATCCTCCAGGGTCCCTTCCAGGTTGAATGTCTATGATATCTATGAAATCTATTAAATTAAATGTCTGCCTATTTTCAGAGGCTGCGCTGCTCCCCTGCAATGGGACCCAGGCCCTCAGTGACCTGGCCCAGTGGGCAGGTGGGCTACCCCACCCCCATTCTGAGTGCTTCTTTCCCTTCTGGGACTGCCCTGGAATCTCTTTGGGGCCCTGTGCCTATGCCAGCAGCTTCCAGCAGCCAGGACTAGCTACTCAGCCCTGGAAGGTGGGTTGAGTCAATGCCAGCCCTGGCATTGGGTCTCAGGCAGCTTGGTCCCTCTTCCCTCCCCTCCCGCAATGCTGCTTCTGAGAGTAGGCCCCACCAGCCACCTACCTGGCTCCTTGGACCATGGGTCAGCAGCTCCCACATGCCATATCTCCTGTTCTGGGACCCCACCATAGCCCAGCACCTTCCAATCAATGTGTAGTGTGTAGTGTTCCCCCATGGTCACCATCCAGCTCTACCCCACCCTTCCTCCATGGGACTCTAGGTCAAGCTGTCCCAGGGAGGAGTCCCTGGCTGGGGCTGTCCATGCTGAGGGAAGAGTGGGCAGCAGGCTACCCTCCCACTCTGGCCTGGTAAGGCAATGGTCTCCCCAAAGGAGGCAGCACTGACACCACTCAGGGGTGTCATAGATGGATTCCAAGTGGTCTTTGACCTGTGCATAAACTCCTTATCCTGGGACTATGATTTTCTCACCTCTGTAATGGTGTGTGAGGCCTCCCTCACAGAGCAGCTGGTCATCTATAGACCTTATTCTCAGACCTTCACAGTGGGTCTGCACAGCTCATTCAAGTGCTTCAACACTACAAGTGCAAGCAGTTGCTAACTAGGGCTGTGCAAAACAGCACCATTTTGTGTTGACTTCTGTTTCACCATTTCAAAAGGGCAGTGTTTCATTTCATCATTTTGTTGCATTTCGAAGCACCGTTCCATTTCATTTCATCTAAACTGTTTTGTTGTTTCGACGTGTTTCGACGTTTCACCCATAGGCTATAAAGAGGAATCATGAAAATGCCCATAACTTTGTCATTTCTTGCCTGACAAGAAATGAAATGAAAACAAATTAAAACAGTAGGAATGGTAGCCCCTGCTGAAGCCGCAAAGCCTGTCAAGTTTCAAGGAGATAGGTATAGGCATTTCTGGGAAACTGCACCTCAAAATCTTGAAAGCAAAACTGGTGTCACTTGTAAGTGTGAAGGCACAGGGGGGTGAAAACAGCAGGCATGGTATCCCCTGCTGAGCCCATGAAGCCTGCCAAGTTTCAAGGAAATAGGTGCAGGGGTTTCTGGGAAAATGCACCTCAAACTGTTCAAAGCAAAACTCATATCACTTGCCAGCAGCAACAGTCTGCTGTCATCCTGCACACAGATCTGGGGGTCTGTGCCCCGCCAGGAGGGCTGTGGGGCTGTGCTGGACTCTTCCCAGGGAGCACAGACCCCTGGATCTGCATGCGGGATGATTGCATGCTGCTGCTGCCAGCTGGGGCTAGCACCAGCACCCAAGTCTGCCTGGCACAGCCCACGCCAAGCACCGGGAAGAACCCAGTGCTGGCGCTGGCCCCAGCTGGCAGCTGTAGCCTGCTGCTATCCTGAATGTAGATCTGCCCCAGGTGGCCCAAGAAAGATTTCCACTTCTAATCCCAGACCAAAAGAAAATCCTTATTTGAGCCCATACACTTAGTACAGTGGGCATGGGGGGACTGTCAACTGGCAGCCTGGCAAGCACAAACTGTGCTTTGGGCTGGACAAGACTCTGGGAAGAGATGTCCAAGAGAGTCCCCCAGTGCCGTGTGGTGGACCAAGAATGATTTCTAGCCATACTCTCAGCCCCAAATCCAGTTCCTTATTTGGGTCCATATATTTAGAACTGTGGCTGGGGTGCTGTCAGTTGGCAGCCTGGCACGGCCAAGCTGTGTTTTGGGCCAGGCAAGACTCTGGTCAGGAATGTCCAGGAGAGTCCTGCAGTGGCACACAGGCATGGTATCAGATAGGTCAGAAAGGATTTCAATCTGTAATCTCAGCCCAAAAGCCAGTTCCTTATTCAAGTCCATATACTTAGTAGGCCTGTGTGAGTCAGCAGCGATCCAATCCAGCTTCGGATCTGGCCGCTTCAGATGGCCACGATCCGATCTGGAGCTCTGGACTGGGTTTCCACCTTGATCTGGCTGAAGCGGCTCGGAAGCTTTGGAGCTGCCTTGGAGATCTGGCCATACGATATAATGGGGGAATCAATTAAATATCTATAACTTTGTTGTTTTTTGTCCAATTTGGATGAAACTTGCAGGGATGGTAGTCTCTGCTAATAGTATGAAACCTGCCATATTTTAAGAAGATTGGTTCCGGGGTTTAGGGGGAACTGTACCCCAAATTCTTGAAAGCCAAACTCATGTCTTGGCTGTGTGTTACACCACAGGGGGGTAAAAACTGCAGAGATGGTGGCTCTCACAGAGGCCACAAAGTCTGCCAAGTTTCAAGAAGATTGGTGCAGGGACTTTGGGGAAACTGTACCCCAAATTCTCAAAAGCAAAACTCCTGTCACATCTATGTGTTACACCACAGGGAGGGGGGTCAAAACTGCAGGGGTGGTAGCTCTTACTGAGACCACAAAGCCTGACAAGTTTCAAGATTGGTGCAGGGTTTTGGGGGGAGCTGCACCTCAAGCTGCGGACAAGCAAAACTCATGACATGAGTGACCCTGTGTGTGTTAAGGTGCAGCAGGGTGACAGCTCCAGAGATGGCAGCCCCTGCTGCAGCCATGATGCCTGCCAGCTGTTGAGGAGATCAGTGCAGGGGGGTTCAGGGGCCCTTCACCCCTAGCTGCTAATGGACAAAACTCGTGCCATGGGTGCTTGTGGGACTGACTGTGTCCGTCTTGGGGCAGTTGATTGTCTGTATTGATTCTTTCCTCTCCTTAGCCCGGTTTTGTAGGCGCTAGTTGATGGCAATTAACTGGCTACTCTAGGGCTGGTGCGGTGCCCACCAGGGATGGTGCCAGGGCCAGGGTTGGCAAGGTACCCACCAGGGACAGGGTCAGCATAACACCCACCGGGAATGGGGCCCAGGCCAGGACCGATGCAGCGTGCCCACCGAGACCAGGAATGGGGAAGGGCCCTGGGGCACGAGTTTTGCTTGTCCACAGCTTGAGGGGCAGTTCCCCCCAAGCCCCTGCACCAATCATCTTGAAACTTGGCAGACTTTGTGGCCTCAGCATAGGCTACACCCCTGCAGTTTTCACCCCACTATGTTGTAACACCTAGATGTGACATGAGTTTGACTTTCAAGAATTTGGGGTGCAGTTCCCCCAAACCCCCTGCACCAATCTTCTTGAAACATGGCAGGCTTCATGCTCTCTGCATATTCTACCACTCAAGAAAATTTCATCCAAATGGGACAAAAAACAACAAAGTTATAGATATTTTATTGTTTCCCATTAAACCCTATAGCCAGATCTCCGAGGCAGCTCCGAACCACTTTGGGAGCTCCAAACCACTTCAGGAAGCCTGATGAGGCCAGCACTTCAACCCGGATGTGCTGCTTTGGACCCTGAAGCATCCAAAGCTTCTCCAGATCCAAAGCTCTGTCCAAAGCCTCTCACAGCCCCAATACTTAGTACAGTGGGCATGGGGAGGCTGCCAGTTGTCAGTCTTTCATGAACAAATCAGGCTTTGGGCTGGGCAAGTCTCTGGTCAGAGATGTCCAAGACAGTCCTTCAGTGCCACAGAGGCATGGCGTTGGGTAACCAAAGAAGGATTTCCAGCCATAATCCCAACCCAAAACTGATTCCTTATTCGATCCCATATACTTAGTACAGTGGACATGGCAGGGCTGTCAGTTGGCAGCCTGGCATGCACGACCTGCGCTTTGGGCCAGGCAGGACTGTGGTCAGGGTTCTTTGGGACGATCCCACAGTGACATGGACAGGAAGTTGGGGGTGCACCCTGCCCTGGCTGGCCACCAAACCATTGCCAAACCTGGTCTTTCTCCAGTCTTTTTTGCCTCCCCCGACTTCCCCCCCCCCCCCCCCCCACTTTTTGACGACACCTATTTTAAAACCCAAAAATGGGGTTCTACCTGAGCTAGAGGCACTCTTGCTTCCTCACAGATTTTGGAGATTAAAGGAGTTGCCAACATTGCTGGGTGACAGGGAAGCTGCCAATCTCAGTGCTGTCCCCACACCCTTTGCCACCACACAGTCCATCAGGCTTTCCAATGGGCCTGTGCATCAGGAGCTTCATGCCTCATCTGCCAGCTTTGCTGGGGTGCTGGTTTTAGGGTGACCCCACTGGTCACCCAGGCAGTTCCCTCATTGCCAGGACAGCTCCCCCTGCCACCAACCATGGTAGTAGACCATGGTACTGTCTCCTCATCTCTCTGGACAAAACCATGTCAACCCAGGACTGACCCAGGCTCGCCCAGCTCTGGATTGTAACAGCCACATATAACAGTGTATGGTGATGGCTGTGATGAAATTTTCTATGCGGCCATTGCACCCAGCTCTGGGTTGTCTCTCAGCCCTCCCTATACACTGTTATATGTACCTGTTACACCCCAGAGCTAGGGCCACCCCACACCATGCCTCTGGCACCGGGAACTCTCCTGGACACCCCTGACCATGTGGGCTTGCCCAGGAAGGATTTCCAGCTGTCATTCCAGCCCAAAAACCAGTTCCTTATTTAAGTCCATATACTTAGTATAGTGTGCATGGGGGGCTGTGAGTTGGCAGCCTGGCATGAACAAACAGTGCTCTGACTCTAGTCAGAGATGTCAGAGAGAATCCCCCAGTGGCACAGAGTTATGCGGGGGGGGGGGGGGGGCTAATAAGGATTTCCATCTCTAATCCCAGCCCAAAAGAAATTCTTTATTCGAGCCCATATACTTATTACAGTGTACATGGGGGGCTGTCAATCAAGCCATGTTTTCGGCTGCGCAAGACTCTGGTCAGAAGTATCCTGGAGAGTCCCCTGGTGGTACACAGCAGTGGTGGATGCAGGGTATTAATTTACATATTATTTGGTAAATATGCATAGCTAATGAAATTCTCTCTCTTTAGAATGTGTAATTCATTAATAAGAAGCTTTTATTGGGTATAGATTAGCTTTGAAAAAGGAACCAGGAATAAGGACCTGGGACTTAAAGGAACAAACTGCAGCCTCATGGACCATAGCATGTAGCCTTGGTGTTGGCCACTCCAAAACAGTGGATGGTAAGAAGGCCAGTCACTGCCAGCCAGGGGTCCCTGTCCCACACCACCATGGAGTGGGGGGGAGGAGGCGGCTGTGTGGTGCAGATGTTCCTTGACCTTCAGTAAAGGCAGGCAGTTTGAAATTCAGGGAGCAAACCCTAGCATGTGGCCTGGGGCACCCCAAAACTGTGGATGGTGAGAGCAGGCCACTCTCTGCAAGCAGGAGGTCCCCCACAGCCTCAGGCCCAAGCAGAGGTGGGGACTGCAGGTAATTTTGCAAGTGAACTGTTCCTGGGACCTCAGAAATGTTGGGGGTGGGTGACTGATGAACAGAACAAATAAAGGGCATGGCCTGCCAAGTGCAAGTCACAGATAAGCAGGCTTTTCCCAATTCTGGAAGAGAACCCTAACATGTAACATTGGGTGCATGTGGTACAGGTCAGGTAGCTCTGGGTAATTAATCATGGATAGGCCTTTGACATACCAGGCAGTAATGCAGGAATGAGGATTTGTCTCTGTGATCTGCTTGCTAGGGCTTGGCTTCCTCTATTCTTAACAGGGCAAGCAACAAAAAAACAATAATATTGCTGGCCCTAGAACAGTCGCATCTATAGGAAACTATATAGTTTATTGAACTGGGCAGGTGTCTGTTCAAACTCCTGGAAAGCCAGGTTTGGAGGTCTGCCTCAAGGCACAGACAGATGAGAGCTGTAACCTGAGCTGTGGGGGAACCAGAATTGACATGCAGATAGGGTTACTGTGAAATGCTGATAGGATAATGCACTGTCAGATTTCAAGTCTCCCCTCAAAAAGCAGACCTGAGGTCCTTGGACTGTGCAGCATAACATGACGAAACCATGTCTGACTCTGTATGAAAATTAAAAAAATAAAATAAAATTGCTCAATCAAAAAGTGAGTTGTCACTGATTTCTCCTGCTTTGGGGTGCCTCTCACTTCCAAACCACAGCCCCTGCCCCCCCAGTGCTGCCACTGCCCTTCACTCCCAACCTGCAGCCTCTACCCCCGAGCCCTGCCGGTACCCTCATCCAGAGCCCGAGGGCCCCAGCCGGAAAGCAGCTTCATTGGAGCACTGTTAATGTAGACAAAGCAATTCAAAGGGGGTCTGGGTTTTCGGTTGTAGTCACGTTGGCTACAAATTAAAGTCCAGATCCTATGTGGGCTTAAGCTTTAATGACTCAGCATGTGATAAAGTACAACTTGTCTCATCTTGTCTCGAGTTTCTGAGGATGCTAATTAGACAAAGGAAACAATCTGACCTAGCATCATACCTTTATATACTAATCGTGGCCAGATATTTACAATTCTTCTAAAACCATTTTTTAAAAAGATAAATCTTGTAAGTTCTTCCTAGAAAAAATTCTCTACTTCAGTGGAAATTCTTTTGGAGTGAAGTCTAAAAGATTGAAGTATAAGAAAGCACACATATAGATTAATATTCGTTTCAGGTATGCTCATTCTTTTAAAAGTACCAGGGCACTTTGGCTAGTTAGCAGTATGGAATCAGGTCTCTATCTATCCACTTAGAACATCTCAGAGAAGGGAATTTGAATACTTTTTTTTTTTCCTATCGGTACTCTAGTTAGACTTAAAACTTGATTCCTGGAGAATTTCTATTTTCTACTAAAGCAAGTATTTATGCTCAATGGACATATTTTTCCACAGTTTCATGTACACACTCATAGTCATTAGTTGTGCTTCCTCTAAAACGATCACTCTAGAAGACCAAAAAAACATAAACATGATGCCAAATGTACCATGTATATACTGCATGGGGACGTGGGAAAAGGCTGAGTGGCTTTAACCGTAGCGAAACAAGTGCTATATTTGAACACAGATTAGGAAACCTAAGGCAGACAGTCTACCAAGAGCAAACATGCAGAAATGTTCTCTTTGCAGTGGGAAAGAGCAGCAGTAGATGATGACAATTTAACAAATGTGGATGAGAATAATAACTGGGCAGTGAGTTAAAACAGGGAATAGGCTGAACTTAGAAAACTGAAAACAACTGTCTTGTTAGGGCTCATTTAGGATGATGGGTTTATCCCTTGCAGGGCCTAGCCTCCAGTTCCAATTCTAAGGGTAAGATCAGCAGCTCCCAATCTGTGGGATGGGTACCACTAGTGCTACACAGACAACCTGTCAGTGGTATGCATTAACAGATTTCTTATAATTACTTTATATGACAAAAATGTGCTGGTGATACTTAAGGTTGTATCATTTGAAATTGGCAGCACACAATCTGTCAGAGTTTGGGAACCACTGGGTTAGATGATTAACTATGTTCTATTACTTTTAATTTCATTTGTCCAATATAACTTAGCCATTATGGTGTTTCAGACTTGAAACCTTAACTCTAGAAGCAATATAAATACCATATGTTAATGTCTGTGCATTACAAAGAAAAGGGAAGCTGCTTTCCCCTCTTTGATAACCCACTCCTAACCATTTTATGGGTGTGTCACCAATCACAATAACAGTTATTTATTTATTTATAAATTTATAAAACAGTCTTTCAAAGATGTCACAGTTGCATACACATCATTTAAAAAACAGGATTAAGAGAACATAGATTAAGAGAACTAAACCAACTATGGCTATAAACAGATATGCATTTGAAACAGTCCAAATTCTGCTTCAATTTGGAGCCCTCCGCATTTGGATCATTTCAGTGTTGTACAGATGTATGTCCTCTCTTCCCTCCACCCATCTCCCCCTTCCTGCCCCTAGAGTGCTTCAAAACAGCTGTGACGGTATGCAGTGGCAGTGATCTCCAGCCAGGAAATGTGATCAGGCTTTAATTGGTCCAGTCCAATCCAACAGTGCTTTGCTCCCTTCCCTCCCATGAGGGGGTGAGAGAAAGCGGGGCAGACAGCCAATGAGCACTCACCTGTGTATTTGTTTGTCCTTGGGAATCTGGGATCCCTACAAAAGGCATGCAAGGAATTCTTCTCTCCAATTATCTGGAGAGGACAGCTGAGGACAGGAGAATGCTCATTGGCTGACTACCTCTTCCCTCCTACCTCTCCCAGTTTGGGTAGGGGGAATGGAGCACAGAAACTCAGGAGAAGTGCATTCAGCATCTTGTAAATGGTACACCGAACTCACCCATTGACTGCTGCATTAAATACTGTGTATCTTTAAATACTTAGTATTTAAACCTGGTTTGGAAAAGGAAATTACTAAATACCAAATATAAGATGAGGCTATTTCCCCCAATCAGCATGGGGAAAAAAGCTCCTCATCTTACATTCACATGCAAGGAAACTTCATTAAACACACTGTCTATCATTGAACTTCTGCCAAAAGCAACATGTGCTCAGTAATAAAAACCAAATATGAGTTGATTAATTGCAGCCATAACTGAGCATGACTATAAAACATGTGGACCATATTGGGCAAGCATACTGATGGGAACCTTTATTTTGTGGCCCTTAATAAAATGAGTGGGTGTTCCCCAGGGTCATCCTGGGGGGAGGGAAAGATGTGTGAATCAGGGTGACCACTCTGCCCATAGGCAGCAGAAGTGGGGGCTAATGGGGCTAAGCCCCCACAAACACAGGGCAGCAGATATACCCAGGGGGCAGCCCAGCCACAGGGGGAGGGGCGCACGCACACTTGGATACCTGCACTTTCGCAGCCAGGATTGCAGTGGGTCTGGCTGCAGGAAGATAAGTTCCTTTTAATCAAGCTTGGGAGAGGGAGCAGTTTGAGAGTGAGGTAGGAGCAGGGTGAATCATCCACCCCTGCCCCGCTCCCTCCTGCACTTTGGTGATTGCCCCATGACACGTTCACGGTGAATCAGGCCCTGGCTGGGCCGGGTTGTGGGGCAATCGGAGCCCAGCGGCTCCTCCAGAGTCAGCATAGCACCGGGAAGTGAATGTGGGGCACATGGGTCCCTGATCTTTGCATAGGGCAGAGGCAAGCCACAGCTGGGCTCAGCCTCTGATCCCTGCATGCATGCCTCACTGCCGCCACTGGTTTGAATGTGGCACGGCACCATGTGCCTCGCTGCCAGGAACTGGCACTTGGCTTGGAGGTATTGCAATACCAGGCTGGTACCAAGAGGACTAGAGCCAGCCCTGACACCATCCACTTAGTGCCAAAAATGTTACATTTGATTATAGCCAAAAGGCTGATATGTTGATGGGAACTTTTTTCTTTGTTTTTGTTTTAAGGAAAAATTTTCATGTTCCAAGCCAAATCAGTCAAATCAATTCCAAATCCATGAGTCATTCAAGAACCATAAATGCCCCTACTACTGGCAGACATCCTCCACCCCCACCTGGGGCTTCAGGTGTTTCCAAATCATTTGGTGGGCATCCTACGTGCAGGCCCAAGCCCAGAGTTTTGTGGTTTAAATGCCCCAAGTTTCACTTGCTCTCAGCCATATGGCTGCAGGAGCAAGCTAGGGAGGAGTTTCCCATTTCCATAAAGTGAGCGTAAAGCCAAGATCATCCCACTGGAAGTGAAAGTGGGTGGTTAACTATACATTACCTCCATGGGTACTGCCCCATCCAAGAAAAGCAGTTATCCCCAGTGACTAGGAAAGCCACCTTCTTGGTCACAGTGTTTCCCCTGCAAAGCTAGTACAGTCCATCTGAATAAAATATTTGATAGTGCTCATTGCACTCAGTCCCCCTCAATGCCAGTTCTTTTTCAAGTCATGGTAAGCCTCTACATTGAATATATTTTTACTTCCTTTTCACTTCCACAGCTCAGCTGCACCTTTCTTCTCTATTTCCAATGATTTCTGTTTCTTCACCAGCCTCAGAAGTTTGGCAAACATCACCGAATGGAAACCCAAACAGTTCACCCAAAATCCCTTTGTCACTCCTGGACTCAGCCTCTTGCATATAGTCATTGTGGTCCTGTTCTCCATGGGCATGTATACACATGCTCCAGGAGATGTGTGGGGTGCTTTAATTAGTGCAGTTCTGAAAGCCACATGAATTAGAAGTGCCTGCAGCATCATGTGAATCAGAGTCCCTGTGCTGAAAAATGATGGTGTGGCACTTTGAACTAAAGCTCATCAAACGAGCTTTAGTTTAAAAGTGCCCCAACACCATTTTTCAGCACAGGGATGCTAATGCACATGATGCTGGAGTTTTCTGGAGTGCAGTAATTACCATGCTCCAGCAGACTTGATTAATTATGTCTGTTCCAACACATTTTAATTACAGCACATCAGAGCAGCCCTCCCTACATGTGTATAGGAGCCCCATGAGGTGAAGCTGGATGAGGTTGTCCTGTGCCTCATCAATATATAAATTTTTGGAGGATCCCAAGACTTGTAACAAGAACACCCAGTTCCAGTCATGAGTGGGGAGCTAATTAGTACATGGCTCCTTTGTGTACACACACATCTTGGCTCCTGGAGTACACACATCTTGAGCAGTGCTAAGCTGTAGGGCTACTATAGCTTGAATGCTGTTGATCTGCTTGGGCCCAGCCCAATGAACTATGTGGTTAATCATGAGCCTTTTTGGCTTTAGACTAATATCATGCATAGTTTGTTCTATATGTAAGCAGGTACAAAAGTGTTCCTGGGAATGGTCCTGCTTTGAGCAGGGGGTTGGACTAGATGGCCTCCTGAGCTTCTTTCCAACCCTAATTTTCTATGATTGTATGGAGTGCCTGTACTAAAACTTGCAGCAGTTTCAAAGAAGGTACAATGCGTCAATTCTGGATGAATTAAGTCTATGGGTACCCATAGTCATTTGCCTATATACAGATTTCTACAAGCATGTCTTTTTTAAAGTCTGTGTCTACAAATTTGCTTTTCAGTTCCATGTGCTCAGGGAGAGCAGTGTCTGACAGTAAGGAAATGGGGAAAGGGGCTGCAGAAAGAAAAAGGTGGGGAGGGGTTGCAAAGGGGAAGAGGGCCACTTGATTACCCCAGATTTATTTGCCCTGATGTAGCAGAGAGACAGGAACAAATTCAAGGCAAATCTCCAATAATTAGATTCTATACCTGGAAAATGATAATACATTTCCCATACACAGAATCTAATTATTTGGGGGCGGGGGAGGGAAAGGGGGTGTCGTGTTATATTCAGAGTTAACTTGTATTTGAATAAACATGGTAGGATTATTACTATTGGTGTTGTATGAATTTTTGGTTAAGGTAAACCAAGGTATTCTTCATGACTGGATTCATGCTTAGATTCCCATCCAATCTGTTTAGAAATCTCATCAGAGGACAGAATAATGGGGGAAGATTCTATACCACTAATTTGGTGCATAAATGCACTTACCATGTAAGTGCAATCCTATTCTATCTTGTTCAAGTCCCTGAAAAACTGTTAATATGAAAGGTGGGTGGGTCCTTGTAACAGAGAATCCTTGCACTGTTACTGAAAGGTGGTGTGGCCCTTTTAAGGGCAGGATCTTTATAGCACAGGCATCAAACAGAGTGGGGGTTATGGAACAGACCTGTAGTCAGGTCATCTAACAGGGGCGTCACCTGACCAGACAGGGGCTGGGCTTGAGCCATAGAAGCCCAGAGCCTGAGCTGGTTAGGCAGTAGGGCTGTATGAAACAGCACCATTTCATTTCAACTTCCCATTTCACCATTTGGAAGGGACAGCATTTTGTTTCATCATTTCATTTCATTTTGAAGCACTGTTCCATTTCATTTTGTTGAAGCTGTTTCAACGTTTCGCCCATAGGCTATATTGGGGAATCATGAAAATGCCTATAAACTTTGTCATTTCTTGCTTGATTCAGATGAGAATTGCAGGGATGGTAGCCCCTTCTGGTGGCATGAAGTCTGCCAAGTTTTAAGGAGATAGGTGCAGGGATTTCTGGGAAACTGCACCTCAAACTGCTGACAAGCAAAATTTGTATCACTTGCTGGCAGCAGCAGCCTGCTGTCATCCTGCACGCAGGTCTGGGGGCCCGCAGCCCCCAGGAGGACTGTGGGGCTGTGCCAGACTCCTTCTGGGGGGCACATGCCCCTGTATCTGCCTACAGGGTGACAATAGGCTGCTGCTGCTGGCTAGAACCGGTGCTGGGCGCAGCCCATGCCGAGCGCCGGGAAGCCTGGTGCTGCTGCTGGCCCCAACCGGCAGCAGCAGCATGCTGTCATCCCGCATGCAGATCCAGGGGCCCGTGCAGATCTGGGGGCCCACACTGCAGCAAGCCTGGCTTCGAAACTCAAAATGTTTTGAACCTTTCAAAACGTTTTGAGTGCTCTCATTTCATTTCAAAGCTGTTTCAAAGCCTTTTGTTTCATTTTGATGTTCCTGTTTCAAGCTCAAAATGTGTCAAAACAGCTTCAAAATGAAACACCCACTGAAATTTCGCACAGCCCTATTCAGCAGTCTAACCATGAAAGCCATGGAGTGAGGAGCTCCTGGCAGCAAAGCAGTGGGGCTTCTGAACTGACAGTGGAGCTGGAAGGAAGCAACTCTGCAAACCTGGGAACAAGGGAGAATTACCTGGGGCAGAGAGAGGCTTGTTTAGGCAGGTAAGTGGCCTTTATTTTATGCTATACCCAGAGAAGCTTTGGGTGTCTGCCAGAGGGCTGAGATATTTTTGGTTTAAATTGCTCCAAAGTGGATTAGTCTTGAGCCCTATGGAGGGCAGGCTCAAAGCCTACTTAGAAAGCCAGTACCCCAGATAGTGGCAGAGCATGGGGGCTCCAGAGCCCAAAGCCCAGATTGGGGCAGAGCATGGGGGCCACAGGGCCCAGAGCCATAATAGGGGTGGGATTGGGGTCCAGAAACCAGGTCTAAAACAGTGGCCTTTGACTAAGGGACCAGCCAGTGAATGGGGCAGAAGCTAAGAAGGCTGAAATCCCAACAAGGGAAGGAAGGACTGAGGTGGCCTGGAGACTTAGGGACAAGTGCCCCACCTGATTGGTGACTCAAAACACCTGCAAGGCATGGGAAATGCTGTAGGGGTGGATGGAGCCATGCAATTAGCCCTTAAGGCAGGCTAGGTTGGGAGAGTTGACTGCCAGAGAGAGGAGAGAATACTTTAGGCTCATCATTCTCTGAGGGCAGACTACTCCCTTTCATAAAATTTCCATCAGAACATGGCAGGTGAGAAGGCAAGGTGAGACTTTGAGAGATAGGGCAGAGAGAGAGCCTAGCAGGGATGAGAAGGCCTGCAGGGGGCATCATAATGGTCCTCAGGCTCCTAACTTGTTACAGTTCTCCTCCCTGCTGTTTTTTATGACTTAGTGTAAAGGGTAGGATGGTGACATGTTACAAAAATAGATGCATGAATGGATTTTCAGGGGCTTTAACAGAGTACAATAGAATTGTATTTTGGTACCTTTGTCAACGTAGACACCCACTAGATAGAACAAGATCTGGCCTATTGTTTGTCCCTGGCTATGTATATGCACTTCGGATCCTTCTGAAAACCCCGTCTGTGTCTGCTGCCAGCATGCTGGCCTTGACAAGGGTGGTAATGATTCAGAAGGGTCAAGAGGATACAGCAGAAAACAACAACAACAACAATAGGATTGCTGAACAACAGAGTTTTTGATAAGAAAGTGGTTAGCCACTGCCAACACGGCCCATTCTTTGCCCCCAGGATGACACTGAGAAGTCCCAACATGGCAAAGATGACCAAAACTGATGTCAAGATTGAAGGTGATCTGGAAGAGGCTTAAAAAGAACCAGGGACAGTGGGAAGCTAAGTGAGCTCTGCTAACATTTTGACTGAATATCTTCATGACAGATGAGCAGTAAGGTAAACTTACCCAACACTGCATGCCAGAGTAGAGTTCTGTACATCGTGAAGTTCCTGACATAGTATTTGTAATTTTACAGAGCTGCAGTCAGACCTATTAAGTGTGGGGTGAAACAAGCCCAGAGTAGAGCACAATATTCCCCTGCTGAACAATGAAAAGCCAGAGTGGACACCTGAAGGGTGTCAATATTATATCCGTAGGTAGATCTGGCAAGTTTGCCAAGTACATTGTTATTGGTCTTGATTTTGGCAGCAAGTCTTCTCAGCTGGTTGTAGTAAGCCAGAGATCTATCAAGAACAAGGCCAAGATAAACCAGATATAAATTATATTCCAGTGGGAACTCATTGAGGGATACAATCAGTTCCTGAATTACAGAAGTAGAAACCCCAAATTAATTTCAAAGCGTTCAAGTACCAGTTACAGCAGTAGTTGGATATAACTGTCAGATCAGAATTCAAAAGTGTTTTTTAGGTCAGAAAAAAATGCATACCCATGCAACTGTCATCAGCATAGATGAATTCATGGATAAAAATATTATGTAGATCACAGGAGTACAAGTGAAAAACAGTTGGTAATAGTAGTCAACTTTGTGACAGTCATTAAGTAGAGATTTCCATGAACTGGTTGGCATCATTTCTATGACCTGTGAAATTTTATTTGCACCAAAGTTCTACAATATGAACAAACTGACTCAAGAATATTCTAGATAATTTTACAGTAATGTCAGTGTGCTCTATCTTGTTCTGGGCAGGCAAGATACTTTGACAAGATATGTTATCTTGTATTAGACCAACTGAATAGTTGAATAAAAGATATCATACATCTACTCAAAGTACTTTGCCTGCCTATGTCCTTAGACCAATATGGCTACAACCAAAACCCCAGTATCGTGTTCTAGGCAGAAGTCAGATCAAGGAACTCGGAACCAGTTTCTTCAAATTTTTCTGGTCCATTTTCAATAGGTGTCATTAATTCAAAACACCGGAGCTATGAAGAAACTTTCCTGATGTGTTCCTGTCTGCTGTTCTCTACCAGAACACCCTGTGTCCGCTGTTCTCTACCAGAACACCCAACTTTCCCCTGGAGCAGTGCAGGGAGATGGCAGAAGGGTGGCTGGGTGTGCTGGTGGCCAAAGAAAGCAGCGGGGATGATGCACGGGGCACTAGAAGCCTCGGCAGGATCAGAGAAGCATTGGATTGGGTGCCTCTGAGCTGGGGCAGCATCTGGCCAGCTAGCAACCCACCTGGGCTTCCAGCACTCCATGCACCATCCCTGCCACCTTCTCCAGCTGCCAGCAAATGCAGCTGCCCTCCTGCCACCTTCCCACGCTTCCCCAAGGGCAAGGCAGTCCATTCCCAGGTGGCAGCAGGCATCCTGCCAGCCACAGGAGCCTGCTGAAGGCTGAAGCGGTGAGGGGCCTGATCTTTTTTTTTCCCCTGAGGAGCCTGCCCACCTCTCCAACAACTGCAGGGCAAGCTGAAAGATCAATGGCATAGATTAATGGCACCCCCAGCTGCTGGAGAGGTGGGCAGGCTCCCCCCCTCCCCCCCCAAATAAATAAATAAATAAAAGGATCAGGTTTCTCACTTCTGCCTTCAGCAGGCTCCTGCAGCTGGCAGGACAATCATGTATATAGAGTGATGGAAACTGAAATGGTGAGATTTCAATTAAAAACTCACCAGTCCAATTTAGGGAGCATAGACTACAACCCAAAGGACTAACCCCCCCTCACGTGTACAAGTGCCCCTTGGTACCACAGGCTTAGAATCTGGCAGCATCTACTCAGCCCTTCACCTTTCTTAGATAGATGAGCTGAGTTCAAAGTACCTTACTTGTGTGTTTAAAAGACAGTATGGGGAGATCTGTGCACACGACCCTAAAAAAGGTCCTGGCTGTTCAGAATGGACTTTGAAATAGCCTGTGACACATTTCATAAGAGAAAGGCTTGCTCTTTCTCCCCTGCCTGGCTAAAACTATCCCTCCACTCCTTAGTATTCTATGCATCAGCTATGGGATCATTCAAGGTGAAAGGCAATGTGTGAATGTAAGGTATAATGAGAATTAATAGTTGTAAAAGTCATGTGTAAGGTCTCCTGCAGTATAAAAGATGACAGCCATCCACTTAACATGTAAGACTGGGAAGTTCTGCTTTGAGCAAATCAATCTAATTAAGTAGTAGTGGCCAAATGTTTATATTTAAAATACATAAAAACAATCCCTTGTAGTATGAATAGATCCAACAGTAGAAAATAAGGCACAGCAATATCATGGAGTCATGGTTAATGTGACAGCTTCTGTTTATCTTAACTTTCGGTAGCTTTAAAAACGAGAACCAAGAGGGAGGAAGCAGGAAGACAATTTAGTGTTCAAGAATAGCTGGTGTGAAAGGAAGGGAGGTTTCCCTTTGCCGTGTGAAAAAGATAACTTGCAAGGTCTTGTTCTCTCTTTAAATATACTTTATGCCATTGACTGGAATTTACTGAGTACCTGAACATTGAGGGCTTTTAAAAATATTTATATGAGTAAAAATCTTGTTTAATATTTTTTTAAACAACATAGATCTTACTGGTACATAAGGTTTTGGGGATTTTTTTATGGCAGGGATTCATACCAGTGTTACTGTAAATCATTCAGACAAATATATACATTTGGATTACATGGCTATTTGCTATTAGTCTTATTTTGTCACATGTTTCATATAGTGATTTTCAAAAGCCATAGTTGCTATAATGCATTGTAAGCTCAAGCAAAAGGTAGCCAACAAGACTCATAGTTTTAAATATTTAACTTTTTATAATCATATCTTTTTTTAGAGGGACAGATTTTCCAACAGATTCAGGTAGACAGTTGGGCAAATGCCCAGTTCTAGTTGTTTAACCATAAAATAAGAATAATGATTGCACTTTAGGTATTCAGGCTACCATTAACTTTTCTGCATTCTTGCCACCAATATCTAATTCACTAGTATGAAATTAGTATACACACACACACAAATACAACCATGAGAGTTATACAGATAGTCTATCATAGTAATAAAGTTGGACACTTGAATTGCATGTCAGTGCCAACATTTATTCTCTTACTTCCCTTTATTCTCTTAGATCAATAATGAAGCCTGCACTTTTCTGTGGTTGATAGAAAACATATTCCTGAAGAAACCTTGAGAAAGTACTTTAATAGCTTAGCTATGACTTTTCTCGGTGGAGCCATTTGGCTACATCAGCACCTTATTCGGGCCAGATAAAGTTTAATATTTCCTCAGACCTTGGCTTTGATTTATGAACAGGTTAACAGGTAAACATTGTGTGCTTGTTTGATGACAACGTGTAGTGTGAATAAAGCTTTTATAGGAGGCAGTGTATTCAGCACAGACCTGGGACTTATAAGGCTTACCTCCTATTCCACTTTATCACCATCTCACTGTTTAATGCAGAACAGATCCAGTTTGGTTTTGGAGACTCCACAACAGGATTGAGGTTGACTATATAAGGAGCCTAAATGCCTAAACCCAGTCAGTTTGGATTACTTTCCCAAGGTGAGGGGTCTCAGTTTTAGACATTGAGTGTTGGGGCACTTACATTAAATGCAAGTGCCCCACCACCAAACAAGACTGGATGCTTTGTCCCCTTCTGTAAAATGATTATAGTAACCGGCTACCTCTCTGAAATGGTGCTACAAAGCTGAGCTTCTTAACATTTGCAAAGCACTAAGAAATCATCCCATGGACTTGCTAGTTGTTCATAATTGATAACTGAAAAATATCAAGAAGCCAGGTAGTGGTAATCCTAGTGAAGACTTATGGGGTCATTTATAAAAATGACTACTTTGTCTTAGGACTGCACTGGGATATTTTAGGGCCAAATGCTCAAATCAGAACTTTCACTGAAATCAGTGGAGCTGTGTAAATTTAGCTGAGGATGTGGCTATTATTATTATTATTATTATTATAACAGCTTCCCAACCTTAATTCTAAAATCAAGAAGCTGTCACATGAGCTGTTCATCCCAGTCCAAATTCAGAAAAACCTGTGCATTTGGGAAAGCACATAAGCATCATTAAATATAGGCTCTAACTAAATCTCAGCACAAACTTTCATACTGTTCTGAATAGGAATGGACTTAAGTGAATGCTTAAGAGCTTTTCTGAACTGGATCCTTGTCTTGATTTTTTTTGTTGCTGAAAGTTGACAGGTAAATCTGAAAGTCTCTGATTTTTTAGAAATGCCCTTATGCAGCCTGTGCTTAGGGATGGGCTCATATCATCCCAATGTTCATTCCATCTAGTACACATTTCCTAAGCTGTTTTTGCCATTGTAATTTTCACAGCACTCATTTCTTTGCCATCCAAATTGATTTTGAGTGATTAGAGAGCACTGCTCGCATCTACAGCTAAAGCAATAATGTTTCTGCCAACAGCTAAGAATGAAAGCTGGAACAGTACTCAAAATACATGTTCAGAAACATATCCATAGGGCAACTTCCTGTTTTATTGGCAAATCTACTTTTCTACCATCTAATAAAATTGTTTGAACCATGGAAGCTTAATACTGCAAAGAATATTTGATGCCTTGTTGGAAATATCATACGTTGAATCTGAAGAAATTCATTATACTCTTAGCTCATTAATTCTTTGCACTGAGAAAGCACAGTCTCAGTTATCCACTTGGGTGTCCACTTCACTCATCCTGTCTAATAATTAAATATACAATATTAAAGCAGGATCCTTTTCACTTTATGAACCCAAATGGTACTTAGTCTACTTCCTACTGCATCTAACACCCACAAATCACGGTTTCTTGCCTAGCTACAACTCCAGAACTTAAGTGTGTATGGCACAACATACTTGCCTGGCTAGAGAGCACCCAACTGAGCATGCTCACTAGCCATGGGGACACTTGTGTGTTTGCTGTTACACAGCTAGTGAAATGCCATGTGAAGTAAAATAGGATTCTGAACCAAATGCTCCTTTTTCATTAAGAAATGGGGGCAGGAGAGCAATCCAGGCTGACCTTGACAGGTTCAAGAAATGGGCAGACGAGAACATAATAATGTTTAACACTGAAAGATGCAAGGTTCTCCACCTTGGGAGGAAAAACCTGCGGCACCCTTATAGGCTCGGCAGTGCTACGCTGGTTAGCACTACAGATGTAAGGGACTTGGGAGTCATGATTGACCACAAGATAAACATGAGCCTTCAATGTGATGCTGAGGCCAGTAAAGCAAGCAAAACGCTGGCTTGCATCCATAGATGCTTCTCAAGCAAATCCCAGGACGTCATTCTCCCCTTGTACTCGGCCTTGGTGAGGCCGCAGCTGGAGTACTGCATCCAGTTTTGGGCTCCACAATTCAAAAAGGATGTGGAGAAGCTTGAGAGAGTCCAGAGAAGAGCCACGCACATGATCAGAGGTCAGGAAAACAGACCTTACAATGGCAGGCTGAGAGCTATGGGACTCTTTAGCCTGGAAAATCGCAGGCTCAGGAGTGATCTGATGGCCACCTATAAGTTTATCAGGGGTGTTCATCAGGATCTGGGGGGGACGATTGTTCACCAGAACGCCCCAATGGATGAATGACAAGGTCAAATGGTTATAAACTTCAGCAAGACCGTTTCAGGCTGGACATAAGGAAGAATTTCTTCACTGTCTGAGCCCCCAAGGTCTGGAATAGCCTGCCAATGGAGGTGGTTCATGCACCTACATTGAATGCCTTCAAGAGAAATTTGGATGCTTATCTTGCTGGGATCCTATGACCCCAGCTGAATTCCTGCTCCTTGGGCAGGGGGCTGGACTTGATGATCTTCCGAGGTCCCTTCCAGCCCTAAAAAAAAAAAAAAAAAAAAAAAAAAATCAATAACACATGTATAATATTTATGCCATAACTGGGCTTAAAACCAGAATTAAAAAATGTCAAGGAAATTAGAGACCTCTGCTTACCTCCAGAGTTGCCTTCCACAATGGTATCAATAATCATAGCTCAAAGTGCAGTGGTGTCTTCAGTCTTCTGAACATCTGCCATCAGGAAATTATACCTGAATTATTGTAACAGTTGATTCTTACTGCCTATAGATCTGCCATCAGATGCCAGTGACTCTCAGAGTTGCTACCAAGGCAAAGAAATATTTCTGCATGTTAAGTACTGAATAAGAATTCTCCCAAAACCAGGAATAAAGAGTCAGCGTCCAATATTTTAAATCTGAAAATTCACCCAACAGAGTAGAAGTATATTTGATCAGTTTATAGTTCTTCTCTGGAGTTGGAATAATCCAGGTGGAAAGAGAGGTGGTGTCAAGACTCAACTATGTACCAACGATGCTGGCACCATCAAGACCTGGCAGAACAAAGTTAGGATTTCAATTAAGTTTCAGGAATTTGTAACATTAATTCAGGATCTATAGAGAAACCTGGGACTGGCAAAGAAAGTAAAAGTTTGTGTCAGGTTAAGAACAATTAATGGCAGGTCAATTACAGTAAGCCATATTGCATTATAGCATCTTCCCCATTAATTGTTGATGTTATGTGATAATCGATGAGTGCTTATTTGACTCAGCCAAATGCTAATTAATGCAAGCAATTCACTCACCTAAATGGTAATACAGTATTCTCTCAACCATTGGGTATTTTTAACTGGAAACATTTATGTTGTTGTAACTACTGCTAGAGTCTGAAGAAAAGTAGCATGTCTTTTGGTCAGCATACCTCTGTGTGATGGTTGTGGGGTTTGGTTCCTTCATTTGTTGGCTGTTTTGTTTTTTTAGAAGCAAGCAGTGACAACGATGTGGACAGGACACATTTGTGAAGGGAGAAGGCTACCTCTCACACAAAATCAAAGAGTTGACAAGAAAAAAAAAAAGATAAGGAGGCTTAAAAGGGGAATCTAAGTGGAGGTGGTGGTAGAAACTACAGAAGACGGGAGCAGAATAATAATATGGGGAAAATATGACAAGTGAGACAGGCCTAGGAAAGTGAGCGGGAGAACTAAAGAAAAAGTGTCAAACTCTTGAGACAGGGGTGTAGGTTGTAGCCGTGTTGGTCTA
This sequence comes from Alligator mississippiensis, assembly GCF_030867095.1. Classification (NCBI taxonomy): domain Eukaryota; kingdom Metazoa; phylum Chordata; order Crocodylia; family Alligatoridae; genus Alligator; species Alligator mississippiensis. Next base: position 386,309,845 of record NC_081824.1, read on the forward strand.
AGGACATAGGCAGACAAGGTTCTTTGGGTGAATCTGATATCTTTTATTAGACCAACTTAAATAGTTGGAAAACAATTATTAAGCAAGCTTTCGGGTTCAAAAACCCTTCGTCAAGCTAAGGAAGTTTCAGCAGTTGGTGTGTGCTCTTCCTGGATGGAATGAAAAGTAAAGAAGCCAGAGGCTGGGCTGGTATGCATACAAGACCTGTCTGTCGAAACTCTTGAGAAGGATGCAATGGGGGTCTATTATCTTCAAATGTCCAAGGCTGCTGGATCTGCTCAGCTGAAGATCCTCTCTTTTAGCCTGGGGAATCCTAAAGAGACATTACAGCTGACAACTATCCCACATTTTTAGGCACCTCAAAAAAAAGGGAGGGAATCAAAGTAAAATGCTGTGATTAGACTGTGGTTATGTTCTGGCAGGCCTTAATTAGCCAATAGCCTCTTCAGGGCTGAAACTGTCTAGACATAATTTGACCAGAGGGTAATTTGTCACCACCGTTACCCCAGAATCCAAGAATGGGAGATGGCTTCTTTGCAGCTCCTCACCTGAGCTGCTCCGAATACATATTGGATGCAGCTGAAAACTGAGTACCAGCTTTTTAAAAAGTCACAGTATGCACATGAATGTATTTTCTTTTGGCCATTGCACTTCATTTGTTTAGCATACAGAAGAAAGTAACATATCCATTTGGCATCCAGCTTTAACTACAACTAAAATGGACTGTTAACGCTGTTGTTTAAGAGCCTAAGTTTTGCCTTTCATGCCCTTCCCCACCCCTGTCACATTTGGGAAGCATGATTACTATTCCTGCAAGCAACACAAGACAAGATATTGGATAGCAGCCAGAGCCTTTTAACATCTGCATAAGACTTGACATGCTGAGCATGTCTAACAGCTGCTGCCTTTTCCAGGAGAATAGCAGCCAAAAAGACTATTATGACAGATGCTTTTCTCATCCACCAGTAAAATCTGGGACATTTTTGTAATGTATACACAAACTATGTACAGTACATGTCAGAGACCCACAGTGGTGATGACTCCCTTGCAGTGGCACATTGGATGATGTTGTCCCTTTAAATTAACCTTTTAGGGGTACAGTCAATAAGTGATTTGGGCACCAGAAATGCACACACTTAAATGTGATGACCATTTAGTGTAAAGAACAGACATAGCGCTGGGAAGAGAACCCAGAGCTCCCCGCTCCAAAGTGATCTCCCCACGCTTCTTAGGTTGCTTCTTGTGCTCCCTCTCAAGCACATTGAATCTTATATTCCAGCTTGCACAGTAGCCCAGCTTTAACAGGAAGGGTGGGGAATGCCCTTCTCCCACCCGCTACAGAATGGCCTGTAGCCTGATCATGGTGAGGTCACACTCCTGCAATATGAAACAGGAACAATGCCTCAACAGGATGAGTAGTTTTGTCACTAGGCTATTGTACAACAGAGGGTGGCATCAGCGCTGCCACGTGTATTTTGACTCCTGCGGTCAGAGTTTAGTGTGGGAATTGATGGGTGCTCATCTCAGCCAGCCAAACATTAATTGACAAGAGCAGTTGTATCGTAGAAGAAAGGTGTGGCCACTGCTGCCTGTCATGAGGAACCCCAATCCTGGCCTGTGTTCAGGAAGCTCTGCGAATTCCCACCAGAGCAAGCTCTTCAGGGGACAGAGGCAGAGGAATGCCTACTTTGTGGATCTCATTTGGATTTAGATGTGACCTAGGCACTGAGCTGCTCCATCCTGTCAAGTGTGAAACAGTTCTGGGCAGGTGTAGTGGCACAAATCTAGGTGGCCTGAGAAACCTGGGCACGCAGTAAAGCTCCTCCAGTGATAGGTGACAGCTGAGTGAAGATTTGTAGGATCACAGTTTGGGACTTAGACAACAAAATTCAACAACAGCTTAAGTCCCTTGGAGCCTGATTAAACTTCTATTACAGTTAGAGGAAATACTCCCATTAACTTCAGTAAGAGCTGCACTGGATTCTTAGAAAAGTAACCATTAAAATGTAAGAGAGCCATACACCTGGAATAAAAATGAACATGCTTGTTTGACCTCCCCCACCCCTCTCCCCACACACACGTTTTAAAAATAAAAATGGTAAAAGTGCTGCTGCCTGTGGTCAGAAATTGGCTAGGAGACTTCTAAGATTAAGTCTGGGTGCAGCAGGAACTGACTTGAGTAGGTGGTTCCCTTGTATCTGAGCCAGCATTGAACTGGAGGTCAACATTTTGTTGCACAGGGCAGCTCCAACATCTGGCCTAATGTGCGGAGCAGAGTGAGTGAGACTCCATGATGGCGAAGTCAAATATAATGTGACAAGTCACAGGTCTTGAGAAACTAAGGGCCTGATTTACAGATATACTGAGCATTTTCAACTCCCATTGCCTTCAGGTGAAAATGCAGATGCTTAGCACCTCTGAAATAAGCCACTCACTACATCAATTTGTTTTCATGATATTCTGTTACTAGAAGTATGTATATATACAGTGCTGTATCAAAATCGATTTCAGAGAATCATTTTATATAATGCCTTTGAGTGAGATTATCAGGGAAAGGATATACTACCTGGATAAGGATGTTTTATCCTGGACCAAACTTTTCTGGAATTGAAAAAACAGTACAGTGAATATTCCATGATAGCTACTGTTTCACGTGTGGTTTTATATTGCCAGTGACACATTTTCCAAAATAACCAAGAACAATTTTTTGATTCTTTGACAAGCCATTTCAAGACAGCTAGAATGACAGGCTCCCATGACACTCTGCTGCTTAGTACAGAATTTAGTGTCAATGGAAATATTCATAAAAGTCTCTGTTAACTACATAATGCAACTGAGTTAGTACTACATCCCATAGGCATTTATTCCAGGGAAAACAAGAAATCAATCACACTGTGTCCAGGCAGCATTCCTAAGAGTAAACTTACAGCATCCTTACAAACTAAACCAACATCTGGCTGAAGAAACTTGGGCAGCATTGAACATTCAAATCCTCAGTGCTTGTCAGGTTTACATAAGCTCCAGCACATGTTCAAGAAACAGATGAAAATGTGGAAAACCAGAAGAGTTTCCAGAGCGGACAAAAACATCAGACTCTGGAAAAAGACTTAATTTCCTTCTGCACCATTTTGTAGCATCAGTTTATATCCTGTCAACTGCATATCCTCACTGCAAGCAATACATAAGGAGATAAAAGGCAATCTACGTAAAAAAGACCAACTCTTTCAAGGGAATATATATGGCACTTCTCATTTCTATTCCCTCCTTAATCCATTGTGAAGCAATACATTGCAAACTTTAGCCTGAGTTTTGAAACCTCTCCTTAATTTCCAGAAGGATCAGTTTATTGTGAAAAAATATTTTTCATTAACTGTGGGAGAAAGAGTGGTATGAACAGCCTTATGGTATGTGTCAGCCTGCCACAGTGTCACAAACAGACAGTAATAAAAATGAACAAGTTTTACACAATCCAGCTACTACTGTGAAATCATCTTATATACAAACCCTTATATAACAGCATGCTAAACATTAATATTGGGGCAGAGGCATAACTATCAGTCTGAGGAACTTATAATGCATTTGTATAGTGCCTATGAAAATGTATCTATGATATTGCTTGGCACCTATGTTTGCATCCACACATGCAAGCACGTGCGCTTGAAGCAGCTCAAATAGAAGCGGTGCAAATTTGAGCCAGAGCTTTTTGCCTCAGTGCACATGCTTGGACATGCACTTTGTTGCGGAGCAAATTGTGCCAGTTGGGGTAAAATAACTCTGCCTGGCTCCCCTTGGATCTGCAGCCATGGGGAACTAGAGGCCGGGGCCAGCACCTGTGCTGTCCCCAGCAGTATAAAAAGCTACCCTGTCCTGGCCCCATCTGTACAAAAAGCTGCCCTGGCAAGCAGCTCAGGGCTACTCACTGTCAGGAGATTCTGGGGCCCGGCCACTTGGTACCTGGGGACACTACTTCTTGGGCCAGCTGGACTGCTGCAGCAGCATCCCAAATCCATTTTTAAAAATACTCCAAAATCCATGTTTTTCCATAATTATAACAAAAGACCACTCTATACACACACACACACACACATATATATCTAGAGCAAGGGAGCATGAGATCAGTTGGGCAATGCTTTATCGGTATATTTACAATGTTAAAGCAATGTGGAAGCCTGCCAGTGTTTCTATCATCATGATACAATACGTTCTAAAAACCTATATGTGTTCATGTGTACTTTTGGTTTTCTTCACACATGATGGGGGGATGTGGTGTTTGCGGGAAGGGGGTGGGAAGGGGTGTGGGGGAAGGTGGGCGGGTGTGTGTAGAGGGATGTGGGTTGGTGTGGGGTGATTGCTGGCAGGACTGCGAGTGTGGGGGATCTTATGGGGGCGCTGCTCAGGAGGGGTGGGTCCCCTGGCCCCCACAGGGTGCAGCCCCCCCCACAGCACATGGAATGCCCCCCCCCACAGGACCCCAGCTTCCCCCTGGAGGGCCACAGCCCCTATCCCCTACAGGGCCCCTGCCCTGGGTCCCAGGCACCCTGGAGGGCCCCAGCCCCACCTCCCAGGGCCCATAACTTACCTTAAGCAGCGGGACTGGGGTGCTCTGAGCCATGGCAGCAGGATCCTGCCGGCCCCGGGGCCCCTCTGCTGCCCAGCAGGGCTGGGCCATGGTGACAGGACCCAGAGCAGTATGTGGGGACTGCATGCTGGGCCCAGCCAGGTCCTGGGGCCTCTCTGCCACCCAGCCGGACCAGGCCATGGTAGTGGGACCCAGCGCAGCAAGTGAGGACCATGTGCCAGGCCCAGCTACCCTTTGGGCCTCTCTGCCACCTGGCCAGGCCAGGCCATGGTGGCAGGACCTGGCGCGGCACACAGGGACTGCGTGCTGGGCCCAGCCAGGTCCTGCTGCCCTTGAGGCCTGCTTGCTGCTTGGCCAGGCCAGGCCCTTGGTGGCAGAACCCAGTGTGGCATGTGGGGACTATGTGCCGGGCCCACCAGGTCCTGCCACCCTTGGAGCCTCTCTGCCGCCTGACTGAGCCATTCCCATGGTGACAGGCCCTGGCGCGGTGCATGGGGACTGCACGCCATGCCAAGACAGGTCCTGTCAGCCCTGGGGCTGCTCCTGCTACCTGTCCAGGCTGGGCCCATGGCAGCAGCACTTGGTGGAGCACAGAAAGGATGGTCCCCACACACCGTGGCAGGTCCTGCCTCTGCCCTGCTGTGCTGTGCTTGCAGGGGGGGTGGCGCGCAGCAGGACCTGGGCCAGCCCTGTGTGGCTCACTAGTCCAGCTTTGCACCAGAGCGGGTCACAGGGCTCCAGGAGGCACAGGTCCTGTGCATGCCTCCCAGAGCCCTGCAACCCACTCTGGTGCAAAGTTGGACTACCGAGCTGCATGGGGCTGGGCTGGGTCCATACCCCCTACAGCTCTGAGGACATCCCCCCCTGCCACTCCCCAACCTCCCCAAATCCATGAATCCCTCCCCCCACTTACCTTGGGCAGCGCCGAGGCAGCAGGAGAATGAAAGTGTCTCTTCTGGAGGCCACAGAGTCTCTTTTGGAGGACTGATCTCCTGGCACGGTCTGGGACCATGCCTTGTTCCGCTCTTCTGCAGAGCATTTTTTTTAGACCCCTGGATATCCAGGGGTCTAATTTTCTCTCCATGCTGCAAGTTTGCAGCGCAGGAAACATTTTATCATTCCTGCATGTCCCTCTTGCCCCGCCTCAAAGGGGTTTGAGACGGGACAAGAGGCATGTGTGTGCTCGTCTGGACGCGCCCTATGAGTACTATTGGAATGCAGATACTCATTTCTTATGCTGATGAGGAAAGGTAGCCATTGTACCATCAGAAGCAACAAGTAATAACATTCAAATCTACAGAATATATGAAAGGGAGAAAGGATCAGATTCTTTATCTAGTTAATTGCCAGCAAAACAAATTCTCTTAGATAGCAAGGTTCTACGCAGAGAAAATGTTTCATTGCAAGGTTACATATTCATGAGGAAATATGTACAATGTAATGGGGTTTTTTTCTTTTTTTTTTTTTTTTTTTTTTTTTTATAGACTAACTGCACTTTCAGTTACCACATCTGTGTCATGGAATAATATAAACCAAACAGGAGATGGAGGAAGGGAGGCGGAAGGGTATCAGAAAAGTTACTGGCTGGGAATGGCACTCATTAGAAACTGAACAGAAGTTTGCACAGCAGGTACTGATCTGTCATTTCCTCTAACAAGTTGGGTTCTCCCTGCTGGTTTAAATCCCCACACAGGAAACAATGCTTGATGCAACCCCTTCCTTTTTTCCCCCACCCCCTCCCTCCTGTATCTTTATCTTTTGTGGATTAAAAGTCTGAAAACACTGCTGTGCACGTCACTGAGGAGAACTGGGAATGCTGCTTTATGAGATTTGCAGTAGCTTTGTTCACTGCTGCCAACTTCTGAACAGCTTCGTGGGTGACAGCAAGAAAGTAAAAGCCAACATGTTTCCTCTCAGCATCTGTTGGGCAGTGAGAATAGCATGAGGAAGCATGAGCAGGTTACTTACAGACCTCAGAAGCTAAGTCTTGGGGAGAGGAAGGTATCATTTGTCTGTTTCGCTCCATTTGTAAATGGTAACATTCAATAGGATAATCTAATCAAGGCTGGGGCCAGATCCTTGGCCTTACTCCCTCTTTGGATGACAGAGAGCGCTGCCTGAAACAAAGGTGACCAGTGGATTTAAAGGGAGTGCACCTGACTACACAAATCAGCCCTGCCCTCTGCCTTCTCTGGAAGAGGGGTCATCTCAGGGATTTCATAGATTTCATAAATGTCTAGAGTCAGAAGGGACCTGGTAGATCATTGGGTCTGACCCCCTGCTCCAGGCAGGAAAGAGCACTGTGGTTATATAACCCCAGCCAGATCCCTATCTAATCTTCTCTTGAACACCTCCAGAGTAGGGGAAAGCACCACTTCCCTTGGAAGCCCATTCCATATTTTGGCAACACTCACCGTAAAGAATTTCTTCCTTGTGTCCAGTCTAAATCTGTTCTCCTTCAGTTTGTGGCCATTATTTCTGCTAACCCCAGGGGCACCCTGGTAAACAGAGTGTCCCCTATTCCCTGCTGCCTTTCATTCCCCCCCCCCCCGTCCCGATGAGTTTGCAGGCAGCCACAAGATTGCCTCTGATCCCTCTGTCTGTCTTCATGAGGCCTTACCTGCAGGCCCTCAACCATACGAGTAGCCCTCCTCTGAACCCTCTCAAGGTTATCCACATCCCCCTTGAAGTGCGGTGCCCAAAACTGGATGCAGTACTCCATCTGCAGCCTCACCAATGCCACATAGAGGGGAATTATCACTTCCCTAGACCTGCTTGTGATACTCCTGCTGATGCAAGAAAGATGGTTAGTCTTGCTTATTACCTCGTCACACTGGCAACTCATGTTCATTTTTATGTCAACCAGGACTCCGAGATCTCTTTCCACTGTTGTGGTGCTCAGAATGGTACCCCACAGTCTATAGGTGTGTTGGAGATTCTTTCTCCCCAGCTGCAACACCTTGCATTTATCTTAGTTGAACTGAATCCTATTCTGATTCACCCATTTCCCCAGTCTATCCAAATCCACTTGAATTCACTCCCTGCCCTCCAGCGTGTTTACTATGCCCCATAGTTTAGTGTCATCTGCAAATTTGGACAAGGTGCTTTCAATCATCCAAATAGCTGATGAAGATATTAAACAGTACTGGTCCAAGGACAGAGCCTTGGGGCACACCATTGCCCACATACCTCCAGAGAGAAACCAACCCATCCACCACCACTTTCTGGGTGCATCTCATAAGCCAGTTTTTCACCCACCTTACTGTGAAAAAATCCACATCACAGCTACTCAGTTTGCTTATAAGAATTGGGTGGAAAACTGTGTCAAAAGCCTTTTTAAAATCCAGGTAAATAATATTTACTTCCTCCCCTGCATCTAAGGACTTTGCGACCTGGTCATAAAAAGAGACCAAGTTAGTCAGGCAGGATCTGCCTGTTATAAACCCATGATGGTTGCCCCTTAACATTGTGTTACCTGCTGGCCCCCTGCAAATGTGATCCTTTAAGATTTTTTCTAAGGTCTTGCCAAGAATAGAGATGAAGCTAACTGGCCTATAATTACCTGGGTCCTCCTTCCTCCCCTTCTTGAAGATAGGGACCATGTTGGCCCTTTTCCAGTCCTCTGGGACCTGTTCCAAGTGCCACAAGCACTCAAACAGTTGCACCAGTGGTTCTGCTATGTCATTGGCCAATTCCTTTAGTATCCTTGGGTGAAGATCGTCGGGGCATGCCAACTTAAATACGTCCAACCCTTCCAAGTGCCCCTTCACTAGGTCAGTGCTAACCGTTGGTGGACTGGTATTACTCTCTTGCAACTGGGATGTTCCAGTTGCAAGTGATAGGCTGGGGGGCAAAGGCATAGCCACGTTCCAGTAATCATAAATTGGTAGAAAATGTCTACGGGACCCCTTCAATTGAAAAACAATAGAGTATTCTAATGGTTGCTTTCAGTCTCTGATTTATATCGGCTACCAAACTAGGTTGTGAGACTGTAGGTGGAAAGCTGGAAGAAAGTGTTATGCCTTACACCCAATGTACCAAACACAGCTCAGGTGAACCTGCGGGTCTGGGCCAACATGCATCATATTCTCTTGAAACAGCTGTTGTTGTCCTGTAGTAAACCCCCCCCCCCACAAAAAAACAAAGAACTAACCAAAGAAAACCAACAAAATCTTATTAAAGCAAACCTTCACTATCTTTGCCTGCTGTCTTATAATCACTGTAAACAAAACTGCCCCTCTTGTTTTCTGACACCCCACAGTCTTAATGATAAAATCCCACCTTTCTCCCAGCTGCTACACACGTAGCATGATTTGGTGGGTAAGGTTGGACCAAACCAAGAATAGACTCCTGCCCAAGAGAGTTTGCAATGTAAAGGCAGAATAGCTATGATAAACTACCAAGTAAAAGCTGAGAAGGATTCACACTCATTAATGCTATAGAAATTCACAGAATGTCTTCTTAGACCTATAGATATGTGTGTGGGGGGGGGAGGGGGGATCTCCTTTTTTATCTTCTTTCCTATGAATTTCCTACTGAAATCAGCCTCCCATCTCTATGAACCAGTGCTATCAGACTCAGAAGCAGAGATGATATCACATCCACTTGATCTACCACAAGGATCCTATAAAAAGAAAGACGTTTCTGCATTGCACAGAACATGACTCAGCTAGCAGTGAAGTGAAAGGACTATAACATTGTCATTTAACTGTGGCATGCTATAACTGGAAAATCTTTGTGTATGCTTCTGCCTATACTAAGCTGTTAACTACCTGTAAACTATATACAGTTTCAATCCAAATATGTCTCTTTTTAATCTGAATTTGGCTGGTCAACAGGAATGGGGACTGATTCTAAGTGTTAAAAACTGGAAGTTTGCAGTAGCATAAGTACCACATAGATGCATAAAGTGAAACAAGATTTAGCCCTTAGTCTGCTCCCTTTCTCTTCTACACAGTTAAATACATACATGTAGGGTGGATCGAACGTGGATCAAAAGGGGGCAAGAGTGCTCAAAAGCCCCCATAGCTCACCAAAAGCATCCAGGAATGTCTCATACCTAAAAAGGAGGCATACACCCAGTGGAAGGGAGGACCCATCACCAAGGAGGATTATACCTCCTTGGCTCGAGATTGTAGGGGGGCTGTTAGGAAGGCCAAGGTGGAGATGGAACTGGGACTAGCGACCTGGATCAAGGATAACAGGAAGTCCTTTTTTAAATACACAGGGGGTAAAAAGAAGGTACAGGGTAAAGTGGGACCCCTGCAGGACACCCTAGGAAATCTGGTGGTCACACCAGACGACAAAGCTAATCTCTTTAACAATTTCTCTGCCTCCATTTTTCTGAGCAGGGACCAGGTCATCCGCTCCACCAGGATCCCCGACAGTCCCAGGGGAGGCACAGCCAGTCCCAGGGTCAGTTAGGACCTCGTCAGGGACCTTCTGGTGGGACTAGACGTATTCAAATCAGCAGGCCCTGATGATCTCCACCCCAAAGTGCTGAAGGAATTAGCAGAGGTCATTGCAGGACCCCTGGCTCGGCTTTACAAGCATTCATGGTGCTCTGGTGAGGTGCCAGAGGACTGGAAAAGGGCCAATGTCGTCCCCATTTTCAAAAAAGGGAGGAAGGAGGACCCAGAAACTACAGGCCCGTTAGTCTTACTTCAATCCTGGGGAAGCTCTTAAGAAAATTATCCGGGTACATATCTGCAAGGGACCAGCAGGGGAGATTATGCTTAGGGGAAACCAGCATGTGTTCATTAGAGGCAGGTCCTGTCAGACCAACCTGGTGGCCTTCTACGACCAGGTCACAAGAATCTTAGATGCAGGTGTCGCAGTAGACATAGTCTTTCTGGACTTTAGGAAGGCCTTCAACATTGTGTCTCACCCCATTCTTATTAAAAAATTAGGCGACTGTGGTGTTGATGCCTACACAGTCAGATGGGTCGCTAATTGGCTGAAGGGCCACACCCAGAGAGTGGTGGTGGATGGGTCATTTTTGACCTGGAGGGATGTGGGCAGTGGGGTCCCCTAGGGCTTGGTCCTCGGACCTGCGCTGTTCAACATCTTCATCAGTGACTTGGGTGAGGGAGTAAAAAGCACCCTGTTCAGATTCGCAGATGACACTAAGATGTGGGGAGAAGTGGGCATGCTAGAGGAGAGGGACAGGCTGCAATCAGATCTGGACAGGTTACAGGAGTGGGCAGATGAGAACAGGATGGGTTTCAATACTGACAAGTGCAGGGTACTGCACCTGGGGAGGAAGAAACAGCAGCATACCTACAGGTTGGGGAACTCCCTTCTTGTCAGCACAGAGGTAGAAAAGGATCTTGGAGTCATTATTGACTCCAAGATGAACATGGGCTGAAAATGTGGGGACGTGGTCAGGAAGGCTAACTGCACCTTGTCATGCATCCATAGATGCATCACGAGCAGGTCAAAGGAGGTGATCTTCCCCCTCTATGTGACACTGGTCAGGCCGCAGTTGGAGTACTGCATCCAGTTCTGGGTACTGCACTTCAGGAGGGATGTGAACAACATTGAGAGGGTCCAGAGGAGGGCGACTCACATGATCAGGGGGCAGCAAGGCAGGCCCTACAAGGGGAGGCTACGGGACCTGAACGTGTTCAGCATTCACAAGAGAAGGCTAAGAGGGGATCTGGTGGACATCTACAAATTGAGCAACGGGGAACAGAAGGCATTGGGAGAGTCCTCATTCCCCCGAGCACTACTGGGAGTGTAGCAGAAAGCCCCCTTTTCCTCTTGCCTGCATTTGCTCTCCCCTCTTTGGATATGTTTCTCCTCTTCTACCTTTTCTTCCTTCCTCTTTCTTTCAGTATAAGATAAGGAATTGTGTTTTAAAGTTTGTGTGTGTATTTTGTATCTCCCCTTGTATTTTGGTATTTTTATCTATTTGTGTGCCATGGCATTACTCTTGTAGCTCATATTTTATACTCCTCACCTTTTAACTAAATGTGTTTAGTTTCAGAAGTAAGTTATACACTGTAACAATGTTAACAAGGGCAGGAATTAAACTGCCGCTTCCCTGTATCAGGTGGGCCCCTGAAAGAGAGAGTGAATCAGTGACTGAATGCGTAACACAGTAGCAGGCAGCAATTAATACCTAGGAAAACCGCAGATCAACCAAGGGAAGAAATCAGTAGGAGACAATGTAGCAACCGGGAATTCTCTAAACTTCACTGTTCAAGGGCTAGAAGCCCTGGTCTGAGTTAATCAATGCTGGGGACCAACGTTTGGGCTGAATATCTCCAGACTGACCACTCCCAGAGCCCTATTCAAAATTCATCAATGGACTCCCAAACCTGCACGTACATGCGGACGACCCCTGGGGCTGACAGATGCCATCCAGTAGCCACTGAGGGGGAAGTCCCATGAGGGTCAACGATCCCTGGATTGGGCAAACCTGAAAACTGGGGAGTTACCAAAGTCTGCCAAGGACAGATAAAAAGCAGTGAAAAGTGACCCTCAGGGGCACCCTCTTGATCTCCAACTTGACCAGCACCTGACCTGTCCAGCCAGAAGGACCAGCCAGCGACCCCCTTCTGGAAGATAACACCACAGTGAAAGAAGCCTCAACTGGCCATTGACAGCAGACTCCAGTGCCTGTGGGATAGGTATACCTGACTCTTGTAGCTCGGTACTGTGTGTGTGCATGTATGTGTGTGTGGCGGGGGGGGACCAGCCCCAAGGTTTATGATTTAACTTCATAACAGTGTTTCAATCTGCCTAATAAACCAGAATTATAAGGATCCTGAGTTGGACATTTGTAGCCAACAGGAGTAATGAGGAATAATGGCCATAAGTTGATGGAGAGTAGATTCAGGCTAGATATCAGGAGGCACTACTTCATAGTCAGGGAGGCTAGGATCTGGAATGAACTTCCAAGGGAAGTGGTGCTCACTCCTACCTTGGGGGTCTTCAAAAGGAGGGTAGATAATCACATGGCTGGGGTCATTTGACCCCAGCTTTCTTTCTTTCCTGCCTATGACAGGGGGTCAGACTTGATGATCTGCTCAGGTCCCTTCTGACCCTACCAACTATGAAACTATGACAGACGTGGAAAAAACCAAAATATCACAGTTTACCATATGAGAGAGCATTACTTTGACCTGGCTCCTCAGCACCTGATTCAATCAGCTATTGGGTAAAAGTGCCCAAAAAGTCCAACTAAAGTGCCTGATTTATAAAGCTGTCAGGCGAGCCAGGTCCAACTAATGCAATGCCTCTTTTGGGCATGTGCTGAGCTCAGCCCAGGAGCATGCAGAATTTAAAGTAAAGTACTGTTGCGGGGTGGGGGGGAGTTGCATATGTAAACAGCCCAAGTGATTTCCAGTAGGACATCTTAGAATATCAAATGTGCATACTGCAGTGTAACCAATGGCTATCTGAAGTATTTATTATGTATGTGACGGGCTAACTGGCAGTGACCTAGCCCAAGGGTTTTGAAAGGGCAAAAGATGATTGGAGGACTTGGGATTCCCTTTCCTCACCAATCTGGTAATGATTTGGCCCAGGCGTTTTGAAGGGGTAAAAGATGATTGGAGGACTTGGGATTCCCTTTCCTCACCAATCTGGTAATGATTTGGCCCAGGCGTTTTGAAGGGGTAAAAGATGATTGGAGGACTTGGGATTCCCTTTCCTCACCAATCAGGCCCCAGAGACTCACCCATGTCCCCTGATTGGCCCCTTGGGTCACCTGGAGAGGGATAAAAGGGGCAGCATGGCTGACTCAGGGAAGAGACCAGCAAGGGACCATGAGGAAGGAGCTTCAAATATCTGAGCCAGCGGGGCAGAAGCAGTTCCCCAGAAAAACCTGAAGGAGCAGGACCTGCAGGCAGCAGTTGGACCCTCAGCAGCATGGCGTGTGGCTGGCAGGAGAGGCTTCCTGCTGGGCTCCAGGATCCCCTACAAGAGGCTGTGGCCAGCAGGAGAGGCTTCCCGCTTCAGCAAGGATCTGAGCAGCAACCTCAGGAGTTCCCAGCTCAGCTTGCAGCTCCTCCAATCAGAGACCAGGCAGCTTGACGTGAAGCTGGGGCTCCAGGAAGGTGAAGACCCTTAGCAGCTTGGAGCAGTGCTAGCAGTGGTGGCTGTGTTTCTGCTTACCATGTTAGAGATCCAAGTTCAAGTCCCAGCTTTGGTGACTTGAGATGAGTGAGCTAACAGAAAGAAAATCTTTTTGCAGTGGAAAGGGGCCATTGTGTTTTCTCCCCACCTCTAGGTACCTAGGCCCTATATTTCTTTGTCCTTTGACATTTTGTATTTTTTGCTTTTTTATATTGCACCAACCAGTATTGTTTGCTCTGCTTTCATAGATTCATAGATGTTAGGGTCGGAAGGGACCTCAATAGATCATCGAGTCTGACCCCCTGCATAGGAAGGAAAGAGTGCTGGGTCTAGGTGACCCCAGCTAGATGCATATCCAACCTCCTCTTGAAGACCCCCAGGGTAGGGGAGAGCACCACCTCCCTTGGGAGCCCGTTCCAGACCTTGGCCACTAACTGTGAAGAAGTTCTTCCTAATGTCCAGTCTAAATCTCCTCTCAGCTAGCTTGTGGCCATTATTTCTTGTAACCCCCGGGGGCGCCTTGGTGAATAAAACCTCACCAATTCCCTTCTGTGCCCCCGTGATGAACTTAAAGGCAGCCACAAGGTCGCCTCTCAACCTTCTCTTGCGGAGGCTGAAGAGGTCCAGGTGCTCTAGTCTCTCCTCATAAGGCTTGGCCTGCAAGCCCTTAACCATACGAGTGGCCCTTCTCTGGACCCTCTCCAGGTTATCTGCATCCCTCTTGAAGTGCGGTGCCCAGAATTGCACGCAGTACTCGAACTGTGGTCTGACCAGTGCCCAATAGAGGGGAAGTATCACCTCTTTGGATCTATTTGTCATGCATCTGCTGATGCACGATAAAGTGCCATTAGCTTTTCTGATGGCTTCGTCACACTGCTGACTCATGTTCATCTTGGAGTCCACTAGGACTCCAAGATCCCTTTCCACTTCCATGCTACCCAGCAGCTCATTTCCTAGGCAGTAGGTGTGCTGGACATTTTTCCTCCCTAGGTGCAGCTCTTTGCATTTCTCCTTGTTGAATTGTATTCTGTCGTTTTCTGCCCACTTGTCCAACCTGTCCAGGTCTGCTTGCAGCTGTTCCCTGCCCTCCAGCGTGTCCACTTCTCCCCACAGTTTTGTGTCATCCGCAAACTTGGACAGAGTACACTTCACTCCCTCGTCCAAGTTGCTGATGAAGACATTGAAGAGTATCGGTCCAAGGACCGAGCCCTGCAGGACCCCGCTCCCCACACCTTCCAGGTCGAAATCGACCCATCCACCACGACTCTCTGGGTGCGACCCTCTAGCCAATTCGCCACCCACCAGACTGTGTAGTCATCGAAGTCATAGCCTCTTAACTTGTTCACCAGTATGGGGTGGGATACCGTATCAAAGGCCTTCCTGAAGTCTAAGTATATGACATCTACCCCTCCTCCTGTGTCCAGGCGTTTCGTAACCTGTTCATAAAAAGAGACTAGATTAGTCAGGCACGATCTGCCTGCTACGAACCCGTGCTGGTTTCCCCTCAGCATAATTTGTCCTGCCGGGCTCTCGCAAATGTGAGCCTTGATAATTTTTTCAAAGACTTTGCCAAGGATGGAGGTGAGACTGACTGGTCTATAGTTGCCCGGGTCCTCCTTCCTCCCCTTCTTGAAAATGGGGACCACATTGGCCCTTTTCCAGTCCTCCGGGTGCTGTTTGTGTTTTATATTTTGTTAACCCTGTCTTTTGCCAATGATTGTAAGTGTCTAACCTTTCTTGAATCCTGCCCCCTTGGAGCATTGTAGTGTCCACTATATCTCCTGACTTATGCCTGTTATGTTCCCAGTATTGTTCCCTCATTAAAAAGTATATGGTTATATCCCCAGTGGTGGTCTGGCTCTGCTCTATAGGGGGAAAAGAGTCCCTACACCTCCCACAGCGCTTGTGTACCTGCTTTGATCCCTTCAATTGGAGAGGGGGTACCTTTTGGCCAAGGGGCCAATCAAGGGACATGAGGAGTGAGTCTCTGGGACTTGACTGGTGAGGAAAGGGAATCCCAAGTCCTCCAATCATCTTTTGCCCTTTCAAAACCCCTGGGCTAGGTCACTGCCAGCTAGCCCATCACATGTATTTAGTTGCAATATACTTCCACTTTCCTTTTGTTTGATTAATTTTTTTATCCCAAAATTAAGTTTTCCTTTTATTATAATAAAAGCTCCAATTCCCATATTGTTACACTTCTTCAAGGAAACTAAGGTTTGTGTAACGTGACTTTAGTAACATTATAGTACACTCTGTGTTTTAATATTTCTGGAATGAGCACCTCAAATTTAGAATGAACCACATAAAATTAGAAAGCCTTACGAAGAGATTAACAATAAAAAATGATTTTGCTTAAAAGGGAATGTCAACCATTTTTATTAGCCCAGCAATATGCAATTTTGGAAAATAATTGGTATCTTTCAAGTACACTTGGAAGCAAAGTTGTTGTAACTTCTTCTAGGCAGGGTTACACAACAGAATGGTGAAACACCAGGTTGCCTTTATCAATAGCACAACTTCCACTATTGCAGAAAAATGCTTCCAATCCTTCCCAGTATAGATCAATGTTCAGATGCACATTTAAGTTTGAATCTCTTAATTTATTATAGCCTGAAAGTTAAAACCTTGTACTAGTGAAACAATTCAGTGTGGGAACAAGATACCAAGCCCCATAGCTTTAGAACATTTCCATTTCAGAATTGTAATACTATGTTTGAACACAGAACCAGATTTCAGTTCTGGGCTGTTGCTGTAGGCCTCTCTCTAAACTGAATCCAATAGTTCTGATGACAAGGGAAAATCAATAGTATTTTATTTATGTTGGCCAACAACAAACTCAGGGTGAAATGGGTGGGGAAAGTTAAAAACCAGGAACATTATTTATATGTTTTAATTAAGAGCATATGTATGGTAGAGAAACACCAATATTAAATATATAAACATAGGGAATGATCTCTACAAAACAGAAAGAACATAAGGCTGACACTGTAGGATGCTATCCTTTGTCTTGACAGGCCTAAACATTGTCTGAGTATCTTCACTTAGATTTGCTGGTCCTAAAGTTAACTTTTTCTAATTCTCATTTTTAACACACCTTTTTGCACCATGATTGGATCTGATTTTGCAATAAATCATCTCCCTGGTAGCATGGAACTTAAATCACTTCAATTATGTCAGTTGAATACTACCTAGAGATCTGTCCTAGTGGGCCTGATCACTGAATCTGGGCCACTATTATTTAGAATGTACTAATACCCAGAACTTACTAGGTATTCCTCAGCAGAAGAAGACAGAAAAGTTGCTCTGGTGACCTTACTCTGAAGAGAGAAAGACAGGCAAAGCATGCCAGAAAGGAATATTGATTGGTTGGTTAGCTGGCTGGCTGAATGAGTGACTGACTGATTGATTTGCTGCCACTTCCAGCAAAGGCTGAGGGCAGCTTGTAGCAAGATACCGTAAGTAAAATAACAGAACAAAACAAAGCAGAGACCCACTGAACAACATCTTGGCCTAGCTTTGCTTGCTAAATGCCTGCCCGAACAAGAAAAGTCTTACAGCACTTCCAAAAGATGTCCAGGCTCAGGACATCTTCGGACATCCAGAAGGAAGGGAATTCCAGAGGTTAGAAGGAAATGCTGAGAATGACCTCCCAAGTTTTATCAAGTTTTCACCAAGTGGACTTCATGAACTGATGGTACCAGCAGAAGACATGAGGACAATATAGATAATATGACATTCAGACTAAGAAAACATTCAAGAGGAGACTAAGCAGTCACCTTGCTGGGGTCACATGACCCCCCGTTATCTTTTCTGCTTGGTGCAGGGGGCTGGACCCGATGATCTTCCAAGATCCTTTCCGGCCTTACAATCTATGGATCTAAGAATATGAGTGACTATGAGCACCTATCTTCTTAGGTCCATGAACATTAATAGCCCCATTTGCCAAGACATGTTTCCTTTTTTGAAATTCTTTCCATATTCTCTTAAATTTTAGATAGGTTTTTACCATGCTACTGTCAATGCAATTAGCACCATCTACTTCACAATTTTCATCGTTTTTGCAGTTTTTACCTCTTCCTATTCTGAAATCTCATTTTTTTCATGCTGTACAGAAGGTACAAAGAGGAGCAACATGGATGATTAATGGTATGGAGGGGCTTTCACATGAGGAGAGACTAAAGAGGCTAGGCATATTCAGTTTCAAAAACAGATGCCATAGCGGGGAAATGATAAGCGTTTACATAGCTTTATTATTTACCATCTCTCGCAATACAAGAACTAGGGGTCATAAAATAAAACTAATAGATAGTAAGTTTAAAACTAATAAAAGGAAGTTCCTTTCACACAGCATGCAATTAAAGCGTGGAACTAATCGCCACAAGCTGACAGTTTAGTCAGATTCAGAAATGGATAGGACAAATTCTTGGAGGAAAGGCGCATTGGAAAAAAACTGTTGAGCATGGGAGTTAGGGGTGCAGCCTGTAAATCAGAATTTCCTACATCCTAAATACTGGAGGCTGCAAGTGGGAGAGGAACAGTGGAAAAAAACCCTGGTTATACTCACATTGGTTGGTCTAATAAAAGATACCACATCTACCCAAACAATCTTGCCTGTTTATGTCCTTAGACCAACACGACTACAACCAACAACCCTGATCATACTCAGTTCACTCACCCTTTCAGCATCCAGTCTGCCCCATTGAGGCACAGGACATTGGGCAGGATGGACCTATGTTCTGAATCAGTAAATGGCAGTTCTTATGTCCTTATATGTTCTACTAATTTACAATACTTAATATTACTCAATCCCATTGTTCAATAATATTTCCCATTTCTCTAGCTTCTCAGTTAAAAAATAGCTCATCTGCTATTGCTTCCCTGATGAAGAGAGCCAATAACATCCAATTTAATCAAATGATTTCTCTCAAACTTCAGAAACAAACCCCAATTAAGAGATCTCTCTTTACTTTAAAAAACAAACAAAACCCTGCCTCTTTGGATTATATTAAGGGATTGACTATTTTCCTTTATAACAAAAAGCAATAAACATTGCAATGATTGAATTAGCTTGACTTGATTCTGACACATTTGGGGGATAGAATTACATCTTGCTTATAAAGATTAATCTCTTCCTATCTATAGCTTTGTCTTAATTCTGACAGTTAAATTAGGATTCTGGAAGTACTTGCTTCAGGTTAGCTGTCTCAGACTTACAGGCTTCTTTCAACCCTTTAGGGATCATCATTCAGCAGGGCTGGCCCCCTGAAGTCCTCCATTTATTATGGGCTGTTCTGCATTAGAACAGGAAGTGTGAACATTTTCTACTGTTCACTGCCCAAACTCCTCGCAGTGGTTTGTGCAGCCTGGACTAATGCTCATGACAAATAGCCATTTTCACAGACACTCTTCTGCTCCTGCTTGCACTTGGGAGCCTAGAAAAACAACAGAATCCTTTTCTACCCCCAAATTGTGCTCTGCATAGAAGACCAAACTTCATAACATACTCTATGCAGTATGTACTTTCAGAAAGTTGCTTAAGAATGCATTTGAAAAACAAACTGGAAATCAAGAAATACTTGTCAAGAACAAAGTTCCCTTTCTATGCTAATTGTATTCCTAAACATGTTTATACATTTTAGAAAAATAAACCACTAACAGATTTTCCTTCTTACCTACTCTACCATATTCCTAAATAAAACATACCCAGATTCATCTGCCAATTCTGAGATGGCGTAATGCCTTCTGGCTTGCTCTAAAGTTCAATACATTCAGGATGTCATTCACAATAAGGAATTAGGTGGTAAAAAATGTGCAGTCTGGACAAACTATGTACTGCAGAGTAAAAAGGGACAGAGCTTAACTGCACCACAGCAACTGTATAGTAACTACCTGTGTGCAGTCCCTTGCCCCAGTAACTAGAAGCTGAAACCACAGCAACTTACCTCTCTTTTACTGTGGGCTAAGCCATGGCTTGGCTTCTACTTACCATTGGGTAAGAACATGCACATGGGCAGTCACTATGGAGAAACAGATTTTATCTCATGCTCATGCCTTCCATATTGCAGTGCCTAATTTTTAGATGCTTCAACACCTAGTGGAATTCAAAGCCCCAAGTAAGAAGTCCAGGTTCTCTGTACAATGCATTAGAAGAGTAAGATGCCCATGAACAGGATCACAGAAGCCAATGCTGAGCAGGAGGTGCCTAAGCTAGATAGTTCTAGAAAATGGCAGGGTTTAGGGTTGAGTCCTGCTTCTCAGATTGATAAGAATTTAATTGTGCTAAGCAGGGGCAGGCAATTATTTTGGGCAGAGGGCCGCTTACTGAGCTTTGGCAAGCCATCGAGGGCTGCATGACAGGCAGCCCAGGGCAGATCAATATTAATTTGCTAAATTTTTTAGGGGCCCCGCGGGCTGGATAGATGGCCTGCATCTGGCCCCCGGCCTGCATTTTGCCCACCCCTGTGCTAAAGGCTGATGTCTTCCTCTTCCACTTGGAATTCAAAGCCATAGTCCATTTTCTGGAGTTAGGAATCTAAATCAGGTCTCCTGATTCTTTCAGAAATTGAAGATGGGTAAGTACCACTGCTTTTATATACAAATTAGGTTAGAGTACTCACTTTGGATGACAGAGACCCTACTCTGCCTAAGTTGTAGAAGGGTGTCACTGAGCAACAAAGACCAAGACTAAAAATCAGTCTACATCCTGGAGATTATGGCATGCACCTAAGCAACCAGGGTTCCAGTCCTTGCTTTGGTGTATATTTAAGTATTTAATGCAAAATGGAACAGCATCAACAACAGGCACTGAGACTTCCAGCACAGTTTAGAAAATACCATATTTACTCACATACCACACACACATTTCCTTAAAATCAGCCCCCAAAATTGGCCTCATCTACCTAGAATAGCATTCCACTTTGATCCCTGCTCACAGCTGTAGTGACATTTCTATTCAGGCAGCCTAGGGAGTCAGTTGGCTTAATGGCTCATTATTACTCACTCCACAGATGTAAATGACCATCGCTCCTCTATAATGGTCTTAAGGTTGCTCGAGCAAAATTGCCAGAAGGATGTTCGATTAATTGTTTTTTAGCTATTCCTGGCCTCTCCGCACATATTTCATATCCTTTTGAAAACTGGAGATCCACCAATGAGAACCAGCCATCAGCAACAGGCAGGGTTTCAAGCCCTAGAACTTTTGGTTAAGCAGGAAAGGGAGGGTAAGTGAGCTGAAGGCTAGTCTCTGTCCCTTCCCTATGCAGCCATTAGAAAGAACTTCTTCAGAGTAAGGGTTGCCAGAATCTAGAATGAGCTCCCAAGGGAGATGGTGCTCTCCCCTACCTTGGGGGTCTTCAAGAGGAGACTGGACAAGCACCTAGCTGGGGTCGTCTGACCCCCATGCTCTATCCTGCCCAGGTCCCTTCCGACTCTAATATGTAACATCTGGGAATAACTCTGGGAAAAATCTTTTCTTTTTCATTCTGCCTTCTTAAAAACATTGTGCATGTCTTATTTGGGGTATATGGTATGCAAGAAAATACAGTAACTCAGGGGTTAGTTAGGACATTCTCTTCAGAGGTGGGAGAGAGCGAGTCAACCAGGCATTAGAGAAATTTGAACATAGGAGTCCTACATCTCATCTGACAGCTGTAACTACTGGTGTTTTGGGACAAGCAAGGTGCTCTATTACTAACCTCTTCCCTACACTGATGTGTTTTGTGTGGAGCTAAGCATGTTTAGTGTCCTATCAGAATAGGACTGCCAGCTAGATGGCAGGAATGCCCTAGTTTGTGAATCCCACTGAGGTTTAGACGTGAAAGACAACAAGTAGTTTGGTGCTGTCAAAACTATGGTAGCTTTGCATATGACAACTCAAAGAAATTTAGGGCATGCCTAGGTTGCCCTCCTGGTGCCTCCTGAGTGGCTTCACTGTCTCATTTCCAGGTTAGATGCATGTAGGAGTGGGAGAGCAAGCCATTTAAAAAACGCAGGGAACTAACGCAGACCTAGCAGTGGACTCTAAGCACTTTTACGTAGCACCTGAAAGGGTGTTTTGCAAAAGCCAACAGCACCTAGTTTGAGGGCTTGGGCAACAAAATCCTTCATGCAAATCCAATCCTCAAGATTTCTCAGTTCAAAAAGGAATGACCAAGTGCCTATTTCAAGGGCTAAAGATGCCTAACCACCACCAACCTTCCTCCCGTGGGCTGCTGTCTCCATTGTTGTTACGTCAGACAAGGATACATACCACCTCCCAGGGTTCTCTCTGTCAAACCCACTACCATGAATTACACTTAGAACTAACTGATGGCCTGGTCAGATTAGAGGGCAGAGTTTTCTTCCTGCCGTGGCTGCCATCCTTTAAACGATTCACATAAGCCTTACAGGTCTTAGTACATAAACATATTTGCAAGTTCAATTTTAACTTTACTGCAGCATTAACTGCTTCAGTTCAATTCCAACATATTCATTTTGGAAGTAACTAGAAAGTCTTATAGACTGAAATGAAATTTGTACAGAACATTTTTTACCTGTTGTATTGAGCATTCCTCTTGTTAAGCTAGAATTTCCCACCTACATGGATGTAAATCATGCCTGAAATCATATGCAGAAAATTCTTTTTAAAAAGAAAGCAGGTACTTCCCTAAATTGCCAATTGTACATATATATCATTATGAAGATTTATCTGCCCATTGACGATAACAATTTAAATATTCACCAGTATTGATAATAAGGTGCCTCCTCAACTTAAAAGCACTCATGGTTAACATAGGCAGACCTTTATTACTGGGCAAACAGTACAGACATTTGCCATCTCCATACATCTTAATGATAAGGGTATCACTTATTTCATGGACACTCAGCTGTTCCGCAGATTCACTGCAAATGTCAGCTCAGAAATTCATGTTCTCATTAGTTTCAGTGCTATTACGCACTATTGTTTTATATATAGAAGCTATGGGGAACTGTATAATTATTTATTTCTATTGCTGTAGCATCCAGGAGTCCTAACCACGGAGAAGGATTCTATAGGCTAGGTCAGGGGTAGGCAACTTTTTTGGCCAGTGTCAAAAAAACCACACTGTCTACCTTGTAAGGTGCTGGCATGCCAGAAAAACAAAACCGGAGTGGGGGGTACATGGCAGGATGCACTGCATATTAATATACTTAGTAATAATAAATGCTGGGTTTTGTTGTTGTTGTTTTTTTTCTATAGTAAATACCAGGTTTTCTAAAAATTCTAAACCTGGTGACAATAAATAAAACTTCATATACTACCTTTGTTGTTGTGTATTCTTTTCTTTGTTAAGTATGTCGTGATGAGAGAAAAAAAAGAGAGAAAGGAAAAAGAAAAAGAAAGAGAGAACTAGACACACACATGCACACAGAGGACCAGAAACATGGGCACATGCACACACAGAACCACACGCGCACAAACACAGAGAACCAGACACACACATGCAAACACGCATGCAAAACAGACACATACCCACCCAGAACCAGACGCATGCACACAGAACCAGATATACGCACAGATCCAGACACGCACACAGAATCAGACACACACATGGCTGGGCTGCTGGGATGCAGAAGAGTCTGACCCGATGATGCCCTGGGACTGCCGCAGCCCCTGTGCTTCCCTGGAGAGCTGCTCATGGGGTGCAGCACAGCTTGCCGAGGCCCTGGCCTAAAGCCCACCCATCAGCCAGCTGCAGGGGCAGCACTGGAGGGGAGGGGGGGCTATGGCCTCTCCAAAATTCACCTTAGGCCCCCCCATAGCCACCCCTCCCAGAGCAGCTGCTGCCTGCCCACCCTGTGCAGCTGAGCCTGGGTGGGGGGGGTTGTGCCAGGATTAGGCTCAGAGTGGGGCAGGCAGTGGTGGCCTGCGTGATGCTGGAGGAGTGGCTACCAAGGTGGGGGGAAGGGGTCAAGGTGAATTTTGGGGGTGGCCATAGCCCCCCCAAGCACCTCCCCTGTGGGGTCCAAAGCCCCAGCTGGGCTTTGTGCTGGCGGCTGCTGCGTGCACCCCTTGGGTGAATGGTGGTGGAGGGCCCTGAGGCAGCACAACCCCAGGTCCCTCCTCCATCATCTGCTCTGAAGCATGCATGCCGTCACTGCTAGCGCAGAGCTGGTGCTGAGATGGTGACTGCAACATGTGCCTCAGGGAGCATGGCAGGGGAGGGCCTGGGACAGTGCACACATGCATGCCTCCGGGTGAACAGCTGTGGAGAGGCCAGTGCTGCACTGTCCCAGCCCTGCTTCCCCCTTCCCCACCCCCCACACTGTAGCTTCCTGTTACAGCTGCCCAGAACCTGCACCTAAGCTGCCCTGCAGCACTGCCGGCTCTGGGCTACCCCGCAGGGCAGCGCTGGCAGTGCAGAGCAGGAAGCACTGAGCAGCAGCAGTAGGGAGGTTTTTACCCACTCTGAGCAAGTTCCTGGCCAGCTGCTGCCCCTGCCATTGTTTAGCTTGAGCAGGCGCGTCTGGAGCAGGCGTTGGGCAGGCCAGGTTGGGCCTGTGGCCTGGGTCCCCACTGGTACCAGGCTGGGACAAGTGGCGGTGGCAGATGGAAGAAGCTGCCCCTGCCTGGTCTGCCTAGAAAAGCCGCCCAGCTGCAGAGCTGCCCCAGTCCTACTGCGTGCCCAGAGGCCAGCAAGACATGCCATGGGTGGTTGGTGTGGAGCTGGCTTGGGGGCTGGGGCCAGGACTGTGGCACAGGTTCCAGCTGGTCCACTTCTACCAGAGCCAGTCTAGAGTGGGTGCAGGGTGAGCTGGGGCTGCACGCTGGTGGTGGTGGCAGGAATGTGCCCCAGGGCACTTGGGCTCCAGGCTGCTGCAGGAGCGGGGCAAGTGCTGACCAACTCTGAGAAGTGTGTGCAGGGGGCTCCCATGCACACCCCAGCATTCCCACAAACCCCACAACCACATCCTCCTCCACACACAATCACACACCTGGCAAACACCACACTCACCAACACCCTCCACAAACCTGCACTCCTCTGGGGGGGCCCCCATTCAGTGCTGTGCGTGCACACCCCACCACCCCCCACGAACTCCATACCAACACCCACAAACACTCTCCACAAACCCCCCATACCCACCCACACACATCCACACCCCCCCCCCAGCCCCCATATTCACCCATCCATACTCCTCCCTCCCCCCCGGTAATATACAAGAGTAAGACTGTATTTTGTGCTTTTATGCACTTACCTCTATATGCGTGATGCAAACGCACACATATCAGGACAAAAATATTTAAAAAAAATAAGATTAAAATAAGTTATTGTGGATGTTTTGATTTTTAGTATATAATTTGTTTTTTTTTTTCCAGTTCCAACATGGCAACACCCCTTCCCAAATGGAGTACTTCTGGGGAAAGGAGAGGGACTTCCAGTGGCAAAGGTCAGGGGTTAGACAGTGGGACTTCCAATCCCAAGATGGTGACCAGGGGATGGGGCACCTATCAAGGGGTGCAACTAACCTTGCGGCCCTAAACAGCTTGCCAAAATTCGTTAAACAGACATCCAGCTGAAATAATTGCCTGCCCCTGCCCTAGAGGCTATTACGATGGGTCAATGACAGGAACCAACTTTTCAATACTGAATGAGGAAGACTGGGTGGGGCAGGCTATAAAAAGTAGCATCTTTTCAGCATTAAGAATGGATATGAGTAGAGCCAGACTGCATTAAGCAAAGCTACAGAAAAGGATGTGTAGTAATTGATAGGGAAGAGGTTGAGAGCCAGGACAGGAGTTTTACCTCCTTTAATGGAGAGGAAAGGCTGCACTTTAGATGTGTTACTCAAAGAGTCTGCAGGACAAGGATCGACTTTGACTTGGACTCAAGTTTTGGGTCTGAGTAACAGGTAGGGTGGGGAGGTTGTCTCCAGCAATAGTGAAAACAGGTAGCAGGGAAGACTTTTGGAGATTAAGAGCTGTGTTTTAGTCGGGTTAAACTCAAGCTGATGTCTACATATCCACATGGAGATGTGTGAGACAGATCTCAATTTTAGTTGGACAAAGAGAGATAAATTTGAGTCAAGAGATTGATCTGAGAGTTATCACTAGGGATCCTGGTTTTCTCTGATAAAAAAAAATAAAACCCCAACTGTAGGATTAAAAAAGTAACCCAAAATCCACATTTTTCTGTGATTAAAATGAAATGGGGATATATATCTATATACAGTGGTGTTTCATTTTAAATCACAGAAATTGTGGATTTTGGGTTACCTTTTTTAATGCAACAATTGGGGATTTATTTTTGAAATCAGAGAAAACTAGGATCCCTGGTTATCAGCATAGAGAGGATAATTAAATTTGTATTTGTCAATGAGATTACCCACAAAAAGAGTGCAGAGGCAAGGACAGAGACCAGTGGGAGCTCCCTGTACTTACAATAAGCAATAACTGAAGTAATTTGTGAAACACTGATGATTTTTAAACTAGCAGCAACTGTATGGCCTAGCTGTTAGCACTCTACATTGCCCTGGAGGTGATTCTGGCTCAAACAAAATTAACTGTGACAGAGTTGGTTTTGTGTTGCAGATCTCATGCATTTAGCCTGCCGTGAGGAAGTGGGGTGAAGCATGTGTCAAACTTGGACACTCTTCAGAAGCTGGTCAATCAAATCCTAATCTCACAGGAGACTGCCAGCTCACCCAGCTATATGAGCAGCAGCAATATAGAGCAGTTTCTATCAATTGAAAAGGAATATAGATTAGAACAGACCCAAGTATTCCAGCTGCTGAAGCCAGCTGGACACAATACAACTAACGTGAGAGTTGTAAAGTTGGAGGCCCCCTGTGTGAGCAAAGGACACACTGGTTAATTCAAGGACTCTAATAATCTTTGAGCAGTTAGAGTTGAAGAACATATTCCCTATTTTATTTTATTTAAGATGTAATATTTCATTATCCTGGTGATGCTTGTTTCTCCAGGTCTTTAACACATACTGCATTGTACAATCTTGAATCTAAATCATGATCAATTTAACATTTGGTTGTAACCTGTTATCACTGTATGTAAAGGCAGCGAAAAAAAAAGAAAACCAGAAGCATAAAGTACAATGTTTAAACCAAGAACCTTGAGAACAGACAAGGTTTTGCCACTAAATATATTTTCTGAGTACAGACTACCCTCATGTGGACAGAAGCAGTATTGCCATCTGCATGGTTATTATTTCAAATGCATATCTCCATTTTTTAAACTGCAATATTTATTGCATTCCACGCCCACTATTTTAAAGTAAACTTGTTTTTGCCTTACAAAATGGTTTCCATGTACTCACCTTTCTGAAACACCTACCTAGAAATCTTAAGTTTCCGTTTCATTTTCCTTTCTTGATTACTTTTAATATAGGTTATTATTTGAGCAAGATACCTTTAGAATTCCCCAACTTGGAAGACTGAAAAGTTAAAACTGAATTTCATACCCATGATCAATTTGGTCATGGGATGTGCAGATATCATTTTCACCAATTTAGAAATCACTTCTCATTTGGAAAGTTTATCTCAAAACTATCTTTTTCTACCCATTAATTCTACCACTGTATCCCTTTTCTAAAGAAAACTAAAGATCCAGGAGCACAATTCTTGAAACAACTACAAAAGTAAAGAATCACACAAAATATAGGACTATGTCTCGTGTTATGGGAACTATAATAGCTAGACTTGGCTGCTCTGCTTTAAGAACATTTTATCTTCACCAATCTGTCTTCTAAGCAAAATTTGACTACATAAAATTAAAGTGTATACTGTCATTTCATATTTGCTTCTTAGGGGCTATGGGGGGGGGGACTGCACCCACCCCAAAATCTGCTACAGCCCCCCCCAGCCCTCCCTCCCAGTGCCGCTGCCGCCCATCCCAAGGGCACCCCAGGCCAGCCCCCAGCTGGGAAGAGCCCAGCACAGCCCCAGCCTGCAGTAGCAGCCTGCCCTCACCCTGCACGCAGATCTGGGGGCACATGCTCCTGCCCCCCCATGCCCTCCTGGGAGGTATGCAGTAGCAGGAGATGCCCCCCCAGACCCCCAAGATGAGTCATGGCTCTGTCTCGTGTCTTGCCCCGCCCAGGCTGCTCAGCAGCTGTCCCTGCCACAGCCCCACTTCCTCCCTCACTGAGGAGACCTCCATCTGACCCCCCCCACGCCCCTTCTCCCCCCGTACCCTTTCCCCCACAACAGACCAGCCTGCTAGCCACACTGTGCTCCTGGCTGTCTGTGCGCTGCACTGCAGCTGCACACAGGCACACAGCATTTATTGGCCACATCAGACAAAAAAAAATTGTCGATGGTTTCAATTTTTCTCATATCAGTACCGATCTGATATGGGACCAGTGTTATCAGTGCACCTCTATATTGCATCTACTTGCAAAAAGTTGGTGTTCAAAAGGCTACGCAGTAAAATGATCAGTAGTTAAAGTAATTATATACATAGACAACACTTACATTGCCCACTCAAACACAGCACGATATTGCCGAAATAGATTCTTTATTTCTGAAACATTCCAAAACAGCAGTATACACAGTTGTAATCAAATATTAAATCATATGCCATTATAAGAAAGCATCGATTAGTGCAATTGGATTTTGTAAAAGGTCTATCAAAAAGATTTATTCACATTAAAACTCATTCATTTTCCATAAGCAACTGTTAATAAAATGTTACAATTTTTTTCTTTGTAGTAAAGTACTGAAAGTCAACTGTAGTTTAGAGATCATTATTATATCTTAAGTGCAATGTGATTTACGCTGCCATCATAAATACAAAACACTATGATAATAAATTAACATTTGAACAAACAATGAAAGACACTGACGAAATCATTATGACTGCCAACCGTATGGCAGTTTCCAGTGAATGCTACTTGTTTGTGCTTCCGCAACATAAAATACTGATTTCATATTGCCCATGAATGTATTTTTGTAGGATATGTTCCTAGTGCTAAAAAATAGTACATTACCACAAAAATATTATTTATGGCACACAGAAATATTAAATCCTCTCTCTGTGGTTCAAGCAAGTGTAAAAGAAATTAAGTGCAAAAAATAAAGTTCTTGGGTGGGCCAGGAAATCAAGTAAATAAATATACGTCCCTAAATCTGGAAAAAAAAAGCATAATGCCTTTATAGAAGTACACTTGAACAAACTGTCTCAAAATTTCAATATGGCAAAGCTGTTTGAAATAGTGGTTCTTAGTTCACTCAAAGGAAGTATTTCTGGTATTTTGCACATACATAAAAATACTAAAGTTCTAAATGATAAATACTGCAACTGTTAGTTTGATAACACTGCAGTTTTCCAGGCAAATGACTAAGTGCAATATTTAGTATTTAATGTGTTCATTTTTTAAATGACACTGCATTATGGATATTCTTAGATATTAAAACCTCAGGGGAAATAATACTGTGTGACCCTCCCCTCTTTTAACAGAGTTACCCAGCCAGCTGGGTAATCAAATCTGCATCATTTATTTTCTGTTGTTCAGGAGTATTCAACATCAGTAGCAGCCATCTCTCCAACTCCCGTCTCGTAGAGTACTAAGTGAAGAAAGTGGCTTTGGAGGCTGAAGAAAACTGTTAAAAAAAAGGCCACATTTTAGGAGAGAGAATAATAAGACATGTTATCCATTACTTGTGTATAATTTGGCCCCAGGGCTATTCTTAACTACACAGTCTACCAGGGTATATTTGAAGCTCCAGACTAATTAGCAGGGATCCTGGTTTTCTCTTATTAAAAAAAGTATCCCCAATTTTTGGTTTGAAAAAAGTAACCTGAAATCCACATTCTTCCATGATTAAAATGAAACCCCACTAACACATATACATATACTGGTATTTCATGTTAATTGCAGAAAAATGTGGATTTTGGGATACTTTTTAAAACAAAAATTGGGGGGGTTGGTTTTTTTTGTTTGTTTGTTTTATTTTGTTTTTAAATCAGAGAAAACCAGGATCCCTGCTAATTACATAGGATTGTAGGACAGTAGAACTAGAAGGAACCTCATGAGGTCATTTAGTCCAGCCCCTTGCTCAAACCACATGGCTGGCTAAAAATCTGGGATAAGTATCCCAATTTTACTTAGTCAATGGATGTTTTCACATTCATTTCCATAAGGCCAAGATGTTCCCCCTAAACTTTGTATTCCTTGTTTAGGATAGATACATGTTACAGTCAATACTTATGGGACACAACACACAATGTACAACTGAACCCCCCCCCCCGTTAAACCTTTTCCTCCCCATCCCCTTCAAACTTTCTTTTCCTACCACTGTTTTCCAATCAGTCTCACTCCATCCTTTAAAAGAAAACTGCTTGCTTTTTTTTATTTTTTCCTCTTCTCTCCACCTCCCCCCCTTTCCAGCCCTGGGTTCTTTGCTCCTCACACAGCACCAGCAACGAAGTTTCTGCAGGCCAAATTAAGCCCTCTGGGAGACCCGAGCAATTCCACCACTTGCAATGAGTTTGCACAGGTGGGATAAGTTGAGAACTTGAAGCAAACACTTCTGCTGATGATGCAGTAGATCAAACAGAAGAGCCCTCCCTCTCACATAGCTAGTTGGCTCTGCATGGCTAAACCAAAGTATTTTTGTCACTGAGGACAGCAGATATGACCAAATACAAAACAGACAGCAGAAATCCAATTCCAATTAAAAAAAGAGAGATTCCCCCAAACTGTTAGGCCCAGCATGCACTTGAAAAAAATCAGTACATTATAAAAAAAAAGTGCCTGGATTTTTTTTCTGCCAAGGGCAGAATAAAACAGTATTCAGGGGATAGAAAGCATTACTGAAACTGGCCTGTTACAAAAACTGAAAAAAAAACAAAACCCATCAGTACCACAACGTAGAAGTCAGATTAACAACAGGCATTCATTATTAACTCATTAGCAATTAAGTATCCTCCCCTCCCCCCATACCTCAATGTACTACTGAGGACAGCTGTTCCAAACAGGATTAAAAGAAAACCTGCCTGGCATAACTAGTTAGGTGCAGTACTCAATGTGGATCCTTCTGCCACTTTAGCAATTTCAAAAAGACCACACAAATTTTACATCAACGTAAGTTTGCTGAAAATAAAAAGGAGGAAATGGGGTTGGGAAACAGAGTCCATTAGAGATGAAAGGTATTGAATGTGGTGCTATAAAATGTGCCAAGGGAACTGAACCATTAAGGGCATTTTCACATGTGCTTTGAGACACGGCACCGGGCACTTTAATTAGTGAGCTGTGCTAATTAAAAGCGCCCTCACGTCACGTGCATCAGCTTCCCCATGCTGAATAAATGATTGCAAGGCACTCTGCACTAAAGCTCATCAAACATGTTTTACTTCAGTGCCCCACCACCATTTTTTCAGCACAGCGATGCTGATACACGTGATGCAGAAGGCTGCCAGAGCACATCAATTACTGTGCTCCAGAAGACTTAATTACAGGCAGTCCTCAGACTTACGACAGAATTGGTTCCTGAAAACCGCATCTTATGTCGAAATGTCATAACTCAGAACCAATTTTCCCATAGGAACAAAGTTATAAATGGGTGATTGGTTCCTTTATGACGCTTGATACAGCGGCATCCAGCTGTTAAGTCTGTTGTGGTGGAAGGGGAGGGGGGAAAGAAGAGGTGTGGGTGGGGTCAGATCAATGCCCCTGCAGTGAAGGAGGGATTGGGGCTGAGAATGGAACAGGGGCAGGAGCTGGGCAAGCAGCCAGGGTGGAGGGGCATGGGACAAAGCCACAGCTCATCTGGGGGGCACGGGGAGGGGGTGGTAGCTCCTGCCGCTACGTGCCACTCATCCAGAGGCAGCACAGCGCCTCCGTCCTGTGCCCCCCCTGCCCCACCCCAACTGAGCAAGCAGCGGCAGGGCATAGCCCCCGCTCCCAGCGCCGCACCTGCTCAGAGCACAGCACAACACAGTACATCCCCAGCCCCAGCCCCGCCTACCCCATGCAGATCTGGGGGCACCCCCCATGCCCTCCCAGACGAGGGGTGGGAACAGTGACAGGAGCTGCCGGATGAACAGTTCCTGGACCAGAAGCAAACAGTGGCAGGAGCCACACACCCCTTCCCCACGCCCCCAGATGAGCTGCACCTTTGTCCTGCACACCGCCCCGCCCTGCCCACCCAGTTGGGCAGCGCTTGCCTCAGCCCCAATGCCTCCTTTGCTGCAGGGGTGTTGATCTGCCTACCCCACACCCCTTCATTCCCCCTCCCCTTCCACTTACCAGTTGGATGCAGCTCTATCGAGCATTGTAAAGTTGAAATACGCATCAGAACCTCGAAGCATGATGTCAATTTATAAAGGCTGTAAGTGTAGTTCATCATAAATCAAGAAGTCATAAGTCAAGGACTGCCTGTAATTGAATCTGCTCTGATACACTTCCAGCGCGTTGGAGCAGGCTCCCCGCATGTCTGTACGAACAGGCCAAAGCCACAACCTACTCCAACGCCATGCTACTACATTTAATCAAACCATCCCATCAAGCCCTCATTCTCTTACTTCACTGCCCCTCTCTAGCTGTAACTACTGTTGCTGCCACTGCTTCTGCTCTCTACCACTAGAGTAGTTGGCCTTTTTTGCAACAAAAGTACACTGTGATCATATTTAGTTTATGGTCACCAACTCCCAGGTCCTTCTTCTCTGCAATACTACAGCCCTAGCCAGTCATTCCCTGGTCTGTATTGGTGCATGCAATTATTCCATCTCAAGTGCAGGACTGCATTGTTCAACCTCCACCCTCTTCATGGCTCCCCTCACACAATAACTGTCAGCCCCTTCCAGCCCCTGTGGTGGATCATTCGGACAGAAACAGGAATGTCCCCTTATGCACAGTGTCATCTACAACCCTTCCCGGCAGCTCAAGAGGTCCCATCACAATTTGGAGTATAAATTATGTGAGTTGGTCTTTAAGTAGAGGTTGGTGCTTAGATAGGAGAGACATAAATAACTCCTCTCATTGATGGAACTCAATGTGGAACTACTAAAGTGTAAAGTTTAGCAACACCACCTCAGTGAACCTATCAATGTCATGAAGAAAGGATGCAGAACTCTTAAAATGGCACTTTTCTTAATGAAACTAATCATTTAATCAGAGTTCTCTCAAAGGAAAAAAAAAAATCACTGCAGGAACTACCAGCCTGCCAGCAACTCAATTAAGAGCATTTACAGTTTTTATAGGCAAGGAAGAACTAATTGGCCTTTCCTCTAAAACGATTCTGAACAAAAAGCTTACTCACTGTGAGGAGCAAAGCAGGCTAACCAGCTTCTTCTCTCCCTGAGGGGCTGATACAGAAAGAGCAGTTTAGCCAATAGCCAAGGATACCAAAGAGTAAGGAGACCACAGAAGGGGGAGGGAGAGACCATCACATCTTCCCCCGGGGGCCTGACATACAATACATTTTAACAAATGTAGTTTTCATATATTTCCATTATGTTTCACAAAATGAAACACAGCCTCAAGAATACTGTGTAGACAGGCCAGGGGCCTGTGCTGAAAAGGCCAAAATTCCTGGATGGATAAAGACCTTAGGTGAGATACTTAGCTAGCTGAGGTGCGGATACTTTGGTATTTAACAGCCCGGCCTAACAGATGCTGATGAAGACACCTGAGATAACAAAATGCCTTCTACTCTAACAGCTGCAAAGACACAGCATGCTTTGAATATAAATTTCATTTGGAACGTTTGCATTGCAAACATTTGCCAGGCTTGGCAAATGAAATGCCATATTGGCATAATAAAAATTGGTCAGTTCCTATGTTTAAGCTAGCTGGAGTTAAAGGAATGTGTTTTACTTTTCAGTCCCTTGGTGAAAAGACAGCTCAAGAATCTGGTGGTCAGAAAACCTGTTCCTTAAAAGTTATCACAGTAACAATCACCAAGCTTTGAATATCTGCCTGTAGTGACTGGATTTTGTCCAAGATAATCCCTGAAGAAAAGAAAGCAGCTTTTATTATCTACATTAAAATAAAATTAAAAAAAAAAAAAAAATCAGAGAACTTGAAAAGCTCCAGGCTGAACTCCAATCTGTCTGTGTGTTTGAGTCTCATAAACTTGTCATTCAAACACTACTTGGAATCCTTCTATCTTTAGCAATCATTAGTCTGGCTCTAGGGCAGCACCTGATATTACAGTACATCTGAAGGGGACAGGATATCAGCCAAGGTCTTCTGCTCTGTGGTTCATAACCTGTAACACTCCACATGGCCTGGGAACTGCCTATGTGACAGCCTGTCATTACTGCCTGTCATTACTGCAGGCTGAGATGCTTCACCTGCAAGCCACTTGCTATTAAAAGCAATTAACAGCATTTTCTGCTCACACTTTTGATTCACATTTATCTCATGACGCTGACTTTCTGGATGAACTACAAAAGTAATTTATTTAACAAGATTTTGGACGTACTTGAGAACATTAAGGTTATGTCTTCAAGTAGGTAGGAAAGTAAAACAAGCTTGTTTGTTTTATTACAGACTGTTTTAGATTCATTCCCTTCTATACACATTTATTCTTGCTACATGGTTATCTTTATGTGACGTAAATTCAAATATGAAACTTGTTAGCTTACTAGGGTTTATCTGAAATTAACAGAACGAAATTCAACAGGAAAAGTGCAGTCTTGCATTTGGGATGGAGCATCAGATACACAAATACAAACTGGAGATGGAATGGCTAGGATGAAGTACTGCACAAAAGGACCTAGGGGTCACAGTGGTCCATAAGCTGAATAAGCACCAACTGTGTCCTCTTGTTGCACAAAAGGTCCATAGCAGACTGGGCTGTATTAATAGGAACATTACCTGCAAGTTAAGGGAAGTGATTCTCCTGCTCTACTTGGCATTGGTAAGGCCTCACTTAAGAGTATTGTGTCCACAAAAGTACCTCTCACTTCAAGAAAAATGTAGACAAACTAGATAGGGTCCAGGGGAGAGTAACAAAAATGAGTAGAAGACTGGGAAACATGACTCACAAGGACAGGCTGAAAGAACCAGGATTATTTAATTTGGAGAAGAGAAGACAAAGGGTGGATTTGACAGCAATCTTCAAATTGCCTGAAGGGTGGTTTATCCAGACGATGGAGATAGACTGGGGGTGGGCAATTATTTGGGCTGGATGGCCACTTAAGGAGTTTTGGTGTACTGTTGTGGCCTGGGGAGGAGGGGCAGGGTAGGGGAGCAGGAGAGGTGCTGACCCAGCATGACCACTGCACCGCACCTACCTCATGCCCGGGGACGGTGGGACTGGCCGCACATGCCATGGGCTAAGCTGCCCCCTGTACCTGGCCTGGACAGGGCTGAGGGCCCTACTGTGAGCCACACAGAATTCCTTGGCAGGCCAGATCTGGTCCACGGGCCGTATGTTGCATACTCCCGAGACAGACTATTCTCTACTGCAGCAGTGGACAGGACAAGGAACAACGGTCTTAAATTGCAACAATAGAAATTTAGGCTGGATATTAGGAAGAACTCTATCACTATCAGGGTACTTTAGTATTGGAACAGGCTAATCACAGAGGTTACAGAATTGCCTTTGTTGTGTGTTTGTAAGAGCAGATTAGAATGACACTGCACTGGGTAGTTTAGTCTGGGACAATTCTGCCTTAAGCAGGGGTTAGACTAAATGCTCTCATGAGGTCCCTTTCAATCCTACTATTCCATAAGTTTATGAATAGGCCCTTTTTCATTGTCTGCCCTTTTTCATTGTCTGAAGAAAAGCAGAAATTTACATGCATTGAATGGAGGAAAGGACTGGACTCAGAATCAGCATTTTCTGCAAATGTTTCTGTTCAAAAGTCTGAGTTCACATTTTTCTAAAAAAAACATTATCAAAGCCAAGATTTTCCAAATGTAACAGAGGAGCACTTAACTCCTCAATGCAAAGCATCTCTTACCTTCGAACGGGCTGTGAAATTTTACTCCTGGGTATGCTACTGCCACTTATGGCCAATGGTGGTCTTGGAAGAGCACTGCGTCCAACAATCCCTGCATTGGCAATCTTGTTTGGCATTGGGATTCCAGTGTTAGAATGCAACTGCAAGCTATTGGACACAGGAATATTACTGCTGCCTTGCACAGTTGGGCTTACATACGCTGTAGCTTTCAGAGGCTGTCTGACAGACACTGGAAAATGTCCCACACTATGAACTCTATGCTGCAGTTGTCCTGGAGATGGAACTGCAAAGAGGGGAAGAGAAAAGAATTAAAACAGCATATTATGTTATAACATCAATCATATATCAACAAATACTATATTTCTATGCAACCTGAAACAGTGATCAATGCACAAATTTGACCTTTTACTTCAATCAAGCCAACTGTAAATGAATTTAAAAATTAGATTTACAGATATACAAAATGTGTGAGAAAGTCCGGCTGAAGTACATATTTAAGAACTCAAATACATATTTGTACGTATTTAAGAACTCAAAACTTCAAAAGTTTCTTGAATTTAACAACACAATCCAGGTATGTTTGTCATTTCATATCAGTGCTGCAGTATCCAAAAGCTTTATATAGAGATTTATTACATGACTCTGCCCTCTAGTGCACATCACCTATGTTTTACTGTCCACAGGACAGAAGCTAAGTACCAAAATGCCTCAAGTACTTGAGCCATGTAGTTCACAGCAGCTGAAATCATTTGAAACCTTCAAAAAAGAAAGTGATAAATCTACCCTTCAATCACCATAAATAAATGTGCACTGAAACAGGGACTTGACTGGGACCCAGGCTCCCTGCCTTCCAGATAAATGCCCCGCCCTGGTCACCAAGCTAGAGAGCTATTCTGGTTCTCTTGCTCAGTAGCTAATTAATTCATCCTTAATGATGCTCTTTTCTTCCCTTGGGACAAAGTGGTACAGATTCCAAGGGAGAGACTGACAGTGAGTGTATGCTTTAAGACAACATTTATCCAATGTTCTATGTCAGTAGTGCTGCATAAATGATCATTATAGTCCATGTTACATTTTCAGTTGTAGTGTTGAAGTTGAAAAGGTACAACCAAAATAGTATAGTACATTATGTCATGTAGTTACTTTACTGATGCATCCTTCAGGAAAAAAACCTAACATGAGTAATGGATTTTTTTTTTTTTAACTTCCATGTTGGATGTATGGGGACGAAACAAAGCATGATGGAGTTTTCATTACTAAGAAACATAATTGGACGTAATTTTTTTTCAAAAGCAAGAACTTGGAAACTTCTTAGATGGTTAAATGGGCAGCAACAAAAGTGGTTAAGGCCTTCTAACAATTTTTCCTCAAGTAAGTAACAAGATTCACAATTGTGTGTAAATATTTCACAATACTGTAGGGGCTTTCAGCACAACAACAGAGTAAAAGACGCATACTTACTACAAGATTGCATTCTTGAAATCCCATTACCACCTCCATGTAGATTGGAATCGAAGCTCTGACTATTCCTCACAGTGACTGGAGAGCTTGCATTGCTATTAATGGTAGGAGTACTTGGCATCCGAGCTAGGTTAGGCATGCTTCTTCGGAGTTTATCTGAAGCAAAAAAAAACCAAATCCACAATGAGCACACTCATGCCAGTATTTCTATCAAACACTACAACCAGCTACTGACTTTTGTAGACAGGGAAAATTAAAGCCGAATTGTTTCAACAACAAGGAAGATGTTTTCCCCTATGGGGCAAAATAGGAATTGCATATGGACTAGTGTGTTAACTTTTCTGACTAACACTGTAACATAAATAATTTACCTATTATTCCAAATCAGCAACTTGGATGGGTCCAAGTTTGCCTGTTGTTTATACAATAAAAGCTGTGTTAACCAGCATTTTAGTAACCAGCCCACACTACTAACCAGAATTTCCGGCCAGCTGGACGTGGGGAGCGTATAGCTCACACGCCACTGCCACCTACCACCCTGCACTGCTGCCACTCTGCCTGCAGCCACCGCCATAACCCCTGCTCCATGTGCGGCTGCTGCCACCCCCACCCCACGAGTGGCTGCCACCACCTGCCAATACAGAGCTCTTTGTATATGGATTCTAGGTGCCTAAACCTGGCCAAATGAATAACTTAAATTTTAGTTGTACTAGCAGAAGTAAAAGCCATAAAAAAGAAGAAAAAAACCCCAAAGCCAATAAAGCATATATGAGCAGGGATCCTGATTTTCTCCGATTTAAAAAAAATCCCTAATTTTCAGTTTAAAAAAAGTAACCCCAAATCCACATTTTTCTGTGATATCTATATATATATATATATATGTATATTTTACATATATAGGGGTGTTTCATTTTAATCACAGAAAAATGTGGATTTAGGGGTTTGTTTGTTTTTTTAACTGAAAATTGGGGATTTTAAATCAGAGAAAACCAGGATCCCTGTTTATGAGGAAGCCAAAGTCCTGAATCATGAGATCGCTAAGTACTTTCCAGCAAGACAACTACTTCTCTACCACAACAATGGAATTATGAACACTTGAATCCACATATAGGCAAACAAAGTTCTTTGGGTAAGTCTGCTATCTTTTATTAGACGAATTCAAATAATTGGAAACATTCTTCTTTGCAAGCTTTCAGGTATAAATACACTTTGTCAGGCTGAGGAAACATCTGCAGTTGGTGTGTGCTCTCCCTGCAACCACATATCACACACACTGATGGTGGCTCCAAGAATTTCCTAACATACTGGTATACCCTATAATTGTATTAGTCTTTTCCAAAGTCATATACTAACAGCAAGGTCAGAGTCATCCTACAGTCAATCAATATACCCAGGTCTCTCTCTTCCTCAGTTGTCTTCCAGTCTAGGAGTCCCATCTTCTATTCAAAGTCCTTTCCACTGATTCCTAGATGCCCAACATTGCACTTCCTATTGTTAAACTTCCTACGATTTCTAATGTGCCATTCTACAAGAATATCTAAAACTTCCTGAAAAATAATTCAGCAAAATTTTCTACCTCAGCAGTATCCCCCAGTTCAGTATCACCTACAAATGTTGTGAGGGCACATCTACTTCCAGTACTAAGGCGGCTGATTAAAAATGTTAAATGTCCCAAGACAGATACCCAAGGAACAAAACTGGTAACTGCTTCCCAGTCCGATATCTCACCTTTCAAAGTAACCCCAGTTTCTAATACAATCTACTGATCTCTCTTTAAGCCAATGCTTTATGCACCTCAAGATTATATTGATCCCCATGCTCTCCAGTAATTTACTATAAGGCATGGTACAAAAAGCTGTGTTCATACCTAGGTAAATTAAGTTTGCTTTATTGCTCGTAGCTAAGAAGGCAGTTATCTTTTCAAAGAAGCATATTAAATTAGTCAGACATGACCTTCCTTGGAAAAAAATTGCGCTCTTCTATTTACTTCCATATTTTTTATTATTCTTTCCTTCAGTATTTGTTCTATAACCTTACATACTACTGAAGTCAAGCTAGCAGGCCCATAATGGCCTGTCAAATTATCCCTCTTCTTTGAATGCAGGCATTACATCTGTTATTTTCTATTTACAGGGTACTATCCACAAATCGACAGATGCACTAAAGATCTGTGCTAAAGGAGCTGCTATTGCACATGCCAATTCTTTCAATATTCTGGGATGGAAATTATCCAGACCCTCCAATTTTGTGTCAAAAAGCAATTTACATTTTGCTTCCAGCTCAGATGTGATAAATTCCATTGACATTTGGTACTCAACCACTCTCTTTAATTACAAATATATACTTACTGAAGATGACGGCAAGGTATTCATTCAGTATCTAGCTCTGATTTACCATCTTCAAGGTCTTCTACCTGGGCCCCACTCCTTCCCTCCTGGGTTTCTTCTAATTTATAGAACTGAAGAAGCTTTTTCTATTTAAAATTCTTCACACAATGTAACCCAGCTAAGCCTTTGACTATTCTCTCTTTGCTCCCGCATTATTTGACTACAGAAACATATCCGTCCTTGCCGATCAGTCCCATTTTCCATTCTATATAGATCCTCACATTATTCTTAATGGCTAGTTAGAGGTGCCTATTCATCCATATAGGTCTGTAGCCCCTCTCAACAGTTTTTGGGAAACAAGCTCTGAAAAGCATTAATAATTATTTCATGGCACTTCTACATTCAAGTCCTTTAGCTCCCAAATTAATTCATTCAGACTCCTTAACTAATTTTCTTAGTTTCTCAAACTACCCCTTCTGAAATCCAAATTCCTTGTAGAAGTCTCATCTAGCTTGTAATCTAAACTAAACTAACTCATTTATGATCACTTGATTCCAGATTACTTCCCACAACCAATTCTAATAAATTCCCTGTTACTTGCCAAACCAAGATGGCATTGCCTCTCATTAGGTTTATTGACCATTTGATACAGAAATGTACAAGCTAACTCTTCCAAAAATATCTGCACCTTACCATTATAGATAGTGTTTATTGTCCAGTCTATAGCAGGGAAATTGAAGTCTCCTGTTGTAACAAGAAATCCCTTCTTGCCTGAACCCCCCCTCCCCCACTTTGTTCATTTCTTTTTCCTTCTAAATATTGGCAGAGACTTAGCACACTCATTGCATGGGTATGGCAAGGCTCAGAGCAAGCCAGAAAGCTGAAATGGCTTTCTGTAGGAGAAACCTACAAACTGCACCTACATATCGACTGACTTAAGCATCACTAAAGAAAACAAAAGAATAAAATATCCACTTCAAAGACTGTAAATATTTCTGATGCTAACCTAACTCACTGTCCCCAGTAGCCTGTGATCCTCACTACCTCACAGTGCATTTTTATATTTCATCCGTCTCATCTTTACCCTGGCATTCAGTATTTTATACCTTTTAACTTCTAAGAAATGTATTTTTCTTGGAAGTAAAGTAATACCT
This sequence comes from Alligator mississippiensis, assembly GCF_030867095.1. Classification (NCBI taxonomy): domain Eukaryota; kingdom Metazoa; phylum Chordata; order Crocodylia; family Alligatoridae; genus Alligator; species Alligator mississippiensis. The sequence goes on from NC_081824.1 coordinate 386,350,339, forward strand.
TGTATTACTAGAACTATTATTGTAAGAATGCACTGGAATTGTAACTGCTGGAATTGTATTGCTGTATTGGGCTGGTCCCCCTGAGTGAACGTGAGTATCTATGAATCAGTAGATAATTGAAGACAAAGCAAGAGCCTCTGGTTGTTAATTGACAATAGCCTAGCCAGAGGAACTTACCATTACAAAACTCTATTCTACAAGTTATTTTAGGCTAATCAAGCCAAAGAACTGATTCCTAGAACTAAGCACCCACCCTATTGACTATTCTTGCAACCCTTAACAATACCATTGTTAATCAAAATCACAAACCGACTCCCAAAACTGCAGGTACCAGCAGGCAGAGACCCCTGTGACTAATAGCTGTCAGGCACTACAAGACCCAAGTGGGACAGTGACCTCTGAATTGGGCAGCCAAGATCATTCTGGGGGATCACACAAGTCTGCCAAAAAGGGATAAAAGGCAGTGAAGCGTGACCCTCAGTGGTGCCCTCTCATCCAGCACCTGACTTACTGAGACAGAAGGACAAGCAGGTGACCCCCTTCTGGGGCAGACATCGCTTTGAAGGAAACTGACCATAGACAGCAGACTCCAGGACCTTGGATAGGTATATATACTGATACCAGTGCTCTCAATCACTACAGCAGCTACTATACACTATACTACATGGGTTTAAATGACATGGGTTTGAGTGAGTGAGCGAGCGAGCGAGCAAGCATGTGCGCTAAGGTGACCAGTACCCCCCATAACTCAAAGTTTGCATTTATGATTTTATTAATTTCACATCCTGCACACTAAATTAGAATTTATTATGATCTTGTGAGTTGGTCCTTTGTATCCAACACTATAATTACACAATTTCCATTATTATTACTTTTTTCCAGGACCTGATAGAGATCTCTGTCCATTTCCAATTCCAAACACGGGGTACATAACAATTCCTTTAAGTCCCTTTTCATTATTCCCTCTGTTAAATTTAACCCAACAGATTCAGTTCTACATCTTCAATATTTTACTTTCTTACAATCAACCACTTTTTTAATATATAGTATTTTCCACTACTTTTACTCTTGTTTCTATCTTTCCAAAACATACCTTTCAATATTTCCTACATAGATCCTACAAGATACAGACCCACGCAGACTCAACACCAAATGCATTGATTCATTGACGCAAGGTAAGCTTTATGGACATTGCTCCCCCTCATTTAACAAGGGGGGGAAGCTCCTCATCTTGAATTTGAGTACAAGGGGGGGGGGGGCAGACAGCTGCTGTAACTTGGGCTCCAGCCCCTACCCAGGGTCTGTTGCCTGCTCCCCATCACCACCTCCATACCTCGCCATCTCCCCCCTGCAGCCTCTTCCCCCATCTACATCCCCACACAGCCTCTGCTCCCCTGCCTGCCCCCCTCCCTTCCCCTCTTACCCTTGTTTTGCACCAGCAGACTCCATCCATGCTACAGCCTAGGGCACTGAGCACAGCCCCAGCCTGGCCCCATAGCAGTGGCACAGAGCCCACAAAGCTGCTGCAGGAGCTGGGGCTGTACTTAAGTGTCCCATCCTAGAATGGGGATGGAGCCTGCTGATGCAAAGCAAGAGTAAGGGGGTGAGGTAGCAGACAGCAGAGGCTGGGGGGGGCAGAGAGGGAGAAGCAGAGGCTGGGGGTAGGACCTCAGGCTGTGCAAAGAGGGGCAGGCAGGGGGCAGAGGTGGCAAGGGGGCATACACAAGCAGGGAGCAAGCTGCTTGACCTCCCCACACCACCTGCCACCCACACTGCCTTCCCTCACGCAGCAGTGGGGAGGGGATGAATTACAGACAACTCTCCAATAATTAGATTCTATACATGGAAAATTATAACAAAATTATAAATCTTCCATGTATAAAGTCTAATTATTGAGGGGTTACCTTTGAATCTAAAACAACCCTGAATTAAGTGCATACAGTATATAACATAAGCCAGAATGACCCAGCTTGGATCTGAGGACTTAGCCACTGCAGCTGCCGCTTCTCCCTGCTGTTCAGCTACAGGGCAGGCAAAGACCCTTGCTGCCCAGCTGCAGCACAGATGAATTCCCCTAACACCATATGCTGCTGAGGTGCCCTGCCACCAAGGCCCACTGGATCTGTGGGCTGCATATGGCAAACCCCTTCATCTGGTTTATCACAAAATAGGCACATTCTTGGTAAGCTGCCAGACAGATTTCTGGCCACTAATTGCCTAGCATATGCCTTTTCCTACACTGACACCTCATCCAGTGACTCCCTTCCTCTTCCAACTTCTTGGAGACCCACATCTTACAACTGCGTGTTTCAGAAGGATCTCTCCAAATTATGACCATAACCACACACCAGAGGTCTACCAGAACATGGTATTAAGCTCTGTCCAACTTGTTGTACGCCGACTGCATGTTTTTTTTAGATTCTGTTGAACTTCCACAGTATTTGAACAGAAGTGGAAACGTAGAAATATTGCTGGTGGGACCTAAACACCAAGCTGGTGTATTATGACTTTGTAAGTGCCTTCTGCTGTGGAATAAAGGAGTAAAGAGATGGGAAATGCAGCTGAACAAGAGTTACAAGCAGAGAAAGTTTTGCAACATCTTAATTCAGGGGTGCTCAACCTCCAGCCTATGGGCCAAATGTGGCCTGCAGAACTAGAGGTGCACCAATATCAGAAAAATTAACGTTATCGGCAATCGCCTTTTTTTGACCAATGTCATTGATAATGCTGCATACATGCACTATAGTCACCCCAAAATTCCCCGAGCCCCCCTGTAGCCACCACTCCCAGTGCCACTGCTGCTGCCACCTACCCCACACAGCTGAGCCCGTCCCGCCTCCATCCACTCTGAGCCCAGCCCCACTCCCCCACCACACCAAGCGTAGCTCCGGCCCAGCCCTCCCCTCCCCTCCCCCCCGCCCCCAGGAAAAGCTGGTACAGCCCCTGGCCCCAAGCCCCCGCTCCCCCCACACCCTCCAGAAGAGCCACCCACGGCTCTGTCCCACTCCCAGCCCTGGGTTCCATTCACCACCCTGGTTAGGCAGCACCTGACCCTATTCCTGCCCCACTCCCTCCCTCACCGTGGGACCTTGATCTGGCCCCCCGCCACACCCCTTCCCCCGACTTACCAGGAGGACACTGCTCTCTGAGCTGCCCGGCTGCATTTCTGTAAATCAGCTATCGGATTGGTATTGACCAATATGGCTGGTTAATAATCAGCTATTGGTATCAACCAAGAAAATCTTTATCAGTGTACCCCCTATGCACAGCCACAGGTATCTGGCCCGCAAGGCTCTCCACAGATCAGGAAATACAGCAGAGGAGGAGCAGCAGCAATGAATACAGCCACCCTCTGCCACTGACAATTTCCCAAGCCCTGTGCAGCACACTGGGGCTGGGTCACACCCCTGCCCCCTCCCATGGCTGGGCCGCACTCCTCCCCCCTGGGGTGGATGGAATGGGTCATGCTCCCTTCCCCTCCCAGCAACAATGGGGCCAGGTTGGGGCTGGGCCATGCCCACTTTCCACCATGGGGCTGGGCCAGGCCCCCTTGCTCCTCCCCGCAGAGCCAGGATGGAGCCGGGCTGCCCCCCATCCCCCTCCATATGGCTGGATGGGACCCTGCCACAGCCTCCCCGTGCCGGATCAGGAACACCAGCCTGATCCGGCCCACGTATGGCTGGGCACTGCTCATGTGGCCTACCAGTCCAAAAGACTGAACTGCCCTAGTTGATTAGTTCCTTTCTTCTCTACAAAATGAGTAGGTTACCAGCTTGAGTGTAATAGGCAAAACTTAGCAACCAACCCAGCCTGAGGTGTGCAGATGGGAGTAAGACTGTGGACAAAACTGAAGGAGGGTCTGGGCTAACTTTGTTGTGAAGGTCTACCCCACGTCTCTTCACTTACTCAATCCTTGAGTTTTAGCCTACTTGTGTGTAAACTGCACAAGAAACCTGTGTATATCACTAGCTTCAATCGTATCCTTATCCTATTTCATAGATTCACAGATGTTAGGGTCGGAAGGGACCTCAATAGATCATCGAGTCCAACCCCCTGCATAGGCAGGAAAGAGTGCTGGGTCTAGATGACCCCAGCTAGATGCATATCTAACCTCCTCTTGAATACCCCCAGGGTAGGGGAGAGCACCACCTCCCTTGGGAGCCCATTCCAGACCTTGGCCACTCGAACTGTGAAGAAGTTCTTCCTAATGTCCAGTCTAAATCTGCTCTCAGCTAGCTTGTGGTCATTATTTCTTGTAACCCCCGGGGGCGCCTTGGTGAATAAAATCTCACCTATCAGAATAGCTCCTTCCACTTCTGAGATGCAGAATGTGGCAAGAGAAAGGGAATCAAAGGACTCTGAAGAGTTTATCAGCCGTACAGGGCAGTACACCTAATGTTTTGCTAACAGTGAATGCATAGACAAATTAGACAAATTACTGTGGATAAGGAAAACAAATAGTGTACAAACACATTTTTCTATTTATAATTTTGTTTTATATTAGGTAGCTATGCAGACTTTTTATAAGTCAGCCAGTATGATTTCATAGTTTCATAGATGTTAGGGTCGGAAGGGACCTCAATAGATCATCAAGTCCAACCCCCTGCATAAGCAGGAAAGAGTGCTGGGTCTAGATGACCCCAGCTAGATACTCGTCTAACCTCCTCTTGAAGACCCCCAGGGTAGGGGAGAGCACCACCTCCCTTGGGAGCCCGTTCCAGACCTTGGCCACTCGAACTGTGAAGAAGTTCTTCCTAATGTCCAGTCTAAATCTGCTCTCTGCTAGCTTGTGGCCATTGTTTCTTGTAACCCCCGGGGGTGCCTTGATGAATAAATCCTCACCAATTCCCTTCTGTGCCCCCGTGATGAACTTAAAGGCAGCCACAAGGTCGCCTCTCAACCTTCTCTTGCGGAGGCTGAAAAGGTCCAGTTTCTCTAGTCTCTCCTCGTAGGGCTTGGTCTGCAGGCCCTTGACCATACGAGTTGCCCTTCTCTGTACCCTCTCCAGGTTATCCGCATCCTTCTTGAAGTGTGGCACCCAGAATTGCACGCAGTACTCCAACTGCGGTCTGACCAACGCCCGATAGAGGGGAAGTATCACCTCCCTGGACCTATTCGTCATGCATCTGCTGATGCACGATAAAGTGCCATTGGCTTTTTTGATGGCTTCGTCACACTGCCGGCTCATGTTCATCTTGGAGTCCACTAGGACTCCAAGATCCCTTTCCACCTCTGTGCCACCCAGCAGGTCATTCCCTAGGCTGTAGGTGTGCTGGACATTCTCCCTCCCTAGGTGCAGCACTTTGCATTTCTCCTTGTTGAACTGCATCCTGTTGTTTTCTGCCCACTTGTGCAACCTATCCAGGTCTGCCTGCAGCTGTTCCCTGCCCTCCGGCGTGTCCACTTCTCCCCATAGCTTTGTGTCGTCTGCAAACTTGGACAGAGTACATTTGACTCCCTCGTCCAAGTCGCTGAAGAAGACATTAAAGAGTATCGGTCCAAGGACCAAGCTCTGCGGGACCCCAACTGCCCACACCCTTCTAGGTCGAGACCGACCCATCTACCACGACTCTTTGGGTGCGACCCTCTAGCCAATTTGCCACCCACCGGACCGTGCAGTAATCCACATCACAGCCTCTTAACTTGTTCACCAGTATGGGGTGGGATACCGTATCGAAGGCCTTCCTGAAGTCTAAGTATACGACATCCACCCCTCCTCCTGTGTCCAGGCGTTTCGTAACCTGGTCATAGAAAGAGACTAGGTTGGTCAGGCACGATCTGCCCGCCACAAACCCATGCTGGTTTCCCCTCAGCATAATTTGCCCTGCCAGGCTCTCACAAATGTGAGCCTTGATAATTTTTTCAAAGACTTTACCAAGGATGGAGGTGAGACTGACCGGCCTATAATTGCCCGGGTCCTCCTTCCTCCCCTTTTTGAAAATGGGGACCACGTCAGCCCTTTTCCAGTCTTCTGGGATTTGGCCCGTGCGCCACGAGCGTTCGAATATTCCCACCAGTGGCTCTGCAATGATGTTGGCCAGTGCCTTCAGCACCCTCGGATGGAGCCCATCCGGGCCTGCTGACTTAAAGGCATCCAGTTCTTCCAAGTGACTCTGCACCACCTCAGGATCTACGTATGGAAGTCTGGTGCCTTGCTGCTGCCTCTCTACAACCCCAGTGAGAGACTTGTCATGTCCCTCGCTTAGAAACACTGAGGAACTCGTTGAGGAGTTCAGCCTTGTCCCCCCTGTCTGTCACCAATTGTTTCTGCCCATTTAGCAGCGGTCCTATTCCTCCCTGGGCCTTCCTTTTACTCCCAATATATCTAAAAAACAATTTCTTGTTGTCCTTTACTTGGGTTGCCATCCTCAGCTCCATGGTAGCCTTGGCCCGCCTAACTGCCTCCCTACAAGCACGAGCAGAGGAGGTATATTCATCTTTAGTGATCTCACCCTGTTTCCACTTTTTATGTGCTCCCCTTTTGGCCCTTAGGCTGCTCTGGATTTCTCTGGTCAGCTATGGAAGCCTCCTGGCCCCTTTCCCTCTTTTGCCTCGCTCAGGGATCATCATGCTTTGTGCCCGAAGGATCGTTTCCTTTAGGCACAGCCACCCTTCTTGGGCTCCCATCCCATCAAAACTCCTACTCTGCAGTGCTTCCTTGACTAATCGCCTGAGTGCATTGAGATCAGCTTTCCTAAAGTCTAGCACTTTCACCCTACTAGTTACCTTACCCACTCACCGTCTTATGTTGAATTCTAATATAAGGTGATCACTGTCTCCCAAATGGCTACCAATCTGGAGGTCTCCTATCATGTCATCTCCCGTTGCCAATACCAGATCCAGTATGGCATTCCCCCTAGTGGGACCATGCACCTCCTGTGTCAGGTGGTGGTCCTGTACACAGGTTAGAAACCTGCGTGAGCGATGGGACCTTGCTGTCTGCGTCTCCCAGCAGATGTCCGGGTAGTTTAGGTCCCCCATGACTACCGCCTCTTTAGCTTTTATGGTCTCCGAGAGTTGCCTCAGGAGCCCCGCATCTATTTCTTCCCCTTGGTGTGGGGGTCTGTAGCAGACCCCTACCACCAAATCCCTTTCTCCTTGTCCCCCATGTAGCCTAACCCACAATCCTTCTACTTCCTCAACCTCGGTTTCTGTTTTGATGAGGGTTGATGTATATTGCTCACTGACATAAAGTGCAACCCCCCCCTTTCTTCCCCGACCTGTCCTTTCTATACAATCTATAGCCCTCAATATGTACCGCCCAGTCATGGGATGAATCCCACTAGGTCTCTGTTATCCCCACTAAGTCATAGGTGTTTAGTGCAAGCAGGAGCGCTAGTTCATTTAAAAAAACATGTTACTCCAAATTTTTAACAAATGTGTGTTGATTTAAGAGTGCCAGCAGAAGCAACTTCTGAAATGTTTCCATGGGCAGTGAACTTGGAAACATTTCAAAACAGTATTATTTCAGCATGAAACATGGCTATAGCTTCTACAGTACTCCCCAACTGAAGCACCTCAAAATTGCTGCTCTCCAGGCAGTAGGCAGTGGGAACCTGCAAAACTAGGATACGAGCCCTGTCCCTATGGAACCCCCTTCACCAGAAAGAGAGAGGTTCTAGGTCCAGTGATCTGGGTCCTGTCTCAGCATACTGAGCATCCTGGGAGGCAGGGAGGAAACAGCAATGAACAGGGGAATATACAAGGATTACCTGCCTCTGGCTCCAACTCCAGCAGCAGGGGCTTTCCTAACTCAGGCCAGGAGAGTGCCCAGTCTCCTTAGCTCTACCTCACTCTCCCCATGTGTATGCAGCAGAGGAAAGGGGGTGGGAAGGGGGTGAGGGCAAAGCACTGTGTGATGCTGAAGGACCCAGAGGTCCCTTGTCAGAATACTGAAGTGTCTCAAAATAGTTCCTGATTGAATATGTATCATTTTGCTGTGCTTTGGTTGCTTTTGGGATGTTTCAAAGGGTATGTGCATTTGTACAACTTGCCCTTGGAATGCTTCAAATGTTACTTCTGTCCACACCCTTAAATTATAACTGTTTTTAAAAGAAACGACACAAATCAGTTTCTCCAGCCCATCTGCCAAGACCTAATTTCAGTATTCTTTCACTCATCACCTACAATTATGACATTTTTCATTTATCAGGTCAAAATGTTTCTGAAGTCAATAAAGGATAAAACAGAAACAGAAAAAAAAAAGGTAGAAAGATCTGATCTCAAAGCATAAGAGGTGAAACAAAGTAAGAGGTAAAACAGAGTCTTTTCAATTCACCCTTAAGATTTTTCTGTCCACATCTATATTCTCTTACTTTTGTAACATTTCACTTCAATTAGAGCTATTGTTTCGCACTACTTTGGGTGTACACAATAAAAGCACTTCCAGTGACCGTTAACACAGAACACATGCAAAAAACAGAGCCTTTTTTATTATCGTGCCATGCCTTCTCCCCACAGACCAGGATTCTCAACAGTGTTTCAGAAGTAACTGGGATACATTTCCTATTCTTTTCTTCTATAGAGACTAATACATATCATGTGGTTATTACTACCTTTTATTCTAAGCTGACAGTCCAAGTGGACATGTAATGCATCTAATATGATATTGAGCATGCCAGCCAAATGGCATAGTTCAAAAAGAGAGTTCTAAAGAAGCCAAGGCTGTGGATATGTTCAGGGTTGGGAAACATAAATCAAGAACAATAAAAATTAAAGCAACCCCTCATTTACCTTTCCAAAAAGGGAAAATGCAAGCTGTAAAAGGCCCTGGAATAGCACTGGCCTGCTCATGAAAGGTGGCAGATAAACCAAGGAGAGTTTAGACACTTAAGACTTGTAGAGGGGAGGTGGGGAGGCAGGGGGCAGGGCAGGGACAGAGAGAGAAAGAGAGAATGAATATCAATAAAACACTAAGTACTACATGATTTACTTCTGGTCTCGTCTGTCATTTTACAATAAATTATTTCCCAAACTAGAAGTTTTAAAAAGGATGATTATTTTAAATATTTTAAACATTCATATATTATAGTGACAGACACTTCAAAATACTTACAAAATTAGGAGAGCACTGATATAACATAAATGATGAATGCTTGTAAGCCTATCTAAACCCCGATGTGGAAACTGGGTCAAAATCTCAGAACATTTCTTTAGATTTCCTGCATGTCCTGGGTTCTGCCTGGCTACACCATGGAAACAAGTCTTTTTTACAGAACTTCAATAGTGTCACCAGTCTCAGAGAAAAGCTAGAAGTGATGAAAGGCATAACAACTAAAACAGTCCAAAAAGAATACACTAACACAAACCAATCACAAAACTATCATGAAAGAAAGAGAGAGAGAAGACAGAGAGAAACAGACTGCCTTAGGCATCACAACAAAGCAAGTTATATGTATTTAGACAATATGATCTGTACACCATTTGCTCTTTTAAAAGCATAAGGATGTAAATGCCTATTATAATACATAACTATGATCAAATTTAAAGTATTCCAACCACAAATGAGGTATATTACCAAGCCTGTTATATATGATAAGCTTATCCACATGCATAGCCTTTATTACTCAAATAAAAACACGCTCAAGAAATACAGATTTGCTGCAGGAAGCCGGATTAAATGGCTAGTTATCTACAAATCAGTTGGATTAGACATAATCGTTCCACCTATCTACATATAGGAAGCACTGCTACAGCATTTACCGTATGGTACAAAAATGCAGTAAATAGCCCCGTTTGTTTTTTTTTTTAATTGAAATACATGTGGAAAGTACTTGCTTCCTCCACCATCACCAAGGTCACCCAGTTATTGGCTCAGAACATATCAGAGAACAGAGCAGTTTCACTAAAAATCGAAAATTCCTCAGAAGCACTCATAGGTGTAACTTTCACCATGAAACCCAAAGACAACACAGATTCGATTGATTTGGGAAAAAAGAAAAGACTGACTTCATGCAAAATGTTTCTTCCTGTGAATCTTTCATTAAAATTGGAAGCAGTTTTATTTTCAGACACAAATGGGGTTGCCCTGAAGTAATGCTCCAGAGGTCACAGTAGATTTTTTGGGTGCCCAGCTGACTAAACCCACCCACATATGTTCAAGTATAGCCAGGCTGTACTTAAGAATAGGCTCACGCACTTAGCAGACCTCTAGTTCAGTTTTCCAGTTTCCCACCTAAGATTTGAAGGCCGAAGCATACGCACAATCACTGTATTTGTGTAAGAAGGAAGGCAGGTCTTGTGTTTCTTTGTGTGCACTGGCAAATATCACAACAGGTTGTTACATTACAACATGTACAGGTAGAGGTACAGTGGGTTCTAATGCACAATCCACACAATCATGCCTCCTGCCATGAGGCAGGAGGCACAACCAGAATTGCGCATTAGATCCTATCGCGCCTTATCACAGGGGATCCTGGTTTTCTTCTATTAAAAAAAAAATCCCGTTTTCAGATAAAAAATAGTAACTCAAAATCCACATTTTTCAGTAGAAAACCAGGATTCCTGCTCATCACCAGTGCAGGGGAAGCCTGGGATCACAATCCTGGGCTCCCCCTGCATTAGCTCCCATGACTGTGAGTCCCACTGATGACCTATGCTGCAGGCCTCACAGCAGGGGCAGTGCTGGGAACACTGCCACTGCTGCAAACCCTGCACCTCATGAGGCTTGCAGTACTGTCAGCATTTTCCCCGGTACCCCCGCTGCAAGCCCCAAAGCCATCAACAATGCCCCTGCTGTGAGAGACTCACAGCCAACAAGGCTCACAGGGACAGCAGCATTGCTGGCAGGCACTGTCCCAGCTATGTACCCCACACCCTATGAGGCTCAGAGAGGGAACAGCGTTCTTCCCACTGCAAGACCCACAGCTGACAAGTGTCACTACTGCCAGCCTTCTCAGCTATGGGGCTGGCAGTAGGTGGTGCTCCCCTGTGATTTGGAGCCCCTCAGTTGATGGGACTCCCAGTAACAGGGGACCACTTGGCCACACACTCAATTAATGGCATAATTAGAACAAGCTACAAAATTATTCCACATTTTTTGCGGAATAATTTTGTGGCTTATTGCTTGTTTTCATAGTTTCATAGCTTGTAGGGTCAGAAGGGACCTGAGTAGATCATCAAGTCCGACCCCCTGCCATGGCAGGAAAGAGTACTGTGGTCAAAAGACCCCAGCAAGGTGTTCATCTAGCCTCCTCTTAAAGACCCCCAGGGTAGGAGCCAGCAACACTTTGCTTGGAAGTTGGTTCCAGATCCTAGCCGCCCTGACAGTGAAATAGCACCTCCTGATGTCTAGTCTGAATTTACCCTCTGCCAGCTTGTGACCATTATTTCTAGTCGCCCCTGGTAGTGCTCGGGGGAACAGGGACTCTCCCAATGCCTGCTGGTCCCCTCCAACTAGTTTGTAAACAGCCACTAGATCCCCCCCCCTCAGCCTTCTCTTGTGGAGGCTGAACAGGTTCAGGTCCCATAGGCTCTCTTCATAGGCTCTGCCCTGCTTCCCCCTGATCATGCAAGTGGCCCTCCTCTGGACCCTCTCCATATTGTCCACACCCCTCTTGAACTGCAGCACCCAGAACTGGACACAGTACTCCAACTGCGGCCTGACCAGTGTCACATAAAGGGGGGAATCACCTCCTTGGACCTGCTTGAGATGTACGGTTGGCCTTCCTGACCACTTCCCCACACTGTCGGCCCATGTTCATTTTGGCATGAATAATGACTCCAAGATCCTTTTCTGCCTCTGCACTGACAAGAAGGGAGTTCCCCAGCCTGTAGGTATGCTGCTGGTTCTTCCTCCCCAGGTGCAGCACCTTGCACTTGTCAGTGTTGAAATGCATTCTGTTCTTATCTGCCCACCCCTGTAACCTGTCTAGGTCCGATTGTAGCCTATTCATCCCTTCTAGCATGTCCACTTCCCCCCACATCTTAGTTTTATCATTCCATTAATTGGCTGAATGTGTAGCTGTGTCACAACTTAAGGTGTGAATACTTGGTTAATCATACTTTAAATGTAATGTGTAGAGGGGGCCTTTGCAATACATGTCAATGTCTTCTGTAATTGTTACCTGGCTAACTGTGCATTCATCCCTCTTAGCCCATCTTGAGTGCACTAGACAAACAATTTCCTGCATCTCACTAGAGATGGATCCATACTGGCCAACCACTCTCACACTGGTCTTTTGTCCTGCATATCTCTGGATCCCAGTTACATTAACAACAGATACAACTTTGACACCTATGTATGTTTCCCTTTGAGAGAGACTGACAAAATATATGCCTTCAATGACACAGGCCCAGCACCTTTAAAATGCAGAAATATTTATGAATTTATCAAGGGTTCAAGGGTATAGGTTATAGCCATGTTGGTCTAAGGACACAGACAGACAAGGTTCTCTGGGTGAGTCCAATATCTTTTATTAGATCAATTCAAATAGTTGGAAAAATTCTTCTTTGCAAGCTTTCATATCAAAGGTTCAAAGCATTTATAATAAAGCATACATAAAAGGCCTTCAAGCATGGGTATGGTTTACACCACTGAAAGTTTTCTTCCGCCCAGCTAACTCCATTCTTGGCAGGTAAAAACATCCTGACCTACTCATAAAACCTCTGTTTCCTGTCTCTCTTGTATCTGTAAGATATCAACTGCCCTTTGATCTCTCTTCTCGGCTTTGACAAAACAACTATGTCATCAGGACTGCGGCCAAAGAATTACCTCTTCACAGTTATAAACACAGCCTTTCATGTTTCAATGCTTGCTGAAATGTCCTTTATCTCAGCCACAACTTTGCCCTTCCTTCTTAGTTTAACAGTTCCTTTTTATCTAACACCACAGTAAGTAATGCATCCTAACCAAATACTCAATGGGAGGCCTCTACCATGGTCATATAAAGTAAGATGGATATTTCTCAGTTCATAGCGTTTTCATTATCTTATTATTTGGCAGAGCTGTGCATGCAGCTCAGATCTGAAGTTAGAACAGGAAGTTGAGTCTGGGCACTATAGTCTTCTTTAAAAAAGTCCTATCTTCAAACACGGACAGTAGCAGCTCTGCTCATATGTCCTCCCTAGCAAAAGCTAAAGATCCAAAAATCAGTCTACAGGCTCAGTCAATTCTTGATCAAACACTGGACTTGAGGCTAAACACAATCACTGACTCCAAAGTCCTCTTGCTAAGTAACAAATTGAATGTAATATTAATAGCTAATCAACTATCAAAACAAGCAAAGACTTCCAACACCTGACAACCTCCAGCACCTTTATTGTGAATGCCAAGCCAAAAGTATTCCTGATAAATATTATCAGACACCAGTCCCAAATCGTGGAAACTGTGCTATTGTGTTCCTTTGCTAGTGAGGTCAGCTAACAGACAAGCAAACTAATGTTCAGACCCTATTGTATATGCCCAAGCACAATTCTGTTTGGAGGAGGGAAGGCAGAGCTGTTCACTAGCAGTAGTGTGATACTTTGTCCTTACATGGGAGAGGTTTATGTGAATGTACTTACTGCCCAAGTCAAAGGCTGAAGGAGAGAGAAAAGAAGGTGGAATTCCCCTCTACACAGACTGCTACAGATCAACAAGACATTCAAACATCCTACAGCTGACTGAAGCTGTAACTTGTTGCATGTCATTCTTCTAACAAGCTATGCATCACCTCAATGCTCTTGGAGAAAACGACTAATCGTGCAGTAGCACTTGTGTCAGTCAAGCTATCTTTCACTTATTCACTGGACAGCATAGAGGAATTATGCACACTCTCTTATTAGGAGTGAGTGACATAAAGTGACACATAAAGCCTTGTCAAAAAACATGACAAGAAAAATACCAAGAATGTGGGGACTGTACAGATTCACTGGATATAACTTCACGTTATCCACATGTGTAATCATGGATTTTGCACACACTTCCTCTCCATCCTCAAACCAGCCTCTTCTGTAAACTTTTCAGAGCTGCCCTTATTCCTGTACCACCACCCTGATCATCACAAACAAGAATAAAATTGAAATGAATTGGATGCATATGTGGCACAGACAACTGACTGTAGCATCTTACACTGTTGTAATCCCACCCTTCCTTACATGGCCCCAACTTGCCTGTTATCCCTCTTATGCCATGTCTAACAGCTTATAAATGCCTTTGGCAGAGACCTGTCATGGATCCTTTGTCAAGAAAGTGTCATATCCATGGCATTCTGACAATTCACCTGCTTAAGGCAAGATAATAACCTGACTGGATAACCAGCATCCTGTTTCCAAAGGCAGAGGTGGTGTGGGAGGCAAGAAAACCACCATCATAAAGGAGGAAAGGAGGGAGAGAACACAGAAACAACACCATGTTTTCAAAACTTGACACCACAACACCCAAACTCAAGAGATTCAGGAAGACTTTAATGTTACGTATGGTGCGAACAACAGTGGTCACTGTCAGCAGTTTGGGAATGATGCACACACCTGTCCACCCATTGTCAATAGTCACCTTCATGCCTGAAACTCAGAGTGACAGTAGAGTCCCCCACACTTAAGGGCAACGCAAATCACCATTCAGTTCATATTGTCAGAAAGAGAACATTTACATAATGACCAGAGACAGAAGGTAAAGAAAGGGAGGGATGGGAAGAAGTCAAGGCCAGAACACAAAGGTCTCCCCCTCTCTTTATTTATGCTTCTTTACTTATGAAGTATTTAAAACTGTTGTAAGCAACAATCATGACCATTTCAAGGATAACTTGCTATTTAACAATCACCTACCTGAAATGACTGTATTAAAAGATTTTAAAATTGCTGTCCCATAAGAATCTAACACTGTACCACAACAATTTGCAAGATGATTTAACTGCCATCATCTGGAACCACTTCACTGGTTTACTTAATCTGACTCTCAAAATGGCATTGCTAATATTGTGATGAAAGGGAAAAGAAAAAAAAAAAACCTAATCAGAAAAACATGCAACCTACCTCCATTCATCCTATTTGGTTGCTGCTCGGGCGTTTGGGCTTGAGGAGAATAGCACTGCTGCTGATAATTATTTGAAGGGAAATGCTGTGAAGTGGGGCTTCTTCTGCACTCCCGAATACTGGAAAAAGTCTGTGAGTGTGGAATTCCTCTTTGGAATGGTGAACAACGAGTAAGTCGAGGCTGTGGAGGGGGCAGGTGGTCAAATTCTTCTTCGTCCTCAAGACTGTAGCGATCATATTCCTGATCACTGCATGTCCCTTTCTTTCCTGAATGTAGAGATAGACTTGAACTGTGTCTTGAAACAGAGGCTGAAGTAGAAGCATAATCTTGTCTGAGACCTGTAAATTTTATGAAAAAGATGTTTGACCTTTAAACACCTTGTAACCAAATTATATTTCATCCCTATCTTCCTCAAAAGTAGTGGAGTTACACCACTTTTTACCACTTGATTATCTGATCATTAGCATTCTAAATTGTTTTCTTTAAATCTATTCTAAGCTGGCATGGCAACTTTATTAATGATAACATTATTAACCTGGTATCTAAATAAGTGCTCTGAAGCAGTGGGTCTTAAGATTTTTTACACCAGAACCCTCCCTGAAAAAATATTACTTGTTTTTACAGGTAATAGCCACATTGATTACCACTGAGAGCAACCACAAAGAAAAAATATTTCTCATTATTTTCATTTTGTTTACCTGTGGCCTTATTTTGAAACCGTTAAGTACATGCAGCTCCCACTGACTTTACCAGAAGGCCTGGTTGGTAAGCAAATTAGATATGATCATTTCCCATTTTTTGTTAACCTGAGTCTTTCACCCAGAAGCAGAGAAAAATAGGACTTCAAATGTTAATTTCACAAATATCAATTAAAGCAATCAAAAAGGATCCTGTCTCCTCCCCCCAATTATCCATGCTTCTTTTCTTAAATGGCTGCAAACTTCATTTGAACAGAATTTCATTTCTAAATAGTTTGCCATTTCTAAACATTACTCCAGACGTTAAAAAGCAGTCAAGACACATTCTTATTGTCTATCTGTTGCTGCTGTAACAGAAGATCATTAACATATGATCTTTTAAAATGTTCACCACAGATTTCAGGCTTTTGGAAAACAAGATTAAAGAAAAAGGTACAACTGCCATTTAAAGAGCAGAAGTCTACGCATTTTTGATGGACCAACAGTAATTACATTTTCCTTTAAACCTTAACAATTCTTTGCCTTCACATACTATCAATTATTTTCTCCATGTCAATGCACCGTATGATGTAAAAAGTGGGCACACCAAAAATTCAGTATTTCAGCAAAAATTCAGTCTTTTATTCTCATCTAAACTTCATAGATTTCATAGACATTAGGGCTGGAAGGGACCTACTGAGATCATTGGGTCCAGCCCTATGCCCGAAGGGCAGGAAAGACCGCTGGGGTCAGATGACCCCAAAAAGATAATCATCCAAATGCTTCTTGAACGTGTCCAAAGTAGGTGCTTGCACCACTTTCAGTGAGCGTCTACTCCATACTCTGGAGACTCGGAGAGTAAAGAAGTTTTTCCTTATATGCAATCTAAAATGGTCTTCCAGCAGTTTGTAACCATTGGACTTTGTCTTCCCTTGGGGTGCCTTAGTGAACAGATGTTCTCCCAGATGTTCTCCTGATGCACATCCCTCATATACTTACAGGCCAGGGGATTTCAACATTTTGGGATCAGTATACCCCCGGCAGCTAAACACAGAGCAATGTACTCTAGCAGCTGGACTGCAGAATGGGGGGTGGGGGGTGGCATGTGGGCAAATGCAGAGTGGCAGCAGCCACCACATGTGAGCTTCCCCCACCCCACACTGCGTTTGGCCATGAGAGTGGCACCTGCATGGGATAGTGTGTGGCAGCACTCCGTCCCCACCCACCCACACATACCCCCCTAGGGCCTTCTGAAGTACCCCCAGTTGACAACCCCTGTTATAGGCTGCCACTAAGTCCTCCCCTAAGCCTATGCTTTTCCAAACTAAAGAGTCCCATGCCTTTCAGCCTCTCCTTGTAAAGGCCTGCTCTCTTGACCTCAGATCATGCGCATGGCTCTCCTCTGGACTCTCTCAAGCTTCTCCACATCCTTTCTGAAGCATGGAGCCCAGAACTGGACACAATACTATAGCTGCAGTCTCACCAAGGCTGAATAAAGCAGAAGGATGCCATCTTGGGTCCCACTTGAGATGCGTCAGTAGATGCAAGCCAGGATTTTATTCACTTTGCCAGCTGCAGCATCAGATTGGTGGCTTATATTCATCTTGTGGTCAATCATGACCCCCAAGTCTTTCAGTCATAGTGCTAGTGAGCATAGGTGTGCTGAGTCTATAAGTAGTTTCATAGTTGGTAGGGTCGGAAGGGACCTAAGCAGATCATCAAGTTTGACCCCCTGCCATGGGCAGGAAAGAAAGAAAGCTGGGGTTAAACAACCCCGGCTAGGTGATTATCTAGCCTCCTTTTGAAGACCCCCAAGGTAGGAGCAAGCACCACTTCCCTTGGAAGTTGGTTCCAGCTCCTAGCCACCCTGACTGTGAAGTAGCACCTCCTGATGTCTAACCTGAATCTACACTCAGTCAATTTATGGCTATTATTCCTTGTTAATCCCAGTAGTGCTCAGGGGAACAGGGACTCTCCCATAGCCTGCTGGTCCCCCTTGGCAAGTTTATGAACAGCCACCAGATCCCCTCTCAGCCTTCTCTTGTGGAGGATGAACAGGTTCAGGTCCTGTAGCCTCTCCTTATAGGGCCTACCCTGCTGCCCCCTGATCATGCGAGTGGCCCTCCTCTGGACCCTCTCGATGCTGTCCACATCCTTCCTGAAGAGTGGCGCTCAGAACTGGATGCAGTACTCCAACTGTGGCCTGACCAATGTCGCATAGAGTACGATGTGGGTTCTTTCTTCCAAGGTAGAGCACCTTGCATTTCTCCGTGTTGAAAGGCATCAGGTTTTGATCCACCCACTTTGCAAGCCTGTCCAAGTCGACCTGAATCCCCAGCCTATCTTCTAGCGTGATGACACCAAATTATGGGGAAGTGCAATCTGCAAATTTAGCCAAGCTGCTTCTGACACAGGAATCCAGGTCGTTTACGAATATGTTAAAGAGTACTGGTCTGAGTACTGAACGCTGAGGGATGTCACTGGTCACCATGCGCCACGTTGACTTGGTTCCATCAACTATCACCAGAGCCAGCCCTAGGGGTGTGCAGGGCCCGGGGCATATCAGGCTGTGCAGGGCATGGGGCAGGGAGTGGTGAGCAGTTGGAACGTGGAGCCGGCAGTATATGGCGGAGCCTGTACACCACTGTCCACAGAGCCCGCCAAAGTGCGCAACCCAGGGCAGTCACCCCAATTCTCCCTCTCCAAGGGATGGCTCTGACTATCACTCTCTGGGTCCAACCACAGAGCCAGTTCCCCAGCCATTGGACCATAAGGTTATTGAGGCTGCAGTTCCCCAATTTTGTCATGGGGACATCATAGGAGACCAAATCAAAGGCTTTTCTGAAATTCAAGTAAATGACATCAGCCTCTCCTCCTCTGTCCAGGTAACGTGTCACCTCATCATAGAAGGAGATGAGGTTGGTCAGGCACAACCTACCTTAATGAAGCCATGTTGGCTGTCTCTCAGAATGGTGCTTTCCATTAGCCTGTTGTTGATGGATTCTTTAATAATTTTTTCCATGATCTTTTCAGGGATTGAAGTCAAACTGATTGGTCTGTACTTCCCTAGATCTTCCTTCCTTCCTTTCATTCTTGAAGATAGTCACCATATTGATCCTCTTCCAATCGTCAGGAACCTCTTCCAAGCGCAATGAGTTCTCACCATTGGTCATACTATGGTGTCAGCCAACCCTTTTAGCACTCTTGGGTGCATTTCATCACCCTGACTTATGGATGTCCAGCCTCTTATTGTGTTCCCTCACAAGGTCATTGCCAAATGTAGGTGTGTGGTCACCTGTATCTTCATAATTCTGTGTCCTGTCAGGCAGGGTGATCCCTTTGGGTTGGTGAAAAACCGACGCAAAGTAATCATTAAAGAGATTAGCTTTTTCCTGGGTGTCAGATGTCAGCTGCCCCATTTGATTCAGCAGGGATCCAATGTTGCCCTTATTTCTCTTTCAACTTCCCATGTATCTGAAGAAAGACTTTTTATTGTCACTGATACCCGTAGCCAGTTTGATCTTGGTTTTGGCCTTGGTTTTTCTGGTCTGCTCCCTATAGGTGCTGGCCAGTGCTGCATAATCCTCCTTAGAGGAATTTCCCATCTTCCAACCCTTAAAGGCTTCTATTTTAAAATTCAGGAAGTCCATGAGTTCCTTATTGAGCCAAAGAGCCCTACCAGCCCTTTTACTATCTTTCCTACAGGCTGGAATGGATTTCCCTTGTGCTTTCAGGATCACATCCTTAAGGAGTGACCACCTGTCTTGGACTCCCTTCCCTGTCAAATCATGATCTTTCAGGGCCTTGACAACCAACCTTCTGAGCTTATGAAAGTCAGCTTTCCTAAAGTTGAGGATTTCAGCATTGCTGACTGATTTGCGAGCTTTGCTATGGACAGAGAAAGTGATCAACTCGTGATCACTGTCACCAAGCTTCTCTTCAATCCTCAGGTTGCTCACTAGATCATCCCCTTTGGCCAGAACCAGATCTAGCACCATCTCACCCCACCCTTTGTCAGCCCGTGGACTTGGTATGATTAACCAAGTAATCACACCTTAAGTTGCCCGTGGACTTAGTCAGATAGAGCTCGTCAATGCAGGTGAGGAAGCTTCATGACCTGTCAGATTTGGCTGAATGCTCTTCCCATGAGATGTCAGGGTGGTTGAAATCACCCATGACAACCATGCACCAAGAGCATGCACTCTGTTAGTTCCCTAGAGAATTCATAGTCAACACTTCCTCCTGGTTAGGAGGTCTGTAATAGAATCCTATAGTAATATCCCCTTCACCACGTTCTCTTCATATTCTAAACCAGAGGGTTTCAAGTTGCCCTCCTTGGGTGCCAATGTCAGCTAGTAGGGAAGTGTACTGCTCCTTAACATAAGAGAGCCACACCCCCGCCCTTCCTCCCAACACAGTCCCTTCTGTACAAGGTACAGCCATCTATACCTGTGGTCCAGTCATAGGTGGAGTCCCACCAGGTCTCCGTTATCCCTAAGAGATCATACTTGTTATTGCTTAGCAGAAGGATTAGTTCCTCCTGTTTGTTCCCCATGCTCCTCGCATTTGTGTACAGGCAGCCTAGCCTGCCATCAGAAGCCATAGGCTGCTTTGTGTGTTTAGGACAGTCCCATCCTTGGCATCCTTTCAACTGGTTGAAATG
This sequence comes from Alligator mississippiensis, assembly GCF_030867095.1. Taxonomy (NCBI): domain Eukaryota; kingdom Metazoa; phylum Chordata; order Crocodylia; family Alligatoridae; genus Alligator; species Alligator mississippiensis. The sequence continues at coordinate 386,370,632 of NC_081824.1, forward strand.
AACCATGAAAAGCTCGAAAACCAAATGGCAAATTATCCTGAGAAAACTGTGCGACTGCAATTAAACAACAATTTAAGAGAAATTAGACATACTTTCTTCCTGCAGTCGAGCCATGATCTGAACATCAGTGAGGTCCTGTAGTTTGTATCCCATGGAGATAGAATCATCCTCAAGTTCCGAAGTGCTCAGTTCACTGTCTATTGATGACTGAGGGCTGAGAGGGGAACTTCTGGAAGTATAACCTACACAAAAGAACACATTCGTTTATAGCTACTATGTCACAAAGTGCTGTCATCCAAATAATTTTTATATGCTCATAGAAAGTCAATGGAAAAAGAGTCCTATTGTCTTTCACTTATTGATTTCATGCTTGTGAAACATGGAAGACATTCTAGAATACAAATCCCTGTTTGTTAGTGAAAAAGGTATACCACAAATAAAGAACAATTTACTCAGCTCAATTTTGATTACTTGGTCCAGCCTTTATTCTAAAACACCTCAAACATTTAAGTTGCTCTTAGCTGAACAGGGGGTCTCCTCTAAGAAACAACAGCATCAATGTGTCATGAACTTCACCCACTCTCCTACATGCATGGTTTCTGAGTTATTTTCAAATACCTATTTATTACAGGTTTTTTAAAATTATTTGTAATTATAGTTGGACCAGTTGGTAATAACAATCCAGGCCCCAGCATGCTAGTCATTGTACAAACACATAGGACAGAAATTCCTGCCCACAAATGTCTTGTAATAGAAGAGGAAACTGGATTCTATTCCTTTGGGACTAGTTACATGTTTAGTAATTAAGTAAACTGGTTCAGTTCAGCAAGTGCAGCCCCATGAAGGAACTGGGACTGCATAGATGAAACTGAGGGTCTCTGTGCCAGAATCTGTGGCTGCTTGAAGAAGAAACAGTGCATTACTTCAACCCAGCTTCGCAGCATCTGTATAGATCAGACACTGCAGTGAGACTTTTTGGTGCTTTAATTTAAAGCTGATTCAATCGGCTACTAAATAAAAGCGCAAAAAAGCCCCTATACAGGCTTTGGGAAAGCTGGGTCCAATTTACATGCTGCTTCTTCTGGGCATCCACTGGGCTCAGCATGGGAATGTGCCAAGTTTAAACTTTAAAGTGCCATTTTAATTTTTTTTTTTTTTGTTAACCTCTGCAAGCAGCCTTTATTATTGGTTACAACATGAAAGCGTGTGGAGAACTTTAATTCGAGCCCAAGTGAGCTTCAAGGGTTAGCAGGAAAAAGGTACAAACATTTTTTCTATAAGCTGAGTATAGTTGAAATGGAGGTCTTAAACAAAATACACAAACCCATCCCACCAATGTTATTTTTACTGACATTTTCTTGGTACAACCACACACACAGTACATTCAAGCACTATCAGTTTATTGTGCAGCATAAGAAATATTAAGCACAATTCATCTTCACAGCAGTTACAAAGTCATTCATATGAACATGTATCATATTGCAACATTTCCATACTTGAAGACTGGACAGGAATTTTTCTTTATCCAGTCTCCAAACTAAATTGTGGCTTCCTTCAGTAAGCTGGCAGCAAAGCTCACAAATTGTTTATTTCAAAAGCAATTAAAATTACATGATTTATAATTTTGAAAAGAAAAAACAAATCAAATAAACTATTTTGTCAGGATTAAGATCAAAGTGTTGATAAACTATTCCACTTTCAGGAAAGTCTCATAAATAAAACTAAAAACAGAATTTTCAACAGCCTACAGAGACTATCATACACCACAATACAAATATTTAGAACTGAATTGTTGGTTGCTGAAACTTGCCTACTTTAGTATTCATGAGACATTTCTGAAACTAAAATAGGTTTTCAACACTTTGGTCTCCTTGCTGAAAAAACATGTTAACACTGCAAAGAGGCCAGGGTTTCTGTGGGAGGTATCTTTATCCCAATCATGTACCTGGTCCAGTAAGACATAGATCAGTGGTTCTCAATCTTTTTAGACTCAAGGCTCCCCTTGTCAGACTCAAAGCACCCCTCAGAAAATGCCAGCTCTTAGTTTCCATTTGTTTTTTGTTTACAGAAAAATAATAGTGCAATTTTTTTGCTGCAAATAACTCAGAAAGATCACAAGTCATTAAAACTATGGACCTCTATTTGAAATCACTCTATTATCTTGTGAATCATGCTTGCACACCTAACAGTGATAATACTGAGTGACACCCTTGAAAAGATCTCAAGAATCACTGACTTAAGACAAACTTGAAATAGGTGCATTTTTCTGGTCCACTAAACAATACCACTCACAAAAATCATTGCCTCTTACATATTTCCTGGAACATCATGACTACAACATCCCTCCAACGTTACCTTAACACTGCAAAGTTATGCATGAGTGTTTCTGGGGTTGGTCTCAGTTTAATTTTTCCTTTGAATAATATAAATATATGTTCATATTATTTTTCCAAATTTCTAGCATCTTCTAGCTCAGGTTTAGGTTCACAAATCATTTTAATCTGCTCTGAGAGGTCAGGGGAGTTAACAGATGCCACTCTGAATACATGTCCAAAAAAAGTGGCTGCCATTCTTTGCTCTCTGAGCTAGTCAGATGTGATTTTATGTAGAAGCCAGAGTATGAAACCATGTTTTAAAAGCCTTGTGTTTCCATTTATTGTAAAAGAACTTCCATTTTCCATCTCACTGTGAGAAGAAGCAAGCTTCTCAGCACTAGGTAGGTCTTGATTTTTGGAAACAAAGTGCCCGGACAGATCAGCATGCCACTTTTGGTGCTACTGCCCCTGGACTACAGCTGTCACCTATCAAAGGGAAAGGAAATGATCTCCTCCACCTCCACTGTATTTAAGTACAGAATGGAGAAGCAAACCCAACACTGCTGAAAAAGAGCAATACAAGCCTTTTGCCATCTGGTCACCACTAGAACTAAAATTATGGTTCCCCAAGCTTCCTATTCTATCTTTACTTGTTGAGCACATCTTACAAAGGAGTAACAAGTGGGGACAAATAATTGTGTCATGTAAGGCTTCTCCAGTTAAAACAAAACTATTTATAAAAGCCAATTCACTATAATACATTATGTAGAATAGAGGATAATCCTCCACTTAGTAAGTCATAGGGCTAAAATTGTTGACATTTTTAACTAACAGTTAGGCATTTAGTATATTGCTGTTAAACAGCAAAGGAATTAGATTTAGTAAAGCAGTTTTATCAGCAACAAGTTAAAAAAAAAAAAAGCATTACCTGTCCTTTCAGGTGTTAGTATTGCTTTATTCGAGGTTTTAGAGAAGTTGGGACTGTTAAAGCCATTGCTATATGGGGACAGTCTTGCAACAGGACTATAAGGGAAAGCCAAGGAGACAGGCGTAGAGAAGAGATTCCGCCATCGGCTAGCTGTTACAGATGCAAAGAAAAAAATTAAAGGTTTAAGGTTATAAAGAGAATATACTGCCTTATCAAGATAAAATAATAAAATCATAATCTGTTCACTATAACAGTCCATGTCAAGAGGAAAATGGCCCAAAGTCAATAGCAAAACACAAGAATTTTTACTTTTTTTGTGGATAAATGAGAACAGGCCACTTATTTTATGTATTATTTACAATAACATTGCAAAGCATTTGGTCTACTCAGCAATATAATAGGGGGGTCTCAAAATAGGCAAAACTAAGCTAACTTAAGCTCCAGCACCACGTGGCTCCCAGCTGCATCGCCAGATCAGGGAGCACAAGGCCACACCGGTACCAGTGTGTGCATACATGTGTGTGTAGGGAGGGGGCAGAGTGTGTGTGTACATTCGTACAGTGAGTCCCACACACACACCCCACCATACACATGCACCCACATACCCCTTCACACTGCCATACACAGACCCCCAAACCCACACAGCACCCCACAAAACCCATACACCCACACCCCCCCACATATCCACACACACCCCCACGTTCCCTCACCCCCCCAGACACCCACACCCCACATACCCACATCCCCCCACAAGCCTATACCCACCCCTCCACGCCCCTCACAAGAGTAAGACTTCATTTCAAGCTATTATGCAATCACCTCTAGGTACACTACACAAACGCATGTAAATCAGGACAAAAATATTTTTTGAAATCAAATTAATGAATGTTGTAGATGTTTGATTTTTAGAATATAATTCGGTATTTTTTTGGTTCCAAGATGGCAAAACCCCTTGCTGAAAGGAGTACTTCTGGGGACAAAGGGAAGGACTTCTGGTGGCAAAGATCAGGAGTTACGGGACAGGACTTCGTCACAGGATAATGACCAGGAGCGCGGCACCTGTCAAGGGCTGGGGCTACCCATGTGGCCCTCGACACCTTGCCAAAACTCAGAAACTCTGCCTGAAATAACCGCCTGCCCAAGGTTTCTAACAGACAGGTACAGATAGATTTAACAAACTGCTATCCAATGGTATGCAAAACTCTAAAACTACTGGTTCAGAGATGATACCTTTTATTTGGCCAACTGAAAAAAAAAAAAAATCACAAAAAAATCATCACAAAAAATAATTATTAAATTATTGCATTTCTTTGCAAGCTTTCAGGTGCCCTTCTTCAAGCTAAGGGAAAATTAAAGCTTGCAAAGACAGATAATCCCCAAACCAAAAATTGGTTTGTTTTCTTTTAAATCAGAGAAAACCAGGATCCCTGCTGATCATTACATTTCAATTTAGAGTAGCAGGAAGAAAATTTTTCTTCTCTTTAGCACAACCAATGTGAGGAATTTATACAAGTGTACTAAATTGTGAGGATTTTTAGTTCCCCTCCTAAGTTCTTCAGGTGCAAGCAGCTCCTCACCTGTTCAAAAAAATGTCCCACCCATGGTTTCCCAATCCCTTTAAAGGGTGTACAAATCAACCTTTTCTACCACGGATTCAAACCAACACCAAACTTCTCCCTTTGAAACTGCTGTGTTGCAGAAAATATGTAGCACTGCTGAGAGAATAAAGGAAGCGCTCATTACCATTAGTGGAACAACGCAATCTGCAATGGAAGTGAAGAATTTGCAATGCCCTAGAATCCTTCATGGTGTGACAGAAATTAGACTAGGGAATGAAAAGGGCATAATCATGCAAAATAAAATCTGCTTAGCCAAGAAAATATTGCGATCCCCTCCCTTTCCCAAGATAACACAATTCCTCCACTTTTCAAAAGAAAAAGAAAATTGAAGTTCTGAGGTCTTAACAAAGATGCACTGGCACACTATCTAGCCACAGTGTCTACGTCTCATCAATCCTATTAATCTTTAGCATTAAACACACCCAATTTCATTCCAAAGGAGTTCAACTACACAGACTGTCTTAAAGAGAATGCTCAGTACAACTGTACCTGTAATTTTAAAACTTTTTATTAACACTCAGTACCTTTAGTTAAAGATCACCGTTCAATAACAAAGGATTACACTGACAGGATCACAAAGAACTATTCTCTCATCCAACACAAGCTGTTTTGTAACAGTCTGAACACTTGCCAGGCCAATTAGCTGCCTGCATGTTCTCACCCACAGATGTGGTCAACAATACAACACAAATAAACAGTATTCATCACTTTGTACAATAATGACTGTGAACAGCCCCACCAAGCACAAACCTAGTTATTGTGGCTACGACAGTAAGAACCCACACCAAGAAACACAATTAGTATTTATGGCAAACAAGACTCCAAATTACTTTTTTCAGTTTGTGCTTTCAAGAAAAGATGGAAGTGATAAAAATATACACATATATGTATAGACTCATCAAAAAACCTGAACAGGGCAAAAAGGAAACAAACATGGCTTATTTTAGATGTTTTGACCAGAGTATCTAAGATATAACTTTACTGAATTTAAATGTCATTACTTAGCTCTGCTTTTTAGAATTAAATTTACAGAAAGTATTTGTTTATTTATTAGATTTATATCCTGCGCTCTCCAAAAGATTCAGTTCATTTGGACTCCTTTTTAATAAAACAAAATAAAGTCTTGTGATGCTCATTTTTATCTTAAATCAGTCACTCCTGCCATAGTGACTAATTTTGAGGCTCAAGTTTCATTTAAAAAATAAAATAAAATAAAATAAAGCAAGTTTCTAAAAATAGCACTTGTGGAAAAACGTTTGCAAACTAGTCTGTCATGTACCCTAAAGAGTGTAAAGACAGACCCGAGAAGAACAGAGCATTAAGAACAAATAAGTAGGAGTGGGAAATGAAGAATCTTGAAGTTAAGAAGCTCCTGAGAGCTGCTCTCTTTAGTAAGGGAAAAAGGTTGCAGTACAGCAAGAATGCAACCTTTCATAACATGGAGTTGTCTACATTGCAGAAAGAGATTAAAGAGATTGAAGTTCTGTACTACAGTGTATCACAGATGGCCCCCAACAAATAAGTTCAAAGCAGATTTAGACGTTTTGGCTGTGGACAGAAGTTATCACTTAAATCAGTGTGTGTCAGAAACTGGTTTAAACCTGTAACAGAAGAGAAGTTCATTGCACATATACCAGTTTCAAAATGGTCAAAACCAGATTGAGATAAACCCGGTTGAATGTAATATCAGGCTTAACTGATTTGGCTCAAGCAGGTTTATGCAATGTCTGTCCCAGACCAGGTTTAACTTAAACCAGATTCCTTCAGTATCCTTGGCATGATCTCTAGCCTGGGCTCTCTGCTCCAGCCCAGACAAGCTGGCCCTGCTCCTCTGCTCCCCAGCTGAAGCAGGGACAGGCTGGGGCAGGGGTCTGGCCAGAGAGGGGTTTAATTCCCCACTCTCTATCACACCAGCAGAGACTCAAGCCAGGTCTGCCAGATACTCCCCCCTTGCTGCTGCAGCAGCAGGAAACCATGGCCCCTAAAGCAAAGGCAGGCAGGGAGGACGGTTAGTCTTTCCACTGCCCCACTGGCAGCCGGGTCTTCCCATCATCGCTGCTGCACTTGGAATAAGCCCCCTGGTGTCCTCTCCACCAGAAACTGGAAGCAGGGAGAATAACCCCTGTCCCTGCCTCCCACCCCAAGGGACTCTGCCAGCCAGCATCTATCCCTACCCCCACCATGCCACTGCTGCAGGAGGCGGCAGGGCGCTTGCTAGGGGCAGCAGCCCCTGTCATGATGTCAGGGAGCACGAGCCCCTTCCTGGCAGGGGCACTGCGCTGCAGGGCAGGGCAGGGCAGGCAGAGCTACAGCAGGCTGCACACAGCAGCACCGGGGTCTGGAAGGGGCCAGAGCCCTCCAAGGCCCAGCAGCACCGCCATGCTCCGCAGTAGCTCTGCCCACCCTGCAGTGCAGCCCCCCCACCAGGAACAGGCTTGCACTTGGGGAAACCATGACAGGGGTTGCCCCCATCACAGTTGCTCCCCCCTTGCCACTCCAGCAGCGGGCAGTGGGGAGGCCAGACACCACTAGCAGGGCCCTGGGGGGGGCAGGGAGTGGGATTATTCCCCTCTTTGCCCTCAGGGCACCACAGCTGAGTCTGCCCAGCCTGGCTGCTGCTACTGCAGCAGCTTGGTCCACACTCGGGGCACCATCCAGCAGAATAACCCCCCTCCTACCAGGAGGGGTCTGGCCCCAAGAGCAGACAGAGTGGCAGTGGCAGGGCAGACCCGGCTGTGGTGACCTCGGGGTAGAGAGGGGAATAACCCTGCTCCCTGCCCCCCCACCCCCAAGGGGCCCTGCAGGCAGCATCTGGCCCCGCCCCTGCCCAGGCACTGGAGTGGCAAGGGGGCAGCAACCATGACAGTTTCCCCAAGTGCAGACTTCTTCCTGGCAGGAGGCCATGCTGCGGGGCAGGAAGAGCTGTTGTGGAGCGCAGTGGTGCTGCAGGGGGCTTGGGAGGACTCTGGCTCCCTCCGGACCCTGGTGCTACCATGCACAGCCCGCCCCAGCTCTGCCTGACCCATAGTGCAGTGCCTCCACCAGGAAGGGGCTCGCACTCCCCAACATTATGACAAGGGCTGTTTCCCCCATCAAGGGCCCTGCCCCCTCCCGCTACATGTGGCCAGATGGGGGCGCGGCCAGATGCTGGCCTTCAGGGCACCTTGTGACAGGAGGCAGGGACGGCGGTTATTCCCCCACCCTCCAGCGTTTGGCAGAGGGAACAGCAAGGGGCTTATTCCACCACAGGGAGCGAGTGCGGTGGTGACAGCGGGCAGAGTCGACTGCCAGTGGGGGTAGGGGAGAGGCTAACCGTCCTCCCTGCCTCCATCTGCCTCAGGGGTCATGGTGCCCTGCTGCTGCAGCAGTGAGGGGGGAGCGCCCAGCAGACCGGCTCAGGTCCTTGCCGGTGGGACAGGGAGGGGGGAATTAAATGCCTCTCTGGCCAGTTCAGCCTGGATTGGCCACACTCTCCCAGCACACTTCTCTGCAGCTGAAGGCATATTCTAACACCCTCCCCCCTCAACTCCTGGCCTGAGCAACAGCAGGCATGTGTGTCTGCATTGCCTCAGTCCAGAGAAAATGTCTGTCCTGTTACAAACTGGTTCAACCTAGGCAGGTTAGACTAACCTTCAAAGGTTGAATCAACTCAGGCTCCAGCTTTTTGAATGTCTGTCCCTAGTCCAGAAGTTCAGTGCACATAAACCAGTTTCAAAATGGCTGAAACTCGTTTAAGATAAACCTGACTGAATGTAGTATCAGGCTTAACTGATTTGGATCAAACCGGTTTATGAAACATCTGTCCCAGACCCCACCTGGTTCAAGTTAAATTACAGGCCCCCAGCATCCCAGCATGCTTTGCAGCACTGGACTGGACTGGGCTGTGTTCTGCTTTCTGCTCCAGAGAGCAGGGCTGGCCCTGCCTCTCTGCTCCCTAGCAGGGTCTGGGGCCAGGGAGGGAAGTTTTTTTCATTTTTTTCTGGTATCTGTTTATTCTCCCAGTTTGCTTAAAACATATATAAAAGTTTAGGGCCAGCTTCCAAAACAGCCAACAAATTTGCACCCAAAAATAAGTGAAACCACATACATAATTGCCAAAATATATGTACTAATTACACAGTTGGATTTCTTATCATCTTGCATAAGTCAACAATTGCAGGAATATTTACAGCATTGCCACCCCAAAAATTACAAAATCATGAGCAGAAATGTCTCAAATCAAAAGTTTGCCTTTAAAATATGAGATTAAACAGAAGGATAACCATGAATTCTTTTTCAACATAATTCTATAAAAATTGGGGGGGGGGGGGGGGTTGAATCCTCAGCCTCATTTTGTGAAAACCATGTCACATTTCAGCCTATTCTTTATGACTCCCCTGATTCTGTTCTTCATAATATATTGCACCCGTCATGCTGGATTGCATCATCCACTGTATGTTAAAAGACTAAGGGCCATATTTTTAAAGCTATCTAGGCACATAAATCATATTTATTCCAGTAGGACCCATGCACCTAAATACCTTTAAAACTCTAGCCCCCAGAACCTAGAGGCTTTCAACAATGGGGGCTACAGATGCAGGGGGTGCATATATGGGTGTACTGCACCTTACATTTATATCCATTGGATAAACTGCCCACAGCTACTTTTTGTGACATTTAAGCTAAGTACAGACTGTCAAAAAGCCAGAAGCAAAATCGATTCAATCTTCTCAAGTTAGTCTAAACTGTGTAAATTAAATCAATAAGTGAGCATGCAGACATTCAATTTTGATTACAGAAATGCAGCCACATGCCTGCAGTGGCTCAATCCAGAAGCCAGGGGAGTGCTAGAGCATGCCTCCCTGCTTGGTTTGAGTAGACAACCCGGGCCAAGGCTAACCGACCACCCTGTGAGAAAGTGTTTGTGGGGGAGGTACAAAGCACCTTAAGATGCTGGGGAACTATGAGTTAACTTGAATCTGGAGGGGATCTGGTACAATAAACCTGGTTCAATAAACCAACTTAACCTAAATCAGTTAAGTCTGATACTGCATCCATCTAGGTTTATCTTAAACCAGGGGTGGGCAAAATGTGGCCCGGGGGCCAGATGTGGACCACCAGGCCATTCTATCCGGTCCACGGGGCCCCTAAAAAATTTAGAAAATTAATATTTATCTGCCCTGGGCTGCCTGTCATGCAGCCCTCAATGGCTTGCCAAAACTCAGTAAGCAGGCCTCTGCCCAAAATAATTGCATGCCTGTCTTAAACCAAGTTCAGCCATTTTGAAAGCAGTTTACGTGTACTGAACTTCTCATGTATTACAGATCTGAACCAGTTTCTGACCACTTACACCGGTTTATGTATAATTTCTGTCCTTAGCCTCAGACACAAAGTGAAGCAGGATCTGGCCCCAACTGCTCAAAAGAGGTATGGAGTCTATACCTGCAAACTGACTGACCCTGAGCAAAGAACAGTGATCAGTCACTCAGATAACTTGAAGGTATGGGACTGAATGGTTAAATGCAAAAGAATGGTCAGGTTCAATGGGAGGGAAAATAGGGGGCTGGGGTGGGAGGAACAGCCAGGGTTGTAAAACATTCTGGCTTTGAACCTTTAAGCTTCAATTGAATCATGTTTTGAAACTTTTCTCTGCAACAATGTGGTCTAGAGGCTTACCATATTTACTCAAATAAAAGATGACTATGATTATAAACCGAATATAGGTTCTATATGTTGAAAATGTATAAGTTTGTTATAATTTTCCAGGTATAGAATATAATTATTGTTGTTTTGCCTTGAACTTGTTCCCTTCCCACTGCTAGAGCAAGGAAAATAAATGCGGGGGGGGGGGTGAGGGAAGAGGGGGGGAAGAAGGGGGGTGTCAAGTAGCACTTTTGCTCTCTGCTTGCACCCAACTTTTTCCCTTGGCAGCCCCTTTCCCCTCTCCTTACTGTCAGACCCTGCCTTCCTTGAAGTGAGGAGAAAATTTGAAAATAACCTTGAAATTAAATGCAGTTGACTCTAGTGGGGCCCAGCCCAATGAACTATTTAGTAAATCATGAGTCTTTAGCTTTGGACTGACATCATGCATGGTTTGTACAACATGCAGCCCAAGTGCTGCTCAAAAGTGTGTTATGGAGTACCTGTGCTAAAACTTGCAGCAGTTTCAAAACAAGGTAACATGCATCAATTCTGGATGAACTAAGTCATTGGGTATTATATGCAAATTTTTACAGCCATGTTTAAAGCCACAGTGACACCAGAGCTCACCATGTGAGTACCTTAGATACCCCTTCCCACAAAAAAAATCCATGTGCTAATTTGCCCCCACTCATGACTGGAACAAGTTCTTGTCACAAGTCCTGGGACGCTCCAAAAATTTATATGCAAATGAGATGCAGGGCAGACTAGTTTGGCTTCACCTCATGGAGGGCAGGACCACACTAATCATATGTGCTAGGCTAAGAGGGGACACAAGAGGGAGTCTGAGTGAACTCTTTGGGGCCCAATTTTATGATGTTTGCCAGGCATTTAAGGCTGGTGAAGAAACAGGAATCATTGGAAATGGCAGAGCTCAGCTGTGGGAGTGAAGAGGAAGTCAAAATGTATGTAATGTACCATGACTTTAAAAAGTGTCAGCAGTGAGGGGGGGCTGTGCACAATGGGCAGTATGATACATCATATATTTCATATTCAGATGGGCTGCACTAACTAATCATTTACCTGGCAGGAGAAGCACTATGATCAGTGCAGTGGGTTCTTCTAGCAGGGGAAACACAATGTATCTGGGTCCAAGAAAGCAGTTTTCCTTAAGCCCCCCCCCAGGGATAACTGTTCTTTCGGCATGGTTTAGTACCCACTGAGGTTCATAGATGTTAGACGTTAGGGTCGGAAGGGACCTCAATAGATCATCAAGTCCGACCCCCTGCATAGGCAGGAAAGGGTGCTGGGTCTAGATGACTCCAGCTAGATGCATATGCAACCTCCTCTTGAAGACCCCCCAGGGTAGGGGAGAGCACCACCTGCCTTGGGAGCCCATTCCAGACCTTGGCCACTCTAACTGTGAAGTTCTTCCTAATGTCTAGTCTAAATCTGCTCTCTGCTAGCTTGTGGCCATTATTTCTTGTAACCCCCAGGGGCGCCTTGGTGAATAAAACCTCACCAATTCCCTTCTGTGTCCCCGTGATGAACTTATAGGCAGCCACAAGGTCGCCTCTCAACCTTCTCTTGCGGAGGCTGAAAAGGTCCAAGTTCTCTAGTCTCTCCCCGTAGGGCTTGGCCTGCAAGCCCTTAACCATACAAGTGGCCCTTCTCTGGACCCTCTCCAGGTTATCTGCATCCCTCTTGAAGTGCGGTGCCCAGAATTGCATGCAGTACTCCAACTGCGGTCTGACCAGCACCCAATAGAGGGGAAGTATCACCTCTTTGAATCTATTCGTCATGCATCTGCTGATGCATGATAAAGTGCCATTAGCTTTTCTGATGGCTTCATCACACTGCGGACTCATGTTCATCTTGGAGTCCAGTAGGACTCCAAGATCCCTTTCCACTTCCGTGCCACCCAGCAGGTCATTTCCTAGGCAGTAGGTATGCTGGACATTTTTCCTCCCTAGGTGCAGCACTTTGCATTTCTCCTTGTTGAACTGCATTCTCAAGGTGTTGGGGCTTAATGCCCATTTTATGGAAATAGGAGGCTCTTCCCTAGCTTGTTCTTGTGGCCATATGGCTAAGGGTAGGCAAAACTTGGGAGCATCCGAACCCCAAGCCTCTGGGCTTGGACCTGCACATAGGATGCCTGCCAAAAGTCTTTGGAAATATCTGAAGCCCCTGGTGGGGGTGGAGGATGTTTGCTAGCTATAGGGCCACTTATGATTCTGGACTGACTCATGGATTTGGACTTGATTTGGCTTGAAACACAAAAAATGTCTTAAAAAAAAAAAAAAAAAACCCACCAACTAATCATTTGTGGAATAGTACCTTTAGCCCAAAGGATCAGAGGAGATAAGGCAATTAGAGGGGTAGAAGGACCTGGGTGTGGGGGAGAAATCAAAGGGCTCCTATATATGAATGACATCACAATAGTGGCACGAAATAAAACATCATTAGAAAAGATCCTAAATCATATAGCTGACTATGGGGAAGCTACAGGAGCATGCTTAAATAAAAGCAAGAGTGTGTTGTTGGCCATAGGAGAGTGAGAGAACATAGAAGGCGTATATGGGCTGCAGGTGGTCAAGGATTATGGTAAAATATTAGGGGTGATTTTTGACATATGGGGGAAAGGGCATGGGAAGACATCAGAACATGGGCTAGGAAGGTTTTGAGCTTATGGGGCACAAGGGATCTAACTTTTTCCGGGAAAGTAGAAATAGTGAAACAAGTGTTATTGGCCATGATCTTGTTTATAGGGATAGTATATCCACCCGCGTGGCTGCAGGCAAGACATCTGCAAAGAGAGATCTGTCTGTTCTTGTAGGGAGGGGGGACGGAAAGTGTGGCCAGGAAAGAACTTTATACAGCAGGAGAATTAGGAGGTTGGAAGTTCCCAGAGATAGAGACATGTACTTTATTGCATTAATAGTGAAAGAAGCTAGAAAAGAAGGGGAATTAGTGGGGAGATTCAGTAGATTTTGGCGGGGAGAAGAATTTTGAGGCCACTGGGTTTGTCTGAGACACGGTAGGTAGGCCTGGGGGCGTGCCATCACTACATTATGCCCGCATGGGGGCCTTAATCAGATTTCATAGATGGGGGCTTTGGGGTTACAAACCTTACAACAAACAAAAAGCCATGATGCAGACAATTAGGGGGAAAGATGAGATAACAGACATGGGACATCTCTCGTGGCCACAGGTGAGAACAGTGTAGAAAGGAGTAGCAGGTAAACAGTGGAAAGCAGCTCACAGGCAGTTTGCATGGAAAGAGGTAAGATAGGTAGGTACTGACAGTAAGAGAACCGCAACACAGATGGGGGTTTATATGAACAGGAGAAGGCCCAAGAGAATTGTGTAATAGTGAGGAAACAATATACCATGTGTTCTGGGAGTGTGTCTTTGCAAAAAAAAGTATGGGGATGAGTACGAAGGTTTTTGACAGAGATAGGATGGAGAATAGATGTTTCCTATGAGGAAGGGATGTTTGGGTTGGTAGAAGGAGGACCTAGAGAATGGGAAGTTAAAGTGGTGCTCATGGGAATAAAAGCTGCGCTATGGAAAGTCAGGTGCTTATTAGTCACCAAGGGCTTATATATTACAGTGACACAATATTTACAGTTAAGGTACTATGAAATTAGGAAATACATGGGACAAAACCAGAGTAGAGGCCAGGAGCAGAATCTACATATGGTGTGGAAATATATTAACTGGAATAGATTGTTTGAGCTGGCAGGAATAGGATAAAGAGAAGGGTGAATGGAAGGAGTGGGAATGCTAGAACCAGACAAGGGGTAAAATTTCAATGTATAAAACAAGCAAGAAACATTATACTATATATATGACGGAAAGGATTCGTGTATAAGCATAGTTGTATATTGTGGAGGTTGATGTGTTGTATGAAGTGGTTTATAAGAGTTATATGTGCTGTATGAAGTTGGTGATGTAAAAGTGTGATGTGCGTTTTAAATTAAAAAAAAGAAAAAAACCCACAAAAAAAACCACCTAATCCATGTGGTAGGAGGTAATGATCAGTGATCAGAAGATGCCTGTGTGTACACACACACACACACACACACACACACACACACACACACACAGATAGATTTTTTGTTATTATTTATAGAACACAGTAATTAACTTCACTGTAGGATAATAGTACTCTGCCAAAACATACATGTAGACAGTGACAGGGGCTGGCTGGGGTACAAGGGTACTAAATTGTGGGGACTGCCTGCCACCTAGCCCCGCATTTTAGTACCCTGGTGCCCCAGCCAGCCCCTCTGCTGCCTGCCACTGACCCCTGGGGCCCCCTGCCAACCCTAGGCTGGGTCAGCCCTTCCTCACACTGCTGCAATCCCAGGTGCACATGTAGCTGCTGCTCCCGGGAGCAGCTGACTATGGTGCAAACTGAGCCAGAGTTTATTTATTTTTTTATATATATAATTTTTTTTTATTTTTTTTTTTACTAAATCAATAAATAAAAGTGGTAGGAAATACCATGACCACTAAGACGGTTTTCTACTGGCAGGGGATAGTACCTTGGACCAAGGTAAGGCATTGTCAGTCTCCCACTTTCACTTCCAGGGGGAAGATCCTCCCTATACACCAACTTTATGAAAATGGGAGACTTCTTTCTAGCTTGCTCATGTGGCTGAGGGCAAGCTAAACTCAGGGGCATCCAAACCCCAAGCCTCCAGACTTGGGCCTGCACATAGGATGCCCTTCAAAGGATTTCGAAGCATCTGAAGCCTAAGGTAGGGGTGGAGAATATTTGTTGGTAGTACAGCCACATTTGGTTCTTGAGTGACTCACAGATTTTGAATTGATTTGGCTGATTTGACTTGGAAAATAATTTTTTTTCCTTAAAAAATGTGGTAGGTACCCATTAGCATGCTTGCCCAATATGGACCACGTGTTTTATATCATGCTCAGTGTTGGCAAAATTTAAATCTATTTTATAGTTGGTTTCCACAGCTAAGCACACGCACTTTTGGTAGCAGTTTAATGATAAACAATGCATTTAGTGAGATTCCCTCGTATGCAGTTATAAAGAGAAGGAGCCTTTTTCCCCCATGGCAATTCAGGTGGGAAACCTCATCTTGCATTTGAGTAAATACAGCCCTTGGACACACTGGGCACATTTACATGAGACATTTACTGCAGTTGCTTAATTAGCTCCTCAATAAAGTCTCAGCATCTACATATGCGGCCCTCTTAGGGAACAGTAAACTAATAAACACTGCCATAGGTTAATACTTGTAAACACAAGTTCTATCCTGCAGTGGAGCAATTTACTGCACTACAGTGCACGTGTAGATAGTGATGGGGCTGGCTGAGGCACAACAGTGCTTCAGTGAGGGGGCTGCCTGCCAGCTACCTCCATACTGGAGCACCCTCATGCCCCAACCAGCCCCTCTGCAGCACACTGAGCTGGGATGGAGCAGCTCGGGTCTGGCTAGTAGGCTGACCCCTGCCCAGACCTCTGTCAGCTGGGGCTGCTCTGACCCAGCTCATTGTCCTGTGGTCCTAGGCGCATGTGCAAATGTAGTGCCCTGGAGCAATAAGCTTCAGCTTGAACTGCGCTGGAGTTTCTTCAGCCACACTAATTGCACATGTAGATGCAACCACTGAAGAAGAGCAAGAGCTCAAGAGTGGATGCAGAAGGGTGAGCCTGGAGCAAAACTCACTGTTGTACATTTGGTTTTGGAGTGTGCCTTTGGACATGGGTAAATAGGAGTGAAATGAACAGGTCATGCTTGGGCCCGCCAGTACTGGGACCTGCTTTTGCAGCAGTGTCAGCCTATACCTCATTGCTGCTTGTATGGATCATGACAAAGGAAGAAATTCTTCAGCTGTTATGACTATGTTAGTAATACATTAAGGACTAAAATGTCATGCTGATAGGTTCGGAGCTACTTGTTTCTGTCCTGAGCATGAGACCATGAAAAAGATGCTATAAAGTGAAACAGGGTTAGGATGTACAGTTAGCTAGGTCCTCCATGCTTATGAATAATCATTGACAGATAGACTGTCCATGCATGGCAAGGGCATGAAAACAGATAGTTACTACACAGCAGCTGATTTACTGCAACTCATTTCCTCACTTTAGCTCATCATAACTCATGTGCTGTTGCTTTCAAAATCAACATCAGTATAATCATGCTAGCATGAATCGGAGATTGGTCTCAGCTTTACCAGTAATATCATAGTATCACACTACTCGGGGTCAGAAGGGACCTAAACAGATCATCAGGTCTGACCCCCTGCCCCGGGCAGGACTGGGTGCCAGGATCATATCACCCCAGCCAAATATCTGTCCAGCCTCCTCTTGAAGACCCCTAAGGTAGGAGAGAGCACCACCTCACTTGGGAACCTATTCCAGAGCCTGGCAGTCCTAACTGTAAAGTAATGTCTCCTAATGTCCAGCCTGAACCTTCTCTCCAACAATTTGTGGATGTTATTCCTAGTACCCCAGGTGGTGCCTGGGGGAAACAGAGCCTCCACCAATTCTCGCTGGTCCCCCCCTGGTGAGTTTGTAAATGGCCACTAGATCCCCTGGTGAGTAAGTAAGTATACAAGTCAGCAGGACCAGATGATCTTTATCCAAGAGTGCCGAAGAAGCTAGCCAAAGTCATTGCAGGACCCCTGGCAAAACTCTTTCACAACTCATGGCACTCTGGAGAAGTCTCAGAGGACTGGAAAGGGGCCAATGTTGTGCCCATCCACAAGAATGGCAGGAGGGAGGACCCAGGTAACTATAGGCCAGTCAGCCTAACTTCCATTCTAGGGAAAATCCTTGAAAAATTCATCAAGGAGTCTATCTGCAATAAGCTTGCAGAAGGTAAGGTTCTGAATGACAGCCAGCATGGCTTTGCTGAGGGCAGTGCTTGCCTTACCAACCTCATCTCCTTCTATGACCACGTAACTCACCACCTTGACACAAGAGAGCAAGTTGACATTGTATACCTAGGCTTCCAAAAGGCCCTTGATCTAGTATCCCATGCTGTCCTCATGAAAAAATTGGAGGATTGTGGACTTAAATCTGAGACAGTCAGGTGGGTGAAAAACTGGCTGCTGGATAGGACCCAGAGTCCTAGTGAACAGATCTGGGTCATCTTGGCGAGAAGTAGGCAGCGGTGTCCCACAGGGGTCGGTGCTTGGTCCAGTACTTTTCAACATCTTTATGAACAATTTGGATGTGGGGATGAAGAGCTCACTGGCCAAGTTCACAGACAACACCACGTTATGGGGTATCCTGGTCACGCTTGAAGATAGGCTACAGATACAGGCAGATCTAGACAGGTTAGCAAGTTGGGCGGACTGGAATCTGATGAAGTTCAATGTTGAGAAATTTAAAATGCTCCACCTCGGGATGAGCAACCCCCCAACACACCTACAGGCTTGGCAGCACCAAGCTGACTAGCACCACGAATAAAAGGGACCTGGGGGTAATAACAGACCACAGTATGAATATGAGCCAGCAGTGCAATGCTGTACCCAATAAGGCAAATAATACTCTGGCAAGCATCAATCAGTGCATCTCCAGCAAAGCCAAGGAGGTGATTCTTCTGCTCTACTCAGCACTGGTGAGACCACAGCTGGAGTACTGCATCCAGTTCTGGGCACCACACTTTAATAAGGACATGGACAAGCTTGAAAGAGTCCAAAGAAGAGCCACCCGTATGATCACAGTCTTACACGGCAAGCCATAGGAGGAAAAGCTGAGGGATCTGGGACTCTTCAGCCTGAGGAAAAGAAGGCTGAGAGGGGACCTGGTAGTAGCTTACCACTACACTAGGAGTACATCAAGGGCTTGGGGAAATACACCGGGGCACACAAGGGGAAAACCAGGAGTAATGGCCACAAACTCCTGGAAGAACAATTCAGGCTCAACATTAGGAAAAATGTCTTCACAGTCAAGGGTGTCCAGACTCTGGAATAAGCTCCCTCCAGAGGTGGTGCAATCACATACCCTGGAAATTTTCAAGAGGAGACTGGACAATAACCTTGCTGGGGTCACCTGACCCCCAGTTATCTTTCCTGCTTAGTGCAGGGGGCTGAACCCAATGATCTTCTGAGGTCCCTTCCAGCCTTACAATGTATGAATCTATACTGGTACTCTTCACTTCTGACCAACAGTCCCCTACCCCCTTGGTCCCCACTGGTGCCCCTCACTCCCAACCCACAGCTCTCCACCCCCTACAGACCTGCTGGTGCCCTTCTCTCCCAAACTGCAGCCCCCTGTCACTGCCAGTGCACCTCACTCCCAACCCATAGCCCCCTGGTCCTGCTGGTGCCCCTCACTCCTGACTCATAGCCCCCTGGCCCTCCATCCATAGCCAGAGTGGAGCTGAGCTGAGCCCATGAGGGGCAGGGGTGGGAGGAGGATGCAGACTTCTCAATGCAGGGCTCAGGGCTCCCTGCCCTGCTGCCCTCCCTCTGGGGGCCTCCACAGGCCAGCAGGTGGGACCTGGCATAGGAGAGTGGAGTGGGGCAAGAAGACTCAGTTCTGCTGCCACCACCACCAGGAGCCCCACACCAGCTGCATCACTATAGTGAGGTGCCCCCTGCCTATCCAGCAGCAGTGGGGGTGGCAGTGGCATAGAGTTGTGCCAACCCACTGCTGCCAGGCAGACAGGGGGTGCCTTGCCATGGCAGTGCAGCTGGAGTGGGGCTCCTAGAAGTGGCAGCATTGAGTCTCCCCACCCCACTCTACCCTCATGTGCTGCGTCCCACCAACTGGGCCTTAGAGGCAGCCCCTGCCCAGTGCCAATCCAGCTAGGCTGCAGTCCCGTGCCCTGTGCTACACTGTCTGTGCAGTTATCTATGGGGGACACATGACTCCCCATACTCCCCAATGCATTGTCAGTAGGCATGTCTGTACTGCTCCCAGACAGCCCTCAAGCCCTGGCCCGGCCCTCCAACCACTTCCCCCCTCCCCCCACTGTCTTAGACTTACCTGTATCCAGCTGCTGGGGCTGTTCCCACCACACTGCCTGGCTGTATTGCCAGCTACACGCATGCACGCACACACGGTGCCTCCTGCCTTCCAGGTGCGCTCCTCTCACTCCCCCTCAGCCTCAAGTAGCCCCTTGCAGGCAGTTTCCCACTTCAAAGCGCGGGAAACCTGCATTTTTCTCCTTTAAAAAGGAAAAATTGTATTTTTCTGCAGGAAACGGAAAGCCTGGATCCCTGATAACTACATGGCTCCAGAAGCTGGAGCTTTAAGGAAAAGAGCAAGTATTAGGATACGCATGATAAAACTGTAAGTCATCAACATAGCTATATGTGGGCATTAAAATAATACTTGTAAAATCAGGTATCAGACAGAGGCACTTTTATACATATTTCTATCCTATTCAATGCTTTTATGCAACCACTCACTGTCCTGATTTTCTGGGCAGCAAAGTGCTGCTTCCAAATTCAGTCTCCACAATCATCAGTTGTGGCAATCTCAGTACTTTGTTTCATCAGTTGGTTTAGTG
This sequence comes from Alligator mississippiensis, assembly GCF_030867095.1. Classification (NCBI taxonomy): domain Eukaryota; kingdom Metazoa; phylum Chordata; order Crocodylia; family Alligatoridae; genus Alligator; species Alligator mississippiensis. The sequence goes on from NC_081824.1 coordinate 386,390,610, forward strand.
ACTATAGCCATAGCAACGATTCCGTCAGCCATCTAGTTAGTGGTAGGAACTTTGCCATCAGCACAGAGCTACGTTCCAATTGCTTCATGCATATTTCCAGTCACTCTGAATCTGTCATTGTCTCTGACTGCCCACCCCACACAATGCCCATAGGGTTTGCTTGCTTGCTTTCTGTTTCTATCCCATCACTTTCTTGCTGAGAAGAAGCAACATGCTCTCTTCCCTGGATGCAGTGAAAACAGAACTAACATAATCCCAGTATACATGCGGGTTACAATAGAAGTCTTTCAGGACTCAATGACAGAGCTCCTACAATACCCGTTCCTGAATATTTTTCTTCCTGAAGATTTGCTTGCAAGGCAGAAATTAAACCTTGAGCCTTAGACTGAAAAAGGGAAAAAGCAATTGTTTTCCTAACTTGTTTTTTGTTTTTTTTAAATGGGTGAAATAAGTAGGTTGTCAGGACAGTTCTCTGAGCTCATCATATGGTTCACATCTGGAGATCCTATTTCAATTAGTAAATATTTCAATTATCTTCTTTGGAATGTACATATATTTATTAGTACAATCAAAGAAGCAATTCAAAAAATAAAAAGTATAGAACCAGAAACAGTAATTGTAAGCAAACTTTCCACAAGAGGCCAATGGGTCCATATTTTATAAGGCATAGGGGGAAAACAACTGATTATTTATTTATTTTTACAATTTACATTTAAAAAGTCAAAACATAAGGTTAAAGTAAATTTCACTGCCATAACCATTAGCTAATATATTTTACATTCAAGAGTAAAGGTCTGGCCTAAAAGAGTTGCTTAGTCAAAAGCTGTTCTGTTTTCCAAAACAGTTCAAGTAAACAAGCCTCCATTTAAAACTTGATTTCTAGTATTTTTTCAAAAAACATACTTAAGCTGAATACACATCTACATCGTCAGTACTGATTACAATGATTATGGTTAGGTAAGCAAAAAATTGCACAGTATTTTCTTAGCTGTAATTTTTTGCAAGTTAGTTCGAATTCTTTCAAAAACCATTTTAAAATGTATAAAAGATGCTTTTGGACACCCAGAAGAAAGAGAAAAGAGTTATTTTGGTCTGGACTCCAAAGTAATAAAAAATTGACAACTTTAATTTCTGCATTATACATAGACCTCTGGTATCTAAGCACTGTGATTTCCCAGAATTTCAAGCACATTGCTTTAGGGAGGAACTACACAATAATGAAATCCCTACATTTGATTGTCTCATCTGAACAACAACAAACAAGAGCAAAATCTTCTTCCCACACTTTAAGTAAACCAAAATCATACAACTTTAAATACAACAAGATGTTTGATCAAATGACTTTGTAGCTTTAGTAGTTCTATAAAGCATTCACTGAATAAATCTGGGGGGGGGGGGGGGAAGAGGAGGAACGGGGAAGGTTTTAAAAGGAGCTAAGTCAGTTCTAAGTCTAGACAAACTTTAAAAAAAATGAATCAGTTTGGCAAATGTGGAAGTAACTAGAGGAGTTTTGAAGTTTTGTAATTTATTTCACATGAATCAATTTATATTTTAAACTGTTAGATAAAGCCTCATAGTTAACTCAAAAGGAATGAGACAAAATATTAGACTAGCGTAAATTCTTACAGCTTCATTTAAATTGCTAACCAGACTGTCAAAAGTGTGACTACACACAAAAGTTTGCTAAGAACTTTTTTCCAACTACCCAGTTGATCTAATAAAATATATCACCTCTACTCAAAGAACCATGCTTGCCTATATCCTTAGAGACCAACTCAGTACAACCCAAAAACCCAGTAACCAGTCTAAATTGCTATATTGCAACATCTTCATTTAGCACAATTTGTCAATATATTCAATGGGTTTGTTTGACACACACAATCTAAATGAGGTGCAGAATCCTTCTCAGGATTCCTATTGTGTAGCTGACAAGTTCTAGGGACAGAGGTAAGACTGTTTATGTTTAAAAGGCAGATGTACAACACATCCTTCTAAATCTTTTAGTTAAAGGTTGGTTTGAGAACTGTCTTTGTGATGAACACAAAAACCTGTGAAGTCAAAGTGAGCAGGCACAAATTACATAACTCCTACAAAGCAGGAACAGGATATTCTACCTGAGGTTTCCTGGTTCATTTTGCCAGGCAAGTGTTTTATTAACTAATTAACAAGCAAGCAAGCACAAAGCCTTTTTTCAAAACTTCATTGCCAGAGCAATCCCTTTTGCATGCCCAAGATTTAAAGCAAGTTTGCAAAGGTGCATGCCTACATTTGGCTTCTGAAATGTCCTTATCTGAACAACCAAATACCATATAGCGAGCCCAAAAGCAGTGTTCTGAAGACTTACCAACCACATCCATTTCTTTTCCCCCTAGCTCAGAGTATGTCATTTCTTTTTACCTGATGACGAGGTGCATTGCCAAACTGTCTGGTGGCCTCAGCAGGAGCACAAAACAAATATAAGCTCTCATGTGCCAAATAGCATTTCACAAAAGCATAAAACAGGCTGAGGATGCAATCTGTTAATATATTCATAGATGCTAGGGGATGGAATGGACCTCACAAGATCATTAGGTCCAGCCCCCCTGTACTTGGGCAGGAAAGACTGCTGGGGTCAGATGACCCCAGCAAGGTGCATGTCAAGTTGTTTTTTAAAGATCTCCAGGAAAGGCGATTCTACCACCTCTTCGGCGAGTCTGTTCCAGACCCTCGGCACTCAAATCATAAAGTTTTTCTTTATGTCCAACCTGAAGTGATCTTCAAACAGTTTGTGTATACTGGTTCTTGTCTTCCCCTGGGGTGCCTTGGTAAGCAGATGTTCCCCCAGGCCCTGATGTATGCCCCTTGTATACTTATAGGCTGCCACCAAGTCCCCTTTAAGTCTTCTTTTCTCCAGGCTGAACAGTCCCATGTCTTTCAGCCTCTCCTCATATGAACCGATCTCCAGATCTCTAATCAAAAACGTGGCCCTCCTCTGGACTCTCTCAAGCTTTTCCACATCCTTCCTGAAGTGCGGCAGCCAGAACTGGACAGAGCACTCCAGCTGCGATCTCACCAAGGCCGAGTAGAGTGCGAGGATGAATCCTTAGATTTGCTTGAGATGCATCGATAGATGCATGCCAGAGTTTTGTTTGCTCTGCCAGCTACAGCATCACATTGGGGGGCTCCTATTCATTCTGTGGTCTATCGCTGCCCCCAGGTCTCTTTCAGTTGTGGTGCTGGCAAGTATAGCACCACTAAGCCTGTGTGTTCCAGACTATTTCTCGTTGTGGATTATATCACATAATCACATATGCAGTTGTATTGTGGATTAAACTGCATAAGGTAAAAATCAGTTCTCACAAAAACAGGTCCTACTGCTCACTCGCTGACTGTAACATTCATAAGGCACAAGATTTTCCAAAAAGTGAGCCCTGATACAGATTTGGGAGACAAAGTACTTAGCCACCAATTAAAATAAACATCTTGGCCTAGCTCTGTTATAAACAAATCTTGAAAGACAAGTTCCATTATTGCAGTACTAGAATGCAGATTGCATACTCTAACATAACCACCTAGTGCCAAACCATTTCACTGGCATTAAAGGCGTAAATTACACTTTTTTTTTATCTTTAAAAATTAGAGATCAGAAAGATTAGCTTACATTCATGCAAAGCTACTGGTACTTGCTCCTGAATGAAAGGAGTTTAAAATGCTTTACCTTGTATACAATAACTGTGCACCTTTAGCAATTCATCTTAATTTTTTCTGAATTTAATAAGATAAACAGGGCCTTACAATGGGAAAGATAATGCCTGACGCACAACTGCAAAGTCAACTGGAGACACATGTATCATTTTATTAACACATTTGACTATAATTATCACTGTAATTCAAGAGGTGTTTACCCACATATAGGGACCTAGTACACAACATTAAGGTCAACAAGGTTCTTTGGGTAATCACCAGCTGATAAAGGAAGCGCTATAGTTATCCTTACCTGTGAAGACTACATAAAAGAAGCCAACAGACAACTTCACAACATTAAGATTGGCATCTTTCATCAGGAGTAATTTCTAGTAATCTCCTAAACTGAAACACAACAATATCTTCCAAGCTGAAATACAATGTAGACACAATGACTACACTAGGACTATACTGTACTGACAAAGCACACCTAATAGATACAGCTATACTGGCAAAGTTGTTCTTTTTACTGATAGGATTAAAACCATCAGCTAAAAGCAAACAAGCTATATCAGAAAAGGAACAGTTTTGCACATATGACTGTGTCTACACTGGGGACTTCCAAGAGGACAGTTATGTGAGGATAAGTGCAGATGTTACACTAAGATCAACCTAACTAAGGGTCAGGTTGATCTAAGTGCCAAACCATCTACATGTTCGGGGAGTTAAGGTTATGCAAAAAATGGCCTTCCTGATCATAGTTCACTCGAGGAGAAACTACTTAGATCAGGCTAACCCATGCCCAATCTAATCAAATACGTGTACACCTGCAGAGCACAGCCCCAGGGCTGGGAAAGCCCAGCTGCTGACCCTAGCTCTGGGGCTGCCCTTTCCCTACACACTCCCCATCCTAACCAAGCTATTTTTAGCCCATCAACCCCTCTAACTTCCAGACAGATGACCTCCTCCTCCCATGGACCCACCAATCCCCCCTGCAAACCTGCCAGCCCTGCCACTCCCCACCCCGCTGCCCCCCAACATGGACCCACTAGCCCCTCTCCCCACCCTGACTTACTTAGATCATGTTGCCAGTATGGCTTCTAGCACCAGCAGATATATGCACAAACTGGGACCCAATCTATGATCACATGGCTTAAAGTGAAGTAAGGTAAAGCTTAAAGTAAGCTGCGTGATAACAGCTCAGGTCCTGGGAACATCTGCATGTGTCCTCAATCAGAGATCACTCCTCTCACTTTCCCTGACTAGCACAGCCATGTCAGTAGCAGTCTTGTGTACATCCTGGTCTTATTGATGCTTGTGCAACTGCAGAACACAATAGACAGTAATATATTCTTTTATATTGGCTGAGGTTGGATGAACTTGTAATGGTAAAGGTTTTGTTTGGAGGTTTGTAGACTGTGATATAAATTACTAAGGCATCTATTGTTAGAATTTCAATATGTTCATCATCATAGCTGTTGTGTTGATGACAAGGTAAGCTTTAATGAAGACTGAACTGTCATACTGTTTGTGTGGTTTCTCAATGGTGAGCTTCATCCCTAATATCTGGGTGAGATTATCATTTTTTCTTCAGTGGGTGCATCTATGCATGTGCTTTCTGGCAGTCAACAAATTTGCTCCACAGTAAAGCATCACAATCTACACGTGAGCCAGTATTAGGGTGTAAACTAATTAACTTCACTGTAGGATAGTACTCCGCCAAAACACACATGTAGACAGTGACAGGGGTGCTAAAGTGTGGGGGCTACCTGCCACCTAGCCCTGCATTTTAGCACTCTGGTGCCCCATCCAGCCCCACCACCACCCACTGCTGACTCCTGGGGCCCCCTGCCAGCCTGAGGCTGCTTCTGCCCTGGCTCACAGTGCCATAGTCCCAGGTGCACATGTAGATGCTGCGCCCAGGAGCAGCTGACTATGGTGCAAACTGAGCCAGAGTTCATATTTTGTCACCTTAAAAATTACATGTAGATGCACCCAGCATGTCTCTTGGAGACACAGTACTTGGCAATTACTGTCAGCACACAGTTTGGCAATAATTCCTTGTTTGATGGCTAAAAGCCCTTCAACATTTGCAGGCTCTATTGTCAGTGCCGGCCCTAATAAGGACCTTTTATGATGCTTACAATGAATCGGCACAGCTTTAATTACAGCTTTGTGTACAGTGTTAGATATAGATTTGACTGGGTGACAGGTGCGTAGCAGGATTCACAGATTTGAGTAATTGGACAGGGGCCATGAGATGAATGCTCCAGTCCCCCTAAGCACACAGGCTGTCCCCACAAAACTTCCATGAAACAAAACCCACTAGCCTTGTATCAAGCTCCCAATAATTAAGTCATTTGCAAAGGACTACAATGCACTGTTCATGGCAAGCTAATGCAGAGCATAAACTTCCAGTGTTTAGTTGAGATTCATCCAATAAATCCTAAATCTCTAAGTTTATCACAGCCTTATTCTACGGTCAGTCACTATTTGATGACAAGACTCATTGACTAATAAGAGGAAGATGTCCATTATGAGCACCAATGTTCCAGTTTTGACAAATACCATGTTTCAGGTTTGACAAAAATTCAAAAGAATATTTTTTGAAGATCTGGAGTATATAACTTCAGTTTCCAACCAGGTACCTCAGGATTAAATATATAAATCAGCAATCCTGGTTTTCTCTGCTAAAAATAATCCCCCCTAAAAGTTTTTTAAAAGTTTTCCAAAGTCCATATTTTTCTGTGATTAAAATGAAACACCACTAACCACTAGTTTCAAGTTGGTAGGGTCAGAAGGGACCTGAGCATATCATCAAGTCTGACCCCCTGCCATGGCAGGAAAGAGTACTGGGGTCAAATGACCCCGGCAAGGTGTTCATCTAGCCTCCTTTTAAAGACTCCCAGCGTAGGAGCCAGCACCACTTTGCTTGGAAGTTGGTTCCAGATCCTGGCTGCCCTGACAGTGAAGTAGCGCCTCCTGATATCTAGCCTGAATCTACCCTCTGCCAGCTTGTGACTTATTTCTTGTCACTCCTGGTAGTGCTCGGGGGAACAGGCACTCTCCCAATGCCTGCTGGTTCCCTCTGACTAGTTTGTAAACGGCCACTAGATCCCCCCACCTCAGCCTCCTCTTGTGGAGGCTAAACAGGTTCAGGTCCCTTAGCCTCTCCTTGTAGGGCCTGCCCTGCTGACCTGATCATGCGGGTGGCCCTCCTCTGGACCCTCTCCGTGTTGTCCACATCCCTCCTGAAGTGCAGCACCCAGAACTGGACTCAGTACTTCAACTGCAAAACTGACCAATGTCGCATAGAGGGGGAGGATCACCTCCTTGGACCTGCTTGAGATGCATCTGTGGATGCATGACAAGGTATGGTAGGCCTTCCTGACCTAGTGCCCCCACTGACAGCCCACATTCATTTTGGCAACAATAATGACCCCAAGATCCTTTTCTGCCTGTGCACTGACGAGAAGGGAGTTCCCAGCCTGTAGGTGTGCCACTGATTCTTCCTCCCCAGGTGCAGTACCTTGCACTTGTCAGCGTTGAAACCCATCTTGTTCTCATCTGCCTACCCCTGTAACCTATCTAGGTCTGACTGCAGCCTATTCCTCCCTTCTAGTGTGCCCACTTCTCCCCACATCTTAGTGTCGTCTGCGAATCTGAACAGGGTGCTTTTTACTCCCTCACCCAGGTCACTGATGAAGATGTTGAACAGCGCGGGTCCAAGGACCAAGCCCTGGGGGACCCCACTGCCCACATCCCTCCAGGTCAAAAATGACCCATCCACCACCACTCTCTGGGTGTGGCCCTCCAGCCAACTAGTGACCCATTTGACTGTGTAGGCGTCAATGCCACAGTCTCCTAGTTTGTTTGTTTTTTAATGAGAATGGGGTGAGAGAAAGTGTCAAAGGCCTTTCTGAAGTCCAGAAAGACTACATCCAGTGCAACACCTGCATCTAAGGCTTTTGTGACCTGGTCATAGAAGGCCACCAGGTTGGTCTGACAGGACCGGCCTCTGATGAATCCATGTTGGTTGCCCCTAAGCATAATCTCCCCTGCTGGCCCCTTGCGGACATGCACCAGGATAATTCTCTCAAAAAGCTTACCCAGGATCGAGGTAAGACTGACTGGCCTATAGTTTCCTGGGTCCTCCTTCCTCCCTTTTTTGAAAATGGGAACCACATTGGCACTTTTCCAGTCCTCTGGCACCATGCCCGAGCACCGAGTACTCAAATATATATATTAGTGGCATTTCATTTTAATCATGGAAAAAAAAAGTGGATCTTGGGTTACTTTTTTTAACCAAGAATTGGGGATTTTTTTATATCAGAGAAACCCAGGATCCCTGCATATAAGAGACCTGTTTGATATTCTTTCAAATAGGAAGATGCAGGACCCAATCCAAACTTAATCGAAGTTTTTTTGCTGACTTCAGCTTTGGATTAGGCTTCAAGCACACAACATTTAATTTTGAAAGATTCTCAATACCATCCCTCTGCATCACTGCTCTTTTTACCTTAATTCCTCCCAGGGGCCATCACTAGGCTGTTTGCCTCCATCTCTTCTCACTTATGCCAGTTTTTACAGTGGTGAAATGACTGACATCAGTGAAGTTACTTATGACATGCCAGAGCAGGGACTGGACCTTAGTTTTGTTTGGTGACTAACAATGCCTACAAAGCTGTGGCCTGAGAGCCTATTTGAATTTTTCCTGTACAGAGGGCCTAGTCATACAGAGCGCAGGGTACCCTCATACTCATTAAGATCTATGGAGATTGATGGCACTCAGTTAACTTACTGGATTGAAGTGGCCTAATCAATCAAGCTACCACGAAGGGTCTCTTCTGTTCTTAATAACCTTGAAGTAGCAAGCTTATACATAGGAATACAAAGAGAAGAGGCCTTTTCATCCATTTACTTACTATACCAGAAAGAATCAAAAGTTTCACGTTTCATTAAGAATACTTTGAGGAGTATGAAGCTTGTTTTCCCTAGAGGCTACTCTACGAATATGAGGAAATTTTAGTTCATACAGCAATTCCATTAAATCTTTTGTGTCTGTGTGTTAGAAGGTTTAAATGAGGCAAAAAGTTAAGACCTGCAACAATGATACTTCACATATAATGGACTTTTCCCTAGTTTTGTAATATCATTTTTATCCCTTCCACAACAGCAATTGCTTCATTCACATCTTTGCACTCCTAGTTGTAAAACTGTCAGTGCCATCAGCACATACCTCCCCATGAATTTGATCCCAGATTCTACCCACCTATTAGATAACTAAGACTTAGGCACCCAAGTACAATTCTATTCCTTGTTCAAAACCTGAAAATCTATTAATACACTGTGACAGGGTAACAGGAAAAAAGGAAAGGCATGAGCTTGCTCACACCCTCCTCCTCACTGGAGGGAACACTGGAGCTTGCCGGTGGTGCGGGATCGCTGCTCGAGCCGGCAAAGGGCAGGTCCCCTCTGCAGTGAGGGGAGGGGGCTGAGGCCAGCACTCCCAGCCCCATTGGAGCACAGCCCGAACCAGTCCAGGGTGGAGGTTGCCCCCTTCTGGGGCAAAGGACAGGCTGGTCCATCTTTGTAACCAGCCCCACTGGAGCTTGAGGGAAGAGCCCCACTGACAGCACAGGGGAAGCCCTGTGCGGGACACTGGGGAAGTTCAGTTCTGGCTCCAGTGAGGCCTTTCCCTAGCTAGCAGGTTTCCCTTCACCTGCAGAAGCCAGGAACACAGACACACCGGAAGTACCCAGCTCTGGCCAGCTGGAGCACCACGGAGACAACTATAAGAGTGGGATGAGAGGGAGAGTGAGGAGCAAGCAGCGAGAGTTGGTGAGGGGCAGAGATTCTGCCTGCATTTTCGTTTGTTTATTCCAAACAGACTTTTAGGCATCCCCAGTGGGAAGACCAGGATTAATCATGGAAGAAAGCACTCCAACTCTAGCCTGGAGATGGAGTGAAGTTTGAAGTGCTCCCAGCCTGACCCAGAGCCCAAGAACTGACCGAAAGACAGAGGTTTATGGAGGGGCGCAGCGGTAGAGGAACTCCCAATAGGCCCTGTGGAACAGTGTCAGGACAGTGGCCATTGATAGAGAAGATTGGGCCATCGCCTGTGGGATGTCACACCCAAAAGGAGAGGATATATCAACATCAGATTGGTCATTGTAAAGATTGCAATGCTGCACTTGTACAGCAGCAATGGCTGCGTGTGTTAAAGTGCACCATGTTGGCCAGCTCTGCCATCCCAACTGAGCAGGAAGGCCCTAGCAAAAGAATTCTACAATTTAACATCAAATTGTGGTGGGCGAGTCTGGAGGTGGGGCCAGAACTTCCTGCCGGCGTTCACTAACAGGCAATCGACTGGGCACAGCTGTAGCCTGTTACACGCATGACCCCAGCAAGGTGTTCGTCTAACCTCCTCTTAAAGACCCCTAGGGTAGGAGCCAGCACCACTTCACTTGGAAGTTGGGTCCAGATCCTAGCTGCCCTGACTGTGAAGTAGTGCCTCCTGATGTCTAGTTTGAATCTACTCTGACAGCTTGTGACCATTGTTTCTAGTCACTCCTGGGAGTCTCAGGGGAACAGGGACTCCCCCAGTGCCTGCTTATCCCCTCTGACTAGTTTGTAACAGGCCACTAGATCCCCCCTCAGCCTTCTCTTGTGGAGGCTGAACAGGTTCAGGTCCCTTAGCTGCTCCTCGTAGGGCCTGCCCTGCTGCCCCCTGATCACGCGAATGGCCCTCCTCTGGACCTGCTCCAAGTTGTCCACATCCCTCCTGAAGTGTGGCGCCCAGAACTGGACGCAGTACTGCAACTGCGGCCTGACCAGTGTCGCATAGAGGGGGAGGACCACCTCCTTGGACCTGCTTGAGATGCATCTGTGGATGCATGACAAGGTATGGTAGGCCATCCTGACTGCTTCCCCACAGTCAGCCCATGTTCATTTTGGCATCAATAATGACTCCAAGATCCCTTTCTGCCTCTGCACTGACAAGATGGGAATTCCCCAGCCTGCAAGTATGCTGCTGGTTCTTCCTCCCCAGGTGCAGCACCTTGCACTTGTCAGTGTTGAAACCCATCCTGTTCTCATCCGCCCACCCCTGTAACTGGTCTAGGTCCGATTGCAGCCTATTCCTCCCTTCTAGCCTGCCCACATACCCCCACATCTTAGCGTCGTCAGTAACTTTAAAATTTGAAATGTCATGGGACATAAATCACAGTTAGGTACCTATTTATGCCTAATGAGTGGAACAGTGTCTCACCCATCACTGTAATACAGTTGTAGAGATCCTGTAAAGACCCTGTTCCATTTATTATTGCAAAGAAGTCACAAAGCACTGATTTGGTGAATGGCTTCATCCAAGACAAAAACAAAAATTCAGAAACATCCAAATGATTTATTGAGGAAAGAAAAATAAATAAATTTTGCTGGCTAGAAAAGGACTATGGCACCTCCTAGATGTGAAAGACCTAGGTTTAAATCCTCTCTCTGCCTGATTCAGAGCAGGAGCTCAAACTCATGCCTCCCACCCCTCAAAATGGTGTCCTAACAGCCAAACTAGAAGGCACTCTAAGGCTGATCTATCAAGCTTTTCTATGAAATCTCTTCCACTTATAAATGCCTAATGATCATTAAGCCAGAAAAATACAAGTGAGAATTACTACAGACTGGTGGTTATAGCAACACATATGCAATGGTCCCCGCTCCAACAAAACTTGATTTAAATTTCCAAAGTACCACTTCAGGTAAGGGATATCTGTCAGGCAGGCAAGTCCTGTATTACTTAGTACTTAAACTAGTAATGAATCAGACCTAAGTTAACAGACTGGGTCCAGATACAGACATTCAAAAAGCCTGAGGCAGAAGCTATCCAAGTTACGTGCTTTACTCTAAGTGCCCTAGGTTAGATCGGTAATGAACAGAAAACACGTTCCCCCTTGGGAGTGGGGAGGGACATGGAGGCTGCCTGCACTAGGTGAAGCCAGCAGGTTAGGGGCACTCTTGCATGCCTCCCAGACGGTTCCCTGGGCTGATTGAGACTGCTGAATGCAGCCAACCAGCCAGGCTATCCCTAACTGGCTGCTGGGCATGGCCAAGAAGCCCTTCCCCTCCCTCCCCCAGCAGCATTGGCCACAGGCATGACAGCTGCTGGCACAAAGTGGAAGCAACCCTCCTCAGCCATGCCCAGCAGCCAAGTTATGCTCTCTGGGGCTGTGCCCCATCTTGGAAGCATAGGTGCCCTTGGCAGGACTCCAGCATACCCATCCAGGGACCCCCAGGGAAGCTGGCACAACCCCAGGAAGAAGGACCAGACTGCTGGGCATAGCTGAACAGCCCTCCCCCACCCTTCCCCCAGCAGCATCAGCCACTGTGCTGACTTGGCTCTGCAAGAGCTCAGGGGTGAGGCCAGCTGGGCTCTTGGTTGGAGCAGTCAAACATAGGCCAAGTTCCCTGCAAGGGGGAGCAAAGGTGGGGGGAAGCACAAAGGAGCCTGGGATGCCAGAGGACAGTGGCCTACTTTAAAAATCAATAGGGGATCCAGTACAGCAGTTCAACACACCAGTCTAACCTAAAATCAATTAAGTCTGATACCACATCAATCTAGGTCTTAAACCAGGTTCCGCCATTTTTAAACCAGTCTACATGCACTGAACTTCTGTTCTGTTACAGGTGTAGATCAGTTTCTGATCGCTTATACCAGTATCTGTGTAACATCTGTACCTAGCCATAAGGTTCTTCTGGAAGAAAATACTATGTGAGCTTTCTACTGCAGTGCTAGTAAAGTAATATTTTTTTTTTTTTTGTACTTTCACTCTTACCCCTGCCCATGCAGCTGATGCCTCCTGAGACCACTCTAAGGTAACTTCACCCAAATGTGGTGAAGAGATGTATGTGATCACATACACACATCCATTTCCTCCTTGTATTAGCATTAATAGCTTTTGCAGTACAAATACTGTTACTATTTGTAATAATTTTAGTACACTATCATCTTTAGTATTGCATATGGTAGTGAGACCTGACTGTCCCACAAACAAAGAGCGCAATACCTGGCTTCTAGAGTGGACCCCAACATTCTTCTCTTAAATATGCAATGTTCCTCTCCATCTTAAATATGCAGCTAGCACATACCACCCATAGGCTATTTTTTTCTTTTTACTATGGTTTAGCTTTCTTCCTAAGTCATATAAGAAAAAGACTAAACCTCCTTAAGTTTTTTTCCAAACCAAGCTGCTCCTGGAAATTCCCTATAGTTCAATCCTAAATTCCCTCTACCTCTTTGAGGAATGCTCCAACCACAAAAAGCAGTTGACAGTAACTCAACTACAACTACCCAGCATCTTTACACCAAGTTGAAGATTCTGACATCAGGATAACTCAAGGAACTCTGCATCTGCTACACAAAGTTCTGAGTCAATCAACCATCTTTAGTACTTGCCCACATATGCATTTAATGCTTTCTCCTTTCCATAGCACTTAAGTTTCTCTTTTGAACAAGAACACAACAGTTAGAAGTTCAGCTCAGATCCATGTTACCAAACAGTCATGCCCTACAGTACCCCCAGTGTCCTTAGGGCTGTGCGAAGCTTTGGTCCCCAATTCGATTTGGCAGCCAAATCTCCAAATCTGAATCAAATCAGAGGACCCTTGAATGTCTCCGAATCAAATCGAAGCCCTCCGAATCGATTCGGACATAGACAGAGCTTTAAATGTTTTTTTCTACATACCTTAGGTTGCAGCATTCATGAGCTGCCTGCTATGCTGGGCTGCATGAAGTGTCCCACAGAAGTGCAGGGGGCTCCCCAGCACACTCAGCAGCAGACCAGAAAGTGGGCCAGAAGGACACTAGGGGGCCCCCCCGTGCCCGATTGCTGAGCGGTTCCAGTCCACTTCCGGGTTCACTGCCGAGCACATGGGGGAGCCCCCTCATGCTCCTGTGGGACGCTCCATCCCTGAACATCGCAGCATTCACAAGCCATGCTGATACCTCGAGGTATGTAGAAAAAAAACATTTAAAGCTGTGTCTATGGCCGAATCGCTGATTCTCTGAATCAGCAACAAATCTTCAGATTCAGCCGAATCAAAATCGGGGCAGTAATCCAAATCAATGAGTCAAATCACTGTCCCCAATTCAGACCGAATCCGAATCGAATAGGGCCCATTTCACACACCCCTACTAAATATAAGTGGTGTCACAATTTAAAAAGAAAGAAGTGTTAAGATGTTCCTTTAAGGATCAAATTGAGCTATGTGCAAAAAACTACTCTAGAAACGTGTCAGATATAAAGGATTCCGTAAAATGTGATTTTCATACTTTTGAACTTCAAACAGCAGAGCCATGAAAGTTATGGATTAAAAAACATGCCTGACAGATAAAATGGCTACTGAATTTAACAGCAAAGTATTTTAAATGAATTTCAACTGTCGTGCCTGCAGAAAAACACATGCACAAAGAAAAAGGCTTGAATCTCAACAGCAACCTTTGCAAGTCAAGAAGTATAGAACTGTTAGTATTTATGTAAAGATGGATAGCATGATGGATCAGAGAGGTGATCCACTGTCTATAACAAAGAGATGATCCCTACCATTCAGATTAACAACAACAACAAAAATCTAAGTATAAGATGACAGACAAAAAGAGCTTCTAACAATACCTGAGATCACAGTATGACGACAACAGCATAAGAAAACATGGTCTAAGGACACCAACTGCCTAATATTGTCATTTTTTTCTAGGTAAAAACGCACAGATCAACTTTTCTGAGGAAAGAAAAACAAACACATTTTCACAAGGAATATAATAACTGTTACAACTGCCATTTAATTTTTCAAACTTGCAAACCCACAGAGCACAATACAATCATATAAAAACAGGACTAAAAGAGAGCTCATGAGGTTACCTAGTCTAAATCCTCACTCAAGGAAGGAACATCCCCTCTAAACCATCTTAGACAAATGTTTCTCAACCTCATTTAAAGCCTTCCAAGGACAGAGATTCCATGAAATTTCTAGGTAACATTTCAGTTCTTCACCACAGACCATAATTAGAAAGATCTTCCTGATAGCCAGGGATCCCAGTTCTCTCCAATTTTTAAAAATCCCCAATTTTCAGTTAAAAAAAAGGAACCCCAAATCCTCATTTTTCTGATTTAAATGAAATGTCACATATACCTACATCTATATCTAGATATCTATTGGAGGTGCACTGATACATCGGTCCAACACCGGATCAGTACCAATATAAAGAAAATTTGCTGTATCAGATACCAACTTGATGGGGCCAATAATTTGGACAATAAATGCCTGTGCTGTGCACAGCTGCAACACAGCACTCAGGCAGCGAGAAGCAGAGCTGGCAGCATGGAGAGCTGTCTCCAGCTGGTCAGTCCGTTGTGATGGAAGGGGAGGGAAGCGGCATGGGAGGGCCAGATCAATGCCCCTGGTGGTGAGAGAGGGGGCAGGCGCTACAGCCAGGGCAGGAGGCAGGGCGGGGGCAGACAGAGGCGTGGCTTGTGGGGGGAAGGAGGCGGCTCCTGCTGCTGCTTGCACCCTGGGAGTGAACGGGGGGTTGTGTGCCCCGGGATCCATGTGGGGCGGGGGGCTGCAACTGTGGCTGGAGCCAGGGCTGCAATAGGCTCTTCTCAGTGGGGGTGGGGCTCAAAGCAGGCGCCGGCAATGTTGGGAGGATGCTGCACCCACCCCAGATCTCATTGCAGCTCCATTCCCAGCGAAAATTCCCAGTGAAATTTTACTTTCACTTATGACAAAAGATGTTTATTGAATCTATAGTGTAATCTTGGATACCACACAAGTATGATTTTATAAAGAAGTGAAAAGCAACTATTACTTCTACACCTGTCAGCCTACTAAAAATAAATCAGAGAAAGTTCTCTTTTCTTTTATTTCCATTTGTACTCTACCCTTACCTTTCAGTAGCAAAATAGAGGCATAGTATATTAAACATAGATTTAATAACAAAGCCAAGTCTTTTTTATAAGTGGAAAACATCTTAAATTGAAAAAAAAAAAACCCACCCCAAAATACAAAAATCAAAACAACAAATGTAATTAGTTGTTATTTTACATTTATATGTACAACGCATACATAGTTACACGTTACACTTGGGCTTATCAAACGATAAACTTAAAATCTTGACAGCTATAAGTTGAAGTGCTAATAATTTAAGAGATTTTACTAATCATCAAAATCCCATGGCTAATTAGGTCAACTGGCATGATGCCTAGTACTGAAGTTAAATTAAATGTTTTTGGGGTTGTTGTTTTTTTTTCAAATGTATCCACATAGCTGTGTTGAACTAAGATAGTAAAATTGTTTCACAGCCAAAGAAAATACAGTAGGTTTCTCCTTCCAGTGTTCTAGTTTCTAGTGTGAAGACATCCTGTTGCATGAAATACCTGATAGGCACATACTGCCTCCTGTGAATTCACATAACAAATATTTGACATTCAAGTATAATGAGCTTGCAGCCAGACATGGCACAAATTGCTCAACAACACCATTTGGCTCTGATAAATGGACACAGATGGTGCGGCATCTTCCACACTGTATTACTATTTCCATTGCCAACAGCTATAAAACACATCACCCAGGAGAGAAGGAGGAAAGATGAGAATTCAAGGAGATCAACATTGCCACTACACAAAAGACTTGACAAGTGAATTCTAAGAAAACTGTAGTTCCTTTAGGGGTGCCAAAATCTCTTATATATCCTTAGCTAGGCCATATATACAAAGGCCACCTGTGATATGAGAACTACAAGGTTCAAATCTGTTTACTTGTCACAGTGCATGAGTTGGGGGGGGGGGGTGTTGGGTCTTTTATTCACGAGCTGTATTGCTATTTTTTTCTTTTTAAAAAAAAGCTATTACAAAGCCCTAAAATCTCTCATTCCAACTAGAAATACATATCTAAAGGTCTGCATTACAAGACCTTTAATTTAAGCTCTTATCCCCTTATCTCAAGTTCTTTCAGTTAGCATCGAAAACTTCAATGGCATCTATGTTCTGTTTAGAATTATGCTTCAGTAATATTTTTAGAACACTAGAACTATTTCTGTACTCTTGTAATTCATAGTCCCCTGATGGCAGTATATATCCCTTCCGTAAAGAAATATCAGGATTCTATCAAGAACTGAAGAAGAGTATGAAGTACTATAACAGAGACAGTTCAAAAATACTAAGAAGATTGAGCATTAAGACAGTGAAAAATTAATTAGAAAGACATTTTAAGGCCATTGACAGATGTTTAATTCATGCTGCAATAGAATCCAATACCCAATACCAACAATCATGCCACATGTGCATGGCAGGAAGCATGACTCTGGAATCAAATCCCAAATCATGCCCTATGGCTGATCCAGGAGCCCACCCCCCAATACAAGCAAGTAGCAAGCCAGGTGTTCAGCACATGTGTGGCTAGGAGCACCAGTCCACTGATCAGAGCTCCCAGCCATGGAAGCACACCAGAGCCCTTCAGAGCTGATCAGGACTTCTAGCCCCAGGAGCACACCAGCCCCATGTTCAATCTAAGTTGCAATGGGGCCCAGACACAAAATTACTACACGTATTATTATTAAACAGGAATGGCGTGATAAAACAAGGAATAAGCCCTGTTTTACCACACCACTAACTGCATGAACACATGGTCAGGTTAGTAGGATGAAGTTACACATTGCATTTAGACCATACTAAATCTGTGCAATGTTAAGCAGTGTTCAAGTTGGAACATGCTGTGAACAGTTGCATGGTAAGGATTAATACCATTTCTTGCCTGCACAGCCCTGACTTGCCACTAGAGGGCTGGCAAGCAGGGGCATGGCTAGGAACCAGGACACTTGGGCTCTCTCTTTGCTCAGGGGCCAGGGCAAGAGGGGCATCCTGAGATTCTGCGGGACTGCAAATTGCTCATTTTATTTCCATGAAGCATATTGAAGTTACCTGAATGCGAGCTAAGTAGCATGGCCTAGTTAACCCTTCTCTGAAGTGGTATAACTTGGAGATGCCCAGAAGGCACTTAGCATAGTTAATAAGCTTTAACATGCAGATGCTTCTGTTTTAAATACCCTTAGTATGGTCTAATGTAATGTGCAACTTCACCCTTAGATCATGGCTATCCAACTTCTAAGCAACTGGGGACCCCAAGTTGTATAGCCCATGGGTCCCCCCCAGGCTGCAAAGTAGCTGCCCTACCCCACAGCACTGCACCAGGCACCCTAGCCTTAGCTCCCCCCATCATGGACTCCCCCACCCACTGGCCTGTGCAGTACAGGAACCCCAGGCCACAGGTTCCCTGGTACTATAGGCTGTGCTGTGCTAGCCCCCTGTGGGGAGGGCGGGGGGCAAGAAACAGAAGCTTGAGAAGGAACAGGAACTCAAAACCCCCAGCTGTTCCTCCAGCCAAAGCAATGGGAGAGGGTGGGGGCTGAAAGGAGCAGTAGCTGGGTGGGAGCACAAAGGCTGTAAATTAACTACTAGAAGGCTGTATGCAGCCCTGGTCAGTCCTGACTTACATCATCAACCCAACACTCTGCTTCCACAGCTGCATAAGAAAAAGAAAATACCTTCAAACAACTTGGTGGTATGACATCTGTTGTAATATGGATTTTGAAGGGATGAAAATATACCTCTACAAATGGTGATTACACTGACTACTGCTGTAGCACAACCTTTGTACAACCTTTCACCACAGAAACAAAACTAAAAGATCTAAATTATCAGACAAGGTTCAATTTAAAATTGGTCACCTGATGCATTCCAGAATTTTTACAGTATCTACAGGCAAAGTGCCTAGATAGAGATTTCCAATAATGTTTCTGAGCAGCGTGTTTTATTTTATTTTCTTGCAGATGTTTACAATGAGCACAAACCTAAAAATGCTTAAAATGACCTCCAAGTGGCTTTCATAACACAAGGAATCATGTGGGTTTCATTTCTAAAAACCACTTACTGTGTTGCAGATGTATTTACCTTAACGCCTATTCCCTCATTTCAAAAGTGTTAAGCTTTTATGCAATTCAGTTATGGTATTTAATCTAGGCAAATGTTCAGATTTCAAAAAGACTTCAATATAACGATATAACTGAATACTTCTCCTTCAAAACACGTTTCACAATTTGAAATATTTATTATTACATCCCATTCTAAAGTAAAAAGTTAAGAATATTAGAGTTATGAGAGATTTTTGAAAAACAAAGTGAATCACAGGAAGAAAATCTTTGACTACTTAAATCAACTGCACTGATTTATTCTACTTGTTTTTTCAAGAGAAGAAAACTCCCTAACAAGCATTTTTAGAGTACTTGTATCTGGTCAAAGTCATAAAAGTTAATATTGTACTATCAAAGAGGTTTCGAGAATATTGTGTCTGGCTCCTGTGTCTATACTTCAAAAATAGACATTGAAAAAAAAAAATTAAATGCATTCAGAGAAGAAATACACCAATGATTTAAGTATGCTGAGCACCAATACAAATCCACAGTGCCAGAGAACGAAAAAAATTAAAGAGCTCTCCACCTAAAAGATATGAAGCCTAGTTTTAGAAGGATTGCCTGTTCAATCCCAGCTAAGTAATTTCTCCTTCACAGAAATGCTTTTGTCTCCATTAATACAAACTGGCCTATTTTACTTGCTGTCTAGGAAAGATTGTGTGTGTGTAGATCTATGAAACAAAAGTAGCTGTTCGTGCTCTCTTGCATAATAATATCTTGCCTGCAATTCTAGACAGGGTAACAGATAGGGTTGATCCTATTACTATCACTTTCAGACATCTGTTGTATTATGGATTTTGAAAATGTACTGCATAAGTAAATTACTTTTATTCTGAAGAAGCACCCAGCCATCCTCAAATAAAATAAGGGATCAAACAAAACAAGTAACTGCAAAACCTGATGGTATTTCCAAATGCCCTTCCAATTTTTAACAGTTCTATTGCCTTCCCATGATAAACTGGTGGTCTCAGCTCAGTGGTTGGTGGATATTATCAAATCACCTCCAATCCAGAATTGGAAGTTGATGAATACCTTTTCAGTGTGAAGACTTACAATGCTGCCTCTACCATCCTGAACATAGGATTTCAGTCTGCAAATCCAGCCCTGCTGTAAACACATGATCAACTGCAAAAAAAATGGGTGTTTAAAGACAACATTTTAATTTGGATGTAATCAAGTTACCCACTTACTAATTTCCAAAAAATGACATCAATGTATTTATTATAAGTTAGTGAAAAAGACAGCAGAAATGGTATCTGCAAATAAAAACAGAAGTATACTCCATTTTACATATGCCCCCCCCTTTTTTTTTTTTTTGCATAAGAACATTTCTATCTTGCAACATATTTACAAAGTACAGAGAAACGTTTTGTTTTGAACACATTAAAAGCATGCCTCTAAAAAGGAGAGCAAGGATGTTTTGCATGCTTACATGCAGAGAAAATGCCCTTCAACAGTTGCTTTTAAAAATCCTATCAGCCATTAAAAGAAGAATAACAATAAAAAAAACCTGCCTAGAATTATGCACACAGCAAATAGGTGTCCTTAGGTAATGAAGTCTAACAAGAAGCGACATATATGTTTGAAAATATTGTGTGCGGCTGGAGAGCAAAAGCTTATTCTTAGGCAAGAAACTATTATAACCCTCAACCTGCAAGATGCTAACCGTCTGCTCTGATGCTAATGAGAGTTGAGGGCATTCATCCTCTCTCAATACCAGATCCATAAAAGGAAGATAACTGCAACCATTCTGCAACTTTTTTCAATTGCTTCAAGTTTACAAATTGTATGCTGCATATTCTTTATAATAAAAGCCACCAAGCCTTCATCTTACTGCTACTTATAACCTGAAAATATTTTACTATCCCCATCTCCATCATTTATGAAAAATACACATGATAAAGCTGCATTAAATCTTATTAATCAAATCCTTAGTGCTATAAAATTTTACATCCCCAAGGTCTCAAATAACATCAATTAAACTGGCATGAAATTCATATTTGTTTGGAATTCAGAACAGCCTGCTTCAGCTCAAGCATGTAACAAACTCTCACTCTCTCCCAGTATTTTCTGCTCTCTTCTCCTACCAAAGAGCTACTACATATGAACAGCCACATACCATTAAAAGATTAAAAGGCAATATTTGTGAGCCATTGTGGCAAAGTGGGGGTCCCCGACCAGCCACAGTGCTAGTTTCCCACCTGCCTTCGGGCACGCCACTCACCCATCTCACCTGCCATGCCTTGTTGTTAATTAAGTTGTTAATTAAGGCGGGAGGCTGCCCATTCTTGCCCCAATGCCAGGGGGCGTTATCTGCAACTCCATTCCTCCCCTACACCGCAGCCCAAGCCTCGCAGATGGCATCCAAATGACAATGCTCCTGGCTTACAGCCAGACCAAGCTTAGGCCTCACTGTCAGGCCTCAGTCACACACACATTCATACCGCCCTCCTCTCAGTAGGGCCTCCAGCACTCCACCCTCTCACAGGGTCTCTTTCATGACTCAACAACTTGTACTGCCTTGCTCCCTCTTGGAGCAGGCCCTTTAGGCCATAGGCTTTAGCTAGCTCATATCTTGGGTGGCAGACGTACCGTCTTTTGGGCCTCTCCCATGACCCTCACTGGGGTAGTGGCCAGCCAATTACTCAGTCGGGTCTAAGCCTGCCCTGGCCCCTTCCGGGGCAATTCTATCCACTCATACACACCGGGCACCGAGCCCTCACTGGGGTGCCTCATCTCCACTCCCTCACTGGGGCTCCACATCTCACACCAGCCCCTCACTGGGGCCATAGGGCTTCCCTCCCCGGTGGGCTCAGGTAGCCACAGCCATGCCTGGCCCCCACTCTTACTCCTTGGGGTCTTGCACTCCACAGGGCTCAGGCGGCCACAGCCATGCCTGGCCCCAACTACCGTCGATGTTACATGACCCACGTAAAGGTAAGTGCTGGGGTTAAGGTGCCCCTACCCACCTTTCACCGGGGTGGTAACTGGCTTGGCATTTTCCTGGGGGCTCCCACGCCACTGACAACCCCACCAGGCCACCCACTCCCAGCAGGGTGCAGTTTTAGGCCATCCCCAGGAGCCTCCAAACCATCCCCTACAGCTCCTGCCCTTACCTCTAGGGTGCTGCATACAGCTTTGTAGCCAGGCGATGTTACTACCTGTCCTGCCAGCAGAGAACTGCTCTATTTATATAGGCAACCAGAGGTCTAAAATGGCCACCGCAATCATGCATCTGCTAGCTGCTTAGCTCTGCTCTTAAAGTAGCAGGAACCAACAGTGCCCTGCCACACATCTTCCCATTTAAAATAGTTCCTGGGGGAGGTTTCCCCAGCTGCTCCTCCAAAGTAGGCTCCCCTAAGAGCCTGTGAAAACCCTCAAGTGGCGAGCACCCCCAAAGGTGCTCTGCCACACACCTCCCCCCTTAGAATGACATTCAGGGGCTTTGCTTGGCTGCCTTCTCTGCTGGCTTTGACCCACACTACTGCAGCTCCTGCCACATGGCAAGCACCCCAACTGTACTCCGCCACAGCCATTGATCATAAAGGCAGAAGTTACACATAAACCAATTTAAGTAATCAGAAACTGGTTTAAAGCTGTAACAGAACAGAAAATCAGTGCACATAAACCACTTTCAAAAAGGCGGAAACTGGTTTAAGATTGTAACAGCGCCGCAGCTGCGATGCAGTTACTAAAAGAGAGGTAACAGCTGCCAGGAATGAAGACAGCCAAGAAACTGATGAATAACCCCAGGCAGCCAATACGAAGCCTGAAAAGGGGAATAAAAAGGGGAGGAAACTTACCAAGGGTGCCTTCAGGCACGCACACGATGAGAGAAACGAGAAGGGACCCCTACAGCAACGGAGCCCATGAGAGTCCAGGAGATAAGGATGCATACCCATGCGACGAGGGTAATTGTGGGAAGCGATGCACCCGTCCATGGATCACGTCCTACCTTGAAAAGACAGCCTCTGCAGTGAGTGAGGAACTGAGCGGCGGCACGGAACCGCTTCCCCCCCTCCCCCCCAACAGCTCCGAGGACTCAGAGCGTGGGGATTCCCAGAGCCGGGGGGAGGGAGAAGAGTAAAGTAAGAGGCACAGAGGAAGAGGGCGAAGGATCCCCGACCCTGCCATGCAGTCCCTATAACCCAGACCCGGCACCAGAGGGTGGAGGGAAGAAAAAAAAAAAAAAAAAAAAAAAAAGAGAAAAGTAAAGTGATGAAGCCGTGCTTCGCAAGCGGCACGAGCCGCAGACGGGGAATCCCGGGGTCGGTGGTGATCAGCCACTAACAAGGCAATTAGCGGCTGATCACTGAGTAAACGGCCAACCAGTGAGAAAAGAGAGAGTGAAAGGAAGGAAGGAAAAAATAGTAAAGTAACAAAGCCGTGCTCCGCTAGCCAGCACACACCGCAGCCGGTGAATCCCGGGGTCGACGGCAATCAGCTGCTAACAAGGCAATTAGCAGTTGATCACCGAGTAAGAGGCCAACAAGTAATCCTGCTTTGATCCTTGAAGACAGGCAGGGAGAACCCCCGCAGCGAGCACTCAGGAGGAGGGTCATCCCTGGGGAAAAAGCCAGGCAATGTTAAATAAAGCACTACCGGTGAAGATCTGACCTGAGTGTTTTCTTTATCGGGGTACTGGTTTCTAACAACTGTTCCTTCCCCCCCACTAATTGTGTTAGATCAAGTCGTGGCAGGCGGGAATTGGGGGGGGGGGGGGGAGTTACCTGAAAACCGGATACCCGGGACGGGCACATGCTCACAAAGATAAACCTGGTTGAATGCAGTATCAGACTTAACCGATTTGGGTCAAACCAGTTTATGAAACTTCCGTCCCAGGCCCCTTCCTGGTTCAAGTTAAATCATGGTTCCCCCAACATCCCAGCATGCTTTTCAGACCTGGGCTGGGCCGTGCTGTCTGCTCCAGCAGAGAAGGGTTGGGAGGGTGGAGGAGGGCAAATCCCTGCTGGGGTCTGGGGCCAGGAAGGGTGGTTAAACTTCCCTTGCCCTGAGTACAGAGCTGCCCTACCCTGCTAAAAACTTACTGCTGGCTGAGACTGTGGATTACAAATCCCAGAGGCACCTGGAAGCAGGAAACGGAAGTGATGAGCAACCCTGCAGAGTCCTGCTGCTGTAATTCTGGAGCATTTCCTAAATTAAAAGTGAAGGTCTGTCCAGTTGTTTCTCAGTTTAATCTCTACAGTTTAAACTAACCTGCAATGAGTGAACTGATTCAGCCTCGGGCTTTTTGACTGTCTGTGCTTAGACAAGGAGTCGAAACAGTTTGACTACTTAACCAAAAGTGTATTTTTTTCCAGAAGGATCAGAGATGTAAGGAAGATCAGAAGATCAGAACCGGAACTGTTTCTGTAGAGGCAGGAAGTTTGAAATAGAGGTTATGCTAGTGATAATGTACAGGTCACCATCTGATGGGGTAGAGGGTCCATACTGTTATATGACAAAGCTTTTCCATTTCCTGACTTTTGAAGTTCTGTACTAGGTATATCTCATTTAAACTGACTTCAAACTGTCCAAATGCCATCCAACTGGCAAAAAACTGTCCAATTCTTTATGTGCATGAATGCAGTAAAAGCCATGATTTCAGAGAGATGCTGAGGAAGTCATAAACCATTAAAGATAAGCAGCTATATAGTTGTTTCAGTGTGAAAATGTGCCTTCCCTTCCAAGAAACATATATAGGCAGTAATTTTTAGTTTGGAGCACACTTTTCCTTGCAATACGTGAAGAACCGTTTCTATCACTAAGAGAAGAGACAGAGAGCAGAACAGACACAGAGAGACAGAGACTATAAAATTAAAGGCTGTGGCAGTGGCAAAACTTCCACCGACTTCTGTGGAACAAGATCATACCCTGTTGTTCTTAAACAGTGGTGTTTTTCGAGGAAAGAGAACTAAGCTAGCATGAGCTCTGTCGTCTAAATAATATTCCACACTCCAAGAGAATGAGCTTTGCTGCCTATAAGGCTGAGTTAGAAGGGATAGCTTTTCTTCAGGCCTTGAAATCATAACTGTGCTCCTCTAGACAGACTCCTTGTTTAAGCCTCTTAGCTCTTTGGTTTACCCACTGTGCAACTGTTTGGCATTCTACAGCTGTGAAGTTACAGGGCATATTCACAACTGGAATGTAAATCATTATAGTTACGTTGACTACTTCCATTGTGCTACTTACAAAATATAACACAGGCTCCATCATACTGGAAAGATGCACATGTGGTCTAGCTGACCCAAAAGAATTAAAAGCAGGGACAGCAACATTCAAGGTTGGGGAAGAGAACTGATGCAAAAAGAGATAGTAAACTTCTATAAACTAGAAGTAAAAACACTAAAAGGACAAGCTTTCAAGAAAAGGAGCATGGAGCAAAAAGCAGGAATAACTGAGCGAAGTCAGGTAAAACAGTATGTTAGCCAAAAACCAGATTTGCAAGAGGCAAAGATTTTTGTGAATTAAACCATATGGTTGAATGAAGTTAAAAAAGCCTTTGAATACAAGGCATTTTTCATCAGGTCTATGCCTTGCCTTCAAAAGCTTATCTAACTTCATCCCAACCATGCACTTGGTCCAATAATAGATAACACCTGCAAAAATCGTTGCCTCACGCAGACATCCTGGACCACGACAGCTACAACATCACTCACTCCAACACTACCAAAACTAGATTCTGAATGGTACAAAACATTAATAGCCAAACAGTAGCTACATACAGTTCACAGCTGTGCTCCCCAAGCATATTTAATCATTTGTGCTGACTTCCGTGACAAAAATGTTTTTGTTGGCTTCTACTCCTGTTAGCATTATAGAACTAGTATCTATGGAAATCTACACTAGGTTTCTTTTGAAATCATGCATCATCAACAAAATTGCCCCATAAATTCCAAAAACAAATATTTTCTTTACAAGAGGACATATTTTTATACTGAAAATGCACTGAGTACACCAACATATGTAATCATTATTAACTGATCTTGTTAAGAAATGCCACCCAGATACAGCACAACCAGAATTTTAAATCCCACCATGTTTGCATTATTTTCCTTGTAAACTGAGATACCATCCCCTAAACAGAATCATTATGGAACCCTAAAGTGCTATTTTTACAGGACTACTTTTTTAAATTAGGATCAAATGGTGCATGCGTGTATAAATGACCATCAATTGACAGTAACAAAAATAAAATTAGGAAAACTGTATTATGGAAAGCCAGCTTTATTTTTTTTTAAATTACCAGTTTGTTCCAATGGTCTCATCTTGTTTCAAAATGGGGAAAAACAAACG
Organism: Alligator mississippiensis; assembly: GCF_030867095.1. Classification (NCBI taxonomy): domain Eukaryota; kingdom Metazoa; phylum Chordata; order Crocodylia; family Alligatoridae; genus Alligator; species Alligator mississippiensis. The sequence continues at coordinate 386,416,585 of NC_081824.1, forward strand.
TATGCAATCTATCCATAATCTAGTTATATTACGTTACACTTAGAATTGTTAGCATTTCCAAGTAACATTTCCTGATTAACTATTATTTATAGGAAAAAATAACTCTCGTCTATGAGAATGTTAATTAATAACAACAAACAATTCTATCACAGAATATTTGCAATTAAGAGCATTTTGGAAACAATTTTCTCCTTTAATATATAGCTCCCACAATGGGATTTATGCACATCTTTTGAAGAGAATATACAGCCTCAGAAGTTATTTATAGAACCCTTGTATTTCACGAAGTAATGACACACAATTAGAATATATGGATGAAAGTGACATGCAGCTGCATATAACTTTGGAGGGTATAATAGTAAGTCATACATCAACATTTGTAATGACTTCTTAGATGTTGAAGGAGTACAACCTAATAACTAGAGAGATAGTAACTTGCATACTTTTCTAACTATTTAGAAAAAAATTGAGAAAGAAATGATGTTGTCCATTTGATTTAAACAGTGGGTTGGGGGAAAATGAAAGACCACCCATCTCTTTTAGCAATCAATTCCTGAATGACTTCATTATGAGTCTACAATGTTACCGTTGTGTGCCTTTGTTTAATATTATTTATATTATTTAAAACTAAGAATGGCAGCAAAAGACAGGCTGGGTTGCATCTGGACTTTGTTTTAGAACTAAGAGGTTCAAACTTAACCAAAATAAACTAAATCAAACCAAAAAGTTATGTTAACTAAGATCTATGTTGTGATGAGTTGTACCAAAACATGAGTGTAAATCATTCTTTTCTGGCTTGTGCATTATCAACAGATTTGTTAAGTAAACTCTGAAACTACACAGACATTCCCTAATCAAATCATTAGGACATGCCCAGCTCTTATTTCAAATACTTCACGCAAGACCCACTGGTGCTATGACACACACAAACTAAACAGCCCAAGTATTATGGCTAGGCTGAGACAGATTAAAAAATAGGTGATATTTATTTATTTATGTATTTAGACAGCTACATATTTTCAAGCAATTTGAAACCATTAAGTTGTATGGCCCCACTCTGCCTTCTACTGAAGCAAATGGTAAACCCCTTCTTAGCTTCTGTGATGCAAAAACTGCCTTTTACTTTTCAGACAACTGAAACATGCAATTACTAACTCCAAGCAGCTGGAATGAAGAATGTGCTTAAGGGCTGTAAAGGCTCAGTCTACCAGCTAGTTTACATGACTACATGCCTCCATTACCATTAACCTTGTTCTCCTCCTCCCATCCTTCCCTCATATTGTTTATAGCACACACTCACTGAGTACTCCTTTTCCAAGACTGGACTATAAACTCTTTAGGCCAGAAACAGCACCCAGAATACTAGCATCTTAGCTTGGAAGCTGGCATGATGGAAGAAATAAATAAAATGATAAAAATAGAATGGCTGATTTATATTTACAACTACAGTATATACAGAGATCCAAATTTACCAGTTGCAGGTATAATTCCATATCAGTTCACTGACACTGCGCAATTGTATGTTAGCCACGAATTTGGCCCCAGATTTTCAAAGAACTGAAAGTCATAAACAATATTATTATAAAATTAAAGCTAGATTTCTGGTTTGTCTTTTCTACAAACAACACTTTTATTGTTAAACAAAATGCACACAGGTACATCATTGTACCAACATGGAATCTTACCATGGTGCATAGGGTTTTATACAAGTAGAGAGCTCCATTTGTGCCCATCCAATATTTCTTTCACTAAAAACCACTAGCCCTTGTGTTAAGGAAACTGGGGTGCCTGGGAATTAACAGGATGTTAGAAATTAGGAGCTGAAGAGAGGAAGAGGAAGAGATCATTCAAATGCATATTAAGCAAAACCTTTCATCACAGCTATCATTCATATAACAAGAGAAGGCTTATACAATTAGGCTGCTTACAGATGTGAAGAGAAAAAAAAATTAGTGCTTTACTTTAAGCTTGGCGTGCTCCCATGCCAAGCCCAGCACATGCCCAAAAGAGGTATCGCGTTAGTTGGAACCGGTTCACCCAACGTCTGTACAGATCATGCACTTCAGTGGGGCTTTTTGGTGCTTTTATCTAATAACTGATTGATTCATTCAGCTGCGAGATAAAAGCACCAAAAAGCCCCACTGAAGCATGCAATCTATACAGATGCTGGGAAGTCAGATTGAACTAATGCAATGCCTCTTCCAGTAAAGCGCTTTTTTTCCCCCTCACATGTCATCAGCCTTGTATTACACCACTATTTCTCCCTTTCGCTAAACAAAGAAAGGAGCTGAAGCTATAGAACTTCATAAAGAACTTTACACTGACTTACCAAAAACAGATACTGACTTAGTTAAAAAAAATTCAAGCAAACTGAAATGAAAAGAATTACCTTGTTCCAGTCTAAAGCACAGGGAACGTTTTGCGGCTTCTATCTCAGGAGTCGGATGATCCAAAAAGTGTCTACACCACTGCAGGGGACTCATTGATTTCTCTTGGGGTATGAGGCTCTTAGTAGGTAAGACATACAACCTTAATTAAAATATACACAAATGTTAGCTATGCACATAAAAATGAGCTTTAGTTTTGCAGTCTTCATTTACTTTGGATAAGAATTTCTAACAATGAGAATCCTATGTAACTGCGTCCAGTTTTGGGCGCCACACTTCAAGAGGGATGTGGACAACCTCAAAACGGTTCAGAGGGCCACTCATGGTTAGGGGCCTGCAGGCAAAGACCTACAAGGAAAGATTGAGGGCCCTGGATCTCTTCACCCTCCGCAAAAGAAGGCTGACAGGTGCTCTTGTGGCCACCTACAAATGCATCAGGGGGAGGGGGAGGGCACCAAGGAATAGGAGATGCTCTGTTTACCAGGGCACCCCTTGGAGTAACTAGGCACAACAGCCAGAAATTGACAAAGAGCAGATTTAGATTAGACATCAGGAAGAACTTCTTTACAGTAAGGGTTGCCAGAATCTGGAATGGGCTTCCAAGGGAGATGGTACTCTCCTTTACCTTGGGGGTCTTTGGGAGAGGGCTAGACATGCACCAGGCCAGAGTCATCTGACCCCAGCACTCTTTCCTGCCCAGGGCAGAGGGTCGGACTCGATGATCTGCTAAGGTCCCTTCCAACCCAAACATCTATGAATCTATGAACCAGATTCTAGTAACTAAAAAAACTCAGAGAACAAAACTGGAAATATTCACCATACATATGATCATTTTTCCTTAGTTAGTTATAACTCCTTCTGCTGTCCTACCATGTGAAGTTCATTTTAGAGGATTTTAAAGATAAATTTTTGCATCATCTTGTTATTTGATTTGCATTAGTTTGTAACTTGAGGCCCCAACCACAGATTGGAGGCCCCATGTGCTAGGTGCTATATACATGCAGAACAAAGCCTGTAGAGTAAATGTTGTACTTAATTTTGCATTTAAATGAGAACTTCATGTAACATCCATCTTTTAAATTCTTACTTTTAATAATTTGGCCAATCATGTCAGAATGAATACATCATAAAACTAGATTTTTTTAATCACAGAGAAATAGGACTGGAAGGGACCTCAGAAGGTCATCTAGTCTAACCCCATGATCAAGGCAGGGCCATCCCTAAATCATTCTAAACAAAAAAGTTTGTCTAATCCACTGATTGTTAACCAAGATACATGGCACCCTGGGGTTCCATCAGATCCTTTCAAGGGTACCACAAGGTGTAAGGAAATTAGTGAGGTGTGAGCAGACAAGCACAAGCTCAAGCTTGTCCCTGCCACACCAGGCCCCCCATCCCCACTGCTTGTCCCTTCTATAAGGAGGTAAACACTATAATAGGGATAGGCAACATTTTTTGGCTGGAGCATCAAAAAAACTACAATGTCTACCTTGGAAGGTGCCGGAGTGCCGACATACCGGAGCCCAGTGCAGCTGTTTGCAGCCGCCCAGCTACAGCCGGCCCATGGAGCCCCGTCTGCTTGCAGCAGGGCTTGCAGCCTCCCAGCCACCTGCTGGGAGCAGCTTGGGCTCTGTGGCTGGCAGCAGCTGCTTAAAGCCCGGGCTGGCGGTGGTGTGCCAAGCAAAATGGCCATGTGTGCCATGCTTGGCACACGTGCCAGAGGTTGCTGACCCCTGCACTATAATATATAAATGAGTTTTGAAACTGGGTTCCACTCAATTCATAAAGGGATGCCTCAAGTCCAAAATGGTTAAGAAGCATGGGTCTAATCTATTCTTAAAACTTCAGGAACAGACCTTACACACAACAACCAAGCATAATGCCCAAAACATGAAAAACACTCTTTAACTTCCTGCAGGTAAAGCAGGGGGAAGTGAGCACTGTCAATGTCCCACCTCTACAAAGACAGGAAAATTTGTTAAAACATGCTCTAGAGATACAATAAAGAGGATCATTTCTCTCCCAAATAAGCCAAAGATTTTATTTTTCCTACTGTTTGTTACATTCAGATTTTGGACATAATGAAAATCATTAACTGGATGACAACATAGGTCCCGTTTCAACAGTAATGGGCAAACCAGAAACCACATGCAGAAGAAGATATGCAGGAGAAGCCATTATATTTTTGCCTGTCTTGGAATACATGAGGCAGCTAACCACAGGGAGATCATTTAAGAAGTTCCTCATCTCTTCTGCCCTTAGGTTAGGACCCACAGTTTGTAGCTTTGTTGGAAAGTACCAAATACAATACAAAAGGATTTCATGGGCAGTGTCTTGAAGTTGATGTCTATCCTGCCATTGAAGTCTTTGTGAATCTCAACATTTCATGCAGGTATCAGTTAATCTGGGAAAATATGCATCCTCCTAGAACTGGTTAACTAGAATGAGTTGCTGAAGATGGCTCTTGACTCAATAGCTAGGACCACACACTCTAGTTGGTTTTAATGCATGCTGTGGTTACAAACATACTCTTAAATCAGATATAGACATGGGGTAAAAAAACCCGCACCATGAAACAAAACTCAAATAGAAAATACGAAAGGGCTTATGACAGGACAGATGGACTGTATGCTTCAGCTGATCACCAGGGATCCTGGTTCCACAGGTTTCAGATTAAAAAAAAGTAACCCAAAAATCCGCATTTTTCCATCATTAAAATAAAACAACACTACACACAGACGCACACAGAGTAATAGCCCTGTTATCCAGCATGAGTGGGAAATGGGGGGTGCCGGTAATCTAAAAATGCTGGTTACCTGCGGCACAAGGGTTTCCGACCACACACAGAGCGGCAGCAGCACAGAGTGGTGGGTGCAGTGGCGGCATGCGAGCTTTCCGCCCACCCCCACCCCTCCCCCCATCGCTTGTGTCTGGCCGGCCAGTCAGAAATTCTCTCTAATATAAATGCCAGTTAGTAAAATAATGAACAACAGGGCTTTCAATAATATATTAGTGATGTTTCATTTTAAATCACATAAAAATGCGGATATTGGGTTACTTTTTTTTTTTTTTTTAATTTGAAAACTGAGGAATTTTTTTTTTTTTTTGAATCAGAGAAAACTAAGGAGAGACAAAAGAATTTGCTCAAAACCTGCTCAAGTCACTTGCGAGGAATTGCTATCTACTGCTTCCTCAGTGACCTACTTTTTGTGAAATAAATTGGTACTCTTGGTCAATTAGATGCTGGACAAGTGCCCTCGTGACAACTGGTGTCCTTGTTGGCAATCCCAGCACAGCTCAAGGACTGAATTTGTATGAGGAGAGAGCTGATCTCCTCTCACTTAATACTCGCTCAAGCAACACATTTAACACTAAAAAATAAAAACCACAGTGACACTTGTAAACACTGAAAATGCAGCTCTTAGCTCAGCGGCTACCTTGCAGAAGTGTTTTGAGATCAAATGTCTGGCCAACTAGTTCTAAATGATTTGATGTTTATGCAAGAAGTTGACAACAAAACAAGGTTCTGACCTGCTACAACAAAAATGACTCATTTGGGTAACTGCCATTTTTGAAGCAGTATTAACCAATTAGGATCCAATGTTAATAAGTCAGCAACTAGGACTGCACTAGCCTTGGACAATGTCTAGAAAATCAATGCCTTAAAAAAGGAGCCTTAATGGATCATAACAGGCATCATACAATGTATAGTAACTCCACAGCCAGTAACAAACTGACCAACAATGCAAATCACTGAAGATTTGTCCCTGAAGGAAAAAATGCAGAGCAGCTGAATCACTTTAGTCTTATTAAAATAATTTTTAAAGAAACTATTCTTATTACTAATTCTGAGGATAGATACACATATGAGATGAATGGAAGCTGCATGCACATATGTATGGTATGGTATAGTATTAGGATTGCTTCTGGGAAACAAATAAAAAATAATAAATAATAATGACTATGGCTTGCATTACAGCTACTTGAAATTATGGTGATTTAATACAGCCCTAAACTGTAAACTTGCACACAACGTTATTAAACTAACTGGGTAAACTAACTAGACCCTCCAAGGGAACCCAGCCAGATCTAGCGTAAGCAACGTGTCAAGTTTGAAGAAAAAAACGATTCCACAGAGCCATGTTCTCCAATAGCCCTTTCTGGGATAATTATTTGCCATATGAAAGGATACCGATAAGTAAAATACAACAAACACTTGTGTCTTAACAATAAACAGTTATTGAAAATTGATGCTGAAGAAACAAAACTTCAAAATGTAGGCCTGGTATTAAATCGTCCTGTAATATATAAATAAATACCCTAAAACATAATAAACATATGGGGCTTCTTAAGAACCTCTGCAGGTGACCAATAACAATATTTAAACATGAGCAGGGGTCAGCTCCAATGTGGATTGTTCTCACCACTCTGGATTTAGAAACTATCTTATCACAGGCTGAGGAAGCACAGCAGCACCGTGACTGATACCTAGTCTTAATGTGGGCTTTTTAACATACCTTTGTAAATGGCTAGCATTAAGTCTTTTCTCTTGCCACTTTAATAGCTGTGTTGCAGCTATGCTTACATGATCATTTCTACAGGAGAAGCTAGATCTTCCAAGTTAGGTCTGTAGTTTTTGTTCGCATTTTAAGATTTCTGCATTAGCTGCAGGCATATGACTTTACTTGTGGCAGGTTAGGATGTTAGGTCTGTGTCATATCAAGGCTGACGGTAATCTTACAGAGTTTAGATTATGGAGTGTATGGGATAGTTTGGATAAGGATGCTCCTGCCTCAAGCAGGAGTTGACCTAGATGACCTCTGACGATGTCTCTACTTTTCTGCAATTCTATTAGCTTGAGACACTAGCCAATTTCAAATCCCTTGCTTAGCCCATCTCCACCTTTAATTTCTTTGTATAACAATGACCAGTCATTCCTCTGATACTCTTTTACCTTCTATTTTATCTCCACACTACTGCATTATCTACTCTTTTCTCTCTCTCTGTATTCACTGCCCAGCGTTACTTTAGAACTGGGCATGTACCGGCCCCACATAAATGCACAACAGTTTGTGTGACTGTTCCAACAGCTGAAGCACTCTCAAGGCAAGGGTATGATCCAACTCGGAAGAAGGTAGGGACCTCAGGGAGAAAAGAGGGTTGAAGGAGCAGGAGGAAGACTGAAACAACTTGGGTGGGGGGGAGGAGGGATTAAACATCCTTACTGTGAAGAGAAGAGGCTGAGGGGAGCCTCAAACCAGTCTGTTTTTCTCCCCCATTTTTAAAAGGGAAAAAAGGTGAGCAACACTGCAAGCCAAGGGATTTGTTCAGCTTTAACCAACACCTCCATTTTCAACTGCTCTTTCATAGAAACATAAAAAATTTGGGATGGAAAGGACTTCAGAAGCGTGTCCACACAAGCATCGTCATGCAAACACATTTGCAGTGCCACATACTGGAAAGTCCTGTGTTCTCTGCGCTGCAATTGTGTGCTGACTGAGCGTGCACTGCTCTGGTTTTTTCAACCCCTGGATATCTACTTGTCCCCAGGGAACCAAATGTCCACACACATCTGGATACATGCCAGAAGGTCATCTAGTCCAACCCCCTGCTGAAATCAGGACCCTTCTCAATTAGATCAGCCCAGGAAAGCCTTTGTCTAGCCAAGTCTTAAAAGCCTCCAAGGATGGAGAGTCCATAACTTCTCTGTGTAACGGGTTCCAATGCTTTACTACTCTTTTTTTTTTTTTTTTTTGGGGGGGGGGGGGGGGGGGGGGAAGCAGGGGAGGTTTTCCTAATATCTACCCTCAACTTCCCTTGCTGCAACTTGAGACCACTACTCCTTGTTCTGTCATCTGCCACCACTGAGAACAGCTTGGCCCCATCCTCCTTATCATAGGCGATGCACCGGAAGCATGTGCACCCCCCTCCCCAGAGACTGGCTGCTGATGCTGCCAAAACCGATGTCTGCGGGCAGTCCCCACTCCCCGCTGCCTACAAATGGTGCCCCCCCCAGTCTCGGGAAGTACCCGTCCTTCACACTCTCTATAACCCCCCTTCAGGTACCTGAAGGCTGCTATTAAATCCCCTCTCAGTCTTCTCTTCTCCAGACTAAATAAGCCCGGTTCCCCCAGCCTCTCCTCAAAAGCCCCCTGTGCCCCAGCCCCCAAACTATTTTTGTTACCCTGCACTGGACCCTCTCCAATTTGTCCCCCTCCTTTCTGCAGTGGGGGGGGGGGGGGGGGAACCGGACACAGCCCTCCAGATGTGGCCTCACCAGTGCCGAATAGAGGGGACAGTATCCAAGTTGTAGCCTATTGCTCTAGACTACAGGACAAGGCAACCGGGACTCGTAGCAGAGATAAAAGATAATAAAGAAAAAGATATCATCTCTACTAGGAATAGAGGGGACGAGCCTTTTCCTTAGACCTGCTTTCCCCAGCTTCCCCCCAAAGCTCGAGCTCATTTCCTCACACCCCCCCCTCAAATCTCTCCGCCCCACGCCACCCCCGGGATCAGCCTCCGGGGCCGCGGCGGCTCTGGGGAGCCCGCGGGGCCCGCACGTACCACGCGTCGTCGCCCTGGCCGTCGTCTTCCAGCTCCAGCACCAGCACCTCCGCCTCGTCCAGCAGCGAGGCGGCGAGCGCACTACCCGCATCCTGCCCCGCCGCCGCCGGCTGGAAATAGGCCAGCGGCTCGGGCTGGCCGCGGCCGGGCGGCGGCAGGTGCGGGCCGGGCGGGGGCGCGGCGGCCGCGCGGCTCCGCAGCTGCTCGTTCTGCTTCTCCAGCTTGCGCACCAGCTCCTGCAGCTTCTTCACCTCCAGCTCCGCGCTCACCGCCCCGCCGCCCTTCGCCTCGCCCAGCAGCGCCGGCTTCAGCAGCGCGGCCTCCATCCCAGCCCCGGGCTCCGGACCCGCCGCCGCCGCCACACTGCAGCCGCGCGGGGCCTCCCCCGCTCGCCCGCCCGCGCACAGGCGCGCTGCGAACAAAGAGCCGCCGCCTGCGTCAGGAGCAAGCGAGGGTCGAACCGCGCCGCCGCCTCCCAGCCTGCGGCAGCGCCCCCGCTCCCGGCCCCGGCCGCCACAACAGCCCCCGTCCCCCCTTGTCCCCTCACTGAAAGGACACAGTCACAGAGCACTCGGGCGGGGGGGACCGGGGAGGGTACCCAGTCTGACCCCCTCCGCAGAGCAGGACCAGCCGGGCCTTAAACACCTCCAAGGATGGAGCTTGCGCCACCTTTCTCGGGACCCGGCTGCAGTGCTTCACTGCCCGGCTCCTGAGAGAGGTTTTCTTAATATGGACCCTCGACTTCCCCGGCTGCAGCTGAAGACCCTTACTCCTTGTTGTCACCTGCCGCCACTGAGACCAGTCTCTAGCTCCCTCCTCTTTGTAACCCCCATTCAGGGAGATGAAGCCTGCTGTTCAATCCCCACCCCTCGGCCCTCTCTTCTCTACACTAAATAAGCCCGGTTCTCTCAGAGAGGAGGAGGACTGGAAGGGACCTCAGGAGGTCATCCTGTGATCAAAGCAGGGTCATCCCTTGATAACCTCATACACCATGTGCCCCAGCGCCTTCACCATTTTCAGTGCCCTCCACCCGACCCTCTCCAGTTTGTCCTCTTGTCCCCTTTGATGTGCTCCTGCCTATGGCTTGAACTGCTGCTCTCCCTTAGGACAAACCACCTGGACAAAATGTGTAAAGGCCAGCTGAAGTATAGAAGGGCGGGTTCTCTGGGTAAACCTGATATCTTTGATTAACCCCACTAAAATAGTTGGAAAAATTCTTTGCCAGCCTCTCTGCCTACATCCTTAGGCCGACACGGCTACAACCAACGCAGCGGAAGGAGACCACATTGAAAGCCCAAGCCTTTCGAATAGCCCCTTCTGTGAATGTCACACTACAGCTCTAGCTCAGTGGTTCTCCACTTTTCGACCAGGACCTATTTGTAAACATCGATGGCCAATCCCAACCAAATGGCCCTCACTTCCGACCCACGGCCCCCAGTGCCCAACCCCTCAGTGTGTGGGGTTAGGGGGTGGGTATGTAGGGCATAGGGAGCCCCAAGCAGCCTTCTGGGAACATTTTTGAAATCCCTGATGCAGGTAAGAATCCCTCTCCTTGCTCAGAGGCACATCCCCTTCCCTTCCCTGCCTACAACTGCTGTGTTCCCCACTGTCCTCAGGGCAGGGAAGCTTCAAAATCATTAGCGACACATAGGGCGTGCACACAGGTGCACATGCACCCCCTGAGCTTGGCAGTGCACCCCCTGCAAAAAGGTGCTGCCATCACTGCTGGCGCTGCCCGCGGGCAGTCACCACTCACCGCCGCTCCCCCACCACTGGCAGCGTCTGCAGACAGTCCCGGATTGCCACTGGCCGCCAGCAGTGTCTGCAGGTGGTCGCCAACCGCCGGTCGGTGGTCGCCAACCACTGGTCCGTACTCGCCACGACCACCCTTGCCACCAACAGTGCTGTGGCCGCCTGCAGGAGCTCACCACTTGCCGCCACCACACTCCAGCAGCCAACAGTGTCGCTGTGTCCCCCCAGCCTCCGGGGGCATGCAGTGTTCATGTTCAAAATCACAGGCTGCATGGGGATGGGCTTAGCTGGGAATGATGACAGCAACAGAGGCATGGGCAGAAGGAGTTCCCCCTTTCCTGTGCCTGCATCCTGTGGGGGGGCACCCAGCCACCTCCCCATCTCTGCTGCTACTGCTGTCACTGTTCCCAGCTGAGCCCAGTCCCCTCAGAGCCTGGCTGAAGGGGGCAGGAGGGTCTTTGAAGCTTCCTCTGCCCTGGGGCCAGAGCCAACCCAAGCAGGGTGCCAGGCCCAGGGCAAATCAGCCCATTCAGGGCCCGGCCCTTATCCTGCCTGCCCCAGACACAAAGAAGCTGCTACCACCATCATCAGCATCGGCGGTAAAGGACGGTAGTGGCAGTGGCGCAGAGTTATTGTGGTCACTCTTCAGGGCCCCCCAAAGCTCAGGACCTGGGGCAGTCACCCTGATTCACCCCCCAAAGGGACGTCTCTGCCTGGGACTGCAGGGAAAATGGTAGCAGCAGGAGCAGGGTGGGGGCAGGGGATGCGCCTCTGAGCAGGAGGGGAAGGAGGGATTCTTGCCTGCTTTGGAGACTTCAAAAAGATCCCCAGAGGCTTTTGTGGCATGGTTTGCCCATATCAGTGGGTTGCACAGGGAGGAGGCTGGGCACTGAAGTGCACCCAATAGGGATGGCTGGTCCTGCAACACCACTTTGCCAAATCCTGGATCTGCCTCTGGCTGGGGTACTTCAAAATTGTGATTCTAGAAAAGCCCTGCTCTGTGGCTGTGTAATCCACAAAGCACCTCACACTGTTTGGCCTGAAAGTTCTCTCCACTCCTATAGTTTGTAACTAGCTAATGGCCTGTCAAGAATGACACATTTCATGGAGTGATCACATGGTCCCCCCTCCCTCCCTGTTTACCCTTCGGGGCCAGTCATGTAAAGACTCCCGCCGCTGCTGCTACCACCTCCTCCAACCTCCGGCACCTCCCCACCCCCTGCCTCTCAGCAGGGCTTCACCCTTCCTCCCTCCTGATTGTGGTCAGGGCTGGGCAGTGGGGGGGGGGGGGGGCGCCACCACCATAACCCCCCCTCTCCTCCCCTCCCCGCTTCCCTCCTTTCCTTCCTTCCCTGCCACCCAGCTCTGACAGCAGTCACCACCATGACCCCCAGCTTCACTTCCCCCCACCCCACACCCACCTGGGCCCATGCAGCTTCCCTCCCTGCTGGCTGTTGTCAGGGCCCCCTTCCCGCTGCCCTCCCTCCCCGCTGCCCGGCCCCAACAACAGCCACCACCATGACCCCCACCTTCACCTCTCCACCCCCCGCTCCCCTCCCTCCCTGCCTGCTGCCTCCCCCTCCCTGCTGGATATTCTAGGGGGCATCAGGGATGGGCAGCAGGGGGGCACTGCCACTGTGACCCTTCCCCCCTTCACCCTCAGGCAGGGAGGTGTGGGGAAGCCCCACTGCTTGGGCAGCCAGGGCGTGTTCACCACTGCCACAAACTTCCCTGGCAGCAGCTCAAACTTGGGCCTCCATAGCCACTTGCCACCCACCCTCTCAGTGGTGCATGCGCAGTTGGTCAAAAACGTTACGGGCGGACAGACATACAGGCAGCCGCACAGACTAAGCCCTTTATTATATTTGAATTCTGGACATGAGTAGAACTGCCGTAGTCTGAATACCTTGACACTGCCCACTTATGCACCATTAGGATCCAAAAACTAGGCAATAATAGCACCTACATCTCCTGAGGGGCCCGATCGCATAGGTATGCTCAGAACGTGCCTCACACACTGGCAGGAAGGGCCTCACAAAATAAGTGATGTCCAGGGATCCTGGTTTTCTCTGGAAAAAAAAAATTCCCCAATTTTCAGTTAAAAAAGTAACCCCAAATCCACATTTTTCCATGATTAAAATGAAACACCCCTAATATATATAAGTATATACTTATATATAAGCATATATATTAGGGGTGTTTCATTTAAGTCACAGAAAAATGTGGATTTGGGGTTACTTTTTTTTAACCGAAAATTGGGGATTTTTTTTTTTTAATTGGAGAAAACCAGGATCCCTTGTAAAGCAGGGCCCCTGGAAAAGAAGGATGTGCCATTTCCCACTATTTCTATAATTATCATATTTATTAACTTCCCACTATTTCTATGATGGTTTAGTGGGTGGAACACTCACCCAGGAAATGGAAAGCCCAGTTTCAATGCTAGCCTCAGCTTAAACTCACATTTTCCTTTGGGATGCCCTAATCACCAGGCTAGAAGCTAATTAAGGGGAGGCATCAATTTCCACTCTACCTCTTGAAGCTGAGCCACTGAGAAAAGTATACAAGATTCATGGGGACAGGAAGAGAGAGTACTCAGAGAGAGCTTACCTATAGCCTATAGTGGTCAGGAGACTTAATTGGATATTTTCTAGGGGCCAGTTCCTACTCTAACAATTATTTCTGTTTTCTCCAATGACTGTTTAATGTAAAATGCACAAACACTGAGGGGAGCAGAGAGCAGAAGCCAGGACAGGTGGGTGCCCTAAAGACTAAACTACAAACCTCTGCTCCTTCTTGTTCTCTCCTGTCCTTGCCCCATCTTGCAATCTTGCATTCTTGTTTGTACAGTAGCACAGCTTCAGTAGGAGTGGTGGAAATTACTCTCCCCACACACTAGTCTCTAGCCCAGGAGTCAGCAACATTTTTGGCTGGAGTGCCAAAAACACCGCAACCTCGACCCATGCCTTGTTTTGGAATGCCAAGGGAAGAAGGCAGGGGAGCTGTGAGGGGCCCAGTCTCGTTGCTGGTGGTGGGTTCATGGATGCCTCTGGGCAGACAGTTGGGGAGCGGCCAGAGTTGTGCTGCCTCTGCCCCTTTCCTGGCTGTATGCCCCGAGGCAGACGTGCACCCGCTGCCACCACCAGTGGCAATGTGTAGGGGGTGCACGTGGGTGCACGTGGACCCCCTGAGCTTGCCAATGTACCCCCTGCAAAAAGGTGCTGCTGACACTGCTGCCACCTACCACCACCCCTGACCCCCGCTGGCACCTGCAGGTGGTCCCCAGTCACTGCTGGCCACTGCTGATACTGCTGGCAGTGTCTGCAGGTGGTCACTGGCCACCAGTCAGCGCTCGTCAACCCCTTGCTCCCCCCACCGCCGCCAGCTCTGCAGCCACCTGCCGCCTCCACACTCTTGCTGCCGACAGCGCCACCACCACCTGCAGGAGCTTGCCGTGTCCCCCCAGCCTCTAGAGGCACATGATGTTCATGGCCACCACAGAGCCAGTGCTGGGGTTCTGGAGCCTGGTGCAGCTGTTTGCAGCCTGCCTGCCACCTACTACAGCTGCCCAGAGCCTTGGCAGGCAGCCAGGAGGCTGCAAACATCTGCACTGGGCTCCAGAGCCTCTGCTGGGCTCCTCAACAGCCTCTGTATGTGTGCCCTAGGGCACACAGCTGGGAAGGGGCCTGGGGCAATGCAACCCCAGCCCTTTACCCACCATCTGCCCCAAGGTGCACATACAGCCGCCATAGAGCCTGACTGGGACTCCAGAGCCCAGCCAGAGCTGGGTGCAGCTGTTTGCAACCTCGTGGCAGTCTGCCACAGCTGGCCCAGCCTCTAGACAGCTGCAGCAGGCAGCCAGGAGGCTGCAAACAGCCAGACCATAGTCTGAAAGCCCTGACACTAGCTCCATGGCAGCACACATTGGCCAAGGGGGTGGAGTTGCGCTACCCCAGATCCCTTCCCAGCCATGCTGCTGCCTCCACCATGGCATCCGGTCAGGGCTATGGAACTTAGTGCAGCTGTTTGCAGCTTCCTGGCTGCCTGCCACAGCCAAAGTGGGCTCTGGCCAGCTGCTGCTTGCCACAGAGCCCAAGCTGCCCACAACAGGGCTTGCAGCTTCCCCACTGCCTGCTGTGAGTAGCCTGGGCTCCATGGCCAGAGGCACCTGCCCAGAGCCTGGGCCAGCTGTGGCATGCAGAACAAAATGGCCTTGTTTGCCATGCTCTGGCACATATGCCAGGAGTTGCTGACCCTTGCTCTAGCCTGATGATTAAGACACTCCTTTGAAAGATATGGGTTTTTACCCTCCACAGGCTGAAGAAAGCATTGAACCTGGGCCTTCTACTTCTTGAGCTTTAACCACTAGGTTTTTATATAAAAAGTGGATGGTGGTACCATGTTCTGCAAGGAAAACAGTTGCTCTCCTCAATTCTTTGAAAGAACAGTTGTAGGCACCTACCTGTAGTACTTAATGACCTGGTTCCTTAATGAACATAGACACTTACCTGAAGCCCTGACTTCACTCGGGAGACAAAGGTTGTTCAAATGTACCACTGGGCTCATTAGCTAGCTCTATGCGACTCCCTCCTTAGCATGCCAGCTGCTTTGGACCAGCCTTCTGAGGTGCTTAACCCCCTTCATGACTGCATAGGTAGCCTAAGCTCTGAATTCTGGGTTTTGGATTTCACTTTAGAGATCAGGCTCCTAAATGTCTGGCATTGAAACACCCAATTTATAGGCAACTAAGTCTTTTATTAGTTTCAGCCATGAGTCTATTCCTGAGTTGGATATCTCCCAGGATGTCATTCCTTTATTTAAGGTATATAATTAGAGTCAGATAGCATCAGGGTTGTAATTATGCAGATTTAAGTTGGTAGGAATGAAAATCACAGATCAAAGATTCTATTTTGAAAGAAATGGTTAAATAGATGCTCATTTTATATTATGTATGTGCTTCTGTGTTTTTATGGGATTTTTAATTCGTGAAAAGAATGTACAGGTATTTTTGAGGATGTATTGCTGAGAAAACTGGAAAGAAATTGAATCAAGTTTGGATGAGAAGCTATATTGCTGAACTGTTTATACATTTGAGAGTCACTGATCTTTTTAGAAAAGCCCACAGATTAAGACACATTCTCCTACTATGCTCCAAATACTTAGATCAGTATGTAAAACGTTGAGGCTTGGCTTAATGCAGGAACAGTTAATGTTAGTAGATGGGATTATTTTTATTAATTCAATATGTCCAGCATTTAAATAAAACTGCTGTTTGCTTTCCTCACTTCTGACTGGTAGCAAGATAGAAAGCTTGCCTGTTATGCACTGGAGATTACTTGAAGGCCAGAGCGTAGAAAATGTTGGGTGTACTTGTCGTGTTTCCCTTTCAAGATGGAAAAATAGTGATCATTGTAAGTTTAGTAACAAAACACTCAAAGAGCCTGCAGTAAGCTAGCACCAAATTATGTACAAAGGATACTATAAAATAGGATACTGCAAAATAGTACAGGATACTATATTGGTGTATTGCCACTTAAGCAACAGTTACATTAATAATATTGAGCACTTGCATGGCACTTCATGGGTTCAGAGCATTAACCATATATGAACTAATTTAATCACCAGAATATCCCCATTAATTAGTGATATTAAGTGCTACTATCTCTATGTTATACATAAAGAAACCAAGAGTTCTGTGCCCCTGGTCACCTATCAGTCAATTATGGAGCCAATGATTCCAGGGCTTAGTTGTATGATCATTTCTCCAGGCTATACTGCACACCAGTTTACCCCTAGCACATTACTAAATGAACATCTTGAAGCTCTCTAGGGCATGAATACAGAGTATAAAGTATTGTAGAAGGCAGGGTAGATTTGTACCTTAGACTAACCAAAGGAGATTTTAATATTATATATATACATATATAGCCATGTATATGGCTACACATGTGTATATGTGTACACATATACATATATCACAAGCTTTTATGCCAAAGGCAATATAGATCCAGTTTCTAGCATACTACTTAAAATAATACAGAGGTAGCTATCCACTCATTAAACAGGTTGTTTTTAACAGGCTAACATAAATGGTACGTTCAGTCATCCTATAATAATTTTTATCTGGTTATCTTCATATCAACTCCCTGCCCTAGATTTGACTATGAAGAAAGGACCGACTCATTCTCTGCCCAAGATAAAAGCAGGCATAGGACTCACTCAATCCATCATTTTGTCTTGTCTATAAAGACTGTAAACCCTTTGGGACCAAACTGGGTGTATCTACACATGTTATTAATGAACGTTAAGCCTACTGTGCAATAAAATAAGGCACAGTAAGCTTTCTCCAGGAATACGTCTACATGCACACTCATCAGGAGCAGTTCATTCAGGGCTACTCCTGCCCTGCTCTGCCCTGCTACAGCAGCCAAGCTCCAGGCTCCCCTGGATGCTAGCCCTGGGTTGGCAAGGGGCACCAGGATCAGGCCTCCATCAAACGTGGGTAGCTCTCCTGCTTTTGGTGTAGCTGCCTCCTAGCCCCGTGCCCCAATCAGCAAGGATGGAAGCTGGGATACCACCCCACACCCCAGGCAGCTGCTTGCTCCCCAGGCCGATCAGAGTGGGGACTGGGAAGCAGGCAGCTTCCCCTTGGCAGGAGATGGTGTCCCAGCCCCCACTACAAATCAGCCGATCCAAGGAAAGGAGGATACGACTGAGAGAGCAGTTTTTTATTTCAAAATATCATAACTCTTAGTACTGTAAATGAGAAATAACAATTCAATGTACTGAACCAGATAACACTTAAATGAAGCAAGAGATTTTTCATTTTTTGCTTTATTCTCTAACCCTTAAAAAAGGGTCACAATGGGGTAAGTTACAAAAGGTTAACTTTATTAAAAAAGCACTGAAGCCTCAACTACACCACCCTTAATCAGGGACAGTAAATACACAACTACAGTCATTGCTCCAGTTAGAAGAAGAATGTACTCCTACATGTCTACCCATAAAATGGTTCAGGTCCTAGCAAATTGCTGATCTCTCAAGCGGATTGTACTGCAATACATTTTATAGGTGATATTCCCATTTATCTTCAGGTAATGTCAAGCAACTGCTATCTACTGAATAAGGTAGACTGTATATGATTTCTATTTTTTCACAGGTCTCTCATGCAACTTTTCTTATCTACTTCAAATACTTTCAAGACATTTTCCCCATCCTCCAATCTTTAAATACCATTACACTGGTCTGACAGTTAAAATGTACATCATAATAAAGGAGAGGTATGTGGACCGTAAACCAACCCTTTGAGAGCTGAATTGTGTTAAAAACTCTGAAGCTTTTAGGGTCCAGGCAGAATAAACCTATACCTTAACTTCACACATCCATTAAAAGAAAATCAAATCTAAAAAAGTCAGTGTTAATAATCACAAATTACTAATTGAATTTCTTCAATTCCATAAGGAACAATAAACACATGAACACTTTTCATAAACAGACTAAAGGTGTCAACTAACTACTTGGGTTTTTGTGGGGGCATTTGTTCGTTTTGGTTTGTGAACTCTGTTCACAATACTTGCTATTATTTTCTGTTCTGCGCTAACTCAAAAAGTAACATTAATAGTGCTCGCTTATATATCCACTGCATTGTCTGAGAAGTCAAAATACAAAGTATTCAAGGACAAAGAGAATACACCAATTGCCAGTAGGTGTTTACCACTAACAGAAGCATTAATTTTCAGAAGCATACATTTGTTAACCTAGAAGGTTTTCAAATAACTGGAAATCTGTGTAGGTCAGAGACAACTAAAAGCTAATGGCAAACACTGAAACAACAACAAAAGGTTAGTGTTAGTGTTAACGTCAGTAACTCAAGGTGCAAGGAGAAACCAGGGTAGCAAAAAATGAAGTGGAAAAATGAGCATTTCTCCAAGAGCCAGACAACAAATACTACTCCATATGTAGCCTCCTGAGAATACCTCAAGTCAAATTCAATAACCAAGTCAAAGGGACTAGGCTAGTAATTTCACCATATGGCTGCTATTAGAGCTGGAAGAAGTATTGTTTAGACACAGCCTTGGAGATACTGCTCTACATATGTCCTTTTCTGCAAGAAGAATATATTTAACATTGGTAAACATTTTAATGAACACATTTCTAACATGACATTTTTTCCAGAGTTGCCATAGCTAATAATTCAACAGGAATCAAGAATTTCCTTCATGATTTCAAAACTTGCTAACAGGGCTGGTCAAAAGAAAAAAATTATCAGCTAGTTACCCAGCAAATAGAAGGCTTTTCTTCCTATTTTATTGATACCATCTATTTAATTTTTTACAATATCACAACATGTCCCTGAAGCTTGAGATTCTTAGCCCAGAGAAGTAATAATTAATTGTTCATCAAAACAGGTAGAGTTAAACTACTTTGGTCTTCAATAGTATAATAAAAAATCTTTAAATTAATAGATATGTTAACAATACCCAGGGCAGAGACAAAATAGTGCAGTGTCTATATCTCATCCGCCCAAGCCAATAAGCATTACTGTATTTTGTGATAGCCACCATCTAGATTTGTTTCTTTGTTGGCCCGGTATAGAATGCACTGTAGTAATGCAGTATTGATTATCCAAGTGGAAGTGTTACAAGTTACAATGAAGTCTGATGATGGTAAGATCCAAATTCAGCTATACTCTAAAAACCAGTCTACTCTGAAAAATGCCTGTGAAAATAGTATGGTGGACCTTCTAATTCATATGCTCTCAATGATTCTATATCAAATTTGCCCAGTTTGCAAATAAAATGTCTTTTTCTTCTCAATGTTAGAACTGAAAACTTTACCTGAGCTCTAAAAATCAGGGCAGGTTGCGTCTTCTCATGCATCACCACCTATAATGAAGATTGTACAAGATAAATTATGCCCTCAGAGACACCTCTACAGAAGCGTGGCATTCAATGCAAGTATGAAACCAGAAAAAGAAATTTGGCTCAAAAAACCTATATCACACCTGAAAAAAAAATGTGCATACTTCTCCCAGCATGTCTGTTATGGGAAAGACAGAATTCAATGAGCTGTTAAATTGGAATGTAAGGCTACCAAACAAAAGGCAGAACTGTCAGACTCTAAAGGCTTAAGAATATGCATGATCTGCATCATGACAATGGATTGACCAACACAACATACCTGTATGAGTGAGAGATTATAACAGACATTTTGCTACTAATTCAGATTACAGTTTGACTTAACCCTAAACCCTAGCTGCTGCTTATACAAAAGTGGTTCCCATGCTTTAGCACAAAGTAAATATATCACAAAACAGAAGTCATTGTAAAAGTTGCTTGTTTCCTTCCTCTTTTTCCTCTTCTATCTTTTTTTTATCTCTCCTAATTTATCTGTGTTTGGTTGAAGAAACAGACTTAATAAAACAAACAGCTTTATAATTAAACTGTGAACAAACTATGTTAGCATTTACACCATCCAAATTAATAATAGGTTTAATACTTTGCAATTTTCCTGTGACTTTAGTCTAATAGAATCAAATATATAATGAAGTAGTTACTGAGCAATTTAGATTTAGGCTGTGATGAAAAAAAATTTTTAAATGGCATCGGCTCTGTGGTGCATCGAGGATCATCTAAATACTGCATTAGCCACACAGTCCTAGTACAAAAATTATTCCTTGAGAAGAAAATTGAGGGGCATAGTGAAAACACAGTATACTCTGACTGAATAACTCCAAAACATTTTTAAAAAAAGTCCCTGCCATGTCAGAGCCAAACAGTCAAAAGAAGAAACTGCAGTCATACCCACCACATCATCCATGTGATTCAGACTAGCAGCTTAAACCCCAGTGCTCCACATCCTTGGTGAATACCCTACCAAGAGGGCTGTTTGCTATTCAGCGGTGCATCCACATGAGTGCACGTGTGCACTTTCCAGTGCCTCAAAAGCTTATGATGTGCCACAAAACACACCCCACATATGTGATTTGGTTCTCCACATTGCATATTTACAGCGTGGAGCCAAATTTAGATACTGGTAAATAAAATATTTTTAAAAATTGTGCCAAAAAAAACAGGGCGGCACAAATGGCAGCAGCATGTGCCACCCAAAACTTGAGCCTGGCCAGCCAGAACCATACTCCAGCTGCCAGCCAGGCTCCACATGCTTGGATAGATGCTGTTGCAGCTCTGGGAGGCACCCCAGAACCCCAGGTGAGACTGCTTGGGGCAGCCCAGGTGCTAGTCCCCGACTCCTCTACCCCACCCAGGGCAATTTGCCCCATGCAAGAGCATGCATGCAGCAATGTTCCCCAGGGAAAACTGGCAGTGGCACAAATAGGTGGAACTGCTAGTTGTCCCCAGGGAAATGCATGTGTGCTCATCTGGACACACCCCTGAGGTATGTAAGGTAGTCTCTCTTTCCTCCCTTCCCCTCATTTCGTCATTGTTGATATGTGTGTTCCCATGGTTTTGAAAAGTTTTGCTTTTGGCAAATCAACATTTCCTGCCCCACCCCCCACCCCCACCTCCCTGCAAAAAAACCCCAAAACTAAAACAAGACAAAACTGTTCCATTTAAAGAATCAACCAGGTCTCCAATTAAATACTAGACCAGTTGTGCTACCTGTAATTCAGAATCTCAGCTACTATGACCCTATAATAATTTTAAATATATTGCTCTCCTGTTCTTAATTCTTGATTTTAATATTCGGGCCGATTAGAGAGATGGAAAACAAAATTCTACTGATGGTATCTTTTCTCAGAAACAAATAAATCAGAACATATAACCAGCAGTATAGGTTGTAGTTGTGTTGGTCCGAGTGTTATACATAGACTTTTTGCCTATTGCGTTTAATCTCATGTCTTTTCTTGAGTTTTGCATTGCCTTAAACTCCATTTTGTATTGCTCTGTAGCTTGACATAAGTGTTTGACCTTTGTATGCTGTATGTGTGAGAGAACGGGTGAAAGTGTGTCGGTGAAAAAAAGGAAAACATTAGCTGGCGACTGGCTGAAGAATGCAGACAGATAAAAGACCAAAACAAGAAGAATCCGCCCCAGAATAGTGATAGAACAACATCAGTTGACCTTCAAGGAAGAACACAGTGATAACAGAGTGAAAGCCCAGAGGACTGGATGAACTGACAAGGCTATAAAAGATGGGGTGAGACATATCAATTTTGGGTCTTATTCTGCATGTCATCCTTGAGCATCGGTTTGTCCAACAAGATGGACCGGCAGGAGCACGGCTCCGTACTTGTGATTAAATTGGCTGGCCACTAAGTTGATCTGAGTATTGATAAGACTGGTAATGTATACCAGCGCAGAACAGAAATTGGGATATGAATGTGGTGTGTGCGTGTGTATTTAGCATTTAATCAAGAAACACAGCATCTTGCCTTATCCTCCCTTATAAGGTCTCGCTCATGATGTGAGCAATTGGCAATTTGTGTAACATAAGGACATAGACAAGGTTCTTTGGGTAAATCTGATATCTTTTATTAGACCAACTCAACTATTTGACATAAAGATATCAGATTTACCCAAAGAAACTTGTCTGCCTCAGAACATATAACAAATATTTCCAGGGAATCCCAGTTTTAAACAAGTCTGCCCTCCTATAATCAAACAAATTTTTGCTATTGGCCTGAGTGCCAGAATATTATTGCAACACTCAATGAATGGAAAGATCTTGCACTTAATACATTTGTTCCAGTTTCTAAATCTAAGTTCCTGCTTGTTCTTTATTTTTGTTGTTTAATGCTGTAAACTTTCTCCTCCTCCTCTTTCTTTTTCTGATTCTTGTGAACATTTTGATTCAAGTACTCTCATGAATGCTGATGCTAGATCAAAAAAAGTCCATCTCATTTTGCATTAGAAGATATATCAGTCTCAATTCTAGGAGAAACTGCATTTTTCTCAGAAACTGATTCTAGGTTTTGTTTTTACTCCAGACAGGTGGTTTTAAGTACTGAATGTCATTGTTTTAAATTCACAAACTGGCTGATAACTTTAAAATAAACAACTACTTACTGGTAAAGCTAAGACACGTCTCCAATTTATGCTAGCATGATTATACTGGTGTTGGTCTTGAAGGCAACAACACACAAGTTATAATAAGCCAAAGGGGGGAAATGAGTTGCAGTAAATCAGCTGCTGTGTAGTAACGATCTGTTTTCATGCCCTTGCCATGCATGGACAGTCTATCTGTCAATGATTATTCATAAGCATGGAGGACCTGGCTAACTGTACATCCTAACCCTGTTTCACTTTATAGCATCTTTTTCATGGTCTCATGCTCAGGACAGAAACAAGTAGCTCTGAACTTATCAGCATGACATTTTAGTCCTTAATGTATTACTAACATAGTCATAACAGCTGAAGAATTTCTTCCTTTGTCATGATCCATACAAGCAGCAATGAGGTATAGGCTGACACTGCTGCAAAAGAAGGTCCCAGTACTGGCGGGCCCAAGCATGACCTGTTCATTTCACTCCTATTTACCCATGTCCAAAGGCACACTCCAAAACCAGATGTACAACAGTGAGTTTTGCTCCAGGCTCACCCTTCTGCATCCACTCTTGAGCTCTTGCTCTTCTTCAGTGGTTGCATCTACATGTGCAATTAACATGGCTGAAGAAACTTCAGTGCAGTTCAAGCTGAAGCTTATTGCTCCAGGGCACTACATTTGCACACACACCTAGGACGACAGCACATTGAGCTGGGTCAGAGCAGCCCCAGTTGACAGAGGTCTGGGAGAGGCGGGTGGGAGTCAGCCTACCAGCCAGACCCGAGCTACTCCATCCCAGCTCAACATGTTGCAGAGGGGCTGGTTGGGGCATGAGGGTGCTCCAGTGTGGAGGTAGCCAGCATGTAGCCCCTCACTGAAGTACTGTTGTGCCCCAGCCAGCCCATCACTATCTACACATGCACTGCAGTGCAGTAAACAGCGCCACTGCAGGATAGTACTTGTGTTTACAAGTACTAACCTATGGCAGTGTTTATTAGTTTACTGTTATCTAATAAGGCCGTACATGTAGATGCTGAGACTTTACTGAGGAGCTAATCAGGCAACTCCACAGTAAATGTCTCATCTAGATGTGCCCGGTGTGTCCGAGAGCAGCCCCTGGGGAGAGACCTGGAACAGCTCCAACAGCATACAGCTAAGCTTGGAGCTTGCCTTTGGACACAGAGAAAAAAGATACAGGTGAGAGAGTCTCCTGGTCTTTGGTGCCAGGACCAGAACAGCACTGTAGACAAAGCTGGAATCAGAGCTTCTTTGTGCTAGACACTGCACTAACATATACAAAGGTGAAGGCTTTAGCCTAAAGAGCTCATAGACTAGGAGGATAAGTGAGAAGTTAATGTTATGAGGAGATAGAGTAACCAAACATCCCATTGTCATCAGAACAGTCCCATTTTAAAACACCTGTCCCAGTCATCCCATTTTTTTGGTCAAATTAATGCTTTTGTCCTGTTTTAGAAACCTCAGTTTCTAGAAACAAGGTGAAAGCAGTGCTCTCCTTGAGAAGCGCAACCAGAGGTGGTCAGACCTCCAGCATCCCACAGCACTCCACATCTGTCACCAACACCCTTAGATGAGACTAGAGCTCAGAAGCAGTTGAGCATGCAAGACAGTAGCGGAGGCAATGGATGGGAGGAGCAATGTGTCTCACTTTGCTACTTGAGAAATATAGTTGTCCTGCACAGAGATATATACTTTCTACATATATAAATATATATTTTTACTGTTAAGCACTATCAGTATTATTTTAAGTGTTAATGATCATTTATATAAGTATATTATACACCTACATTTAAAACCATTTAATGTATTATTAATACCTAAAGTGTTAACTAAACCCCAGGGTTATGGAAACCATGATTGACTGATTTTTTCTTCTTTTTTCTTTTTAATTAAAATTTTCCATATTCCAAGTCAAATTAGCCAAAACAAATTCCAAATCCAAGAGTCAGCCCAGAACCATAAATGGCCTTACTACTGGCAAACATCCTCCACCCCGACCTGGGGTTTCAGATGTTTCCAAAACCTTTGGCAGACATCCTAATTGCAGGGCCAAACTCTGAGGCTCAGGGTTCAGAAGCCCCTGAGTTTTGCTTGCCCTTAGCCATGAGGCCCCAGAAGCAAGCCAGGAGGAGTCTCCCATTTCCATAAAGTGGGCATAAAGCCAAGGTTAACTATGCATTACCTATGCAGGTACTATCCCATGCCAGCAGAGCCGTCTTCCCTGGGTACGACTAGGAAGCCACCGTGGTGATCTTGGTATTTCCCCTGCCAGGCAAACATAAGATTGCGCTTGATCTGAGCACTCAAGAGGACTGATTTTTTCTTCTACATCACAACAGAAGTGATTCTTGAGGAAAATTTGGAGGGGAACATGGGCTTCCTATGGATCAGATTAGAGAGGTCTTTTTATGCACAAGAGTTAGCAAAAGGGAAAGCATGGAGAGAAGCTACTGATTAAGCTAGCTGGGCTGGCATTATTGGCAGAGGAAAGGAAGAAGGGTCGATGAGGAAAGAAATAAGTGGAACAAGACACAATTGTAAAGTTTCTTGAAGGTGAGGATGAGAAACCTGAGGCTAATGTGGTAAAAAAGGGGTCTGGGGAAAGGGTGAGGAGAAACTGGAAGAATTTAAATAAAAGGATGATCTGATCAGAGTGACAGAAGTACAGTGATTCTGCATATCTTGGCAGCTCGGTTTTATATTGACCTAAAGTGGGCAAGGTGCTTTCATTGCAACACAAAAAAAAATGGCAACAAAAGTTAATTATATTAATCTTAGGTAAGAACCAAGAAAGGGACTTAACTGTCTGACTCATGGAGGGGAACCTGAATCCTGTGTCCAGAGGCGTAAAGGCCTAGGGCCCTTATACAGTCTGGGGGAAAATTTAGACCCCCTAAGAATGTCAATAAAAAACCAGCAATAAACTGAGCAGGCATAGGACATGCTTAGCCGAGTGCAGCCTATGGTCTGTGCTGAATGATGGTGTATAAGTGGTATTTCATGTAGTGAAATACAGGAATAATGTTTTATTGTTCTGTGCTTTGTGCAGTTATTTATATCAATGCAAAATAGATGTAAAACGCTACTGTTCTGACTGAGCACATTTTATACTCAGGTTTAAAAGGAGCAGGGCAACAGAAAATTATCTCTATTCTCCACTCACTCACCGAGAAGTCACTTCACTAATGACAACAAAATTGCACTGATTGTATTCCATTGTAAATAAAAGCCTATAATGCAAATTAAAACCCAGAATGGCAGGATTTATTGCTATTTTCCCTTACAAAAAATGAGAAGAAGCTATATATGCTAGAGCAACTAGAGAAGGTAGAAAAAGCAGAAGGTTGACATTGTAGGGAACAAAGTCATCAGAAAAGGAAAATGCTCAAGAGTGTGGGTGGTTTTCTCAAAGTGGCAGGACTACTTTAGAAATGTCAAGAAGGCCAAAGATGGAGAAGCAAGGATTAGAAAACTAGATCCAGGTATGTATACAGTTTAAGTAAATGGAATGAGTGTAGAGGAACTGCATATGGCAGAATACCCTATGTAGGGATGCTGCCCACAAAGAACCCACGTCTTCTAGCCTAGAAAGATACAGTTAATTAATTTCTCAAGTGCAGGCCAGTGCACCTTTAATGCTGACTGAGCTAGTAGCAACCTACCTAGTCTGATTTCATGGTACCTGTATTTTGTCTAAATCTTAAAGACAAACGTGAGCAAGTAAACAACACATTGCAGTTCCCTTGCTTAATGCATAATCAACTCCTTGGGGGATGCTTAGATACTGTGGTGATAAGCATGGTATAATGACTTATATAGGATACAACTGAATATATTAATTTGCCTGAGCCTTTCCTATGACCCCTTGTTATTGAATAAATGCGTAATGCTCAAGCAATCTATGTATTTCAATGTATTAATGTCTTTTTCATTATATATATATACATACATACACATAGACACACACACACACACACACATATAGACACACACTCACTGTTTCCATTCTCTATGCATTATTTCACCAAATTTGCTTGATTCCTCCTCCTTGGAGCTATGCCTTTGCTTTGTAAAATAAAGAAGTAGCTATTACATGTTGAGAGAAAAGAGGCTTGATGAATCACAAAAAAACCCATATAATTTACTATGGCATCTTTCAATGCAGCTTTTCAGTCTCATTTAATGCATTATTGAAGATAATGCATTCATTAAAACAGCTGCCAGCAAACAGATCCTTTGGATTTTTCCATAAAGCTCTAGTCAAAAGAGAAATAAAACACTCCTTTTTGCATATCCTTTTTGCATATCGTTTGCAAATGATATGCAAAAAGGATAAGACAAATATCAAGTTTTGCTACATGGCTATTGAGATGTTAATAGGATTTTTTTTTAAATGATTACTGCTGTCCAGTCCTTTTATCTGGGAAATTTGAAATGCCCACAAAACTGTTACTTCTTTTCAGTACACATGTAACATATAATAAAAACAACAATAAAACATATGGTACAATTACCAACGCTGCTCAGCAAGGATGAATTGATGAGCCCAGAATTATTATTGATTGTTTTTGCATTGCTGCATCTCTGCCACTGACCGTTTAGATTAGAGATAAGCCTGAAGGAAAGCAAGGATCTACATTAATTGAAACCTCTACAGTCAGCCAAGCTGAACAGCCCCAAACTTTGCAAAAGCCTGTATCCCAATGTCATGGCTCATGCAAGCTCTTCATTCATACCTTATTTTTGTAACCAAAACTAGGTGATTTCAGTTGGCCCTAATATAGGCTTCCTCCAGGACTAAATCTGTCCCTCTGGCTAGGGACAGAAATTACACATAAACCAGTATAAGTGATCAGAAACCAGTCTAAATTTGTAACAGAACAGAAGTTCAGTGCACATAGAACAGTTTCAAAATGGCAGAACCTGGTTTAAGATAGACCTGGATGGATGTAGTATTAGAGTTAATCAGTTTGGATTAGACCAGTCTTCTGTTCCAGATCCTCTCCTGACTTAAGCTAGTGTGCAGTCCCCTGGCATCCCAAGATGCTTTGTGGCTCTCACTAACCTTGGCCACCATCCTGACCAGCTCTGGAAACCTAGGGTTGGGCATAGGGGAGGATTTGTGGTGACAGCAGGGGATTGTGGGGGTATGCCTGACAGCCAATCAGGGATGGTCTGGCTTGGCTGCCCTTGGCAGTGTCCAGCCCAGTGGGAGCCATGCAGAAACACCCACACCTTCGGGCCTCGCCAGTGTAGGCATTTGCCTGCCTCCCCCGCCCCTCCGCAGAGGACATATGTGAGTTCCCTTTGCTCTCAATCCAGTCTTGAGATCTTAGAGAAACCCACAAAGGTAGGACAGCACAAGAAACCTAAAGAAAAAAAATCACCCTCTTATTCTGGTGAGGTTCCAACGAGGAACATCTGGACTACTTTTACACTTCTTATCCACCACTACAGCCACATCCAGATGAATGTGAATGTGTGGTACATGGTGCCGCAGACCTATCTGTGGCACCACACATCACACAAGCAGACATGTCCCGCTCTGCTACCTTGCAGTACCAGGGGGTTTTTTGACCCCAGGAAATCCCAGGGCCAAAAAAAACCCCACAGCAAAAAAAAGCAGGGAGGTATACGTGGTAACAGTGTGCACTACCTGAAACCAGAGCCTAGCCAGCTGGAACAACACATTCTGACTGTGGGCCAGGCTGCCAGCTGCAGGAGTGCCATGGGTGCAGCTTCCCAAGGCTCCCAGAACCTCAAGTAAAGCTGCTAGGGCCAGCACTGTTGCTGGCCCAGGCTCCCCTACTCCACCTGGGGTGACCTGCCATGCACCAGAGGGCACATGGCACAAGTGTTCCCTGGGGACAAGCAGCAGTAGCACAAGGTGTGCCTCTGCTACTTGTCCCTGGGGAAACAAATGTCCTTGCTTGTGTGAATGTAGCCTGTGGGCATACAGGTAGTGCAGATGGAGGAAGGGGGCATACCCAGAACACTTCGAAACTGGTTATCCTTTGTAACTAGTGCAACACTGATTTAATTACACAAGCCTTCAGAGTACTGTAACACTTTTCAGGGCAAGTGGGCTGCACAGGGTAGCAGCTTAATCCCATGACTGCAAAAGTGAACTTTACAGTATCCCTGCATACAGTGACTTGTGCTTCATGCTGTTTGACCACTCTGGAAGATCTAGCTCATCAACTTCAACTGCAAGGTTTGGGTTACTGTTTCATTGAGTTCTTTTAAGTAGCAGCAAAAAAGAATTAAGAGCTACCTAGGAATTTTTCTCCCTTGTTTTCCTCAACACTATTTTCACCATGTTTTTTGTTGTTGTTTTGGTTTAGTGGGGAGGGGGTGTTTTTAGGGGAGGTTTGCTTGTTTTAGCAATTAGTTGATTACTATGTGTACTTCCCTTCTCTTTTAAAAGAAGGGTACTCTTTCATAATCATACCAGATCAACACTTTTCTGCAGAGATATAAGAGAAAACATCAAGTTTAAATGAAGAAAAAGGTATTAATGATGTAAAAGGTCAATCCTAAAGCAAAAATGCTAGGAGTCATCACCTATTGTTGCAATCAATAAATCACTAAATTACTGTTTACAGTGCAGAAACTTACCGCCTCTTACAAATGGATGCATTATAACAAGTGACAAACTGTTTTATTTCTTTATTTTAATCTATTTATACGCTAACAAAAATGCTTTTTATACTGTTTATATCTGGCAGTCTCAAGGTGTTTAGACAACCAGCTTACTGAAGTAAGAAAGACTAAACAGAATGTTCTTATGTCATGCATAGTATATATTTTATGATTGTACTGGACAACTATAACACTCTAGGTTTTTACAAAAACGCCATACCAAAGTTACAAGATTTAAGAGCGAAGTGTAATCAAAAAACTGCTCTTTGTATTTTAGAATGCATATTTTCAACATGCAGAAAACAGGTCCTTCAAAACTTATGAGTAGATTTATATCCACCTGTAAAAGGCATTTAAATTATATAAGCAGCTAAATCACATGGAGAAAGAGCTATTTTACTCATGATGGACAGAATCAAGAATACATTGGCTTGCTTTCTAGAATGTGCATGTAAAGTCATCTTAATTCTCATGGAATATGTCTCTGTAATGACAATTTAGTAGGATATTACTTATTTTAGAATATTTCAATCCTAACAATAAAAATTAAACATACATGTACTTCTTTTAAGTAATAAGAAATGCACTTAAAATACTAATGACTCTTCTTTTTTGTGATTTCTGTATGTCGAAATTAATATATCCATTTTTCTGCAAGATAAAGAAAGGGTACATTAGAAGCACAGAAAGAAGCACATAATCAAAACTTTACAGATTTACGCAAACAATTAGGGTAATTGATTTTGTTTTTCCAAAGACACTGGGGCCATGTCCCCTGTTGCCAGGAGTTGGCATAGCAATATTATTTCAAATGGTGGTATAATGGGTTACAGCACTTGACAGTCAAACTCTTGATATTTTATTCTAAATGTTCAAAATTGTCAGAATATTTTATTCATTTTAACTGTGACATCCCCATCAACTTTTTGCAATGATTTCCATTAACACTGTATATTTCAATAAAGTAATCTTCATGAATATAAACTTATTTCAATAAGATGTATCATTCAATGATAACTTCTTGGAAAAAAAACATCAGCTATGTTCTAATAGGTCTTTACCATCTACTCTGATTAATTTAAGTAATTTTAACCAACAAATTAAAAAGTAGGAGCTTGATTCTTCACTAGCTTGCATTGTTGGTTAATCATTTAACTTGTCCAAAGTGTGTGGCACATGGGTGTAAAACTTATCCATCATATGGTTACAGACAGGTATTCATTTCTAGTGGTGGAAGTTTCTGAAAAACTTCCACTGCTAGAAATTTTTCCAGGGAGAAGAAGGAACATAAGGAAGTCCTTTTATCCTGCTACCTACTTCATGCCAAACAACTTTGCTTTTAGTACCACCAAACAACTTCAGTCTTTAGTAACACAAGTAGAACAAAATGATCCATCTTCTCCAGACATTCAGAGAAGAGCCACTTTCTGCTCTTGCTTTTCCCTAGCACAACAGTTTAGCTCTTCCTCCTTGCAAGCTGTTCCTTCACAGCTTGCCTCCTTTCTGCTTTCTCCTCTGGACTTCTAAGCTCCCACGTGGGACATTTCTGCTAATGTGGGGCATTACCAGAATACCCCACAGCTGCAGATCCTTAGCAGGGTTGGCTCCCCTAAGGAGAGAGATAACCCTGTTACAGGAAGCATTACAGGCATTCAGCCTGAAGCTGCCCCCTTCCCCCTATTTCCCTGCATCTTCCTTAATTGAGGGTGATCCAGTTTGGGGAAGGTGTGGGGAGTAATGGTTGCTTCACTCCTTCCATTCCTGTGGGGACATGCAGTGTGTGGAGCAGCAGCAAAAGTCTCCCTATGCCCTCAGTCTAGGGAACAAGTGGGGAGTCTCTCCCCTTCATTCTACTGCACCCAGGAGGGTGTGAAACAGTGGGGCAATCCTCCTTGCTTGCTCTCCAGATTGAAGTGTGCCCTGGAACACACAGCTTTTCCACAGCTGCCTGGGGAGAACCAGTTTGCAGCCCCACACCACACTAGGAGGGGAATGCAGTACTGGGGTAAGTCTGTTGAATAGGTAGGGAGTAGGAGGGCAATGTCCCCTCATGTCCTCTCCAGACTGGGTTGTTCCCAGTCTCAGGAAGGCTCAGAGAACAGCAGCATCTCAGCTCCTGCATGGAAGGAGTCAAGCTTTGGGGAATTGCTTGCCCTTCCTGCCTCCCAGTCTAGAGTCTCCTGCCTAGGGATGGCACAGGGGAAGCTGCTACCATGCCTCCAGATCACAAAAGGAGTTAAGCAGAAGTGTACAGGTGTTCATTCTTGCAAAAGAAACTCTCACAGGGGAGATCATCCAGGTGTCAATCCAAAAGGTCTTTCTCCTATATGAGGCGTGTTTCCTCCAGAAGAAACTGAATGAACAATTTTATATTTCTACTTTCTACTGGCCAATAATTTGATGATGTTTACACTGATGTTGTAGCCATGTAAATTACCTCACATGAAGCAAAGCCAGAGAGACTCATAGTCTTGAGCTGTGCTTTTAACATTATACAGCGCATTCAAACTCAACATACACTGTCTCTCAAAACTCCTTGGAGTCTGGTGCTGAAATCCATATGTGAAACATCTGATCACCCAATCAGATCAAATTCTTCCTTCAGAACCAGAGTAGCTTCAGGTCCATAGTTATAACCAGAAGTAGTCACAGAAATGGTAACAGCAGTGCAATTTTTAACTACATTTTGGATTTGGTCTTCTTGAGACTCACCTTTAGCTTTAGCATAGCAAGGTACACAATGCACAGCTTTTCTGTAAATCCATATGCTGTCTCCTGCTTTCAGATCTTCCAGAGGTCTTTTACACACTTCACACTTAAACACAAAATTAAAACCAAAATCTCATGAAAGAAGCAACCTCTATAATAAAATCCCCTAATAATTTCATCCCTACCATGATGCCTTCCAACATATGAGCAGATGAGCACTGTAGATACATACAAGCATCCCCAAGGGAACTGAGCATTAGCAGTAGGCTATATATTGGCAGGACTGGTACACAGCTCCATGTGCACATAACTGGGTGAATATATCCCCAAATTATTGCCATGCAAAATCCCATGACTAAGAAGAGTGAGACGCTCCCACCTTCTCACCTAATTGCATGGCAGTTAGGGTACTCACCCAGTAAAGTGGGAAGCACAGTTTTTAGGTCCCATGAACTGAGAAGGTAGTTGTAACTACACCCCTCCTGCTTCCCAGCATGCAAGTCTAAACACTGGTTTGGCATTTTCCAGCTTTCTTCTTGAAGTTAAGCCACTGTGCCTTGAATTTAATATTTACTAGGTAGAGAGCAGCAGGGAAGTTTCTGCTTCACTGAGAACCAGGGTTCAGGCTACAAGCAACAACCCTTCACTGCTAATGTAGCAGCCACCTCACTGAGCCACATAACCTTTACCTTGTTCTCCTCTCCCTCTTGCCTGCCCAGGTGCCCTGCTTCAAGAAAAGAGGCCATATAATGTTAACCTACACTCTGATAATTACAGCACAGTGCTGGGACATCAAAGTGCTATAGGTTCAAACTTTCTGCAGGAAGGATGGGAGGAAGAAGTGCTAAAATCTGGGTTTCCAGCTACCTGAACAAGTAACCTAGCCACTCAGTATGGGATTCAGGTATGGGAGCTGGGTATAATTTTGTGACATATGCTCACACAGCATACACATATGGATCCATATACCTTCCTGACCTAAGTGCAGCCTACTGAGCATGTGCGGTAGCTGTTTGGACACTTACACACTCTCAATGAACACAGAGTAAGTTCACAGACTGCATGTAAGTGCTAAAAATACTCGTGATGTGACTGGGTAACTTCCATTTGGGCACATAAAGGGAAATGGGAGTCTTCTACATGACTTGCCCAAAAGTCACAAGTGAAGTCAAGAGTGATACAAGACTTGAATGCAAGTCTCCCAAGTCCAAAGCCTAATGGCCAAGTTATGTACTGTTTCTCCCTCACCCCCTTCTTTTGCAATTAAAACTATTTTCAAAATGTTATCTAGCAGCAAGATTCTGGGTGGCTATCAGCCATACCCAACTTCCATATGGCTGCCCATCAGGATAACTTCTTCTAGAAGAAAGCAGATGAAGATATGCAGGTGAATTGAGGTCCACATTAAATTCCTCAGGCCTCCAGGTTCAGACCACCCCCTCCAAAACTCAGTGAAGAAAGAATTTAGTGTGTCAGCCCCAAGGGTTTAAGAACAGACAAATCTAATAGATACCCTTCTAACTTCCTTATTTCTCATATCTACTTTAAGGCAGTAAGAAGTTGGAACTGTATACTTGGTATCTACATGTGCACCCCTATTAGGCTGGAGTCAATTAATTGTAAATACAAGTACTATCCTGCTATGGAGTAAAGAACTCCACAGCAGCTCACGTGTAGAGGCTACTGTCATGACCCAAAGGTCTGATTTTGTGTGTGCTTCGGCACTAGAATTATCCCCGTGGGATTACAGCTTCATTGCATGGTGGAGTTTCGCTGCACAGAGAACCCGTGTGCAAGGGAGAGAGTTCCCGCCACTTTGCAGCTGTCTTTGCAGGGTGCATTTTCTTTGCAACACAGAAATGCACGGTGCAAAGAGTTCCCGCTCTTCGAATGCAAATTTGTTCCCCGCTATTGGCTAGTGCTAAATTATTCCCACGTGGTGGCTAGCGATTGGCCTGCTAGCCGTATAAGAGGCTTGAGCGGTTTCTGCCCAAGCCGAAGAGGACTCCACATCCATCTCGTGGGGACTCTGGGTACACGGCAGGGTAACAAAAACCCTGTGTGATATTCAGAGGAGTTTTGGCAGCCTGATCCACCGCCCACCTCTTCCCGTCTTCGTGCGGTAACCTTTTATAAGATGTATCTACGAGTTTTGAGGCGCGCTTGTCCTGGACATCCGGAGTTCTGTTTGCGTGGAGCCTAGCAAACTCCACGTGACTGTTTGTGTTTTTCTGTTTGTAACCGCAACTCAAGCAAGTTTTCCACCTGCACCACGACCATCTCGGTGTAAGTAAACAATCTTAAAATCAACCATTAAGCGTTTGTGCCTAATTCTAGCTCAGCGCCCGCCCTCTCCGACCCGGCGTGCCCGGGCTGCTGGCCACAGCCTGCGTGCAGTGCGACAAGGGCCGTGGGTTCACACCCGGCCCACACAGCTACCTGGCTGGCTGGGGCATGAGGGTGCTTCAATGCGAGAGCTGCCTGCTGGCTAGCCCC
Source organism: Alligator mississippiensis (assembly GCF_030867095.1). Lineage (NCBI taxonomy): Eukaryota > Metazoa > Chordata > Crocodylia > Alligatoridae > Alligator > Alligator mississippiensis. The sequence continues at coordinate 386,451,159 of NC_081824.1, forward strand.
ACACTGAAGCTCCCATATGCCCCAGTCACCCCTCTGCAGCACGTTGAGCTGGGGGTGGGAGCAGGCCCAGGCTGGTAGGCTGGCTGACCCCTGGGGCCCCCTACCAGCCAAGGCTGCTCCACCCTGGCCCCAGATGCTGTGCCTGAATAAACCAAGCTTATTGCTCTGCAGTTAATTCTACGTTTAAACAGTGCATCCAGGAGTAATTAATTCTGGAGCAATAAGCTCTGCAATTTATTCAGGCACTGTAACTGCATGTGTAGACACACCCAGTATTATTCAACTTAATCCAGTAGATCCTTTGACAATTTTTTTTTTCCAGTTCAGGAGCATCCTGGGCATACCCTTTTCCTCCATTCATGGATGGACAATGCCTCCTCTACAGGCTATGAAACCAAGTGGTAGTTATAAAGGCTCTTCACACCATTCCAAACAATGTCTACCCACTTCTATGTCACTACAAACTCTAGTATAATTCAACAGCAAAAAATCTGTACTCTATTATTTCTAGAGCTAAAAAATATCATATAAATAAGAATTGTCTAGTATTTTGTAGAAAGAAAAATGCTTTTTTAAATTTGTGGACCCCTAAAAAATTCTGAATGGAGGTGCAGAACACTTTGGAAATTTTGAATAGAGGTGCACACCCCTTAAAATTGTAAATGTGGGTATTCATAGACTTTTGAGTGATCATAGTTATCTTTTGTGGACCCTCATATAATGAGAGTTCAGATTTTCACAGAATCAGGACTTTTTAAAATGCTTTGCAGCCATGCACCTCTGTTTGGTCACGGCTGTAGAGAGCTTTCAGCGGTCAGATCAACCTAAATTGTGACTTCTGTCTGTGCCTTATGTGAACTTAAGGATTTTCTGGGTGTTGTTTGTTTGAGTTGTGCATGTGGGGAAAAAACACCATAAAAAGAGCAGAGAGGGCATCAGGGAAGCATTGGACACAGATATAGAACCGCTGTGACCATGAGACAAAACTCTAAGAAAGGAAGTTTGGGACTAAATGCTTGCTGGAAAGGATGTAGGAGTAGGGAAAAAAGATGTTCCTTGTTGTTTGATTCCTGAAGTGTTAAAGGAAACAAGGCTATTTCCAAAAATGTAGACAAAGAAGATTACACCAAAAAATACATGACTCCATGATCTAATATCTCTTCCTAGTGGTAACAGTCTTCAACACCTCAAATTTTGGCTAACTGTTAAAGCCAAACCAGTAGCATTTACTTACATTCTGATACTTAGCCTTGTAAAATTGCATTAGTGTTTCAGTATTTACATTAATCCATACTCCAGCAAAGCCTACAGGCCTTACTAACACCTCCTAGAGATGCAACTTCTACACAACCTATTATTTCAAGGGCATCAATATGACTAATATCCTCCCTAAGTTTGTAGGAAATAACACTGTAAGTTAATATAACTGAAGTGTCCCCCTGTAGGATTAACAAAAAAAAAAAAAAGAATCTGAGGAGGGAACCTCTGTGGGAGTCTTCACCGCCCCTGGGACTGAGAGCGGAGAACACCTGAGGTGCAGGCTGCCTAGGAAAATCTTCCTTTTCCATGGTGCAGGGTTCATTCTGCTGCCAAAGGAAAAAGGTCTGAGGGCCTACACATTTTGTTGTGATGGATGCAATATAATTCATGATATATGTGTTACATTTTCATCTATATTTTATTGTGGCAAGTGAAACCCCTTCTTACCTTGAAACAAGTTGAGTGGCAGCAAATCTGCAAGGCATCCAAGATCATTTTGGCACCTATGCCCAGGGGCTTCCGACAGTATGTACACATATCTTTTTCAATTATAGTCCTGTGCATATATAATATAACATCAGCTGTCAGAAAAGCAGCTACCACTAAAATCTCAAGGAGAGGATTGATTAACTTAGTACTGGTAAGATATTAGCATACAATATATCAGTCATGAATGAAATACTGTCACATGCACATGCCCTCTATTCTAATCAATCATTGTAATGTAGGAATGGACAAATTGATTGATACATTTCTCAGATAGCAAGAATAATGTCCTTGCTTATTGGGCTGGGTGATTCTAAGAAATAATCAGAAAGTATTAAGACCTTTGGGAGTGTGCACACTAAGAGCACTATCCTATTTCACCTACTGGACAACAGAAGTGCAGCTTGAAACTAACTTAGAGTTATCTGATTAGAGTGACTCTATTACCCGCTTTTTGCAAAAGTGACCAGGATTATAGGAACAGAATTGCATTCTGAGACTCACAGATATCTTCTTATTCCTGTAACAGAGACACTTATGCAGAAAAGAATCACACTAGTCAGGTATCACAGAATTAGTCCCAAGCTGCACTTTGGTCATCCACTAGGTAAAACAGAATTTTGCCTTAAATAGAGGTGGAGTGAAAGGTCACGATGAAGAAATGTCACACAAAATTAATTGTTGCTTAGATTCAAACCTGCAGATGTTTGATCAGTCATGCACTGAGTTCTCATTTATGTTTGGCAAAGTGGCTGAAAGAAGTATTTTGCTGTCACTGATTAAAATAAAAATGTACTCTCATTGCTGCTAAATTAACATGCATCAATGTTTAGACAAACTTGCCTGGCACCCATAATGAAAAATTAAAATCTCTGCATTTTTTGCAATATTGCTCCCTAGATTGTCTTATCCAGTAACCCTCTCCTGTTACTGCTCTTCCTGATGTGTAAACCAAACTAGTTTTCCTCATTCCCACACATTGATATGCTCCTATATCCATCTTCTATCCATTGCTTCACAAGTCTTTTTATCCCCATATTCAAAAGGTTATGGATAATATAGATACCCATTACAAACTTTTACATTCACCTGTTTTCATTTGAAATTTTTCTGAATCTGATTATTCCCAAGTACTAGAAATGTATTATCTGAATTTACAATGGTGGGAAAAATTCTTTTTCCTGACAGCTTTTCTTTTTAGCGGTAAGATTGATGATTTGAGAAGTTATCCCCTTTATACTTTGAAAAATCTTACGTACTGTGAAAAATAATTTTTTAACTGTAAATATCATATCAGCCTGTTTAACCACCTCTGTACCGAATGCTTAGTTATTACAGACTCTGCTTCAATTATAACAATGAAATTGGACAGACAAAGGGCTGTCAAAAGTAGATACCAACAGAACCTCTGAGACATCACCATCACTTAAAACACCAGCCATTGTTTCAGTGAAGACTTTAAGTGAATGAAAATCTAATGAAATGCAACAAGCGTTAAAGCCAGCAAAACTACTGTAATGATGTAATGGCACTGAAAGGCAGGTCTGGGAGGAGGAAGCTGTACAATCAGGCTAGCATGGATCCCACTGTGCTCCTCTGTTTGTTTTGAGTGCTACTGTAAAACGGTCGTGTTCTTCAGTAGTATATAGCAGTATTCCTGTATACCTACCGATCAGATGTGGAGTAAACAGTTTTGATAGACTTTCCTGTGACATTTTCTTCCTGTGCATCATTTGTGGATTTGCTGTAATGCAGTGAACACAAACCAATTTTACTGAGCAATATTTTGTACTTCTCAAGGATGTACTGCAGTATTGATTATACACAATAAATCAGTTGTAACATACAGTGAACCAGTGTTCAACCTGCAAAAATAAGAGGTGATTTGGGGGGAGGGGGTTCTTTTTTTTCTTATTTTAACAGGTAATTAGGACAAATTCTCTATCTAGTATAAGGTGAAAAATAAAGTACCATGCCTTATACTGTGCTCTGCTATTTTACAATTTCTAAATATTTCAAACTGAAATCATAGGCCATTCAACAAAATCTGAAATATGGTATTGTGGCTGCCTATGATTACATCCCAATCAGAAAGTTATATAGCAGGAGTTGGTAAGAAGCTAGTCCTGGGAGAGTTGTCTTTTTAATACTAGTCAACTGGTTTTTGCTAAAAAATTGTAATGTATGCCAAGAAGTATACTGAACACCATTAAAATATAGGCTATTTACTGCACAATTAGTATTTATACTCACTGTAATTTTCATTATACTGCAAATTGGATATGCTGTTGTAAATTTAACTATCATGCAAGGTAAATGCTCAGTTTTTAACACAGCCTACTCCAGGTGCTTTACTGTTAAGAATAATACCATTTGGCATAGGACTGTCATTTGCAAGGTAGGTATGGAAGTCAAGCTACCAAAGCCATGGGTTTTGAGCTTTCACAAAGTGACATATTTACTTTAATTCACCAGTATTACATTCATATTAATAAAAGATAATTGTTCTATGGTTTCTACTGCTGGTTTGTAATTTAGGTATGAATAACTCAAGAGTTTATTGGTGCTAGATACCTTATTTCAACAGAAATAAGGGCAGAAGGATGACTAGTTGTGATATTAATTCACTTAATTAGGAAGATCCTGTTTCAGTACCTAGCTATGACAGATTTTTCAATTGTCTCTACACTGACAAAATGGGCTAAATTCTATTTTGCACACTAGGCATCAGATCCTATTCCACATATTAGGCACTTATCATATTTCATCTTGTTCAAGTCCCTGAAAGACATTAAAATACCTACTTTTGTAAAGCACCAATACCTTAGCCTGAACAGTAAGTCTCAAAAAGGAGAGAGGAGGAGGAACCACCCAACTTTTCTATTAATATTTTTTTAGGGACTCAGCCAGGGGTGGAATAGAATCTTACTTAGGCACCTAACAAGTATAATAGGATCTGGCCCATAGTTCTCCTGTACTTTCAGTGAGGAGCTAGTACACAGGTCATATGGCCCCAGAGATGCATTCTACAGCATTCTACAAAAGCACACGACTTGGGTAAGATTCATCTCTCTAGTTGAAATTCCACCTCCCCCTGACTGCATAAAGCAAATCCATCTTAGCAGGGTTTCTGAGCAGATAGTTACCTCTATATATAACTGTCTCTCCCCCCAAAATAATATAAAGAGCTTCCTCAAATAGCCTGTTGTGAGGACATACACCCAGGACATAGGAGACCTGGGTTCTAACAGCTCTCCTTAGCCTCAAGGGTTTGACTTCTCAGAGTCTGACTTGGCTGAGTGTTCCTTCTACCAAGGGAAGCTGGTCCCCTAGGCAACCAAGAGAGAAAAAGTCATAGGATCGGAAGAAAAGGGAACCATGCCATGGTAAATCTTGGTACTAGTCTGGATTACACTTTAGTGACAGGGGCAGGATCTGGCCCAGCTGAGTTGTGTCAGTGCAAGGGAGAAAGGATGCTGGCCTGCAGTGCACAGGGTGATTTGAGAACAAATGCATCACTAATCATTAGCATCACTAATCATTAGCATGCTCACTCCACTGGGGCTACAGGGCATGCTGGGGGTTCCACTTGGTATTAAAAGAAACAAAAATAAATCCCCTAGAGCAGGGACTGGAAACGAGACATGAGTTTACGGCCCCTGCCTGTCCAGCTACCTGAGCCACAGAGTCATGCTTTCTCTTGTTTGCTCCCTTCCCATCTCTTGGCTGTCTGGTGACCTAAATTCAATAGGCATATGCTCTTAGTTTGGCCTGGTAATTAGCATGCTACCATATAATATGGAAGATTAGGGTTCAAATCTCCTCAGGGGAAATAGACCTAGTACCTCAGGTTTTCCATGTCTGTGGCAGGTGCTTTAGCCACTGAGTAAAGTGTTAGCTTGCCCCTGTTCCCTTCTTCTCCCCCTCCCTCCCCACAACCCTGTTTGCCATTCAGTGTGAAACAGTTGCTAGTTGTGGGATTTTGGTCATCTACAAAATCCGGGGGGGGGGTTGCAGCATTTATGTGAATCCATGGTGAAGCTGAATTGCAACAGAGTACGTATGAATGGAGTTAGATGCCTCTGAGGGAATGTTGACTCACTTCTGAGCATGTGCAGTAGGACAAATTTACTTATGTAGGGCAAAAATGTAGCTGTGAAAGAAATGTTGATGTCTTTAGTGTGCTTTGAGCCATGCTGGAAGATGTAGTAGAAGGTTGTTCTGCAACTTAAACACCTAAAAAGTCATGTGTCTTACTCACACATCTTAGCAGCAAAGGAGAATTCTGCCCAGTGACTCTCCTAGGAGTTCCCCTGTGGCAGAGCACCAGTAGGTTGCACTGGGAGCACTAGAGGAGCTCAGCTAGTAGAGGCTTCCCCAAGAAGCTTCCACAATGAACTCCATATGACAAACACTGACCATAGCACTTCCCTATACAGTGCCATCTATTTTTCAGGGTGTGCTGAGTACAGGGGAAGTGCCCCTGGAGGGTTTCTTCTGTTGGGAAATCTATGACCTTTCATGCATCAAAACAGCAAAAATTAGGTATGAATTTAAATTGCTATGGCCCTACTTTGATCACAGATGACAGATCAGAATGACTGGTTTAAAATTCATGTAGTGAGAATTTCCTGTTTGAGTTATACCCAGGCTCTCTGAACTTTTCTCTGCTGTTTCAGATGTTCCTCTCTGATCTGCTCTCCACCTACCTCACCTATAGTATTGCAGTTATGTTGCAAATTTTTCACCTAGTACACAACATACTTTTAATAAGGGATGCACTATGCCTGAATATGACATTGGTTATGCTTAAACATATATTTTCAGAATTATTACACAAATACTGTAGAGAAAAATACTTGAGGTATCTTTCCAGTACCTATTCTTCTCATATGTCCTTGTGTACACAACTGTGTTCTTTGGACTTGAATAAGTAGTTGAAGTATTACAGCTGAAATACACACAAACTTGTATAACCATCTTTAAAAAATATATGTACTATACAGAACAATGCTACGAGGCCATAAACAAATAGCAAAAATATTTCCTAATTCTCAATTACCAGTCCTAGCCACACAAAGCTCCATGGGATCCAGGGTCCCAGCATAGTGCACACCTATGTAAACATCCAAAGGTTACCTGTAACTGTGCTAATGCCATTGGGATATAACCCAATCCAACTTTCTCCTGGAAAATCCATATTCCAACTGATTTTTTTTCACATGCAATCCCTACCACTCTCTCCTTAACTTGCCATGTTTCATCTTGGTCCTGTAGAACCTATACCACAAAGCTTAGAACTCTGCTGAAGAACCTATTCTGTAAAAGTGAATAGAATAAATAGTGAGGATGACACTTCACTTCATTTGAATCTTTCAAGAATTAATTTTGGTTTTCTATTCATACTGCTAATAAAGGTACATACATAGTCAAGTACATGGAATACTATGTACTATAGCACACTCTTTGAGCCTGTCTTTACTACAGATTTACAGTGCTAGACATGGGTGGATCTAGGATTTTGAAAAGGCTGGTGCAGATGGTGTGATGCATCACATATAACACATATTACAGATGAGATACAAACATGTATAAACATCTGCCTGCCTAGGGCTACATTTTTATTTGAAGAGGAAAAAAATACTGTAACATTATTGGAATTGTATAAAAAACACACAACAGACTGAGGAAAAATAATCAAAAGAAGTTTCTTTAGTCCTGTAGTCATTAGAATTAAATTTATATCCCTTTCCGATTCATAAAATAAAATCTAGCTTTCTTGAGCATCTTGAAAGTGCATCCAATGCTTCACTGAACATTGTTTCCACACCTTTGATGTTCACACGCGTTAATGTTTCCACAACTGAGTTAATGTTTACAGCTAAAGATTAAAATAGTCTACAGGGCTGCGAAATAGGAGCTACATTAAGAGGAGCAGCTAACAGACAACAGAATGGCAGAGGAAAGGATAGCGTAATTAGTGGAACATCAACACCATTAAAAAAGAAGTGAGGATTGTTAAAACCTGTGGAATTAAGAGTTTAGAAGGAACCAGATAGATTGTAATGAGCCACAAAACAAAGCAACTCCCTCACTGCTGTCTGAATAGAAATGCTGCTGCCACTGTCAAACAATGGTTTTAAACTTTGGGTAGATCAGGAATCAAAGAGGGATACAACTGCACCACTGCACCTCAAACACACATTGCAACTCAGCACTGAAGCACTGCCATTCAACAGAGCTAGTTAGTCTACCCTCAGCCAGTAGTGTAACAAAGGGGGGACAACCCCAGTGCTGACCCTGGGAGCAGTGCAAAAATAGCAGTAGCTGTGCTGCTGGTCCAACCAATGCCACACAACCAGCAGCTCAGCCACTTGCACCCAGGGTGCTCAAGTATCCAGTTATCCCTCTGCCTGCAGCAGCACATGAACAAAGATACTCGGCTTATGGTTTAGGATATAGCCTGTACAGAACAGCATAGCATATTCAAAGGCACTGCTGCATGGCATAGAAAGTCTGTGTGTGTAGACAGGCCCATAGCCGGCCTGTGGTATTTTTATCTGCTGCACTACTCAAAGGTAATCCCTACATATATATAATAAGAAAAGGATGGAGTGGAAACTGTACACAAATACATCCTATACTCCTCCTGGGAGAATGCAACTAAACCTCATACACAAGATGGTCTCAAAGGCCAGACTAATTCTGTGTTGGTGGCAGAGCCATACACAAATGTGCTGTTTGCTCTAGAGGAGACATTGCTCAATAACCATGAGGATAAGATTTGTTATTGCCATTTTAATGGAAATATCACAGCACTAGGATTTTCATTTTCCTCATCCAGAATGTTCTCTCTCTCAGGCAGAATGCTACACTGCATATTTGCTGTCAAATCAGTTGAGCATCCTTTTATGACTGGGTGCAGAAGACCATGTTATTTCTTTGCTTGACCTGATTTCTTTCTAACCTTCAATTAATGGAGTTTTGCTGCATTCCCCACTTGTCCAGTCTCTAATACTTTTCATCAGATTTACAAAACAAGTAGCTGTAGTTACAGATTCTAGATAAAAGAAGATGCACTAGCTCTGTAAGAGAAAGGCTTTAGAAGAATCTAAATGCTTCACTCTGCATGTGGCCGGAAAGGCAAGAAGAACCGTTTACAGTTCCACTGTGTCAGATAAGAGGTGATACAAGGTACCCCTTTCCACTGTGTACCTTGGAGCTGTTTATCTTTGGGCCTCCATGGGAGCACAAAAAGAAATGTGGATGCACCAGAATGCAAAGGCAAGTTTATACATTGACTACCCTGCCATTTCAGAGGATGGTGAGAGAATTACAAACTTCGCAGAATTTTTTAGCATAAAGTCTATTTGCCTGAGCTTGGTGCAAGAGAGCATTTAAGCCACTAATTTCATTTTAAACATACTGGCTATGTTACCTGGATCCTTTTTTTGTGTCATCAAGGTAGTTGGTGCCAGATTGGTTAGTTGGAACCATAGCAAAAACAGAGACTTGCTCAGTTGTCCTAAAAGGCAACAATGAGATTAGTGTCAAAAAACACTTTGTAGATTGATGGGGCTTTGAGAACGGGGGCATTATTTTATTAAAGAATGGCATGAATTTAAATCTTCTGTGGCAGACTGACAACCCTATGGTTTTGAGCCTTCTGTATCCCTACAGCAAGTAAAGTCTTGGCAATAACAGCAGCACTTTTTTCATGTCACTGACTCAGTGATCTCAAAGAAACACCTCTACTTTGTGAGTCAGTTGTTCAGTGTCTACCACCAATGAGTCTTTGATGTTTTTAATGAAACTGATCATAAGGCTGGCAATTAGTGCCTTAAGATCATAAGAAAGTAAGGCTGAAAGGGACCTCGTGAGTCATCTAGTCCAGCCCTTTGCTCAAAGCAGGATCATCCCTGACTAGACTAACCCAGCCAAGTGTCTATCCAATTTGCTCTTGAAAATTTCCAAGGATGGAAATTCCATAATTTCTCTATCATGTTCCAATGCTTGACCACCCTCACCATCAGACAGTTCCTCTTACATTCCAAGTTAAATTTCCTGTGCTACATCTTGAGGCCATTGCTCTTAGTCTTTTATGGCTACAAAGAAAAGCCTATCTCCTTCCCCTCTATAATCTTCCTTTAAGTATTTGAAGGCTGTTATCAAATCTACCCTCAGTCTTCTCTTTTTCAGGCTAAGTAACTCTATTTCTTTCAGTCTTTCCTCATAAGTGATCAGAGACTTGCATGGCAAGCCATATAAGGAAAGGCTGAGGGACCTGGGACTCTTCAGCCTGAAAAAGAGAAGGCTGAGAGGGGATGTGGTAGCAGCTTAACGCTACCTCAGGGGCGTACATTAAGGGCTCAGTGAACAACTGTTCACCAAGGCACCCTTGGGGAAAACCAGGAGTAAAGGTCACAAACTCCTAGAAGACTGTTTCAGGCTCAACATTAGGAAAAGCTTCTTCATAGCGAGGGTGTTCAGACTGTGAAATAAGCTCCCTCCAGAGGTGGTGCAATCACCTACCCTGGAAATCCTCAAGAGAAGACTGGACGGTTACCTTGCTGGGGTCACCTGACCCCAGTTGTCTTTCCTGCTTGATGCAGGGGGGCTGGACTCGATGATCTTCCAAGGTCCCTTGCAGCCTCACAATCTATGAAGCTACGAATCTATGAAAGTTTTGTTTCCCAGGCCCCTATTCATTTTTGATGCTCTCTCCAATCTGTCCATATCTGTCTTGAAGTGTAGGGTCAAAAACTTGATGCAAAATTCCAAGTGAGGCCTCACCAGTGCTGAATAGAGTGGAAGAATCACTTCCATTGATTTGCAAGTGACACTCCTATTAACACAACGAAGTACACTGCTGGCCTTTTTTGCAACAACAGCACACTGTTGGCTTATATTCAGCTTATGGTCTACTGTAACCCTTGGGTCCTTCTCTGCAGTATTGCAGCCTAGCCAGTCATTCTCTAGGCTGTATTTATGCATGCAATTATACTGTCTCAAATTCAAGACTTTGCACTTGTCCTTGTTGAATCTCATCTGATTGATTGAGGATCATTTCTCCAGTCTATCCAGGTTATTCTGGATCCTCACCCTGTCCTTCATTGTGTCTGCAACTCCACCCAACTTGGTGTCGTCCACATATTTGCTAAAAATGCACTCAATCATTAATGAAGAAGTTAAACGATACCTGATACAGGACAGAGCCCTGAGGAACCCACTTAATACTTCCTTAAACCTAGACATTGAGCCATTGATGATTACTCATTGAACACAATGATCCAACCAGTTATATATCCACCTTACAGTACTTTTATCTAATCCATATTTTTTTAATTAATGAGAATGTTGTGAGGAAATGGTGTCAAAAGTCTTGCTAAAGTCATCCACTGATCTCCCCCCATTCACATAGCCTGTCACCTTATTATAGAAGGAAATCAGGTTGGTCAGGCAGGATTTGCACCTGCCAAATCTATGCTGGCTGTTCCTGATCACCTTGATCTCCTCTAGATGCTTCACAATAGATTTTTTGAGGACCTGTTCCACAATCTTTCCAGGTATCGAGGTCAGGCTGCTGGGTCTATTTTCAGTCTAGAACTAACGTACCTCCTACTCTCCAAGTCTCCTCCCTAGCATGCTCAACCACATTCCACATCCACCCACCAGTGATATCATTTACCTAAGGAGGCCTCTAGGGAAGGATCCTGGTGGCAGTTACCAGCCACTCTCCCTTGTTATCTCCAGAGAGGCATTTTCTTATCTTGTTTTGAGATACTCTGAATGCTGCCTTATTCTAAAAGAAGCTCCTGAGGAAGCCTACCATCTAGTCCTTCCTGGCATCAGTATGATGACTTCTACCCATTCAAATAAAAATGTTCTAGATAATTGACTGGCAAGGGTATTGAAAAGGAAAAGCCCATGTGGATCTGTCAGTGAGGGAGAGAAGGCAGAGTGCTAATGGATATGAAGAAGATATGCTTCCATGAATTAAATGAAACACCTCTAATATATGCATATTAGATATAGATATAGATAGTGGTATTTCATTTTAATCATGGGAAAAATGTGGATTTGGGGTTACTTTTTCTTAACCAAAAATTGGGGATTTTTTTTAATCAGAGAAAACCAGGATCCCTGTTCCTGACAGTGTAGTAGGGCATGCACAAAACAAATCTACTTTAATTACTGAACACACCAAATGGGATTGGAGGGCCTTTGGACTTTATACCAAAAAAGACAAGATCAAGTAGATTGATATCGAGTAGTTTGAAGGGAAAATCAGTTGGAGCAGGATGCCTGTGTGGGGATTCAGAAATATAGAACTAGTCTATATATTTGTTTACTTATCTTACTTGAACTTTAAACTCATTAATTTCCCCCTTACTCATTTTCATTTTTCCTTGAATGCTACAGTGTTGGTGAGGATTTTCTATATGCTCTTGTTGCTATTTCTGCAATATTAACAATGGAGTTTTGGATACTACATTTCAAATAATGGCTAACAGAACAGAGCAAAAGAGAGATATACTGATCTTGGTAACAGAAATATGGAACCAATCATGTTCCTGTCTCGTTTTTACTAGATTTTTGTTTCAGCTCAGGAATAAGCCAGATGGAGAATAGATTCTAAAGAACATGATGTCATCCCTGTGTTGGTGTACTAAGGCGATGGGTCTATTAGAAATGACTAGCTACACAAAACACACAGACTGTTGTCTTATTTCGCCAAGACATCGCAGGATTCAGGCAGAAGTAGCATGGTTCCCTGCAGCTTTTACTGCTGTAAACATGATGTGCTACAGAGCATAAAGCAAAACCTCATCAATGTAATGAAAGGATTTAAATAGTAAGTGCTGATAATTTTCACAAGGATTTTTCCAATGAAACTCAAAGGCCACTAAGCTCTGACTTTACCAATGGTTGCATTCAGAGAACACAATGACTCTGAGTCCTAACATTGGTTATTTTGCTTGCAGTTTGACTTACTATACTAGACAACCAAGGTCTGGATCTCTGTTAAATGAACCTTCCTAAGTGCTGGACAGTGTTTTACATGCACAGCATGCAGCATAAAGCAGTATCCTCCATTATACCTTAACCATGATTTGGCCAGTCTATTTTTAGGGCTGAGAGAGAATCTCATTCTCTATGTACTTTCAGTATTTACTGAATACTTTCAGTATTCAGAGATTTTCAATTAGGTTTTTGCTTGATTAGGACTTCTGATGTGGACACTTGTATATTAAGAAAAAGATCAAAATTACCTTTCAAACATCTATTATTTTAAAACCTTCTAAATAGAAATACAAAATATAAAATAAATATAATATACTGTAAGTATTCCACATGAAAATTAATCATTACAATTCAGTATCATGAAACAAATAAACTCCATAAGACTTTATAAGGAACCCTAGAAGCACTGGAGAATGATAGAACATCAATAAGCCTTACCTGTACTTTCTTGAGACACCCTGGCCCAGATCTTAAAGGTATTTAAGCAGTTAATTCATATTTAGAAGCCTAAGTCCCATAAAATTCAATGAGACTCAGGCATTTAAATATATTTATAGCTCTAGTCCAAAAATGTTTGCATGTACTGGGGGCAGAGGCTGGACAGGGGAGGGGAGAAGGATCTTTGTTCAGACATTTTTTTAAATAAGTGAAATGAATGCTGTTATATAAGTATACATTTTCAAAATCGAACAAGTAAAGATTGCTATCTCACTGAAAAGCTGTAACTTTTGCTTGCTTGCATTAAGGAAAATATTCCTATGCATAATACTATGTAATGACAAGCCCTTTCAATATCCAGTGAGTGTAAAGGATATTTATCAGTTGTGTCTTACCCTTTTTTATTTTGGTCCACAGATTTCTTTACTTCAATGACATCAACAAGGTCTTGACCTCTGGGAAAATGAGAAATACCTTACTGTAAGTTAAAATATTTGATTTAACTATAATGAGCTAGAAGGATGGATTTACTTTTTTTATAAGGGGGGAAAAATGTGTGCTTTATAAAAGTAAGATAGATTGCTGAATACACTGAAAACACATTCCAAACAGCTTATATTGAGAGTTATTTATGAGTATGCAACATTACTCAAGATATTAATACAGTACTTATTCTAGCTAATAAGCTAATAAGAGAGACTACCATCTAGCCCTTCCTGATATCAATACGAGGACTACTTCCTATTCAAATAAAACTTCCCCAGACAATTGACTGGCAAGGTATAACAGAGAGCCTGGGGCTCTCTGTTCCTTTAAGGGAGGAAGCAGCCTAGCCAGGAAGCACTACAGGCTAGGCAGGACACCAGGGCAACAGGCTAATGGAGCAATTAGCAGGCACCTGCCAGTGGTCTGCTGATCAGAGGTAGGCAGGGCCCTGGGTGCTTATAAGCCCAAGGCTGAGGCTGCCTCAGGGGATTCTCTCCCTAGCAGCTGCAGGGAAAGGAGCTCTGGCCAATGGACAGACCAGGGGTACTAGACTGACCACTTTGCTGCTTGCAGGAAGGCTCAGGCTCGGGGAGCTCACAAGGAGCCAGGCTGGGAGGTGTGCTGGCCCAAGGGTGAAGGAACGTTTGCCCTCTTAAAGGGGCAGGGGGCAATTTCCAATGTTATTCATGTTATATCCCAGAGGCTTGTGTTTCTGTTGTGTTTATACTGGAGGTTTGGGATGAGGCTGTAAGGGGAGGTTTGGAGGCCTCAGTGCCCAGAGGGATGCAACCAGACAGGAGCCAGGGGGCCTGGTGCCGGAGAAGGCGCAGCCACACAGGGGGCTGGGACCCAGCAGACAGGGGCCAGGGGCCTGGTGACGAAAGGGACGAACAAGAGCTAGTGCTTCAAAGCCAGGTCCGATTCAGTGGGCCCAGGCTAAAAGGTCTAGCTAGATTAGAGGAGTGGAGACCAAGGAGGCTGAAGCTCTAACAAAGGGAACAATATCCTTGTAACACCTGTGAAGTATGGGGCATGGTAAAGGGGAGGATTTGGAACCACACAATTAGCCCTTAAAGCTTTGGGTCCCTGGCCAGGCACAGTTAACTGTAGTGGCCCAGCCAGGGGCCTGGGGACCAGTGAGGACCAGTAGGGTGCTGGGGACCCTAACAGGAGTTCAGTGGAACCAGGGCTACACAAACATCTGTGGGCATCCTCCCTATTTATCATTATTCCATCAAGGTATAGCAGGTGAGACAGGTGTGGAAGGTGCCCCAGGGGTGGAGCGAGGCATGATCACGGAGCCCCTAGAGGGCATCACAGTCACCCCGGGACCCCGACGTGTTACTAGAAAGAAAAATCCCAAGTGAACTGGCTGTTAAGGGAAAGAAGGGAGAGTCCTAATGGATTTATTACTTGATTCTGTAGTTCTGACATGAATTCATTGCTTCCAGTATACTCATTTAAGCTGCTTACAGACGTGGGGAAAAAAACGATACTTTACTTTCAGCTCAGTGCACCCCTGCACTGAGCACAGTGGATGCGCAGAAGAGGTACTGCGTTAGTTTGACTTGGCTTGCTCAATGTCTGTATAGATTGAGCATTTCAATAGGGCTTTTTGGCGCTTCAATGGGGCTTTTTGGCACTTTTATCTAATGCTGGTTAAATCAGCTTTATTTAAAAGCATCAAAAAACCCTGCTGAAGCTCCCAATCTATACAGATGCTGGAGAGCCAAGTCAAACTGACACACTTTCTCTTCCAGTAAAGCAATGTTTTGTTTTGTTGTTTTCATGTCTATCAGTAGCCTAAAATGAGTTTATGTAACTGCCAAGACCAAAACAGTTTCCACAATTAAAATGTAACTTCTGTAGATTCATAGATTATAAAACCAGACAGGACCTACGTATATTATCTACTCTGACCTGTATAATTCACTGTAAAATTTCCCTGAATGCTTATTTGAACAGGGCTTTTAGAAAAGCATTTAATCTTAATTTAAAAATTTAGTGATGAATAATCTACCATAGCCATTGGTAAATTGTTCCAAAGGTTAATTATCCTCATTGCTAAAAATTATACTTTAGTCTGAATTTGTCAAGTTTCAACCTCCAGCCTAGGAGTTTCTTATACCTTTGTCTGCTTGACAACAAGCTCTTATTTTCAAATTTCTACTCCCCAGGTAGGTACCTCCAAACTGTAATCAAGTTGCCCCTTAACATTACTTGCATAAACTAAATAAATTGAGCTCATAGTCTCTGCTATTAAAAGGCATGTTTCTTAATCCTTTAATCATTCTTGAGGTTCTTCTCTAAACATTCTTGAGCAGTTGGTGGTGGAACCAGATATAATATTCCAATGGCAGTCACACCCATGCCAAATACTGAGATAATACTACTTACATAATAACTTTCTATTTGTCTATCTAGAAATTAATAGTGGCTGCTCGCACCCAGTTTACCAAAAAATCCAGGCTGCTCTGTTTCGATGATCTGACCTCTTTGTTACAGTATTTACACTTCCCCCAATCTGTGTCACCGGCAAACCATATCAGTAATGATTTATGTTTTATTCCAGGCCATTGATAAATTGATTGTTCCAGGCCATTGACTGTAAATGTGTAAGGTCAAGAAATAATCCCTGTGAGGAAACCCTGTAAAAACACATCTACTTGATGATTCCCCATTTGCAATTAGCCAATTGGCAATTAATTCAATGTGCACCAGGTTGATTTTGTATTGTTCTAGTTTCCTAATCAAAATGTCACATGATACAAAGTCAAATGCCTTACAGAAATCTATTAGATGCAGTTCCTTTGGTTTTGGAAGAATGTTTAACAGTATCTATATATAACTACATTTGATTCCTATCTCTGACAAAAACAGAACATAAGATGCAAATAAAATAAACCAAAAATCAAATTGGCTCTATCAGACCTTTATAATTATGGACGAAATGCTTCTGTTTATTTTAGGATGGTAATGTTTCACGCACCAGGAAAGGGAGAGCTGAGTTATGTGCTAGTTTTCCCTTAATTAAAAAAAACAACCCTTTGGTAATGGAATCCCCTATTAAGATCAAAAAGCAAACGCATTGCAACATACCAATCTTTAACTTAAGAGAAAACAAAATGCAAGCTTGAGAGAGTCCAGAGAAGAGCCACGTGCATGATCAGAGGTCAGGGAAGCAGACCCTACGATGACAGGCTGAGAGCCCTGGGGCTCTTTACCCTGGAAAAGCGCAGGCTCAGGGGTGATCTGATGGCCACCTATAAGTTTATCAGGAGTGACCACCAGTATCTGGGGGAACGTTTGTTCACCAGAGCGCCCCAAGGGATGACGACTAGGTCGAATGGTCATAAACTACTACAAGACCGTTTCAGGCTGGACATAAGGAAGAATTTCTTTACTGTCCGAGCCCCCAAGGTCTGGAACAGCTTGCCACCAGAGGTGGTTCAAGCGCCTACATTGAACACCTTCAAGAGCAAACTGGATGCTTATCTTGCTGGGATCTTGTGACCCCAGCTGACTTCCTGCCCTTTGGGCAGGGGGCTGGACTCGATGATCTTCCGAGGTCCCTTCCAGCCCTATGTCTATGAAATCTATGAAAGTCAAGAAAGAGATACTAAGAAAAAAAGGAATATATTTCCCCCGTCAATCCATTTTTCTAGCACTTTTGCTTATTATTGCAAGGTCAAATACTAACATTAGAGTCATAGAGAATGTCCCAGGGGTACAAGCACGGGGGCTACGCACACCCAGAGAGTAAACCCCAAGAGTAAAGAGTGCTTACTTACTTTAGAGCTCCAGACACCAGACAAGCGCTGCTGACGAAAAAAAACTGCAGTTCATTAGCCACGCTTATATATAGCTGGGAGCAGTGGGTGACATCATGAACGAGCACCAGCCCGTCAGGATAAAAGCTGGCACCAGCTGGGAGCAAGAGAGAGCGGAAGAGGCAGTGGAGGCTGCAGATGCTCTCCCTGCTGGCAGCAATTAGCGCCGGCAGGACAGAGAAGACTGATTGGTCAGGGACGCCTCGAGAGCGACGGCTACAGAGAAGCCCCACGCTGGTCACGGATGGTACCAGCATGTGGGAAGAGACCCTGCTCCAAGAGGAGCAGGAAGAAACACAGAGGATGGTGGACACTCCCCACACTGGACGCTTGCAGCCCGGGCTATAGGAGAAGAATTAACCTAGAGCGAGGTATGGGAAGCCCTCAACTGGCAGAGGGCGGAGCAGCATCGAGGGACATGGCAGGGCACCGGCCCTAGGGTAGAGCCAGTATAATAAGGCAGTTCAGACTCATCTTTCCTTTTTCATACCTGTCTTGTTCCTTTCATTAGCATCCTTGCCTTTTTTCTTCTTTCTGCCCTGTGCCTATTCCTCAGTTGCCTTCTGTTTTATTTTGTTATTCTATTTTATTTACTAGTGACTCTTTGTTGAGGGGTCCGGGCAACAGCCATACAACTGGGACTGCTCACGAGGAGTGGCTGACAACCAGCAGAAAGTACAGGAGATCTGGAGGACAGGGGAACATCCTACGGACCCAGAGTCTATTAAGAAAAGAACAAGACCCGATACCTGAGATCGTGCGACAGGTAAGAGTCATTGAGACCAGAGGGCTGGCCACATCAAGATCAGGTGACCCGGCAGAGGCTGGCATATGGAAGGGGTGTAGGACCTTGAATGGAAGGGGTGGAGCCCCACGAATATCCATCAGGAGGAACAACCCACCTCGAGGGACCACCAACAGGAGACCCCACCACTGAAGAAACACTCAAAGGCATGGCAGGTGAATTCTGGGGTCCTGCCCAGAGTGATTGGGGTCCCTATCAGAGGTTGCATGAAGCCTCCTTGCATCCATCACCAGGCATCCGCGCAAACGTGACGTGCGAACGGATACTTGAACCAAGACAGGCACAGAGAAATAAGGCTGGAAGGGACCTCCAGAGGTTATGTAGTCCATTTCCCTGCCTGAGGCAGGATCATTGCTATGCAAACCATCCCATACAAACCATAATCTAAACTCTGCATAAGACTACCATCAAATCTGACACAACATAGATCTAACACCCTAACCACAGGTAAAGTGGGAGAACCACAGCAACCATTGCCCTGCTTCTATAAAATGTTGTCAACATACACTCAAGAGGTCCCAGGTAGAGGGCCACACCTCCTGCTATAGAGGAAGGCAAAAAAAAACCACAGTCCATACCAATCTGACCATGGGGTAAAATTTCTTCCTGAACCCAAATATGGTGATTGGTCTGACCCTGAGCAGAGGAGCATGACCCTCTAGCCTGAAAATTCTGGCTTTGGTCCCAGCAGAAGCATTGGCACATCCCACAAAGTCCCTGGCCTTGGCTATAGCCAACACCCCCAATGCCTCTGGGAAGGCTTAAAAACATCTTGATGCGTATAGCAGAAGTGCTGCGGGGGAGGGGAGAAGGAGTGGGGACAACCACCAAGGCCCAGAAGCATGTGGAATACCCATGGTAAACCTAAACATACCTATTCCTAGATCATCCCCAACCCGTGGCTGTACAACCTCTTCTTGAACACCTCCAGTCATGGAGAATCCATAACTTTCCTAGGCAGTCTATTCCACTGCCTCACCATTTTAACAGTGAAGAAGTTTTTCCAGATATCCTATGTAAACTTTGCTGCAACTTCAAGCTATTGGTCCACATCCTCCTCTCTGCAGCAAGAGAGAAAAGGTGCTTTCCCTCTTCTTTATGATAGCCTTTCAAGTATTTGAGGACTGCTATCATGTTCCCTCTTAAGTGCCTTTTCCATAAACTGAACAGGCCTAGCTCCTTCAGCCTCTCTTCATATGACTTGCCTTCCAAGCACTTGATCATCTTTGTTGCCCACCTCTGGACTCTCTCTAACTTCTTCACTTCCTTTTTAAAATGTGGAGCCCAGAACTTCACACAATACTCCAGATGAGGCCTAATATGTGCTGAGTAGAGTCACTATCACCTCCCATGTCTAGCACCTAATGTTTCTATTGATGCATCCCAAAACTGCATTCGCCTTTTGTGCAGCTGCACCACAGTGCAGACTTGTACAGAGTCTGGGATCTACCAGGACTCCCAAGTCTGTTTCCATAGTGCTGCCATCCAGCCAGGCATCACCCATTTTACATTTGTGTTTTTGATTACTCCTCCTGAGGTGTAGCACCTTGCATTTGTCCAATTGAACTTCATCCTGTTAGCTCTAGCCCAACTTTCCAATCTGCCAAGATTTGTCTGACCTGGACATCCATCCTCATTGTACAGTATTTCATGGTAAAGTGTGAAACTTGTAAACTATTACTAACAAATACCTCAGGACTTCAGTTTTGAGTTGTGGAAGCATTGAGCAAACTAATTCTATGAAAGGTTTCATCTTGCTAGAACTTGTCACAACCCAAAGTTGTGATTTTTTGTTTGTGTGTGCTTCGGCACTGCTAAATTATGTTCCCGCTAAATTGCAGCTTCCTTGCATGGTGGAGTTCTCTGCTGCAGAAGAGAACCCCAGTGCAACGGAGAATTTCCCGCCAATTTGTAGTTTTCTTTGCATGGTGCATTTCTTTTGCATCTCAGAAATGCACGGTGCAATGGAGTTCAAGCCATTTGTATGAAGATTCGTGCCACATTATTGGCCGATTCTAATATATGCACACGTGGCGGCTAGCGATTGGCTTGCTAGCCATATAAAGAGCTTGGGTGGCTTCCGCCCAAGTTGGAGAGAAATCAATTAGAGAGCGTAAAGATCTCTAAGCACTGTGGATCCTTATGGACCCGACGCATTTCTTAAGAGGGCAACAGAGGTCTAAACAGCCTCTGGCCTCTCCCCGTCGCTGAGCGCAATCCTAGATGTATCCCTTTCCTATATACTAAGGACTCAAACCCACGGAGCTTTAACAACTCCGGGGCCAGAGAACCAAACCGAACCCATGGAGCTTCGACAACTCCGTGGGAAAGAAATTACCAAACCCGCGGAGCCTTAACAACTCTGGGGCCAAAGAACTGAATTTGTCGTAGTCCTCCAATGAGGATTAAGCGGAGCTGCACCTGGAAACTGTTCAGCCTACACCGCGACCATCTTGGGTGTAAGTAAATAATCTTTAAATCAACCATTACGCCTCTGTGACTAATTCTAGCCCGTGCGTGCCTTGCCGCCGTACGGTCTTCTCCGGCCCCGCGTGCCTGGGCTGCTGGCCACAGCCCGCGTGCACAAAGACGGGCCCGGCTCGCCCCCGGCCCACACATGGCGATGAGGATGGGATCAGGAGAGGACACGCTAGAGCTAGAATTGGTTAAGAACTGCCCTTGGCGCGATAACCAACGCCAAGTGAAAAGCTTTGAGGAACTGGAGGCGCATATCGCTTACCACCAGGCGGGAGGAATGGGTGAAAGATTTGTCAACAGACGCCTGTCGCTAAAGGGAGAAGAGGGAGTCTCCGAAGACGGAGCCCCAAGAGAGAGGGAAGTGTATTTGCTCCCTGCGGTGTTCGGGTGTATAATGAGAGACGAGCGGGTCCTGTTCAGGCCCCTCGATATCGTGTCCCTTGCCGGACCCAACCCGGTGGGCGAAACAAACCCGACCTTCACCCGGGAGTGTGCCCGATGCCTACGATATGCTCGGGAGAGTGACGAACTGGAGCCCATCGGCCGGTTCCCTCCCCTCATGGCGGCTAGATTAAGGGGTCGCGAGCTACCATCCGAGCTCCGCAAAGACCTGGAAGTGAAGGAACGAGCCGCAGATGAGAGGGTGGCCCCATGGTATGACAAGGGGGGAGAATGTAGTGCAACATTTCATACTGTAATGAATCTAATGCACAAGAATTTAAGTTTGAAAGCCCAGCTGCAGATGGCTATCCAAGCGGTCAAAGAAGCGGCTGAGAAAAAGGAGCCTGAAACGCCAGTCCAAGATGGCTCCGAGCAAGAGGGAGACCGCGTGGAAGAACCGGAAAAGAAGGGTGGAGCTTCGGAGGAACCCGCGAGAGTTCGGTCAGCGACTCCGCCCATCGACGCAGCGTCGTCGCCGGCAACCCCGCCTAGCGACGCAGCAACGCCCCTACCGACCACACCTTCCTGCCGACGAAGGAGAGAGTCAAGCGGAGGAGTGCATCCACCCCTCCTGCCTGAAGCAGCAACAGCAGCAGTGACTCCCGCGGCAGCAGTTCAGCCTATAACAACATCAACTCCCGAAAGAACAGCTTTCCCTACAACAACAACTGATCGAATTGCTACTGCCTACTATGCTTGCACCAGAGCTGAGTTGCAGGATTTGTGTAGAGCATCAAGAATTCAACCTGAAGAGACTCTAGCTGTATGGTTAGGACGTTTAGTCATGGAACTTGGATCCGACCTGCTGAACCAGGAAGAAGCAAGCTTCCTAGTCAGACAAGCTTCGTGGAGTAGAGGACATGTCACTGACATCGACATGATAACAGTTAATACTCACTGGCCTATTCCACTGCCAGCACTTGTTGCAGGACTAATTAGTCAGAAAGCCCATGTATGGCATGCAGGACGGCCAGAATATACCAGCGCAGAGCATCTAATGCTAACAATCATCGGCGTCTCATACTGTGCCTGGAACCCCAGAGCATGTGTGCTGGGACTAACATCACTCCAGCAAATAAGACCATGGCCTCACCGTCATCTACGAGATCCTGGAACCGTTCCAGTAACCGTTCACAGCCTAGACAGTTGCCTCGAGGTTTATGGGCGGAAAAACATTGTTGTCCTTCGGATTCTGCTCAGTCCAATGGTGAACCAACCTGTGAGTAATCTTCTTTGTCAGTTGTCATGACTGCGTATCCTGATGGAGCCAAGATTGTCTCTTGATCGGGACTGTCGACATCCGACCGGACTTCAAGGCACCAGACGTCGTGAATCCGATCTTCCACCACTGCCACCAAGAACCCTAGAGGAGCGATACATGTTTGGATTTCTCCTACAGCGTTCTGGACTTAACAAGAGGCAGCTTCGGATTTTAGGAGATGCAGGCCAATGGCAATTGGCTTATGAGTTAGGTTTTCGTTATTTAGAAGAGCCAGATGATGGATCCTCAACGATTTCATCCAATTGAGCAATGAAAATTGTTTAAGTTTGTTGAATAAGATTATTAATTTATTTTTTGAGAGTTTTCTGTTTACAGATCCGAGATTCAGAGTGCGTGGCGAAGAGGAGCCCTGAGAGGGATGACATCACCGAAAGAAGTGAGGGCCTGACGTATGACTTCGCCATGACGCCCACTGAAGCCCTGATCGTGCAATTTTGTTATGAATCAGATTATGTATTTGTGTTAATTACTGTTTCTTGATTTTTATGTAACTTAATTCCAGGGCAGCAAATGTTATGTTTGTTTATTTGTTTGTTTGCTTATCTGTTCGTTTGACGACTCACGACAAGGTTCTAGAGTGATGAGTGTATAGCATAATTTAGCTATGCTCTCAGCAAGGGAGGATGTCACAACCCAAAGTTGTGATTTTTTGTTTGTGTGTGCTTCGGCGCTGCTAAATTATGTTCCCGCTAAATTGCAGCTTCCTTGCACGGTAGAGTTCTCTGCTGCAGAAGAGAACCCTGGTGCAACAGAGAATTTCCCGCCAATTTGTAGCTTTTTTTGCATGGTGCATTTCTTTTGCATCTCAGAAATGCACGGTGCAAAGGAGTTCCCGCCATTTGTATGAAGATTCGTGCCACATTATTGGCCGATTCTAATATATGCACACATGGTGGCTAGCGATTGGCTTGCTAGCCGTATAAAAAGCTTGGGTGGCTTCCGCCCAAGTTGGAGAGAAATCAGTTAGAGAGTGTAAAGATCTCTAAGTGCTGTGGATCCTTACGGACCCGACGCATTTCTTAAGAAGGCAACAGAGGTCTAAACAGCCTCTGGCCTCTCCCCATCGCCGAGAGCAATCCTAGACGTATCCCTTTCCTATATACTAAGGATTCCAACCCATGGAGCTTTAACAACTCCGGGGCCAGAGAACCGAACCGAACCCACGGAGCTTTGACAACTCCGTGGGAAAGAAATTACCAAACCCGTGGAGCCTTAACAACTCCGGGGCCAAAGAACCGAATTTGTCGTAGTCCTCCAATGAGGATTTAAGCGGAGCTGCACCTGGAAACTGTCCAGCCTACACCGCAACCATCTTGGGTGTAAGTAAATAATCTTTAAATCAACCATTACGCCTCTGTGACTAATTCTAGCCCGTGCGTGCCTTGCCGCCGTACGGTCCTCTCCGGCCACGCGTGCCCGGGCTGCTGGCCACAGCCCGCATGCGCAAAGAAGGGCCCGGCTCACCCCCGGCCCACACAGAACTCAGATTTTAGACATGCAAACCCAAGTGTTTTGGGTTAACTGCAAACCCAAGTGTGTCCATTGAACAAGAAGATATAAATATTCAATGTCTTTTAGATTTCATAGATTTCATAGACATTAGGGCTGGAAGGGACCTCGGAAGATCGAGTCCAGCCCCCCGCCCAAAGGGCAGGAAGTCAGCTGGGTTCATAGGATCCCAGCAAGATAAGCATCCAGTTTCATCTTGAAGGTGTTCAATGTAGGCGCTTGAACAACCTCCGGTGGCAGGCTGTTCCAGACCTTGGGGGCTCGGACAGTAAAGAAATTCTTCCTTATGTCCAGCCTGAAACGGTCTTGTAGTAGTTTATGACCATTCGACCTAGTCGTCATCCCTTGGGGCGCTCTGGTGAACAAACGTTCCCCTAGATACTGGTGGTCACCCCTGATAAACTTGTAGGTGGCCATCAGATCACCCCTGAGCCTGCGCTTTTCCAGGCTAAAGAGCCCCAGGGCTCTCAGCCTGTCATCGTAGGGTCTGCTTCCCTGACCTCTGATCATGCGCGTGGCTCTTCTCTGGACTCTCTCAAGCTTCTCCACATCCTTTTTGAATTGTGGAGCCCAAAACTGGACGCAGTACTCCAGCTGCGGCCTCACTAAGGCCGAGTACAGGGGGAGAATGACATCCTGGGATGTGCAACACAGGATTTTAAGGGCTATGATAAAGATTTACTAGAATGGATGCAGCACAGAACAGAGGAAGAAGTTGAAAGTTACACGGGTGTGGCAGGGTACCTTTGGTGCCTGCCACTTGAAGAGCAGCAAACAGGCAGCAGATGCCTAATGAGGGCAGCCATTTTGGCCCAGGGATATAAGCTGGGCTACAGTTTGCTGCAGGAAGGAAGGAGGAAACATCAGGTTGAGAGGCTGCTCTGGCCAGAGTAAGGATGTAATGGCAGGGGCTATGGGTAGGAGGTGACCCCTTGTCCTGGGTAAGATGTAAAACTGCACCCTGCCAGGGAAGGCTGGTCTGGTAGGGCTCCTAGTGGTGTGGGAGCCCCCAGGAAATGCCAGGTCAGTTACCTCCCCAGTGAAAGGTGGGTCAGGGAGCCTTAATAAGCCCATCCCCACATCCCTGGTGGTGTTCTAGTAAGCAGGGGGAGCCCAGGGCTCAGTTAAGAAGCCTTGAGTCAGAGTTCAGGCAGATGGAGTGACCTGGGACTGTGCCCGGGCAGTAGGGTTAAGCCTGGGGGGCGTGAGTCAGACCCTGTGTGAGAGGGGTGATGAGTAGAGGGACTCCGTGTGAGAGGGGCAATGAACAGAGCAGCCCATGAGTGTGGGCAAGTGAGGAGGCCCAGTGGGGGCATAGTCCGGTGAGGGGCTAGGAGCAAAATAAGCCTACAGTCGTACAATCGCTCGGTCAATGCTCAGGTGAGGGTAGTGAGAGATACCCAACAGGCTGCACCAGGGCTGACTGAGGTGAGGAGAGCTAAGCCCAAAGCCAGGTGAGGCTGGGCGGCATGAGTGTGGCCCCTGAGAGTGTGCAGAATGAAAGAGGCTGGGTGAGAGCCAGCAGAGTGAGTGGGACGCCTGTGAGAGAGGGGTAGCATGTGAGTGGCCCTCCAGGGCTGTAGGAAAGAGCTACAACTGCGTGCCCAGTTTGCTCTGGCCATAGGCCAGAGAAGGAACGCCAGAGTAACATCAGCAAGGCATGGAACCCATGGAGGAGAGGTCGGAGCAGGTACTAGGTCCTTGTCATCAAGGCGAGTAATGGGTAGCCTCCCACTTTAGTGACAACTCCCTTATTTTTCCATCAAGGTGTGGCAGGAAAGTGAAGCAGGTGGTTACCCCAAGAGCAGGGTGGCTGGCAAAGACCTGATGAGGAGGCCACCCTGTTACAGTGAGAATGGTGTCTTTAACTGCCATTTGATGGTGGCTGCACTGATTGAGTTTAATAGAAAACATCTGTACAACTGCTGTACATTCCCTTCTCTACTGAACTATTCATATTTATTATCTAGTATTTACTGCAGAGTTAAAAATGTATAAGGATGAGTATTCCTTTAATAGCTTAAATCAAGCCAATTCATGGATGTCATCTTTGAACCCAAATGGCTACATTTATTGAAATTAACTGTCACCAAAACAAAACTCATCCTGAAAGTAGCTCCCCAACTACAAACCATTTTAAAATATGTGACAGAGATATCTCAACTTGCCTCTTATCTTTCTGTGCAGCACTGTTTACTGCATTGAGATCATCAAGGTCTTTTCCTCTGTAAAAAAAAATACCATAAAAATAGAATGGTGTTAAAATATTCTGCTGCTTATAAAATTGGATAAAAGTAGAACTGTAAAAATTGAAGAAACCCAGGCAAACATGCATTCTCCAAGAAGTGAATAGTGGACAGCTCAAGTTAACAGTTCACATATAATTATGCTAAACTGTTGGTGATAGTAACAAGAAAATATGTTTAACATTCTCCATTACGAGAGAAAAATTATGTAAGAATTAATTTATTACTTCCAACATAAAGTTCCATTTTCTAGACCTAAATATATTCATACCACTGCATGAGATAAGATCTTTCCTATACATTATATATGACAAGAAAAGAAGCAATAAGCTTCCACAGTGTTAGCTTTAGCATCTTTCCAGCATTAGCTCACAAAGAAATATTTGTGAATATTAAAACTAATTCCTTTAGGACAATTACTTTATAAAAATATATTTTATTATTTAGCTTGATTTCGCTCTACAATCCTATGACAAACGAGGCTTTCTTTAATCTCACTGCTTTTAGTAAAAAAGTAACATGGGTAGAATTGATTTATTTACATTTATACGATTAAACTATTATAGTAATAATTTATGGTAGATTTGATTCTGTACTACTGTTCATACTTTATGTTGGGGTAGTACAGTATTTTCACACCCTATTGGTTAAGATGTTACAGGAAAAACAAACAATATATAACGTTCTATATAGAAAAATTCTAAGTAGCTTAATTTTAATGCAGACCGTTTGTGTTGATTTTCAATTAATGTTTCTTTCTCCAGTGAACTGGAGAATGGAGCAACATATAAAAGCAATCATCTGTAACCCATGCCACAAAAGAATAGACCTTTTTTAGTTTTCAGGTGGAAGGTATAAACAAAAAACAGTAGCTAGCTAGCCAATTATCTCTGAGTATAAACTTGTTTAATTCATTTGATAAAAGTTGTTCCTTGTGGCCAACGAGTTCTTAGTATCGATCATAAGGATTTCACTTGTCTGATTTGTTGACCACATACACAATCAATCCAACAAGAAAACTTGGAACTTAATTGTTAATTGAGTCTGCTCTGCATATGCCTAATTTCAAAAAATCTTAGGTGCTTCCTGCTTTGTTGCACCTCAGTGCCTCATGTATTCTGATCCAAAACACGCCCCTTTAAATTAAAATGTGGACTTTTAAGAGCAGCACCGGTACTCAGGGGTCTACACATAGCCTTAGAATGGTGTTAACTGTACATTTCTCTTCCTTTCTCTCAAACAACGGGGTTATATCCAGGCAATACATTTAATGCATGAACGAATACTACCATATTCAGGAGCCTTTACTGCACATGGCTGTAAGTGCAGAAGTAATTGCATAGCTCCTGTTAAGGCAATAGTTCAGTAGCTTCCATTAGCTCAGTCTGTAGAAATATTTATGGACTACAAGCAAATTCATTTCACTGTATGCACAGCTCACACACAAATCAAAAGCTTTATGAATCAGAGCACTTTGATAACTGGTTAAAATGCCCTGCTGTCTTCAGCTGGCACAACTATAATAATATACAAGTACTTCAAAACTTTATTTAATCCCCCTACAAAATACCTTAGTTTTCTGTGGCAGTTTTAGTGGGGGCCATATAACAGAGAGCCTAAGATTGAGAGGCTTGTAAGACTTGCTCCTTGTGATAGAAATGGGATTTGCTGTGATGAGATTATCATGACTTTGGCTTCTTTAAAGATAAAACAAAACCAGAGCCAGTCACAGTCAATAAATCCAACTACCAATTAGCTAAAATGAAGTGTTTGCTTGAAATAAAAGAAGAGGTAATTGACACATTCCTCAGAAAAGAACAGTGTGATATTGATGGAGAAGTTCAAAGCCTATTATTATTCAATAACATTCATTAGTTTTATTTACTAAGTCAAAACAATTTATAAAATAAAATGTGAGCAGCAAAAATATGAAACACCTGATTATGTTTTAAGAAAAAACAATCATACTTAACAAGTCAAAAGGGAATGCACCTTCTGAGCTCTCTTAGTCAAGAACTTTAAAACACGCAAGCCTTTAACATACAATAAGATTTAAATAGTGCTTGAAATCAAAATCAGCCAAATATTTCTATGATGCATGCAAGACTGCCTCCCAGCTGAGGAAACATAGCTTTTTCTAGCTTACTCATCTGAAGATTCCCCACAGTTTCTATGGTAGACCAGGTACAGCTCTGGACCAACATAGCTCAGTTTTAATTTTCATTCTGGTGGTGTTTAGGTATCACAGCTATGAACTGGTGAATACTAGTAATGAACTAGGTTAATTCATTCTGAAGTTTCTGGACTCTTGCTTCTTTACAAGGCATCTCTATTGTCTGAATTCTGACTGTTTTTATTTTCCCAAAGCTAGAACTGATTTGATAATGGGATTTTTGAATAATAATGCAATAACATTAAATATGTATATGTACACACAGAGAGAGAAAGAATATGAATTGAAATGAGAAATCTAAAAAAACAGTATTTACCCATTTGAAATTAAATTTCAATACTGTCAAAACAAAATTACATATTTTGACTTTTTCCTACCAAAAATTTGAAAGGTAAGATGTTCCTATAAACTACTTTGATTTTATTCTCTGATGGAAAAAAAGTTATGTTGAAAGTTCTTCAACAAGTTCTACCAAAAAATCTATCCTAATTCTGCCTGTACAATATAAGTACTTAGGAATCTAGTGCATATCTATATAGTAAACTGACTGTGGTTGATAGAAACACCCTCAAATATCCCACACAGCTCAGCATACATTTCCAGACCAGATGCAGTCTAGCCATACTTGTGAGGCACTGGGGATGGGATGTCACTTAGCAGGGCTAATTAGCCCACCCTTAGAGGAGTGACGATGCAAACAATACTGTTTCCAGTACAAGTAATAACCCAATCAGAGCTATGTGGCATGTTTTAAGAGGCTGCCACCAGGCACAGTGAGTTGTAGTTTTAAAACAGCTTAAGACCATGAATTTTAGTGAGATTTAGGTCCCTGAGTAACTTGGGCAGTTTTTAAAACTGTACCCAGGATTAATAGCTTATACAAATTATTCATTTAAATTTTCAATTCAGGGTATGTTGGTCCTACCTTGTAGTTCTCTCAGTTGTGCTTCTTCTTTCAGTATCAGCTGGAGATACTGGAGATACCTCCCTATAAAAGATTTGAATACCATTACTATACTCAAATAAAATGCTTTTTATGTATGAATGTCTGTTCCAAGCAAAGCTCTTAATATAAAAGGCAACATACTGAAACATTTCTTGTACTAATTTTGTTAATTAGAAACAGAAAAATGCCAGATTTGAAGGGTTTTTGCCCTGTTTTGTCAAATACTGGATAGCTGGTAGGAAAGCAATACATATAACCAAAACTAGATAAAAAATTAAAGAAATATTCAAGAATAGGCATTTACAAATCACTGTTCTAGCAAGGAGTTAAATACAGTATTTAATAGTAGCATAAAAGTATAACCATAGGATCATAGGAAAGTAGGGCTGAAAGGGACCATATGAGGTCACCAGTCCAGCCACTGCTCAAAGTAGGATCATCCCTGACTAAACCATCTCAGCCAAGCATCTGTCTAAACTGCTCTTGAAAATTTCCAGGGAAGGAGATTCCACAACTTCTCCAGGTAACTTATTCCAGTGCTTGACCACCCTCATAGTTTTTCCTAATCTCCAATTTAAAATTTCTTCTGCTGCAAGCTTGAGTCCATTGCTCCTAGACCTGCCACCTATCTTCTCTCTACTTCCTTCAGGGATTTGAAGACTGTTATCAAATCCCCTGCAACTTCTCTTCTCTAGGCTGAATAACCCATGCTCTTTCTGCCTTTCTTCATAAATCACCAGGGACCCTGGTTTTCTCTGATTTAAAAAAATCCCCAATTTTTGGTTAAAAAAGTAACCCCAAACGAAATAACACTCATATATAGATATAATACATCTATCTATATATGGTGGTGTTTCATTTTAATCATGGAAAAATGTGGATTTGGGGTTGGGTTTTTTTAACCAAAAACTGGGGATATTTTTTTTATCAAAGAAAACCAGGATCCTTGTAAATCACTAATCAGAACTAGTCTTTATTCTTGCTATTCTAGGGTATGTACTGATTTTTCCCCTGAAGTCATGGCATTTCTATGACTGGATGTAGATTCTCACATGGATGACATTTTTCTGTTGACAGGGAAGGATGAAACTGGACTAGACATCTCAGGAAAACTGTCTAGATTTGGAACACTCATTTTACTTCCATGTCCATAAATTTAGATTTGTATTGTAATTTTTTTTTCTGGGTAAAGGTATTCTTGTTTTAACTTAATGTGTATTTCTAGACTGCATCCAGAGATTTCAAATAAGGACACATAAGTTATCTAGCCTAATTTATCCTTTATTCTTCACTAACAATGTTTTGGAAATCTTTATCCTAGAACATTCAGAGCAAAGAGGATAGGCAAAGTGCAGGCTGCAGGGTGGGACATCCTGGAGGAAATGAGGATCTCAGCTAACCAAATGAATGAGGTGCCATTTCTCTAAAGGGAGATAATTACTTTCATCTGGAAAGTCTGACATAAAAATTTAGAAAAACCACAAAAAACCAAATCCCTTCAACTCTTAGACAGTTTCCAACACTTTAAGAGTAATTTCTCTAGGAATGTGTTGTTTATTGGACCATATTAAATGCCAGTATTTCATTAAATGCCATTGGGCCAGTATTTCAATGGAGGAATAGATGTGCTCTGTTCTGTATATGTTAAATAATTGTTCCCTCTTAGACTATTTCATTTGTATTCCCTCCACCCCCGCCAAGGTTTTCTCAATACATTGGGAAACAAGAGAGCATTGATTAGCTTGTGAGGGGGAAATTTCATTTCCTGTCATGAGACATTAACCAAAAATAGGAACCCATTCTATAATTTAAAAAAAAATAATATATACTGCGTGTCCTCACCCTGTCAACTAGTACTATGATTTATAAAGTGCTCAGTTAACAAATCCTAATAAATTAATAGAAATGGTTGTACTTAAATCTTATGATGCGAGAGTATGTGCTGAGTTGCTTTTCATGCGACTGATCTTTCAGGTATACTTTATGGTTCCTATAGAACACCACCTTTTGTCATAAAATGTAATACTGAGAACATATTTATCTATAATATTGCTATGACTTGTTTTACTCTCACACTCATGTAGCATCTGTCTAGCATGATTAAAGTAAGTAATAAATGCTGACTTCTTACAAGCTCCTCTGGTTTGGGTGACTGGCTGGCTCAGAGGATTGGTAATACACTACATATCCTTTTTCTAATCTAGGTCACTGATTCAAATATAGCTCAGGTTAGTAACAAACAGTGTTAGCACTTGAAGGCTGTTATTTATAGGAGGACATAACACTATGACTTCAACTGAACAACTTACACAACTAAGTGGGTGAGTCAGAATTTACATGACCAGACTAATGAATGTTTGCTGTTAGCTTTATCTTAAAATATTCCAGTGCTATCTCATTAGTAGGTGTGTGCGAAGCAGGCCCTATTTGATTCAGATTCAGCCCAAATCAGGGACAGTGATTCGATTAGTTGATTTAGATCGCTGTCCCTGATTTGATTTGGCTGAATCCAAATCTGAAGATTCGATGCTGATTCAGAGAATCAGTGATTCAGACACAGACACAGCTTTAAATGTTTTTCCTACATTACTCAAGGTACCAGCACGGCTTGTGAGCACAGCAATGCTGGGGTGGATGGAGCATCCCACAGGCAGCAAACTCGGAAGTGGACTGGAAGCACACGCACTCCCCAGCAGACCCGGAAGAGGACCGGAAGTGCTTCTCGTCCACTTCCAGGTCTGCTGCCAAGCGCGCTGGGGAGCCCCCCATGCTGCTGTGGGATGCTCCATGTGTCCCAGCATCGCAGCACTCACAAGCCGCCTGGTACCTAGAGGTATGTAAAAAACACATTTAAAGCTGTGTCTATGTCTGAATCACCAAATCTTTCTGAATCTCTCCGAATAGATTCAGGGGGTTCCAATTTAATTCGGAGAGATTAAAGGGTCCCTCCAATTCGATTCAGATTTGGAGATTCAGCCACCGAATCGGGCTGAATCTCCTCCAAATCAAATCAGGGACCAAAGCTTCATGCAGCCCTACTCATCAGTGGTGGAGATGCACTTGGGACAGCAATAGTATAAAGGAGCCACCACCAGTCTTTCACACAACAGGTCTAGATTAGTGTGTAATATCTTTCCTAGATAAAACCATTTATAAGCTCAGTTTAGTTCCCAGTTGAGTTATGCACATGATAAAAATCACTAGCACAACTGACATTTTTATTGGCACTTCTAGCAGAAAGGCAAAGTCTAATCTTATGATCCTTTCAGTCTTAAAGTTGCTTTGTTCATATCAAAATGGAAGTACATTGGAAAGGCATTCTGAAGAAGTTTACTGGCTGCCTGTGTGTGAAACCTCCCCTGTGGATAAATATAGAGTTTCAGTTTCTGAAGCTGACAGAATTGAATTCAAATGATTTAGTTTGCCAAAAATTCTTTAAATATTGATGATGATAAGAACAAAAAGCAGCAGGAAACCTCCAGGGACATACAAAGCAGTTTTGAATAATACAGGCAAGCATAGAGTCCTGAGTATGTTGGAGGGTTCTGTTTCTGATGGATGGACCCTGACACATTCTTCAGATCATTCCTAGGAGTGTTACCTCTAACCTAATATTTTCAAAGCAAGGCCATACATCACTGTAAACATCTGGCCTCAGGATGGCATTTTTATAAGGAGCTCAAAAAGTGGTAAGCCAGACTGCCTAACAGGAGGAAGATTTATTGGCCAGTTTTAGTAAGTATCAAGTATCTGAACTCAGCACTAGGACATGACAGAGATTATTTCAGTGGTACATTAGTACATGCTTCAGGTGCAAAGAATATTTTTTTGCATCCTACATAAAACCTGATAACAGTACAAAGGCATTGGTATTATCAAGGTTGCTGGGTTTGTGATTGTAGTGGTGTTGGTCTAAGGACATAGGCAGACAAGGTTCTTTGAACAGATGTGATATATTTTATAACTAATTGAGTAGTTGGAATAAAGCTCGTGGCAAGCTTTTGGGCACAGTCACCCTTCTTCAGGCAGAGACTCCTTATGCATGAAGAAGGGTGACAGTGCCCAAAAGCTTGTCAAGAACTTTTCCCCCAACTACTTAGTTGGTCTAATAAAAGATATAACATCTACTTAAAGCAACTTATCTGCTCTGGTATTATCAAGGCATTTTATATATATAAAAAGATTTTCTAGTTTACAAAACAGAAAAGATCTCTTATACAAAAAAGCACTAAGCTTTAAGTTACTGATAGTCAGTATGTTCAGTCTCAGCACTAAGGTGCTGAGGACAAATATTGTGTATTACTTCTGTATATTGCCTGACTAAGCATCCACACCCAGTCGAAAGTCCACTCCCCCTATGCATTTTTCTTCCATACCCGAACCAAAATGACATACCCTATAGTCCTTCTACCATCTCTACAATAGTCCCTCTTTGAGCAACAGAAACCCTACACTCCCAATTATTTATCTGCATTTACCACTCAACAGGATCACTCCCAGCTTTCCACTTTGACTTCCTCTATTGTTATATACTACTGTACTCTCTCACCTCTTTGTTGTAAGGCAGGATTGGAGAACTGACAGCAGGTGAAGGATAGAAAGGACTCACTGGGCGTATCTACACATGCACTTTAATGCGCAATAGCCTATTTTACTATGCATTAAAGCAGCATATAAAAACCGTGCTACTACACGAATGCACAGTAAAATAGGCTACTGTGTGTTAAGACTCACCTAAAAAGCATGTGCTTGTGCTACTGCGCATTAGGACAGCCTAATGATCATTTAGTACCTCACATTAGAGGTACTAAATTTAATGTGCATTAGGAAAAGTGCATTAACACACGACTAGATGCATCCACTGAAAGTAAAATATATGGCCTAGTCTGAATAGTGATTCCTACTCTTCCCTGGTTCAGAAACAATCCTACCCATGTGCACAATAATAAAAATGAATTATTCAGTGCCTAGGTGCCATCTAGCTAGTTTCCTAAGGCTTAACATGTTTGCCTAAGAATGATCACAGCCTTCAGACAGCTTTGTAAAACAAGAACAGCCTTAGCAAAGCTTCTTTATTTTCAGCATAAATCATTTTTTGCTTATCTCATCTTACTAAGATCATACTACTCAATGCCTACTTGAAATATCTATTAAGTAATATTTTTAGTGTGTCAGAATATACATATGGTATGACTACCGGACCATAGCACTGGCAAAGTACATGACAGTGCCATTTATATTTCCTTTAAATACTCAGTAAATCTGAGCTCTCTACATGTTGGCTTGCCTTGCAATCTCTGCTGAATTTCTAACCCAGTTCACTCAAGATAAAATACCAATCCTTTCCAGTCCTTCAGCTCCATCAGCTCTATCTGAGTCTCGCTCATTTCAGTGGATAATAGTTCCATAATTCTTGTTTAGATGGTGACAAGGCAGATCACCATCAAAAATCAAAGCACAAATGAATCCTATCTAGACACTCAAGTACATGTAATGTGTTTTCAGTCTTGAAAACAGCTAGATAAAGATTTAAATGTCATAGAAACAGCAGATAACATGCAACAGCACTGTGCCTATAAAAACAACTTAAAGGAAGCATTTCTGTTTTACCAAACAAGCAATGAAGTCCTTCCTAGTGTTTATAACTGATGAGCAATTCAGGAAACAAGCAGTAAAAATGCTCATAAAAGATTATTTCGGTTTGTCTACCTACTTGGCGCCAGACTGTGGCTGATCCTGCTACAGTATATAATGCAGAGATGGGGAAAAAAAGCAAAAAAGATCCTTTCTTCTTTTGCATTTCCTATATCAAAACTAGCTACACTCCCAGCCCATGCATTTTCTGACTATAAGGATTCTACAGATCTAGGGTTACTGGTACTGCTAGTCTCTCTTCAAAGAAGACACATGTATGCAGCCAGAGCTCCTAGCTATCCATACCATGACGGGCAACACCTGATGCATGAATAAGTCTGGCAGAGTCCCATTTCTGGTGTCTGCTGTTCCACAATTTCTAGAGAAATTTTTTTTGTGTTACCACCATTGATTTTCATTCCTGCATAGCCTTGTTACACAACGCCAATAAAATATGCATGAATTTGTGAACAGACAACCTGATTTTATGTCTACAATGCTCAGCAAAATTCTAGATCCGGTTGTCCCAGTATTGACCAGGTCTTATTTTGAGACAGCTTTCTGGGGAGAAGGATAACAGTAATAAGATGTGGCCAACACTTTTTTTTTTAAATAGACTTCCATAGCACCTTTGATTCAGAAAATTGAACAAGCTTGTAGGGTCTGCTGAAGTGACAGTTCTTTTGGGAAGAGGCAGCTATGCGTGGCATTGAGCCAAACACCATTCTTCCTCTTCAAGATTCTTCATGTGCTCATGGAATTGTCTTGGTGGCTCAGTTTGGTAAATCACTGCAGCTGATGGCTGATCTGGTTCAACAAATAATTGTCACATTGACCTTGTTCTCAGTACTGGCTATAACTATCAAGCAGCCTCCATCCCTAGATTGCAACTAACCAACCTATCCACATGGTATGTAAAGCAGGTGGAAAACATCAAATAATAGTGCAGAAGGACATTTGAAATATGTGGACACTTGAAAAGCAGCAGCCAACTGGCCCTATGGTGGACTTTCCAAATTTGTCATAAGAATCAAATACTTTTTGAAGTTGTGCGTTTACAAAACCATAATTATACAGACTTTGTTATGGACCAGTGAAACTTGGGTACTGAAGAAAGTTGAAGAAGCAAGGACTGGTATTTTTTATTCTTATGTCTTGGTCAGTTACTCTACACTGAATGGTAAGATAAGGTCAGTAATGAGAATATCCATAACCCAATCCCAGTAACTATTTTAATCACCACTGATTTGTTTCTAGCCACTTTCTTGGCATGAACATGGTGTTAGGATGGAAAACCAAAGCATTATGAGATGCATTTACAGTGACACAGTTAGTGATCATATGGATGCCAAAAGCTCTAGCTGAACAATAAGATCACAAATGACATACCTAGATTAGGCAGAAGCCAAGTTAAATATCCACTTTATAGCCTAATGAAATCAGAGATGTATATGCTTTCATAAGCAGCAGCTTACTTCATCAGATGTTGTGGATGGACCATAGGAAATAATGCTTCCAAATAGAAGGCAATAATTAGATTTAAAAGGGTAGGGAAAGGAGAGGAAAAAAGGAAAGGACATTGCTCAAAGAGGCAAGGTGTGTCATACTTAGATCAAACATCCCACCAAACCACTTCTAGGTCCTAGCTGGAGACTCATTAAAACAAAAGCCCCTCAGGTCTCGATTCAATCACTATGGAAGCAAGAAAAGGTTGATTACCCCTTGAATGCACTGAAAGCTCAGTAATGAAGCTGAACTAAAATCTTAAAGACATCCCTGTCCCAATAATGTCAGCATAGAAAAGGGCAACTTGATGTTACAACAACAGCAACAGAATGCCAGCTGGAACATCCTAACTCTGAATCAAAAGAACTTCAACCCTGAACATAACAATTAGGTTAGGAGCTGCACTGTACAAAGTTGAACATTACAGACCTTCCTGAGTATTGATCAACTGTCCATGGCCACTTCAACACCTTTGTAACAGACTCTGTTCTGTGTAAATGAGAAAAAAAGGGAGCTAAGGAAAGACTGGCATTTATTCTGAATTAGTGTACATTTTCGTGTCTACCATGATGCTGACTAATCAGTGCCAGTTTATTTTTTTCAATCCACCTAACATCAGCCTTCATTTAAGCCTTGTACCAACAACCAAGGATGAGGAAAGTAAAGAGCTCTGCAGCCAAGTCTGAAAATCCATTTATACCATGCCAAAACCACAGAGCACTGCTTGACTCAAAGAATTTCAGAGCTAAATGTAGAGGAAGTTGTTGTTGATCAGTGTTTTCAGGACATGTGGGCTGGGAAAGATTGCTGAAGAAAGGACAGCAACTCATCTGTTCTGCTATGAAGACAAGGATGACCTTATAAACTCTTTTAACCTTATAGCAAGAAATAATACATTTGGATCACTTCAGATCAGCTCTGCAACAGCAAATTATTTATATTGTCGTATGAAAGAAATGTAAGCCGGCACTTCTAGCTCTAAAACACCACATGTTCTAGAAATGGGATACAAAGGTTTCATTCAACCTAAAGAAAACTAATTTGGGGCCTTATGCCAAGATGCGAAGTTTATCACCAGAAATATTTGTGGTAATTTACAATACAAAAAGCACTCTTGAAAGTCAAAAGCTACTTTTCTCATCCATAATAAGTCTTTTCCACCAGAAAACAGACATAGTGGCAATTTCCAGCATCAGACTGTTTATCCCCACCCATGGATCAGCTAGGTTTTTAGATATCTAATAGCTAAATCCTAGTTGATCTTTTTACGTCTAAGTGGCATTTACAAAGTTGCACATTACCAATCTTTGGCACTTATGCACAGTTTTGATTCCATGTATATTCATTCATCACGTACTTCCCTTCTAAGCACGCTCAGTTGGATGGATTTGGGTTGTGTAAATGCCCAGGGGACACGCAGAACATTAGGTAACTCTTAAAACACAGCTAGTAGGTAGGGAGAAAAGTGGCCCTCTCACCTTTTAAGCTCAATCCTATTTCACCTCCATTCATCTATTTCACCTCCATGCACCTAAGTGAGACATTCATAGATGCTTTTAAGGTAATTTTTGGTGTTTACTCATGGTTCGGATTTTATTTTCACCCATGGCAGAATAAGATTCTCTTTCATGCAAAAATGCCAGAAATAAAATTGATAAGATGATAGTAGAGGAGGAGAGGACTCTTCCTTACTCTCTAGTCCAACAGTCTAGTGGTTACACCATTTGTCCAGACAGAAGGAGATCCTAGTTCTAGCACCCCTTCCTCCAGAGTCGGTTTGACCCTGCGTTTCCCCATTATACCAATACAACCTCTAGCACAGACATAGTTATACTGGTATAAAGGTGTCTTATACTGATATACTGATATAACAGCTCATTTCCTTTCTCCTATAGATAATAGTCATACCAGTATATGGGAGCACTTCTATACCAATACTGTTGTATCCAGCCTAGAAGGGTCATCCTATTTTAACTCAATGGCACGCCTAAAACAGTACAACTTTTGTACATAGACAAACCATGACTTTTTGCAGGCCAAGTTCAGTCCTTCAGGGAAGTTATTCAAAACTTCTCCTTGATAAAAATCCAATGTAGATGCTACCTATCTTAATAAAAGATCCTTCAGCAACTAAACCACAATGCACTTGTCCCTGGCCATGCAGGACAAGTATTGCCATAAGAATCAATACTGCAGAGAAAACTAATTAGCTGCAGAGTAAAGCGTCACCATCTACCCATGTGTTGGTATTAGGGCACAGTAAACTAATTTACACTGCAGTAAGAGAGTACTGTCACTAACAGTACTATCTTATGCCAGGATAATTTACTGTGATTAAATGCAAGGGTAAACACTAACCACAAGTGTAAATTGTGCCCAGTCTGCCCACCACCTGGGGCCAGACTCCTACCTGCTGCCTAGCCACATAGCTCCACACTTTCAGCACCCTTGACCCCCAGCCAGTCCCTCTGCAACCCGATGCCGCGACCTGGAGCCCGGGGATGACCCCCCAGTACTCCCTGCCAGCCTGGGAATGCTCTGCCCCAACTCCAATTGCTGCTGTCCTGGGCACGCATGTAGACATTTCACCCAGGAGTAGTTTACTCTAGTTCAAACTGCTCCAGAGTTTATTGCTTTGCATTAATTGCCTGTGTAGATGCACCCCCGGTTACACTGACTGCTAAGAGTGATCAGAAATCAGCCCTCCGCCCTTTAAGATCAACAGCACATCTTGGAAATATTTCTCTTCTTGCTAGACCACCTTTGCAAGGAGACAGGCATGGCCATGCAAATACAGTGTTCCACCTAAATTTCAACCTGTTAGTTGGTCTAGGGGAAAAAAAAAACTGGATTTTCTCAGCCTTTGAAAAGAACAGGCAGTGTAAGCTTTGCTGCAGAATAATTACAGAAATAAAGATTCAGGGACTGCAGAAGCTATGCAAGAATTGGGGTATGGCAGGAAAATAACTTACAGTAGTCTTATCCAAAAACAAGAAGCTAACAGAAAGTGTGCAGACATAGAAGCCATACCTGGCTGGTCCCAATACCACCTCATGAGTGATAATGGACACCTCATGGGACTGGAAAAAATAAACTTCAGCATTTGCCCACGTACAAAATGCTCACTAAGGAGGATGCAGACTAACTGGAAAGTTAGGATCTCTTCAATACAGAGCTGCCTGGAGCAGGGGTGGGGGAAGAAGGTAGCTGCCCTCCACCCCCCAGAGCCCAGGCTTGACACCAGTGCCCCTTGCCAGCCTGGGGCTGGCACGCAAGGGAGCCTAGAGCTCCCCCTGGCAGCCATATAGTACCACAGCAGGCCACACAGTATCCCTGCCCTGAACTGCTCCCATTAGAAGCAAATTTCCTCCCAACAGCCACACATGTAGATATGCAGTCAGGGAAAGCTTACTGTGCAGTAAGCTTTCTGAGCATTAGCTGCATATGTAGATATACCCCTTTAGACTTATAATCAAGGAGTTTTCCTCACACACTAGCACTCAATTACTTAAATATATGCCATCTCCAGAAAAACTTACCTCAGGACCATAATTCACTAAATGAGCAAGTGCACAGTTATAAATAGCGAGACATACATCAGTGTAGAAAGGTCATATTGCATTGCAAGCATTAAAGCACTGTATTCCACTGTCCATTCCGTTTGTACATACATAGGACACCACCATTTGCAAACACATTCTGGGTAGTAGCAAATCAATGCGAAAAACCAGGTAATGCCCTATTTGTGGCAGCTTCTACCTCCACATTAAAATCATGCAAGCCTTTGCTGTGCTGCTAATTTGCAGTGCTGCAGGGTTTTTTGACATCAGGAGATCCAGGAGATCCTGGTGTCAAAAAACCCACACCTGAAAAAAGCAAGGCAATGCATATGGCAACAACATACACTGCCCAAAACCAGAGCCTGGCCAGCTGGAGCCACACTGGCTGCCAGACAGGCTCTGCATGCTGGATTGCCATGGCTGGAGCCCCGGGAAACCCCCAGGACTCCAGGTGCTGGCTCCAGCCTCCCCTACCCCATCTGAGGTAACTTGCTGCGCACATTCACGAGCATTACCTGGGGATAACTAGCAGTGGCACAACTATGTGCCACTGCTGTCTGTACCTGGGAAAATGCATATGTGCGCTCATCTGGACATGCTCTATGAGTTTAGAGGCTCTAAAAATGAAATGCCAGGAATCAGTGAGAGTGGGGAAAGGCATGTTTTATATCTCACAGGATTTAATATCTGGGGAAAAAAATTACTACTTTATTCCACATTAAATGGGGTGATTCTGGAAATGATGGACAGGCAGCTTGGTAGAAACCATACAGATTTCTGAAATAATGGAATTACACTTTTGAAAAGTGTTTACTTGAGGAGCTTAAATAATGAAGACAATGGAACATTTGCTCAAAATAGGGAATAAAGAATTAGAGCTTCTCTCTCAATGTTTTTGTTTTTTATTCCCTTGATTTTCTTCTCTTGAAATTATCTATGTAACGCACAAAAATGTATAAGCATTTTGTACTGCAAAGGGTTCTAGTTTTATGTTGTTGTAAACACATAGGCAGGAAAGTTCCTTTGTTTAGACCTTTTGTCTAGAACCCACTCTTCTGTGCACTCAGTACCGTAGCAACGAAGTTTGGCGCCCGGGGCAAGCCCACATTGGCAGCCTGCCCCCACAAATTTTGCCCAGGAGTGCACACAGTGTTTCATAGTTTCATAGGTAGGGTCAGAAGAGACCTAAGATGCCCTCCCCCATCCCCATGCTCCCCCGGACGAGCTGCTTGTGGCTCTGTCCCACACCCCACCCTGGCTGGGCAGTGCCTGTTGGTGCCCCTTCACTTCAGTGCCCAGGGCAGTCACCCCTTCTATGGTATTGTGTGTATGGTAAACAAGAAAGCCTGGCTTCTTGTCACATAAGCAGGGCAAAGCAGACCCCTAGCCTAACTGGTCAGTGTTCTTTTTTTCAAATTAACTGGTTAAGAGAAAAGAAAACCTAGAAGCTTGGCAACCCCTGATTGGATACTTGGGGTGATTTCATCCCAGATACAAAGGAAGAGGGAGCTGGAGGGGCTGGAGGGAACCCCAGGGAGGTCCGCCGCTGGAGAAACCAATGTAAAGGAGAACTCTCAGGTACAGGGCAGAGAGAGAATCTGAGTCTGGGACTCCTCTCCTCTCCCTTTCTTTGTCCCTTCTTTGCTTTCCTGGGTTTTAGGTGGAATAATACTGGGTGTGGGGGGAGGGGTTATTAATCTCCGGATCAAACCACCAGGATTAGAGCCTGGTAAAGTGTGGGTCGGGATTTGGAGCCTAGTCCCTGTTCTGCCTGTAGCAGATCTTGTGTCTTAGCCTAGCTGAGTAGTTGAGCTGATCTGCAGTTCAGGCTCATGAACCAGGGTAGGCCTGGTTCCCCTTCTCTTGAGTTTTTATAGATTTTGCACCAGCTGGAGCTGTGGGGTTTGAGACTAGGAATTTTGGGGTGCAGTTGTCCCACAAAGCCACCACGTGAAAATGGAGATCGCTGCTTTACATTTTCCTAGGGAGCAATGAGGGATGTCTGGCACCGCAGAAGCACCTACTAAGGTGCAAACTGGAAGCTGTACTTTGTAGTTGGTAATGTTTTAAATTGCATTTGGGTCCTGGTGTTTTCCTTTGTTTTCCTTGCCTTTGTTTTCTGTAATAAACAGGGATCCTGGTTTTCTCTGATTTAAAAAAATCCCGAAATTTTTGGATTAAAAAAAGTAACCCAAATGTGGATTTTGAGTTACTTTTTAAATCTGAAAAGCAGGATTTTTTTTTTTTTTAATCAGAGAAAACCAAGATCCCTAATAATAAATCTTGCCTCTGTGTTTATACTGCTTGTAGGGAAGGGATTTTGTTTATGTGGGACACCCCAGCCAAATTCAGGGACCCCAGATTTCTGGGTAGTGTCTCTAGCAGCAATGAAAATGTATTGGGTACCCCAAAATTTGTACCCAGCCCATGTTGCTGTCAACTGGTGCCCAGCAGAAGGGTTACATCTACTTTCATACGCATACTGACACACTACTTCAATATCTGCTGACCGTTTGGCATGGTGCCACCTGGTCCACCAAGGCACACACCACTATGAGGGCCCAATGACTCGATACTGAGGTGAAATGGTGGCAGCGGAGGAAGGAGGAAATGACCAACCCAGGACTGTGAATCCCACTGCCCCACGCAACAACGTGCCCCCGTTGCTGAAGAACGCGTGCATCTGGAATTTGGCTCCTCAGTCACCTGAGGACCCATCAAGCCTGATGGATGTCATCCTAAATTTCGAGGGACCGCTGCTTATGGCCAACTAAAATACCTTGCTCAACCCATCTTTACTAAACAGTCTGGAAAACCTATTTAGGTAAATAACCTCCACAGTATGTAATGTATTCCTTCAGGCAGACAGTCACCCTCGTTCAAGGCCAGCCTGAATACCAACATTTTAGGAACTGAGTAAAGCTTTTTATCCTGGTTCTTATTTGGTGACAAAGCACCTTCTCAGATATGCCTAAGAGGGCTGTGTGAAATTTTGCCAGCTGTTTCATTTTGACACTGTTTCAACTCATTTTGAGCTCGAAACAGCAAAATTGAAATGAAACAAAGCACTTTCGAAACAGCCTCAAAACAGAACGAGGTTAGTCAAAACGTTTTGAAATGTTTTGAGTTTTGAAGCAGCCAGAAGCCAGGTGGTGGAAGACAGGGGAGAACCAGGGCTGCACTCCCAGTGGCTCCAGGCTCAGCTAGGCGGGGAGTGCAGTCATGGCTCTCCCCCATCCTCAGGCTGGGCTGCGGGAAGCGGATCACAGCACAGAGGAAGGGAACTGAGTCCCGGCTCAGTTGCCCTCCCCAGCACTGCAATCGGGCTGGAGAAGAGAACTGAGCCCAATTGCTCAGGTCCTCTCCCCAGCCCTACCATTGGGCTGGAGGAGGCAACTCAGCCCAGATGAGCTCAGTTACCCTCCCCAGCATGATCATTGGGCTGGGAAGATGAACAAATGAGCCCAATGGTTGCACTGGGGAGGGGAACTCAGTCCAGCTGGGCTGAGTTTCTTTCCTCAGCCTGATGGTAGCACTCAGCTCAGCCCCAGTTCCCTTCCCCAATCGATCCCAGTGCTGGGGAGGGGAACTGAGCGATGGGGCTCAGTTCCCTTCCCTAGCTCCCCGGTCCCAGGCAGCATCCCTTCCTCATCTGGCAGGCAGATGGGGGCCTGCAACCCCAGGAGGACTGGCACAGCCCCACAGCCCTCCCAGGGTTGGGCCCCGATCTGCCTGCCGGATAAGAGAGGCTGTTTTGAGCTTCCCCATTATAGCCTATGGGTTAAACATTGAAACAGCCTAGAAACAGCATCACTGTTTCGATTAAATGAAATGGAACAGCAGTTTTGAATCAAAATGAAATTCGAAATGAAACGCTGTTCTGTCGAAACCTCGAAACGCAATTCGAAACAGAGCAGTGCTGTTTCACACAGCCCTAAATGCCTAAACAAGTTCCCAAGAACTCCAGGACAGATTACAAGTATCAGAGTAGGTTGTGAATTTTAAGAGTAATTAATATTTGAAAGTATTCTGCTATACACTCATTATCTCCTAACTATTTACAGACTTCATGTAATCTTCAGGGAACCTGGTTTTCTCCAATTTTAAAAAATCCCCAATTTTGGTTTAAAAAAACAATAACCCCAAATCCACATTTTTCTATGATTTAAATGAAACACCACGTATGTACACACACACACACACACACACACACACACACACACACAGAAAGAGAGACAGACAGACAGACAGAGAGGTTTCATTTTAATCATGGAAAAATGTGATTTGGGGTTACTTTTTTAACCAAAAATTGGGGATTTTTTTTAATCAGAGAAAACCAGGATCCCTGGTAATCTTTCATTAGTTTTTGATTCACTCACACAAATTCACCCCTGATTCAATTCAGGGAAGGTATCAAGTTCTGTAAGGATTATATGTAAAGCCATTTTTTTTTTTATCTGAACTTAGATCTTATTGAACTGTGCTTATCCAAGAAAGAGCATGTGTCCTTCCATCTCTGGCTCCCATCTATTCCAACTTCTAAATAAGTTACTGCAGCCCCA
Organism: Alligator mississippiensis; assembly: GCF_030867095.1. Taxonomy (NCBI): domain Eukaryota; kingdom Metazoa; phylum Chordata; order Crocodylia; family Alligatoridae; genus Alligator; species Alligator mississippiensis. The sequence goes on from NC_081824.1 coordinate 386,495,826, forward strand.
GAGTTATTGTAATCTCTGTATGTACTTTGCAGGAGATCAAGGGATCAAGACGCACAAAAACCCAGTGAGAACTTCACTCCCACCTACAACAGGGTCATGTTGGTCACTTGATCCTTGAAATTCTTGTCTATACTTTTGTTTTCTTTGTAACAATAACAATAAGTTACAATTTCACATTTCATAGCTTTTGTCATAATCACTCCTTCACACCTGTACCCTTTCTATGGTGTTAATATATATTTATTTCTTATTTATATTGAAATCATTCAAAGAGATTCATAGTAGCTAGCTAGTTTGTGGGGGAAGGGTCTCCTAGCAGTGCAATATGACATCAAGCCAAAGATCCAAAATGCATTGGTAAGTCCCATTGGTTGTGCAGTATGGAGGGGAGCACATACATGTTAAGGCACTGACTCCAAGACATACTAGGTACCCACAACCCCAATAAAAGATCCCAGCAATTCTCAGGATCAGACACCAACTTCGCACAGCAGTCTATACATAGGTAAAAATTAGCCAATCTAATATTCCTGTACTCCTGTATATAACCACAACCAGATCCTCCACCCTTCACATAGTCTAAAATTTAAAATCCAAACATTATGGTACAGTAGGGGCCAATATTTTTGGCAGGTGTGTTACAAATAAAGTTCCATACCCTCCTCAAGTGTCACTATGACGCCCTTCCTCTGCTCTCTGCTCCCTGCCTTATGTGCATTGTGCTGCCTGCCCCTTCCCCAATCTTCCATATACCACACACAGAAACTGCCTGTGCCACTTGTCACACATGCCACAGGTTGCCCCCCGGTGTTATAGTGGAATGTAGCATGCCAGAAGCAAGAGAGTAGGTGCTATGTAAACCGCAAGAATGTGCCTTAGCCTAAGGTGTGCACTGGTCTAGTTGAGTTCAATGGAAGTTTTGTTAGTTATTTCCATAGGAATAGGTTCAGTCCCTTCCATTGGAAATTGCAAAGTGGAGATAACATTCTTTACCCCTGAGACAGGTAGCACCTTACATCCATTTCAGGTAACCTCCTTTGAAATCATACTCCTGGTAGCACTGACAGATTCCATACAGAAGCCATTACAGCTCTCCTCAAGAAAGGGGATTTGCTACAACATGAAGCCTTTAAGGATGGCATTGAGTTAGCCAAAGAAAGTCAGAAATGGATATTCTGCAAACCTAATCAGTACTATCTCATAGCATATGTGTCTGCTCCAAGATATATGTTGAAGCAAAATGGATTCAATATCTATCCCACCCTCATAAAATTAATATAAATCCACATTTAATCCAGACACATAAAAATAAGTATCTCTGCACTTCTTTTCACCCCCCTGAAAGTCAAGACACATGCATAGTGTCATATTCCAGTCATTTTATATAGGGGTTGATTCATTAAATCTTTTAAAATATCCTTCCAGATCAAGGGTAGGCAAAAGGCAGACCACGGGCCACATGCGTCCCACCAAGCCATTCTATGCAGCCCACCCCCCCCCTCCAAATTTAGAAAATCAATATTTATTTGCCCCTGGCTGCCCCAATGGCTTGCCAAAACTCAGTAAGTGGCCCTCCTCCCAAAATAATTGCCCTCCCCTGCCCCAGATGAAAATCAATCAAACAAGAAAATACGTACCTTTTAAAAATGAATTTTAATATTATAGTTTTGAACCAAAATGTGTATCAGTAAAGGATTTCTTATTTTGGCTAAAACGTTATTTTATTAATCTTCAATGTTACTAGAACAGGTATTTTTCATTTAACTGTTAAATTTCCTTTGTGTGGTATAAATATTCCCAAAGTCTTAGCATTAATATAACATTTTTAAGAGAAAGAAAAAGATGTCTCTCTTGAGAGGTTTATACTGCACTTTGTTGGCTGAAATATAGCATAATTTACAGGTTCATGAAAATGGATCATTAATTGTCACTGAATGCCATCTGAAGCATGAGTGAAATTGAGTACAATTTTACCAGGGATAAAGGGGCAAATTTAGTCCACTATGTAATAAGGCTACTTATAGTTTACATACTGACACAAATAACTGTAGAGCAAGGTTTCCATAGTAACTTGTAGATCAGTCAAATGCTATTTCTATAGCTTTCCACCAGTGGAGGAACTGTAATATAAAGCTTGATATGTTAATGAGAACCACTAGGGGAGGATGAATATGGACTGATTGAGGATAGAGATTAAGTAAGACTTTAACAAGCTTTTATGAGTGAAGAATGACTGTGACTTCCCTAGTTAATACACTGGCATATTTTATTCTGTAAGATCTCTCAGATGTGTTAACAAAAATGTTTTATCGAAGCATTGCTTTCTTCCTAGAGAATTGCCCTGCCAGACATCTTGGGGGTGTTTCCTTCATTATTTTATACTATCCTAATGTACTAAGGGGGTTGAAGGATTAAAAAGGAATGTTTTGTAGCTTTAGATTCCACCAAATTATACTTTGTAAATCAGATCAAGAAAATTGATTTCATTAAAAAGGACTTTAAAATCTGTAGCCTTTTATATTTCCAATTAAAAACAGCAAACGTGTGTCACTGTAATTCAGTACATAACTAAAATTGGCTTTATTGTAATTAATTCACATTAATAGCTAAATAGCTGAATTGCATAGCCAAGGCATCATATCAATAAAGGGCACAAAATCAAGCACTGTTGTTACTGACTGCAGTGGAAAATATACCACTTCCATTTTGACAGAACCTCACAATTTCCCTGGATTTCAGTAATCAGTATTTCCACAAGCATTCTTCATCAACAATTTTGTCATATGTTAATATTATTCTGAAAACCTTTCCATGACCATTTTTATCCAGGCTGTAACTCTTACCAGGAGAGTAAATATATCTGTTAAAACCATTTTTTTTATTTCATCACATTACTCTTCTGCCTCAAGCACTGACAATACTCTGTATCAACATGGCAGTTCTACCTATGTAGCACTATGAAGGCATGTATTAAATCTCCATTGTGTCACTATCTTATATGTGGAGAAATAAAAGCACAAAGACCTTGTTTACGGTGCACAACGCAGTGCAGTATATAGAGATACCCAAGCTAGCTAGTTCTAGGCTGCGGAATACACTAAATAACCAGATTTACCTAACTGAACTTAAGGCAACCCCCCGGCAAATTATAAATGTGTTATACTTTTCTATGTATAGAATCTAATTATCAGAGTCACCTTAAATTTGTTTCCCCATCAGTGAAGCAGTGGCAGGAGGTAGGCAGTGGGTGGTAGGTGATAGTGGGGCAGGTTGTGGGGAGGTGGTATGGGGGCATGTGATGGGGAAGGCAGTGGCAGGGGGGAAGCAGTGGTGGGGCAAGCAATTGGGGCAGGTGTGGGGGGTGACAGTTGCATGGTAGGGTCAAGCAGCCTGGCCCTTTCTCCTTAGTTTCCCACCCCCAGCCCCTCCCTGCTGCCTGCCTTCCCCAATGCCTGCAAGCCTCCTACCCCACATTGTCTCCCACTCCCTGCAGGCTTCCCTACCACTTATCCTCCAGCTCCAGCAGGCTCTGGCTCTGCTCTAGCCTGGATCACAGAGCACATGCTTGCTCCAGCCCCAGCCCAGCATGGTAGCAGTCTCAATGGTGGCAGCAATTCCAGCCCAGGCTCTGGAGCCTGACTGAAGCTGCCACTGCTGCATAGTCTGTTACCAAACTGGGCTGGAGCCAGAGCAGTCAGGCTCCATGCCATGGACTGGAGCAGGGGCAAAGCCTGCCAGAGCCAGAGGGTAAGTGGTGGAGTGGGGGAAGGAGGAGGGGTGGGTAGGCAAGCAGGGTGGGCAGGGCCAAGGCTTCAGGGGCTTGCAAGAGGCAGACAGCAGCTGTGGCTCCAGTCCTGACCCCAGGTTGAGGCCAGAGCCACAGCAGTCACCTCATACTTGAATCTAAGACAAGGGTCTTTCTCCCCCTCCACCCAAGTTAAATGAGGGGGAAAAATCTCATCTTGGATTTGAGTAAATATGGTAGCTCCTACTGACCAGAGGCATAACAGTGCAGCTGGGTGCCAGGGGCACTAGTGACACACAGGTGCCGCCATACTGCTAGTATGACACTGTGGCTACAACATCAGTGTTTTCCCCCCATTCTCCCCACACCCAAGTACGCAAAATAGGGTGGCTGCCCTAGTCTCCCTTAGTTACACTCTGGATATTGAGCTCTAAGGTACCATAACTATACTTCAAGCTTCAAGTACCCAAGCTAGCTCATTTAGCCTACAGTGCAGACATACCCAAAGATGTGCAATGTCTGCTGCAAAGTAATACATCAAATCAGTGGAAGAACCAGGATTAGAACTCAGTTCTAGCTTCTAGTTCCTTGGTTTGACCATCTACAGTACCAAAGTAACCCACCAAATATTCCAGTCTAAGAGATCTAGTACAGTATATTACACATATTGCTACATCAACAATTAATGTCGTTATATCATGTCAAAAATTTTGATTATATCTGCTTGTAATACCTTGTAGTAGTTTGCTCTTCCACAGAAGTTGTTGACCTTTGAGATGTAATTTGTTCTGATGAACTGATAGTCCTGCAAGGCAATGTTATATATGTATTTAATGAGTCAGTAAATTTGTATAAATAATTCAGTGCATATACATGAGTAATAATTGTACTAATCGATTTATCTCCCTACCCAGTAGGGAGTTAGTATTTGGAGCAATATCTTCCACAGATTTTGTTTAATTATATGTATACCCAAAAAGCACAACATATTTCTTTGCCTGTCACTGCTGTGACCCATGTAGTGTTATTAATAGCTGGTGTCTCTAGATTGATTGTTTTAGCATGGGTAATACGTTTTGGTTTGTTTAAGGCTCAAAGTGGTTTTACTAAAAGGTTTATGAAGTGTTTTTCTATATGATAAATATTGCACAAGCAGAGTGAACTTGAGGTTTGTTAATAGTATATGTTTCTAATCCCCAACATCACAATTATAATAATTAGCAAACTAAAGCCCTTCTACTGCAATCACTATACACTTAAGTAAGTTTATTCCCATGAGTAATTCCCCCTGGGGCACGTCCCCATGAGCAAGAATGTGCATCCCCCAGGGACAACTAGCAGCAATACACATTTGTGCTGCTGCTGGTTGTCCCTGGGGAATGCCCCTGTATGCATGCTCTGGAGTACAGCAAGTTGCCCTGAGTGGGGGTAAAGGAACCAGAGGCCAGCACCTGGGCTGGCCCCAACAGCTTACATGGGGTCCTGAGGGCCTCATAGGGCTCCAGAAGCAGCAATCTGGGCACATGGAGCCTGGCTGGCAGCCAGAGCATGGCTCTTGCTGACCAGGCTCTGGTTTTGGGCTGTGCATGCTGCCACCACGTGCCACTTTTCTGACATAGCAAATTAGCAGCGGAGTGAACTCCTGCATGTGCAGTGCATGTGGTATCCCACTACGTTCAGATCCAAAGAGAATGCTCATTTTTGCGCTCTAGCTGTCTTTAAAGAGCAGCCCTGACAGTTTTAAATGTCTGATGAATACCAAATTACTCCTCACTGTCAGGGGGCAATGGACCACTCTCTTATCTTTTTAGAAGATAGTCAGGTGTCACAATGATAAGCTCAGGATATACAGACAATCTTTTCCTTAGAGTTGAGAAGTATGCATTCTGCTCTGCTACTCTCAGCCATGCTGTGGAAGTGCTGTTTAGGCCCTTCCATATCTATTTGTTTCTCACCCACAGCTTGCTCCGCTCTATGGCCTTCCTGCAGCAAACCTTGATCAAACTAAGACGCTCTCCTTTGTTGGCTATTATTAGCTCTCACACAGTTCGGCACTTAAAATAGCAGTTAGATCATCAAAGCACTTTGCAAAGATGAATTAACTAATTAATTATTTCACTACATCCTCTTTTTGGCTAAGTGCAGGGTGACACCACCAGTGTAGGTGCTCCAGGAGTAGACTGCATCACAAATGCCTCACAAAGGACAATGCCTACACTGTGGGGCAACTATGTATGTGATTTGTATTGTGGGAGAAAAGGACTGAAAGAAAAATAAATGGAAGAGGATGTGGTGCACTAGGGCAGGGGAAACCAGCATGAGGGGGAAACTGGAGAGATTGCCAAGTAATAGAATAATATCATTCTTGTCCCAAAGAGGTGACATTCCTCATTCCTCCCTTACCATACTCAATTATTAGTGGTTTCTGGTGGGAAGACATTACCAGTCATCGTAAAACATCAACTGCTAGATTTGTAATGAGTATTGATTTTGAATCTTGGCTAAAACAGATGGCCAGAAGTGATCTAAGGACAAGGTTAAACAAAACTGCAGAATGTATATCTTCATCTTGCTTGATTCAAACAATGGTTCTACAGTACATAATGTAACACACTTAAAAACTATTATATACCTGCCATATTTAGGCAGGTAAAAATCTCACATAACCTTTAAAGAATAGATTTTGTTATGAAAGAAAAGCACATTGTCATGTGAAGTTTAATATTATTTCAGCTCTTCTTTTGCCAATAGACTCTACTGTAGACAGCTGAAATTACTGTAGTGGATTTAAACAGATATGGGAATGACAATGATAGAAAGTTAAAGGAACAAGCCAGACGGACAAAGGTAGGAATTTCCCCTTAAAGTGCTATAAACTATTAACATATAAGGCAACATATTACAGGCACAATAATGTCGCCTCCTCTGTAAAAGAAGGCAAAATTAAGTGGGGAGCCTTTCCTTTCACCAAGCAAGTGACAGGATGCAATCATTACCTAGGACACAAGAATGCACTGACAGATCAGCTGAGAAAATGTTCAAGTCTGTACCTTACACCTCCAAAAGTACATAATCTACAGGTTAGAAAGCTGTATTAACTAAGGTTATATTAACTAGTATATGTGCTCTCCTAGGAAAAAGTACCAAATGGCAGATGATGGACAAGCCTGCTGCTTTTACTGAGAGAAGCAACAAAATTCCCATCACAGCAGGGAGCTCAACCCTCTGGCGAAAAGAACATAAAGAACAACTAAATTCCCACCTCAGTATGGAGCCCCGCCCCCCGCCACCTGGAAAACTGTAATAAACCAGAAAAGAATACTACATTTCTCCTTTCCCATAACAGTCTACAATAAGATTTGACTTAGATACCCTACATCACAAGTGAAAAAATAAATCCTATAGAAAGGTATGATATGTATGAAATTATATATTACATAGGGTGCATCCACACATGCCATTAAAGCAATGTGATAAATTCCAGCGCAGTTCACGCTGAAGTAAACTACTTCTGGAAACAACATTTCCACATGTGCCCAGGACTGCAACAGTTTGAGTCTGGGCTGGCAGCAGGGTCAGGGGATCAGCCCAGAGCTCAGGGTGATGGCATCAGGGAGTGGAGGGACTGGCTGTGGCACAAGAGCACCCAAAGAGCAGAGCCATGTGGCTAGGCAGCAGACAGGGGTCTGGCTGCCTGGTACCTGGGCTGACCAGGAGCAATGTATGTTCAGGTCAGCATTTGCATCTGCATTAAAGCACAGTTATTTTTGCCACCATAAGCTAAAACTGTCTGTGGCAGTATTATCTTAAGGTGGTGAAAATTAGTTTGCTGCGATCTAATAGCGTTGTACATGTAGACTGTGATGCTTTACACCATAGCAAGTTAGTCTACTGCACAGTAAAGGCACATCTACACATGTAGATTATCCTTTTCCATTGACTCCACTTTATTTTCAGAAGATTCCAGTGCAATTCCAAGTTCAACACAGGAAAAAAGAGAGTCCCAAGCTGTGCATACATGCCAAAAATACAATTCCATGCCTCTAGACATGCTATTTAGACATAAAAAGCAAAACAGGAATTAGCCTAGTGTGTCCACTCCTTGTTTACATTGGAAAGGCTAGGTTACATGTGTTCAAGCCACCAGTGAATAAAATGTAAGAAAAATATAAAGTAACATAATCATTCAGGGGAGAAAAAGCCAGGTTCCAAATTACTTTGTAAACCATACCCTCAAGAAAGCACCTAATCTGCATCCCATTTCCATTTTGAAGCATTATCATTTGCAAAATACTTCAAATAATACTCCAGGATATCACAGGAAGGAACTCTACTACAATATAGAAAGACTGAAGAATAAACACTTGAACAGTATGCTTCAGAATGAATCATTAAGCATTAAGTTCATTCCTACCGTTTAGTATCAGTAGTTCTTGTGGTAGCCGTATTTGGTAGGGTCTGATCCTGCCTGTATAAAAACAAAAATGGTTCTTTTTAAAGAAGAAAATTCATTTCTGAATCCAGAAGTTCAGCAGAATACTGAAAATGTGGGGAATGTCTTTCATGAGATGGCTATACCTCCACAGTTAAAATTGTATAGACCTTCCCAATAAATGCCAGGTTTTATCTTACCAACTTCCAACAGCTCTTTCAAAACAAAACCAAAGCAGCTGAAATGTATCAGGCATCCTTCCATGACAGATATTTTTTTAAGTTTTTGTTGAGTGAAAAATGGCTATTTCAAATCACCCAGGTACACATTTTTGACAACATGAATTTAATAAAAAGCTTTCTACCTTTCTTACTATTGCCCTTTTTAAATTTTACCTAGAAACCCAAAGTGGTCTCATATAGACAGTGATCCCTGTGTAGTAGGCCAGCATAATCTTTATGCAACACCAAACTAAACCCTTTTTAAAGAATTCATTGTGTGTCTTACTGTGCAGGGATGAATTTTTATTTTTTATCCCATATCCTATTCTCTCTCTAAACTGTTCCTTTCATCTTTAAAGGTACTTACACAGTCTTCAGTCATCTCAAACACTAAGTGCAAATCTTCTTTACCCTGCTCTAGCCCCTGGAAAATTGTTAACTGATCTAGTTTCATAAAAAATACCTTCATCTTAGCCTTACGTGTGTTCATTACAAAAAGTGAGGAAGAGGAGAACCTACCCCATCTTTTGCCTAATAGCTTAGTGGTTGCCTGGAAGTAGGAGGCCAGGTTAATACATTTTGCATTAAATAGTCATTGGATAAAATGCATAAATCGCACTAGGAACAGGGAGCAGAACCCTTCCTCCTCCTGCTTGCCTGGATTTCAGCAGTAGATTCATAGATTCATAGATTCATAGATGTTAGGTTTGGAAGGGACCTCAATAGATCATCAAGTCCGACCCCCTGCATAGGCAGGAAAGAGTGCTGGGTCTAGATGACCCCAGCTAGATGGTTATCTAACCTCCTCTTGAAGACCCCCAGAGTAGGGGAGAGCACCACCTCCCTTGGGAGCCCGTTCCAGACCTTGGCCACTCTAACTGTGAAGAAGTTCTTCCTAATGTCCAATCTAAATCTGCTCTCTGCTAGCTTGTGGCCATTATTTCTTGTAACCCCCAGGGGCGCCTTGGTGAATAAATACTCACCAATTCCCTTCTGTGCCCCTGTGATGAACTTATAGGCAGCCACAAGGTCACCTCTCAACCTTCTCTTGCGGAGGCTGAAAAGGTCCAGTTTCTCTAGTCTCTCCTTGTATGGCTTGGTCTGCAGGCCCTTAACCATACGAGTGGCCCTTCTCTGGACCCTCTCCAGGTTATCCGCATCCCTCTTGAATTGCGGCGCCCAGAATTGCACGCAGTACTCCAACTGCAGTCTGACCAGCGCCCGATAGAGGGGAAGTATCACCTCCTTGGACCTCTTCATCATGCATCTGCTGATGCATGATAAAGTGCCATTGGCTTTTCTGATGGCTTCATCACACTGCCGGTTCATGTTCATCTTGGAGTCCACTAGGACTCCAAGATCCCTTTCCACTTCCGTGCCACCCAGCAGGTCATTCCCTAGGCTGTAGGTGTGCTGGACATTTTTCCTCCCTAGGTGCAGCACTTTGCATTTCTCCTTGTTGAACTGCATTCTGTTGTTTTCTGCCTACTTGTCCAACCTGTCCAGGTCTGCTTGCAGCTGTTCCCTGCCCTCCGGTGTGTCCACCTCTCCCCATAGCTTTGTGTCATCTGCAAACTTGAACAGAGTACATTTCACTCCCTCGTCTAAGTTGCTGATGAAGACATTAAAGAGTATTGGTCCAAGGACCAAGCCCTGCGGGACGCCACTGCCCACACCCTTCCAGGTCGAAGCCGACCCATCCACCACGACTCTCTGGGTGCGACCTTCCAGCCAATTTGCCACCCACCGGACTGTGTAGTCATCCAAGTCACAGTCTCTTAACTTGTTCACCAGTATGGGGTGGGATACCGTATCGAAGGCCTTCCTGAAGTCTAAGTATATGACATCCACCCCTCCTCCTGTGTCCAGGCATTTCGTAACCTGGTCATAAAAAGAGACTAGATTGGCCAGGCACAATCTGCCTGCCACGAACCCGTGCTGGTTTTCCCTCAGCATAATTTGTCCTGCCGGGCTCTCGCATATGTGAGTCTTGATAATTTTTTCAAAGACTTTGCCTAGGATGGAGGTGAGACTGACTGGCCTATAGTTGCCCGGGTCCTCCTTCCTCCCCTTCTTGAAAATGGGGACCACATTGGCCCTTTTCCAGTCCTCCGGGACTTGGCCTGTGCGCCACAAGCGTTCAAATATTCCCGCCAGTTGCTCTGCAATGATGTCGGCTAGTGCCTTCAGCACCCTCGGATGGAGCTTATCCAGGCCTGCTGACTTAAAGGCATCCAGTTCTTCCAAGTGACTCTGCACCATCTCAGGGTCTACGCATGGAAGTCTGGTGCCTTGCTGCTACCTCTCTACAACCCCAGTGAGAGACTTGTCGTGCCCCTCGGTTAGGAACACTGAGGCAAAGAACTCATTGAGGAGTTCAGCCTTGTCCCCCCTGTCCGTCACCAATTGTTTCTGCCCATTTAGCAGGGGTCCTATTCCTCCCTGGGCCTTCCTTTTACTCCCTATATATCTAAAAACAATTTCTTGTTGTCCTTTACTTGGGATGCCACAGTAGGAGCACTGAGGCTAAATGCAGACGTTCAGAAAGCCCCTAGCGGAAGCACTGTAACTATTGCACTTTACTTAAAGTGGTATAAGTTAAAGCAGAAGTGAACCGAATAGACGTTCACTGTTGTGTGGGGGAGGGGGCTTGAAGCCTGCCCACACGAGCTGAGGCCAGGCTGGGGGTGCTCTGGCATGCCTCCCAGGAGGCTGCCAGAGCAGCCCTTCTCTGTAGCCCTGCCCCCTCTGCCAGCTGGCAACTGTCAGCAGTGGCTGGGAGAGAGGGGGAGAAATGGAGCCCCTATGCCACACAGGCCTCCTCCCCCCCAGATTCTTGGCTCGGGTCTTGGGGGGCAGGGAGGGGGCTGAGTTGGGTCTGCACAGTCAGGTGGGGCTCCCTCCCTACTGGCCCCAGCCTCCTGACAGCTGAATCCAGGAGCTGCAGCATGAGGCTGCCTAGCCTGGCTTTTCTCCATGTTGGGAACTGGAGGTAGGTGAACAGACCCCCCTGCCACAAGAACCTGTCCCTCTTCCCTCCCCCCCTCCTCAAGACCCAACCTAGCAATCTAGAGGGAGCCTGCATGGCACGGGGACTCCATTCCCCCAACTCCCTACCCAGCTGTGCAGACAGGAGATGGAGCCTTTTCTGTCTCCTCTGTGATAGCCCAGGGGCAAGACTGAGCTGCTGCTCACCAGGAGCAGATAAGCACTGGCCAAGGCTAGCCAGCCACCCAGGAGGGGATCCTGGGATGCCAGGGGAATACGACTTACCTTGACTCATGGTGGGAGAGTACAGACAGTTGATAAAGTGCTTTAACCTAAAGCACTTTAGTTGGATACTACATCCATCCAGTGCTAACTTAGATTGGGATTCACCATTTTTAAGTGTTTTATGTGCTGTGAACATCTGTTCTGTTATAGCTGTAAAGTACTTTCTGCACACTTAATGTGCAATAAGTGTAATGTCTGTATTTAGTCTGAAAGAACAACACAGAAAGTCTCCATGCTCTCAGTTTCTGTGGCCACCTCTACCTCAGCCTGCAGCAGCTGGGAAGATAAATTACAGGAAAAGTCCTGCTCAGCCCTACAGTCCCACCACAAAGGATTCTAGGTGCAGACAGAATATTTTAACAATTTAGGTATCAAACTCTGAAAAGTCTCTATAAAGTATGCATGAAGTGAGATTTTTCCAAGCGTTACAATTAAAATAAATTAGGGTGGCTTTACAACAAAACAGCAAGCAACACATCCCAGACAGTAAAAGGATTTTCCCCTCCCCCTCATACACACAGTTACCAAATTCCAAGACTGTGCTTAAAAAGCATTGAAAGACATTTTTAACATGGGCAAAGCACTCATTTCCAACCTAAGCTTGAAAAATGGACTAATTGTATTTGCTGAATTCATTAAAAAAAAAAACAAGTATATCAGCTCAAAATAAATACCTGGCCTGAAAAATTTCAGCAGAAATATTTCAAGTATAAGCAACTGAAAACTGGGTCACATAACTGAAGTGTCAGGCGATCTGTATAATCTATAATACATGCAGCTAAACAAACACATTAATATTAAAGTTACAAGTACATTTCTAGCTATCATACTATCCTTCCTTATTCATGCCCATCTTACACAAATCATGTTTTTGTCACCAAAAGGTAATGTACCCCTCACTGAAGTCTGCCAAGGATGGGATAGCTCCTGCCCCATTGGGAGCAGGGGGTCAGGCTAGAACCAGAGCCTTTCCCTTTCAGGGCAGCATCCATCTCACTGACCTACTCAAAATAAAGATGGTTAGTTCTCTGTCTATTATGCGCAGGTCAGGTGTCTAGCTCAAGGCTCTTCAATTTCTAAGTGACCAGGGGCCACACACTACACAGTCTACACCACATGTGACATGGGCTGCACCTGTGCAGAGCATGAGCTCATTGGGCTGCATGTCATGCAGGTATCTCCCTGCTGTACCACACTGCATGGATGCCCCAGCTCCCAAGATTGCCTCTTATCTCTAGGGTCCACCACTCCACTGGACAGTCCCACCCCTAAGGTGGGAGCAGAAAACAGAAGATGGAGGAGGGAGCCAGAGCCTAGAGACCCTGGTTACTGCTGCAGTCAGAGCAATGGGAGAGCAGTGGTTGGGTAAGAGCCTAGGGTCTGCCAATTAACCAAGGGCTACAAGTTAGACAGCCCTGTTCTAGTTGCATATTTCAACCAGACCTCAAAAAGGAACCATCATCTTAATTTTTGCAGAAGGTATCTATTACATTTTCCCCTTTCAAAATCTGGGCCAGGAGGCAATGGTAGAATATCCTGTATTTAACATGGGATATATGGGAGGAACAGGTTCCCATAACAGAACATAATATAAAATACCAGTTGAAATTCCAAAGGGGATTTGGAACCCCTAGACACCTTTGTTAAGAGGAATCTCTTTAATGCTTAGCCAGCCCAGAAATGGCCTATGACAAATATGAGTCATGTGTACCCAAGGGTGGATCCAGGGGGATGCTGTGGTGCAGTTGTGTCTCTCTTGGGCTTTGCTGTACATGCCCAGTGAGCTCTCTGAGCTCAACATCTGATCTGCACAGAGCTCTGCATGCAGTGAGCTCTCTGAGCTCCCCAGCTGGTCAGATTCGTTCCTGCCAGATCTCCACCTACACACCAAGCATATAAAGCCCAGGACATACCTGCAATAACACCAGAGTTCACTGCATGCAGAGCTGTGCCAGAACCCAGGCTGATCAGCAGGGATCCTGGTTTTCTCTGATAAAAAAAATCCCCAATTTTTGGATTAGAGCAAGTAACCCAAAATCCAGATTGTTCCATGATTAAAATGAAACACCAATATATACCTATCTATATGGATAGGTCAATGATCTATATAGATAGGTATATATTAGTAGTGTTTCATTTTAATCATGGAACAATGTGGATTTTAGGTGTGGGTTTTTTTAACTGAAAATTGGGGATTTTTTTTTTAATCAGAGAAAACCAGGATCCAAGCAAGCCAAAACAATGAGTCTGGAAGAATCTTCATGTACTCCCCAAGAAAATAGGTAAGGCTGAAAAGCAAGAACCCTGTGCTATGCTAGATCTATGTATAGTTGATGAGTCCCATATTGCAATCACCAATGTATAGCACAATGGTATTAGTCCTAAATGAGAAAAGACCAGCCAGTTCTGCAGAGGTTTTAGGAAGGTCAGCAGTTTTTCTAAACTCAATGTGAACTCTATGCCCTGAATACATGACTGGACAAAAAAGATTCGTTTTCACAGTAGACCTCAGAAAGCAGCATTGACAGATCCTACTCGCACCAGAATTTTGTGAACAGGCAGCTTTTTACACTCTCTTCAGATAATACCAGTTTTGGTCTATGTGGTTTGGTCTCAACAAACCACACACAGCCTTCTAGCAGCCAATGCATCAGGATCACTAGCCACACAGTACTGCCTTACTTGGATGATGTGGTCATCTAGAGCTAGTACTCATAGGCCTATCTAAAACAAGTCACTCCAAGCTCCTGATCCATGTAGGAAATTGGACTGACAGCAAAACTGGTACATGTAAAATACAAAAGGAGGAATTCGTAAGATTCATACGATACACGTTCAAGAAGGACACAGTCCAGCCCCTTTCTGATAAGGTGCAGGTATAAATGCTGATCCATTATTTTGGGGATATTAATAAAGACTTGTATGTGAACCTTACTGGGGCTACAGCCAAAAAGGGATTTCTTGAAAGAAGAGATTCCAACCGTAGCCTTGTGTCTGTGCACTTGTGTCTTGCTTTCCTTTTGATTATCACTATCTCCCAAATAAGTCAACTTCTACAGACTGGAATTGAAGAATGCCTCAGATCCGTGAGGCAACTGCCCAGACCCTGCAGACCAGACCAAGTGCAAGGTCTTCTCAAATGCCTACAAGTGCACTAGGAAAGGAATGCCACAGCAGCACACACTTTAAATCATTGATCTCTCTTGACACTGAGATGGGAGCACAACATTTTCTCAGGTTCACTATGTATCAGAGAGAAAGCAGTTGCGACTTTAGAATCAAACGCTCAAGTAGTCATGTAAAAATAACTTTAGCACTAGTTTTTCTAAACTGTTTCCAGAGCATCTGTTACTGACAGGTGAGTGAATGGAAGTGGACAGTCCTCAGTACCCTGCAGAATAAGGTTTCCTATATAATGATTATGAATTTAAGACTTTATTAGAAAATGTTAAATATCATGGTTATTTCCATGGCTTTGTAGAGTTGTAAGACAATATAGCATGGTAGCTATATGGATACATAGTTGGTGTATGTTAACATTGTCTAAGACATGCAGTTAATCATGCAGCTAATATCAGCTTGGAGTATAAAGGGGTTAAGATGTTCCAATGGTATCCTAAAACAGGAAGAAAAGTAAGAGTAAAATGACATGTTACATGTAGACTATACTATATCTCTGGAATGTTAAGCAATGTTAGTTAGAATATGCTGTAAGCAGTCACATGTTAAGGGTTAATGCCATTTCTTGTCTGTACAGCTCTGATTCGGCACTAGAGGGTGGTGAGCTGGGCCATGGCTAGGAGCCAGGACACTTAGGCTCTACCCCTGCTCTGGGTTGGGGAGGGCTGGGAGTGGTGCACCCTGGAATGCTGGAAGACTGTAGATTGTTCATTTTATCTCCATAGAGTAGACTGAAATTACCCTAACACGAGTTAGGTAACATGGCCCAGAGTTAAGCCTTGCCTGAAGCAGCATAACCGTGAGATGCTCACAGAGCACTAAGCATGAGTTAATGAGCTTTAATGTGCAGATGCTTGTGTTTTAAATTCCCTTAGTGTGGTCTAAGTGTACTGTGCAACTTCACCGTAAGACCTTGAGCATGGTAACTGGATTAACACAGAGCTGTAAAGTGGCAAGGCATTCTTAGACAATGGTTTTAGCATGCAGGATACAATTGCTGGGGTGGGGAAGAGTCTTGAAGAGTGTTTGTTACTGCTTACCTTTTAGTTTCCACAGAGTCTGTAGATACCTTATAACCTGAGACAGGGGGTGGCATCCAAGATTGCCTGTAAAGTATTAATAAACAAAATATAAAGCATGGGTATTTTATATTTAGTGAAGAATAGCAATTCAGTTCTGCTTCTCTATATAAAATACATTGAAAGGAGAATATTAGTATGTCAAAAATGGTATGAAAATCTTATAAGCTTTTTCTGAGATTAGCTTTTCCTTCCAACTTCTTTTCCAGAGCCTTACTAACAGCTGCCATATTGATACACTATTATGATCGCTTTGTTAGTGCACTTGAGGGAATTTGAGGTAAGTGGACATAAAATTAAAGCTTTAAGTAGTGTGGTGTCTCTGAAATATACATCTTGGGTGTAAGTGGTGGAAGAATTTAGCCATTTTGTGCTAATACAAACAGGTCTCATGATGAAGAACTTGATGGCAAATGTAAGATATATACATCAGGGTGCCAAACACCCAGGTATTTATGTCACTGGAAACAACACATTCAGAATCTTAGTTCTGTGCAGAATCTTAATTTTTTTTTGTTGTTAAAGTAAATAAGTATCTAACCATCATTCTTGGGGATAGTGTTATAAAAGCCTTTCCATTTTAGCTGAGTATAACTGATGCCAGGCCAGGTTTATCTCAGGTCTGCAAACCTGAAAAAATTACTGGGAGGTGAACTGCCTACCCCTCCATTGATCACACTGGGGTATTCACTCTAAACCCAGAAATAACACTTTAGTTTCAACATTAACTTTTTCACTGGTCATCACTTTAGTACATGAAAAGAGAAGGCAATGGGAGGACAGCCCAAAAGGAACAGAAGGTGGAATCTGCTATTGGGAAGGAAATATATAAAGAAAGATGGACATCCACCAGCAGCCCATTTTCAATTAATTATTTGGAAAGCTCCTCTACAGCCAGTTCTCATAACCTCTTAGTTGATACCAGTGAAATTAGATTCATTTAAACTTAAACGTTATCAATATTGAATGCAATACTATTGTTCATTTGTGTTACTTTGAATTGAAGGGCCCCATGCAAGAATCAGGGATTGTGTCTGGTCCAGCAAAAACAGACAGTTGAGAGGCAGTCCTGGCCTAAAGCACTTTGAGGGCAGACAGCCAGAGCTTAATTCTTTTGAAAAGGAATCCAAGCTTGTTTGTGAAAGAAGCTCGTATTTTGTTAAGAGCAATGTGTTAAGAGTCTACTGGTGACATGATGTAAACCCATAAATATCCTCCAGCAGCAGAAGAAAGATGACAGTGAATACCTTTTTTTCTTCACAGGAGAGGTACTAGTGGTATCAGTGGTAGTGACTGATGTGGTAGGAGCCCAGGACTGCCTGTTAAGGAAGGATATTTAATGTATTTATTATTTGTCAATTAAGTTCTAATTTTAAGTGATAAATTATGGATTTGCTGCTGCAACTCTAAATCTGGTCCAGACTTGGAGTTGGGGTCAGAGCCAACTGCCTGCTCCCCCCAACAGCCTCTGCCCCCCTGCCTGCCCCTGCACTATCTTCTCCCCAGTGCAGCCTCTGCCCCTCTTCTACACCCACTGTTGTCACATATCTTCTGGCTCTGGCAAGGCTCCAAGCCCGCTCCATCCTGGGGCATGGACCGTGGGGTTGCTCCAGCTCAGCCCAGCCCAGCTGAGTAGCTCTGGCCCAGAGCTGCTTCCCATCATTGGCTGCTACCAGGCTGGGCTGGGGCTGAAGCACCCCCACATTCCAGGCCCTGGGCTGAAGCCCTACCAGAGCCATAGGATAAGTGGTGGGGAAGGGGAGTAGAGGCAGTAGGCAGGGGCAGGCAGCTGTGGGGATAGATGGGGGCAGACACAGGAAGGGTGAAGGTGCCAAGGGGTGCAGGTATGGGGGCAAGTGCCATGGGGGGGGGCACCACAGGAGGGGGCTGAAAGTGGGGAATGCAGGCAAAATGGGACAGGCAGTAGGGAGGGAAAGTGATGAGGAGGATGGACAGCAAGAGGAAAGGTGTAGGGGAACAAGTTGTGTAGGGGGTCAAAGTCCAGGGGACAACTTGCTTGACTCACCCACTGCTGCCCCTACAGCCTGCCCCACCCATAGGCCCCCTACCACCTGGCCCACCGCTGTCGGCCCTCTGCTTCTCCTCCCACTGCCAGCATCACCCACTGCCTGCCCCCTATTGCATTGCTTTCCCTGCTGCTGTGGCAGGGGAGACAAATTTAAGAAAACACTACAATAATAAGATTCTAGACATGGAAAATTATAACAAATTTATATATTTTCCATGTCTAGAAAGGAATTATTGGGGCATCATCTTAAATTTAATCATCTTTGATTCGGGTAAATATGGTAGTAACTTTTAGCATCTAAATTGAAATATCTTCAAGGATTCAGATGTCCAGACAGTGTTCTGAAAGGTTGAGCTTCTTAAATATTCTCAAATTGTGCACTACATATCATTGTCTTCTTTATATCTTAGCCACTATATGCATCCATGGCTCTGTACTGCCCTCTGTAGCCACAAAAATACTGAATATTGGTTTTGATATTTAAAATTGTATGTTTTATAATTACTTATGGAAATTAAGCACCTTTATTTAGATGACTAACACATTATCCAAAATTCTACCCATAATGGACAGCATAAAGATCATATTTTAATTCTTGTAATTTTTCTCATAAAAAAAAATTACTTCTCAAGTTACTACCCTGCTATCTCCACTTCTGAGCTACTGAGAATAAATATGCATCTTGTTATAACTATCTGACAGCAAATATATAAAGCAGTGGTTGTCATCCGTTTTAGACTCAAGGCATATTTCCATAACTTTTCTGAATTTAGCAGCATTCCATTTTGAAAACTAATTTCACTCATTTTTTAACTGCAGAAAAATATTAGAAGCACTTCTTTTACAAAGAATCAAAAAGTCCATAGCAAATAAAAATGTTTTTGACACTATGTATTCCTATTTGAAACCTGGGTTTATCTTGTGAATCATGCACAGGTGTTTGCACACATAACAGTCCTAATATTTCAAACCACCCCAGAGTATCCTTAAAAGGATCTCATGGCATCCCTGTTGAGAACCACTAGTATAGAAGGTTAAAACAAAATTGATGAACCATTTAATACCCACTTACGGCCGACTTTGAATTTTGTTCTAGACCAGTGCTCAATCTGTTGGCCCTGCAGGCCAGATGAGTGAGGTAAGACTAGTCCATAGATGGATCGAGCCCCATGCACCAGGGTTGAACCCTACTTCCCTATCCTAAAAACAGGGACTGGGCCCTGGGCACTGCCCTCTCTCATCCCTACACATGGCAACTGATCTCTGGGGGCCTGGCACTGCCCCTCCCACCCTAGTGCACTTGGATTGGGTCCTGGGGGTTTGGTACTGCCCCACTCCCAGCCTCTTCACCCCAGGACTGACCCCTGGGGTCAGCACCACTCCTGCCCAGTGAGGTGAGATCCAGCATGCAGACCCATGGATCTGGAAATTTGGTGCTCTGAGTTACTAAGTTTCTCTTTAGAAGTATCTGAGCCCTTTCATGGTTCAGTTATCACCACCAGCTATACTAGACATAATTTCTCAAGGATATAATTATAATGAAGTTGCACTAAGGATGAATTTGTCCCATTAAATTAATAAATATAATACCTGACCTTTTCATAAAGGTTAGGTTGTTCATAAAATGAAAAACTTTTAGAGAAAGTATCTACTTCCCTCGAAAACTGAAACTTTTCCCTACTGGAAAACTGACCTTCCCCCAAAATAGTTTTGGTTTTTATCTGCCTATATATAGAGAGAGACAGAGACAGAGAGTCCCTTGTCCCATCCCTTCCTCCCCTTCCCTGTTTCTGGCTTTCAACTTTTTAGGACAATTGAAATTTTACTGCTGAGATTTTGAGATGTTTTTACCTAAATTGTCCACACTAAAAACAAAAAACAAAAAGTTACCACCCTCCTTCAAACAACCTATAAGGAATACTAAGGTCATTACATAACCATGTATTATTAGTTATTTATCTGAAAATAGATCTGTAACTAAACAAACAAAAAGTAATAATTCATAATTAAGTAGGTTCCCTAAACTCATACCTATTAGTTGGCTTCTTATCCAAGACTGGGGATTTATTTGCTTTCTCAACATCACTTCTATCTGAAATTCTGTATGGAAAAAAATAGTACAAAATAAATTATAACAATCACTTTAGATTAGAATCAAGTCTTATTTAAAAAAAAAAAAAACACCACTAAGAATAAAATGGAAAATCAAATATTATGGAGTCTAAACATTTTTTATTAACAGTATACCACATGTAAAGAGGTAAGAATAAAATAGTAAGTGAAACAATATAATAATAATACATGTATATTTGAAAGTTTGTCTAGCTTGCTGAAAAAAATTAAATCTCAGTCAAATGTTGACTTCTATATCTACCAAAATGACACAAAAATAAAATTAATATTTTTTCCTTTAAATTGCTATCAGTTCTAGTGAATATATTTAGACTGTTTTTGATAAGGTAGTAGTATATATTTAATACAGAAACCATCATCCACTGTCCCATGAGAGGCGCACTGTTTTTTTATGGCTTTTAGAGATCAATGTGATTTGAAAATACCTTAGTATAGCATCCTTGTTGGAACAGAGCTAAAATCCACAGGAGATACATCAACCAAAGAGATGAGACAAGTAGTACTTAATACTGATTTTATGAAGCCATTAGATCTACATTAAGGAATAAGCACATGACTTTTCATGCCCTTTATGAATTCTACATTTGTTGCCTAAAACCTTTCAGTGAAATCATTATGAAGCTATCCCAGTATTTTTTTTCTCTCTTATGGAAGGGCGACTATCGTTCATAATACCCTAGAGCCAGAGCCAGTTTCGCTTACATAGTTCTGTATTCATTCCGTATATGGAACCCCTACCAACATCAGCTAGAACTCTACCAAAAAGACCAAGGCTAAACTATATACCTTACAACCGATTAGTAACTTTAATGTGCATATTTGTTTTAAGTACCTGGCTAACAAATTCTTTAAAAAAAAGTTTCCATCAAAACCTATTTATTTAAATAAAGAAATATTCAGAAAAATAATTAGTGTTTCTTACTCCTTTTTACAGGAATATTATACAAATCTATTGAGACAGCATAGCAATGTTTATTCAGGTATCTACTGAATTAATACCATATAGTGAAACAAAGAATTACTTAATCTGCCTTCACTTAAACAATAGGCAACTGGTACTTTCAGTGGAATTCTCTATGTGGATTCCAATGTACAGTTTATACCAGTGTCCTCTCTGGGTTTTAGTTTAATTTTTAAATAAAAAGCTTAATATTACATAAATAAATAGTACTTTTGTCCAACATAGCCTGTGACTAGCCAGCAGTTATTCAGTAGATCACTAGAGGTCTCACTAAACTTGCTAACAGTGAATACGTTTCTTGATAATTCTCAAATGTCTGAAGAACCAGCTGTATCAGTATCAGACTTACATACTAGACATTCCTTCAACTTTTGTTTTACTGGGGATAATAAAGAAAATTTCAAATGTCCATGTTTAACTTACTTTGTATTATTGTCCCCATGTTTCAAGGATTCTGGGCAATAATAAAGTAGGAAACTGGGGTTGGCTTGAACATCCTCTTTACCGTTACAGTCTTGTCTTTCAAGACTTAGTTGTCACATAAAGGAAAAGTTGAATCCTCATAAAATCAGTTATGGAGTCAGATGTATTTTGTATATAGATATAAAAGTATAACCAGCATCCTGACCAACTGATGTAATGCATGTCCTCCATCTCTTTTCTCCATATATAATTTGTTCTTAATGAGAAGGAAGACATATTTTGCATAGGAAACACCCTTTGCCCCACCCTACTCAAAGACAAAGGTGGGATTGATCATTAGTTAACGGTAGGAAAAAGCTGACACTTATCTGTATGATTAATTGTTGTTCTTCAAGATGTGGTATGCAAGTACACATCCACGTAGTGTGTATGTACATAATGCACTCGAGTCAGAGGCTTTCACTAGCACTATTGTTGAGTCAGAGAGTATGTGCTTTGTACGTCCTTGTTCTTAGAGACAAAGGATAAAGGGGATGGCCATATCATCCACCTTCTCAGTTCCTTCAAAAGTATTAACAAAGATGTATGGAATGTATACATGTACAAAACATCTTGAATAATAGCTACCATGAAGGTGGGTAAGTGTTCCTTTTCCTCCAAGGAACTGGCATGTATCTAATGCACAATAAGTGACTCCCAAGTGATTGTCTATATAAATGGCCAAAGAAGAAAAAAATCCTGTTCGACTTTACATACCCAAATAGCCCTTACCCAGCTCCATAACTGCTTTTTTGACACTTATGCACAGTTTGCAATCCTATTCCACATGCGGAGCAAACATACACATCGAACATGCACAGTAGGCTGCATTCTGATCAGGCAGTTACACAATTCTGTACATACTTACCTGAGGCCTGAGCCCCAAAACTGCACAATTGTGGGGGAACTTTATTTTTTCAGGTTTCCCTCTATTTATGCAGTACATGCATTCCTGGAGAATGGCACATACATTGAAGTCACATAAAGCAAACCCACTTGACAATGTCACAAATAGGGATAGGTTTGCATGGTGATGAGGGAGGGAGCAAAGGAGTGAGGCTGGGACTAGGGAAGAGACGGGGGGAGGGGTGCCACTCCCAGCGCTGCACAAGGCAGCAGAGCAGAGGGAACAGAGCAGCACTCACCCCAGCCCTGGCTGCAGCGTCCCCACGAGCAGCCGGCACCAGCTGTCTGCAACTGCTGGGCTGCACTGTGCTCTGCCTGTCCCCCCATGCCTGGGTTCCACCTGTCCCCACTCACCTTTGCTCTTGGGCTGCTCTGTGCCCTGGTGCAGGCAGCTAGTGTTGGCTGCTCCTGGAGCCACTCCAGCATGGGCTGGGGTGAGTGCAGACAAGTGGAGCCCTGGGCAGCAGCACTTACCCCAGCCCATGCTGGAGCACCCTTGGGAGCAGTGGACACCAGCTGCCTGCATCATGGCATGATGCATCCCAGGAGCAGAGGTGAGTGGGGACAGGTGGAGCATGGTACAGCCCAGCGGTTGCAGGCAGCTGGCACCAGCCACTCCCAGAGCCACTGCAGCCAGGGCTGGGGTGAGTGGGGCAACAGCCCTTTCCCCTCCCCCCACAGACTTACCTGCTTGGGTAGGGGGGCATCTGTGCTGATCGCATAAGAGCAAATTTCTTTGCATATAATGAGTTATGGATCTAAATATGTTCATGACATAAGAGCAAATTTGCATATAAAGAACCCACATAAATCAAGGGAAATCTGTAGTTCAGTGATACTCAAACACTTGGCACCATAGGCCTGATGAGTGGGGCAGAGCCAGTCTGCAGACCAGATCAAGCCTTGCATGCCAGGATAGGCCCCTGGGACCCAGGCCACGCCTCCTTTCCCACACACTAGGATTAGCCCTAAAGAGCCTAGCACCCCTCTCCCTCCCTTCACACTAGGATTGGTCCCTGAGGCCTGGCACTGCCCCTACCCAGCCCCTCACATGGGGATTGGAGAAAGGGGGCAGGCACCACCCCCACCTGGCCCCACACACTGGGATTAGGTGCCCAATTATCATAGAATCATAGAGAAGTAGGGTGGAAGGGACCTCCAGAGCTCATCTAGTCCAACCCATGCCTGATGCAGGATCATCCCTTATCTAAACCATCCTGTACAAACCATAATCTAAATTCTACATAAGACTAACATCAACCCTGACACAACACAGATGTAAATACTCTCCCCTGCAACAGGTAAAGCAGGGGAACCAGGGTAGCCAATGCCCTACTTTTATAAAATTTTGTCAATATATGCTCAAGAAGTCCCAGGTACATCCCCTACTACAGAGGAAAGCAAAAACCCCACAGTCCATACCAATCTCAACATGGGATAAAATTCCTTCCTGACTCCAAATATGGCAATCAGTCTGATCCTGAGCAGGGGGGCGAGACCCTCTAGCCAGGACTGGCGTTGGTCCCAGCAGGAGCACTGGTACATCCCAGGCCTAAAAACACCCTGACAAATGCAGCAGAAGGGGCAGGGGGAAACTAGCAAAGCTCAGGAGCATGGGAAATACCCATAGTAGACATATGTTAGATCAACCCCGACCTGTGGCTGTCCAACCTCTTCTTGAATACCTCTAGTCATGAAGAGCCCACAATTTCCCACACTATTCTAACAGTAAAGAAGTTTTTCCAGATATCCAATCTAAACTTACTTTGCTGCAACTTCAAGCCACTGGTCCACATCCTCCTCTGTGCAGCGAGAGAGAAAAGGTGCTTTCCTTCTTCTTTTTGGCAGCCTTTCAAGTATTTGAAAACTGCTCTTACACACCTTTTTCACAAGCTGAACATGCCTAGCTCCTTCAGCCTCTACTTGTATGACTTGCCTTCCAGGCTCTTGATCATCTTTGTTGCCTACCTCTGGACCCTCTCTAACTTCTCCACATCCAGGGCTGGCCTACAATTTTTTGGGAAACCCCAACATGCAGAAGCTGGTGGCAGCAGTGGTACCAGTGGGGTGGAGAGGTAGGAGGGGGGTGTGGTGAGCAGCTGAAGAAGCTGACGGAGGTTATCAGCACCAGGGGGAAGACAGGGGTGGCAAGTGGCCAAAGAAGCCAGTGCCAGCAGCAACGCAGAGTGGTGGCAACCACCCACCCCCCTTGCTACAGTACTGATTTGGAGTATTCACAGCCGTAGGGGACCCCTTGGCTGCAGGGCCCCTTGTGGCCACAGATTCCACAGGATAGGATGGGCTGCCTCTGCCCACATCCTTTTTAAAGTGTGGAGCCCAGAACTGCGCACAGTACTCCAGATGAGGCCTAACTTGTGCTGAGTAGAGTGGCACTATCACCTTCTGTGTCTTGCACCTAATTCTTCTATTGATGCATCCCAAAAATACATTCACCTTTTGTGTGGCTGCATCACACTACAGACTCATATTGAGTCTTGCTCAAGAGGCTTTCTACGCCAACATCTAAATTGTTAATAAACACGTTGAAGAGCACTAGGCCTAGGACAGTCCCCCTGTAGGACTCCACTCAAAACCTCCTGCCAGTCTGACATGGATCCATTTATAATTACCCTTTGCTTGAGGCTTTTGAGCCAGTAATCTATTCGCCTTGTGGTAGTCTTGTCCTGCCCACATTTCTCTAATTTGTTTATGAGACGGTCATGTGGGACCTTGTCAAAAGCCATGCTGAAGTCCAGATACACTATATCCACAGCATTCCCTTCATCCACCCAACTAGTTACTTTGTCAAAGAAGCAGATCAGATTTGTCTAACATGTTTTGTCTTTTTATAAATCAATACTAGCTGCTTGTGATCAGCATTTCCACCTCCAGATGTGGTACTGGTGTGGACCTGTGTGAAGCCCTGACCCACCCTGTGCCTGCTGCAGATTCATACACTCATAGTGAACAGCTGCAGCAACAGCAGCACTGGTGTGGCAGAAGTGTGCTTGGCATGGGGGAAAAGCAGCCCCTCCCCCTTAGTGCTGCCCAGCGCTTCCTGCAGCAGCCATGCAGAGCCCATGGGCCAGGGGTTGAGCAGCTCTGTTTTATCCCAATAATTTAGTGGTTATGGGACACACCCAAATACTAATTTAAAAAACTATTATATATATATTACAGTGCTTACTTCCCTGCAGAGGAGCCTGGCATTGGGGATGGGGGAATTGTCCAGGCCTGGTATGGGAGATGGGAGATTGTCCAATCAGGACCAATCCTGAGCCTGGACTTATCTTCTTAGTTTATCTGCTTATCTCTTAACACTGCATTTATCTCCTTATACCACCCAGCATACTTCAAAATGTATTTAGCTTATGCGGTTCTGGTATATTATTTAAGCCATCTTAAGGTGATATCATCACCAGTGTGAAGAGCTTGAAGGCCACCAGGTAGCATAATAAATGAACATAATGCTTCAAAAGATCTAGTGACACCCCAGGGTATCTCAACCCCCTGTTTGAGAATCACTTTTCTAGATGTACAAATATCCCTCCTGAAAGACAAAAAGTTCTAGGTGGAAAAATGTGTACAAGTGTTAGAAATGGTCATAAATGCAAGAATTAACGTTAAACTTTTCATTTAATTCTTCTCTTTCTAGGCAAAACACATACAAATCATCATATGCACTAGAAACGAAAAATACTTTATAGGAAGGGGAAAAACTTACTTGTCTAAAGAAGTATCAGATCTGTATCGGCCAAGGTAAACTTTCTGATCTTCTTTTTCATTCACATTCCTGGTGTTAAGAAAAGATGAATTAATTAATTAGAAGTAATTAAAAACAAATGAAAATGTGTTTATTTTATGCAAAATAAACAGAATATACAAATTTATCATTATCTGAGTACAATTCAAACGAAGTACAAGTCTTGCATTAAGACTTCACACAGTAGTCCAGTCTACTCAGATGTCAAAGGGCCCAGTTCAACTTTCTTTGAAATCAATTATTACAATGGGAGCAGGAATGGGTGCAAACTGAATAAAACAAGCTCTCCATATAAAATGATGTTTAGTACAAGCATGTGCCTTTCCCTTTATCTCTGACATTATCATTTCAAAGAGGTATAGAAAAGCTACTGTACCTGTGTAAGCCGTCTTGGGATTTGTATTGGTTTAGGACAGCCCTCCCATAATTTTCATCGGTGCTACAATTTTTAAAAGACAGATTATTGATTACAAATCAAACAGTTTTTAAGGACATAAATATCATAGAGATATCTTAAAGCAATAAGATAATTTCTTGACAAAGACTTGTGTCCTAATTCAGATCTTGCACCATTTTTACATCATGGTAATTCCACGGAGTACAGGTCTTGCTTCTACAGATTGTGTAAGCTCTTTCCCAGAGGAATCTGTTTATATAGCAACCAGTGCGATAGTGGCCTGATCTTAGTTGGGGATTCTAGGTATTATAACAATATAATGTAATAATTAGGGCACCATAACATTTAAAGTAGCAGTCTTGATGTAATTAAGTTACTTAATGGGATATACCACCTTTAATTACTCACTGTGTTGCAGACCTAACAATTAAATATTCGTGCAATCAAAGCATTTAGGAGTGCACCCTCTGTCATTTTTAAGCCTCAAATCCTGTGAGACATCAGCCTTATAAAATGCTACATACCCCACTAAAATAAAAATGGAGGCTAGTTATGTTAGCACTGGGCAGAAGGCAGTCAGTGCCTCACATGGCTGTGTCAATACATTCAAACACAAGCACAGATCCAGTTAGTAAAAGGTTGTACATGCAAAAAATCAGACAGCAAATCAAGGCAAAGGAATACAAGATGTTAACCTGCAATCAGGAGAAATATGTTGTACACTATCGCTCTTACTTTTCCTCCTCAAATCTCTTCTTTATCCAGCTGTTATCTTGCAACAAAGTCCTTCGCTTGTTGTTATCTTGAATAACCTGTTGTCTACTTTTAACTGCAACAGAAGGATTTCTGATATCTATAAATGTAGAGAAACGGCTACTGAAAATGTGTGTGATAATTTCAAAATCTTAAAATAGCACTGGAAATTCTTGTTCCTGGGAAAGCTTATGGTATACGTTTCATGGCACGAACTGAATCTTTCAACATCACAGGTGGAGCTCAAGGCTTCCTTAACATCAAGCAATGAAGATGCAGGTGCTATCAATCTGCAGTTCATTTTTAGTTCAACCCATTCTCTTCCTATGTTCCATGATTTACTAACAAGTACCTTACTGTGATGCAACCAAGACAGAGGCCCCTGTAGCCTATTACTAAAATCGATGGAGTTAACAAAAAAATATTTAGATTGAAAATATTTGGTTGAGTTCTTTATGTATAGACAGGTCTAGTCTCCCCACAAAGCAAATACCACATTTATAATTTTATCATCTTCTGTGTCTAGAATCTAATTATATGAGGGTTGGATTAATTTTGTCCCTCCCACAGGCAAGCAGTGGCAGAGAGGAAGGTGGCAGAGGAGTCAAGTAATCCTACCCTTGTGCACGCCAGCATCTGCCCTGCCTCCTGCCTATACACCCTGGTGCCTGCCTCCCCACCTCTGCCCAGTCCCTTCTGTTTCCTGCTCCTCCCCACAGCCTCTGCCTCCACCCACTTCTGCCCCACAGTCTCTGTCCCCCTGCCACTGCCTCTGCTTCCCTACTACCCCTCACAGCCTCTGCTTGCCCACATCATCTGTTGTAGTGGCAACAGCTCTAGGTTGGCCCTTGGAGCTGCTGCCACTGACACTGCTTCATGGCTGGGCTGAGGTCACAGCAACTATGTGCTCCATGGCTAGGGCAGGAGTTCAGCTAGAGGTATGCAGAAGCCAGAGGGGTAAGTGTAAGCAGTGGCAGGGACAGGAGGGTGGGGAAGCAGAGACAGCAACAGTGGGGGCAGACAGGGAAGCATATGCTGTGGGGTGTGGGCAGCAGCTGCAGTTCTGACTCCAACTCCAACTCTGACCCCAAGTCAGAGCCACATCAGCCACCTGGCACCCAAATCTCAAATCCAAGACAAGGGGCTTCTTTCCCCCATGTTAAATGGGGAAAAAAACCTCATCTTGAATTTGAATAAATATGGTATATACCAAAACTGTTGTATTTATTTGTCATGCATGAATTTTGGTGTTCTACTGTGACTTGCAAGAAGGGGAAACCAAAGACTTCAAGTGCAATGACAAGTGCAAAGAACTATAAATGAGTAACCAGGAAGAGAGTGCAAATAGAACAAAGTAGCCAAGTGTTTACTTTAAGGGAGAGTACCTAGAGTCACTTCTTCAGAAAATATTTTCTAAAGCAAAGGAACAATGTGGAGTACAAAGATGGAGTTCTGTTTTATATAGAAAATTCAACTGAAAACCCCCCAGCTGTGAGCCACATTGGATATGCCCATCATGTTCCCAGTACTGCCTCCTGGGACCTGCCCATTTGCTTCTCCTCTCAAAAGGCCTTAGGACTGGCTGCAGAGGGAACCCCGAGAAGGGATTCACTACCAAATTCAGTACAAGTGTGCGGAAATGAATGGGCAGAGTCTACTTGTAAGCACTGCTATCCAGAAGCATCCTGGAAGCAGTATGAACTTACATATTGTGCCCACTACTACTTTTGGGACCAGTTGCAGAGGCACATGAAGCTCAAGGATAAAATTTGAGTCACTGGACCACTCACCCATAGGGGTTGGGCTATTACATCTTGTTTAAAGGCGTCAAGTAATGCTGAACTCATTACATCCTAACTTAAGTTACTACAATGATTATAATTACTGTCACTTTTAAAAATTTGCACCTTACTTCTTGCAGTCTGGGCAGGAAAAGGCAGGTGGGTAGAAGAGGTGGAAAGTTATTTATTTTTCTTCCAGTTCGAACAAATTTATTATCTTATAACTGCAGTCCAGCAAGGAGGCAGTATCATTTAGCAAGGAAATCCATATTAAGTGTATTTAATATAAATATTTACACTTTGCTCCTGGGGAACACCGAGCACATTACGAGTACAGCAGGGTTCAAGAGTACAGTAATAAGTATGAAAAACTGCACAGCACTTGAAAACTGAAAATGAGGTTCTTAACTACTTTTTGGAGAGAATAGTGAGTTCCCTCCCAGTAATGTTCCTTAAATACCTTACATCTGATATAATCTTCTGCAATCTAAACAAAAAAATGCTCTTCAAAAGTATTTTTATAAGCCTCAGGGATAAAATCATCTTCAGGAAGGATTATTTACCAGTTGCAAGAACAGTGAACTCCATCCGAAACAAGGAATTCATCATGGAATTTTAGCAACGGACTCCCTCAAATTATCCCTAACATGGCTGTGCTCCATGTCAGCTACAGTCTCCTGTGTATCTTCAGATGTCTGGGGTTTTTTGTGAACATCAGTATACCCAAAGCAACAACAATACCGGGCCTGGTATGTGGAACATTTTATCCTAGTTGTATATAGTGAATAAGATATTACTTTAAAAGTCCATTTGGATTCTGAATCTATCTCAAGTTAAATAATTGAAAACATTTAACCTTAAATTAACACATAAAATTTAAATAAAAGCTCACAAGAAGACAGAAGCCAATAATATTAACCTTATGTTTATTTTTAAATAGGCCATTGCACCTAGTTGATTAACTTGCATTTGTACAGTAATGGCCAAATCCTGCTTCACCTTTATATGCCCTAAACCAGAGGAGTTAAACTTATAGCCCATGGGCTGGAACTGGCCCATGGAGCTTCATGATCTGGTCCGTGGATCTCATACTAACCCTGCATATGGTGTAGGGCATACAGAGCCGGTCTGGTATACAGGCTAGACCCAATGCCATAGGTGTAGCTTGTAGCACAGGTGGCAGACACAGGGTGCACACAGCATGCGACACCCAACTGGCCAGTCCTGCATACTGGCTCTGGAGAGCATGGATGGTCTGGGACCTAATCCTGGTAGGCCCTAGAGCTGCAGTCCAGTGGGGTGCTGCATGTGGCATGTGCCCCATGCCAGCCCCAAAGCTCTGGGGCTTGCAGCTTTGCGTCCAGCCCACACACTACCTGCAGTGCAAGCCCCAGAGCAGGGCTAGTACATATTGCCTTCAGAACAGGGGCCAAGCATAGGGAACATACTACATGTGGCATCCCACTGGACTGGCCCTGTCCATTGGCTCTGGCATGGCCAGATCCAGCCTGCAGACTGGCCCAGAGACCCTCATCCAGCCCATGGGGCCAAAAGAGTTTGACCCACCTGCTCAAAACCCTGCTCTGATCATCTTTCTGCACCTTGAATTTAATATTCATTGGATAAAATGAATATATGGCAGTGGGATAGCTGCTACCCCACTGTGGGACAGAGCAGTACCTGGGACCAGAATCCAGGTCTCTCTCTCTCTTGCAAGGCAATGTCCACCTTACTGAACCACACTCCCTTTCACTTTCTTTCTGGAAGTTGGGACAGTTTTAAGAGGAGAGCTGGAAGGTGTTTTGGGCTATGCCTCCTAGGAGGCTGCCAAACTAATCCTCTTCCCAGCCCTGCCCCTCCTATGAACACCCCCCCCCCCCCCACACACACACACCAAGCTGGCAACTCTCAGTAGTGACTGGGGCAGGAGAGGGGAGGGACGGAGTCTCCGCTGCTGTGCACGTACCCTCCCCACTACCTTTGCTGAGGTCTTGGGGGAAGCTAAACTAGGCCCACATGGTGGGGGGGTGCTTCCCTCCCCCTGCACAAGCCTCTTGACAGTGGCAGAGGCTGCCATACCCGGAGCTGGGGCACGGGTGGAAACAGAGCACCCCCACCTCATGGGCCTGGCCTGGTTACACCCCAGACCCCAGCAGGAATAGCTGAGGGGGGGCAAGCATGGGGGGGGGGGCTTCTTTCCCCCACCCCCATCTTCCCATGCTGTGTGGGAAGAAGACAGAGGCCTTCTGTCTTCTCTCTGTCACACCCCCAGAGGCAGGGCTGGGCTGATGTTCACCAGCTCACAAAGCTGCATTGGATGCAGGCAGAATTGCCCAAAATTAATCTTAGAGCCAGGTTAACCAGGGGGCCTTAGAGCACCCCATCTGATATTTCATCTGTCAAGGGTTACATTTTTGCAGGATCAGCTATGTTAAAAGCACTCTGCAACTATGCACGTTTGTTACATTATACTGCAAATGCCCAAAGTGGAGACTTTAGTTTTGATCCCATTCAGAAGGCAAACACAAGGGAAGCACAGATATGTAAATAGAAATAGAAACTAAAATTTGCATAAGTTTTTGGCACTTATGGAGCTAAGCAAATGGTATTAAGCACAGAAAGGTGAAAGAGAATGTGGCTCTAAATCAAATACGACTCCACTCTCATTGTACAGCCCTTTTCCCATATATCCCAGATTCAAATTAAGTGTATTGCAGTTTTAATGTATATGTTTTGCTCTAGTTTTCTTGCAGTCCTTGAGCAGCGCAAAAGGGATGGGAAGATACAGGGAAAACTTTTTGCTTCAAATCCAAACCCATGTATCTAAAATGTATAGATCAGAATGAGTTTTTATTTCTGGAAAGTTTCCATTAGCTGAAAAAAATGGAGTTTTGATGGCCCTGAAACTATTCAAAGAGTTTGCCAAAGAGTTCCAGCCGGGAGAAAAACATATGGAGGCACAGCAGTATTCACATTTGCCAAATAGGTCAGTGGTTAGAGCATTCATCTAGGATACAAAGCGTCCAAATGTAATTCTCTTCTACACCTAAGGGGATTTAGAACCCATATATCCTGGGAGTGTGCCCTTACTCTCAGACTACAGTGTATGCTGGGGTAATAAAAGTTCTACATCTTTCCTGTGATACTGTTACACTTTATATTAAAAGAAAACATCACTTTCCCTTGAGGAGGGACTAAAAACTAGGTCCTACCTCCCAAGCAAGAATCCTAACTACCGGCCTTATTCTGACTCATTAATTATTTTATACAAAGTGGAACAGTGTCAACAGAAGGACTTGAAGGAGACTCACTTATTTCCTGAAACTCAGTGAATTAAGACTCTTACCCAAGTTGTGGGCATGAATGACACATGCCCTCAGCAGCTAGGGGTGCATGGCAGCAGTGGGAACACAGCAGCAGTAAGCGGTGAGCTCCTGCAGATGCTGCCAGCGCTGTCAGCAGTGGGGTGAGGGGAGCAGGGTGGTGAGTGCCCACCAGGGGTTGGTGACCACCCGCAGATGCCGCTGGCGGTGTCAGTGATAGTGGGGATGGTGGTGAGTGGCAACCACCTGCAGGCACCGCTGACAGTATTGGCGGCACCTTAGGGGGTGCACCACCACAGTCAGGGGGTGCACATGCACCCCCTCCCTACACATAGCTAGTGATTGTGGGAAATCTTGATTCAAATCCCTGCCCTGAATCAGAAAGAAATTGGATCCGAGATATTTTTAGGCTGGTGATAGGATGCTTACTGAAAGGACAGGAGTCCTGATTTCTAGTCCATGTCCAATGGCAGTAGGACCCAACCTTTTAGGTAGGTACATCACAGATTAAGCCTAGACCCTCCCCAAGTGCCACTCCAATCTCCTCTCCTTTCCCAATTTACTACTCTGCTTTCTGCTCCCTGCCCTATCTCCTGCTGTGCTCCCTTCTCTTTCTGCTATATGCCTCACACAGAGGCCAGTATGAATGCCACAGGTTGGCCACTTCTGTCCCAGGGAATATTTATTTACAAAAAGTGAAACACTGTCAGTGTGAAAGATTTAGAATTTTCCCTGCTCCAGAATAACCTATCACACAGGTAAAGTACAGACATTCAAAAAGCCCAAGCCTGAATTGATTCAATCTTTGCAGGTTAGTCTAATCTGCCTAGATTGAACTGATTTGCAAGTGAATAGACATTCACTTTTGATTCTGGAAATGCAGCCACATTCCTGCAGTGGCTCAGGCTAGGAGCCAGGGGGTGCTAGAGCAGGGGAAGGCAATTATTTCGACTGGAGGGCTGCTTAACAAGTTTTGGTGAACTGTCAAGGCCTGCAACAGTAGGTCTGCCCCTTGACAGGTACCCCACCCAGTTGCCATCTTGGGGCTGGAAATCCTGGTGCCCTAACCGCCAACTTTTGCCACCAGAAGTCCTTCCTTTGCCCCCGGAGGTACTTCTTTTGGGAAGAGGGGTTTACCATCTTTGAATAAAAAAAACCCCAAATCATATGCTAAAAATCAAACATCTACTATAATATAATATATTATATTTCCAAAAGTATTGTTGCCCTTATTTGTGTGGGTTTGCATAGTATATAGAGAGGTGATTGCATAATAGCTCAAAATAAAGGCTTACTCTTGTATATTGTGTGTAGGGTGTGGTTGGGCTGGAAGTATGTGTGGTGGGGTATGGTGGGGTGTGTGTGCAGGAAGGGGCTGTGGGGAGGGTGTGGGGGAGGGTATGAGTGGGTATGGTGTTTGTGGGGGGTTTGATTGTGTGTGGGGGAGAGGGTGTGCATATGGTGAGGTGGGCGTGGGAGCCACACACACATGCACACCCCCCGCCAGCTAGTCAGCACCTCCCCACCCCACTATAGCCCAGAGTTCATGCACTCTGCAGCTCCTCCCCACCACCGCCAACAGCTCACAGCCCCAGCCCTGACCCCACCCTATGCCTGCTCCAGACTCAACCCAACCAGAGCAAACCAGCCAAGACCTACGCATGGAGCCCACCCCATGCCCACTCTGGACCACCCTCCCATGCTGAGCAGCAGCGCCCCTCCCCCGCTGCCAGGCCCTTCTTGCTGTAGCCACCTGGAGCCTGCACCCAGGCTGTCCTGTAGCTCCTCTCTGTCACTAACACTGATGCCTCTGGGCCACCCAGTGGGGCAACAGTGGCAGCACAAAGGAGCCATAGGGTAGCCCAGGCAGGGCTCCGGACAGCTACAGCAAGAAGGTCCCAGCAGCAGCCAGGAGAAGGGGCTGCTTTTCCCCTGTGCTGAGCTGCAGTTTCTGCCTAACTGCTGCCACTGCTGCTGATGCTCATCATGGGTGGGCAAGTCCAGAGTGGAAATGGGGCAGGCTGGGGGCATGGCTATGTGCATGGGTCCCCGCCAGCACAGCGGGGCTGGGGCCAGCAGTGGCGGCAGCCAGAAGGAGCTGCTGCCACCTGGGCTGCCTAGAAAGGTAGTGTAGCTGCAGAGCTGCCCCAATCACATGGTGTGCTCAGGGGGTGCTAGGACATACCATAAGCCAGATGGCACCTGGGCCAAGTGGGACCAAGGCACCCACCACGGGGTGGACAGAGTCCTCCATAGGCTGGATCTGGCCCATGGGCCATATTTTCCCCAGCCCTATCTATCTATGCAGTTTAAGAAAACCTGCAAAGATCAAATCAATTCAGCCTCGGGCTTTTTGACTGTCTGTACTTAGCCATGAAGTTCCAAGGAGCAGCCCTTTCTTCTCTCTTTCAGTAAAACATCCTTTGCCCATTGCCTGATCTTTTGCTTCCTTAAACAGCTGCTCACCGTGTCCCTCACTGGGCTGCTCCTTAGTCTCCAGAGTAACCACAGGCACCAGCAAGTAGGAAGCATCTCTGACCCTGCTGTTTCTCTCTCCCCATCACCACCTTCCTTCTGTGATGTTGGCATACACAGCCATTCAGCCAGAAAGAGTGCTGTGAAAAATCAAACAGTTCTGCAACTTCTGCCTCCCAAGTATCCTCATTTGCATTGCCCATTCAAATAATTAGTCTGCCCTTCTTAGAATATGGACATGGGGAGGAAGGGACCCTGTTTAAATGAGAATAAACAGGGCTAAATAGCACTTGAATCAATCATATACTGCATAAATGCAATAAGAAGAACTCATTGTTTCTGCAATAGTTTAAATGCTTTGAAAGTAGGAAAATAAAACAGCAGCAGCATTACCGGTTTGATTAGATGATTTTTGAGTGCTGAACGTTGACATTTTATTCAGTGATGAATCCTTCTGAGAGATCTAAAGGAAACATAAATGTATAAACATAAACATATACATATGCATCTGTGTGTCTGTGTGCACGCACGTGCGTGCGCGTACTTGTACACATTCTCATGAGATTAAGGTGCAGCCACAAAGTCAGATGAGGTTGTTTGTCATCTTAACGAACATGTCTATGCAAGTTGGTAAAAATGTAACAGAGGAAATCAGATTCTATTAAAATCTGAAAGAATAAAATCCCATCTGAGTGACTCTCATTGAAATTAGTGGAATGTTGTCCATTGATTCGAAAGGGAGTT
This sequence comes from Alligator mississippiensis, assembly GCF_030867095.1. Classification (NCBI taxonomy): domain Eukaryota; kingdom Metazoa; phylum Chordata; order Crocodylia; family Alligatoridae; genus Alligator; species Alligator mississippiensis. The sequence goes on from NC_081824.1 coordinate 386,531,483, forward strand.
GTGTTGGACACTAAGGCCTCACATTTTCCATTTTAATTCATTCCTTATGAATGAATATTCATAAAATAAAATAAGCAATAAAAATTAAAATAAAATTTATAAAATAGTGAAAATTCAATTTTTTTAAAAGCAAGGAACCTGGGAAAGTGCTGGGCAGTGAAACATCACCCATTATCTGACTTTTACTAAGTTTTAACACAAACAACTCGATTTTCAAAACACATCTGCTGTTTCTTCAAACATGCAAACAGTGAAAAAGAAGTATCTCAAGTTTCAGAGATTCCAAAAGACTTGCATAATCTGAGATTTCAGTAGGGTCTAAATTGTTCAATACTATGATAGCTTTGGAAATGAATGTGTGTGTATAAAAAAAATCTGAAAAATTTAGCTTTTGCAAATACACTTACAATCATTTCTTTATTTGAAATATATTTCTATTAATAGAAATAGCCACCAGATCACTCTTGAGCCCGCGCTTTTCCAGGCTGATGAGTCCCATGGCTCTCACCCTCACATCAAAAGGTCTGTTTTCCTAAACTCTGATCATGTGTGTGGCTCTCCTCTGAACTCTCTCAAGCTTCTCCACATCCTTTTTGAATTGTGGAGCCCAAAATTGGGCACAGTACTCCAGTGGCAGCCTCACCAATGGTGAGTACAACAGGAGAATGACGTGCTGGGATTTGCTTGAAAAACATCTATGGATGCAGGCCAGTGTTTTGCCCACTTGACTAGCCACAGCATCACACTGAAGGCTCATGTTCAGTTTGTGGTCAATCATGACCCCCAAGTCTCTTTCATCTGTAGTGCTAACCAGTGTAGTACTGCCGAGCCTATGGGCATGCTGCAGGTTTTTCCTCCCAAGGTGGAGAACCTTGCATTTTTCAGTGTTAAACACCATCACGTTCTCATCCACCCCTTTAATGAGCCTGTCAAGATCTGCCTGGATCGCCCTCCTGTCCTCAGGTGCAGATGCTTTACCCCAGAGTTTGGTGTTGTCGGTGAAATTGGCCAGTCCGCTTCTGACACCAATATCTACATCTTTGATGAAGATGTTAAAAAGTATAAGCCCAAGGACAGAGCCTTGAGGGACCCCACTGGTCACAGCGCACCACAATGATTGACTTCCATCAACCACTGCCCTCTGGGTCCTACCGCGGAGCCAATTCCCCAGCCAGCGGATCGTGGTGAGGTCGAGGCTGCAGTTAGCTAGTTTTGCCAAGAGGTGATCATGGGATACCAGATCAAAAGCTTTTTTAAAGTCAAGATATATGACATCAATCTCTTGCCCTTTGTCCAGGTGATAGGTCACCTGGTCATAAAAGGAAATGAGATTGGTCAAGCAAGACCTACCCGCAACAAACCTGTGCTGGGTATCCCTCAGGGTATTGCCGTCGGCTAGTCTATTAAGGATGGCCTCTTTGATAATCTTTTCCAAGACCTTCCTCAGGATAGAGGTCAGGCTGATGGGCCTGTAGTTTGCCGGATCTACTTTCCTCCCCTTCTTGAGGATAGACACCACATTGGCCTCCTCCAATCTTTGGGCACTTCACCAGAGCACCAGGAGTTCTCAAAGATCCGTGCCAGGAGCTAGGCTATGATGCTTGCCAGCTCCTTGAGTACCCTTGGGTGTAAACCGTCAGGGCCGGCTGACTTGAAGGTATCCAGCCTGTCAAGGTGTTCCTTCATGAGGTCAGCTTTGATGGATGGTAAGGAATCTCCCTCACCCAGGCCTCCCTGCCCCCAGTGGGCAGGGGCGTCCCATGGGACTGGTGAAAAGCTGACGCAAATTGCCCATTTAGCAAATTTGCTTTTTCCTGGGCATCAGTTGTCAGTTGTCCCATCTGGTTTAGCAGGGGTCCAATGTTGCCCTTGCTTTTCCTCTGGCTCCCCAGAGTAGTAGGACATTATATTTTGAGGTGGTGCTTGAAGTGCTCGTGGGTTTGCCCTTCCTTCTGTCAAGCTCCACGGGTCAAGTGGCCTGCAGCTTAGTGGAAAACAGCTTTCTGTCATGCAAGAACTTTCAAGAGACTGGCATTTTTTCCTGAGAACATAAGAAAGGACAAAAGCTCTCTCTAATATTTTTGCAAGCTGAAAATCTGGAAAAAAAATGTGTATGTTTCAAAATGTTTCATGTTTATTATATGAAACCAAGTTAATCTGATGTCAGTCTTTTATTTTTTAACTTATTTTTAGCAATCTAGAATATTTCTAAACAAAATATTATTAAAATAAAACTTTTTATTAGTTGTCAATAATAGATTTTTTGGAAAATGTCAGGGTTCTTTTCAGGGAAAAAATCTTCCAAGTCAGGAAATTCATCAAAACTGAACTTTTCCAGAAAACAGTTTATCTGATTAATGAGTATTAATACAGAAGTGTTATTGGAAATTCATGACCAGTTCCTGTAAGCATTCTCTTCAGATTTACAAAAAGCAGGGAAAATAGTTCTCTAAGACGGACAGAGACATCTCCTGAAAACAGAACCATTCCTGGTTTTCTCAGCTGCACACATAATTGCATTCATTTATAAAAAGTGAGATTATGTTGTTCATTAAGATCAGGGCAGAGAAGGGCATGAGAATGACAGACATGAGTGAGGGAACTAGCAGGTCTGGGGTTTTTTTTAATCTGGAGTGGAGGTGTGTGACATTCCATCTTCCATTCTTTTTCCAAAAATACCAGCTCTGACTGCGGAGCATTTAAAACTAAAGAAAATGAGAATTGAGAAGGTGAACTGCATTTGCTACAGTTTTACCCTTGTAACTGAGCTCTGCAGAGTCATGCAGTGAAAAGTTAAAATCCCTAATGTACTGAAGCAGCCAGAACCAGTTTTAAACAAACAGATATATTTTCATTAAGCATCTGAAAAACCCCCCAAAATGTATGAGCCTGAAAAATCTTTGTATTCCTTATTCAGTGGTGAGATTTCAGTTGTGTGCGCCAGTTTAAAGTTCTGGAATGTTGATACTAAAACATTTAACGACAACCCTTCCCTCTGGTTTATTTGTTGGTACAAAGCACTCACTGGCACTATGTAATGTTCAGGACATGTGCTTGCATGATTTAGTTCCCACCCAGTAAAAATATGCTCAAGGCTATAGTGAATTTCATTGATTCTGCAATAACTTCTGAAATACCCTTTGGAATTCTGCCAACATATTTTAAGGAGAGAGGCACTAAATTTCCCAGGCGCAATTCAGAGAACTGTTCTCAAACAGACATTTTGGGTTAGTAGCTAATTTTACCCTATTTCATAGGTTTCATAGGCATTAGGGCTGGAAGGGACCTCGGAAGATCATCGAGTCCAGCCCCCCGCCCAAAGGGCAGGAAGTCAGCTGGGGTCATAGGATCCCAGCAAGATAAGCATCCAGTTTCATCTTGAAGGTGTTCAATGAAGGCGCTTGAACAACCTCCGGTGGCAGGCTGTTCCAGACCTTGGGGGCTCGGACAGTAAAGAAATTCTTCCTTATGTCCAGCCTGAAACGATCTTGTAGTAGTTTGTGACCATTTGACCTTGTCATCCCTTGGGGCGCTCTGGTGAACAAACGTTCCCCCAGATACTGGTGGTCACCCCTGATAAACTTGTAGGTGGCCATCAGATCACCCCTGAGCCTGCGCTTTTCCAGGCTAAAGAGCCCCAGGGCTCTCCGCCTGTCATCGTAGGGTCTGCTTCCCTGACCTTTGATCACATGCGTGGCTCTTCTCTGGACTCTCTCAAGCTTCTCCACATCCTTTTTGAATTGTGGAGCCCAAAACTGGACGCAGTACTCCAGCTGCGGCCTCATTAAGGCTGAGTACAGGGGGAGAATGACGTCCCGGGATTTGCTTGAGAAGCATCTATGGATGCAAGCCAGCGTTTTGGTCGCTTTACTAGCCGCAGCATCGCACTGCAGGCTCATGTTCATCTTGTGGTCAATGATGACCCCCAAGTCTCTTTCTTCCATAGTGCTAGCCAACATAGCACTGCCGAGCCTATAAGGATGCTGCGGGTTTTTCTTCCCAAGGTGGAGAACCTTGCATTTATCAGCGTTGAACACCATCAGATTCTCGCCCGCCCACTTGCTGAGCCTGTCCAGGTCAGCCTGGATCATCCGCCTGTCTTCTGGTGTGGATGCTTTGCCCCAAAGTTTGGTGTCATCTGCGAACTTGGCCAGTCCGCTTCTGACTCCACTGTCCACATCATTAATGAAGATGTTGAACAGTATGGGTCCAAGGACAGAGCCCTGGGGGACCCCACTGGTCACAGGACACCACGATGAGTGACTTCCATCAATTACTACCCTCTGGGTCCGACCCTGGTGCCAATTTTCCAGCCAGTGGATCGTGGGGGACCCAAGGCGACAATTGGCCAGTTTCTCCAAGAGACGATCATGGGACACTAGATCGAAGGCTTTTTTGAAGTCAAGATATATGACATCAATCTCATCTCCCTTGTCCAGGTGATAGGTCACCTGGTCGTAGAAGGAAATGAGATTGGTCAAGCAAGACCTAGCCCGTGCTGAGTATCCCTTAAGATGTTGGCGTCAGCCAGTCCCTTAAGGATGGCCTCCTTAATAAACTTTTCTAAGATCTTCCCCGGGATAGAAGTCAAGCTGATGGGCCTATAGTTAGCCGGATCCACTTTCCTCCCTTTCTTGAAGATAGACACCACGTTGGCCTTCTTCCAGTCTTCGGGCACTACACCAGAGCGCCAAGAGTTTTCAAAGATCCGCGCTAGAGGCTGGGCTATGATGCTCGCCAGCTCCTTGAGTACCCTGGGGTGAAGGTTGTCAGGGCCGGCTGACTTGAAAGTATCCAGCTTCTCAAGATGTTCCTTCACAAAGTCAGAATTAATGGAGGGCAGGGGATCACCCTCACCCGGACTTCCCAGCCCTGTAGTGGGCACGGGCGTCCCATGGGGCTGATGAAAGACCAACGCAAAGTACCTATTTAATAGGTTGGCTTTTTCTTGGGCGTCAGTTGTCAGTTGCCCCATCTGGTTCAGCAGGGGTCCAACGTTGCCCCTGCTTTTCCTCCGGCTCCCCACATATCTGAAAAAGGACTTTTTATTGTCCTTGATGCTCAAAGCTAGCTGGAGTTCCGTTGCAGCCTTGGCTTTCCTGGTCTGCTCCCTACAGGACCGGACCAGTGCAGAATAATCCTCCTTGGAGGTGACTCCCATCCTCCATCCTTTGTAGGCCTTTCTTTTTAGGCTCAGGAGGTCTGCTAGGTCCCTGGAGAGCCAGGGGGGCTGCTGTGCCCTCTTGCTGCCTTTCCTCCGAGATGGAATAGACTTAGTTTGTGCATTGAGGATCGTTCCCTTGAGGAGCAACCACTCTTCTTGAACTCCCCTCTCCCTGTGGTCACAGTCCCTTAGGGCCTCACTGACAAGCCTCCTGAGCTTGTCAAAGTCGGCTTTCCTGAAGTCAAGGACTTGCGTGTTGCTGACTGACTTGCCAGCTTTTCGGCGGATGGTGAAGGTGATCAGCTCATGGTCGCTGTCACCCAGCTTCCCATCGATCACTAGGTCACCGACTAGGTCCTCCCCAGTAGCCAGCACCAGGTCGAGCAGCGCTTTGCCTCTCGTTGGCCCATAGACTTCTTGAGTCAGGTAGAGGTCATCCATGCACGAGAGGAAGCTCTGCGACCGCTCAGATTTTGCTGAGCGATCCTCCCACAAGATGTCTGGGTAATTGAAGTCACCCATGACAACCATGGTCCTGGAGCAAGCTGCCTCAGCCAGTTCCTGGGCAAACTCCTGGTCTAGCTCAGGACTTTGGGTGGGAGGTCTGTAATAGACTCCCACCATTGTGTCCCCTGTGCCGTGTTCCCCACGGATTTTAACCCAGAGGGTCTCCAGCCGTCCACCCTGGTTGCCAATATCGGCTTGCAGGGACGCGTAGCTTTCCTTAACATAGAGAGCTACACCCCCGCCCCTTTTCTCTACACGATCCCTCCTGTACAGGGTATAGCCATCTATCCCCGTGGTCCAGTCATGGGTGGAGTCCCACCAGGTCTCCGTGATCCCTATGACATCGTAATTGTTTGCACTGAGCAGGAGGATGAGCTCCTCCTGCTTATTCCCCAAGCTCCTCGCATTTGTGTACAAGCAGGCAAGTGCCCCCTGGGGGGCTCCTTCCTTGCCCACAGATTTTACCAGGGCTGGGGCTGGGGCGGGCTCCCTTGAGTGCCGTGATCCGCTGGCTTTGCAAGGATTGTTCAGCGGGCCAGCAGTGGTGGTAGTCCCCCCGTCCCCCAGCGGGCTTAGTTTAAAGCCCGGTGGAGCAGGTCAGCCAGTCTGGCTGAGAAGAGCCTCCTCCCTAGGGGAGAGAGGTGGAGACCATCTCTTCCCAGCAGCTCGCTGCCTCTCTCGCCAAAGAGCGGGCTGTGGTCATGAAAGCCAAAGCCTTCCTGACGACACCAGCGCCGCAGTCTTTGGTTGACCACATAGATCCTCCTGTCCCTTCTCAGCCCATAGCCTGAGACTGGGAGGATTGACGAGAACACCACCTGTGCCCCCAGACCCTTTAGCCCCACCCCCAAATCCCTGTAGCGCCTCATGACCTGGCTGGGAGTGCTCCGAGCCGTGTCATTGGTGCCCACATGAATAAGGAGCATGGGATAGTGGTCTGTGGGTTTGAGGAGCTTGGGGATCCTCTCTGCAATGTCCCGGATGCGGGCCCCTGGGAAGCAGCAGACTTGCCGGGCTAAGGGGTCAGGTGGCAGATTGGCCCCTCCGTCCCCCTTAGGAGGGAGTCTCCCACAACAAACACCTTACGTTTTGTCTTGGGGAGAGCAGGGGCCGGCAACTCAGCAGGCTCTGCTGGGGCAGCAAGAGGTGCATTCCTGTTGCTCAGTTCTGGCGGGGGAGGGGCCTTGGTGCGGCAGGCCTTAGGGCCCTTGACCACCTTGGTCCATGCCCCTGGCTGGACACAGCAGCATATATTTTATGGTTCCTAAATTACTATGGTCACAGAGAAACAAAATGACAGGAAAGGGTCTGGTTCCCTTTTTTTTTTTTTTTTTTTTTTAATGTAGGAGGAAATGGCTAACTGATATTGCTTATCAAGTTCCTGAACAGCAGAAGGAATGAGGACATTTTGGCAAGTCTGAGAACCAATCAGGTCTAGCAATGTTTCATTTGGGAAAGCCCAGCTTTTTTAAAGAAGTCGATTTAATAGAAGTGCATCTTTCAATACAGTTTTTGATATATTTTTTTATATAAACTTTAGGACCTGACCTCTGCCTCAGAAAAATTAAACCACCTGAAACCTCAATGGGTGATATTAAAACCTCTACGTTCTAGCTCATAGCTCTGTCATGAATTTAGGATAAACAGGTCTGTATAATAGGATACCCCCTTGGGCCAGGTACAGATGTTCAAAATGCCTGAGGAGGAATCAATCTAACTTATATGGGTTTCTGTAAGCAGCCTAGGTTACATCAGTAGCAAACAGAACATATGTTCACCCTTTGGTGGAGGTGGAGGGTGGAAATGCAGTCTGCCTGTACTGACTAAGGCCAGCAGGTTGAAGGCACTCTTGCACACTTCCCAGAAGGCCCCACAAGCTCCATGGGCTACCAGAGACTGCCAGGCACAGCCAACTGCCTGGTCCACTCCTGATTGTCTGACAAGCATGAGTGAGCACATCCCCAACCTCCTGCCATGTCAATGCAGTCCCTGCCTGCTCCTGAAGTTTCCAGCAGCATCTGTCTGCTTGCCCCAGTTTGGATGCTCAATTCTCCCCCACCCAATGCCCCTAGCCCTAGTACTCTGGGACCCTGTAGCTACAAGCCAAAAATGCAGCACCCCAGGTGCCCAGGTACCTGCAGACACTGGCTGAGCCACAGAGGTCACAGGGTTGCCTCCATGCAGGCCCAGTCCCAATGTGCTGCCCCTACCACCCTGACCACCAGAGACAAGTTGCCTGCACCAGCTGCTGCCTGAGGTGGGGAGGCATGCTGGGGTCTGGGTGGCAGGGTGCCCGACTCTGGCCACTGAGATGTGGTGTGCAGGAAGCAGAGTTGCCGTACATGGGTCTGCACTCATGCATGGCTGGGTGTGCAGGAGCCAGGGCTGCAGTCCATGGGACTGTGCCCACCTGCTGTGTGCATATGCAGGAGCCATGGTTGCAGTCTGTGGAACTACACCCAAGCACAGGGGTTCTCCTGGGCTCCATTTCAGATCTGTGTGTATATCATGGGGTGCATTGTGATGGGGTGTGGAGGCATGGCCTGGGGACACAGGTACCCAATCCCAGGGCTCATGCAGGGAACACAGGTACCTCCCTTCAGCCCTCCCCCCCTCCCACCTGCAGGTGACAGATGGCTGGAGGCAGGAGGCAGGGTGTGGAAAGGGTCTGTGCTGACTCAGCTCTGGGAAAGCTTGGGGGTGGGCCCTGGGGGGTGCTTGGCTGAAGCAGCCAAGTTCAGGCTAAGTGCTAATGCATTTCCCTGTCAGAGGAGGGAGGGTTGTGGGGCCTACAAAGGAGCCTGAGATGTTAGAAGACAATGATCTAACTTGAATCACTAGGGCATCTGTTACAGAAATTCAATTCACTAGTCTAACCTAAATTGATTAACTTTGAGTGGGCAGCAACCCAGGTCTATCTTGGGCTGGGTTCTGCCATTTTTAGACCAGTCTGGCTAGGGACAGAAGTTACAAATTGGTTTAAGTCATCAGAAACTGGTTTAAACCTGAAACAGAACAGAAGCTCAGTGCACATAAACCAATTTCAAAATGTCTGAAACTAGTTTAAGATAAACCTGGCTGAATGTAGTAAGTATCAGACTTAACTGATTTGGGTCAAAGCAGTTTATGAAACTTCTTTCCCAGACCCCTTCCTGGTTCAAATTAAATCACAGTCCCCCTGCATGTTTTTCAGCCCTGGGCTGGGCTCTGCTCAAGAAAGCAGGGCTAGCCCCACCCCTCTGGTCCCTAGCTGGAGCAGTGAGGGCTAGCTGACAAGGGGATGGGGGGGGTAAACCCAGCTGTGAATGCAGGCCAGTCTCCAGGGTGGGGGCTGCCCCCCCAGGCAAACACTGGCTGGGGTTTGGAGCCAGGGAAGGGGGATAAACACCCCTTCCCCCACTTTAACTTACTGCTGGCTAAAATAGTGGACTACAAATCCCAGAGGAACCTGGAAGCAGGAAGAGGACATCAGGAAGCACTACTTCACAGTCAGGGTGGCTAGGATCTGGAACCAACTTCCAAGGGAAGTGGTGCTTACTCCTACCCTGGAGGTCTTCAAAAGGAAGCTAGACAATCACCTAGCTGGGGTCATTTGACCCCAGCATTCTTTCCTGCCCATGGCAGGGGGTTGGACTTGATGATCTGCTCAGATCTCTTCTGACCCTACCAACTATGAAACTATGAAGTGATGAGCAAACCTACAAAGTCCTGCTGTTGTGATTTTGGACTGCAAATCCCAGAGACCTTGGGGGAAGTGGGAAAAGGAAGTGAACACACAGCCTATACTGGCTATATGCCAGAAAGCCACGCTCTAGTGCCCATCAGCCTCTGGTCTGAGCCACTGCAGGCACATGGCTGCATTTCCTGAATCAAAGGTAAATGTCTGTTCACTTCTGTTTCAATTTAATCTGTGCAGTTTAGACTAACCTGCAAAGACTGAACCAATTCAGCCTCAGGCTTTTTGACTGTCTGTATTTAGCCTCTATGTGCAAACTTCTGTATGGCTACAGATTTAGAACAATTTCCAAGTACTTAGGCCAGTTGTTGTGTAATGTCTGTACCTTGCCTTGATCTTCCTTACATTCTTTGATAATCAGTGAAATTATTAACAGTGTTGACAGAGTTAACACCGCATTGCATTCTTTGATTAAAACCAAATGGGACAGCTGACATCATAGGCCTTGTTTATTACTGCAATCTCAGACAGAGAGTACACCATTCATCATGCGCGTTTTACATTTATGAGATGTTCTCTGCAACAGTACAAGCTAAGTAGTAATTTTTTATAGTAAAAACAGACCCCTGTATTCCATATTCAGCCCTCACAGCACTCAACCTCACCACTGATTCCTCCACATGTGGCACCTGCTCTGGTTAGACTGAGAGTAAGCTACATTTGCTGTCCACTCTATCCAGGGCAGTTGCCACATGCAGTGCAGGTTAAGGACTGGCTGGAGCAGGTGCCACCTGCAGTGCACCTGCAGTGCAGATCCACTGGAGCAAGGGCCAGATCAAACATGCAAGGAACCCAGAGTCCCCCTTCTTCCCTTATATGCCAGATCCAGCACCCAGTCTGGCAAGTCTGAGACTCTGCTCTACATGAAGCCCAATCCAGGATCCACACTGTACACAGTGCCTGCCCCAGACCAGCTGGAGTGTGCATCATGTGCTTGCAGTCCCAGACTGGCTGGAGTAGGGTGCCATAGGCACTGAATCCAGCAACAGGGTCTGGATGATATGGCTCCACAACCCAGCTCCAGCCTGTGGGCTGTACCTTTGACACCCCATGTTTAAATAACAATCCAAACCTACTCTATTCAGAAGCTGTAAAATTCTTTAGGTGCCTAGATTCATTAGGTGGCTCCATTTTGGCCTGAAAAAATGCCAAGACCTCTACACTTCATCTACTGCACATTCTCTGAAGCAAAACAGATCAGCCATCCAGGATGCTGGTGCCTTATTTCCATTACATTCTAGATCAGTATTGATTGAGATGGGCCTAAACTCTACCTAAATCCTTACTTCCTTAGACAAAGTCAGAGCATGCCTAACAATCTGATGCTGAACACACACACAGCTCAATATATAATGCAGAAGAGAAAATGCCCACCTTTTGCCAAATACACTAGTGGTAAGAGTATTTGCCCCAAAACTAGGTGATCTGGGTTCTAGGTGTCCCTTACCATAAGGGGATTCACACCGTCAACTCCAGTTTCCCAGGATAGTCTTCTAACGACTATTTCATAGATTTCATAGACACTCGGGCTAGAAGGGGCCCTAGAGGATCATCAAGTCCAGCCCCCTGCCCCAGGGGCAGGAAGTCTGCAGGGATCGTAGGATCCCAGCAAGATAAACATACATGTGACGGGCTGGCTGGCAGTGACCTAGCCCAGGGGTTTTGAAAGGGCAAAAGATGATTGGAGGGCTTGGGATTCCCTTTCCTCACCAATCTGGTAATGATTTGGTCCAGGGGTTTTGAAGGGGTAAAAGACGATTGGAGGACTTGGGATTCCCTTTCCTCACCAATCAGGCCCAGAGATTCACCCCTCATGTCCCCTGATTGGCCCCTTGGGTCACCTGGAGGGGGATAAAAGGGACAGTACAGCTGACTTAGGAGAGACCAGGGAGGGACTATGAGGAAGGAGCTTCGAAGAGCTGGCAGGAGCTGAGCCAGCGGGGCGGAAGCAGTTGCCCCAGAAGAGCCTGAAGGAGCAGGACCTGCAGGCAGCAGTGGGACCCTCAGCAGCATGGCGTGTGGCCGGCAGGAGAGGCATCCTGCTGGACTCCAGGATCCCCTACAAGAGGCTGTGGCCAGCAGGAGGATCTGAGCAGTGACCTGAGGGGTTCCCAGCTTGGCTTCCAGCTCCTCCAATCAGAGGCCAGGCACCTTGATGTGAGGCCGGGGCTCCAGGAAGGTCAAGACCCCTAGCAGCTTACTGCAATACCAGCAATGGTAGCTGTGTGGCAGTGTTCTTGCCTGTCATGTAGGAGATCTGAGTTCAAATCTCAGTCTTGGTGAGTGAGCTAACAAAGAGAAATTCTTCTTGCAGTAGACAGGAGCCATTGTGTTTTCCCCCTTTCTCCAGGTGACCCAGGCCCTGTATTCCTTTGTCCTTTGATATTTTGTATTTTGTGCCTTTTTTATATTTCCCCAACCAGTATTGTTTGCTCTGTTGTTTGTGTTTTATATTTTGTTAACCCTGTCTTTTGCCAATGATTGTGTCTAACCTTTGTTGAATCCTGCCCCTTGGGGCACTGTGGTGTCCACTATACCCTCCCCCCCCCCCCGATTATGCCTGTTATGTTCCCTCATTAAAAAGGTATATGGTTACATCCCCAGTGCTGATCTGGCTGTGCTCTATAGGGGGAGGAGAATCCCTAAAGCTCCCACAGCGCTTGTGTACCTGCTCTGATCCCTTCAACTGGAGAGGGGGTACCTTTTGGAGTACCGCCCGGGTTACCTACAAATGTGTCGTGAAGGTGTTCAAAGTGAGTGCTTGAAACACCACCGGCGGCAGTCTATTCCAAACCTTGGAGGCTTCAACAGAAAAGAAGTTCTTCCTTATGTCCAGCCTGAATCTCTCTCGGTGCAGTTTGTGACCATTCAATCTTGTCATCCCTTGGGGCGCTCTGGTGAACAGATGTTACCCCAGATCCTGGTGAACACCCCTGATAAACTTACAGGTGGCCACCAGATCGCCCCTGAGCCTGTGCTTTTCCAGGCTGAAGAGTACCATGACTCTCATCGTCTCTTCATAAGGTCTGTTTTCCTGACCTCTGATCATGTGCGTGGCTCTTCTCTGCACTCTCTCAAGCTTCTCCACATCCTTTTTGAATTGTGGAGTGCAAAACTGGACACAGTACTCCAGCTGTGGCCTCACCAAGGGCGAGTACAACAGGAGAATGATGTCCTGGGATTTGCTTGAGAAGCATCTATGGATGCAAGCCAGTGTTTTGCTCACTTTGCTAGCCGCAGCATCACATTGAAGGCTTATGTTCATCTTGTGGTCAATCATGACCCCCAAGTCCCTTTCATCTGTAGTGCTAACCAGCGTAGCACTGCCGAGCCTATAAGCATGCTGCAGGTTTTTCCTCCCAAGGTGGAGAACCTTGCATTTTTCTGTGTTAAACACCATCACGTTCTCATCCACCCATTTCATGAGCCTGTCAAGATCTGCCTGAATCACCCTCCTGTCCTCAGGTGTGGATTCTTTACCTGAGTTTGGTGTCATGGGCGAACTTGGCCAGTCTGCTTCTGACACCAATATCTACATCTTTGATGAAGATAAAAAGAATAAGCCCTAGTACTGAGCCTTGAGGGACCCCACTGGTCACAGCGTACCACGATGATCGACTTCCGTCAACCACCACCCTCCAGGTCCTACCACGGAGCCAATTCCCCAGGCAGTGGATCATGGTGAGGTCAAGGTCACAGTTAGCCAGTTTTGCCAAGAGGTGATCATGGGATACCAGATCGAAGGCTTTTTTTTAAGTCAAGATATATGACATCAATCTCTTGTCCCTTGTCCAGGTGATAAGTCACCTGGTCATAAAAAGAAATGAGATTGGTCAAGCAAGACCTATCCGCAACAAAGCCATGCTGGGTATCCCTCAGGATGTTGCCATCAGCCAGTCTGTTAAGGATGGCCTCTTTGATAATCTCTTCCAAGACCTTCCACAGGATAGAAGTCAGGCTGATGGGCCTGTAGTTTGCTAGATCTACTTTCCTCCCCTTCTTGAAGATAGGCACCACATTGGCCTTCTTCCAATCTTTGGGGACTTCAGCAGAGCACCAGGAGTTCTCAAAGATCCATGCCAGGGGCTGAGATATGATGCTTGCCAGCTCCTTGAGTACCCTTGGGTGTAAATCATCAGGGCCGGCTGACTTGAAGGTATCCAGCCTGACAAAGTGTTCCTTCATGAGGTCAGCTTTGATGGAGGGTAAGGAATCTCCCCCACCTGGACTTCCCTGTCCCGTGGTGGCCAGGAGCATCCCATGGGACTAGTGAAAACCTGATGCAAAGTACCCATTTAGCTAGTTTGCTTTTTCCTGGGCATTGGTTGTCAGTTGTCCCATCTGGTTTAGCAGGGGTCCAATGTTGCCCTTGCTTTTCCTCCAGCTCCCCACATATCTAAAAAAGGACTTTTTATTGTCCGTGATATTTGTAGCTAGCTGGAGTTCCATTGCAGCCTTGGCTTCCCTAGTTTGCTCTCTGCCGGTCCAGACCATATCAGAGTATTCCTCCTTGGTGGTGATTCCAGTCCTTCATCTCCTTTTAAGATGCAGGAGGTCCCCTAGTTCCCTTTTGCTGCCTTTCCTCCAAGACAGGATAATTACTTGTGCATCCAGGATTACTCCCTTGAGGAGCAACCACTCATCCTGAACTCTCCTCCCCTTTGGGTTGTGGCCCTTGATTGCCAGTCTTGTCTTTTCATGGGTGAAAGCAATGCTGTAGAAGCACATCTGAAGCAGAAGGCCCAGCATCCATTTTAAATGAGTACAGCCTGAACTCTGCCAGGGCTAAAAATGTCACATTTAACACAGTATTTAAATTAACATGCATAAGGGAATGGTAACATCTAAAATTTAGGAAAGGCAAGAAGGCCTTAGCCTAAAGTTTAATTACCAATAAATAATTGATGAACAACAAAAATAAAATGTATATAAAGTCCATGTGTGTATGTTGTAGCCTCAGTTGTATTGATAGGCTAGGGACAGACATTCAAAAAGCCTGAGCCTGAATTGATTCAATCTTTGTAGGTTAGTCTAACCTGCCTAAATTGAATTAGTTTGCAACAGTATAGACATTCCCTCTAGACTAAAGAAATGTAGGCACATGCATGCAGTGTCTCAGGCTAGAAGCCAGGGGGGCACTAGAGCAGCCCTCCCTTCCCTTCCTTCCCTTCCCTTCCCTTCCCTTCCACAATGCTAAGCTGAGGGGGTGCGTGGCCAGGCCCCAGCAGGATGCTCTGATTAGGGAGGGGTTTAAACCCGTCCTCTGCCTGCATATTCCCAGGCTTTTCCCAACTTACTGTTCAAGGGGCAGGAGTGTTGCCAGACCCCAGCCCCAGGATAGCACTCTGAGGCAAAAAAGGGTGTGTGTGCAGTGCACACACCTGTTCATGATACTGAGCTTTTCAATCTCCCGCTCCCTGCTTCTTCATACTGTTTGCAAACCTGATGGGTGAGGGAGCCAGCAGGGAGCTGATAACACAGCATTTATCAGCCCAGCAACAAAACAGAAGCCTCTCTCATTAGTTCACATTCTTCTTAAACAGCTTTTTCCAAGGAAGGAATGGAGGGACATTACCAGCTGACCTGTTGATTAGCTCCAAAAAGCCTAAGCATATACTGTGTTGTTTGCCTGTCCCAGTGAAATTGGAGAGAGAGAGAGAGACACACACACACACACACACGCACCCTCTCAGCATTAGCTAGCATACCACATGCCTAGGGTCCATAGGGCTGTGGTCCGTGCTGTGGGGAGACGGGAGATCCCTGCTTGAGCAGTGAGGGTGGGCTGGGGAGGGGGAAACCAGGCAGACCCTGTTGTGCCTGCAGTCTCTGCCAGAGCTCTGCCTATGGAGTAGAGGGGCAGGGCCAACCCTGCTCTCTGAAGCAGACAGCACAGCTCAGTCCAGGGCTGCAAAGCATCTGGGATGTCGGGGGACTCTGAGGAAGCAGCCTGGGACATACATTGCATAAACCAGTTTGACCTAAATCAGTTAAGTCTGATATACTACATTCAACTGGGTTTATCTTAAACCAGTTTCAGCCATTTTGAAACTGGCTTATGTGCACTGAACTTATGTTCTGTTACAGGTTTAAACCAGTTTCTGATCACTTAAACTGGTTTCTGTGTAATGTCTGTCCCTAGCCCTTTTGATTAATATTGCATAATCTTCTGTAGATTTATGAATTGCTATACTTGAACTGTGTGCTTTTGCTAAACTTTCTTAACCAAACTTTTAGCAATTTCAGATGTAAATATAAAGGTTGGGTAGTACCGCTAGTGTGACGAAGAAAAAAAGAAAGGAAAGCAAGAAAGTGATAATGAGATATCCCAAGTCAGTAAGGAAATAAACAAGAGAGCCTCTCTCTCAGAAACTGCAATTTTGCAAGAATGTACATTTCAGATAATTGACAGGTGTTTCCAATCAGCTGTCAAGAGCAGAACAAAACAACCCAATAGGCAAAACACCAGCATTTCAAAAACAAAAAGGAATGTAGTTCCAGTGAAACCGGAACTTAGAAACAGTTCCAGGACACTGGCCATGTCAGATAGAAGGCAGACCAGGGAGGTCCCTTAGCCCATGTATAGGCACTACCTTTTTACTGGGAGAATTGTTGCTCTCTCAGCAGAAATAGTCAGTGTACTGGTATTCATTCATTTGTCCCAGAGAGGAAACATACTCCCCACCCATCCCCCAAACTGGGGTGTCCCTGGTTTCAGGGATGCACTGTCTCCATGAAGGGAGGGAGCAATGGGGCAATGTTTCCTGCACTTGCCCAGAACAGGATAACCCCAGCCCAGGGAAGGCACTGGGAATCTTTTCCCACCATTTTACTCCCCTGCCAGAGACCAGGGGAAATGGAGCAGCTGCTGCTCCCCACGCCTTCCCCAAACCAGGAGCACTGCAGTCTGAGGAAGGTGCAGGGAGCAGGTAAAAGAGGGTAGCTGCAGGCTGGAACACCTGTACTGTTCCAATTCCCAGACAGATTTCCAGCAGTGGAAATGTTTGGGAAATTACCACCAGTAGAGATGAACACTTGTCCATACACTAAAAGCAGTGGTTCTCAAAGCTTTTTGGACTCAAAGTACCCTTCCATTAGTTTTATGAATTGACTGAAGTTACACAAAAGGCAGAAGTTACACATAAACTGGTTGAAGTCATCAGAAACTGGTTTAAACCTATAACAGAACAGAAGTTCAGTGCACATAAAACAGTTTCAAAATGGCTGAAGCTAGTTTAAGATAAACTTGGTTCAATGTAGTATCAGACTCAACTGATTTGGGTCAAACCGGTTTATGAAACTGCTGTTTCAGACCCCTTCCTAGTTCAAGTTAAATCACAGTCCCCCAGCATGCTTTCCAGCTCAGGGCTGGGCTGGGTTGGGTGCTCCAGCAGAAAAGGGTTTGAGGTATTTTCTGTCAGGTTCACATTTTTCTATATCAAGTCATATTTACCATAGCAAGAAAGCTTCTCTATTCCTTAGGATCTAGATTTAAGTTCTCATTTTTAAAACCTTTTTATTTTATGTTTAATTGACTATATTTCTTTCACTTTCAGTTACAGCATATGATATCAAACAAGGAGTTTAATTGTGATGAGGAAGCAGATGGAAAGAAAGTGATTAGAAAAATAGGTGATTTTCACTGCAGAATAGACTAGACACAGCAGGAGAGGCTGAGGGCCCAGAGGAGGCAGCTGTGATGGACTAAGAAAAACAAAGGTTTTTTTAAAAGTCCTTTAGAGAGGCAGTTTGAGAAATACATATACCACACCATTGGATCTGAACATGCAAAAGGAAAAGCAAAGCAAAAACTTTTGGTAAGCATCTAGTTCAGTGTTTCTCAACATGTGGGTTGTAAGTCAACAGTGGGGTTGCAAGAATATTTGAAAGAGTCAAGAGCAAGTCCCAGAAAAATGTGGGAAAACATGGGTTTCCCCTAGCAGACTGGCAGCATTCCAGGCTGCAAGGAGCTACTTGGGGCAATTGGAGGCAGTAGGCTCACATGCGTAGGCATACATTCATGTGGCTGGTATGCAGCCAGGTAGGGACATGGGAGCATCCCAGCAGCTGGATACAGGTAGAAGGCAGGGGGGATTGGGGGAAGGCACCTTTCACTCTAGTGGGGGAAGGGGGCAGGAGGGTGGTCCCTCAGGGACAGCAGGGAGCTGGGCCAGCAGCACCAAGGCCAGTGCCTGTACTCACAAAGGCGAGGCAGCTGGGAGATGCTGTTCAGGGGGTGGGTAAGGCCATGACCAGTCTGCTTGGTGCCCCATAGGAACCCCAGACCAGGACAGCAGGGAGGTACAGGCCTCCCTTCCTCCTCCCTCCAGCCATGCTGGGGCCAGACTTGCGGCTCCAGCTCATACAGGCTGTAGCAGAGCCATAGCCACTGCATTCTGGCCCGAGCAGAATGGAAACAGCTGGGGGCCCCCTCTGGCAGGGCTGGGGTGGGCAGGGGGTTGTGGTTTGGGAGTGAGGGGCAACAGCATGACCGAGGGAGGCAGAGGACTATAGGTTGGGAGTGAGGGGCACTGGCAGGGTCAGGGGGCTGTGGCTTGGGATTGGCCATTGACCCTTACAAATGGGTCCCAGTATGTCACAGGGCACTAAGGTGCCTGCTCCTTTATAGGCAGAAACCACATAGAGAGAGGGCCCTAGGAGCCAGGCAGAAGCCCCACAGGTGGAGGTTATTGTGGCAGCAGGCTAATGAGGGAATTAGTCTGCACCTGCACCCAGTCAGCTGATCAGAAGAAGGCAGGACCCTGGGCACATATAAGCCCCAGGGCTGGGACTGAAAGCAGTTAGGGCCCTGGAAACTGTCAGGGGAAATGGAGTTCATGAAGAAAAGCTCCATGGAGATACGTGGGTGCCTGTGCTGCTGGTAGTGAGACTAAAGTATCCAGGGTTATGGTTGCTGTTATGTTATAGCCCATGGGCTCATATTGATGTTGTTTCTTTTAATCTGGTGGGCCAGACTGAGGCTATTGGGGAGGAGGAGGCCTCATTGCAGCACACTATGGTGCAGAGCCCTGGCTCCAGAGAGTGCAGCAACAGGGGTTAAGCAAACCCCAGCACCAGAGAGTGCAGCAACAGGGGTTAAACAGACCCCAGCACCAGAGAGTGCAGCAACAGGGGGTGAAGAGACCCCAGCACCAGAGGGCGCAGTTACTGAGGCCAAACTAAACTGAGGCCTCATCATGGGAGACAATGTCTACATACCATCTGTGAGGCATGGAGCATGATAAAGGGGTGGTTTTGGAGTTATGCATCTATCCCATAAGGCTTGGGGTGTCCCGCAAAGCACTTAGAGGGGGACCCAGCAAGGGGTCTAAGAACCAACACAGTTTAGTGGGGTCCACCAGGACCATGACTGCATAGCACCTGGAGGACAGCCTCCCTATCTACCATCTATTATCTTAACCATCAAGACATGGCAGGAGAGAATAGAAGGCACCCATATGGTGAAGCTGGCAAGGTCACAGGGCCCTAGGAGCATCACAGCCATCCCTAGGGACCCCACCGCATGACACAGTACAAGAAAGGTTGAGAACCACTGGTCTAGTCAATACTTTGCTAGTGCAAGATAGTTCCAAATAAGACATTTTCTAATACTTACTTCAGTCTAGAATCAAATACTTCCAACATTGTATCTTTCACTAATGCATTTTAAAAACTTTGCCACCATCTATTTTATTTTTTCTCTTTCTCTAAAAATAATAGAGGTTACATGTGCAAGACAGTGGGCATGTCTACACATTCATTAATGCATTTTAAGTAATGCACATTGAATCTAGCACCTCTGGGTGTTTTTACACCTGCTTAGGGTTGCCAACTCTGTTTGAATCTATTCCAGGAGGTTTCCGGAATGCTGTGCGTCTGACGCAGAACGTGAATGTGCCCACGTGCTTACATGTATCAGTTGCAGATTACGGTGCACAGACTTTACATCAGGAAGGCAAAATCCCACTGGACTACTGTATAAATTGGATTCAAATTTTAATATTTACTTTAATGAATGCCCTTTCATTTATCCCCTGGGTGATTCTCAGTAGTCTCCTAGAAGTTTATATCTAATTCCTGGAGACTCCAGGGTAAACCTGGAGAGTTGGCAACCCTACGTGACATGCTCTGGGGGTAAAAGGGGGTGCTTTAATTAGAGCATCTCTAAGAACCACTCTAATTAAAAGTGCCCAGAACA
This sequence comes from Alligator mississippiensis, assembly GCF_030867095.1. Classification (NCBI taxonomy): domain Eukaryota; kingdom Metazoa; phylum Chordata; order Crocodylia; family Alligatoridae; genus Alligator; species Alligator mississippiensis. Next base: position 386,551,088 of record NC_081824.1, read on the forward strand.
TCTCATGTATCAGCATCCCTGTGCTTCAAAATGGCAGTGGGGGCGCTTTAACTAAAGCTTGTCAAATGAGCTTTAGTTAAAGTGCCCCTGCCTGCCATTTTGAAGCATGACATAGAAACTGGCGGAAGCACGCTAATTAGCGCATTCCAGCAGACTTGATTAATTGAGTGTGCTCGATGCACTTTAATTATAGAGCGTCGGAACAGTCTTCCATCACATCTACAAGCACACTCCATTGTGAGGCACTAAAAACCTCTGCATTTCCCTACTGTAATGTGCACTAGCTAAAAGCACATTTTTGTGATTCTTTAATGTGCAATAAAATAGGCTAATGCACATTAAAGCACATGTGTAGACACACCCACTAAGAAGTAACTACACTCATATCTAAACCTTGTTTCAACCTAATCAAGATTTTTCATCATATTCAGATTTCCAGGCCTTTTGTCTGATGTTTTCAAGTATTAGAAATTAAACATTAGAAGCAGTCTATTATTTGAACCTATTAGAACCTATTAGTGTATTTTTAGACTCACTTAGAGATCGCTTGCTAGATGGCTCCAGGGTTAAAATTTAAACATTATGGACCTCCTATGATTTGAAATCACATGAAGCTATTGGCTTTACTAGTTAAACCTCTATTCAAATGTTGTTAGACCTTCTATGATGGTTTAAGTTTTCCATTTCCTAACAGTTTAGGTTTTCCATTCTTTCACTTCTTGATTGAAGGCAAACAATTGTCTGCACATCACCCTCAAACACAAAAGCCTACTCCTCCCCACCAAAAGCAACAGTGGTACCACTCTCATATCCAAGCTGGGTCATTTGGAAGGATGGAGCAATATAAGGGAGACATTTCTCCTTAATGAATTCTATACTGTCCATTGGCACTCTAAACAAAAGGTGCTACTTCAATGCCATGGGCAAATCTAGAACTATGAAAAGGAGGGGTGCAGGTGGTGAGGTTCATCATCACATATAATACAACATATATTTTTCTCAAGTTAAAAATAAACTAGAAGGTTTCTAATATGTTAGGGGCCTAGGGCTGTATTATTCAGTTTAATATTGAACCAAAACCAAAGATAAATGTCATCAGAATGAGTTAAAACCAGTCTGAAGGGCTGTGAAATAGGAGCTTTGTTACCAGGAGCAGATAACAGACATCATATTTGCAGAACAAAGGGTAACTTGATTGGTGAAACATTAAGACCATTAAAAGAAGAGAGGGTCATTAAGACTTGTGGAATGAAGAGTTTAGAAGGAGTCAGGTAAATTATAATAAGCAATGAAGTCAGGTGACTCCCTAAGCAACTGCCTGACTAGAAATGCTACTGCTACTGCCAGGAAGTTGGTTTTAAACTTTGGGTGCAGCAGGAATTAAAGAGTTGTCCAAGTGCACCAGAGCACAGAGAACATCTTCCACCCCATCCAAGTTTTTCCTGTTGCATAATGTCACTTGTACAAAGAGACGGTCTTCAATTTAGAAATGGAAGTAAGGAGACTAGAACCAGAGTATTCAATTGCTAACTAAATACAATTTTTAAATACAATTCCTAAGACATGATTATTTATTCTGTAAAGCACCAACAAATGCTTAGTTTAAATTCTGTCTTCAGTTACACCCTTGAAACTCTTGCATGGAAAAACCAAGCCTTATTTTTTACATAATCCCCAGCTGGAGTTCATTTAGCAAGAGCTGACTATTTTCAAGTGCCTCTATTGTTGAAAGTCACGTAAAACTAAGCAAACATTTTATGTACACAGTACTTTAAAAGGTGATCTTAATGTTTGGGGTCGCTTATGCCTTATAGAAGGGTTATTTGTCAGAAATCATGGGCAAAATTATAAATTAAATGAAAAAAGACTCAATTAAAGAGCCCATAAAACAAAAGTTATTGGACTATTCATAGCAGTGAGAGCTACCAAAACTGGTTTTTCAGGTCATGGGTGGAGAAGACTGCTTTGAAAGAAACTAAGTTTTGAAACTGTAAGTAGTATAACATCACCTACAAAGTCAGAATACTTTTTTTTTGTATATTTGTTTTCACTTAGAAACATAAAACATAAAATAGATTTAGAAGTGGCTCTTTTATATATCGTACAGAAGGATTTTTTTCACGGATGACATTCTTATTGCTCTACGCCCTTTTATCTCAATGATTTTCAATCAAGAAACCAATTACCTTTTTGTAAAGAACTGTGTTTTTTATATTATAATGCACCAAAATGACAGTTTCAGATTAAAAGAGTTTAGTTTTACTATGTGGACTTTACAAATTAGTGGCTACTGTAAACTCCCCCCATAGTTAAATCCTAAAAAGTAACACATTGATAGGGTTTTCAGCATTCACCAAAAGCAAAAATCAAATAAATAAAATTATTTTATTATCCCACAACCTCTTCTGTCCCATATTTTCAGCTAAAGAAAGAAAGACCAGTGAAAGGAAAAATGCATAAAAGCTTTCATAGAAAGATAATATTTTTGTGATTTCTTAGTTGGTATAATAAAAGGAATAATCTCTGAACCAAGAGTTTTAGAGTTTTGCATTTCTTTTTGTCTCAAACCAACATGGCTAGCAAATAGATCCATTAAAACACCTCTTAACTGAAAGCTGAGTAAATAGCCAGTTTGTCATTTGAAGTTCAAAATGTAATTAAGTAATTTCCAATTGACCAAGTGAGATAATGCAGATGATAATATGAGCACCGTGGCCATGCTTTTTAAATGTCTAGTGACTTTTGTTTGCTTAACCCAGGCCACCTTAAAGGGGCCCATTTTTGACGCAGTAAGTATCCTATACTTTCTGAAAATCAGGCAATAGGCACTTTTGAAAATCTTGAACTCTAAATATATAGTACAAAAACCTCAAACCTTACCTCTTATATCATAAAGAACCAGCACCCTGTAGCCAGCCCACAAAAGGGAGTATCTAAGTAGCCACCCAGAAGTCTGCTGCAGTCAAAATTTAGAGAGTAGTAACGTTGTCTACCTTGACACTGTCTGAATAGTTCAGAAGCTTCTCCTCTGGAAGCTGAGTCACTTAAGGAGAGGTGGGAGGCGTAGAAAAGGGTGTTACATAGTATAAATACCAATTCAGTTAAAAATACCTCTGAGTTTGTTGTATTCCTGTACTCTACATAAGGTAAGGCCACATTTCTCAAAGTAAATGTTTCTGAGCTCTGTCAGCAACCCACAAGCCTTCTGTATTACAAAACCATATCATTTGTGGTTTAGTTGGGAGTCTCCCCTCCAAATACTTCATTAGGCAATGGACCTGCCTTTCAAACATATTTTAAAGAATATATTTACATGGCAGAAGTAAGCGTGGTAACACTCTTTCATCAAGGAGAAGTCTCCACACAGGTTGCGTGTGGAATACATGCTGGAATCTGAAACATGTTAAATATTTGCCTCATTTGGTTAGGTTAGCAGAAAGAAAAAAATCTGACAATGGAAATAAAAAACAATCATCCTTAACAGATCCTATTCCAGATCCCTGCTATCAGAGATTTAAGGTTACTACTCCTGTTCCTGTAGATTCATCAACAAAGCAAAATTCAATTGTCTGTAAGTTTTGCGTCTGTGGGTGGCAGGCAGGTAAAGACAAAAAGGCAGGCTGAGTTCTTTGCTGAATAAAATACTGGATGAAAAGATTCTGTTAGTGGGGCAGTTTGAAAATGCCAACAACCATCTCTACCTTGTTTCTGGCAGTGAAATGTTTACAGCAATTGGGGCTTGTTCAGAGAAATTATTTAGCATCTTTAATTTCTTAGAAAATGAAGTTACTTAGTGAATACATCTTCTTTTAATATAAGATGCTTCTAAACTGGAATAGGATTTTTTTCCCCATTTCAAGTGAACCAGAATGTGAATGGGTTTAAAAATTATACACTCATTGAAATGGAAATGTATTTTTGTCTTTTAATGGTACCAAGGAATTTCTCTCTATTTGTACAGAATTGATTTCTCACTCTTCAGTTTAGGTGCTGGATAATATCCATTGACAAGGACAACAGAGGTAATCTTACGTTTTTTACAATGCTTCATTTGGCCAAAATTTTCAGAAAACAGATGAAAGCTTTAAACAGAGCTTGAGGAAAATTTAAAGTTCCAGCTTAAAAAGCCAGATACATTCACTGTATCACTGTGTTAGAACACACTGAAGAAAACTACGTGTCAGAGCCTGCCAGCTTTGGTTAAACACAAATAGATTTCTGTTAAGGTTTATGTTAACTATGTTGAGTTGGTGCAGATACAACTTAAAACCATACACACAAATGTTGTTAAATATAAGGTGAGCACAGAAAGGTATTGAGTGCTACTTAGGTACAGAGTAGACCAGCGTTCCCAAACTGTGGTATGTGTACCCATAGTGGTATGCAAGACATTTCTGGGGGTTACACAATTTGTCCTGAGTAATGGCAGATTTAATTTTCATTATAATAATTAGGGATGCACTGATAAACATTTTAATGGCTAATACCAATGATTAGCCAGCCATATTAGTCAATGCCAATCCAATAACTGATATTTAGTAATAGTACAAGGCATTTTAAACTACTGACATAAATAAACCTTTTTCTTGTTTGTTTTGCATTCATAACACACACACAAACACACATGCACCTCCTGCCTGGTTTGGTGGCACTGGCCGCTTTATTCCCAAGCACATCACCTCCTCACCCATGGCTCCTACCCACAGCCCCACTCCCCACACAGTCCATGCTGCTGTCCTGGGCAGGTGGGGTAGACCCTTGTGTAGACAGCAGCACCAGGTGCATTTGGAGCCCCAGAGCATGCAGCTACCTCTGCACTGGTGGGCCCCGCACAGCCGAGCTCCTGTGGCTGCCAGGGAGAAGTCATTTTTGCAAAGGTACCTGGTGCCCAGTTGAACAGAATGTCCCTCGCACAACACCTTACCTCACCCACGTGCAGCCCAGTGTCTCCACAGCAGCCCAGGCACTCAGGCCCCTGCTGCTTGTGCAGCATTGCCATGACAGTGGCAGCAGCAGCAGGAGCTGGTAACAGTCCCTTTGTTGCTGAGCACAGTGCCCTGTGACTGCTCCCTGGTGCCCCTCCTGCTGCTCGCTGGAACCTGTAGCCTGCCACGGGCTTTGGCTGGCAGTGGGGCATAAGGACTGGACTACACTCAACAGGGTGCTCCGGGCACACAGCCCTAATGAGCAGCTACAATGACCAAAAAAGCTGATACTGTCATTTCTCCTTTTATTGGGGTTGATTGCCAACTGATATATTGATGCACCCCTATTAATAATAACTGGTATTTGGGTTAAATACAGACAATCATGAAGCCCAAGGCTGAATTGATTCAATCTTTGCAGGTTAGTTTAAACTGCATAGATTGAATTGAGAAGCAAGTGAACAGACATTCACTTTTGATTCACAAAATGTAGCCACATGCCTTCAGTGGCTCAAGCTAGAAAATGGGGGCACTAGACTAAGCCTTCCCTTCACTTTAGCCTTCTCTTACTCAGGCTGAATAGGCCCAGTTCCCAGAGTCTCTTGTCATAGGGACTATCTTCCATGCCCCTGGCCATACAGGTGGCCCTTCTTTATATCCTCTCAAGCTTACCCATGTCCTTCTTGACACTGAACTGGACACAGTACTCCAGCTGAGGCCCCTAATATATACTAGTGGCAGAGCACCTTTGGGGTGCTCACCACGTGGCAGGGGCTGCAGTAGGCTGGGGCAGAGCTCAGTAGGGAAGGCAGCCAAGTGAAGCCCCCAGATCTCATTCTAAGGGGGGAGGCATATGGTGGAGCATCTTTGGGGGTGCTCACCACTTGAGGGCTCTCACAGGCTCTGAGGAGAGCCTGCTTTGGAGAAGCAGCAGGGGAAACCTTCCCCAGGTACCATTTTAAGAGGGAAGGTGTGTGGCAGGGCACTGCTGGTTCCTGCCACTTTAAGCCTTGAGCCAAGCAGCCAGCAGGTGCTTGATTGCAGCAGTCATTTTAGATCCCTGGCTACCTATATAAACAGGTCGGTTCCCTGCTGGTAGGCCAGGTAGCAACACTGCCTGGCTCTAAGGCTTCATGCATCACCTTGGAGGTAAGGGAGAAGTTATAGAGGATGGCTAGGAGGCTCTTGTGGCTGCTAGCCCGTGGCCAAACACTAGAAGAATCTCAACCGATCAGTGGAATCCACATTTAGGGGGTGGACTCCATGGCTGTGCAAACATCATCATTTTCTAGCTGAAATTTGATCTCAGGCCTGGGGGGTCTATAGGCAACTACTTTACCAGGTAAATCAAATGTCGGAAACAAAGTGGGAAAAAAAAAAGCAACATCTATAACAGGAAGTTGTACATAGGGTGGAATTCATGCTCCTGGATAACCAACATGAAGCCTACATATCACTTATCTCTCCTTTATACCATTTCAGTGGGAGTGATATAATACCTGTGCTTTCTGCTCTCACTATGCACAAACATGGATTTCATCTACAATACAGATTAACCTGAGGGAACTCATTACTACAAGGTTTATTGAGGCCAAGATCCAAGGGTGACTCAGAACTGGACTGAACATTTATATGAATAATAGGAATGTTAGCACCAAATCAGAAATAAGAAGAGATAAATAAACACTACATTTCTTCATGGTTGAAGGCATACACTGACAACTTACTGACAAGACTGACAAGATTAGGAACAAAGCTCTCTGTGAGCAGATTATTCCATAATTATCTCCCATGGGGTTGCTTGAACTTTCCACCAAAGCATCCGGTGCTGCCACAGCTAATAAAAGGACACGGAATTAGAGGAATTTCTGTCATCATCCACTATGGAAATTCATATTTTCTAATGTTGAGTGTGGTTCTAACTAAGGCCCAGTGTTTTAAAGGTATTTAGTCAATCCTCCATTCAGGAATGCAAGGCCTAAATGGCCAAGCTATTCAGGTGTCTCTGTGCGTGCCCAGCTAAGTCTTAGCACTACTGAGCTGTTAGACACTTAACTTGTATAAAACCTCCAACAGGATTCTCAAGCTAAACATGCTCCAGCCTCCAGGGCCCAATTCAGTGGGTCAGGGGTGGGCAAAATATGGCCTGCGGACCAGATGCAGCCCACCAGGCCATTCTATCTGGCCCACAAGGCCCCTAAACAATTTAGAAAATTAATATTTATCTGCCCCTGGCTACCTGTCATGCAGCCCTTGATGGCTTGCCAAAACTCAGCAAGTGGCTCTCCACCCAAAATAATTGCCCGTCCCTACGTAGATGATCCCAAAGCCTATCTAACCCTTACAAAACACAGGCGGGAGCCCCTACCCTTCAATTTAACTTCCCCTGGTTAATCCCCTGGGGCCTGTTAGACCCACATTCAAGTCCTTTTTCTGCATGAGGGAACTTGAACCTACAGCTACCAACTCTTTTAACCACCAGACTATATAATATTCTGTGATGTTGCTTTCCTATTCTTTCCTGTTTATGTTTCTCCACCATGCCTGGTGTAATTAAACATCTTTGAGCAAGAGTAGCAATGACTATTATAGCCCAGTGGTTAAGGGCTATAATTGCCCTTAGAAAGAGAGATTTGGATTCTAGCTTTTCTCCAATTAGCATTTTAAAGGGGGGGGGGTGTATGCATGCATCTGTGTGCACGTGTTTTAGAAAAAGACAGTAGTGTAACTAGGCACCAACCCCAGCTACCAGCTGACCAAGGCACCAGCCCCAGGTACCAGCCTCAGGTGGGGTACTGGAATAGAGGATCCTAATGAGTCTGGACTGTGGTGGCAGCAGCAGCAGCTGTAGCCAGATGTAAGGACATTGTGATGCTCATATAGCAGCAGTCAGAGTATGTTATAGCCAGGGACCTCTACCCCTACCATTTCACTTGGGCTAGGGACAGAAGTTACACATAAACTGGTTTAAGTGATCAGAAACTGGTTTAAACCTGTAACAGAACATAAGCTCAGTGCATCTAAACCAGTTTCAAAATGGCTGAAACTAATTTAAGATAAACTTAGAATCATAGAAACTTAGAACTGGAAGGGACCTGTAAGATCATCAAGTCTGGTCCCCTACCATGGGCAGGTAGTTATTGGACTCAGATGAGCTCAATAAGGTGCCTATCCAGCCTCATCTTGAACACCTCCAAGGAGGGTGATTGCACCACCTCTGCTGGGAGTGTGTTCCAGATTCTGGTGACCCTTATACAGAAGAAGTTCTTTCTTATATCTAGCCTGAATTTACCCTATGCCCACTGATCCTCATCCTCCCTTGGGGTGCCTTCCTGAAGAGTTGCTCCCCTAGATCCTGGTGCTCACCTCTGACATACCTGTAGGTGGCTATCAAGTCACCTCTTAGCCTTCTTTTACTCAGGCTAAACAGGCCCAGTTCCCGGAGTCTGTCCTTGTAAGGACTATCTTCCATGCCATTGACCATATGGGTGGCCCTTCTTTGTACCCTCTCTAGCTTACCCATGTCCTTCTTGAAGGGCGGTGCCCAGAACTGGACACAGTACGCCAGCTGAGGCCTCACCAGTGCCAAATAGAGAGGGAGGAGCATCTGGATCTATTGGCCACACATCAGCTGATGCACGCCAGAGTTCTATTTGCCCTTCTGGCAACCTCATCACACTGCTAGCTCATATTCATCTTTCAGTCGATAATGACCCCCAGGTCTCTCAGATACTGTGCCAGCCAGTGGACCACCACCCATCGTGTAGGTGTGGTGAGGGTTCTTCTTACCCAGGTGAAGGACCTTGAACTTATCCCTGTTAAACTTCATTCAATTCCATTCCGCCCAAGATTCCAGTCGGTCAAGGTTGTCCTGGATCCTGGCACTATCTTCCAATGGGCCCGCATTTCCCCACAGTTTGGTATCATCCACGAACTTAATCATTGAGCTCTCCACCCCCTCATCCATGTCATTAATGAATATATTGAAGAGCACAGGTCCAAGCACCAATCCCTGGGGGACATCACTGGAGATGGCCCTCCAGGATGAGACCATCCCATTAATTACCACCCTCTGAGAGTGGCCTCTGAGCTGTAGACTGGTCCAGCCCAACAACTTCCAGTTTGTTTGAGAGTATCACATGGGAAACAGAATCAAAGGCTTTATTGAAATCTGAGTAAATCACATCAATCTTGTGTCCCTCATCCAGATAGATAGTTATCTGATCGTAAAACGACTCCAGGTTTGTCAGGCATGATCTACCCTCAACAAAGCCATGCTGGTTACTTCTTAACACCCCATCAGTTACCAGCTTCTGATTGATGACCTGCTTAATAAATTTTTCAAAGACATTACCCAGGAATGAGGTCAGACTAACTGGTCTGTAGTTAACAGGGTCATCCCTCTTTCCCTTTTTTGAAGATGGGCGCCACATTGGCCCTCTTCCAATCATCCGGGACCACTCCTGAGTTCCACAACTCTGCAAACAGCTTGGCTAGTGGCGCTACTATAAACTAAGCCAGTTCTTTCAGGACTCATGGGTGCAGGTCATCGGGCAAGCAGACTTGAAAAAATCCAAGTGTTGTAGGAAATGCCTCACCTGTTCAGGACCAATTTCATGTAGCCTGTTGTTTTCTCCATGCTCCCCGGGACTCTGGCCAGGTGAACAGCCCCCATTTGATTTCAGGAATACCAATGTGAAGTATGTATTTAGGAGTTCTGCTTTTTCATGGGTATCAACTGTGGGCTGCCTTTGAGTATTCAGTAGGAGTCCCAAAGTAGTGCCTGATTTTTTTCTTGCTCCCTATGTATCTGTAGAAGAACTTTTTGTTGTCCTTTATTCTGGTTGCCAGCTTGATCTCCATGCCTGTCTAGCCTTTCGTGTCTCCTACCTGCAGGCCCTGGCTATACAGGTGTATTTCTCTCTGGTTGCCGAGCCCTTCTTCCAGTGCTTCTATGTTTCTTTTTTTCTTATTCAGCAGCTCACTAACATCCCTGTTGAGCCAAGCAGATCTTTTGGCTCCTTTCCCACTTTTTGTCCACATGGGGATGGCCTGTTTTTGAGCTTCAACAATTGCCTCCTTAAGGAAGCTTTCCAACTAGCCTCTTGAGTTTGCCAAAATCTGCCTTCTTGAAATCCAGGACTTCTGTTTTGCTGACTGATTGCCCAGTCTTATGGTGGATGGTGAACCTAACCAAATCAAGTCCTGCTGCTGTAATTCTAGACTGCAAGTCCCAGAGATCTTGGGGGCAGCAGAAAGAGGAAGTGAACACACAGCCACAAAGCCATGCTCTAGTACCCCCGAGGCTTCTGGCCTGAGCCAGTGCAGGCATGTGTCTCCATTTCCTAAATCAAAGGTAAACATCTGTTCACTTCTGTTTCAACGTAATCTGTGCTGTTTAAACTAAATTGGAAAGACTAAATTGACTTAGCCTCAGGCCTTTTGACTGTCTGTACCTAGCCTTGAAGAAAAAAAGAAGTGTTGTAGAAAGCAGGCGGGAAGAAAGCAGCTTGCAGAAAGTTGAGCTTCAGGACTTTGAGCAGCCAATGAAAGGACTGAGAGCCCTTGTAGCTGATTAGGATCACTGGCAGCAGATGGGCCCTATACCCAGCAAGTCAGGGTCAGGTGACTAGAAAGGGAAGGAGTCAATGGCCATATAACCCTGAGATTCTTCACCAGAGAAGGAGCTCTGCAGGAAGTAGTATGCAGAGATAAGTTACATGGTTTTTTTCCCTCTGCTGTGAGTTGTGTTACTCTACTCCCTTCACCAGGCTAAGAGTGAGGTTTGGAGTGGCTTGAGGGGAGAAGCAGGCCATGAAGGGCTACCATAGGAAGGGTACTGTTATAGAAGGTGCTAGTGAAGTACCCCATCCTGTGGGACTGTAGTCCAAGAACCCAGTACAGTGAAGCAGGGCTAGGGGACCAGTGCAGTAAGATGAGTGCCCAAAGGGGTTGGAGCCCCCAAAGGTGACCTTTCTGGAACAGGTAAAGATGAATGTACAGAGCTGTTGAAGCCCTGAAAAGACAGAGAGAAAGAAGGCTGCTCTGGTTTGGGTGCAAGGATTGGACAACAAATGAAAGGTACCAAAAAGGTCAAAGTTTGGTTCTTTGAAGGCAGTTTTCCAAAATATAACCAGGTATCCTGGTTTTCTCTGATTTACTCCAATTTTTAAAATCCCCAATTTTTGGATATATATTTTGAAAAAATCTGTTTCATTGTAATCATGGAAAAATGTGAATTTGGGGGGGGGGGGGTTATATCTGAAAATTGGGGATTTTTTTTAAATAGGAGAAAACCAGGATCTCTGAATAGAACTTAAGCATCAAGGTGCGGCAAGCCAGAGGGTGAGGCCACATCGGGGGAGCTGGAGTAGGAGGTGCCTCTGCATGTGCGCACTGTTACAGATTGGTGGAGGTAGGAGTCCACCTGTCTCACAGTTCAGCTAGTCTATTGCAGTTACCACTAAATTCCCCACAGCTAATTCTCACTGGTGAGAGGGAACAGTAGCACTCGCAGGTGGTGAGTAAGTGGCGGCCTCAATTAAGGGATATAAGTATGTGCGACTTCACTATCGTGGGGTGTAAACCCACCAGGTTTGGTAAACAAGCCCACAGCACAAAACATACTAGTTATGCTGCTGTAAATAGGCTCCACAATCTCTTTAGTCTTCTTGCCTCTCAGAGGCTTTAACCAGTGGGGTGGTAAGAGGAGGAAGAGGGAGGAGTGTCATCATGTAAGAGCAGCTGTTATGCAAAAAAAAGTTAAAACTGCTTTTACTGTCTAAGATATTGTCAAAATTAGCATAGTATTTCAGGAGTTGTAAACCAGAAAGGAAGCTTGACATGTACCCAATGCAGTGTCTTGCCTCATGGATTACTTCTTGTCATCCCAAAGTAGTACCAAGGTTTAGTAACTCCATTGCTATTGTACATACCATTCTTGGGAAAGACCTTTTAATGTTTAAACATAAGATACGTAGCATGAGGCCTTAACCACACCTTCTTCGAGTGCAGCCAGAGCTGCCACAGCTTTTCAACCACATTTTTTACATGCCAAGAAATCCCTCACTGACAATGAAAAGGTATTTGGCAGTGCGCTGTCCTATTGCAGGGTGTGGAATAGTTCATAAGCCAGAGATGCAAGATAAATCTACCAGAAGTGACATGTATACAAAATGCTTTAACACTTTCATTGCTGTTAGTTTCTACAGAAAGCAGCTGGGCGGACTCTTCTTTCCCTTATTTTAAAAGATTCTCAGTGTGCACAAGAAGCAGTTCCTTTCATGCAAGTTCAGTGAAAATGGGTTTAGTGTCTCTGTTTTCTTTGGCTAACCACTTTATTCCACGAATCAGTGGGTCTTTGCCCATGGTACCATGAAGCCTGAAAAGCTAGGCTTTTGTATTGAACTTATATTTAATGTAGTTAGCTAAGAGAATACAAAGTAGCTGTTTTAGATAAAATTAGGCTGAGAATTGGAAGAGCCAGGAGCCACCTGCTGTGTACCAGCTGAATGGCTGGAACCAATTTTGGATCTTACAATATGATTAAGCAACTTATTAAATCAAATGGTAGTATAATATAAATAAAGAGCAAACATGGGGAAAGAGAATGGTTAAAGGGCTCAAATAAGAATAGTTATTGGGATCTATGCCAGATAATAGTGAAAGTAAGAGAGCAATGATAGGATCAGAGGTGCGTGTGAAAACCAGGCAAGACTTAATTATCCACAGCACCTGCAGATTTTCTTCGATTCATTTCACTGATATGTTTAGTTTAGTTTATTTCAGAGTTATCACATTCAAAATATCAAAGGAACAATGCAAACAGCAAGAACATATCCTCTGTGCTTGAAAATATGCTCATCTATGTTTAAGAGACTTTTACATCCAACAAATATTTTTGCAATCCAAAAAATCACTCATCTGCTCAAGGAGGGTGGGGGGGAGAGAAACATAGCAAATCTGCACAGGAGATTGAAATGAAAGGCACCTTTTGGAAGAAAGTAGAAAATGATACTACAGTGTTGTCTCCTGCTTCCATGCCCCCCTAAAAAGGATTCTGCTGTATTTTTATCTTTCCATAGGGATAGAAGCACAAAGAACAATAGAGCTTTTGTATTTTTGTCAAAACAAATGGCTAAATAGTAGATAGAAGCTAACTGCAAGTAAAATTATGTGCAAGAAAAGAGTAGACTTAATTAGTGTTTGTAACATTCAGTGAATTGAAAAACATTAAAACTTGCCTAAACAAAAAAAAAATTTCCCCCCTCTTCTGTGGAGGATACCTGGCTTCTGTAAAATAGTCTACACAAATCAATCTGGTCAATATACAGGTACAAATGAGGAAGAAATTAATTTATTCCTTCTTGTCTTACCCTTTTATTCTGTTGAACACTATCTCCTGGATAGATGTCTCAAATGAAAAATAGCAGAATGGTCTTTTTAATGAGTCTTAATACTCTGTATAGTTAGTGTTGGGTATTATAAAAACCAAATGCAAGAGAAATAGTGATCTCTTAAATGTTAAGCCCTAACCCTGACAGAGAATTTCTAAATAATTCTTTAAAGAATTCAGAGAGGTCAATGAGGAAAATAGAAACTCAGGAAAAAATCATTATAGTTTTTTTCAAAAGACATCATGGAATGATAGAAAAGTTTCTATAGTCACATAGTTATGGATCCTGCTATCAGAACCATCATTGTGGTCATGAAGAACAGCCCACATAATTTCAAGGGTGTATTTCCTACAGCCAATTGCAAGCCTTAGGATACTAGTTGGGTTGGCCAAGAAAAGTTGGTCAAGAACAAGATCAACCCTGTTTTTGAACAGAAAAATTAGGGTTTCAAGTAAGTTAAATTTCTGTGAACAAAGCAGCTCCCCAGAAAATTTAGACTTTGTCAGAACAAAATTTGAACATCCAAAAATTTAAAATGTTTTGGTTTCTGGACCTCACCAAAATATTTCAACATGGATACCTCATCTGTTCTTTCATAGGAGCTTTCGTTAAGCTATTGCACTGTCCTCTCTTCTATTCTACATCTTTCATGATGCCAAGGAGCCCTTAGCAGCTTAGCCAAAGGGAAGACTGTGGTGCATGAAGGAAAACCTAGTCTGGCCATAGGAGAGAATGGAGGCATGAGGCTCACTAATTATAATTCTTATGAGACACTGCAAAAACATTTCCAAATAAAAAACTTGAGTTCTCAGCCAAAAGCTTTTTTTCTTTTCTTTTTAGCAGGAAACATAACATTTTTCTCTGAGCTCCCTTCTCTTTGGATACCAATTACTTCAAGTGCTCCAGTTAAATGATTATTGTTTACCATATACTCACAAAACATTCTCAAATAATGGGTGTTGTAGCAATGGATTTCTCCACCAGTACAAACAATTAGTAATCTGGATTAATTAGCTAATGTGGCAATGACACATCCCTTTTAGAGAGTAAAGCATTGGAGTGAATAATTGCGAAGTATAGCAGAGTTACATCGCATTGTCTTGATTGCTCACTTCCCTGGATGCTGGCCAAAATATTCCAACCTCTAATCCAAAAGGGAAGCACTCAGATCCAGATGTAGGTACCTCAATTGGCAGCTGTGCATGCATAGCTCAGGACAAAATGTGTGGTTGGAGGTTATGTAATTTAAATGGGTAGATTTTGTTACTCTAACCCCTTCTTTTACAGAACTTAGATGGAAGCAAAAAGCAATATAATCCTTGAGGATTGAGGATGGTTGAGCATGTGATGGGGAAATATGGCTTTTTTATAAGCTTTCCCCGCAACTTGAATGACTGTCCAAGCCCTTCTGATTAACTTATTCAACAAAGCCCAGATGCTGAAGAAAAACAGAGTAGGCTGGGAGAAAAGGAGGAATGCTTGGGAAACAGCTGTTCTGCACAGAATATGACCACTGGGAAATAACGTCTCAGCATGGTCTGTGACCTCCTGTGGGGAACTCAGAAAGTAGGGGTGTGTGAGATGAGCCCTATTTGATTCGGATTTGGATTTGGCCCGAATCAAGGACAGTGATTCGATTCTATGATTTGGATCACTGACCCCGATTTGATTTGGCTGAATCCAAATCTGAAGGTTAAACACTGATTCAGAGAATCAGCAATTTGGCCCTAAACACAGCTTTAAAATGTTTTTTCTACATACCTTGAGGTATCAGGCATGGCTCATGAACACTGCGATGCTGGGGCGGATGAAGCATCCCACAGGAGCGTTGGGGGGGGCGGGGGCCGCATGCTCAGCAGTGAACCCAGAAGTGGGCCAGAAGTACTTCCAGTCCACTTCCGGGTCTGTCGGGGAGTGTGCAGGGGGGCCCCCCCCCATGTGCCCCCCAGCTCAGCAATTGGCCACAGGGGGACCCTGGGTGTCCCCCCAGAACTAGGAGGCACCAGTCACTGAGCCGGGGAGGCATGGTGGGGGGTTCCCCAGCATGCTTCCCAGTGGACCCAGAAGTGGAACGGAAGTGCTTCTGGTCCACTTCCAGGTCTGCTGTCTAGTACGCAGGGGACCCCCCACACTCCTCTATCCACCCCAGCATCACAGCATTCACGAGCTGCCTGGTACCTTGAGGCATGTAGAAAAAGCATTTAAAGCTGTGTCTATGTCTGAATTGCCAAATCTTTCTGAATCTCTCCGAACTGATTCAGAGGGTTCTAATTCAATTTGGAGGGATTAAAGGCACCCCTAATTTGATTCGTATTCAGAGATTCAGTCACTGAATCCCCAGGGACAGGTAGCCTATCTGGCTAACCAAAAAAAACAGAGCCTGTCTGGCTAGAGCCAGGCTCTGGCTACCAGTCAGGCTCCGAGTGGCAGGATCACTGCTGCTGCAGCCCCAGGAGACCCCCAGGGCCCCAGGTAAGGCTGCTGGAGCCAGCCCAGTGCTGGCCCCAGCCTCCCCTACCCCACCCACAGTAACTTGCTGCATGCCAGAGGGTGCATGGTACAGGCATTCCCTGGGGACAAGTGGCAGTGGCACAAGGTGTCCTGCTGCTACCTGTCCCTGGGGAAACAGATATCCATGCTTGTGTGGATGTGACCCTTATGCTTAAAAATTTTGGAGTGGAGTTTCTCTTGCTAATTTTCTGGTTTCTCATTCTGCACATACTCAATAGCCTGTGCTTCTGTACAGTTCTGCACCTCTGTAACCCACTCACTTCATTGAGAAGAGGGTATTACAGTAGACAGAAAAAAAACCTGCAAAGTCATGAATGATTTCCTGTTATTTCTTTCCCTTCACAGGTGGACAGGGAAAAGGTGAACCCTTCCATCTCTGGATGGAAGGGTCAGATCCAGGTCAGATCTCTCTTGCTCTCTCTCTCTCTCTCAGTAGAGCACCAGTAAGATTTAGGTTTTTGAGCAGCAACTTGGGATAATGCCTAAGCTTTGGATATGGCTAAAGAAAGAGGATTCAAATCTGTCAGCTGTGGACAAACCAAAATGAGTGGGATGTAAGCAACATTTCCATAATATTGTGCACAGATCCCAAACTTTTAATTCCCTTAAAATCTGTAAGTAAATTAAATGTAATTTCATTTCCATATACCTGGAATATTTGAGCCCTTATCATTCTTAGTAGTTTTATTATTTTAGACTGTATCTGAAAACTGTGAAGCAGCATACTGCACTGCAATTAAATTACTTGGCTGACCTGGGTGTGTATCAAAATACAACATGCTGGATGATACCTTCTCTAGCCTTGTTTTTTCTTGATTTACAAGTTGCTATTAGTAGTGTGTTCTCAGGGAGTGGCAGCAACTAGGGATGGGTAAAACAGGTTTAAGTACATTTTAAAGAGACATTGTCAAACTGGTGGAATAGCAGAGTTGATTAATTCTCTCCTCCCATAAACAAAACATTTTCATTCACTGAGGTAAATTGAGCTACCCTAGCTCTTCAGTCAAGTGATATAGCAAAATTCAAACTAGCAAACATGTATCTACTTGACATACTCTCTTTCTGTTCTACTTGTCAGTCATTCAGGATCTGAAACTGCCAAGCCTCCTGTTCTCTAGGGTGTTTAGACAATAGGAGCCATATTGTAGCATCCAGTCAGCAAAATCTTATAGCGGCCTGTATCAGTAGCTACAGAGAAACTAAGTAACCCATGAATTGAGTACTGCTCTATTCACTGATATAAGGAAGCAGTCTTTTAAACTAAATATATACAGTCAAAAAGTCCGAAGCTGAATCAATTTAATCTTCACAGGTTAGTCTAAGCTGCATAGGTTGAACTCATAAGGAAGTGAAAAAACATTTACTTTTGATTCCAGAAATGCAGCCACATGCGTGCAGTGGCCCAAGCCAGAAGCCATTCTATCTGGCCCATAGGGCCCCTAAAAAAATTTAGAAAATTAATATTTATCTACCCCTGGCTGCCTGTCATGTGGCCCTCAATGGCTTGCCAAAACTCAGTAAGCAGCCCTTCACCCAAAATAATTGCCTGCCTCTGTTCTAAAGCATGCTTCCCTGCTTGGCTGGAGCAGACAGCTTGAATCCGGAGAGGGTATGGGACAAAAGTTCAATAAACCAATTTAACCTAAATCAGTTAAATCTGACACTACATCCACTCAGGTTTATTTTAAAGTGGTTTTGGCCATTTTGAAAGTGGTTTATGTGCACTGAACTTCTGTTACGTTACAGATTTGAACCAGTTTCTGATTACTTATACTGGCTTATGTATAATTTCTTTCCCTAGCCTTAGTGTTACTAGGGATTTCTCTCTGAGCTGTGGCCCCAACTGCAGCCTAATTGAAAACTCTCCAAAGTCTTCACAGCTGTCAGGTGATTTCTGAGCTTTGTTATCTAGTCTCACAGTGATCTTGACTAACAATAAGGCACTAGGGAAAGAGTAATGATTAAAACAGTTTTTTGCATAAAGTGTGACTTCTGGGAGTTAAGAAAACTATTGGGTGTTTGGTTTTTTTAATGGAGGTTGCCAGATTGTATCTCTAATAAAACTGATGTTCACTTCCATTAAAGCGGGCATAGGGAGATTGTTCGTTTGTTTTTTCTTGCTTCAGCCTGCCAGGATGAGGGTGGATCTGTTTCAGATTTGGTGGTTTTGAATATCAGTTTCACACCCCCCTACTTGGTATACTCAAAAGCAGAGTCATCAGGAGCGCAGTGATGTACACACATTCATGCATCCAGGAAAAGGCACAGGTATACCCAGGACAGCAGGTAGTGCAACCTTGGACTGATGTTATTGCTAACATTAATGCACTTGTTGTTTTATAAGGTCTCAGATTCACTTTCAAGGGGTCGATTCAGATTATAACTTCTCATCAGGTAGGGAGGGTTCATTTTGATTCTGTCCTGCTATGATTTTTTTAAATCTTTCTTTCAAGGTTTGTAAATTTAAAATATGCCCACTAAACTGAACTTGTCTACAGTTTTTCAAGGTAGCTCTTTTAAATAGTAACAAGTGCATGCATTCCAAGCCAATAAACACGTGCCATTGAAAATACTAATTTATTTCTTGAAGGGAGCCCAGTAGCAACTGTGAATAAGCAGAAGTAGCAAAGCAGTGGAAAAGAGAGGAGGCATGAAGCCAGGAGACACAACATAGGATGTACGTCAAGAAAAGCTGAGGTAGAGGGGGGAATACCAGAGTGGTGACAGAGGCTACAGGGAGGGAAAATAGCCAAGAGGAGATAGGATAGAGCCATGAAACAAACAGAAATGGAGCAATGGGGTGAAAGTCAAGCTCTTACTGCATGCAGGCAGTGCAAGCCGTTCAGGGTTCTCTGCTTATGAAGGGTTTCATGAACTGAATTCCTTTATTTATTGTGGTTCTAGACAATGATGAACAAAATACTCTATATACACAAAAGGACAATTCCCGTCCCTGAAAATAAGCAGAGAGAGGGATTGAACGGAAGCGTGATAGATTCATAGAAGTAGGGTTGGAAGAAACCTTGCAGATCTTCTAGTCCAACCCCCTGCCCTGGGCAGGAGAGAAAACTGGTCTCAAATGACCCCAGCTAGGTAATCATCAAGTCTCCTCTTAAAGACCCCCAAGGTAGGAGCCAGCACCACTTCCCTTGGAAGTTGGTTCCAGATCCTAGCAGCCCTGGCTGTGAAGTAGTGCCTTCTAATGTCTAGTCTGAACCTACTCTCAAACAACTTATGACCATTATTCCTTGTTACTCCAGGGGGCGCTCAGGGGAACAAGGTCTCTCCCATTCCCCCTTGGTCCCCCCTAATAAGTTTATAGATGGCCACCAGGTCCCCCCTCAGCTTTCTCTTGTGAAGGCTGAACAGGTTAAGGTCCAGTAGCCTCTCCTCATAGGGTATGCCCTGCTGTCCCCGGATCATGTGAGTGGCCCTGCTCTGGACCTCTTGATCCTGTCCACATCTCTCCTGAAGTGCGGCGGCCAAAACTGGATGCAGTACTCCAACTGCAGCCTGACCAGTGTTGCAGCATGGAAAATAAATAAGCAACAATGCATGGCAAGGTAGCCGTTTGTCCCATGTAGTTAGGATAAACTAAAATTAATGTAGGAAGTATATTACATGTTATGTTACAGGATGAGAAGAGCGCGGGATATTTAAGAATGGAAGTTAAATTAAAAGAAGTGAGGTGACAGGTTTTAAAAGGTTCCCTTGTAGGTTCACATAGAGGACTGAAGTCAATTAATTTAAACCTCTGTGACAGCAGTTCCCTAACATTCAGAACCTAAGCCCCATTCATGAAAATAAAATTGGTGTCACTATCTTTCAGCCACATCAGGCATTTGTACATGTGGTCTTGGAGTGAGAGGTACTTAGAGTGGCTCCAAGAGCCGCTCTAATTAAAGTGCCTGGAGCATCTTGTGTATCAGCATCCTTGTGCCTAGAAATAGTGGTGGGGCGCTTTATCTAAAGCTCAGACATACTGCCATTTTTAAGCATGGGCAGACTGATAGATGAGATGTTGGAAGTTGCTGGAGTGTGGTAATTACCATGTGTGCAAGCACCCGTGCCTATCCTGTGAAATGCATCCCACTTTTTCCATGGCATTTCTTAAAGTCTCAGTTTTCTTACAAGCAGACTGCATGCTCTTAGCTTTGTATAACTAGGACCAGGGTAAGGGCAACCACTCTCACCACGACTTGTTCTTCTGTGTAACTTGGGAGGAAGATCTTAGTCCCTGTGCATGTTGTCCTTAATTCAGCCCTGGCACCTTCTTCTGCAGCTCCGCCTCCCCTGCACCCTGGCTTACACCAACCTTCGAGATCTTAAATAGATGTTCAAGGGCATGCAGGCTATGCTTTCCTATAGTGCCTTCTGAGGTCAATAATATAAAGCAAAAACACATACGAAGACTCAGAGGGCTTAGTCCCTTCTCACAGTCCTCTAGCCTGGAATTGGACCACCCACATCCTCCTCTTGCTAGACCCCTCTGACTTTAGGATCCAGTCAAAATAGTCCACTGTTGAACCATTTTTGCGCCCCCTGTACTCACAATTCATCTTTGTCTTCTCTTTCAGGTCCAGTGTCCATGGTCAGGTCCCAATCATCTGTCCTCAACTGCCAGGACATACTTTCAAGTAAGTCATTCAGCTCTCCAAGCCACTTCAATGGGTTTGCTGCCAGCAGGCTACTTTCCACCATTCGCCCCTCCCGGGGCTCTGGGCACTTCTGGTCCTCCCTGCTTGCTGGGTCGGGTTGTTTTTAACCTGGATGTGTGGTTCCTGCTCTTCAAGTGGCCGTGGCATGCACTTATAAAGCATGACCACACCAGCACTGGAGTTTCCTCAGCACTCGTCCTTTTGCTCGGTGCCGCTTTTCATTGCTGCTTTGCCTTCTTCTGTTGTCTCTGCAGATAAGGTTCTTCTTGGATTCTCTCCACACTGTCACACCATGCTCCAGCAGACTTGATTAAGTGCAATAGAGTCTTACAGCACATAATTACAGCATGCTGCTCATGTGTATAGCTGCCCATCATGTCTTGTTAAAAGGTCTAGCCCCAAAGTGTAATCACTCAAATAGTAGGATATGTAGATCTTCATGATACAGTATCTCCATGCTTGCTTAAGTGTTTTGAGACATGACATAGTAAATATGATGACAAATTATTTTTGACTTCTGATTTAGCTACTGTTGAGATCAACGAGGCAGTTCCCACCACTGATCTATTTTTAGACCGTCTGTTAATTCAGGAAGACATTGTTGGATCAGTTACCATACTCTCTCGTATACAATATGCACTTTCCCACCCCCCCGCCAATGATCAGCTGCTAAAATGTATAGTGTACATTATATGCGAGAAAGAGCAGTTTATGGTTACCAAACAAAAGTGAAGTAAAATCTGCACCCAACTCACAGGGAGCAGAACAATGAGCAGGTTTGGTTCCCTTGCTACTACTCAATTTCTTACTACAAGGAAACATCCTTTTTACTTCATTCCTTTAAAAAAAATAAAAATACGGTGCATAGTTTATTTCACAGTATGTTGTATGTGAGAAGATATAGTATATGCATGCACACATTCACTCTTTTTCACAGCCAGAACAGCTACAGAATACTTCCAGTGCCTGCCCATGCACTCCATCCTAGTCATTCATGTTCTTTCAGAGAGTGCCCCCCCAAGGTTTGGGAGACACTACTCTAAAGCAGCCAGGCCTTTCATCCTATCAGCAATCCATTAATTACCGAAAGCCCTGGAATCCTTCACATTTAGAGCAGATACTATTAATGACATCAATATTTGCCAATTAATATCCCAGGTACTTGGCAAAACATTTACTACTCTCAACGAATGGTGAATACTCTTACTTTAACATCTTCCAGGATTAGTTAGGTGGGATTAATTAAGGGATAGAGGGTGACCAGGTGCCAGCATTTATTGGGCCAGGTAATACTTTGACACTCCCAGGACCCAATAGGTCCCATTTATGAAGAGAAGGAGGAGTAGACTAACTCTCTCATCTGTTTTTCTACTCCTGAGGGCCAATAGTAATCAAAGAACTGGGTGAACCCTACAGTGAAACCTGTATCTTCTCCTGTATTTAGGACAGTGTTGTAACTTCTGCTTCTTGTTAGACATCTACAGTTTACCTTCCCCACAAGAAAAAAAGACATGATCAATGCCTCTGACACTAAACCCAGGTTCCTTCCGGAGCTGTGTGTATTCTCTCCTTTTTCTGGGTCAGCCCCTGACCTGTATCTTCCTCATTTTCTTCTGTGCTTTTCACAAGCTATGTTTGCCAACTGTAACAGGAGCTGCAGATTCAGATGGGACTCATTTGCTCTCCAGTCTAATAATATACAAGAAAAAAGAATGCAATTAAATATAAACATTTGCAAGTCTAATATATAAACAGATGAAATGTCAACTATTCCCACTTGTTCCTTATTAACAACTGGAAGATTAATATATTTATCCCATTAGGAAGATTTATTATAATTCTTCTAAAGCAACAGAATTAGGTCCTAGACATTTGCAAGGCAAGAGAGTTGTAGCATTTTTATTTATTTTTAAATCAACTTAGTAATCGCAATCCATGCACAAAAGATGCTGTGGGAAAGAAAAATAAATGTGTGAGAGAACCTTAAAAAAAGAGCACAGGAATTGGCATGAACAGCAAAAAGAAGGAGATGGTAGCAAAATTCCTACTCAGGCCATGTTAAGTAAAATGAAGATGGCAATTTTTCCTGCATTACAACTAAACCATTTGGCTCACACTAAATTTTCAGCTTAGTTACATAGGTAGGATATAAGTAGTCTACGCAGCAATGCTACAAAATGCTTTTCTAATGACAAGAAATCCAAGAGTTCAGGGATTTTCATGAGGTAGAAAGTATCCAGGTTAAAGATTATGATATACAAGCTTTCTAGTCTCCTCACTGATTACTACAATAAAAGCATAGTCTATACAGATGTGTGAAACTTGGTTTAATCAAAATAATATAAACTGTCACACATTTCACATTAAATTTGATATTTGGAAACAATCACAGTTAAGCTTAGGACTACCTAACTACCTTTTTTGACACTGTTTTATGTCGCAGGCATTTTTATATTTATTGCTGCATGAGAGATGGATTTTCCACAGATGCCAGGGTTCATAGGAGATTTCCGTATACTGAATATGTATTCAGAATATAACTTTAAATGAGCATGGTTAAGTTCTCCTTCATAGATGTTAGGAGCTGGAAGCGACCTCTTGAGATCATTAGGTTCAGCCCCCTTGTGCTTAGGCAGAAAGACTTCTGTGCTCAGATGACCCCCAGCAAGGTGAGTGTCCAGACTTTTTTTTAAAGATACCCAGAGTAGGAGACTGTACCACCTTTTTTTTTTTTGGGGGGGGGGGGGGGAAGGGGGGCAGGAGTTTGTTCTAGACCCTGGACACTCAAGTTGTAAAAAAGATTTTCCTTATGTTTAATCTAAAGCAGTCTTGTAGTAATTTATGACCACTAGTCCTAGTCTTCTCCCGGTCCCTGATGTGGGCCCTTTATACAGGCTGCCACCAAGTACCCTCTGAGTCTTCTCTTCTCCATGCTGAACAGACACAAGTATCTCAGTCTCTCATCATATGGCCTACTCTCTATACCTCTAACCATACACGTAGACCTTCTTTGGACTCTCTCAAGCCTCTCTGTCCTTCCTGAAGTGTGGTGCCCAGAAATGAATGCAGTACTCCAGCTGCAGCCTCACCAAGGCCAAGTAAAGTGGGAGGATGTCATCCATCGTCTCGTTTGAGATGCTTCAGTAGATGCATACCACTGTTTTGTTTGCTTTGCCAACTATGGCATCATATTGGTGGCTCATGTTCATTCTACGGTCTATCAAGACCCCCAGGTCTCTTTCAGTTGCGGTGCTAGGAAATGTAGGACTGTCAAGCCTGTAAGCATGTTGTGGGTTGTTTCTCTCCGTAAAAACCTCAAGCAATTAAAAAGGGAACATAGAACCAAAAAAGGCAGATCCACAACAAAAGAACTTAGAATCTAGATGCCTAAAAAAATCTGAATCAATCAGCCTCTGACCAACCACAGAGGCACCTTACCTCCACAGATATCACAGCTTTCTTAATAGAAAGTTCTGCAGGTGCCTCAGAAGCACCTCTCTTGACAGGTCTGAGCATCTCAGTGCCTCGCTCATACTGAAGCCCTGTTACAATCCAGAATACCCATTTTTTTGCTGAAATCCCCTTAGAGATTCCAGAGGACATTTTTAAAGTGTGCCTATCAAATGTTTTTAGGATCAAGTCACTCAAAAATGTAGTTGTAGCCAAGCTTAAGAAGTTTGCAATGTCCCATTTTATAGAATAGTCTTTTGGTTAAAATATTCAAGAGTGGAGTCTTGGGTTCCAGTCCTGATCTAAGAACAGCTCCTGTATTTCATAGTAAATAGACATTTGGAGTGGGGGAGGGAAAAAGAGACAGGCCTGAAAGCAGGGACCAGAATGAAGAGGTCCCCATTTTCAGGCAAGTACCTAACCACTAGGTTTTTCCTTCTCCCCCTCTCCATGATGAATATTGTATGCTTTCTACACATTTTCACAACTGCAATGGGATGGCAGGCAGAGTGGCACCTTACAGACTAACTGGTTCAGAGATGCCTAAGCTTTCATAAGCAACAAGTTACTTTATCAGATGTTCTCTCAGCTTCAGCAGGAGAATGGAAATTGCCCCCTATTCTTCAGCCTGCAACCTAGGACACTCACCTAGAAGGCAGGAGAGACAGGCTTGAACTTTGATGCCAAGTCTGTCATTTCTCATCACTAGAAGAGTACATAAAAGGGTGGGGTGGCATGGTAACAATGCCACCACCACTACAGAACATGCCTCAAAGTACTCAGTTCTTTGAAAGAAAGGGCATAGATGCATACCTTCAAGACAGGGTTCTGCACTGCGAATGCCAAGACATGAATGTCTGCCTCCAAACCTAAATAAGGTGCGTTAGCCACATAGAAGGGTAGGATTTCAGAATCCTTCCAGTGCTTAAACATCTCCCTGTTCAGTGTGCTTGTGCTGTGTCTTAAATTCTAAGACATTTAGCTAGTGAGTCACAGCACTTAATACAAGGTAATGAATTCTACCACAGAGGTCTAAGCCCAGAGGCAGCAATATCTAGCAACTAATGGACAACCTATTTCACTAGTGAACAGTAGAAAGATGCTTATGTTCTCTTTGCCATCCAAGCCCATTAATGAGCTGCAGGACCCAGCCACTGATGAAGAGCTCATTGTAAAATAAAGGGTGTTCTCTGAAATCAGAACTAAGAATTTCTGAAATGTGAGACTTGCAATAACTTGTGGAAAACCAGAGGCAAATCCTCTTCTTACAGAAACTGCATAGGAGGCCAAAACTTAAATAAATGTGAATTATTGCAAATCCCATGATATTTAATTAATTCCTAGTTCTGTTCCCTGGAGTCATGATTATGTGAGAATCTGGGCTTTCATCAAATAAATGTTTCCCAACTGAAGAGAAAAACTAGGAAAATGTGATTCAAGGGCATCTTAAGGACTTAAATATCAGAAGGCAAATAAAAAAAAAAAATACCCTAAATATTTGGGTCTTTGTTTTTTAAAATCTCATGACTTTAAGCCTATGTTGGGGCGGCCTTTGCACATACTAAAATTTATAGGGAGGAATGAATAAGAGGATGATGAATTAAGTTGTAAGCAAAAGAGGACTCTCTCCCTGACTCAGTGGATAGACTGAAGGACAATGATGTAGACTTTTTATAGTTGGAAGGAAAACCTACGGGGCCAAGTACAGATAGCCAGAAAGCCTGAGGTTGAATCAATTCAATCTTTGCAGGTTAGTCTAAACTGTGTAGATTGAACCGATAAGCAAATGAACAGACATACATTTTTGATTCCAGAAATGTTGCCACATGCCTGCAGCAGCCCAGGCTAGGAGTAAAGGGGTGCTAGAGAACTCATCTCTGCTCAGCAGGAAGAGACAGCTTGGGCCAAAGCCAGCTTGCCCACCCTGCCAGGGGAGGTTTGTATGGGAGGTTCAAAGTATCCAGTGAGTGAACTTGAATCTGGAGGGGATCTGGAGCTGAATAAACCAATTTCATCTAAATCCATTAAATCTGATATTACATCCATCCAGGTTTATCTTTAACTGGTTTTGGCCATTTTGAAAGCAACTTATGTGCACTGAACTTCTCTTGCATTTCAGATTTGAACCGGTTTCCAATCACTTATACCGGTTTATGTGTTATGTCTGTCCCTAGCTTTGAGAGTGGTTTATATGCACTAAATTTCCGTTGTGATACGATCTGAACTGGTTTCTGATTACTTATAGGCTAGGGACAAACATTACATATAAACCAGTTTAAGTGATCAGAAATTGGTTTAAACCTGTAACAGAACAGACATTCAGTGCATATAAACCAGTTTCAAAGTGTGTGAAACCCGTTCGAGATAAACCCGGTTGAATGTAGTATCAGCCTAAACTGATTTGGCTCAAACTGGTTTATGCAAAGTCTGTTCCAGACCCCTTGCTGGTTTAAGTTAAACCAGAGACCCCTAGCATCCCAGCATGCTCTCTGGGCTGGGCTCTCTGCTAAAGCCCAGCCAGACTGGCCCTGCCCCTCTGCTCCACAGCTGGAGCAAAGACAGACAGGAGCAGAGGTCTGGCCAGGGAGCAGTTTAATTCCCCCCTCTCTATCCCAACAGAGACCCGAGCCGTGTCTGCCAGGCGCTCCCCCCTCACTACGCCAGCAGTGGGGCACCATGGCCTTGAGGGAGACGGGGCCGGGAAGAGTTAGTCTCCCCTCTACACCCACTGGCAGCTGGGTCTGTACACCCTTGCCGCTGCGCTCCCTGCCCCCCCCACCAGGGACCCTGCCTAACTGTGCCCCTGCCCTGCCACAGGGGTGGGAGGGGGAAGGGCCCCTGTTGGGGGCAGCAGTCCCTCTCATAATGTGGGGGAATGCAAGCCCTTTCCCAGCAGGGGTGCAGTGCTGTGCTGCGGGGCCAGCAGAGCTGCAGCAGGCTGCGCACATCAGCACCAGGGTTCAAAGTGGGACAAGCCCCCCACAGTGCTGCCACGCTCAGCAGCAGCTCTGCTGGCCCTGCAGAGCAGCCCCCACCAGGAAGGGAACTCACACTCCGGGAAGCAGTAATGGGCTACTGCCCGTCACCGTCGCTCACCGCTCATGCTGCTGGGTGGGGGCAGAGCCCAGCCCTCACCTCTCAGTCTGTTCCCCAGGCAAAGCCCTGCTGGCAAGAGGGGGCTTATTCAGGCACTTGCCCCAGTCACAGGTCAAGTGGCAACTGCATCCAAGCCGAGCAGATCCCACTCCAGTGCCAGCAGCCAGTGGCTCAATAAGCCCCCTCCTGCTGGGAGCAGGCTTGCCCTGAGCACAGAGAGGTCACTGGCACTACAGTGGGGTCTGCCCAACCTGGCTGCTGCTGCTCTGTGGTCAGGGCCAGCCCCCTCCCAGCAGGAGGGGGCTTATTCAGCTACTGGCCCTGAGCACAGAGCAGTGGCAGCTAGGCTGGATAGATGCTGTTGCAGTGCCAGCAGCTGAATAAGCCCCCTCCTGCTGGGAGGGTCTGGCCCTGAGTACAGAAGGCCGCTGGCACTACAGCAGGGTCTGCCTGGCCCAGATGCAGCCACCGCTTGGCCTGAACTCAGGGCCAGTGGCTGAATAATCCCCCTCTCGTGGGAGGGGGCTTGCCCCAAGCACAGACCAAGCACTGGGGGCTGGGGCGCACCTCCGCCCAGCAGCTACAGAGGTGAGTGACTGTGATGGGCAGCAGCCCATCACCACTTTCCAGAGTGCGAGCCCCATCCCAGCAGGGGTCTCTGTTGAGGGCCAGCAGAGCTGCTGCAGAGCATGGCAGCACTGCAGTGGGCTTGCAGGGCTCGGGCCTGCTCTGGACCCTGGTGCTACTGTGTGCAGCCCGCTGCAGCTCTGCCGGCCCCATAGTGCAGCACTCCTGCCAGGAAGGGACTTATGCTCCCCCACATTATGACAGGGGCTGCTGCGCCCAACAGGAGCCCTGCCCCTTCTTATTGCAGTGCTGGGGTAGGGCACAGCCAGTCGCTGGCTGATAGGGCCCCTTGGAGTGGGGGTGGGGGGAGCAGAAACAGAGGTTATTCCTCCTCCCTCCATCATAGGGAGTCTATTCCAGGGCAGGGAGTATGGCAGCCAGAGTGGGCAGACTCAGCTGCCAGTAGGGGTAGAGAGGAGACTAACTTTCCTCCCTGCCCCTGTCTGCCTCAGGGGCCATGGTGGCCTGCTGCTGCAGCAGCGAGGGGGGAACGCTTATCACCCTGGCTCTGGTCCATGCTGGTGGGACAGGAAGAGGGGAATTAAACCCCTCTCTGGTCAGTTCAGCCCAGATTGGCCATGCCCCGCTAGCACAACTTCCCTGCAGCCAAGGACGTGCTCCACCACCCCCCAGTGCCTGGCCTGAGCAACTACAGGCATGTGCCTGCATTGCCTCAGTCCAGAGATCATGTTTGTCCAGTTACAAACTGGTTCAGCCTAGCCAGGTTAGACTATCCTGCAAAGGTTGAATCAATTCAGGCTCTGGCTTTTTGAATGTCTGTCCCTAGTCATACTGGTCTATGTGCAACTTTAGTCCCTAGCTTAAGTCTGAGGGGAAAGAATATTTTTGCCCTCCAATGTGTTTTCCAGAAGGTTCATGAAGTAAAAAAAAAGTGAGAGGGGGTTGCCAAAATATTTTGTTCATTTTACCTGAGCATGCTAGTCCATTCTTGCCACTAAAAAGTACTTAGTGGGTCCTACAAAATAAAGATGCTTAAAAGGAAAAAGTACTTTATGATCCATTTATAGCCATATTTGTAACAGTTTTAAAGGGCTTTTTTAGATAAGCAAACCCTAAAAGCTGTTGGATTCTTTATCCAACTTTTCCCTTAATACCAAAAAAAAAAAAAAAAACCAACAAAAAAACCACTTTCTTTAGCTTAAGTGTAAGGCCTATAGAAATACATTCGCATATAGCTTGTATCATGTGCTTATGAAGATACCTACTGTCCATATCTTGCCTATTATGCTGATGCTGAAACAAGCAAAGTATACGATTTCTAGCTCACTCAAAGCAGCCTTTCATCATCATCAGTAAGGGCAGCAAGGCAAGGATTGTATAGGTGCAGAGTTTATTTTTCAGTGACTGAAATATCAAATGAGCAAGAGACTTCAGACAATGTGAATAACATGCCGAATCTTTTCTAGATTCTCATCAACCCAGAGCAAATGCCACAAGAGAATATTCAGATCTAGGAGCTTATCTCAGTTGCTTTGGGGGAAAAATCCGTTTGTGCTATTTCCACTTGTTTATTTGTAATGCAGGTTGTGTTTACATTTTAAACCATTTAAAATCATATGGACTTGCATATACTAAGTGTACAGATTACTTGCAATTAAATGTAGTTTGCAGTTTGAGCACTAGATGGAAATGGAGTAGTAAAAATGAGGATCTGCTTTTACAACAGTGACTCTGTTCAGGAATATTCCCTTGCCCTTTCAGCATTTTAAATGGAAGCGGGAGTTTTCTCCAGGGTGTGCTATAGAAATTACAGCAGCCAAAAATGTCAGCTTGGATCAATTTAATTGCACCTGGGATATTTTACAGGATAATTTCTTGTGCCTTTGTGGAAGTGCTTTATCATGTGTCTTGTCAACCTGCCTTTTTTGTGATCCTTTTTGCTCTTTTACCTTATTAACTTCGCATTATATGCAGTGGTCTGTCTTTCCTGTGCATTTTAACTGACTTACTATAGTCAAATATTCAAATGAGAAATTAAGATCTGAATTAGGGTAACTATTCACCTACATTGTTTTACAAACACTGTAAATATGTTTGCATGCTTGCCTCACTGTGCTTAAGGCATGCTTATGTGTAGGTTTCTACTTGATTGCTACAGATGATGAAAAAATGAAAGTTATTCCTTTGATAATATACTACAATAATCTAAAACCTTCTATTATTCTCTGGGCGTGAAACAATTGGCTGGGACATCTCAGTTATGATTCTAGTTTTGTAAATTTCTTCAGATAAGAGAGAAACATGATGATATTGAGTCTTATTATTGCTTGTGAAGAATTTGGCTCTAGAAGAAATTGCATACAGAAGACAGCCAAAGTTGCAGCCAATGGAAACAGCTAGAAGTGATGTAGCAGTATGCTGGCAGACAAACAGCTGAGCTGAGCCTCACAACAGCAGTGCTGGCACAAACGTGGGCGGAAGGGAGAGCTGAGTGGGATTTTTCCTTTTTTGTTTTGTCAGGTATGTAATCCAAGTAGAAGAGTGCCTTGCTGAAGGGATGCAGCTATAATTTATAGGACCTTAAATCAGATTTACAATCACAATGTATCCCTGGAGCCTGGCAATGGGCCTGTTCTCAAGTTAGAGTAGTCAACTATTCAAGTTTTAATTACTGTGCCACATGCTGTCCTCATGGAGAGGGGGCCCACAAGATTCCCAGAAGGGATATATAATGAGCCAAGAGGCTTGTTGCAATATTCTGACCCAAATCCAAATCATTTTGTTTCTATTAATAAATTAATAATCAATACGGTGCTGTCTCTACCCAGGTGATAGCTTTTCATTTCCCTCACAACATCGTAGGAAAGTAAAAATGATTGTGGCAGGATAGATTTCCAGTCACTTTGAAGTGGGATTCTGCTGCCTGCATTGACTTAAGAAACCAGTTCAGATACCAGAAATATTGTTTTAAAATGCAACTTTAAAATGTTTTAAATGCAAATGAGAGGGATAGTTAACCAGGTTAATCTAAAGACAGCAAGAAGGCAAAGCAGATTTGTAATTTATAGATTAACTAATTGCCACATCGAGTCATTTTTCCAACTAGAACTCCAATTTTGTTTCCCAAGTAATCTTATCATTACATCATGCATCTACCAATACTAGCATAGAAGAGTATAGAGAGGGTACCTCTTGGGGTAACAAGGAAAATTTAGGCTAGATATCAGGAAAAAACTTCTTCATGGTAAGGGTGGCCAAAATTTGGAATGAGCTTCCAAAGGAGGTGGTGCTCTCCCCTAGATTGGGGGTCTTTAAGAGAAGGCTGGATAGCATCTGACCCCAGCGCTCTTTCCTGCCTAGGCAGGGGGTCAGACTCAATGATCTGTTAAGGTCCCTTCAGACCCTAGCATCTGTGAATTTGTGTGTTAGACCATTGCCCTTATAGCTCGTGTTCACTATTACTGAATGAAAGGCTCTTATGTTTAAAGTATGTGTCAATCTGAACATTCTTTTAGCTAAAAATCTTACTTCCAAAAAGACTGAAGCCTTGGACGATGGTAGAAATAGAAAGCTTGTCTCTAGATCAGTGGTTCTCAAACTTTTTTTTTCCCCCCCACGGACCACTTGAAGATCGCTGTGGGTTTTGGCGGACCACTTAAACTTTTTTTGTTCTACAAACCAAAGCACACAACTCATATTTTAATATCAGTAGTGTTACCTTACAAGCACTGATCTTCTCGATTGTCCTGCAACCTTTCTGCAGACCACCTGAATGGAGTTTGTGGACCAGAAGTGGTCCGCAGACCAGAGTTTGAGAACCTCTGCTCTAGATAATACAGAGTGCCAGTAACGGAAAGTGTTGCTAGGTGTTATTTTGCCTATGAAGAGGGGAGGAGGGACTGACTCATTTTGTAGAACTAAACTAAATTCTCTCCATTTCATAGACAAACTGAGCAAATGTCTGGATTGTCTTGGATGCTGGTTAGATTCAATACATGAATCTGCATTCCTGATATCACAGACTTGTGGGTGGCATGCCCCCAGAGCCCATAGTTTCCCACCACTGTCTCACTGCTTGTCCCAAAGAACAAACCAAGGTTACTCTGAGATAACTTCTTATCCCTGAAAGCCTCTGCTGCAGCTATGCTCGTGCCTTACCAGCATTACCACTCACACGTCAGTGGGCACTCCACCCACAATCTCCACTCCAGTCCATTCAGGCCCCTGTGCTTCTATCACTCTCTGCTCTTCCTGGGGCTCAGGCCTCTGTGCCTATTAGTTTATGCCTCCATTCCTCCCCTGGCCCCCTGGCCCTAATTCTTTAGGCTACAGGCCTCTGGCCCCAGTTCGCCTCCCTGAGGCTGTGGTTCCACCCTTCTGGGCTACAGGCCCCTGGCCCTGGTCCTTGGCCCACTCAGCCAGTAATTTCATCCCTTGGGCACTGTGCTTCAGTTTCTCTTACTCCCTCTGGCAGGAGCCTATTCTGTCTTGGGCCTCAGCCCCTGGCAGGCACCCCCAAAATAGCAGCATGCCATTTTGGTGTCCCTGGAACCTCCAACCTCACCTGTTAGTCCCTTTCCAGTATTCTAGTTATAGTTATAAGCATAATGTAAGCACACTGGCTACTACTGTACAAGCTGTAAGCCTACTGGCTATGTAAATAAACTACCCCTGTAAGCCTTTAATCCCTTACTTGTAGTCTTCATTGCAGACAGCTCCAAGTAAGTCTCTCAGCTATGGTTCCTTTGGTGCAGAGCTCCTTCCCCAAGTGTCTTGCAATTCTCAGGTCAAGCAACCCCATCCAGTCACTCTTGACAAATCCTTTCAGAGCAGAGTTCCTTCTTTCACCACCTGAACGGACAAACTGACCACTGGCTCAAGCCCTGGACTTTTATACACCATAAACCCTGCCCTTGCAGGTTATATGACTCTCCCTACCATCTTCAGGGATTGCTCATCAGGACCTGCTATTTCATTTCCAAGGGAGTTTATAATTACTGCTACCACTAATTCCTAGTTGCCCAGCTAGTGTCCAATTGTCTTATTGTAGCAGAGCTACCCCTGCACTATAGGCGCAGACAGACGTGACAATATTCACTGAATCTAGTCCATAAAAAAAAAAAAAAAAAAAATCACTCTACAGATGTGACCAAGCAGAAGAACACAGGTGCAGAGTGCTTTAAAAGGGCCCGATCCCACAAGAATCTGAACCCTCATTGAGTGAGAGTTCAGATGAAAATGTTTCAAAACAGAGAGTCTTCTGTAACTTGTGTCTGCCTCCCAGCCCCCTAGCTGTTTGTACAATGGAAGTGGGGGCAAGGGAGTGGAGGTAGTTCAGTCTGGGGGGTTTTCAGCCCCTGCTGGGGTGCATGGGCGACTGGTGCCATCTGAGTTGGGGGGGGGCACCAGACCATTGATGGTGTGGGGGGTCCCCCAGCAGCCAACTGCCAACCAGGAGGGGTGGGTCTCCCAGCAGCCAATCAGGTTTCGCGGCTGGTGCTTCTAGGGGGTGCACGGCTAATTTCAGGGGGTGTACATGCACCCATGTGCATCTCCTACATGTCGCCAATGGTGGGGTGGGTGTATTGGAGCTAGGGTGACCATCATAGAGGACAGTCTGGTTGTCCTCTATTGATACAAAACTGGATGCCTTTATGTCTTCTATTTGTCTCTTGAAGAGCGAAATAAAGAACAAAGGTTTTGTATCAACAGAGGACAGAGAGCAGAAAACTGGAATATCCTCTATGATGGCCACCCTAATTGGAACCCTGTCCCCTGGTGGAGGGGCTCCAATTCACCCACCCCACCCTCCAGCACTGGCTGGGGAACCCCTAAAATGAGCTCCCTCTGCTCCCTTTCCACCCATCCCATTCTGAAAACAGGGACAGGCCAGGAGGGAGGAAAGGCCATTGCTAAGGGAAACCAGCTGCAGGCTCCCAGCCAGCAACTAGATTCTCCTCCCCACTGGAAACAGTGAACTTCTGTTTGGTCTGGGGGATTGTTGTAACTCAGAACGCTTCCTGAGAAGTGTTCTCAGTTACAGTGGGGAGCTACACTGTCTGTGCTCTAGGTATTTCTAGTCTTTGGCATCTCATAGCCTGCCTTCTTGCAGCCAACTTGTTCTGAGTGTTGTTTCCTTCACTGGCTGCAGGTGGTGCCCAGCTTTCTGCCTAGGGAACAGTACTTCCTTATTGCCTACTCCCTTGCAGCAGACCTTTATTTAGCTGCCTGGACTGTCTGCCGCAATGTTTCCTTTAGAGTAACAGGAGTGTTAGTCTCCCTGTTACACACTGCCTGGCCTCTGTCTGCCACAGGAACCCCTGATCTTTGTCAACAAGCAAACTGACCCCGCCAGATTATTG
This sequence comes from Alligator mississippiensis, assembly GCF_030867095.1. Classification (NCBI taxonomy): domain Eukaryota; kingdom Metazoa; phylum Chordata; order Crocodylia; family Alligatoridae; genus Alligator; species Alligator mississippiensis. Next base: position 386,585,074 of record NC_081824.1, read on the forward strand.
TATCAAAGTGTTAAGTGATGCAACCATTGTAAATAGTGATGCGGTGGTGGAGTGTATCAGCAATTTGACCCAACATGCGAGCGATGCGTGATCAGGGCGTGATCACCTGTGGTCTAGCCAATCAAAGACCACCTAATGGGCATGGCTGGATGGCCAGTATGTCCATGGGTTCCAGCATGTACCATCAGGGGAGCTTCCCGATTGGCCAAAAAAGTTATATAGGGGACCGCACGCCTCGGTTCATGTTCCCCAGGCTCTGACTCTCAGGACGGATTGATCACCTGTCTTGGGGCCTGGCCAGACCCCTAGGTCTATAGCAGAAGCTGCTCCGGTCGCTCCGAGCATTATAGTTTACTGCATCGCCAAATCCGGAACGCATTGTACTTTGTCCCAACCAGACATCGTACTCGTATACTGCAGTCTCCACCCACCACCCACCACCTGTCCCTTGCTGCTGTATATAGTTCATCGCCTCCAAGTTATATCACCCTTCAAGTTGTTTCGACAGTTCTGTAAGTAAATATCAAATTTGATTTCACACCTCATTGTCTGTGGTGTTTATCTCCCTCCGGCACTTGGCATCCCCGAGTGTGTCTGGGTTGGTGTCACCACCCGGTGCCCCACTCGACACACAACTGCGGCCGTTTCCCAAGGACCATCCAGGAATCGAGGCCCACAATCTTAAGACTTACATAATATACAAAGTCTTTCTAACAGGAGTAAGATAAGGCTGGGAGAGCAAGGGAGGGGACAGAGCAAGGGAAGGGATGCTCCCATGCTCACTGAAACGGATCTGATGAAAATTATGGTTCCACAGAGTAACTATTACCTATAAGAAAGCAGATCTTGGATAGTAGTTCAGAACATGTTATACCTATGATGCCAGGTTCCTCAGCCCAACCCTTTGATTCAATGCCTACTGCAAAATGGCAGCAATTCAAGAACATATCAAGGAGTGGGAAGCTGAATGCACGCAAAAAATAAAAATAAAAAATAATCGCTGGCAGGTATTATCATGCACTCAAAATAATTGCTAGTAAAAAACAAACCCCAAGCTTAAGTAGTGATCTTGTAGTATATTTGATCTCCATTCAGAATAAGTATAACATGTTTTTAAAAAAAAGATCTGCAAAAGTTTTTAACTGGGGCTGCTTATAAAAATGTCCCCCTTCAAAGCCAAAAGTGAAGGGATTTTTTGAACAAATGAATTTGTAAAAGTATACAAGAGTTCAAGGATTCCAGGCTCATCCAAGTTTGCTGTTTCTGATCATGGCACTTCGATTTTGATTTGAAAAGTATACATTTTTCTTGATTCTTTTTTTTTTTTTAAATATGAGCCCATTCTGTGTGTGCAAAATAGGAACATGCCCTACTCTGCATCAAACTATAGCCCTACAACTTGCATCTCTCAATAACTTATAATTTGCAGTATTTTATATCAGCTCATTAATGATTCTGCATTTTTATGCCTCAAAACAAAAAAAATCCAGGAAAGTATGATGTATGTAGATAGGTGGATCATCCTGGACACTGAATAAAAATTTAGTCACACAAATGTCATTTAAACAAAAATTAGACCGTGGTTCTTCAATGCCAAAACCAATCTTCTGATTTCAGCAGGTGACGCTCTTCCCTCCATACAAAGTAACCTTCTGTTTATGCGTGGTTTAGAGCCTATGAAATACTCAACATCAGTTCTTTAGTATTAAAATGATAAATCCTTGCCTATTGACTGCTAAACAGGGCAATGCCAAGCACAAGGATGAAAAGGGGTTCTCTTACCATCTGCTGTAAACAATGCCAGCCACAGGAGATTTAATGGGAGGCAATGTAGTATGGCCACTTTCTGTTCTCAAGGGCCTTGATCAAATTGTTAATCGTAATCATAACATTTAAAGCCAGGCTTCACTTGTCTGATTAACTAATCTGCTTTTCTCCAAAGGTGTGATGTGGAGGGGAAACAAAAGACCTATGAAGTATAGACAGTGTTTCCAAGCAGACTACATCAGCATGTCATTTTGTTTCATAGAGCAGTCTAGCCTATGTGCAAGATCAGTGTATTCACATCAGGAGAAAAAAAAAAAACAAAAAAAAAAAACATTGCCTAGTTTGCTTTGCTAGCGGACAACATGTGCACAGGCAGACAAAGAAGTCAGCTGGCCACTTAAGCTTTGCAGGATTGGTGATCTCACTCTTTTCTCCCAGTATCACAGAGCAGAGAACAGCAATGTTTTAAATTATTGGGTTTTAGTTATTACCTAATCTTTTGACACGCGAGAGGAGTGAATGCCTAGTTCTTGGCATAGTTTTATGTTGTGCAGTTTGGTATTATTGGATAGAAGCCAGCTAATGATGACAGCATGTAATCTTTTTTCTTTTAGTAGGAGGACCACCCCCCCCCCCCCAAAAAAAAGACAAACACAGCTGGACAGCTATATCAAAGCTTTTTAGCCAGTCATCAATAAGTCATACTGGTATTAGACTTGTAAGCAATACCAATGCTTTCCACTCCTACAAGAGAAACAGGTGCCTGAGAAAATATTTCATTACAACAACTTGGTCAGAATTAAAGATGCTTGCCTTCTCTATATTGCTTTAAATACAATGATGCCCCATTAATTTGTCATTAATACACAGTAACCACAGTTATTCCTTGATTTGGTATTTGTGTAATAAAATAAATTGAAAGGGAGATTCTGCTAAATGTATTTTCCATGTCAGCTTTCCAATAGCAATGGGCATCTCTTGACACATTTCTGTTCAGGTTGTTTGTTGTTCATTTTCAAGAATTCAAATCGAGTTTAAGGCTGAAAAATAGCAGAGGAAAAGAAATGTTGTGAATAAATTATTTGTCAATTGTAGAGAATAGTGTTCTGTAATTTGAGTATTCTGGCTTGCAGAGCCAAGGAAAGAAAACTGAAATAAGTCTACATGTACATAGTTTGTTTCAAAAATTGAAGAGGGGGACTGTATATTGAAAAACCTAGGAATGCATAAAAACCGTTTAAGAAAGTTTAGGATCCTTTAATTCCATGCTGCTTTGGAGCAGTATACCCAGCTCTGGTGCTTCTGAGAGCTTTGTTGTTCTGCATTGTCTGCAATGCTGTTTTAATAAAATTGCTTTAAACTAACAAAAGCTGCTGCTTTGATCATCTTGACTGTGGCAGATCACAAGGCAGATGTTCCAGTGGTATAGTCATTCCGCCTTAGAAGAAAGCTGCTTGTTATCAGAGGAGAAAAAAGGAAAAATGCAGATTTCTGCATTTAAGATTTAAAGAAAGGATTTATTCTTTTTTTATTTCCCTGCTGCACACACAGAGTCAAATGCGCTATCCATGACAATGGCAACTTAGGGGAAGGGCTTGTGATTAAAATGATGGGCTGGAAGGCACAAGATACAACCTTCTGTGTATTGCCAGCTGGCCGCCATTGTGACCCTGAGCAAGTTGCCTTAGCTCTTTGTGCATTATTTCCTCATCTGCAAAATGGAAATGAGACGTTCTAGGTCAGGACACTGGTAATTTTTTTTCATAAACTGACTTTGTAAAGTAAATATAGGTCCTAGTTCCTTCCATCCTATCTAGTTGCAAATTATTTGATTATACTCATACAGGGACAGTATCAAGTAAATTAAGCCTCTAATGTAAAAAGCAGTTATCGCTATTGCCTTAAACATGGGAAAAAGCCATTGGGAAGAACATCAAGAGATGTTAAAAATGCTACCTAGTAGGTAGTGGTAATCATAGTGCTGGGAGGCAAGCCTTTCACTAACAAGGGAGACTGGGAAAGAAATTGAGGATTGTCATTTGTTACCAGTGAGAAAAAGGCTAGTGTAACCCTTCCCAGCAGCCAGGAAGGCCCTTATCACATTGGGAAATCTTCTATTGTCCTGAAACAATTTTGAAAAGCCAGCCTTAGACCAGCTTTTGCAAATGTAACTTTGCTGCTCAGAAGAGGAAGGTGACTTTTTTTTTCTAACTGTTGCTTAAAACAGCCAAGGAAACTAATTTTAACAACTCATTGCCCTAAGCCTGATAGCTAGCATCCATTAGGGAATGCATATCCTGAAATCTTCTTAAAGATCAGTTCTGGATGCTTTCACCACATTTTGCAGCATAGTTTTGATTGCAGTGGAAGGGAAGAATGTAGTTTCACTTAAGAGACGTGTTTCTGTGGGTGGATTTAGAGTTGCCTATACACGTGCTTATTCACGGTCTAATTAAATTAACTGAGTCTGCTTCACATTCTTATTAGAAAGGTCCAGCATCACTTCACCATCTCATGTATTAAGCCCCCATGCTCTTTAAAATGGCCATGGAGAAAGTTTAGCTAAAGTGTCCTGCAGCCATTTTTAAACACATGGGGGCTTAAAACACATGATGGTGAGTTGTTTTAATTAGGGTGGCTGCCCCGGAACCACTCCAATTAAAAATCTCCCACTTTCCACCCCTGAGCACATGTATAGGCAGCCTAGATGACTAGGCAATTTGAAATTAAGAACATCTGGATTCAGATCCCAGCTCTGTAGCTGACATGCAGTGCAGCCATAAGCAACTTTTACCTTCATTTTCACTGTTGTGAAGTGAAGTGATAGTTCCCTATTTTACCTCACATGGGGGATTGTTGCAAGAATTTTGTTATACAAGTGCTAATTAGCACAAAAGTATGGAAATTAATCTATTTTCCATTAAGCTGTGCTGTTTTGCTTAAAGTGGGGTGGATGCCACCAGTTCCATTGAATAAGAGCAGGATTTTAATCTTAAATTTGCAAATATTGGGAATTTTCCACCAATGGCTCACAAGCAATCCTCAATATAAATTCATTCAAAAGAAAGACTGATTAAAGGAGTGACAGAAGCATGGAAGTATTGATCAGCTCATTGACAATTCACACAGGCAGATGGCTAAAAATGTGATGAATTGTTTGCTGATTCACTTACCTCTAATGTACCAAGAAAAAAAAAAATAGACTATACTAAATGCACTCAACAGCTCCCTTTTTTAGATTCAATGTCCCTTTCTGTAAGGGAGTGAAAGGGTGGGAAGAGGTTTTGTAAATTCCTTACTTTCTTGTGAAACAGGCAGAGTAAAGAAAAGGGCTTTATCAAAACCATGCAGCTTTTCCACATGGCAGCATCTACGTCTGGCATACTCCACAGTATTTTACAGGGACTACTGTGGTTAAAGTTTATAAAGTAAAGGATTCGGATTAAAATAAAACTAGGTTCATCTTCCAGTGAGAGAAAGCTGAAACGAGTATTGGAAAACAATAGTGAAGTAAAGCAGCAGTGCTCATTCAGATGCTGTTGAGGGATGTCCAGTAAAATAGTTAAAGTTAAAACTCAGGTATACAAGTAACCAAGCAAACTAATCACAGAGGCACTTCATGTGTATATTGATCTGCCTGTACTTCATGCATATTTTTATTAACATGTCTGTAACATTATATAGACATATTCAGTATAACTAGCCCCAGTCGTCATCCCCTCCTCCTGCTTCTGATGTAGCCATTAAGGCCGAGTTAACAGTTGAGCATGACTCACGTTTGTTTTTCTACTAAGCCTAGCCTAGTCACTGTCCTGAACCAAACAAAAATACTGTGGTTTCACTTAATAGATACCTCAGATATTTACACATCAAATCAGAAGGACTAACTGATTTCTCATGAGCAGCCTGTAACAGTTCTGCATTAGGGCTAGCTTTCAAATAGCTGTAGTGAAAATGACTACTCGTCAGAGTCTTTCACTTTAAGAAGTAGTATCAGTTAGTGGCAGGCTAAATCAGATCTTGGATCATTATGGTGAAAATGAAAATGTGCTAACGCTTGAACATTTCACTAATTAGTTAATTTTTTTTCCGAAAAACAAAATTCCCCTTTGAAAATGGACGGCAAAGTCTATGTAATTTCACCTAAAATGTTCTGTGGAGTAGAAAAAGTAACAACATTAAATGGAAAGCCAACGAGCTTTTAATATGTTTTTTCTCACCCCTTTTTCTTCATCTCTAAAATAATTATGCTTAAAAAAAGAGCCAGTTGCAACTCACAGGCTTGGTCCTGCATTGAATTTGTAAGAGTGCAATACCATTAGTCATTCCTCAGAATTATGTCCATTAGAGAAGGAAGCGACCTCTTAATGTCAGGGAAGGGCTAGATGACTTGTACAATCTATGACAACAGACTAGTGCCAGACAACATAATTACGACTTCATTGCAGAAATAAAGAGAAAAACCTGAGTTGGAAAAGATGGAGCTTTTGTGTAAAGATGCAGGCCATAAATTAAAGTGTCCAGATTTGAATATTATCTTTAGCCACTGAGCTAAAAATGATCAGATTCTCAGGGACACCAAGCACTTGCAGTTTCTTTTGCAGACTATGCTAGTTCACTGTACTTGCTTTTGGATCAGACCATCTTGTTTAGGTGCCGTGATATAATTATTTGTCTAGCAGTAAGGATGGAGTTCATAATGTTGGGGCATGTTTTTCACCCAGAAAATAAGATGAAATTTGGTCTGACAGAGCAACTGAAACTAACAGCCACTCTGTAAGAACCAGTAAGCATTAGACAAGGCTGAAGATGCATTTCTATCTAATCTAAGAATGTTTTTCTTAATGTCACCTTTCCTGTGTGTTCCTTCATTAACATTTGAAGAGGTCAATACCTAGGCATTGCAAAGTCATGAGAACACTAAGCAGCCTTGCATTACTTGGGAGTAAACTAAATTAGTCACAGCAAGATTGTGACACATATTACAAAACATATATATAAACTTGAACCCATAACCAGCCACCTTCAAAGTCTACAATATGGCCCACTAGGAAACTCAGTGCTATATCTCCATAATGGGCTTTGACCTCTCCTTAAAACCATAATAAAAAAAAAAAAAAAATACTAAACTTCGGAGATGTTAGCCTCCTAACACATTTAATCTCTAGTATTATCAGAGACTATTATGTGCATACACATATAGCAAGACAGAACTAGGCAGAGACAACACTAGGAAACTATGTATAATCAATACTAGTTACAGGGACTCTTTAAACAAAAGTTTGAAATGCTAACTAAAATGGGAAATGATTTTTGTACTGAAAAGTATGGATTTTCTACTGCCAGTTTAATCAATGGCAAACCTATGTATAAACATGTATATATCCTTTGTTTTTAATTTGGTCTTACTCAAACTCCCACTGAAATCTTTTGGGAAAGTTTCTATGAAAAAACGACCTAGAAACAAGTTGGCCCAGAGTTTTGTAAAATGCAGTGTTGAAAAAAATGGGCAACTGTGGTTTTATATTTCAGAAGTGATGCAAGACTTTTCAACCTTTAAATAACAGCTTGTGCAAGCATTACTATGTTACTTAACACTAAACACATTTGAGGATGTGTTCCCAATGCTCTCCAAGGTAATAGGCATTACATTGCATTCCTGTCATTCAGAAAGCTGGAACTCAAAGTTAATCAAAGAATGAATTAATCCAATCTATCATTCTCTTAAGAGCTTCTGCATTCCACCTACCAGGATCTCTATCAGAATTAATGCACAGCATTGTTAGGCTATATACAGCTCTTGAAAGACTTTCCAACAGTGGGTAAGAAATCTTATTCACCATTTTAGAGGTAGGGAAACACAGTTTTTATTGTCCCGAGTCACACAACAGGTCACTGATGGATCTGGGTATGGGGCCCCCATCTTCCAAGTCCCAATTTGGCGCACTTTCATAGGCAGTAATGCTAATTACAGGCTGCTCAGGTGGGCAGTGCCAACTGAGGGAGGAAATTAATGGCACAAGAAGTTAAAAGGCACCCAGGGAAAAGAAGCTGGGGGAGTTAGACTGGTAGAAGATTAGAGAGAGTGGTTTGGTCAGTGGCTACAATACTGGATCAAGGACTCAAGGTCTGAGGAGAGACCCTCAGACCTTGAGTCCTGGGAGAAGCAGCACCATGGCAAAGAGCTAAGTCAGCCAGCCTGAGAAGGAAGACTGAACTGAGGAAGGAACAGCACCAAGCTGGAGGAGGCACCTTCTTAGGGGCTGAAGAGGACTTGGATCTGTGAATTAACCTTTTATGGATTGTGTTTATATTGGGGCTTGAGAGCGGATTCATTTAGGAGGAAGCCTGTGGGACAGGCATGACTTGGGAATAAAAGGCTGTATTGTGTTTAAAGACTTAGAGAGCTAAGCAGTAACCCTGAACCCACTACACCTTCCTACTTCAAATGAATGCAATATAGCAAAATATGGACCAGGGTAAGGCATATGTTAAAGCACCAGTAGAAATAATCTATGAGAAACTTCATTAAAATATATGTTAATACAATTCCTTTAAAAGAAAAAAGAAAAAGGTGGATATGTGGTGACCAAGTAGTTTGTCTTGAAGCAAATTAAGATAAATCTCCTATTTAGGAGCAAACTGATAGAATGAATTTCAGGCAGGGACTTACGCCCAGAGGTTCCTTTCTCCTCTGCTCAAGGTCAGAGTAATCACCATATTTAGAATCAGGAAGGAATTTTTCCCCATAGTCAGAATTGGATGGACTGGGCAGAGGGCTGCCCTCTTTAGCAGCAGGACAAGATAGTCTTCCTTGGATCTCCAGAGCATATTTTAAGAAACAGTAGCAGGGCATTGACAGCACCCTCTTTCAGATGGTTTACTCGTAGCAAGTTAAAGCATGTTTTTGATGTTTCAGGCATTATGCCCCTCAGCTGCAAGGGAGGGTTGTTTCCAAGTTTTTAAGATCAGGTTATACTAACACTTGTCTAGGATGGTTTGAATAGGGATGTTCCAGCTTGATCAGGGGGTTGGACTAGATAAGCCTGAGATCCCTCCCAGTCCTCCTTTCCAGCAATTCTATGGATAGATACATTAATGGGGGGGGGGGTCCCCTTTTTGTCACTTTCTGAAATCGAAGCTATCAGATTATGTAAAGGTTTTTATATGTCCATTGTTAGGTTCCAATAGCCAGTATTACCAAGCCTCAGATGAGCATTAAAGAAAACAATTCAAATGGGAACAAATACAACTAAAAACAGTGTTTAAACAAAGGATTTTGCACATCCTGTTCAAAGCAGACATTCACAACTCGCCTCTGAAAGCATGATTGTACCTCACTTAAGGCCAGATTCCATTGCCTCAACTAAAATAAATATGTATCTTACTACTTCATTCATTACTGAAACAAGCTTTTAGAAAGCAGTGCATTCTGCTTTTTCTCAACATTGTAACTCAGCCTATTAATATCTCTTATGGCATAATGCAAAGGTGTGACAGTGGCCTTCTAACTGCATGAAAAAGACAAAAAATGAGGTGCATGATAAAAGCAGTAACAGGGAAGCTTGAAATGAGTTGAGCTACCTCTTGAACCTTTGTAAGGGTTCTAAAATTTCAGCTTTATGACTTTTGCACTCCCAACATGGCTTTACAGAAGCAAACAGTATAACAACAGCTGGATAGTGGAGACAAATGTAGAGATGAGACCAATGGTTGTCAGAGCTGCCTCCTTAAGTTGAACCTAAAAGATCAGTCTGTTAATCTTCTCATTTTGTAGTAACAAAGCACTTCTTCCTCACAATGCCTTCCCATTTTACCAGCTTTGAATAAGCTTTGCCTAACATTAGTCTTCTAAAAGATCTAACAACAACACTTTTTGTTTAGACCCTTGCATGACTTTATAAGAAAATATTGACACCTAGTTAACCATTTCCCCCCCATTCCATGTCCTGAGAAGTGACAACTAGAGGTGCTGAAGGACAGTGTCCACCATCATGACACTGAACAGCTAATAGTCCCTGTAAAAAGACTAAGAGGCCCCTGGGCTGGTCAGAGCAGGCTCCAAATCATCAGTTCCCAGTGAACTTAGCAGCTCCTGCTGTTGCTGGGTTTTCCCTCCACATCATTCATGGAAGCAGAGTCTACTCTCCACTTGTACTGCCCCTGCCTCGTCTAGGACCAGTAGTGAAGAGATTCCCCATTGGAGCTGCCCCTGCTAATGCCAAATAATTTACTAAGCCAGAAAGAATGATCACCAGGAGCAGCAAACCTTGTCCTTTATTCGAGAAACACAACATGTTGGCAGAATAGGAATACCATTGTTCTGTTAGGCAGAATAATAGGAATGGGGCCCTATTAATTTGTGTTGGCAGAATGGGATACCATTAAGCTACAGTTGAAAGGGTAGATCCACTATTAATCTGTGTGCTGGGACCCATATAAGAGGCAGAATCAGTTCGTACTTTGGTAGCCAGCTAGGGGAAGTGTTCATCTGATAGCAGGAGGAATGAGAGTACTGTCTGGTGTTTGTGGTTTCAAAACACCTTCTGATATCAAGGGGAAAGACCCAAATCATCATTTCAGTCAGGATGTCACAGGATGCTGACAGATATTATTAAATCATTTTTTTAAATGCGTTTCTCAGCAGTTTAAAAATGTTCACAGTAAAACAAGAATCCAGACTTTACTTGCCTAGCTGTGGGGTTCTGTTAAAAACTGAAAACTCAGAATAGGCTCATCTAAATTTGCCAACTTTTCAGACACTCAGTTGAGTGGTATCAAAGGCTAATTCAACAGACTGGGAATGAGAAAGTGTAGTATGTATCTGAGAACATTCAAACACTCGGGGAGGAAGAAAAACCAACACCAAAGCGATGGGACTTTGTTACAGTGCATGAGCTGGTCTGGAAAAAAAAACAACCCCCCCCTCCCCCCCAACCCCCAAAAACTCAATTTAATCCTGACTGCTGTCTTTAGTCAGAATAAAATACTGAGCTCAGTTTGGAGTAAACTGAGACCCACACAAAGCCATGCTAAACTTACTTGTTTTAGTGGCTAAAACACTTTCTCTTTTACCATGTCTATTTGCCGAAAGAACTCTAGAAGCCCAAAAGTGGAATGAAATTTCAAACCAAATCCTGAGCTGAAACTACCGTGTTTAAATACTGCTATTTTCAAGTGAGGGAGTGATAATTTTATATTGGTACCGCCACCATAAGTCTATCCCAATGGGGCATGTTAAAAACTGTTTTTCCCTTCTGACTAATATTATTTTAAAACTAATGGGAATTGCTTAAACTATGAGCTTTATCTGCAGTTTAAAAGAAATATACCTACTTTGGTTAGCTTCTCTCCTTCCCTCCTTCCTGCCATTCACACCAAACTAAATATGTGATGGATCAGAGGAGAATTTAGTCCCCCTCCTATCTTAGAAAACAAAAACAAACAAACAAAAAACAGGGTTGCATTAAGAAATAGGGGAAATAGTGATTTTTGGAACACAAGAATGTTTCTCACATTTATTAAAATGGATGAATTGAGCTATGGTACAAAATTACTCAGTAAATTCATATCAACTGTTCTGGTTTTTGGTTTTTTAAGTCTCCACCCCTGCAGTAAGGATGACATTTGTTTTAAATGTGTTGAGTAAAATTATATGCTAATCTCATCCTGCTTCTATATTTCCTATTGTTCAGCTGGATATCATGCTTCACTTCATGTCCTAACCTGTTTTGCAGTGGTGCTGACACTCATAAATCACATACTGGATTTCAGTGAAAGGGAAAACATCCTCAAACATTCACTCACCAATAAAATATGGCATCTTGATTGAAAATGCAACAGCCACATAACAATCCCAGACAAACTTTGGGGTGAGAAGAACAGTATATCCATTGGAAGCAGAAGAATATTTTAAGCAGCATGTGTACATCAAAACTAGAATTTTGCCAAGACATCAGGTAGCACCTTTGAAAAATAACAATGACAACAAATGATCAGGATGTCAGTTTTCCACTATACCTGAAAGATAGCATATTCACTAACACAGCTCCCATTAGCATCCTGCTTGGGCACTGGATTACAACTCAGCAGGAAGAGAACATCATATACTGAATCATTAGAGTCACCTGTTCCAGCACCTTTTATTTTCCAGATACCACATTCTGTAAAACTTTGGCTTTACTTGGTATTTCCCTGTTGACGCACTGAGCAGACCCAACCTCAATTAATTTTTATGAACCAATGGTTTCATCAGACAAAAGGCCAAGGAATGTATCTCATGTCCTGTACAATTGCTAGGCTATTATTTAAAGGGGGGAATGCATAGCACTACCATGACATGTTTGAAAATGAGTTGCTCCTGCTCATTCCTATGAAATAAAGGGACTAGGCATGTATCTTCAGAGAAGAGTTCCAAGCTATGGATCCCAAGGGAAAGACATGCTTCACCGCATACCTGAGTATGACCCCCAAGCCCCAAAGCACAGTGAGATTTCATATATACTGCTGTACTCAACACCTTATAGGATCATAGGAAAGCAAGGCTGAAAGAGACCTCACAAGGTCATCTAGTCCAGCCCCTGCTTAAGGCAGAATCATCCCTGCCTAAATCATCCCAGCCCAGTGTTCTAACCTGCTTTTGAAAGTTTCCAAGGATGGCGAGTCCATAACTCTTCCAGGTACCTGTTCCAACCATAGAGAAGTACGGCTGGAAGGGACCTCCATAGGCCATCTAGTCCGGCTCCCTGCCTGAGGCAGGATCATCCCCCATCCAATGACTGATCACTCTCATAGTCAGAAAGTTCCTCCTAATCTCCAACCCAAATTTCCACTGCTGCATCTTGAGGTCATTGCTCGCAGTCCAGTCCCTTACAGCCACAGAGAAAAGCCAATCTCTATCCTCTCTATAATCACCCTTCAGGTATTTAAAGACTATTATTAAATCCCCCATCAGTCTTCTCTTCTCCAGGCTAAATAACCCAGTTCTTTCAGTCATTTCTCTTAAGTCCTGTGTCACAACCCCCTAGTTATTTTAGTTGCTCTGTGCTGGACCCTCTCCAACTTGTCCACACTGCCTTGAAGTATGTAGCCAAAAACTGGACACAGTATTCCAGGTGAGACCAGTGCTGAATAAAATGGAAGAATAACTCCCCTTGATTTGCAAGTGGCACTCCTGTAATACAACCCAGAATGTTTCTGGCTTTTCTTCCAACAAGAGTACATTGTTGGCTCAGCTTATGGTCTACTATAACTCCAGGTCCTTCTCAGCACTATAGCAAACCCAGCCACTTCCCCAGCATGCATCTGTGCATGAAGTTATTCTGTCCCAAGTGCAGGACTTTGCACTCATGCTTGTGGAATCTCATCTGATTGACTACAGACCATTCTCCAGTCTCTGCAGGTCATTCTGAGTAATCTCTAACTCTGCCCAACTTGTTGCCATCTACAGATTTGCTAAGCATGCACTAAGTCCCCTCATCCACACTATTAATGAGGGCATTAAACAACACTGGACCCAGGACAGACCCCTAGGGAACCCCACTTGATACCTTTTCCCAGCTAGACATTGAGCCACTGAGGACTACTCATATTCATGTTCAGAATGCCACTTATGGATCCCACTTTGAGGAATCTAATTATACAGGGAGCCTACATGACTAATACTGGTTTTGGATTTTAATTTTAGCATCAGTGTGGCAAATGTGGCAGCTCCCCAACCAGCCACAGTGCTAGTTTCCTACTGCCTCTGGGCACGCCGCCCAGCTCTCTCTCCTGCCATGCCATGCTGTTAAGTAATTACAACCTTAATTAGGTGGGAGGCTGCCTATTCTGGGCCCTGGTGTCTAGAGCCTTTAGTACGTGCTCTGACCTCCCCTCACAGACTGTGTAAAGCTCTGGCCTGAGGCCGAGCCCAACTCACTGCAGTGTTAGGCCTCTCACGACCTGCCCTGTTACAGACCACCTCCCTCTCACTGAGGCCACTCACACTTCATCATCCCTCACATGGTCTCTCTTACTGTCCTTGCTAGGCCTCTCTCGTACCATACCTCCTTTTCTCTGAAGCCATACTCACCCTGCCTTCACCCAGAGGGTCCTCCAGCTTGATTCCCTTCACTCCCCGGCCAGCAAGCATGCGGTCTTTTGGGCATCTCCCACTACCCTCATCCAAGCAAGCACCGGGCAGCTTGGAAAATGCTGCGCAGACTCTGCCTCTGTCACATAGCCGGATAACTCCCCACAGCTGCTTTCCACACAGGGCTGCCGACTCACCCCCTTATTTCTCCACGGCTTCTCCTCTGCCGCCCTCCAATCGGCCTCAGCCCCACCTGTGGCCTCAGGTACCTGAAGGCTTAACTTGAGGGACTGAATTAGGTCCAGGTAACAAGACCTCAGTTCATGCCCCTTACTCACAGAGCCTCAACTCAATACTCCGCCCCCTTTTTCTGGGCCCAGAGACGAACGCCCCCACAGCTCAGGAGCTCCTTGTTGGCATGCCTGGCTCTCAACTCTAATTCTCTCTCCAGGTGTTAAACCCTAAAGGGCTCAGGTGCCACCCCTGGGCATGCCTGACCCCCATGTCCCCCTTCCCAGGGCCTTGCATCCCAAACAGGCCCAGGTGCCCCTCATGGGCATGCCTGGCCTTATTACCCACTTCAGGTCTTGTACCCCATCCAGCTCAGGTGTCCCACATAGACATACCTGGCCCTAACTCCCTCTAGTGTTACTAGTATCTCACCAAATGGTGGGGGCAGGGGTTATTAAGACACCCCAACCCACATTTCACCAGGATGGTCCTCAAACCTGGCATTTGCTGGCTCTGCCCCATCACTGGCAGGACCACCAGGCCTTCCTACCCCAGCAGGGTGCAGTTTTAGGTCATGTCCAGGATCAGGAGCCTCCAAGCCACCCCATAGCTCCTGCCCTTACCTCTGTGCTGTCTCCAGAGCAGCAGCTCCACTAGGAGATGTTCTTTCCTAAGCACCAGGCAGCAACTGCTGCCTCCAGCCCTGCTGGCCTGAGGCTTAAGATGGCTGCTCACCGGGCCTCAGCTGCACCTGCCTGCTGTCTGGCCCAGTTCTTAAAGTGGCAGAGCACCCCACTAGTGCTCCCACCCTTTATTAATGGTTCCTGGGGAAGGCTTTCCCTGCTGGTCAGTCAACAAGCTGCCCCCAGAGCTTGCAACCCCCCTGAGAGGTGAGCACCCCACTGGTGCTCCACCACAGTCAGGTACATAAAAGTTAAGCACTGCAACACCTAACCATTAAATACTTCTTCCCCTTAGCTACTACTATATCTGTTGTATCCCCTTGAATTTCTTTGTACATTTCATAGACTCATAGAAAAATACGGCTGGGAGGGACCATAGGAGGTCCTCTAGACCAACCCACTACTCAGGCAGGATCATCCTTGACTAAACCATCCTAGACAAGCGTTTGTCTCACTTGTTCTTAGAAACTTCTGGAATCTTCAGACACAGATATCAGGGCTAATACCTAAAACATCAAAAACACCCTTTAACTTGCCACAGGTAAAGCAGGGAGACAAGGGCACTGTTAGTGCCCTGCTACTGGGGGAAATAGTTTCTTAAAATATGCTCAGGATATCCAAGGAAGAGAACTATATAACTAGGTTGACCATACATCCCGGTTTAGCCAAATCCTCCTAAATGATTTTGGATGCTGGTACCAGCCAGCTGGTGAGAATTAAAATGAGTCTTCTGGAAATGCAGGGGTGCAGAGAGCAACCCAGCAGAGAAGCAGAGTGGTGTACCAGGCAGGAACCACTGCTGCTCACCTTCCCAGAGTACCACACCACCCCATCCTCACCTGTAGCAGCATGGCTGACTTGGGAGGCAGGAGTGTCCCATGCTTCTATATGGTCAGCCTACATATACACCCCCCCTCTCCTCCTCCCCATGTCCCCCCACCTCACTGCTATAGAGGAAGGCAAAGAGCCCCACAGTTCATAGAAAATACTTTTAATTCTGCAAATACTGACATACAATCACTCAATCATTTTAATCAACTGGTACATTTTGTTTAAGGAAGATAGATGCACAATCACGGAGATAGACATTGAGTCCAGTTGTAATAGAAATAAAAGGCACTGTATTATTTTCTTCTGCATTTTCTACCAGGCTGCTGGAATTTATGGTAACATCAAAATGAGATTACAGTACCATGCTAGCCTCACTTTGTACGTGTTTTCCTTTACATTTCCCAAAATATTCTGCTAAGACAAGATTGCAGGTCTGCAGAGTAAAAACATTCAGAAAGAAAGAAAGAAAGACTTTTTGACTTTTAAGAGACCTTTATTCCCCGGAGGGTGATGACTCGGAGCCAGGCAAAAGCATGTACAAGGATGCCCGAAGCTCTGGGCCTCATGGACAAGGCCTGGGCTCATGGCCTGCAAGGCCTGCCTGTACACTCTAGTCAAAACAAAAAAAAACCAACACAACGAACATAAGGACTATTTACAGTATTTACAGTTCTGCCAGCAGGGACACCCATGGAGGCCTCCGGGGTCGACCCGCACGAGCAAAAGTCCAGGGCCTCGGCCCGCTCGACGCGTCTCTGCGGCTTGAGCAGCCGGTGGCATCACAGAGCGAGGATCAGGCGTCCCGCCTCGACCCGGCACAGCACCCCCTCGAGGGCCCAGCGCTCCTCAAAGGCGGGCACCGTCCGCCGGAGGACAGCGTGCTCAAACTCGAGCGAGAGGCGGGCCCGCACCAGCAGGCGGAAGAGCTGCAGGGCGTCGACCATCCCGGTGCCGCTGAGCTGGTTTCGCCGGCTCTTCAGGGTGGCCATCTTGGCCTGGCCCAGCAGGAAGTTGGCCAGGCTGACCGTGGCCCGCTCGGCCGCCCGGTATGGAAAGGAGTGGACGTAAGCATCTTCGGAGAGGTCTCGGCCCAGTACCCGAAGCAGTGCGCCCAGGGCGGCAAAGAGAGGCTGCAGCCGGGGGCAGTCGAGGAAGGCGTGGAAAATGTCCTCGTCCAGCACCCCCGGGCAGAAGGGGCAGGCCGCCGAGGCCGCTGGGTCCAAGTGACGCACAAAGGTGCCGGTGGCCAGGATGCCGTGCACGAGCCGCCACTGCAGGTCGCCGGTCTTCTTGGCGATGGGCGCCTTATACAGCGTGCGCCACGCCGGGGTCCCGGGCCGCGCCAGGCGCCGCCGCCACGCGGTGTCCGGGCGGCCGGCCAGCACCTGGGCGTGCCGGGTGCGCACCACCCACATGTAGAGGCCCTTGCGGGGCAGGGTGCCAAAAGGGCAGCCCGTATTGCTGCTGGGGGGCACCGGGAGCCTGAGCAGCATGTTGGGCCGCTCGGCCAGCTCGCCGGGTACCGCTGGGATGACGGGTAGCGGTGGGAAGGCGTCTTCTGCGGCGTCTGCGGCGGGGAGGGGCCGGCGAGTCTGGAGATGGGCTTCCAGGGCGGTCGCTGCCTCCGTCGGGAGGGCGGCCCTAACGGCCCGCAGAAGCCGCCCCGCGGTGCGGACGGAGCGCATGGCCAGCCGGGCAGCCAGGGCCTCGGGTGACAGCCAGTCCGACCGAGCGGGGTCCAGGAGGTGCTCCAGGCGGGTGGAGCGCGCTTCGACGAGAGCTGCCGTGAGGCTGGCGGAGGCCAGGCTCGGCACGACACGGTGCAGGGCCGGGTTGTGGACCAAGGGCTCTCGAAGGAGCTGCGGGAACCGCAGGTGCCTGGCCTGGGGACAGAGATGGAGGGCCGCCCGCCAGGCCCGCACCACGCTGCGGTAGAACGGGGGAAGGACCGCCCCGTTCAGGAAGGTGAGGTCCAGTTGAAACAGCTCCCGGTCAAAGCCGAGGCCCCCCACTCGCCGCAGGAATCGGCACGCCAGCTGTCGCCACGGGAGGTGGCCCTCGGTGTACAGGAGCCGCTGGAGGGCCTGCAGCCGATAGGCGGCCACCCTGCTGGCCAGATCGATCAGGCCCTGGCCCCCCTCGCCGGTGGGCAGGTAGAGGGCAGCTCGTGGGAGCCAGTGGCGTCCGTCCCACAGGAAATCGACCAGGAGCCGCTGCAGTCGCTCCAGTAGCTCCGGCGGAGGGTCCAGCACCGCGCAGCGGTGCCACAGGGTGGCCGCCGCCAGGTTATTGATGACGAGGACGCGCCCCCGGTAGGAAAGGCTGGGCAGGCGCCAGCGCCACCGCTGCAGGCGGGCCTCCACTCCCTCCTCGAGGCCGTCCCAGTTGCGCGCCATGAAGGTCGTCGGCCCCAGGAACACGCCCAAGACCTTGAGGCCCTCGCGGCGCCAGGCGAGGCCCCCCGGCAAGTCCGGCGGAGGCCTGCCAGTCCATGCGCCAAGCAGCAGAGTGTCACTCTTGCCCCAGTTGATGCGGGCGGAGGAGGCGCGCTCGTAGGCCCGCTGGCAATCTGCCAGAGCCCGCACGTCTTCCCGGGTGGCGAGGAAGACGGTGACGTCGTCCGCATAGGCCGACAGCCGGAGACGAGGGCCAGCGGACGGGCCCGTGGCCGATGGTAGGGCCACCCCACTCAGGCGGCGGCGCAGCGCGTGTAACAGCGGCTCGATGGCCAGGGCGTAGAGCATGCCCGACAGCGGACAGCCCTGGCGAATGCCCCTGCGCGCGGGGAACGGAGCGCAAAGCACCCCGTTCACCTTGAGCAGGCTGGAAATGTCCCGGTACAAGACCCGGAGGGCCCCGGTGAAGAGGGGCCCAAAGCCAAAGGCCTCCAGCGTGCGGAAGAGGTAGGCGTGGCCCACGCGGTCAAAGGCCTTCTCCTGGTCGAGAGAGAGGAGGCCGACGTCGAGGCCAAAGAGCTCGCTAGCCGTGAGCAGGTCCCGCAGCAGGAACAGGTTGTCTTGTATGGTCCTGCCCGGCACGCAGTAGCTCTGCTCGGGCCCGGTGAGAGAGGCCATGACCGCGCGGAGGCGGGTGGCCAGCGCTTTGGCCAGAATCTTGTAGTCCGCGCACAGCAGGGAGACCGGCCGCCAGTTCTTCATGTAGCCCAGGTCTCCCTTCTTGGGCAACAGGGTCAGCACCGCTCGGCGGCAGCTGATCGGCAAGACCTTGTCGGCGAGGCTCTCCTGGAAAACGCGCAGGAGGCTGGGGCCGAGGAGAGGCCAGAAGGTCTTGTAGAACTCGGCAGGCAGCCCGTCGAGGCCCGGGGCTTTGCCGGAGGCGAGGCCGGCCGTGGCGGCCGCCAGCTCTTCCAGGGACAAGTCCCGCTCCAGCTCGCCGGCCTCCAGGGCATCGAGACGCGGTAGGCCCTCGTGGAGTTCCCGCGTGGCCTCGGGGCACGACGGCTCGGCCGCGAACAGGTCGCGATAGAAGGCGACGGCACGTTCGCGGACTTCGCCCGGCTCTGTAATGACCCGGCCCTCAGGAGTCTTGAGATGGTCCAAGACTTTGCTCGCTGCCCGCCGCCGCTCCAGGTCGAAAAAGAAGCGGGTCGGGGCGTCGGTTTCCACCAGCTCCTGGCAGCGGGCGCGGATCCTCGCGCCGCGGGCCGCGCTCTCCGCCAAGTCGCGCAGGCATTTCCTGCGGAGCCGGAGGCTCTCGCTCAGTGCCGCGTCGCTGCCGGCGGCCAGCAGAGCAGCCTCGAGCTCCGCCACGTCCTCCTCCAACTCCCGGATACGGCGGCGCGTCTCGTTCGCGGCCAGCTGGGTGTACTGCTGGCAGAAGGCTCGGGTCTGGACCTTGCCCACGTCCCACCACAGCTTCCAGGAGGAGTGGCTCGGTCTCGCAGCCTCCCACCTCCGCCAAAAGTGGGCAAAGCAGTCCCGGAAATAAGAGTCCTGGAGCAGACTAATGTTCAAACACCAATACGGTGCCCGTGCACAGGCTCTCCCCGGCAGGCTCAGTTCGCTGAAGGCCAGGCCATGATCTGATAGACCCGAGGGAGCGATGCGGCTGCTGCGCAGGAGTGGCAGGTGGTGCCTGGTGATATAAAGGCGGTCGAGGCGAGCCATGGTGAGACCGCCGGCACTCGTCTTGGCCCAGGTGTACTGGCGCGCATCGGGATGCAGGGCTCGCCAGACGTCCACGAGGTCTGCCCCCTCCAGGGCAGCTTGCAGCTTGCGAGCGGAGGGCAGGTGGGGCTCAGGCCCTGTGCGGTCGAGGCGCGGGGCAGTGGTGCAATTGAAATCGCCCCCGAGGAGGAGCAGGTCATCATCCTCGCTAGCGTCGCGCAGGAGGGCAGCCAAGCTCTCAAAGAAAGCGACCCTCTCCTGGCCATCGGAGGGCGCGTAGATGTTGACGAGCAGCAGACGGTGTTGCGCGAGGGTGACGCGGACGGTCAGCAGGCGGCCGGGGACGACCTCCCGCGGCACCGCCGCGTCAAGCTGCAGCTGCGGCGATAAGAGTGTCGCGACCCCCGCGCGGAGGCTGGTGCCGTGGCTCAGGAACACCTGTCCTCGCCAGGCAGCCCGCCAGGCCGCCTGGTTGAACCTGTCAGAGTGGGTCTCTTGTAGGAAGGCGATGGCCAGCCTCTTCTGCCGCAGGAGCTCCAGGACGGCCTCGCGCTTCACCGCGTCTCGACAGCCGTTGACGTTGAAGGTGCCAATGGTTGTGGCTGCCATGGGGGTGGGTGTGGGAGAGGAGGAGCAAAGCAGAGTGCGGGTGGAAGAGCGAGCACCCAAGAGCAGAGCAAGGCAATACAGACAGGTCAGGGAAGGCCTACCGTGCCCTACTCTAGTCGAGGGACCCGCCCAGGCCCCACTCCACTCTCACCCTCTGGGCAAGCTTGTCCAGACGGTAGGCCATCTGACGTGTGCCCCGATCTTGCTTCATGAGCTTGACTGCCGCCCTGGCAGCCTTGACAAACACTTTGGGGTCCGCACACCACTGGGTGATGTGCCCCGCTACATTTTTCTGCCCCTTGGTTAGCTTCAGCAAGGACAGGAGTCCCCCATAGTCAGGAGAGACCCAGGGGGGCTCCGCCAGCTTGGGGTGCATGTTGCCCACGGAAGAGCGGCGAGGCCGCACCCCCGGCGGGAGCTCGCCCGCAACTGCAGCGTCGACCCCCTCGATGTCCAGGCACATCAGCCGCCTCTCGTCGTCCGAGTCGAGGACCGGCTCCGCGAGGACATTCCCTGTCTTCTTGGGGGGGGAGGGGCCATCCCGCTCACGACGTCTCTTGCGAGACTCCGAGAGCTGGATCTCCATCTCGCTAACGTCCCCATCTGCTCCGGTAGGCTGGGGCGTGACCAAAGGGGCAGCGGGCTCTCCCGCCACCCCCGGGGCCAGGCCACCGGAAGAGAGACATTCGCCACTATCCCTGCTGCCGCCTGACTCCGGGGGCTGGGGGACAGGCGAGGGGAGGGGGACCCCTGAAGGCCCCTCCCCCCCACCCGCTAAGTCTGCCTCGTCGGTGGCTACATCCGACGGGGCGGGTGGTGTGGCGGCCGGAACGGGGTCCGGCCCTGTAGTGGGGGGGTCCTCGGCACTGGCCGAGGAGGGGTCTGTCAGGGATGGGGTGTTCTGAGAGGCCCCCCTCATCTCCCTCTCTTTTTCGGGTGGTAGGGAGGATGCCCGAGCCCCATCATCCGATGAGGCTCCAGCACCGCAGTCCCCGGCCACCCCAGCCACTTCGGCCGGGGCAGGCAGGGGGCAAGGGGAGGCGTCCGCCTCTCCACCCGGTGGGGCTGCCGCACCGAGGGCAGGGGGCGCCACAGACGGGGGAGGGGGCGGCGGGGCCACGGTAGCAGCACCAGCCCCTCGGCTGGACGATGGCTTCCCGCTGGAGACCCCGGTCCCCTGAGATGGAATGGGGGGGGAAGGAGGTCGGGAGGAAGAGCTCCCAGCCTCCCTGGTCCTGCCGCGTGCCCCAGAGGTCGACGCGCCGTCTCTCGGCGCTGCCGCAGGCGGCGATGGTCCGGCCGCCTTGCTCCGAGGGCACTGCGCGGCCAGGTGGGAGGAGGCCCCGCACTTGAAGCACGTGGTCTCTCCCACAGACAGATAGATAATAAACCGCCGCCCCTCGAGCGTGAGGCTCAGGGAGCGAGGCAGCGACTGGGGGCCCTCCTTGAGGAGCATGAAGACCTGCCTCCGAAAGGACAGGACGTGCTTGCCCTGAGGGTTCTTGTTTCCCATCGGCAGGCGGCGAAAAGGACTCGCAGGAAGCCCATAGGCCTCGAGTCCCCTGGCCAGCTCCCGATTGGAAACGTGCGGTGGGACGTTGGAAATCACCACCCTCACTGCCTGAGTCTCTAGGGGCGTGACAGGGTAGTGGATGCCCGCAATGTCCAGGCCCTCCGCACACACCCTGTCAACCAAGGCGGGCTTGCTCAAATAGATCATCGGGACCGTGTTCACGCGCCCCGCGTAGCGGATGGTACGCCATCCCAGGAGGGCGGCCAGAGCCTCCACGCAAGCCTCGAGCCCCACATGGAGAGGGGCATGAACCCTCAGGCCATGAGACAGTGGGAGGTCCTGAGAGACATCCTCATGCCAGCTGCCAGGCGTAGGAGCCGCCATTCCTCGCCAGGACAGGGTTAAACTGCGAAGCGCAGCAAAAAAAAAAAAAAAAAAAAAAAAAAAAAAAAAAAAAAAAAAAAAGCCTCAGGCTGACAGGGGGGACTGGGAGGGGGCTGAAAACGCCCCCAAATCGGCCTGAGGGGGGGCAGAGCAACCCTGCAGGGGCTCAGGGCAAGCCCCAAGGCAGGGGCAGATGGCAGGGACCAAGGGAAGGGGCCCTGGGGGAGGGAGGCAGCAGAAATCAAAGGGACAACTCAGGCGGGGGTGGGGGAGGGGCAGAGACAAACGAGGCTGCCAGAGCCCAGGGGAAAATGGCTCAGAAAGTGGGGGGAAGGGGCAGGGGGGGGGTCCCCAGGGACAGGGTGGGGAGAGGCAAGGGTTTTTTTTGGGGGGGACAGGAAAAGGGGGGCAGGGAGTGCGAGGCAACGAGCTGAAAGCACCTGAGCTGGAGGAGCTTAGAAGGGCTTCAGCTGTCGGCGGCCATCTTGAAAGAAAGAAAGAAAGAAAGAAAGACTTTGACTTTTAAGAGACCTTTATTCCCCGGAGGGTGATGACTCGGAGCCAGTCAAAAGCATGTACAAGGACGCCCGAAGCTCTGGGCCTCATGGACAAGGCCTGGGCTCGTGGCCTGCAAGGCCTGCCCGTACACTCTAGACAAAAAAAAAACCAACCAACACAACGAAACTTAAGGACTATTTACAGTATTTACAGTTGTGCCAGCAGGGACACCCATGGAGGCCTCCGGGGTCGACCCGCACGAGCAAAAGTCCAGGGCCTCGGCTCGCTTGACGCGTCTCTGCGGCTTGAGCAGCCGGTGGCATCACAGAGCGAGGATCAGGCGTCCCGCCTCGACCCGGCACAGCACCCCCTCGAGGGCCCAGCGCTCCTCAAAGGCGGGCACCGTCCGCCGGAGGACAGCGTGCTCAAACTCGAGCGAGAGGCGGGCCCGCACCAGCAGGCGGAAGAGCTGCAGGGCGTCGACCATCCCGGTGCCGCTGAGCTGGTTTCGCCGGCTCTTCAGGGTGGCCATCTTGGCCTGGCCCAGCAGGAAGTTGGCCAGGCTGACCGTGGCCCGCTCGGCCGCCCGGTATGGAAAGGAGTGGACGTAGGCGTCTTCGGAGAGGTCTCGGCCCAGTACCCGAAGCAGTGCGCCCAGGGCGGCAAGGAGAGGCTGCAGCCGGGGGCAGTCGAGGAAGGCGTGGAAAATGTCCTCGTCCAGCACCCCCGGGCAGAAGGGGCAGGCCGCCGAGGCCGCTGGCTCCAAGTGACGCACAAAGGTGCCGGTGGCCAGGATGCCGTGCACGAGCCGCCACTGCAGGTCGCCGGTCTTCTTGGCGATGGGCGCCTTATACAGCGTGCGCCACGCCGGGGTCCCGGGCCGCGCCAGGCGCCGCCGCCACGCGGTGTCAGGGCGGCCGGCGAGCACCTGGGCGTGCCGGGTGCGCACCACCCACATGTAGAGGCCCTTGCGGGGCAGGGTGCCAAAAGGGCAGCCCGTATTGCTGCTGGGGGGCACCGGGAGCCTGAGCAGCGTGTTGGGCCGCTCGGCCAGCTCGCCGGGTACCGCTGGGATGACGGGTAGCGGTGGGAAGGCGTCTTCTGCGGCGTCTGTGGCGGGGAGGGGCCGGCGAGTCTGGAGATGGGCTTCCAGGGCGGTCGCTGCCTCCGTCGGGAGCGCGGCCCTAACGGCCCGCAGAAGCCGCCCCGCGGTGCGGACGGAGCGCATGGCCAGCCGGGCAGCCAGGGCCTCGGGTGACAGCCAGTCCGACCGAGCGGGGTCCAGGAGGTGCTCCAGGCGGGTGGAGCGCGCCTCGACGAGAGCTGCCGTGAGGCTGGCGGAGGCCAGGCTCGGCACGACACGGTGCAGGGCCGGGTTGTGGACCAAGGGCTCTCGAAGGAGCTGCGGGAACCGCAGGTGCCTGGCCTGGGGACAGAGATGGAAGGCCGCCCGCCAGGCCCGCACCACGCTGCGGTAGAACGGGGGAAGGACCGCCCCGTTCAGGAAGGTGAGGTCCAGTTGAAACAGCTCCCGGTCAAAGCCGAGGCCCCCCACTCGCCGCAGGAATCGGCACGCCAGCTGTCGCCACGGGAGGTGGCCCTCGGTGTACAGGAGCCGCTGGAGGGCCTGCAGCCGAAAGGCGGCCACCCTGCTGGCCAGATCGATCAGGCCCTGGCCCCCCTCGCCGGTGGGCAGGTAGAGGGCAGCTCGTGGGAGCCAGTGGCGTCCGTCCCACAGGAAATCGACCAGGAGCCGCTGCCGTCGCTCCAGTAGCTCCGGCGGAGGGTCCAGCACCGCGCAGCGGTGCCACAGGGTGGCCGCCGCCAGGTTATTGATGACGAGGACGCGCCCCCGGTAGGAAAGGCTGGGCAGGCGCCAGCGCCACCGCTGCAGGCGGGCCTCCACTCCCTCCTCGAGGCCGTCCCAGTTGCGCGCCATGAAGGTCGTCGGCCCCAGGAACACGCCCAAGACCTTGAGGCCCTCGCGGCGCCAGGCGAGGCCCCCCGGCAAGTCCGGCGGAGGCCTGCCAGTCCATGCGCCAAGCAGCAGAGTGTCACTCTTGCCCCAGTTGATGCGGGCGGAGGAGGCGCGCTCGTAGGCCCGCTGGCAATCTGCCAGAGCCCGCACGTCTTCCCGGGTGGCGAGGAAGACGGTGACGTCGTCCGCATAGGCCGACAGCCGGAGACGAGGGCCAGCGGGCGGGCCCGTGGCCGATGGCAGGGCCACCCCGCTCAGGCGGCGGCGCAGCGCGTGTAACAGCGGCTCGATGGCCAGGGCGTAGAGCATGCCCGACAGCGGACAGCCCTGGCGAATACCCCTGCGCGCGGGGAACGGAGCGCAAAGCACCCCGTTCACCTTGAGCAGGCTGGAAATGTCCCGGTACAAGACCCGGAGGGCCCCGGTGAAGAGGGGCCCAAAGCCAAAGGCCTCCAGCGTGCGGAAGAGGTAGGCGTGGCCCACGCGGTCAAAGGCCTTCTCCTGGTCGAGAGAGAGGAGGCCGACGTCGAGGCCAAAGAGCTCGCTGGCCGTGAGCAGGTCCCGCAGCAGGAACAGGTTGTCTTGTATGGTCCTGCCCGGCACGCAGTAGCTCTGCTCGGGCCCGGTGAGAGAGGCCATGACCGCGCGGAGGCGGGTGGCCAGCGCTTTGGCCAGAATCTTGTAGTCCGCGCACAGCAGGGAGACCGGCCGCCAGTTCTTCATGTAGCCCAGGTCTCCCTTCTTGGGCAGCAGGGTCAGCACCGCTCGGCGGCAGCTGATGGGCAAGACCTTGTCGGCGAGGCTCTCCTGGAAAACGCGCAGGAGGCTGGGGCCGAGGAGAGGCCAGAAGGTCTTGTAGAACTCGGCAGGCAGCCCGTCGAGGCCCGGGGCTTTGCCGGAGGCGAGGCCGGCCGTGGCGGCCGCCAGCTCTTCCAGGGACAAGTCCCGCTCCAGCTCGCCGGCCTCCAGGGCATCGAGACGCGGTAGGCCCTCGTGGAGTTCCCGCGTGGCCTCGGGGCACGACGGCTCGGCCGCGAACAGGTCGCGATAGAAGGCGACGGCACGTTCGCGGACTTCGCCCGGCTCTGTAATGACCCGGCCCTCAGGAGTCTTGAGATGGTCCAAGGCTTTGCTCGCTGCCCGCCGCCGCTCCAGGTCGAAAAAGAAGCGGGTCGGGGCGTCGGTTTCCACCAGCTCCTGGCAGCGGGCGCGGATCCTCGCGCCGCGGGCCGCGCTCTCCGCCAAGTCGCGCAGGCATTTCCTGCGGAGCCGGAGGCTCTCGCTCAGTGCCGCGTCGCTGCCAGCGGCCAGCAGAGCAGCCTCGAGCTCCGCCACGTCCTCCTCCAACTCCCGGACTCGGCGGCGCGTCTCGTTCGCGGCCAGCTGGGTGTACTGCTGGCAGAAGGCTCGGGTCTGGACCTTGCCCACGTCCCACCACAGCTTCCAGGAGGAGTGGCTCGGTCTCGCAGCCTCCCACCTCCGCCAAAAGTGGGCAAAGCAGTCCCGGAAATAAGAGTCCTGGAGCAGACTAATGTTCAAACACCAATACGGTGCCCGTGCACAGGCTCTCCCCGGCAGGCTCAGTTCGCTGAAGGCCAGGCCATGATCTGATAGACCCGAGGGAGCGATGCGGCTGCTGCGCAGGAGTGGCAGGTGGTGCCTGGTGATATAAAGGCGGTCGAGGCGAGCCATGGTGAGACCGCCGGCACTCGTCTTGGCCCAGGTGTACTGGCGCGCATCGGGATGCAGGGCTCGCCAGACGTCCACGAGGTCTGCCCCCTCCAGGGCAGCTTGCAGCTTGCGAGCGGAGGGCAGGTGGGGCTCAGGCCCTGTGCGGTCGAGGCGCGGGGCAGTGGTGCAATTGAAATCGCCCCCGAGGAGGAGCAGGTCATCATCCTCGCTAGCGTCGCGCAGGAGGGCAGCCAAGCTCTCAAAGAAAGCGACCCTCTCCTGGCCATCGGAGGGCGCGTAGATGTTGACGAGCAGCAGACGGTGTTGCGCGAGGGTGACGCGGACGGTCAGCAGGCGGCCGGGGACGACCTCCCGCGGCACCGCCGCGTCAAGCTGCAGCTGCGGCGATAAGAGTGTCGCGACCCCCGCGCGGAGGCTGGTGCCGTGGCTCAGGAACACCTGTCCTCGCCAGGCAGCCCGCCAGGCCGCCTGGTTGAACCTGTCAGAGTGGGTCTCTTGTAGGAAGGCGATGGCCAGCCTCTTCTGCCGCAGGAGCTCCAGGACGGCCTCGCGCTTCACCGCGTCTCGACAGCCGTTGACGTTGAAGGTGCCAATGGTTGTGGCTGCCATGGGGGTGGGTGTGGGAGAGGAGGAGCAAAGCAGAGTGCGGGTGGAAGAGCGAGCACCCAAGAGCAGAGCAAGGCAATACAGACAGGTCAGGGAAGGCCTACCGTGCCCTACTCTAGTCGAGGGACCCGCCCAGGCCCCACTCCACTCTCACCCTCTGGGCAAGCTTGTCCAGACGGTAGGCCATCTGACGTGTGCCCCGATCTTGCTTCATGAGCTTGACTGCCGCCCTGGCAGCCTTGACAAACAATTTGGGGTCCGCACACCACTGGGTGATGTGCCCCGCTACATTTTTCTGCCCCTTGGTTAGCTTCAGCAAGGACAGGAGTCCCCCATAGTCAGGAGAGACCCAGGGGGGCTCCGCCAGCTTGGGGTGCATGTTGCCCACGGAAGAGCGGCGAGGCCGCACCCCCGGCGGGAGCTCGCCCGCAACTGCAGCGTCGACCCCCTCGATGTCCAGGCACATCAGCCGCCTCTCGTCGTCCGAGTCGAGGACCGGCTCCGCGAGGACATTCCCTGTCTTCTTGGGGGGGGAGGGGCCATCCCGCTCACGACGTCTCTTGCGAGACTCCGAGAGCTGGATCTCCATCTCGCTAACGTCCCCATCTGCTCCGGTAGGCTGGGGCGTGACCAAAGGGGCAGCGGGCTCTCCCGCCACCCCCGGGGCCAGGCCACCGGAAGAGAGACATTCGCCACTATCCCTGCTGCCGCCTGACTCCGGAGGCTGGGGGACAGGCGAGGGGAGGGGGACCCCTGAAGGCCCCTCCCCCCCACCCGCTAAGTCTGCCTCGTCGGTGGCTACATCCGACGGGGCGGGTGGTGTGGCGGCCGGAACGGGGTCCGGCCCTGTAGTGGGGGGGTCCTCGGCACTGGCCGAGGAGGGGTCTGTCAGGGATGGGGTGTTCTGAGAGGCCCCCCTCATCTCCCTCTCTTTTTCGGGTGGTAGGGAGGATGCCCGAGCCCCATCATCCGATGAGGCTCCAGCACCGCAGTCCCCGGCCACCCCAGCCACTTCGGCCGGGGCAGGCAGGGGGCAAGGGGAGGCGTCCGCCTCTCCACCCGGTGGGGCTGCCGCACCGAGGGCAGGGGGCGCCACAGACGGGGGAGGGGGCGGCGGGGCCACGGTAGCAGCACCAGCCCCTCGGCTGGACGATGGCTTCCCGCTGGAGACCCCGGTCCCCTGAGATGGAATGGGGGGGGAAGGAGGTCGGGAGGAAGAGCTCCCAGCCTCCCTGGTCCTGCCGCGTGCCCCAGAGGTCGACGCGCCGTCTCTCGGCGCTGCCGCAGGCGGCGATGGTCCGGCCGCCTTGCTCCGAGGGCACTGCGCGGCCAGGTGGGAGGAGGCCCCGCACTTGAAGCACGTGGTCTCTCCCACAGACAGATAGATAATAAACCGCCGCCCCTCGAGCGTGAGGCTCAGGGAGCGAGGCAGCGACTGGGGGCCCTCCTTGAGGAGCATGAAGACCTGCCTCCGAAAGGACAGGACGTGCTTGCCCTGAGGGTTCTTGTTTCCCATCGGCAGGCGGCGAAAAGGACTCGCAGGAAGCCCATAGGCCTCGAGTCCCCTGGCCAGCTCCCGATTGGAAACGTGCGGTGGGACGTTGGAAATCACCACCCTCACTGCCTGAGTCTCTAGGGGCGTGACAGGGTAGTGGATGCCCGCAATGTCCAGGCCCTCCGCACACACCCTGTCAACCAAGGCGGGCTTGCTCAAATAGATCATCGGGACCGTGTTCACGCGCCCCGCGTAGCGGATGGTACGCCATCCCAGGAGGGCGGCCAGAGCCTCCACGCAAGCCTCGAGCCCCACATGGAGAGGGGCATGAACCCTCAGGCCATGAGACAGTGGGAGGTCCTGAGAGACATCCTCATGCCAGCTGCCAGGCGTAGGAGCCGCCATTCCTCGCCAGGACAGGGTTAAACTGCGAAGCGCAGCAAAAAAAAAAAAAAAAAAAAAAAAAAGCCTCAGGCTGACAGGGGGGACTGGGAGGGGGCTGAAAACGCCCCCAAATCGGCCTGAGGGGGGGCAGAGCAACCCTGCAGGGGCTCAGGGCAAGCCCCAAGGCAGGGGCAGATGGCAGGGACCAAGGGAAGGGGCCCTGGGGGAGGGAGGCAGCAGAAATCAAAGGGACAACTCAGGCGGGGGTGGGGGAGGGGCAGAGACAAACGAGGCTGCCAGAGCCCAGGGGAAAATGGCTCAGAAAGTGGGGGGAAGGGGCAGGGGGGGGGTCCCCAGGGACAGGGTGGGGAGAGGCAAGGGTTTTTTTTGGGGGGGACAGGAAAAGGGGGGCAGGGAGTGCGAGGCAACGAGCTGAAAGCACCTGAGCTGGAGGAGCTTAGAAGGGCTTCAGCTGTCGGCGGCCATCTTGAAAGAAAGAAAGAAAGAAAGACTTTGACTTTTAAGAGACCTTTATTCCCCGGAGGGTGATGACTCGGAGCCAGTCAAAAGCATGTACAAAGACGCCCGAAGCTCTGGGCCTCATGGACAAGGCCTGGGCTCGTGGCCTGCAAGGCCTGCCCGTACACTCTAGACAAAAAAAAAAACAACCAACACAAAGAAACTTAAGGACTATTTACAGTATTTACAGTTCTGCCAGCAGGGACACCCATGGAGGCCTCCGGGGTCGACCCGCACGAGCAAAAGTCCAGGGCCTCGGCCCGCTCGACGCGTCTCTGCGGCTTGAGCAGCCGGTGGCATCACAGAGCGAGGATCAGGCGTCCCGCCTCGACCCGGCACAGCACCCCCTCGAGGGCCCAGCGCTCCTCAAAGGCGGGCACCGTCCGCCGGAGGACAGCGTGCTCAAACTCGAGCGAGAGGCGGGCCCGCACCAGCAGGCGGAAGAGCTGCAGGGCGTCGACCATCCCGGTGCCGCTGAGCTGGTTTCGCCGGCTCTTCAGGGTGGCCATCTTGGCCTGGCCCAGCAGGAAGTTGGCCAGGCTGACCGTGGCCCGCTCGGCCGCCCGGTACGGAAAGGAGTGGACGTAAGCGTCTTCGGAGAGGTCACGGCCCAGTACCCGAAGCAGTGCGCCCAGGGCGGCAAAGAGAGGCTGCAGCCGGGGGCAGTCGAGGAAGGCGTGGAAAATGTCCTCGTCCAGCACCCCCGGGCAGAAGGGGCAGGCCGCCGAGGCCGCTGGCTCCAAGTGACGCACAAAGGTGCCGGTGGCCAGGATGCCGTGCACGAGCCGCCACTGCAGGTCGCCGGTCTTCTTGGCGATGGGCGCCTTATACAGCGTGCGCCACGCCGGGGTCCCGGGCCGCGCCAGGCGCCGCCGCCACGCGGTGTCAGGGCGGCCGGCGAGCACCTGGGCGTGCCGGGTGCGCACCACCCACATGTAGAGGCCCTTGCGGGGCAGGGTGCCAAAAGGGCAGCCCGTATTGCTGCTGGGGGGCACCGGGAGCCTGAGCAGCGTGTTGGGCCGCTCGGCCAGCTCGCCGGGTACCGCTGGGATGACGGGTAGCGGTGGGAAGGCGTCTTCTGCGGCGTCTACGGCGGGGAGGGGCCGGCGAGTCTGGAGATGGGCTTCCAGGGCGGTCGCTGCCTCCGTCGGGAGGGCGGCCCTAACGGCCCGCAGAAGCCGCCCCGCGGTGCGGACGGAGCGCATGGCCAGCCGGGCAGCCAGGGCCTCGGGTGACAGCCAGTCCGACCGAGCGGGGTCCAGGAGGTGCTCCAGGCGGGTGGAGCGCGCCTCGACGAGAGCTGCCGTGAGGCTGGCGGAGGCCAGGCTCGGCACGACACGGTGCAGGGCCGGGTTGTGGACCAAGGGCTCTCGAAGGAGCTGCGGGAACCGCAGGTGCCTGGCCTGGGGACAGAGATGGAAGGCCGCCCGCCAGGCCCGCACCACGCTGCGGTAGAACGGGGGAAGGACCGCCCCGTTCAGGAAGGTGAGGTCCAGTTGAAACAGCTCCCGGTCAAAGCCGAGGCCCCCCACTCGCCGCAGGAATCGGCACGCCAGCTGTCGCCACGGGAGGTGGCCCTCGGTGTACAGGAGCCGCTGGAGGGCCTGCAGCCGATAGGCGGCCACCCTGCTGGCCAGATCGATCAGGCCCTGGCCCCCCTCGCCGGTGGGCAGGTAGAGGGCAGCTCGTGGGAGCCAGTGGCGTCCGTCCCACAGGAAATCGACCAGGAGCCGCTGCCGTCGCTCCAGTAGCTCCGGCGGAGGGTCCAGCACCGCGCAGCGGTGCCACAGGGTGGCCGCCGCCAGGTTATTGATGACGAGGACGCGCCCCCGGTAGGAAAGGCTGGGCAGGCGCCAGCGCCACCGCTGCAGGCGGGCCTCCACTCCCTCCTCGAGGCCGTCCCAGTTGCGCGCCATGAAGGTCGTCGGCCCCAGGAACACGCCCAAGACCTTGAGGCCCTCGCGGCGCCAGGCGAGGCCCCCCGGCAAGTCCGGCGGAGGCCTGCCAGTCCATGCGCCAAGCAGCAGAGTGTCACTCTTGCCCCAGTTGATGCGGGCGGAGGAGGCGCGCTCGTAGGCCCGCTGGCAATCTGCCAGAGCCCGCACGTCTTCCCGGGTGGCGAGGAAGACGGTGACGTCGTCCGCATAGGCCGACAGCCGGAGACGAGGGCCAGCGGGCGGGCCCGTGGCCGATGGCAGGGCCACCCCGCTCAGGCGGCGGCGCAGCGCGTGTAACAGCGGCTCGATGGCCAGGGCGTAGAGCATGCCCGACAGCGGACAGCCCTGGCGAATACCCCTGCGCGCGGGGAACGGAGCGCAAAGCACCCCGTTCACCTTGAGCAGGCTGGAAATGTCCCGGTACAAGACCCGGAGGGCCCCGGTGAAGAGGGGCCCAAAGCCAAAGGCCTCCAGCGTGCGGAAGAGGTAGGCGTGGCCCACGCGGTCAAAGGCCTTCTCCTGGTCGAGAGAGAGGAGGCCGACGTCGAGGCCAAAGAGCTCGCTGGCCGTGAGCAGGTCCCGCAGCAGGAACAGGTTGTCTTGTATGGTCCTGCCCGGCACGCAGTAGCTCTGCTCGGGCCCGGTGAGAGAGGCCATGACCGCGCGGAGGCGGGTGGCCAGCGCTTTGGCCAGAATCTTGTAGTCCGCGCACAGCAGGGAGACCGGCCGCCAGTTCTTCATGTAGCCCAGGTCTCCCTTCTTGGGCAGCAGGGTCAGCACCGCTCGGCGGCAGCTGATGGGCAAGACCTTGTCGGCGAGGCTCTCCTGGAAAACGCGCAGGAGGCTGGGGCCGAGGAGAGGCCAGAAGGTCTTGTAGAACTCGGCAGGCAGCCCGTCGAGGCCCGGGGCTTTGCCGGAGGCGAGGCCGGCCGTGGCGGCCGCCAGCTCTTCCAGGGACAAGTCCCGCTCCAGCTCGCCGGCCTCCAGGGCATCGAGACGCGGTAGGCCCTCGTGGAGTTCCCGCGTGGCCTCGGGGCACGACGGCTCGGCCGCGAACAGGTCGCGATAGAAGGCGACGGCACGTTCGCGGACTTCGCCCGGCTCTGTAATGACCCGGCCCTCAGGAGTCTTGAGATGGTCCAAGGCTTTGCTCGCTGCCCGCCGCCGCTCCAGGTCGAAAAAGAAGCGGGTCGGGGCGTCGGCTTCCACCAGCTCCTGGCAGCGGGCGCGGATCCTCGCGCCGCGGGCCGCGCTCTCCGCCAAGTCGCGCAGGCATTTCCTGCGGAGCCGGAGGCTCTCGCTCAGTGCCGCGTCGCTGCCAGCGGCCAGCAGAGCAGCCTCGAGCTCCGCCACGTCCTCCTCCAACTCCCGGACTCGGCGGCGCGTCTCGTTCGCGGCCAGCTGGGTGTACTGCTGGCAGAAGGCTCGGGTCTGGACCTTGCCCACGTCCCACCACAGCTTCCAGGAGGAGTGGCTCGGTCTCGCAGCCTCCCACCTCCGCCAAAAGTGGGCAAAGCAGTCCCGGAAATAAGAGTCCTGGAGCAGACTAATGTTCAAACACCAATACGGTGCCCGTGCACAGGCTCTCCCCGGCAGGCTCAGTTCGCTGAAGGCCAGGCCATGATCTGATAGACCCGAGGGAGCGATGCGGCTGCTGCGCAGGAGTGGCAGGTGGTGCCTGGTGATATAAAGGCGGTCGAGGCGAGCCATGGTGAGACCGCCGGCACTCGTCTTGGCCCAGGTGTACTGGCGCGCATCGGGATGCAGGGCTCGCCAGACGTCCACGAGGTCTGCCCCCTCCAGGGCAGCTTGCAGCTTGCGAGCGGAGGGCAGGTGGGGCTCAGGCCCTGTGCGGTCGAGGCGCGGGGCAGTGGTGCAATTGAAATCGCCCCCGAGGAGGAGCAGGTCATCATCCTCGCTAGCGTCGCGCAGGAGGGCAGCCAAGCTCTCAAAGAAAGCGACCCTCTCCTGGCCATCGGAGGGCGCGTAGATGTTGACGAGCAGCAGACGGTGTTGCGCGAGGGTGACGCGGACGGTCAGCAGGCGGCCGGGGACGACCTCCCGCGGCACCGCCGCGTCAAGCTGCAGCTGCGGCGATAAGAGTGTCGCGACCCCCGCGCGGAGGCTGGTGCCGTGGCTCAGGAACACCTGTCCTCGCCAGGCAGCCCGCCAGGCCGCCTGGTTGAACCTGTCAGAGTGGGTCTCTTGTAGGAAGGCGATGGCCAGCCTCTTCTGCCGCAGGAGCTCCAGGACGGCCTCGCGCTTCACCGCGTCTCGACAGCCGTTGACGTTGAAGGTGCCAATGGTTGTGGCTGCCATGGGGGTGGGTGTGGGAGAGGAGGAGCAAAGCAGAGTGCGGGTGGAAGAGCGAGCACCCAAGAGCAGAGCAAGGCAATACAGACAGGTCAGGGAAGGCCTACCGTGCCCTACTCTAGTCGAGGGACCCGCCCAGGCCCCACTCCACTCTCACCCTCTGGGCAAGCTTGTCCAGACGGTAGGCCATCTGACGTGTGCCCCGATCTTGCTTCATGAGCTTGACTGCCGCCCTGGCAGCCTTGACAAACAATTTGGGGTCCGCACACCACTGGGTGATGTGCCCCGCTACATTTTTCTGCCCCTTGGTTAGCTTCAGCAAGGACAGGAGTCCCCCATAGTCAGGAGAGACCCAGGGGGGCTCCGCCAGCTTGGGGTGCATGTTGCCCACGGAAGAGCGGCGAGGCCGCACCCCCGGCGGGAGCTCGCCCGCAACTGCAGCGTCGACCCCCTCGATGTCCAGGCACATCAGCCGCCTCTCGTCGTCCGAGTCGAGGACCGGCTCCGCGAGGACATTCCCTGTCTTCTTGGGGGGGGAGGGGCCATCCCGCTCACGACGTCTCTTGCGAGACTCCGAGAGCTGGATCTCCATCTCGCTAACGTCCCCATCTGCTCCGGTAGGCTGGGGCGTGACCAAAGGGGCAGCGGGCTCTCCCGCCACCCCCGGGGCCAGGCCACCGGAAGAGAGACATTCGCCACTATCCCTGCTGCCGCCTGACTCCGGAGGCTGGGGGACAGGCGAGGGGAGGGGGACCCCTGAAGGCCCCTCCCCCCCACCCGCTAAGTCTGCCTCGTCGGTGGCTACATCCGACGGGGCGGGTGGTGTGGCGGCCGGAACGGGGTCCGGCCCTGTAGTGGGGGGGTCCTCGGCACTGGCCGAGGAGGGGTCTGTCAGGGATGGGGTGTTCTGAGAGGCCCCCCTCATCTCCCTCTCTTTTTCGGGTGGTAGGGAGGATGCCCGAGCCCCATCATCCGATGAGGCTCCAGCACCGCAGTCCCCGGCCACCCCAGCCACTTCGGCCGGGGCAGGCAGGGGGCAAGGGGAGGCGTCCGCCTCTCCACCCGGTGGGGCTGCCGCACCGAGGGCAGGGGGCGCCACAGACGGGGGAGGGGGCGGCGGGGCCACGGTAGCAGCACCAGCCCCTCGGCTGGACGATGGCTTCCCGCTGGAGACCCCGGTCCCCTGAGATGGAATGGGGGGGGAAGGAGGTCGGGAGGAAGAGCTCCCAGCCTCCCTGGTCCTGCCGCGTGCCCCAGAGGTCGACGCGCCGTCTCTCGGCGCTGCCGCAGGCGGCGATGGTCCGGCCGCCTTGCTCCGAGGGCACTGCGCGGCCAGGTGGGAGGAGGCCCCGCACTTGAAGCACGTGGTCTCTCCCACAGACAGATAGATAATAAACCGCCGCCCCTCGAGCGTGAGGCTCAGGGAGCGAGGCAGCGACTGGGGGCCCTCCTTGAGGAGCATGAAGACCTGCCTCCGAAAGGACAGGACGTGCTTGCCCTGAGGGTTCTTGTTTCCCATCGGCAGGCGGCGAAAAGGACTCGCAGGAAGCCCATAGGCCTCGAGTCCCCTGGCCAGCTCCCGATTGGAAACGTGCGGTGGGACGTTGGAAATCACCACCCTCACTGCCTGAGTCTCTAGGGGCGTGACAGGGTAGTGGATGCCCGCAATGTCCAGGCCCTCCGCACACACCCTGTCAACCAAGGCGGGCTTGCTCAAATAGATCATCGGGACCGTGTTCACGCGCCCCGCGTAGCGGATGGTACGCCATCCCAGGAGGGCGGCCAGAGCCTCCACGCAAGCCTCGAGCCCCACATGGAGAGGGGCATGAACCCTCAGGCCATGAGACAGTGGGAGGTCCTGAGAGACATCCTCATGCCAGCTGCCAGGCGTAGGAGCCGCCATTCCTCGCCAGGACAGGGTTAAACTGCGAAGCGCAGCAAAAAAAAAAAAAAAAAAAAAAAAAAAAAAAAAAAAAAAAGCCTCAGGCTGACAGGGGGGACTGGGAGGGGGCTGAAAACGCCCCCAAATCGGCCTGAGGGGGGGCAGAGCAACCCTGCAGGGGCTCAGGGCAAGCCCCAAGGCAGGGGCAGATGGCAGGGACCAAGGGAAGGGGCCCTGGGGGAGGGAGGCAGCAGAAATCAAAGGGACAACTCAGGCGGGGGTGGGGGAGGGGCAGAGACAAACGAGGCTGCCAGAGCCCAGGGGAAAATGGCTCAGAAAGTGGGGGGAAGGGGCAGGGGGGGGGTCCCCAGGGACAGGGTGGGGAGAGGCAAGGGTTTTTTTTGGGGGGGACAGGAAAAGGGGGGCAGGGAGTGCGAGGCAACGAGCTGAAAGCACCTGAGCTGGAGGAGCTTAGAAGGGCTTCAGCTGTCGGCGGCCATCTTGAAAGAAAGAAAGAAAGAAAGAAAGACTTTTGACTTTTAAGAGACCTTTATTCCCCGGAGGGTGATGACTCGGAGCCAGTCAAAAGCATGTACAAGGACGCCCGAAGCTCTGGGCCTCATGGACAAGGCCTGGGCTCGTGGCCTGCAAGGCCTGCCCGTACACTCTAGTCAAAAAAAACCCACCAACACAAAGAAACATAAGGACTATTTACAGTATTTACAGTTCTGCCAGCAGGGACACCCATGGAGGCCTCCGGGGTCGACCCGCACGAGCAAAAGTCCAGGGCCTCGGCCCGCTTGACGCGTCTCTGCGGCTTGAGCAGCCGGTGGCATCACAGAGCGAGGATCAGGCGTCCCGCCTCGACCCGGCACAGCACCCCCTCGAGGGCCCAGCGCTCCTCAAAGGCGGGCACCGTCCGCCGGAGGACAGCGTGCTCAAACTCGAGCGAGAGGCGGGCCCGCACCAGCAG
The DNA here is from genome assembly GCF_030867095.1 of Alligator mississippiensis. Classification (NCBI taxonomy): domain Eukaryota; kingdom Metazoa; phylum Chordata; order Crocodylia; family Alligatoridae; genus Alligator; species Alligator mississippiensis. The sequence goes on from NC_081824.1 coordinate 386,621,569, forward strand.
GCGGAAGAGCTGCAGGGCGTCGACCATCCCGGTGCCGCTGAGCTGGTTTCGCCGGCTCTTCAGGGTGGCCATCTTGGCCTGGCCCAGCAGGAAGTTGGCCAGGCTGACCGTGGCCCGCTCGGCCGCCCGGTATGGAAAGGAGTGGACGTAGGCGTCTTCGGAGAGGTCTCGGCCCAGTACCCGAAGCAGTGCGCCCAGGGCGGCAAAGAGAGGCTGCAGCCGGGGGCAGTCGAGGAAGGCGTGGAAAATGTCCTCGTCCAGCACCCCCGGGCAGAAGGGGCAGGCCGCCGAGGCCGCTGGCTCCAAGTGACGCACAAAGGTGCCGGTGGCCAGGATGCCGTGCACGAGCCGCCACTGCAGGTCGCCGGTCTTCTTGGCGATGGGCGCCTTATACAGCGTGCGCCACGCCGGGGTCCCGGGCCGCGCCAGGCGCCGCCGCCACGCGGTGTCCGGGCGGCCGGCGAGCACCTGGGCGTGCCGGGTGCGCACCACCCACATGTAGAGGCCCTTGCGGGGCAGGGTGCCAAAAGGGCAGCCCGTATTGCTGCTGGGGGGCACCGGGAGCCTGAGCAGCGTGTTGGGCCGCTCGGCCAGCTCGCCGGGTACCGCTGGGATGACGGGTAGCGGTGGGAAGGCGTCTTCTGCGGCGTCTGCGGCGGGGAGGGGCCGGCGAGTCTGGAGATGGGCTTCCAGGGCGGTCGCTGCCTCCGCCGGGAGGGCGGCCCTAACGGCCCGCAGAAGCCGCCCCGCGGTGCGGACGGAGCGCATGGCCAGCCGGGCAGCCAGGGCCTCGGGTGACAGCCAGTCCGACCGAGCGGGGTCCAGGAGGTGCTCCAGGCGGGTGGAGCGCGCCTCGACGAGAGCTGCCGTGAGGCTGGCGGAGGCCAGGCTCGGCACGACACGGTGCAGGGCCGGGTTGTGGACCAAGGGCTCTCGAAGGAGCTGCGGGAACCGCAGGTGCCTGGCCTGGGGACAGAGATGGAAGGCCGCCCGCCAGGCCCGCACCACGCTGCGGTAGAACGGGGGAAGGACCGCCCCGTTCAGGAAGGTGAGGTCCAGTTGAAACAGCTCCCGGTCAAAGCCGAGGCCCCCCACTCGCCGCAGGAATCGGCACGCCAGCTGTCGCCACGGGAGGTGGCCCTCGGTGTACAGGAGCCGCTGGAGGGCCTGCAGCCGATAGGCGGCCACCCTGCTGGCCAGATCGATCAGGCCCTGGCCCCCCTCGCCGGTGGGCAGGTAGAGGGCAGCTCGTGGGAGCCAGTGGCGTCCGTCCCACAGGAAATCGACCAGGAGCCGCTGCAGTCGCTCCAGTAGCTCCGGCGGAGGGTCCAGCACCGCGCAGCGGTGCCACAGGGTGGCCGCCGCCAGGTTATTGATGACGAGGACGCGCCCCCGGTAGGAAAGGCTGGGCAGGCGCCAGCGCCACCGCTGCAGGCGGGCCTCCACTCCCTCCTCGAGGCCGTCCCAGTTGCGCGCCATGAAGGTCGTCGGCCCCAGGAACACGCCCAAGACCTTGAGGCCCTCGCGGCGCCAGACGAGGCCCCCCGGCAAGTCCGGCGGAGGCCTGCCAGTCCATGCGCCAAGCAGCAGAGTGTCACTCTTGCCCCAGTTGATGCGGGCGGAGGAGGCGCGCTCGTAGGCCCGCTGGCAATCTGCCAGAGCCCGCACGTCTTCCCGGGTGGCGAGGAAGACGGTGACGTCGTCCGCGTAGGCCGACAGCCGGAGACGAGGGCCAGCGGACGGGCCCGTGGCCGATGGCAGGGCCACCCCACTCAGGCGGCGGCGCAGCGCGTGTAACAGCGGCTCGATGGCCAGGGCGTAGAGCATGCCCGACAGCGGACAGCCCTGGCGAATGCCCCTGCGCGCGGGGAACGGAGCGCAAAGCACCCCGTTCACCTTGAGCAGGCTGGAAATGTCCCGGTACAAGACCCGGAGGGCCCCGGTGAAGAGGGGCCCAAAGCCAAAGGCCTCCAGCGTGCGGAAGAGGTAGGCGTGGCCCACGCGGTCAAAGGCCTTCTCCTGGTCGAGAGAGAGGAGGCCGACGTCGAGGCCAAAGAGCTCGCTGGCCGTGAGCAGGTCCCGCAGCAGGAACAGGTTGTCTTGTATGGTCCTGCCCGGCACGCAGTAGCTCTGCTCGGGCCCGGTGAGAGAGGCCATGACCGCGCGGAGGCGGGTGGCCAGCGCTTTGGCCAGAATCTTGTAGTCCGCGCACAGCAGGGAGACCGGCCGCCAGTTCTTCATGTAGCCCAGGTCTCCCTTCTTGGGCAGCAGGGTCAGCACCGCTCGGCGGCAGCTGATCGGCAAGACCTTGTCGGCGAGGCTCTCCTGGAAAACGCGCAGGAGGCTGGGGCCGAGGAGAGGCCAGAAGGTCTTGTAGAACTCGGCAGGCAGCCCGTCGAGGCCCGGGGCTTTGCCGGAGGCGAGGCCGGCCGTGGCGGCCGCCAGCTCTTCCAGGGACAAGTCCCGCTCCAGCTCGCCGGCCTCCAGGGCATCGAGACGCGGTAGGCCCTCGTGGAGTTCCCGCGTGGCCTCGGGGCACGACGGCTCGGCCGCGAACAGGTCGCGATAGAAGGCGACGGCACGTTCGCGGACTTCGCCCGGCTCTGTAATGACCCGGCCCTCAGGAGTCTTGAGATGGTCCAAGACTTTGCTCGCTGCCCGCCGCCGCTCCAGGTCGAAAAAGAAGCGGGTCGGGGCGTCGGTTTCCACCAGCTCCTGGCAGCGGGCGCGGATCCTCGCGCCGCGGGCCGCGCTCTCCGCCAAGTCGCGCAGGCATTTCCTGCGGAGCCGGAGGCTCTCGCTCAGTGCCGCGTCGCTGCCAGCGGCCAGCAGAGCAGCCTCGAGCTCCGCCACGTCCTCCTCCAACTCCCGGATACGGCGGCGCGTCTCGTTCGCGGCCAGCTGGGTGTACTGCTGGCAGAAGGCTCGGGTCTGGACCTTGCCCACGTCCCACCACAGCTTCCAGGAGGAGTGGCTCGGTCTCGCAGCCTCCCACCTCTGCCAAAAGTGGGCAAAGCAGTCCCGGAAATAAGAGTCCTGGAGCAGACTAACGTTCAAACACCAATACGGTGCCCGTGCACAGGCTCTCCCCGGCAGGCTCAGTTCGCTGAAGGCCAGGCCATGATCTGATAGACCCGAGGGAGCGATGCGGCTGCTGCGCAGGAGTGGCAGGTGGTGCCTGGTGATATAAAGGCGGTCGAGGCGAGCCATGGTGAGACCGCCGGCACTCGTCTTGGCCCAGGTGTACTGGCGCGCATCGGGATGCAGGGCTCGCCAGACATCCACGAGGTCTGCCCCCTCCAGGGCAGCTTGCAGCTTGCGAGCGGAGGGCAGGTGGGGCTCAGGCCCTGTGCGGTCGAGGCGCGGGGCAGTGGTGCAATTGAAATCGCCCCCGAGGAGGAGCAGGTCATCATCCTCGCTAGCGTCGCGCAGGAGGGCAGCCAAGCTCTCAAAGAAAGCGACCCTCTCCTGGCCGTCGGAGGGCGCGTAGATGTTGACGAGCAGCAGACGGTGTTGCGCGAGGGTGACGCGGACGGTCAGCAGGCGGCCGGGGACGACCTCCCGCGGCACCGCCGCGTCAAGCTGCAGCTGCGGCGATAAGAGTGTCGCGACCCCCGCGCGGAGGCTGGTGCCGTGGCTCAGGAACACCTGTCCTCGCCAGGCAGCCCGCCAGGCCGCCTGGTTGAACCTGTCAGAGTGGGTCTCTTGTAGGAAGGCGATGGCCAGCCTCTTCTGCCGCAGGAGCTCCAGGACGGCCTCGCGCTTCACCGCGTCTCGACAGCCGTTGACGTTGAAGGTGCCAATGGTTGTGGCTGCCATGGGGGTGGGTGTGGGAGAGGAGGAGCAAAGCAGAGTGCGGGTGGAAGAGCGAGCACCCAAGAGCAGAGCAAGGCAATACAGACAGGTCAGGGAAGGCCTACCGTGCCCTACTCTAGTCGAGGGACCCGCCCAGGCCCCACTCCACTCTCACCCTCTGGGCAAGCTTGTCCAGACGGTAGGCCATCTGACGTGTGCCCCGATCTTGCTTCATGAGCTTGACTGCCGCCCTGGCAGCCTTGACAAACACTTCGGGGTCCGCACACCACTGGGTGATGTGCCCCGCTACATTTTTCTGCCCCTTGGTTAGCTTCAGCAAGGACAGGAGTCCCCCATAGTCAGGAGAGACCCAGGGGGGCTCCGCCAGCTTGGGGTGGATGTTGCCTACTGAAGAGCGGCGAGGCCACACCCCCGGCGGGAGCTCGCCCGCAACTGCAGCGTCGACCCCCTCGATGTCCAGGCACATCAGCCGCCTCTCGTCGTCCGAGTCGAGGACCGGCTCCGCGAGGACATTCCCTATCTTCTTGGGGGGGGAGGGGCCATCCCGCTCACGACGTCTCTTGCGAGACTCCGAGAGCTGGATCTCCATCTCGCTAACGTCCCCATCTGCTCCGGTAGGCTGGGGCGTGACCAAAGGGGCAGCGGGCTCTCCCGCCACCCCCGGGGCCAGGCCACCGGAAGAGAGACATTCGCCACTATCCCTGCTGCCGCCTGACTCCGGAGGCCGGGGGACAGGCGAGGGGAGGAGGACCCCTGAAGGCCCCTCCCCCCCACCCGCTAAGTCTGCCTCGTCGGTGGCTACATCCGACGGGGCGGGTGGTGTGGCAGCCGGAACGGGGTCCGGCTCTGTAGTGGGGGGGTCCTCGGCACTGGCCGAGGAGGGGTCTGTCAGGGATGGGGTGTCCTGAGAGGCCCCCCTCATCTCCCTCTCTTTTTCGGGTGGTAGGGAGGACGCCCGAGCCCCATCATGCGATGAGGCTCCAGCACCGCAGTCCCCGGCCACCCCAGCCACTTCGGCCGGGGCAGGCAGGGGGCAAGGGGAGGCGTCCGCCTCTCCACCCGGTGGGGCTGCCGCACCGAGGGCAGGGGGCGCCACAGACGGGGGAGGGGGCGGCGGGGCCATGGTAGCAGCACCAGCCCCTCGGCTGGACGATGGCTTCCCGCTGGAGACCCCGGTCCCCTGAGATGGAACGGAGGGGGAAGGAGGTCGGGAGGAAGAGCTCCCAGCCTCCCTGGGCCTGTCGCGTGCCCCAGAGGTCGACGCGCCGTCTCTCGGCGCTGCCGCAGGCGGCGATGGTCCGGCCGCCTTGCCCCGAGGGCACTGCGCGGCCAGGTGGGAGGAGCCCCCGCACTTGAAGCACGTGGTCTCTCCCACAGACAGATAGATAATAAACCGCCGCCCCTCGAGCGTGAGGCTCAGGGAGCGAGGCAGCGACTGGGGGCCCTCCTTGAGGAGCATGAAGACCTGCCTCCGAAAGGACAGGACGTGCTTGCCCTGAGGGTTCTTGTTTCCCATCGGCAGGCGGCGAAAAGGACTCGCAGGAAGCCCATAGGCCTCGAGTCCCCTGGCCAGCTCCCGATTGGAAACGTGCGGTGGGACGTTGGAAATCACCACCCTCACTGCCTGAGTCTCTAGGGGCGTGACAGGGTAGTGGATGCCCGCAATGTCCAGGCCCTCCGCACACACCCTGTCAACCAAGGCGGGCTTGCTCAAATAGATCATCGGGACCGTGTTCACGCGCCCCGCGTAGCGGATGGTACGCCATCCCAGGAGGGCGGCCAGAGCCTCCACGCAAGCCTCGAGCCCCACATGGAGAGGGGCATGAACCCTCAGGCCATGAGACAGTGGGAGGTCCTGAGAGACATCCTCATGCCAGCTGCCAGGCGTAGGAGCCGCCATTCCTCGCCAGGACAGGGTTAAACTGCGAAGCGCAGCAAAAAAAAAAAAAAAAAAAAAAAAAAAAAAAAAAAAAAAAAAAAAAAAAAAAAAAAAAAAAAAAAAAGCCTCAGGCTGACAGGGGGGACTGGGAGGGGGCTGAAAACGCCCCCAAATCGGCCTGAGGGGGGGCAGAGCAACCCTGCAGGGGCTCAGGGCAAGCCCCAAGGCAGGGGCAGATGGCAGGGACCAAGGGAAGGGGCCCTGGGGGAGGGAGGCAGCAGAAATCAAAGGGACAACTCAGGCGGGGGTGGGGGAGGGGCAGAGACAAACGAGGCTGCCAGAGCCCAGGGGAAAATGGCTCAGAAAGTGGGGGGAAGGGGCAGGGGGGGGGTCCCCAGGGACAGGGTGGGGAGAGGCAAGGGTTTTTTTTGGGGGGGACAGGAAAAGGGGGGCAGGGAGTGCGAGGCAACGAGCTGAAAGCACCTGAGCTGGAGGAGCTTAGAAGGGCTTCAGCTGTCGGCGGCCATCTTGAAAGAAAGAAAGAAAGAAAGAAAGACTTTTGACTTTTAAGAGACCTTTATTCCCCGGAGGGTGATGACTCGGAGCCAGTCAAAAGCATGTACAAGGATGCCCCAAGCTCTGGGCCTCATGGACAAGGCCTGGGCTCATGGCCTGCAAGGCCTGCCCGTACACTCTAGTCAAAACAAAAAAAAACCAACACAACGAACATAAGGACTATTTACAGTATTTACAGTTCTGCCAGCAGGGACACCCATGGAGGCCTCCGGGGTCGACCCGCACGAGCAAAAGTCCAGGGCCTCGGCCCGCTTGACGCGTCTCTGCGGCTTGAGCAGCCGGTGGCATCACAGAGCGAGGATCAGGCGTCCCGCCTCGACCCGGCACAGCACCCCCTCGAGGGCCCAGCGCTCCTCAAAGGCGGGCACCGTCCGCCGGAGGACAGCGTGCTCAAACTCGAGCGAGAGGCGGGCCCGCACCAGCAGGCGGAAGAGCTGCAGGGCGTCGACCATCCCGGTGCCGCTGAGCTGGTTTCGCCGGCTCTTCAGGGTGGCCATCTTGGCCTGGCCCAGCAGGAAGTTGGCCAGGCTGACCGTGGCCCGCTCGGCCGCCCGGTATGGAAAGGAGTGGACGTAGGCGTCTTCGGAGAGGTCTCGGCCCAGTACCCGAAGCAGTGCGCCCAGGGCGGCAAAGAGAGGCTGCAGCCGGGGGCAGTCGAGGAAGGCGTGGAAAATGTCCTCGTCCAGCACCCCCGGGCAGAAGGGGCAGGCCGCCGAGGCCGCTGGCTCCAAGTGACGCACAAAGGTGCCGGTGGCCAGGATGCCGTGCACGAGCCGCCACTGCAGGTCGCCGGTCTTCTTGGCGATGGGCGCCTTATACAGCGTGCGCCACGCCGGGGTCCCGGGCCGCGCCAGGCGCCGCCGCCACGCGGTGTCCGGGCGGCCGGCGAGCACCTGGGCGTGCCGGGTGCGCACCACCCACATGTAGAGGCCCTTGCGGGGCAGGGTGCCAAAAGGGCAGCCCGTATTGCTGCTGGGGGGCACCGGGAGCCTGAGCAGCGTGTTGGGCCGCTCGGCCAGCTCGCCGGGTACCGCTGGGATGACGGGTAGCGGTGGGAAGGCGTCTTCTGCGGCGTCTGCGGCGGGGAGGGGCCGGCGAGTCTGGAGATGGGCTTCCAGGGCGGTCGCTGCCTCCGCCGGGAGGGCGGCCCTAACGGCCCGCAGAAGCCGCCCCGCGGTGCGGACGGAGCGCATGGCCAGCCGGGCAGCCAGGGCCTCGGGTGACAGCCAGTCCGACCGAGCGGGGTCCAGGAGGTGCTCCAGGCGGGTGGAGCGCGCCTCGACGAGAGCTGCCGTGAGGCTGGCGGAGGCCAGGCTCGGCACGACACGGTGCAGGGCCGGGTTGTGGACCAAGGGCTCTCGAAGGAGCTGCGGGAACCGCAGGTGCCTGGCCTGGGGACAGAGATGGAAGGCCGCCCGCCAGGCCCGCACCACGCTGCGGTAGAACGGGGGAAGGACCGCCCCGTTCAGGAAGGTGAGGTCCAGTTGAAACAGCTCCCGGTCAAAGCCGAGGCCCCCCACTCGCCGCAGGAATCGGCACGCCAGCTGTCGCCACGGGAGGTGGCCCTCGGTGTACAGGAGCCGCTGGAGGGCCTGCAGCCGATAGGCGGCCACCCTGCTGGCCAGATCGATCAGGCCCTGGCCCCCCTCGCCGGTGGGCAGGTAGAGGGCAGCTCGTGGGAGCCAGTGGCGTCCGTCCCACAGGAAATCGACCAGGAGCCGCTGCAGTCGCTCCAGTAGCTCCGGCGGAGGGTCCAGCACCGCGCAGCGGTGCCACAGGGTGGCCGCCGCCAGGTTATTGATGACGAGGACGCGCCCCCGGTAGGAAAGGCTGGGCAGGCGCCAGCGCCACCGCTGCAGGCGGGCCTCCACTCCCTCCTCGAGGCCGTCCCAGTTGCGCGCCATGAAGGTCGTCGGCCCCAGGAACACGCCCAAGACCTTGAGGCCCTCGCGGCGCCAGACGAGGCCCCCCGGCAAGTCCGGCGGAGGCCTGCCAGTCCATGCGCCAAGCAGCAGAGTGTCACTCTTGCCCCAGTTGATGCGGGCGGAGGAGGCGCGCTCGTAGGCCCGCTGGCAATCTGCCAGAGCCCGCACGTCTTCCCGGGTGGCGAGGAAGACGGTGACGTCGTCCGCGTAGGCCGACAGCCGGAGACGAGGGCCAGCGGACGGGCCCGTGGCCGATGGCAGGGCCACCCCACTCAGGCGGCGGCGCAGCGCGTGTAACAGCGGCTCGATGGCCAGGGCGTAGAGCATGCCCGACAGCGGACAGCCCTGGCGAATGCCCCTGCGCGCGGGGAACGGAGCGCAAAGCACCCCGTTCACCTTGAGCAGGCTGGAAATGTCCCGGTACAAGACCCGGAGGGCCCCGGTGAAGAGGGGCCCAAAGCCAAAGGCCTCCAGCGTGCGGAAGAGGTAGGCGTGGCCCACGCGGTCAAAGGCCTTCTCCTGGTCGAGAGAGAGGAGGCCGACGTCGAGGCCAAAGAGCTCGCTGGCCGTGAGCAGGTCCCGCAGCAGGAACAGGTTGTCTTGTATGGTCCTGCCCGGCACGCAGTAGCTCTGCTCGGGCCCGGTGAGAGAGGCCATGACCGCGCGGAGGCGGGTGGCCAGCGCTTTGGCCAGAATCTTGTAGTCCGCGCACAGCAGGGAGACCGGCCGCCAGTTCTTCATGTAGCCCAGGTCTCCCTTCTTGGGCAGCAGGGTCAGCACCGCTCGGCGGCAGCTGATCGGCAAGACCTTGTCGGCGAGGCTCTCCTGGAAAACGCGCAGGAGGCTGGGGCCGAGGAGAGGCCAGAAGGTCTTGTAGAACTCGGCAGGCAGCCCGTCGAGGCCCGGGGCTTTGCCGGAGGCGAGGCCGGCCGTGGCGGCCGCCAGCTCTTCCAGGGACAAGTCCCGCTCCAGCTCGCCGGCCTCCAGGGCATCGAGACGCGGTAGGCCCTCGTGGAGTTCCCGCGTGGCCTCGGGGCACGACGGCTCGGCCGCGAACAGGTCGCGATAGAAGGCGACGGCACGTTCGCGGACTTCGCCCGGCTCTGTAATGACCCGGCCCTCAGGAGTCTTGAGATGGTCCAAGACTTTGCTCGCTGCCCGCCGCCGCTCCAGGTCGAAAAAGAAGCGGGTCGGGGCGTCGGTTTCCACCAGCTCCTGGCAGCGGGCGCGGATCCTCGCGCCGCGGGCCGCGCTCTCCGCCAAGTCGCGCAGGCATTTCCTGCGGAGCCGGAGGCTCTCGCTCAGTGCCGCGTCGCTGCCAGCGGCCAGCAGAGCAGCCTCGAGCTCCGCCACGTCCTCCTCCAACTCCCGGATACGGCGGCGCGTCTCGTTCGCGGCCAGCTGGGTGTACTGCTGGCAGAAGGCTCGGGTCTGGACCTTGCCCACGTCCCACCACAGCTTCCAGGAGGAGTGGCTCGGTCTCGCAGCCTCCCACCTCTGCCAAAAGTGGGCAAAGCAGTCCCGGAAATAAGAGTCCTGGAGCAGACTAACGTTCAAACACCAATACGGTGCCCGTGCACAGGCTCTCCCCGGCAGGCTCAGTTCGCTGAAGGCCAGGCCATGATCTGATAGACCCGAGGGAGCGATGCGGCTGCTGCGCAGGAGTGGCAGGTGGTGCCTGGTGATATAAAGGCGGTCGAGGCGAGCCATGGTGAGACCGCCGGCACTCGTCTTGGCCCAGGTGTACTGGCGCGCATCGGGATGCAGGGCTCGCCAGACATCCACGAGGTCTGCCCCCTCCAGGGCAGCTTGCAGCTTGCGAGCGGAGGGCAGGTGGGGCTCAGGCCCTGTGCGGTCGAGGCGCGGGGCAGTGGTGCAATTGAAATCGCCCCCGAGGAGGAGCAGGTCATCATCCTCGCTAGCGTCGCGCAGGAGGGCAGCCAAGCTCTCAAAGAAAGCGACCCTCTCCTGGCCGTCGGAGGGCGCGTAGATGTTGACGAGCAGCAGACGGTGTTGCGCGAGGGTGACGCGGACGGTCAGCAGGCGGCCGGGGACGACCTCCCGCGGCACCGCCGCGTCAAGCTGCAGCTGCGGCGATAAGAGTGTCGCGACCCCCGCGCGGAGGCTGGTGCCGTGGCTCAGGAACACCTGTCCTCGCCAGGCAGCCCGCCAGGCCGCCTGGTTGAACCTGTCAGAGTGGGTCTCTTGTAGGAAGGCGATGGCCAGCCTCTTCTGCCGCAGGAGCTCCAGGACGGCCTCGCGCTTCACCGCGTCTCGACAGCCGTTGACGTTGAAGGTGCCAATGGTTGTGGCTGCCATGGGGGTGGGTGTGGGAGAGGAGGAGCAAAGCAGAGTGCGGGTGGAAGAGCGAGCACCCAAGAGCAGAGCAAGGCAATACAGACAGGTCAGGGAAGGCCTACCGTGCCCTACTCTAGTCGAGGGACCCGCCCAGGCCCCACTCCACTCTCACCCTCTGGGCAAGCTTGTCCAGACGGTAGGCCATCTGACGTGTGCCCCGATCTTGCTTCATGAGCTTGACTGCCGCCCTGGCAGCCTTGACAAACACTTCGGGGTCCGCACACCACTGGGTGATGTGCCCCGCTACATTTTTCTGCCCCTTGGTTAGCTTCAGCAAGGACAGGAGTCCCCCATAGTCAGGAGAGACCCAGGGGGGCTCCGCCAGCTTGGGGTGGATGTTGCCTACTGAAGAGCGGCGAGGCCACACCCCCGGCGGGAGCTCGCCCGCAACTGCAGCGTCGACCCCCTCGATGTCCAGGCACATCAGCCGCCTCTCGTCGTCCGAGTCGAGGACCGGCTCCGCGAGGACATTCCCTATCTTCTTGGGGGGGGAGGGGCCATCCCGCTCACGACGTCTCTTGCGAGACTCCGAGAGCTGGATCTCCATCTCGCTAACGTCCCCATCTGCTCCGGTAGGCTGGGGCGTGACCAAAGGGGCAGCGGGCTCTCCCGCCACCCCCGGGGCCAGGCCACCGGAAGAGAGACATTCGCCACTATCCCTGCTGCCGCCTGACTCCGGAGGCCGGGGGACAGGCGAGGGGAGGAGGACCCCTGAAGGCCCCTCCCCCCCACCCGCTAAGTCTGCCTCGTCGGTGGCTACATCCGACGGGGCGGGTGGTGTGGCAGCCGGAACGGGGTCCGGCTCTGTAGTGGGGGGGTCCTCGGCACTGGCCGAGGAGGGGTCTGTCAGGGATGGGGTGTCCTGAGAGGCCCCCCTCATCTCCCTCTCTTTTTCGGGTGGTAGGGAGGACGCCCGAGCCCCATCATGCGATGAGGCTCCAGCACCGCAGTCCCCGGCCACCCCAGCCACTTCGGCCGGGGCAGGCAGGGGGCAAGGGGAGGCGTCCGCCTCTCCACCCGGTGGGGCTGCCGCACCGAGGGCAGGGGGCGCCACAGACGGGGGAGGGGGCGGCGGGGCCATGGTAGCAGCACCAGCCCCTCGGCTGGACGATGGCTTCCCGCTGGAGACCCCGGTCCCCTGAGATGGAACGGAGGGGGAAGGAGGTCGGGAGGAAGAGCTCCCAGCCTCCCTGGGCCTGTCGCGTGCCCCAGAGGTCGACGCGCCGTCTCTCGGCGCTGCCGCAGGCGGCGATGGTCCGGCCGCCTTGCCCCGAGGGCACTGCGCGGCCAGGTGGGAGGAGCCCCCGCACTTGAAGCACGTGGTCTCTCCCACAGACAGATAGATAATAAACCGCCGCCCCTCGAGCGTGAGGCTCAGGGAGCGAGGCAGCGACTGGGGGCCCTCCTTGAGGAGCATGAAGACCTGCCTCCGAAAGGACAGGACGTGCTTGCCCTGAGGGTTCTTGTTTCCCATCGGCAGGCGGCGAAAAGGACTCGCAGGAAGCCCATAGGCCTCGAGTCCCCTGGCCAGCTCCCGATTGGAAACGTGCGGTGGGACGTTGGAAATCACCACCCTCACTGCCTGAGTCTCTAGGGGCGTGACAGGGTAGTGGATGCCCGCAATGTCCAGGCCCTCCGCACACACCCTGTCAACCAAGGCGGGCTTGCTCAAATAGATCATCGGGACCGTGTTCACGCGCCCCGCGTAGCGGATGGTACGCCATCCCAGGAGGGCGGCCAGAGCCTCCACGCAAGCCTCGAGCCCCACATGGAGAGGGGCATGAACCCTCAGGCCATGAGACAGTGGGAGGTCCTGAGAGACATCCTCATGCCAGCTGCCAGGCGTAGGAGCCGCCATTCCTCGCCAGGACAGGGTTAAACTGCGAAGCGCAGCAAAAAAAAAAAAAAAAAAAAAAAAAAAAAAAAAAAAAAAAAAAAAAAAAAAAAAAAAAAAAAAGCCTCAGGCTGACAGGGGGGACTGGGAGGGGGCTGAAAACGCCCCCAAATCGGCCTGAGGGGGGGCAGAGCAACCCTGCAGGGGCTCAGGGCAAGCCCCAAGGCAGGGGCAGATGGCAGGGACCAAGGGAAGGGGCCCTGGGGGAGGGAGGCAGCAGAAATCAAAGGGACAACTCAGGCGGGGGTGGGGGAGGGGCAGAGACAAACGAGGCTGCCAGAGCCCAGGGGAAAATGGCTCAGAAAGTGGGGGGAAGGGGCAGGGGGGGGGTCCCCAGGGACAGGGTGGGGAGAGGCAAGGGTTTTTTTTGGGGGGGACAGGAAAAGGGGGGCAGGGAGTGCGAGGCAACGAGCTGAAAGCACCTGAGCTGGAGGAGCTTAGAAGGGCTTCAGCTGTCGGCGGCCATCTTGAAAGAAAGAAAGAAAGAAAGAAAGAAAGAAAGAAAGAGGCGTTTATTCCAGGGAGGGTGACAAATGAAAGAAAGAAAGAAGCACTATAATACCAGGCTGATGCATGGAGGGGATGGAGCAAGCTCCAGTTCCACCTCCCAGGACCAAAAATGTGCTCAATACACAGCCTCCAATGGAGGACGTATCAGATATTACAGCTGATAAGAACAAGTGAAGCTGCAAATAAGGAAACAAGATTTGCCTTACCGGAGCAGTTCATTTATTTGCCTAGTTGGGTATTCCTGCATCCATTGGTGGCCAGGACTTGATATTACAGATGAAAGAGAAAACCTCCACAGTGTACCCAGCCAGTTACTTAATGCTACAAATACTTGACCTACAGTATACTGCCTAGTGCAATGTCAGTTTAATTTTAAATGACTGAAGCCATTAGCTGTAATACTGCTTACATCCTCTTAGAATTAATAGGGCTAGCATGAGATTACATCCATGCAGAGTTATAATGTGGGTTAGAACTCTTGGGTGCAGGTACATAGAGTTAAGCAGACACTGATTTTTCTGCTCCCCTCCTGGCTTTTTCCTTCACCTCCAAGGATGAAGATGGAAGGGGACCAGTAGCAAATGAGGAGAACATTTTTTCTATTCCTGCACATCCACCAACACAGCAAGTCTGTTGAGCGCTCAGTGGTTTTCTTACATTCTGAATGCAATCTGCCACTAGAAAGTGTCCCTGATATTTACATTATATTTTAATTTTTTTTTTAATGTAATCCCACTGCAGGAAAGCCTGGTTACATTGAAGACAATGAAAGCATTGCCACTGACTTCAGTGAGACCAGGATTTCATTCGTTATTGTTTACTGATTATTTTTATTCTGCTATCACCTGGACATATTAACATTGCTCTAAATTTCCTTTGACAGGTCAATATTTTTTATGTTAAGGTGTCAAGAGCTGAATGTAGTATTCCAGGCTTGGCTAATCAGACTTACACAGTGCAGTGCATTTGTAACATCTCCCAGTATTCTCTCACCTGACAAGGCCATGGGTGCTTTGTTTACTACTTTCTTTAGATCATTAATGAAGAGAAGGCATGAAGCCTACAGGACCCAACTAGATACCTCCTAAATTAAATACCTTGCCTTCTATCATTAGTCTTTAGAGCTCAGCATGTATTTTTCAAGCTGTGTGACAGCAATTGTATCCAGCTCCATTTCAATGAAAGATTAAAGGTTTCACAATATAATTACTCAAACACTTCACTAAAATCTGATATATGGATTATATCACTTCATTCCTTTCATCCACTAATTTCATAATTTTTCCAATAAACCATCTCTGGTATTTTTAGTTCCATTGAAAACCATGCTGCTTAATATTCATGGTTCCATAATCTTCTAGATATCAAGAGAACAGAGTTATCAAATACATGTCCATTAGTTATGGAGGTTAGACTTACCAAACAGTATATGCCAGAATTAGTTTGTTTTCCAAATTACTTCTTTCCATTTTTGGAAAAAAAAATCATTTCTGATTGTATTAACCAGCTTATATTCTCTTTTAGATTTCTTCACATATAATGTTTAAAAGCTTTTCCGATTATTTAGATCTTTGGCTAGAAAAGAAAAGACAAAATCCCTCCACTTTTCCCTTGATGTTTCAAATGACTCTGATCTTGTTTGGTTGCCCCTGACATTTTTCCTTTCCTTTGTTTTTGACTTCAGATCTTTGTTTTAATGAAAACTTGTTCAACTTTATGACATTTCTTGTTGCCTTTCAGAGGAATTGCATGTTTTCCTTTTTGGGTTTTTTTTAAAACATCTTTTAGCATTCTCTCTGCCTATTTTCCAGTCTTACAGTCTTTTTCCCATTTCACATTGCTCCTCAGATGTCTTCATTCTCCCAAATATGCTTTGTTGAATTTTAATACCCTTCCAGGAGTGCACCCTGTCAATTCTTTCCTTATTGTATTAAATGTGAGTAGCTTGCAATCTCTGATTCCAAACTTCCTTGCTTTTTATTCCATCCCAATATCATAAAGAAGCAGATACAAGCTGTTCCTGTGGCTATATTCTTTAATTTCTGAAAAAAAATCCCTTCTATATGTCTTGGGAACCTCATCCAGGGTACATGTCTTTATTTATCTAGTAGAGGCCACCATGGAAATAGAATTCTGTCCATACAAATTCCTGATATTCATTAGGATATATCACTCACTAGCTTCTTTATGATATTGGAATGGAATAAAAAGCAAGGAAGTTTGGAATCAGAGATTGCAAGCTACTCACATTTAATACAATAAGGAAAGAATTGATAGGGTGCACTCTTGGAAGGGTATTAAAATTCAACAAAGCATATTTGGGAGAATGAAGACATCTGAGGAGCAATGTGAAATGGGAAAAAGACTGTAAGACTGGAAAATAGGCAGAGAGAATGCTAAAAGATGTTTTAAAAAAAACCCAAAAAGGAAAACATGCAATTCCTCTGAAAGGCAACAAGCAATGTCATGAAGTTGAACAAGTTTTCATTAAAACAAAGATCTGAAGTCAAAAACAAAGGAAAAGAAAAATGTCAGGGGCAAAGTAATTTGAAAAATCAAGGGAAAAGTGGAAGGATTTTGTCTTTTCTTTTCTAGCCAAAGATCTAAATAATCGGAAAAGCTGTTAAACATTATATGCGAAGAAATCCAAAAGAGAAAATAAGCTGGTTAATCACTGATTTAAATCAGCAAGTCAAAAGTCCTATTTAAATCATTGATTTTTATCAACTTTCCCATTGTATAGAGGGGTTTTTTTGTTTTTAAAAAAAGGTGTATTTTCACTGGTTGATATGATAATTAAAACATATTGATTTACACTTAAATATATTTTTACAGTAGATTTAGTAAAATGTTCCTAAGTACACATAATAATAATAATAATAATAATAATATATAGATGTAGATTACATACACAGAGAGCTTAACAAATTTGGATTATAAAATGGTGAAATACATTTTTCTTATGTACTAGATAATTAATTTTTTGTTCATGTTTGTATCAAGCTGAATAAAAATAGCAACTTAAAATTAATTAAACACACAAAACAGCACTTCAAATTTATTAAGGAAAACTTGAATATGTTGGATACAGGTACACATTTACAACTAACTACTTTATTAAACACTAGTATTAACTGTTATACTATGAGAAGAATGAACTGTGGTTAGTAAATTAAACCAATTATTTCAGGTTACCCTGCGGGAACATTTTCTAAAATGTCCAAGTGAAAGTCATGTGAATTTAAGTTCCTACTTGCCTACTTCTCTTTAAAATGATATGAGTAATTTTTTACCTAGGTTGTTTTAAAAAATTTTACCCCCTTTCTATGAAGTGTTTAGTACTCATAAATCTCATCCCTCTCCCCTTTTTAATTCATAGGCTAGAAGAGAAAAACAAGCTTTCCTGCCTCTTTTCAACTCCTCACTGATTTTTCAGCTTGGACTGAACCAGTTCAAATGAAGCAAATTTTCTTTCTGCACCTACAGAGGAGGCTACTCCTGGTAAAAGCTGGTTTAATGCTTCAACAAACTCTGGTTCCAGGTGCCTGGCTAGTGACTTCCACCAGTTCAGTGGTGTGACTGTCTTTAAAACTTCCTTAGCAAATATGCACTGCTTGAATGGTTACCTTCTAGCCCTGATACTGATTATGGTTGGCATAGATTCATAGATTGTAAGGCCGGAAGGGACCTCGGAAGATCATCAGGTCCAGCCCCCTGCACCTAGCAGGAAAGATAACAGGGTCAGGTGACCCCAGCAAGGTGACTGTCTAGTCTCCTCTTGAAGATTTCCAGGGTAAGTGATTGCACCCCCTCTGGAGGGAGCTTATTCCACAGTCTGGACACCCTGACTGTGAAGAAGTTTTTCCTAATGTTAAGCCTGAATTGATCTTCCAGGAGTTTGGGCCATTACTCCTGGTTTTCCCCTCGGGTGCCCTGGTGAACAGTTGCTCACCAAGCCATGATTGACGGGTGATTAGTAGATGCCCATGTCATAGCAAAATTTTCCTCTCAGGCAGCTAGGTATCTACCTTGGTACTTTGTGTTAAGAATATTGGCAAGAAAATGAGGTGGAGTGAGTGCTTGATCCTTCTGCTTCCTTCCTACTACCTGCAATTTAACTTTGCTCTTGGATATTTAATGTTTCTTGAAGTTCTTTCTAAATTTCAACAGCATCCACAGTACAGCAGCAATCTTTCTGTAGTTTGTCCGAGGCTGTGGAAATAGGTTTTAATAGATTTAGCATATCTTCTATATTTCTCTTTAGTGCAATGTTGACTATTTTAGCTGTGATACTACCATCAGTTTTGTCATGATTTTCTTCACAGGTGGCCATTTGAATAGGCCAGTTCTTAATAAATAGCTAAAAGCAGTCAACCACTGAATTCCAGCATCCATCTTAGGGGAGGATTAGTGTGGATTCCTTAGTTATCTTCAGTGAAGCTGTAGCAAACTGGTTGTTATGGGGTGTGTCTGCACATGGGTTTACGTTGCATTATATTTACTGCACAGTAAGCAGGAATAAGCCAGTGTCTACATGTGCGGGCGACCTGGGGCTAGATTTAGTGCCAAGTCGGAGCAGCCTGCCATGTGCCCCTGTGACCACCAGGTGAGTGGGGGGCAGCTCAAGCCTCCAGCCACATGGCTGCCAGCACTTGTCAGCCATCTTGAGGCCAGAGGCAGCTGCCAACATGGGGTGGCCATCTTTAGGGCTCATTCCCACCCACACAGCCCTGTCCAAGCCCTTCCCTGCCCAGGAGCCATGTGCCCACCACAGGGTGGCAGCTCCCTCCTTGCCCCTGCCAACAAGCGGCCTGCGCTTCTGCTGGCCATGGTGCTGGCACCGCTGGACCCACCACATCACTCCTTAGGGCAGCGGTGCACCCACCAGCCAGGCCTAGGGCATTGGCTGCGGGAGGCTCTGTCTGACCCCCTCCTCCTGTGCTCCCCACTCCAGCCCACCTGCCCCACTACCCACACACCCCTGACCCCCTGCCCACTCCCAGCACCACTCCAGGACACAGGAGAAATCATACAAACTTTATTATAGAACAAAACCCTCCCATCCCTCCTCCCTACCCTCTCAACAAACACAGCCCCCCCCTCCCTGCCCCCTATCTTCCAACAATAAAAACCCTATTCCCCAAACTTCAAAGACACTTCAGGTGTCTGACCCTGTCCCCAAGTCCGCTTGCAAGAGCCTCAAGGGTGGGACTAACCAGGGTGGAGAACCTGGTGGCAGGCAGTCAGCACCCCAACCACAGGAAGTGCTGTTGTGGGTCTGGGGGCTGCAGCAGAGTCCAGGGATGCCTGCAGCTGGCAGGCGCCACACCAGCTCCTCAAGGGCACTGCTGGTGCCCTGTTGGGGGGCAGTGGGCATGACCCGAGGACCTTGTGGGGCCAGGGCAGGGGGCTTGGCACTGGGGGACATGGGTGCAGCCTGTGCTGCATGGTCCTGGATAGCGAGCTGCTGCTCCAGCAGCACCACATGCCACTACTCCAGGGCTACCAGTTCAGCCACGTGCTCCGCATATGCCCAGAGCTGTGTCTCCTCCTGGGCAGCCTCCCAGGTGAGGGTGTCCACCTGCCACACCCACTGGTCCACCTGCCACACCCACTGGTCTACCACCCAGCTCTCCACAACCACCACCAGTCACTGGATCAAGTGGCTCTAGTCAAGGATGTGGCAGTGACTCCAAATGGCTCCAGCAGCAGGTGGTGACAACCCTGCAGCAGCAGTTCTGGGCCCCTGTAGCCTCTTGCTCACATACAGATGTTGGCCCTGCAAAGGCAAGAAACAGAAGGCTTTTGTGTGAATTTACAACATTTGAGATAAGATGTTCTGCTTCAGGGACCCTGCACTGCCTGGCAGTAGCATGTGGGCAACCCGGGACCATGGTAAGCTGGCTGGGCAGGCTTGGGCCCAGGTGGGTGCTGCCCAAGCCCCCTGTCCCCTCTTGCTCCTTGGGAGCCAGCTGCAGGCCACCTGCCTTCCCTGCCCCCTTCCCAGGATGGGCCAGGCCAGGTTGCTGGAAACACCTGCTACCACAGCCCCAGCTCCTGCTGATCCCCCTTCTACTGCTGCTGTGCTCCACTGCCACCCAGCATCCAGGCTCAGGGTGCACAGGGCTGGCTGCACCCCAAGTGTGTGCCTGCTGGGGCCAGGTGGGGCTAGTAGTGTGGGGCAGGGCCAGGGCTGGGGCCAGGGGCAGGGGTGGGGACCGGGCATGAGAGGGACTGCCCTCTAGTGCAGGACTTACCAGGGGTCCAGGGCTGATGAGGCTGGCAGCTCAGCACAGGTCTCCCTGTGCCAGGCAGCATCCGGTTCCTCCTGATATCTGCAGCCTACCATGGGCTGGGCCCAGTACCCAGCCAGTGGCGCCCCCCCCAAGAGGAGCTGGTGCTGCTGGCAGCCAGTGGTGGTGTGGCCAGCCACTGCTTGTGGGTGGCTGCAGGGCAGGGACAAGGCAAAAGCAGCTGCTGGCCAGGGCTCTCCAGGCTGCCAGTAAGCATAGCAGCTGGGAAGGAGTGCAGGGCAGGGTGCACCAACTAGGGTTGGCCCCACACCTGCATCCCAGCCACTAGGGCCTCATAAATGTAGACATTTGAGCAGCTGCCCTGGTTGAACTGTCTCAGGACATCCTCCCCACCCCACAGTGCTACAAGAGCACACACCTCCTCCTGGGCCCAGTTGGCATTCATGGGCCTGCAAACAGGTGGGTGCACATGGGCGAGGCTGGGGATGGACATGGGGGAGGTGGGGGTGAGCAGCAGGAGGCAGCAGATGCCAGCCCTGCTGGCATCACAGGGCTGAGCAAGGGGTGCAGCAAATGGCAGCCCTTTGCAGCACTCACCTGTGGCCAGGCAGCAGCTCTGGAGTGGGACAGACCTGGTAAACACAACCTGCAAGCTGGGCAGAGAGGCACATGGGGCCTTCTGGGCTACAGCAGTGTTGGAGTTTATGTTACTACGCAGTAAATGTGCATGTGTAGACACATCCACAGTGTACTTAAATCTTTGGTTAAAAGATGCATCAAATGAGCACTGCACCCATATAAGTTTCAGGTCTGCTTCATTATCTTTTTCTAAGGTACTTCTCATCGTTGCTATGTTTGCAGCATTATCCGTGACAAGTTTATGCACACAACAGTTCATTTTTTTACTCACAATCTTTTATATCTTTTACTGCTACTTCTTTTGACTGTTCTGTAGTATGGACATTTCCTGTTATATCGTTTCTGTGTGGTAAACCATCCTGTCTTCTGTTGTCACACAAGCACATATTACTGGATCATTGGACATTGCTCCATCCATCAAGCTTTAAGTTAACACCTTCCCCTTCAGTGTTTTTTGCCCACTGTTCAGTTTCCTTCTCATACACTGTATCTAGAAGCCTTCCAGAAATATCTGTTTTGCTGGGTGGAGTGTAACCTGATCATAATTGATTGAACCATGTCAGTGAAATATTTGTTCTGAACAAATAAAAGGGAGAATTTGTTGCATAAGTGAACCGAGCAAACTTTTCACATGTATAGTCTTGCTAGACTTTGCTAATCCTGATTATGAACTCATTCATTTACTTGAGAATGAAGAAAGTCTCTTTTTGCATACAGATAATTCACTCTGAGGTATGTTAGTTGTAGTAGTACTGGGTATACCAGTAGATGATTCTGAAGTTCCAGACATTGCAGATGACAGACATTGAGTTTTATAATAAATATTCATAACTTCGGAGTGGAGCTCTTCAGAGCTCAGGTAGAGAAAATAAAATAGGAATTTGATACACTCCTGGTGAGCTCAATAGATAATCCTGATCAAGGAGTATATATGATGTGTCTGCTGCAGTCAGAGGCCAGGTTCTAACACCTGTGATGGTTTTCCTGCTTCTTTGCATCCAGTAGTGTAGACCCTGTATCCCTTGTAGGATCAAGCACCTAAAACATGAATATTGTGACATATTTTTTAAAGATTGACCTCCAAAGTTAGATGTTTTTCCCCTTGTTTGTATATAGAGGAAAATGAGCCTTTTAATGCCAGAGTTTTTATTGACTCAATATATTAATTTATTTAAATTATTATAATAGATTATACTACATTTATGCCTTAAACTATGCTGAATTAAATTCAAATTTCATTTTAAGCAGGCTTATTTTTACAAAAGAAAAACCTAATTATAATTTACATTTAAAAAATAAAAAAAAATTAAATATTAAAAATCTGACTTATTTTTCAATCATTGATTTTCATCTACCCTGTCACACACTGTATCCTGTTCCTGTAATTCTGTAGCTAATGCCTCTTGGAGCTTCTCTCTCTCTCTTTATTTACCCTTCCCAGGATTTCATTACCATCTTTCCCTTTCAAATTATTTCATGGGTACTGAATTTTGATAAATAGTGCCACCCCTATACATCATCATCTTTCACCTGTATGTTTTACCTATCTGTAACAATGTTGTAGGGCAGAAGAACACCCCACTCACACCCTTCCCTTTACCAGTAAGCAGGAGAAAAACTCTTACCACGCCAAAGTGGGTCAGGACCCTACTGAGGCCAGCGTGGTGAGCAGCTCAGCCCTGGTATGGCAGCCCAGAAATTCCTGCTGGGAAACAGAGACTACGGGTAAGGGAGGTCCTAGCTGGGACTGCCCCTGCCAGAACACCAAGCACTGAGGAGTCAAAGATCCTGGAAGAGGGGATCCCTGACAACAATTTACAGAACATGATTCCTATTACAACTGGGGACCATTGCTGCAGCTGGAGGACTTTGCCCTACTCTGATTGGCTGGAAACGCCCCAGAGCAGCTCAAAAAGGTCACCAGAAGTAGTGCAAAGGGAAAATGGATGCAGGAGGAGCATGCCTGAGCGGGGTGAGAGGCAGTTAAACTGCCCACATTTTCTAATCCTAGTCACTGATGGACTACAGGAGATACCAGGTAGTAAATCCGGGACATACTGCTTAGGTGCCTCCACTGTGGAGGCTTAACAGAGAGAGCTAGGACTGACACAGACTATATGTTATGGATGCCTGTGGCAGGGGTGAAGGGGTGGTGGAGCCCCCAGTTTGGACCCCATCAGGGGGCCTGTCATCCAGCAAGCCAGTACAGCGCCAGAGACTGAACATCACCTCAACTGGCCAAGTACCAAGGCTGAGTACCAAGGCAGAATTCTACCATAAAGTAATGGTGGGTGAGTGCCTAGGAGGGTGGAATAGTGCTCACCAGTAATGGCAGTGAAGGGAGGCTCGGATCCCAAGAATTCTCCCTGTGACAAATGTGTTACAAAAATCCTGAATTTAAGTCATGTAAACAACCATATAGTATCATTTTTGCAGTTGTCAAGATAAAATCCTTACAATTTAGTTTTCACCTGATTACCACAAAGGCTACATTTCCCAAATTGCAAATGTAACAATGAATGGTGAGCTCTGTGACTCTTGCCTATTTTCCATCCTCTTTGCTTTTGTGTATAGACACTAGAGCACATTAATACTTCTCTTGTTCTTTGCCTTCTGTTTCCTAGCAACTCCATCTGCTGCTTTTATATTGTTTGTTGCAAGTACTTGTTAGATTTTTCTTTAGTTAGGCAAAAGCTCATACCCCCCTGCTTCTTACCTAATTAAACCATGCAGTTTGTGAACCAGGTTGTTGGATCCCACCACCCTTTTGCATGAATGAACACCATCTTATTCTAATCATCCATAACTATATTTCAATGTTCCATGAATCCAAGATAGTCTTTTCTACAGACTTGGCAAAGTCCTTTTATTCCATGTGTGCTTGGCACGCTTGGAATTCAGGGTAGAAAACTAGTGTCTACCTAGTCATTTCTCACTCAAAGACTATGAAACCTACTTACATTTGAGAGACTCTTTCTTTATCCATATTGTTTGCTCTTCTCTGTGATATAGTTAGTGCTCATTATTATCCAACAGTGATACCTGACCCAAACCTCAGTTACTTTTTGGGGGGTACATTACGTACTCCTTTTTTTCTTCCCCTGTCCCATCAGCCAGCATGACAAGAGTCTGGAAGAGTGGAAAAGAGGAGGGGCAAATGTCACACTGAATTTTGGCCCCTGTACTTTAAAGAAGTTGGCATATCTCAGCAGTTACAAGCCAGGAAAAGCTGACATTCGCCTTCCTGAATAATTCTGATCACCTTTTCTGATGTGGGTGCCAGTTTAATAAGGACCAGACTAGGACCTTATCTTTTTTTCATGATATACAGAAAAGTCATTTGAGTCATTACCAATAGGATAAAAGTTGAAACTTTCTTTCAGAAGTGAACAGCTCTTTAATATGACCGTTCACTAAGCTATTGCCAGTCCTTTCATTGTGTGGAATGTTTAAGCGCTTTAGTCATCTTTCAACTATTCTCATTTCCTATCTTGTTGACCTCAGGCAGTGCTTCAAGCATTGTCTTTTCTGATGACAGCAAGGGCAAATATAGGTCTGGTCAGGTCTAGAATGATTTTTTATTACTAAATTTTCTCTGGGAGGTGACTAGAGAGGGGAAAAGATCTTGTTGTGTTGCTTTCAAGTTAAAACAGTACCCCAGGGATCTGAAATGGGACAAGAGCAAATACAACCAGCAGGAAACCTTTTATGAATCTTCATTTTCTGCTTTATATAACTTCTTCCTTCAATCTCAGTTTGCACCACAGAAGTACATTCTGACACTAGAAATGAACAGAAAACACTCAGATACCACCACTAATGTGACTAAATTAACAGGAAATGCAAATATCAAAGGGTACTGTTCAGTAGAATTTTTTCCTACTTTAAATCTCTAAGATAAGTTGTACTGGGGTCAAACGACCCTGGCAAGGTGTTCATCCAGCCTCCTCTTAAAGACCCCCAGGGTAGGAGCCAGCACCACTTCTCTTGGAAGTTGGTTCCAGATCCTAGCCGCCCTGACTGTGAAGTAGCGCCTCCTGATATCTAACCTAAATCTACCCTCTGCCAGCTTGTGACCATTATTTCTTGTCACTCCTGGTAGTGCTCAGGGGAACAGGGACTCTCCCAATGCCTGCTGGTCCCCCCTGACTAGTTTGTAAACGGTCACTAGATCCCCCCTCAGCCTTCTCTTGTGGATGCTGAACAGGTTCAGATCGTGTAGCCTCTCCTCGTAGGGCCTGCCCTGCTGACCCCTGATCATGCGGATGGCCTTCCTCTGGACCCTCTCCATGTTGTCCACATTGTGGCAGGCCAGTAGGGGGCACTCCTGCATTGAGCCACCCACCTCAGTGTGCCTGACCACCTTCCAGGCTCCGAGTGCCCTCCCTGGGGTGCCTCATGTCCGGCTGACCCCTTCCCTGGAGCATACCCGCTCACCTGGGGTTCCCGCTGCCACCATCCAAGGTTCTGGACTCAATTCTGGCTCTGCACACCTTGGAAAATGCAGGCCTGATCGTCCAATGGGTACTAGACCCAATACAGGCACTTGGGGCACATTTCCCAAGTCAGGGGCTTATTAGGAAAGTCTCCCTTAGTCCACAGACTTAAGGGGCTTCCTTGTCATAATTTAGACCCATCCCTCAATAAGTCTCCCACACCAGTCACAAAGGAGAACTTTATTGATTACAGGGGGTAGGGTGAAAACAGGCTAAAAAGTAGAGCAATATTAGAGGAATCCCATAGAGCAAATTAGGATGGCTGAGGTAGCCGTTTAAACATGCATCTGAGTTACTGTAAGCTAAATATCTAGTCTGATCTCGAGTAGCTTTCTCACACGCATCATCCAGAGGTGGTTGGAGTTTTCCTCTGGAGGCAGGTCATTCTGAGCATGCGGTTATGAGGAGGAAGCCAGTTTCAAATTCATGTAGACAGGGAGGCTGATCCCCCACCCTGAGGAATTCAACACCAGCCTCTCACGCTGGCAGAGACAGATCTCTGCAGAGGGACACAGATGGTGGCAATTCTGCCACACACATTCCTCCTGAAGTGCGGCGCCCAGAACTGGATGCAGTACTCCAACTGCGGCCTGACCAGTGTTGCACAGAGGTGGAGGATCACCTCCTTGGACCTGCTTGAGATGCATCTGTGGATGCATGACAAGGTATGATTGGCCTTCCTGACCACGTCCCCACACTGTCGGCCCATGTTCATTTTAGCATCAATAATGTCTCCAAGATCCTTTTCTGCCTTTGCAATGACAAGAAGGGAGTTCCCCAGCCTGTAGGTATGCTGCTGGTTCTTCCTTCCCAGGTGCAGTACCTTGCACTTGTCAGTGTTGAAACCCATCCTGTTCTCATCCGCCCACCCCTGTAACCTGTCCAAGTCTGATTGCAGCCTATTCCTCCCTTCTAGCATGCCCACTTCTCCCCACATCTTAATGTTGTCTGCGAGTTTGAACAGGGTGCTTTTTACACCCCTGTCCAAGTCACTGATGAAGATGTTGAATGGTCCAGGCCTGAGGATTGAGCCCTGGTTGACCCCACTGCCCATATCCTTCCAGATCAAATAAGACCTATCCATCCACCACCACTCTCTGGGTGCGGCCCTCCAGCCAAGTAGTGACCCATTTGACTGTGTAGGTGCCAATGCCCCAGTCTCCTAGTATTTTAATGAGAATGGGGTGAAACACGGTGTCGAAGGCCTTCCTAAAGTTCAGAAAGACTACGTCCACTGTGACACCTGTGTCTAAGGCTTTTGTGACCTGGTCATAGAAGGCCACCAGGTTGGTCTGACAGGACCTGTCTCTAATGAACCCATGTTGGTTGCCCCTAAGCATTACCTCCCCTGCTGGCCCCTCGCAGACATGCGCCAGGATAATTCTCTCAAAAAGCTTACCCAGGATCGAGGTAAGACTGACTGGCCTACAGTTTCCTGGGTCCTCCTTCCTCCCTTTTTTGAAAATGGGAACCACATTGGCCCTTTTACAGTCCTCTGGCACCACACCCCATAAATGCCAGGGGTCCCGCAATGACCTCTGCTAATTCCCTCTGCACTCTGGGGTGAAGATTGTCAGGACCTTCTGATTTAAATACGTCCAGTCCCTCCAGAAGTTCCCTGACCAGGTCCTCACTGACCCTAGGCCTGGGTGCGCCTCCCCGGGGCCTATGGGGGTCCCGGTGTGGGGGGTGATCTGGTCCCTACTCAGAAAAATGAAAGCAAAGAAATTGTTAAATAGGTTAGCTTTGCTGTCTGGTGTGAAGACCAGATTTTCTAGCATGTCTTGCAGAGGCCCCACATTACCTGGTACCTTCTTTTTACCCATTATGTATTTAAAAAATTACTTCTTGTTGTCCTTGATCCAGGTAGCTAGTCCCAATTCCATCTCCATCTTGTCCTTCCTGACCACCCCCCTACAACCCTGAGCAATCAAGATATATTCCTCCCTGGTGATGACCCCTCACTTCCGTTGGGTGTATGCCTCCTTTTTAGCTAGGAGACATTCCCAGGTGCTTTTGGTAAGCCATGGGGGCTTTTGCGCCCTCTTGCCCCCTTTGATCTGTGTTGGGATTACCTCCCCTTAGGCTTGGAGGATCGTCTCCTTAAGAAATGATCACTCTTCTTGGACACCCGACTCCCCTCCCCTCTGGGACCTCAGTGTCTCCCCGACTGTTCTCCTTACCTCATTGAAATCAGCCCTCCTGAAGTCCAGGGCTGCTGCCTTGCTGCTTGAGTATGTGAATACTAAATCACTGCATAGTAACAAAAGCACAGTTGGCATCTCGTGTAGACACAGCCACTCTGTATAATACAAGTCTACCTCAAATGCATGACATTCTTTTTGTAAAGGCAACATTTTTTCCAGACAAGGATAGTTAGCAAAGAATTGTAAGATACAAATGTGGTTCAACAGACAACTCAGTATATGGAAGCTTCAGTGAATTTTTTTGAAAGTAAGCATTTACTAACAGTTCCTAAATGTGTTATAAGAAGTATCAGAGCTTTCCTATGCTGAAGATAGGTATTGAAATGTCGCAGACACTCTGAAGAGATGTTTTTGGATAAGAATCAATTTTTTAGTGACAGCCACTCTAAAGGAGTTTCCCTAGCCTATTTTTAATGTGTACTTTATTATTATCTGGGGGCAGAAGGTTTGTTATAGTAAAACTGTTTCACTTGTCAACCCAAAGCATTTTTAAACCAGATCTCAGTAGCCAGCTGGTACAGTGTACTGTCTGTGGGCTGCTAAAGAATTGTTGTAATCAGTTACATGCCACTATGGGGATCTGGGGTTTTGAAAAGGGGGTGCAGGTGGTGTGGCACATCATCACATATGACGCAATATATATTTTCTCAAGTTAAAGAACAACTACATGCCTTTACTAATATGCTAAAGGACTAGCACCATATTATTCCATTTAAGAACAAAGTAAAAAACAAATAAACTATTGGAATATGCACTCATTTGATAGATTATGTATAAAGGGTTTTTTTAAGCACAACAAACTAGGCAAAAAAAAACATCAAAAGATATTATGTCATTAGTCCAGTAGTCATTCCAGTTAAATGCACATCTCTTATTCATAAAACAAAATCTAGCCTTCATTGTCAGTCATCTACAGGTGAGTTAATATTACCTCACCTGAGTCAAGCTTTTTAACTAGAGTTAAAAACAGTCTGCAGGGCTGAAAAATAGAAGAGAGAGATTACCAATAATGGCTAACAGACAACAACATTAGAGAAGAAATGATAGGTTAAATAGTGGAACACTGAGACCATTAAAAAGGATAGAGGGTTATTAATACCTGTGGGGTAGAAAGAGACTAACAGAATTAGGAAGATGACAAGGAACTATGCAGTCAACAAGAAAAGGTAATAAAACATACATTAATTTTAAGGTGTAGAAAAGGTAATAAAACATACATTGATTTTAAACAGCAGAAAATATATTGTTTTAGAAATACACAAATATATTAGGAACAAAAAATACATAGAAAATGGACTTTTAAATGTTTTAATGTGTACAGCTGCAATCTTGTATCACAGTATAGAAACAACAAACACTGGGCAACTGTCAATTAAATCATTCTTTCATAGTTTTCATAGATATTAGACATAAGGGCTGGAAGGGACCTCGGAAGATCATCGAGTCCAGCCCCCTGCTCCAGGGGCAGGAAATCAGCTGGGGTCACAGGATCCCAACAAGATAAATGTCCAATTGACTCTTAAAGGAGTCCAGAGTAGGTGCTTGCACCACCTCTGGCGGCAGTCTGTTCCAGGCCTTGGGGGCTTGAACAGAGGATTTTGTGACTGTTTGACCTTGTCATCCCATGGGGCATTCTGGTGAACAGGCATTCCCCCAGATCCTGATGTACACCCCTTATATACTTGTAGGCAGCCACCAGGTCCCCGCTGACCCTGCGCTTTTTCAAGCTTTTTCAAGAGTCCCATAGCTCTCAGCCTCTTATCATAAGGCCTGTTTTCTTGCCCTCTGATCATGCGTGTGGCTCTCCCCTGGACTCTCTCAAGCTTCTCCACATCCTTTTAAAATTGTGGAGCCCAGAACTGGATGCAGTACTCCAGCAGCGGCCTCACCAAGGCCAAGTACAGTGGGAGGATGACATCCTGGGATTTGCTAGAGAAGCATCTATGGATACAAGCTCACTTTGCCGGCTCCAACATCACATCGGTGGCTCATATTCATCTTGTGGTCAATCATGACTCCCAAGTCCCTTTTGGCCGTGGTGCTAGCAAGCATAGCACTGCAAAACCTATAAGCATGTTTCGGGTTTTTCTTCCCAAGGTGGAGTACCTCGCATTTTTCAGTGTTGAAGGCCATCAGGTTTATCTGCCCATTTTCTGAGCCTGTCCAGGTCAGCCTGTTTCACCATCCTGTCCTTGGGTATGGATGCTTTACCCCGAAGTTTGGTATCATCAGCGAACTTAGCCAGTCCACTTCTGACACCAGTGTCCACATCATTAATGAAGATGTTGAAAAGGATAGGAACCCTGGGAGACCCCACTGGTCACGATGCACCACAATGATTGACTTCCATCAACTACTACTCTCTGGGTCCAACCTCAGAGCCAATTCCCCAGCCAGTGGACTGTGATGTAGCCGAGGTCACAGTTGGCCAGTTTTTCTACAAGACGATCATGAGATACCAGATCAAAAGCTTTTTTAAAATCAAGATATATGACATCAATCTCTTGTCCCTTGTCCAGGTGATATATATGTCTCTTAGTTTGCTAAATAGCATCTGTATTTTTTTATTATTATTATATAGTATCTGGGAAGAAAGACAAAAAGGAGCAAAAAGCATTTTATCAAAAGAAAGCATACATTTCTGAATGGCAAAAGAATATAGGACATGTGATACTGTCATCACACAATAGTGCATTGAAAAACTGTCATTTAAATTTAGTTAAAGGAAAATGATTTGCTCCTTCAAAAATTGTGCAATTTTTGGAGAGTTGAACAATTACACTAAGGAAAAAAGAAAATGTGACAACAGGAAAGCCCAAAATTTATTCCAATTCCACAAAGGAAATGAGCTTTGTTGTTTTTCAAAAAGAATCAGTGTAACAGTGCAGATAAATTGCTTGCAAGTTGGATAATAATTGTAACCAGCACTCAATGCCTGTTTGCAGACAAGCACTTGTTGGGTAGGGCGGGTCTCATTATAGGAAATACATGAGTTCAGAAAGGGCCTGATTCTCCTCTAGTTTAAGTCAGGAACCTATCTATTGAAATCAATAAAGCTGAACTGGCATCAAAGTGAAGAGAGAGTAAGACTCAGAAGCCTAAATATTGTTTTGTTTATGATCCAGTTATCTTAATTCATCAATCTGACAGAATGATGTGGGCATTGTGTTCTACCTTCTATTGTTATATCTTTACTAGTTTTGCTAGATTTCTAAAATTTGAAAGAACCTCTATTACAAATAATTAATTGGTCTTACTAAAGCAATCTATTTTCTTTCTTTGAGAGTAAGAGAGGTGTGTTGTAAAACTTCAAACCTCCTGGAACCATCATTGCAGCACTGAGAGAATCACTTGACTTCACAGCTCATTATAATCTACTTGATCCCTTCTAAACTTTATTCCACAGGTCTTAACAACCCTTTCTCCTTTTTAATGGTCTTGATGTTCTACCAATCAAACTGTCCCGGGTTCTGCAAGTCTGCTGTCTGTTGGCTGGTCCTGGTAATGAAGCTCCTATTTCACAGCCCTGCAGATTTGTTTTTAATAAATTCCAATGAAATTATGTTTATTTTTGCTTCAATCTTAAACTGAATAATGAATCCCTAGTCCCCTAGCATATTAGTAAAGCTTCTAGTTTATTTTCAACTGGAGGAAAATGTGTTGTTTTATGTGATGATGCATCTCACCATCTACACCCCCTTCTTAAAATTCTAGATACTCCCATGGTTGTAACGCCTAGCTTTTTTTAGGAGCCTGGCCCATGTGCCACCTAACACAGCCTGGAGTTGGCTCCATATACAGTATGTGGAGAGATTTAAGTATTTCAGAATGGTATACACAAAAACCAAATAAGCAATGGAGGCAGAAATGCCTGCAACTAGCCAATAGGGAAATGCTAAGAACTGATACGTGTTTTCACTTGCATCTGGCTGGAACTTAGGTTCCTGAGTCAGTGCAGAAAAAAACTTATCTGTCAGTTAGAGGGCCAAGGTACTTTGCATTTACTGCAAGGTAAAAGCATGCACATGGACAGTTAATATGAAATAGGTGACCTGCTATATGTTTATGCCCTATTGTGCTTCACAGTAACATGCTTGTGTAGACCAACCCTAATTTCCTGTGCATTCTGGGGTAGTTTGAGTACCTAGCTTGAGGATGCTGTGCCTTTGCCAGGCAGCAAGGCTTCTAAAGTTAGGCAAATATGGGGCTAAGTCATCTTGTGGCTCTGGCCCTAAATTTCTAATCATTTATTTCCTTTTAAAAATGTATTCAGCTTATGAAATATGATACTGAAGAACCTGGACGGCATAGATATAAATTGATCCTATGCCAGAAATGTTCAAAAACTGGGACTTTCAGCCATCTAGCATCCTTTCCTAAATGATCTGGATGAAATCCTAGGAGGCAAGTATTCAGCCAATGTGTTTGCTGATGATACCTGGATTTTAAACAACAGGTACAAAAATTCATCACCAAAAAAATGCCTCTTTCCCACAATAAACTGGTTTATTTTAAACTACAACAGTACTTTTCCAAAAGCAAATCTGAAAGGTTTTTATTCTCTCATAATGACAGACCTTATCCTTTATTTTCTTTATGGCATGCATTAATTAGATAAGAAACAGATGTTTATAACACATCATCAGACTTATTATACTATATAAATAATAAGGGATATGAAATCTGAATTGTGATGGTTTGGTTTTGTAGCATTAATTAACTATTTTGTTTTCTTTTTCTGAACTATCCCTATAATGAACAACTAATATGAACTGTTGAGGATGCTGATAATATCAATAGCAGTCCTTTCTCTGTTGCTATGATACTGCAGTCATTTTAAATTCTCATTTAGATTATAAACACACTCGCTCTGTTTACTACATGAAAAGCCAGGACAAAAACAAAAGAATGGGGAATGTTATATGCCTGGTTTTATTTCCTTTCTTATTTCAGAAGGATTTAATTGGCATCCCCATGTCCATCTTCCTATCCATTGTTCTGCAGTTTGAAACTGTGGTACTAGGTGGTCAGCATAGAAATCAAAACACATTTTATCACTGGGATTATCACACTACAGAGTTTTTTCTTTGTGAATTACCAAATATTGTAAAGACCTTAACAAAATTACATAAAGGTTCATGTGATTGATTCTGTACCTGCCAAAGAGCAGCAGGTTGAAAAGTGTTAATGAATAGCCTAATGACCTCCCCAGCTGTGAGCAAGTAGCCAATTAGAAATAGCTGCTATGAAAGAATGAGGCAGAAAGTGAGGGAGATTTACTGGCTGCCTTGGAGATATGCAGAGATGCAGGATGAGAAATGCTATGAGAAGTGCAGTAAGGGGAGAAAGCCTGCCAAGCTAGGCAGGTAAGAAGTGACAAGGCAGAAAGAGGAAAGATCCTTTGCTGGATAATGTAAGGTTCTTTGGGTGAAACCCAGAGGAGAGGGTGGATTTGAATTTCTCTACCTTCCATTCCCTGCAGAAGGGGGAATGATCATCCTAAAAGTAAAAGCACCAAGGATTAATGAATCCCAGACCAGGGAGGTCTCCAAAGCTAGACAGATAACCTCCTGAATTTTGTGGTGTGGCTTTGTTCTTACAGAGAGGCTAAGCCCTTAAGTTCAGGGTTTGAAGTACACTTTGAATCATGGGGGTATCAGAGGCAGCGGTGGCAGTAGTGGCCGAGAGAAACCACAGGGCAGCCTGGGTGTAGGCTCTGGACAGCTGCAGCATAAAGCACCTGGCAGCACCTAGGGGGAAGGACCACTTTTCCTCTGTGCTAAACAGCAGTTTCTGCCTGGCTGGCGGGAGGGCTCCTGTCTCTTATGGGGGGAACTCTCATCTCTTATGGGGGAGCTCAGCCCCCACCCTGAGTCCTGTAATTTGACCCCTGCCTAAGTTACATAGGCAGAAAGGAGAAATGAGTAATGAAAAGGTTGCTCTGCCATCCCTTTCATCACTCATGTCAATCCCAAGGCCATAGGGATTGCTATGGACACTGACAGTACCCTCTGAAAGTGCAAAACAAAGTGAACAGAACACCATGCGATGCTAAGGAAAGCATTTAAATTGCTTGTAGCCTCACCCTGAACAGTAAAAACTTCAGTAGGGTTTCTATATTGGTCAGGATCAGGCTTTCAAAGTAAAGATGCTGTCCATCATTGAGGAGCTTATCATCGGGGATCCTAGTTTTCTCCGATTTAAAAAAAAAAAAAAAATCCCCAATTTTCAGATTAAAAAAAGTAACCCCAAATCCACCTTTTTCTGTGATTTATATTTATATGTATATCTATATGTATATTTATTAGTGGTGTTTCATTTTAATCACGGAAAAAGTTGGATGGGGGGGGGGTTATCAGAAAATTGGGGATTTTTTTTTAATCAAAGAAAACCAGGATCCCTGCTTATCATCCTAGAACAGTTATACTTCTAGTGTCAACAGCACACTAGTATGTGCCAATAATTATGCTTTTCTGTATAGACAAGGCCTAGGAAATAAAGGTGAATTCTAGAATTGTTCCTTAGTGAGGAAATGAAAGTTAAAAGGAGAAACACAACGTGCAGCACAAATTGCTTAAAAGTTCCTGCAATATGAATACTAGAATAACATTCTTCCTCAATCATTTACAGTACTGAGCAGAAGCCAAGTCATCCTGGCTTTACTTGTGCAAGTCATCTCCTTGCCTATCGATGAATCATGGTAGAGACTGAGTGATTGCCAACAATGACCTCCTTGACTTGAAT
The DNA here is from genome assembly GCF_030867095.1 of Alligator mississippiensis. Lineage (NCBI taxonomy): Eukaryota > Metazoa > Chordata > Crocodylia > Alligatoridae > Alligator > Alligator mississippiensis. The sequence continues at coordinate 386,654,867 of NC_081824.1, forward strand.
TAAACTACCTGGATGATTAAAAACAGAAGTATTAAGGCCCTAGCAAGGCAAATTCTTTCCATTTTTCTTTCAAATGCAAATTGTTATAGATACTGTCAGATTGATTTGTCTGTAATGATCCAGCACAATGGGCCCCCCAATCCTTGATTGGGATTCCTAGACTCCACTGTAATAGCAATAAAGAATTCCCGCATAGGTGAGCTGGGCTAATAGAGGCTTCTATAAAAATATGTATTGAAAACAATTAGGATGTTGTCTCACAGGTTAACTACCACAGCTTGCTCTTTGGGTTTACCTACTCGTTATCTGTCCTTTTTGTTAAGGACAAGATTCTGCCATCCCCCTGGCATAACCAGTTGAAATATTGACATTTGCTCTGCATCATGGCAACCCTTGCATTTTAGGTTGCATATACAACAAAAGCAACGCCAAATTTGGAGTAAGTTGACCTGAGATATTATTTTAAACTGTCAATATATTTAAATTATTTTAGAGAAAGTTAGATTTATGCGATGTATTTAGTAATAAAAACTTATGAGAACACTCTAATCAGGCAAATGAATACCAGGTTTTATTCTACTTATTAGATGCATAAATGCACTTAAGTACCTAAGTTGATTCTAAGTCCACCCTGCTTAAGTCCTGGAAAATCCATTAATATGCCTACTTTTGTAATAACTACAGCTTACCATTACAATAAGTAGGGCCCTGAAAAAATCATAATTTCACAGACTGCGCAAAATCCAGTTTCAAACTGCAAATTAGCATGCGTGAAATTAGCCCCACACCACAATTTTTAAGAAAAATGTGTGAAAGTGCAGGTTTCCCTTTGCAGGCATATGGCATTGTGCAGCTCCCAAGGCTGTGGCAGCGGGGTGCAGATCCCAGTCCATAGTGACAGCCTGACTCCACCCTGTGCACAGATCCAGGAGGCATATACCCCCCCATGCCTCCCCTAGGGTGCACGCAGTGGTGGGAGCCCCCCTGCACCCTGGACAAGCCACCCAGGCTCCAACCATCCCACAACCTGCCCCAGGGTACCATTCATTCCAGCCCCTACCCCTGCCTATGCCCCACTCCCTCCCTCACTGAGGGGGCCTCAATCTGCGCCCCCCCCACCTCTTCCCGGTCACAGATTTGCCTGCTGTGGTGGGCAGTGCTCCCACCAGGCTGCAATTCTGGCTGCATGCAGGCTGTGGCTCCATGTCTTCCTGTGCATGCTTCTCCCCGCTGCTGCAGCCACCTGAAGCCTACACCTAAGCTGCCCTGTGGCCCTTTGTGCTGCCACTGCTGCCCCACATTTGGGTGGCCTAAGCCCCATAATCCCCTGCCTTCCATTGCCTATGGTGTGTGCCTGTCTGCTGCATGTGTGGCACATACATGGATAATGTACAGTTTTTTCACATATTATTCATGGAACTACCAGGACCCATTTGCCAAGATCAATGGTAGTTCTATAAATATTCCATGAAAAATTATACTTTACCTGCACATGTGCCGCAAATTTTCTACAGGGAAACTACAATTTTCTCAGGTCCCTACAAATGAGTCACAAACAAGCAGCAAGGAAGAGGAGGACCTACCTTCTGTATTAACAGTTTTTTAGGAACTTGAGGATGATGGAATGAAACTGCATTTAGACATTCAAGTCCACTTATATGACTAATAGGTAGAACAGAATCTGGTCTATAATGTCTAGAGACTAACCCAAAATTTCCCTAAAAGTATTGAGTACAATTTTTCTTCATCTTTATGGGAAAACTACATCTGTCAACCAGTTGTTTATGATGAGTCACCAGTCAAGAAGCTAGAAAAAGAAAGATTTTTTTTCCCTTGCCTGTTTGGCATAGGTTTCACAAAAACAACGTAATATTTTGTTCCTTCATACTAAAGCTGCAAAGTTATTTTTAAACTGGTAGTATTCACTGCTGAAAAATACCAAGGGTGAGCATTAAGATGATCAAGAGGGCCCTCTGATCTCCTAAATTAAGATACATAACCAGATATAATGATCAGAAATTAAATTAGAAAAAAGCAACAACAAAAAATAGCATGAATGTGCAAGTTAGTGTAGAGTAATTTACTTTGGAAACTATTGACTAAAGAATATTATAAATTCTCCATCTCAGAGTCACTAAATCAAGATCAGACATCTCTCTAATTGATACTCTCTACCTCAGCCACAAAAATTATTGGGTTTATTGCCACACTCATAAGGTGAAATTCTATTACCTACATGTAAACCTTCAGCCATTTTAATCTGGAGTTTATGGAGAAAAGTGAAGTATTAAGTCTTGTATAATTAACTTTGACTAAACATCAATAAACATTTAAAGATGTAAACATTCCATTTGCAGCAGGCTCACCTTTCAGTGCTTGGGTTGAATCCCAGGCTTGAGATCCTGCTGTTTTGATTGGTGGAGCCCATCCACCAATCAGGAGGCAGCAAGAGAAATAACATCATGCCCCTTTCCTGAGGGGAGGAGGAGAAGAGCTCCCCTGGACCTGATTGAAACTGTCAGGTCCAGAAGACTTCAGGGGCGGAGCCCTGGAGCATATAAAAGGAGCTGCATGCCCAGCACAAGGGGCAGATGCATTGGGGACAGAGAAAAGAGAAGAGTGGGGCTTAGAAGAGCTGAGGAGAGCTGCTCAGCAGGGTGAAGCAGTAGCCCAGGAAGAGCCCCTGAAGACTTCTATCAGTGGGGAGTGGGGGATGGCTCCAGCAACTAGGTTCTCAGTACGCAGCATGGCACATGGAGTCCAGACCCTGGGAACTGTGTGAGGCAGCTCAGATCTGCAACCTCTGGCATGCGGCCAGAGACACGGTGCACAGGCCGGTGCATGGAGCAGGATCTTTGGAGCTCCAGAATGAGGCTGGGAGCTCAGTGCAGGAGGCGCTGCACAGAGGGTGAGACACCCTGGGAGCCACTTGAGGAGGCTCAGGTCTACAGCTGCTGACACGGGGCAGCAGCTCAGTGCAGGCGACACTGCCCAGAAGGTCCGAGAACAAACCAAGCCTCAGCGATGCACAAGGCTGTCCAGGCCTCCAACCCCAGCACAAGGCAAAACGCCCACTACACACAGTGGTGCATGTGGCCCTAAGCCAGGATGGTGGCAGCAGAGTCAGGTGGCAGGAAAACCCAGCAGGAAACAGAGCTTGACCTGGAGAATGAGAGGCAACCCTCTGGGACTGTGGAGTAGTAAGTTACCCTGGAGAGAGGGTCCCCACAAGGGAGGGACGCCCCAAGGGTTGCGAAGGGGCATGACATGGGTCGCTCCTGGGTGATAGCGGGGAAGCTTAGAAGTCTTTGAGGTCTTCCTCTCCTTTTTCTTTCCCCCCACCTCCTTTCCTGTAGTGGTACCTTGGGAGTGGGGCCTCTGCCCTGGAGGGCACCCAGGTAGTCTAAGGACTGCTGATTATATTTGTAGACTGTGCCTTACAGTTTATGTGAATAATTTAAAGTAATAGCTTTTATATAAATAAAGTTATAAGGTTGCCCAATCAATATCCTTTGGTCTGGTTTGTTCTATTGTTCATCTGTATTTTAAATGATAACTGGGTGTGTGTATATCTATATATATATCTATATATATTATAGGGTTTATTGTTCTGTAAATGTGTACATATATATATAATCTATGCCCGTACCCTTTAATGGTTTTGTTGTAATAATAAATCTATATACAGTTAAGTAATTAATTGACTGGACCTGACTCTATTGGGGAAGGAGGTGGCTGCTGGGCTGTTGTGTCCCTCCACAGCACGCTGCCCTGCCAATAATTCCCTCAACTGGAGTGGGAAATACAAACCCATGTATACCCAGGCTACACAATAAGTGTCTTAGGCCCCAGTTTTGCCCTTGGATCTACATAGACCCCCTCAGAAGTCAAAGTCAGTATCTCAATGCATACACAAAGATTTGTCTGTACAAATCTGATTGTAGAATGAAGGCCCCAAAGTTTAGGTACTTTTCTGACCCAATGGCCTTTTTTGTGGGGAACGGTAGGAGGTTTGGAGGCAAAAAAGCAGGGCCATATTATAAGCAGGGTAGGGCCATAAGCTAGGGCTTCCCAAACTTTCTGTGCTGCAACCCGGCAAACTGCGGACCACTATGGCTGCCATGGGCCTTGTGGGAAGAGTCGCGGCCCCTCCACCTGGATTTGCAGGGCCACAGTTCACTCGTCCACAGTCACTTCTGGTCCAGGGGTTGGCTTAAAGGCCCCTCATAATGTGAGGCCCTAATCTGCAGCTTTCTTAGCTTGTGCCTAAATCCGGCACTGCAAGAAAAGAACTGGAAAATCATAATGCACTAAGTGTGATATTAGTAAGCAAGATTCTGGTAAAATTGGAGGTCAAATTACAAACTGTCTGGTAGGAGATAGTTTCTAAGGTACCACCTTCCCTGTTTCAGAGAGGCATGAACTCTTGTATCCATAACCTACTTTGTCACATGCTAAGCTCTGACTCAAGGAAAACATAAGCTGTTTCTTTAAAAAAAAAAAATTTTAAGCTGATACGGTTTAATTAAGACCCTTCTGACAAATCTGGTCAAATCCAAGATAAAGAGGTGGCTCTACCATAGCTGAATTCCAAAAAATGTATATGATACAATACTGCAGCAGACTAATAAAAGAGCATCAAGTACAAATTGGGCATTGGTTTTCACTTTAAAAAAAACTGCTTTGACTAAGGACAGACTGTAATGATCCAAGGCTATTTATGGGTTTGGGAGTAGGCAAAAGCTTGCAAGTGGAGTAACAGAGTTCAGTAATAAGATACACCAGTTATTTATCATGATGGACTAGTACAGTATCTCAAATAATTTTTAGAAGTGAGTAAATGTATGAAAATGTCCTTGTGCCAGTATTAGAAATTTTAAAATGTATTATTGCAATAAGAGTGTTTTTAAACTTAAAACAATTTTAAAATCTTTTTAAAAACCAAAAAAACCCAATGTGTTGTAAATTAACAATGTAAATGGATTATCTTGGTAATTTAACAGCTGAAGTGTTAGAGGCATGGTACTGCTCAAAGGATTGATGATGATATGCACAGCTGCATAGGCAGATCCAGGATTTTTAAAAGGAAGGTGCAGGAGCAGTGACTGGCACTCGGGGTAGCTGTACCACACTCTCAGTTAACATAAAACCCCACCACAGTGGGCAGGCCACACTAAAAGGAACACCAATCAGGGTGTTAAGTCCCTGAAGCAAGTAAGAATCTCCCCCAATCCCACCCTCAGCACCTTCTCTGTGCTCAGCAGCATGTGCCCTCCCATTTCCCTCTCCCTACTTATGCCTCAGGACCTGCTGACTGCCATGGCTGTACTGGCTGCTCCTATCTTAATCCAGCCAGAATTGTGGGGAGACTGCACAGAAAGCTAGGCTTAAGTGGGGACAGTGGTAGTGGTGGGCAGGTTCCCCCGCACCGCACCTGTTTGCAGGCTGGCAGGGAGGGACCAGGCCAGCCACTGCTGTCCCAACTGAACCAGCCTTTCCATGCAGCTTAGCTGGAGCAGGGCAGGAGCAGCTCTAGAGTTTTCCAAAGCAGCCAGGGGCGTGGGCAGCGGCAGCAGTAGATAATGGAGGGGAGCTGTTGCTGAGTATAAAGTGCTCCTGTGGCGTGGTCCGAAATGGGGGTGCCATCACGCTACTGCACTCCCTCTGAATCTGCCCCTGCAAAGCTATAGGTGATGAACTTCATGAATACACAGTACAGGTGCAGAGGTCTGCCCACAAGGAGCTCATTGACAGATCTGAACCTAGGTCAATAGTTGCTACGATCTGATGATTCTTTGGAGACCAGTATGAATTCCTCACCAGAGATACTGGTTAAATCAAGGACTTCAGTGCCAGGACTTTCATTACGGTGCCTTACATTGTAAACTGTAATAGGCCCTAAGTTGCTTAATGGCACTATGGTATAGCACAGGGGTGGCCAACCTGCGGCTCCAGAGCCACACACGGCTCTTCAGAAGTTAGTATGTCTCCTTGAATCTTTGCACAGGCACACAACGTGACAGAACAGCTACAGAAGCTGGTCACCGTATGTTTGTGCAAAGATTCAAGGAGATGCATATTAACTTCTGAAGAGCTGCATGTAGCTCTGGAGCTGCAGGTTGGCTACCCCTGGTATAGCATTTGCTTGACCAAAGTTTGGGTAAGAGAAGAAGAGGCAAAGGAAATGTGCAAGTAAGAGAATGTCAGAGATTAGACTAACTTTAGAAAATGCCAGGATAACAGGCAAAAGGAGTAGGGTAAAAATTGTTCAGAGTACATACATTTAGCAGTCTCATGTCAGTAATATCCAGTTTTAGACAAGATATAGCTTAAATAGGGGATACAAATAAGCATTTGAATCTTAATTAGAGTAGAACCTATTAAGGACATTTTTAAGAACAATGATCTTGTAAGCTGAGTATCCTGAATTCAGCCAAGACCCTAAATCTTTGCTTTTGAACCTTGAACTACAGTTGTTGCTGAACGGCCCATCTGCAGATGAACTAAAATCTTTAAAACTTAATTGGAAAACTAGTTGAGAAGTCCTTTTCCCCCTAACAGACTGGCCACTCAGAGACTTTTTAAGACTTTAAAGAATTTAATTTTTAATTCTCTCAAATGTTAATAAGATGGTTATTTCTTTAGATGAATGCACGTTTAACAAAAATTAACTGTTGACTCCATTACCTGTAGTGTTTGGTCATTTATATCTTATCTCTATTTCATTATTAAATTTCTTACTAGAAGTTACCTACATTATGTTGCGAGTATTTAATTTAAGTGGAACTGGTTCTTCAAACCTAGTCTTAGTTCCCAGAATGACTCTTAAAAGAGAAACCTTGCATGTGAAGTATCTGGAACCCAAAGCAAAATTCAAATCTGATGCTGCTTTCCAAAGTATCTCCATCATTTTGATACACATCAATATTCAACTCTCTGCACATACAGTAATACTGAAGCAAACTCCAGAATTGAAAAAGTAAAAAGTACTCCTTACTCCTCCCTGTTCTATTTTCAAAGAGTTTTAGGAACATGATTGAAAGTAATATGGGCAAGAGCAGCATCAGCTCTGCCTTAAAGGAGCCTGCTGTGGTCCTTAATTGCATACATTTAGACCAACTGCCTCCTAGTTTTACAAGCTGAGTGTGATCACACGTTTGTCTAACAGGCAGGTTTGGTTTAGAGTTAGAAGCATATAATTTTCCAAAAAGAATGAGGGTTTGGTTGTTTTTAGTTCTTTGCAAAATATCAGGTAGTCTAAAAATTCTCAGGTATCTGGGTAAGAAAGTCTAAGAAATAAAATGTTCTCTCTGGAATGATATAACCTAACTTTCTTTAGTATAAAATCTTTCATGCAAATTGTACTGGAAGCACATGGCAGACTTAAATAAAAATACAGAGTTAAGAAAACAGAAAGGAAATAGGTGGGGTGCTCAAACTGACATTCTGAATCTCAGGATCCGATGTTTTGAGTCTGTGCTTCATGCTTGGCTTCAAATGTAGGGAGCTGATGGATAGGGTCTCTTCAGAAGATAATCTAAAGGATAAAGGAATTCACAAGAGCAGACAGTTTCTGAGAGAAGCTGTATTAGAGACACAGGCTCTTAAGTGGAAGAAATATAGGAAGGGTAGAATTAAATCACTAAGGACTCAGCAAAAACTCTTTAACAACCTGGAAATCAAAAAAGAAAGAAAAAAAAATCAGAAAAAAGAGCACGCGACAATGGATGAGTATAAAGGAACAGCATGAGCATGTTGAGGTGAAATGAACAGCAAAGGCACAAAAGAGTTACAACTTGCAAGGGGTATAGAAGACAAGAAAAGGTTTATACATACATTTTATTACAAAGGACAACGAAGGAGATTACCTAATAGGCAGAGAGAGGAAAATGCAGACAAGGTTGAAAATTCAGTGCTGCATTCATTTCAGCCTTCACAAAAAAAGTAAATTGTATCCAGATAGTTAACTAAATTTATTTCTTTTAAAGGAATGAAAGCATGTACCAGAATAGGGAAAGGACTGTTTAAAGAGTGTCTGAATACATTCAAGTCAACAGGGCCTGGTGAAATACAGCTAAGAACACTTCAGGAACAAACAAAACCAGTTTCTAAACCCATAAAACCACTAGCAATGATCTCTGGGAAGTCACAGGTGATGGGGGAGGTCCAATATGACTGGAGAAGGGCAAGCATAATACATATCAACAAAATAAGTGTCCTGGTAAATTATAGTCCAGTCATCCAAATGTTGGTACCTAGAAAGGAACTGCAGCAAATTATGAAACAATCAGAATGTAACTGCCTGCAGAATGAGGTAGTTAAAAAAAAAAGCAGCCAAAAGTGGATTTGTCAAGAACATCCAATGTCAATCCAGCCAATTTATGTTATTTGGGAAGATAAATAGTCTATTGAATAAGAGAAAAGATATTGTGAATAAGGTAAGACTTCTGACAACTATCTCATAAGACATTCTCATAACCAAATAAAGGAAATATAGTGTAGATGAAATTGCCATGAAGTGGATGATGGCTGCTTGAAAAACAACTGTCACAGGGCGCATCTACACAAGACACAGAGCTACATGTTTACTGCTGAGCTGCCTAATTAGCTCCACAGTAAAACCTGTGTGTCTACACATATGGCCCTATTAGGTTGCAGTAAACTAATAAAAGCCAGCATTGGTTAGTACTTGTAAATACAAGTACTATCCTGCTACAGTGTTATTTACTATACAGCAACGTGTGTAGATGCTGATGAGACTGGCTGAGGCACAAGGGTACTTCAGTGTGGAGGCTGCATGCCAGCTAACCCTTGTGCCCCAGCAAGCCCCTCCACAGCATGCTGAGCCAAGTCGGAGCAGCCCCAGGCTGGCAGACTGACCCCCAGGGTCCCCTGCCAGCTGGGACTACTCTGACCCAGCTCAATGTGTTCTGGTCCTGGGTGCAAGTGTAAACACAGTGCCCCAGAGCAATAAACTCTGACACAATATGTGCCGGAGTTTATTGCATCTCATTAATTGCACGTGTAGATGCACCCACAGTCTAGGGACAGAAGTTACACATAAACCAGTTCAAGTCATCAGAAACCAGTTTACACCTATAACAGAACGGAAGTTCAGTGCATGTTAACCAGTTTCAACCAGGTTAATCTTAAACAAGTTTAACCCATTTTGAATGTAGTATCAGACTTAACTGATTTGGGTCAAACTGGATGACAGGGCAGCGATTGGGGTGGCTTGGGGGGCAGGTGGGGGATGGGACCAGGCAGGGCAGTGATCAGGGGGCTTGGGGGACAGATGGGGGGTAGGGTCAGGTGGGGAAGCCTCGGGGAGGCTCAGGGGACCAGTGAGGGATGGGGCTGGGCAGGGCAGGGATTGGGGGGCTCAGGGGATGGGGGGATAGGGCCAGGAGTGGGCAGGAATCAGGGGGCTTGGGGGCAGTTGAGGGGTGGAGCTGGGGGGCCAGTGATTCAGGAGGCTGGAGGAGTGGGCAGGGCTGGCAGGGTCCCCCCATGGACCTCTCCTCCTCCAACTCCCCCACCCCTTGCTTACTGGCACTGGAGCCTGGGTCCAGCTCCCTGCAGCTGGCATGCTGCCTGTTCTGCACAATCAGGCAGGATGCTTCAGCACCAGGGCAAGGGCCAACCATAGAGACGATCTGGCTCCTACCAGAGTGTATCTGTGGAGGACCCAGCCTCTGATTGCCTCAGTCCCGGACCGTGCCCTGCCCCACTTTTTTTCTGCTGCAATTTTTCTTCACCCCGGGTGCCTAATTTTGCCCCTGCACTGAAAATTTGCAGTGCAGGGAATGTTTTCTCATTCCTGCACATGCCTCTTGCAGCATCTCAAAGGGCTTTGAGACACTGTAAAATGTACATGCACACTCGTCTGGATGCAGCCTTTGAGTTTTGAGAGGTCATGTGAGGCACAGTAGCTCTATCTAGACTTCCAGACATTGTAAAATTTGATAACTTGGCAGACACTTATGAAATCTGAGTTGTCATTGTGCTCACTCTGCTCTGAGACTAAAGATGTTAAAGGAATAATCTCAGATATAGAGATTGAGAATTCTGAGATATAGAGATTATTATGAGAATTCTGGATTTCTATTTCCAGTTCTGTCTTTGAGTGTATAACGTAACGTAACATAACATAACATAATATATAATCTGCCTAGAGTGTACCACTCCTCACTGGACTTTTTACATCTGTGGGTAAATCTCTCTACTGCTAAGAGCTAAAGAGATTCTCCTTTATCTTGATACCTTACCTCTGTAGTGGGAGGATCTGGAATTTAGCCCACCATTGACCTCAGTTTCCTAGTGGCTGCAGCAACTAGGCAAGTGCTAAATGTTTAATTCCAGGTAGCCTTAGATTTATACCATAATCCTGCTGGTATGGTTCTTTACAAATGTTAGTTATGTTTTCAGTGCCACTAGGAAATTTGGTAAACATCCCCCATTCTACAAATGAGAAAACATGTTTCTGAGCCACGCTAGTAAGTTAATTTCAGAACCAAACATAGAACACAGGTCTTCTGGCTTCCTGGCCAGTGCCTGCTACTAATAAAGGACACCAGGGCTGTCCTGCTAGCAGCCTGTAGGCTGTGTGCAGCCCACAAGTGGTTAACTCACAGTGTGTGGGTTCCCACCCAGGTGTTGCTCCTGCTGCTGCTGTGGCTGGGATCTCTGGGCTCCCACTCCCTCCAATTTATGCTTCCTGTCCCCGCCCCTGAGGGTGTGGCATGGGAGAGAGACTGCATGGGGTTCACTCAGTAGTCAACAGCCCTGAACTACTACAGGAACATATTTTAATGGTTTTTGTCTGTTTCTGCATCTGTAAACCTTGCAAATTTCAGGCTGCTCAATGTGCTATTTATTTGATGATCTGGGATGGAAAATAATTTTCAGCACTATAAATATGTAGCCCAGTGGTCAAGCATAGAATGACTTGTGGAAAGAAACTGAGGCTGGCACTGCAACTGTGTTTAAGCCGGATAATATCATGTGCATGTTAAGTTCCCCCCCCAAAAACCCACACTGAGAGCCTTGTGTTGCACAGCTGAGAGTAGTGGCTGATAATTTCCTCTCCTTATGTGGGTACATAGCACTATACAAACAATAGCAAAATTATCATTATCAAAGATCACCAAAAATGAGAAAACTATTTTGGGATTCAAGAAGTTTTGCTTCAGGGATCTAATGTTAAGGATATAAAACAAGAAAATATGTTTACTGATTCATAAAATTTTTAGTCCACTTTGGAGAGATGTCTCAAGGCTCCTGTGTTCTTCCCTTTTACATGCTATGAATTCCTATTAACCTACTGCAAAAAATGCATATTGACAATTTGAGTGACTGCTTGGCAGAGACAACTGAGGCTTCAGTATCATTCCAAAATAAACTCTTATCTTACACGCTGTTTTTCATAAGAAAATAGGGCTGGAATGGACCTCACAAGGTCATCTAGTCCAGCCCCCTACTCAAATCAGGATCATCCCTGACTAAGCCATCCCAGCCAAGTATCTGTCCAAATTACACTTGAAATCTTCCAAGGATGGAGATTCCACAAACTTCCAGGAATGGAGATTTCTCTAGATAACTTGTTTCAAAGCTTGATCACCATCATAGTCAGAAAGTTTATCCTAATCTCCAACCTAAATTTTCCCTGCTGCAGCTTGAAGCCATTTTTCCTAGTCCAATCCTTTACATGGAGAAAGTAAAAGCCCAACTCCCTCCATTCTGTAATTGCCCTTTGGGTATTTGAAGGCTTTTATCCAATCCCCCCCTCAGTCGTCTCTTCTCCAATCTAAATAATCATAGTTCTTTCAGCCATTTCTCCTACATTCTGCTTCACAGGCTCCCAGTCATTTTTGTTATTCTCAACTCTCTCCAATCTGTCCACACCTTTCTTAAAGTGTGAGGCCCAAAACTGGATGCAGTACTGTACGTAAGGCCTCACCAGTGCTGAGTAGAGTGCAAGAATCACTTCCCTTGATTTTCAAGTGGCACTCTGGTTAATACAACCCAGAACGTTGTTGTGTTTTTTTTGCAATAAGAACACACGGTTGGCTCATATTCAGCTTACGGTCCACTGTAACCCCCAGGTCCTTCTCAGCAGTACTGCAGCTCAGTCAGTAATTCCCCAGCATGTATTTGTGCATAAGGTTATTCCATCCGAAGTGCAGAACTTTGCACTCATCCTTGTTGAATCTCATCTGATTGATTACAGACCATTTCTCCAGACTGTTGAGTCATTCCAGATCTTAGCCCTACTTTCCAGAGTATTCAGAGTATTTGTAACTCCACTCAACTTGGTATCATCTGCAAACCTGCTAAACATGCACTCAATCCCATCATCCACAACAGTAATGAGATATTAAACAATACTAGACCCAGGGCACCCCTCTGGGGAACTCCACTTGATACCTCCTCCCAGCTAGACACAGGGCCATTGATGACTACTCATTGAGCATGATGATCCAACTGGTTACATATCCACCTTACAGTACTTTCATCTAGTCTGTATTTCCTCAGTTTGTTAATGAGGATGTCATGGGAGAAAGTGTCAAAAGCCATGTTAACACCTCGTATATCACATCCACTGTTCTCCCCCCATTCAAACAGCCTTGCCATAGAAGGAAATTAGGAAATTAGGTTAGTGAATCCACAGTGTCTGTTCCAGATCACTTTGTTCTGCTTTAAGTGCTTCACAGTAGATTCCTTGAGGAACTGCTCTATAATCTCTCCAGGTACTGAGGTCAGGCTGACTGGTCTGTGGTTCCTCAGATCTTCACTCTTTTTTTTTTTAAAGATGGGCACTATATTTGCCTTTTCCAGTAATCTGGGACCTCACCTAATCTCCGTGAGTTCTCAAAGAGGATAGCTAATGGCTCTGAAATCAACTCAGACAATTCTTTCAGTACCCTTAGGTGTCCCATCTGGTCCGGCTGACCTGACAGCATCTAATCCCTAACCTGTTCTTCTACTACACTAGGCTGTTTGTATCCTTTTCTCTTTACTGCCAACTACACTCATCACCTGGTACCTGCCTTTATTTGTGGAGAATGAATTAAAAAAAAACATTAAATACTTCAGCCTTCTCTGCATTGTCCATAATAGATTCCCTTCTGCCTTCACATTCTCACCCAATTCCTCCCTTTTTTTGACTAGCAAGTCAAGCAAAGCTTCCCCCCTTGTTGTCCTCTCTACCAACTGTATCAAAAATCTATTCCCAACCCATTCCAAAGATTTGTTGGACTACATGTGCACTGTTGTTTTTTCCTACCAGCAGGTGATCAGATAATTATAAAGTTCCCCATAAAAACCAGGTCCTGGAAGTTTGTCATGTGTTTAAAAGTCATGTAGTCACATAGTGTATAAATAATGCTTTATAAAAGTAAAAAGTGCTCTTTTGAAAAGATTTACACCTTAAATCTATGACCTTTTGAAGCCTTAGTTAATTGAAATAACACATGCTTTTGTCTGTTCACTAACATCTGGAATAATTTGTCAAGTTCAATATATTCTGATAAGAAACAGAGTAAAGACCAAGCAGTTCTTTCCAATCTTGAAGATTCAAGCTTAAAATTAATGAAATATAAGCAATGAGTTTAGAGCATAGTTTGCTATTCACTGGTGAGTTACATTTTCCAAGGTTTGCACATCTTTTAAATGCTCTAAATTATGTTGGCCATATTTTCTTCCAGTTTATTGATTGCAATCTATTCCCTTTAAGGCATTGTTGCTTCCTACATGTTAATTTGCTCTTTTAAAATATTCATGGATCTCAATCAAAGATATGATTACTTAACTTGTTTGGGTTTAGTCAATCTGGTCATTATATCAAAATTCAAGCCACTTCAGTGTTCGTATATTCAAAACACCTTTAAATTCATCTGAACACCTAGAAAGACACCATAATCTGAAATGACAGCTCAGAAACAATTGTTTGCATTTTAAGGTAGAGGTTCTCAAATGTTGTCATGATATGAACTATATTTTAATATAATCCATTCATTCCCAATCCTTTGGAAAATTTCCATCTTCCATGTGATTGCACCTCATCCCATATCCACCAAAGCAATTGCTAAAACTGAAAGGAAACCATTGGAAAATACTTCATAGTTTTATGTTTTCTTTGTTGCAGTTTGCTAGCTGCAAATAAGAAGTTGGACCCAGCACCACTGGCCTGATTTGAAGTCCATTAAATTAGTACAAAGGTCAAATTACATGGGATCAGCCATTTCTCTCTCAACCAATGAGAAGTGCTCCATAGAACCTTTGTTTCTAGGCATGTAAATATAAAATGATCTTATTTTAGAAGAACTAAGTGAAGTTTTTGGTTGGTTTAGAACCAGCCAGCTCAGTTTCAGTCTATTAACCTTACCACCCACCAGCAAAATTTAAATCATTTCAAGGTCCTACATTATTGTTGCATATACACCATGTCATTTCATTACCAGAAATCTCTAGTGTGCGGTATTTATTTTTCTATTAATGATAGATTTTGTAACACAGCTGGAGGGCAAATTCTGACAAAACTGGTGAAATGACATTGACAGTTTCCTTCCCTGAGTGACAGGTAATTTTGTTGCTTGGTTGTTATACTTTTAATAATGGGGGGACAGGAAGAAACAGAAATTATCTACCTACTAAACTTAGTAGAATATGAAAATTCTAGCATATTTCAGCCATTTGCAAAGCATCTGAAGGTTTCCTTTTTTGATGCTGTTGTTATAATGGAAACTTCAGCCTAATAAAAAGGAACTACAGCAGTGAATCTTAATCAGGGTGCCACAAGAGCCTTTAAAAAGTGATGTGGGTTGCTGCACAATGTTAGCACTAATACATGTAGAAACACCTACACTTTATTCACAAGATAAATGCCAAGAGATTTAAGGGAATCAAAAACATTCTACCCTGTTGTGGTCTTCTGGAGTTCTTTGGGACAGAAGAATTACTTTTTCTTTAGCCAAAAACTGAGTGAAAGATAGGAGCTAGCAATTTACCAAGGGGTGCCTGGCATCTAATGGGAGATGCACTGAATCTAAAAATGGTTGAGAATCATTGACTTATACTGTAGGGTTTCTGACTTCCACAACAGTTACATAAAAATTGAGGGCCCAATTCTAGCCCAGTGTAACAAGTGGGCCATCTTGGGGCCAGTCCAAATGTTGACCTACCCACTTGTCTAGGGCAGTCCGCCCACCTACCTTACCTGCCACACCTTTGATGCAACTTAAGTTGTTCCCAGGCAGAAGGTTGCCCATTTAATTGCCCTGATGCCAAGGGTGAATACATGGCTCTGAATCTTCCCTTATACCATGTCCCATGCCTTGCAGATGGCATCCATATCCACTAATACTACCCCTGCCCCTTAGCTGGGCCACACTTGGCCCAACTTGGCCCAAACTTGGCCTCAGGCATCCTCAGACCTAACTGGGACTCATGTCCCCCCTCACTGGGGCTTCTTCTAATGCCCCCCACACTGGGGCTAATACCCTGCCCTTCAGTGGGGCCTCAACACCCAGCTCCCTCACTAAGCTTCAACCCTGCCCTTCACTGGGCCTCAGGCCTCACTCAGTTGGCCTGAGCCCTGTCTCAGGCCCCCTTCAAATCAACCTGGACTCTACCTCAGGCCCCAGTCAATGGGCCTTGGCCCTGTACTTTTCTGTCAGGGTGTGCTCCCCAAGCCTTTCCCCTCCACAGGGTCACCCACAAGGCAGTGAGGGCTGAGGCTTTCCAGCACCCCACCCTCACCTGAATAGTATTTAATTCAGCTTAAGCAGTGGACCATAAGCTGAATGGTACTGGGGAGGCACAGGTGTGGCATTTCCTGAGGACTGCCCCACCACAAGCAGCCCCACCACACCATCCTCCCCAGCTGGGTGTAGTTTTAGGTCATGCTCCAGGACCAGGAACCTCCTCCATCCCCATAGCTCCTACCCTGAACCCTCAAGCTGTTCTGGGATCAGCAGCTCTCTGACTGAGTGATGTTGTTCCTTCAGCCCCCTGCAGCAACTGCCAGCAATGCTCTTGGGGCCTAGCCTTATACCCAGGCTCCCAGCCTCTCCACCAATCAGGCGGCCTCCTGCCTAACATATGACTGCCTGACTGGGTCTGCTCCCACCTGCAGGCTGTTTCCCACCTGCTCAGACCCCTTAAAGTGACAGGCACAACCTGACCTCTGCCACACCTGCTTAAAGAGCAATTGTCAAATAAAGGAATCATATCAAAGTATGAATGATATGTTTTCTTTTAACCACTAACTATTAGTGATTTTATAACTATTAAAATAATTATTTTAATGTTCTTCAGAACTCTACCTTACTACTTCTTCCTGTACATCAGGCTACTCTCATTCTCTGTTTTGTCAATGAAGCCAGCCTAATGCATCCATTTATCTGTTTCTCTATCAAATGATTGTTCTTCCCTTCATAGTGCACTTGAGATATTATATCTCCTCCCCCTATGCACCTTGAGCTAATCATTTGTCTAAGAATTAGAGCTGTGCAAAACTTAACTAGAGGTGAGAGGGCTCCCAATTTTACTTCAAGGGAATACAGCCTATTTGAAATTACTCTGTTGCAAAATGGAATGAAAACAAAACAAAAAAAAGACATTTCACACATTTAAAAATCATTTTGTTTTGCTTGCAAATAATCTGTTATACAAGTTAGACATTTTAAGTGTTATAGTATGCAACAGAAATACTGAAACAAACGCAACTATTTCATTCCAAAATGATAGAAACAGAAGATTCTGACTTTGTCAAAATGTTTTCTGTGCATTTTTTGGCTTTTGATAAATTGATATGACAAAGAAGTGTTCCATTAGGTGCTTTCTAACCAACCATAGTGTTCAACTAATCTCCAGTTTCCTCCTCAAGACCTTCTTCTATAATACTGTAACAGGGGGCCTACTTGGGCCGATCTCCATGGTCTGCCCACCTGTTCTTGGGCCAACCACCCGCCTTCTCACCCACCATGCCTTGATGTTGATTGATTAATTAATAGATGTCAATTAAGCAAGAGGCTGCCCATTTTGCTGCCCCGATGCCAGGGGGCGCTCTCTGCAGCTCCTTTCCTCCCCTACACCGCAGCCCAAGCCTCGCAGATGGCATCATGATGTTCACATAATCACCAGCCCCCATACTGGGCCCCAGAATCCTCCTAACAGGACCCCTCCACGATCTCTCCATTCAAGCGGCCTACCCCCCCCCCCTTCATTCAGGCTACCTAGCCCCCTGAAACTATTTTCCCCTCTCGGGTGTGGTCCCCCGGGACCTTTGGCTACCAGCCCTGGCCCACCTCCAGGCCAGTCGGGACCCCAGGCCCCTGGCTCTTGGGCATCCCTTGCAGTGGGCCCCTGGCCCGTTTGACCATCCTGGTCCTGGCCCCAGCATGGGCCAGTCAAGGGTACTCTCTTGATCAGGTTGAGTCCCTAGCCCTTCTCTCTCTCCTGGGGTCTGCCCTCTGGGCCCTACAAACACAGGAGTTACCCACCCGGTGGTGGGGCCTAGGGGTTAAGGCGCCCTGACCCACCTTTCACCTGGGTGGTAACTGGCCTGGTATTTCCTGGGGGCTCCCATGCCACTGAGAGCCCCACCAGGCTACCCACTCCTGGCAGGGTGCAGTTTTAGGTCATGCCCAGGACCAGGAGCCTCCTGACCATCCCCTACAGCTTCTCCTTTACCTCCAGATATAGATCTGCAGCCCTCCAGCCAGGCAATGTTGTTGCCTGGTCTCCAGCAGCCAAACTGCCTTGTTTATATAGACAGCCCCTGAGTCCAAAATGGCTGCCCACACACAGTGCCCTGCCACAAATACCTACAAAAAAAAATCAGCCACCAGATGCTGGCTAGATGCATGGCATAGAGAAGCTGATCATTTTTATTTGCATAGTTTCAAAGTAGAACAATACATTATTTAGAGAAGGGACTGGATCTTCTTGCACCTTTGCTCAACTTGTCCTATTATCGTCCTGATGGGAGCCTTTGAGCACTATTACAACAAAAATACCAAATTATCATAAGGGGCATTAACATTCCTAATGTTGTACAAAACATAAATGATAGTTTGCTTCATAAAGCAAACTATCTGAAGGCCAATCCTTCAAACTTTTCCCAGGCAAAACCTCCTTCAAACTTGATGGGGATTTTTGCCTGAGTTCAGACCAAATGACAAAACTATGTATGTGATAAATTATACTATGCCTTACTTACAGAGATTAAAACCCATTTCTTCAATTCTCATTTGGGCAAAATCATTAAACAACTTCAAACAAAAAAGTCCCTTGATATAAAACATTAATCGTTATTAAAACAAGATAGGGCTCTGACCTGCTACTAAAATATCAAGGACCACATATAGATTTCTGCCACTTATGCTAGTAGGGAGCTAACCCAGGAACCTGTAATAGTGCATCTAAGCAGATGGTCTGTTTAAAAGCAGGCCACAAGAGGAACATCTAAGCAGCAGCAGCACACTGCAGCCAGGACACCTCTGAGCTTGCTCTGCCCACTCACTTCCACTGAAGCACTCTAAACCTGGAAATATGTTGGCAAGGATACTTTGCAGCTTCTCTCTTTAGCCATTCTCAAAACCTCTGTCTCCAGCATACTTGAAAGCAGCCACTGGAGATAACTCCAGAGCAGGCGCACTTTCATTGTTTCCGTGGTTTGAAGCTTGCTATTGGTAACAGGTGAGCTGGGTGCATTTAGGGGCATACTGACCACAGAACATTGCCATGCCAGGGTAAACATGCCCAAAGCAGGCATGGCAAGTGTCAGCTATCTGGACCAGCCTGAGTAATACCCTGAGAGTTACTGTAGTTACCACAGGGCAGCACATATAGCAAACTGATTATGTGATCTAGGAGAGTATAAGGAGCATGTGTATAATTTTGCCTACATGTGAGAAGGCAGCCTGAATTAGTGCTGACTCAAGAAAAGTGCCTAAATCATCATATATCTGATCCAGCACTGCGTATAACCTGCATAGATTAAGTGAGGACTGAAAGAATAGCCCAGGCAAACTCCCCTTGATTTTAATGAACTTCAGCATTTCAGGCTTTGCCCTACTTTTATTAGTTCTCTTCTCCTAAACTCTTTCTTTTTCTACTTCATTATAGGGAATGGGAAGAGATAATTAAATGGGAGCCCTCACAGGAAGAATTTTATTGAACACTCCCTGCTTCAGAAATTGAAGTCTTTATAAAAACTTAAAATATGAGCAGGAGCCTAGTCATCCCATCAGTTGCAAATGCCTATGTCCTACTGACTCCGTTATAATAGGCAAATCCCCTGCGTGTGCAGTCAGGACATCTGGGATAGATTATTCAGCAAAGAAAATACAAAATACATTGTGTAATATACCTGGAAGAGGGGAAAGGCAGAAATAGAGCTGGTCAAGTGTTTACCTCTTTTTTGTTTTCCCCCCACACATCATTTATTCCCTTAAAATGCAGTTTCAGAGTTTGACCTGAATTTATGAATAGTATCAGCTAGAATGTCAAAATAGTAACAATATTTCCCAAATGTCGAAAGAGTTCATTTTGACATTTCTGAAATTAACTCTTTCAGCAACTGAAAGGTTGGGGTTTTTTCCCTGCCAAGGTACTTGTAATAAAAGCCAAGAAATGAAAGTTTCTTCTATTCACAAACCTGCTGGAGAAGAAAGAACTCTATATACCCAAAAACTATGTGGCTAGTGTACTTGCCCAAGATAAAGGAATGCATGAAAAGATTTGAACCCACACTTGCAATCTCTTCAGCATGTCCTAAACATCATGCTCTAAGGCATCCTGGGGTAAATAGTTCTTAATCTCTTCAATTGCTACTGCTCCACTTTCAACGAATAAGTAGTCATTCCAAAGGAAAAATGCTTAGGACATGTTAGGATGCCTACGATATGTGGAAGAGCTTGATTCTGGTCCCTATACTGGATTAAAGAGATGTTTCTGACAGAGAAGTGTTTCACTGGAAGCCCAAAATCTCTTGTCTCGTAGCCCAAAGTATTATTCATGCTGTCTCATTTAAGTAGTCCATGTGAAGTGTGGCAGTACAACTGGAGGTTAGAGCACTCCCCTGGAAGGTGAAAAGCATTAGTTCAAATCCCTTCAGAATAGGGATTTGAAACTGAGTTTCCCACATCCTAAGAGAGTATTGTAACCACTAGCACAGAAGTTTAAAACCTTTTTAAATCAGTGTACCCCCGGTGGCTGGACACAGGGTGGGGGGTGGTGAGCAGCTGGATGAGGAGTGGTGGCTGCCACGTACGAGCTCCCCCCCCGCTGCATCCAGCCAGCTGAGCAGCTCCCGGGTGACCCACAAAGGGGCACCGCTGCCCTCACCCCCCCACCCCAGCCCTGCTCCTAAGAGGCGGCAGTGTGGAGTGGTGGATGGCAGCGCTCTGTGCCCACCTGCCTGCCCACGCATACCCACTAGGGCCTTCCCAAGTACCCCCAGGAGTATGCATACCCTGCACTAGCATACTGAATAAAGCAGTGAGATCCCCTCCTTTTCCAGTTCTGTAAACTGTTTCCTTGGCTTTTTGTTCAATAGAACATTTGTCACTAATAAATGTTTAACTGTTACCAAAAACGAATAGTTTCAGGTTTTATCTTGAAGATAGAAATCAAAGTGCAATGTTTGTAGTTTAGCTCAATCTCTTTTGCAGTTTCGCCACCAAATTAAAATATCAATTATTTACACAGCCCTGCTCAGGAATAGCTAGTATCAGATGCATAAAAATAAAACTGAACAGATGGGAAAAAGAGTTGTGACAGAAAAGACCCAGACAAGACTGTCACATAAGACAGACCTTGCATAGTGGGAGATCTCACCACTCCAAACATCAGGAACAATTCTTTATTATGCAAACTGCCACAGACTCATGTCAATACAAGAATATGATTACTACCCTAACAACTTCAGGACAAACCACAGAGATAATATAACATTGACTTACTGTGCATTTGGAGCTGTGGCACTTATCCATGAAAATAGATTGCGCATTGTAGCACTAAAGATAACAGAGATAATCTGAGCCACCAAGAGAAATAAACTCTTTAGGGTTACCATGCATGATTGGAAAACAGTAGAACATGCCCATAGGGAAGTTTCTTCCCAACCCTAGTTAGGGTCTGTTCCCTTACACATAATAGACATTACAGGGTGCACATTTTGACTTTGCCAGACATGATAAAATATCTGAGAATGGATATGTTAAGCAGCTTCTTTTCAGTTATATCTTTTTTTTAACACAACACTTTAGATTCATAGATTCATAGATGCTAGGGTCGGAAGGGACCTCAATAGATCATCAAGTCTGACCCCCTGCATAGGCAGGAAAGAGTGCTGGGTTCAGATGACCCCAGCTAGATGCTTATCTAACCTCCTCTTGAAGACCCCCAGGGTAGGGGAGAGCACCACCTCCCTTGGGAGCCTATTCCAGACCTTGGCCACTCTAACTGTGAAGAAGTTCTTCCTAATGTCTAGTCTAAACTCATTGTATTAGCTCATTGTATTAGCTCATTGTATTTCTTACATTGGGCCTATCATCAAACCAAAATATATCTGGGGTTTATAGAACACCTCGAAGGATACTGCTTTCTAATATATCCTCCAGTAGGGAAATTATTTTGTCTTGTACCTTTTGTATCCTGAAATCCAAATTCTTTTTCTCTCAAATATGTCCAAGACACTTAATATCATGGTATCTAAACTCAGGCTTGAACAAACTGGGAGATGTGCATGCAGATACAATCCTCTTTTACTGTTCAGCTTTTAAAAATGAATGGATTAGCAATGATAGTGATAGATATATGCAAAGAGTGGACGCTCCTCTCTTAGTTAAGCCTCTAAGGTGGAGTGTCAATGTTTGTAAGCAGTGCTTTCCATTATAACTGGGGCCTAGAACTACATGGTAAAAACCCTTGAGGGTTTTTGTCCCCCTCTCCCAGGAAACTATTTAAAGATGCAGTTTAAAAAAAAAAAGTTGTCAGGATTCTCCAAGGAAATCATTAAATACAGACTGCAAGAAACAACTGTCATTTTGAATGATCCTTTTCTATTCTTTCCCCTCTGCTGCCATAGGGACAAATGCAGTGATTTTTAGTAGCAAACATCAGTTTTTAACAAGCCTTTATATAAGAGTTACTTATATAAAAAATAAAAGTAAACTTGACAAATTTAAGCTGCCATTTGTCTCCCTTACATCTCCTGGGGAGAGTCAAGAGCAAGCATATTAAACCCATCCCATCCGCCAAAGCCAGATCCAGACTACAGGGCTCCTTGTGGGCTTGATCCCAATATGGCAGTGGGGTGAGGGGCACTTGCTAAACAGTGTAGGCCCCAGGACCGAGCCCTGGGGGACCCCACTGTTCACATCCCCTTTTATAGCAAGCTTTCCTGTGTCATTGTGTATGACATGCAGTTATGGATCTTTGCACAGTAAAAAAAAAAGATACATCTTATGCTTACAAGTGGTAAGAAAATTGGTGATTATGATGGTGATCACTATAATATATTCAGTAATTTCAACATCTTCATCAGCGACTTGGACAAGGGGTAATTTATTCTTTTATTATTGTGTTAAAAATAACTGTGGAAGTAAACTAGTAAGGAGCACTGTATAAATTAAAGTGGATCAAATATGATGGTCAGTTACAACACTGTGCGCATGTCTACATGAGACGCTCACAGCGCAGTAACCTAATAATACTGTGGAGTAGTGTGTCACATCACAAACAGTGCTAATACACTACTGTGCAGTATTATTAGGCTACTGCGCAGCAGACTCACCTAAAAGCTGTTCACTGGTGCTACTGCAAAGTAATTCTGTTACTGCTCATTTATTTAGTACTTGATTATACAAGCACTAAATTATATGGGCAGTAACCACTACACATTAATGAATGTGTAGACATGCCTCATAAGTCTGCACTGATTCCACTGATATTGAAATGTGCGTGTACTATTTCTTTAAAAATAGAATAGTTTCTGGTTGTATCAAAAACCTATTGCTTGCTATATTTTTAATGGTGCTTAGCACAAAGGAGATTACTTTTAGATGCAACCAAAATTTGAGTATTAAATAACAAAATAAAATTTTGGAAATGATTTGTTTTCCATTTATTTTTTCTGCTCACTTGCCAAGGTTTGGCCTGAAGCAATTTCAAGTACAGGCAGTCCTCGATTTATGTTTCTAGTTACAACATTTCACACTTACAACGTTTATAAGTTGACACCCTGTTTCAATTTTCTGACATCAGTTTCGACTTTACCATGCTTGTATTTGACGTGATGCCACACCAGTGAACAGGTTTGCTGCATCGCCCATGTCCCTGGAGAACATCTGTCCAAACTTGCTTGGACACTTTCTTTAAGAAAGCAGACAAGACTCCAGAAAAACCCGCAGCCAAGACTCCTAAGAAGACTCCAGCCAAGAGCCCTTCAAAACATCCAACCAAGAGTCCTTCAAAAAATCCAGCAAAGTCACCTCAAAGAAGTCCTTCCAAATCAATATGATTGCTATTTAAAATATAAATGCATTAATATAGCTATATTATTCATCTATAATTGATTGAGTACAAAATTCTGGGTTATTTTTGGTGAAAATAGGGTATCAGACCTTGGTTCAGGAACCAATCCCCATTTATAACATTGTTTCCTATGGGAAAAATGGTTCCGAGTTACAACATTTCGACTTAAGATGCAGTTTTCAGGAACCAATTATGTCGTAAGTCCGAGGACTGCCTGTATTCTAGTTACATGATATGATACAGAATGAAAATGGCAGCTCATTTGTGTATAGTCTATAAAAACAACCTTACTAATTGTTAATATTTCAAATGTATTTAATCTCCTCCTAATGTTTCTTTTGACTAGTTGACTAATCTATTCAGCATTCTATATCTGGTGTATGACCTTCAAAATTCCAGTTTTTATTCTCTGTGAAATTTCTTCACTTATATTCCAAACTTTATTTTACAGGGATATTTGTATGCTTAAGACTAGCAGCCTTTGGTCTAAAATAAGATTCTATCAGAACTCTTTTAAACAGTCTTTTGTAAGTCTTGCACACTGTTTCAGGGAAATCTTACAGGCCTGATTTTTAAGAATGTGTGTTCTGTATAATTCATATTATGGAATATAAATATGCTGAAAGCTTCAGTGTTTGTGCAAATTTTTGCAGAATGGGGTCTTGATGGCTAAGTACAGACAGTCAAAAAGCCCAAAGCTGAATTGATTCAATCTTTGCAGGTTAGTCTAAACTGCATAGATTGAACCAATAAGCAAGCGAACAGACATTCAGTTTTGATTCTGGAAATGCAATCACATACCTACAG
Source organism: Alligator mississippiensis (assembly GCF_030867095.1). Classification (NCBI taxonomy): domain Eukaryota; kingdom Metazoa; phylum Chordata; order Crocodylia; family Alligatoridae; genus Alligator; species Alligator mississippiensis. The sequence continues at coordinate 386,679,218 of NC_081824.1, forward strand.
TGGCCCAGGCCAGAAGCCAGAGGGCACTAGAGCACGCCTCCCTGCTCAGTTGGAGCAGACAGCTTGGGCCAAGGCTAGCCCATCCACCCTGCAAGGGGGAATTTGTGGGGGAGGTGCAAAGCATCCTAGGATGCTGGGGGACTGCAAGTTAACTTGAATCTGGAGGCGATCTGAGATAGAAGGTCAACAAACTGATTTAAGCTAAATCAGTTAAGTATGATATTACATCCATCCAGGTTTATCTTAAACAGGTTTTGGCCATTTTGAAAGTGGTCTATATGCACTGAACTTCTATTATATTGCAGATTTGAACCAGTTTCCAATTACTTATACTGGCTTAGGTGTAATTTCTGGCCCTAGCCATTTTGTTTCTTTCTATTTTATAATGTTATACAGATTCACTTGCTGGAATGTAATAAATGAACAGATGAAGAAATGGACACAATATAAGCAAACATGAGTGAATTTTCATTTGAAAACTTATCCTATGGAGATACACAAGAAGTATGTTTAGAATGGCAAGGTAATGTGAAGTGGTGACTGCCCCATCAACAAAGGTGAGATTGAGAATGGCAACACTAATTTCCTTCTGCTTTTACTATGGATGGCTGGCTACCAAAATGTCATAGTTTCATAGTTTCATAGTAGTTAGGGGTCAGAAGGGACCTGAATAGACCATCTAGTCTAACCCCCCGCCACTGGCTGGAGCACACGCTGGGATCACATAACCCCAGACAGGTGTTCATCCAATCTCCTTTTGAATTTACCCAAGGTAGAAGCGAGGACCACTTCCCTAGGAAGTTGGTTCCAGATCCTAGCTACCCTAACAGTGAAATAGTGCCTCCTAATCTCTAACCTGAACCTATTCTCCATCAGCTTCTGGCCATTGTTCCTCATCACCCCAGGTGCTGCTGGGAGGAATAGGACCCTTCCTGTTTGCTGCTGATCTCCCCTAACAAATTTGTAGGCAGCCACCAAATCCCCCCTCAGCCTCCGCTTACTGAGGCTGAATAGGTTCAGGTCCCTCAGCCTCTCCTCATAGGGCCTGGCCTGTTGCCCTCCAACCAAGCGGGTGGCCCTCCTCTGAACCCTATCAAGGCAGGCCATATCCTTCTTAAAGTGCGATTCCCAGAACTGGACACAGTACTCCAGTTGAGGCCGGACCAATGTCGCATAGAGGAGGAGTATCACCACTCTGGACCGGCTTAAGATACATCTTTGGATGCTCGACAAGGTGCAGTTGGCTTTGCTGGCTGCGGTTTGGCATTGGCGGCTCATGTTCATCTTGGAGTCAATAATGACTCCAAGATCCCTTTTCGCCTCTGTGCTCACAAGCGGGGAGCTCCCCAGCTTGTATGTATCCTGTGGATTCCTTCTCCCCAGGTGCATCAACCTGCATTTATCTACCTTGAACCCCATCTTATTACCATCCACCCACTTCTGTAGTCTGTCTAAATCTAACTGCAGCCTCTCTCTCTCCCTTCGAGCATGCCTACCTCTTCCCATATCTTGGTGTCATCGTTAAACTTGGACAATGTGTTTTCCACCCCCTCGTCCAAGTCGCTGATAAAGATGCTGAACAGTATAGGCCCCAGGACTGAGCCCTGGGGGACCCTACTATTCACATCCCACCAGGTCGAGTACAACCCGTCCACCACCACTCTCTGGGTGCGCCCCATCAGCCAATTTTTGACCCATCCAACTGTGTAGGCATCAATGCCACAGTCACTCAATTTATTAATGAGAGTGGGGTGAGAGACAGTGTCAAAGGCCTTCTTAAAGTCCGGAAAGACTACGTCCATGGTGACACCATCATCCAGGGATTTAGTTACCTGGTCATAAAAGGCCATCAGGTTGGTCTGGCAGGACCTGCCTTTGATGAAAGCATGTTGATTTCCCCTGGGCATGATCTCCCCTGCTGCCCCTTCACAGATGTGATCCTTGATAATTTTTTCAAGGATTTTCCCCAAGACTAATGTAAGGCTTATGGACCTATAGTTTCCTGGGTCCTCCTTTCTCCCTTTCTTATAAATGGGGACCACATTAGCTAGTTTCCAATCTCCGGGCACCTGGCCCGTGGACCATGATCGCTCGTACAGCCAGGCCAAGGGCACAGCAATGACCCCCACCAGCTCTCTCAACACCTGTGGGTGGAGGGCATCAGGGCCCACAGATTTAAAAACAACCAGCCCTTCCAGAAGATCCCTAACTACTTCTGCACAGACCCGAGGCCTGTGAAGCAATGCTATAAAGAATTATTTAAAATCCTGATGCTCCACTGAACCACTAGACTCTTCAGTGGACCGGTACCACATATGCAGAAAAACAGTGGAAGTGTACTTCAGGTATGCTATATTTCGTATTTGTGTATTTCATTGTCTTTTTAGCAGACAACATTATAGAAACTCAGCTCTTTTAAAATCTTTGGAATATAATGCAAAACACAGCTATCTTCAAGTCTTCTCTACATATATGAGGAGTTATGGCAATAAAGAAAATGAAAGAGAAATATTTTACACTAATATTATATTGTCACATTATCAGAAAACACCCCATCCTTCCAAATCTAGTTACAAAAGACTAGAAAGCAAAATTATACAAACATACCAGAATGAGAACAGTTACATTCTGTCACTCTTTGGCCTTTACCAGAACATATTTTTCATAGTTAATTAACAAAGCCAATTACTCAAAACAGTCATTAGAAATGTACTAGGAAAGCATACTTGCCTTAAATTAGGGCTGTCAATTAATCACCATTAACATAGATTTCATAGATTTCATAGACATTAGGGTGGGAAGGGACCTCGGAAGATCATCGAGTCCAGCCCCCCGCCCAAAGGGCAGGAAGTCAGCTGGGGTCATAGGATCCCAGCAAGATAAGCATCCAGTTTCATCTTGAAGGTGTTCAATGAAGGCGCTTGAACAACCTCCGGTGGCAGGCTGTTCCAGACCTTGGGGGCTCGGACAGTAAAGAAATGCTTCCTTATGTCCAGCATGAAACGATCTTGTAGTAGTTTGTGACCATTCGACCTCGTCATCCCTTGGGGCGCTTTGGTGAACAAACGTTCCCCCAGATACTGGTGGTCACCCCTGATAAACTTGTAGGTGGCCATCAGATCACCCCTGAGCCTGCGCTTTTCCAGGCTAAAGAGCCCCAGGGCTCTCAGCCTGTCATCGTAGGGTCTGCTTCCCTGACCTCTGATCATGCGCGTGGCTCTTCTCTGGACTCTCTCAAGCTTCTCCACATCCTTTTTGAATTGTGGAGCCCAAAACTGGACGCAGTACTCCAGCTGCGGCCTCATTAAGGCTGAGTACAGGGGGAGAATGACGTCCCGGGATTTACTTGAGAAGCATCTATGGATGCAAGCCAGCGTTTTGGTCGCTTTACTAGCCGCAGCATCGCATTGCAGGCTCATGTTCATCTTGTGGTCAATGATGACCCCCAAGTCTCTTTCTTGCATAGTGCTAGCCAACATAGCACTGCCGAGCCTATAAGGATGCTGCGGGTTTTTTTTCCCAAGGTGGAGAACCTTGCATTTATCGGTGTTGAACACCATCAGATTCTCATCCGCCCACTTGCTGAGCCTGTCCAGGTCAGCCTGGATCATCCGCCTGTCTTCTGGTGTGGATGCTTTGCCCCAAAGTTTGGTGTCATCGGCGAACTTGGCCAGTCCGCTTCTGACTCCAGTGTCCACATCATTAATGAAGATGTTGAACAGTATGGGTCCAAGGACAGAGCCCTGGGGGACCCCACTGGTCACAGGACACCACGATGAGTGACTTCCATCAATTACTACCCTCTGGGTCCGACCCCGGAGCCAATTTTCCAGCCAGTGGATCGTGGGGGACCCAAGGCGACAATTGGCCAGTTTCTCCAAGAGACGATCATGGGACACCAGATCGAAGGCTTTTTTGAAGTCAAGATATATGACATCAATCTCATCTCCCTTGTCCAGGTGATAGGTCACCTGGTCGTAGAAGGAAATGAGATTGGTCAAGCAAGACCTACTTGCAACAAACCCGTGCTGGCTATCCCTTAAGATGTTGGCGTCGGCCAGTCCATTAAGGATGGCCTCCTTAATAAACTTTTCTAAGATCTTCCCCGGGATAGAAGTCAGGCTGATGGGCCTATAGTTAGCCGGATCCACTTTCCTCCCTTTCTTGAAGATAGGCACCACATTGGCCTTCTTCCAGTCTTCGGGCACTACACCAGAGCACCAAGAGTTTTCAAAGATCTGCGCTAGAGGCTGGGCTATGATGCTCGCCAGCTCCTTGAGTACCCTGGGGTGAAGATTGTCAGGGCCGGCTGACTTGAAGGTATCCAGCTTCTCAAGATGTTCCTGCACGAAGTCAGCATTAATGGAGAGCAGGGGATCACCCTCAGCCGGACTTCCCGGCCCAGTAGCGGGCATGGGCATCCCATGGGACTGATGAAAGACAAACGCAAAGTACCTATTTAATAGGTTGGCTTTTTCTTGGGCGTCAGTTGTCAGTTGCCCCATCTGGTTCAGCAGGGGTCCAACGTTGCCCCTGCTTTTCCTCCGGCTCCCCACATATCCGAAAAAGGACTTTTTATTGTCCTTGATGCTCAAAGCTAGCTGGAGTTCCGTTGCAGCCTTGGCTTTCCTGGTCAGCTCCCTACAGGACCGGACCAGTGCAGAATAATCCTCCTTGGAGGTGACTCCCATCCTCCATCCTTTGTAGGCCTTTCTTATTAGCCTCAGGAGGTCTGCTAGGTCCCTGGAGAGCCAGGGGGGCTGCTGTGCCCTCTTGCTGCCTTTCCTCCGAGATGGAATAGACTTAGTTTGTGCATTGAGGATCGCTCCCTTGAGGAGCAACCACTCTTCTTGAACTCCCCTCTCCCTGTGGTCACAGTCCCTTAGGGCCTCACTGACAAGCCTCCTGAGCTTGTCAAAGTCGGCTTTCCTGAAGTCAAGGACTTGCGTGTTGCTGACTGACTTGCCAGCTTTTCGGCGGATGGTGAAGGTGATCAGCTCGTGGTCACTGTCACCCAGCTTCCCATCGATCACTAGGTCGCCGACTAGGTCATCCCCAGTAGCCAGCACCAGGTCGAGCAGCGCTTTGCCTCTTGTTGGCCCATAGACTTCTTGAGTCAGGTAGAGGTCATCCACGCATGAGAGGAAGCTCTGCGACCGCTCAGATTTTGCTGAGCGATCCTCCCACGAGATGTCTGGGTAATTGAAGTCACCCATGACAACCATGGTCCTGGAGCAAGCTGCCTCAGCCAGTTCCTGGGCAAACTCCTGGTCTAGCTCAGGACTTTGGGTGGGAGGTCTGTAATAGACTCCCACCATTGTGTCCCCTGTGCCGTGTTCCCAACGGATTTTAACCCAGAGGGTCTCCAGCCATCCACCCTGGTCGCCAATATCGGCTTGCAGGGACGCGTAGCTTTCCTTAACATAGAGAGCTACACCCCCGCCCCTTTTCTCTACACGATCCCTCCTGTACAGGGTATAGCCATCTATCCCTGTGGTCCAGTCATGGGTGGAGTCCCACCAGGTCTCTGTTATCCCTATGACATCGTACTTGTTTGCACTGAGCAGGAGGATGAGCTCCTCCTGCTTATTCCCCAAGCTCCTGGCATTAGTGTACAGGCAGGCAAGTGCCCTCTGGGGGGTTCCTTCCTTGCCCACAGATTTTACCAGGGCTGGGGCTGGGGTGGGCTCCCTTGAGTGCCGTGATCCGCTGGCTTTGCAAGGATTGCTCAGTGGGCCAGAAGTGGCGGTAGTCCCCCCGTCCCCCAACGGGCTTAGTTTAAAGCCCGGTGGAGCAGGTCAGCCAGTCTGGCTGAGAAGAGCCTCCTCCCTAGGGGAGAGAGGTGGAGACCATCTCTTCCCAGCAGCTCGCTGCCTATCTCGCCAAAGAGCAGGCTGTGGTCATGAAAGCCAAACCCTTCCTGATGACACCAGCGCCGCAGTCTTTGGTTGACCACATAGATCCTCCTGTCCCTTCTCAGCCCATAGCCTGAGACTGGGAGGATCGACAAGAACACCACCTGTGCCCCTTAAGACCCTTAAGCCCCGCTCCCAAATCCATGCATGATTAACATGTTAATTGGTTCTTGGATTAGTTTTTTTAACATGTTAATTGCACACGTGGTTTTGGAGCCTGCACCCAGACGCCACTCTGTCACCGTAACCCCTGCCCCTGGGCCCCCCAGCAGGGCGGTGGTGGCAGTGCAGAGGAGCTGCAGGGCAGCATGGACATGAGATCCAGGCTGCTGCAGCAAGAAGGAAGAGGGGGGCACATGCACAGACACACAGAGCAACAGACACAGGCACAAACACACACACAGAAGTAGCTGCAGCATGCACGCAGCCAGGAATGCAGCCCAGCAGTCCACCTATGCCTCGTGCACAAATCTGGGGAGCACATGCCCCCCATGCCTCCACGATGGGGAGCTGTGCCCCCCCCCACATCCAATGACAAGCTGCCCGCGGCTCCATGCCATGACCCACCCCGGCCCCGGGGTCCCATTCACCCCAGCCCTGTTCCTGAACCTGTCCCACTTCTTCCCTCACCGTGGGAGCCTCAATCTGCTCCCCCTCCTTCTGTCTCCCCCTGTCAGAGACAGGATCAAGGAATCCAAAGAGAGGATTCAAGAAAGACCCAGGATAAAAGATGGTTTCATGCCATTGTTTAGACACTGTCATTGGCATAAGCATGATCATGTGCTTTGTAAGCTTTACAAGGCAGCCTGGTGATCATATGGACAACACAATCAACCACTTATTTCAGCCAAAAGGAAAGGAACTGGCTTGACTACAATAAGAAAGAGGCATTGGAAACTAGACAGAGCTAATAAAACATATTTATTCTGTTGCCAATGCTAGCCTACAAAGGTAAAAATGTGCTATATTTAAACATCATATTATAGCATCTGTATAATCTAGTACTATAACCTTTTTCTGAAGATATTGGGACAATGGAAAAACAAACAATACATTTCGTTCCCAAATGTTATTCTTCTGACTCCTTAATTTAAAAGATTTGTACAATGTGACAATAAAAGATTATTTAACAAATGCATATACATTATGCTGTAATAAGGCCATGTGCAGACATTCAAAAAGCTGGTAGAGGATCCAATCTAACTTATGCAGTTTTCTGTAAGTGGGCTAATTTAGATTGGGAGCAAGCAATATACACATCCATCTTTGCAGGTTCAGGGGTCCGAGGCCTGCACACCTCCTGCACGCCTCCCAGAATGTCCTGCAGATTCCCTGGGCTGCTGAGGACTACTAAGGGCAGCTGAGTACCCAGGCCACCCAGGTGGCTGCCAAGAGAGGACAAGCATAACCCCAGACCTCCACCATGTCACTGCAGACCTTCTCCCATGCCCCTCCCTGAGGCTTTGAGAAGAGCCCCAGAGTGCATGCCCTCCCTTGTGAATTGCACATGCCTCCATGTCCAGACCTTCTGCATGTACCAAGTTACCTTCATGGATACCCTGGCCCACTGGGATGGTGGGCTATGCTCTAACCCCAGTACTGAGTGCTCCTGTGTCCCACTAGGACTCTCCTGGAACTGCTTGGGGGTCCTACATATGAAGGACAACCACCAGGGCTGGGGTGTATGGTGAACCAGGGAGGTGGGTGATGTAATGAACAGCTCTGGCTTTAGGCTCCAAGTATCCCAGTCCCAATCCCGCTCCCTTCGCTCACTGCCGCCCACCAGAGTGGGCCCCACCAGGAGCCTTTCTGCTCCCCTGGACCACAGGTCACTGGCTCCCTTGCATCAGTCCTCCTGTCCAGGATCTGCCTCCCACTCTTGCTCCCAGTCAAGGCACAGTGGGGACTGTTCCCACCATGGGAACTGTGACGAACTGTGGCAGACACCTGTTCCACTTCCTCAGAGGGTCCAGGGATCCAGGGTCCCATGGAGACTTGGACCATTGCGAAATGCCAGCAGAACTCGTATACACATCCCCCCCTTTGCCCTGTCTTTCCCGTACAGGACAGCTATTTCAGCACTGTGTCCAAGTAGGAGCGGTACTTCATTCCCAACATTTCCCTGGGGAAAATTAGCTTACTTTATAGCACACTGATCAAAAAGGTCGGTCCTCACTGTAATAGGAAATACCAAAGAAAGGGGTGTGTCTGAAATCCAACTTGTCTCCCAGATATAGGCACCTATGTGAATGTTGGTACTCACCATGAGAAACTCTCTTTCTGCTTTTACATTCTTAAGTCATCCCTTTAGATACTGATGGCTGGCTCACTCTTTTCTTTCAAAAATCAGCCCAGTGATTAACTACCCACCCAGAAAGTGCACTCAGTGACCAGGGTTCAATGCTGTCCTTATCTCAAGGAGACTGAAATTCATATCTTCAGTTTCTCAGGAGACAGTTCTAACCACCAGGCTATTGACAAGAATGAGGTGACAGCACTCTTTGTCCCCCTCCTGTTGAAGCTATACTACCATAAAACAAAGATTCATGTCTCATGAGAGACAGCAAGCAAGAAAGAACTTTGTCAATCAATATGATGACCCTTGCAAGGGAAGAGGAGAGTAATGATTTCCAGTCCCTGCTCCCACCCCAGTTTACGTATTTTATCCAATAACTCTGTAATGCAAAATGTGTAAGTGGTCCACAGTTGAGAAGGGAGGGGCAGGTAGGAACCAGACATTTCTTGCGAAGTTGAACACTTTTAGGAGGAGATGTTGAGCATCCTTCCTCACCTAACTCCCAAATTAATTGATGATTAGGACACTGTCCATCAAGGTGAGAGACATTTTTGAATGAAGGTGGGTGTGACTGCTGTGTTCTCCTTTGAACTCAGTGCTGCATGTATGAGTTAAGTGTGGTCCAACAAGTGTGGTTACTGGATTTGGCCATTCATGACAGTTAGGTATAGAGTGAGCATCTATACATTCATTAATGTGCCATAAGGCACATTAAGTTTAGTTCCTGTAATAACTGGAACTAAACTTAATGCACTGTAATCGGCACTACTGCGCAGTAGCGCCGGCACCTGCTTTTTTGTAAGACTGTGTAGTAGATTAATTCTACTGCGCATTAACACATTAGCACAGGTTTTGTCTGACATGCTAACGTGCAGTAGAATTAGTCTACTATTTGTCTAATATTTAGTGTCTCATGTAGACGCACCCAGAGTCATTTATCTTGTGATGCCCAAAACATTGTAGGCTGAGATAGACAGCAAAGCTAGTCAGGTCAGACAAGATAGCAGCAATTCTGAACGTGCACAGTAACACAACGCTATGCAATAGCTTGATGATTTAGAGCTCTCATCCAGGATGTGGAGACCAGTTAAGTTTTCTCTTATGCCTGATGGGATTCCAAACAATATATTTCATTTCCCAGGAGCCTTATGCCCAAGAATTTAGACTAGTTGAGGTTCAAGGTAATAGGGAGGGGGGTGACTCAAACACCTCTTTGACTTGTTCTGGTAAAAAAAAAAAAATCAAGATTCACATGGGAAGAGGAAGACAGTATGAACCTGACTCTGTAACCTAGTGATTAAGGCACTCACCTGGGAGAGGCAGAGTCCTGGGTTCTAGTTTCCTCACTAATGACTGCTTATGAATTTTATCCTTAATGTAAAATGAATAAACAACCCCTGGAGCAGGGACTGGAAACCAAGACTGCTCCTAACTACTAATTTAGAGTCATATTCCCTCCTCTATGGCACAATGAATCTTGAATATTTTTTTGCAAAGTGGAAGAGTTTCAAGAGGAGAGGTAGAGTGTATTCCAAAATCGCCAGCACAGAGTGACCTTGGCAATAGGGTACTGTGAAACAAAGGTGGGAACCATGGGTTTGAATATCTAAGGCAGAGAAAGGAATTCGACATGGTTCTCCCACATCTTTGGCAAGAACTGTAAACACTGATTTTTTTTTTGCAAAAGAATGGGGAGGATGTGGCCTCAGGTCTAAGCAGTAAGTTAAAAGGGTTTATTGTTATTATTATTTGTACATATCACAAACATTGCATCAGTGAAGTAACTTTAAAAATGGCAAAGAAATATGATTTTATAGTTGACCGCCCCTTTAAGATATCCTGTGTTTGTGAGAATAACATAATTGTTGTAGAATTTCATTTAATGGGAGCTTTCTGCACTTTAGATCTGAGCCCAAGTTTGAATTACCATGAAGAAAATCTACTTAATATTTTTACAAAATTAATATTATTAAAGAAAAAGCATAAGTATAGCATTCTGCTTCTAATAAGGAAGGGAAAGGAGGCAGTGATCTGGAGACCAGCTAATCTTGTGTCTGAGTTTGGTGAATATTGCAGAGTACTTTCTGGAACCTGAAAACAGATGAATATGGAGCAGTATATGATAGGGACCCAGAGTATATTATATCACATATATAATATAAAGGCTATAGTATGTAGGGGAAAGTACAATATATATAAAATCACAGTATATATACCCATTGAAGATTAGATTATGAATTTTGGGCCTGAGCGGATGACTGAAAATGCCACAGTTTTCTCTGTTTTTTAACAAACTGTAGCGGGCTAGATGCACAAAAAGAGAGAAAATAGCCTCTGGATAATAGATCTTTCTGTTTCATACATTACATTGCAAACATAAAAGCGGTCACCAGACTGTTAAATGCCTAATAAAATAGTGCTTGGAAATATTGTCATGTCAATGTTTCTCTTGTATCTCAGAGAATCCACTGGTACATCCTGTAATATATTTAACACTTTTGTTGTATTTTATTCAGCATTGATGTGTTGAAACAAGATTGATGTGTTGAAACATTTAACTTTAATGTTACACAGAAAACATAGGGTTAGGCCATTATACAGTAACAATAATTCACCATTGTGGCATTTTTTATGATCTGATGTGATCAGGCAAAAAACCCTTTGCCTTCACAAATCCATTTCATTGGGTATTTTGCCTAAATATCCAGTTTTTAAGAAATTGCCCATTTCTGCTTGTAACCAAGGAAAACAATTGGACAAAGCAAAATCTTCACACATCTTTCTTATTGCATTAGTAAACATAGATATTTTACATGCTCGTAATTCATTATTTAATCTTATTAATTTGCTTGATTTGCTATCATGAAATCAAATGATGATATTTTATGCAGCCTAAACTGTCTCAAATCAGTATTATCTATGTATGTGAGCTGTAGTGAAAAGGAAAAAAATGAATTCTTGTCCAGCATACGCTCTGTTATATATCGTCAAATAAAGGCTTAGAAATCATTCATTAAACCAACACTGATACAGCTGCACATGCATGTACCCAAACGCCTCCTCCTATATGCTGCTAATGGCTAGAAAGTATTGACAATCTTACAGCTATTTAGGAATTTGGAATTAAATCTAGTAAAGGAATTACATGTCTACTGCTGAATTTCTATGGAATTAAAGCCCAAAATTGCAATCCAAATGACAGCTATTAATGTTCTGCTGCCAATTAGTCCTGTGGTACCTAAACTCTGTAGTCATCTTCTTTTTGACCTTGAGTCCTTGGTGTGCTTTTCTGCATATGCTTTACACTTTCCCAGTCTGAGCACATCAGTACTTAATTCATGCTTATGCTTAATTGAGATCTAGAAACTAGGCTTTCTTCAGCCTATGTCCTCTCAGAAGCCTGATCCATTAGGCTTCTTCTAACTACACCTAACACATGTCCAGATCAAGATGTCGGCAAATTAGGTGATAACCTACTTTTATGTAATTGCCTGCTGATGAGAGCCCTTGCCCAGGATATGGGACACCCGGATTCAATCCTGTCTCAACCTGATGGTTTTATAACCCACATATCCCACTTTCTAGGAAACCCACTCCCTTTCTGAGCTAATGAATCTTGTGCAGGAGCACAGCTTCATCAGTAGTAATGGAAAGTTCTGTCCTTCTTTCCCATGCATAGAGTAACCTGTAACCTCTCCTAGGAGGTGGGTGATGTGGGTTTGAACACCCTCTGTCTGAATAGTGCATTTGGCCTAGATTGCCCATTTCCTGAGTGAGTGCTTTAATCATTAGGCTATTATATGAAATGTAGGTGGCAGTAGCAGCACCACTTCAACCTGAAAGACAAAAACTAGTTCTGCTCAGTTCTTTGCAAAAATATTTCTGTGTTGTAGATTCTGAATGAACAGAGACTCGTTATTGGGGTGGGAAGAAGGGGGCAGAGGAAGGTTTTAATGGGATTTAATGTATAGTCCACACAATCACACTTCCTGCTATACCACATGGGTATGGCAGGAGGTATGATTGTAGACTCATGCATTAGACCCTATTGTACCTTATAGCCAGCTCAGGGGGAGCCCAATCCTGAACTCCCCCTGCACCAACAAGAAGCAAGCTCCCACGGCTGGGAGCCCCCTCTACTCCTGAGGCTGGGACATCAAATAAAGCTCCTGGGACAGGGGGATTAGAGCTGCTGTGATATCCCTACCTTAGGGGTTTACCATACCTTCAAGGTGGAAAGATTGCATCTGTGCCCAATGATTGCTTTTACCAACCTGGGTCCTGGCACCAGGAGACATGCTACGGTGACCCAGCATCTAGAACAGCAGGACTCTGAGTTCTGGCAGCTGCTGGGTGCTGGGGCAGGGACATAAACGCCATGTGCCCCCAGAGGCTGGTGGGGCATGGTGAGCTCCAGCAGGCAGCAGTGGCACTGTTGGCAGCAGGAGCGTGGCACTGGTAAAAAGGGAGCTCCTGCAGGCAGCCACGGCACTGTCAGCGGCGGGGGTGGTGAGTGCCGACTAGTGGTTGGCAACCACTCGCAGACACCACCAGCAGCTTTGGCGGTAGCCAGAAGCAACCACAGACTGCCCACAGATGCCACTGGCCGCGTCAGGGGGAGGGGGAGGGCTGGTGAGCGGCAACCACCTGAAGGTGCCGCCAGCAGTATTGGTGGTACCTTTTTGTAGGGGGTGCACTGCCATGCTCAGGGTGCACGTGCACCCGCATGCACCTCCTACATGTCACCAATGGGCAGGGAATTCTCTCATTCTCTCAGGGGAAGACCCTGCTATACATGCAAATTAAAGCTCAAGAGCAACCAGCTATAAATGTATTACACATTATAGCTAGGGATCTCCATAAATTGTGGATGAAGTACCCCCTGCACTACCTCCTTTTTTTCCTCTGGCCACTTGCCCCCCTTACCCCACCTCTGATTGGTAGAGGGGCCCTGGCGGCCCCGCTGCTTGCTGCTGACCAGTGAGGAGGCAAAACCCATAGCATATTTAAAACTGTGGTTTTCACTTCCTGGAGTTCAGCGGTACAGCCTAGTGGGTGGGGCTCCTCCACCAATCAGGGACAGAGGGGGCAGGTGGTAAAATGAAAACCTTAAAGGAGCCACTGCACAGGGCATGATTTATAGAGATCCATAATTATAACTGGTTGGAGCTTTTTATGGAATGATGGGTACTTTGCAAATGCAGTTGGTCTCAAGGTAATTGTGCAATTAACCAGAACAATACCTGTACCATGAATAGGGGGCCTAAGACACACTCTTCTCTTCAATATTTGTCATTGACTAACTATTAGATGGGTTCTCAGGCCCCTGCTACATATTACATATGTTAATTAACTGGTTAATCATATAATACATTTAGACCAGCCACACATACAAAGTAATTATCACACCATGAAAATGACTGTTCAGCAATAAAAAGAGCCAACCAGTTACAAAGTTAGTACTTTAAAATGCGTAACGACTGTATAGTTGTTTTCTATCGATCTTTCATTTGAGAATGTAGCAGGGCCCTAAATGTGCCAGTTGTTTTGGATCTCATTCTGGGGCATCTAACTCACCCCATGTGATATACAGAGAGCCTTAAATGCCTAACACACCATTCTGCTTTGCATTTGGGGAAGCATATACATTCTTTATTAGCCTGGTCCCTAATGATATCAACTTTGAGTTTTATCCAGCTCAGAATCAACAGCTGTCCATCCTGAGAGAAAGGTATAGAAGTGAGAAGTCTTTGAATGGAAATACAGATCTTTAAAGATTATCTGTTCAGAACAGTGAGAGGTACTGAAACAGGGAAATCTATAGCAGTTCAACATTTTGTAGCTTCTGATGCACTTATATGTTGGTTTTTTTAATTTCCAGGTGGTTGGATTTGTTTTCTGCCTCTACCTCATCTTACAGTGTCTTCTAAGACTTGAGACAGTACCTGTTTCAGGTCTCATCTTAGGTCTTGTTTTAGCTCTTTCTGGCCTACTTTTAACTCTGCTTGGTTTCCACAAGCTGTCTCATTCCAGTTCAATTATTAATAACAGCTTGCAATTTTTCTCCTTGGAAGCTTAATGACCCTGTTTTTGCCCCTTCCTTTTGCCAAACAGCAGAAGATTTTAGTCCTGCAGACTGGTTTCTGTAATGATCTAGAAATCAGTAACACCTAATCAAGGGATTTTTCTAGTGTAATTATTCATAGAATACACCCAAGCCTCATTTCTTGAAGAGATGAACCCAAAATGAATATGCAATCTGTTCTTGAAGAAACACCAGTTAAGAAGATATCACTGTACAGTTCCCAAAATGAAGCTCTCAGTCGGTGTCAGTCTCTCTTGGACTACTTGGACACATTGTCTAGACTTTTTTTTCTATTGCAAGAACGCTTATCTAAGATCATATGGAGTCCAATGACTAGCTGTACATTAACCCTCCTTTTGTGCATCTCCTCTGTAAAACAAAGGAGCTCCAAGAAAAGTGTGACTCCCCATCTAGATAAAGGAAAGAGCTTTGATGCACATATTCCCTTAATGACAGTCTGTGTGTGGACTGGGTAACTATGGGATGACTTTAGCTTTCTTTATGAAGAGTCTCATAGTATGTGTTTATACATTGAGTCAGCCACGCATGATTTCAGCACAATATTATCCAATGGCTTGTCCCATCTAATTTTTAAAAATGTGTCTTGTTTTATGTGTTGTCCACAATAAGAATTAGATTTTTTTATGTGCTTTTGTGGTTTAGTATTATTTGGTGTCTGAGTACTCTGGGCTGTCCTGTTCACAAACTTCTGCAATGATTGTTCCTTACTTTCATTGTTCATTGTCAGCTATTCATACTGTGTGACTGGTCAGCTAACTTCCATGACATTGTTTCAACTCCCTGTTTGGATGACTCATAAACCCACTAAAAGCTCTCAGCATACCCACAAATACTTTTAAGTTTATATAATGACACAAATAGATATCTATGGGATGAATGCTTGGAACTTTTCTTCTTTCCATAACTATTTTTGCCAACAAATTCATTCATATAAATGTTCATGAAAGTGAATGAAAGACTTCTCAAATACAGTCTAAATAAATTCAGAGTTCTCACTGAAAAGTGTGCACATCTGATTTTATAGCATTTGCCCTGTTCTTTTCATAGGCTGTCTATGTACATAGCCAAAAGTCTTAATGGCTATTTTTCCACTACATTTTCTTGCAAGCTCATGTACATACAATCTATCATCACTCATGATCATTTCACTATTTGATATTTCTTTCTCTTATCAGAAGTCTAGTGCCTGTTGAAATCAATGAGCATCTTTTCCATGACTTCAGTGGGCTTTGGATCAAGCTCTTGGTCTCCCTCAATTTTTCACTCCTCACCTATCTGCAACAAAGGTGTCATCTGTAAATTTCATTAAGGGAGAATGATGAAAGAGAGAAGGGGAACGTGATGGGAGAATGAAAAGGAAAAGGAAGAGGGTGGGAAAGAGAGAGAAAGAGAACTATTAAAAAAGACAACAACAAAAGATGGTAAAAAAACTATATTTTTCAGATGTGTTTACATTGAGCACACCAATATTAATACATCTGTCCATGCAGAAGCAGGGATTTACATCAAAAAGTCCTTGAAATGTATGCACACTGAGGATATGGGAACTCCCAAAAAGAAACATGCTGCTCTAGAAATTTTGCATCATTAACAAAATGTTATGTGAACAAAAACTGAAGGGGGATGAAAGGAAAGAATGAAGATGTGAGACAAAAAAAGGTCAGTAGGGACCCAAGACATAGGAAAATGGAGAAGCAAGAGATGATAAACTTTTTTTTTTTATTATTTAACATTTTTTCTTACTTTCCCTTGAATATAATTTTCCTAAAAGGTGCCCCAAAATTCTTTTTGTTTGTTTGTTTGTATGACATAAAATACTAAATGAAAGTAAAAAGGTAACATGGAACCTAAATATCAGGAAAAACATCCTCATAGTGAGTTTAACCCCAACAGCCTCGCTTCTGTGTGTGGTCCTACTAACTTCAATAACACACTATGCATGAATGAAACAAGCAGGATCTGGCCCCATAAAGTCTATTAGAGAGTAGTCTCCCAAGGGAGACTATTAATAAGCTAATTCACTTGAGAAAGACAAAATTCAACAAATATAAACGCTAGAAAATATACTATTGGGAACAATACTGCACTAGCAGCAGGATGGACTAGACAATCCGCTATAATAGGTCTGTCCCATCTCTAATTTGTGTGAGTCAAGCACCAATAAAAATGATTGATTTCTAATGACTGCCACTCCCATTTCAATCAGCTTTCAGAGAAATATTGTAATTTCCATTATCCTTGTAAAAATAAAATGAACATAAATCTACCATTGACATTTTGCTAGTAATCTTATATTAAAATGTATATCTCTTACTGTAATAGTAAAATGACAAATAGTGTCTTCTCTCACAAATAGTCAGATTTACATATAATATCCTGCTCTAATTGTAAATGATGTCTTCTTTCTGTTCCTTCATATTTCTGCTGTAGAACTCAAAATAAAATGACAGGTAAAGATACCTTTACTAGCTTATAGAACCAGGCATACATGTTTTTTACCTTAATCTAGTATGAGAATTTAAGTCTGATGTAATCTTATTATCTAACTGGATGTTTCAAGTCCAAATGTTTTTCTATTGAATTATTGAAGAAGACCAGGGATGCTGTTAACTACCAAAGGGTCAATATGTAGCTCTCCTGAGAGTGGTACTAGTAATTGCATATACAGTAATTTAGAGATTGGAAAGCTTCATCCTATCCCTCATACTCCAAAGCATGAATATTTTGAATTTAGATTTACCCTTGGACTCTTCTTGATCAGTATTGATGGCTTAGTTTAGAATATTTTAAATATTCCTTTAAATTACTATGTAAACCTCACTTCTCATTTACCAGTAAAAGAAAAACAGATGTAGTATGATCATATGGCTAGTCTTTGTATAGCTTGAGAAAACAAAGGATTAATTTAAAAAATAAATCAAAATTAAGAGAAGAAAAGGTATTGTAACATGGTATTTATTGTCTAATAAATTATACCAAAATACAGCACACAGTCATATTTCTGCATATTGGTTATTTTAGAAATATGCTGAGAATCTGGAGCTTTACAAGTTACAAAACATAAATCTTTAATGCTTTATTTATGCAAATAATATGCCCTATTTCCTCTCAGATTTTGTGTAAAGGGGTGTGTGTGTAGTATACATCAATGTGCCTTATTTTTATTCTACCATGGCAGCTGGTAATGCTTATTTATAATGTGTGCAAGCTTAAAAATATAGCAAGAATGGTGAAAAGACAGGAAAAATTATCAATAATACAAACCAAACATTGATTTCCTTGCTGAAGACCAAGATACACTAACTACTTAGGTGCCTACCTTGGGCTATATTTTGGACAAGGCCATTACATTGAAACACTAGCCATTATAAATTGTGTATGAAAAGATACTAATGGTCTGAATTTTTATTTTTTTTGCATAAAACAATGAGCATTATAGTGGGGACCAGCAAGCAAGTTAATTTGGTGTCTGGGACAGTGGCATAACAGGACAGCATCATGCTGTGGAAAGTGGCAGCACATGAGGCCGTAAGTTAGGGCGGCAGCTATTTTTGTGGCCCCTCTCCTTCCCTGCCCTCCCACACACACACACACACACACACACACACAGACGCAAACAGAGTTGCCCCCCTCCCCACAGTTGCCCCCCCCCCCCCCGGCCCCATTATGCTACTGGCCCAGGCTAATAAATGCCATAATGATTATGCAAGTTCACTTAATGTTTGAAATTCTGCAGACATTTAAACCACTCTCCAGATTTCTATATATAATTGTAAAATGGAATAAAATTACTTTAAAGATTTATCAAGATCTGTAAGATTTTTTTTTTCTCTACTGTTGCTACTCTAGTTCTCTAGTCTCCATGGCCACTTTTACACATGATGACAGGTGTATGTACACGTGACAAAAATGGCCTTTTTGTGTGTCTTAATGGCATTATACTTTACATGTACATGAGTTTTTGGTGATTTAAATGTTGCATCGTCATAAACAAATCCCCATCCTGATGTAGTTTAGTTTGTGACAATGCAACTTGGAATGGTGCAGCCATTAATCTGTCACGTGTACACAGTAATTCATTGAATTACATGTGGTGAGCCCCTTTGACCATCAGGTGTCACTACAATTTTTGTGTAATGACCCCCCTTGTCTGCCAAGTGTCACTACAGTTTGCAGGTATTTGTGTGTAATGAATGCTTTAGGACAACAGAGGGAAGTCCCAGCAAATGAGACATGACCCTGACTGGTGGTAGCATATCCAATGTCCAAACTTTGCCCAGATACAACAGGGTGGGAGGGGGGAGCCCTGGTGAACACCACTGTCAGGCACCAAAACTTGCAACAGTCACAGAGCATAGCTCTTATGTGTCCAGCAAAAAATCCCCAGACTTTGCCTGGAAACAGCCGTGGGGAACCCCTGTGCCCCCCAACCCTGCACCTCCAAAACTTCTTTTCGGCTGGCTGTGGTGTAATTGTCCCCTTAATGCCGTTAATTTGCTCACCGGTTTTACATAAACCTGACAAGCAGAGTTCTGTGAACCCGGTCGTGAGCAATCGTGAGTTCTGCCAGCAAATCATTCCGTCACTGGCTATGTCTGAACTGCTCAGCAGTCAAACCATGTCCCACTGGGAGTAGTGTCTTGACACATGGGATGCTGGGTAGCCTGCTACTGTGCCATGGCATACACAGGGCTAGAACACGTCCAGAACAAGCATGCCCATAAAATACAAAAAGTTGCCACTGGTGCAAACAGAGCCCCCCTTCCTGCCTTGACTGTGCCTGGTGCCAGCATGTGCCAGGTGAGTGCAGCTGAAATGTGCAACACTAGCAGAGCATGTCTACTAGGCCTGTGCAAAGCAGCTAGTATTTGCTTTGGATTCGGCCGATTCGGGGGACAGTGATTCAATTCGGTGATTTGAATCACTGTCTCGAATCGATTTGGCCGAATCTTTGAATCATGCAGGCCCATCCCCCACCCACTCTCCCAGCCCAGCAATGGCTGCCCCGACTGCCCCAGCTCCTGCCAATTTAAAAAAAAAAAGCCCCAACTCACCAGGTGCTTCCAGGCAGGGAGCGATTCCCTGCAGCCCCCCACTGCCCCACAGTGCATGGGGGGGATCTGCATGAGCCCTTGACCCCCCTGCTCCCCCAGTCCCTCCCCACGTGCCCTGCCTGCCCCAACTCCATCCCTTCAAGAAACGCCCCCCCCAAAGCCCACGAACTCACCATTCCTGCCAGCGGGAGGGTGACCCCCACTGCTCCCTGTGCCATGTGGGGGGCTCTGCATGAGCCCTCTGAAAACCCCAAGGCCGCTGCAGAAAGTGGTGAGTCCCAGGGGTTTTCTTGGTTATTTTCTTAAAGGGCCGGAGCTATGGTGGGCAAGGCAGCCATGGGGGGGGGCTGGGGGAGCAGGGGGGAGGTCAGGGGGCTTGTGGTAGAGCCCTCCATGCAGTGGGGGGCAGCAGGGATCGCCCCTCACCCAGCAGCACCCAATGAATCTGGGCTTTTTTTTCAAGCACTGGGAGCTGGGGGAGCAGGCAGGGGATGGGCCCTGGCAGGGCCCCCTTTCCTCTCCTCCAGCTTCCACCTCCCCCACCCCTACTTACCAGCTCCAAATCTGGCAGCAGGCAGGGACTGTCCAAATCATCAAACCTCTCTGACTCTTTCCCAAAGACTTGGAGAGCTTCAAATCGATTCAGACCTTTTTATTGGTCCCCTGATTCAATTCGGATTTGGAGATTTGGCCACCGAATCAGGCCGAATCTCCTCCGAATCAAATCAGCACCCAAAGCTTCACACAGCCCTAATGTCTACTGTCCAAACTTTGCCCAGACACAACAGGGTGGGACGGGGGTGAACTTCCCTTGGCCCTGTCATGTCAAGACTTATAAATTGAGTGCACAGCTCCTTGGTGTACCCCTTATTGATCTGAAATGTCTGACATTTGGGGGAGAATGGAGCAGACTGGAACACATAGGTCTAAGTCCAATTGGACCTTCACCAAAACAAAGAACCTGGTGCAAGTGCTAAGGGACCCTGAGGTCACACACCAGTTCATCTACAGCCTGCGGGCCAGTTGTCATATATACTTTGATGTTGCTAGGAGAATGGGTAGGTGGGGGCACAACAGGACAGTAGTCCAGTGCCATGTCAAGGCAGAGATGCAGGCTCCTTTCCACAGGGATGTCACCAGAACACAGTGGCAGGGCATCCCGATGTGGGACATGGGCCATTACAAATTCTTCCAGTTGCCAATGGAGGTACTGGATCACTGTGAAAGCACAGAGACAAAGGCCTCCAGGGCATCCCCCCTGCTGCTGAGATATCATCAACCACTGCTGCGACTCATGGGGGCTCCAATGGAGAAGATAGTAGCAGGGTCCCAGTCATGTCACCTGCCACTCCCTCCAAGGAGGAGGATGGAACACGGAGCTTGACCTCCATACCTAGTATGTGATTCCCTAGTGACCCTTTAAGTCACATGTCACCTGAACTGACAGTTGCAATTAGGCTGGGCTGTGAAATGAAGAAGGAGATGGGGACAGTGTAGGACAGAGTGAGTGGGCAGTGCAGGGAGGTACAGGGCAATGCACAGCAGGGAGGTGCATCACTGGCCAGAAAGATGGACACTTGTTTGCAGTGACACAGAGCCTGCTACCACCCAGGGCCAGGCACCCATTCTTGGTCATTTTGGGCTGACCACATGTTATCCACTTGCAAGATTCTCTGAATGCATCTTTTTAAAGCACCAAGTATCCTTAATTCACTCTATTTCCCACATTTCTTGATTTTCAGCTCCGCTTGCAATGCCACCCACAAGGACATGCAGGCTACTAAGGCAGGCTGCTACCAATGAACATATGGACAAGATCATGAATGTCCTCTGGGACTGTGAGCATTGGCTGCATGAAATGGTGAGACAAATCCATCTGGCTATGGGCATATTCATGGCCAACCAGCACAAGAGGAATTGCGCCAAATCAAGAAGGTATTCCCTGACCTGGCAGGACCAGCAAATAATGACCAGGCTCCTTGCAACAATTCTAAGCCTGGTGGTCATCATCCCCGCTGGCCCTACTCCTACTCCTGCCTGGGAGTGGGACAGACTGGGACGAATCCACCCTCTGCCACCCACCATTCAGAGTCAAGCTCAGAAAGTCCACGTTAGAGACAAGATCCTTTAGTTAAAAATGATAATTGCTTAGATTGATTTTTTTTCAGGATTCATGCATAGTTATGGTAGTAAAAAAAAAATTCCTCCATTGTAGAAATTATCTATTTCATTAAAAAATCCCTAATTTTGGATTTAAAAAGTAACCCCAAATCCACATTTCTCCATGATTAAAATGAAACACCACTAATATAAATATGTATATAGTGGTGTTTCATTTTAATCATGGAAAAATGTGGATTTGGGGTTACTTTTTAAATCCAAAATTAGGGATTTTTTTATCAGAGAAAACCAGGATCCCTGCATATCTGCGAGCTATGAGCTATATATATCACCAGTCTGTAGTAGAGAGTAGCAGTGTGCATCAGCGTGGTGGATTATTATTCAGCGCCCCTTGCAGTAATTTACAGTGAATAGTGCAGTGCAGTGAATAGCGCACTGAGCATTTCCTGAGATTTAAAACCGATGAGTGATGGAAAAATAAAATCCGCCATTTCAATTTAGGGGGCATAGAATGCAACCAATAAGGACTAAACTCCCATCACATGTACATGCATCCCATTAGCTTCTTTTCCTTTTACATTTCTCTGTTGATCTAAATCACTTCCTTTTTTCCATACTTCCCTCTATTCTTGTAGAATTTTCCTTCTCATTTCCACATTTTAGCCCTCTACTGACTTGGGGTTTTTTCTTCTTTCTTTCCAGGTATTTTTTCTCTGTCACAACTGCTGACCATTTTCCCTCATTACTGTGCTGGTCTAGAGGTTTTTTCCTAGTGTCTCAATATCCTAACTGGCTTATTTGAGCTACTGTTTGGCATTTTGAAGTGTTGGAACTGATACTGCTTGTACAGAGGTCAATGGCAGTTTGTCACTATTTTATTTGAACAAGAGTACAATCAAGCCTTTGATGAGACACTGAGGGCAATAGCCTTTCATTATGTTTTAAAAAATAAAACTAAAAGCAATCACACTGCACTGAGGAAATGGACTGTTGGGCCAAAAGTGGGGGTGGGATAGGAGGGAAACAGGTTAACAGCTGAGATGGAAACTAAAAGAAGCAAAAAAAACAAAAAAAAAATCACAAAAGCAGGGAAGAAGCCAAAATACAGAAGGGAAATAAAAAAAGAAGGAAATATATTGAAAGGGAAAATAAGAATAAAAACTGGGCAGGAGGAAAGGAAAGAATTTAAAAACATAGATTAGCATGAGCCCTATTCCATTCTCTTAATTAGTACTTTAAAATTACATAATTATAGTGTTCCTGATCAATGAATGTAAAATTCCCTACCTGTCCATCAAAACCATATGGTTTAATTAAAATACAGAGGGCCTAATCCTGCAGTCTGTAACTTTGGACTGATTAAGGAGCATAAGAAAAGGGCAATTTTGTGTTTTGTTGTTTTCCTTTTTACATGGTATTTTGCTTTTATCTCTTTTATAAAATGTTCTGGTATGTGAGAGTGTTTATTAATCCAAAGATCATGTGACTGAACTGACTAATCACCAGGGATCCTGGTTTCCTCTGATAAAAAATCCCCAATTTTGTAACCTAAAATCCATATTTTTCCATGAGTAAACTGAAACACCCCTAATATATAGATATTTACATATATCTATATATAGTAGTGTTTCATTTTAATCACAGGAAAATGTGGATTTGATGTTACTATATTTAATCCAAAAATTAGGGATTTTTTTTTAAATCAGAGAAAACCAGGATCTCTGCTAATCACAATTAAATTCACTTTCTTTTCCAAATCCATGATGTTTCTTTCTTTGGTCCATCTTCCTTGCGGTTTACTGATTTTTGACCACAGTTTGTGCTCCATACACTCTTCCATAAGGGTGTCTATGGACTGTAGCACAATAATACTAAGCCAGCAGCTCTGACAGCATTAAGTGAATCAGAGTGAATAAAATGGGAAGAAGTAATTCTCCTGATTGACACCATTCAGTCAATTTAGGCAATTAAGGTGCCCCCCCCCCCCCCCAAAAGGGAGGTCTAATTGATTTTTCTCTTTACGGGGAAAAAAAAGCACTAAATAAACCAGAATTTGCTGAGGGTATGCCCAGGACAGATGCTTTCTCTGTTTTGGGACTGGAGTTGAGCTTGTTGCCTGAGTTTCAAGCTTAAAAATTAAGTGTTTTTTTTTGCTGAGGATCACCATCTTATAGCTCAGCAGGCTAAGTCAAGGGTGCTAAACCCACATCCTCTACAGCCATGGGATCCAGCCCGCAGGGCTTCCCATGGATCAGGAAATTAAGCAGCAAGGGAGCTGTGGCAATTAATACTGCCTCCCCTCCCCTGCTACCAAGTTCTCAAGCCCTGTGGGCCAGATCATACCCTGGCCAGCCTCCCCACCCTTGCACAGCCAAAACACCTGCTCCCCACATGACCCAATCAGATCCAGATCACAACACCTCCCTCTGTGTGGTTGGATCAGGCCCAGGCCACACCCCTTCCCACCATGTGACTGGATCAGGCCCCTGCCATACCTGCTCCATGCAACAGATCAGGTCCACCAGCCTGATCCAGGCAGCCAATAGACAGGACACTGCCTATTGGTCCACGAGGTGAGAAGGTTGGGTGCCACTGAGCTAAATAATCAGGCCTAGGTGCCAAGGCCAAGATCCAATGTAATATAAGTCCTTGGAGCAGGGACCAGTATCAGGTTTCTACTTCCCAGGTACGTGTCATTACTAGAAGGATGCAGTCATGGTCAGTCACTGTATTATTGCAGTCTGGCCCAATTAATCTTGAATTATTGTTTATAAAGCAGGAGAGCTTCAAAATGAAGGTCCATAGACACTGCCCAACATCTAGTAGGAGATCTAGGTTTGAATCCATTCAGACACACAAGGGCATAGAACCTATATCTCCCACATCCTGGGTGACTGCTCTAACCACTGCTTACTACTAAAAAGGGGAAGTGGAGGCAGCAACAGTAGTACCAACACCAGCTGTTTTCAAAAGAAAGGACTTTCAGAACTGCTTGATTCTTTGAAAGAAAGGGAACCTTCAGGAGAGGCTTCCGGGCTGTGAATGCCAAGCAGAGCAAAGCACCTCCCTTCAGCTCGGAGTGAGGCAATAACACCGCATAAAAGATCAAGATGTCAGGCTCTTATCCTCAGCAATTCCTGTTGGATGGATCTTACAGATGATTGCTCAGCATGCTGGTTATTTTATATCCCATTCAAGGTTCCTATACCCACCCCTTCCACTCCCTCCCCTCAGACACACACATAATAAGTGAATGTAGATGAATAATACATGATTCTGTATTTCACTCTGGAGACCTGCCACCTAATAGTTAAACAGTGCCTAATTTTTTGTCACTGATGTCTTTAACTGACTCTAGTCTTAAGTCGATAGTCGTATTTCCTTCTAAAGCCCATTAATATTGCTATTGTGAACTGTCTCATGATCAGGGATCCTGGTTTTCTCTGATAAAAAAAATCACAAATTCTCTGGCAAAAAATTGCAAAGTCTCTGATAAAACCCCAAAAATCCATTTTTAAAATTAAAAGCCCCCTGCAGCCCCCCCCCCCCAGCTCTGCTGGTCCCTCTCACCCCCCCCAATGCCTCACCCAGCCCTGCTGGTGCCTCTTCCTCACCCTCAAAGCTTTCCCAAGCCCAGCTGGTGCTCCTCATTCACCCCCAAAGCCCTGCCAGCCCTGCTGGTGCCCCTCACTTAATCCCAAAGCCTCCACCAGCCCTGCTGGTGCTCCTCACTGCCCCTACAACAGCCCCCTCCACCCTACTCCTGCCTCTTGCCCCCACCCAGAGCCCCTGCCCCTCAGCCCTGCTGGAGAAGGTCCCCAGCAGCCCAGGCTATGGGGTCAGGGACCCAAGTCTGCAGCCCCCTGCCCCCAACAGCAGGCAGCTGCAGCAGAAGCAGCATGGAGCTGGCTCCCCCACTGCTCTGCCTGCTGGGGTGGGGGCAGGGCCAGCTCCTGGCTCCCCCTCCAGCCCTGCCAGTGCCCCCAGCCATGACCTGCAACTCCCCAGTCCTGTCAGAAAAAGGCATTCTCTGTTTTTTCATGGGAAAACCAGACAACAAGGCATTTCTCTTTTTCCATGGGAAAACCCAGAGCCCTGCTCATGAGTCTTATATACCAGTAGTATAATAATTCTAGCATTTCCTATTACTATCTGCAAAACAATGCCAAAGTATGCCCTGTTTTCTAAGAAAACACTAGGGTTTGATTTGTGCCTTATGTTTTTCTGAGGGGCAAGTGAAATCCTTGGCACTGGCATTGCATAGGCTAAAACTAGCCCTTTCATTTGCTAATATATGGTATAAAACTATATAACATCCTGAAGGCTACAGAAGTTGGCAGATGTAGTTTCCATAACAGCATGGCCTGTTTGTCTTAAAATCAATATACAGATATATCTGTAAGTGGGCATCAGTGCAAGCCCCTGAAAGCCAAATAAAACTATGTATTTTATTTAAATTAAAGTGCAGATAATAGTCACAGTTATTTTCAGTGATACATAAAAATCTTGGGCCCAGATCTTAAAAGGACTTAGGCACTTGAGTTCAAAATTGTGCTCCTCAAAAGCCTTGCTTCTCTGCTACTTGATTCTAGAGATGCATAACACTATAGACACCTCTGTTTTCAAAACCATAGGTTGCTAGGTGTCTAAAATTCTGCATCTGGGCTTGCCTAGAAGTTACTGTGTCCTGACAGGGCTGAGCAGATCAGCTTTTACCTCATAGCTAAAACTTATCAGGACCCACAAATCAGGTGTTTTTCCACCTGTCTTCCTTGAGGGGCTCAAATATGGCAGATATTCTCAGAGCATGCCAATTGTCTGGGCACTGCACAAAATGTAATGGTGGTGATTGCTTCTTGTGAATGCTCTCATCACTTGACTATGTATATAAAAAGGAGGCCACCAACATGGATGTCAGCCCTGTATGAAAAGAGATCAGATGCATTTTGTAAGGAGCCTAATCCAGTTTCCCACAACCATCTGGGGCTTGAGGCAGGATCATCTCCAGCTGGGTTTAGGCTCACTGCATTTCCCAGAATGTGGGGGTGCCTATACATGAGCAGGGAGGCTACTCTGACATGCTGTAATTACAGTGCATCAGAGCAGACTCAATCAACTGAGTAAGTACCGTGCTCTAGCACCATCCACTGTCTCATGAACAATGCACGCCCCCGGCAGCTGGGGGGCATAGCAACACTGGCAACAGTGGGAGCATGGTGGCAGTAAGCAGGGAGCTCCCTCAAATGCTGCTGGCACTGTTGGTGGCAGTGGGGGGTGGCAAGCACTGACCAGGGTTTGGTGACCACCCGCAGATGCTGCCAGCAACAGCGGTGGTGGCCAGCAGAGATCACTGATCGCTGATGCCACTGGCAGCGTCAGCAGCAGGGGGGGCGGGAGGGGGGAAGGAGCAGCGACCACTCATGGACACCACCAACAGTGTTGGTGGTGCCTTTTTGTAGGGGGTGCACCACCACAGTCAGGGGGTGCACATGCACCCACATGCACCTCCTACGCATCACCAATGCAGTGTCTCGTATATGTGTCCCACACTTCAAAATGGTGGCGGGGCACATTATCTAAAGCTCATGCGATGAGCTTTAGATAATACACGCCTACTGCCATTTTGAAGTGTGGGGACACTGATACACAAGACACTCTGGGCATTTTAATTAGCGTGGCTCTCAGAGCCTCTCTAATTAAAGTACACCCCTCCCCCAATCCTGCAGCATGTATATAAATGCCCTTGGAGACCCAGATTCAATGTTCTTTTCTGCCTGCAAGGATTCAGACCAATATCACCATACTGCTTTTACCAGTTTAGAAGCCATACTGAGATATCCTTCTAAACCTCTTCAGTTCTGCAGAAAAAAACTCAGGAATTCATGGTGGGGTATGGATGAGGGGAAAAGGAGTTAGATTTTATGAGCATACTTGCATAGCTTTCTAGATTAGGGCACTCAGAAGAAGGGAGTCCTACATTCCAATCTCTGCTACAAGGTTACATTAAATAGTCATTGGAGCTGGGCCTTGGTGCCTATACCTGCCAGCTCCAAAAAACTTTTCATGCTCTTTATCCAATGACTGTGTAAGAAAAAATGCATAAACAATCCAACAAGGGCATCCAGTATGAATGGCAATGGACCAAATTATAGATGCTCAGCTGTACTCTGACTTGCAAATCAATATAAGTGAAAGGAGGCTAAACATACCCTAATAGGCTGCGGAATGTGACACAGAATTTTAGCAATTTCTTGCAAAAGTAGCTAAAAGAGGAAGCTGCTGTTAGTGAGGAAGGTGGGCACTGATTGCCACAAGCCATGCAAATATCAATGTGTGCCTAACATGCATGAAGGAAAAGAGGGTTAACAGTAACATAGAAGTCCATGAGAGTTTTGCCATTAACTTTAATGGGAGCAGGATCAATCATTACTGAACTTTTACTGAACAAATGTCTTTCCCAGCAGATGTGTTCTGTATTGATGGTGGTAGAGCTACAGAAAAAAAAATCTAATCAAGAGGGATCCTGGTTCTCTGCTAAAAATAAAAAAAATCCCCAATTTTCAGATTTAAAAAAAGTTACCCAAAATCCACATTTTCTGTGATTTAAATGAATCTATATATCTATATCTATATATTAGTAGTGTTGCATTTTGATTACAGAAAAATGTGGATTTTGGGTTACATTTTTAAATCTGAAAATTGGGGAGGGGGTGGTTATCAGAGAAAGCCAAGATCCATACTAATCAGAATTCTACCAATCATGGGTTTGATCCCAGGTTTTTTTAATAATTTCATAGAGCATTGATGTTCAATCAGGGTGTCTTGAGATCCTTTTAAAGATGCCATGGGATGCCACACAAAGTTAGTACTGTTAGGTGTGGAAACATGATGTACATGATAAACCCCAAGATTTCAAATAGAAATAGTGTTGAAAATATTCTAACCTGCGGTGAGCTTTGAGTGTTCTGAAACAGAAGAATTTCTCTATTATTTTTTTCTCCAGTTAAAAAAAATAGTGAAAGCTAAGAACTGAGATTTTCCAAGGGGTGCCTTAAGTTCAACAAGAGATGACTTGAGTCTGAAAAGGTTGAGAACCCCTGTCATAGAGTATTCTCCTCTATTTTCTGCCAAATTCTAGTCTTTTATAATAAAGTAAAGCTGTGACACCTCTACTAAAGCCATGTATGTTACTTTGGATTTAAGCTAGTGTAACTCAAAGTATAGCTGCATGCAGGTGGAGCTGCTGGGGGGAGGGGTGGAGCCACGTCCCCTTTGGCAGTGTGTCTCATACGCAGTTTGCTCTCTGCGCTCATCATCTCATCTGCACGGCTGCTGAAAACTGTGTTGGCATGGCTCCAGAATCCAGGGCATGAATGTTGCTGCCCTTCCCCTCTCTCCCCACACACTGTTGCTTGCTGCCAAATTTGATGGCAGGGGAAAAGGAAGGGTAAGCGGCAGCAGTGTTCACACTCTCGGTTCTGGAGCTGTGCCAATGCACGCTCTAGCAGCAGTGGACTGATAAGCTGCTGAGCTCAGAGAGCTTACTGTGCATGGACTATACTGCTGAAAAGGGGTGTAGCTGAATCCTTCGGGACCTGTCCCTGACATAGAATAGAGTTTTATCCAGTATCTTTAAATTTGCTCTTACCCAACTCCTGTTTGCTCCCTATGAGAATGCGTGCACAGACTGCTCTGAAGCATGTTGAGACAGAATGCTGACAGGTGATTCTATCAAGACCTGAAAAACCAGTTAGTGAGGCCAGTTTGGGGTGACACTAATTAATAATGATAATTAGTGCTTTATCTTGTCTTTCATCTTCAAGGCACTTAAGATGTGTTTGATCCCCAAAACATCTCCCACTTTTTGGGTGAATATACTACACACAAGAGGGTAACAAGAGGCAGAAGAACTATTACCTCCTTCTGCAGAAGGGTAGGTATAAACACTTAACTCTAATAGAAGAGGCTTATGCTTGTGAATCCCAATCAGAAGTAGTTACCTCTCAGCAGCCTTTGGTAAGGCAACTATGTTCTTGAGAGGGTAGAAGCAAGATACACCCTCTCATCTACATTTCTTATTAGATGGCTTAGGCTTTTCCCCATACAATATTCTGGCTTTTTTCTTAGGTGCCTTAATAATCCCTGCATTATTTAGGGACTCCTTGGAATGTGGAATAAAAGGTTTAGTAGGCATCTTGGACCATACATTCCCCAGCCCCAGTATAGGAGGCCTGCTTAAACTTGATTGACTAAAATTTGGTTGCCAGGTTAGGGACTGCTTAGACAAAAGACTGAGCCAGAGAGGGTATGGGCAACATTAAAACAATGGTTAAGGGTTTGTCATAATGTCCAACCTGCTGGAGCCTGTAATCACAAATGCCATCATACTTTTCCTGGGATGACTGGTGGAGGTCCTCCCCACAACCTCATTAAACATTCTGGGTAATTCCCTTGATTATGCTCCATTTATAATGTGAAGGTGTAAGACCTTCAAGGAGGGATTTGATGTCTAGAAAATGGTATTTAGATGTTTGCTTTTGGGAACTAGGTTGTAGGTAAATTAGATCTGCATGAGAACAATGATCCAAGGGAATGGCAAGGGTTAATTTGTTTGTGACAAAGTTTCCTTCAAGGCCCACTGTGTCTGAAGCCAGTAAAAACACAGGCTTGGAAATTGAAGACATGTATCACATTGTTCTATACTATAAGATAAGGTGGCATTAGGTCACAGTGCTCAACTGCAGAGTCCCTGAGATTTCCAGTTTTGGTAAACAGACCAAATTAAGACAATAGTAAATAACCAAATTAAGATGTGTGCATGTGATGGGTTTGTTGGAACAACGGACTATGCTGACACAACAGAACATGGGCAGTATGAAAAAGGAGGTGTACACCCAATGGAAGGGAGGGACCATCACCAGGGAGGACCACCCTCAGTTGCTCGGGGCTGTAGGGGGGCGGTCAGGAAGACCAAGGTGGAGATGGAACTGGGACTAGCTACCTGGATCAAGGACAACAAGAAGTCCTTTTTTTAATACATAGCGGATAAAAAGAAGGTACCGGGTAACATGGGGCCTCTGCAGGACATGCTAGTAAATCTGGTCATCGCACGAGACAGCAAAGCTAACCTATTTAATAATTTCTTTGCCTCCATTTTTCTGAGCAGGGACCAGGTCACCCCCCACACTGGGACCCCCATAGGACCCAGAGGAGGTGCACTCAGGCCTAGGGTCAGTAAGGACCTGGTCAGGGAACTTCTGGAGGGACTGGACGTATTTAAATCAGCAGGTCCTGACGATCTCCACCCAAGAGTGCTGAGGGAATTAGCAGAGGTCATTGCGGGACCCCTGGCATGGCTTTATGAGCATTCATGGTGCTCTGGAGTGGTGCCAGAGGACTGGAAAAGGGCCAATGTGGTTCCCATTTTCAAAAAAGGGAGGAAGGAGGACCCAGGAAACTATAGGCCAGTCAGTCTTACCTCGATCCTGGGTAAGCTTTTTGAGAAAATTATCCTGGTGCATGTCCGCAAGGGGCCAGCAGGGGAGATTATGCTTAGGGGCAATCAACATGGGTTCATTAGAGACAGGTCCTGTCAGACCAACCTGGTGGCCTTCTATGACCAGGTCACAAAATCCTTAGATGCAGTTGTAGCATTGGATGTAGTCTTTCTGGACTTTAGGAAGGCCTTCGACACTGTGTCTCACCCCATTCTCATTAAAAAACTAGGACACTGTGGCGTCAACACCTACACAGTCAAATGGGTCACTAGTTGGCTGGAGGGCCATACCCAGAGAGTGGTGGTAGATGGGTCTTATTTGACCTGGAGGGATGTGGGCAGTGGGGTTCTGCAGGGCTCGGTCCTTGGGCCTGCACTGTTCAACATCTTCATCAGCGACTTGGACGAGGGGGTAAAAAGCACCCTGTTCAAATTCACAAATGACACTAAGATGTGGGGAGAAGTGGGCATGCTAGAAGGGAGGAATAGGCTGCAATCAGACCTAGACAGGTTACAGAAGTGGGCAGATGAGAACAGGATGGGTTTCAATACTGACAAGTGCAAGGTGCTGCACCTGGGGAGGAAGAACCAGCAGCATACCTACAGGCTGGGGAACTCCCTTCTCATCAGTGCAGAGGTAGAAAAGGATCTTAGAGTCATCATTGATGCCACAATGAACATGGGCCGACAGTGTGGGGACGCGGTCAGGAAGGCGACTCGTACCTTGTCATGCATCCACAGATGCATCTCAAACAGGTCCAAGGAGGTGATCCTCCCCCTCTATGTGACACTGGTCAGGCCGTAGTTGGAGTTCTGCATCCAGTTCTGGGCGCCGCACTTCAGGAGGGATGTGGACAACATGAAGAGGGTCCAGAGGAGGGCCACCCACATGGTCAGAGATCAGCAGGACAGACCCTACGAGGAGAGGTTAAGGGA
This sequence comes from Alligator mississippiensis, assembly GCF_030867095.1. Classification (NCBI taxonomy): domain Eukaryota; kingdom Metazoa; phylum Chordata; order Crocodylia; family Alligatoridae; genus Alligator; species Alligator mississippiensis. The sequence goes on from NC_081824.1 coordinate 386,711,142, forward strand.
CCTGAACCTGTTCAGCCTCCACAAGAGAAGGCTGAAGGGAGATCTAGTGGCCGTTTACAAACTAGTCAGGGGGGACCAGCAGGCATTGGGAGAGTCCCTGTTCCCCTGAGCACTACCAGGAGCGACAAGAAATAACAGTGACAAACTGGCAGAGGGTAAATTCAGGCTAGATATCAGGAGGTGCTACTTCACTGTCAGGGTGGCTAGGATCTGGAACCAACTTCCAAGAGAAGTGGTGCTGGCTCCTACCCTGGGGGTCTTTAAAAGGAGGCTAGATGAACACCTTTCCGGGGTCGTTTGACCCCAGTACTCTTTCCTGCTATGGCAGGGGGTCAGACTTGATGATCTGTTCAGGTCCCTTCCACCCCTACCAACTATGAAACTATGACCATGGGGAAACTAGTCAATGGTACCTAGAGATGAAGCATCATCAGAAGAGAGAGGGGATACAAAAGGAGGGATTTCAGAGCAGCTAAGGGTCCCCCAAAAGGGGAACCTCAGGCCACCGTGGGCAGAGGAAACACTGCCAGCCCATCTCACCCACCGCACTGTGAGGGGTGGGCCTGAGCCCTTGATCTCCAGGCTGCTGACATCTGACATTCAAGAGAACCTCAGGGTGAAACTCACATACGGGCCAGACATACCTTTCATCTGTGACAGCCCTAGGACTGGTAGATATAGAATCAGAGAGGTTATTTTGTTTGCCTTGCCTGCATTATTCTTATCTGCTATCAATGTGTATCAATAAATTTCACCTGTTATTGAATGGAGAAGTTGTGGCCAGTCTGAAGGTTTGGGTTCACCTGGAGCAAGGTATCTGGGTCATAAATCCAGTGCCAATACTAGGTGCCTAACTTGGGGCTATAAATTGAATTATTTGGTGATGGTGATGATCCCTCAGAGACTAGAATGATCTCTCCCCCAGGTTAAGTAAGGGATTGTAGATGAGTCCATTGATGGCTAGCAAGGCCGATCCTAGAGCTGCAGACTCTCTGGCAGATGTCACAGATGGTGGTTAAAAGAAGGGTCAAACTGCAGGTTTCTCCATCTCATTTCCTTTCCTTTGGTTTCTGTCATTTTTCTGCCTCCAGGACTGATGGTTTTTCTCAAAGTAAGATGTACCTTCTCTCACAAGGTGTCACCATATAGCCCTGTCCTGGGCTAGTTTTTCCCCAATTTGTGGTAGACAGAGCATTGTGTGTTCATACCTGATGTATGTTTACCAAAACAATTGCTATACTCCCAACTCAGCAAAGGACAAAGGACATATGGAGGCCAAAAGAAATACTTCAAGGGCACCCTCAAGGTGAACGTTAATAAATTGTATGAGGCAACAAAACACCTAAAAGTTAAGCACTGCAACTCAGTGTTGTGATCTCTTGAGTCTTTTAGTGGATCTAGACCCAAATGATTCACAGAACATAAAAATGTAGGACTAAAAATGACCTCAAAGGATCAAGTGGTTCAACTCCCTACAGTAAGGCAGGATGGTGTATGCTTGGATCACCCCTAGCAGATGTTTCCCTAATGTGCTCTTCAAAACCTTCAAAAAAGAACATTCCACAGCCTTCTAGTAAGGGTATATACAGGTGTTACATTTAGATTGACTGAACCATGGGTCAATCTAACTGCCTAATTGTGCAGATCAATATAAGGGCTTAAAGTTCAGCAGACTTAAATTGCACAGAAAATGGTATACCTAATCTGAGTTAGTTCACCACAGGAGGTACACTAACTTAGAGAAAAGGTTAACCTGATCTAGGAAAGAGTTAACCTGATCTTCCAAACACCTGAATGCATTTACAGATCAGCCCTGAGGCTGGGAAAGCCCAGCTGCTCACCACAGCCCCAGGGCTGTGCTTTTCCTCTTACCCCACTCTGGCTTTGACTAGGCTAGTTTTACTCCAACAACCTTCCCTCATGAACCCATTGACTTCACCCCCACCCTCCCAGCAGACCCACCAGCCCCCCTGATCCCACCAACCACTCCAAGATATCCTAAGTAGACCCATCAGCCCCTTGTAGACCAATCCCCTTGTAGACCCACCAGCCCATCCCTGGCACTGAGTTACTTAGGGCCTTGTTATACATTAATCTTTGGCAGGTTCTGGAGCTCTTAACCCCTTAATTATCTAGACATTAACACTTTTAATTGGTTTAAACCTAGGGGGCACCTATACACATGATGGAGCTCTGCTCTGATGAATGCTAATTAGCACGCATCAGAGCAAACTCAATTAATTCAGGTCCAGCAGCCTCCACGTCATGCGTATTCAGTGTCCCCACATTTCAAAATGGAGGTGGGGCACTTTAACTACAGCTTATTGAATTTAACTGTAGTTAAAGCACCCCCACCACCAGGGGTGACTGGTGCCTCCTGAGACTAGGGGGGGCACAGTTTTTGGGTGGCAGTGGCAGCAGCAGTGGGGTAGCAAGCGGTGACCACATGCAGAAGCCACCACTGCCTCTGCCACTGGCAGTGGGTGGAGGGGGTGGTGAGCAGCAATGCTGCAGAACCCAGCAGTGCGTGGCAATTGGCGACTGCCTGCAGAAGCCACCGGTGGTAGGGCAGCAGGGCGGAGGCGTGGTGAGTGGCAACCACCCACAGAAGCTAGTGGCAGGGAGGTGGTGAGCAGCAACCACCTGCAGAAGCCGCTGGCGGCATCGGCAGCGGGGGATGGATGGTGAGCAGCAACTGCCTACAGAAGCTTTCGTCCAGATTATGCATCACCTGGTCATAGAAGAACATGAGGTTGGTCAGGCAGGACTTACCTGCAACAAAGCCATGTTGGCTATCTCTCAGAATGTTGCCTTCTGTTACCCTGTTGATGGTTTCTTTGATGATTTTTTCCAACATCTTTCCAGGGATTGAGGTCAAACTGATTGGCCTGTAGTTCCCTGGATCATCCTTCCTTCTTGTCTTGAAGATAGGAACCACATTGGCCCTCTTCCAATCTTCAGGAACCTCTCCCGAGTGCCATAAGTTCTCAAATATCCTTGCCATTGGTCATGCTATGATGTCAGCCAACTCTTTTAGCACTCTTGGGTGCATTCTGTCCAGGCCAGCTGACTTGTGGATATCCAGTCTCTCAAGCTGTTCCCTCACAAGATCTTCCCCAATTATAGGTGTATGATCACCCTTACACTGGTTGTCCTGTGTCCTGTCAGGCAGGGTGATCCCCTTGAGCTGGTGGAAAACCAACGCAAAGTAATCATTGAGGAGGTTGGCTTTTTCCTGGGAGTTGGTTGTCAGCTGCCCCATTTGGTTCAGCAAGGGTCTGATGTTGCCCTTGTTTTTTCCCCCAACTTCCCACATTTGAAGAAGGACTTTTTATTGTCCTTGATTCCCATATCCAGTTTGAGTTCAGTTTCAGCCTTGGCTTTTCTGGTCAGATCCCTACAGGTGCAGGCCAGTGCTGCATAATCCTCCTTAGTGGTGGTTCCTGACTTAAATTCCTTATAGATTTCATAGACGTTAGGGCTGGAAGACACCTTAAAGATCATCAAGTCCAGCCCCCTGCCCCAGGGGCAGGAAATCAGCTAGGGTCAAAGGATCCCAGCAAGATAAGCATCCAAGCACTTCTTGAATAAGTCCAGAGTAGGTGCCTGCACCACTTCTGAAGGGAGTCTATTCCAGGTCTTGGGGGCTTGGACAGTAAAGAAATTTTTCCTTATGTCCAGCCTAAAATGATCTTGGAGGAGTTTATGACCATTGGTCCTTGTTTTTCCTTGGGGCACTCTGGTGAACAGATGTTCTCCCAGATCCTGATATACACCCCTTATATACTTATAAGCAGCCACCAGGTGCCCCCTGGGCCTGCACTTTTCCAGGCTGAAGAGTCCCATGGCTCTCAGCCCTCTTCATAAGGCCTATTCTTTTGCCCTCTGATCATGTGTGTGGCTCTCCTCTGGACACTTTCAAGCTTCTCAACATCCTTCTTAAATTGTGGGGCCCAGAATTGAATGTAGTACTCCAGCTGTGGCCTCACCAAGGCTAAGTACAGTGGGAGGATGACATCCTGAGATTTACTTAACAAGCATCTATGGAGCAAGCCAAAGTTTTGTTTGTTTTACCAGCTGCGATATCGTATTGGTGGCTCATGTTCATCTTGTGGTTGGTCATGACCCCCGAGTCTCAGCAGCAGTGCTAGCAAACGTAGCACTGTCAAGCCTATAAGTATGCTGCAGGATTTTTTTCCTGAGGTGTAGTACCTTACATTAATCCATATTGAATGTCATCAGGTTTGTATCCTCCCACTTACTAAGTTTATCCAAGTTAGTCTGGATCATTAGCCTGTCCTCAGGTGTAGACGCTATGCCCCAAAGTTTAGTGTCATTGGTGAACTTAGCCAGTGCGCTTCTGACACCAATGTCCACATCGTTGATAAAGATGTTAAAGACAACTGGTCCAAGGACAGAATCTTGGTGGACACCACTGGTCACGGAGTGCCATAATGATTCGCTACCATTGACCACTACTCTCTGGGTCTGACCTCGGAGCCAATTTCCCAGCCATCAGACTGTGGTGTAGCCGAGGCCACACTTGGCCAATTTTTCCATGAGGAGGTCATGGGACCTCAGATCAAAGGCTTTTTTAAAGTCCAGATATATGCCATCAATCTCTTCTCCCTTGTCCAGGTGATATGTCACCTGGTCATAGAAGGAGATGAGACTGGTCAGACAAGACCTAGCTATGACAAACCCATGCTGACTGCTCCTCAGGATGGTGTCCTCAGCCAGCTTATCCAGAAGGGTCTCCTTGATAATTTTCGCCAGAATCTTACCAGGGATTGAGGTCAAGCTGATTGGCCTGTAATTCCAGGGATCTACTTTCCACCCTTTCTTGAAGATGGATACCACATTGGCCTTCTTCCAGTCTTCAGGTACTTCACCTGAGTGCCATGAGTTTTCAAATATTTTTGCCAATGGTTGGGCTATGACATCTGGCAGCTCCTTGAGTACTCTAGGGTGTAATCTGTCAGGACCAGCTGACTTGAAGGTGTCCAGCCTCTCAAAGTGTTCCTTTACTAGATCAACACCGATGCTGGGTATAAATACAACCTCACCCTGGCCGTTCTGTAACTTGCTAGGCAGGGCGGTCCCATTGCACTGATGAAAGACCAGTGCAAAGTACCCATTGAGCAAATTGGCCTTTTCCTGGGTGTCGGTTATCAGCTGTCCCATTAGGTTCAGCAGGGGTCCAGTGTTACCCTTGCTTTTTTTCCAACTCCCTATATATCTGAAAGGACTTTTTGTTATCTTTGATATTTGAAGCCAGATGGAGCTCGGTTGCAACTGTGGATTTCCTGATCCACTCCCTGCAGGCACAGACCAGTGCTAAGTACTCCTCCTTTGTGGTAATTCCAGCCTTCCATCCTTTATAAGTCTCTCTTTTGAGGCATAGGAGGTCCTCAAGTTCTCTGCTGAGTCAAGGGGGTTGCTGTGGCCTTTTGCTACCCTTCCTCCGAGATGGGATGGCCATCCCTTGTGCTGTCAGGATCGCTCCCTTGAGGAACAACCACTCCTCTTGGACTCCTCTTCCTGTCAAGTCATGGTCCCTTTGGGCCTCGAAAACAAGCATCCTGAGCTTGTCAAAGTTAGCTTTCCTGAAGTCGAGGACTTCTGTATTACTGACTAACTTTGCCAGCTTTGCGATGGGTAGTAAAGGGATCAGCTCATGGTCACTGTCACCCAGCTTTCCATCAACTCTTAGGTCACTGACTAGGAAACCCCTTTGGCCAGTACCAGGTCCAGCAATGCTTTACCTCTTGTCAGCCCATAGACATCTTGAGTCAGGTAGAGCTCATCCACGCATGTGAGGAAGCTTTGCGACCGATCGGATTTGGCCAAGTGCTCTTCCCATGAGATGTCAGGGTAGTTAAAGTCTCCCATGACAACCATGCACTGAGAGCATGCAGCCTCAGCCAGTTCCCTGGCAAATTCCTTGTCCAGCTCTTGTTTCTGGTTAGGAGGTCTCCAGTAGACTCCTACCATGATGTCCCCTGTGCCACATTCCCCACATATTTTAACCCAGAGAGACACCAGTCATCCTTCCTGGGTGCCAATGTCAATTTTCAGGGATGTGTAGCTCTCCTTGACATATAAAGCTACACTCCAACCCCTTTTATCTGTATGATCTCACCTGTACTGAGTATAGCCATCTATACCTGTGGCCCAGTCATAGGTGGAGTCCCACCAGGTCTCCGTTATCCCTATGAGGTGATAGTCATTCTTGTTTAGCCAGAGGACCAGTTCCCGCTGTTTATTCCCCAAGCTCCTGGCACTGATGTACAGGCAGGTATGTGTCCCATTGGGGTCCCCTGACTTCCCTACAGATCGTTCCAGGGCTAGGGTAGGGGTGGGTTCCCTTAAGTGCCTTAGCCTGATGGATTTACAAAGGTTGCCCAGTGAGCTTGCAGTGGCGGTAATCCCCCCATCCCCCAGAGGGCTTAGTTTAAAGGTCGGTCAAGCAGGTCAGCCAGTCTGGCTGAGAAGAGCCTCCTCCGCAGCAGAGTGAGGTGGAAGCCATCTCTCCCCAGAAGACCACTGCCTCTCTCAAAGAGCAGACTGTGATAAGCTTCTCTTTTAAGATTCAAGAGGTCCATGAGTTCCCTTTTGAGCTAAGGGGTTTCCCAGACCTTTTGCTACCTTTCCTAGGGGCTGGAAAGGACTTCTCTTGTGATTTTAGGATCACATCCTTAAGAAGCAACACCTCATCGTGGACTCCCCTCCCTGTCAGATCATAGTCTATTAGGACCTCAACAACCACCTTCCCAAGTTTGTGAAAATCAGCTTGCCTAAAGTTGAGGATTTCTGCATTGCTTACTGATTTGCCAGCTTTGCAATGGATAGAGAAAGTGATCAACTTGTGATCACTGTTACCAAGCTTCCCTTTGATCCTCAGGTCTCTGACTAGATCATCCCCTTTGGCCAATACCAGATCCAGCAGTGCCTTACCTCTCGTTGGCCTATAGACTTCTTGAGTCAAATAGAGGAAGCTTCACAACCAATCAGATTTGGCTGAATCCTCTTCCTATGAGATGTTAGGGTGGTTGAAGTCACCTATGATAACAATGCACTGAGAACATGCATCCTCTGCCAGTTCCCTAGTGAATTTGAGGTCAAGATCTTCCTCCTGGTCAGGAGGTCTGCAATAGGCTCCTACAGTTGTATCCCCTTCCCCACATTCTCCCTGTATTCTAACCCAGAGGGCCTCAAGTCACCCTCCTTGGGTGCCAATCTCTGCTTGTAGGGAAGTGTACTGCTCCTTCACATAGAGAGCTACATGCCCACCCTTCCTTGCAACATGATCCCTCCTGTACAAGGTATAGTCAATACCTGTGGTCCAGTCATAGGTGGAGTCCCACCAGGTTTCCATTATCCCGATGAGATTGTATTAATTTTTGCTTAGCAGAAGGGCCAGTTCCTCCTGGTTGTTCCCCATGCTCCTGGCACTGGTATACAGGTAGCTAAGCCTGCCATTGGAAGCCCTGGGCTTCTCTGTCATAGCTTCATAGTTTCTAGGGTCAGAAGGGACCTGAACAGATCATCACGTCTGACCTCCTGCCCTGGGCAGGAATGAGTGCTGGGATCATAATACCCCAGCCAGATATCTATCCAACCTCCTCTTGAAGATCCCCAAGGTAGGGGAGAGTACCACCTCCCTTGGGAGCCTGTTCCAGAGCCTGGCAGCCCTAGCCATAAAGTAATGCCTCCTGAGATCAAGCCTTAACCTGCTCTCAATTAACTTGTGGCCATTATTCCTTGTTATCCCAGGTGGTGCCCAAGGGAACACAGCCTCGCCTATTTTCCACTTGTCCCCCCGGTGAGTTTATAGATGGCCATCAGATCCCCTCTCAGTCTTCTCTTGTGGAGGCTTAATAGATTCAGGCCCTTTAGTATATCTTTGTGGGACCTGGCCTGCTGCCTTCTGACCATGTGAGTGGCCCTTCTGTGGACCTTCTCAAGGTTAGCCACATCCCTCTTGAAGCGTGGCACCCAGAACTGGATGCAGTACTTCAACTGTAGCCTGACCAATGCCACATAGAGGGGAAGGATCACCTCCCTGGACCCGCTTGTGATGCATCTGTAGATGCACAACAAGGTTCACTTAGCCTTACTGGTTACTTCCTCGCATTGGTGGCTCATGTCCATCCTGGAGTCAACAATAACTCCAAGATCTCTTTCAGCCACTGTGTTGTTGAGAAGGGTGTTCCCCAGCCTATAGGTATGCCACATGTTCCTTCTCCCTAGATGCAGCACCTTGCACTTGTCTGCATTGAATTCCATTCTATTCTCATCTGCCCACCCCTGAAACCTGTCTAGATCTAGTTGGATTCCGTCTCTCCCCTCCAGTGCGCCCACTTCTCCCCACATCTTTGTGTCATCAGAGAATTTGGACAGCGTGCTTTCCACTCCCACCTCCAAATTGCTGATAAAGATGTTGAATAGCACAGGACCAAGGACTGAGCCCTGGGGGACCCCACTACCCACAACCCTCCAGGTCGAAAATGACCCGTCCACCACCACTCTCTGGGTGCGACCATCGAGCCAATTTGCCACCCATCTGACTGTGTAGGCATTAATGCCACAGTTGCCTAGTTTTTTTATGAGAACAGGGTGAGAAACAGTGTCAAAAGCCTTCTTGAAGTCCAGGTAGATGACATTCACCTTATTGCCTGCATCTGAGGACTTGGTGACCTGGTCGTAAAAGGAAACAAGATTAGTTAGGCAGGATCTGCCTGCAATGAACCTGTGTTGGTTGCCCTAGAGCATTACCTCCTATTCTGGGCCCCTGCAGATGTGTTCCTTGATAATTTTCTCAAAGGTCTTCCCAAGGAAGGAGGTGAGACTAACTGTCCTATAGTTACCCTAGAAGTGACCTTTCTCCCCTTCTTGTAAATGGGGACAACATTGGCCCTTTTCCAGTAATCTGGTACCTGGCCAGAGCACTACAAGCTCTCATACAGCCATGCCAGGGGCCCTGCTATGACCTCCACCAATTCCCTCAGTACCCTCAGATGAAGAGCATATTTATACACATCCAGCTTCTCCAAGAGTTCCCTAACTAGATCGTCCCTGACCCTGGGCATGGTGTCATGTCCCCTGAGCCTGTCCATAATCCTAGTGGGGGAGTTATCCTAGTCCCTGCTTAGAAATATGGAGGCAAAGAACTGATTGAAAAGATCAGCTTTTTCCTTTTCTGCAATCACCAGATTGCCAAGCCCGTTCTGTAGGGGCCCCATGTTACTTGGTGCCTTCTTCTTACTCCCTATGTATTTGAAAAAGGACTTTTTGTTATCCTTAATTCTGGTCACCAGCCAGTTCAGTCTCCAGTTCAGTCTCTGCCTTGACCTTCCTAACCACCTCTCTGCAATCACAAGCAACAGAGGTGTAATCCTCATTGATGATTGCCCCTTGCTTCCACTGATTGTATGCCACCTTTTTTGCCCTTAGGCCCTCCTGGATGCCTTTACTGAACCAAGGGGGCTTTTTAGCACTCTTGCCCACTTTGGTTCATCCCTCTGAGTTCTGAGGATCGTCTCCTTAAAGAACAACCACCCGTCCTGGACTCCCATCTCATTGAAGCTCCAAGTCCCCAATGTCTCTCTTACTAATCTCCTTAGCTCATTGAAGTTGGCCCTTCTAAAATCAAGGACTTTTGCCTTACTGCTTGCTTTCACCACCCTGTGCCAGATAGTAAATTCCAGCAGACAATGGCCACTAATGCCTAGGTAGTTGAGCACCCTGTCACGGGATGGGGTCCTTAAGGATGGCCTTGTTCTCCTAAGGCCCCTTGACCATGCCAATTTGGCCTGATGGGCACCCTCAGTTCTCGTCCGCCATGTCTTTGGTGAAAAAGATGAAAATAGGGAAGCTGCTTTTAAGTCCTCTTGGACACGGTTTGATGGACTTGCTGAACTCTGTAGGTTCCCGGACCCCTTGTGGGTCTTGTACCACAATGGATGTTTTGGGGCACCCTAGCTTTATGGACTATATGTGTGGCTCCAACCGCCCCTTTACCATGCCCCAAACCTCGCAGATGGTACTGGCGCTGTCTTGCCTCGGCCTTGTTATAATTCAGCCCCTTGTTGTCACTGGGCTTTCCACAGCCCTCTTTCTCTTCACCCTCACTGGCGCCCCTTGTCCTCACTGGGCTTTCTGCAGCCCTGTCTCTGTGCCCTCACTAGTGCCGGGGTCTGTGCATCCCAAATGCCAAGCCCTCTCTGGTGCTGGGGTCTCCATGCCCCAGAATGCTGCGCCCTCTCTGGTGCCAGGGTATGTGCCCCACCAAATGTTGTGTCATCTCTGGCACCGGGGTCTGTGCCCCACCAAATACCATACCCTCTCTGGCGCTGGAGTCTCCATACCCTAAATGCCGTGCCCTCTCTGGCACCAGGGTCTCTGCGCCCCATCAAATGCCGCACCCTCTCTGGCGCCAGGGTCTCCATGCCCCAAATGCCATGCCCTCTCTAGCATCAGGGTCTATGCCCCCACCAAATGCTGTGTCCTCTCTGGCACTGTGGTCTCCACTCTGTAATGGGCCCCCAGTGAGGCCTTCCTTCCCCAAATAGCCTCACCCAAACCACTTATAAAACTACAAACTAAACATAAGCTCCTGGGCTATAACTTAACATAGGCTACCAAAGGCATGCTCAGCCGCTTTACCATTACCTGGAGCAGAGGTTAGTCAGGCCTCTTTCCCTTCTTATTCTAAGAGGGCTCCTTCCCCCTTAGCCATTGGCAGAGAACTGCCTCCCTTAGTTTTAGCCTGGGGTTTATATGGGCCAAAGGCCCTGCCCCTTCGTGCCAGATGACCAGGTACAGGTGCTAACTAATTTCCACCTTAGCCGGTTGCCATGGCAACCTACACCTGGGCTCCTGCCTGGCTCTTTGGGCTCTCCCCAGGCAGTTCCTGCTCTTCTAGAAGCAGGGCACCTTAGTGCCCTGAGACACACCCGCAGATCTCTCACCAGGTCATCGCCTGTGGCAAGGACCAAGTCCAGCAAGGCATTTCCTCTGGTTGGATTATGTACCTCCTGGGTTAGGTGGAGGTCCTGTATGCAGGATAAAAACCTACATGACAGTTCAGACCTGGCTGACTGATCCTCTCAGCAGATGTCTGGGTAGTTTAGGTCACCCATGACAACCACATCCCTTGTTCTTACAGCCTCCATGAGCTGACCTGAAAATTCCAGGTCCAGCTCATCCACCTGGTGAGGCGGTCTGTAGTAGACCCACTATCAAGTCCCTTTCCCCACCACCACCTTGCATTCTAACCTAGAGCACCTCAGTTTGCCCCTCTTCTGAACCCATCTTGATCATTGAGGACGTGTACTACTCTTTAACATAGAGTGCTACACCCTCACCTTTTCTCCCTACTCTATCTCTGTCCTCTTAGAAGAGTCCTGTCCTTGGGCTGGGGTAGGAGTGAATTCCTTTGTGTTACCTGACCTGCTGATTCTGTGGTTGTCACTTGCAGGGCTTGCACTAATGCTTGTCTGCCCATCCCCCAGCAATCTCCTTCTAGTAACAGGGTAGGGACCCTATTACATCCTCTCTCTGTGGCATCAGGAAAGATTGATTACTGTCTTTATAAAAACCTTTTATGTTACAGAAGCATGTTATCAATCTTTCTCTTTTTTAGAAGAAACAAACCAAATTCCTTCATCCTTACCACATTGGCCATGTTTTCAAAACCTCTTACTTTCTTACTTCTCTGTGGGTTGTCTAGATCATTCTTAAATTGTGATGCTCAAAATAAGATAGAGTATTCCAGCCAAGGTCTCACAGAGCCAAGTTAAGCAAAATGATCAGCTTTCATATCTTACATAGGATAAAGCTGGTAATATATCTTATGTAATAATATATCCTATGAGAGTTGCCTTTTCTGCAATATTTTATCATTGGCTCATTTGTACCTTGTGACCTCCACATCCTTTTCTGCTGTACTGCTGCCTGGCCAGCTAGAGATAGTCTCTAAGCCAGCTACAGTAGAACAAAAACATTCTTGCCTCTAAGTCTAAGATGGAGACTACTTACTTCTTTTCCATGAGATTTTCAGACTTGGCAGATATTGATTTCAAATTAAATTGAGGATTCATAATACCTATTCTCATTCAAGGCTCTAGGTGTCAATAGTATTGGACCAATGACTTCAATGGTACAGGTGAACTAATCAGGATATTTAATTTGCTGCACTGCAGATTTACAATGGAATTATTAATATCTACTCTCTGATGGTCCTATAAACATTTGGAGAAATTTTCAATGTTTTACTCAAATTAAATTACATAAAGATCTTTTTCCAGAAGTCATATGTTGGTTATTTTTCATTTAAGTATGGCTTTACAGGGTTTATCTTAGACTCTTTAAAGTTTATTGAACAAATACTCAGTACAAAATATCAATGTACCATTCAATTAATAATGATAATTCAACAATCTAGTACAGCAGCAATAAAACAAACTCATTACTTGGCTACTCTGTATAATCACTCAAACCACAAGCCTAGTGGAATTCTCAGCCCAAGTATTTCTTAAATGTCTGCTTAAAAAGAATGATTGATTCATTTTAATTGATACACACATAATTGCTGCTTCTTATATCCACTGAGAAACAGCAGTTATTCCTTAGCACTTCTTGACAATTCATTTAAATACACAGCTATAAAATAGGCTACTCCTGTAATCCCCCTTCATCAGCTTTGCAACAATCAGAAAAAAATGTATTAAAAATCTCCCACCAGAGTCTTCCCAAGTTCACACAGATCAGGAAAACAGATAAGTCTTTTCATGCTCTTGGAAGTTCAACCACTTAAAGCAAAGAGGAGGGCTTCACAGGATAAAAGTAGATTTTGAATTCTCCCACAATGTTACTAATAAGAAGTAAAGATAGCATTGGTTTTATTTGCTCTCTATGTAAGCCAGCTCAGTAAACAGACAGCTATGTTCTTCAATCACTTTAATTTCCAAACAATATTATTTTCTACCTTCTCCATCCAAGCATGTAATCTCATGGTGGTTTATATATGTCTGGATAATGGTAGCAAGGTCTAGCTCAGAAAGCAGTGGCAGAACTCTTGTCATCAGTTGCAGATGGCAAAAAATATCCCTGGCTAGAGTTGTCATCTAAGGATCCTGGAGCAAACCTGCATCTCCATGAAATTTCAAGATGGCAGGCCTATGTTGCAAATGTGTAAATCTTCATGTCCTTTGAAGGGAATGCCTGAGCTTTTCTTTTCTTCATGCTGCCATAAAAAGCCTTAAATAGAAGATCTGTGAAATGGGAGAAAAATTCAAATGAACATCAGAAAACCATAAAAACTACTCATGTTGTAATAAAAAGTTACTTCTTACTGAGATTTTTTTCATACTTATATTTGTTACAAGGGCCCATCTACATTATGTATAAACTCTGGCCAAAAAAATGTTGGAAGTCAACACACCAAAAGTTATACTTTAAATTGAAAGACAACTCTACCTCACTTAGTACTTTGCACTGAGTAGCTCTTTCAGGATCACAAATAAAAATAAAGCAATCTTTCATCAACATATTATTTGATAAATTAATTTTAAAAAGCCATTAAACTCAAAACAACGTAAAATGTCTAGATCAGATAAACAGCAGACATAAAATATGCAATGAGAAAAAAGAAACAATTATAATTCCTACCTAATTCTGGATTTCTGTAAAAACAAAGACATAGAAAATGCAGAAAGATTAAGTAGAGGTTTGTGTATGCAAATTTCACAGACCAACACCCAAAATACCAAACCCTTGGATGCAAACCAAAAATCAGTTGTGTCATGTGTATCATATTGTATAAGATACAAGAAGTAATCCTGAAATTCAGCCAAGGCAGACAGGCCATTTTCTGTCAACTTATCATTTAAGAATCACATAATACAATTTTCTGGAGTCTCACTTTGCTTCCAAAGAAATATTGAAATGATTGATTCTATTAAAAAAATACGTGGAAATCTTAACACAAAATTATACATGTTTTTAAAAATGCAATAGCACATCACCAGCCTTCATGCTTATCTGATCCTTTTGAGCATTCTAGCAGTCCAACACTTTTACTGGCTAAGTAATAACCTGTATATGGAGTAATTATCATTTAACCCAAATTTCATATGTTGCCGCTGATTTTAACTAAATTCAAACTTCTAATAATTAAGTCCTATTTAGCTCACATATGTTCAAAAATATTTTACTCTTCCTTGATTATGCCTAGGCACTGCTAACTAATTTTCAAGTTAATTTCCCCTTTGCCCCCTAAAACAGAGACTGTTTGGAGTTAGATCATGGCTGTGTCATTTTTAGCTAGACATAGCTGTATTATTATGTGGAGGGGGCAGTAACAGCGCCTTGAGAATTATTTTCAAGAGATTTATGCCCTGCACTGTATTGTAATATCTTCCATGATAAAACAGTGGACTTTTTCTAAAGTATAATACCATTTCCATGTAAAACATATACATCATGGAAATAAATTATTTATAGTGGTAATACCATGTTATTTATGATAGCAGATTTTCATATCAAATAAGTAAATGTTCTAAAAATCCCTTTACTTAAGATAAAGAAGAAAATAGTCCTACACATTTGGCCTTCAAGGAAGTAAATGCAGAGTGAATCTGTACCTATTGTTTTGCATAATATTTTGGGGAAAGTTTGATACAATACAATACTTTTTAAATCTTTCTTGTAATTACCATGGACTTAAATTCTATAAGGAATTATAGAGTCTGCATGAGTAAGACTTCATGATTTTGATTCAGGACCTCCTGGCTTATTCAGTGAACTCCAAATATGACACTGGATAAAAATCTCAAAATTGGCTAAAGCATTTTTTGTTCAATTCCCTAGGAATCCAAGTTCTTTAGGCAGCTTTGAAAATCTTATTAGTAAATCCTATTTTTAATATAATCCAAGAAACCTTATAATAGAGTATGTACATGGTACTAAAGATATGGAAGTTCCTAAAACGAAAAAGGAATAAATTAAATTAACCAAAATCCATGACTAACAGATGAGATGGAGGAATAAAGTATTAAATCTTACAAAGTAAATCTCCATATGTCACTGTCCCACCAAGTAGAGTGTGTGTTGTTTACCTGAGGGCCTGAGGGTACTGCCCTTAACTCTTCTCCCACGCCTTTGGTTTTAACAAAGAATAGAAGGAGGATTCTCGGATGGTGCAGGTGTGTCCCCCCTCCCCCCCAGCATAGTCACGTAGTGGTGTGTTTTTTCTTGGGGCTCCTCCTTCCCTACACCCTATCCTCTTGCCAACCAAGGATTTTAATAATGGTGGCTCCATCATCCTGCTGACACCAATGAATTATTTTCAGGTGCTGGATTGGGTCAAGTTGACTGTGCTTTGAGTCACGTATCTCTGCCATATTGTCAGATGAGCTTCAGCTGCCACTAGAAACTCCATGTTCAAAGAAAAAAAAGAAATCTCTGTATCAACAGTAAACAAACAGTGTGTCCTCGGGGAACTGGAATGGACTTTTCCCAAATAGCACAAGTAAGTAGATTGCTACAATTTGGTTGGTTCCACCTCCAACACGAGTAAGCTGATGATGTTCACTTCCTGTGATGGTCATAGCTTTATCGAGACCCACTGGGTCAAGTCCTTTTCCTTGCACCAGAATTGCCCCTTGGGCTAATGGAACTAGTCCATTCCTGGCCAATAAATGAAAAGAAAACATGCCCAGTAGTGCAACTAAACTTAGAAGGAAATAATGTAAAGACAAACAAAACTAAAATGTCCACTACAGTCCAGAAGCTGGACCCAAACCTTTGGGTTCTGGCAACTAGTCTTTCAAAATTCCCCCTCTCTGGATAGCAGCCTCTTCTTCCACAGGTCATCCTTCCCTGAGAAGTCTGGAGATGCTAAAAATCTGGAGTTCCCTCTGGATCTCCACTCTGTGGAGGCAACCCTGCACCCCACTGGATCCTTTGCTTCCTGAGTTCCACTGCCTGGTGCCTCTCTCCTCTCAGCCAGCTCTGCCTCTGGTTTTAAGCCACAGTGTCACATCACCATGGGAGTACCCTTAGAGACACAAAGAGCACACATTGATAAGTTAGTTTGGCAGTGCTGCATGCTGCTCCAGCTCCCACTCCTCTTCACCTGCAGGTAAGTTGGCACTGTCTCCAGCCCTTATGGGCAGGTTTTACTGAGACCAACCACCTTAACTATTGGGGTTCCACCTAGCAGGGTACGCTTGTCTCCCCAGGTCCTGCAACTACACCATAGTATTATCCTATCATTTTTTTAAACATAGTTAAATCACTGTTTAAAAGATAGAATACATTATGGGCTCATGTACATGTGACACGCTATGGCAACATAGCATCCATGGGTGTCTACAAGTAACCAGCAGCTACTTCATGGTAGCAGCGTGGTTCCCTGTTATAGTGCACCGCTACAGCAAAATAGCTGCCAAAAATAACTGGGCACTTCACGTACAGCACGGTATGGGCAGTTACTACACCATGTTTTAGTACTTCTAAAAGGATTTGAGGTTACTTTTTAAATCCAAAAATTGGGGATTTTTTTTTTTTTTTATCAGAGAAAACCAGGATTCCTCCTGATAAAGGAGGCAGAAGAAGGTCTACATCTCTATCTTTTTTTTGCTTTTCCCCCAAAGTACAAAAACAAATGCTTATCCCAAAGTCTGCCTGGCTACCCATAACAACATAACATAGATTCTTACTTACATTGGCTGAGGAGACTCAAGAGGTGGGGGAGGAGTGTGGCATATAGGTTGGCAGCATATCTTGATTTTGCTGAGTTCTCCAAATTTCCCTCCTGCCTATGCCCTATATTTATAAATGGCTTATTCTAATTGGTTTTATTTAACTTTCTTTGTTTCACTGAAATGTTTAGGACTGGACTGAACCAGACCTCTTGTGGACCTGTAAGGTGACATTTAGTTGGAATGTATGTCCTTGGGAAGGTAAAAGGGAAGATTCCTTATCTCCTTCCTTCACCACTTGCCATTGTCCTGTTTCCTCTTCCCTCTAGGTTATGGTCTTCACTGACAAGGCTACTTTGTTTTTTCCAATTTATCTAAGAAAATTAACAAAAATACATTATAGCAAAACAACATCTAATATATTTAATTATGTCAATCATGATCAGGGATCCTGGTTTTCTCCTATAAAAAAAATCCCCAATTTTTGGATTTAAAAAAGTAACCCAAAATCCACATTTTGCCATGATTAAAATGAAACACCACTAGATAGATAGATATAGATATAGATGTCTATAGACCTATACCTATATCTATCTATCCATCTATCTATCTAGTGGTGTTTCATTTCAACCATGGAAATGTGGATTTTGGGTTACTTTTTTTGATCTGAAAATTGGAGCTGTTTGTTTTTTTTATCAGAGAAAACCAGAATTCCTGATCACGACTGTTAATAATTTAAGATAAAGCTATGATATAATATTTAGATAATTTAAGGTAACATCTAGGACCCATTTGTAAATATCAATGGCCAGTCCCAACCTGCTGTCCCCTGCCCCTCAAGCAGCCCCTTGCAGGCCACATTTTCCATCATTTTTGTCCTTCAAGGAGAATCAATTTTTAAAGTTTGTGACCCCCCTGCTACCTGCACCTCCACCACCCCTCACAGCCCACACCCCTGCCCTGCTACTCTCCCCAGTCTCTGCCTCTCCCTCCCAAATTCCCCCCAGTTTCTGCCTCTTCCCTCAAATTTTCTCCAGTCTCTGCCTCTTCCCCCCCACCCCTTACTATCAGATGCTGCTCATACTGTTTCCTCCTGGAGCACAGCATGTGAAAGCTCAGCCCTTGCCTGGCCATGAGGAAGTATTAGTGCTGCTGACTGGCCAGGCAGGCAATGCAAGTATCAGCACTGCTGATTAGCTGGGCAAGAGAAGGAATTTACACGTGCTCTGTGCCTGGGAAGGCACTTAGCCCAAACCAAAACCAAACTGCATCTGACAGTAAGAGCAGGGAAGGGGACAGAGGTGAGGCAGAAGCTACAGAGAGCAAAAAGAGGGGAGGGGAAGGAGACTGCTGTGGTTCTGACTCTGGCCCCAACCTGGGCACACAGCCAGAGTCAGAGCTGCAACAGCAGCCTGCCTCCACCCCTGTCTGCTTTATACATGAATCTAAGATGAGGGTCTTTTTTCCCCCTGCTGATTGGAAGGGGGACATAGTTTTAGATTCAAGTAAATGTGGTATCTGCATATTGCGTAAAAGACATTAACATACGTAACTATGCAGGATGAGTAGGATTTGCTGGGATAATTATCAGATAGACATACTTATATAGGTTGGGTTAACCTTCACTGACACTTGTGAGCATATTTTAAGAAAAAAGAGAAAAATAATTAAGCTTCTTTATGGAACCAAAAATGGAAACAAGAGCAGCCTTCACCCAAAATACAGGCATATATCACTGCCCAAATCAAAGTGGGTAGAGATTATTTGCTATGTATTGTTTTGCTAGAGGGGTCTCTGAGAGAGGGGAGAAAGAAACACCATGGAAACAAGCTTGGTAAAGGAGCTGATAGACAAGGATACAGCCAGAGCAAGCAGTGAGAGCATGGCCCTTTGAAAAAAGCCTAAAGAGAAAGAGTTCTGGGGACTGAGTCACGGCTAGAAGATTTCTGAAACTCTGAGCAACGCAATAATCTCTTGTTGTTTGATTTCTGCTGTTCAGGGGAACAGGACTTTGTATATTCTTTGTAAATAAAAAGGTTTACAGCAAAGAAAATCCCTTAGCATCAATATCTCCTTCTAACTGAAACAACATATATGATCTCAAAGTTAAAGTGAGTGCTATCCTCAAAAAGAGGTAACACTGATAATCTGATCCAGTTTCCAAGGACGGCAGTTAAAAGTTGATTCTACTGAGCCAAGATGCTCTAAGTAATGGAAGTGCTCAAAGAAATAAAGGTGGCCAAACTGAACTAAAGCAACACCTGAGACTTTGCAAAATGAATTGGAACAGCTTGTGAAGGATGGTCAAAAGGCAAAGGTCCAAAAGGTCTGAACCCATTGAAAAATCCATCTGCAGTGATTCTTTTTGGAAATGGGAAGACAGACTGCTGAGGTGGGCTTCCAGACTAGCCATGGGCTTTCAGGGAACAAAAGTTTTTCTATAAAAGGAGACCAGGAAATGTTTGGCCAAGTTGGAATTTGTTAACAGAGTTGAGCCACAGCAGCAGCTTAGGAGCTGAGAAATCACCTTGAGGAGGAAATGGATGGACCACAATAAAAATCAACCAACAGGTTGAAAAAGTGGGCAAGGCCTAGGAGTTGGGTGACCAGATACTTGTCACAATTTTATACTCCTTTTTGGAACCCACCAAGGTACAGTGGTGAGAAGTCATATTGCTCCAGTTCAAATAATACAAAAGCTATCTAGGTATCAGAGGAAAACTCTTTGGGAGGCTTTTTTGGCTCAGTTTAATACAATAGTCCAGTGTTTTTCAAACTTTTTTTTTTGGAAGACCACTTGAAAATTGCTGAGAGTCTTGGCAGACCACTTAATAAACTTTTTTTGTTCTACAAATCAAAGCACACAACTCATATTTTAATATCAGTAGTCTTACCTTTCTAATGTAATGGATGTGCCTGTTTTTTTGAGCAAAATTCTGGGAAGTCAGGTGTAATGTCTGTCAGCTTTAACCTTAGGTCAGGTTCAGCATTCATCCTGCTTCTGTATTTGGACTTGAGGATAGTAAGTGATGAAAATCCTGTCTCGCACAGGTACGTAGTAGTAAATGGCATCAGAAAATGCACTGCTTTGTCTGCAAGTTCTAGGTAGTCTCCAATTCTTTTAACCCAAAACTCAAATAGGGAATGTCTTTTAAGTTCTGACCATAATGTTTCATTGCAAGGAAGTTCCAACAAGCACTCTTGTGCCTTATTGGACAAACCAGAGAGCAGCTCACTGATTTCAATTCCAAAAGGATTACATATCCAGTTGTTTGGTTCAGCTTCTACTGGAAAGTAGTCTTCAAACTGTTTCTTGAGAGCAAAAAGATATTCTTTGATGTCATTTTTTATTTTTTTGTCAAGAACCAGTTCATTTTCAGACAGAAAACCTTCCAATGTTCCAACGCGACTAGCAAACAAGTCAAGTTTCTTGATCATTGCATTGATTTTGTCTCGCACATCCAATATAGTCACTGAAACTCCCTGCAGCCCAGTGTTCAACTCATTTAGGCATGTGAATATATTGGAGACGTAAGCCAATCGCGAGAGCCAGGATGGATCTTCAAAACAACTTGTGAATTGGAATGGATGGTCTGTTAGAAATAGCTGTGCTTCGGAATGTAGCTCAAACAAGTGAGTAAATACATTGCCTCTTGACAACCACTGTACTTCTGTATGAAGAAGTTGTACATGAGCACTACCCATTTCATTGTACAGTACACTAAAAATTCGAGAATTCATAGGTCTAGCTTTTATGAAATTAACAGTTTTCACAGCAGAGTCCAAAACACCCTTCATTTCCACTGGTATTTTCTTGGCAGCTACTGCCTCTTGATGAATGCTACAATGCACCCATGTAGCATTAGGTGCCACGTTGTGGATATGAGCCATTACCCCACTATGTCTTCCCGCCATTGCTCATGCACCATCAGTACATACTCCAACACAACATTACCAATCAATACCATGTTCCTTCACAAACCTATCTAGTAACTGGAAAAGTTGTTCGACGGTTGTTCTTCTTGGCACTGAACGACAAAACAAAATATGTTCCAATACTTTCCCTTCCCACTCATACCTGATGTATGCAAGAAGATTTGCAAGGTCAGCAACATCAGTGGTCTCATCTAATTGCAATGCAAAATACCTACTGCTGTTCACACGTTTCACAAGAATGTCTTTAACATTAGTTTCCATATCTCGAATTTTACATGACAGTGTATTTGAAAGAGGCACACAATCTAACTGCTTTGCCGTCTTTTCCACACATTATAAACACAAGTTCTCTAGCTGCAGGCAGAATAAATTCTTCCTCAATAGTGTGAGGCTACCCCACTTCGGCGATTCAAAGGCTTGCACAATATGAAGCTCCCAGGGTCTTTACATTTACTGTTGCATGAGCAAACATTGTTACTTTCCCTTGCTTCAACTCATTGAATTTGCACTGAAAAAAATGCAGGAGGTTTATCTTTGAAAGCAGCATGTATTGTCTCCAAATGATGCTGGAGATTTGCAAGCTTCAAGCTTTCGTTAGCCAGCAGTGCCTCACCTTTAACATCAGATTTGAAATATTCATCTTTGTTACCAAGATCTTGAATACTTACCACCCTTCTTAATAGCTCTGTCCTCATTTCTCCGTCTTCCCATTTCTCCTTTCCAGATTTCTTTTCATCTTCCTTCCTTGTCTTTCATGCTGTGAGAATTCTTGGAACAGTCAGTCTCTGTCTTCACAAACCATATGTGT
The DNA here is from genome assembly GCF_030867095.1 of Alligator mississippiensis. Lineage (NCBI taxonomy): Eukaryota > Metazoa > Chordata > Crocodylia > Alligatoridae > Alligator > Alligator mississippiensis. The sequence goes on from NC_081824.1 coordinate 386,732,595, forward strand.
TACACAAAGATTTAAAAAATGGCCTCAGCAAAATTCGTTCATCACCTTAAACTCATAATGACACTTGATGGAAGATATGTTTTATTTGTTTCTATTTTAGATTTGTGAAAGCATTAGGAAATAGAATGTGTTTTATTTGTGTGAATAACATCAAGCACACTGTTGGTGCCAATAATTCTTAATATGTGAGAAAGCTGCCTATATTAGAAACCCTGAAAACTTCTTGCAATAGAATGCATCAGAAGTTAAAGAGAAACTCACACAGAAGAGATGAAATAATCTAGAGATAAAAAAGACTGAAATGGACATGTAAAATACTAAGAACATAAGGTAATACACAAAAGATAAGAAAAATCTAATAACATTTATAATCAGAACCATTGCTCCAGACTAAATTAACTTTCCTGCTTCAAGGAAAATTTAAGAAGACTGTAACACATTTAAAGTATACTAAGTAAAGTTCCTAATTTTACAAGACTAATACAGATCTTAAAAGGATACAAATTAATGATGAGAAAATAAGAGATCCTCCTTTTTGGTTTGTCATACTTCTGGGTTGGTTAAATTATTTTTACAGAACTAAAAAGAAGTCTCTTATTTATTTTCTCTGGCTCTGTTTTCTGCTTTGTAGAATGGAGTTCAGCTGTAAGATTCAGCAGTGAGCATTTAAACCTTTCATGCCATCAAGCAACCAGATTTAAATAGTCCTAGCAAGTACACAGCTTAAGCAGGAGTCTCTTGGATGCCTAAGGAGGGATCCAAACTGGCAAGGTACCAGCACTCAATTCTGTACCTAAACCTAGTGTGTGCCTTTATTTTAGACTGCAAGTGTTCCTAAGCCACTATGTTTAGGTGTGTGTGCCTGTGCAGAAGTCAACCAAAGCTCACTCTTCAGTTATTAACTCCCTTTTAAGCTCTAGCACAATTGAAATTATCTCTGGGAGGCACCCAGGCTCTGCTTATGTCCCTGGAAAGGCTAATAATTTGCATCAGACTAATGCCTATCACCTCAAATGCCTAATGCCTCAAAAGGGCTTGGGTCCAACCTATGTAGCCTAATAGGCAGTCTGCTGAATGGTGGACGTATTGTACAACATTTGCAAAAAAGGCACATGTCACCAGCTCAGTGCAAGGAAAGCCTTAGCTATACTGACCATGAACCTTCTGGTTCAGAGAAAGAGACAGAGAAAGATAACTGAGAGGGTGTTCAAGAAAACTAGTTAGTGATAGTGTGGATAAGTTAGGTAGATTGGGTTGGCAAGCCTCTTAGAGGAATAGGGTCTAAAGAGAACTTTAGAGAAGCAAAAGGAGCAAACTAAGGACCACTGGAGCACTCAGGGCAAGAAAGGGCACCCCAGCAAGACAGGCCAAGAAAATCACAAGGACCCACTTGGGGAACATGCAGGTGGGATTGCACCAGGCTAGAGAGTGGGTAGGTAATGTGGATGGCAACCAGAAAGCTCACACCACACAATGATCAAAAACAGTGCCTACATGCACCAGCAGCTGGCCAGCTTGTCAGAAATCACCAGAATGACCGGAACAATGTCATCGTCCTGGTCCCCAAAGATCAAGAAATCCCAACAGGGAATTAATTTGGTTTTCCCCTTTTAGACAGAAAAAGGGACAGTAACAGTGCTAGGTCCCCAAGTATGTTACCTTTCTTACAGCCTCAGTGGTAGGGAGCCTTCTGCCATAATGGACATAGAAAACCCTGTGGCTGCATCTAGATGAGCATGGCCTTGAAGTATGTCTGTGCTGCCACACTGCATATTCAGGCATTCTCCTTGCTGCTATCTTGCGGGGGTGGGGGGAGAAAATCCTGGGGTCAAAAAAACCCATGTGGAAAAAAGCGGGGCAGTACACATGGAAGCAGTGAACGCTGCCCAAAACTGGAGCCTGGCCAGCCAGACCCACGTTCAAGCTGCTGGCAGGCTCTGAGCTGCAGGAGCTCTGTGGCTGCAGCTTCTTCAGCCTCCAGGACCACAAGTAAGGCTGCTGGGGCTAGCACAGTTGCTGGCTCCAGCCTTCCCTACCACACCCAGGGTAACCTGCTGCATGCCAGGGCACATGTGACAGAGGCATTCATAGATTCATAGATGCTAGGGTCGGAAGGGGCCTCAATAGATCATCGAGTCTGACCCCCTGCATAGGCAGGAAAGAGTGCTGGGTCTAGAAGGGGACATTCCTCGGGGACAAGTAGCAATGACACAAGGTGTGCTGCTGCTTCTTGTCCCTGCGGAAACAAGTGTCCATGCTTATGTGGGTGTGGCCTATGTTGCCCTAAGTATAAAGATCCACCTATCCAGGAGGCCACAGGGGTTAAATGTGAGTGGGCTCTCTGCAGCAGGGACTTGTGGCTCAGGGGGCACATCTATACGAAACATTGGTTGTGAAGGTGACTAATTAGCTCCACAGTAAAATGTCACCATCTACACATGAAGTGCTGTTAAACCAGAGTAAACTAATTAACTCCACAGTAGGATAGTACTGCCAGACACAAGTACTATCCGATGGCAGTCGTTTACTCTGCTGCAGCGCACATGTAGACACTGATGGGGTTGACTGGGGCATGAAAGTGCTTCAGTGCAGGGGCTGCCTGCCAGCTAGTCCTGCACTGAGGCACCCTTGTGCCCCAGCCAGCCCCTCTGCAGCATGTTGAGACAGGTTGGAGCAACCCTGGGCTGGCAGGCTGACCCCTGGAGCCTCCTGCCCCCTGCAGCACCTGGGAGCAATAAACTTGCTGGAAGTTTATTCAGCCACATTAACTGCATGTGTAGACATGCCCAGGGAGAGTCCTCTTGGTCTGATGAACATGTCAGCAAGGTATGCTCCTGAGATGTTGGAGGTGTGCTGGGAGACATTTATTTTATTTATGTATTTATTTGTGTAATTTACATACTGCCTTTCCAAACAAAGGCTCAAGGCAGCTTACAGTAAGAGACACAGAATAACTTAAAAGGGTAACTGACATAAAGAAAAAAATAAAATAGAAATCTGTTAACCAATATATTGGCCTAGCTTTGGTCACTAAATGCCTGCCCAAACAGAAAGGTTTATTCATAGATTCATAGATTCATAGATGTTAGGGTCGGAAGGGACCTCAATAGATCATCAAGTCCGACCCCCTGCATAAGCAGGAAAGAGTGCTGGGTCTAAATGACCCCAGCTAGATACTCGTCTAACCTCCTCTTGAAGACCCCCAGGGTAGGGGAGAGCACCACCTCCCTTGGGAGCCCGTTCCAGACCTTGGCCACTCGAACTGTGAAGAAGTTCTTCCTAATGTCCAGTCTAAATCTGCTCTCTGCTAGCTTGTGGCCATTGTTTCTTGTAACCCCCGGGGGCGCCTTGGTGAATAAATCCTCACCAATTCCCTTCTGTGCCCCCGTGATGAACTTATAGGCAGCCACAAGGTCGCCTCTCAACCTTCTCTTGCGGAGGCTGAAAAGGTCCAGTTTCTCTAGTCTTTCCTCGTAGGGCTTGGTCTGCAGGCCCTTGACCATACGAGTTGCCCTTCGCTGTACCCTCTCCAGGTTATCCGCATCCTTCTTGAAGTGTGGCGCCCAGAATTGCACGCAGTACTCCAACTGCGGTCTGACCAACGCCCTATAGAGGGGAAGTATCACCTCCCTGGACCTATTTGTCATGCATCTGCTGATGCACGATAAAGTGCCATTGGCTTTTCTGATGGCTTCGTCACACTGCCGGCTCATGTTCATCTTGGAGTCCACTAGGACTCCAAGATCCCTTTCCACCTCTGTGCCACCCAGCAGGTCATTCCCTAGGCTGTAGGTGTGCTGGACATTTTTCCTCCCTAGGTGCAGCACTTTGCATTTCTCCTTGTTGAACTGCATCCTGTTGTTTTCTGCCCACTTGTCCAGCCTATCCAGGTCTGCCTGCAGCTGTTCCCTGCCCTCCGGCGTGTCCACTTCTCCCCATAGCTTTGTGTCATCTGCAAACTTGGACAGAGTACATTTCACTCCCACGTCCAAGTCGCTGATGAAGACATTAAAGAGTATCGGTCCAAGGACCGAACCCTGCGGGACCCCACTGCCCACACCCTTCCAGGTCGAGACAGACCCATCTACCACGACTCTTTGGGTGCGACCCTCTAGCCAATTCGCCACCCACCGGACTGTGCAGTCATCCACATCACAGCCTCTTAACTTGTTCACCAGTATGGGGTGGGATACCGTATCGAAGGCCTTCCTGAAGTCCAGGTATACGACATCCACCCCTCCTCCTGTGTCCAGGCGTTTCGTAACCTGGTCATAGAAAGAGACTAGGTTGGTCAGGCACGATCTGCCCGCCACAAACCCATGCTGGTTTCCCCTCAGCATAATTTGCCCTGCCGGGCTCTCACAAATGTGAGCTTTGATAATTTTTTCAAATACTTTACCAAGGATGGAGGTGAGACTGACCGGCCTATAGTTGCCCGGGTCCTCCTTCCTCCCCTTTTTGAAAATGGGGACCACGTTAGCCCTTTTCCAGTCCTCCAGGACTTGGCCTGTGCGCCACGAGCATTCGAATATTCCCGCCAGTGGCTCTGCAATGATGTCGGCCAGTGCCTTCAGCACCCTCGGATGGAGCCCATCCGGGCCTGCCGACTTAAAGGCATCCAGTTCTTCCAAGTGACTCTGCACCACCTCAGGATCTACGCATGGAAGTCTGGCGCCTTGCTGCTGCCTCTCTACAACCCCAGTGAGAGACTTGTCGTGCCCCTCGCTTAGGAACACTGAGGCAAAGAACTCGTTGAGGAGTTCAGCCTTGTCCCCTCTATCTGTCACCAATTGCTTCTGCCCATTTAGCAGGGGTCCTATTCCTCCCTGGGCCTTCCTTTTACTCCCTATGTATCTAAAAAACAATTTCTTGTTGTCCTTTACTTGGGTTGCCATCCTCAGCTCCATGGTAGCTTTGGCCCGCCTAACTGCCTCCCTACAAGCACGAGCAGAGGAGGTATATTCATCTTTAGTGATCTCACCCTGTTTCCACATTTTATGTGCTCCCCTTTTGGCCCTTAGGCTGCCCTGGATTTCTCTGGTCAGCCATGGAAGCCTCCTGGCCCCTTTCCCTCTTTTGCCTCGCTCGGGGATCGTCTTGCTTTGTGCCCAAAGGATCGTTTCCTTTAGGCACAGCCACCCTTCTTGGGCACCCATCCCATCAAAACTCCTACTCTGCAGTGCTTCCTTGACTAATCGCCTGAGTGCAATGAGATCAGCTTTCCTAAAGTCTAGCACTTTCACCCTACTAGTTACCTTACCCACTCGCCGTCTTATGTTGAATTCTATCATAAGGTGATCACTGTCTCCCAGATAGCTACCGATTTGGAGGTCCCCTATCATGTCATCTCCCGTTGCCAATACCAGATCCAGTATGGCATTCCCCCTAGTGGGACCATACACCTCCTGTGTCAGGTGGAGGTCCTGTACACAAGTTAGAAACCTGCGTGAGCGATGGGACCTTGCTGTCTGCGTCTCCCAGCAGATGTCCGGGTAGTTTAGGTCCCCCATGACTACTGCCTCTTTAGCTTTTATGGTCTCCGAGAGTTGCAGTGCTTTTGAAAGATGTACAAGCGCAGGCTCTGGTGGGCCTCAAGAGGTAGGAAGTTCCAGAGCTGGGGAGCAACTGCCAAGAATAATCTCCCACGTGTTTCTTGCCAAGTGGACTTAGAGTATGGATGGTACTTGTAGGGGGTTGCTCTTAGCTCCCTTGGTATCATGATGGGGTTGAAGGGAGAAGGCAGTCCATTAGGTGTTTAGGGTTCAGACCATTTAGTGCCTTATAGATCAAAACCACCTTGAATTGCACCTAGAAAGCTCCTGAGAGCCAATGCATGCCTGAGATGCTGGAGGACTGGAGTTATGTGCTTCTGACAAACTACACCCTCCAGAAAGGGAGCAGCTGCATTCTGCACCAGCTGCAACTTCTGGATGGTTTCCCAAGGGCAGCTGTATGTAGAATACATTGCAGTAGTCTAGCCTTATGAGCGCATAGGTGATGGTCACGAGATCAGAGACTGGAAGAAAGGGATGTGACTTTCTAACCAGAAGGAGTTGGTAAAAGGCACTCCTAGTCATAGCCACCACCTGAAGATCTCATTGGAGCAGAGGATCAAAAAGCATCACAGGACTGTGAACCGGAGTAGCATCTCTCCTCCTTTGTGAGGTGTTGGATACTGTGTGGGGGGCTTCAGAAACATATTTTGCTACTGAATACAAGGAAAGAGTAATCAGTAATCCATTATTTCTGTTTCCCAAAGGATCCTTAGAGGCTTTTGAGGACACCCATCCCTTTCTACCATAGGTGAAGGGAGAAAAAATTATTTTCAGGGTAGGTCTGTGGGAGAAAGGAGTGTGGGGAGGGGAAAGGGCCATGGAGGGGGCAGATCAAGGCCCCAGCAGTAAGGCAGGCAGCGGGGCTGGGATTGGGGCAGACCCTGCACAGCTGGGGTGGGGCACGGGACAGAGCTGTGAGCAGTTTGTCCAGGGGGTGCCCAGCGCAGGGAGGGGCTGGTGGCTCCCACTGCTGCATGCACCCCAGGAGGGCATGGGAGGTGTGTGCCCTGGATGTGTGTATGTGGTGGGGCAGACTGCTACTGTGGGATGGGGCTGTACTGGGCTCTTCCCAGTAGGGGGCTGGGCTGGGCTGGGCTGCACTCGGGGTGGATAGCAATGGTGCTGGGAGCGGGGACTACGTCAAATTTTGAGGTGGCTGCAGCCCTCCTGTAGTCCCCCTCCTAGCACTGCCATCACTTGCTCTGAGCACAGCCCGGCCCGGCCCCACCCACCAGGAAGAGCCCAGCACAGCCCCGGCCCCAGCCTGCAGTTGTAGCCCGCTCTCACCTTGTGCACATCCAGGCCACATTCCCCCCATGCCTCCCGCTGCACGCATAGGAGCAGCTCATGGCTCAATCCCACGCCCTGACCCAGCTGTGCAATGCCTGCCCCAGCACCAACTCCCTCCCACTCCACTGTGTGCATGTCCCTCCCCACCCCTGCTACAGATGCCGGAAGCCAGGCTGCCTTGCGGCCCTACTGCTGTCCCACGTTTGGAGGGGCTAAGCCCCATTAGCACACCCCATTTCCACCACCTATGCTTTGTACCCTGGGGACTTTTGCAGGAGCCTACAATCAAGTCTACACATATTGTTGCTTGTGCTAGATTTGCTGTCCTGGGAAAAGAAGCGAAGCTGGATCTACCAACCAGTATTTATGAGGGAAAGTGTAACATGTTGCATTTGACTTGCCCTCCCAAGGGGTGCAAATATGTTCCAAGTAAGAGCCAGAATCTGGAACATGTATACAATATCAGTGCCCTAGTAGATTCTCTTGCTTCCTACAGGCATCTTTTGTACCTCAGAAGGCTGCATCCTATGCATAGAATCATAGAAAAGTAAGAATGGAAGGGACCTCTGGAGGTCATCTCATCTAACCCCCTGCCTAAAGCAGGTTCATCTTTACACAGTCAACCCTGTCACACAACCACAAGGCATGGCACCCTAACCTGCCACCAGTAAATTAAGGGGATAAAAACAGCCAATGTCCTGCTGCTATAAGGGTTGTTAAAATACACTCAAGAGATATAGAGAAGAAGGCCCATGTCCCTTGCTACAGGGGAAGGCAAAACACTCAAAGTCTATACCATTCTGACTATGTAGTAAAATTTCTTCCCAACTCCAAATGTGGCAGTTGACCTGACACTGGGGGGCTGGGGGGCAAGACCTTCTAATCAGGAACATCTGGGTCCAACACCCAATGCTCCTGAGGAAAGTGAAAAAAATACCCTGACATATGTAGCAACAGAAGGGGAAAAAAGATTCCTTTCTGCTCCCGTGTAGCAACCAGCAAAGCCAGCAGAGGCCAGAAGCATGAAAAATACCCACAGTACAGCACAGGCATTGCTACGCCTGGATTATCCATGATCAATTCTTTTCCAACCTCTTCTTGATCACCTTCAGTGATAAAGTGTCTACAGCTTCCCTAGGCAGTCTATTTCATTGCTTTACTGTTCTAACAGTGAATAGGTTTTTTCTTGATATCCAACCTAAACTGACTTTGCTGCAAATTCAACCCATTGGTCTGCATCCTGCTCTTCATAGCAAGGAGAAAAGGTATTTGTAATATGGGAGGGTCCCAGGGGTGGCCATGATGCCCCCTGGTGGCTCTGCAACCGTGCCCTGCTCCACCCCTTAGGGCACCCTCCTGTCTCATCTGCCATGCCTTGATGGTATTTATAATATGTAGGGAGGTTGTACACAGGCCATCGCTAGGCCTCAGTCCCACTGGTCCCAGGCCCCTGGCTGGGCCACTGTAGTCAGCTGTGACCATCAGCGCACTGTAATAGGGTGGCCTCCTCATCAGGCCTTTTCCAGCCGCCCTGCTTCTGGGGTAAACTCCTGCTTCACTTGTCTGCTACGCCTTGATGAAAAAATATGAGTTGTTACAAAGACAGAAGGCTACCCATTACTCGCCCTGCTGACAAAGGCCTAATACCCACTCTGACCTACCCTCCACAGGTCCCATGCCTTGCAGATGTTTCTCTGATGTTACTTCTCCAGGCTATGGCAAACTGGGCACACAGTTGGAGCTCTTTTCTACAGCCCCAGAGGGCCACTTACACACTACCCCTCTCTCACCAGGATCCCACTTACTCCGCTGGCTCTCACCCAGCCTCTTTCATACTGCCCTCTCTCAGGGGTCACACTCATGCTGCCCAGTCTCACCAGGCTTCAGGCTTAGCTCTCCTCTCCTAGGTCAGCCCTGGTGCAGTCTGTTGGGTATCTCCCACTACCCTCACCTGAGCGTTGACTGAGCGATTGTATGACTGTAGGCCTATTTCGCTTCTAGCCCCTTATTGGGCCACTATGCCCCCACTGGGCCACACTCACAGGGCCACTCTGTTCATTACCCCTCTCGCATGGGGTCTCTCTACTCATCACCCCTCTGACACAGGGTCTGGCTCATGCCGCTAGGCTTTCTTCTTCCACCTGGGTGTGGCCCCAGGTCCCTCCTCCAGCCTGAGCTCTGCCTCAGGGCTCCTTAACTGAGCCCTGGGCTCCCCCTGCTCACTAGTACACCACCAGGGATGTGGGATTGGGTTTATTAAGGTGACCCAAACTGCCTTTCACTGGGGAGGTAACTGGACTGGCATTTCCTGGGGGCTCCCACACCACTAGGAGCCCCTCCAGGGTGCAGTTTTACCTCTTATCCAGGACAAGGGGTCACCTCCTCCCCATAGCCCCTGCCTGTACATCCTGACTCTGGCTAGAGCAGCCTCTCAGCCTGATGTTTCCTCCTTCTTTCCTGCAGCAAACTGCAACCCAGTTTATATCCCTGGGCCAAAATGGCTGCCCTCATCAGGCACCTGGCTGGTGCCTGTTTGCTGCTCTTAAAGTGGAAGGCACCAAAGGTGCCCTGCCACAGGCACCCAAAGCCTTAAGGGCTAATTGAGTGGCTCCAAATCCTCCCCTTTACCACACCTCATGAGTGTTACAGGTATATTGTCCCTCTGTTGGGGCTTTGGACTCTGCCCCTTTAATCTAGGTAGGCCCTTGTCACAGAGCATGGAGGTGCCCTGCTCCTAGAGAGGGGAAACTGCCATGGAGAGAGCCCTGGCAGGAAATAATGAGCGCAGCTGTGGGTTGCCAGGGCAACCGGGGAAGGTCAGCTGACCAGAGGGGGCAGGGCCTGGCCCTTATAAAGCCCAGGAGCTAAGACCAGAGGCAGGTCCCTGCCAGCAGCTCCCTTAGCCATGAAGTGAGAAGCAGTGAGAACTGCAGGTACTGCCTAAGCCAGATAAGAGAAGGTCGCTCTAAGATGTCAGAGCAATGTGGTTATAGCCAGGCAGCTTATAGTTATGTTGTAGCCTAGGGGCTTGTGTTTTGTTTGTTATTACACCGGTGGTTTGGGTGAGGCTATAGGGGTTGGAGGAGGCCTCATTGGGGACTCACAATAGAGTGTGAGGACCTCAGCACCTGAGTGGGCACAGCATACTCATCGGGGACTTACAACAGAGTGTGAGGACCCTGGTGCCAGTGAGGTCGCAACCTACTCATAGGGACCCACAGTGGTGTGGGGACCCTAGCGCCAGAGAAGGCGCAGTATCCTCATAAAGGGACCCACAGTGGTGTGGGGGGCCCCAGCCCCAGTGCGGGCATAGCAAGCCCTAGAGAGGGGCAACTCTGAGAAGCCCAAGTGTGGGCACAGCGAGCCCCAGGAAGGGGGCAACTTTGAGAAGCCTAAGTGGGACATGGCGAGTCCCACAGAGGGGGCCGCAGGATTAAGAAGCCCAAGTGTGGGTGCGGAGAGCCCCAGAAAGGGGGCCATTTTATTGAGAAGCCCAAGTTTGGGCACTGGGAGCCCCTGATAGGGGGCCGCATTTATGAGGGAGCCCAAGTTGGGCACAGTGAGCCCCAGAGAGGGGGCAGTATAAGCCCAAGTTGGGCACGGTTAACCCCAGACAAAGGGGGGTAGCATTAACAGGAGGCCCAAAGGTGGGCACGGAGAAGGAGGGCCCAGGGAGAACAGGAAGGGGCCAAATAGGGACAGTATAGAGATAACAGCGATTCCATCTGCGAGGCTTGGGCTGCGGTATTGGGGAGGAAAGGAGCCACAGACAGCGCCCCTAGTGGCGGGGCAGGACAAGGGCAGCCTCCTGCTGATTAAAACTAATTATTCAATTAAGATCAAAGGCATGGCAGGTGAGACAAGGCGGGCGGTTGCCCCAGAGACAAGTGTGTGGGCCACATTGAGGGCGGCCCAGAGAGATGACCTGTCACAGCCCTGTAGCCTAGGCCCACTGAATTGGACTTGGCTTTGAGACACTAGTTTCATTTGTCCCTTCCAGTCATTGGGCCCCTGGCCCCTGTCTGCCAGCCCCCTGGCCCCTCTTTGGCTGCACTTTTGCAGGGCTCAAGGCAGTCAAGTGCCCCTTGGGCACTAATGAGGCCTCCACCTCCCCTTATAGCCTCATCCCAGTCCACTAGTAGAAACAGTAACAAAACAATAGAAGCAGCCCTCTGGCCCTTTAAGAGGGCAAACCTTCTTCCTTCTTGGGCCAGCATACCTCCCAGCCTGGCTCCTTGTGAGTGCCTCAGGTCGAAGTCTTCCTGGAAGCAGCAAAGCAGTCTGACCAGTGTATCCTGGATGTTTCTCCTAGGCAGAAGCTCCTAACCCTGCAGCAAGCAAGGCTAGACTGGCTTGCCAGTTCATGCACCCAGGGCCCTGCCTACCTCTGGTCAGCTGACTGTCTGCAGGTGCCTACTAATTGCAAAGTAGCCTATTTCTTCAGCAACCTGCAGCTATAGTACCCTGCCTGCCCGGCAGTACTCTCTGGCTAGGCTGCTTCTCCTCTTAAAGTAACAGAGAGCCTAGGGCTCTCTGTAAGTGTTCTTCCTTATGGAAGCTCTTCAGATATTTGAAGACTGCTATCATGTCTCCTATTAAGTGCCTTTTCTATAAGCTGAACATGCCTATTCCTTCAATGTATCCTCATGTGGCTTGCCTTCTAAACCTTTTATTACTTTTGCCACCTGCCCCTGGAACCTCTCTAATTTCTCCATGTCCCTGTTAAAAAATGGATCCCAAAAACTGCACACAATACTCTAGATGAGACCTACGCAGTTCCAAGTAGAGAATCACTATCACCTCTCATGTCTTGCACTTAATGCTCCTGTTGATGCAGCCCAAAACCGCAGTCACCTTTAGTGTTGCTGTATCACACTGCAGCCTTATATTGAGTCTGTGATCCACCAAAGCTCCTAAATCCTTTTCTGCAGAGCTACAATCCAGCCAGGTGTCACCCATTTCATATTTGTTTTTCTACTTATTCTTCTTGAGTGCAGCACCTTGCAGTAGTCTGCATTGAACTTCATCCTATTAGGTCCAACCCAGCTTTCCAGTCTGTCAAGATCTTTCTGAATTGTGCTCCTGTCTTCTCTTGTATACACAACCTTTTTCAAGTTTGTGTCATCTGTATACTTGCTCTCTATTCTAGCATCATAATCATTAACAAACAGGTTGAACAGCACTGGGACCAGGACAAACTCATCTGGGACTCCATTTGAAACCTCCTACCATTCTGACACAGCACCATTCATAATTACGCTTTGCTTGCAGCTATTGAGTGAGTTGTTTGTTCATCTTAGTAGTTTTATCTAGCCCACATTTCTCCAATTTGGTCATGGAAGGTCATGTGGGACCTTGTCAAAAGCCTTGCTGAAGCCCAGATATACTATATCCACTGTGTTCCCTTTCATCCATCCAACTAGTTATCTTGTTAAAAAAGGAGATCAAGTTTGTTTGGCATTGTGACAGGGTTCTGCTTGAGCCACTGACTTACCAGATGGCTGGTGGTCAGTCTGAGCCTGGGGAGAAGGAAAGGCATGCAGCCTCACTTGAGGAAACACATGCCCAGCTGTTCTGGGTCAACCTAGACCCAGGCTGCAGTCTAACCAGCTGGCACCTGCTGGCCAGGGAAGCACACTAATTGGCCTGAAGCCTGGAAGAGCAGGGTAAAAGATGGGCCAAAGAAAGAAGAGGGGAAACACGCTGGGACTCAAGGAAAGAGCTCTTCCCCCCCCCTCCACCATGGGAGAGAACCTTTCTGATGCAGACACTGCCAGACCACAGCCCACACCAGAACCCTCATGCAGAGCAGCTCAGGTCAGGTGGGGAGGCGGGGAGGAGGGAGGGAGCACATGATATGGCAAAGCTCAGCAGGGAATGGCCAGAAGGGTTGTACAGAGACAGCTGGACAATACTGTGTGACTGGCAAGGAAGACTGCAAGCCAAGAGCACCCTAGAGAGCAGTGAGGCAGAGTGTGGGGGCCCCCACTGAGCCCCCTTCAGGCCAACCCAAATGGTGCAGCACCCTGCAAGGGATGCAGACAAAGGCGGGCCTGCAAACAAAGTGCAGTCTTCCAGAAGGTGCAGAAATCCTGGACAAGGACAGTTGGAAGGGGTACCCCAAGACAACCTGGACTAAGTTCACTACCCCAGTAAGGGGGGCTTAGCCATCGCTGAGGTATCAGTGTCCTGCCCAGCCAACTAGCCTGAGCAATTTAAGTTCAGTCACTTTTTTTCCTGTTGTAATACTTTGAAGCTAAGGCACAGGCACTGTCCTGAACAAACTCAAATTGCAGGTAGCACCTTCAAGAAGAACAACGATGCCATCAAGATCCAAAAACAGCAACACCTAAGCAGAAAGGGATAGGGTGTAGGGAAGGAGGAGCCCCACAGAAGACCAATGCAGCCTTGACCACACTAAGACCACTGAGTGACCATAGGTACTACCTCCCTGTAAGTAACTATTCATCTTATAGAAACAAGGTTTGGCAGGAGAAAGGAGGGAGGTGCTTTGCGACCAGGTGAACAGGGAATGCACACTGCCCATTGGCAGCTAATCTGAGCGTGTACCTGTCACAGGTATAATTTGTTCATAGAAAATTCATGCTGGCTGTCCATGATCAGCCTTTCCCCCTCCCAGATGCTTCCAAACAGACTTCCATATGATATGCTCCATTAACTTCCCTGGTGTTGAGGTGATTTACTGGTCTATAGTTCCCCACGTTCTCCTTTTTGCCTTTTTTTAAAGAGGGGCACTATAATGGCCTTTTCCCAGTCCTCTAGAAGTTCACAAATATTACATCTCTTGAGATCTCATCTGCCAGTTCCTTCAATATCCTGGAATGATATTCATCAGGCCCTCCTGACTTGAAATAGTTCAGACCTATCAAAATAGTTCAGACCTCTTTCATTTATTATCCCTTCCCTCAGCTTGTCCCCTTCCTTATCTTAATAATCCTTATTTGGATGCACATTCACAGGAGCACCACTTGGACATATAACATATCTGAATCTTCCACACTCATAACAGCATATAAAGGCATTGTTGTCCCTTTCATCTGGAGATGTGTGGGCTGCTGACCCTTCATATCCTCTATGATGTAGTTTGCAGGCCAGTGTTGATCTGCCATTGTACCACTGCACCATTTCTAATGTGATCTAGCATCTTTCTGTGACCACGCCCACATTGACTGGCTTGAGCAAGTAACCCCATAAGTCTATCCTGCTTTGCTCTGCTGTGTTCAAGCATGTGTATTGTCTTCTCCATGCCTATTCATGAAGTCATTTTATTGTGAGTATTTCCTCAATGGAGAAATAAGAATGGTGACAGGGGGTGGTCATTCCCTGCTGTGACCAGACAGGGCCCACAGTGGCTCTCACAGTGGGCTTGTCTTGCAAAGGACAGAGTAGTACCACCAGGAGAACAGACAAATATCCTCTGTGACTAGTATCCTCCGTGGAGCATGTGCTCCCCACCTTGCCCAGTGCCCAATCAGACTGCAGAAACATCCTGCCCAGAAGCCACCTACCTAAAAATGAATGCTGAGGAGGGTATGTACTGGATTGTGACCTGTATATAGCTGCCTCTGGCCAGCCTTCTGAGCTACAATGTAAATCCCCATTGCCTAGCAACTGTTGTCTAGCTGCTTCCCAGACTGAGCTCTGCAGAAACAGCTGGCTGGGGGAGGGGCTCACATGTCTGCACCCAGAAAAATTAAATACAGGTTTTTGTTTGCCTCTCCATGAGAAGGGCATCTACATGACCAGTCTGTAGGAGCTGGTAACCTCTCCAGTGCAGGATTGTAGTTGGGGTGTGGCTGAGGATCAGAGATCCTTACTAGGTCTCAGGGAGTGGTGGACCGGAGGGGAAACACCTGCTGTATCATGCCCTCTGCATTTCCGCTTGTCTGTGTCCGTGCTGCCTACGTCAGCCAAAGCCCAGTCTATGGCATGCTACTCCATGCCCCTCTTCCCAGAGAGGTGGTCCAGTGGCTACATGGAGAGATGATAGAAGGGGTCAGAATGTGGATATTTTGAGCTCAAGTTGTAATTGATCTTTATAAAGTCTAAAGCTACAGACTCTGGAGAGCAGGGGTGCTCAAGCTCCAAGCTGTGGGCCAAATCTGGCCCACAGAGCCATGGCATCCAGCTTACGGGGCTCCCCATGAGTCAGGAAATTTGGCAACAGGGGAACAGTACCAATTAATACCACTTTCCCCCCCCCCCCAATTCCCAAGACCCATGCAAGGGTTGGAACCAGGCCACACCCACTCTCCCTGCATAGCCAGATTCACGCTGGGCCATGCCCCTTCCCCCCCAAGGGGTTAGGTCATGCACCCTCCCTCCCACACCCCTTCCCTTCCCACTGCATGGTGGGCCATGCCCCCTTCTTCCTCCCCTGCAGGGCCAGGTTGGGGCTAAGCCAGGCCTCCTTTCCCTATGTGCCTGGACTGGCCAAGTTGCCTCCTGCCTCCTCTACATGGCTAGATAGAGCCTCACCATGCCCACCCTGGGCACTGGGTTGGGATCACTGGCTGGATCTGAGCCATAGGCACCACCCATCCAGCCCACCAGGCAGAAACGTTAAGCACCACTGCTGTAGAGGGATTGCAAAGTTAGAAGATATGGGAGTGAAAATGTACTTCTTTCATCTAGAAAGTTGAGATTTATGGTCTAAAAATTAAAGAAGTATTTTGCAGCCTTTTCAAACATGAGAATTACAACAACAAAAAAATCATTTAAGGCTTTTGTTTGCTATGCCAAAAATATTTCTGTCTGCTCAACAGCTGGGCATTGTAGAAATGCTCACATAGTGTCATGTCTCTTCTTCTACCTTTGCAACTCTTGCTTGGACCACTCAGCCCACAGGAATTTCTACAGGTACATCCTCTTGCTAGTTCCAGCAAGAAGGGCACAAACTCTAATTCAGTCCTGGGTCCCACTCAATCAGCACTATTTAGTGGGGGAAATTTGTATTTTCTGACCCAAAGCCCTGCTGCAGGAATGCTTTCCCTATGGCCAAAACTGTTCTCATTTTTCCTCCATCCAGCATGTGAGTTAGGATGGAAATCTTTAACCTGATTGGTCCATTTTACAAGTTAAGTGAGTCGCAACAGATGGAGAGCTATTTTAGAGTGCACAATTACTAATGAGAGCAGGCAGAGCTTCTCTCACACAAGCTTTAAATTAAATCCAAAGGAGCTTTGTAGATAATTCTGAAAGAACTTCTTCCAGCCAAAAATTCTAAATCAACTTAAAAGAAATGCTAGGTACAACCAGAGCTAAAACAAAAATCATGACTTCTTCCACAACTTCCTATAAAAAAACACAACAACAACAACAACATTTTCTGGCCATGGTTCCCTCTTAGTTATGGGAAGGTGCTGATGCCTAGGAAAAGCCATGTCAGGCTGGCAGGCTCATTACAATACGCTTTACTTACATTTCCCTTTGGGATTCATTAACTTAATCTTGCTGAACACATCTGTATCTCTCTCAGGGCTGGGCTCCCTAGCAATAACTGCAATGAATGCAAGTTAGCAACTGTAGTCATTTCTCTGATTGTGGAGAAAGGGTTAACCCACTTTTTGCCAACAATGGAGCAATTATACACTTTTTCCCCACCACCTTTAAGTTTCTCTGCACCTTTCCATAAAGAAAACACTCGCCAGGAGTTTTCCTCCATGCTCCCTTACATTTTAACCTGACAGACTGACATCTATAAGCCCAGGAAAAAATTTCAGTCCCTACTCCTCTTAGGCTATTTGGGGGAAAGGTGTCAGGTTGAGGACCATGAGCCAAATTCAGTAATGATGTAAGTGGTCGGGTAGGTTTAATAATGGGTTCATGTAATGTAACTTGCCTCAATTAGTAATTCACTTGCTGTGTGAAATACACGTAATTTACAGCAGTTGGATATTCTGTTGGGAGCAAATTCAGATGTGGCATAAATGAGTGCAATTCCCACAGAGATCCATGGAAATTAAACTTGTTTATAAGAGACATTAATTTGTCCCTGTGAAAACAGGGGTGGGTGCACGTGAAAAATCAGCATGATTGCAAAAAAGAGCTGCTTTGTATCCTTCATGAACCTCTTAGTTGGTTTGATAACTATAGACCCAAATTCAGCAAAGTCCTTGCTGAGTCAAGACCTTAAGCAGCATCAAGCAGAAGGTCAATTAAAGTTGAAAAGTCACTGGAAATTTTGCATGAGGTGTTCCTCCAAAATATTAACAGAAAATCTGAAAGTTGTCCATAAAGATTTCTGACTTTAAAGAGCCATTCCAGAGATGCAGGATCTGTCCTGATCATAAACTTTATTTTTCATACTTAACCACTGCCAGGAATTTCTAGTGGGTGGTACAATATTTCTTTCCAGAGAATTAAGATTCATGGTATAATTAACTACCACAATCTGTTTAGACCTTTGTGTTTGTGTGTTAGTACTCTCTCCAATCTGTGGCTTGTAGCAACAAGTTCCCTGCCAGACCTCCCAACTTTGTTTACAGTTGGATGTAGTTAAAACTAGGGACCTACTTAACTCACAGTGAGACAAAGCCATTTTCATGACTTTGTCCTGGCACAAAGGCCATTTTGCAGGCATTTTGTGGCAGCCCCTCCACTTGGTACCGACTGGCAGAGATGCCTGAGGGGGGAAGGAGAGAGAAGGCGGGGGCCATCATCTTGACTACTGGGTGCCCTTTGTCTAGCCCCGTCCCTCAGTACTGATTGGCAGAGAGGCCAGGAGGGGCATCTTGTCTGCTGCCCCCTTTGTGCCCCCCTGCCAGCTGGCACCTTCCCTTCCTGGGCAGGCTGTGAGGCCTGCCTGGGAAGGGGAGACTTAATAAAAGCTTATTTTTATTGAGGGTTTGTTTTTTTTTTCCCCACAGGTTTTGTAGGCAACCCTGGATTTTGTGGGCAACTCCAGATTTCATGGTGTCTGTGAAATCTGCAAAACCGCAGTTTTGTAGGCCCCTAGTTAAAACTGGTACTGACAGGGCCAGCAAAGAATGATGTTGCCTACAGTTCTTGCTCAGTACTGTTGTTGCTAACTAGCTAACAAAATTTGGGAGCACTAGTGCCTGTATTCAGTATGAACGAGGTTTTGGAACAGGAGCTCACTACAACAGAAGCAATCATGAGAGCTTTTTTTCAACTCTGTTGACCAATTAAATGGGTTTCCTTTCTTGTCCAAACTAAGCAGTGGCTTCACAAGATTGACAAAAATCTCATTTAGACCAGTATGACCCAAGCAAGATGCACATCATTCAAAAGATTATCTAAGGTTTATTGCAGATGGTCCAATGAAAGAGATCACCCACACAAAGCCTTGCCTGCTACAAACAGACCTGTAGTACTAGGAGCAGAGTCTCTGAGGATTGCTGAGTGGTTTAGTGACTGGCAAATTCAGTACAAATTCAGTTTTCTTTTTATCAGTTGGATTTCACCTTCACTGATGATGTACCTCAGATAAATTACCTTTTTTTGAAACAACACAATTCTTAGGGTTCACTTTCAGACTGGGAATTTTAAGCTTATCCCAGACTATTTTTAAGTGTATCAATTCTTGTTCAAGAGTTTTAGCACATAGCAGGCTATCACCTGGGTAAACAGGCTTAAAGAGGCATACCATGTAATACGCACTTGCATTGGCAGATCTAGGATTTTGTAGGTGGCATGGTACATCGTCACATAACACAATGTATTTTCTCCATATAAAAAGAAACTGGAAGCTTTAGTCATTTGTGAGGGGCCTAGGTGTGGGCTATGTTATTCTGTTAAAAATCTAAGCAAAAGCAAATATAACTGAGTTTGGGGGATAAGTGTATCTGACCAGCAGCTCCAAAGTGGGGCAGGCATCTGGTACCAGGGAAGCACCGCTGTTACCACCCAGCCTGGCCATGGACAGAACTGCTTCCTGCATTGGAAAACCTGGATCTCCCAAACACTCTACTGTGGCCCCAAAGTGTCCATCGCTGCCTTTTAGACATGTCCATGCTACCTCAAATGCACCCTGACTCCTGACCATCCCTTGTTGTGCCACGTATCCCCCATGCTCAGCCCCACTCCATCATGTTGCAATCCCCATCAGACCCCACCATCTCCTTCATGCCCCACTGAGCCCTCCCCTCCTGCTCTGAGCACCCACCCACACCTTCACAGCCTCTAGACCCTTTTGATCTACAGTTCCTCTTGTTCTCTCTTGCCTGTGACCTTCCCATTCAGACTCTCACAGTCCCTGGGAGCCCCTTCCCCTTGGAACCCCTCCCAGATCATTCCCTCTGCCCCTCACCACAGGGCAGGGGAGACAGCGTTGTAATTGTCTCCCTTTGCACCTACTGCCTCTTTTTCCTACAGCAGGTTCAGAGCTAGCTCTACTGCCTTCTATTCAACATACAGAAACAAACAGTCGGGGCCAGAGGAGGACTTGCTTCAGACACTACCACTGTCCCTACCCATGGAGGTGAACCTGACTGGATCTGCCCATGTCTGGCTCTATGCCACCCTGGTTGCACCACTGGTTCAGCTGGCACCACCTGCTGCAACAAATAACCCATGAAAGTTCACTGCAGTAACTTACCTCTGCCTCATATTTGCAACTCCCTCCTGCCTCTGACCACTCTACCATTGCACAACTTGGCCTGCTTTCAGCCATATCTGTCCCTCCTTCTCTATCTCTGATTCATTGTTTGAAACCCCTGGGAACAAAACCACCTAGTATAAATTTCTAGGTAATAGCACACCTTTATTGGATATGCTGGGAGATGAGGAGAAAAACATTACCAGAAGTAGGTACAGACAGGATAATTGTAGAAAAAGGGATAGCTTGATTTGTGGAAGATCAAATGTTGTTAACACCCATGAAGTGAAAAGATTAGTAGAAATCAAATAGGCAATAATGAGCGATGAGGTCCATTGATTCCCTCCTTTTCACATGAACAGAAATGCAGTTGTTGCTTCCCTCTGGCTTCTTGTGGTACCCTCCCTTTTCTAACTTTCCTCCCATGCCTTATTAAATCTTACAGTACATACAGAAGCTGCCCCAGGATCCCAGAGTGAGCTTTCAGGTCACCTCATCCAGCTAGTATTTCCTGTGCCCAGATATCACCAGTCTTGCCCCTTAGGCACTAAAGTGTGACTCTCCTGGCTCTGTCAGTGCCTCAAGGCACAAGTCACTTTACGTGCTGTAATCATGGCCTCCTTTCACCCCCATAGCCACACCCATACCTAGCAGGTATTACTTGATATTGATTTGGAGGGGGCTCTGCAGCCCCAATTCAGCACTTGGCCCTCAGGCCTCAAACCCTTGTCTAGGCTTAAGCCTTTCTGGCCTTGGCCCTTTTAGTCTGGCTGTGCCCCTTGGCACTGAAGATTCATTTTTGAATAACCCTCTGCCAAATTGTACCCCCTTTTATTTTTCATTTCCTTGGTTAATAAACATACAAATCAGGCCCCTATGAAGAGAGGCTGAAGGGCCTGAATCTATTTAGCCTCCACAAGAGAAGGCTGAGAGGGGATCTGGTGGCTGTTCACAAACTCACCGGTGGGGGCGGAGCAGCGGAAATTGAGTGAGACTCTGTTCCCCTGGGCACCACCCGGGGTTACTAGGAATAACGGCCACAAATTTTTAGAAAGAAGGTTCAGGCTGGACATCAAGAGGCATTACTTCATGGTTAGGGCTGCCAGGCTCTGGAATGGGCTCCCAAGGGAGGTGGTGCTCTCTCCTACCTTGGGGGTCTTCAAGAGGAGGCTGGACAGATATTTGGCTGGGGTGTTATGACCCCAGCACTCATTCCTGCCTGGGGCAGGGGGTCGGACCTGATGATCTGTTTAGGTCCCTTCCGACCCTAAGCACTATGATACTAAGTAAGAAAATTGATCAAAGCTAAATGGGCAGAAACAATTGGTGACAGATAGGGGGGACAAGGCTGAACTCCTCAACGAGTTCTTTGCCTCAGTGTTCCTAAGTGAGGGGCACGACAAGTCTCTCACTGGGGTTGTAGAGAGGCAGCAGCAAGGTGCCAGACTTCCATACGTAGATCCTGAGGTGGTGCAGAGTCACTTGGAAGAACTGGATGCCTTTAAGTCGGCAGGCCCGGATGGGCTCCATCCGAGGGTGCTGAAGGCACTGGCCGACATCATTGCAGAGCCACTGGCGGGAATA
Organism: Alligator mississippiensis; assembly: GCF_030867095.1. Classification (NCBI taxonomy): domain Eukaryota; kingdom Metazoa; phylum Chordata; order Crocodylia; family Alligatoridae; genus Alligator; species Alligator mississippiensis. The sequence continues at coordinate 386,753,604 of NC_081824.1, forward strand.
TTCGAATGCTCGTGGCGCACAGGCCAAGTCCCGGAGGACTGGAAAAGGGCTAACGTGGTCCCCATTTTCAAAAAGGGGAGGAAGGAGGACCCGGGCAACTATAGGCCGGTCAGTCTCACCTCCATCCTTGGTAAAGTATTTGAAAAAATTATCAAGGCTCACATTTGTGAGAGCCCGGCAGGGCAAATTAGGCTGAGGGGAAACCAGCATGGGTTTGTGGCGGGCAGATCGTGCCTGACCAACCTAGTCTCTTTCTATGACCAGGTTACGAAACGCCTGGACACAGGAGGAGGGGTGGATGTCGTATACTTAGACTTCAGGAAGGCCTTCGATACGGTATCCCACCCCATACTGGTGAACAAGTTAAGAGGCTGTGATGTGGATGACTGCACAGTCCGGTAGGTGGCGAATTGGCTAGAGGGTCGCACCCAAAGAGTCGTGGTAGATGGGTCGGTCTCGACCTGGAAGGGTGTGGGCAGTGGGGTCCCGCAGGGTTCGGTCCTTGGACCGATACTCTTTAATGTCTTCATCAGCGACTTGGACATGGGAGTGAAATGTACTCTGTCCAAGTTTGCAGATGACACAAAGCTATGGGGAGAAGTGGACATGCCGGAGGGCAGGGAACAGCTGCAGGCAGACCTGGATAGGTTGCACAAGTGGGCAGAAAACAACAGGATGCAGTTCAACAAGGAGAAATGCAAAGTGCTGCACCTAGGGAGGAAAAATGTCCAGCACACCTACAGCCTAGGGAATGACCTGCTGGGTGGCACAGAGGTGGAAAGGGATCTTGGAGTCCTAGTGGACTCCAAGATGAACATGAGCCGGCAGTGTGACAAAGCCATCAGAAAAGCCAATGGCACTTTATCGTGCATCAGCAGATGTATGACAAATAGCTCCAGGGAGGTGATACTTCCCCTCTATAGGGCGTTGGTCAGATCACAGTTGGAGTACTGCGTGCAATTCTGGGCACCACACTTCAAGAAGGATGCGGATAACCTGGAGAGGGTACAGCGAAGGGCAACTCGTATGGTCAAGGGCCTGCAGACCAAGCCCTACGAGGAAAGACTAGAGAAACTGGACCTTTTCAGCCTCCGCAAGAGAAGGTTGAGAGGCGACCTTGTGGCTGCCTATAAGTTCATCACGGGGGCATAGAAGGGAATTGGTGAGGATTTATTCACCAAGGCGCCCCCGGGGGTTACAAGAAACAATGGCCACAAGCTAGCAGAGAGCAGATTTAGACTGGACATTAGGAAGAACTTCTTCACAGTTCGAGTGGCCAAGGTCTGGAACGGGCTCCCAAGGGAGGTGGTGCTCTCCCCTACCCTGGGGGTCTTCAAGAGGAGGTTAGACGAGTATCTAGCTGGGGTCATCTAGACCCAGCACTCTTTCCTGCTTATGCAGGGGTTCGGACTTGATGTTCTATTGAGGTCCCTTCCAACCCTAACATCTATGAATCTATGAATCTATAATATTCAGGTAGACAGTTGCAAATCCAGCTGTCATTTTCATAGATGTTTGTGCCTGGAAGAAACCTTACAAGATCATTGGGTCCAGCCCCCAAATGAATTAGGAGCCCATGGCCTTAACCACTCAACCAACTTTTCACTACTTTAATAAAAAGAGGGGTCATTTGTAGTTGGACCAAGGACCTCTTGATTTGCCACCAAATGCTCTACCCCTGAGCTATACCCCCACATATAGCTTAAAATTAAAAATATCTCCCTTAAATTAGAGTCTATTAGTGCCTGGTATTTTCATTTCATGAATGAACATATAAACCGCAGTCAAGTCACCTATTTACCTTTTTGACTAGCTAAATAGATTAAGCTTTTTAACTGGCTCATTCTAAGTCATTTCCTTCTATTCATGAATAATTTTTGTTGTACTTTCCTGCAACTCCTACAATATTTCAATGTCTCTTAAAATATAGATTTTGAAACTGGATGTAATATTCAGGTATTGATCTCACCAGTGCTGGATGCAAGGATAAAATCCTGCTTATATGTTCAAAGATCATGTTAGCCTTTTTTTAACACATCATCATACTTAGAGCTTATACAGAGTTGTTTGTCCACTATAACCCCTTAGACCAGTGGTCTCCAACCTTTTTATGGTGAAGATCACTTTTTGGAAGTAAAGGGCACCCCAGGACCTACTACGACCCCCCTGACCCACCCCACCCCGCCCCCCACACCTCTGGTCCACAGTGTGTCCCAGACCCAGCCATGCCCACCTGGTGGTCAGAGGAACATGGTGTCAGGCCCTGGCCAACCTGGTCTGGGACTCTCTGCAGCCCAGGGGTGCATGGGGGGGGCAGTCTTGCCACTGGGCACAACCCAGCAGAGGCCCCAGGGGTCCTGCAGGGACCCATGCCCCCCCACCTGTACTCTGGAGGCCACAGGGGCCCATGCTTCCCCCCACCTGTGCTCCAGGGGCCCTAGAGACCCATGCCCCCCTACACCTGTACTCCAAGAGGAGACTGCTGCTGCTGTGGGCTGCCCACTGTGCCCAGAGCACAGGTGGGGGGGACATGAGCCCCTGAGGTCTCCACCAGGCTACACCTGGTGCTGGGAGCCCCCCCGCATGTGCCCTTGGGCTACAGAGACTTCCAAACCCAGCCAGGCCAGGGCCAGATGCCACGTTCCTCTGGCTGCCAGGCAGGTGCTGCTCAGCACAGTGCAGCAGTGGCACAAAAGTGGGGTTGGGCCCCAGCCTGGCCATGTCTGGAAAGATCTGGTTATCCAGGGGCACATGGGGGGCTCTCGCCGCTGAACACAGCCTGGTGGAGGCCCCAGGGGCCCTTGCCTCCCCACCTATGCTCAGGATGAGGTGGCTGCTGCTGCAGGCTGACTGCTGAGCCCCAACTTGAGTCCCTGCTTTGTTGAGATGCACCTGCACATGGCCAGCTGCAGCGGGATTTGAGGTGCAGCAGCAGCTGTCTCTGCTGTCTCCACCCCCACAGAGATGGGGGGCAGCCCCCCCCTGCACCCCTGGAGGAGCCCCCCAGGCTCCAATCTTCCCACTACCCAGCCAAGCTGGGGACCTAATTACCTCTCCCTGCTCCTGGCTGGGCTGCATAGTCAGGGACTTACTGCAGGGGCCTCAATCTGATCCCCACTCCTTCCTTCCCTCACAGATTGACCTGCTGGGGCTGGAGGCAGTGGGTGTGCACATGCACAGCTATCCCCTCAGCCCAGGATCCACCTAAAGAGGCTCCGGGATCTACTTGTCGATTGGGATCCCTAGGCTCGTGACCACTGCCTTAGACCTTCTGTTTTATGTCTTAAAGTCTTAAATATTAAGTCTTAAGGTTTAGGTCTTTCATTCTGTACATATGACCCATATCTCTGGGTGCATCTACATGTTCATTAATGCACCATAATTACAGCACAATAAGTTTAGTACCTGTAATAACGGGTACTAAATGCACCATAATTGGTGCTACTGTGCAGTAGCTCCAGCACACATTTTTTAGGGGAAGCCAATGTGCAGTAGCCTAATTCTAGTGCATTAGCACAGCTTTTGTTGTGATGTGCTAATACACAGTAGAATTAGTCAACTGCACATTTAGGGTCTCGTGTAAACATGCCCCCTTAGTCGTAGATACATATTTTTCCTTTATTAAATTAGAATGAATTAAAATGCACTTTGACTGAGCTCATTCTGCATGGCACATTATTTACCGCTTCTTACTTACCATTCCACCAATCTTTGTGTTATCAGCAAGCTCTGACAGCAGTTATTTTAATATTTACTTTCAGGTCATTATTAACACTGAATTGGACCTAATACCAAAGCCACAAAACTCCATTGGAAACACCCCCATTCTGTATAATTGCCCATTGACAGCTGATTTTTGAGATATGTCAGTAAGCTAGTTCTCAATCTATATTAAGTGTGTGTTACTGAAATATGGCATGGTATTTCTTTAATCAGAATGTTGTGCTGTATTGTGCTACATTATTTTAAAAAAGCATAGCCATATTACACCTACACTGTTACCTTTACCAAACTTATAACAATCTCCCCAAAGAATGAAACCAGGTTTTTGTGACCTGTTATTCATAAACCCATTTTGACTGACATTAATTGTGTTCATTTAATTCTTTATCTATGGAATTTAATTAATCTTTTCTATTTTACCTGGGACAATATCAAATAACCAGCCTTATAATTACCCAGGTAATTTCAGTTGTTATTTTTAAATACGGGCACGACATTAGCATTCGTTCAGCCTTTTAGAATTTCTGTGATACTTTGAAATTTATTAAAAATCAACATAAGGAATCCAGATCTCTTCATCCAACTCTTCTGGGACTCTTGATTACCACCTAAAGAGGCCTGTTGCCTTTAAAAAGTTTGTACCTATTCAACACTGTTAAATCCTCCTTAGTTGGTAATGAGTTGAAAAGTGAATCATCTTCCTGTGATATGAATGCATCATCCTGGTTTTTTTCAAATATAGAATAGAAATATTTATTGAACATTTTTGCCTTTTCTGTATGATTATTAACCATTTTATGATCTCTATTTAGCAATGTCTCTATACTATTGCTAGGATTTCTTTTGTTCCAATTTACTCCTTATTGTCCTTACTCATTATTGTCTGCTGACTATTTATTTTTACTTATTTAAAAGTATCTCCTACACTGCTATATTTAGCTGCTTCTATAGGTTTCCTGTATTATATTTATTACTATTTGTCTTTTTCTCCATATGTTATGAGTTTCTTTATTTCTAATCACTTCCTCTGTTTTGCAGCTGAACAACAAGGAATTTCAAGCAAAATGTCCTTATTCCTGATTGTTCAATCATGACTTTTCAGTCATCTAAGAAGCTCTTAAACTATTTGCAAATTATGGTCATATTTTTATGCCAAAACTTTTCCTTCAAATAAATTTTACTACTAAATCTCAGCTTTGGGAAAGTGGACCTTCTGAAACACTTAGTATATATGTTACTGGCTGGAACTGTTTTACTACATTATGTTAAAGATGGGGAAAATGTAACTGTAACTGATCTTCTGGCACCATTCAAACCACCCTGTCCAATGCTCTACCCTTCACAATCAGGTTCAACATAGTTACCTCATACTCGATGAAATACCGCTTGTTATCATTTCTAATATTTAGAAACTCCAATGGTATTTTAATGCTGGTTGCACAAATTTATAGAAGTAGGGTTGGAAGGGACCTCATAGATCATCAAGTCCGACCCTCTGCCTTAGGCAGGAGAGAAAACCAGGCTCAAATGACCCCAGCCAAGTAGACAGCAAGCCTCCTCTTAAAGACCCCCAGGGTAGGAGCAATCACCACTTCCCTTTGACGTTGGTTCCAGATCCTAGCTGCCCTGACTGTGAAGTAGTACCTTCAGATGTCTAGTCTAAACCTACTCTCTAACAATTCATGGCTGTTATTGCTTGTTACCCTGGGGGGGCACTAGGGGGAACAGGGTCTCTCCCAAACCCTGCTGGTTCCCCCTGGTGAGTTTATAGACAGCCACCAGGTCCCCCCTCAGCCTTCTCTTGAGAAGGCTGAACAGGTTCAGGTCCCGTAGCCTCTCTTCATAGAGTCTGCCCTGCTGTCCCCAGATCATGCAGGTGGCCCTCCTCTGGACCCTCTCAATGCTGTCCACATCCCTCCTGAAGTGCAGCACCCAGAACTGAACACAGTACTCCAGCTGCGGCCTGGCCAGCATCTCATAAAGGGGAAGGATCACCTCCTTGGCCTTGCTTGAGATGCATCTGTGGATGTACAACAAGGTACAGTTAGCCCTACTGACCGTGACCTCACATTGGCGGCCCATGTTCATCTTGGAGTCAGTAATGAATCCAAGATCTCCTTCTGCCACCATGCTCTCAAGAAGGGAGTTTCCCAGCTTATAAGCATGTTGCTGGTTCCCACTTCAAGTGCAGCACCCTGCACTTGTCAGTATTGAAACCCATTCTATTTTTGTTAGCCCACCCCTATAACCTGTCCAGGTCCTGCTGTAATTTGTCTTTCCCTACTAGCATGCCCACCTCACCCCAAATCTTGGTATCATCAGCAAATTTGAACAGGCTGCTTTTTATCCCATCGTCCAAGTCACTAATAAAGAAATTGAACCGTGCGGGTCCAAGGACCGAGCCCTGGGGAACTCCACTGCCCACTTCCCTCCAGGTTGAAAAAGACCCATCCACCACTACCCTCTGAGTATGACCCTTCAGCCAATTTGCAATCCATCTGGCTGTGTAGGCATCAATGCCACAGTCACCTAGTTTTTTTATGAGAATGGGGTGGGAGACAGTGTCAAAGGCCTTGCTGAAGTCCAGAAAGACTACATCCACCACAACACCTGCGTCCAATGCTTTTGTGACCTGATCGTAGAAGGCAATCAGGTTGGTCTGGCAGGACCTGCCCCTAATGAAACAGTGCTGGTTGCCCTTGAGCATTATCTCTGCTGCTGGCCCATCACAGATGTGCTCCTTGATGACCTTCTCAAAGAGTTTCCCCAGGATTGAAGTAAGACTAATGGGCCTATAGTTGCCTGGGTCCTCCCTCTTCCCTTTTTTGAAGATGGGGACCACATTGGCTTTCTTTCAGTCATCTGGCACCTGGCCCGAACACAAGTGCTCGTAAGGCCATGCTAGGGGCCCCGTAATAAACCCCTGCCAATTCCCTCAACACCCTGGGGTGGAGAGCATCTGGACCTGCTGCTTTGAACATGTCCAGCCCCTCCAGAAGCACTCTAACCCGGTCCTCCCCAACCTTAGGCCTGGCAGCGTTTCTCCCAAGTCCGTCTGGAATCCTGGTCGGGGAGTCCCAGTCCCTGCACAGGAAAATAGAGGCAAAGAATTTGTTAAAGAGGTCTGCTTTCTCCTCTTGTGCAACCACCAAATTGCCAAGTATATCCTGCAGGGGCCCCACATTACCCGGTGCCTTCTTCATTCTCCCTGTATATTTAAAAAAAAGACTTTTTATTATCTTTGATCCTTGACGCTAGCCCTAGTTCTGTATCTGCCTTAGTTTTTCTAACAGCCCCCCTAAAGACACGAGCAGTGGAGGTATACTCCTCTTTGGTAAAAGCCCATCCCTTCCACCAGGTGTATGCCTCCTTTTTGGTAATCAGGCATTCACGAATGTCCTTGGTGAGCCAGGGGGGCTTTTGGGAACTCTTGCCCCCCTTGCTTCTTGTTGGGATTGTCACCCCTTGGGCTCTGAGTATCATCTCCTTAAGAAATGACGACTCATCTTGGCCACTTAGTTCCCCTACTCTCAAGGACCCCAGCGCCTCTCCCACTAATCTCCTCAACTCGTTGAAGTTGGCCCTCTTAAAGTCCAGGGCTACTGCCTTGCTGCAGGCCCTTGGCACCCTGTACTGGATGGTGAATGCATTAAAATTCCAGTTTGTCTCCCAAAATGAAGTCTTCCAAACTACCATTTTTCTTTTCACATATTAAGAGATGTTTAAAAGAGTACATGAAGCTGTTCTTAAATAGTTCTCTGGCTTCATTTCTCTGTTTTCTGTGTGATTTGAAGGTCTGTAACAGACCTTTGCAGACTGTTCCAAATGGGCTTTGTTTGTCATGTTAATTTTTATGCATTAAAGATCCTGTAGTTCTACATTAACAATAAGTTAAAAACATATAATGGTATGTTTAATCTGACTCTCTCCTTTTCACCTACTCTGTTCTTCCCAAACAGGATTTTAACAGTACAGTGATGTGAACTATCCTACCAGGTCTCAGTAATGCCGACTAAATCAAATTTCTTCTCATTAGTAAGAATTGTTACATTTCAGCCTCCAACCTCAGTCTGCAGCCTCTCCAGCTGACCATTTAGTCTGGGTGCAGATGGCTAAAAATCTCTATTGGGGCCTAGGCACCCACCAATTCCCTTCTACTGGAGTAGCCAGCTAGAGTCAGCTGACAACTTACTCCTTCCTACATAAACACCTGACTCAGAACAGGAAGATCTGAGCAACAGGACTCAACCCCTATCCAGACCACCTCACTGTTCCTTGCAGCTTGTGCCTCTGCCTGTTCTCTGTTGAACCTCTTGGCTTCTTGACTCAGTTTGTTCCCCAACTCCATGTTCTGCCTGATCCTTTGATTTCTTGACTCAGCTTACCCCTACAGCCTACTCTCTGTTTCATGGATTCTTGACTCAGCTTACCCTCTGACTCCATACTTGCCCTGGGCCTTCATTTTCCAGACTCATCTTACCTTCAGTCCCAGTCTGAATTCTTGCATCCTGGCTCCTAAACCCCTCCTGTTCCTGGAATCCGCTCTGTTTAATACCAGTCTCTCAAACCCTGAATTAACCCTGGAGCTGGCCACCCTGATCTGGCATGACAAGAAGTTCCAGTTCCTCCTTGTTAAACTCTGGCACTAATACATAAATGACTGAAAATTTCTTCACTTTATATCCTCTGTCACACCAGTTTAATTTTTTTACAACACACTGGGCACATCTACACAAGATGCTTTACTATACAGTAGACCAATTTAGAGTACAGTAAGTGTCACTGTCTACAAGTGCAGGGGTGGGGATGTGGCCTGCTGTGGGGGAAGGAGGGGAGGAGGGCTCTGTTGTGTGGGGAGGAAAAAGGGACAGAGGTCTATGTTGGTGGGGGGAATTAAGTGCTTCTCTGAGAAATGTCCACAGTGAGCATGGTGCTGAGGTCCGGGGTCAGACTTCCAGGTGACTACAGCAGGGAGTTCAAAAGTAGGTGATGCCTGGGCTGTCACTGTCAGGTATGCAGCTCACCCAGGGCCTCAGTTGGGGAGGACCATCACTGTTGCTGCCACTAGCTAGCATTCCCAGTGCCAAGTGCCCTTTGCCTGCTGCACATCCTCTTCCCAGGTCTCATGGAAAAGCTTTCCCTGGGCCTCACAGATGTTATGTAGCACACAGGTTACAATAATGACATGGGAATGTTGGCCTCTGCAACCTTAAGATGGGCAAGGAGAGTGTACTAGTGTCCCTTCAAGAGACCAAAAGCACACTCCACCTGTGTGGGTCCAGCCCAGGCACTAGTTGAAGTGTGCCTGGCAGGAGTCCAGCTGACTGGTGTAGGGCCACTTGAGCCTGGGGAGGAGCAGGTAGGTGGGATCACCGATGAGGTGGACCAGACCTGCCACTGTGCCCAGCTGGAAGTCCAGCACCCATGGCTTGAAGTGCCTGCTCTCCACCAGGGCTGGCAGGGCCAAGCTGCGGAAGATGTAAGCATCGTGGGTGTCGCCCACCCAGCCGGGGCTCACATTGATGAAGGTACTATGGTAGCTGATGATAGCCTGGAACTCAGAGTGAAAGCCACACTGGCTGTACTGGGGTGGTCACCACGGGGTGGGCAGGTGACAGGAATGTGGGACCCATCCAGGGCCCCAACGTACCGGAGGAAGCGCAGGGTGCAGAACCCCACCACTATCTCTTGGGGGTCATGCACCCGGAGCACAGTGTGCCCCAGCATGTCCTGGAGGGTGACACAGACCTCGAGGATGGCTTCCATGATCACAGTCTGCATTTTGCTGACAGAGGCAGTGGTCTGCTGGGGAGAGACGGCCTCCACCTCACTCCGCTGGTGCGGAGACTCTTCTCAGCCAGACTGGCTGATCTGCTCAACCAGGCTTTAAACTAAGCCCACCGGGGGTTGGGGGGAATTACTGCCACTGCAAGCCCAGTGGGCAACCTTTGTAAATCCAGCAGGCTAAGGTACTCAAAGGAATCCACCCCTACCTTAGCCCCAGAACAATCTGTGGGGAAAGCAAGGGCCCTTAATGAGATGCTTTCCTGCCTGTATACCAATGCCAGGAACTTGGGGAATAAACTGGAGGAAGTGCTTCTTCTGCTAAACAAGAATGACTATGACACTATAGAGATAACAGAGACCTGGTGGGACTCCACCTATGACTGGGCCACAGGTGTAGATGGCTATACCCTATGCAGGCATGATTGTGCAGATAAAAAGGGTGGAGGTGTAGCTCTCTATGTCAAGGACAGCTACACATCCCTGCAAATTGACATTGGCACCCAGGAAGGGTGACTGGAGTCTCTCTGGGTTAAAATACACAGGGAATGTGGCACAGGGGGCATCATGGTAGGAGTCTACTACAGACCAGAAACAAGAGCTGGACCAGGAATTTGCCAGGGAACTGGCTGAGGCTGCACGCTCTCAGTGCATGGTTATCATGGGAGACTTTAACTACCCTGACATCTCATGGAAAGAGCACTCAGCCAAAATTGATCGGTCACAAAGCTTCCTCATGTGCATGGATGAGCTCTACCTGACCCAAGAAGTCAATGGACCAATGAGAGGTAAAGCATTGCTGGACCTGATACTGGCCAAGGGGATGACCTAGTCAGTGACCTAAGAATCAGTGGAAAGCTGAGTGATAGTGGCACGAGCTGATCGCCTTTACTATCCATCGTAAAGCTGGCAAGTTAGTCAGCAATACAGAAGTCCTCAAATTCAGGAAATCCAATTTTGACAAGCTCAGGAGACTCGTTGCTGAGGCCCTAAGGGACCACGACTTGACAGGAAGAGGAATGGTTGCTTCTCAAGGAAGCCATCCTGACAGCACAAGGGATGGCCATCCCATCTTGGAGAAAGAGTAGCAAAAGGTCGCAGCAACCTCCTTGGCTCAGCAGAGAACTTGAGGATCTCCTACGCCTCAAAAGAGAGACTTATAAAGGATGGAAGGCTGGAATTACCACCAAGGAGGAGTACTCAGCACTGGTCTGTACCTGGAGGGAGCAGATGAGGAAAGCCACAGCTGCAGCTGAGCTCCATCTGGCTTCACATATCAAGGATAACAAAAAGTCGCTTTTCAGAAAAGAAGCAAGGGTAACATCGGGCCCCCGCTGAACCAAATGGGACAGCTGATAACCGACACCCAGAAAAAAGGCCCAGCTAATGAATGGGTACTTTGCGTCAGTCTTTCACCAGTCCAATGGGACCGCCCCGCCTAGCAAGTTGCGGGACGGCTAAGGTGGGGGCGTATTTATACCCAGCATTGGTGTTGATCTTGTAAAGGATAACCTTGAGAGGCTGGACACCTTCAAGTCAGCTGTCCCTGACAGATTACACCCTAGAGTACTCAAGGAGTTGGCAGGTGTCATACCTTAACAAAACACATCTTAAAGAAGATGATTTAATATCCATTCTTTATGATGGGATATTTAAGAAAGGAATCTTTAATAAAGAATCTATTCTTTAGATAAAGTTCTTAAATTTCAGCAAAAGAAATTTAGGTTGGATATTAGAAAAATCCACCATAGGATGATTGATTAAGCATTGGAATAGGCTTTACAGAGAGGTTGTAGAATCTTCATCCTAAGAATTGTTTAAGAGCAGTTTATACAAGAAGGTGACTAGGATGGTTTAATCAGGGATGACCCTGCTCTGAGCAGGGGGTTAGGCTAGATGACCATCTGAGGTCCCTTTCAGGCCTATTTTTCTATGGTCCTATGGGATAGCTAGAAGCATAGCAAAGTTTTGATATCAGCAAGAGAGTAAAAAGAAGATTTTTTGAAAGAGACAAGTATGAGCAGAGATAACAGAAGCATATATAAAATAATGGGGAGAAAGTTCCTCTAAGAATTGCCCCAAAAAGAAAGAACATTATTAATCCAAGACAAGGTATAACAGGGGGCCTTCTCGGGGCCAATTTTCCTGTGGCCCACCCACCTGTTTCTGAGCTAACCGCCCGCCTTCTCACCCACCACACCTTGATGATAATTAATTAATTGATGTTAATTAAGCAGGAGGCTGCCCATTTCTTGCCTCGATGCCAGGGGCCACTATCTGCGGCTCCATTCCTACCCTACACCACAGCCCAAGCCTTGCAGATGGCATCCAGATGTTATCAATATCACCGGTCCCACACTGGGCCCCAGAATCCTGCTCTTTGAACCTCACCTGGATCCCTCCATTCAGGCAGCCTATTCTGCCTTCATTCCAAGCTACATAGCTCCCTAAGCTGCTTCCCCCTTATGGATGTGGTCCCCCCAGGACCTTTGGCTCTACTGGCCCTGGCCCACCTCCAGGCCAGTCGGAATCCCAGGCCCTCAGCTCTGGGCATCCCTCGCAGTGGGCCCCTGGCCCTTTGACACTTCTGGTCCTGGCCCCAACATAGACCAGTTGGGGGATGTCAAGACAGGTTTGAGTCTATGGCCCCACCCTCTTGCTAGGGTCCACCTTGCAGACCCTACAAGGGGGTAACCCACCTGGTTGTGGGAACTGGGGTTAAGGTGCCCCAACCCACCTTTCACTGGGGTGGTAACTGGCCTGGCATTTCCTGGGGGCTTCCACGCCACTGAAAGCCCCATCAGGCCACCCACTCCCAGCAGGGTGCAGTTTTAGGTTATGCCTAGGACCAGGAGGCTCCTGACCATCCCCTACAGCTCCTCCCTTATCTCCACATGATACCAGCAGCCCTGCAGCCAGGCAATGTTGTTGCCTGGCCTTCCAACAGCAAAATGCCCTGTTTATATGGGCAGCCCTGACTCCAAAATGGCTGCCCTAATTAGGCACCTGCTGGCTGCTGTCTTCAGGCCCTTAAAGTGGCAGGCACAAACAGTGCCCTGCCACACAAGGTAAAATGGTTTTTGAACTAGAGTTTGGAAATACTCTGAAATAAGATGATACATAAGAATATTGTTATTTATTATTAACATTAAGGAGGCCACGACAAAATACAATTATTTCATGTTGTATGAGACACTCAACCAGCACCAGTTAATAGTTTTTAAACAACACATCTTACCATCTAAATATGAGAATTGGTTGAAAGTTAAATGTTCTGTATTAACAGATAAATTTTCATGGGATTTTTTGGCAGAAACATCAAAATTAAACATTTCATTTGGGGTTAGGTTTATAGATTCATAGATTCTAGGGTCGGAAGTGACCTCAATAGATCATCGAGTCCGACCCCCTGCATAGGCAGGAAAGAGTGCTGGGTCTAGATGACCCCAGCTAGATGCCTATCTAACCTCCTCTTGAAGACCCCCAGGGTAGGAGAGAGCAGCACCTCCCTTGGGAGCCCATTCCAGACCTTGGCCACTCTAATTGTGAAGAAGTTCTTCCTAATGTCTAGTCTAAATCTGCTCTCTGCTAGCTTGTGGCCATTATTTCTTGTAACCCCCGGGGGCGCCTTGGTGAATAAAACCTCACCAATTCCCTTCTGTGTCCCTGTGATGAACTTATAGGCAGCCACAAGGTCACCTCTCAACCTTCCCTTGCGGAGGCTGAAGAGGTCCAGGTGCCCCAGTCTCTCCTCATAGGGCTTGGCCTGCAAGCCCTTAGCCATACGAGTGGCCCTTCTCTGGACCCTCTCCAGGTTATCCACATCTCTCTTGAAGTGCGGCGCCCAAAATTGAACACAGTATTCCAACTGCGGTCTGACCAGCGCCCAATAGAGGGGAAGGTTAATAGGCCATAGTGTCACATGAAACTACCACAAGATCTTATCATGGCTCAGTCACAGAGAAACCTAAATGGAAGGAGAATAGTTCAGAATAGTACAGATCTTGAGAGATGTGGGTTCAGGTCCCTGCCACAGGCTTCCTGTATGGTTAGGCAAATCAGTTGGCCACTGTATTAGGGGTCTGATCCTGTAAGAAACCAGGAGATTTGCCCTGGGTATAAGAGGCTTGCAATGGGTCCGATGGGTTGCAAATTGACTGGAGGGCTGCACCCAGAGAGTGGTGGTGGACAGGTCATTTTTTACTTGGAGGGACATGGGCAGTGGAGTCCCCCAGGGCTCGGTCCTTGGGCCTGCTCTGTTTAACTTCTTCATCAGCAACTTGGACGAGGAGGTGAAAAGCACCCTGTTCAAATTTGCAGATGACACTAAGATGTGGGGAGAGGTGGGCACGCTAGAAGGGAGGGACAGGCTACAACTAGATCTGGACAGGTTACGGGGTGGGCAGATGAAAATAGGATGAGATTCAATACTGACAAGTGCAAGGTACTGCACCTAGGGAGGAAGAACCAGCAGCATACTTATAGGCTGGGGAACTCCCTTCTTGTCAGAACAGAGGCAGAAAAGGATCTTGGAGTCATTATTGATTCCAAGATGAACATGGGCAGCCAATGCAAGGACATGGTCAGTAAGGCTAACCGCATCTTGTCATGCATCCACAGATGCATCACGAGCAGATCCAAGGCGGTGATCTTCCCCCTCTATGTGACATTGGTCAGGCCACATTTGGAGTAATGCATCCAGTTCTGGGCGCCGCACTTGAGAAGGGATGTAGACAGCATTGAGAGGGTCCAAAGGAGGGCCACTCGCATGGTCAGGGGGCAGCAGGGCAGGCCCTACGAGGAGAGGCTACGGGACCTGAACCTGTTCAGCCTCCACAAGCGAAGGGTGAGAGAGGATCTAGTGGCCATCTATAAACTTACTGGGGGGACCAGCAGGGAACAGGAGAGTCCCTGTTCCCCTGAGCACTACCAGGAGTAACGAGAAATAACGGCCACAAGTTCACTGAGAGTAGGTTCAGGCTAGACATCAGGAAGCACTACTTCACAGTCAGGGCAGCTAGGATCTGGAACCAACTTCCAAGGGAAGTGGTGCTCACTCCTACCCTGGAGGTCTTCAAAAGGAGGCTAGACAATCACCTAGCCGGGGTCGTTTGACCCCAGCATTCTTTCCTGCCCATGGTGGGGGTTGGACTTGATGATCTGCTCAGGTTCCTTCCGACCCTACCAACTATGAAACTATGAAACAACTATGAAACTATGAAGTGACTCTCCACCAAGTCAGCGTCAACAGTTGGTGGGCTGGTGTCCATCTAAGAACCCATTTGAAGACTTGTCTTGATCCCTGTTCAGGAACACTGAGGCAATATACTCATTGAAAAGCTCAGCCTTGTCCCCCATGTCTGTCACTAATTGCTCCTGCTTATTTAGTAGGGCTCCTATGCTGCCCTGTGCCTTTCTTTTACTTCCTACATACCTAAAAATGACTTTTTGTTGTCTTTAATTTCTGTTGCCAGCCTCAGCTCCATGTTTGCTTTGGCCTTTCTAACTGCCTCCCTGCAAGTGCAGGCCAAGCAGGTATACTCCTCCTTGGTAGCTTCCCCTTGTTTCTACTGCCTATATGCCTCTTTTTTTTGCCTTTAGACTTTCCTGGATTTCTGTTTAGCCAAGGAGGTTTTTTGGCCCCTTTGCCCCCTTTCCCTCGCAATGGGATAGTCTCCCTCTGTGCCCGAAGGATCACTTCCTTTAGGAACAACCACCCTTCCTGGACTCTCATCTCACCAATACTCTTATCCTGCAGTGCATCATTGATTAAACTCCTGATCACCCTGAAGTTAGCCTTCCTAAAGTCAAGCACTTCCACCCTATGCCATATGGTGAATTCTGATATTTGATGGTCACTGTCCACAAGGTGACCACAGATCTGAAGCTCCCCTATGAGGTCATCCCCTGTAGCCAACACCAAGTCCAGTAAGGCATTCCACCTAGTGGGACTGTATACCTCCTGCTTTTGGGACCCAGCAGAACTCCTGAGGCTAAAAAGAAAGGCCTACAAAGGATGGAGGATGGGATTCACCTCCAAGGAGGAATATTCTGCACTGGTCCAGTCCTGCAGGGAGCAAACGAGGAAAGCCAAGGCTGCAACTGAACTCCAACTAGCTTCGAGCATCAAGGACAATATAAAGTCCTTTTTCAGATATGTGGGGAGCTGGAGGAAAAGCAAGGGCAACATTGGACCCCTGCTGAACCAGATGGGACAACTGACAACTGACGCCCAGGAAAAAGCCAACCTATTAAATGGGTACTTTGCGTCGGTCTTTCATCGGTCCCATGGGATGCCCGTGCCTGCTATGGAACAGGGAGGTCCAGGTGAGGGAGATCCCTTGCCGTTCATCAATGCTGACCTCATAAAGGAACACCTTGACAGGCTGGATACCTTCAAGTCAGCCGGCCCTGACAATCTACACCCCAGGGTACTCAAGGAGCTGGTGAGCATCGTAGTCCAGCTTCTGGCACATATCTTTGAGAACTCCTGGCGCTCTGGTGTAGTGCCTGAAGAGTGGAAGAAGGCCAACGTGGTGCCTATCTTCAAGAAAGGGAGGAAAGTGGATCCGGCTAACTATAGGCCCATCAGCCTGACTTCTATCTCAGGGAAGATCTTAGAAAAGTTTATTAAAGAGGCCATCCTTAATGGACTGGCTGATGCCAACATCCTGAGGGATAGCCAGGACGGGTTTGTAGTGGGTAGGTCTTGCTTGACCAATCTCATTTCCTTTTATGACCAGGTGACCTATCACCTGGACAAGGGAGAAGAGATTGATGTCATATATCTTGACTTCAAAAAAGCCTTCGATCTGGTATCCCATGATCACCTCTTGGCGAAACTGGCCAATTGTGGCCTTGGTTCCACCACGATCTGCTGGCTGGGAAATTGGCTCCCTGGTCAGACCCAGAGGGTGGTAATTGATGGAAATCAATCGTCATGGTGTCCTGTGACCAGTGGGGTCCCCCAGGGCTCTGTCCTTGGACCCATATTGTTCAACATCTTCATTAATGATGTGGACACTTGAGTTAGAAGTGGATTGGCCCAGTTCACCGATGACACCAAACTTTGGGGCAAAGCTTCAACACTTGAAGACAAGAGGACGATCCAGGCTGACCTGGACAGGCTCAGCAAATGGGCGGACGAGAACCTGATGGTGTTTAACACTGAAAAATGCAAGGTTCTCCACCTTGGGAGGAAAAACCTGCAGAATCCTTATAGGCTCGGTAGTGCTACGCTGGCTAGCACTACTGAAGAAAGAGACTTGGGGGTCATCATTGATGACAAGATGAACATGAGCCTGCAATGCGATGCTGCGGCTAGTAAAGCGACCAAAATGCTGGCTTGCATCCATAGATGCTTCTCAAGCAAATCCCAGGACGTCATTCTCCCCTTGTACTCAGCCTTGGTGAGGCCGCAGCTGGAGTACTGCATCCAGTTTTGGGCTCCACAATTCAAAAAGGATGTGGAGAAGCTTGAGAGTCCAGAGAAGAGCCACGCGCATGATCAGAGGTCAGGAGAACAGGCCTTATGACAACAGGCTGAGAGCTATGGGGCTCTTTAGCCTGGAAAAGTGCAGGCTCAGGGGTGATCTGATGGCCACCTATAAGTTTATCAGGGATGACCATCAGTATCTGGGGGAACATTTGTTCACCAGAGCGCCCCAAGGGATGACAAGGTTGAACAGTTATAAACCACTGCAAGACCATTTCAGGCTGGACATAAGGAAGAATTTCTTTACTGTCCAAGCCCCCAAAGTCTGGAACAGCCTGCCATTGGAGGTGGTTCAAGCACCTACATTGAACAACTTCAAGAGTAAATTGGATGCTTATCTTGCTGGGATCCTATGACCCCAGCTGACTTCCTGCCCTTCGGGCGGAGGGCTGGACTCGATGATCTTCCTAGGTCCCTTCCAGCCCTAATGCCTATGAAATCTATGAAGGTCCTGTACGCAGGTTAAGAACCTGTGTGAACGGTTGGATTTGGCTGATTGCTTCTCCCAGCAGATGTCAGGGTCATTTAGGTCCCCCATGACAACCACGTCCCTAGACCATACGGCTTCTGAGAGTTGCCTTGAGAATTCCAGGTATAGCTCCTCCTCTTGATGTGGTAGTCCGTAGCAGGCCCCCACCACCAAGTCCCTTTCTGCCCGACTTCCATGTTTCCTAACCCACAATGCCTCAACTTTCTCCTCCCCAGTCCCATTTTGATTAGGGTAGATGTATAATGCTCTTTAACGTAAAGAGGAACCCCCACCTTCTTCCCTACTCTGTCCCGTCTGTACAACCTATAGCCCTCCATGTGTACTGCCCAGTCATGGATAGAGTCCCACCAGGTTTCCGTTAGCCCCACTAAATTGAATTTATTGTTTGCAAGTAAGAGTGTGAGTTCTTCCTGCTTGTTCCCCATGCTCCTAGCATTTATATAGAGACACTTGAACCCTCCAAATGGTGCCTTTGGTGTCCCCCCGTTCTGATGCCCAGTGGGCACCTTAGTACTTACCTAGTATGTTCTGTTGCATGTCTCATAAACTGTAGGCCTTAGATTTTCTCTATCTCCTGCATCCCCATCCCCCATCGAACATAATTTAACTACCAATCAACAACCAATTGTTCTATCCACCACACTATAGGATATACTTGTAGGGACACACTCGTTCCCTTCTGTTCAAGCTGTTCAAATTTATAAAGTAATTAAATTATCATTGGTCCAGTGCTAGCATGAGCCTATCACTTAGTGGGTAGATCATGCACCTAGCAGGAGGGTGCTGTGCATTTTGTTGTCTGCTCCACTCTGTAACATTCTACTAGTCCTTCCAGTCAACTGAGTTGAAGTTAACCCCTTATTCACAAGATCATACATCTCTCCTGCCCATTGTCTTATGGAATATTCAGCGCAATTCAGTTTAATCAGTTCTGTCTGTTTAATCAGTTGCTCACAAATCAGCTTATGATTGTGAAATAATGTGTGACTAAAGTTCATGACTAAAGTATGCAGTCTTCCTTGATTTTCCCCTCTTTAGGTAACAGAAAATTGGTATTGACATAAGTAATTCCCCAGGATTAATTCTAGCCTATTCATTTTTCATTTGTTTTTATCCAGTTCCCACTGTTTCATTAAAGCAGGCAAACTATATTAGAAGCAAACCAAATAACCATGTTTCATGCATATAGAAAAGAGGTTATGCCTAAAGAGTCACTATCCTCAATTTTACTTCTTTTCTTAGAAAAGTTTTGTTTCAACTTCAACACCAGTTGCAGTGTGTCTGCACTATTTTTTTTACAAATAGAATGATATAACTTTTACCTCAATAATATAACTTTTACCTCTTACACCAAATAGAGTAAGAAGAGGAAAGGGATAATCATTCTTGACATTTTGAACCTTAGCACTTTCTATGCCTCTCTTATGTATTTCTGTGTGTCTGAAAATCTTCACCTTTTCTAGGATAAATAAATTTATAGTTTCCTACATCAAAAGTAAATATTAAAAGCTCATGACCTGGGTAAATGATCTACCTATAAGAAGATATTTGTTGTTTCCATCTCTTAAATCTTTATATTATACGCTGTAGGTATATTAATACTACTTCCACAAAGAATAAGCTGCCAGAATCAAATAACATTTCCTGTTATTAATTTTTATTCTACTATTTTATATTGCTTAATTTTATTTATTGTTATGTATTATATATTTATTCAATTTTTTGTTTAACTAAGTAGAATGTGTAATTTTATTATATGCTTTTACCAATAGCCACAAATCATGTAATTTTATTGTTTTATATTATTTTACTATTGATTCTACTTTATAATTTTAACAAAAGTTGCAAATAAACTACTACTATTATTTATATGATAGAATGTTTGCTAAAATTGTAATGTAAACTAGTCTCAAGGAGCTGGTTAATAGAGGTGATGGAAAAAAAGAGGACATTTCAATTTGGGCATGTCAAAATACTTTGATTTGACAATGTTTATCAAAACAAAACATTTTGCTTACTTGATAGTGAATATTTAATGACTGTGACTACCTAAGCTGCCTCACTGCTTCATACAGTTCTCATTTGTCATTGTCATCTTTTTGACTGTGCTTTCCAGACAGATTTCATCACCCAAGAGGCATTCTTACTTGTTGATATCACCATTTAAACATGCAGATTTTTAACTAAGTATAATGTTTACACTTGATTTGGTACATGTTATTGTTTCCTAAGAGAGTACACTACAATTAGGTACATTTATTTAAGTAATGATATAGCTTAATATTTTCAGATTCTTATTAATTTTACAAGTGTATATGTTAGAATAATATATTGATATAGTCTTTAACATTTTGCTCATGATTTGTGTCAAGGAGATGCATTCACATAGTAGTATGAAACCACAGTGGATCATCCTAATGTCATATATGACAGGGTCTCATGAATTAGAAATCAAGTCGCAATACAGTAGCTTAACAAAGGATGGGCAACCTGTGCACTGGTCCTGGGTGCCAACTTTGAGGGGGTACAAGAATGACAGCTGCTGCCACTGCTGGCTCAGCTGCTGCTGCTACCCCTGATTCCCAACCTAGAACCTGATTGTTACATTTCTGTCCCAATGGCTGTGCTTACTTTGCAAGCCTTTATTGCTTACATCAATGCCACAGTTGCCTAGTTTTTTTAATGAGAATGGGGTGAGAGACAGTGTCAAAGGCCTTCCTAAAGTCCAGAAAGGCTATATCCACAGCGGCTCCCGCGTCCAAGAATTTTGTGACCTGGTCGTAGAAGGCAACCAGGTTGGTCTGACAGGACCTGCCCCTAATGAACCCATGTTTGTTGCCCCTAAGCATAATCTCCCCTGCTGGTCCCTTACAGATGTGCTCCTGGATAATTTTCTCTAAGAGCTTCCCCAGGACTGAGGTAAGACTAACAGGCCTACTGTTTCCCAGGTCGTCCTTCCTCCCCTTTTTGAAAATGGGGGCCCCACTGACCCTTTTCCAGTCCTCTGGTACCTAGTCAGAGCACCATGAGTGCTCATAAAGCTGTGCCAGGGGTCCCGCAATGACCTCTACCAATTCCCTCAGCACTCTTGGGTGTACACATCCAGCCCTACCAGAAGTTTCCTGACTAGGTCCTGTCTGACCCTAGGCCTGGCTGTGCCTCTCCTGAGTCCATCTGGAATCCCGGTGGAGGGGATGTCCCGGTACCTGCTCAGAAAAATGGAGACAAAGCATTTGTTAAAGAGGTCAGCTTTGTTGTCTGGTGCAACCACCAGATTGCCAAGTGTGTCCTGCAGGGGCCCCACATTACCCAGTGCTTTCTTTTTACTCCCTATGTATTTAAAAAAAGGACTTCTTGTTTTCTTTGATCCTGGTCGCTAGTCCTAGATCTGTCTCCATCTTAGCCTTCCTAACAGCCCTGCTACAGTCTCGAGCAACGGAGGAATAATCCCCCTTGGTGATGGCCCCTCCCTTCCATCAGGTGTACACCTCCTTTTCAGACATTCCTGAATGCCTTTGGTGAGCCTTGGGGGCTTTTGAGCACTCTTGATCCCTTTGACTCGCATTGGGACTGTCACCCTTTGGGCACAGAGGATCGTCTCCTTAAGGAACGATGACTCATCTTGGACTCCCAATTCCCCTACTCTCTGGGACCTCAGTGCCTCCCCGACTAATCTCCTTAGCTCATTGAAATCAGCCTTTCTAAGTCAAGGGCTGCTGCCTTGCTGCAGGCCTTTGACACCCTGCGCTGGATGGTGAATTCCAGTAGGTGATGATCACTATCACCCAGGTGGTTGAGAACCCGCAGTCCTCTCACCAGGTTGTTGCCTGTGGCCAGAACCAAGTCCAGCAAGGCATTTCCCCTGGTGGGACTATGCACCTCCTGGGTTAGGTGGAGGTCCTGTATCTCGGCTAGGAACCTATGTGAGTGGTCTGACCTGGTTGACTGCTCCTCCCAGCAGATGTCCAGGTAGTTTAGGTCACCCATGATGACCATGTCCCTTGACCTAACTGCCTCCACAAGCTGACCTGAGAATTCCCTGTCCAGCTCTTCCCCCTGGTTGTGTGCTTGATAGTAGACACCCACTGTTTAGTCCCTTTCCCCCCGACCTCCTTGTATTCTAACCCAGAGCACTTCAGTCTGCCCCTCCTCTGACCCCGTGCTGTTTGTTTAGGACATGTATTGCTCTTTGACGTAGAGCGCCACACCCCCAGTTTTCCTCCCCATTCTATCTCGCCTGAACAGTCTGTAGCCCTTGATGTTTACTGCCCAATCATGGGCTGAATCCTACCAGGTTTCAGTGACCCCGCTATGTCCGGAATTGTGTTAGCTAGCAGGAGAACAAGTTCCTCCTGCTTGTTCCCCATACTACGAGCATTAGTGTAGAGGCATTTAAGGGCTCCTATGGATGCATGCCCCTCCCCGCTGATCTCAGGTCTATCCAGACCTCTGTCAGTTGTCCGCTGCCACTGCCTCTGCCACCACTGGTAAGTAAAGAATCTGCCGCTGCTGGTAAGTATGCCACTCGACTCAAGCCCCAACTGCTGGAGGCTTGATCAAACCGTGGCTTGTAAGGGCCGTGGTTTGAATTACCCACACCGGTCCAGCAGCCAATCAGGCTGCTCTGGCCTGGCTCAGCCAATCAGGCCACTCCAGGCTTCCCCAGCACAGCCTGCTGGCAGCCCCGCTCCCTGTGTCACCCTCCTGCAGGGAGAGGCCCAGTTACTGGGATGGCTGCAGCCGCTGCCCCAAGGATCAGCCTCTGGACAGTCCCCCCTCACCCGGGGGGAGTCCCCCCCTAGTCAACTGCCTGCCTGCACCTCACAGAGCATGCCTGTTTGTGCACTCTGTTCGCACGCGGCTCAGGAGCGCAGCTCGGGAGCGTGGCTCCCTGCCAGCTAGGTTAAGAGGGATCTGGGGGCCTCCCCCTCTGGATCCTCTACAGCTGTGCCAGCATCCCTGCCCCACTTACCTTTAGAGGATCCACCGCCGTGGTCTCTGCTGCCGCTGGTAAGTACAGGGGGCACATGTGTGCTGGAGGCACACGTGCGCCCACTCCGGACTCAAGCCCCAACTTGGATGCACTGGATGTGTTTAAGTCAGCAAGCCTGGATGAGCTGCATCCGAGGGTACTGAAGGAATTGGCCAGTGTCATAGCAGAACCACTGGCATGGCTGTTTGAGTGCTCGTGGTGCTCAGGTCAGGTCCTGGAGGACTGGAAAAGGGCCAATGTGGTCCCTGTTTTCAAGAAAGGAAAGAAGGAAGGAGGATCCAAGTAATTATAGGCCAGTTAGTCTTACCTCAATCCTTGGAAAAGTCTTTGAAAAAATGATCAAGGATCCTATTTGTGAGAGTCCAGCGGGAAAAATAATGCAGCAGGGCAACCAGCATGGGTTCATAGCACATACACCATGCCTGACTAATCTGGTTTCCTTTATGACCAGGTTACAAAATGCCTAGGTGCAAGAGTAGAAGTGGATATCATTTACTTGGATTTTAGGAAGGCCTTCAATACAGTATCTCACCCCATTCTCATAATTAAATTAAGAGGCTGTGACTTAGATGTTTACATAGTCCAGTGGGTGGCAAATTGGCTTGAGGGTTCACACTCAGAGGGTGGTGGTGGACACGTCAGTATCAACCTGGAAGGATGTGAGCAGTGGGGTCCCACAGGGCTCAGTCCTCGGACCTGTACTCTCCAATGTCTTCATCAGTGACTTGGATGTGGGAGTGAGGTGTACTCTGTCCAAGTTTGTGGATGATACTAAATTGTAGGGTGAAATGAACACATCAGAGGGTAGGGAACACCAGGTTGTAAGAGTGGGCTGAACACAATAGGATGCAGTTCAACAAGGACAAATGCAGAGTGCTGCACCGAGGTCATAAAAATATGCAGTACACTTACCAACTGGGTAAAGACCCTCTCAGCAGCACAGAAGATCTCAGAGTCATAGTGGACTCCAAGATGAACATGAGTCATCAGTGTGCCGAAATCATCAGCAAAGCTAACTGCATTTTATCATACATTAGCAGAAGCATGATGAATAGATGCAAAGAGGTGATACTTCCCCTCTATGCGGTATTGGTCAGACTGCAGTTGGAGTACTGTGTCCAGTTTTGGGTGCCATACTTTAAGAAGGATGTGGATAACCTAGAGAGGGGCCACTAGTATGGTTAAGGGTGTGCAGGTCAAGCCCTATGAGGAGAGACTAGGGGACCTGGATCTCTTCAGCCTGTGCAAGAGAAGGCTGAGGGGTGATCTTGTGGCTGCCTACAAATTCACTGGGGGGGTGGGGAAAGGAATTGGAGATGCTCTGTTTACCAGGGTGCCTTCTGGGGTAACAAGGAACAACAGTCACAAACTGAAAGAAAGCAGATTTAGGCTGGACATCAGGAAGAACTTCTTTACAGTAAAGGTGGCCAGAATTTGGAATGGAGTTCCAAGGGAGGTGGTGCTCTCCCCTACCTTGGGGGTCTTTAAGAGAAGGCTGGATGGGCATCTGGCTGGGGTCATCTGACCACAGCGCTTTTTCCTGAACAGGGTAGGGGGTCACTTGATGATCTGATGAGGTCCCTTCCAACTCTAACATCTATGAATCTTCCAGGAGATGTAAGCTCCAAACAACCTTAGGTAGGAGAGGGAAATAAATCTAGACCTCCCACTTCCTGGGTGAGTATTGTAATGACTGCATTACTTCATGAAATGGGAATCATGGCAACTTCACCAGCTGTGTGTTGTATTGAGTCTGATGTATTAGACATTCTTTGAAAGCACCTACAACACTGAACTGCTTAAGCAAGATAAGCAGAAAAATATCTAATTTACAAATCCCAAAGACACTTAAATACATCACTCAACATTGTCAAGAATGAGATATTTCTGATCATGCCCAGATGCAGACCTTTAGACATTTAGGCAACTTTAATGCTGACAACTTAGGTACCTAGGGACTCTGTGGGCATGTCTACACGAGACACTTAGTGCACAGTAGCCTAATACTGCACAGTAGCATGCCAGGCAAAAACCACACTAATATGCTACTACACAGTAGTATTAGGCTACTGCACAGAAAACATCACAAAAAAACCATTCTTCGGCACTGCTGCGCAGTAACTACAGTTACTATGCATTTAGTTAGTACTTCATTAAGCAAGTACTAAACTCGATGCACGGTAACTACTGCACATTAATGAACCTGTAGATGTGCCCTGTGAATCTCTAAGGTTAGGCACTAGCTGAGCAGAAGTTATTTAATTTAAATTTTACACTCAAGCACTTAAAGTGGCAGTTAAGCACTTAAGAATTTTTCTGCAGTACAGTATAGTTATATCTTAGCTACCTCAACATGAGCTAAATTGGGTACAGAAGCAACATTGTTACAGTAGCCAAAATTCCATGCAAACTAATTAATCCGGTTGAGAGTATCATTTAGAACTAATCTGGGCCACAGAGTACAGAGTGGGTGCAGCCTGTCTTCTGCCTAATTCCCTTCAAGCCCTGAGTCTCAGGATAGCAGTGATTGTGAATAACTCTGATGATTATTGCACAGCTTCCCTTCGGTGAGGAACTGAACTTAGGACAGGCACCTGAAAGTTGTATCCATGGGCGACTGATGCTGCCTTAGTCGCAGGGGCATGTGCCCCTCCTGCGACCAGTCTCGCTGCCCGGGGGGATCCCTTGCAGCTGATCTCACTGCCTGGGGGCAGGGTCCCCCTGCGGCCGATCTCGATACCTGGGGGGAGATACCCCCGCAGAAGATCTCGATGCCCGGGTGGAGGGGGTCCCCCCCACAGCTGATCTTGCTGCTTGTGGGGGAGTCCCCCACAGCAGATCTCACTGCCTGGAGGGAGTTCCCCGATGGCCAATTGCTCCAGATGACCGCTGCAGCCACTTCTGGGAGTGGCTGTAGTGACCAGCCAGCACTTGCAGGGGTCACCTGCCCATGACCTAAGTGGTGAGAGTGGCTGGTCAGGGGGTGCACTGGTGCTCTCAGGGGGTGCACCTCCTACTCATCACCACTGGTTGCATCCATGCTGCCACTGCTTCTCCCTGCCCCTACCTCCAGGGTGTCATGCAGGTTCAGCTGAAAGCTGCCTGGCCTTGGTGTAGTTAGCTCCCCAGGAGCTGGAATTAGGTTACTTTTCTTATCAATCTCAAGATCAAGGAATCCTTATTTTATGCTTTAAATATTTTGGAGATTTGCAGTGCTCTATAATAGCATAACTATATACATTGTGTAATAATATATCATCTGTATTTTGCTTTTCAAAGACTTGTGTGTTTGTCTAAACACTAGGACAATCAACTGCATTTAGGTTAATCACATACTGCAATCCTGTTAATTAAAATGTTATTATTGTTTTGGATCCTCCTCATTTTTCCTCAATCTTTTTTAAAGTATAACTCATGACCAGGATATGTTAATATCGCTGCAAATACATTTGTTTATATAAACTACAACCTATTGCAGTTACAATTGCATTTGTTGCATGTCCATTTTGTCTCTGTGTCCAAAATAAGAAAGGCATGATGGTGTTAGGCAATCTGCCGGTGTGACTGTGAAAGGAAAATAATTAATCATGAATGATGGGGCTAAGTTTATATATACTTTGTAAATATTATATTTAGGTTCCTATAAGGTGCCAATTGTCACGGTAGAAGTAAAAGATTAATTGTTTTATTCAACTTACTATTGTACACAGTGTTATTATCCCTACTTCAAGAGTTAGTATATAAAGTCCAAAGTGATAGAAAAAGCTGAAGGTCTAAACTTCAAGAGCAACAAATTAATAAATATATGGTATATATTTTGACAGTTTTCATATTAAGTAAGCTTTAAGGGTATTTGAACGAGAAGAGAGTTGGAAATGGTTGGACTAGGAGAATGAGAGTTAACAAGCATAGAAGGTCAGCATGGAAGAAGGCTTAACAAGAAGAGACAGAAAAGTTCAAGTAGAACTTTGGGATGGGAGGCTTTGAGGGAGGTATGCAGGAGGAAATTGTGCGGGCCGGGGAGCGGTCCGAGGCTTTCGGGGGCGTGCGGCGGGTTGTGGCCGGGAGCCCGCAATGGTAGGGCGGGTACTTTTGCACGACGGACTAGAATTAGGCACGGACTCGTAGCGGTTAATTAAAGATTGTTTTACTTACACCGTAGGTGGTCGCGGCGCAGGCAGGAAAAACTTTCTTGAGTTGCAGTTACAGACAAACACAAGTGGAGTTTGCTAGGCTCCACCGAAGACACGCACGGAGTTTGCTAGGCTCCACAAAAACAAACACGACAGAGCTCTGGATACCCTTGACGAGCGCGCAAAACCGTAGATACGTCTTAAGAATTTAACGAATGAGACGGGAAGAGGTTGGTGGTTGATCAGGCCGCCGAACTCCTCTGAGACGCACACAAAGTTTCTATTACTCTGCCGCGTGCTCAGAGTCCCCACGAGATTTCATAGATTTCATAGACATTAGGGCTGGAAGGGACCTCAGAAGATCATCGAGTCCAGCCCCCAGCCCATAGGGCAGGAAGTCAGCTGGGGTCATAGTATCCCAGCAAGATAAGCATCCAATTTCATCTTGAAGGTGTTCAATGAAGGTGCTTGAACAACCTCCGGTGGCAGGCTGTTCCAGACCTTGGGGGCTCGGACAGTAAAGAAATTCTTCCTTATGTCCAGCCTGAAACGATCTTGTAGTAGTTTGTGACCATTTGACCTTGTCATCCCTTGGGGCGCTCTGGTGAACAAACGTTCCCCCAGATACTGGTGGTCACCCCTGATAAACTTGTAGGTGGCCATCAGATCACCCCTGAGCCTGCGCTTTTCCAGGCTAAAGAGCCCCAGGGCTCTCCGCCTGTCATCGTAGGGTCTGCTTCCCTGACCTCTGATCATGCACGTGGCTCTTCTCTGGACTCTCTCAAGCTTCTCCACATCCTTTTTGAATTGTGGAGCCCAAAACTGGACGCAGTACTCCAGCTGCGGCCTCATTAAGGCTGAGTACAGGGGGAGAATGACGTCCCGGGATTTGCTTGAGAAGCATCTATGGATGCAAGCCAGCGTTTTGGTCGCTTTACTAGCCGCAGCATCGCACTGCAGGCTCATGTTCATCTTGTGGTCAATGATGACCCCCAAGTCTCTTTCTTCCATAGTGCTAGCCAACATAGCACTGCCGAGCCTATAAGGATGCTGCGGGTTTTTCTTCCCAAGGTGGAGAACCTTGCATTTATCAGCGTTGAACACCATCAGATTCTCGCCCGCCCACTTGCTGAGCCTGTCCAGGTCAGCCTGGATCATCCGCCTGTCTTCTGGTGTGGATGCTTTGCCCCAAAGTTTGGTGTCATCTGCGAACTTGGCCAGTCCGCTTCTGACTCCAGTGTCCACATCATTAATGAAGATGTTGAACAGTATGGGTCCAAGGACAGAGCCCTGGGGGACCCCACTGGTCACAGGACACCACGATGAGTGACTTCCATCAATTACTACCCTCTGGGTCCGACCCCGGAGCCAATTTTCCAGCCAGTGGATCGTGGAGGACCCAAGGCGACAATTGGCCAGTTTCTCCAAGAGACGATCATGGGACACCAGATCGAAGGCTTTTTTGAAGTCAAGATATATGACATCAATCTCATCTCCCTTGTCCAGGTGATAGGTCACCTGGTCGTAGAAGGAAATGAGATTGTTCAAGCAAGACCTACTCACAAGAAACCCGTGCTGGCTATCCCTTAAGATCTTGGCGTCGGCCAGTCCATTAAGGATGGCCTCCTTAATAAACTTTTCTAAGATCTTCCCTGGGATAGAAGTCAGGCTGATGGGCCTATAGTTAGCTGGATCCACTTTCCTCCCTTTCTTGAAGATAGGCACCACATTGGC
The DNA here is from genome assembly GCF_030867095.1 of Alligator mississippiensis. Lineage (NCBI taxonomy): Eukaryota > Metazoa > Chordata > Crocodylia > Alligatoridae > Alligator > Alligator mississippiensis. Next base: position 386,781,956 of record NC_081824.1, read on the forward strand.
CTTCTTCCAGTCTTTGGGCACTACACCAGAGTGCCAAGAGTTTTCAAAGATCCGCGCTAGAGTCTGGGCTATGATGCTCGCCAGCTCCTTGAGTACCCTGGGGTGAAGATTGTCAGGGCCGGCTGACTTGAAGGTATCCAGCTTCTCAAGATGTTCCTTCACGAAGTCAGCATTAATGGAGAACAGGGGATCACCCTCACCCAGACTTCCCGGCCCTGTAGCGGGCATGGGCGTCCCATGGGGCTGATGAAAGACTGACGCAAAGTACCTATTTAATAGGTTGGCTTTTTCCTGGGTGTCAGTTGTCAGTTGCCCCATCTGGTTCAGCAGGGGTCCAACGTTGCCCCTGCTTTTCCTCCGGCTCCCCACATATCTGAAAAAGGACTTTTTATTGTCCTTGATGCTCAAAGCTAGCTGGAGTTCAGTTGCAGCCTTGGCTTTCCTGGTCAGCTCCCTACAGGACCGGACCAGTGCAGAATAATCCTCCTTGGAGGTGACTCCCATCCTCCATCCTTTGTAGGCCTTTCTTTTTAGCCTCAGGAGGTCTGCTAGGTCTCTGGAGAGCCAGGGGGGCTGCTGTGCCCTCTTGCTGCCTTTCCTCCGAGATGGAATAGACTTAGTTTGTGCATTGAGGATCGCTCCCTTGAGGAGCAACCACTCTTGTTGAACTCCCCTCTCCCTGTGGTCACAGTCCCTTAGGGCCTCATTGACAAGCCTCCTGAGCTTGTCAAAGTCGGCTTTGCTCAAGTCAAGGATTTGCGTGTTGCTGACTGACTTGCCAGCTTTTCAGCGGATGGTGAAGGTGATCAGCTCGTGGTCGCTGTCACCCAGCTTCCCATCGATCACTAGGTTGCCGACTAGGTCATCCCCAGTAGCCAGTACCAGGTCAAGCAGCGCTTTGCCTCTCATTGGCCCATAGACTTCTTGAGTCAGGTAGAGGTCATCCACGCATGAGAGGAAGCTCTGCGACCGCTCAGATTTTGCTGAGCGATCCTCCCACAAGATGTCTGGGTAATTGAAGTCACCCATGACAACCATGGTCCTGGAGCAAGCTGCCTCAGCCAGTTCCTGGGCAAACTCCTGGTCTAGCTCAGGACTTTGGGTGGGAGGTCTGTAATAGACTCCCACCATTGTGTCCCCTGTGCTGTGTTCCCCACGGATTTTAACCCAGAGGGTCTCCAGCCGTCCACCCTGGTCGCCAATATCGGCTTGCAGGGACGCGTAGCTTTCCTTAACATAGAGAGCTACACCCCTGCCCCTTTTCTCTACACGATCCCTCCTGTACAGGGTATAGCCATCTATCCCCGTGGTCCAGTCATGGGTGGAGTCCCACCAGGTCTCCGTGATCCCTATGACATCGTAATTGTTTGCACTGAGCAGGAGGATGAGCTCCTCCTGCTTATTCCCCAGGCTCCTGGCATTAGTGTACAGGCAGGCAAGTGCCCCCTGGGGGGCTCCTTCCTTGCCCACAGATTTTACCAGGGCTGGGGCCGGGGTGGGCTCCCTTGAGTGCCGTGATCCGCTGGCTTTGCAAGGATTGCTCCGCAGGCCAGCAGTGACGGTAGTCCCCCCGTCCCCCAACGGGCTTAGTTTAAAGCCCGGTGGAGCAGGTCAGCCAGTCTGGCTGAGAAGAGCCTCCTCCCTAGGAGAGAGAGGTGGAGACCATCTCTTCCCAGCAGCTCGCTGCCTCTCTCGCCAAAGAGCGGGCTGTGGTCATGAAAGCCAAAGCCTTCCTGACGACACCAGCGCTGCAGTCTTTGATTGACCACATAGATCCTCCTGTCCCTTCTCAGCCCATAGCCTGAGACTGGGAGGATCGACGAGAACACCACCTGTGCCCCCAGACCCTTAAGCCCCGCTCCCAAATCCCTGTAGCGCCTCATGACCTGGCTGGGAGTGCTCCGAGCCGTGTCATTGGTGCCCACATGAATAAGGAGCATGGGATAGTGGTCTGTGGGTTTGAGGAGCTTGGGGATCCTCTCCGCAATGTCCCAGATGCAGGCCCCTGGGAAGCAGCATACTTGCCGGGCTAAGGTGTCGGGGTGGCAGGTGGTTGTGGAGTCCTCTACAACTTGGGTGGAAACTGCTCAAGCCTCTTATACGGCTAGCAAGCCAATCGCTAGCCGCCATGTGGGAATAATTTAGAAACAGCCAATAGTGGGAAACAAATTTACATACGGGTGGCGGGAACTCCTTTGCACCAGGGTTTTCTCTCTGCAGCTGAGAATTGCACCGTGCAAAGAAAGCTCCATGTGGCAGGAAATAATTCTGCAGTGCCGAAGCGCGCACACAAACATTGGGTCATGACAGAAATAAAGTGAAAATATGGACAAAGATCTATGTCTTGTACAGAGATCTGACGCTAAGGATGAAAAATTCTAATATGATATAAATGTGGGATGAAACAAGCGAATTCAAGGAGTAAGAGGATATTGTTGGAGTGGTAGAAGTAGATGGTATAAAAGAGACTACATTAGAATGTAATAGGGTAAAATGGGATTCAGGGAAGCGCAGAGAAGCTGGCAATAGTTAAGTCAAAAGATTATATGGGCCAGGAAATGAATTTTAGTGGTGAAGGTAGAAAAGCAGGCATGAAATTTCTCACTCTTACAAATGAGAAAGGAACAGGACAGGTCCAACCCATGGGGACTATACAGCAAATTTTGCTGTAAATCAAAGAACATTTTTTTAAAAGTGAACATGATTTGTGTGGCACAATCCTTTTACATTTTGCTTCCAGCCTTGGTCCACTGATTTGGACCTGGCTGTCTCAGCCTCAGCCTTCTCTGGGTATCTGGTCTCTGGGACCCTAGCACCCTGTATCAGCTCCCCTGGCATTCCTGCCTTGGGCAAGGATACTCTTGGTTAAGCTCAGTCCTCTTTGGCATCTTTGGCCCAAGGCAAGGCAGCTCTCAAGTCTGCTTCCTACAGTGTTTGGGCTTTAGCCCCACACAACCTACTGGGTCCCCAGTTCTGGTAGACCTCTAAGCTGGGTGCCCCTATAGCACCCCTGTGGCTTCCATTCTACCCGTTACAGCCACATCCAGTCCTCTGGTTTAAACTAAAACAAAAATGCAAGCAACTGCTTCAAACGCAAACATATTTTAGTACAACTATAATCTATTCACTGCCTTCATGGAGTTCACCTCCCATGAACTATAACTTTGAAGGCTAGGCCAGCTTCTCACCCTTGCGCGTAGCCTCTGTTCCCCTGGGCACTGCTTCCTGCAGTCTGCTTCCCTATGGAAGTTCCTCGCTCTGAAGCCTTCAGGGCTTGATTGCCTGCTTGGGCTTAGGGCCTGGCCTCATTGACCTGGGAGTCCCACCTCCTTCCAATCACATGCCTTTCCTTTCCCCATGCATAGGAGGTTTCATTCTCTTAATTAAGGATCAGCCTGTGCTCCTGCTGCTCTCTCCTCTTAAAATGTCAGGAGCCCCTGGCTTCATGGCATAAGATCCCTCTGTCTAGACTCAATGCTTCAATCCCCATTCTCCTATCAAACATTTTCTCACAGTCCTCTCCTGGATGCCATCTGCCAGAGCTCCTGCCTTCCTGTTGACTGCCTTGGCATAGGCTTTGGGTGTATTGACTGAGTCGTCTTCCTCCTCCTCCCTCGAGTCCAAGTAACAATGTTTGGGTCTCCTGTTACAGCCTCCCACTGTTTTCAAACCTAATAGATTAATAAATGGCTTGGGCACTCAAATTCTAGGTTCATTGTCTCTCCCCTTTCTAAGGCCCTTCCTGTGAAATATGTGAATGTGTTAAATTTCCATGTATGAATGCTATTTCCTGTTGAATCTGTTACAGGATGGTTTCAGGTAACATGGAAGGAAGAATTTATTTATGGTAAGGGTGACCAGAATCTGGAAGAGACTTCCCAAGGAGGTGGTGCAGTCCCCAACCTTGGAAGTCTTCAAGGCTAGGGGCAGACATTACACCTAAACTGGTTTAAGTGATCAGAACCTGGTTTAAATCTGTAACAAAACAGACATTCAGTGCACATAAACCAATTTCAAAATTGCTGAAACCAGTTTGAGATAAACCCAGCTGAATGTAGTATCAGACTTAAATGATTTGACTCAAACTGGTTTACACTGTTTCTGTCCCAGACTCCTTGCTGGTTTAAAATAAACCAGAGACCCCCAGCATCCCAGCATGCTCCCTGGGCTGAGAGGGGCTCTTTGCTCTAGTCCAGCCAGGCTGCCCTGCCCCTCTGCTCCCCAGCCCAAGCAGGGATAGGCAAGGGTGGGGGTCTGGCCAGAGAGGGGTTTAATATCCCCTTTCCTGTGCCACCAGCAGGGACCTGAGGGTCTGCTGGTTGCTCCCTCCTCCTTCTGCAGCACCGGGCACCATGGCCCCTGAGGCAGAGCAGGGCAGGGAGGAGAGTTAGTGTCCCCTGTACCCCCACTGGCAGTCAGGTCTGCCTGCTGTCACCGCAGCATTCATCCCTGCCCAGAATAGGACCCCCGGCTGATCTCCCACTGGAGGCTGGAGAAAGGAGGAATAACCCCTGTCCCTGCCCTCCCCAGGAGCCCTGCCTGGCTAAGCCCGCACAGCGCCACCATGCTCCACAGCAGTTGTGCTGGCCCTACAGTGTGGCCCCCTTCTGGGAAGGGGCTCACACTCTGGGAAGCCATGATGGACTGTTGCCAGTCACCTCACTCACTGCAGCGTGCTCCCTAGGCCAGCTCCCTGGGCTGTGTGCAAGGGGTGCGGCACCAGGTCCACCCTACACACTGCATACACTCTGCACACTGCATAGGGCATGAGGGGCTGGGGTTGGAACATGGGGTTGGTCCAGCAACTTATGGACCCCACTGGCCTGTAGACCATATACTTGATATCCCTGATGTATAGTAATTCTGTACGTGTGTGTACACACACACACACACACACACACACACATATTTACACACACACAAACATATTGTGGTAGGACTGAGCCCTAGGGGAAGACGTGTTACCCCCTCATGACCACATGGCTCCTGCCCTGCTCTGACTCCTCAAGTACGCTCCCTTTTCTCTCACCTGGCACTTGGATGGAGTTATTTTGATGGAGTTATATGGCCTTCTTATGCCCCTACAGCCATGTCTGTGCCTCGCAGATGTTATTCTAGATTCATGCACCACCTGTACAGGTCATCTGGCTGGGTTTCTGGGCCTCAGCCTTGTCTGGCCCTTGGTCCATCTTGCTCTGCTTGGGCCTTTGGCCCTGGCCTGCATGGCTGGAGCCTGCCCCTGATATGAAAATCTGGAATGCCTCCCAGGCACCCCTGTGTGGTCTCTTGTCCTCCCTTTCAGCCACCCTATGGTCCTCCAGGTCTTAATCAGAACATACATTCAAACCCACAAGCAGTGTAACAACAACAACAAAAATCTTACACTCTGGGTCAATAACTTCCTCACACATTATAAGTCCCTTTTAGCAACATACTTGGATCTCTCGGGGATAGCCTGAGCACCGGTAAATCCCTTTCTGCATCCCTCCTGCTCTAGAGCTCCTCTCCCTGCTGCTTGCTGGGCCAGACTGCCAGACTGTCCTCAGGAGGGTTTTCTGTCCTGGTTTTCTCCGATAAACCCCAAGGTGAGGACGTTATCTCTTATGGGGCAGCTCTCGTCTCTTCTGGTGGGGAAAGGGGGAGGCCTAGCCCCCCGTGATCCCTCCTGTAATGTGACCCCTGCCTAAGTTACATAGGTAGAAGGGAGACATGTGGGATGAAAGGGCTGCTCTGCCATCCCTTTCATCACTCATGCCAATCCCAAGGCCATAAGGATTGCTATAGACACTGAGAGTGCCCTCTGATAGTGCAAAACAAAGTTAACAGAACACCATGCAATGCTAAGGAAAGCATTTCAAATACTTGTGGCCTCACCCTGAACAGTAAAGACTTCAGTAGCAGTCGCCATGACTCCACATTGGTCAGGATCAGGCTTTCAGAGTAAAGATGGTGTCCACCATTGAGAAGCTTAGCATCAGAGATCCTGGTTTTCTCAGGGAAAAAAAATCATCCTCAATTTTCAGATTAAAAAAGTAATCTTTTTACATGATCAAAATGAAACACCTCTATATATAGACTAGTGAATTGCCCGTCAAGAATGACATGGGAGAGCGGGAGCAGGCGGGTATGGAGTGCTGCCACCCATCACCCTGCGCTGCCTCCCAGGACAAGCCGGGGGAAGCTTGCACATGCTGCTGCCACCCACTGCCCTGTGCTGCCGCTGCTCTGCATCTGGCTATGTGCCACCCACTCCCCCACTGCTCTGCATCTGGCCCCGCGCCCCACCCCCGACCCCAGGGCAGCGGGTGGCCACCACCATTCTTGACGCAGCACTGGCTGGAGCCCCGCACTGCCAGGAGTCACGCCCCCCCCCAGGAGAGTTACAGACACACAGGCAGACACACAGACAGACAGACTAAACCTTTTGTATGTATAGATAATATTTTAGTGGTGTTTCATTTTAATCATGGAAAAAGGTGGATTTGGAGTTACTTTTCTTAATCTGAAAATTGGGGATTTTTTTTATCAGAGAAAACCAGGATCCCTGGTCCTCAGGCACTGGCCTTATGTACCTCAAAAGCCCTGACCCTTCCTGTCAGATGGCTTTCCAGCCACCCACAGGGATTTCCATTTTGGCTTGAGGGCTGACCTGCCCTTCTCGGTGGTGGGTTAGCTGAGCTGCTTGTAGTTCTTTTGCTCCTAGGCAACCTAGATGTCCACCCCCTGTGCATATTACTTCTTGCAGCTAGTTCCTGGGGTAGTCATCCCCCCAGGGGTCGCCCCTGTCCTGTTATGGGCCTTGTGCTTTCTGGTGGCTAGTCCTCTAGCAGTTAGCTTAGCTTAGCCTGCCCTCTGGTTCCCTGTTACACACACATATATATACATATGCATATACATGAGATGGCTGTGTAAGATTCTGAAAATAAAGACAGAATACAAAACACAAAAGTGCTGGAGTGCACAGGACTGACACACTTAAAAACCACTATAAAAAGAAGAGGTTGCGATTGATTGGCCATGTCAGGAGAATTGGAAAAGACCATAACCCCAAGAACATTTTGTATAATGAGATTTGAGATGGCTCTAGACAGCAGAGTTGCCCTGTATGGCAGTACCACGACCTGTGCAAAAATATGAAGTTGTTCAACATCAACATAAAAAGCTGGGAGGATCGTGCAGAATCCTGTCCAATCTGGAGGGAACATGCGGCACTGGGTGCAGCTCAACATGAACCAGCTTTGATCCAGAGGATGGAAGAAAAGTGAGAAAGAAGAAAGCAGTGTGCTGACTCCACCTCAGACAACATGCTGATCTGTGAAATTTGTAGCCAGCTGTGTTGCTTTCCAGTTGGGCTTGTCAGCCACAAGCGGATTCATCTGGCACCTGACTAGACCTCTTACTTGTACATCATGATCCAGAGGATCAACAGTTGCCTACTACATGTGTATAAATACATATATATATACACACGCATATACACACACATATATGTACGTGTGTGTAAATGTATATATACACATATATGCATATACACACATATGTGCATATGCATGTGTATATATGTGTGTGTCTATATATATATACATTATGTATATTTAATAGATTTCATAGACATTAGGGCTGGAACGGACCTTGTAAGATCATCGGATCCAGCCCCCTGTACACACACACACACACACACACACACACGTGTAGGTATATATACACACATATTAGGGCTGTGAGAAACAGCACCATTTCATTTTGACTTCCATTTTGCTATTTCGACAGGGCACTGTTTCGTTTCAGGTTTTGATTAATTTAGAAAGCACTGTTCTGTTTCATTTTGTCAAAACTTAGCTGTTTTGACGCTGGTTCAATGTTTTGCCCATAGGCTATCATGAGGAAGCATGAAACTACCTATAACTTTGTCATTTCTTGTTCATTTCAGATGAACCTTGCAGAGATGGTAGCCCCTTCTAAGGCCATGAAGCCTGCCAAGCTTCAAGGAAAAGCAAAACTCATGTCACTTGTAAGTATGAAGGCTCAGCTGGGTAGCCTTTGCTGAGGCCATGAAGCCTGCCATGTTTCAAGGAGATAGGTGCAGGGGTTTTTGGAAAGCTTCATCTCAAGCTGCTGACAAGCAAAACTCGTGACATGGGTGACCCTGTGTGTGGGGCCTCTACAGTGAGGACTCCTCCTCCCCTACAGCCTCATTTCAGTCCACCACTTTAAATGACAACAGGTAATAAAATAACTTAGTGAGCATTAGCACAGTAGCATCAACAGCATCTCAGGCAGCCAAACTGTGACCGAGCTCTTTCCTCCCGCAGGAGCTTCTTCTCCACTGTGTGTGTTAAGGCATGCCCTCACTGTGCGACTGTGCGTGTGTTAAGGCATGCCTTTACTGTGTCCTTCTCCCCTCTTCCCCTTCCCTCTCCTTACTTTCTGCATCCCTGCAGGAAAGCCCAGCTTCAGCTTCGAACTTGAAAACTTTTGAAACTTTTGAAAACTTCAACTGCCCTCGTTTAGTTTCAAGGCTGTTTTGAAGCCATTCGTTTTGTTTTGATGTTGCTGTTTTGGGCTCAAAATGAGTTGGAACAGCACCAAAATGAAACAGCTGGTGAAATTTTGCACATCCCTAACACATATATTTATATATTTATGTATGTATATGCATGTATGTGTGTGTGTATATATACCAGGGGCAGGCAATTACTTCGAGCAGAGGGCCGCTTACTGAGTTTTGGCAAGGTATCGAGGGCCACATGACAGGCAGCCAGAGGCAGATAAATATTAATTTTCTTAATTTGGGGGGGGCCCCTGTGGGTCAGATAGAATGGCTTGGTGGGCTGCATCCGGCCCCCGGGTCGCATTTTGCTCAGCCCTGATATATACAGACGCAGACACATACATATACACATATCTATGTGGCTGTAAAATCTGGCCCTGCAAAAGCCTGGAAATATTACGTGTGTAAATACGTACGTGTGTATATAAATATGTATAAAGCTTGGAAATATCAAGTATGTAAATATATGTTTATATTTGTGTGTGCATATGTATATTTACACACATGTAGTATTTCCATTTTTTGCAGGGCGAATACGTGTGGGTATAAAATACATAAACGTATATGTGCATGTATCAAATCTCGCCCTGTGAAAGCCTGGAAATACTACATGCGTGTAAACACACATATATATACGTGTGCGTGTAAAATCTGGCCCTACAAAAGCCTGGGAAGTTTAAGCCCCACATGAGGCTGGCCAAGCCTAAGGCCTCAGAGCCAGCGGGAAGCCCGCGGCCGCGCACAGGGGCTGCTCCAGGGCAGGGCCAAGGACACCCCGGCCCCTGCCAGGGGCGCGCCGGGCGGGGCCGCGGGCGGGTTGGGCGCGCCCCCACGTGACGTCACGCCCCCCCTCCCCCAGGCAGGTGCGGGTGGCGCGCGGGCAGTCTTGCTCCCAGATCTCCCGGGGCCAGGCGGTTGAACCGCTGTACTGTCGGCGGCGCATGCGCGGTTCATCCCGTGCGCGGGCTGACACACGGCGGTAGGGGCGGGGCGGCGGCTACGCGGAGAGGAGGGCGGCGGCGGCTCTCGGCCCCTCGAGCACGGCGACGGCGACGGCGGCGGCGGCGGGCGGGGAAGCGAGCAGCGGGGTAGTGCCCGGGCGGTCACCGCAGCCAGGCCCGGGAGGATAAGCGGCGCCCGGGGCGGCGGCGGCCCCATGGGCGGGCGGCCGCGGTGAGGGCGGCAGCAGCAAGAGCAGCAGCGGCGGCGCCTGCGTCCGAGGGAGGCAGCGGGGGGCGGGCGATGTGCGCTGCAGCCGCCGCCGCCTCCTCCTCGGCTCCCGTCGCCGCCTGCAGCGGGGCCGAGGGCGGCTTCTCCGCCTCGTGGCGCGGCACCGGGGCCTGGGCGGCGGCGGCGCCCCGCGACGGCTCGGTCATGGGGCTGGCGGCGCTGCCGGGCCCGCCGCCGGGGCCGCTGCCTGCTGGCTGCCGAGGCCGCTCCCAGCTGCTGCTGTCGGGCCGGGCCCTGGCCGAGCGCTACCGGCGGATCTACACGGCGGTGCTGAGCGACCGCGACCCGGGCGGACACCCTGGCGCCAGGTAACGCCTCGCCGCCCCGGGCTGCGCAGGCCCCGCTGTCACGGCTCCCGCCCGAGTCTGCGTTGGGAGGCGGGGGGGGGGCGGCGGCACCTGGGCTGGGGCCTGGCACGTGCTGCCGGGGCCGGCGCCCCCCTTGCCGGCCTGTGGGGCGGGGCGGGCAGCGCCACATGGGGAGTGCAGGGCGCAGCCGCGGGCAGGGGCGCAGCAGGGACCCCGCCATAGTTGCAGGGGCGGCGGCGGATGCGGCTGTTGCTTTGTGAGCGGCGGAGAAGACCTTGCTGAGTTGAATCCTTCCCTGCTTTCATCTTCTGGCCCAGCCAGGCCTGCAGGCTCCCAGCTGCCTCCCTCCCTCCCATTGTTCCCTCCCCAGGATGGATTTCCCCTCCTGCCCAGCACCCTGGCTGCGGCACAGGGTGCCCACACCTCATACTAGGGGGCGAGTGGATGAGGTGAATCTGTGCGTCATTGCTCTGCATTGTACGGTGCGGCTGGACAGCACAGCTTTGCTCCCCACCCCCCGCCCACACTTCTTGAAAATAAAAAAAAGATGTAGAAGAGAAGGGTCCTGCCAATACAGTAATGTCACCTCCCGATTCTTGTTGGCAAGGTGAGGACCCTGCCTGCCTGACTCAGAGGAGGCGCAAGCAGGCACCAGGTTCTTGACAAACACTACGGCCGTTGGTTCATGCAGGAGCTCTGGAAGTGTTGCTGCTCTTGGCATGCCTGGTTTCCAGGCTTGTGTCGCTCTTTCTTTTTCCGAACAGGAGGCTTCAGTGGGTTTCATGTAATCTGGGAGGACAAACAGGAACATTAGATAGTTTAGGTTCAGCCTCAGTTGTCCGATTATTGTGTTGGGGGACATGATGGTGGAAGAAAGGTGTCATGTTGGGATTTCTTTTAAGTTTAGTTTGGTATAATTATAACTTTCTTAGAACTGTCCTAAGAGTTTTTGTGTTTGAACTCCATCTGTGTGCTATGTGCTGGAAGTCTGTGATCCCCACCCCCATCCCCATTGTATGGGGGGAATCACAGAAACAGATTATCTGTGTGATGACTTAAGTGAAGGAAGATGCATACAATTTTAAAACGTTTCCTTTAGTATTTGCCAGGCCAGTTACACTGGTATGACGTGAAGTTGCCAGCACACTTCAGAACAGGGTGCAGAAACCAAAATGCATTAGCTAAATCAGATGTAGAGCTTCATTGTATTGTTAAAGTACAAAACAGGGATATTGCTAGTGAATTTGACCATATTTGGACTGTAGAACTCTTAAAAACCACTAAGTAACCTTTCAGTGTGAGGTCTTAATACAGAATCACCATCTCTTTGCTATCACTGACTCATCATAACCAACAGAACAGCAGCATGCAAACTCTGTTGGAAGAGAGAGTTTACAGGCTGAATGACTCCGCTGTCAAAATAACATCAGTTAAGGGGGGGTCTTAGCTCTATTATACCAGGTCTGCACTCAGAAATAGATTGGTAGAAAAATCAAGGGATGACATTTTTTTTGACAAGAGGTTCACATTTTCTAGGAACTTTTGGAAAAAAAAGTAACCTTTTCCAGCTAGTTCTAACCCTAACTAGATGCCAGTAGTTAAGAGGTCAGGTTGTAATTAATTTGTTGTATATTAGGAGTTTTCAGTAAGTTTTTAACTCTGGGAACTGAAAAAGTAAGGTCTTTGGAGGATCAATTTAAAATAATAATAGTCAAACTAACAAACTCACTTAATTTCTCAAAACAGTGCTTCCTGTATTTAGAGAGAATTACAATTTGGGGGATGACGCAGTATATTTTGTTGCAAAATAAGAGATTGAATTCTTGCATTGAGTCGGGTTTTACATAATGAAGGTATGACCAGTGACCCTCTGATAGAAAGATATAGGATAAACTACCCTTTTTTTTGTTTTGTTTTCTTGTATACTATTGAAAAGCAGACTGTGATCATGTATTGAGAGAGATCATGCAAAGGTGAATTGCTTGAAAGTAACAAGTGATTGTTACTGCATGTTTAAAAGGATTTACCTTTTACCCTCTTTTATGAGGTACTGTTATTTCATAAGTTTTGTATGGCTTTAGCACGCTTCACCAGCTTCCATAATTGGATAGAAGTATTCGACATAGCACTTACTGCTATTGGGGAAAATTACTAGCTAGTTGATCCAACTAAGATCAATTTAAAGGACAGAGTTTGGTGAATTTTAGTTAAACCGTATGTTTGTGGTTATAATAACAGTGGAATGTCTGTTTTTAACCCTCTCTAGTGGTAAAGGCACATTGTTCACATTGCTGAAGAATGGAGAGGGGTTTTATTAACCCATACTCTGGTCTGACTTTTTTGCTGTTTGCAAATTCAGTAAGCAGTTAGGTAACTTAAAAAGAGCTACAGTGTTTTATACATTAGATTGTTTCTGTTGAGCAATTAAAAAATTTAATTGTAGTAAAAAGCACTACACAGTTGTATGGCTTCTCATCACATGTACAGCTTGCGTTTTTTTTATCTGGCCTGCCAAACAGTCTGCTTCTTCCCACCTTTTGAATATTATATCAGAAACATTTAGTTTAGAATATACATGTTAAACATTTTAACATCCTTTAATGGCTTTTCAATTCTAGACAGAATAAAAACAATCGTATTTTTACATTGCTTCTATAATGAAAATTTGTTAAGTAATTTGAAGTAACTTCAGTATTTCTATATTCAAATAGAGATTCTGACAGCGCAGTAGTTTCAAATATGACTGCTTTAAGTCAGCTGTAGGGCGATTTAAACCTTACAGCACATGCTCTATTTTCATGTCAGTGCTCTTAATAATAAATAATGAGGGATGGAAGAAAGTTGCAAACATTTTGATGTTGAATGAGATCATTTGATTTTTCTCTTTGTTTCCAGGTGCACTTTTAAACTATTTCCTAGGACTCTGACATGGTTTATGTATATAACCTTCTGTGGCATAAAGGCAATACTAGCTAGTAATGCTAATCAAGGCCATAGAAACTTGATGAGAATAATGATGCAACTTTTGCCAGTGTGTGGTTCTCCTACTTCTCCCCTCTCTTCCGCTCACTTCCCCCAAGCTTCAGACATACTTTTTCAGCAGGAATTGATTGATATTGATATTGTCATTCACTGCTCAAGAGTGAGATGTACTTTACAAGGTGGATTAATAAATGTACAATTATCAATGTAATGAACGTTTTATGAATTAAACTCATCTGTAGCTTTAAGCCTAAAGCACTTTTCCACTTGTCTGGCAGTCTTCTGCTTGGCTATCCCATACTATTTATATGGTGGTCTTCCAACCATGCTGGAACCATCACTGACAACTGACAAGCACCTGCCATTTGTGAAAACATTAAATTGTTCTTCACCTTGGAATATTTTCATAGTTCTTAAGCATGACAAACACAGTTTATGTATAACTTTATACATTATTTTAATATTTCTAATTTATTTTGATGCTAGTTAATCCTCAATCAGTAGCTGAAAGCATTTATTTTGAGCTCTGATTCTTAGCTCATACAATGTGATGCAGAATGTGTCACTATTTGATAAAGTTGGTGACAGAAATATTGACAGGACTTAAGAGGTTAAACATTGATGCACAGTTTTACATAAACATCTATGGGTAAAGTAGAGGAGGTATTAAATTAATTAGTTTTAAAGTTATTAGCAGAGCAGGTTGGGAAAGGACTTAAGGGTAGAAGGGGAGGAATAGAAAATTGCAATATGAATGTCATTCCTAGTCAGACATTTTTTTAAATTGACAGATTGAGCTTTTTAAGTCATTTAGACTTAAGTGATATAAGTTAGTGCAGTCCAACTGGAAATCTTAGGTCAATATGTAGCCTTTAGGCTTCTGCCTAGCTGCCTCTCCTCCCACAACTGCTGCTGCCAGGGTCTTTGCGGTTCCTTTCCCTCCTTGTGCTTCTGTTTCCAGTCCCTGTCCTTTGGCAGGGGAGTGCCCCCGTATGTGTGTGTGTTGTGGGATAGGGAGGTGTCATGCTGTTTGCCCAGTATGGAAAGGGAGGCTGTGCAGCACATGGCCTCTGGTTACTTGGAAGTTGGACAGCTCTGGTATAAGTAAAGTTTATATGCCTTGATACGTGCAGTTGACTACAGGAATGTTCAGGCATTAAGGTATTGGAACTTAATCTCACTGGTGAATGAAGAGGGGCATGTAGTCTTGCATCTTAGTATTTCCTTCAAGAAAAGTAATTTTAGACCGTATATAGTTAACTTGCCTAAATCTGCATGGCATGATACAACAGTTAGATGCATCCTAAAGGGATATACAGGCCCTGCTTATTTAAGTTATAACTTCCAAACCAATGTAGAAGTGAACAAAAATTCTGTTACATTGTGGCATTTTAATAGTGAATGGGTGGTTTTGTGTCAAGTCCTAAGAGGAAGATGTTCAGATTCTGAAATAGTGATATTGTGCATTTGTTTGCTTGTCTAGTAATGGTTTGGACATTCTACTTGATTAATTTCTTACAATGGATAGTCAAGTCTTAGCAGAAAGATTCATGGTACTGTAGTATTTCAGCATGTGTAGTTACAGATTTTTGCCTCTTTGGATGTAGACTGCAGATAAAATTGCATTGGAAAGGTTCTGTGCATGTTAGTACCCTGAAAAATAGGAAAAATATCTGTGCTTAGCTTAAAATGCAGCTTCCTTTAAATACTAAGGTCCTGAGATCTACAAAATCACTCTTGTTTAAATTGTGGTAAAAATGCTGATTCTTCTCATGCTGTGAAGCTGGCTTTCTCTCATATGTTTAATACCCCAGTATTTCTCTGAACAAAATTTGCTGTTCAGTCTGAGTTTCTCTCCTATCTCACCTGCTATGATACTACTGCTGGCAACTTCTAGATTACTTCTGCATTTCACTAATCACACTGGGGATGTTTTTCCTCATACTTACAGTTCCATTGCCAATTGGAAAGAGCAGTTTTGAACATTTAAAGTGTACAAGAGTTATTCATTTCATATCATGAAATAACTTGAATAACTAGGAAGTTCCCGTATTATGAGTATTAAGGTTACTGGATATACAGCAAGCTATTTAAAAATATATTGAATTAAGTTTACTTGTCCAAAAGTGTAACACTAGGTTTAGAATAATCTTTTAAGTAAATATTGCTTCATTTAAACATCAGTCTTAGATAGGATTGAGGTTAAGATGCAGAAACAAGTACTTGGTAAGACATGTGGCAAACTTGAGGATAATTCCATTGTACATTCACCAGCCTAATAGTTGGATTTAGATACTGGGCAGTAAGTAGATTTTGTATTTGTATGTTAATGTCTTTTTGGAGCTCTAGTTAGATAGGAATGTCAATGGATTATTATATCACTCTATCACATCCCTCTCCCCAATCTAGTTGTTTTTGGTTCCAAGGTTTCACTTCTATTTTTGGTATTAGTATCTAGCAGTTGTGCATATAATAGCATCAGTCTCATTGGAAATTTTTCCTACTGGTAGATCCAGCTTGATCACCATTTTCATAGATTCATAGATGTAGGGTCGGAAGGGACCTAAGTAGATCATCGAGTCCGACCCCCTGCCCTGGGCAGGAGATAATACTGGGCTCATATGACCCCAGCTAGGTAATCGTCAAGCCTCCTCTTAAAGACCCCCAAGGTAGGAGCCAGCACCACTTCCCTTGGAAGTTGGTTCCAGATCCTAGCCACCCAGGCTGTGAAGTAGTGCCTTCTAATGTCCTGCCTGAACCTACTCTCAAACAACTTACGGCTGTTATTCCTTGTTACTCTGGGAAGTGCACGGGTGAACAGGGTCTCTCCCATTACCCACTGGTCCCCCTGGTAAGTTTGTAGACGGCCAGCAGATCCCCTCTCAGCCTTCTCTTGTGAAGGCTGAATAGGTTCAGGTCCCATAGCCTCTCCTCATAGGGTCTGCCCTGCTGTCCCTGAATCATGCGAGTGGCCCTCCTCTGGACCCTCTTGATGCTGGCCACATCCCTCCTGAAGTGCGGCGCCCAGAACTGGATGCAGTATTCCAACTGTGGCCTGACCAGTGTTGCATAGAGGGAGAGGATCACCTCTTTGGCCCTGCTTGTGATGCATCTGTGGATGCATGACAAGGTGTGTTTGGCCTTACTGACTGCGTCCTCACATTGGCGGCCCATGTTCATTTTGGAATCGATAATGACTCCACGATCTCTTTCTGCCACTGTGCTTTCGAGAAGGAAGTTCCCCAGCATATAGGTATGGTGCTGGTTCTTACTGCCCAAGTGTAGTATCCTGCACTTGTCAATATTGAATCCCATCCTGTTCTTATCTGCCCACCCCTGTAACCTGTCCAGATCTAGTTGTAGCCTGTCCCTCCCTTCTAGCATGACCACCTCTCCCCACATCTTAGTGTCATCCACAAATTTGAACAGGGTGCTTTTCACCTCCTCGTCCAAGTCGCTGATGAAGATCTTAAACAGTGCAGGCCCAAGGACCGAGCCCTGGGGGATCCCACTGCCCATGTCCCTCCAGGTTGAAAATGACTTGTCCACCACCACTCTCTGGGTGCAGCCCTCCAGATAATTTGTGACCCATCTGACTGTGTAGGCATCAACGCTACAGTTGCCTAATTTTTTAATGAGAATGGGATGAGAGACAGTGTCAAAAGCCTTCCTAAAGTCCAGAAAGACTACATCCACCACGACTCCTGTGTCCAAGGATTTTGTGACCTGGTCGTAGAAGGCAGTCAGGTTGGTCTGACAGGACCTGCTTCTGATGAGCCCGTGCTGGTTGCCCCTGAGCATCGTCCCCCCTGCCGGTCCTTCCCAGATGTACTCCTGGATAATCTTCTCAAAGAGCTTCCCCAGGATTGAAGTAAGACTAACGTGCCTATAGTTGCCTGGGTCCTCCCTCCTCCCTTGTTTGAAAATGGGGACCGCGTTGGCCCTCTTACACTTGTCTGACACCTGGCCAGAGCACTACGAGTGGTCATAAAGCTGTGCCAGGGGCCCCTCAATAACCCCTGCCAATTCCCTCAGCACCCTAGGGTGGAGAGCATCTGGACCTGCTGATTTGAACACGTCCAGCCCCTCCAGAAGTTTCCTAACTTGGTCTTCCCTGACCCTAGGCCTGTCGGAGTCTCTCCTGAGTCCATTGTGAATCCCAGTGGGGGAGTCCTGGTCCTCGCACAAAAAAATGGAGGCAAAGAAATTGTTAAAAAGGTCTGCCTTTTCTTCTGGTGCAACCACCAGATTGCCTAGCATATCCTGTAGGGGCCCCATGTTACCCGGTGCTTTCTTCATACTCCCTATGTATTTTAAAAAAGGACTTTTTGTTGTCCTTGATCCTTGATGCTAGCCCTAGTTCCGTAACTGCCTTGGCTTTCCTAACAGCCTGGGAAGTGTTATGATAACTTTATTCAGCCACAAATATGTCATCTTCCTTTAATTTTAATTCTTCATGTTAGATCTACCTTCTCGTTTATTCGTGGCTTCTTTGATTTGAAGGAATGGCTGGTGGGGTTCTCCCTGCATCATTCAGTTCCTTATAGTTTAGGCCAGTAGTATCCAGTGTTTTTGCCCCATGGGCCAGATGAGCGGTGCCAGTTTCAACTATAGACCGGATCCAGCTGGTGAGCTTGATCCGAGTGGGCAGGGCCCCACCCAGCCATGGGCTGGTAGATGCGTGGTCTGAGCCATCTATTGGTGGGGGTGGGAACGGCCTGGCCCCTATCTGGATGTGTGTGGGGAAGGGATGGGGGTGAACAGGCCAGCCCTGATCTGGACACGCACAAGACAGACCTGGCCCTGATCTCACTGTGCTGCAGTGGTCTAGGCTGACTTGGACCCAGCTGTGTGGAGCTTCCCTGGTTCCCCAGCTGCCAATTCTTCTGACCTGTGGGGATTTTTGCAGGCCAGATGTTGTGGCTTTGCAGGCTAGAGGTTGGTCATTCCTGATAAGAATTTTAGACTATTGCTCTCTTTTTCATGCTGCTGTTGCTAAATAGCATTACAGATTTGTTTTTTTTTCTCTCCATCTCTAGAGAAAGTTTTGTATGTTGAATAACTCGTTCAAGTTCACTCCTGGTTTGTACAAATCTTGATCTCTTGGGGCTTATCTGCAAATGGCATGATTTTTTTGCAAGTATCTGTTATTGAATAGCTCCATCTGTGGACACAGTTATTCAAGACAGTGTCTTGCTTCTGTTTATCTCAATTTACCTTGAAAGTGGATTGAACTGAGCAGGGAAAGAAACCTACTTTCTGAAGTAGCAGTTGCTCTTTAAATTCACATCCTGTCTTAATCTTCATTAACTTTCAAGTATAGATAAGCCTTTGGACTGTTCTTTTTTGCTGGCTTAGCCCTGGGTTCTTGATACTACTGTCTCTTCTGACATTGATGCTTTGTCTAAGGGTCTTATCTATTGAGTATCGACTAGAATAGCAGACTTAATCTGCTGTAAACTTTCTGTCTTGGTTCATACCTTCAAAATGTCAAACTTTGTTAGTGACAAAAGAATCCATTTTAGGCATTTTGACTAGTGCATTTTGGGGGGTGGGGAGGGGAGGGTTTTCTTTTTTTATCTTTTTTTTTTTTAATATAAAGATGTTAAAGCCTGGTAGCAAGTCAGGTTTACCACTGCTGTTACACTCTTTGTGTCCAGGCCTGCATAAACCTAGCTTTACGTTAGTGTTTTTTGCCTTTGCACTAACTTTAAGTTTTGACTCTACTAATCAGTATGAAGAAATGCATATTCCTTACTAGTAGTAAAGCTAGGTGCTGGTGCATAATTACAGGGTTGTAGGTTGTAGCCGTGTTGATTTAAAGACGTGGGCAGACAAGGTTCTTTGGGTGAATCTGTTATTTTTTTAGTAGACCAACTTAAATACTTGGAAAAAAATATTTAAGCAAGCTTTTGGGTTTAAAAACCCTTGTCAGGCTGAGGAAGTTTCTGCAGTTGGTGTGTGCTCTTCCTGGATGGAATGAAAAGCAAAGAAGCCATAATTAGGTAACTTGCAACAGTGGCGCCTGTCTCTTACTTTGGTTGGTGGGGGGGGAAGGGACCAATGATGGGAGATGATCTTCTCTTAGTTTGAGATGCTGCACTGCTGAGCTTCAATGTCCCATCACATGTTGGGACACTGAAGCATGGTGTTGATGTTTTACTTTGAGGGAATTGTTTATTTATAATCAGTTTCAATTAAGCTAACTATTCTGCTTGCTGCTTAGGTAACTAATGTTAGGCAACTTGGGTTAGATGAAATACTGCTGTCAGTTTTCTCTGCTTCCCTGTAATTTTCCTACATATATTACTTTGGAAATCTGAATTTCTCTTGGTAACCCTCATTTTTCTGTTTCCCTTCTAGCTGGTTTCTGGAATCATTGTTCTTTGTCTGGCATTCGTATGGTGGTGGTCTTTATTTCCATATCTGAAACTGTTTACAAGCAGCTGACTGGGTTTTCCTGTGTCCATCTTTCTATGCAGTAGTTGATGCTTTTCCTATGTTTGGACAGCTTATTTTGTCAACTTCTGCTTTCTCACCTGTACTTTGTATTGGCTTTCATTTCTATTAACTCACTGGCCAATGGGTTGCTGTTTGAGACTCCTCACTTTTGAGAAAATGCTTCTTTATTGTGTGTAAATGATTTATTTCATTGCCTTATAACACAGAGCCCCAGTTTATAATTTTTCAACACATAATTTGCAGCAGTATTCAGTTTCTTAGATATGGTTTCTTCAGCAACTTTGTTGTCCTGTCACTGTCAGTAATCATTCTGCAGTCCTGTTAAAATTGAATAGAGAAATAATATTGGTGCAAGAACAGAATCATACTTGAAGTTAGAATAACTTTTTTGTGAATTCAACAGTGGTTCTGCCCCAAAGTATTCAGGTGAGAGAATATTTGGGAGGGATGATCTAGGTTTCTGTTTTGTTCTTGACAGCAGTTCAAGTTTAGTTGTATCTTGTTCTTGATACGAGTATATTACTGGCAAAATGGAGGCAAATTCACATCAGTTTTTTCCCTCATACTCAGTTCTTTGCTGATTAAGTAAGATCTTAACAATTTTAAGAGTGTTTTTTATAAAACCGATTAAAAAAAAAAAAAAAATTTCTTGGGAGGGGAAGAAGTCTGCACTGTAGTTTGGCTTAATTTCCTTCATGCTTTCCTGAATGTGTATTTAAATTCATTTTACTTTTTATTTTTTACTGGATTGCTTCTGAATTTTTTCTACTTTAGTTGGTTCATTTTTTGGTGTAGAAGTGAGGTGCACGGTTTTTTAGGTACCTATATATTTATTAAAGCTTCAGTAATATAGACAATTGCTGATCTAACTCTTCTTGCTTCTCAATATTTAAAAACTTAAGGAAAATGACCTTTTTCTGCAATTCTACTGTGATCCATCTCGCGTGCGGAAAATTCTGCTTTTTATGTAAAATATTTTCTCTGTATCTCTCTCTCAGCCGTAGTACTTGCCAGCAGTTACATTTGTAGTACTCCTCACACTTTCTATAGATTAGATACTGCAGATATTTAGTATAGTTAATTTCCCTTATTGTCAGTTGTTAGGGGATATTTTGCAAAATTACTTTACTGGTTTCATTACCTTTTGGCAACTTCCTGGAGTTATGGTTTGCTTGGCACTTCAGGTCTTTAGAAAGGCAGTTTCATCTGTCCCACCTGACTTGCCAGTGTTACCAAAGTCACAATTTTAAAAAGCTTTTTTTACTACTTTGTCAAGCTCAGATACTTGCAACTTGTGTAAGTCTGTTGTAACACTCTTTTGGCAGCGCCTAACGATTGAGTCTTAAGTTGGAGACAAATCTCTGATCAAAGACCAGGGTGTTAGAAAATATTAGTCCTGGCATTCAATCAATTTACTGCCATAAGGAGTGCATTAGAATGTGTATGGGTGCATATTTGGGTTTCCACATCCTCTGAACGTCTTTATTAGCAGGCAGACAGGTCATGCTAACTGTGTTTACTAAATCCCTTTCCATTTGTCATATGTCTGATCTGTATTATAGAGGGCATTTGTAGCAAGTCTGTTCAGCTGTCACTAACAGAAAGGAATTGGGTGCTTCTCTCTGAATGGAGAGTCATTTCTGTGACTGCTTTAACTTAAGAGACTCATGGGGCATGAGGCAATAGTACCATAGACTGTTTTTACAGGGCTAAATTCTGTTAAGCTCAAACACAGGTTAAGTTGCTTATAGAAATTTAGTGAATGCTAACTATTTATAAGACTAATAGAATACATTTACTTCTGTTAAAGATTTTTGCGCTGTTCTTAAAATTATGTTAAAATTTAAAAGGATTTTCTTAATCTGTTTTTAGAAACAGAGTGCCTGTATGGTATTTGCACCTTTAATTTAAAGCTAGGAAGACACATTTGTCTTGCCCAGTGGTCTCCAGCTTTTTTAAGGTGAAGATCACTTTTTGAAGTAAAGGGCAACAACCCAGGATCTATTGTGCCCTATGGCTGAATGAGTTGTTCTTTGGTGGTGGTTTTTATTTTTTCCCTAACTAGCTCCATAATGGGGTCTGTGCTTTTAATTGGTTGCTTTTAACTGATTAGTTTTTTTTAACCTCCCCCCCTTTATTCTAAAACAGCAAATAAATTATAAATAAAAAACAACCCCCCCACCCCCAAAAACAACGAAGTCATCCTTTCCCCCACCTGCTTACTACTTTTTCTATGTGAAAGCTGCACCAGCAAATTAAGTCAAGTATAATCATTATACAAGAGACAATCAATCTCTTGGCACCTCCTTTTACTAAATCACAGAAAATCATATCAGAAGGATGTCTTGCCTTGATTTTAAGCTTAGTATGGCCAAAATTGAATTCTTATTTCTTCTATAATTTCCTTTTTTTTCCTGTCACAATTAACAACACTTCTGATCTTCTGCATCATCCAGGTCTGGGTATCATCTTTTTCTGCTGACTTTTTTTCTTCGAGGCATTAGACAATTGGTTGGTTTGTTTTTGTTTTGTTTTAGATCCTTCCTAACTGATAACCAGGGATCTGGGTTTTTCATTTGCCATGGAAAAATGGATTTGCTCCTTTAAAGGAGAAAAATGTGGGAAACGGTAGGTTTCCCCTTGCAGGCTGACAGAGTTCCAGCCTACAAGGGGCTGTTTGGGGATGTGGGGGGGAGTAGGATGCAGGGGGTATGTGGCAGTTAGGCAGTATGATGGAGAGCAACTCCCGCAGCTCCCTCCAGGTAAGTCTGTGGGACACAGGCAATGCACTAGGGGCATGCTTTTCCCCCCCCCCTCCCCCCCATTTTCTGTGCCTGCAATGGGGTGCAAGGCTGCAGTTAGGCCGGACCAGCTCTGGGTAAGAGCTGCCTCCGCAGCCCAGTGGGAAGGAGTGGCATGCTAGTATAGCCTCCAAGGTGAGGTGCTCCCGTGCCACTGCCATGCCTCATCTTGGCAGTCATGGCAGCACGGCTCTCCTTCCATACTGGGTCCTGTCTGCTGGGCTGCAGAGGCAGCTCCTGCCTGGAGCTGGTTGTTGCCTGGCTGCTGCCCCACACCTCACTGTGGACACAGAAATTTGGGTGGGCACATGCCCCTCTCGCTCCTAGTATGTCACCTGTGTCCTTGCTCGTTGGGTTGGGAGTGAGGGGCACTGACAGGGCTGGGAGGGCTGTGGGTCGGGAGTGAGGGACACTGTCAGGGCCAGGGTTTGTGGATTAGGAGTGAGGAGCAGCAGCAGGGGCTGGGCACTGGCATATCGGAGCTAATCAGCACCACAAAGCGGGGGTGGGGAGATTGTTGGGGGGACAGCTGCAGCTGGACCCGCATCCTGGTGAGCGAAGAGGGTAGGAGGAGCTCTGATTTTTTTTCCATGGTAAAACGAAATCAAATGCCAAAATGTATAGGTATGTAGAATTTATTTTATTATAATGATTGAGGCACTGGTAGGCTTCCAAATTGCTTTAAAATTATAAAGATACCAATAAAACATTGTGTTCAACTGATACTTATATATAAAATGGCATTTAATTTTAGTCATGGAAAAATGTGGACTTTGGGTTTTTTTTAATTGGAGAACTTGCATTTTTTTTTTAAATCAGAGAATTTGGGATTTTTAAACAGAGAAAACCAGGTTCCCGCGATGACCTCGGTCTTCTACTGCAGGGCTGTCTAACAGTGTACAGTACTTGCCATATTGGGTGCATCCAGACAAGCATGCATGTACAGTTTTCGGTGCTGCAGACCCATCTGCAATGCAGCAAACTGCATGTGCCACACATTCAGATATTTGCCACTCTGCTGATTTGCAGTGTGGCAGGGTTTTTTGACACTGGGAGATCCTGGTGTCAAAAAGCCCAAGCCAAAAAAAAAAAAAAAAAAAAAAGTAGGGAAGCGCATGTGGTGGCAGCGTGTGCCGCACGAAATGAGCCTGGCCAGCCAGAGCCATGCTCCTCCTCCTGCTGGCTGGACTCTGCACACCCAGGTCGCTGCCATTGGAGCCCTGGGAGGCCCCAGTATCTCAGGTAAGGCTGCTGGGACCAGCCCCTACCCCACCTGTGTCAACTTGCTACGCGCCAGAGTGCATGTTACAGGGGCGTTCCCAGGGGACAACTAGCAGTGGCACATATGTGCCTAGTTTTGATTTGACCCTGTAGGTCTGATCTCCATCTAAAGAGTATTAAGCTTTCATCCTCTATTGTAAAGTTCATGTTCCTTCTAAGCACATTCTTGAAGCATTATTGTTTTAGTTTGTTACGGGTTTTTAATTTGTATTTGAATTAGGGCTGGAAATGTTCAAAAGGTGTCAGTTTTGCTATGATGGAAAGACTTTTGTAGTACAAAAGAGAGGAGCTGGAAGTTTCCAGTAAGAATGGAGAACTTGAATCTTTCAGGTGGAGTGAAATGGCAAATTGTGCTTGTGCATATGGTTTTGCAGATAACTTAATAGATAATGTTGCAGTTGATATGTGAAAGTAAACTGTGTGGAGAAAATAAAATATAACTTGGAATTGCACTTGAAAAGACAAAGCACTGTTGTCCTTCTAGCGCCATATTTTTTGTTTTGCATACAACATGCCCTGTAAAATAATACATTCCTTATTTTTTGGAAGGCAGAATGAAGAAAAAAAGTTTTCCAAAGTAATGGCTGCATAGAGCAGGGGCAGAACCTCCTGCAACTTATACCTAATAATTCTCTTAGGGCACCCTTAAAACACTGTATTTTATAATATACAACATTCCCCAGAGTAAGATACTTGCTTTGACTGTGAAAGGCAGAATGAAAGAAAAAAGATCTTTCCCTGCGAGTAGCTGAGTAGCAGTAGCTGAGGGAGCTGAGCTTGCTCAGTATTCTGTGCCCTGTAGATCACGTATTCACTTTACTATTGGTATTGCCTTTGCCTAGCTCAAGGTTAAACAGCAGAAACTGCTATTACTGTGTATCCCTGTATATAATGTACGCTCATCTTCGGCACCTGGTTTTTGGAAAAAAGCGTATTGTAGCTGGAAAAATATGGACATGGCAGGACGTGGGGTTTTGGGATCAGATCCTATTCATGCCATTAGTACTTGCCATGATACTGGACTCCCCCTACCCTGACAAGAAGCCTAGTGCCCAGTGAACTAGTGTGGTCCCAGGACTGGGAATGATAATCAGCTGATTATAGGTCCCTGCCTCAGTTCCAGAGCTGTACCATGCAACTGGCATCAGGCTGCATGGCAGGGACCCTGCCACGCTTTCCATTTAAGGCACAATGGAAACCTGCCAAAACATTGTCCCATATTTTATGGAATAATCATGTGGGTTTTTACATTTTATTGCGCCATTCGTTGCTCAAACTCTTGCGTAGGGTACTATTTAAAACAGTTTAATTGATGAATTACAGCATAAGTGTAACATCTGCCAGTGGCCTGAACATATATATGCTTTCTTCTGGCTTAACTCCTCCTGGGGACTTGGAGGAATGGCTTTCTGCCTTCCTGAGACTGCAGTTACTCCAGTCTTGAAGGTGTGGGGTACAGCTGCTTTGTTCTTCCATGGACTGGGAGGAGAGGGGAGAAGCAGCCTCTTCCTCAAACCTGGCAGTCTTCCTCAAACCTGGCAGTCCCTGCTTTTGGGAAGAAGCAGGGGGCTTTGCTGGCTTCTGTTCACTTTCCTTGGCTGCCTGTACTACTGAGCTGTAGGGCAACAATTTAAAAATTTAGTGGCTGGGAGTGGGGCTCAAAGACCTCCCTTCCCCTCCCTGGTTCCACCATCCTGCCAGGGTACGAACCCTTCCCAGCTCTCCAGGACAGCTGCTGCTTTTCAACATGTTCCAGCTGCCACTTGATAGCCTGCCCCCTTGCCAGACAATAGACAATATGGCTGACAAGTAATGAGTTCCCGCTAAGGATGTGGGTGGCCCAGGGAGCAGCTGTCTAGAGCTTCTTGGCTGGAAGCTCTCTAGTCATGGGGATGGAGGAAAGTGTATACAGTCCAACTCCAGGGCTGTTTGTCTACCAGAAGAAATTTCTCTTAGTAGAAATGAACATCTGTATGCAGCCCCAAGATGGGCTAATTTGTCCTCCAGAAACTCAGCTTTGGTTTTTGAAAATGTAAATATCTTTCTTCCATAGTTGTAAATATTATGTTCAAAACCTGCTGTGTAACTGATACAGTGGAGTCTTTCAGATTTTACCAACTTACAGTAATAGGCTGAGGTGTCAATGGGGCAGTTCATGTTAGTGGATGCTAACTCAGATACTAGGTGTCCTGGACTTTGTATGATCTTCATGTGCATTTTGCAGCCTTGTCCTACAGCTGAGATGTGAAAATGACACAAATGCAGATCATAGTCAAAGAGCAGGAAATTGCCTTCTGCATATCTTAAAAGGTAGAGCTGTGTCTGGTCATAATGTGACTCTTGGCAAAAGAATGTGCTTACCAGTAGCCTCTTCTCTTATCACTTCTAAGTCTATAGCGATGTCATGAAATCTTTTTACAATACGGCTCCTGTCCTTGATTAAGCCAGTTTGCAAGTTGTTCCCACCTTAAGTTTTCAGCCTGTAGGGAAGCAAACTATTTAGTGACAAACTGTTGAGAAACTCCATCAAATATCAGGTATTTTCATTACCATGTTCAGTATCTACACTATCTATGCTTAAGTGTGCTCCAATAATTTTAGCAATTATGTCCTCATTTTATAGCATCATAGTATTGCTTTTGAGGCAAAGAATTGCAGCTTCATATGAAGTCTCACAGTGGACTGAAGAGCTAACTGCCTGCCACCTTGTTTCCTTTCTCCCTCCTTGCTCTACTAGTAGACCCGTGAGTTCACAGGTGGTGCACATGCATGGGTTATCTTCTGAAATCCTTTTTTGACACCCCCTTGTTTTACTCATTTCTCAATTTTTTTTTCAGACTTTTGGGATTTTTTTAATGTTTTGGAAACCTACACTGTAAGCTTTAAAGTGGTGTATAATAAGTGGGTATACATTAAGCGCAAATACCTTAAAATGTTCTTAAACCTTACTCCTTAGCATATTAGTACCTAAATGTCAAACCAACTTGTCTTTTAACATCTCTTCCCCTAGCCACCTCTTTTACTGCAAATATATATTGTGTGTGTAAGTACGTACCTATACCTGTAATTCCCCTCCCTCCCCCCAAGAATGATTATATTAAGTAATGTAATTGGCTGTGTTTGTTATATAATTGCATCCTAAGGGCATAAACATCAGCCATACCTTACCTTGTGATTGATGCCCACAATGGTTTTCATGCTATGCACATGCTCAGTGATGTCCCATGCTGAACTTAGCCTCCAATGTACATGTTCAAATTTGTAGGCAAGTATTCTGTGTTTTTGTGCTGTGCCAGGCCCTGTGCAATGTGGGTTGGTTTTTGTATTTGTTGTTACTGGATGAAGCTGTGTAACAGAAGCTAGCCAGAGGTCATTATAGTCCATGTCTAAAGTATCTTCTGCTTTCTCTCATTGCTATCTCACAATCTACCTCTCCCAGTGCTTAGTACTATTTTCAGGCTCTTAACAGACCTTTCTTTACTTGTACTGTGGGAACATGCAATGATTTGTGCTTGTGTTTTTACATTTGTCATTAGATGTCTGCGGCTCTGCAAGCCAGTTGACATGTAACTTGTACATAGCTGCATAACTACTGTTGTAGCACCTGCAGGGTGATAGTGGGATGTGCCTTTAGAATATTGAAGAGTAGATGACAAATGCTATATTTAAGGGTAGAGGCTGGCAAGCATTAGATGTGTCTTGAATTGGTATGATGCACATCATCCATGAGAGCTATGGAGTAGCCCCTGTGGAAAGTTAGAAAGTAGAAATTTTGTGCCTTTAGGACACTTTGAGCAGCCTGCAAGATGCAGTCTCTTAATTTGCTCCTTGCAATTTTCATTTATCAGGGATGGTTTTTATGCGCCTACTTCGAAGAATCCAATACCTGTTCATCAAGTTGCTTAAATCCCTTTCTTAATAAGGGCCAGGGTACTTATTAACTGCAGTATTGGGGGTTTTTATTGGAGATGTGTCCTGTTGAGGCTGGTCTAGTGATTTGCACCCATGTTTCTATAGGAAGTCTTAATGTTGTGGGAGCAAGAAAGCTGGTGGTTTCCAGAAAGTAAAGGGAGTCATTTCTGCTGTTAATCAAAATGGTATTGCCTGAGGTTCTACATGGCTGGAAGGGTATAGCTGCCTATTTGGAAACCAAAGAAGGCAGCTCTGCTTTACAGTGCTAGAGTCCTGTCAGAGCACTTTCTGCATCTAAAATAATGTTTTAATATCCCCTGTGCACACGCTTAGCTTGCTATGCCAATATTCTGTTTTGCAGTCAGTTTTAGTGCCTTTTTAATATATGTATAAACTCCTAACTAGAGTCTTGCTTACTGCAGTGTAATTTTTAGTAGGCTTGTACCAAAAAATAAAAAGTGCCTTGGTAAGGTTTGTACTGGCGATAAACTTGTGTTAATGAGCTGAATCACTTGCTTGATCAAAATGTATTATATAGATAAGTGGTGCTCAACCTTCACCCTGCGGGCTGGGTCTGGCCCCTGAAATGAATGGGACTGTCATGCGATATGGAGGGATTGGCAGCAAGCAGCTTGGCCTGGTGCACCCCCTTTCCCGCCCTGCCCTATGTTGCTGGTTCCCTATACAGCCCCCCCACTCCTGCTTTACTCCCTCCTTTTCTTCCTCCCTCCTCATTTCACTAGGTAGGCAGTTGTTGCTGGAGATAAGTTTTGTTTTGTTTCCCTGCCCTTCCTCTCTTCCCTTTTGACATTGGTGGCCTCCTCCTCCATCCCCCAACCAGAGGGGAGTGTTGCTCTACTATGTAGCCTCCTTGCTCCTGGCTTAGTGGTCTAAAAGGTTGAGAGCTACTGATGTAGGCCACAGAAATCTCAACTCTCATGTTTATGATATTGTTTTTTTTAACATGGTGCAGTTGGCATAAGAATATGTAGCATTGCTGAAGGAGAGTGTGTAATGTTGGGACAGGAGGGGCAGGTGTCAAAGAAGCTTACTGAGATGAGTTTCTATTTTGAGCACACAGCAGAAGGATGATGGTGGCTTGCTTGAGAAAACCAGGGTGGTAACTGAAAAAAGTGGAGTGGTTGGCAGATTTGCTGCAAATCCTATGAGATCTGTTGTTACAGAAAGAGGTCTCTATTTTAAGTGTAGAGGGGACAGAAGTTAGATGTGAACTGTTAACTTTTACGAGATGGCAGTGCCCAGCACTGGGGAAGGAACAAAAAAAAATACATTGGCTATATCTAGGGATCTACCTAAATCACACTGAGGCGAAAGAAAAAATTGTGGGCCGCTCATGGCATACACAACATTTTTGCAGGTGCTCTCCCCCTCTCTCCTCCACTGCTGCTGCTGAGTGGCCATCGTGCAGCTATGACGTTTGCCGCTCATTGGCGGAGGGAGTGATTCCGTGCAAAACTTTTGGGGATCTCTAGTCATGTGGGGTTTGCAGAAACTGTTTTGTTTTGTTGTTTTTTTTTTTTTTGTTTTTGTTTTTTTTTGCAGTTTCCATGAAAAAGGCAAAATCACAAGTAGGGTACATCCCTTGGTATATCCTAAAACCTGCAATATCAATACCTCATTATAAAAGCCAGTTTAATTATGCTTACTAGTGTTTTATGGTGCTGCTGAGTAGTTTTAAGGACTGAAGATTAGCCTGTAGCAGAACCATTTCGAAAGGGTTTGGTTCTGGTTCTTATGTAGTACAAATTCTTCCTGTCAGGTGAATATTATTAAAATTGCAGCGGTCATGCTTGCAGTTTGTACTTTTGGGTATCAGTCTTCAGCCTGAGAAGACATACAGGCCGATGCTGATATCCTATGCACAAATCCTGTCCGACTTTTCATTGTGTGGGCAAATTGTTTGAGTATTGCTGAAGATGTAACTCTCCCTATGTCTGAAGAAGGGTGTTTGTGCCCAAAAGCTTGCAAAGAACATTTTTTCCAACTAATAAAAGATATCACATTTACCCAAAGAACCTTGTCTGCTGAACATTTCCTGTCTTGTAAGCTTTTTTTGTATTCTTACTATGATGTGGCACTACATGATATTGCAGTTGTGAAGCTGTTGTGGTTTTTTTCCCCTCATACTATGTTGTCTTGCATGTAACACACCCCCTAATATAATACAGACCTTGCTGTTGAAAGGCATTATTAAGAGAACTTTTTTCTAGAATTATGGCTGCAGAGTGAAAGGACAGGGCCTAATCTTTTGTTGACTTGTCCTTTCTTGTTAACTGAAACCTTAGCTGCTGCTAATGACTGTTCTCCATAGGAGAACCTCTAATCTTGAAAAGAGCTAAGGAGCTGTGAAATAGTAGAAGATATCAGAAGCCCTAGCAGACAGCAAAATTCCCTTAGGAAAAGTTAGCTTCATTAGTGGAACTTCAAGACTGTTAAAAGGAGAGATGATCTTTAATACCTGTGAAGTGAAGGACAGTGGGCCATTGACCTCGCGTTAACTGCCTGAAAAGTAATACAATAGCTGCTGATTTTGGAGCAGGGATGAAAGCAGGGTGATTATATTATTGCCAAAAAGCAGCCTCCTCACTTAATACATGCACCTACATTTTGGGTAACTGATTTTGGGTGGGGAAAGGTGTGTGCTATATGTGAGAAAATACAAGGGTTTTTGGGTTTTTTTGAGGGGGGGAGGGTATGTCTGGACTCCAGGGGTGCTTGTAGATTCGGCACAGTTGGTATTGTGACAAGATGGCATGGCACTGGACTCGAAGAAAAGGGTGCTGTGTGTAGTTGCAGAGCTGGGTCCAGCTTGAGACACGTGAGCTGCCCTGCAGGCTAGCTGATAAGATTCTGCAGGCCTCATCCAGCTTGTGGGGCCTTATGTTTAACACCTCTGTTTTAGAGACCATTGGTGCATGCTTTGTATTTACAGCTGTAGTTATTCATTGCTTAGATCAGCGAGTGGCAGACTTTCAAGACTGCAGGCCAAATGCCCCAGTTTGAGTCAGAAGCAGGAAGACATTAGGACTTGGCCAACTGCTGCCACTTTACCCCTCCGCAGTACAGGGAAAAGTTCCTTCTGCCAAACACTGTCAAAGCACTATATCCACAGCCTGGATCCAGTGGTTCTGCTAGCTGAATCTAGTCTGTGGACTGTAGGTTACTGACCCTTGGCTTGGAGCCATGGTGCTCAATCTCAAGCCCACGGGCCAGATCTGGTCCCTCGGCTTTGTCTCATCTGGCCAGCAGGGCTCCCTATAGGTCTGAAAATTTGGAGGCTTGGGAACGGTACCTCTGGGCACTAATCTTAATGGGTCTGGGCACTGATCTTAATGGGGTGGGGGGCCACCAGCACAGGGCCCTGATCTCAGTGTACAGGGCCCAGTCTGGCCCACGAAGTGGCCCCATGCCATTTATCTGGCCCATAGGGCCAAAGTGTTGAATGCCATTGGCTTACGGAACACTGATGAAGGCTCACAAAAACAAATTCCTCCCTCCTGGTGCTGCTAGTTACTTTGGGGTTGTGATTGCAATGGGACAGTTTCAAATTGCTTTTTCTCATGAATTTCCCCTTTTT
Organism: Alligator mississippiensis; assembly: GCF_030867095.1. NCBI lineage: Eukaryota > Metazoa > Chordata > Crocodylia > Alligatoridae > Alligator > Alligator mississippiensis. Next base: position 386,813,081 of record NC_081824.1, read on the forward strand.
CTTTTTTAGGGGTAAGAAAATTTTAAGCAAGAAAAAACTGAAACGGAAGCAGAAGACTAAATTGAAAGTAAAAACACGAAATAAGGTAAATGATTTAATAGCTATATTAGGCTTCATATTAGAGAGATGCTAAAATGTTATTTCAAAGAAAATGGACAGTAAATGAAATGAAGTTTTAATAATTTATATCTTTATTTTGAAGAAATGAGAACCATAGGCTTTGTACCCATTGAGTATAACATGATTTTTGCTGTAAGTATATCATGTTCTGTAGTTCTTTACTGAATGATTCATTTGATCCGTTTTTGTTTAGTGGGTATGTTCATGAACTACACATCCAAACACATTTGTTGTCTTATATCACAGAGAAATGTCACATTTATTTTAGACATGATCATATAAACGAATAGGCCATAAAACTTAAATTCAGGAGCACCTACTAGTAAAAGTATCAAGAGCAACTACTTTTGGAATGATTTATCCACATCTCCTGCTGGAAGAGAGGGCCCCAAATATGTAATAGAACTGTGAACCCTACTCTTAAACTACTAGGAGATGCAGTATTCTCTCTGCTGGAATATGAGTTAGATGCTGAATCTTACTCTCTTTCTGCCACTCTTTTCCGTTTGTAAAAACTTTCTTCAGCTTATTTTTTTGTGGAATTCTGAGCAGTATTTTGTAAGTTATTCTGCTGTGATGGAATGATGCTGTTTGTCCACAAGTGATGGGGCTAGGACAGAAGAGAACGATTTGTTAACATTTAAAACTTTGAGTTATGAAGTAAAAATAATTGATGTGTTGTTCTATAATTGTAGGTGGCTATTTTATATTTAGCTATACCAAAATGTTTCAGTATCAAAATAAGTCTGATTAGCCTATTATGTTTTAACTAATTTTTTTAAAAGAGCAGTTCTTAATTTCTCTTATTAATTTGCTTATGAAACTACATCCTTTGATTGCTCAAGCCAGGTACTGAAAGTAGCTCAGAAAAGAGCAGTTTGAATTAATGTATTAGTCTAAAAGGCAGATGAATAACCTTGTAACAAAGTTGACTAGATATCAAATTTTTTTTTCTTATCCATGCCTGCCAGACCTCTTGTGGCTACTCTCAAGAAAGATGAGTTTGGGAGGCAAAGCAAAACTAGTATCCCTTTGCTCAGAGCTGTCTTGCTTCTTGGATGTTTGCCAAGTTATTCTGCTTATCATAATAGAGCAACTCCAGACTCTGGTTGTGCAGGGGACTTAGTCAGTCATACAAGTCATTTCAAAATTATTTCCTCAAAAACGTATAGCAAAATAGTTTATTAGTCTAGCTTAAATCCCTATTTTCTAAACTTTTTGGTAGCTGGCATATCAACTTTTTCATTTTTTTTCTATCTCTAATTATAGTTCTTCAACTAGTAAATTGACCAACAATCCAGGAGAAGTTTAAAGTATACTACAAGATGTACTTGGTTTTAATATGCTCTGTAATTTGAGGCTAACTTATACTTTAAGTAGGATACCTCTTCAACTCTGGACCATCTTTCAATAATGGACAGGGGTGGCTTGCTTTTCACATGTTATTTCAGCTTGGTTAGTGCCAAACAAAGAATTTGAGGCTTCTGCTCTCTGAAAAGCTGGCAAATAAAGATGACTCCTTGGGCCCCTTTCTTGCTCCCTTTACACCTGTTGAATTGAGATAGAAGGCTGCCCTGCTGATCAGTTACTACAAACTGCCATCTGAGGTTTATGGTGTATATCTGACAGTAAAGTGACATTAATTTACTATCTTTTATAAGGGTTTCAGCAATTTCACTTGGGGTGGTAAGCTGGCATTATTTTTTGAGGAGGCAAAAGGGGTTTCTTTGTGAATCTTATTTTTGAGGTCCACAGATTTATGACATTGGGGTCTTTTTACTCTGCAGCCTGCATCGCTTGAGACAGTCTGGGCTTGTCAGTCAGTCAGTGGCGGGAGAGGTCTGGCATTGGTTTTAGGTCTTGTGTGTGCAGCTGTACTAGTGCAGAACAGGTCATCCTTTCAAAAAAGTTTACTCATAATTAAAAAAACAACACCCAAAACAAAACAACCCAGAGCTAACTGACTTCATATCTTCAGGCTCTGAGGGTCTGTATTGGCAGAAGCCCATTCTCTCCATAATTATTGGAACTCTCCCTGTACCTCCATTCAGAATGTAGAATAAAAGCTAGGCGGGGAAAGGGAAATTTCTCTCATTTTCGTTCTTGTAATATTTTCCCCCACTATACCTGTTTGATCTATGCTGATTCTGTGACGACTCAGACTCCTCACATTTATTGTGCTTCCTGTAGTGTTAGCCTTAAGCATTACAGTTAATAGGAGAGGAAGTAGAGCAAAGTTTGCTCGTAAGCAAAATCAGCTGAGCTGTAATTCCTCCTGTCTTGCAGGGAGCATAATTTAATGCATAGCATGAAAAGGCCAGGAAAGCTTCTTCCTCAGTTTCTTATCTAACTTCTGGCTGTTAGAATTTACCATAAAAGCTGTAGTAACTTGAAAGGCAGAAATATCATATAAGGAAATGGGGAAATCTATAAAGGAGTTAATTATTTTTCCCCCTGATCGATCATCTTACAGGGTAGATATCCAGTCATTACCTCATACCAATGTATGTTAGTAGATGAGTTCTTTGTGCTGTCCTGCTCCAGTAACGGCTGAAAGGATACCTTATTGCATGTTTTAAATTACTATGCATAGGTCATTGCCCAGAGCAGACACTGCTCTGAGGTCTCTGGCACATATTAATTTAAAGGCACTATAGGATCTGATCCTTGATTCCGAAACTACTGTGCCTCCTGGCATACCACATGTTCATGGTAGGAGGAGCCAGGTTTTGGGGGTGATGGGGGGAAGGGGTCAGGATCAGTTTCCAGTTGTGTCCTTTCCATTTGCCAGTGAAAGGGAAATCTGGTTATTTTGTTTGGCCAGTAGACACATTTGTAGAAACATCATGGCTGTCATACTAATTGTAAGAATGGGGGACTTGGTGACAGAAATGAAGCCTATCATAAACAGGTTGATTATGGTGATGGTTGCAAAAGAAAGTCAAGATTTTGTAAGTGTATGGCCTTCAAGATGGAATATAGTATAGAAGAGAGAATTTGTTTGGAGAGTGGGTGGCATTATGGGTGATTTCAGATCTTGTTCAGTCTACCAACTTGAACACCAAAGAAAACTTAAGATCATATAGAGATGGCATTGGCAATGAAGAGGGTGAGCAACTACTAAATTGTTGACAAAGGAGAGGGGTTAGCACTGGAAATGCTTCGTTTTGAAAGAGGTCCATTTAATATGGGGTGCACTGACATATTGGTTGGCTATCAGGTTGGCATTAATAAAAGGAGAAATGACGTTACTGGCTATTGGGTTTTTTTGGTTGTTGTAGCTGACAATTATGGCCATATGCCTGAACAACCCTGGTGAGCATAGTCCAGTACCCATGCCCCAAACCTGCAACAGACTACAGGTCCCAGCAAGCAGAGGGAGGGGGAAGCCGGGTGCCGGTGAGCCGTCATGGGGCAACATGCTCAGCAACACAGGGACCGTTATTGGCTCCTACTGTGCTGCTGCTGCCATGGGAACGCTGTGCACACAACAGAGGCCTGAGCGCCGGGGCTGCTATGTAGATGTTGGGCTGTGCGTGGGTGGGGTAAGGTGCCACATGAGGGACGTTCTCCTCTGCCGGGCACCTTTGCAAAAGCAGCTTCTCTCTGGTGGCCACAGGAACTTGATGAGACCTGCTGGCACTGAGGAAGCAGCATGCTCTTGGGCTTCAAACACGCCTGCTGCTGCTTTCCACATGAGGGTCTGCCCCACCCGCCTGTGATGGCAACACGGGCTGCATGGGGAGCAGGGCTGCGGGTAGGAGCTGCGGGCAAGGGGGCAGTGTGTGTGTGTGTGTGGGGGGGTTATTTGTGTGTGTTAAATGCAAAACAAATAAAAAAGGTTTATGTCAGTAGTTTAAAATGCCTTGCACTATTACTAAATATTGAGTATTGGATTGGCATTGGCCCATATGGTTGGTTAATTACCTGCTATTGGTATTGGCCATGAAAATTTTTATCAGTACACCCCTACATTTTAATAACACATTATAGTTGAGATGGCAGAAGTGGGGTTCGTATGTTACTACAGATTAGGCAGAATATTTCTGAAAATGTGAATATGATCCCCAAGACTGCATTGGCAGGAGTTTGTACGCTGGTAGTAGGGGGCTTCAAACAACGCTAAGATTTTAAACTGTACCCTCTGAAAGCAGAAGTAAATTGAAAATATGAAAGTTACAAGATAAAATGCTGTTGTACTCCTTTGAAGGAATAGCAATTAAGCATCCCCTGATTCAAAGCATTAGAGGTAGAATTAAATTAATTTGGAGGTATGTGTAAAGTAGGCAGGATAGGTTTATGAAAGAATCAGTGGAGTTGAATAGAACAGGGGTAGGCAACCCCCAGTATGGGTGCCAGTGTGTGTAGCATGCGAAGGTGTTTTGCTTGGCATATGCACCTTGGGTTGAACAATGGGGAAGGAGCCAGGGCTGCACTACCACAACAAGGATTGGTCCCCTCCCGGTGCCCTGCTATCTGCCCCTGGCACGCCAGTTTCTTACAAGTTGAGGTTGCAGTTGTTCTTGGTATTCTGCCCAAAAATGGTGCCAGCCCCTGAAATAGAAAGAGATATGGTGGTAGAATGAAAATGTGTTCAAAGCAGTTTGAAAAGTTATGGAGGGGATTGCTGAAAACCAAATTGATTGATTGAAATTGAAGATAAACATGGGTGTCGCAGAGAACTGAGGTGCCCTGCTCCTAAAGAGGAGAAACTGCTAGAGAAAAAGCCCTAGCAGTGAATAAGGAGCCCAGCTGTTGGTTGCCAGGGCAACTGGAGTCAGCAAACAACCCACACCTGCCAGCGGTCAGCTGCCTGTAAGGGGCAGGGCCTGGCTCTTATAAAGCCCAGGAGCTGAGGCCAGGGCAGTCCCCTGCCAGCAGCCAGAGAGGCAGGAGCTCCTAGGCCAGGATGCAAGAAGAAGCAGGTACAGCATAAGCTGAGTAAAGGATGGCAGCTCTAAGATGTCTGAGCAACATGGTTTTAGCCAGGCAACTTTAAGTTATGTTACAGCCTAGGGGCTTGTGTTTTGCTTTGTTGTTGTTACACCGGTGGTTTGGGTGAGGCTATTAGGGGTTGGAGGAGGCCTCATAGGGGACCCAGAGTAGCGTGGGGACCCCAGCGCCAGTAAGGGCACGGCATACGGGGTGCATAGGCCCCAGCCCCAGAGAGGGGGCACTACTGAGAAGCCCCAGTGCGGGCGTGGTGAGCCCCTGAGGAAGGGTGTAGCACTGCGGTGAACCATGAGGAAGGGCGTAGCATTGCAGTAAACCCCGGAGAAGGGGGTAGCAGTGTAGTGGGCTTGACAGACAGGGTGGCTTTACCGAGAAGGCCCCTGAGACGGGGTGGCTTTACCAAGGAGCCCCAGAGAAGGGGGCAGTATTATCAAAAGGGGCAGCATTGTGGAGAAGGCCCTGGAGAGAAGAGCAGTGTTATTGCAAAGGCCCCAGAGAGAGGGCAGCGCTGCAGAGGATCCCTGAGAGAGGGCAGCGCTATGGAGAGGACCCCAGAGAGGGCGAGTGTATATTTGACAGACCAGTGTCTATTCCAGCTGCAAGGCTTGGGGCATGGTATAAGGGGTGGTTGGAGCCACGCATAGCCCCTAAGGCTAGGGTGTCCCTGAAGCACCCATCATAGAGTGAGAACCCATAAGGGGCCCGGTAAACCACGGGGTCTGAACCAACACCAAGAAGTGACCAAGAAGGCGTAAGGCAGCCTCCCAAACTTATCTAAACATCAAAGATGTGGCGGGTGAGAATTAGAGGGTGCCCTTGGGCTGACTTGGCACAGAGAAAGGGGCCTTAAGAAGATCATGGCCCTCCTGGAGCACCCCGCCCGTGACAATGGGAATCAGAAAAAGAATAACATTAACAAGTAGGAAAAAGAAAGAAACATGGAAAGAGTTAACACAAGGAGTTCTTGTTAACTATGGATAACAAGAAAATACTGTACTGGTTAAAAAGATCAAGGCCAGCAGAACCTGGACTAATGCAAGAGGAAAGTGTTATTTTGGTCATTAATCCACCTGGGACTGTGGAAGGACTGTTTTGAAAATGTACTGAATATAATAAAAAACCTGGAAGATAAATATGATGTAAGGCAGTTAAATGTTGAAGGAGAGGATGGAGATTTGGAGATGAAGTGGCCAGAACTGTTAAGTGAAAAAGAGCTGTAGTAATTGTTGATGAAGTCATATAGAGATGCCCAGAGCACCAGGGAAGTGAGGATATGATCTCTTCAGAATGCACTTAAAACCAATTGATGGACACTCCAGAAAACAGGAATACAGGAATTGTAGTGCTATCTGGAAAAAAAACATGAGAAAAGTCTAACGGCTATTGGGAAAAATGACACTAAGGTACAACGTTGTGACAAGAAATTTGAGTCAGTTATATTTGGATGGACTTGAAAGAAGGCAGAAAGGCAACTGAGTGAAGAACAATGTGGGTACTAAAGGAACAGACTCAATGTTTGCTACAAAACAATTGAGTGAAAAGAGTTGTGCGGGATATAAAAAAATTCCTTTGCCTTTATAGATATTGAGACAGGTTACACTATATAGCAAGAACTGGAAATGTTAAATGTGAATAAAACTTACATGGGTTGTAGAAGGGAATGTGCAGAGTTCATGTTTGTTGTATGGAAACAAGATATGAGAGGATTAAATGGTTTTACATGGAGCATGGTTTGGATCAGAGTAGTATTGCATCCCTTTTAGCTTTTGCTTCCATGAAACATTGCAATCTTTTAATGACTTGGGGTGGAGATGTGCTATATTGTCCTGATGTGTGTAGCTTCAGTACTGAAGAATCTGGGGTGGAGATTATAAATATAAGGGATGGAGTGGTAGTAAGAAGAAAGAACCTAAAATGTGTAAGAGTTGCAAGGAGGACAAGAATTAAATTTGGTTGATGGCTTTAAATAGCTTGGCTCAATGATCACAAGTGATGGAAGAAAAGAAAGAGGCTCTAAGTGTCCTTAGATTTCTCCTCTATTCTGAAACATAATAGTAGAAAAAAAATTATTTCTCTATTTATTCTTTATTCTCAGAACCTTGCTTTAAAAAAAGTTAAATTGAGGGTAACAGAGAGAAATATTTTACTTATTTCCAATAGGAAGAGAAGGTATTTCTGTGAAGTACATTTTAGTTGATTAGCGAAATGTATGTCGGTTTATTCAGCTGTAGGACTGAAAATTAAGGTGAATGTTACGCTGGATTAATTTAAATCACTAACTGAAAATCCGCTGAATGAGGCTTGCAGAGCCATAGGTATCTGGCCCACAGGGCTTCCTATAGATTGGGGAACTTGGCAGCAGGGGTGTGGTAGCAATAAGTATGGCCACCATTCCCCACTGCCAAATTACCAAATCTTGAGCCCGGCTGCATGAGGCCAGGCCATGCCCCTCCCCCTGGGCTGGCCTATGCTCCCATTCCCCTGTGGGTCCTAGTCAAGCTTCCTTCCCTCTCCCTTCCTTCCCTTCCGAGTGCAGGGCTTCAAGTGGACTGTGTTGTCTGGCTGGGCTTGCCACCACCTCCTCTCCCCACCCACCCCATCAAAGGACCCTAGGAGTGGCTCCCAGCAGCAGCTGTGTTGCAGTTGCTGTGTTTTCAGTTAACCGTTTAACCAATATAACTAGAGGAGGCTAATCTAATACATTTTTGAAGGATATTTACATCCCTATTCTAGCCCACCCTGCCACACATGTAAGCTCTCCAGCCAAGCTGGGGCACTAGAGGGTGCTCCCTGGGCCACTCTTGCCATTAATTGATAGCCTGCTCTCCCCAGCCTGGGAAGGGGACAGGCTGTCAATTGGCAGTTGTCAGCTCCTGAAAAGCAGCAGCTGCCACAGGCCATCCTGGCAAGAGTTACAGCCCTGGGAGAATGCTCCACCCCCTCAATCCTGCCAATCAGCTGATCTGTGGGGGTGGGGGGAATTTTTTAAGGCAAGGTCCCCACAGGGTTCCCTGGCAGCCTGCCCAGGGGTGAACTGTCAGAGAGCCACTGCTCCATCTGTCCCCTTAGAGAGGGGCCAAAAGGAGAGGACTGGAATGCTGCATGTACTCAAAACCCCACAGAAGTGGTATACAGCCATTCAAGTTAAATCAGGAAGTGGGAGATCTTCCTGATAAGTATCCAGTCTAACTTCTTCTGGATGAGCTAGTTCTCTTTTGTAAGAAATCAAGCCATTCAAACTTTTTGTGCCAAGAAAAAGGTGTTTTTTTCCCCCAAGTATAAATATAAAGCCTGTTCATGGCCTGTCTCTGCCTAAGTTTAGGTTGTCTGACTAATGTTAAATTAGTAGATTTCATCTCTTTAGTCATCTTTGTTTGTAGAGTGGAAGAAAGAAATATGTTTTCATGCAACTTTAATTTTGTTCTTAAATATTTTTTCTTCATCGTTTCAAAGTTCTTACAAACCTTTCAACAATAATTTTTCTGCAGTTTGTTCAACTCTGTGAAAATAAGTTTCAGTGTTAGTCAGCTTTTTATTTTTTTGCCCACTGTTGACTGCTTTGGGTGGGTCAGATTAATCTACTGTGTTTTCCCCAATTATTAGTTTCTAGACATGGAAAACTATAAATTTGATTTAATTTTCCATGTCTAGGATCCAGTTACTGAAGGGTCTGCTTAAATTAATCTCTCTTGCCACTACCACAGGGTGGCTGCCACTTGCCCCCTGTGGCTGTCCCCTTGGTGCCTTCACCCTCCTACCACATGTCCCCTTCTTGTGACTGTTCCCCTCTCCCTTACCTTTATAGCTCCTATTGCTTTGTGTCTGTCTGCTGGAGGCATAGAGCAGCCAGACATAGTGGTAGATCCGGCTTCAGCCTCCATTGGGTTTGGGACTGGAGCTGCAACAGCTCCCCTGTCACCCCACATGCCCCTTCCTTGTGTCTCCTCCCTGCCACCCCAGCACACTTTGCACCTTTCCTCCACACTCCCCTAGCTCTACACTCTCTTTCCCCTGTGACATGTCCCAGCATGCCATGTGTCCCTTTCCCTTCAATCCCCTCACTGTGTGCATCTCTTCCCCTGCAATCCCCCTGCTACCCTCATACCACACACTCCTTCCCCATATATTCCCACGTACCGCCAACCTGCTGCATGAGCTTCTCTGGTCCTGTCTGGAGCCTTGCATCTAAGGTGGTGTTTTTTTCCCCCATGCTGAATGGGGAAAAAAACCTCATCTGAGATTAGGATGAATATGGTATTTTGTGACTTTATTCACAAAATGTCATCATAATAAACCATTTTTTAATAAAATAAAAGCCGTGTAATTCAGTTGTCCTCTTGCTGGAGAATTAGTTTAAACCACTTTTTTCTCACTGGAAAATAAAGCAAAATAGTTGAAGGAGGGAATTTTGCAACTTCGGTATATTTATCTCTGGAATACTTAAGTCTTTGACTGAAATGCATTGATATATTAACACATTTTAGGTTCCCTTCATTATCTTCTAGATCAGTGGTCACCTATGTTTTTGGGTCTCAGGTTAGAGTGACCTAGTTCAGGTCAGAGATAGGTTGATGCTAGGATCCCGTTGCTGCCACTTCTCTCCACAGAGGCAAGGTGGTGGAGCTCCACCAGAGCTTCTCCCCACAGCAGTGTGGGGAAGTGACTGCTGCTGAACCCCGTCCCCCCCCTCCCACCCCACTGCCCCATGTCTGTGGGCCCAATCAGATGGCCTCGTTCTGCCCATGGGCCATAGGTTACTAACTTCTGTTCTAGATTTCTTCCCACCTCTGTTACATTTGCAGCCTTCTTGGTCTGACAAATCTATGCACTTTTTTTTTTTTAAATCAGTTTGTTGTAGCTTACACTATTGCTTCTGTTAGGTATTCTACTATATGATCATTTCCTGATGCATCAGTTGTTTCTGTAAGACGGACAACCCCATCTTTTGTTGTAATTCAGCCATATTACTGGAGCATTGTATACATCGTTCCACCTGTCAAGACTCAGATTAACACATTTTCTGTCAATATTTTTTTGCGTACTGTTCACTTTCCTTCTTTTTACCTTGTATCTAGGAGCCCTCTAGTAATGTTTGTTCTTCCAGAGCGTGTGAAGTGTGGTCATTATATTTGAATCCTGTCAATGAATGGTTATTTTGAACAAGATAAAAAAAGAGAATTCATATCTTTTAATTTATTAATGGTATCTGCTGGTCTTGATTATGAATTCAACCCAGGTTTTTCTGGATAATCAAGAAAATCTTTTTTGGATGTGTGTCAGCCAGTAGATCATCTGCTGGGGGAGGTAATAGAAGTTTGTAGATGTACATACTACTGCAGGTGAACATTTGACAATCAAAACTCCTTACTTCTAAGCTAGATCCTGAAAAAAAAAAGACAATAAAACCCAGCCAAACCCAGAATGGAAGGTTGATTACTCACCATGTCACTCACTGTGCTGCTTTAAAAAAGTGTGTAATTGAAAAATAATTATTTTACTGTAGCTGTTGTAGTTGTACCACTCTTTAAATTATATGGCATTGGCAGTCCCCTGTCTGATAGTTTCCCAGCTAAGACAGGGGTATGACAAGGATGTTTGCTTGCTTGGCTATTTTTTTTTTTTATTTTATTCTTGAATGATCTAAAATGGGCTAACAGGGAATTGATTCTATGCACCCATGATTTTGAATGACCCTATCTCTGTCCTGCTTTATGCAGATAATGTATTAATAGCATCGCAATCCCATATAGGCCTCCAAAGATTACTAGATGCTTTTCAGCAGTATTGTATGTCAGATAGCTTGGACATCAACACAGCTAAATCCAAGGAGTTGGAAAAGAAACTGGAAATGGTGTCTTCTTTTAAATATCTTGGAATCTACTTTTAGCAAAAATCTGAGATGGAATAAGCACATTGAAAATGTAAATACTAAAACAAAACAAGCCTTGGGCTGAGTTTTTTATTTTTTTACAAAACAGGCAGAAGAGCAGTTTTGGAAGCACTAAAGGTCTGTTGATCTAAGATAGTCCATTTTATTGTATGGAGCAGAACTTTGGGGCACTGACCCTAGGGCCCACTCAAAAACTGAAAAGTTTTCTAATTACCTTTTAAGGTGGCTTTTATCTCTGCCAAATTCTCTGATGTGGGGAGGTAGAAGTTATGCGTTTTAAAACTGGACTGATAAATGTGAGCACAGTCAAGAACTCCAAGGCCATTTATACACATACTTTTTTGTCCCACTGCACACTGGAAATCCGGTGGGTCAGAGCAGACTCAATTAATCAAGCCTGCTCCGCATGCCAGCTGACGCGCACTGTGCTGCTTTGCATGCAGTTGTATAAGTGACAAAATGCATGTCAGCACACAGAAAATGGTGGCGGTGCACTTTTGAACTAAAACACCTACAGTGTTTTAGTTCAAAAGCACACTGCTGCCATTTTCTCAGCTGCAGCACCAGGTGCTTTTAAAAGTGCTCGGTGCTGCAGCGCAAGCATGTGTACAAATGCCCTAATCTACTGGATAAAAATTAGATCTTTCATGCCTACCAGATACTCTAAGAAGTGCATTCTAGAAGCCTCTCCATTGCCAAATAAACCCTGGTTTGAATGGTTAAATAACATCTATATTCTCCTCCAGACAAATGGCCTGGGAAATTACTGAGTCACTGATCAAAGATGCCAGCATGCAGATGGACATGCTGGCAGTGAGACTGGTGTTTTTCCTTCATTAACTCAGTGTTTAAAATTTCCCATTAATGGGGAGATCCATTTTCCTCTTATTTCTTCAAAAAAACAAACAAGACTACAAGTAATAATTTCTCATTTATCTCATTCTTCCCACAAGAGCATATGCTGTCTAAATATGGGGTCTGACACCATCTGCCCACAACGGCAGATCTCACAAGTGTGAATCTCAATCTAGTAATGGCCTCTCATTGTTTGTAGTTTTGCATCACAGACAGGTAGTTTTCTAAAGCCAAAGGAGTGTTAGTTTTAAAAAAGGGGAAGTTTTGAGACAATCCGACTTTCTTCTAACTTTGGACCCTGTCCTATAATCCTTAGATGTATTTGCTTTACACACTGAATAAGGGCCAAAAAGCAAATAACTCATTTTGTTTTAATGTTCACTACTTCATTTGATTTTTTTTTTTCTTTTATATTATCATACACTTCTAATTTTGTGTAGGCTTCTGGAATGAATAATCTTATGTGTTTTTAGCAAGAATTGTATAGGTGTGGTTGTTTTTTTTTGTATGTAATGTTTGTTCATTTTATTGTCTTGTTTTGGTGAAAGCTGTAAATAAACCACCACTACTCAATGGTATGATTTATTCTGAAACCAGTTCTATAGCGGGAAATCACGTTTTTAATACAAACATGGGTAATCCTTATCTCCGCATGCCATACAAGTTGCAAGGAGGCGGGAGGGGTGGGGATATTATTGTATAACAGTTGAAAATACTTTTAAAAGTAAATGAGAAATCTTTAGCTCAGAAGTTCAGTTATATATCTTGGGTGCTCAGCCTTTTGGCCCCACAGGCCAGATACCGAGTGTGAGGCCAATTCATGGGCTGTACCAGACTCTGTATACTAGGATCTGGCCGCATGCTGCCCCAGCTTGGTCCTGTGTGCAGAGATTGTGCTCTGGGGGCCCCAAGCCATTCCTGTCTGGTTCCGTGTGCAGGGATTGGGCCCTGTGCACCCAACTTAATGTTAAGGACCATGGCCCACAGGGCTCCCCATACATCTGTCCATATACTGTTACTGGTGGACTTCTGAAGTGTTTAAATGTATCATGGGTGTTCAATAGGGGTGTGCGAAACGGGCCATATTTGATTTGGTTTCAAAGTCAGCCTGAATCGGGGACAGTGACTCGGAGGTTTGGAGAATCAGCGATTTGGCTATAGACGCAGCTTTAAATGCTTTTTCTATATAACTTGAGGTACCAGGTGTGGCTCATGAATGCTGCAATGGTGAGGTGGGTGGAGTGTCCCAGAGGAGTGCGTGGGGCCCTCCGCCCCCCCCCCCCCCCCATGTGCTTGGCACTGAACCTGGAAGTGGACCAGAAATAATTCCAATCCAGTTCTGGGTCTGCCGTCAAGCGCGTTGGGGGGCCGCACACGCTCCCCTGGCTCGGTGATCAGCTGTGGGTGACCCAGGAGGCACCAGTCTCCGAGCTGGGGGGGGGGGGCATGGGGTCCCTCCCCCCACATGCTCCCCAGCAAACCCGGAAGAGACCCAGAAGTGCTTCCGGTCCACTTCCGGGTCTGCTGCTAAGCATGCTGGGGGCAACTCCTCTCCCCCCCACTTGTGCTTCAGTGAGATGCTCCTTCTGCCCCAGCCTCACAGCATTCACAAGCCGCCTGGTACCTTGAGGTATGTAGAAAAAACATTTAAAGCTGTGTCTATGTCCGAATCATCAAATCTCTGAATCAATTTAGAGGGTTCCAATTTGATTCGGAGAGATTAAAGGGTCTCCTGATTCGATTCAGATTTGGAGAATTGGCCACCGAATCGGGCCAAATCTCCACCGAATTGAATCAGCGATCGAAGCTTCACACAAGCCCTAGTGCTCAACCTCCAGCCTGCAGGCCACGCCCAGCCTTGTATCATCCAGGTTGTAGGGCTTCCCCATTGAGCAGTAACAGTACAAAATAAATAGTGATAAAAAACTTTCACAACAAACTAACCTCAAGTGTGTGTTAATACAAATACTTTATCATAAATTTGTTCTTGGGTGGGCAATCAGGACTCGTAGTAGAGATGATATCTTTTATTAGACCAACAAGATTTTTGCAAAAAAAATTCTTTAATTGCAAGCTTTTGGGCACAAATGCCCTTCATCGGGCATTGGAGAAAAGATTGTAAAAATTCTGCTGGGTAGAAATGAAAGTTCATATTTCAAAGAATTTCACAGAGGAGTCAATAGATGGGAGGATTCCTTTGGGCAGTCAGTTCATAGCTGGTATGGAGCGCCTCACCTCCTGTGAGAGTCTATGATGATGCATATTACCTTGAAACAAAGGCAGGAGCAGGATCTTAGGTTTCAGGTGGTCACAGTTGCTCCCTGCTTGGGAAAATATGAAGATTTCACTTCAAAAAATCTTTTTTCTTTTTCTTTTCTTTTCTTCTGTTGAAATTTTTTGAAACTTCTTGGGTGGGCTACTTTCTTAGGAATTTCAATCTAAATTATCACTAATTGTTATGGTAATCCACGGCAGGTAACCTAAAAGAATGGCTCAAAATTAGTTTACTAAATAGTCGATCCAGTTTCTTCAGATGTGTCCACATCAGCATCTTTAAAACCATTGATTTATGAGGAGTATTTTGTGTAAAGTTGCTTCATTTTGGCAGATAGGACTCAGATCTTTTTGTCACACTATTTTACATTTGATGTGTGTTACTTTTTAATGAAAAGTCTGGAAATTTCTTGAAAATATTTGCGCGTCCATTTGTTTGTTGTTTTGCTATGCCTTTTTTAAACCCACAGCCATGGGGAAACTTACTTTAGCTCTCAAGTGTTGGAATTAATCCTGGAAGTTTTTCAAAGAAAGTTCATTTTTCAACCAGTTTTAGGTTTTAGACTAGTATTGTTCCTTTTCGTTTCCATATTCCACTCTTTCTCCTTGTTTGTTATATAAAGTCCTCCCCCCTCAACCCCCCCCCCCAAACAAACCAAAACCAAGAGATCCAACGCTTATTTAAGACTTCCACTTATGTTTTCCACTGTGCAGTTTTGTTTGTTTAGATACAGGGCGAGAGGAAGCTGAAAAATTATTCAACTGCTGTTTGTGTGCATTTGTCAGTTATATACACCTAATAACCAGAAATGCTTACTTAACTCCATCACAAAGTATGGGTTGGTAGTTATTGAACAAGGATTATAAATATTCATAATCTGTGAGTTGACTCAGAGATTAGATGGAGAGAAGCTATAAATGGGGGTGGGGGGGGGGGCTATGAGTTAGATTCAATGGATGATTCTGATGAATCATGGAGCCAGAGGCACAATCCCAATGCCTCAGATAACTTTGCTAGTGTTTTGTACCCAATTGTAAAGTCTCTGGACCTTCTTACTGAGTCAGATCATTAATTTAGTACATGTCTTATTTAGTACATGTCTATATTTATAAAAGTAGATTTAAAAAACTTGCTGTTTCCAGTCCCTTTTTTTATATAGGAGAGCATATGGCCTGTAACTCGGTTTTGAGTGGAGTACTTTAAAATGTACTCTAAAAAGGGTTAGACTATAAAGAAGATATAAATAAAGTATTTAACATTCTCCGTTTAAATTCAGATTTTACTTTGAACAGTTTTTTTAAAAGAAAAGCTGTAATGTAATTATAGGTTATTGTTTATATTACAAAGCTTATAATTTAGATATCAATTTAGATAATATTGATATAATCTTATAGTTTAGATAATTGGTATTTTCAAAAGGTACTCAGTTTTTATTTAAATTATTTTTATTGTATTGACTTGTTTAAATGTCTGAGCTACAAATAGTCTTGTATTCATAGAGGTATAAATGTGCTAGATATGTATTATTGTATTATTAATTTCTCATACTACATATCCACTTGTTTTTACTTTTGCCTAGTCAAAATGAATGAAGCTTAAGACTGTCTGGAACAGACCAGATTACTGTAATGTTTTTCCATAAATTGGATTTTAGTGCTGTTTCACATTAAAAAAAATTATATATAATATTCAAATCTGCAAACTTTGGGGGAAAGTAGTATCCTTAACTGTTTGACAAGCTGAAACTGGGTTCTGAAGATCGATTTTTTTTTTTATTTTCTTCTTTAGGGTTTGTTTAATATCACTAGTAGTGCATAGATTGCAGCTGGAAATTAGAAAATGTTCTTTGCCTGTCAGAGAAAGAAAACCTTGCTTTTCTATGAATCTGACATTAGGAGAACACATGTAGTTATGTCAGTTTTCCCATTTTGGGTGCTTGTGCCTTGAAGCGTATAAGATACATGCAGGTTGAGCTGCATAACAGGCTCATTTGAGAATCAGAGTATTGCCCAATTAATAGTTGGTTAATATTCTCAACATGTATCAATGCTGTACTGTAGGAGCTGTGATACTCACTGAGTCACGTTAATATCAGGGCTGCTTTTAGAGGTGTAAGGAGCTCTAAGTAACGAGGTAATAATCTTATGTAACATGTGAAGACCTGTGGAAATGTTCCTGCATGAATTAACTTGCATATCTTGATTCAGCTTAATAAGCCTTTAATACTTAAATCAGTGTTACTGGCAAATGGCTAGTGCCATTACTGTCAAAAATTTTATATGCGTATGAATTGCTCCTAGTATTCCTCTGCTTTACAGAGTTGTGGTCATCTGTTCTTTAGAAAATAAATTACTGACTTTTTAACATTTGCTAGCCAAAACAAAAATGAGACTTTGTTGGGAAAATGTATTTGTAGTGAAATTTGAAATGTTTTTTTAAACTTCATGCATAGAAGAATATTTTTTTTTGTTGTTGAAAATCATTCTTGTTTTTCAGACTGAAAACCTAGAGAGTAGTATAACCATACCGGATATCAGACTACACAGCAATCCTTCAGCTTTTAATGTGTACTGCAATGTTCGCCATTGTGTTTTGGAATGGCAAAAAAAGGAGGTATCCTTAACTTTGGCATCAAAGAACACTGTACAAAGTGGGGATTCAGATAGTGATGAAGAGGAGGAGTCCAAAGAGCCACCCATCAAACTTCCAAAGGCAAGTAACTCTGGATGGCTTTTCAAGTGTGGATGTGCCAAATTCTTGGACAATTTTGTAATAGTGTCTCTGGATCCCTTTATTTTATAATTAGTAGTTAGGAGGAGTTGCTAGATCACATCAGTAGTCCATCTAGTCCAGTATCCTCGCTGACCGTGGTGAATTATTTAGGAATCTCCAGGTAGTCTCCTGTAAAATCACTTAACTGTAGAAGTTTATTTTTAACTCTCTCAATTAGGAATGGACGTGTATACTGTATTAGGAAGATTTTTAAACCTTCCAAAGATTTAGTTTTTATCCCTATCCCATTCTTCTCTAACCACCCTCTTTTTTTGGTATCTTAAATAACTCTTGGCTTCAGTATCTTAAGGTACAGATTTCCACATGTTGATTGTTGCTATCTATTAAGATCTTAGAATAATTGAGCCATTGATTTTTTTATTTTATTTTTTTTAGGCTGTAGTGTGTTTTTTAGGCTCTGTAATTATGCCTAATATTACAAGAATGGGAGATCATGCAACTTCAGATTCCATGTTTTAGACCAATTTATAACTGTAGGGTTTAGAATGAGACCTGAAAGTGAGACTGTTGCCTCTCAGTTACTCCTCCTCTAATGCAGGAGTTTTTTTTATACCTTACTTTGAAGTACTTGGTGCTGACCACGTGTAGAAAACTGGTCTTATTACATAAGCTGCTGCTTGTCGGGTTTAAAGCTGTTTTTATGCCCTGTATCTGCTCGACCTTTATCTTTCTCAGTATTGTAAGGTTGACTTTGCCTCTGTTTGGTCCAAAATATCAGTCTTTTCCAAACTGACACTTTCTCAGTTTTCTGCATGCTGCTGCTCTTGCAAAAGGCATGCACAACTGTCTGGAAAACCAGCCCTTTATTTACTGTCTGTAAAAATTCCTTCTCAAAACTGCTGTGATGTCCACAGAAACCTAACAAATTAGGCTTAGGATGCTGCCTGTCACATTGACCACTAATCTCTTTGTATTTCTCTGCCTATATCTGTGCTATACCTAAGTGCTTTGGGACAGGGACCGTCTTTTCTGTGTGTTCTAGGTGTTGTGATAGTACAAATTAATTAATAGTAGGTCCAATCCATTATGGCAGTTTGTGTGTAAGAGCATAGAGCTTGTTTCCTCCATCTGTTTATTTCTGTAGTTGGGGTTTATAAATCTGCTTGCTTTTAGTTGGGGACAAAGGATTTGTGAATTTTGCAGTGAATATTCCAGTTTTTAATTGATTTTGTTTTTTCTGAATCATGTAATAAAAATGGAATGAATGTGACAGTAGAAGATACATTTTCAGTTGAAATGCCTTTTTTGTTCATAAAAAAGTTGTTTAAAATTATACTTTTAACAGAATTTTAAAGAAACTAAGGGGTCCTTGGAGTTGAATAGTAGAATCTCTTTCGGATTGAAAACTGATTAAAAGATGTGTTGAAAAAACCCATTTATATGCTTCCGTTTTTTAATCCCTTCTGAGGAATTAATAAATCTTTTTTTTAAGATTCTGGTCTCCTTTGAGTGACTTCTGCATATTGTTGCTCAAGAAGTACATTTTGTCAGATTTACATATGATGCAGTGCAGCCTTCTTGGAGAGCTCATGTGCCTCTTACTCTTCCCCTGCTGCCCTCTCCTCCTCTCCTCCCCCCCCCCCCACCCCCCCCCCCGGGTCTCTCACCCACTGACTCCTCAATTTATGTCTTCACTGACTGGCTTTCTTGCATGCATACCAGCCTCTGGCTTTTTTACTATTCATTCCATCCAGAAAGAGCACACAGATGCTTCAACTGCAGATGCTTCCTCAGCCTGATGGTATTTATACCCTAAAAAGAATTTTTCCAACTATTTGAGTTGGTCTAATAAAAGATACCAGATTTACCCAAAGAACCTTGTCTGCCGATGTCCTTAGACCTACATGGGTATAACCTACACCCCTCTTTTACTCTCAGCATTTCTGACTGTTTTAAGGCTGAGAATGCTGTACAATTCCTTGAACTTGTGGACATAAGGCCATGACTTGTGAAACTTCCATTTGTAACTAACCCCCCCGCCATTTGACGTTTTGGGAGTTCCATAAAAGAAATGTCTTCCAGTTTTATATGTACTTATTACCATGTGTGAAAGCAACCCTGTTCTCCATCATTGGGAACCAGCATTTTTACCAGGCTTGGCACAAATTGACCCCACACCTTTCCCAAGTGGCAGTCCAGTTTCTTTCTTCTGCTTGATCTGCTGCTTTGCCTTTTGTTCCCTACGCTGTGTTTCCTGCCCAATCTGCTGCTTTGTTTTCCTTTTTCTGCCCTCTGTTCCCTGTCTGATTTCTTGCCCTGCTTTCTGCCTGATCTGTCACTGTCTGGCCTGTCCACACCTTGATTTGGCATGTCTCACACACAGGCAGTCTGTGCCACTTGTGGCTCTCATGCCACATAGTCACTCTGTTCCATGCCTAAGGAGATGGCAAAGTAAGATGCAAGCATTATAAAATGCTCCCTTGCTTCTCTTGGAAATAAGGGTGACTAAATACTAGGCAGCAAGTTTTCAGTATTGATACCATTCATTCTGCATTGGTGGAAATGCACCCTGTTTATTAGTTGAAATCGGCTAATAATTGAAGGTCAGACTGTAGTGAGGCATACCCTTCAAAGCATCATCTTAAGGTGCTGTGGAACTCTGGTACCAAGTCTCCATCTGTGCCGATTCTCAGGTAATGAGTTGTTACAGCCCTGGACTACAGAGCCTTTGCTCTTTCATTTAAGCTGTAACAGTTTTTAGCCGTGCAAATTCCTGATTCTAAGCTCCCAAGAGAGCAGGTTTCACAATTTTAATCTTCTCTTACCTTTCGGAGATGTGGCTCATTGGCATTTTAATCTTTTTTCGAGCAGTCAGTAGAAGGTGAAAGAATATATTTTTTTAAGATCTGGTCTTTTAGACCGATGAAATGGATGTGATGGAATATGAGGTCCACTCTGGACTGCTTAGGTGTCTTTTGAGGAAAGAGGCCTCCCTTTCTAGTTCTATCATCTTATTCTCAGAAGTCTTACTTGAAGCAGCAGCAGTATGCTTCGTAGCAGCCATAAAAGAATTTCAAGAGATTACACATGTAGTCCCTGTTGCAAACAGAAGCATTATGGGAGGTTCTAAGGGACTTAAGCTTGGCCTGTCCCTGTACCAAAGGAAGCATGCTTCAGCTGCAACCACATCTAAAGACACTCAACTAGTTAGCTCATCAAGAAATTCTTTCTATGCATTGACATAATACTTCCCCTTTCTACCCAAGGTTGTTTTGCACCTCTTGATCCTAAAAGGTTTTTTGGGGGGTTGGTGAGGGGCAGGGGGGTTCAATCTGTTACTCCAAGTAGCTTCAACAGTCTTTTCTGTGGTGAGAATGGTGGGGGGGATGGACAATGACACTGAGCTTAGGACATGCCTGCCAAAAAGGTTGGTTATCACAGAACCAAGAGAGACGAAAAAATTCAAAAAGAAGTTTACATTATTAGTCTTCCATGTCAAAGATAGAACTATTTCTGCTAGAGTTTCTCAGCAAGCTGTCTGTACTTATTTTCACAGCTAGATAATGCTACAGAGTTCTGTCTGAACCTGTATTTATCTAGTGATCAAGATCACTAGGCCAACAAACACTCTTTAGGTAAAATTTTCTTCTTTAACAGAAATGTCCTGCTTTCTTGAGTGTTAAAATCCTTTCCTATGAAAGGAATTCTTTGTGTAGAAAACAGTAGAAACTTTCGTATTTACTTGATTGCAAGACAAGATGGGGAAAACAAATGTTCATTTTAAAATTGCATATCAAGTAAAAATACAGTATCTGCAGTTAGCAAGAGGTAGCAAGAATCCACTTGGTGAGGCACAGGACAGCGTGTAGGCAAGGAGTAGTATGGGACCCAGGGTGGCAAAGGACTCGGTGTGGATGTATGGAGTGGTGAGGAACCTAGAGTGGAGGCACCTGGCAGTACAGCCTGGGGTGGTAGGGGAAGGCCTGGCACCAGCGAGGAGGGAAAATTGGCAGGGAGTGGGGGGGGGGGGAGGAAGGCAGGCAGGCAGGCAAGCGTGTGTGGAGAAAGGTACCAGGGGTCAGGCTGCTTGTCCCTCTCCTCTTCCACTTGCCCCTCTGCCACTGCTTTCCCCACCACAGTAGTTGGGGGGGGGGGGGGGGGAAGACTTTAGATGACCCTCCTTTAATTACATTTTACCCATGGAAAGTTATAATATCTTCTCCAGATGACATTCTGATCCCAGTCCCCTAGAAGCATACCTGATAGAGGTTGTGCCCTGGGGATTGGAGGCAGGTGGTTTGGGCATCTAGTTTTGGTGGTTTGAGGTGGAGGAGGGGTGCTGCTGCAGGAGAAGGTGTCACCACCAAGAGCCTGGTTATCCTTTTCATGGCCCAGCAATTATTGCAGTTTTTTAATATAGTGAGCCAGGATCCTACAGTCATCACCAAATTCAGGGCTTTGGATCTTTGCTCACACCATATAAAAATGCAGCTATTGTGGGACCTGGCAAGGGTTAACTTGGCCTTTTGGTAGTGACTTCCTCTGATACTTCCTCTTGCAGCAGTGCTCTGCTCTGCCTTCATTCAGACATGCTTCCCTTTATTGAATTCCCAGGAATCACATGCCATGCACAGTACCAGCCCCAGCTGCATGTCAGCTGGCCCCTCCTGTTCTAACTCAGTTGTTATCAGTCATATCAGATGCCTGTAAGAAGGAATAGACTGCCAAGACTTCCAGCGTAATAGGTTGAGGTCACTGAAGCTGTCTAGAAAAGAACTGGATATAAGTACAGGCAGTCTTTGACTTGTGACGTTTTGAGTTCTGACGAACGGCACTTAGGTTACCCATTTACCAAGTTCCTGTTTCAAGGTTCTGACAGGCAGTGCAGCGGCCCTGCCCTGGCTGTGCCAGTGGCGGTGCTGGGAGTGGGCACTGTGCCCTGCCACCACTGACCTAGCTGGGGTGGGCACGGAAAGGAGCCGCTACGCTGCCTCCAGATGAGCAGTGTTCAGCAGTGGGAGGACATAGCTCCCGTTCCCAGCACTGCTGTGCCCACCTGAAGCAAGTGGCGCCTTTGTCCTGAGGGCCCCCCCCCCCCCCCAAGCTGGGTGAGCTGCAGCAGGGCATAGACCCCGCTGCTGCGCCTGCCCACTCCATGCAGATCCAGGGGCACATGCCCTTCTGGACCAGCGGCAGGAGTCACCCTTCCTCCTCTATCCCCGAGTCCCTGGACGAGCCACGCCTTTGTCCTGTGCCCCTTTTCCCTCCCCCTGGCAGGACAGTGCTTGCTGTAGCCCCAATCCCTCCTTCGCTGCCGGGGCATTGATCTGCCCCCTCCTCTTGCACCACAACAGACTTACCAGCTGGACACAGCTGTATCCAGCCTCCTAAAGGAACCACTCCCCCATTTGTAACATTGTTCCTAGGAAAATTGGTTCCAAGTTACCACGTTTTGACTTATGACGTGGTTTTCAGGAACCAATTGTGTCATGAGTCTGAGGACTGCCTGTACTCTAAATTATTTGTTTAGGGGAGTATTTCCTCTTTATAGAAATGTAGCACAGGTAGTTGCAGGCATATTGTCACATACAACACAACAACAAAATATCACTGGTTCTAACTGTATGCAACTAATGAGTCTGAACAAATGTTAAAAAAAAAAAATCTTGCTGTTTGAGGAGCAACAGATATTAAAAAGGCCACCAACTAGAAGGTACTATCAAATGGATTAAATTTGTGAAGTGGATACATAGCAAAGCTGGATCTTTTTTCTTAGCACCAGTTCAGCATAGTAAGAAACATTTACCTGAGTTTCAGATTTCTTTCCATTTTCTGTAAGGGTGCTTTCAGCTAGATGAGTATACTGTGTGGTTAAAGTTTTTGCACACAAAACCAGTGAAATATGTGAAAGGCCTTGTCGGGAGGTATTTGCTAGTGGAATATCTGGATCTATTGTGGGATGTCAGTTTAGTTCTAACATGACCTCTAAAGGCTCCCTATAATCTTATGAGCTCGCTTGTTTCCTTTTTCTTTGGAAACTACTTCAATAGTGGCCAGGTCAGTTAGTTGAATGAGTGAGCTTATGGACCTTTGCAACAGACCCAGCCCTGTCCCCTTCTTTGACAGACAAGAGGTTGCTCTTTCCCTATGCTAGACTTAGAGCAGTATCTGATTTCTACATCAATCAAGTAGAAAACTAGCAGATTTAATCATGGTCCTGAGCGCTGATCAAAATGGTTTAATCTAAATGCAGGGAGTCCTATCCTACAGTCTAAGCACTAAAGAATTTTTCAAATCTCTCACTCTTGTGCAGACAGTTGTGAATATTAATCTGTCTCTACCAGTGTTACTTTAATTTGCTGGACTTTGTATGGGGGAAAGCTTATTAGTATTTACTTATTTCCTAGCATACTGTGGACATGTTATAGTTAGTGATATCCAGGGATTCTGGTTTTCTCTGATCTAAAATAAATCCCTAATTTTCAGTTTAAAAAAACAAAACTCCAATTCCCCCCTCCTCCCCTGCCGCCCACATACACAGAGTAATGTTTCATTTTAAACATGGAAAAATGTGGATTTGGGGTTACTTTTTTTAAAACCAAAATTAGGGATTTAAAAAAAAAATCCGGGAGAGCCAGGATCCCTGGTGATATTTCAGTTGGATACCCTAATACAGCAATTCCCAGAAGGTGTGCCACGGCACGCTAGTGTGTCCTTGCCCACTCTTCAGTGGCACCAACTAGATTGGTGATAGTCAACTTCGTTAGCCCCAAGTCCCTGCTTCATATCTTTTCTGAATTGAAATCCATGTCGATGATTTTCACCTAGGGTGCTGCAAAAATCAGAAAAGTTATGGAAGAGTGCCTTGAGGCTAAAAAGGTTGTGTCACTGGTATAGAAAACTAGTCCTTTGGTTAAAGAAAGATGTATTTGGTGTCATCTTTTTAACAGTACATCTCATCACTGGTATGACTTCCTCTGTCAGGGGAATGCAATATGTTATATATTTTCTGAAACGTGTGTGTACATCATCAACAATCCCTTGATTCAAGGGTCATCTCTACCACAACTTTATAGATGGGTTTTGAAGGTGACATAAAAGCCTAATGCTTGAACCACAGATCCCTCCACAGAAGCTGCAGGTCTTTTCAGTCGGGAGAGTAGGCTGCAGTCCAGGATTCCTTTCCTTTTTCTTTCATCTGCTCTCTCTCCTCTGCTTTGAGGGCAAGATGCTTTATCTCAAAAAGGGGTTCTGCCTGGTTGAGGCTATGGCATCATTAGGGTCAGTTGGAAGCCAGTTCGTCCCAGTTCTTGATGTCATCATCCATTTTCTTGAGGTATGCCTTCAATGTATCCTTGTAGTGTTTCCTCTGGCCATTGCAAAATCTCAGGCCGTTACTAAACTGGGAGTAGAGCACTTGTTTTGGGAGTCGGTTATCTGCACGCAGTGTCCAGTCCTGTGAAGTTGATGCTTGAGGATCATTGACTCCATGCTGGTAACATTGGCTTCAACAAAGATGTTGGTACTTGTGTGGCAATCTTCCCATTTGATGTGGAGGATTTGCCAGAGGCATTGTTAGTGATACCGCTCCAGGTTCTTGAGAGGACAATGGTAGGCTACAGTTGTCCCTAACCAGATGACTGCCAACTGGTTGGCACTCATCTGGTTACATTTCACAGTCGTAGAGGAAGATGGTGATGACAACTGCATTGTAGACCTGGCTCTTGGTGTCTTTCTGGAAATCGCGATGAATAAAGATGTGCTGAAGTAGTTTCCCAAGGGAGGTGCTTGTGCACCAGATCCTTTGCTGGATCTCCTCATCAGTGTTCTCTCTCCCTGAGTGAGGTGGCTATTGAGGTAAGGGAAGAACTTGACTATCTCTGGGGTCTTTCCCTTGATGGTAATTTGGGGAGGGAGGTCACAGTCATGGCCCAGGGTAGGCTGATAAGGGTATTTTAGTCTTCTTGATGTAGAGAGAGAGGCCCAAAGTTGGGTAGGTTTCTTCAAAGAGATCAGGTGCTGTTTGGAGGTTTTCCTCAGTACGTGCAAGGATGCCCTTCAGTATATCCAAGGTCAAGGATGGTTGGTTTTGAGTACTTCGGTCTTTGATCAAAAATGTCACAGATTGAAGATCCCTCCATCCATTTGATATTCAGTGTCTATTCCCCAAGGAAGGCGGTCCTTAATGAGAACCAGGATGACTGCCAGAAATGGAGAACAGAGTTGAGGTGATGATGCATCGTTGCTTGACCCCAGTTCAAATGACAAGTAGATCTCTCTCTGATCCACTACACAGAATGTTGGCAGTCATCTGGTTAGGTAGAAGCCTCAAGACCTTGATGTACTTTTCAGGACATCCAAATCTGACCAGTATTTTCCACAAGGCTTTGCAATTGATGGAACCAATGGCCTAGTAAGGTCAGTGAAGGCCACATACAGATCCTGGTGTTGTTCCCAATGCTTTTGTTGAACCTGATGAGCAACAAAGATTGTGTCATTTGCCCCAAGGGATCATCTGAAACCATACTGAGATTCTACCAGGACTGCCTCAGCAAGAGGTAGAAGATGGTTCTAGAGGATGTGGGCAAGGATTTTCCCCCTCGTAGAAAGGAGGGTGATACCTCTATAGTTCCTACATGCAGGCTTGTTTCCTTTCTTGAACGTGATTAGGATGTTGACACTTCAAGTCCCCAGGGACCTCTTTGTTGTTCCACACTAGTCTTCAAAGATAGGATGGTTGGTGAAGGATCCCTTTTGAGGGTGTTGAGGTGGTACCATCACAGTTGACTCACAGTTCAGGAGTGCCTCAAAGTATTCTTATAATTGGGGATCCTGGTTTTCTCTCATTTAAAAAAAAAAAAAACCCCAAAAAAGTAACCCCAAATGTCGGTCGGTCGGTCGTGGATTTGGGGTTACATTTTTTAAGCAAAAATTGGGGATTTTTTTTAAAACTGAGAAAACCAGGATCTGTGCTTATCATTTAGCTTGGATAGATTCATAGTCTTTGAAGAATGCCCTGCCATCCTATGATGGCAGGGAAGTAGGACTGTAGGATGTTGGGCTGTAGATGGTTTTGTTGCCTGTAAAAAGCTATGCGTGTAATTTTTGTCAGCATAGAGCTGGATGTCTTTGGATTTATTATGTCACCAGTCATTTTGGATTTCCTGAATCTTCCTTTTCAGTTTTGGCTTTGTGGAGCTGATATATTTTCTTTTTCTCCTGAGATGTGGTGTTACCTTGCCAAGTAGAATGAACCCTTCTCTTCCAGTGGAGGAGAGCTTGGATCACAGTGTCACTCATTGAATAAGTCTTGGTGTTAGTGGGTGGGGTAGCCAATGGATTCAGCACAGGCCACATGGATGGAAGTTTTAAACCCCTTCCTTGAGTTCCTCAGTGTTGCCTTAATTTGCGTACAGAGCATAGACCTTTTCATAGAGACACAATTGGAGATCCTTAAAGACCTGCTGGTAGAGGTGCACCAATTTCTGATGATGTCAGTTTTCCATATAATGGTGCCAATCCAATACGGGACCAATGTATTGGTGCACATATGAGGGGCTTGTCAGATCAGATTGTCTAATCCCTTGTATTTGTAAAGCAATCCAAAAGGGCCTCAATTATATGCTGAAGTTCCTTTTGTATTCCACAGCCATGTAGTGTCAAATAACAAAAACAAATGAGAAACCCTGCAGCATCATTTCTTAACCTCTGGGTCGTGGCCCAAAAGTGGGTCTCAAGAATATATAAAAGGGTCATGAACAAACTTAAAAAATGGATCAATACTGGGCAGGGACTGGCCATTGGTGTTTATAAATGGGTCTTGGTACAAAAACGGTTGAAAACCACTGCCATACAGCATGTCACAGGAAAAGAAGAACCACTACAATGCCAAAGAATTAGTTTGCATCGTTTGACCATATTTTATCTAGAAAGGAGACCACAGCCTAATTTACAGAGGATGACAAATATAATCCTGCAGTCCTTGCCAATCTGGCCAGGAGGAAGATTCCTGCCTAGCGCCAAATCTGCATGAGCATAACCCACTGATTGCGCAGCTGACAGGTTTCTTAGTATCAGTAGCAACAGAAGCACACCAGAGTAAATCTCCTATCTGTATCGGTGCTAATGCTTACTGCTTCAAAGGAAGGCAAGCTCTCTCCCTCCCTGAAGCCAAATACTATCTTTGGGTTGAGGGGGAAGAGGAGGGGAGGAGAGATTTTTCCTGGCCCTTATTGGTAATCAGAATAAACATTGGATTGATACTGAGATGAGGTATGTCTGTCAAAAAGGTTGGCCAGCACTAAGTCCATCCCTGTCCCAACCACACACCCACACTCACCGCACGCCCCCTCCCCCCCCAGGTGATGTCCTTGTGTGCCAGAACGTAGGCAGTGGGGCTTGAGCATCCAGCTGTGATCACATGGGCCAGAGCGGGGACAAGATACTGCTGCAACAGGAGGTGTCTCTTTCAAGAGCCAGGCTAATCCTTTTCTATCTCTGCAACTGCTTTAGTTTTATACGGCAAACAGGGATCAGCTTTAGGGCTAGGGAAGAGCACCTGGTTCTGCAGTGACACGTAACACCTTCAGCAGTGTCCTGGCCCTGCTTTGCTCCACTCCTTGCCTCCATTCTGGCACTTCCCTTTACTGAGCATCTGGGGTTTGTCACATAGCAGCTGTCCATGCCATGTAGGTAGCAGGTTGGCCACCCCTGATATAAGATGACAGGGAAAGGAAATTGAATCCAGAAACTTATCACTGTTACCTAGCCTAACCTTTCTTACTTGTTCACAAGTTCTTGGAAAAAAATCAGCTTATTTTTTCAGGGGTGTTTAAATATTAAATGTGTCATTATTTAGACATATTAGAGTAATGTCTCTAGCTTTTTATCTTCTACAGTAATTACAGCTGAGTAGTAATGTGATTTTTATTATTTCTGTCTGGACTGCCATGATCTTCAGATTATCTCATGCCAAGTTAAAGAGAAATTAATACTGTTGTGTGACTGCTTATAGATGAACATGTGTAAGTCCCAATAACAGGTCTTCTGTTAAAATGTTTTGGTTTTGTTTTAAAGATCATTGAAGTTGGACTATGTGAAGTTTTTGAGCTGATCAAGGAGACGAGATTTTCTCATCCGTCACTGTGTCTCAGGAGCCTACAAGCCCTACTTAATGTGCTCCAAGGCCAGCAGCCAGAAGGCCTCCAGTCAGAGCCTCCTGAAGTTCTAGGTAATATTTCATATTTTTCTTGATTTTAAATTTTTCATAAATGGGTGATGTTTAGGAACCATTAAAAAGAGGACATCTGTTTGTTTTGGGACTTCAGCTTACCTAAAAATGCATCACGCTTATCTTAGTAGAATAGAAGCTGTTTTAGTGTAGAGGGACAGCAATTTGGGTTTGTATAGCAATGGGTTTATTGATTGTTGGTATGTGTTGAAGTAGAAATCAGATAGTCTAGTCACTTAGGAGTTTTAATAATTGTGTAAAAGACTGGTGTTAAAATCATGCAGTACTATAGCAAATTGCTGTCCCACACCACCACTGTGTTTTCTTTATCATTTAGATATTTCCCAATAGTATAAAAGTTGAATAATATTCAGGGATTCTTACTTCTGTTGTTATCCTTCCTTAAGCAATACTGTTGTTCATTCAGAAATACAATTCTGGGTAATATCAATCCTTTTTGTGTCTTACTTTGTCTATTATCAAAACTTTAGTCATGAACAATTGATTTCCGTACATAATGCAGAAAAAAAACTCCATTTCTTGTCATGTCAGGGCTATCTAAGTTCTTAAGCAGCTGTAGGTTACATTAGTGGGGGGCTGCCCTAGCACTGGGTATCCCCCCTCTGTCCTTTTTCCCCTCTCCCAGCACTGCTGGCTGTCTTGCCCTGCACTGTCCTGCCCTTTGGGGCAGGGAGGGGTAAGCCAGAGGGAGATGAAGTTTGGAGACCACAGCTGCTTCTCCATCTGGAGCAATGGTGGGGAGCAGGGCCCAGGTAGGAGCTTGGGAGCCACAGTTTTTAACCTGCCAGTTGAACAGTCCTGACCTAAGTAATCTCCCTTGGTAAATTTATTACTTAATCTTACAATTGTCGAATGATATTACAAGCGCAAATCAGGTAGCAGGTTGTTATTGGCAAAGAAATTTGCTTTCTTGAAAAAATGTACATAAAGGTATATGATGGAAATAGATTATAAAAAAGTATAATTTCGATATGGATGTCTTGGGCATCTGCCCAGCAACTGGGAATTTAAGGCATCACCAGAACCTGAAGGACTAGTGTCTAAATTCTTGCCTCCAAATTCAGAGCTGTGGTACAGTTGGATTGCAAGGAAACACCATGTGGTGTGCAGCCCCTTTATTGTCAGTTTGAGGCTTCTGTTGGTCTTCTTTATTTTAAAAGAAAATGAAACGAGTCATCTTGTTAAAACCGTCTTTTGATCCTTTGTCAGGTTGTGGAGTTTGAATTGTGATTCTACACTGGATTTAGGATACATCTTCTTTTGTGGCAAAGGGGATCATAGGCGAGGCATGAGAAGGCAGAGGGGACATAGGTGGGGAGTCAGGGGGGCATAGCCAACATTTTAAGGGGGCGCATGCCCCCTCTATATTTGTACGTCCAGAGGGGCAGCTTGGCCAGTTTGGTGTAGGCAGGAACTGCTTCAGTGGCCCAGTGGGTGGGACCCAATACAGGAGGGTGGAACAGTGGCAAGACTCATTTCTGCTGTCACTGCCACCTGGACCCCTACACCAGCCACGCTGCCAGCAGCATGAGGAGTCGTGGACTGGGGGGAGAGCACCCTTACTTCCTCCTGCCATCAGCCACTTGCGCTCAGGTCTGCAGCTCTACTCTGGAAGGGAAATGGGGTGGGGGGCAGTGCAGGCGGCCTGAGGGGAGCAGTGGTGAGGCCATAGCAAAGTGGTAGAGCTTCGGTCTGCGGATTGGTGCATGAGCAGCTGGCAGCAGGAGGAGGTGCCTGCCGCCCCCCTGCCTCCAGGTCCATTACTCCTTGTTCTGGTGACGGTGATAGCAGCAACGAGTCTCGCCACCCTGCTTCACCCGCCCATACCAGGGCCAGTTTGCTGGGCCTTGGAGGTGGCTCTTGCCCATGCCAGTCCAGCAAGGCTGCAGCCCCATGTCTTGCTGTTGGCGCACATATCTGGGGTGGGGGGTTATGCCCCCCCATGCCTCCCTGATGTATTGCTTATGGGTGGGCACCCTCCTACCCCACATACCCTTCCTGCCCCGGCTGGGGGGAGGGGGCAGCAGGTTGGGAGTGAGGGGCACTGGCAGGGTTGGGAGACTAGTGAAGTCAGGGGCTGCAAGTTTATAGTAAGGGGCACCAGCAGGCCTGGGGTGGGCTGTGGGTCTGGAGTGAGGGGTACTGGCAGGGCTGGGGAGCTGTGACTTGGGAGTGAGGGGCACCAGCATATCTGGACTGCTCAGTCCCAGAAATCAGCAGGGGGGACAGCCA
Source organism: Alligator mississippiensis (assembly GCF_030867095.1). NCBI lineage: Eukaryota > Metazoa > Chordata > Crocodylia > Alligatoridae > Alligator > Alligator mississippiensis. Next base: position 386,843,390 of record NC_081824.1, read on the forward strand.
ACAAAAAAACCCAAAATCGGCAAACCTCTCCCAAAATACTGAAGTATATAGGTATAAAATTAATTTTATTATAATTTTTGAGGCACTGGTAGGCTACCAAATTGCTTTAAAATGGTAAATATATCAATAAACCCTGCCAGTGCCCCTCACTCCCAACCTGCTGCCCCCTCCCCCCAGCCGGGGCAGGAAGGGTATGTGGGGTAGGAGGGTGCCCACCCATAAGCAATACATCAGGGAGGCATGGGGGGGCATAACCCCCTACCCCAGATATGTGCGCCAACAGCAAGACAGGGGGCTGCAGCCTTGCTGGACTGGCATGGGCAAGAGCCACCTCCAAGGCCCAGCAAACTGGTCCTGGTATGGGCGGGTGAAGCAGGGTGGCGAGACTCGTTGCTGCTATCACCGCCACCAGAACAAGGAGTAATGGACCTGGAGGCAGGGGGGGGAGGGGGGGGGAAGGCAGGCACCTCCTCCTGCTGCCAGCTGCTCATGCACCAATCCGCAGACCAAAGCTCTACCACTTTGCTATGGCCTCACCACTGCTCCCCTCAGGCCGCCTGCACTGCCCCCCACCCCATTTCCCTTCCAGAGTAGAGCTGCAGCCCTGAGCACAAGTGGCTGATGGCAGGAGGAAGTAAGGGTGCTCTCCCCCCAATATATATATTAGTGGCATTTCATTTTAAGTGTGGAAAAACCTGGATTTGGGGGGGTTTAATTGGAGAATTTGGGGTTTTTAACAGAGAATATACCAGGATCCCTGGTCAGCAAAACACATGGTCATCCTCCTGACACTTTTATGTTCCTGTCTGTCGGGGCCTAAGGATCCTGAATTCTGCAGCAGGCTTTACCCTCCCCCCCGGAAACTTTCGATAACCAAGCAGAATGGATGTTGCAGTCCACAGGCCTTATCTTTGACACCCCTCACTTAAACCATCGTTTATGCTTATGGTCTCCCAAGACCGCAGGAGATTAGTTGTCCCAACATTCCCTGCAAATGCTCTACAGCTGAGGGAATGTCTAGTTAGCCAGGAGATCAGATTTGAATTTATCTATTAAGAGGATTTAAACAAATAAAATTTCAGTTACTAGAGGGAAAATATATTGCATCAAAGAAGCTTATAAATATAAGCTATAACCTCTAGAAAAAATCTCTGCGCCATAATTTGAGGGCATTATCTATTGCAGAGATCAAAAAAATCTAGAAATTGGGTTGTGGCTGTGTGTTCATGTATATTCAGAATATCAAGACACTGCAAAGAAGATGAGCAAATCCTGACATACTGGCTTTTATATAAGTATGCTCCATGCTGTGGTACTTGAAATCTTACAGAAATCGGACTACTTTTGTACTCTATTAGGAGCCTTTCCTGTTGGTTCCATTACCGTGAAAATCCCATTTTCCCAGTTCTGTGTCTGGATGTATTGGCAAATCAAAATATTGATCACTTTTTTGGTATTCATGCTTGTATTTAAGTAGTGTGTTTTTTTTTTTTTTCTGAGAAAGGGGTGACAACGTTGTTGTCAAGGAGATTTGTTGAAATAACCAATTGGTATTTTTAAAGAGGAGAAGATCTACAATGTCATAATTTTCTTTCTAGGACATAATCATGAAGCATTTCTAGGTTATTTTGACTAGGTTCAAATATTTACATTTTCTTTATATAGTATTTTGAGACTACAATAGAAATGATGTTAACAAAATACGCTTGTTTGGTCTCAGTCCAACGGACTGCTCTTGCTCTGGTCTCTGTGGTCTGTTCTTCTTGGATTAATGGTTCCGAGATTTTCTGGACATATTCTCTTTCCTTTTGTTATTGTGCAGCTGGTGAGAAAACTGGAAGATGTGGAATAAAGATAACCAATTCAGAATTTGTAGAGATTAATATTATGATGTATTTTTGGAAAGTATATGTTTTAGTTTATTTAGTGGTTGGAAAGGTGTTTAATATCATCTGGTGACATGTCTCTAATTCATTTTATCCACAGAGTCTCTCTTCCAGCTTCTTTTGGAAATAACTGTCCGTAGTACTGGAATGAATGACAGTACAGGGCAGTCCTTGACAGCACTTTCCTGCGCTTGCCTCTTCAGTTTGGTAGCTGCATGGGGAGAGACGGGAAGAACACTGCAGGCAATCTCTGCTATCCTGACCAATAATGGCAGCCATGCTTGTCAAACTATTCAGGTATCGTATCTGGAATTTTGTTTATATCATGCATGAATTCTGAAAACATTTTGGTATAGTAATTTAAATATACTGGCTTCATTCCTTGGTTCATATTATTTTTTAATTAGAAGAGAAAACATCCATTGTGGACTGCTATGAATATTAAAGTGAGTCAGTCAGGGTTTGTAGGAAGCAATTCAGGTATCTTTGCTCCATTATCATTAGTTTGTTACAAGTTGGAACCTAAAGTAAGAGTTACATTTCTTGGTAAACAAACAGGTTTTTTCAGCAAGACTAATTTTAAAGCTTTAATTTTTACTTTTGTAATCTCTATATGTTTCTCAGGTTGTAATGTTTTACATAATTTCATCACAGTTCCTTTACCATTTAGGTGCCAACCATTTTAAACTCTCTTCAGAGGAGTGTACAAGCAGTTTTGGTGGGCAAAATCCAAATCCAGGACTGGTTTGGTAATGGGATAAAGAAAGCAGCCCTGATGCACAAATGGCCACTGAAAGAAATATGTGTTGATGAAGATGACCAATGCCTGCTGCAGAGTGATGGTTTCTTTCTGTATCTTTTATGCAAAGATGGACTTTACAAAATTGGCTCTGGATATAGTGGGACAGTGAGGGTAATGTGACTTCTGAAATCTCATGGTAGCAATTTAAATTAAAATTTCAGTTACGTTTTTATCAGACCTTGGCTTTTGGATTCTCTTGTAACTTAGTAGTACTGGTAAACAATTTTTAAAAATGTATTGATTTATAAAAGGCTCACAATGTCTATTGACCAGTTTTTCATTTTTTCTATTAGTTTCTTACTTCTCATCAGGGTGAAAAACATTGTATCTAGATAATAAGTAATTAACTATATAAAAATGACGTTTTGACAATTATCAAACTAACTTTCTTGTTACCTTGCAGGGTCATATATACAATTCTACATCTCGCATCAAAAACAGAAAAGAGAAAAAATCTTGGTTAGGGTATGCTCAGGTAGGCAAATACCTAAAACAAAGTAATATTTGTTTAAACAACACACTTCAGGACAGACTTATTCCAGTATTATTACATTTACTTTTAGTTTTACAGTAAATCTCATTTCCAGCACCATTTTAGAAATTGTTGTAATAGTTGGAGGAATTCTTCTGTTGGCAGACAGAAAGGAACAAAACTAGTTTGCTTAGCTAGAATATATTATAATATTTTTCTAAAATGTAACTGATGCTTTTATTTTAAAATGGTTTGTTCATGCTTACCAACTTCACATAGAAATGCATACTTTATTAAGTGAAAAAAGCATTAAAACATGCTTTCATGGTTACAAAATAGTATAGTGCTGTGTATACTTTTAAAATGGCTAATAATAAAATAATTTTAAAGGGATCATGATGGGCATGGAATTTTCTCCTTTTTCTTTTCTGAAGCTGAGGATTTCCTCAGTCTTAAACCTGTGAACTTCAATACAGTTCAAAGTACCCAAGTAATACATTCATCACGCTTGCACAATCTGCTTTTGTTAATATATTACCAAGGTATGTATAAGCACAAAATGATTATGCAGATGTCTGTCTTCTATAAGCTTTTTTCTGTGTATTGTAAAGGAACAGTTGTCAACTTCGTTTCATTTTTAAGTTTATATACTCACAGTTTTTCCATATAGGCTTGCCTTCATTTAACAGATGCCTAAATACTATCCAGCCTGATAGTTGAATAATGTGGTCCCTGTTTTCAAAAAAGGGAGGAAGGGGAGGACCCAGGAACGTATAGGCCAGTCAGTCTTACCTTGGTCCTGGGTAAGCTTTTTGAGAGAGTTATCCTGGCGCGTGTCTGCGAGGGGCCTGCGGGGGAGATTTATGCTTAGGGGCAACCAACATGTGTTCATTAGAGGCAGGTCCTGTCAAACCAACCTGGTGACCTTCTATGACCAGGTCACAAAATCCTTGGACGCAGGTGTCGCGGTGGACATAGTCTTTCCGGACTTTAGGAAGGCCTTCGACACTGTCTCTCACCCCATTCTCATTGAAAAACTAGGGGACTGTGGCGTCAACACCTACACAGTCAAATGGGTCGCCGGTTGGCTGGAGGGCCACACCCAGAGAGTGGTGGTGGACAAGATATTTTTCGACTTGAAGGGATGTGGGCAGTGGGGTTCCGCAGGGCTTGGTCCTTGGGCCTGCACTGTTCAACGTCTTCATCAGCGACTTGGACGGGGGGTGTAAAAAGTACCCTGTTCAAATTCGCAGATGATACTAAGATGTGGGGTGATGCAGGCATGCTAGAATGGAGGAATAGGCTCCAATTGGACCTAGGTAGGTTACAGGGGTGGGCAGATGAGAACAGGATGGGTTTCACAGGATGGGAACAGGATGGGTACTGCACCTGCGGGGGGAGAACCAGCAGCATACCTACAGGCTGGGGAACTCCCTTCTCATCAGTGCAGAGGCAGAAAAGGATCTTGGGGTCATTATTGATGCCAAATGAACATGGGCCGACAGTGTGGGGAAGTGGTCAGGAAGGCCAACCGTACCTTGTGATGCATCCACAGATGCATCTCAAGCAGGTCCAAGGAGGTGATCCTCCCCCTCTATGCGACACTGGTCAGGCTGCAGTTGGAGTACTGCGTCCAGTTCTGGGCGCTGCACTTCAAGAGGGATGTGGACAACATGGAGAGGGTCCAGAGGAGGGCCACCCGCACGATCAGGAGTCAGCAGGGCAGGCCCTACGAGGAGAGGTGAAGGGACCTGAACCTGTTCAGCCTCCACAAAAGAAGGCTGAGGGGGGATCTAGTGGCCATTTACAAACTAGTTGGGGGGACCAGCAGTCATTGGTGGAGTCCCTGTTCTCCTGAGCACTACCAGGAATGACAAGAAATAACGGTCACAAGCTGGCAGAGGGTAGATTCAGGCTAGATAGCAGGAAGCGCTACTTCACTGTCAGGGCGGCTAGGATCTGGAACCAACTTCCAGGAGAAGTGGTGCTGGCTCCTACCCTGGGGGTCTTTAAGAGGAGGTTGGATGAACACCTGGCTGGAGTCATTTGACCCCAGTACTTTCTTGCCATGGCAGGGGGTCGGACTTGATGATCTGTTCAGGTCGCTTCCTACCCTACCAACTGTGAAACTATGTTGTAATCTAGCATGGAGACATATGTATAAGTATCAGTAAGGTTGCTGAGTATACCTGTAGAGTGCTTTAGATTTAGACTGCTCCCATCTACAGGGTTTCTCAAAATGGTCAAGTGAGAAATGGCAGATGCTGCTCTTGGAAGGTGTAAAATGTGAAATCTGTATACCTTGTGAAGGATTTGTGAATCTGTCACAAATCTTTCAGGAGGGTAGGAGAAGAGGAACCTTATAGCAGTCTGTTGCTATTAGCTTTGGTTGGTTGGTCTTACCTTCCCCCTCTGTATTTTAGAGGGGGATATCTTCACTGAACAGTTTGGGGACAGAAGTAGCAAAACACTGGCATCTTGCTTTCTTCTTAAATGTAATTGGTACCTACTGGGTGTCAAGAGTGGTGGAACTTAGAATAAAAACTGTAAACACACTTAAAAATTCCATTAACCTTCTAATACCTTCATTAATGCTTATGTCTCCTAATACACATATTTGAAAAATTGTAGTTGTAATTACATCTTCTCCTTTAAAGGATAATACAAGAGAGTCCATGTGGCTTGTGGAGTGTAGGACACGATAGTTCGTGCATAAGAAGTAGAATGTCTTGAAATGCCAGACGTCCGGGTCTGTGTTGGAATTTAATGAAAACAAGATGTGAACCTAAAGATGAAACAACTCTGAATTAATAAATTTAATTTAGATAATATACATAGCTTAAAATTGTATAAGATTTTCAATTTGATAATCACCTTTTAAAGCATTTGTGAAATTCTAATTTGCTTTTATCTTTTTTATTTACCAGGGTTATTTGTTATATAGAGACGTGAACAATCACAACATGACAGCCATAAGAATAAACCCTGAAACCTTGGAACAAGATGGTACGGTCACTTTGCCAGGTATGAAACCCTAGACATGGCCAAGAGTGTCAATATGTTGTAAAATACAGTTTCTGAAGGCTGTCTGAAAAGGGCTGTGGCAGACAAGGAATCCCTTTATCTTATGGTCTGAATGAACCCTCATTAATAGCATAACCTCCCATATTACACACCCCATTTCATTTATCTTGGAAGCTCCCACAAGTAGTCCTGTAATTTGCTTCAACAAAAACTTAACAGCAGACCTCTAAAATTTAAAGGTATCTAATGTTTAAAATTGCCAAGTGATGGAAAATTTAGTATGTCCTTTAACCACTGGAACAGATTTTCAGCTGTTTTTTTTTTTTTTTTTTAAAGACATTAATTGTTTCTGTATCCAGCAATTGTATCCTGTTATGCCTTTATATGTGTTTCAAGGAACACAGGGTATGCCTTTATCTGTAGGTTCAAGGAACTTCTCAGAAAATGCCGTCTCTTAGCTTAAACTCATTTTTGGCTATGGAAAAATAATAGAGCAGTTTTTCTGTTGCAAAGGATTCAGAATCAGATGCATCTCAAGCAAAACTAAGGAAGTTATTCTCCTGCTCTATTCAGCATTGGTGAGGCTGCAGCTGTAGTACTGCGTCCAGTTCTGGGCACCACGCTTCAAGAAGGATGTGGAGAAGCTTGAGAGAGTTCAGAGGAGAGCCACTTGTATGAGCAGAGGCCTGAAGAGCAAGCCATACAGGGAAAGACTGACAGATATGGGACTGTTCAGCCTAGAAAAGAGAAGACTTTTGGGGAATTTGGTGGCAGCTTAAAAATATACCAGGGGTGAGCATCAGGGGCTAGGCAAACAACTATTCACCAAAGTGCCCAAGGGGAAAACCAGGAGCAAGTCATAAACTCCTAGAAGAAAGTTTTAGACTGGATACGAGGGAAAGCTTCATGGTTCATGTGACCGGACTCTGGAATAGACTCTCATTGGGGGTGGTGCAGGCACAGCAGTCTTTCCTGCCCAGAGCAAGGGGGCTGGACCCTATGATTTCCCAAGGTCCCTACCAGCCCTAAACTTCTGTGAATTTGTGAAAGGCCAGAACAGACTAACCTAGAGTAAGTCCTTCAGAACCTGTTGAGGTGCATTCTTCCTAGTGTATTCTGTCTTAACATCTGACAGATAGGTGCTGAATAGCATCCCTCATGGCTTCCCTAGAAAATTTCACTGCTAGCACCCTTCCTAGGAGTTCTGTCCTGTCTTAGGTGTGAAGAGACTGAAACATGTATGCCACATCAGATTCAGGTTTTACTGTTAGTCTCTTCTCTAGCTCAAGATTGTTTTGTAGCTTTTGATTCTCAAGATATGTATTTCTATATACCCAGCCATCCAGCCTGCGTGGCATACTCAAATTTACAATAGAACCCAAACATCGCTAACAGAGGTTAGTGTCTTTTGCTTCTCCAAGAGTTGACAAAATTCCTGAGGGGTGGCAGCACACTTAAACTGTAAGTTAAATACTGAAACCTTGAATCCCAATTAACCGGCTGATCAGAAGCTAGTCCCATCTGGAGTACTTTTCCACTAGGGTTTTTTGTGAACAAGAAATGATTTTACTTTCTCCTGGATAATAGAAATCAAAGGAGTTCTGATTGACCTCTTGATTGGCAAGAGCTTACCTTCAGAGGACAGTCTCTCCAGTCTGACAAGATGCCTACATTTTGATCCAGTGATGGTACATGTGTATCTTGAACTGCCAGGTTAGGTGTTGGCCTGCTTGTACCTAATGATGCTTGCCAGAATGTATATATGGTCCTCTTATGGCCGAGGTCTGTGATCTCTTTTCAAATATTACATGAAAAAGGGCCATAGTCCCTCCCCAAGTCTTACAGCACTTACTAGGTGGCTGGACCTGAGAAATGTATAAGAGGGTTCTCTTCTATACCTTGTCCTCAGTAGTGATTCTCTTGAGATTCTTCAGGGACAGGTTGATGTGCCTTTCTAAATGATTTGCAGATGAAAAGGAACTGGTTCTGAGACTATTTGCTGTTACATATGAATGTTCTGGAGCTCAGGGCCATTCATCTGGCTTGCATAGTAGTGCTAGATTCAGCCAGTACTGAAGAATGCCACAGACAGAACAGCTGTGGTGGAATATATAATGAGCAAGAACGTTCTATGATAGCCCCCCTGCAGGAGATGACAAAGAATCAGAAAGAAAGACCAGAAGGGACCTGTAAGGTCAGCAAGTCTGGTCCTCTGCCCTGGACAGGAGGTAATTGGGTTCAAATGAGCTCAACAAGGTGCTTGTCCAACCTCCCTGTGAACACTGCAGAGTATCAAGTAGTAAAACTTATGAAGTTGAGTTCAACCCTTACCAGACTTCTTTCTAATATGGTAGTATTAGAAAGGTTTATCCTATATGTTGAGTCTCTGGATGATTTCCAATATTAGACAGAACAAAGATCCAGTAATTTTAATAGCTTTCTAACTGGCTGGAGGAGTTCTGAGCAACTTGAAAATATTCATTCAATCTCCTATCTGTATCCCAGTCTGCCTGTATGTGTGCCTGAGAGCTTGCTTTCTTGAGTACTGTTAATAAGGGACTGTTCCAAAAAAGATTAAATAAATCCTTATTCAGAATAGGAACACATCTAGTAGGCAGACCCAATCCAAATGGAAGGTTGAGCTACGGGTGAGCCAGTACAGCATAGTTCCAGTCATACTCAGTCTTCACATCTGGGTTTTATGAAATTTCTCAAGGGCCTCCTGCATAGTTACCAGCATGTTAGAGGTCCAACTCCTATATGAAGTTCTGTTGAAAATTATAGAATTTTTTCAAATTATTACTAGATTGTGGGATGTTACTTTATTTCTTAAGATGTTTTTTCTGATAATTAAAGATCAACAAGCTCCCAGACCTTATGGCTAAACTTCCGTACACATTCTGTCACAAGGACAAGACCGCGTTTCACCTAAATAAATTGATTATCTTAGCAGTCCTGCTTCCTTGAGCCACATTTGACATCCAGAGAAAAAGCTGAATGCCTTAGCTGTTCTTACAATCTTGTATTATCTTGACAGGAATAGAACTTCAAACTGTCTCCCTAGTAATTTAGACATTTTTGTTAGAAGATCTCTTAGTTAATCAAACAGTATTTTTCCATTTGCTATCAGTAAACTAATGAACTTCTCACCAGGTGTTATGGCACCCTCAGTCCACACAAAAGCTATATCTTATTTTTCTTTACAAATCTGCTAATATTACATTTTTGAAGTAGCAATATGGAGCAGTTCAGTGGATTACATCAAACATGCCTTATTTAGTAAGGTAGTATTTTAACTTCTAGTTGCCCAGTGCAGCTGGCACTTAGTGCCCATGATTCAAGGAAGGTGCTGCTGGCAACTAACTATAATGGAAGTCACAGTGATATATATTCAGAACAAGAACAGATACTTACCGTACAGCAGCTCTACATTTTTGATACTCTAATACGTGGAGATCAGAGATTGTGGCCCATCTTCCATTCTCATATTTTTGGAGTTATCAGTAGCATTGTCTTTTAAATTCAGAGAGATTTGAGAAAGAGATACGTTGCCCTTTATGCCCCAGCACAGGAATATAAGGCGCAGTGCACATGCATGGCTCTAGTGAACTCTGCTGTTCAGAATGGACTGTTGCATTTGTGAGGAATATGATTGTTCATGGTGGGATCCATACTGACTACATTTAAAAAAAAAAAAAAAAAAGCAATTGAAGCAAAATGACACTTTGCAGTAGTTCATTTGGAGATCATAAGCCTGGATAACAGTGACAAATTCTGTAACCCTTAAGAGTTACTGCATTTGCTTTACCCATTTTTTAAATAAAAATATTGTGGGTCACTAGGGCTCATTAAGAATCCAGAATCTCCACTAGATTTCAAAGCACGTGGTCAGATAAACCTAAAGGAATGTATTAGCTTTATCATACATAATATATGCTTCCACTATTATCTGTTCTATTTCAACCAACTTACCCTTGTCATAAATTCTCTTGCAGGCACTGGGAGAACAAAAACATTGCATTATGAGGGTTTCTTGAAAGAGAATCCCTCCTTGTGCTGCACTGACACAACTTTAACGTTACAAACTGTATCATCTTAACTATCTTCACTAGTGGTTCCAAAGCAACAGGGTCTGTGGTTCTTTGACAAACAGTGTTTTGGTTTTTTAAGATGGCCAGAATAGTTTTCTCCTGTTCTCAGAAGAATGGAACAATGGAAAAAAACCATGGTCATACCCAGTTCACTCTCCTTTCCAGCATCCAGTCACTGTCACTGTGTAACACAGGATACTGGGCAAGATGGACCCATAGTCTGACCCAGTAAATGGCAATTCTGTATGTTCTTCTGATCAGAAATGGCTGAATTCTTGACTGACATTTTAACAGGCTGTTAACAGGTCTGTGAAAATTCAGTCAAAGTTAAGTTTGCCAGAGGTCCAAGCAACTGAAAAGAGCATCTATATTGTGAATTGTTGCTTATCACTTTGCTTATAATTCGCTTGTGTGTGAATTAGCTGGTTGGGAAGCCGGCCTTTTAAAATCAGTGACCCAAATAAAATGTTTTTACTTTTGCCTAGAAGCTTTCCATCAAATAGGAGATTTTAATCTTGTAAAACTAGTGTGGGCTACTTATTACATGTATGTTGCTATTATTTATTTAGTATTGGGGAACTCCTATTTTTTCCATATGCTCTTTTTTTATTAGTTGAAATGAGGAAATGGTAGTGACCCTTGTATATTTTTTGTAGGTGGTACATGTGCACTGTTATATAAAAGGTGGCTTAAAGAGGGAGATCCTAGTGTAATTAGCATGGCAACGTTCTAATTTATATACTATAGGCGGCTGTTATTTTTTTTAAGTTAATTCTTTGGGCACCTCTCTAGAACTTGTATTAATACTGCTTTACTTTGTGTAAAGGAGAAAGAAGAACTCTTTAAGGTGAATTAATGTCAGATGCTTCTTTTTTTTTTTCTGCTCATACAGATTGCCACACTGAAGGTCAGAACATCCTTTTCACAGATGGGGAGTATATTAATCAGATAGCAGCTTCTAGAGATGTAAGTATTCCTTGCAAGATGTAGACGCTTTTTCTCAACCAATTAAAATACAATCACTGAACTTGCTGGTTGTCTTCTAGATAAAATTATAGAGTCTTTTTACCAAATGCAAATAAAAAAAGAAATGTTTGACTAGAGAAACTGTCAGGTAGCTGAACACTTCTTGTTTTTTTGTATTATTCTATCTGGAGTTGTGCTGCAGTGTCCTTTTCAGCCATTTATTTTAAGATTGCTTTGCTCTGCTTTTGGAAAAGAGAACTTATGAGCTGAGTGGCACATTTTAAATGTAGCAGGCTTAACATGCTTTAGGTCATGCTACCTATGGGAAAAAAATTTTGAGGTAATGAGTTGAGGCTTTCCAGTCAAACATGCTTTATTTTAAAAGAACATTAAAGCTGGTACAGTAGATCTAAAAATGGAACCTATATTTATAATGGTGCCTATCAGAACATCTTCATTTTGTGTTCTTTTGCATATATGTCATTTATGGTTTGTCTGAGTTTCAGATACGGTAGTAAAAAGATGTTTACTTTGGACACCAGCATGATAGTTTCATTTCCTGTCATTGAAGGAATGCTAGGTAATGGTCACCTGTGTTGGATTGTTGGATTTCCTTTGATTTGTATTGTTAGAGAGGGTAAACCAAAAATCATGACTGCCTTCTCACCTTGTAGTAAAACATTTCCTATCTGTAAAATGCTGCTTTTCTTTGAAAAAAGGTTGAGGCTTAAATAATCAGTGCATAAAATGCTGAAAAACTTTTTAGCTAGCAAATACTATGTACGCAGTAGTAATTTTAGGACTACCAATCTTGATTATGCCCCTTTTTAATAATATTTTATCTACCCACTGGATTTTCTATCTGGTTTGTTCATTAAGAGGGTCTTCTTGCACTTTTATACTACCTATGTTTATGTACTATAACTATCTTTTCTACTCTTTCCTCCACAGTCTTGGCGTTCTGTATTTTAGTTTGCGTATTAGATAGATTTAATTATAATGGAAATTGAATTTAATTTTAATATAAATATATTTAATTTAATCTAACTTTAATTTTTGATGTTTTTCAATATAGGAACAGAGTACTATATTCAGTTGCATATCATATACCTTTTCCCCAAAAGTTAGCTGTCCCAAATTGGGTGCGTGTTAAGGAAGAAAGCTGACTTCTATGCTGGAATAGAGGCATAGGGATGTTGGAATGGCTGCAGGGCTGTGCTCGCTTTCTAGAGTGCATGCAGGAAGGGCAGAATGTAGTTCTCAGCATCATTCACCCTCTCCTTGCAGTTGTAAAGCTCAAAAGTTTGACCCTGTCACAGTTGCTGCTGAACTGGCAGCTCAGTTCCTCCTGCATGTGCCTGAAAACATTCAGCCATCATGATGAGCCCATGCTGTGGCTGGGAAGACTCTGGAAACATTTTTCTTATTCTGCCTTCCCAAAACTAAACGTACATCTTATTTTGGGGGGCAGGGTAAGGGGGGGTGGTAGGCAAGAAAATATGTAACGGGGGAAAATTTGCAGTTTTTTTTGTGGGGGGGCAGGGGTTCTGTTTCAAATCTGTTTTGCGCCTTTATATGTCTCATTGATTTGCTTGGGCTTTTAGCTGCAGAAATATTTTGTTACTAGCACTTTGATAAACAGTTCATGTCATATTTAAACTTTTTCCCCAAAAGGCCATAGAGCATATTCTTAACAATAAAACTCATTCACTGTTTCACTTAATCACTATTTTGAAACAGTTTGATTATCATGTTTTTCTAAAACATTGTTGGCTTCTTAAAACAAAAACAAACAAAACCCTAGTTTCCTATTTCTAGTAGCAGCAACAGTAATGGTTTGAAATTTACAATGTGCAAATTGACTCTTTTAAGTGCCATTATTATTTATTTTTTTTACTGGATACTGGAGCAAGACAGCTGGTTGAACATTTACACACTTTAATACCATATTTTTTTTTTAATATGTGATATTACTTAGTCACTCTTCTCTTTGAAGGGTCATTGCTTATTCTTTATATAAACTTTTTCTTTAAAGAAACGTGTGGTAGTAGTAGAATAGTTAAAGATGTGTCATACATTTAGATCAGGAGTGGGCAATTATTTGGGCCGGAGGGTCACTTAGGGAATCTTGGTGAGGTGTTGTGGGCTGGGTCAGCACCCTCCTTCCTCTGCCCACAACAGCTCACCAGAAGTTGCTAAGTGGCTCTGCCCCAAGGCCCAGACCTGTGTTATCATTGCCCGGCAATCCTGGGGGCTCCATGGAGACCAGCCCAGGACCTGCACAGGCAGAGCGTGCTTGGCCAGATGGGTGGGATGGGACTGCAGATGGGTAGGCAATGCTGTTCAAGAGTATGGGAGCAGGCTGGGGCTGGAATCGCGGGGCAGTGACAGTGCGGGACCAGGGGCAGAGCCACAATCTATTCTCTGCACACCCCTGTCCATGGAACTGGTGCTCATCACAGGGATGTGCACACAGTGAGTTGTGGTTTTTGCCCTGGGCCCCAGCCTGTGCTGTCACCGCCACACAATCCCAATGTCGGCCCCAGCCCTGACTTCTTGTCCCAGTCCTAAATACTGCTCTTTGCCCACCCGCAGCCCCATCCCATCTGCCTGGCTGCATGCCCTGCCCACGTGGGTCCCAGGCTGGTCTCCAGGGAGATCCTGCCCTCCTGTTCTGTCTGGCGCCCTAGCAGTAGGGTAGGGTGGATGGGTCAAGGTGCATGGGCAGTGGGGCAGCAGGGTCCAGTAGCAATGGAGACTGGTAGTGGTAGCTGGAAGGAGCCACCACTCCAGGGTCTGCTGGGAAGTGAGTCTGACAGCTGTGCTGCTCCAGCCCCACTGGTGCCCAGGGGCAGTGAAACTGGCCACATGTGCCACAGCCTGGGCTGGGTGGGGTCTAGAGACCCAACGCATGTTGGACAAAATTCCTTGATGGATCAGATCTGGCCTGCGGGGGACACGTTTTGCCCACCCCTGATCTAGATACATGAGCTTGAAACTTAAGGCTTGTGCTGATTCCTGCCACTAGTTGACCAATATATAAATACCTCATCCTTTCAGCTAGGAAGCTCTAATGCTTTCAGATGCAGTGCTAGCCATATTACTCTGTTGGGTGCTCTTGGCTGTCAGAACTGGTAAGGATGGATCTTATACCCATTTGGTGAATTATGCCCTTAAGAAGGTGCTGTTCATTTTTAGAAGACCCTAATTCTTAAGATTATAACATTAACAAAATGCACTATTTAGGTTGGTATGCTAGGCTTGATTTATTTGCATGTGTGTGGAGAGACTGGAGCCTGGTTAAGGTAATATATGTACTAAAAGAATACATGCACAAAAGGTACTTTTTTGTAATTTTGTCATAAGTAAAACAGTCTCTGTTTTACACAGATGTGTTTTCCATGTTACCTGATCTTGTTAAATTATTTTTAGAGCTATCAAGAAAAGTACTCGACTGTTCATTCTTAATTATCTAAAACACTTAAATAGATTTATAGTTTTACTTATGAATAGAACAAGAAAATATTCCCTTAGAACCTTGAACCGTGTATTAAAATGTTCTGGTGAACTTGCTGAGACTGAAAATTGGTTAGTGTCATTCCTGACTAATCAAATTGCATGTGAAATATTTATTCTTTTTAAAGATTACAAGTAAACATAAAACTAAAATAATTAAATACTAAAAGAAAACATACAGGTTTATGAGCTTCAGTAATTTGCATGTTTGGGTTTGTTTTTTAAATATCGTGGAATTGGAAGAAGGTAAGTATTTAAAATAGTTGAAAAAGATCGGGAAGGCCAGACCTTACAGACTTCAAAATATTTCAGTGTTTAGACCTTTTCATTTGAAAAATCTCTGTTGAATCTTTCTTGTTTTATTCTTTGTTTTTTCCACAAAACTGTTAGTTCTCCATTAGTTCATTGTTCTCCATTTACTGTGTCTTGTTAATGTATTATCTAGTAATGTGAAGGATGAAATTAAACCAGATGCTTGTAAACCATGAAAAAAAATTACAATATGTTCAGTGGTATAAGTGAATATGTTATTTCTTACAGGATGGCTTTGTAGTTAGAATATTTGCAACGAGTACTGAGCCAGTACTGCAACAAGAACTGCAGCTCAAACTTGCCAGAAAGTGCTTACATGCCTGTGGTATATCTTTATTTGATCTCGAGAAAGATTTGCACATTATCAGTAAGGATTCATTTTTGTCTTCTATTTTTGAATTATTGCATGTATACTGATATGATGACGGATATGGGCGTCCAAAGTTGTTAAACCATACCATATTGCCTTGGAAAAATCAGTTTATCTTTTTCTTAAAGAAAAAATGAAAGTAACTGTTCATGCCTAAATTTGAATTTCCATTCAAGCAAAACTGTCTTCCTAGTATACAGAGACTTTTCTCTTGTGTAGAGTATTTCAGCATAATTAAAATACATGTGTACATTTTTGATGGTTCCCACATAATATATATTTTGTTTCATTAGATTGTTTCCTGTACAATTTGAGACTTAATGTTAATCTGAACTTTATATTATTTGAATTACTTCATTTTGAGTCTTCCTGGAAGTTTTTTTCATGGTACTGTAATACTTTTGTCACTGAAATCGGTGGCAAAATCTGCTTTAACTTAAGCAATGTCGAATCATGTCTAAAGTTACCTTTGAAGCCATCTGTAATAGAAATTGCTGAGCTAATTGGACTCTTTGTACTCTTAGGTACAGGGTTTGATGAGGAGTCAGCTGTTCTGGGTGCAGGAAGAGAATTTGCACTAATGAAAACTGCTAGTGGAAAGGTATTGAAAGTGTTTCATCATAGGCGTTAATTGTATAAATGTACTACATAATCTTTTGGGAGTCTGCTTTGATGAATCTTTGAAGAAAAAAAGTGCTATTGCATGCCTTGTTCATAGGTGCTACATAGCACTGCCATTTTGTAGCCTGGTGTTCATGGCAGAAATATCCTCTTTCACCTTTTTGTTTTACTCTTTATCTTCAAGTCCCTTATTTTCCACAACCTGGTAGAAGGCTGCTTGTTTCCTACTAGTCTTTGCAGTGCCTTTTTCCAAATTACCAGGCTTTTGCATCTGCCCCTGTTGCCAGATACTGACCTTCGACTCCTTGAAGTGTTTATATACTGCCTTGGAGATTGGATGCGCCAAACAAGTGCAACATGTGTCAGTCGTTCAAGTTCAGAATTCAGGGAAGAGCCTGAGTTATAGCTAGCTACATATGGCTTGTTTATTGGATAGGTCCCTTGGTTCATCCTCAGACCCTGATACCAACTCACTGGGCCAATACTGCTTCTTTCCAGTAACCATCATAATTGCCAGTGACACAGTACTTAGCATTTACTGTATTTTCTTGCATATACCATGCCCTAGAATATAATACACCCCCTGTTTTTGAAAGGCAGTATGAAGAAAAAATTCTTACCTTTAGTATGGTTAACTGAGTATCAGCAGCTAGGGAGCTGAGCTTGCTGCCAGTCCCACTGGCTGAATGGGGCCTGTGGACTGACCTTGCATGCTGCTGTAGATGCCATGTGTCAGGGGCATGTCATCTGGCTGAGGTCCAGAAATTTAGTGGTGAGGGAGTAGGGGCAGTGCTGGTTGCATGGATCTGTATATTGAGACACATGGGGATCAGTATTTCTCATCATATCCATATGATGCACAGTTCAATTTCCCCTTAGCTTGTTTTGGGAGAAAAGTTGCATGCTTAACATGAGAAGATACAGTATTCACCCTTCCAGATTGTCATCAAGGACATGGTACAGATCTAATCATAAATTCAGTTCTTGCCTGATGTCCTTACAGAGAGTGCTTCCCCATCTGTTGGGGCCACTTCTGTGGAGCCATGTTCATACCCTCCAAAACAGCAGGAGGAATATTGAATGGACAAGCTCCTAGACCTCCTGATTTGCATAAGGATCTCCAGGAGGCTGATGGAACACAGGAGCTAGACTTTGCTCTGTCATATTCCAACTTTTAAATGTCTATACCAATAGGTTATACACGGACTCCTGTAAAGTGGAGCCTATCAGTCTAATCAGTCGTTGGATACTTAGTTCTGGCATGAGAAATCAAGGTCTTATCTGGCATTACATTTATCCTAAAGAAGTCTTGTAAATAAAGAAGGTAACTACAGTGCAATGAAAAGGAAAGATATAAAATGCATTTTTCATATTGGATAACATGTAGAGAGATTTCTTAAAAATATCAAGTTTGTACTAACACACGTCTGTTAAATTTAGCATGTATATTGTATCAGATCATGCCACTAAATACTTTAAATACAGTTTAACTTTTCTGACCTGTTGATTAACTGGATCAATTAAAGAATGTGCTATGTTTTATTTTTTATTTCCTTAGACTTTTTTTGCTTTGGGTTAGCGAGTAGCTTGTTCTTTACGTGAATTTTGTTGCATTAACTGTTTCATTTTTGAGCAAAAACCAAAGAAGCTATGACACAGTATCTTTGAATAAATGCATGTTTATGTTTTATCAGTTTAGCTTGCAACATCTGTAATTGAAAACAAAAGTGAATTTTGTTATTTACAGTTGCTTTTAACTACCCCAGATGGGTTAAATGGGGGCAAGGGGAGTGAATCATTTTTTGTCTTGTATCTATAATAATAATTAAGCAAGATTCAATTTCTGCTTTATTTTAAGTATTCTGGCATGAATGAAGAACAATACAACTTTTTCCCCCCTTTCTTTCAGATTTATTATACTGGCAAATATCAGAGCCTTGGAATCAAGCAAGGTGGTCCTTCAGCTGGAAAATGGGTTGAACTGCCAATCACAAAATCTCCAAAGATTGTTCAGTTCTCAGTTGGACATGATGGTTCACATGCCTTACTTGTTGCAGAAGATGGAAGCATATTCTTTACGGGTTCTGCTAGTAAAGGAGAGGATGGTGAATCAAGTAGGTTTTATTATGCTGTGATCAATTGGTTAGTATGTGAACAGAAAAAACTATTCTGAAAGTCTCTATGGTATATCTTTACAATGCTTGAGCATGTTAGTTGCATGCTTTCTGCACATTGTCAGGAAGTAAACAAGTTTGTATGTGAAAATAGCCACAAATCTTATCTCTGAGCAAAAACGATAATGTTACAAGAAAGCTCTCCCAGTATTAAAAGACAAGAAAACATAATGAACCCAAAATATTTTTCCTTTTTATAAAGGAAATCAGAAAGGAGCCCAAAAATCTACTGTTTTCTGTAACCTCTTTGTAACTGTCAGCTTGTAGTAGGAAATTTTAGAGAAACCTGTGAATAAGCCAAAATTGCAGTTTTTATGAACCATGTTCTTTAAAAAAAAAAAAAAAAAGAGAGAGAGAAAAAATAAAACAAAAAAACCCCCTCAACACTTTCATAGCACAAATTTCTTTTTTTTCCCCCTTCACACATGCATCATTTTATGAGGTTCACTTTTGGTAAGAGACAAGGATTTAAATTTTCGTTTTCATTTCACTTTTTTTAAAGACAAGCTAAAAGGTGAAAGATGCATAACTGATATAATGGTGGGGATTTATTAGGAAAAGAGGTAGATGTGAGGCACTCTTTATGGAGGTGACAAAATTATCCAAAAGCTATGAGATGGTACTGTGAGATGGTGCCAGTGCTCCTGCTGTGACTTAAACCTGGAGGTTTGTGGCTAGAGGGTCTTGCCTCTGTTCAGGATTACACTGATCTACATGTGGGTCAGGAAAAAATTCTTACCCCTTGATAAGATTTGTATTGACTGGGAGTTTTTGCTTCCTCTCTAGTAGTGAGTATAGTTCTCTTCCTGGGATCTGTTGAACAGCCTCTACAGCAGCAGGACATGGATTGCTGTCTTCCCCCTGATTTAGTTAGGTTAGGGTCTTGTGCTGTGTTAGAAAACTATACAATCAACCCTAAGAGGTTAGACAATGGATTTTATATAAGATGGTTTGGATAGGAATGATCCTGCCTTAGGCAGGGAGTTAGATTAAATGGCCTCTGGAGAGACTTTCCAGCCCTACTTGTCTGATTCTCTGAAAATTAGACAATTTAAATAACGTTTTAGTTGTAACTTTTATCTCCTTAAATGCTAATATGCTGAGAGGAAGCTTTTAAAATGAGTAGATGCATGTTTATGATGATAAAGCACTGGAACAGGTTACCGAGGAAGGTGGTGGAAGCTCCATCCGTAGAGGTTTTCAGAACCTGGCTAGACAAAGCTTTGGCTGGGATGATCTAGTTGTGGATGGCCCTGCTCTGAGCAGGGTCTCGGACTAAATGACCTCCTGAGGTCCCTTCTAGCCCTAACTTTCAATGATTCAGAATTGAATGGTAACTTCTAGAACTTTTTGAAGTAAGACAAAAACGCATGCCACTGGGCACATCTACACGTGCATATTAATGCAAAGCAATAAACTCCGGTGCATATTGTGCTGGAGTTTATTGCCCTTGGGTGTCATGTTTACACATGCACCCCAGGACCGCTGACCAATTTGAGCTGGATCAGAGCAGCCTTGGCTGGCAGGAGGCCTGGGGCAGGGGGACTGCTCCAGTCTGTCTCAACGTACTGAGGAGGGGCTGGCAAGGTCGTGAGGGTGCTCCAGTGCAAGGCTAGATGCCAGGTAGCCCTTGCCTTCTGCCTCAACCAGCCCAGATGAAAAAACTTCACAGAAGGATATTACTTGTATTTATAAGTACTAACCTGCTGTGGAATATATTAGTTTTCTGTGGACTAATAGGGCTGCACGTGTGCACACGCAGACATTTACTGCAGAGCTAATTAGGCAACTTGCAGTAAATGTTTCATGTAGACATGTTTCATTAGACAATTTAAATAACATTTTAGTTGTAACTTTTATCTCCTTAAATGCTAACGTGCTGAGAGGAAGCTTTTAAAATGAGTAGATGCATGTTTATGATTATAAAGCACTGGAACAGGTTACCGAGAGAGGTAATGTTAAGCCACTTGGTTTTCATTTTCTGTTAAAAAAATGTTAATATTCTATCAGATGCATGGATAAATCATTACCAGCTACAGGGGATACTAGTTTGTCACTGCAACAATGTTATTGGTATATAAATAGGAACATTCTCAGGCCTTTAATCTGTTGGATCATGCAAAAATTTAGCAATTCTTTATAAATCTGAAATCTTAACGTACAGCAAACACCCTGTCTCTATAAATGTAATGTGTTTTTGCTTATTAGACTTCACTTTCAGTCAAAAAAAATTACTTAAGTGTTGCTTTGTAAGGTGTATTAATCAAATTAATTGAGTATAAAAGATGCATCTAAACAAGTCTTGTAGAATTATGAAAGAATAGTTTATCCACAAATGATGATGGAAGAGTTTTAATAGTATTTTACAAAACAAAGAATATAAATTTACCTGCAGTAAGGGAATAAGCAGGTCACTTTTTCACAGGGTAATGTAATAACATTTTGAAGTTATCGTTGACAAAGATCTTATTCTTCTGCTCATGCCTTTTCTTTTCTTTTTTTGATGTAGCATGTTTTTAAAAAAATCCTTTGATTTTTTTTTTTATTTTATTTTTATAAAGCGAAAAGCAGACGGCAATCAAAACCTTATAAGCCTAAAAAAATTATTAAAATGGAAGGGAAGATTGTGGTATCTACAGCGTGCAATAATGGAAGTAGTTCTGTCATTTCAAAAGATGGAGAACTCTACATGTTTGGAAAAGATGCCATTTACTCTGATAGCACAAGTAAGTTGATATTTGAGAAATTACTTCAAGGCAAATAGTGCTTGACAATTGTAGATCCCAGCTGGGTGACCACACTGGGGCCAGTTCAAGATGCTGGTACAGTTCTGTGGCAGGGGCAATCAACTGATTATCGGTTCCAGGCCCAGGACTGAATGGGGGCTGGTTCAAGACTGGTACAGTCCCAGCTCCGAGGACTGTGTTGGAGCCAGTTTTGAGACTTCTTTGTGGCCCCAGGGACTGCGCTGGAGCTGCTTCTAGTGTCCATTGCGACTCCAAGGCTGGAACCACAATCAGCTGACTGTTGGTCCCAGCCCTCAGAATGCACCAAAGTGGGGTTGGTTCAGGGCTGTTTGTCAGTCCCAGCCCCAGGGCCACACTGGAGTCTTGAGCCAGGTCTGGTGACCTGCTACACATTCATAGTTTCATACTTTTATTCAGTTTAAGGTACAATGGAAACCAGCCACAAAAACATTAGAGTTCTTTTGTGGAATATTTTTGTGGCTGGCTTCCCATTTTGCCACACCATAATGCCTCGAATGTGTGGCAGGTTTACTGTTTATGGTGTGGTTAACAAGTTAATTGTGTCTTATTGCTAATGTCTTCCAGGGCTGTAGAGGACATACAGTGACATTATTAAGTAAAACAAAAGGAAACCTTTTTACACTGCATGTATTTAACGTGTGGAACTCAATATGTTGTTGTAGTATCTACCTTAAGATATTATGGACGGTGAGTTCAAAACAAGATTGGACAAATAAATGTGGAATGGCTCCATCTATCATGATTATAATGTTAAACATGATAATTAAGGTTGCAGCCTACAAATTAGGACTTCCTAGGCCTCTGAATACTGGAAACTATAACATGCACACACTTTGCCTTAGTATCCACTTTGTGTCACTATAAGATACAGGATACTGGGCTTGATTGATCTTTCATATAACCCAGTCTGGCATTTGTTGTATTCAAGAACTAAAACTCCCACTGAAATTAACAGCAGACAGACATTAAACAAACAAGACAAAGTACTTTTTTTTTTTTATACACTGTGTAATTAATTTGATATCATTGCCACTGGAGGTTTAAAGGAAAATACTATAACCATGTTCAGAAAAGGAATTGGACAAATTGATAGAGGACAAGTCTATTTACGCTATTAAATGAACATTCAGCGATATATCCCCTAAATCCATGGTGGTTGATGCCATGGAGGGTCTGATGGGATGGATTACACTAGACATACTCTGTACACATATTTAAGTATTTATTACTACCCCATTGGAGACAGGATACTGGGTTAGATGGATTATAAGTCCAGTCAAGCATGGCACTTCCTAAGTTTTTATGTAGAGAGATATTTGTTCAGTATCCAAAACAGTTTAAATAAATTATTAAATAAATTTTTGCTCCAAATGGATAATGATTCTGATAGAAATCCCTTTATAAACATTATAGAGTTTTTGTTCATTTGTTTGTTCGTTTTTTGGGCAGGTAAGTTGTATTATTCAAATGCCAATCTTTCTATCATTCTCTTCTTGCATTTAAAAATTAAATATTTCTGATACTCATAAGCATCTTGTTTGGAGGAAGAAATGCAGTTCATCATCCAGGTGTTGTTCTTGTATCTCATAGGTTTAGTAACAGATTTGAAAGGCCATTTTGTGACTCAGGTAGCCATGGGCAAAGCTCATACATGTGTGTTAATGAAGAATGGAGAGGTTTGGACGTTTGGAGTGAATAATAAAGGACAGTGTGGACGAGACACAGGCTCCATGAGCCAGGGAGGAAAAGGTGAGCTACTTTTGTCTAGAAGTACGAAGTATGAAAACAAATTTTTCTTTAATATATTATTAGCAATGCCTTTCCAGGTTCTGAATTGTTCATAAGCTTAGACAAGACTAGCACTTCAGCATTGTCTCTCCTTGTATTGGAACAAAGTTGGCTAACTCTCAAATATATGTAGTACTGTATTCTTTTGTTAACCAATTCAGTAAATATTTAATTTTGCCTCCTTGGGTTTGTTGAAAAGCATATGTCTATATAAAACAACTTCAGTGCTTTTCTTTTGGTGATAGAGAGAGGTTTTTTGCTTCTTATCTTGCTTCCTTCATTTCCCAGTTACAAGGAATATGTTTACATTTTACAGTATTATAGAAATACAATTTGTAGAGGTTATGTGGCACTCTAAAAAAATATTCCTGGCATTTAAAAAAAAAAAAAAAGTGACCTGTTCCACATTGTCTCCTTTTTGTATTTATATTTGTAGTTCTTTTCTAACTCTACATCCCTGTACTTTCTACTTCAACTATTAAGCCTAAACGTGTCCCCCATCAGGTGTTTAAGAAAAATATAAATCTTAAATCTTTCTGAATCTTTCCTTCCTTTTCAGAAAGAATGCAAACATGCAGAATTCTTGCATGTTCACATCTTATTATTGCATCTTGTATGTTCACATCTTATTATTCTTCAAAATGCCAATCTTTCTATTGGCCTTGCTGCCTCTTGTTGCTCCTGCTGCCAACTTCCAAGCAGCCAGGACGAAGCGGTTTTGCTGATATGTGGAAGGTTGAACAGTTAAACCACTAAGAAAAGGGTAGATTGAGATGGAGGCTTGCAGAGGAAATGGGGGCTAGAACATGAGAAGGGGAAGGAAGATGCATGAGATGAGAGGTTGGAGAGGTGAGGCTGGTCCTAGAAGATGGGTGGTTTGGAATCTGGGATTGACAAGGAACCCAGGATTGACAAGGAACCCAGAAGAGAACAGTAGGACTGACTGAGTAAGGAGAAAATGGTACAGGTCTGGAGTTAGAAGTAAGAGGTGGGAATAAACAACTACTGAACTTCTTTATGGAATGAAGCAGTTTGTTTGGAAAAAAATAGTAAGTGGTGATGACATTTAAACTGCTGTGTTGAAGAGTTGCAATATCTTTATTAAGTAGGTTTTGGAGTTGAGAACATGGCAACAGCAATGGATGAAGATCTAGAAGAAGAACTGGATGAAAAAGATGAGAAGTCTATGATGTGTCCCCCAGGCATGCATAAATGGAAGCTGGAACAGTGCATGGTGTGCACTGTGTGTGGGGACTGCACAGGCTATGGAGCCAGCTGTGTTAGTAGTGGGCGTCCAGACAGGGTACCTGGCGGGTAAGCTAATAAGTTCATGCAGAATCTTTCACACAGTATGCTGAACAAGTAAAACATGAATTAAATGTAGTCAAAGTAGGTTGTAGGAAGTAGGGGGTGGAAGGGACTTGATCATCTATTTCAGTTCCCTGCTTAAGGGAGTATCAAATGGGTGTGTCTACACATGACACTACGTCGCTATAGCGATGCGCTATGGCAGCGTAGTGTCCATGAGTGTCTACAGGTGACCAGCAGCTACTTTGCTATAACAACTTGCTCCCCTGTTACAGTATGGGCCGTTACTGCGCTGTTCTTTAGTACTTCCAAAAGAAAGTACTGAAGCATAGCACAGTAACAAGGTCACCATAAGGCAATGGGTAGATGCGCCCAATTTGTCTAAACCAAAGATTCTTAACTAGGTGTCATAGTACCGAGAGGTGCTGAATTATTCTTTTAAGGGTGTTGCAGACTGCCATGCAGTTTTTATACTGTAGGTACAAACATAAATCTACAAGATTAAGCCAGAGAGTTCAAATAGGTTTTCCAAGTGTCAAAAACATTTTGATCTGCTGTGCCCTTTGAGTACTTTTTTCAGCAAAATGGCTGCTCTATTGTTTTTCCGTAGTCAGGGAAAAAAAGTAAAAACTAAGAGTTGGCGTTTTTGGAGTGGTGACCCAAGTCTAACGAGGTTGAGAACCACTGCTTAAAACATCCTAGGCAAATGTTTGTCTTACCTGAACTAGAAGTTCTGGAAATTTCTCAATTTCTAAGTGATCTATTTGATGGCTTAACTGACCTCATACATTTTTATTTTAATAATAAATAACACTATCTAAAGGACATGTTGCTCTGAAGTTTTAAAATGAACGCTTGTATGTTTTTATGCTGTTTTATAACCAAATTTGTAATCTTTTTTTTTTTTTTTTGTAATATGTCGACAAAAACATAAAAGAAAGTATTGTTGAATCCAATCAGAATGTAATTTGGTCTTCCTTTTGACCTCGTTATATATTGAGTGCTTCTATTTAAATTGTGGGGCTCCTGTCTTTAGGACTAATTTTTCTTTCTCCTGGAAGATGGAGAATAGGTTTAGGTTAGAAGTCAGAAGGCAATATTTTACGGTTAGGGTGGCCAAAATCTGGAACCAACTTCCCAGGGAAGTGGTCCTTGCCCCTACCTTGGGCAAATTCAAGAGAAGGTTGGATGATCACCTGTCTGGGGTCTTGTGAACCCAGCATTCATTCCTGCCTGTGGCAGGGGGTCAGGCTAGATGATATGTTCAGGTCCCTCCTGACCCTAGCTACTATGAAGAGAAAAAGAATGATAGTGGCTAATGCAGGGGTTGGCAACCTCTGACCTGCAGGCCAGATTTGGCCCATGAATAGACTGAACCTAGCCTGTGAGGGTCTGATCTGACCTATATTTTAACAGCTGGCCAATTATCTGTTTCTACTTGCACGTTAACAGCAGCGCGCCAATCTTGGCCGCTGCTTCAGTTGTCCACACCTTTTTGTCAAGGGATGTTCTCAGGCTGTCATCCTCCCCATGCCCACAGCCTCTGCTTATTGTTGCTGCTGCTCCAAGCTGTTGCTTGCCATGTTTTTCCATGGTAATGATCAGCACAGGCTGCAGCTGGGAGAAAAGAGCCATTCACAGGGAGTAGTCCTGGGGACCAGGTTACAAAGGGTGGGACTGCCCTAAGTCAAGGCAGCCAGCCTCTGAACTAATGCTTCCTTGTTACTTCGGGTCCGTCCATAGGGGAACTGAATAATAAAGTGCTACTTTTATGCATCTCCACTGTTGCCTTTTTCTCTCTTGCCAGGCTTGTGTTAAACTCCTTCCTCTGTTCCTGGTTTTACGTAAAATGGAATGTTGGGAATGCCAACCTGGCTTTGTATGACTAGTATAGTTAACATACTTATCTCTATGGAGGTGGGACGCTAGCATATATATCTACTTCCTTTCGTGTGTCTCAGGAGAAACTACAGGGTTACAATTTATTTCTGTTAGATCTGTAGGCATTATGTGTTCCCAGTTAGTTTTATGTAATATAGTGTGTTGCAGCAAACCATTGATAAATAACATTTCTTTATTATCTGTAGTATCTGTGGCTGTGGCTCAGGTGAGTCTGGCTGTGCTGTATGTGGTTGTTGCAAAGCCTGTGCTAGAGAACTGGATGGTCAAGAAGCCCGACAAAGAGGGATCCTTGATGCTGTCAAAGATATGATACCTTTAGATCTCCTGCTGGGTAAGTGAACTAAACAATATAGTTTTACCATTTCAAGCTTTTAGCAAGATATTTATAATTTTAATCGCACAATATAACTGTCTTCCCTCTAAAATTAATTTTTGAGCTTTCTTTGATTTAATATCCACGTATGGTATTATAACTTTCAGCAAATTGCAGGTTAGTTTCGAAATGGGCACAATATTATATGGCTTGATGTTTCTGTCTGCGTTTTGATTTTCTGGTGGTAGGTAATAGTTTTTGTATATTGGTTTAATTGAGTATCATCTCTTCATTGCAGTGACTATTTGCAGTTATGGTCTTTCCTTATTAGTTCAGTACGGTAGTTCTTAAAATATTGCTTAGCAGATTTTTTCCACAGTAATATAGTAAAATGAACGGTCAGATTGACAATGAAACCATTATACTATATTTGTCTACTTGCATGACAGCATTGTTTTGACAAGATAACACTTCTGGTCTAAAAGCTATTCCTGCCTCCTTGTTAGCTCTGGAAGGGAGGATTACCTTAATGCTGTTGCTGAAGATTGATACATCAGATTTTTTTAATGTGGGATTGGTGTCCATATTGAACAATTTTTCTATAAGTATTTTTGGAAAAAATTGGAACTTCTGAAAATGTGAAAGCTGTTAACATCGGTGAAAGAAACAGACTTGCTTACGACTAGTATTTTTATAGCTGTATTTATAAGATTAATTGAAAGAGCAGCAAACTATGAAATAAAACCCATATATGAAACTTGCCACTGTTACATGTTAAAATGTCTGATTCTTAAAACTGCATTATTTTATTGTACATAGTTTGGTCTGCTATCAGCAGTTAAATCTGCTGCCACATGCAGTCCTAAAAGAGTTTATCTAAATAGATTAATGTAGTTTTAAACAGAATTAAACCAAGTGATAAGCTTTCTGGTGTTTATAATTTCTGAAATTTGGGGGTAAAAAAATCAGGCAAGATAGCTGTAGCTAATTAAAAATATTCATATACTTGGTAGATGGGAGGTGCAGAAAACTAGTAAATAATTGTAAAATTGATAGGTTTATAAGATTCAGAACATTAATGTAAAATTAAGGCTGTAGTCCACTCTGAAACAATTGTAGTCTCATTTTCTTATTTCTTAAACCTCTAAGCATTTGTCATCCATAGCTTTGATTTTTCTTCTGTTTTAATAGGTTTTGTCACAATCATATTTTTTTTTAAATATAGTAATTTTAATTTTGTCTTTGAATTCATTTAGCTGTTCCTGTTCCTGGGGTTAATATTGAAGAACACCTTCAGTTACGACAAGAGGAAAAGCGGCAACGAGTAAACAGAAGGCATAGATTGGAGGAAGGTAGAGGTAAGAGTCTTCGTTGTTCATTTGAAGCTTAAACAGAGAAGCACAACTTCTTTCTTTCTTAAAAATTGACTAGGAACGTAGAAGAGCTTTTCCACAATAAGCCACTGTGTTCCAATTTAAAAAAAAAAAAAGACCAGAACTAAACTTGAGCTATGTTAGCTTTCATGTTACATCTGTTAAATCATACAAAATATATAGGCTTGGCAGGATTCGAGATTTTTTTTTTTTAATCAACAAACATTGATTTCACCTCGCACTCACCAGTGGAAAAATACTTCCATTGGTAATCAAAATTTATAGAGGAGACTGTAACAGAACCCTTACCCCTGCTACTGGACAGTGGAGGAAGAGATGGAGGGACAGAAGGTGGAGGGGTGGAGCAGTAATTAGGTGCTTGTCCACAGTTCGGGGAAGTGGACTGGAGGGCAATAATAGGCTACTTAAACATCTAACTGAAGCCCAGAGAGGGGAGTGGGAAAGGGAAGAGTATCCAGTGGCAACAGGGTCCTGCTCAGGCTGGGCCTGGACAGCTAAGCGTGGGGGCTAGAAATGGCCACCCACCCCTCCCTGTGTTCCCAAAGCTCTGGGAGTGCTGCTGCCCTCCTTTTCTGGTTCCTGCCCCCTGGCCTTTTTCCTTATGAATGAACAGAATGATTTAAAGCAGGTATGATTTAATGATTTATGGATATTTTTATATTTTGCCGTTATTTTTCTAACAGTATACTGTCATTATTGTCTGCCCCCCACACTCCTAATTTTGTTCAATCTTGAAAGTTTAAATTGATTTAAAAATCAGAAAACACCCCATTTTTGAATAATCCTGAAAATTTAAGGAATAAAAATCAAAACATACGTAAAAATAAACACCCTCAAAGTTATTAAAAAAAAAATAAATTTCTGCCAAGCCTAGATATAATAGTAAAATTGGTACATTGATCAAAATCTATTTACCAGAGAAAAATCTATCATAGAAGTTAGTGTTAAATATCCCTTTTGTATATAGCATTTTCATCTCTTTTTTTTTTTTTCCTACTTGAAGTAGCTTAATTACCGTAAAGAGAACAAGAATGACAGCAAGGTTGCCAAATATTACTGTTACATATCATTGTCTTTTTGTGACTCTTGGTACTAGTTTGGTATTCTACAAAGTACTCTTTTCCTTTTCCCAACCAAAAAGAATGTGATATAGATTTTTAACAAATATATATTTCAAGACAGTACCCTATATGTTACCACCATTAAAAATTGCTATAATTGTATTTGTTTTGAAGACAAAAGGTATACTGTCATATATGATTTGTGCAGAAAATGAGAGATTTAGTGAAAGTATATATTGGTTTCTGTTTCATGATAAATTTTGTATGTCAACATTTTTCCAGACTGCAAGACATTGGGTATATGAAAGCATAGTTACTGTTCATATTTTGTATGTGTTAAGAAAATACCACATTCAGGAAAGGAAGTGAGTAAGGTTAGCAGGATCTTAAAACTTCTTGTTGTCTTAGCAGTTAAGAGACCAAATGTAATTTTTCCTTGAGGCTATGTTCCCTGATATGTTTAGGTGATTCACAGGTTAATCACATTTTTCAATAGTATCCCGGACACACATTCAAGTCAGTTTAAGGCATGATAATACAGTAAATGAATCGTATTTATTTTACATACAATGTGTAATGACTTTGACACATTTGTAGCGCACCTTAAATCAAATGTATGGTCAAAATGTCAGGATCCAGCATGGGGCAGCCCCATGGTCCAGGACAGCTGTACTGTACCCTGTCAGACTGGGAGAAGAACCCCTGGACCTTTAAAAACCCTGTGTGCTATGCAGCTAGGCAGCACGTAGAATTTTTACATGTCCCCACCCATGCATAGAGACCACAGCCCAATCCCAGGGGCCTTATGTCTGGGTATGAGTAAAATCCCTAGGTACTGCCCAGCTGGGCAGAAGGTGTAGTCTTACAGGTACTGGCACCAGAGACCTGGGGATCTGGTTCTAACCACCTGATCCCTGGATCCCCAGGCCCAGGGACCTGTAAAAACTGTGTGTATGCTCCCCCTGCTGCACTTTTGAGTCAGCTGATTTTTGGCTGGGGACCGGGCTTGGGCTGGTTCCAGATCAGTCCCTGGCCTCAGTTCACAATCAGCTGATTGTGACATCTTGGTTTCACCCTGCTGATGCAGGAGGAGCCTGGGATCATAATCCTGAGCTCCCCTCTACTAGCAAGTAAGGTATGATTGGCATCTAATCCCTGATTTGAAAATCGCCTGATCCAGAAAATTGTGTGGTATGGCAGGAGACAGGGTGGTTGGGAGCTTGAATTGGATCCTTATCACACTTTTAAAATGAGTGTCTGCCTGGGACCTGTGTGAGGCTGACTTCGAGTTGGCAGGGGTGGGGTGGGAGGGGACCTTGTTCAAATTACTTCTTTATATTCCTGTAGGGAAGACACACTACCTAGGTGCAGATCCAAGAGTGCAACCTTATCTAGCAATACCTGGCAAAACATTTTTGTGCTGCTTGGTGCCCCTTTCTGCAGTGTTCCTGAATATCATTGGGATGTGGCTAAAAGAAGGGAGACTTATGCTTCAAGTGCCTTAAGTCCTTCCAGATATGTGCAAGCAGTATAGAAAGTGCTCTAGACCCTTTGTGTGGATTATTTTTTCATAAAAGTGTTCAGCCAACTTTATTAGGGATAAAGGTTGTAGCTGTGTTGGTCTAAAAAGCAAAAGGAGTCAGTGTGGTAGAGGCGATATCTTAGACCAACTCGATAGTTGCAAAAGAAGTCTTTATTTGCAAGCTTTTGGGCTCATGCGCCCTTCCTCAGACAAAGGAGAATGCAAAGATTATAAAATTTCTCCCAGGTAGAAATGAAACTTCATATTCATAAGAGAGCCAGAGGGTGGTATAAGTTCTCCTGGCTGGAAAAGTTCATTTTATGCAGATTAGGCTTGGCTAAAAGTTGGGCAGTCTGTTTACCTCAAAGGTGCCTGATGGCAAGCAGGATGTTGAGTTATGCTTCTTTTTTGTGAAGGTGTTTTATATTTCACAGGGGGACTGGTGATGGAAAGGTTCTCCTGCTGGGCAAGGAAGTTCTGTTGTGTTGAGGCCAACTTTATTTTTTCCAGCCAACTTTATTTAATATTTAGACATTTTAGTCAGTAAGTTCGGATTAAAGTATTAAATAGTGTAAACTTTGGGCTTCAGGTCGGTTATAGAAGAAACTTCAATGGTGGAACTGAAGAGGCAGAAATCAAGTTTTAAATGCTGTACTTCCTTTCTATCTTTTATCCCAGGATTTGTATACATATTCATTTTTTCCTGCCCCAGGAACGAACATTCCTTGTCAAGATGTTGATTTTTAATGTATTCATTCTGAAAGTTTTAAAAAAAAGTATGCGCAGTTTACTGTAGACTCTGCAACCTCAAGAAGTGCTGGCAGGCAGCTTTCTCGATCTGCTTTAAGTGATGTAGAGAATCCACCTGGATCAACTTTGCCTGTGAATACACTTAAGCAGAAAGTGTAGTCATCAATTCTGTCATTCTCTTTGGCACTTTCTTTGAAAGTAAAGATAGTCAAGGGTTTCAAAAGTTTTAATCCAAGTCCTAAAGATAAAGAAACCTGTGCTTGATTGAAACTGGATTGGGTTAAAGGATTCTAGTCTCTCTCTTATTAGAGACGGTCAGAATGGTGAGGAGCTTTTCAGATCTGTTTTTTATACTACTAAACTTCCCCTTAAACGAATAGCTCAGATCCATTACTTGGATAGAATGGTTTCTGTATTACTTGGAAGTCTTACCACATTGCTTTTTCTTGTGTCATTTCTTCAGGACTGTTTATCACCTTTGTGTATGAGATCAAGTCTCTGATCTGCAGTGGAATCAGAACAACTAATTCTTTTTTCATTCATCCATGTTTTAAAAGAAATTTTTCCAGATCTAACTCAGTCTCAAATAATCATTCTCCAGCTACTATCCTTTTTCACAGAAGACTTCAGATGTGATCTTTGACATCTCACTTATTCACTACAATTTAACTTCTAGTATTAAGTGACTCTTGCAAAAACTCAAAACACCAGCTTCAATTCAGTCAATATATAAGTGAGAGGATATTGTTAAGTTAGTTGCCCTAAGATGTTGGTTTTAAAGATATGGGTTGGCCTGCAAAGCCCTATCATCTGGACCCTGGTGTTGCATGTGGGTCTCAGACTGGCCCATGGTGCTTGCTACATGCAGTGTGCAGGACTGGCTTGTGGCACATGCTGCATGCTGGATCCCTGCATGCTAAACCAGGGCCGATCCCAGATCAGGCCCACACACTGGCCCCATGCACTGTATCTAGTGCACAGGGCCTTTCTGGCACACAACCCAAACTAGCCCCACATGCTGTAGGGCTTGGCACATGCTATATGCAGTGGGGCTGATGTGTGCATTGCAAGCAGTATAGAGAGCCAGTTTGGGGCATATGTGGGGCCAGTCTGTGGGCCAGCCCCACATCCCTTCCCTGTCCCGTGGGGCCTGATGAGTTTGTCACCCCTGCCTTAAGATGAATTTTTATCATCCGTATGTACCCACCACAAGATATTCAATGGTAGCTAAAATCGGTGTTAAGATATTTAAGAGTGGACTAATGCACTCTGCCATTTGATAGAGGTAGAAAGAAAATTCACTTATTCAGAAGAAGGTTGTCCCCTCTCTTCTGCTCTCCAAATCAGTGCATAGGGCCCAAAAAGCGATACGAGAGGTACCAATGAAACCTCTACATGACAAGAAATAATTGTCCTGAAGAGTCTGCTGTTCCAGGTGTGTCCATGTTACATGTAGGATTTTGGAATATACATATGGTATTACAGGCTGGAAATTCAGTTTAAGTTGTGAGAGAGATGGAAAATTAAAACATTGACTACTGTGAATGCGTGAATGAATATAAGGTGCCAGGAGCAGTTTGTTCAGTTGTATCAAATTGAATAAATTTGTCCTGATTGTGAATGACATTGCTCAAAGAGCCATATTAAAGTTGTAAGCAAGACGGAACCGATTAATGGTGGAATAATACATATGAAATTCCAGACATGACACGGGAACATTACAGTCAGCCAGTGCAATGCACCAGCAAATGAGTAGAATGCAAAAAACTTAAGACTTTTTAACTTTTATAACATAAAACAGGGTTTTGTTATCAGTCTTATAGAACAACCTTCTCATTGTGATGGGTCATATGAAGGCAAAAGTAGGGCCAGCTAATCATGCACTTAAGCCATTCTGTTGGCACACACAGACTTGGTTCAATGACAAGGGACAATGACGTGCAGAATGTTGCCAATTAACTTAGCTTGATGCAACAAGGGTACATTTTTCCCAAAAAAGAGATTCACAAAACAACTTTGAGCATCACCAGATGGCATAACAAAGAGCTTGCTTTTTGCTTCTGCAGGGAACTGCATTCATGCCTTTGGGATGTTTGGAAGGGGAAATATGGGCAGTAGCCATGATCTCTATACTTCCACTAGGAGTATTAAATTACAGAACTTACCTGCCAAGAACACTAGCAAGGAAATTGGACTGGCATATTGATATGGCTGAGAATATATTGGGATTTTTCCCAGGTAGGAGTTTGCATTTTAAGACCACATTGGTTACCATTGCCAGAGGGAAACCAGTGAAGTGGAAACATTTCATTGGTAATAGACAAGAGGAAGTTATTGAAATTGAAAAAAAAAGTATAGAGGAAGGGTAAATGTTCATCAACAATTCTGCTATCATTGGCAGAATGATTTGGGAAAAGGTGGTGGCAACCAAAAAAAAAAAAAGGAAGTATGAGAATTCTGTGCCAAATTACAAAATGGATGGTAGACAGCTGGTCAAAATTAAACCAGTAAAAGACAAACATGGAAGTATCATCCTAACCATGTCTGAAGAACAAATGAAAACAGATAGAACATGTTTATTATATATTAATCAGGGCTCCAACTGACACTGACAGCATAGATATGACAGAAGAACTCTGTTCAATGTAAGGAAATTGGAAAACTTTACAGCCCTTTAATTTATTGACAGTTGCTTTAAGGTAGCAGATTAGGGTAAAATAACTGAAGATCTGCTCAAAGCAAGTGATGATCAAAACTCAAAAATATTGATATGACTCTTTAGCTGATTATGGAAAACAGTCCATCTTGATGCTCTTTTTTTCTGTTTAATCAGAAAATCATTGTTCATTTAAATTCCCTTTCTAAACTGACTTCAGATCATGCTGTCAGTCCCAACAACATTCTCTGTTATGGTTTTTCTGAATAGAATCTACAATGTTTTCAACAGTTTCAAGAACAACAATTAGACTTCCATTCCACCTGGTTTTTTATTGCTCGTATCTTCATTCATGCTATGTAACGTTAAATCAATGAATAGAAGCTGCATCTTACTTTAAACTTTAGTGATTTTTCAGAAAGCCTTTGAGAGTTGAGACAGTTGCTGTAGTAGATAATCCATGTTTTTTCCATTTCTATGCAAAATTATCTTGACCTACTAGAGGGGTTTTTGTTGCTCTTAATTTTTTTTTGTTGCTTATTTTAAAAAAAAATGCTACAATCTCCAAGCAGAAGCTGGTAGTTTGATTTAATGTTATCATTGGAGTTGGAAAAAGATGGGTCCTCTCTCCTTTGTTGTGTTGTGCAGTAGACCTAAATAATAGAAATTCTGTTGGTAAATGGAGTAGGTGGAGATGCAGGCTTGATAAATATTATCTGCCTTCTGAGCACGTCAATAAATGAAATAGCCTAGTTAGAATGACTGAGCAATTAGGTCTTGCAATAAAAAAAGTCAGTCAAGGTCATAGAAGTCAATATAGCATTAGATGATTGCACTGTTCTAGAAGGAGAGCAATGATTTCATTGTTCTAATATGGTCCTTGAGTTCCTTTACCTAGGTAGCACCACCTCCTAACTCTGACCACCTTTTATTGTATAAGAGTGAGTGGGCAAGGCAAATTCTGCTGCCAAAAATTTATAGCCACATGCTAATGCTGATGGTGTTAAATTTCTATAGTAGATTGAGCTTGTAAAAAACAATGTCCTGAGTCAGTTTTTCTCAACATTATTAGGCTCAAGGCACCCCTTGGAAAATGCCAACTCTTTAGTTTTCACTTTTTTTTTTTTTATTATGGAAAAAATAATGCAGCATTTTTGTTGTTGCAAAGGAATTGCAGCAGGTTAGAATTTTAACACTGGATTCTTATTTGAAATCTTTGGATTTTTCTTGTCAGTTGGCACCCCTGCAAGGATCTTAAGGTACCCTGAGGTGTTGTAGCACTGTGGCACCCAGTTGAGAATCACTGTCCTAAGTATACTACTGTTGCTCATCAATCCATGGCTCCAGTCCATCCAAATTCACGTAAGGGAAGTTGAAACACCTTTTCTGGGGTAAGGCATAAAGTAGTCAGACAAAATAAACCCCAAGATCTTGGACAGAGCACAGTTATTAGTGCTTATGAATAAATGGTACAAGAAAGAAGAATTAACGCTGTCCATATTTTGAAAATGCTAAATAACAAGGTCTCTCAGGAAGACGTGTTTTGGCAGCTCTCGGACAAAAGGAAAAGCGGTCAGTCCGGGGGGGACCCTACACTGTACATTTGAGGCCTGAAACAACTTGAGGAGGTTAAAGAAACAACTAAGCTATGGATTAATTGTGCAAACTGACCTCTTGTCTTTTTCATTTTATAGTGTGAGAAATGGATTAGATAGGATATTAACCTTGGCTTTCATCATATTTTTTCTTTACTGAAGGATTGGTTTGCAGCTCTTCAGTATTCTACTAAGACGTACTGAAAGTATCATTGGCTCACAAATGGGTAGTGAATTATTTTAAATATTAAGTCATCTTCTGTATTCTTTGTGTTGGCCTCAGGCTACTTACAAAATGTATATTTGTAGTGAAAGGTCACCTAAGGAAGGAAAGAATTCATGTTTACCCTTATTTCTACAATTGGTTAATTCTAATGTAATCAAAGTGCTAGCATAATCAAAAGAAAGTCTGCCTGTTTCTTTAAGCCTGTTCCCACTTCAAAAATCTAGATTTCATGAAGCTGAAAAGTTTTGAGATTGTACCCCTTTAGTGAATTCCTGTCTCAGTCTTCATCTTAGATCTTACAGAGGGCAGAACATTTTTTCCTTAGGAAAGGTGCTTGGTAATAAAATTTTGTGATACCTTGTTATAAGGTAGTTTTTAGCACAGGTTGGCAGGGTTTTCTTGACTCACTGACGTGCATAATTCTGATGTGTGCCTATGAAACTTAAAGTACTGGCGCTTATCCAAATGCACGCAAGGTACAGACAACACAAATTGGAAATTTGACCATTCTAAAGAAAGTTCTTCTGTTGCTAGAGTGGAAATAACCAGATAGCATCCTTACACATGTACCATTAGGCTCTCTTTTTGCATCACTATCAGCATGGGTGCATCCAGGCTATATTGGTGGTCATGTTATGACAAGTTCACAGTGAAAGGACACTGGAATCATATGTAGAGTCATATAAACCTAGAGCTCAGAAGAATTCTCAGGTGTTAAATAGATTCTTTCATTATATCTGATAATCATTTGGTAGACTGTTAACAGTACTGTCACTGTGTTCTGAATAAATGCAGTGAGGTGCCCATTTGGCTCAGGATATGCCTATATTCCAGTTGTTCCTATGCTTAGCCTGAACTACCTAATTTGACCTGTTTCTCCATAGGGTAAATTAGCTCATGCAGAGTTCTATGCTGCTGAGTCTAGACTGCTGACTGATATAGAGCTAGTTATCTTAACTTGACCTTAAGGAAGCAACAGCTCTAGTATGTTCCCAGTTGTTGTTTAGCTGGTAGGGAAGAGCAACTCTCTGAAAGACCATTGTCAAAAATATTCTCCTGAGTGATCACTGAAGATGGATGACGTCTTAGTTCAGGGGTCAGCATTGTTTTTGTGCAGAGCACCAAATACCTTCATATCCTCAACTTGTAAGATGTTGGTCTGCCAGGGTGGATGCTGGAAGAGCTGTGAGGGGCCCAATCCTTTTTGTCAGCATAGCTCTAGCCCCTTTTCTATCATCTGCTCCAAGGTTCATGTGCATCTGTCTCTAACAGTGAGCTGGACTGGGGCTCCGTGGACCCCAGTGCAGCTGCTTTGCAGTCTTCCCTGCCACCTTCTGTGAGCAGCTTGGGCTCCATGGCCATCAGCAGGGGCCTGCCCAGAATCCAAGCTGGCTGTGGCATGCTGAGCAAAATGGCTGTGTGCGCCAGGGCTTGGCAACCCCTGTTTTAGTTCGTTTTGGTTATCAGTCATAGACTTCTTTGCAGCCAGTCAAAATGTGAAATAGCAATATGTCTTTTGAGAGCAGGTTGGGACAGGAATACAGTTTTGGGTGTTTCCCTTCAGATTATACAGTCAACCTGTACCTCTTATGCAGAGTCAAAAGGAAAATAACAGGATCGGACAAAAATTCATAGTTCCTATTTGTTCCAAGTAAGCGTTCTTTGGACCTATTGCGTCTTTCAGCAAGGACCTAGAAGGACTCTTTTCATTCCAGATTTACTGTCCTAATAACATGCTCAACCGCATCTTCCTGACCCAACTCTAGCTGCCTGTGTGGACAATATTTTTTTTCTAACAAATGTAGAACTTTCATGTTGATAAAATTTTATCAAGTTACTAAAATCTTGGCAGTGATATTTTTTTCTTTTTAAAGATGTGTGTGTAGTAAAAGCACACTCCCACAGTAGCTTAATTTTTTTGTTGTATGCTAGAATTTTTGTCCCAGATTAATATATTTTATAAATTGATATTTTTTTATGAAACAATTTGTTTTTTAAAGGCCTCAACATTTATCCTACAGTAAAACATCTGCATCTTTAGGGGACCTTCCTTTTTTCTGCATTTATTGAAACTACTTTGTGAGCCAGTGGAAGAATCCTTTTTATTTTCTTTTATTAAAACAGCGTTCTTGTTTACAATCCTGCAAACTGAATTGATGGTTCTGTAGGAAAAGAAGTTTTGTTTATTTCCTCAGTCTACGTTTTTGTTTGAAGTAGGTTTATCCAGAGTCTGCATGAAACTATCTGGCATTTTTTGTATTGAGCCCCTCTTACGTAAAAGGGCAAATAAAAATTACATGCTTTGGATATTGAGCTCTTTAGCTTTCTATTTTGATAGACTTCATGATTTTTTAAAATATTTAGATGCTTTTTTGGTCTTTATATCGTAGAGGCCAGGTTCTCTCTTCCAAATAATGGTCATGTAGGGTAAATCCTCAGTTCAAAGGATTTATACCCTTGTGACTGGCCATATGTCCCAAGGGATAAGGTTCCATCTGTTAAAACTATGGCAGTCGACAGCTTGCCTCAGACTTCTACAAATCCTAGAAATTTGCCAGGTGACTGGGAGGTTCCATTCATGCTTCTGTAACATATTACTTCCTGGATTTGGTGCTCAGTTTGGCAGAACAGCCTTTAAACCATGTCTTTAGATTCCCATGTCTTATTTTCTGCTGTGATGATATAGCTTTTAAATCTATTGCATGAGTGCAGGCATGCAGATTCATTTTAAAGAGAAAGGTAAGTTAGCTACTTCTAAGTGAATGTTTCAAGGTTCTGCATATTCATATTTCCACCTCAGCTTTTCTACTTTGAAGACTGATAAAGTATTCATGGATGTGGCAGGAAGGAACTGAAGAAGCAAAAGTGTTACACCTTTTTACAGCTGTGCTTTCTAGAGTGCTTGTGGAACTGTGATGGATGGGGAGGAGAACGACAGCACTCTTGAGGATCTGCCAACTAAGGTTCCACTGTCGGAAGTGTATCTGGCTGGCATATTTTGTGTGTTAAAAATGCAGAGTTAATTTTTAAAAGTTCCTGCAAATAAGTAACTTTCCCTCCTTTGAGTGATGATTTTGTATCTTGCTTTTGAAGAGTTTCTTTTTATGAAACCAAGTGATGGGTTTCAAAGCAGCATGGTTATCTCACTTTGATGGTTCAGGCTGCATCTAAATTGGAGAAGTGCACTAGTTTAGCAAACTTGAGTTTAAAAAAGTATCAAAAACATAGTTTTAAAGTTAAATCTGTATAATTTTTGCTTATATCATTATAAGCAAGATCATCCAGGTTACATAGAGCAGGGGGTTTCAATATTTTTTAAGGAGAATATATGTTCTGGTGGGTACCCCCTTCTGGGAGGGGGAGGAATCCCGTGGCGGCCAGTCACCGAGCAAGCAGGGGCAGGTGGGGGAGGCGGACACAAAAAGACGGTGCTTCTCAAGTAGCCCTGCTTCTCCGTGCTGCTGCTGCATATCTCCTGGGGCCTTCCCAAGTACCCCCAGGGGTACACATACCCCCGGTTGACAACCCCTGACAGAGCATCAGCTTTTAGTTATAATTCTGGGGATGTCCTCTTTAAATGTCAGTTATGTAGCTAGCAAACTATTTTAGTCTTCAGTTTAAGGAAGAATAGGCTCCTCTCTCTCTCTTAGTTCAGACTCTTTTTGAATGAGACTTGGCTGATCCACTTCCAATCCATATCTCTTCTTATGGGTATTTGATCATCATGAACGCAAAGGGAATTATTATGATATTGTAAGTAGATGCAGAAATATTCCTTAACTAAAATCTGAATGAATTGAGTAATTGCTTCATCTGCATGATAAAATGGGAGGAACTGCTAGTGTATGGGAAACTGACTTGAATTTATGATTCAGAAGAGAATTTGCTAATTAGTATGTAGCTGGTAGTTAACCTTGTAATGTCTTAGAAAAGACCCTTCAGTGACTACCCTTTGCCATCAATACAAGTGCCTCTAGAGTTGCCCCTTTCCAAGCTAAGTAGTTTACTAACTAAACATGTGGACTAAATTGTAATGTAGATTATAGCAGTAAGTCTTGAGTTGGCTCCAGATTTGAATCCTTTTAATATTATGTTGATGGAGGGAAGGAAAGCATTCATCTCTGCTATTCTGTTACAACATTTTGTTTAGCAGAGCTGTTCTGATTGGTTAACTAAATACGTTTTGGCTGCTTCTCGTTCAAAGTAATGAATTGTTTTTGTCTGTGTTAATCCAATTCCAAACTGTAACTAGGGTGTGTTTGCACTGAAAGAATTGTGACTAGTTTTAATAGCCTTTGCTAAAAGGTTCTAGTAAATCATGCCCGCATGTCTAACAGTCATACTACAAGTGTGGATGTAAAAGACAGTTTTGTCGAGTGGTTGGTAAACTGGGTTCTCGTGGCTGTTTATTTTAACTCTGTTATTTTAGGCTATGAAACCTGCTCTTAAGTTAGTGCTGTGCTTTTCTTCAAGATTTCTCTTGTATCTGGAGGTCTTGTCAGTTTCCACTATGGCCACTTTTCCTTTTCAGGAATGTTTCCATTTAGCATTATAGATTTTGTGCCGATGTAGCTGATATCACTTAAAATCTAGACTTTCTTGGATCATTTTTGGTTTAGCTTTTCTAAAGACTAGAATTTTTTCAGTATAGAAACTGAAATGTTTGTTTATCCTAGTGATGAATAGTAATAAAGTGGTTCCCTTTTATATGTTTCAATATTTGTTGATATATCTTGACCACCAAGTTTTGATCACACTTCTGTGGATAATAGGTGGAATAGATAAAATTACTTTTTTGATGGCAGGATGGCAGGTGTAGATTTCAATAATTTTTAATCAGCCTGGAGGAATTTCTTCCATCTTGTAGTGCAGCATTTTTCTCTGATGTTTTTCCTGTTCATTATACAGGTTGAGGCAGTAGGGAAGGTGTCTCAAGTCAAAACATTTTGCTAACAGTGGTATGTGAACAGTGTAAATTACTTGCTTTTAACTTAGCTCAATCAAGTGGTATTACTGCTTTCCCATGTTTAGACAAGATTGGAACTAACTGGATAAGAGTTTTGTAACTGAAAGTATAATCTGAGTAAGAAATCTGGATGCTGGTAGTAAGGATGGCTTCTGCCACTTAACACTGGGCAGGCAGTTTGTTCACTTGTGTGACTGTGTAGGAAGGTTCCTGGAACATTATCTGCTTTTGAAATCTCCAGGAATACTGTGGGCCCAGACTGCATTTTCAGCTGGTAAACATAGTGGTTAAATGTAAACTTCTTTTACTTGCAGCATTATTCCCTCATCTATGCTAAACACAAAGCTGCTTATTATAGGTTACTTGAAAACTACAGTTAGCTCAGAATACAGCTGCCCACTTGCTTAATGGCATTAGCTGCAGGAAGCATTTTTCACAGTTGGTTCAGCTGCACTAGCTTTCCATTATAGGTGTTACTTTGCTCTAAGGGGACCCTGCGTCTTTTATGTCTTGACTTTCCAACTTCTATAGTACTGATAGAGGCCAATTCAGTTGCTTGATTGAAAAATTGAGTCTTCAGCTTGGTGGTTAGATGTTGATTGACTTGTGAAACCCAGTTCTGACAGTTTGATTTTTTTAGTGCATGTGTGAGGGTTTATTCTCTGGTCACAAGCTGTTATCAGAGGGCTTGGAAACATTGAGAATGAATAGAAGTCTAGGCAAAATCTCTTTGCTTTTCTTTAACAGTTTCTATATGTATTCTGGGTGTCTTGTATTAATACATTTTGTCATTTTTTTAGCTGTGTATGTGTTTGTTGTCTATTGTCTTGTGTGTGTGTGTGTTTACAGAAGACTGTTCTCTTCTGTCCATATTTTTACTGTTTAAACTGCTTGGATGAAACCAGTTTAGTTTGGCTCCCTTGGAGATCTTAGGCTGCATTCTGTAGAGTTCTGCAAGGTTAAAGCCTTAACTCCCACATCGTTTGTAAGATTCATAGGCTTTTAACTCCATCCTTGAAGAGTAATACAGCTCAACAGAACTGAAGCTGAGCATTAAAATATCACATTACTTGCTAAAATGGTCACTTTTATAATACATTAGTGCCTATCTGTCCTGTTAGGTTAGTAGAGTCCTTGCCTTTCAGTCTGAGGGCCAAGCGTGGTTGCAGAAGTTTAGTTGGTCACTACTGATAATTGGGTCAGATTTTTGCCTCAGTTTTTTGCTCTTAGTGCAAAGTATGAAGACACCCACTAGTCCCTTGATGACTCTTCTGGCCTAAAGGAAATAAAAGCAGCATATCTGAGTCTAACAATTTGTCCCTGTTGCTGCCTGTAGCTCACAGGCAGCCAGAAGCAGGAAGAGTAATAGAGAATACTATATTCCAGCCATTTCCAGTTAGTTTATGATCTCATAAGGACTAGAACCATCTGGCATAAATGAGTACTATATCTAGTTTGCATTGAAGTATTTTACTGCTAAGGCCAGTTTGAAGGCAGTCTGAGCGGTAGCTGCTTCTCTGCTTCATGGTACTTGTTTCTATTGATTGGCTTGGGTGGCTTTGTTAGAATGGGAGCTATCCTTTGTGGTTGCTCTGTAGGCTCAGATGAAACCAGTCTTGTGCTCCTGTCCTGCTCTTTTTGATAAGGCCACAATTTACTTCTTCTTGGAACACAAATAGCCCTTGAGACATTGGTTGAGATACTGCTGCTCTTTATATAAAACAATTATCATAGTAATAAATTTGCATAACTTTTATATTTTATTCTTTTAAAATTACTGGTAAACTGCCTGAGACAGTTAACTAAATTTGCACAGTATTGTTGTTTATCACTTTCCAAGTAAGTATTTTTCATTTGTGTACACATATTTAGTAGAAAAAGATAGTTGAAAGTGCTTGACAGTCTATGTTGCAGGGGTTTAGGTTGTAGCCATGTTGGTCTAGGCAGATATTTGGGTTGGTCTAATAAAAGATATCAAATTCACCCAAGGAACCTTGTCTGACAGTCTAATACGTATTTAAATAAGTGACGCAGCTTAAATTGGTCTTATATTAACTAATTAGATAGTCCCTGCAATATTAGTTAAGCTAATTGTTGATATATTACTTAACAGGACTGTTCTTGTTTCTCCGAGATTCTTCTGTTGTTGCTCAGTAATGCAAAGAAAATAGCAGTAGAACACTTTTCCTAAAAAAAATGCATAAAAACAGGAAGTCATTAGTGTGTTAAGAGTATAAAAGCAAACATCTATTTGTTCACATTTTAGTTTTCATTCTTAGTTTGATATGTA
Source organism: Alligator mississippiensis (assembly GCF_030867095.1). NCBI lineage: Eukaryota > Metazoa > Chordata > Crocodylia > Alligatoridae > Alligator > Alligator mississippiensis. The sequence goes on from NC_081824.1 coordinate 386,886,163, forward strand.
ATATGTAATCAATGTATAGTTTCATCTAAGTTTAGACTTTATTATACTTTGTAGAGAGAGAGTGTTCTTCCTGTGCTTTGTCAATTTAAGGCCCTGATACAAGTCCTATAAAGCGTGGTTAACATTATCAAATACCAGATGCATGGTTTTGAACTTGGTGAGCAAGGTAGCTGATGGGTTCCCTCTCCTTGGCAGTTGGAGACCTATGTACATGGAGTCCCATACAGGGCTGCATCAGGTGAAGGTTTCGACTTTCTGGTTTTTGGGGATCACCAGTTAATTGAAAGGGTATCATTGTCTGATTGGGATCTGATTCCCCAAAATCATGTGTCCTGCTACGTATGCGTGGCATGCCAGGATGTGTATTCGTTGGGATCCAGGATCAGATCCTGTTGTCCCATTAAATTAACATTTGCCAGTAGCCCAGTGATGAGTGCCATTATCTGAGAAGAATTTGGAAATTGGTTTCATTATGCTTTCTGCCAAATGTGCTGAGTGTTGACACAGTATTATCTGACCTTGGTTGTATTGGGCAATTAATGGCTTTTTTAAGTATAAGCAAGTGATGCAATAAATTGCTTAGCAATTAATTCATTTTCTGAAAATTTAATTTAGCACTAATACTTCCAAGTCTATTAATTGGTACTTAGTATCTGAAAAAAGTATTAAAGAAAAATTACTAAAAATTAAAGTATTAAATAAAATAATCACATAGTAACTGTAGCTGTATTGCAACAGTTTTAAGTATTCAATCAGCCATCCATTTGGTCATTTTAATCTTTTGCCTTTACATCAGTTTACTAGTAATGTTACTTATTGTTTGTTACTGTAGTAAAAACGAATTATTTAAACTAATAATTGTTTGATTAATCATTGGAGAGAAAGTAACTTTACAATTGCGTAACTTAAATATTTATCTCAATGCTTTCAGTAGCTACAAGTTTCCTTTTTCCTAAGCATGTGAAGTGCCTTTTATTTAAAGTCAAACAGAATCAACATAAATATTATATATCCTACAACAGATTAAAAAAACTGAGTTTTTTTTCTTTTCCTCCCTTGTTTCCCTAGGGCACCCACAATGCCCTAAGCTATCCAAGTAAATTCTAATTGAAACCTCATACATATTAACCAATATAAAATGTGAATTCTTCAACTATGAAAATAAAGGGTTGTTTTTTTTTTTTTAGATAAATCAGTTACCTTTTAAAACTTCAAGTTTGCCATAGACATTTTCCAAGAAGGACAAATGTGTGCTATTTTAAGTTACTTCACAAACCATATAAACAAATTCACCTACAGGGCTCATCCAGATATGCTTGGACATTTGGTTCCCCGGGGACAAGTAGCTTTGGTGCATGGCAGGTTGTCCCAGGTGGGGTAGAGGAGGCTGGGACCAGCACTGGGCTGGACCTAGCAGCCTTACCTGGGGACCTCCAGGGGTTGCAGCCGCAGTGATTCTGCCACGTGGAGTCTGGCTGGTGCTCCAAGCGGCCCGGCTCTGCTTTTTAGCAGAGCACACAGGCCGAGCATGCGTTGCTCCACCTTTATTTTTTTTCCTGTGGGGTGGTTTTTTGACTGGGGTCAAAAAAACCTGAGGGAAAAAGTCCAGCACAGTACACGCTCAGGCAGCACACCTTGCAGCACAGAGAACACCAGACTTGTTTGGTATGTGGCCCTGTAGACATGTTTGCAGCATCACATACTCCACAACCATGCTCGTCTGGATACACCCACTATGTACAGTAATGTTAAATATTAAAATGTTATTGTCCAACCATTGAGAGGTTTGGTAGCGACAGAATTAAGGGAGTGTTCAAGACTTAATTCAACATCTCCCCCCACTATAAATACTCCTTGACTTAATTTATTTTTCATCTTCCATCCTTTACACATTTGAACCGGAAAGCTTCCTCTCCTGTTCTACTGGGGAGCCTTCAGGGTAAGAATATTGAGAACACAGAAAGACAGTGCCTGCTCTTTCTTCCAGTACAAAGTACCACAGAAGCCTATAGGAGCAGGCAGCACGTATTACAGGGAAAATTGTGCTCGGCCTTTATGGAGTGGAGTGGGATGTGCTTAGATAGAATATTGACAACTGATTTTTTCAAAGTGCACTTGTCAGAGTAGAGAATTATTCAACTTTAGTTTTTTCAAATGATTTTATGTTGGGCAGATGTGTGTGATTTTCTGTAGGAACAGAAAAAGGCAAGACTATGCAATGTCAGTCCCTCTGCCCAAGTTCAAGACTTTGCTATAAATCGTGGAAAGCCTTACAACATCTCAGTTGGATGCGTTTTTTAAAGACATGGGCAAAACAAAATGTATTTAAAATTTTGTTCTCTGAAATGTCTGAAGGTCTTTGTGATACTTTACATAATAAAACAAAATAAAAATCCTTCTGAAGCAGATACCGCGTATGGAAATTTTTTCAGTTTTGCAAAGTTATAAATTCTTGAAAACTGGTGCTTATAACAAGTGCTAGGGAAATGTAACAATCTGTTGTGCTGTAAACTCTACCTCTTTACAGTAGCCACAAATTAGCCAAGTGCCTGCTGGAGTGCGTTAACTTCCACATTCCAGCAGACTCGATCAGTCTCGTCTACTCCAACACGCTGGAGTTACAGTGCCTCAGAGCAGGCTCCCTGCACGTGTATAGGAGCCCAAGGTTTCTTGTGCAAATCTAACTACTTATATTGTGATACCATCTTTGGTTACACATGATCACACATTATCTTTTCCTACCATTTCCTCATTCAGTGTATAGAATAACTGGTGCTCACTGAATGAGCAGTTGATAAAATTCTGTTTCATTACCCTTGCTTCAGACCTTACCGCGCATTATCACTCAGTATTCTGAATGTAGAATGATTAATTTTCTTGTTGATTTTTCTGTTGCAGTCATTTCTGTAAAGATTTGTGTGGTTCTGCAACACTTTTGATCTTTTCCCAACACCTATAAGCTGAAGTACTGCAACTGTTTACTTTTTAAATATGGGAACTGTGACAGAAAAATTAAGGTCAATAGTATCTACAGATTTCTGGCATTTCTGACTTTTGAGTGCTTGATTTCACACGCTTAGTTCTATTTCATTGATATATTTATGTGTAGCTTCCTAGATATCTAAAAAGCAAACTGGAAAAAAAAAAACTATTTTGTGATGACATATGGCATCCACTGAGCGTTAGACCCATTAGTTTTCTTGTACAAGTTGCAGTTCCCTGAACTGCGCAAAATAACTGTCAACAGAAATAGGTTCTCATCCCTCTGTGGACTGAGATGAGAGGGATAAGACAGCAGAGGAATGGGAAGACTGGGATCTTGGGAATCTTTTCAGGATCTGGAATGGGGAATATGCTTTAGGAGTTGCGGAGTCTCTTCCTTGTTCACACCTAAGTATTCCCTCAAACTGTTTCTTGTCCTTATTCTCATCTCCTGTGTAGTCGCGCTCTTGACTTTTTCAAGGTTTTCTTCTACCTTCCTCATACAGGTCCAGTCTTGTCCTTTAAATCCCACTTTGCTTTTCCTCCTCCTTCTGATCTCTCCCAGTCCTCCTGTCCCTTTACCCCACCATTCTGCTTCTTCATCCTTCCTCTTCCTTTTCTAGTCTCTAGTTCCTTTGCCTTATCAATATCTATTATCTGCTCCCAGTCTTTGCTTGTGTTTGTTCCACTCAGGTATCTGACATTGTGATAAAAGTTGCCTATGAAGAGAAAGGGAGAGAAATTGGACTAGGAAAATGGTAGAATTTTAGAAGATGTAAAGGAGGATTTGACAGGTTGAGGGGAAAGGTTCCACTTTCTGAGATGACTGGTAGGAGTCTGAATAGAAAGCAAATGGTTTGGTGAGGAAAAACATTCCCACGTCATTGGTGGAGAGCAGTGGTTTTCAACCTGTGGTCCATGGACTCCTGGGGGTTTGCAGATTATGTCTACGGGGTCCTCAAAAGTGACTATGATGAAACGTATGGGAATACCCACACTTACAATTCAAAGGGGTCCGCACTTCCATCTGAAATTTTTTCAGGGTCTGCAAATGAATACCTGGTGTAGAGAATGTGCCTTGAAAGTAAAATAGTGGGAGTGGCTGCTTGGTATAAAGAGAGCCGAGACAGACCTCAGAACAGGGAATAGGGAATTGCCACAGAAACTTTTTAGGAAGAGGTTAGGAGAAAAATAGGGAGTTCAGGGTTTCCACAGTTTGAGGGAGAGACTTAGAAGAAAAACAGATATAACTGTGATAACCTGTTGTGGTAGACGAGTGAAATAGAGGCCTCATCAGTCATTTCTTCAGTAACCTTGGTGAAAGTTGCTGGGATTGATCAGAAAATGGGGACTGCAGATGTGTCCACCTGAACTTAAAAACACTGGAATATGGAACATTGTATGAACAAAGTGTTCATATATAGTGGATTCAAGAAGCTCAAGAACAGAGAGAAAAATATATAGCAGACTTTAAACACAGATGTTGGGGTTTTTTTTTCCCTCTTGAAGTAAGTATTAATTTCAGTGGGATAAGAATGAGACCCTTCACAAGGCCTTTCACTTGAACTTCCTGATTTACAAAGAGTACATGAAGAAAAATAGAATGTAAATGAACTAGAAGCACTGGTTTCCAAATGTTTGCTTAGAGCATCTACAAGGTACTTAACATTTGTCACATTTTTGTGGAGATTGTCTAGCCCAAAATGGTAGCTTGGGGTCTAGCAAATAACTTTTTCAAGTGTAAATAAGTTCTATGTAGGTCTGGGCAGGGCACATCCATGAGGCACCTCTTTTTCATGATGTGTTTAAGTTGTTCCCTTTTAATTCTAAAATAGGCCACCAGAATTAAAAAGTTTAAATAACTGTCTCCTCCTAGTGAACGTTCATTGATTTTTCTGTATGTATTTATTCTGAATTTCCAGTATTGGGAACTTTACCAACCATGTAACTTCCTGCTTTTTGCATTGACAGTGATATATACATGTTGTGACAAACTAATACTTTTTACAGCATAGTGGTATAGAATGTAACATGATCTGTCATCTGCTTTCAGAGAAAATATTAAGCATTTCCTAGGTGGAAATTCTGTTCCACCTGGGGTCCCCTATTGTTCCATTGTCTTTAGTTAGTCACTTTTGTAAAAATCAAGGCAAAATCTGTCTTTTATGTGAGAAATGTACTGACTCTTTAAATATTATTTTAGAGAGTCAGTAAATAGTATTTTGGTATCATCTTAAATGAAATTAAGGGGTTTTGTTTTGTTTTTTTTACTAGGAGTTGTTGGGACATGCACTTTTAAGTTCAATATGTAATTATGAAGATTCATTTTCTCATGCTTTTAAGTTTAAATTTTTTTTTGTTGATCACACTGTTTCCATTTTGTGAGCTTTCCTATGCATGTACAAAATGTTTCTCCTCAGGCCCCCTTGTATTTCCTGGTCCTATTTTTATGAACCATCGAGAGCAGGCTCTAGCCAGAATAAGACCCCATCCAGCACAGCTAAAGCATAAGCGGGACAAGCACAAAGGTATTTGGTCTTCCTTATGGACATATGCCCATCCTTCTAGTAATATCTTCCTCCACTGAATCTTTGTTTTCAGAGAAATGCTCAAAAGTAATTCTGTCTTATTAGCTGTCTTAACCTGAGGAGAAAGAGAACACTTCTTAAATGCTGAAAAGTATAAATGTTTGACAATATCTACATCATCTTTTGTTTTTGCTTTCTTTATCTTTGATAAAGTATGTCATTGTTTTTCTATGTGTTTTTCTCATTTTTCAAAATAAAACTAAAGAAATTTACACAACTTTCTAACTTCTGTTGGGACAGATGACTCTATTCTGGCATTTCCACTAACATTTCATTTTCTTGTCATTCTTTTATGATCTTTCATGTTATGCATCTGCTATGGTTCCTAAAACGATCCATTAATTTAGGGATGCACTTAATTCTCTTGAGCTATACCATCTGTTAAGAAGTTGCCTTTGATAATACGTCTGGTTGGTATAAGATCATAAACTAAATAACATTTTTGTGCTGGTACTGAATGCAGAAGATATACAATATAAAGTATAACAGGGACAATAAGATTTTGGAAGCTGAACATTTTTTTGCAGGATTTAAATCAAGATATGGCTGTCTTACATATTTCTGGTGTCTCTATACCAGACAAGCTAGAAACTTTATTAGGCGGTACTGTGGAAATCCACAGTATGAGTCATTACTTACTAGAATATAATAAATTTTGTACATTTTTGAAATATGAAATGAACATATGCTGTATCTGACTTTTTCAGATGTTGGTTGTTAGATAAAGAGTGATTGTTACAAACTAATTTTTTTCTTGAACTTATAAGAAAAACAGATGATTTGAAAAATGTTCATCAACATACAGTATAAGGACTAATGTAATGATCGATATATACCAAACCTAAATGTAGTAAGTGACCAGAATGCTAAAGTTCGATTTTAAAATAGAAATTTAAAATAAGAATAGCATATGTTTTAATACCTTTCTAAATGAACCATGAGAGAGCAAGGTAGGTATGTTTGTGCATCATCATTGGAAGACACAGTAAGAACATTGAATGAGGAGACTTGAATCACCAAAATGTGTTTTGTTTTCTTTAAACAAAGGAAATAAAACACAGTTTATTTCAAAAGAAGGTGCATGTATTTTGACAGTTTGAAGAGAAAACACTCTGAGCATGTTCACTTACTAGAAACGCATGTCTAATTATGATTATAACAGATCATAGAGTTACTCCAGGCTTTTTCCTGGGAAGAACATGCAGCCTGTCATTGACCAGGTCCAGTCCTCAAAAATATCAAAGGAATTTGTCGATAAATCCAATGGTCTGGCTAAGAAATCTTGCTGATATCTTGAGATGTAGTGCATATGCACTGTCAGTACTCCAGCACTACCTGTGAAGTGCCGCAGAGGGCATTATCAGGAACTGTCTGAAGTGATGATGACTTCAGTATGTTTAAAAAACTGAAATGTAAAGGCAAGCTCTCATATTAATTACACTACTTATTCCTTATCCCTTTACAGCTGCCAACCCATATCTCTACAGCTAATGGGGAAGTTGTCTCTTTTCAGCCTATACATTCCCTTGGCATAAGTATCAAGGACCCAGAGAAAAGGTGTGGTGGGTGGAGTCTTCTCATTATTTTGTCCACCGGTTAAGCATATCTTCCAGCACCCCTAATTTTGATCCATTTGACCTATGGTCCCTTTTCTTACCATGTATAATCTGGACACAATCCTTAGTTTTTATCAGTAGGAATTTTTGTTTGAACTAATTTTTTTTTTTTATAAGGTAGCAAGAATTTAACATGCAACCATTCTGTGTTGTAGGCTGAGTTGGGCAATTTAGAATAGTGTCTCTCAACCTTTTCAGAGGCAGAGGACCCTTTCTCCATTCTTTTTTGAATGTGGCAGCATCCCCTGAGAACCACTTCTGGTGCTACCTCAGCATAACTCAGTATTTCTCAGCTGGAACAGGGGCATACAGCTGGAACTGTTCCACTTGCCTCCGGACCAGGTGCGGACCAGGAAGAGCTATAGCTTGAGCCAGCTCCTCCAGCTGCTATCTGGTTTAAGATTATTGGACGCCCTAATGCAGCAGGAGTGTGTGTGTATTACAGTGCTGCAAGCAGAGTAGTTTTGTGCCTGCTTTGTGGCATCCATCAGGGCAGTGGTTCTAAAACTTTTTAGATGCAAGGCAGATCTCCAGAATTTTTCACAACTTAACAGCACCCTATTTAAGAAATTGTCTTAAATATATTTTATAATGTCTAATCAATTACTAACATACTGATTTTTTTATAATTATTTTTATCTCACTGTGCTGTCTGCCTCCTGCACAGCCAGATCAGGAAGGAGCTGTGGCAGGAGCAGGTGGTTTCACCACAGCCTTTCCCAGTCCAACTCTGCATGGTGTCCCTTAGAAACAGTGGTGTTCAGGGCCAGATGTCCTGTCCCATGTGTCTGTGTTCAGGAAACAGTCTGGAACCAAACTGAGAAGCAGCTGCAAGAGAAAGCAGCACCTGCCTGTATCACATTATGTAGGCAGGCACACTGTTTCTGCTGCAGTTCTTTCAGGTTTGGTGCTGATGTGCTTTCTGAAAATGGAGCAGCCTAGAGATAAATGCCGGCCCACCAAGTAGAACTGTCCTGCGTACCTGTGTTTTTAGAAGGCACATCAGAGCCGAACTGGGAAAGCTGCAGCAGAAACCTCTCGTCAGGTGGCTTGATGAAGGTAAGCATGAATGTAGGTAAGTATGCCATGTCTGCTGCAGCTGCTTCTCAGCTTTGCTCTGACTTGCCTTCTGAAAACAGAGGCACGTGAGGCAGGCAATTTCGCCCCACAGCACTGGTAGTGATGGCATTGTGGCACCTCTGCTAGGTTCTTGCAGTACCCTGGGGTGCTGTGGCACCACAATTGAGAACCACTGATTTAGTGTATCGGACTTAACACAGTATGTTCTTTAAATGTAATAGAATAGTCCATGCCTCTGATTCTGATAAGGACTTCAGCAAGCCAACCCTGCCTGCCTGATGTGCTGCTAGAAGCTTCATCACCTTCATGAACAACTGCTTCATAGTCGCCAGAATGGTTTTTTGCACAATTTTTGAGGGAAAATGAATGCTTACTTACCTTGCAGGAGGCAAGGGTTCTTCCGTGATATCTTTTTTATGACCATTTTATAGCTGAAAGAGAAGTTAGATTAGCTTTTGGGCACAAACTCTGCTTTCTCAGCTCTCATTCAGACTTATCTTCCAAATGTATAGTAGGTCTAATAAAAGATCTCAAAACAACCCTCACCTCTTGTACATTTCCTGGATCACCACTGCTACAACAACATTGTAACCCAGCTACTTACTTACCAGTAATTGTTCTCCAAATAGCATTGTGCCCTTAAATTTTCACAGCCTCCTTCATCCCTACATCTTAAGAAACATAAACATTTTAGTTTGAAGGAACTGAACAGAAAGTGGCTAACCATTCTTTTCTGTACCCTGTAATGCAGTTGCAAAGACATGCAGGGCTTATGCTTAACGCCAACAGTATTTTTAAAGTATTTTTTTAAACAGTATTTTTTTTTTTTAAATCTTGGGCTTTAATGCATTGGGCATGAACATATCCATAATCTACAATGACTGTGTACATCATACCTTGAAGGTTAATAGTTACTATAAATGCCAGTAACAGTTTTTAATTTACCTTTTAAATATTTGTTGTAAGAGGGTTGTCCTGCGCACTACCAAACTGTACTGTTTGGTTAGATCACTGGTTCTCAACCTTTCTAGACTCAAGGCACTCCTCAGAATGCCATACAGTATTGTAGTTTTCATTCTTCTTTTTTTAATTACAGGAAATTAATAGAACATTTTTTCTGTTGCAGAGAACTCAGAAAAACCACAACAGGACACAATGTTTTTACCTCTGTGGATTCCTATTTAAAATCTCTGGGTTGAGCTTGTGAATTGTGTTTGCCCACATAACAGTGCTAATGTTGTGCAGCACCCTACTATACCGTTGAAAGGATTTCAGCACACCTCAGTGTGCTGTGGCACCCTGGTTGAAAATCACTGGGTTAGATACTGGAGATTTAAGCTTGCTGCAGGTAAGTTTTAGGTCCCCAGGCATACATTGTGTTTCTGTCACGATTAACGTGTTAATCATGTCAGAAATAGCAACATATCACACTTTTGTCAAATGTATTGTGTCAACATCAATGTGTGGACTTGCCCAGGGCCTGCTGCCTTAAAGATCCTTGCCCTGCAGCACTTACTTTTTAAGGCTCTTTAAGGTGCTAGGTCCTGGTGAGCATCAAGGTATGGGGTAGCCCCAGGATCTGGTACACAGCCCTCCCCTGCCTGATCCCCAGAACTGAATAAATGACAGCCTGGGTCCCAATCTGGACTGTGCCCAGTGCCAAATCCCATGTGCTCAGCTGAGCCAGCAGCCCTAGGATCTTGGGCAAAGCCACTCCCTTCCTAACTGATAAGATCAGGCTGGGGGCTGCCTGCTTGATCCACAGAGGCTGCTCAGTGCATCTTTAAAAATAGGTGCAGAGCTAGGGTCAGGGGAGTTTCTCCCATCCCCTGCTGCCTTTGCTGTTTTAAAGAAGTGCCTGGCATGAGCAGCAGGGGATGGGAAGCTCCCACATCCCCAGCTGTTTCTGCTGAGCGGCAATTTCAATGCTTCAACGTGGGGGACACTATGCACCTTTCTCCAGTGCTTCGGGAACTTAAAGAAGTGGGTGGGCATGCAGCTGGGGCTCTCGGCCATACACCTATGTTTTAAAGGTTCAGGACACTGCGAGCCTGACATCAGGGAAAGTTTCCCTGATGTTGGGTTTGTGGCATCCCAGACTTAAAAAGTGGACGTTCAGCTGGGAGCACCAGCTGCATCCTACTTTTTATGTTTCTCGGCATCTACAGAAGTGGTATTTGGAGTGGGGAGCCCTTGGCCTCCCAGCTGTGGGTACCTCACTGTGTTAGCAGCTAACAGTCATGTAACTGAGGTCTGAGGAACTGTCTCATTCCCTGAATTCTGAGACCTGCCATGAATGTCTGGCATGGCAGGTTGCTTGATTTGGTGAGTGGGATATAAAGATCCTCAGACCTTCATTACATTGCTTCCTTAACTTTGTCTGCCAGCAGTGTAGGTTTTTTATTGAGCCCTGAAGATTCAGCCAGTTTCAAAACCATGATGCTGTTGCCTACTGGTGACAAAGAAAGGTGAGTGAATTTGGACTCCTCAAGTTCTACATTCTCGTGGTCCAAGTTACTGAGCAAAGTAACGGTATGGACAGATGAACAAGCTTCTATGAGATAAACTAGGGTGTGAACATAAAGAGCATCAGCTACTCTACCGTAACTGCCGAAGTGTGCGCTCTTAATTTCATGGTAGTGACAAGTTAGACTTCCCTCCTTTCATTGATGGGTACGTTTTGTTGCATTTACCATATAGAAAGATTATATCATAGGACATTTATACACATGCATTTTCATGCCCAGACATGCCAGAGATCCAGCATGTCAAAACAAACTCGATTAATCGAGTCTGTTCCACATGCGAGCTGACGCACACGGTGCTGTCACTTGTAGTTGTACAAGTGGCAAAATGGGCATCAGCACAGAGGAAATGGCAACGGTGCATTTTTGAAGTAAACTGTGTGTTAGTTCAAAAGTGGACTGCTGCCATTTTCTGCTCCTAACACGCATTTTACTGCTTACACAACTGCAAGCAATGCAGCTCTGGGTGCTTTTCAAAGCACCCGGCACTGCGGTGCTTACATGTATAAAAATGCCCATAGAATATTAGGGTTGGAAAGGGTTTTAGGAGGTCATCTATTCCAACCCTCTGCTTAAAGCAAGGCTATTCCCAGCTACGTCATCCCAGCCAGGGCTTTGTCTAGCCAAGTCATAAAAACCTCTCAGAATGTAGATTCCTCAGCCTCTCTGAGTAGCCTGTTACTACTCACCTAGTGAGAGAGTTTTTCCTAATATCTAACCTCAATTTCCCTTGCTGCAACTGGATACCATTGCTCCTTGTTCTGTCATCTGCCACCACTGAGAACAGTGTAGCTCCATCCTCTTTGGAACTTCCCTTTAGGTAGTTGAAGGCTGCTGTTAAATTTTCCCTTAGTCTTCTCTTCTCCAGACTAAATAAGCCCAGTTTCCTTGGCCTCTCCTCAGAAGTTGTGCCCCAGCCTTCTTGTGAACCCTTTTTGTTGCCCTCTGGTACTCTGGGTGGCAGCGATCATGACCTGATAAGGTTCACCATCCACTGTAAGACTGGGAAATCAGTCAGCAGAAAGAAGTCCTAGATTTCAGGAAGGCAGATTTTGGCAAATGCTAGAGGCTAGTTGGAGAGACCCTCTACAGTAAGCAACTGGATAATTTGGGAGTCTAGGTATGATGGTGCTTCCTTGAGGCAATTCTCAGGGCTCAAAAAGAGGCCATCCCCATGCAGACAAAAAGCGGGAGAGGAGCCAAGATACCTGCTAATGCAGCCCAGTATGCCGTTAGCTTTCTTTGCAACATGGGCACACTGTTGACTCATATCCAGCTTATTGTCCACTGTAACCTTCAGGCCCTTGTCTGCAGAGCTGTTGCTTAGCCAGTTGGTTCCCAGTCTGTACCAGTGCATGGAATTGTTCTGTACTGAGTGCAAGACTTTGCACTTGTCCTTAATGAACTTCATGAGATTTCTTTTGATCTAATCCTCCCTATTGTCTAGGTCCCTGAATTTTAGCTGTACCCTCCAGTGTATCTGCTACTCTCCAGCTTGGTGTCATCTGCAAACTTGCCGAGGGTGCACTCCATCCCATCTTCCAGGTCATAGATGAGGATACTGAACAAAACTGGTCCCAGGGATGACCCCCAGGGCACTCGACTTGATACTGGCTGCCAACTAGACATTGAGCCATTGATTGCTGAGCCCAGCCATCCAGCTAGTTTTCTGTCTGCCTTACAGTCCGTTCATTCAGCTCATACTTCCTCAGCTTGCTTGCAAGAATGTTGTGGAAGATGATACCAAAAATCTAAAGTCAAGGTATAGCACATCCACTGCTCTTCCTGCATCCACAGGGCCAGTCATCTCATCATAGAAGGCAATCAGGTTGGTCAGGCATGACTTGTCCTTGGTGAATCCATTCTGATTGTTCTTAATCACCTTCTCCGAGTGCTTAGAAATGGATTCCTTGAGGACCTGCTTCATGATTTTTTCCAGGGACTAAACTGAGGCTGACCAGTCTGTAGTTCCCTGGATCCCCCTTCTTCCCTTTCTTAAGGCTGGGCACTATATTTGCCCTTTTCCAATCGAGCAGGACCTCTCCCAAGCACCATGAGTTTTCAAAGATAATGGCAGCAGCTCTGTAATCACATCAGCCAGCTACCTCAGCACTCTCAGGTGCATTGTGTCCAAGCCCATGGAGTTGTACATGTTCAGCTTTTCAGAATAGTCCCTAACCTGTTCTTTTGCCACTGTTGGCTGCTCATCTCCTCCCCAAACTGCTGTGCTGTCAGGTGCAGTTGTCTGGGATCTGACTTTGCCTGTGAAGACAGGTAAAAAAGGTATTGAATACTTCAGCCATTTCTGTATCATCTGTCACTAGGTTGTCTCCCCCATTCAGCAAGGGACCCATACTTTCCCTGATTTTCTTCTTGTTGCTGATATGTAGAAACCATTCTTGTTACCCTTCACATCCCTTGCTACGTGCAACTCCAGTTGCACTTTGGCCTTCATGATTTTATCCTTGCATGCCCAAGCAATGCACTTATACTCCTCCCTAGTCATTTGCCCAAGTTTTCATTTTTGTAAGCTTCCTTTTTGTATTTCAGCTATATACAGAAGCATTTACCGTGCAGTAGCAGAATGCTCTGAGTTTACATTGTAGCTAACTTTGCCATTACTTACTCATATGTGCATTCACTTACATTACATGCCTTGATTAATTTAGTTCCTATTCCTGCGCTCAAAGGATCTTGAGCAACTTGGAAGGTTCCAAAATGTTGTAATTGAAAATTCTGTATTATAACTATGCTTTTGTGTTAAAAACAAAACAAACCCCCCCCCCAAATAAAACCACCTTAAACTATGAAATCAAGAAATGCTTAAATTGTAATTTTGCATGTACATTTCCTTTTATGTCCAATATGCTTATCTAACTGTGAAGCACAATACATTATCATACTTTCACACACATTGTTGGATGTGCACAGATAACGAAGCAGGTGGCACCCAGGTACTTTTCTTTTTTTCACTGCCCATCTGGCATATTTATCATATGTTATACTTAAAAAAAATTATAATACATAAACAAAAGACAGTTGTATGCCTAACAGAGAGAGTTTTATATTTTTAGTATAGTTTTTGTTATGCAAGTAACATATATGCGTTGTTTGCATATTCATAATGTAATAAACAAATTCATTTTTAAGAAAGAAGAAAATTTTCAGGGCTTTCTTTGAATCTTTAAATTTAGTCTTTATGCCCTGAAAGGACTTCGGAGAACCTTAAACGTGGAATTCCAAAGGATACTGGAAAATGGCAAGTGCCAAACAAATAGCTGTTTACCTTTTTTTGTCATTTGACGAAGATAGTTCTCTAAGCTTTTTTAAAGAGAACTTATAAAACAAACATCCATGAGGTCTGATGACCCTGTTGACAATAGGCTAACTATAAAAAGGGAGAGTAAAGCAGAATTTGTTCCTGAGATTCTAAAGGAATGTTATATTCCGTACTTCTATTTTCATTACATCTAGGTAAAAGTAAGTATTTTAAAGCATGTATTTATATAAGCAGTAGTAGAAGTGATAGAAACTGTTGAGACACCTCTTATTTTTAATTTCCAGAGTATTTTGACCAATATAGAGATTTGGGGTACAAAAAAGAAAAGTATATCTTTACAAAAACAAACAAACAAAAAAGGTGTGTGTGTGTATGTGGTGGGGGGGGGGGGGGAGGTGGTCCTTATTTGGACCATTGGAAAAAATGCCTCACAAATTACTTTTTCAGCCTTTCTTTGAAAAACTTCACTGTGTGATGATAGACTTTTGGAATTCAGACCTTACGGGGCATCCATCTACCACACTGGGAATGCCTGAAAGCTGCCAAGAAACTGTAGAGCAGAGTGGGCAAGTTGAAGCAGTTTCTCCTGCCCCAACACTTGTCCCAAGTGTACCATTCTGCACTGTAGGAATACAACACAATTCAGGACAACTGCTTCTACAAAAGGGAGAAAGCCAATGGATTTCCTCACCCACCCCCCAGCAATCAGTACCTACATTAGTATGTGGTATGAGTTATCATTCCCGTTTAGGAAATACCACTTTCATTTCACTGCTGGCAAAATGATGTAGTGTGTGAAAAGCCATTCAGTTTAATCACAAGACAGGAAGCTGCGCCATATTTTGAATAGTACCAGGGAGTCATGGTGCTATTAACAGTGTGGGAAGCTGCAGTACTACAATGCTGTTTAAAGGGCCACTGGTACCTCTGCAGGAATAGTTTTAGGCCTCTCTTGGAGTGTCATGCAGAGGAGAGGAATGAATCTGGGACTGTTCACTCGTCATGGCAGGAGGGTCGCTGCAGGGTCCCGTGGCAGCTTGCTTCTGAGTGAATTATAAGGGAGCCTGTGCTCTTTTTCCTTCCCTTCTCCTTCCCAAGGGGAAGAGGGCAGTAAAGTAGAGCATTGTGAAATATTGGAGATCCTAGAGAAATTGAGATGAGTGTATAGCCATTATGTGTGTTGCTAGGTAACTTCCCTTCATAGGGAAATTGAGCTAACATTTTTTGCAGATCAGCCAGTTTTGTTATGCAAGAAAAGGTTTAGCACCTGAATGCTAAATTTTGTGCCAAGAAAAGGCCCTGTATAAGTTGGCACAAGTGTACCACCTGTCCATGACCATAGTTAGTCCTGTGTTTTAAATGGAAAAAGTTTGGAGTGATACTGAGTGTTAAATGTGAAAACTGTATTGGTATGTTCATGGTTGGTTTGTCACATAATGAAACTATTTTACCAGTTTTCTTTAGGAACAAATCTTCAGAAATCACACACGTAAATTAGATGTAGCTATAGCTTTACCTTTAAAGATATCATTTAAGTGGATATAAATGTTTCATATATTACTTTTCATATTGATTTGCATGTACATACATGTACATATCACAATAACACAGACATTTAAGAGAATTGAAATTCTATTACTTTCCTAGAAGAACAGTGGTAAAATTGTCATATACCATTCCAAACCATCATCACTTTATAAATGAACTTTATTAATCACTTTAATAACCCTGGATAACATTGTCTGATATATTGGTATTAGGGCTGGCAAATAATTTTAAAAATTGCTTGTGATTAGTTGCACGATTTAAAAAAAAATAGTTGCAATCAATTGCAATTTTAATTGCAGAGCTAAAAATTCAAAACTCTGCACAGAAAAACTCAAAATTATGCAAAATTACGCAGGTATTTTGTAGGGTTGGGGGTGGTGTGGGGGGGGGATTTGTGAAGGTGTGGGGGGCTGTGGATCTGTGTGTGGGGGCAGGGGGTTGGAGCCTGAGGAGGTTAAGGCCCTGCATGCTCTGGCAGGGTGCAGGGTACTGTGGGTCAGGACAGAGGGGCATCAATAGGGCTGGGGTGGTTGTGGCTGAGGAGTGAGGGGTAGAGGCAGGGCATGGGCATATCCCTGATTCTCCTCCTCCCCCTACCAGTCATACCCCTGCCCCTTCCCCACAGATGTCCTCTTCATTGAAACTGGAAATATGGTCACCCTACAGGAATTCAGCTCAGCGGTGTGTAGAGCAGCACCCTGCAGCTAAGTCTGTTCTCTAGGGAGAGGAAGGAGCGGTGGGTTGGTGGGGGCACAGATCAAGGCTCCTATGGTGAAGGAGGATGTGGGGCAGGGGCTGGGGTGAATTAGACCCAAGGGCTGGGGCAGGTCATAGGACAGAGAGACAGGCAGCTTGTTTGGGGCCCACGGGCCAGGGCAGGTTGTGGGCTGGAGCCATGGGCAGCTTGTCTGGGGAGGGGTAGGTGGAGCGCAGCCCCCCACTGCTGTGTACACCCCTGGGGGAGGAATGGGGGGCATGTGCCCCCGTATTTGTGCATGGTGCAGAGGCGGGCTGGGCTTCTGTGCCCTGCTGCCCTTGCCCCGCAAGCTGCACGCTGGCCACGCTTCCATCACCCACCAAGCGGTGGGAGTCGCAACATGTCATTGCATGACTCCCAGGGCAAAGGCAGTAGGGTGCAGAGCCCCAGCTTACAGTGGACGGCATGACTCCACTGCATGCTCAGATCTGGGGGGGACATGCCTCCCCCTGGGGTGCGCGCAGTGGCAGGGAGCCGTGCCCCCCCCCCCCCGATAAGCCACCTGCTGCTCTGTGTCATGACCTACCCCTGCCCCACTCCCTCATTCACTGTGGGGGCCTCTATCCGCACACTCTGTCCCTTTCCTCTCCCCCACAGACTTACCTGTTGGGCACTGTTCTACTTGCTGCTGGGCTACATTCCTGGCTTCGTCCATGCTGCGGCTGCTTGTGCGTGTACGTTTTTGCACGCCACCCCATCTTCCTACTGCAGTGGTCTGGAGCTCGTGCCTAACTGCCCTGCAACTCCTCTGCACTGCTAGTGCTGCTCCACTGGGTGACCCGGAGGCAGTGGTGACCGTGATGGAGCAGAACCCAGGTGCAGGCTCTAAAACCACATGCACATTTAACGTGTTAAAAGAATTAATGCAAGAACCAATTAACACGTTAATCACACACATTAACGGTGGTTCATTGACAGCCCTAGATAGTATATGTCTTTCTACATGTGCATGTATTCAAAATACATGGAGATACATACATACTTTGTGTATATAATTTGGAATGAGAGGTTATTTTCAGAAATGAGGTTATAATGAAAGTCCTAACATAGCCTTAACAAGTGTGACAACTGTTTTTTAAGTACCATGCAGTCAGAATTGGCTTTGTGACTAGAAATATAGAAAGAGGCCTAAAGTTCAGATCTGAAAAGTTTGTAGGATTAGACTTCACTGCACAGAACGGGTGAAGGTTGACTTGAACCTCTTAGTAGCTCATGCTTGTAGGTTCCGCGAAAATTACAGTTAAGAAATATAAGACATGTCATAGTAACATTTTGCATACTTTCAGAGCTAGCTGCAATAAGCTTGGCATTTACCAAAGTTAATAATCAGAGTAGCCATAAAAGGAACATGACATCTTGGGCCAGTTTTCTTGCTTGCTTCTTCCTGAATTTTTCTTCAGGGGTTTTTTTTTTTTCTTTTTTTCTTTGCTAATTTCTGGTAAGCTTATATGACTTTAAAAGTTTTCATATGATAACGGTAGTTACAAATGTCTGCTGTCCATTTCTGATAGTAACATGGTACTCTGGAGCCATTTTGTCTATCAGCAGTGACAAGAAAGACAAGTTAAAGGGCAGCAAACTGTACCAGCGCTCTTTCTTTAGAGCTTTCAGGATCCAGCGTCCTTTGTTTCTCCAGCTGCTTTTAAAAAGGAATTTGCTGCCTATTTCTCTATCAATTTAGTTTCCAGTCATATTATGGGGTGTCCTTCTCAGATTTCTGTGGGACTATAGCTTTGTTACTAGCCTGTCTTTTACAGCCCTTTAATTGACATATTAATGTGTAGCAAAGGTACTTATTTTTCAGAAACTTAGTAACATTCCTATTTTGCCATTAGTGTTTTTGTCTGTACCTAATGTGCTCTGCCTTTACTTGAACAGCAAATTCTACGTAAATCAATACTAATTAATAAGATGTATTAAAATACTAATATAGTTTCTGAAAAAAGTACCTTAAAATGGGTGTGGTAATGATGTGTACATTAGTATTGTTTGTGATGAACTGCATAATAATGATTTTGAAAATTAGGAGTAACCTAGTGAAGCCAAATTTATGTAACTTGTTAACATGAACAGTTGTGTTGGAGGAGAGATCAAGGAATGGCTAACCATTTGTAATGCATGTTGACTGCATTTTAAAAGGGGAAGTGGCGGTTATATCTTTTTCTTAAAGAATTGGAGTAGCAGTAGAATTCTTCTGCAACAAGTTTCCATATTAGCTTTTTTAAAATTTTACTTATCCTGTTTAATAGATAAGAATATGAACTCTGATCTACCTTGTCTTTTAGCAGAATCTTCTTGCAAATAAAATTTCCATTTCTGTCTCCAATCTGCTTTGTTAGATACCTGCATTTTGAGCTCTCTCTCTAATAAATGGTACTACTGGTTCTTTACTGCTATCTTGTTCCATCTTTCCTATTCCTATCCTTGGCCTTGTCCATTATATGACTTTCTTGGGGGAAAAAGGTAGGATAAATTTATAAACTGTGTTTGTAGACGGAAGCGGAGAAAGAGGTGAGAAAGATGCCAGCAAAATCACAACCTATCCTCCGGGGGCTGTTCGTTTTGACTGTGAACTCCGAGCAGTGCAAGTCAGTTGTGGATTTCATCATTCAGGTACAGAGCTGCAGCTTTTAACCAGTGTTTGCACTATGTTTAAATAACTACCATTTAATTTTCCTATTCAGATAGAAATGGGTATTTCTGAGTGTCAGTTTCTGATAACTGATTTTTAAGTTTTTTACTACCTCTAAATTTTACATGACATCTCTTCTGAATTTTAATCTGAACATCTGGTAAGCAAAAAGATAATACAGTTTCTGTCAAAGAATAAAATGCATCTGCCCAGATTCTTAGTAGGTTAATAAGTGTAAAAATACTTCTGGCAGTAAGCTGTCTGGTAAATGTAATAAAATGGGTAGTGGGTTTTTTGGTAGTTTGTTGTTGTTTTTCAGTCTTGCTCTGAATGCTGTGTTTCTGTTTGAAAATACAATACATTTATTTTCATAGTGAAAGTATTGAACAAAACAGGAAGGCTATAGCTTTGTAGATGATAATTTTAAAAAATGACATGCTAAACATTTCAACTTTCTCTTATCAGGAAAGAGGGGTTTTATGTATTTATTTTTAATATCACGTATTGAAAAACTTAGAATCTTTTAGAGCTTCAACTTGTGATATGGGGAGTGTTTACAGCTCCTATTAACTTCAGTAGATTTGAGGGTGTCCAGCATCTGTCAGAAGCCATTCAACACTTTGCATTATTGGAATCTTAAATTGCAGTTCTTTAAAAGCTTATGCACAATATGCTTAATTTTAAACGTGATTCTTCTGCTTGAAGCAAATTATATAAATCCTTGGGGAATAGAAATCATAATTTATACCTTATTCAGCTTTACTCAATTACCTTCTAAGATATTTTAGTAATGCACAGTACAAATCAAAATGCCAGAGTATAAGGTGTTTCTAAAGTTACCAGAAAACCTTCTGAAAACAAAATGTTTTTATTTTTAGTCGTTTTGATGGAGAATGGTGATGTTTATACGTTTGGATATGGACAGCATGGACAGTTGGGTCATGGAGATGTTAATTCCAGGTATGCTGAAAATATATTAGAAGAAGAGCTTGCATGTGTTGTTCACTAGAAGAAGCACTGAGTAATAAGCACATTGAAGCAGAGAACTAGTAGTTATGAAGCTATACATGTTCCTGTACATAAATATAAAAAACCCCATTGCTTATTCACATGCTAATACCTTTTGTCTCACCACTTTTCAGGTGATATTTAAGAATGACACAAAGGTTTCATTAAGATTTCATTAAAACTGAGCTATATTTTTCAAGTATGAAACAGTAGTTTGTTCTGTGATGCACTATCCTTTTTTAATTTGTTTTACAGTTGCTAATTCATTTCACCAAATTCAGTCAGTCAGTATGAATTAAAAGGAAAATACAGTAAAATATCATATAATATGTGTATAAAAGAAGTATAATACATTTTATTGAGTATGTTGTTGTGACTGCTGTATACATGCATATATTACATATGCATAAGATTGCGAAGGAGAGAGAGACAAAGAGGTGTATTATTTTTGTAGGACCTGCAAATCCAGGGACACTAGGCTCTTCCAGAAAATCTGGAATTGACTGACTTCAAGGCAAAGTGCCAACTGTAGTGACTTACCTTCAACCTTGGTGAAGTCATTGGTACTGACTAGAAACCTTGGCATTGATGGCCCCCATCCCTGCACCAAATGGTGTACTGCTGGCATCCCAGTTAGGAAAGCCGGCAGATAAAGATGGAGCTGGGTGGACACTAAATATAGCTCAAAGTGCAAGTGTAAGAGAAATTCCCAGTGGGATAACAAAGAAATCCTGTCTCAAAGGTCTGAACAGCTGAACCTTTAACCTGATGAAGAGGGAGCTAGTACTGATCTCAGTATCAGTCTGTAGTAGAGCCCAGTGAGGACCTGAAATTAAATTTTTTAAGAGTCTAGGTTATCTTTAGACACATTCCTTGTGCTAAAGAGGTGGTTGGCCCTACTGCCATATTGCCATGACACCTTAATTCTGAAAGGAGAGAGAAGTTGGTGTGTAACCATTCTGGCTAGGGTTGATTGGAGGAGATTTCTCATCTGTCTGCAGAGTGCAACCCATGAAGGGAGCACAGAGTCTTATCAAGAATTCTACCCCAGAGGAATGCAGGTGGCATGGGGCTGGCCAGCCCCAACCATGCCAGTGTTCACATGCCATGCCATATTTGACCTTGTTGGGGACCTTCTTTCATGGATCCATGAGCTGATGCCCTCATGTTTCTGTTAAGAACAAAAAGGGTTATAGGAATTGTAGGGTTGATGAGGGTCTATGTAGAGCTTTGATTATCATTTGTATGGGATGGTTTGGTTAGGGATGATCCTGCCTCAGGCAGGGGATTGGACAAAGTGACTAGGAGGCCCCTTTCAGTCCTTATCTGATTCTGTGATTACATAGGAAAAAAATGCTTCTCAAATTACTCAAACAGCAGAAAGAATTTTTCTAGTATGTAATTAGTCAGTTCACATCAAAATCTGTACATCCTCCTAACAGAACAGATAGATTGATGCAGTTTACTAGTCCTTATCCAGCTTTCTGGAAGGGATTCTTGAAATTTATGAGACTTTTGAAAACATCTCTATGTTGTTTCAGCTGAGAAGTAAATGTTCTTGAAATTTTCTATAAATTCCCTTCACCATTTTCCAGATATATAGTGAGTCTGAAGTGCATAAAGACTTCCTTACAGAAAGATAGCAGAGCTTGTATGTGGTAAAATGGTAGGGTGACCAGAAGTCCCACTTGCTCTGAGACTGTCTGTCTTAAACACTATCCAAGTTTGGTTTGACCAGAAGATAACTTTTGTCCTATTTTCAGCAGGACACATTTGAACCAGGATTGTTCTGTGGAGCTCCTTCCTTATCCTCTCCAACCCATCTCCTCCCTGCTCTATCAAGCTCTGCATCCTGCAGTTGTTCAGTGTGCTTAGCTCAGATCAGACCTTGGACACAACTGAGCATGCTGGAGAATGAAGTGGGGGACAAGAGAATCACGGTGTTGTGTTCTGACATTCCACTAATATGGTCACACTACTCGAGAATAAGCTTTAAAAGTATAGGTGCTGAAAAACTTATGCCCTTATTGTCCTTCAGTAAAGGAAGACTGGCAGGAAGAAGACTAGCAATAGAAGGACTAGAGTTCCATGAGTGTGTTCAGTTTTGCCTAGGCAGGTATGGAAGTACAGTATGTATTCAGTTTAGGAGAGGCATGATCTAGGCTGGAAGTGGTTGGCTGTGAAGCTATAGGATATTGGAAATACACTTACTGTGAACACAGGTCAGACCAGCTAACAATTAAATTTACTCCAGATGAAGTAAGCTATAGGGTTTTGCTTTTGTTTTGGTGTTATAATTGCATTGTTAAGAATTTTGCTGGCATAGCTCTGCCAACTAAGGCTTGTACCTCAGAGACATCACATCCCTAATTGACATAGCTACACTATCAAAAATTTGTAGTGCAGATCTGATTATAGTCTCCAAGCCTTTCCTTTCCAAAACTTGTTGTTCCTTGTCCAAAACTTGTTGAATAGGGATAGCTAACCATTCTGTCTGACACCAGCTGATGGTCCCCATCTTTAAAAAATAGGAGGAGGGAGGACCCGGGCAGCTATAGGCCTGTCAGTCTTACCTTAATCCTGGGGAAACTCTTTGAGAAGATCATCAAGGAGTATATCTGTGATGGGCCGGCATTGGGGATGATGCTCAAGGGCAAGCAGCACAGTTTCATTAGGAGCAGGTCATGTCAGACCAACCTGATTGCCTTTTACAGTCAGGTCACAAAAGCATTGGATGCAGGTGTTGCTGTGGATGTAGTCTTTCTGGACTTCAGCAAGGCCTTTGACACTGTCGACCACCCCATCCTCATTTAAAAAAAAAACCAAAAACTAGGCGACTGTGGCATCGATGCCTACACAGTCAGATGGATTGCAAATTGGCTGACGGGTCATACTCGGAGGGTGGTGGTGGATGGGTCGTATTCGACCTGGGGGGAAGTGGACAGTGGAGTCCCCCAGGGCTTGGTCCTTGGGCCCACACTGTTCCATTTCTTTATCAGCGATTTGGACGACGGGGTAAAAAGCAACCTGTTCAAATTTGCTGATGATACCAAAATTTGGGGTGAGGTGGGCATATTAGTAGGGAGGGAAAGACTGCAGAATGACCTGGATAGGTTGCAGGGGTGGGCTAACAAAAAGAGGATGCGTTTCAATACTGACAAGTGCAGAGTGCTGCAGCTGGGCAGTAGTAACCAGCAGCACACTTATAAGCTGGGAAACTCCCTTCTTGAGAGCACAGAGGCAAAAAGGGATCTTGGAGTCATCATTGACTCCAAGATGAACATGACAATGTGAGGTCGCGGTCGGCAGAGCCAACCGGACCCTATCGTGCATCCACAGGTGCATCTCAAGTAGGACCAAGGAGGTGATCCTCCCCCTCTACGTGACACTGGTCAGGCCACAGCTGGAGTACTGTGTCCAGTTCTGGGCACCCCACTTCAAGAGGGATGTGGACAACATTGAGAGGGTCCAGAGGAGGGCCACCCGCATGATCCGTGGACAGCAGGGTAGACCCTACAACGAGAGGCTACGGGACATGAACCTGTTCAGCTTTCACAAAAGAAAGCTGAGGGGGGACCTGGTGACCATCTATAAACTCATTAGAGGGGACCAGAAGGGTTTTGGGGAGACCTTGTTTCCCCTAGCGCCCCCTGGGATAACAAGGAATAATGGCCACAAGTTGTTGGAGAGTAGGTTTAGATTAGACATCCGTAAGAACTACTTCACAGTAAGCGCAGCTAGGATCTGGAACCAACTTCCAAGGGAAGTGGTGCTGGCTACTACCCTGGGGGTCTTTAAGAAGCGGCTTGATGCCTACCTGACTGGGGTCAATTGAGCCCAGTTTTCCTCCTGCCCAGGCAGGGGGTCGGACTTGAAGATCTACAAGGTCCCTTCTGACCCTACTTCTATGATTCTATGCTATTCAAAACAGTACATCACTTTTCAAATTGTTTTCATTACACCATACTACTTGATACAGTCTGAAGACCATTAATGCGAGGTGTTGTCACTCTGAACTTACTTTCCATCAAACCATAGAGGATAACCTTCAAGGGTTCATATCTTGCTGTATGTCATAGGATTCATAATCATTTGCTTCTTCGAGTTTTGTTTTGTAATATAAAATAGCTGCCAATCTTGAAGTCCCCATTCACTGGCTATCTACTTTCCAAGTAACTTGCACCAGTCTTCAGTACCATAAGAGCTCAAAAACATGCATCCTCTTCCTCATTTCTCTACAGTGCCCAGGATTTGGAACTATACATAACAGTTGAGAATCATTGTTAACCTGAAAAGTCACCGTATAAAGTTAATGGAAGTGCTATGACCTTTTCAAATTGTTTCCTTCTTTTGCAGAGCTTTTTTGAAATCAAGACATCAGTTTAGCATCTCTACTGCTTTCTTTTAGTGTTAACTAGATATTCCAAAATTTCAGAACTTGCTCCTCTTCTGTAACTTTCCCATCAATAATAATTGTCTTGTTGTTTAGTAGCAAATCTTTCGTTGAACTACTTTGCTTCACTTTGCTTAAAGTTTTTAGTTCTTCCGCACCCCTTAAATGAATATAATATCTGCATATTACACTTGTGAAATCCTCCAAACTTGATTTTTCTGTTAAAATTTTGAAGTACTTGCATTCATTGTTGACTCAAACATACGTTGAATACCTTGGTGAACGCGATTAGTCTTAAACCACCTTGTCCAACTCTGGTTTTGCTGCAGTTCCATGATGTGGCTAGGAAATACCATTTTGCATGTCAGTTTTCCACAGTGTATCATGATCAGCACAGTCAAAGGCTTTTGCATAATTATAAAACAAATATAAAGAAGTACTCTTAATTTATGATAAACCTAAATGTTTGGGGTTTTTTTCTCTCCATTAAATTGTCAGTTATACTTTCTGCGCTCTCCCTGAAATACTCAACATTTTATTGGTGAGAGGCTGGTGATATTTTTCTTAAACACATTGGCATTTGAGAGGCATATAGAAAACTAAGTTCCTCTGGCAGAACAAGAGAAAGAAAGAGTGTTAACATTGGTGCCTGTAAATTGGGTAGTGGTGAAGGGGAAGTTGTTTTGCCTCTACTAGAGAGTTACTGAAGGTGAGGATAGATGGTTGAGGCAGTAGTACAGGCAACTCCCACTTAATGCTACTTTGCTTAGCGCTGTTTCACTATAATGCTCATTTTAAATTGATACCTAATTTCACTTAGCACTCAGCAAGTTTCATTATAATGCTCATGGTCGCCATCGTGGGTCATTAAAAACGCTTGCGGTCGCCATCTTGGATCGTCAAATACTTCTGATTTTGCTTAACACTTGGCTTTTCAGGAACCAATTAAGAGTGCCAAGTGGGGGTTACTGTATGCATTAGTTGGGCACATTTGTAGAATGGACAAGAATAGAATAAATGTAGATCCCTGATGATACAAAACATGGTACAGATAGTCTGACTGACATTCTTATCCAATAACTGTTAGTGCTTCTGGACTGCATGCTGGTTTTTATATTAATGTAGTCTAAAGTAGTAATAGTATTATTAACAATTTTTTTCCTGCTATTCACTGAGCTTCATGGAAAGAGCCTGTATTTTGTTTTCCTGTGACAGCTCATTTCTGGTTTAATGCTCCAAGGGAACTCTTTTCAGTGCTAGTGTTTCAAGAGGTTTTTTTTTTTTTTTTCTCCCCTCAGTATTCCTCAAATCCCTTTTCATATGTGGAATAAGTGTGCCATTTATTATACAATACATAGCTTGGTTGTCTGCTTGTGTATAGTATATCAAAACTGTAACAAATGTATCATTAATAAAAGTAATTACATAATGTTAAAAGTCGCATGACTGTATTAATACAATATGGCTTTATTTTGACATAGGGGATGCCCCACTCTGGTGCAGGCATTACCAGGTCCTAGCACACAAGTTACTGCTGGAAGCAACCATACAGCTATTCTCTTAATGGATGGACAGGTGTTTACATTTGGAAGTTTCTCTGTAAGCTAACAATTCTGTTTTCTTTTATAAAGAAATTACTTAATATATTAAACTTTTAACATTAAAGTAAATTTATAGATAGGTTTTTCTATACACATATACTTGCATGTCCCTAATTTATGTCTGCTATGCATTAAACATTTGTGCCTTTAAAAAGATGAGTTAAAAAATGTTTTGGTATTTCCTAATGTATTCATTCATGTGAGCATTATGTAATACTTATCTTTCTTATTAGGTGAAACAGTTTTCTCTTATTGTCATTATTACAACCTCGTTTTAGGTCCACTGCTCAAACAGTTTTAATTCTGGCCAAGTTCAAAGTTTTTCAGCTCCTATTTTTGTGTCTATCCTGAGAAATAAGGCTACCCAACTGCTGTTCAAGTTTAAAAACTTAAACATTGTTGCTATTTAGGCTGCCAGTAAGAAACATGGGCAAGTTAAGATGTGTCAGAATGTAGGGTGCTATGTAACTTATTCCCCATTGTACATATATATGTATTTCCATATTTTTTTCACATACCCTGCACCTTGCCCCCAGAACAACTGGAAAAATTGGGGTTTGCATTATATGCCAGGAAAAGGGATCTCCACAAGTGTAGAAATTTGACAGAGGGGAGGCAGAGAGATGGCACCATTAAATGCTACTCCTCTGGGAGCCACAGCAGATAACACTGCCACCATTCCCTGATTCTTCCCCCAGTCCCTGGCACTAAATTTCTGGACCCTTGGCAAACTCCCCTCCACAACTGCCCACCAGATCAGGCTGCTGCACCACCTTGGGGTTATGTGGCCTGATTTGGCACCCCACATACAACTCAGTACACAGGTCTAAAGTAATGTGCTGGGTCAGATCCAGTGCACTGTGTGGGACAGCCTGGAGCTGTGGACTGACACTGGAGCCATATACTGGATCCATCCCCATGAGCTGTTTCTAGCGCTGATGCTGAGCCTGGGACTGTGTGTTAGCTCTGGAGCTAGGTGCTGGCTTCAACCTCATGCACTGTTTCTGAAGCTGTGCATTGAGCCTGAAGCTAGGTGCCGGGTCCAACATGGACTTGTTGCTCAACCCTGGAGGCAGCGCTTGGGGTCAAACCCAGCATGTGGCTTCAGAGCCAGCACACAGTCCTGGACTCAGAGTATGGTCCCAGGCTCGGCATGCCGCTACAGAAGCATGGCACAGAGTCAAACCTGGCACGTGGCTTCAGACCCGGTATGTAGTCCTGGACTCTTCTTACTGGGTCCAGCTTGGCACATGGCTATGGAACTGAGCGTATGGGGTTGGACTCAGTGTGTGGCCCTAGAACTGGCATGATGGATTGATCTGTTGGCCCAGCTAGCCTACAGGACTGGCAGGAGCCACAAGAGCAAACTCAGCTCCCTAGCTGCTGCCAATCACAGATTCACAGAAGTTCAAGGCTGAAAGGGACCTTGTGAAATCATCAGGTCCACTCACATTCCTAAATCAAAGAATTTTTTTTCCAGGTTTCCCCTCAAAATCAAGGTTCATATTATATATAGGGACATTCAATATGCCAAAATAAATAAATAAATAAATAAATAAAAGGGTATACTATCCTTCAAGGATGTTTAATGTATATTGCATTAGACTTAAACTTGTCAGTCACTTAGGCAGTTTTTACATTTTTAATCTTAGTCTATGTACCTTAAAATATATTAAACTGCTTTTATGGTGTGGGGGAGGGAAAAATAGATGCTGAATCTGTTGAGCTTTGTAGGGTTAAGTCTGTCTTGTGGTCTAGTAAGAATCAAGCAGATGTCCGCTGCTTAGAAAAACAAGTCAGAAATCATTGTTTTCCTATGCAAAATTGTGTCTACAGCCTTCACTTCCTTTGAATTGTGTCATGTTCTACAAGCCCCCTAAAGGTGAATTTGGATAAGAAAAGAATCTGTTTTAGCTACTGTCAAATAACTGGAGTGTCAGGCAAAGCTGCTGAAATTAGTCTCATAATCATATAGAAAAATAGAGCTGGAAGGGGACCTCCAGAGGTTAATAAGTCCAACCTCCTGTTTGAGGCAGGATCATCCCTATCCAAACCATCCCATAGAAGTCCATATCTAACCTGTTCCTAAAATTATACAATCAACTCTGTTGCACAGCTACAAGGCTTATTACCCAAAGACACCAAAAGCACCCTAACCTGACACATGTAGAGCAGGGAGACAAGGGCAGTGTTCTGCAGCTGCAAGGATTGTTACTATGCATGCAAGAGATCCCAGGAAGAGGGCCCCCTCCCTCCTTCTTCCCCCCACTACAAAGGTAGGCAAACCCCCACACATTCCTTACTAATCTGACCATGAGGTAAAAATACTTCTTGATCCCAAATGTGGCCATCAAGGGAGAGGTTAAAGCCTCTAGCCAGGAATCTCTGGGTTTCAGTAGCAGCAGGAGCATTACCATACCTCAATCAAAATCCCTAGCCTTGGCTGCATCCCATACCCACACCTGCTGAAGATGAAAAAAACCTCTGACACCTGTAGCAATAGGAGCAAAAAAAATTCCTTCCTGATCCCTCACCAGTGCTTACCCAACTTCTTGAAAACCTCCAAGGCCAGATATTCCATAACTGCCTTGTTCTAACAATGAAGTTTTTTCCCTGATAGCTAATATACATCTACTTTGCTATAACTTCAAGCCTTTGGTCTGCTTCCTATTCTCCGCAGGAATGGAAAAGAGGCATCCCTTTTTCATGGCAACCCTTAGGATATTTGAAGACTGCTTATCATGTGCCCCTATTTAATGTCCTTATCACAAATTGATCGTGCCTATTTTTCCCACCTCTCCTCAAAGGGCTTGTGTTCCAGGCCCTTGTTTATTTTTGTGGCCCACATCTTCCAGTAGTCTTTTACTTCTCCACATTTAAAAAACACGAAGCCCAAAACTGCACACAGCATACCAGATGAGGCCTAATGAGTGCAGAGGAAAGAGGCAATATCACCTCCTGTGTCTTGCATATAAAGCTCCTGTGGACGCATCCCAAAACTGCATTTGCTTTTTTTCAGAGCTGCATAAAGTACTAAAGCACAGCATAGTACAGGCAGTTACTGCACTGCGTGCATAGCGCATGGTTAGATTTCACTGCTATGTTACCATAGCTGCGCACTATACCAGGGAAGTGCACTGCTACGGTGACGTAGCTGGCGAACATGTGTAGACCTGTGTGATCACTACATCACCATAGCACATCGTTATGTCACTGTAGGGCGATGTGTAGACAGAACCATTGAGTCTGTGATTTACAAAACTCTTAAATCCTGCTTTGTAGTGCATGAGGCAGTATTCCTTCTTGTTCAGTTTGTCACTTAGCAGTGAGCCACAAATGAGAGCATGCGTTTCCCCAGGGGCAAACAGCAGTGAAGCAATATGTGCTGTTGCTGTTTGTTCCTGGGAAACGCCTGTGCATGCATAGCACATTACCCCAGATGGGGTAGGAGAGGCTGGGGCCAGCACCTGAGTTGGCCCCAGCAGCCTTACCTGAGGTCCTAAGGACCTCCCGGGGCTGTAGCCACAGCAGCACGAAGCCTGGCCGGCAGCCAGTGTGGCTCTAGCCAGCCAGGTTCTGGTTTCTAGCAGTGCACACTGCCAGCATGTGTGCTACTCCACTTTCTTAAGGCACAAGTTTTTTTGACACAGAGATCCCAGGGGTGTCAGTCCTCCCACCTCCCCCCAGCCTGCTTTGGCCCACTGCAAATTGGCAGCATGGAGAATGCCAACTTGCTAAAATAAAAAATAAAAAAAAAATCTTGATCAATAAGTGCCTAGCTTTTAAAGCTATTTTTAAGCATTTTTTTTTTTTCGCTAGTGCTTATGGGACAACCAGTTATATTGATATTTGTAGCAACACAGTAGTGGTCTCTGCACAAGAACATACAGTTTATAATTAGTAAAACACAGAGGCAATTGAACAATGTGAGTGGCCTTTGGCCATATGATGGGTTTGAAGAACTATAAGGAAAGGGCTGTTTGTGTTACCTGTTAGGATCATTTTTTAATGCATCTTAATGTATCTACCTTCTGTAGTTAATAAATAAATAAATAAATATATCATGTACTCCAATGCAACTGTGCTAGTATTGTGAAGTAAACTTTTATTGAGCCATCTTTCTCAATTAACCCATTTTTAATTTTCAAATATATGATTATTAGTTTATATGAAAATGTTGTGACTAGTATTTATTAATGCTTAATTTTTTTCACTTTAGAAAGGACAGCTTGGCAGGCCAATTCTGGATATGCCATACTGGAATGCAAAACCAGCACCTATGCCTAATATTGGATCTAAATATGGACGCAAAGCTACATGGATTGGAGCAAGTGGAGACCAGACTTTTCTTCGGATTGATGAAGCTCTCATTAATTCTCATGTGCTGGCCACATCAGAGATCTTTGCAAGCAGGCATATAATAGGTAAGCCCTCTTTTAAAAATACTGTAACTACTGTAAATCTGATTAAATACTATAATTCAAGTAGTATGTGTCAGCATGAGTGATGCAAACTAAGCAAATTGAATCTTATGTGACTATTTTCCTTTTGGAGTACTTCTACTGCATGTGGCATACGTGGTTGCTTTAAAGCATATTTTTATTAAAAGTAATTTTGAAAATTTGATTTTTCCAAGCTAATCCTGCATTTACATGTTTCATTGTAATCTTACCCCACACACAAGATACTGTATTTGTATCGGTGT
The DNA here is from genome assembly GCF_030867095.1 of Alligator mississippiensis. NCBI lineage: Eukaryota > Metazoa > Chordata > Crocodylia > Alligatoridae > Alligator > Alligator mississippiensis. Next base: position 386,916,878 of record NC_081824.1, read on the forward strand.
ATGAGTGCACCTATTATAATAATAGTATTACTGAATAAATGGGATTTTTTTACCTGTTTTTTTTCCTAGGTTTGGTACCTGCTTCTATGTCAGAGCCTCCTCCATTTAAATGTCTTCTCATAAATAAGGTGGATGGCAGTTGCAAGACATTTAATGATTCTGAACAGGAAGATCTTCAAGGGTCTGGCGTATGTCTGGATCCTGTTTATGATGTTATTTGGAGGTAACTGGCTTGTTGTTGAAAGAAGGTGTCAGTATGAAAACTTTATTTATTAGGACCAGCTTTGTGACTGGTCTCACATGTATTCAGTTATCATTTATCACCTACCATTCAGTTTCTCATGTTTCTTACATGTTTTTTTTTTTCCTTTGACTCTTTTCTTTAAGCTCAAGACAGCCAAAACAGCTTCTTTCTTGTCTGTGGCTGCTTGTACATGTGACAGGGATTTAATCCCCTAAGTTTAAATGGTGGGTTTTTAATTACGATGCTTAAATACGCAATTTTTATTTTCTTTTTGGTGGAGTGCCCTATGAACTGCAGGGGGCCCTGGACCTTTCTTTCATGGTGCATCACTTTCTGGGGCCACGGATGCTGCCCAGCTTGCAGACAGCACCCAGCCCAATCCAACTGTTCCCTGAGCCCGAGCTGGGGCAGCACCTGCCTGCTAGCAGCCCACCCGGGCAGCCCCAGGGGGCACTGCCACTGCAAAAAGAAAGACCCAGGACCTTCTGTATATCATGGCCCACTGGCAGCTTGCCCTCTAGCTGTGGGAGATGTGGGCAGGCTCTGCGAGGAAGAAGGAAGAAAGAAAGAAACATTTGGCCCCTCACTGTTTCTGCTTTCAGCCTGCCTCTTCCTTGGGGAGGGGAGCACACTGTCAAAGGCTGCAATGTTACAAATGGCTATGTTGTAAACTAAACTACATGCAAATGTGGTTTAGTTTGCAACATAGCAAACTGACTTAAATCGTAAAAAAAAAAACCCTGAACATGTATAGCATGACACAATTAAATTGCAAAAACACATTGTACACTTTCGTCCTGTGTACAAGAGACCTATAATATCATCCGTCTCCAGGCTGTGTGTGACGTTTGGGTGGTCTTATTTTCTTTTCCTCGTGTACCAGCCATATTCAATCTTACTCTCTTCTCTGCCCGCCCCCCCTCCCCCTGCCTAGATCTGAATTGTCTGCCCTAATCTCCAAATTTAGTTACCACAGTGTCTTCCTCTCCAGTCTTCACAATTTCACAATGAACTGCACCACTCTTGAGCATTATGAGGATTAAGGCAATAGATTTTTGCTCTAAGGCTTTTGCCACCAGATTCAAATGATGACATCAGAATTGTAGCTTTAATTGTAAAAGTTCTAGGAGTCATCATTGTGAAGGTAATCTTGCAAGTATGACCAAAGTGAAGGTGTTAGATTAATTTCTGCCTCAATCTTCAAATGATCTGGAAGAGTAAGAAGCAGTAACAGCAGCAGTTGACTAAGCATTCCTCTTTTCAGAGAAGCTTAGATTCTTTGTTGGGATTGGTTTGTTCTTCATATGGGATCAGGAATTGGATTAAGTAGTGAAAATATGCCTACATGCTCTTAAATTCCACTTGCGCCATGCCATGAGCCCTCCCCTGAATTGCTCCAGCCACAGGATTCCTCAGCCCCATGGGCCATGCTGCCCTGTCCCCAGAGGTGGGATGAGTTAGTGGAAGGCAGCAGTGGGGAGAGGGATCCTGGAGACTGTGGCAGTAGCAGCAGGAGAGCAAGTGGGAGTTAGTGGTGCCCAGACTGCCAGCCCAGGAGCAAGTTGCTGGTTGTAGCCCAGTGATGGACAGCCCTGCTGTATTGCATGAGGGTCCTCTTTATCCCTTGTGTTAAGTTACTATACTCCATTATGTTTCCTAACCCATTTCAAGTGGGATATCCACAAGCAAGTACAATCCACTTAAAATGAAAAAATAAACCTAAAATATATCAGCTTTCCCAGGATTTATATCCATCTAAACTGAATAATCCTCTTTCACTTGAAAATGTTCTTTACCTCATCCTATACTGTTTGCTACTGTCGCTTGTCACATGACAGTTTTAATTAGATTTTAAGTTCTTTAGGTAAGGAAATACGTTATTTTTGTCTCTTACTACAACTGCAAAGTCACTCATGTAATCTGAGTTTTCTAATCTATTATTTTACTAGTTTGTCCTTGAGGATATTAAGAATCTGGTTACTGTCATATTTAATAAAAAAGCTAACATTCCATAAAAATCCTAACATTCCATACTAAGAACTGGGATTAAAATGTTTCAGGATGTTTAAATGGCTTAGTTAAATTTCTGGTAAACTAAATTTTTGTGATACATTTTTGCTGTCTTTTTTTTGTGGTCAGGTTTCGACCAAATGCTAGAGAACTGTGGAGTTATAACGCAGTTGTTGCTGATTCCAGGCTTCCTTCAGCTCCAGACATGCAATCACGATGTAGTATTCTAAGTCCAGAACTTGCTCTTCCAACAGGATCAAAAGCTCTAACCACCAGGTCTCACGCAGCTTTGCACATTCTAGGTACAACTCTATGGGTGAATTGGAAAGATAAAAATAGTAGATATGTAATATAATATACTATACAAATAAAATGACTTTGTTGCTTTTTAACTGCCAAAAAACATTTGCTATTTTTCTTCGTTTTTTTTAATGACTAAACTTCTTCCAGGATTATAGTGGCAGATGCGGAATATCCTAGCCAATATTTTTGAACAGTCTACTAACCTTCCTTTAAATATCTTTTTTTTGTGCAAACTAGCATTGGGGGCAGGGAACGTTGATCAGACAGTTCTTTAATTTCTAAGATAGAGATTATCCTTTGTCGGATGATGCACTAAAGCAGGGGTGAGGCATAGTTGCTAATTATGTTTATGTGCCTGAATTTATTGCAGTTCCAGGGACCTTTTAAAAATGGCTTCTTGTTCAGACACATGAAAGGGCAGAGATCAGTCTCACGCTTTGTTTTTTTTTTAACAGGCAAAGGAGGTATGTGGAACTAATTTTAAAAATATCACCTCTTGTCTTAGTGAATGGAAGGTCAGTTTGTTACAAGTAAGAGTATCCATCGAAAGAAAATGGCCATGTTTCTAGAGTATCAAAACTGCAGAGTTCAACCTTTTTGGGACTGACTTTTCCATTCATCCTGCCCTACTTGATAAGGTCATTACTAATTTCAATGAAGACCTGGTCCTGAGTCCCACAGTCAATCAAGTGATGTACCATTACTAAAAGTTTCCATTTAACTTAATTGATTTATGTAGTGTTTCATACAGCTTTTGACTGACTTATCTAAAGAGAAGATGGAAGGTATGTGACCAAGACTAGGGAAAAAATTCCTTGTATTTACAGGAAACGAGGCATAATCCAAGGGTACTGGCAAAAGTTAAAATGATGGTGCAATTGAGATCTGAGGAGTTTTATACCTCCTCCTACATTGCACATTCTGCCATGCATGTCTGGCATGGTACAATATGTGGGACAGAGCATAAAATCCTTCATATCCCAATCATGCGATGGTACTACACCCTGGGAACTGGGCTGAAGATGGTCCCAAATCGGTGCTGTCAGGGCCTGAGTTAAGTCTGCTCATCAACTTGCCCAGCATCATTAAAGCCTGCGTCGGTTTGTAAACTTCCTTGAAGCCAACAGGATATATATTTGACTTCAGCCTGGCCAGCACAATTTCAGAGCTCTGTTCTTGTTTGAGCAGAAGCACAATGGCTACATCATCTAACTAATATTGATATTGCCTAGATAGAAAGCCAGTAATTTTCTAAGATGCGCAGGGTCCAGCATGATAAGATTTGCTCTTCTTCCTCAATATCAGTAGAGTTGTCAGCAGACAAATAACTGTTAGCTTCATTCTCAGCTCCCTATGACTGTCTTTGCTATTTAGTTTTTCCAGTTTTCTCTGGCTGCTCTCTGCAGTTGCTTTGCAATTGTACCCTAATGTTTGTGGGTGACTTGTAAAGACAACTTCAAGAAAATCATATAGCAGTTCATTCAGCAGTCATGATCGCACATAGTATTCTGATATTCATGGTCACACACAGGTTATTTTGATGTTATTGATAAGTGGTGCTCACAAGGTGCCATTGGTTTGGATTCAGATGCATCTTTTTCTTATTTGGCTGTTAAACTATGATCTGATCACCAGTTCGTGCCTGGCACTAAGACTAAGGCTACAAGCAGATGTTACAGTAAAGACACGATTAACCAGTTAATCAGTTAGTAAAATGGGAAACCAACTACACTTTTATTACACATTTTGTGTACTAACTTTTGCAGCTGGTTTCCATTGAGTCTTAAATTGAATATGTGGCAGGGTGGACCCCACTGGGCTTTGCAACTGGCCGCAGTGTGGTCCTGATCCTGCTGCCGATTGTTGTTTGATGGCAGGGACCGCACCAGGTCTCCAATCCCTGTGTGCTTTTTGCCAGCCAGTGGCAGATTGGGACCACCCCAGAGCATTGCCAGTCTTCCAGTAATAATCTGATCATTGGCTGGCCAGCTCTAGGGACCACATGGGAATTTAAACTGGCTCCTTGGGTCCTCAGGGCTAGCTGAAAGTCAGGCACCTGACTTTCAACTTACCTGTGCAGGGGGAGCCCGCAGTCGTGATCCTGGGCTCCCTCTCTAGTGGCAAGCTGGAAACTGGGTGCCCGCAACCTGGCTTAACCATGATTATTTGGTTATCCAGTTCATTGAAAGATGCTGTTACCTTCTTGATTAAGTACGCAGTATTTGTGTTCTGGGTTGCCAGTAGGCAGGTTTGTGCATCTCTGCCAGTGCCCCCGTTATCTATTGCATTGACATGCATACTACAGGCTTTTCACTAACACCTCCAGTTGGAGGTACATGCCATGTGTGAAATGATTATAGTGACTACAGCTTGCACACTGTTACTCATTACCAGATCCATGGTATAAAAGCAAAGAGATATGCTAAAATTGAACAACCAGCAAGATAAAGTTTGCGGTCCGTGGCTATTGATGGAAAAATTTCAAGCACCCTTAGATATTTCACACTACTGTACAATCACTACTGTTGGCACCTCGTATGCTGTTCACCTGTATGGGTTTCTCTGCTAGATTTCTCTAGTGACTTGAGTTAGGTATACTTAAAAGACACTGTCTTTTTTTTTTTTTTTTTTTTTTAAACGCAACAAAAATCACGTATACGGTTTTACCAGTCATGTGGCATTGTTGCAAGGAGTGCAGTGTACCGTTATAACCATACCTGTTAGAAACCAAATGCATGAGTTAGGTGTAAGATTGTAGGCCACCACCCAGAAACCACCGTAGTAGTCTACAAGGCCAGGAAGGTAACGGTATGACTACTTCAAGTACTGATACTCAGTTCTTTACACCTTTTAATCCCCCTTTTGACTTGGTGTAATGTATATCAGTGAAGCAATACTCCAAATTCCTCAGTTTTTTTCCCTAAGTTCTTAAAGTTGGATTTTTGCACATGGGACAGTGACATTGTTTTGTTCTGTTTTTGTTTGTTTGCCTGTTTTGTACCCCTTATATGACTGTGTTTTCTTAATGTCAGATATGCATGAGACATCTGGTATACTTGGTGGAATTGCAAATGAGCTGGAGCCAGAAAATGCAGAAATTTGTATTTGTCAGGACAAATTTGTTACAGCCATTTCGGGCCTCTTCAGTTCTTAATGAATTAATTAAGCAGAAATTTGCTTAATTGATTTAGGATGCCAGTTATTGTCATGTGAAGGAACTCATGCCACCACAGTTATGACTGTATTTTTCAGCCTTTCCTAATCTTGGAGATGCATAGAACAACTTGGCCAGTCCATTCCTTGTACTACTCTTTGTGTTTAATATTGCATTGCAGTGCCCAGCTTGGGAAAAAGTAGTTTAGGCTGTGTTTTAATGCATTCCTTGTCCACGTTCCATCCATTGGGCATTATTTGATTGTTTCCCACAAGTGTGAATATAAATACAGCTCTAGGGAAGAAAAAGCAATTGTTCTTGGAAAGCTGTTTTTCTGCATTCGTACTTTTCTTTTCTACATTTTGTTTGTACTGGAGTTCTTTTTGTCTGCGCTAGGCAGTACAGAGGAGGAGCTGAGACGGTTTGCTGGGTGTGTACTTTTTTAGGCCCTTGCCACATATTGCATATACAGTATTATGCAATTGACTAGTTAATCGCACAATAAATTTAGACCAGCCACACATGCAAGTAATTTTAATGCCATAAAAATGTCTACCCTGCTAGAAAAAAAAACCCAACCAATCTATAAAGCTACTGCTTGAAAATGTGCAACAACTTAATAGCTGAGTTTTATCCAGTTTTAATTTGAATGTGCACCAGGGCCCTTACAGACTCTAGAGAAATTGATTCATGATGAGGATGTTTCCACACCTTTGAAAAGACAACTTGGATAAAAAAAATTCTGTGTTTTTGCTACCAACCTCAGTTCCCATAAGTGAATGCAAAGGTGTGACCCTCAATGAAATATGGTGTTTGTTAAGTACCCTCCCTGTTAGCTTTGTGAATCTAAAGTGCTACATTTAAAATAAGAACACTTAAGTGTTTAAAAATGATATTTTTAACTTCATAGTTCTTTTACAAATATTTTTGTCACTTACATTATTTCCTTCAGCAGGCTATTATTCTGTCATTAAACCTATTTTTTAAAGAAATATTTCTTGATAAAGGAAATTAGAGCCATAGGGAAAACTTCATAGTAATTCCAGGTTATACCTACTTGTGCAATGGAAGCATAATTATTATTCCTTTTTTGTTTAAACCTTTTTGCTTTGTCCTTTACACCTTTGTACCCCTTGTTTAGCCAACATATTATAGATAAAAACCTTCTTCATGTTGTAAAGTGATCTGTTTTACCTGTTAGTCTCCTTTATCACTCTATTCCAAATGCCTTTTTGTCACTAAATTTCCAGACCTAATTTCAGTTTTCTGTGTGTAGTTTCTCCTTCCTAATGTTGCTATTTGGTTTTGAATAAAACTAAATAATAAGTGTATAGGAGTATATTTAGAGATGAAAGATTAGGTGTCAAATGAGTACTTTATTTCCTTTCTCCATAAAAAGAACACATGAAGCCAAAGAGAAATATGTAAGGGTGTTGTCAAGATATGGTATGCAATTGGTCACATAGGGCACGTCTACATGTTGCCATATGGCAATGTTGCTACAGCGCCGTGCTTCAGCACTTCCTTTTGGAAGTACTAAAGCACAGCATAGGTGGTTGCTGTGCTGTGTGCGCAGTGCATGGGTAGATTTTGCTGCTACAGTGAGCTGACGATCACATGTAGACCTGAGTGATCACTACATCACTGTAGTGTGCCATACAGCGACATACTGCATCACTACATTGCCATAGGACAATGTGTAGTCATGTCCGTACTAGACCTAGTTTAAATGTTTCTTAGTTAACACACAAGCAAATTCTGAGTCAAGTGTTTGTCTTCAGTGGTAAACCCTTGTATTTCCCCATAGTGGCTTCTCTGGCTATAACTAGATACGGTACTAGTATTTTGCTACATTTATATTAGTATGCTTGACAGGCAAGGTTGTGTTGCTGCTGATATTTTAAATCTTCATGAACTTCTCTCTCCATAACTGTTTGATGTAGAGTCCCACTGATTTACGGTAATAAATTTTGAATATTTGTTTTTATTTTCTTTCAGGTTGTCTTGATACATTGGCTGCTATGCAGGACTTAAAAATGGGTGTAACAAACACGGAAGAGGAGACTCAAGCAGTAATGAAAGTTTATTCCAAAGAAGACTATAGCGTTGTTAACAGATTTGAAAGTATGTACACAGGATAGCTTTGTTTTAGAAAGAAATCACCTTTGGGGAATGACAGCCTATTTAACATAACTCTCTAACTTTTTTCCCCCTGTAGGTCATGGAGGAGGTTGGGGTTATTCAGCCCATTCAGTGGAAGCGATACGTTTCTGTGCTGATACTGATATTTTACTTGGTGGTCTTGGCCTGTTTGGAGGAAGGGGTGAATACACAGCTAAAATAAAGGTAATAGTCTAATTTTTTCAAAATACAGATTTAAAACCAGGACTTCTGAAATGCAGTTTAGAATAGGTAGGGTATTTTTTGGTGTTTACTTTTTTTGGTGTTAAATTTGTATTTGTTTTTTGTAAATTTGCATCAAAAAATTTAAAAAATCCCAAGGAGCATGAGTTAGGCTTCTTAGTGTGAAAGTCCTGGATCACTGCCTCATGAACAGTGATCCTGGTTTTCTCTGTTTAAATATCACAAAATCTCTGATAAAAATCATCAATTAAAAACAGTAAAATCTGTGTTTTTCTGTGATTTAAAATGAAATGACACTATATAGCAGGGGTGGGTGAAATACAGCCCACATGCCATGCTGGGCAGTGTTTGCTGCTGCTACCCGCCTGGAGCTCGCACGCTGGGCAGCACTAGTGGCAAACACTGCCAGGTGCAGCAAGTGGGGGGCACAGCTTTCCTCTGTGTAGAGCAGTTGCTATCGCTGCAGTGCAGCCCCATGGAGCTGGCGCGGAGCCCAGGCTGGTAGTGGGGACGGGTTACTAGCTGGTGCTGAGCACGGGAAAAGCGGCCCCTCGCCCACCCCGTGGCCGGCGCCTCATGCTGCAGCTGCTCAGTCTGCATGGGGCTGCCTGTGCCTGCTCAGGACAGCCCCGCACTGGCCATGGGGTGGGGGAGGGGCCACTTTTCCCTGTGCTCAGCACCAGCTGTTTCCCTGCCAGCAAAGGTCTGGGGGGGCATGAGGGGGTTGGGGCTTCACGCTGTCCCCATCCTGTACCGCAGGGCTGGGGGGGCACTAGGAGTGAGCAGGTGTGGGAGCATGGGGCCCGCACCGGTGTCCCGAGGCCAGCGCCGGCTGGGTCTAGAGCAGGGCGGTGGGAGTACAGGGTTCTGGCTGGCAGGGGCTCTATGGAGCCAGGCCAGCTCCCCCCTCTCCCTGCTGTCGCAGCCCAACCCGGCTCCACAGACCCCTGCCAGCCTGCGCCCTGCTCTGGGCCCCACTGGTGCTGGCCCTGAGACAGTTGGTCCCAAGACGGTGACCAGGGGGTGGGAAGTGGGTATAGGCTGCGGGCTCAGGGCTCCCTACCCTGCTGCCTTCCCCCCAGAGGCTCCACAACCCAGCAGTATGCAAGGGGTAACTCACTGTTTCCCACTTCCTTCTCTTTTAAAGGAGAAAACCCAGGTTTTTCTCCTTAAAATGATAACATCTGTTTTACTGTTATTTTCTGTGTCAAACAAAACCTGGAACCCTGCTTATGAGGATGGGGATATGGATAACATGTAAAATCAGGAGACTCATTGCTCACCTTTTAAAATACAATGGAACTTCTAGTATTACCATTAATGCCTCATGTTGCAGGTCATTAAGATAGACCTGTAAGATAAATACTCAGGAATATTAATCAATATTATGGATTTGCTCAGATGGAATTTTTATGAACCATGTTTTAAGTTGTTCGTTGTTTTCTGAATTCATTAATTTGGCCATAACTATGATGCAGTTGGCATGCTCTGGTTTTCATATTTGTAATTTTATACCAGTGGTAATAAAGAATTTGAAGGTGCTTCAGATAATGCCCAAAGGAAAACAAATAAGTAAGTTTAATTTGTTGACAACTGGCTTTTTTGGTTCCTATCTTGTTATCTAGATGCTGTCTGTGCTTAGACAGCAGTGATCTCTCCCATGTTTCAAACAAATGGGATTATTAAGAGACCTTCCACTGGGAAATTTACAACCCAGGGTCATCAGTACACATCTCTAGAAGGGCAAAAGTGAACATGTGCCCCGTTAACGAAGATTATATTGTTTTCTTTGCACCAAAGCCAGTCATAATCAAGGAACTACCATGACATCTACCCTCATCACAGTAAAAACAAAACAAAAAAATATTTAGTGTGAGGTCAGGCAGAAGGCAGAGTAGGGTGTTCATAGTATCTGACAAAGTAGACTGCCACTCACTTCTCCGTGAATTTGTTTTTAAGATGCTACCCTGCTCTGCCTTCTTTACATAGTTCTCTCATGCATTCAAATTAAACATGTCACTTGTTCCTTCTCCTTTGGCTATCCTGAGGCATTTTACAGATTCTTTATTACTACAGGTATAAAATCAGAATGATAAAAATCAGAAAATGCCAACTCAATCATAGTTATGACCAAATGAATTCATTTTTACTACCTTGGGTCTGCCTTGCTTATTTAGGATGTAAGCTATTTTGGGACACAGATCACTTGCTATTCTCTCTTGTGATATACCGAACATAGTGCCTAAAGGCAAAACAGCAATTAATATAATAAAGATGTTTAACAGTATTGATTATGATGGTAAAAGCAATACTGGTAAAAAGCTTTACTCAACACCAACAAACCAAAAACCAAATGGCTGCTTTGACAGCGAAGACTAGTGGTACTCCACCAAGACAAGATAAATTAGAGCCCTCAACCAGGTATGGTTCCTACCACTGACCTGCCTTCTTGAAGAAGGGGAATGTTGAGATCTCAACAAAGTTGTTCACTGTCACAAATTTCTCTCATGCTGTCAGTATTGGTTCAGCTCTGAATCTGTAGTTAAGGTCCTCAAGGCAGCTGCCCAGATACCTTCAACATTGACAATTGTAATGACTGGAGCTGGCAGTAGCAGTTGATGCGTTGCCAATTAGTATTGATTTCTTACTAATGGAGGCTGTCTTTTTTTTTTTTTAGTGTTGTGTTCTGTTGATAGCCTGTACTGGATGACTGGTTAAAAGATTTTCATTCCTTTCATCACCTTTAAATATCAGTATCACCATTAGAAGAAATGTACTCCTCTCATTCAGCTGAACATATCCTTATTACCTCATTAAGCTGCAGGTTTTTTGCCTAGAGCACATTCTCCAGCCCTGAGTTTCTTCCTGATCTTTTGAAAAATTGATTAATTCTTTTCTGTGCTTTCAAATTTCTGGACCTTCTGTAACAGTAGAAGAAATGAGTGAAGAGTCAGGTTCTGAACCACTGGACCCTTCATCTTCTCCCAAAGATCTGTTATCTTCTTCCAATGAGTTTCTTTTCCTCTCTTATCATAGGGATCTCTGAAATTCATGCTGGGATTGCACAGTACAGTGCAGCAGCTTCTTTTATCTTGGAGTTTTCCCTCCCCCTGCCACTGATTGGCAGAGGGGGCCTGTCACTCATCACTCACTGCCTTCGCCTGATGTCCAGAAGGTAAAAACTGCAGTAGTTTTTGCCTCCCAGCCATCAGGCATGGGTGATGAGCAGTGGGGCCTGTCCACCGATCAGCAGTTGGAGGATGGGGGAGCATGGGGGAAACTGCAAGATTAAAAAAGCTGCCACACTTTGTACTTCCAGCGCAAATTTCGGAGCTCCCTACAGTCAGTCATGAATTATTAGAGTGCTTTTCAGGACTGACTGTGTCAAAGAGCTTATGTGGTGGGGAGTGAGACTTCAATGACTGAGGAGAAGACCCATAAGTTGTTTCATATCTTTCACTCCAGACAAGATAGTAGTGTCTGTATTTCTATGTCGCACACTAGTCCAATTATGGACTTTTCCACTTCACCTTTCTAGAATTTTTATTTCAGCTGGTTTGCCTTTAGTCCAAGGATTTGCTTCTATCTTCGGAACACAAGATTTGTCCCTACAGATCTTGAAGAATCCTATTTTTGATCACTGCGAATTTTTTCTTAGACACCTTATTCTCTGAACAGTCTTTTAGATATCCATTGTTACATCAGCCAGATCGGTCAATGAGTTTGAAATTTTCATGCTTTCATGACGCATCCCTTTTTTACCATATTTCATTACGAGAAGATGGTCTGGAGATCTTATAAATTCCCAAATTGTTTCAGATTTCATTTTGGACCAGGCAGATAGAAATCTGGAAAATAACTTTCTGTAACCTTCTACTGCTGTAGAAAAGGGAAAAACAGCAAAAAGTTCAGTCCTTCCGTTCTCCTCCCCCACCCCCTCACCCCAAATATCCTTTAGTCATCTTTCTTCTTGATCTCAGTAGCCTTGATAAAAAGCCAAGCTTTCTCCTCCCAGAGAATATTTAATTGATTTACCCAGAGAATATTTAATTGATAATGGATGACCTGATTTAATTAGAGCTCAGGCTGCCTCTTCTTCAGTGTTCAGGAATATTTTTGTGCATCAGATCTGCAAAACAGCTGCTTGAAGTAATTCTCTCACCCTTCTTAAATGTTCTGCCCTTAACTTGGGTGTAAGATTAAGAGCATGTCTACACTGCAGTTTATGGTCTAATATAGAGGAATCTAAGTTCCTTCATGTAAAATCAGTTCAAGTATTGAAAGTAATGTAACTATGGCAGCACAGAGTTCAGTATGGACTAATGTATTTTGCTTCTTAAAGTAATTTTTCAGCAGGTTAAATTTGCTCAGATGAGCTGTGCGCTGCCATGGCAGGAGTGTTTCTAGTACCTGAGCTAAGTCGCATAAGGAAGCTCGGATATTTCTGTGCTATGCTACAGTCTGTAGTGTAGATTTAACATTTAGTTGCCCAGCTGCCAAGCACTCTACATTTGTTATTTAGTTAGTAGCAAATAGGACTCATATATGACATCTATTGAATGAGGTGTATAACCTGTCAGTTGCCCAGAGTGAGATTAGTATAGACAAACTATCTAAAGAAACCACTGAAGTATGTGAAGTAAATCACTGTCTTACATTAACTACTATTACTACATGGTTTATAATAGGATCTCTAGAGTTATAGGCAAGAAAGAATGGCAAGCAAATACGAACAATGGAATAGAATTTGCAAGGGTGGAGAGACATCTTACGTATTTATTTTCTTTTTTTCAGTTGTTCGAATTGGGTCCAGATGGGGGAGACCATGAGACTGATGGAGACCTTCTTGCTGAGACTGATGTTTTAGCATATGATTGTGCTGCTAGGTAAGCACTTTCCTTTATCATGTTTTATTTTGGCATACATTTTAAACATACGTTGGTATGCTGAAGTAAACTGAATTATTAGAATCTGTTATCTAGTAGTGCATTTATCTTTAAAAAAAAAAAAAAAAAAGTAGAAACCATAAACAACAAATGCCATTTCACATATTGTTTAAATATTGAGATATCAAATGGGAAATGAAAGCCTTCCCTCAATATACACTTGTACTGTTTTGCAGAAATGTAAACTTCAAATTTTATATCAATTGGATAAGAAAGGATAAAGAAATTATTTCCATGGCACTTTTAAATGTATAAATGTCTAAAGGGCACTTTCAAATATACCTAATGGAATTGACTCTGTAGAATTGTGTGGTCCAGTTTGTCTGATCCTGTGAAATTGTGATTATCAAAAGGGCATGTTGTGCTTTGTTTGGCTCATAATTGAGGGGGTAGGAAAAATACATACAGGTTTTCCTCCTTTTATGCAGTACACGTGTTCCCGGAAAACAGCGCATAACTCGAATTTGCATAAAGGGAACCCAGTTCATAAGGAAACAAATAGGGATACATTCTCACAACAGGGAGGGAGTGGGGCTGGGGCTGGTGCTGGTGGCACTGGGATCTTGCCAGAAGTGGGGCTGGGTGGCGCTGTGCTTGGGGCAGGTGGTGGCGGTGCTGGGAGCAGGGCTGTAGCCACCACAAAATTCACCATAGCCCCCCAACCTCCTCTCCCAGTGCCATTGCTGCCCGCCCCAAGTGCAGCATGGCCTCTATATATTAGGTGTACACCCCACCCCCCACCCCGGTGCTGCCGCTGGCCCCAGCCCACAGCAGCAGTCTGCTCTCATCCCACGCACAGATCCAGGGGCACACGGCAAAGCCCCCCACTCACAGCCCTCCCATAATGCACGTAACAGCAGGAGCTGTGCACCTCTGTCCTGTGCCCTGCACCCACTGACAGTTCTCTCCACTTTGCTCCCTGTTGCAGCCCCTCTACCCCTTCCCCTACAGATTTACCTCGCATATAGTGAATTTTGGGTGTAAAAAGGGTCATTGCATAAGAATGAATTTGTTTATTCAGACCCCACAAAGTGTGGGAAACCTGTATTTATTACTGAAGTTTATCAGTATGGATGCTCTGTTTTGGGGGGTTGGGGAGTTGGAGTTACCTGTTTTTATATTTTTAGCAACTAGGAGTGACACATTCGTGCAACAGTAGACAATTCAACTTCCACTTTCAAGAAACTAGCTCTACTTTAATTCTAGAGTTTGGAGTGCCTTGTTGCTTGAAGATCTGTTTAGCTTCTCTTCTATTAGAAATTAATAATAGATTCTCGAAAGGGATCAACTGGAAATGCATATACTTTTAAATAGAAAATATTCCCCAAAAAGGGCTTGGTTGCCATACCATTATGGTAGTACTAGCGTAAAAACAACAACAAAACAACTTTCCTTAAAGTAGTTGTAAATGAACTCTGGCCTTTTATGAGCTTCCTGAATAGGCAGTTTTATGCACAGCCTGGTGCCATTAAAATCCCAAACTATTAAAAAAATAAATAAAAAGGCTCATACGTGCCTTTTTCGGAGATGCATTTGCTTCATACTTATCTCTTGATCACACAAGACAGCTGCTTTATCCTGCTGTTAATTTGTTGCTCTATATCAGGACTGTTCAACTTTGGCACAGCTGGGGCGCCACATCTCTGACCCACTTGGCTTCATGAACAGCAGGAGAGGCAGCCTCTGGGGCCTGCAGGCTCCATGTTAACTGCTCACAGGGTACCATTTGCACAACCCTGCTATACCACTATGATTAAGTTGTATCTGGCTTTCCCCATTCTGCCTGCTTGTTAATTATTCATTTTCTATTCAATCAGCAGTTCATTCACTGGTTCCCAAATGATTCTGACTCGGTCACTGTTCTCGTTACCCACTGTTAGTGCTATCAGATTCATTGTCTTCTGCTTCCTGTAGTCCTGATTCCTGGTTTTACAAGTACCCTAAATTTGTTTTCTTTCAATACTATCTATTTACATTTGTCGTAAATATCTCAGTTCCTTGCTTTATTATTGAGCTGTTGTGATGCATGATTACTTCTTTATATCTTCCCCTAGTCAAGTTTCAGTTTTTTCTTTGATAGCATGAATCTAATCTCTATTCCATTTGCATCACCATATCCCTTTATTTATGGAGAGACTGGGGGTTCTTGGGTTAGGGAATGAACAACTGAAATGGCTGAGTTACTTGGAACTTTCCTTGAAGAAAGGTGAATAGCAAATATTTTCCATTTTTCTCTTGACCCCTGGGGAAGGCACTGCAGGAAGTAGGCAGGTACAGTAGAAGGCTTTAAAACACATTGGTGCAGGTGGAAGGAGCCTTAAAAATGCTTATCTCCATTTTCTAATTCTAAATAGGTATTAAATAGTCATCATATTTAATATTTAATAATCATATTGACTGTGGATTTCTTTATTTTGGAATTAATCAAGTTTAACCTATTACATTCTTTCCTTCTCTCTCTCTCTCCCCCCCCCCATATTTTCTTCTTTCAGAGAAAAATATGCAATGATGTTTGATGAACCAGTTCTCTTGCAAGCTGGTTGGTGGTATGTAGCATGGGCACGAGTGTCAGGGCCTAGCAGCGACTGTGGATCTCATGGTCAGGCATCCATTACTACAGATGATGGGTAATTATTGTTTTCTGTCAAATTTTTGTATAAAAGAAGGCAGCTAATGTTACTTGAATGACAGTGGTGTTTTCTTCTTTCAGTGTTGTTTTCCAGTTTAAGAGTTCCAAGAAATCAAATAATGGTACAGATGTTAATGCAGGACAGATCCCTCAGTTACTGTACAGGTAATATTCCTATCCCATTTCAGGGCTGGTTTTAGAAGTTCTCTTTTGTAAACAGAAGTGCTATAAAGGTATGCCTACAGTGCTAAATAGAACTAATATTATGGAGTATTTGAAAACTTGTGGGAGAATTAAGGTATAGCTGAAAGACAGCAAAGTAAAATGTCATACCAATTTTTGTGCAATTTTAAAAGATCATTCTGATATGTTAAATATTGGCATTTGGATTAAAACAAAAGATAACAATATTTCTTCCTTAATTTAAATCCTAGTTCTGTAAGTGCTGGGTTTTTTTCTTTTAATATACTTCATAAGATTCCTGTGAATGTTGCTTATTACTTAACTTTCAACAAGTCCAGTTATAAAATGTCTGAAGGGTCACATGAACTTGACCAGTTCACTTTACAAAAATGAATGTTTTCTTTTAAATGTAGAGTTAGTGAAAGTTGTGTAACTTGAAGATCTCAAGAAAGTAAACGCTATTTAAATCATCCTTCTCATGAGTTCTGCAGTACATAGTTCCGTGTAATAAAACCTTCCATTTGTCTTTATGAAAGACAAATTTATTTCCTCAAATATCACTGCTACTATGTATTCCAGGCAGCTGGCAAGGTCTGTCAACTCCTGAAAAGTTAAGGAAGCAGCACTGAATAATTTAACTGCATAATCTTTTCTTTTCTTCTCAGTTGCATCCCTTTGAATGTTTTATTTCATCACCCAGCCCTCTTGATCTGCTTTGGCCAAGGCACTAAAATTTCTAGATATAGAGCAGCGTGAATCCAAGTACCTCACATCAGGAGGCTGAAGGGTTGTCTTCATTGTGATATAACTGTCATATCCAACGAGGATTTCAGCCTCCAAACATTCCTGGAAAGGCAGAGTAATCTCTTATTACACTTAACCCTGGAAAAATGTAACAACACCTTCTCCAAAAGTATTGCATCCACATCTCACTTCTTCCTTTTTTTGAGTTCAAGTTTGAGTACTGTTACAACAGTAAGATAATGGAGTAGACTGCACGGGGAATTTGTGGAATCTCTTTCACTAGAGGTTTTCAAGAGGAGGCTCTGGATAAGCATTGGTCAGGGTTGATTTAGGAATAGCAGGTAACTCTGGAGGAGTTAAGGGTCCTCTCTGATTCTTGATCTACTACTATGATTCTTGATCTGCTGCTCTTCATTCTTCCGTTCCTGTTCTGTCTTTTTTTTGAAATGTGACATACAATGCTTCATTAAATATTATGTTGTTCAGGAGACCTTTGTACCCTGTAATATGCCTGTTCTCATTCAGCAGGCCTCAGCATCTCTTTCATATTCCATTTTTTTTTTCTTTTTTGCATTTCTTTTAGTAAATTTTTCACCCTAGATCAGATATCTTTCCTTACTGAGGATAAAAATTGGATACAAATTTTACTTATAAATTGGAAGGCAAAATGCAAAAGGCTACCTTTAAATCTAAGAAACCTAAAAAGAAGCCCCAGCCTAGATTGGAAAAGCTTGTGCTCCATTCTCAGAGAAAAGCTTCTTAGCATAGCTTGGAGATATTTCTTCAGAAACAGGTAATTAAAGAGTAAATTTGTTTCTAAAGAGTAAATTTTACCATTTCATTTCCAATGTTTTACTGTTTGTTTTGTTTTATAATATAGCTCTAAAAATTAGGCACCTTTTGAAGCAACTTCTAGAATTACTATATTAAAAGCAAGCAGCATCCCTATGTTCCCAGCCAATAATCAGTGTTTCTGTGTTTAAAAAATGCTGGCATTTTTCTTGCCTCATTCTTGTAAGTTTCTGGGTGGACTAGGTACAGTGTGTAGTATGCCCATAGGTCAACATATTTAGTTAATTTTGGAATTGAGTAAATCTGTGGTTCTCAACCTTCTTGGACTTGAGGCATCTCTCATTCAACTCAAGGCACCCACCCCTCCATAACTACAGTGAATTGAGTGGCACCCAGTTTTGAAAACTAATTTATATATTTATAGTGCTTACCTTCTTCCACAGGGGCCAGGTAGTGGGGTGGGGTATTTGCCAGGCAGGGACAAGTTTGAGCCTGCCCTTAACTGCTTATCTCCTCGTACCTCACTTATGTCTCACCTCAAGGCACCCTTCAAAAGATCTGGCGTGTAGCACCCCTGGGTGTTGTGGCACCTTAGTTGAGAATCACTGATCCAGAGTGATAAAGGTTCTTCACAGATAACACCCTGATATCAGTCCTTCTCTCATAAACCAGCAAAAATCCAATTCATATGCTGTCCACTGATTACAGTTATGATAGTGTAGTACTGAGAAAGAGCTAGTTTTTCAGGCTCAAAGCCATATTTCGCTATTCTGCAGCCAAAGGAATGGCAATCCCCTGGTTGTGCATTTGAAGGTGAAGTCAGTGTTGTTACTGCTTCTACTTAATTATCAAAAACTTCTAGTATCATTCAAACTCTATATTCCAAACCGAAGTAACAGATTGACAGTATCTTGGTATATTTTCTGGTTTCTTCACTCGAATATCATTTTTTCCTGAAGTGGATTGATCCTTAGACATCTAACTCTAATCTGTCTTACCCTTCTCACTGTAAGACATTATTAGGATCACACATAATTAAGAGAGATCATAAGATTTAACTTTACTTACTGTATTTCATAGTGGTCTCATGTGCCACTGGTTATATAAGACTTGCACAACCTCTTAGGACAGAAGAGCAATTTACGTATCAGTGATTGCTAACAAAGAAGAAATCCATGCCGTTTTGAGCACTGCTTTTTTTTTCTGCCAGTATTCTGCCGTATTTTCTTATCCATGTCATGATTATTTGTATCAAAAAGAGCTTTCAAATATAATAGCCCCATGGATACCTGTTCTGGATCTGTTGCTAGGAATCTAGCAGTACAACCAACTTATTTTCCATATCTTATCCTGATAGATAAAGTAAGTCTTGTCTCCTAACAGAGGTCAAGTGGATTGGACCAAGTATTTCAACACAGTAACTTTAAACAAAAATAGAAAATTAGGTGCTGGTCAGTAATTTGACTACCAGCTTACACAACTGGTTTCTTAGTCAAAGACTTTATAATACCTTCTTTAAAGGAAGCAAATGAATTGTCCTCTGCAAGGGAGGAATTAAGACTCTCCACCCTCAGCAAATACCACTACATGAGGGGGGCTGGGGTTCTAGTCAACGCGAGCATGTGGCTTGTCGGGTGAAATATTCTAAGCAAATCCATTACCTCAGAGATTGGTCTCCTTTTTGGGGGCAGGTGGTTTACAAGTTTTCCTAACCTTTATTAGCCTTTTGGATCAGTAACCCAATGACCTTCCAATTTTTTTACTTTTATTTTCCTTTCTTTCCTGTCAAGTCCATCTCAATACAGTGATGCACAGCAATTTGGCTATGATTTGCTGACATGTTGTCGCGGCGGGTGGGGAAGAAGCCAATATCATTTCTCTCAAGAAGAGAAGGGCCACCAGAAATATTTCTTATAGAGTCCCTTAACTTTTTAATTACACCAAAGTAGGCATGTCTTCATGGGATGCTACTGCACAGTCATTACTGTGTATTTGTTTAGTCCATGTATTAGCAAGTACTAAGTAAGTGCACAGTAACCAGAGTTACTGTGCAGTAGCCCTGGCAAACATCTTTTAAGTGATGATACTGTGCAGTAGCCTAATAATACTGCGCAGTAGCGTATTAACATTGTCCATGCTGTGATGCGCTACTGTGCAGTCAGTGTCTTGTGTAGACATGCCCACTGATTCTTAATTGTCCAGTTCGCAGAAGAAACCATTTTCCTGAGAAGCGTGTCATGGTTTGTACCCCACCACATCCATAGCGCTAGAGAGGATATACTAGTCTCCTTAGACATATGTATTATAATGGCTTTTATAGAAGTGGTTTTCAGAAAATGAGAAAGGAAACACTGTTGTTTACATTTTGTCACTGTGGTCATTGCAACCAGTGGGGTAATGCATTGTCCTGAAAAAGCAGCTTTCCTCAAGTCAACTTTCCATTGTACTTCTTAGTGGCTTCTTGTAAGCAAAGTAGCTCAGATGCATAGTTTTCCCTCTTGAGAAGTGCTCAGTCATAATTCTCACCTTTTGCTGTTCCAAAAGACTATGGCCGTGATTACCAACTGATGCCATTGTCTTGGATTTCTTGAGAGGTGAAAACTGTGTACTTCCCACTGCATACGTTGCTGTATTGTCTCAGGATCAAGGTGATGAACCCATGTTTCATCCCAAGTTTCTGTTCTTGTGAAATTTTCTGCTTGCCCAAAATTGCCTTAAAACATTTCCCTAGAAATCAAGTTAACATTTTCTTCTGATGAAGGCTCAAAATTTCATCTTACTGAAACTTTCTTATCTACATCTTCAGTAATGATGGTACACATGGACCCAGTGCTGAGGCCTGTTGTCTCAACTATGCAACTGATGGTTGATCTTCTGTCATTCATCACCATCTAGTAGACTGTATCCACTTTTCTGGTGTGTTGGTCTCTGGGGCTGTCCTGACTCCAGCTCTTTCTCAGTGTTTACTTCCCCCTTGCTGAAATTTTGCTGTCTGGTATTTGTTTGTGGGTTTTTTTGCTGTTGTTGTTTATTGTGGCATCATCCTCCTGTGTTGCCACCATATCTTCATGGATTTCCTTTGTTCCCAAGCCTTTCTTAAAAAGGTATGTGATCACTACTCTGATTCCATTCTCTGTTTTTCTTCAAATTTTCAGTGATTTGTTTCTCTTTGACATGTCCTCCTCCAAATTCTGCACCATTATTTTTAATCTGTTAAAAAGCCCGTCAAAATACCAGTATTTTAGTTTGTGAAATACCTCACATCTTAATATATTATTGTATAGGTCAGAGTAAATGCTTTCTACTCATAATGCAAACTTCAGAGCCCATACAGAACATTAGTGAATGTTCTGTACTTATGAATAGAATTTAATCATTTTCTAAATATCCTGCAAAATAATTGTTGACAGCTTTACGGATGGGTTTTTAGTTTACTGAAGTTAATGAACTATGATATCGGAGGGATCAATGTGCCTGTTAAGTGATGCGCCCTTAGTTTCTCATTTTTTGAAGATTATTTCTAATGATAAATTTAAGGTTAGTGTTTACCTTATAGCCTGAAACGTCAGTTTACTGTAACAAGCCTTCATAATTTTATATTTTGGTTGCAGTGGAGCTTAGAGGATCAACTTCCTTTTTCATCTTGATATAAAGACTTAGCTTTATCACGGCATTTAAATCCCCCTCCCCCCCCCCCAAAAAAAGTTCACTTTTTCATTCCTCAGACTCTTGAAAAGTCCTTCTCTCTGTCCAGAAGTGGTCCTTTTAATAAATTCTGTAATCTGGATATATCCTGGTACTTGGTGACAGAAACAAAAGATGCCAGGTTTCTGTGTGGACAGTTCTAAAGTTTGAAATCACTTGTGTTGCTCCATAGGTGGGTAGGTTAGAATTAGAGTTCTGCAAACATTTCTACCGTATTCTTAGTATGCACCTTTATTAAAGGTTAGTATATAGATCCACAAAACTTGACAGTTCCAGCCTTTAGACCAAATGTCCTACAGGAGGCAGGGGATGCATCACTAAACATGTCCCATTCATGCATTCTTTCTCTGAAGCATCTACTACTTGCCACTGTAAACTCTCCGGACATGCTCCATCCATATACTCTGTCTTTAGCAGGGACGAGGTAAGTGGGGCCGTCAGGCTACGTTGAGCCTGCAGCAGACTTAATTTCCCAGCAGCCCCTGCCCACATTGCTGCAGCTGGTTTCCATGGAGACCCCAGGAGCAGCTGCACCATGACAGCGCGGGGCCAGGGTTTCCATGGAAACTGATTCCACCAGCTTTGGCAGGGCATGCAGCTGGGTGGGGAGCTGCCCTGGGGCTGGGATCTTGCAGTAGTGACAGTGTGGTTTGGAGCCAGGGCAGAGCTGCAGTCTGCTGCCCGTGTGCTTTGGGCAGGGGTATGCAGGCAGTGGATTGCAATTCTGCTCTGGCTCTAGACCGCACTGTTACCACTGCAAGATCCCAGCCCTGCAGCAGCTGCTCAACCAGCCCAGCACCCTGCTGGGGCCAGTCTCCATGGAAACCATGGCCCTGCACTGTCATGGGGCAGCTGCTCCTAGGATCTCCATGGAAACTGTCCGGAATGGTGTGGCAGGGGCCGCTGGGAAATAGAAGTCCAGCTGCCTGCTGGGGTTGCCATTTTGTCATCCCCCTGCTCTGTAGCGTTTACAGCAGGGGTAGGCAACCCCCGGCATGGGTGCCAGAGTGTGGGACTCGAAGGCATTTTGCTTGGCACACGTGTCTCTGGGTGGATGGCGGGAAGAGCCCAGGGCTACACAGCAACAGCAAGGATTGAGCCCCTAATGGCTTCCCTGTCATCCACCCCTGGCACGCCAACATCTTACAAGTTGAAGTTGTGGGTGTTTTTGGCGCTCTGCCCAAAAATGTTGCTGACCTCTGGTTTACAGCGTAACACTGTCAAAGACAAGAGACTGGGATACATGGAAGATGATCCTGATCCATTATGGTACCATTTACATTCTTATGTTATGTTCTGAGAGGCACTTTTTCCCTGACTCGTACGTATCCTGTTTATGCCCAAGTTGCCCTTCCTCCATTCATGATGTACTTCTACTATGGGCTACCATTTCTTAGTAACCCAGTATTTGGATTGTCAAGTGGTCAACGTATTATTCTATCTATAAATTGATTTCTCATACAGGAGTACACATCAATATAACTTCTTTATGCTTCTTTATCTTCTTTCTTGTGTTATGAATCAAAATTATTGTGAATGAATCAAGTCTTTTGAAGGCTTTCCTGAGGTTGTGCCTGTACCTGTTTTTTTCCTTTCTCCTCAAGCCAAGCAGAAAAATCTCTTTGATATTGAAAAACAAATAAATTTATCAGTATTTTTCTTGAATAATAAGTCTCCTTCTAGCTAGCCCCGAATCCAAATTGGCAGATAAACTCCCATGATGGGGAACCCAGTTAGCAGTAATTGTTTTATTCTCTGAAAAATGCTATAGGAAAGCTCATGGTGAGCTAATACATTAAATGTAAACATCTGAAGTGAATAAAACCCTAAATCACGTGCTTAGCAGTCTCTGTTTATTCCCTAGTTGTCACTGTGCTGTTAGTCTTCTGGGTACAATTCAGAATGATTGAGAGTTAGCTCGGTATGATTGGGGCAGTAAGGGAAAAGTTAGGGCCAAAAGAAATTGAGAATTTATATGTAATCCTGTTAAGTTGATCCTCTACTTTGTTAATTCTAAACAGTAACATATTAAAAACACAAGAGACTTTAAAGAAGCTTAAAGCAGGTTTTCTTATGTCAGTTCTTAAATTGTGCTTTCAGGCTGCCAACAAGTGATGGCAGTGCATCAAAAGGAAAACAGCAAACCAGCGAACCTGTACATATTTTAAAGAGATCTTTTGCAAGAACAGTCTCAGTGGTGAGTATTTTCTGTGGTCCCCATTTACTCTGTGTTCATCTCTGATCATAAAAAATGTACAGAATTGCAGGGGAAAATAATTAGTAAGTTAATTATTTTTAGCCGTATGCTTTAAAAATGCATGTACTTCATCCATAGGAAGATAGGGGCACATACCAAATGGTGGTTTTTTTCAATTCTGTATAAAAGTTCAAATGCAAACTCAGGTACAAGTACAATTTGGGCTACCCATCTAACTGAACAGCATTGCAACAACTATGTAGTTTTATAATATGCTTCTATCTTTTCACGAGTGAGCTAGCTCTGAAAATTGTCTTCATTTTTTATGTTGAATTCCTTTTTACTGGTAGGACAGTTATTGGTTATACTTGCCAAATAAATACTAGCTATTCCTCGCAGTGGTGAGGCATTCGTACCATCTTACGTTATCATCCAAATACCATGATTCCTGATTAGTCATTTCTGAAATCAGTTTTCCTTCTGAATAAATTACGTAACTTTGTATTTCCATAGCGTACATCATTTGAGGACATCAAAACACTTAATTAAGCTTTGCATATCTGTAGAGGTGGGGAATATTAATAGGGACATTGAAATATATCTGCCTCTGTAATATACTGTTCAAAAGCTGTGGTCTTCTCTAGCATCACAGCTCTGTAGTTTAAGACAGAATTAAGAATGCTGTATCTGATTAGAAATCTCAAGGAAACCCTTAGTTAAAAACATGCAGTTTTATGATTTGTAATCTGCCTGTTTTCCAAAAAAAGGAGCATGGAATCTTTATTAAACACAAGTGCTGGTTAGTTTAGCTTTCATCTTGTGTCTTTATTTTGTCTTGTAACAGTACCAAGCATATTGTTTGCATCTGTCAACTGATAATTTTTTGAAAGGTGCTGTTCCCAGAAGCACAGTTCCATCTTAATTTTCTTCACCGGCTATCTTTTTTTGTGCGTCCATATCCATGTGGCTCTCAGTGCTTAGGAATTCTTCAGTGACCCAATTTGTCGTCATCTGCTCAGGTGTCTCCTTAAAATGCATTTTCCATATGATCTGCAAGTTCTAGTCTTCTTTTATAACTCTTTCATTAATAACGTAGTCTCCAAAGATCTGTGTATGATTTCAGATACCTGCATTATTAGACAAAAGCAGTTACATGATTTTTATTGCTGAACATCATGTCCTTTCTTTCTTATCCTGTCACTGTTTGTCATCCATTCTCATACCATGTTCTAGTTTTGTTTGGAAGCTACTTGCACTGGGAGCATCCTTCTGCATTTCTGTGGAGGACTGGCACTATACAGCTTTTTATATGTAATATTGAGCCACCATCACCATTTTTCCTGTAGCTCTTAGATGTTCCTTGAAGATGTCTGACCTAACTTGACTAAGGTTAGCTTGGGAGCTGTGACATTATGACAGTACTAGGCATGTGTAAACATAGACTTTTTCCCAGTATGGCAAGGATGCACTCTGGGAAAAGTTGCTGTCATCCATAGTACTTAATTCAACAAGGAAAAATAGTTTCTGAAAATGTATTTAATTCATTAGAGCAGGGCTATTCAATAGGTGGCTAATGGGCCTCATATAGCCCCTGAGGGATTAACCAGCAGGCCCAGACTCTGTCTGGGCACTGCTCGCCCATCACACTTACGCTACGACTGCTGAAGTCTCTAGGCTTCCATTCCCTTCTCCAGCTTGTCCTTCCTGTCTTGGGGGTGGGGTGGCTGAGGGAGCTCAGCCGGGGTTAAGGGAAATTTAGAGGAACGTGGAGACGCCGTGGGGTGCCAGTGCTGCATGACGGGGCTGTCCATGTGGTACAATGCAGCATGGGGTCAGTTGTGCAATGTAGTGTGGCAAAAGGAGACCCATGCAGCCTGTGTGATGTATCCAGGGGGCCATAATCCCCTAACCACTCAACATGGACAGCCCTGCACTAGAGCTACCAGCTGTGGTGATCAGCTAATCAGTAATTCCTTTAGTTTTCTTTCCGCTAATAGGATCCAATAATGAACGTTACAGGCTATTGATGGGGTGTTTGTAATAGTGGAATAACTCCTGCATTCCAGTATTTTCTTTTTCTTGTTCTCAAATTTAAAAGTACTCTAATATGGTTAGTAAGGTTTACTCTAAAAAAATCTATTGGCATCTACCACAATCTGTAGCATAAGAGTTTTGTGTCATTTGTCTTTTGTATCCCTTTCATCCTGAAATAGGAATGCTTTGAGTCTTTGTTGAGCATTCTTCACTGGAGCTGGACAACATTAGTGCTAGGAGTAGAAGAGCTTCGGGGGTTGAAAGGATTCCAATATACTGCCACTCTTCTTGATTTAGAGAGATTGCGTTTTGTGGGCACTTGTTGCCTGAGGCTTCTGCGGGTCTACACCTGTGAAATATATCCCATTTCAGGTAATGTTTTGGTTCTAATACATGCGATTGATGTAGGCTAAATTTCAGTGCATGTTGTAGAGAGGCAGCTGCACGCATTAGAGTTGGGTATTTGACCGGTCAAAGTTTGGTCAATTGACCAGTCAAATATTGGTCAAAGCTTGTACCAAAAAAAAGCCAATACGTCCAAATAATACACAGAAAAAGCACAAATTTTCCATTAAAAAATGCGTAAAAAAATATATATATATATTTCTGTCAAGAAAACTAAAAAAAACTAGGTTTTTTTTTTGTAAAATTGCTATAATCTTTGGCCAGTCAAAAATGATGCAGTCAGTTGACAATTACCGGTGAATTGACTAGCTTGCCAACCCTAGCACGCACAAATGGAACTGCTTTTATTGAAGCAATAATAAGAGATTAATGCATTCAGAAATGAGACACTTTTGCACTATTAATTGAGGCTAATTGAGCGTGCAGCTGCACATTTTTATGATGTAACTCCTAATTATGTTGAAATGTATCTGCATGCTTAAGTAGACAGCCATATCCCCAGACCTACCCTCTGGGATCTTTTATCCCAATTTGTACATAGTACTTTCTTTGCTAGTATGAATCACCCATTTGGACTTGAAAGTCAGTATATTTGTTCTTATCACGCCTGCTCCTTAGTGGTGTCTTTTAAAAGTGCAGTATGTATTAGTGGTTTTCTTTATTAGGAAAAGAAATTCAAGTTCTTACTGCTTGTATATGTTTTAATGAGGCTTAATTTTGATTTGTCCTGTATTCGCTGTGTTGCTATATAAAATATGGAAAACATTTTTTTATTTTTGTGCCTAACTTTCAAGTGTTTGACTTCTATCTGGAATTGCATTTTAATAAACAAGATGCAAAAATATTTTGTTAGATATAGACTAATGCTTTTCTCATAATTTTTCTAGCTACTGCTAAAGCTGTTGTCGAGGAAACTAGCAAACTAGCAGACTGCATTGGGAAAACTAGAACTCTTCTGAGAAAAATTTTATCCGAAGGAGTTGATCACTGTATGGTGAAGTTAGACAATGACCCCCAAGGATATCTGAGTCAGCCCCTGAGTCTCCTAGAAGCTGTTCTTCAGGAGTGTCATAACACTTTCACTGCCTGCTTTCATTCTTTCTATCCAACACCAGCTCTACAATGGGCATGCCTTTGTGACTTGCTGAATTGTTTAGATCAGGTATGCTAAAAGTACCCTACAGTGCTGTTTTTTGCCTGCAGGAGAGGCAAAAATATTGTTAAATGTTCCATTTTTTACTTGTAACCAAGCCCGCAGACTGACCCAGCACTGCTCATCTGGCCAATGGGACTGAAAGGCTGGGCACTAAAACATAATATGCCTGCCAGTGTGTCTGTGGGCGCACATGTACACACACGTATGCACAGCATTTTGGATGTAGAAGTGAAGCAACCTGCCAGTTTTAATCCAAAAAAAAGTGTGCGCCTTAGGCTTCAAAAGTTTGGGAAACACCAGCTTAGCATCGTATAACTATTTCTTCATGGCACATTAATTTCACTTACAACTATTCATTGTATCAACAGCTCTGCAAATCAAACTCGTGGGTCTCAAGTCAGACATTCACAAATACAGAACATGGAATCAATGACCATCTGTGAAATTTTTGGTTTAAGGGACTTGTCTAACATCACAAAATACCTTTTTGGAAGAGGAGTGAAAATACATTCACTTCTCTTGTATAGCATTTATCTGCCTTCACCTGGCATCCAGCCTTGCTACATGAACATTTGTTATACACCATCAAGCTTCTGTAACTATTAGAATGAGTTTCCAAAGAAAAATCCTCCTTTAATACATAACACTGATTTACCAACAGTATCTCCATATTGGGCACTGAATGAGTCGTATGTCTGCTGGAGAAAAAAAAGTATACAGAGATGCATTTAATTCTCATAATGGAGGCCTGAATCTTAAGGTTCAATAGTCCACCTTTGGTGGATTGATTTTAAATAATGAACTTATATCGTGATTTAAACTTGTAAGCAGGAAATCTCAATGATAAGTTATTGATTTTAATCTTTTTCCACGTTTACTCTTTTGTGGAAAAACTCATTTTTATTAGTATAACCATTTGCAACAAATAGAGCTTTAATCTCATACTGTTGCTTGCTAACCAGAGGGTATGATATACATGCTTATTTAAGCTGTTATGCAGTTTGACACAGCTTGAATAAATAAACATCTGTGATGCAGTCACAAAAGAGACTGCAATGTAATGTAGAAATAAAGTAGCTAGCTTGAAAACCAGAAGCAAGTGATGGCAGTACAGGGTTTGGTGTGGGTTGGTTTAGTCTGCTGGGACATAATTACCTAAAATAAGTTTTCGCAAGCTAATTGAATTTGAATGCCTGTGCATAACACTTGGACTAGTTCTAATACTATTCATTTAAAATATATGTGTGTGTGTGTTTTTAGGACATCCAGGAAGCAAACTTCAAAACATCAAGTAGCCGGCTTCTTGCAGCTGTTATGTCTGCCCTTTGTCACACTTCTGTAAAGTTAACCTCCATCTTTCCTATCGCTTATGATGGAGAGGTGTTGCTACGATCCATGGTCAAACAAGTCAGCACTGAGAATGATTCTGCACTGGTTCATCGTTTCCCACTGTTGGTAGCACATATGGAAAAACTTAGTCAGGTTAGTTTATGTTCTAAAATATTTATTTAATGTTTCATAGTAGTCAAAACAGTAAAACAATTTACACTCCCCCTATTATTTATTTAGTTACACAATTTATTTGCTACCTTTCCGAGCAAAGGCTCAGAGTGGCTTACAGCAAGGGAAGAAGAACAATTTAAAAGGGGAACTAAAATGGGCAACTAAAATAAATAATATAAAGCAGAGGCTCACTGAACAACATCTCAGCATAGTTTTTGGTTGCGAAATGCCTGCCTTAACAGAAAGGTCTTGCAGTGCTGAAAGACGTCCAGGCTTGAGCATCAGGCTTTTTTGAGCCTCAAAAGGGAGGGAGTTTCAGATCTGAGGAGCAGTGGCAGAGAATGACCTCCATATGTGCTCAACAAGCAAACTTGGCATATTGATGGTATTTGCAGAAGGTTGCTCCTACCCAACTTTAGCAATTTATGATACAGCGTAGGGGAGAAGATGGTCCCTTAGGTATGTAGGTCCCAGGCCATTTAAGGCTTTATAGGTGAAAACTAGCACCTTGAATTGCACCTAAAAGGCTACTGGGAGCCAGTACAAAAGTTGGATCAACAGGACACAATTTGCCTTGTCAACCTCCAAGTGAAGAGCATCAGCCAAGACCACAAGCTCAGTCTCTGTGCTGTATCCAGGATGAAAGCCATACTGACAAGGGTTCAGGAAACCAGTTGTATCCAGATGCACCTGGAGCTGCCAGGTGACCACACGTTCAATGACCTCCAAAACGAAGGTTTGGAGACAGAGTGATAACTGGATGCAAGAAGTTCCCCATTTTATCTACTCTGACTGGCTTTTACAAGCGAGGAGGGGCACAGTGGGGCCAGTTCACAGCTGGTCACCCTCATCCCTCCAAGTATATCTCCATCAGTGGATGATAGC
Organism: Alligator mississippiensis; assembly: GCF_030867095.1. Lineage (NCBI taxonomy): Eukaryota > Metazoa > Chordata > Crocodylia > Alligatoridae > Alligator > Alligator mississippiensis. Next base: position 386,946,132 of record NC_081824.1, read on the forward strand.
TATTTAAAACAATCCACATAAACAGGCAAAGACCTGGGCATCCTCAGCCCCAAACTCTGACTCTGCTGGATACGAGTTGTTTTTTTTTTTTTTTTTGTCTGCAAAGTAGGTGGCAAACTGGTCACAGTAAGCTTAGTTTCTGGGCAGAGATCAGCCCTTCACCAGGCCATTCACCACCCAAAACAGTTCTTCTGAATGACACTTTTTGTAGATACAATGGCAGTGGAAAAGAAATGCTTCTTTGCTGCTGCCACGCCTACGAAATAGTCCTTTAAGAAAGTTCTGTGCTGCAATTAGTCCATTGCAGCATGAGTTGAGCCACCTGCATTCCAGCCACCTACTGTCCCACTTGAGCTGTTCAGTTCCCCTACATACCAAGGGGAATTGTGCCACCACAGTAGCAAGAGCCCCTGTGTCTGTGACCAAGACAACCAGACCATTGACAAAATAGCTGTCAAAGGCATGGGAATGTCTCCCTGAGAGTTGTGGAACTGTGGAGTCTTCAGGGGTGAACCAGTCTAGTTAGTTCATTACCCTGACAGGGGTGGTGGAAGACAGAGATCTGTACCTGTTGGAGGTAGTGGTCTGACCATGGCAGGTTTTTTGACAACATACCTGAAAATTGGAGCCTCTGTATCCAAGCAGATGCCAACCATTAGATCCAGTGAGTGCTCTGCATCATGTACCATGTCCCTAGGTATTTTTGAGTATTGCAAAAATTGTATTGCTTTCTTAAGAAAAAGGTATGTGAGGCAAAATTCAGAATCAAAGCTTACCTCACCTTTGTAATTCACAAAATGTCACAGCATGCCAAAAGTACAGTTATCAAAGATAGGTAAGTATGTATGAAATTGTGCTTACTTCATGTAAAATATAATGTGCAGATTTTGCTTTGCAGAGTTCTAGCTCTGATTTAGAACTGATACAACATTCTGATTTTAAATTAAGTACCCCCACCACCCTCTTTCCCTCCATTCCTCTAGCCAAACTGCTAATGTTGCCATTTTTGCAGGTAGACAAGTTCTGCCATTACAAGTTGACTATATATAAGGCAAGACTTTATATAAAGATAATGTGTTTCTCTTTTTTTTCATATTGCAGAGTGAAGAAAATATTTCAGGAATGACAAGCTTTCGGGAAGTGCTAGAGAAAATGCTGGTTATTGTTGTGTTTCCAGTTAGAAACAGTCTTAGACGAGAAAATGAACTCTTCTCTTCTCATTTAGTTTCTAATACCTGTGGATTACTTGCTAGCATTGTCAGTGAACTTACAGCTTCTGCACTGGGATCTGAGGTAATGTTTTTGTAAAACTGTTTAATAATGTTTTAAGTGAATGTATTATGAAATTTTTGGGTGTATGTATTGTTTTAGTTTCTAATTTTAGTTTCTAACCTTACACAATTTTTTTTTATTGGTTCCAACTGCTGTTCACAAAAATACGTAAGAAATCTTTTTCAAACCACTAATACTTTTACAATTGTATAATCAGTCTGTTACGGAAATGCAGTTACAGTTAGCTGCTTGTAATGGTTGAAGAATATTTCAAGATTTCCCCCCACCTGTCAAATCTGAGAATCTTAAAGTGTTTGTCTCTCTGCATTTGTATCTTTATGCATCTTCCACTCTCTTAATTTAAAGTAGCCAGTGCACTTGAAACAGATTCATTAGCCAGCACTATCCACGGAGATGATGCTTGCACTGTGAGTGTCTTTAGGCTTATAAAGAAGTTAAAGGACAGACACCCCAGCTATTTGTACCTATTTTCTTCCCTCCACTTTTTCTATTCACTTCCCTCAGTCTGATGGCAAATGTTTTAGCATAGGGATTCTGAGCCTTAGATGCATTTGAACCCTCAGGGATACACATATAAAAACATTTTATCGCAAATAATTTCATTTCATTTACTTCAAATAAAGAAATATTTCAAGTTGAATTTACCATTAAATATGTTCCTTCATAAGGATTTTGAAACATTTCATATTTCACTTTGTTATAAATATTCAGGTATTTAGACAAATTATCTGAAAATACATTGATTTACAGTACCATCTATTTGTCTGAATCCATGACGACTGAATTTAAGATGAACCTCCAATTATTAAATCCTAAATATAGAAAATTTGAAAATTTATTATAACTTTTCATGTCTAGAATCTAATCTTTGGTGGTCATTTTAACTCCCACCCCAACCCCAGGGCCTTCACAACTCACTCCTGCCCCTATGGTGCCTCTACCCCCTGTCACCCCCACCTGCTTAGCCCCTTGTGCTACTTGTATGCCCCCTGTTCCCTCCCCACTTCTCCCCCTCCCTGTCTTTTATCTTCCCCTTGCTGTTGGAGCACCTGCGGCTTCTGTCTCCATTCCAGCCACATAGCAGCTGTTGTGGCATCAGTAGCTTTGGCCTAGACTCAGATCCAGGGCCAGACCTGTTGCCACCTCTCTGGATGGGCTGGGGCCGGAGGCAACATGTGCACTATACCTGGGTAGATGCAGAATTTGGAAAAGTGGAGTGCAGATGCTAAGGTTTTGTCACACATACAATACATTTTTCTCTGGTGATAAACTTGTAGCTTTACTAATATACTAGGGGCCTAGGGCTGTGTTATTCAGTTCAAGGTTGAAGCAAAAACATGCATAACTTCATTGCAACAAGTTAAAACCAATCTGTGAAATAGGAGCTTCATTACCAGGAGCCAGCTAGCAGGCAACAGAACTGCAGAACAAAGGATAGCATGATTGGTGGACCCTCATGATCATTAAAAAGGAGGGTTAACACCTGTGGAATGGAGAGTTTAGAAGAGATTAGGTAGATTAATAATGATCCATGAAATCAATTGACTCCCTCAGCACTGCCTAACTAGAAATGCTTCTGCCACTGCTAGATGGCTTTAAATTTTGGGTGGACCAGGAATAAAAGGGGGAAGCAAGTGCACCCCCTCTGTGTCCATCCCTGGCTCTCTGCTCTCTCCCCCAGGCTATATGTGAACACAGTAGAAGCTGGAGTTGCATGGGGAGGTTAAGCAGAGGCAGGGAGCAAAGGCAGGGGAGGGAAGTAGGGGGAGCAGCAGTTGGAGCTGCAGCTCCAATTTTGATCCTGGGCTTGGGGTCACAGCCACTCCCCCAATCTTGTACTCAAATCTAGAGTGGGGGGGACGGGCTTTTCCCCCATGCTGATTGGGGAAAAAAAATGTCTTATATTAAAGTAAATATGGTAATTGAATCTTATTCTTATAGTAAGAAGACACCTGTTAGTGACATCTTCAGTGTTCTGTAACAGCTGATTCTTAAATTTACTATGCTCAAAATATTCACTCAATATGATTTGTTTTTATCATAAAATTAAATACATTCTAACTGATGCTTATATATGCTTATTTGCTTATTTAACTGATGCTTATATGCTTATTTAATTCTTCACAGGTTGATGGACTTAACTCTCTCCATTCTGTCAAATCCAGTCCAAATCGATTCACTAAAACAAGTCAGGGAAGAAGTTGGAATACTGGTAATGGATCCCCTGATGCAATCTGTTTCTCTGTGGACAAACCTGGTGCAGTAGTGGTTGGATTTTCTGTTTATGGAGGAGGTGGAATTCATGAGTATGAATTGGAGGTGTTAGTTGATGATGTAAGTATTGCTCTTGAAAAACAAGCAAACAGAAATAATCTTAAACTTCTAAAGCTTTATAATCATTTGTGTACAATGCAGGCTATCAGTAAAACAGTAGTGCATCAGAACTTCATTTTGCAAGCACTTTCTCTTAAAATGTTTCATGAAGTTAATGTATTCAGTAATAGGTTTAGTCATGGGAAGAGAGAATGTGAGAAGCAAGGAACAACTTTCTGACATTGGAAAATAGCTGATCTATAAACTGAGAAGGCTAAAGAGGTGAAAGCTCCTTATCAGTCAGGAGAAGGAAGTTTGGCAATTTTACTTGTTTTACAGATGGATTTCTTGTTACTTTTCATGCTAGTATCATAGCATTATCTGTAGTATGCACAAAAATGAAACTTATTAAAATAAGTGGACAAGTTTCAGAAGAGTTTAAATTCTAGAGATATTAAAATGGTTTACATTTCTTCAAATCAGAGTGATCACACTGGCGATTCAACTCATTCTCATAGATGGACATCATTAGAGTTAATTAAAGGAACTTATACCACAGATGATTCCCCCAGTGACATAGCTGAAATCAGACTTGACAAAGTTGTGCCTCTGAAGGTAAGAAAAGCTATGCATTTTCCCTGTTAAATGCCATGAAATTTTTAAGTAAGAAATGAACATGTAAGAATTACATGGATACGTGTTGAAAATCTTGTTTGTAGTTTTGTTTACTGTATGCATTTGAAAAATGCTTAATATATGTATTTTGTTGAGAAGTAAAAATAATAAAATACATCTAGAACATTTTTCATTTTATTAGTTAGGCAGTAAATGTCAAATGCAGATTCTTGTAGGGCAAAGAAATGAAACATCGCTTTTCCATTTAAGAGTATCCAGTGTAATGTAATCTGTATATGAATTAAAATGTTCTTGAATAAACATTTTTTCACAGTCTCTCATTTGTACTTGATCCCATACCTTTTCTATTTAATTTCATTTTAGCATTCAGCTTTAAGTTGAAAGTTAAATGTACCATATTTACCTGAATCCAAGACAGCCCTGAATTTAAGACAACCTCCTATAGTTAGATTCTGTGCGTGGATAGTTTATAAATTCATTAGTTTTCCATGTATAGAATCTAATTATTGGAGGGGCATCTTAAATTCGTTGCCTCCTCTCTCTGCACCCCCCCCTTGCAGGAGCAGGAAGTGGGGGGAGCAGATGGTATGGGGAAGTCAAGCAGCTTGTCCTTTCCCACTTACCATCCCCACACATGCATGCATCTTTTGCTCCCTTGCTGCCTGCGGTCTTCCCCTCCCCCACTTCATAGCCTTTGCTTTCCACCTGCCCCCTCTCCTCTGCCCCCTTGCTTGTTGCTCCAACACCATCAGGCTCACTCCTGCTGCAGCCTGGGGTCCAGAGCACAGCCCCAGTCAGGCCCTGTAGCAGCCATGCTAGCTCCTGTCCTGCTGGGGCAGGCCTGGGGGCTGAGTCCTATACCCCAGGCTAGAGCAGGGATGAAGCCTATCAGAGCAAGGGGAAGAGGCAGGGAAGGAAAGGGACAGTCAAGGAACAGAGGCTGCAGGGGGAGATAGGATGTAGAAGTGGTACACAGGGCAGGCAGCCTGCCCCTCCACGCACGCATGCACACACGCGCACACACACACACCCCATACTCAATTCCAAGATGAGGGGCTTTTTTCCCTATGTTAAATGGGGGGCACCTTGTCTTAAGAATTCAGTAAATGTGGTACTTCAGGCTTGTACTCTTCTGTATTCTAAACATGTCTTTATTTAATATACTTGAATTATATTTTCAATTTGAATCCTGCAGACTTTCCTGAAGTATGTTTTCTATATCTCTCTTAAAAAAGTTTGTTTCTCTTGTTTCTAAGGAAAATGTGAAATATGCAGTCCGCCTTAGAAACTATGGGAGCCGTACTGCTAATGGAGATGGAGGAATGACCACGGTCCAGTGTCCAGATGGTGTGACATTTACATTCAGCACATGTAGTTTGAGCAGCAATGGCACAAACCAAACACGTGGACAGATTCCACAGATTCTTTATTACAGGTTTGCATACTTCCATAAACTATTTAAAAAAATTAATAATAATAATAATAATACCACATCTATATGTGAGAAGTACCAGAAAGAAGTGTAGATTGTGTGTAGAGCTTCTGTCAGAACTATATCTTGCTTTCTTCTGACTCTGTGTTTTTGTTTTTTGTTTTTATTGAAGACGACTAACTTTCCTGGTAACAGGCTCTCCCTCTTCAGGGCATTTGATTTGTCCCTCTGCCTCTTTCACCCTCATCTCAGATTTGCTGTCCATGATATGACAACCATAGTGAAAAATTGGTTCTCATATCTTGTCCATTGACTTACAACTTACTGATTTTTCTAAAGTTCGGCTTTAAAAGCCTGTATTCCTTCTTTCTTGTAGCTCAGCTTTGTATAGGATATAATACTTTTTTGAGAGCGGGGAATCATTTCTAGTTGGGAGCCTAGGTACTGAGAACTTCCTCTGTATTTCTGGAAGAATTGCATTGTATAATATAATTAAATTGTCATCTACAGTAAGGGTGCTCAACCTCTACCACTCCTCTGCTTTCAAATGCTTGGACCCATAGGGAGCCCCAGGTCCTGCACACTAGATCCAGTTCTCGATCCCAGTGAGGAGTAGGAGAAGGTGGCACTGGGCCCCAGGGACCCAATCCCAGCATGCAAGAGATGGTGCCAGGCCTCTGGGACCCAATCTTGGGCTCATAGGAACCAATCCTGTTATGCATGGGGCAGGAGAGGGTGATGCTGGGTCTGCAGGACCCAATCATGGAATGCAGGAAGTGGGAGAGGGTGGTGGTGAGCCCCTAATTCTCAACCCAACCTTCAGGCTGGCCTTGTACCACTTGTATGGCTCATGGGGGCAAAAGGTTGAGCACCACTGGTTTATAGTCTCTCAATCTCACTTACTCTAAAACAAAATAGGTGTATACAGGAGAGGTTGGCATTACAGAAAGAGAAAGAAAGATCTTATAGTTAAGTAAATTGAATGTCACCCAAGAGACGGTTCTTCCACATCTTTTCCATGTGATACTGTAAAAGTTCATTAAAATAACGTTTTGCAGGTACCCAGTAACTGTTTCTCATGTTCTGGGTATCCAGCTTGACACTTAAGGTTTAAAAAATGACAGCACCTGAGAATAGGAGCTTCTCTCCCTGCCTCTACAATAAAGACATGCTGTGCACCAGAATCTGCAGTCACTGTAGCTGTACCTTGCACATGTAAATTGAACAATTATCAATTAATCAAAAATAGGGTGCTCTTGAAGGCTAAGATGGCAATAAGTCATCAAGACCAGATCTGGTTTTTCTGGGGTTTTGAAGGTGCTTATATATGAAGAAGTTGCAGTGCTAATGTATTATAATGTCTTTTTAAAAGCATCTACTACATTGGAAGATTGTAAGAAGTAACTGCACCTATGTTCTTAAATGTTGCTAATGGAGCTTAAGAAGTAAAAAGAATTAAAGAACTAAAAGAATCAAGAACCCAAAGACAATTTAAAAAAAAATATTTTAGTACCAAATTGTTTACAGTTTAAAATAATAGATAACTAAGTAAGATAACAGGCATAAGCCAGCAATTTTTTTTCAGAAAAATGCTGTGCCCCATATCTAATAAGAATTTTAACCTTCTCAGCAGAATACTGGATTGAGAAGAAATAGTTGATAATCATTTGGATTTACATTTGGATTTAAAAAAAAGCCTACTCGCTGAAAAGCTATTCAAGAAACTAAATCAAGCATGGGATCAAGAGAAAGCAGCTAAGGGATACACAACATGAGATAGTTAACATGGCAGAAGTAGTATATTTGCAGATGGTGGTGAACATGACAAGATTTTTAACTATCTTTGAGGTTTATAACTGAAGAACTGGACAAAATTAAGCAGGTGGGCAGCACAATGTCAGTTGAAATGTGGCATAAGTTGACAATAGAAGAGACACATTGATGGATTTAAAATTAATCATACCACCTAGAAAAAAAACTGAGCTATCATTGTAGATAGCCCATTGAAAACAAATGTCTGTATCAGATGAGATGCTCAGATGTCAAGATCATTACCTCTATCACAAAGGATAAAAGAGAAAATGAGGGTTAGGGCTCAAAAATCTTTTTAGAACTACTGTATATACCCAAATTCAAGACAACTTTCAATTTTAAGATGATTCCCAATAATTAGATTATTTTAATGGGAAATCCTAAAAGTTTGTCATAATTTTCCATGTATTGAATCTAATTTATTGTAGGTTCATCTTAAATTCATTCTGTACCCTCCTGCAGCTGGGCAAGCAGTGGTAGGGTGTCAGGTGATGGAGGAGTCAAGTGGCCTCTGACCCTATCCCTCCCATCAGTTCATTCCTTGCTCCCTGCCACCTCCTTCCCTGAACTGCCTGCATGCTCTGGCACCAGCCACTTGCCAGCCCCTTGTGCATGTGTCCACTGCTGCCTGGCCCCCACTGCCACTTACTCCCTTGTTCCAGCACTGACTCTGCTCCAACCTTGGGCACAGAGCACCAGCCCCTGCCTGGACATGCAGCTGGGGTTGTGGTGGTGGCAGTTCCAGCCACAGCCCCAGAGCCAGGGCTGGAGCTGCCACCACCATTGTTGCATGCCTAGGGGAAGGACAGGGGGAACTGCAGCCCCAGGCCCAGGTTGGGGTCAGAGCTGGAGCTGCATTAGCCTCCCTCCTTCCCCCCCCCCCACACTTGAATTTAAGATGAGAAGCTTCACCCCCCCATGTTAAATGGGGGAAGACCTAGTCTTGGATTTGAGTAAATACCATAGTATTCCCACACTGTGTGACTTTTTGTTGGATATAGCCACATACTGACAGTTCTTGTGGCTACTTTTGTTTTCACCTGGTTATCTGGGTGCTTGAGGAATGATTCTTTGCTTACTGCTCCCTGCCCAATCTGTCACTGTTTCCCTATTCCCTGTCCAGTCTGCTACATGCAGAGGTTGCCCAAGCCACAGGTTGGCTGCTTCTGATAGAAGCCCTGGACAGAAGTAATATTTGTAGCACTGTAAATGCTCTTGCAGTGCCGCAGAAGTTGAGCAGACAGGCATACACACACCCCCTCTAGCGTTAGAAAAATCTGGTAGGATGAAAGAACAATTTTTCTGTAGTGCTGTTTTGTTTTTTTGTCTTCCTCAGAGGTAAGTAATTTCAAAAATACCAAGTGAAGTCGGTTTGTACATTGCTGTTGACAGTCCTATGATGAACTGAATGGGTGGTTTTTCTACAGTAATATATTACTTATATTTCTATAATATATAGGTTTGAAAAATGATTCTAACCAGAGGAATATACTACTTCAGTGTCAGTACATCTTTCATTTCAAATCAAAATTTCCCAAAAGTGTTTTCCCAGAAATTTCACCTGTATTCTGTCATTATGTGGGTTGACTTTAGTTCTTATTTCTTGGTTTCTAAGTCACTCTATTGTACAAAAATCAAATATATGGACTCATCTTTTAAAACTATTTTTATATTATGAAGTCATGCCAATTTACTCTTCTATTCAGGAGCGAGTATGATGGAGATCTACAGTCGCAGCTTTTAAGCAAAGCTAATGAAGAAGATAAAAACTGTAGCAGAGCTCTTTCTGTTGTGAGTGCTGTGGTACGCTCTGCCAAAGACTTGTTGCACAGAGCTCTCGCTGTAGATGGTAAGACTTCTAGTAATAAAAATTTATTTTTATTCTGTGGCAACGTGAATTAGTGGTAGTGAAATCAGTGTTTATCCACTATATAAATACCTACATCCAGGAAGAGTGCACACCAACTGCAGAGGCTTCCTCAGCCTGGTGAAGAGTATTTAAACCTTAAAGCTTGCTAAGAAGAATTTTTCCAACTATTTGAGTTGGTCTAATAAAATATATCAGATTTACCCAAAGAATCTTGTCTGCCTATGTCCTTAGACCAACATGGCTACAACCTACACCCCTATACACCTGGAAGAGACCTCTGGGGTAACTGAATGCAGATTCTGCTCTTCCAGGTAACCTCATACATAGGGGTCTACCAGGACTCAAGGAGGTGACTGGCCAATTTAACGGACAGATCCTGGGGCCAGCTGCCATTTTTCTAGGCTGAGCACGGTGGGACTTCCCCATGCCCCTGGTGACCTCACCCCCCGGTGCTGATTTGATTGCAAGGGCTGTCATGTCCTCACCCCTTGCCACTGATTGGTTGCAAGGTCTGTCAGTCATGCAGTTGATTGAAGTGGGGCGGGGCCACATGAGAATGAGACCTCTCAACTAATCAGTAGTGAGGGGCAGAGATGGCAGCCATCTTGCCGGCAGCCTTTCATGCTGACAATGCCCCCTTCCCCACAGGCAGACTGCATGGCTGGGTCACAGCAGCCATGAGGAGTGTTGGCTCCCTCTAGGGAGCCAACATATTATTTTTCAGTAAGGTTTTTTTTTTGCAGCAAGCCCACCATTTTTCACAGTTTCCACCCAATTCTGCGTTTTCCGCAAAAACCTTGAAATTATGATTTCGGTAGATCGCTACTGGTACAACCCTGTGTTAAATTTATCAAGCTCTGTTTCAGAACTACTAGATAAGCTTTCCCCCACTGTATTACTCTCATGGCATTGATTATCAAAAATGTTTTAGATAATGTGTTTGAATATTTTCATAATACATCCTCATGTTGCCAAATGAAAATTTGGCCTTAAAATGTTATTAGCATGGTGTTTCTTTATTAGTTCATAATGATTAATTGACTTTAACATATTACTTTTGTAAGTTGGTTTTGAATGATATTTGTATTTAAACCATTTTCATTCCTTTACAAAACCAATTTGAAAGTAGCTATCACTTCTAATGCATGAAGCCTTTTATTACATAGTGAATACTTCTAATGGGATTTTCACCTCAAACTGAATTTTGCAGTTCACTGACGGATATTAAAAAGATGGCACCATGGGATCTGATGCCCAGTCCTAACAGCTGTGCCTCTTACCATGCCATGTGCATTGCAGGAGATATGATTGTGGGATTGAACATCAGATAATGTCATATTGCCAGTGCAGGGGGAGCCTGGGATCATAATCCTGGGCTCCCCCTGCACTGCCAATCTTCAGTCCTGTGGCTGGAAGCTCTGTCAGTTGATGGACAGTGATTGAAGCTCCCAACTGCGTCGTTACGTTATATGCTTCCACATTTGGGAGCTCTATCAGCTGATTTAGGCTCCCAGTCAGCTCTCTCAACTGAGACCCCCTGATCAGCTGACCAGTGATCCCAGCCTCTGAAACGTACAAAAGTGCCCTGGAGGCTAGGAGCACTGGGTGCATGTGCAATTAAAGGCATGATAAGAACCAAAGACAAAAATTACCCACACTTTGTGTAATAACTTTGTCGCTTAGTTCTGGTTTTATCATGCTATTAATTGAATGAACATGTGGCCAGGTCACTCCTTGAAATGTGAATAACTGGTTTATCACATCTTAAGTGTAACGTGCATCAGGAGCCTAAGCCAACTCTGGATCATGGTGTACTTTAGAATGAAAATAACATTTACTAAAAATGCATCTCAAGTTTCACTTACAAACTGCTGGTGTACAGGAAACTTTGGGAAAACTTGATTTATTCAAAGCTTGTTACATATATTGAAGCAAATAGCTTCTAAATATTCTAATTACTTCTTTCTACAGCTGAAGACATTCCAGAATTGCTCAGTTCTTCCAGTCTGTTTTCAATGCTGCTTCCCCTTATAATAGCCTACATAGAACCAGTAGCTGAAGCTATTCCCAAGGTATGTTAAACATCAACTTGTTCCTAAGAGAAAGCTGCAGATGGGAAGGTATTCCTTTGTCCTTTGTATATACCTGTCTTGTAAAATCTTGATTTCGCTGACCACTTAACACATTAGGGCCTTGTACATGTTAGGAATTTTCTCCCCCTGATCTGTTATGGTAACAAGAATGGTTCGTAGAAGCCTTCAAGTGGGAGTGAATGTGTTTTCCTTCTTCTCCATGTAAAAATAACTTTGAAACATAGAACTGGAAGGACAACCTGAAGACTTGAGTCCAGTCTTATATTTTCAGGCAGCCATGTAAAAAAATAAATACATAAATTTTGTCTATTAGAATATACATTCTGGCTTTTCCCACATTTTAGGCACTAAATGCCCCATATCAAATGTAGGCTGTCTGGGCATTTGTGTGTGCTTGGGGTGGGGGGGGACTTTAATTACAGTGACTTCAAGAGATGCTCTAATTAAAGCATCTGGAGCCTCACGTGTATCAGTATCCCTGCACTGAAAAATGGTGGTGGGGGGCGCTTTACCTAAAGCATGTCGAATGAGCTTTATTTAAAGTGCCCTCACCGCCATTTTTCAACACAGGGTAACAGATACCTGTGATGCTGGACTCTGTTGGAGCATGGTAGGTACCACACTCTGGCAAACTCAATTAATCAAGTCTTCTCCAATGCACTGTAATTGCAGGATATGGGAGCAGCCTCAATGCACATGTATAGGTGCCTTTTAGTGTTAAAAAAAATAAAATCCTACGCTGCACATAGGAATGGATAGGAAGAGACAAGAGAAAGAGAAGGATACTTAGCTATGTTACCCTGCTTTCTGCCTGATTTCAGACTAAGCTGACACCTTAGAACAGTGGTTCTCAAACTAGTTAGACTCAAGGCACACCTCAGAAAATGCCAGCTTTTGGCTTTCACTCATTTTTTTTTTTTTTAATACAGAAAAATAATAGAGCACTTCTTCTGCAGAGATTTCTGAAAAACTACAGCAAGTCAGAATGTATTTGACATTTCTAGATTCCTGTTTGAAATTTCTAGTTTACCTTTTGAATCATGTGTTGATGTTTTCACACCTAACTGCAAATGTTGTTCAGTAAATGACAGCACCCTTAAAAGGATATTGTGGCACCCTGGTTGAGAATCACTGCCTTAGAAGCTAGTTGGTTTAAAGAGGCAAAACATTTTGTAAGCAATCAGATGCATCTGACGAAGTAGCGTATGCCTCTCTGAACAAGTTAGTCTTTAAGGCTGCTTACAGACATGAAAACAACCACCTTCGCCCCCACCCCCCTGAAAAGGCACTTGACTTTAAACTCTGTGGGTCTCTGCACTGAGCACAGCGCCTGCCCAGAAGAGGCATCGCATTACTTGAAACTGGCTCACCCAACGTCTGTATAGATCAGGTGCTTCAGCAGGGCTTTTTGGTGCTTTTATCTAATAGCTGATTGAATCAGCTATTAGATAAAAGTGCCAAAAAGCCCTGCCAAAGCACCCCACCTACACAGACCCTGCAGAGCCGGGTTGAACTAACATGCTGCCTCTTCCAGTAAAGCACTGTCTTTTTTCCACATCTGTCAGTGCCCTAAGATGCTCCTCTTCCCTACTTTCTGAAGTGGTGTGCAATTCAGTAAATTATATCCATATAATCCAAGAAAATGGACCATAGAGGAAAGCCAAAAAGCTCAATTTTTTTTTTTTTTCTTCTTGCTTGGGTGTGGACTTATATTTGTATTTTTTGTCTCGAAATAATTCCATGTCACTTACACATCCAAGTCTCTTACCTCTTGAATGCAGTTAACCTCTTTAACTAACTGCCTTGGTTTCTCTAAGTTAAGCCTTTTGATTTCTCAGACTTTTGCTACGAACCTATTCTTGCCCTTCCTGGAGTTTAAAATGAAATGAATCAACTCGTGGTTACATCACCCTAGATTATTTGATTATTTTCCACAACCAGTTCTTCTATAAGGTCACTACTTACCAAAATTTAGATCTAAGGTAGTTTTGCCCCAAATTCAATTATGGTCCATGGTGGCTGGGGTATAAATTCAAGAGGCTCTGCCTTTGAATCCACAGCGGGCAGGTTTTCATTGTCTTCAAATGGTAAATACAGTATTTATATAGGAACTGAGCATTTATTCACTCTGTTTTTGTTAAATTCAGTATTGTTCATTGAAAAAATTATGCTTCCCTTTAGGCAAGTACTATTTTTGCCTTTTTTCTATTTCTCTCCTTTTTGTCTTTGCATGTTCCCTCTACTTTTGTGTCTGCATTTCTTTCTTTGCAACAGTTCCATTCCTTTCTCTCAAAGCCTTTATTTCAGTTCTTTTTCTGATTTCATCTGCCAAACTCATTAACAGTGGAAGAGTTGTTGTTGGAGTTAACAAGCGGAGCTGCGTACAAGGCAGTGTTTCAGCCTGTCCAGAGGCTCAGGGAGTGGACAAAAGTACACACAGGTACACCTGAAGTGGTTTCAAAAGGGGAGGCTGAGCTGCTGCTTAGGAGGTGCAGCAGCTGTTACTCTACAAAACCACAGTCCAGGATTAACACTGGACCAGGCAGTGAAGTTCACTTCCATCGCTATAGGCTTGTATACATGCAACAGACTGTAACAGCTGCAGTGCACACCTGAGGAGCAGGTCTTCCTTCCCTAGGAAGCCACTCCAAGTTTACAGACAGACATGACAGTTCAAGTTTAGTTCACAATTAGAATGTACACTGCCTCTAATCATGAGGAATATAAATATTTCATGAAAATGTAAGTTTTGTATAATGAAAAGTATCTTGGGATCACATAAATATATCATGTAGGTTTACTTCAATTTTTGAATTATTTTGACACACTTGCTTTACAAAATATACCATGTGAAGAGTGACAATTAGAGCTTTAAAATGCTTCTTGACAAAGATGGATAAGTCGGTCCTTAAAGATGGAGACAGGAAATATGGCATAATATGGCATATGTTGCACTAGAAGTTATTCTAGGTATTTGAAATGAAATAGGGCAGAGATGACAGGCAAATGGAGGTAATGAAGGATAAAGCTTGGACACATTGTAAAATTCATAAGCAGTTTTGTTTGATTATATGAGGGTACATGTATCATCTTGTGCCATCCTCATTTTAAATGTGGACACACTGATAATCAAAGTGGAGCTTTTCCTTTGTAAATGAAAATGTTAAGTGGAAGTGTTGCATCTTCTCCATGCAACTTCCTTAATGTTAGAACTTTAGTCATTCTTTGAACTTTCTGAAATAGAATTATATTAAGCCTCAAATGTATACAAATAAAAGGTTTTAGTTCAATATCTTTTGTCCTTCAAGTGTTCATTTTTCAAATATGGAACAAGCGTTCAAACCATAAACAAAATTTAATGAACAAAATGAATTACAAAACAAACCAAAGTTGTGGTCACTTGTTCCATAGAAGAACATGCTTTACATGACTAGTATTTCCTGGAGCAGATTATAAAACCTTTCAAGAGGTTTTTGGCTTTTTTTAATGGAAACACTGCTGGTTTACTACTGTGGAGAACTACTACATTTAATAGCTAATATTTCTTGATTGTAATGGTTTTTCTTCTGGGAAGTTCTTTAAGCAGGAGCTCTTAAAATTGAAACACAGCCCATTCCACAACATTTAAAATTCTACCCTTCCACTTCAGTTTTTACAATCAAACTTTTTTTATTAATGCTCAAACTATTTGGGAATAAACTGTTATTGCTTGTTTTTTTTATTTGTGACTCTTTCTGGAATCTGTGAGTAGACAGAGGTAGTTAGCCATGATAATGTGAAGTCAGACAGAAAGGCAGGGTAGAGTTGCACCTTATAGAGTGGTTTGGAGATGAATGTACTTTTGTTAAGCCATAGCTCAATTCTGACAAAATAGTTTCAGAAGCTTATGCATGTCTGAATTAGTTAGCCTATAAGGTAAAATTTTACCTGGCCTTCTTTCTGGAATCTACATTTATTTGAAGTAAACGCTTTGATATTTGGTCATTCAGAAGTTTGTAGTGATGTATATGCAAAACTGTAAAACAAATCACATAACTAAGTGATGTTAAAATGGAGACCATTCAGAACAAGCACTGTAGGGAACTGTAAGCATTTTTATGCAATTTCAACTAATGCTTTCATATACTGTCGTGATACAGGTTGCTGTTGAAGTCTTTGGCCTAGTACAACAGTTACTTCCTTCTGTAGCTGTTCTGAATCAGAAGTATGCCCCTCCTGCGTTCAATCCCAATCAGTCTACAGACAGCACCACAGGAAATCAGCCTGAACAAGGGCTGTCTGCTTGCACTACCTCTAATCACTATTCTGTCATAGAGAGTGAACACCCCTACAAACCAGCTTGTGTTACACACTATAAGGTAAGCATCATTCCTAAGTCTATGTGCAACTTTTAATTCCTAGCATATGCTGAAAACAACTTATTGATTTGGAAGGACTTATTTGAGATGACTTTGCTGGACTTTTTGAAAGGCTCTTGGTTGGACTTTTTGAAGGGTTCTTGGCTGGAGTCTTCTCAGGAGTCTTGGCTGCAGGTTTTTCTGGAGTCTGGTCTGCTTTCTTAAAGAAAGTGTCCAAGGAAGTTTGGACAGATGTTCTCCAGGGAGATGAGCGATGCAACTAACTTGTTCGCTGGCGTGGCATTGCATTGGATCAAGTGTTGTAAAGTAGAAACTGACGTCATAAAGTTGAAATGGTGTCAATTTAAAAGCGTTGAAAGTGTGAAATGTTGTAATTCGAAACACTGTAAGTCAAGGACTGCCTGTACTTAAATTTTTCAGGTTTTTACATGTCTTTGAGTGATTTTTCTGATTATTGTTTGTTTTCAGGTAACTTTTCCAGAATGTGTCAGGTGGATGACAGTAGAGTTTGACACGCTATGTGGCACTGCTCAATCAGAAGATGTACTTCGCTTGTTAATTCCTGTTAGATTTGCTCAGAACTCAGGTTTTGGACCAAAGCAAACCTCTGTTCATGAAAATCTTAATTCTTGGATAGAACTAAAGAAATTTTCCGGTTCATCTGGATGGCCTACCATGGTTTTAGTGTTACCAGGTAAAACAGTTGAGAGTTTACGTTTAAAAAATAAAATAAAATTTAGGACTTTGAAGTGTAGTCCTTACATAATTTAGTAGTTAAACTATGATCATTTCCAGGAAGTAATTTTAACTTAATAGTAGAAATGACTTCTTTTTTCAGACAATATGAAGTTCTTAATGAGGGTGAAAATTACTTCCAAGTGATTTTCATTAAATAATGATTCTAAATTGTTTGGCTTACCAGTTGGAATATGTAACTACAAAACTCTGCCCAAATTTTGGAACGAGTGGCCAGTTATAGTCATTGGCTGTACAGTCTGTGGGGGGGGGGGGGATCAATATTCATTTTCTTATATGAATTGCAGATTTGCACACTACTCAAGATATTTTTCTCTATATCAAGTTCATAGTCTCTAATTGACATACTTATTTTCAGAATGTAGAAGGTGGCAAGAGGAACAGTTGAAATTAAGTTCATTTTGTTTAGTTTAATTCCAATGTTTCCCTTCAGGAAATGAAGCACTGTTTTCCCTGGAGACTGCATCAGACTATGTGAAAGATGAGAAGGCTTGTTTTTATGGCTTTAAGTGTTATGCAATCGGTTATGAATTTAGTCCAGGATCTGATGAGGTGAGAATAAGTTTAACTACTATAATTATGTAAATTAGCCTGCCTTTTCTAAAGGCAAATTATTGTATACAGTCCTTTTAAGTTCTACTTTTGCTTACGTAACATTAGCAAGATATAATTTTAAATAATCTTAATATACTTTTAAACTGCTGTTGTGTGAAGAGTCACTGTTTCAAGCTTTCATCTAATTGCATGAAGTTTTCTCAATCTCAATTTAATACTTCTTACATTCTCTATACATATTAGGTATTATCAGTTTCATTCTTTTTATTTATTATATCAAAAGTTTTCAATATTCTTATAAATTTGTCTTAAGCTCCTCTCCCAGGATTCATTACATTCAGCCATCCAGAAGATTGAGGAGTATTCTAATTCATATATTTTTAGCATCGTACACTGTATGAACACAGCCTTCATATTTGTTCCCTATCACCAGAATCTTCAGAAGATAGTGTAAAACCATTTCAGTAAAAAGAAGTCAAGACGATGATTAATGAGAACAGATATATTTTTTTTTTCCCCAAAAATGCAGGATTTCAGTTCACTCAAGGTTTTTTTGTTTTTTTTTTTCTATATATTAAGTTCAGTCTAATCTGACCTGTTTTATTTCCTGATGAATGAAAGTTGACATCCCTTAATATGTTTTTATTCTACACAGTGAGCACGTATACACGTGCCCCCCACAGAGCCTTTATTACTGCACCGTCATCTAGTACTTCCTTTTGGACAGTTATTTTTAGAAGGTGCAAAGTCGTAGTGATGTGCTATAATGAGGTAGCTCATCACTATAGCATTGTAGTGTCGGCATCGTAGTTTGTGCCCGGCAATGTAGCGTCACATGTAAACATGCAGAGTGTAACTGCATATTTTTAAACCTATAAGTATTCTCTTAAATCTTCTGAAGTTTATCATCTCACATTACCCATAAAAGTAAGTTTTGCAAGTTGTTATTTCTTCTTTGCTTCCTTGAGTACATCTTTGCATTCTTACTTCTGGGTTGGCTGCCCTGGTGTTGAGCTATGAAACTACTTTAGAAAGCCTTTTGGTAGGCCTCCAGGAAAAAAAATTACTTAAGCGTGACACCACTTTAAGGGGTGTACTCTTCCATCCATGTTGGTTTTCTTTTCTGAAAAGAGCAAACAGAATCAAAGGGCCCCTTGGGATTCGGAGCGGGGGGGCAGCAAAGGCACCAGTCCCAGGGCTCAAGTGCCTATATACTAATGCTAGGAACATGGGAAACAAGCAGGATGAACTAGCGCTCCTGCTTGCACAAAACATCTATGACTTAGTGGGGCTAACGGAAACCTGGTGGGATTCATCCCATGACTGGGCGGTACATATTGAGGGCTATAGATTGTACAGAAAGGACAGGGTGGGGAAGAAAGGGGGGAGGGGTTGCGCTCTGTCAGTGAGCAATATACATCAACCCTCATCAAGATGGAATCCAAGGATGAGGAAGTAGAAGGATTGTGGGTTAGACTACATGGGGGGCAAGGAGAAAGGGATTTGGTGGTAGGGGTGTGCTACAGACCCCCACATCAAGAGGAAGAAAGAGATTCGGGACTCCTGAGGCAACTCTCGGAGACCATAAAAGCTAAAGAGGCAGTAGTCGTGGGGGACCTAAACTACCTGGACATCTGCTGGGAGACGCAGACGGCAAAGTCCCACCGCTCACGCAGGTTTCTAACCTGTGTACAGGACCTCCACCTGACACAGGAGGTACATGGTCCCACTAGGGAGAATGCCATACTGGATCTGGTATTGGCATCGGGTGATGACATGGTAGCGGACCTCCAGATTGATAGCCATCTAGGGGACAGTGATCACCTAATAATAGAATACACCATAAGACGGCAAGTGGCTAAGGTAACTAGTAGGGTGAAAGTGCTAGACTTTAGGAAAGCTGATTTCAATGAACTCAGGCGATTAGTCAAGGACGCACTGCAGAGTAGGCGATTTGAAGAAATGGAAGCCCAAGAAGGGTGGCTGTGCCTTAAGGAAACGATCCTTCGGGCACAAAGCAAGATGATCCCCGAGCAAGGCAAAAGAGGGAAAGGGGCCAGGAGGCTTCCCTGGCTGACCAGAGAAATCCAGGGCAGCCTAAGGGACAAAAGGGGAGCACATAAAAAGTGGAAACAGGGAGAGATCACCAAAGATGAATATACCTCCTCTGCTCGTGCTTGCAGGGAGGCAGTTAGACAGGCCAAAGCTACCATGGAGCTGAGGATGGCAACCCAAGTAAAAGACAACAAGAAATTGTTTTTTAGATATATAGGGAGTAAAAGGAAGGCCCAGGGAGGAATAGGACCCCTGCTAAATGGGCAGAAACAATTGGTGACAGACAGGGGGGACAAGGCTGAACTCCTCAACGAGTTCTTTGCCTCAGTGTTCCTAAGTGAGGGGCAGGACAAGTCTCTCACTGGGGTTGTAGAGAGGCAGCAGCAAGGTGCCAGACTTCCATGCGTAGACTCTGAGACAGTGTAGAGTCACTTGGAAGAACTGGATGCCTTTAAGTCGGCAGGCCCGGATGAGCTCCATCTGAGGGTGCTGAAGGCACTGGCCGACATCATTGCAGAGCCACTGGCGGGAATATTTGAACGCTCGTGGCGCACAGGCCAAGTCCCGGAGGACTGGAAAAGGGCCACCGTGGTCCCCATTTTCAAAAAGGGGAGGAAGGAGGACCCAGGCAACTATAGGCCAGTCAGTCTCACCTCCATCCTTGGCAAAGTCTTTAAAAAAATTATCAAGGCTCACATTTGTGAGAGCCCGGCAGGACAAATTATGCTGAGGGGAAACCAGCACAAGTTCGTGGCAGGCAGATCGTGCCTGACCAATCTAGTTTCTTTTTATGACCAGGTTACAAAACGCCTGGACACAGGAGGAGGGGTGGATGTCGTATACTTAGACTTCAGGAAGGCCTTCGATACGGTATCCCACCCCATACTGGTGAACAAGTTAAGAGGCTGTGACTTGAATGACTACACAGTCCGGTGGGTGGCGAATTGGCTTGAGGGTCGCACCCAGAGAGTCATGGTGGATGGGTCGGTTTCAACCTGGAAGGGTGTGGGCAGTGGGGTCCCGCAGGGCTCGGTCCTTGGACCGATACTCTTTAATGTCTTCATCAGCGACTTGGACGTGGGAGTGAAATGTACTCTGTCCAAGTTTGCAGGTGACACAAAACTATGGGGAGATGTAGACACGCCGGAGGGCAGGGAACAGCTGCAAGCAGATCTGGACAGGTTGGACAAGTGGGCAGAAAACAACAGAATGCAGTTCAACAAGGAGAAATGCAAAGTGCTGCATCTAGGGAGGAAAAATGTCCAGCACCCCTACAGCCTAGGGAATGACCTGCTGGGTGGCACGGAAGTGGAAAGGGATCTTGGAGTCCTAGTGGACTCCAAGATGAACATGAGTCGGCAGCGTGACGAAGCCATCAAAAAACCCAATGGCACCTTATTGTGCATCAGCAGATGCATGACAAATAGGTCCAAGGAGGTGATACTTCCCCTCTATCGGGCACTGGTCAGACCGCAGTTGGAGTACTGCATGCAATTCTGGGCGCCGCAATTCAAGAGGGATGCGGATAACCTGGAGAGGGTCCAGAGAAGGGCCCCTCATATGGTTAAGGGCCTGCAGACCAAGCCCTACGAGGAGAGACTAGAGAAACTGGACCTTTTCAGCCTCCGCAAGAGAAGGTTGAGAGGCGACCTTGTGGCTGCCTATAAGTTCATCACAGGGGCACAGAAGGGAATTGGTGAGGATTTATTCACCAAGGCGCCCCCGGGGGTTACAAGAAATAATGGCCACAAGCTAGCAGAGAGCAGATTTAGATTGGACATTAGGAAGAACTTCTTCACAGTTCGAGTGGCCAGGGTCTGGAACGGGCTCCCAAGGGAGGTGGTGCTCTCTCCTACCCTGGGGGTCTTCAAGAGGAGGATAGATGAGCACCTAGCTGGGGTTATCTAGACCCAGCATTCTTTCCTGCTTATGCAGGGGGTCAGACTCGATGATCTATTGAGGTCCCTTCCGATCCTAATGTCTATGAATCTATGAATACCGCTATGGTCCCTGGATTACATTTTCCCTTTGTCTAACTTAAGACTGTATTGGAAATAGTCCTTTGAGAGTAGCATAGGATAATTTTATCTTTCCTTCCTTGTTTTTCTATTCTGGGAATCATTGGAACCTTAAAGGCATGACTCTTGATGAATGATCACACTTCAGGTTGTATAAAGGAATAATCTTTGGTGTAAACCTGGACAGCCTTTATACCAGAACATTTTCTCAAACTTTCAGAAGTTGAGAGTCCCTAATAAGTGATAACTCAGGAGATGGCCAGTACAGATGACAATTTTTTTGTTGGACAGCTAAGATATGGTTACCTCATTTGTCTATGGCACCATCTTAGTATGGTATTTCAAAATACCTTGCAGTGTTGGTCATTCTTCACTGAATGCACGTAGGTTTGAAAAGAGAGTGACCAAGCTTAAGTATACCCACCCACCCACCAGCCTCACTGGTGTGTCCTCCTTCACTTAGTTGTCCTCCAGATGTTTACAAATAGATTTCTTTATAATATATAGTATTAGACTACTGTAAAATATATAATGTGTGTGTGTGTGTATATATGTGTATATAAATATTAGTTTCTTGAGTGCTTTATATTATACTAATATACTCCACTATAGATTTTCTTTATTTATATATATGTACACAGCGGCTGCCACTGCTGCATACACCCCTTGGGGAGACGTGTGTCCCCCAGATCTGTGCACTGGGCAAGGGTAGGCTGCCGCTGATAACTCGGGGTCAAGGGCTGCACCAGCCTCTTTCTGGCGGGGACTGGGCCTAGCCTGCACTCAGAGTGGACAGTGGTGGCACTGGGAGGTGGGGTCTATGGGATGGGCTATAGCCACCCCAAAATTCGCAATAGTCCCTCTTCCAGTGCTGCCCCCGCCCACCCTGAGCTCAGCAAGGGTCCAATCCCGTCTCCTCCCCGCCTCCCCTGGTAAAAAAGGCTGGCACAGCCCTTAGTTTTCAATGTATCTAGGGCTTAACATTCTGCTCTTCCATTTGGGAAAACAGGGTTTTGGTCTTTATTTAAATAGGAGTCCATGCCCACCTTCTTTCAGATGGTGAACTGCTTGCTAAACTCCCACCAATGGGAGTGCCTGGAAGCCACAGTTTATGCAACAAAAAATTCAGGATTCATATCCGAGTATTTGTAGTACCAGTCTATAATCTCCTCTGCTTCAGAGTTCAATGTAACATAAGGACTCTAGTTAGGGATAGGATAGTGTAGTTGGAGGGAAAGGTCTCTTTTATAGAGTAGAATCTTGATCCTCAAACAATCTCTCATGTGCCTCTCAACTGACATGGCAGTTCCTCAACCTGAAACCAGAGTGCCATATTTCACAACTGTGAATACAGTGCAAAAGGGTAGCTCTAGACAGTTACTGGCAAGTAGCTTCTCTCTTCTCTTTCTTACTGTACAGGAAATCCTAGCTGTTTGTGGGTTCAGCATTCGTGGTTTCAAATATTCGCAAATGCTGAGCCCGCATCTTAAATACACTTACAGGAGTGCCTTGGGAGCTCTGCGCTTGCTGCTGCTGGGCTCCTGCCACCACCGCCGGGCTCCCGTCACTGCCAGCACAGCCGTGCCCTGCCCCACAGCCGCTGGGGGCACTGTGTTCATGACATCCATGAATGCAGTGCTGTATTCGTGGATTTTGCCATTCGCGGGGATCTCCAGAACAGATCTCCCGTGAATGGCAAGGGTCACCTGTAGTCTTCAGTGTGTTGCCTTCTAACTTTGACTGGGAAATCTTTTGTTGCGTCATGAAAAGGGTAAATAAAAAATTGTCCTTATCTATACTATTATTTTTATTTTCTCTCTGGGTTCATTTCCCTTCGTTTTGTTGCCCCTGCCTTATCATAGGGCAGGATTCTAGATAACCTTGCTCACATTGAGTAGCACCTTGTTTAATAAGCAGTCGCACTGAACCTTGACGATACACATACAATCCAGTTCTGTGCAAGTTAGGAAGTCCATATCTTCTCTGTATGTAATCATTACACAGATCCTGAGATGTAGTTGAACTATTAAAGAGTCTGTACATGTGCTCTGGGCTGGAGGTGAGGAGAAGGGGGCGTGCTTTAATTAATGGATCTGAGAATCACTCTGATTAAAGTGCCCACAGCATCCTGTGTATTCAGTGTTCGGCACTTCAAAATGGCAGCGGAAATGCTTGAACTAAAGCTCATTCAATGAGCTTTAGTTTAAGCACCCCTTCCCCTGTTTTGAAGCGAGGGGACACTGAGTAGACATGACACAGAGGCTGCTGGAGCACATTAATTAGCACATGTCAGAGCAGACTCTATTAATCTGAGTATTTGTCTTTATTAATTGAGTCTGCTCTGACGTGTGCTAATTAGCATGCATCAGAGCAAATGTCTGGCATGTGTGTAGGTTACCTTAAATTCTGTTTGCTTAAAATCCAAGATGCTTGCAGTGTTCGTCTTGCACAAGATAGATCTCCTTGTTAGAAACAACAGAATGACTATAGCCCTTTTAAGATGGCCTACAAAATACTCTGAGACCAGTGTATATGGAAGAAGGTCTGAGAGCTTCTTCTAAGAGTCAACAGCAGGAGAAGTTTGGGAGGACAGATAGCTTTCCCCAGGACAGAATCAAGAAGTGGAAGACAGGGAGCTCTTGAGTAATGTTTCATGTAAACTGAATGCATGGGATAGCTTAGAGGGACCGTTGCTCTAGGGTATTTATGTATTATTAATTTTTTGAATTTTTTCAAAGTTTCTATTCTACAGACTAAAGGCTATATAAAATATTAATCTTACAATTTTCCCTAAACCCAAAGCATAGCAACAAACAACAGTTAATAAATCCTATTAACTAGATAATTTGCTTCCAACTATTTTGTACTGTGACCCCCTTAAAACAACAGCATTGTAATTTCAGGATCCTTACCCTGGAAAGCAGGCTGAAAACCCTTGAAGTAGAGCACAATATTAGTGTCTATCCGTCACAAATATTGTGTGTCACACTGCTAATCCAGTTACTTGATTTTGTTTTCTGAAAATATTTTGCTTAAAAATCTTCTGTCTTTTTGAAGGGTATCATTCAGTTAGAGAAAGAGTTGGCCAATCTAGGAGGATCGTGTGCAGCAGCTTTAATGAAAAAAGACCTAGCACTTCCCATCGGTAAGCCTCTATTAATCAAGTTATACATTATGTACCTTGTTTTGTGAATGCCTCATTCAGTACATTTCTAGTTGTGGATAACCTCAAAGTGAAAATGTTTTTTAAACTAATAAGAGTAAATAATGCTGGGATCTCAGACGAGAGACTATTCTGGAGGTCCTGTAAAGGTAGACCAGGATTGGCCATGATCTAAGTAGACGGCTCATTTTTATGTCTCTTCAAATTTTAATCATTGTCTCCTGGGCCCAAGTCAGTAACTAGATGGCATGTTCATATAAGAGCTCCAGTTGCAATACACAGTGCAGCACAGAGTTGCATGCCAAGGCATTTAGTATAGGTACCGTGGGATTGAACAGGAGCCACAATATTTTGCAGCCAACGATACCAGAGCCAGTACTGTCATTCAAAGCAAGCTGTCACCGGCATCCCACAAAGTCCCTGCTAGATTTTGTAGGAGGCACATCTTGGCTTTGGCCTTTCTGAATTTCTTTTCTAAATGACAAGGTATTTTAAATTGGATTCATAGGCATTAGGGCTGGAAGGGACCTCGGAAGAACATCGAGTCCAGCCACCTGCCCCAGGGACAGGAAGTCAGTTGGGGTCACAGGATCCCAGCAAGATAAACATCCAGTTGACTCTTAAAGGAGTCCAGAGTAGGTGCTTGCACCACCTCTGGCAGCAGTCTGTTCCAGGCCTTGGGGGCTTGATAGTAAAAAAGTTCTTCCTTATGTCCAGCCTGAAACGGTCTTGCAGGAGTTTGTGACCGTTTGACCTTGTCATCCCTTGGGGCTCTCTGGTGAATAGGCATTCCCCCAGATCCTGATGCACACCCCTTATATACTCATAGGCAGCCACCAGGTCCTCCCTGAGCCTGTGCTTTTCCAGGCTGAAGAATCCCATAGCACTCAGCCTCTCATCATAAGGCCTGTTTTCCTGCCCTCTGATCATGTACGTGGCTCTCCTCTGGACTCTGTCAAGCTTCTCCACATCCTTTTTAAATTGTGGAGCCCAGAACTGGATGTAGTATTCCAGCTGCGGCCTCACCAAGGCCGAGTACAGTGGGAGGATAACATCCTGGGATTTGCTAAAGAAGCATCTATGGATGCAGGCCAGAGTTTTGCTCGCTTTGCTGGCTGCAACATCACATTGGTGGCTCATTCATCTTGTGGTCAGTCATGACCCCAAGTCCCTTTCAGCTGTGGTGCTAGCAATCGTAGCACTGCTGAGCCTATAAGCATGCTACAGGTTTTTCTTCCCAAGGTGGAGTACTTTGCATTTTCATGTTGAAGGCCCTCAGGTTTTCGTCTGCCCATTTACCCCAAAGTTTGGTGTCATCAGCAAACTTGGCCAGTCTGCTTCTGATACCAGTGTCCACATCATTAATGAAGATGTTGAGAAGAATAGGCCCAAGGACGGAGCCTTGGGGGACCCCACTGGTCACGGCGCGCCACAAAGATTGACTTCCATCAACTACCACTCTCTGGGTCCGACCTCGGAGCCAATTCCCCAGCCAGTGGACTGTGATGTAGCCGAGGCTGCAGTTGGCCAGTTTTTCTATGAGATTAGGCTTAATGTTTACTTTATGTCCACAAAATCTGGTGTCCAGTAGTTCTTTGAGAGCTTTGTTCTTCATGCAGAAAGAGGTCAGAGTTTTTTCAGGGATTTTAGCATAATTTCCAGGAGTGGATGTAATCTTTGAAGATCTTGAGGTTGGCAGTGAACATAGTGCTCATTCTAATGATGATGGTTCCTTGACTGCTGGAAAAATGTCTGATTTATATGAGCTTTCTCAAATGAAAGCACATGAAGTTTTCTCCATCATGTCCAGCATATTGTTTATGCTGGGTATGGCATGGTATGTAAACTTTGAAGAGCAATGGAGCTGGTAAAATCCTTCTGGTGGTCCAAATCCATGCCAGCCTGCCAATCAAACTGTATACTTACAAGGGAGGAAATAAGTTGTAACGTGGGGTGGCACTTGATGGCCCTGAAAAAAATTGAGCATCTGTCCACTAAGACTTTACAGGTGTCAGTGAAAGTGGTGCTGATTCAAAGGAGACCAAGTGAAAGAGAGTTCAACTGTCACTGTTTCAATGTTTTGCTTTCCTGTAAAACTGCATCAGTTCATCTTATAAAAACTAGAACTTGACTGCAGCAACTTAGACCTAGCCTAAATGTAGTGTGTTCCCAATGAGTATTGTGAGGTCAGCCAGAAGAACTCCCCCTCCTACCTTCACCCCCTGAGCTGCTTTACTGTGGCAAGGGTGACATATATAGGTTGTCAGCTTCCTCGTCTGGTTTGCTTTGTTTTAATGTGGTGTGCAAACACTTGCCTCACTCCACCTTTTTTTAATCTTACCAGTCTGGTAATAACACGAAAAGGTCTGCAAGCCATTGGCCCAGTCCTTACCCATTCAGTTGGAAGTTCTTAAAAAAAATTGGAGTAGGTTTCATTCTTGGCCCTGGCTTTTGTTGTTGTTTCTAACGATCAGGGATCCTGGTTTTCTCTGATTTAAAAAAAAAAAAAAAAAAGACAACTGGAAGGCAATTTGAACTTCATGTAAAAATCCTTAAAGGAGAGCACTCAGTCATACTTATAGATTTCCCAAACATACTGTTCTGGAGAAACTAAACTTACATGAACATTTCTTGTGTAAAATGTCATTTATTTCCTTGTACCCTGAATTATACAACCCTGCATGTATAAAACATTGTCCAAAAACAAAATTTTAACTTTATTAGAAATGATTAGAATGTTTTCACACTGTTAAGCTGGGTATATGGTTACAATTTTAAGTTATATCCTGATGTGCAGTGGTAAATGCATTATTAAGTAGAACTAGAATTTAATTTCAGGTGCAATATTAACCTATATGCATTTCTATTTGACAGCAGGTAATGAATTTGAAGAAGATCTTGAGATTCTGGAAGAGGCTGCATTGCAGGTATAATAATGCTTTTAATATTAGAAGGTACTTCTTTATTCATTTTCACTGGAATCTTCACTTCTTTATCACTGTTAAAGAATTACAGAGTTTACCCTCTGTAGCACTTCAGCCTTGGCCCTAAAGCTTTATTTACCGTTTACTTCTTAGTTAGTGTATTTTTATTCCTGATTCAGTGTCATCTCTGTATTAAGTGGAGGTACTCTGCAATGAAATTAGAGGTGCACCAATTTATCAGTTGCATATCGGATCAGCACCAATAAAAGGAAGATTAACATTATTAGCTATCACCTTTTTTGAGCCAGTGTAGCTAGTGTCACCAATAGATGCTGTATACATGTGCACAATTATAAAAGTGCTCTTTTAGAACTAGACTTGGAGAGCAGTGTCCTGCAGATAAATCTGTGGGGGGAAAGGGACATGGGGGAGGGAAGTCCCATAGAGGGGGCAGATCATGGCCTGCACAGTGAGGGAGGGAGGGAGTGGTGCAGGGGCAGGGTAGGCTCTCCGCAGCCAGGCTGGTGAATGTGCCCCTGGGGCTAGGAGTGGGACAGAGCTGCAGGTGGCTTGTCCAGAGGGTGTGGGGAGTGGAAGTGGCTCTCCACCACTGCACGCACCCATGGGGCAGGCCTGGGGGGCATGTGCCCCCCCCCAAACTTGTGCTTGGGAATTGGGCAGGCTGCCCACTGAGGGCTTGGGGCCAGGGGTTGCACCAGCCTCTTCCTAGTGGGGGAGCTGGGCTCTGAGCAGGAGGGCCTGGGGTGGGCAATGGCAGCAGCGCTTGGAGGGTGGCTGTAGCCTCCCAACCTCCCCCAAGTGCCACCCCTGCTTGGGGCGCTCTGCTGCTTTTTCCTTGGGAGCCCTGCACTGGTCACGCATCCTGTAGTTGACCCAAAAGCAGAGTGCCCCGAGCAAGGGTGGGGCTTACGGGCCTATAGCCACCCCAAAATTCCCTGTAACCTCCCTGTAGGTTCCCCTCCTGGTGCTGCTACCTGCCTGCTCAAAGCCCTGCCTCTTCTCCTCCCCCCCGCCCCCCGGCACGGGAATAGACAGCTTCTGGCTCCAAGCCTGCAGTGGGCACCCCCACCCTTGCCCCATGCACAAATCCACAGGGTTACCCTCAGAATAAATTTTCTCAGAACAGATATTCATAGATTGTAAGGCTGGAAGGGACCTTGGAAGATCATCGGGTCCAGCCTGCACCAAGCAGGAAAGATAACTGGGGGTCAGGTGACCCCTGCAAGGTGATGGTCTAGTCTTCTCTTGAGGATTTCCACAGTAGATAATTGTACCATCTCTGGAGGGAGCTTATTCCACAGTCTGGACACCCGGACTGTAAAGAAGTTTTTCCTAATGTTGAGCATGAATCGATCTTCCAGGAGTTTGTGGCCATTACTCCTGGTTTTCCTCTCGGGTGCTCTGGTGAACAGTTGCTCACCGAACCCTTGATATACTTCTCTAGTGTAGCGGTAAGCTGCGTTCAAACATGGCAAATTAGGTGAGCCAATATATTTTGAGAATGAAACTGGGTTTGTTTGGAATTTTTATTAGAAACTGTTTTTCTGATGTTACGAAAATGAGCTCTATCCATATCAGGATGGGCATAAAAAGAAAAACATATCTGCTTAAATATTTTCTTGTGCATATTAATGTTAACATTGATCAGATCAGGGATGCGGTAGCAGAGTGGTTAAGATGCCTTACTGTAGGTCTCAAGGCATGAGTTCTAGCCTTATCTAGACTTGTGCCAAAGGCTGTGACTTCAGCTGTAAATGGGTACCTGCTTATTCAGGCTGAGAAGTCAAAGATTACCAGGTGTGATGCTAGGCAGATCACTCCTGTGTGTGCTGTTGGTGACAAAAACTGTTGTACCTTTCACGCTAACTCACTGGATGGATCTCCAGATTGATAAAATGCCATGTACTACAGTTGTAACTATTACAGATTATTTCTTAGTAAACATATTTGTATTTTTTCCTCCTTAGTGTGACTGACTGGTGCAGATAGATGGGGTTTGTTTTTTTGTCTTCACAAAGAGCTGATGATGAATTGAAAACAATCTACACCTCATTTTGAAAGCAGAAATCCCAGTTCCTTCCAGATTCTCCTGAGGAATAGCTAGTGCCATAGTTCAGTATATCCTTTGGAGCACCTTGAACTTGTCTCAGCTTTCAGCATGGTAAAACAGGAAAAGAGGCTATAAGAGATTGTTCAGGGTCAACAAGGAGTATCTAGGAAATTATGCTTTTATCAGCTGTCCAGTGGGTAAATATATATTAATTCAGAGGAAGCCTATACTGGTGGAGCGCTGATGCTAATTTACTGGGTATTCAGTACATTCTACTGCTTTGCATTTTTTCTGGCCTTCCTTTTTTAAGTACTGTCCCTGAGGTTCATGTATTGTGAGATTACATGAATCAAAATTACTCAGACTGAACAAAAGATACTAGAGATGGAGAGAGGAGTACCATCTATTTCCTGCAAAACAGAAGAGTTTCTCAATGATCACCACATTCTCATGAAGACTGAGACTGGATGCCATTGTTGTTACTTAATGGAAAACTGTCAAATTTAAGATGTTTATTTGGCTGAAAATACTCTCAATTTTTATTCCAAAAGGTGTGTAAATCTCACTCAGGCATTCTTGGAAAAGGCTTAGCACTGTCTCATTCACCAACAATAATAGAAGCTCTTGAAGGGAACCTTCCACTGCAGATGCAAAGCAATGAACAATCCTTTTTGGAAGATTTCATTACCTGTGTATCAGGTTCAAGTGGTGGACGGCTTGCAAGGTAATGTAACTTGTGGGCCTGTAACTTAATTTTTTTTTTACAGTTGTAGTAAAATAGAAACTTCAAATGCTTTAGTTTGCTTATGACTTCGATTTTAATTATGTACTAAAATTTTAAAATTTCTTTTGTAGTCTTATGGTTGTTTTGTATTAGTATCAGCATAAAGGAAAGCTGTTAAATTGCTCCTCGAGTTTTTTTTTCTCCCATTCATCATGGGGATAATGAAGTCTTATCTTAGAATTGAGTGCCTGCAGGCAGCTCCAAGTCCTGTTCTGTTCCCCTTTTAACCAATTCCCTTGCTGTTCTCTGGCTGCTTGCTGAGCCAGGGAGCAGTGGGAGAGTCAGCCCCAAACTAGAGAGTAGTCCAAAATCCAGCACTGCTTTCCCTGTAGCTGTCTGGTTCAGCAGGGAGCAAGAGAGTGGATAGAGAATCAGCACAAAGCCAGAGAACAGTAGGGCCCAGCATGCAGCCAGGGAGTGGCACAAGAATTAGTGCTGGGTCTTACTGATGTTTGGCTTGAGCTGATTCCCCTGCTGTTCCCTGGCTTTGTGCTGGATGTTGCAGTGCTCCTGGCTTCCTGCTGAGTCAGGGAGCCACCAGCTTCCCACCACAGGGCCATCCAGGAGTGCAGCATGTGGAGAGGGAGAGGGCTAAGTGGCTGGGGGAAGATGAAGTGGGATTGTGAGGCATATGTGAGTAGAGGGGGGCAGACACCAGGGGGAGAATGGCATGTGGGGACATGGTGCAGGTCAGGGGAGGGCGGATGGCACAGGGCTGAAGCAGAGTGCAGGAGGGTAAAGGCTTGGTATTGGATTGCCTGCCCTCCTCCTCCCCCTCCCGCCACTTGCCTTCTAGCTGCTTGCCCTTCTACTGCTGCTTTCCTTGCCACAGTGGTGAGGGGGATCAGTGTAAGGTGACACTCCAATAATTAGATTCTTCACTTGGAAAAGTAAGAAATTTATAATTTTCCATGTATAAACTTAATTTGGGGGGACATCTTAAATTCAAAGCCATCTTGGATTCAAATAAATACAGTGCTTCAGAGTTTGGTTTGTATATCCTTAATTACAATTCAAGGTAATTGTTTTAATGTTAGAGGGACAAGAGTTGATAATCTTTGTGATTTGAAAAGAATGGGAAACACTTTAAAGTTAAATGTTTGTACATTAACTTTGCTGTAGATGGCTTCAGCCAGATTCATATGCTGATCCTCAAAAGACATCCTTGATTCTAAATAAGGATGACATCCGATGCGGTTGGCCTACTGTTATTACAGTGCAGACAAAAGATCAATATGGAGATGTTGTTCATGTTCCAAATATGAAGGTAACTGTTTACAAACTATAATCACTTTGGCTTGTCTTTCAGTATGTGTTTGTCAAAATCTTTTGTGGAACAAAAAATATATGCCAAGGTGGGGTCAGTGATTGAACAACAAAAAATAAATTTATATTCCAAATTAATTTCCTTACTATTCCTATGAAAATATCATCTTGTTATAGTGCTTACCAGAATTTCAGATCCTAAAATGAGGAGAGATGGGAGTAAGAGTAAGTCTAAGGGTAAAACAGTCTTTTGAGACTTAGATGGGTTTTTTATATAAGGGCTCTTAGAACTTTAATACAAAAAAATGGAAGTAGTAGTCAGTGAAATACCAAGCGTATGTAGAAAAGGAAATAAAGGCATCTGAGAAAAGCAGTAGTGGGAAACACAGAATAAGATTTTGGATAGGGAAATGGAAAAGGAAGCAAAAGAGAAAATGAAACTTCTTATTCATTAGGTTTTCGCTTCTTACTGTGTTTTGGTAGGTGGAGGTCAAGGCTATTCCTGTTTCCCAGAAAAAAACATCTTTGCAACATGAACAAGTGAAAAAACTCCAAAGGATACCAGGAAGTCCTGCAGCAGCTGCTTCCCCGGTCACTGACATGACCTTTGGAGGACTCCCTTCACCAAAACTCGATGCTTCTTACGAACCTATGATAGTGAAAGAAGCTCGATATATTGCTATAACAATGATGAAGGTAAATTAGTCATTCCAGCAATGCAGTTATTAGTTCCTATTTTCCGATGAACTTATAAAATAGCATTTTGTAAGATGAGGGGGGAGGGAAAGAACTGTGTTCATTAGACATGAGCTTCACAGATGTAGAATATAGCTCAGAACTTAAAAGAAATATTTGTTCGGGTGTCAGTGATATGTGCAGACGGAATAAAATTCTAATCGGTAACATGTATTAAGTACTTTTAAAAGGACCAGTTTCATAAAGTTTTAACACAATTATGTGTCTAATAAGTTGAGCAAAAGAAAATTTCAAAAAAGGCCATTCTTCCTGTCATGGAGCATAGAACCTGGTAACAGCAGACATTTGGGATCTAAAATATTACTGGTGGGCTATGCAAGTCATGATAATTCTACCCCTGCTTTCCTGTCCCTTTTCATGGAATTATTTTGGCAAGGAACTATTATAGCAGTGAGTACTTCCATTCATAGGAGAAACAGAAGCACCGCTTTAGTACAAGGGGAAGGCATTTTTATTCCAATTTCCTAACACCCAAATAAAAAGGATGGTGATTTAATTCCTAAACTTGAAGGTTCTCAGTGCTTCCAACTTGCCACATCCAAGTTTAGAATAGTATCCCTAAGCCCATAATTACAGTGCTAGATCCTTAGGATTGACCTATCATTTTTGACCTGCAAGATGCTAGGTTTCCAGTCTCCATACATACATGGAGCCATGTCCCACCTTCTAAACAGGACAGAATGACTATCAAGACTATGTAGTAGTTTTTGGTTTATCTACAGCTTTGGGTTTTCTCCAAGTCCTTACTAGGAGTGGCAAGTCAAGGACAGCGTTCACAACCTGGCTGATTTTGAGAGAGGTCATTTTATCTAGTGCACATTTCTGTTCATCAAATTCTCCTCCTCTTCTTCCTTAAGAAATGAGCGCATCAGAAATTCACAGAGCAGCAACATGGGCCATTAGTCCCTATGGAGCATCAGTAACTAGTGTTGCTTCTGGCATAGCTGTGTTTCATTCTTCAATAGTCTCTGAACACCTGGACAGCACATCTTGAAGAGCCAGTTGTTATAAAGTATTTGTTTTGGTTTGGTTTTTTATTGGGGTCATGAGTCAGTACTGCATCATGCAAAATTAATAGCTCACATTGCTGTCAAGGTGGCTCTGAGCAATAGCCCTTCAACAAGGCTTCAAACACCTTTCTCATATAGGATGACTTTCTAAAATATCATTAAGTAGTTGAGAAATGTTTCCTCTATAAATACATAATGGAATTCATAACTGGATACCTGCTTTATAGCAGAAGGCATATAAGGAATAACATTATGTGTTAATATGTTTTAAAATTATGCTGCATCAATACTGTAACAGTACAGGTTTTGCATGTGTGAGTAAAGAGCATGTTAATACCCACAGTCTTTAAATAAAAAATCGAAGTCTAAAGGTTTGTCCAGTTTTAACACAATTCATAATGATTTATGGATTATTCAAACGACTTTATTCTTTCCTGCTTCATAGAACTGTCTCCAATTTTTATATTGTAGACATTTTATTAAATACCTGTGATTGCAACCTAGAAAAAACTCCCTTGCTTAATAGAGATCAGTTTAGGGCAGTGGTCAGCAATATTCTTACCTGGTGGGCTAGAATGAATCACATCAGGTCTGAGACGGGCTGGCACTAGGACCCACATGCTGCTGCTTCTTCTCCCCACCACCTGGTTGTGGAGCAGGGAAAGCTACCAGCCATAGCACAGGCTAAGCAACCTGCTGCTCAGCTGCACTGGGGGCAGGGCCCCCACCACTGAAATCCCTAACTGCGGACTGTATCCAGTGACTTTGTGAACTGATCTGGTTCAAATGCCTTAGGTTGCCAACCCCTAGTTTAAGGGAATAGAATTGATACAGTCTTTTTATCTCTGCCCTGGTTTAGCTTTAACTAAAAGTAGTTAACTTCCCATGGCTGTTTAGCCTGTCTGAAATAAACTGATAATCATCATCCAACTTCTAATAGATGGGTTTCCTACCCAGTATACTGTAATCATTCAAATCAATGGTTGCAGATGGCTTAAGTATTATAAATGAAGATAGATCTGACTTAGCCCTAGAGTCTGGGTCTTCACAAATAGATTCAGGAATACAAGTAAAGCTGAATCTGGGGACTGGACTAGATGATGCTTGAGATCTGTTCCAACCCTATAATTCCAGTTTTTTTCAGAGGGATTATTCCTGAATTTTCATGAGTAATAAGTACACCCAAAATGATCACTTCACAGATTGTGTTCAACTTTGTATCGGTTTCCTTGTTAACACTTCATGTTGCACAACCAATTCAATTTCTATATTTGAGAAACTTTTTTTACATTAAAACTATAATAGCGTTGATCAAGTGCAAGATTTTGTTTTAAAATGTGATTTATGTATTTTGTTTCATAGGCTTATGAAAATTATTCTTTTGAAGAATTACGCTTTGCCTCACCGACGCCTAAGAGGTAAAAAACAAACAAACAAACAAAAAAAACAAAACCCCCAAACCAACAACAACAACCCCCAGCCCCCAAAGAACAGCAACGGCAAACAAAAACTTGCACCGAATTTTCTTTAACTGTCACTAATTACACCCACTTCTTAAATCTTATTGATGTCAGAGCTGTGTGTTTTAACCCTAAAATAGACGTATTCCAGATTGGTTGATTTAGGTGTCAAAATTCTGGAAAGCATTTGCTTTATGAGGAAACCTCAAATGTACATTTTCTTTTTATATTTCGTAAAACTACAGGGAATTTTGCATACAAATGTTGAATGCTCATTTTACTTGTTTGAATTCTTCACCTGAATTCAGTCTCCGAGTGGAAGATCACATTTATTTACTGCAGAGATTATTAACATGGTTAAGACAAATTTAAGGCAACAAAATGATTGTATGAATGCTGTGGAATAAAAACGAAAAATAAATAAGTAGAACAATATATTTCAAAAGATATTCAAGAAGCTGATGTTTGGTTAATTATTTCAAAATTGTTTTATTTATTCTAGACCCAGTGAAAACATGTTGATTAGAGTCAACAATGATGGCACTTACTGTGCTAATTGGACTCCAGGAGCTGTTGGTCTCTACACTATTCATGTTACTATAGATGGCATTGAAATAGGTATTTGGTTTTCATTATTTTTACGCAACAGCAACAAGTGATCAGTTGGTATTTATCTACAGTATTGTTCTGAGGTTTCAAGTGAATGTAATATTCATAGCAAAAATTACCATATAGCTCTTGGATCAAAAGCATGTTATCCAGTCTCTTTTCTCACCACCCATAGAACAAACTACTCACTATTGTCAAAAATTGAAAACAAATGAAAAATTGTACATTCTTAGGACTAACCATCTAAGGATATAACTAGATATGAACGTAGGAAAATGAGTAGCGATTAGTGGACTTCATCCTTGACTAAGCATGTATTACTTGACTAAGTAACAGTCTAGCAATGGCAGAAAAATACGTGGGGGTTACAGTGGACAGTAAGCTGACTATGAACCAAAAGTGTGCCTTTGTTGCCAAGAAGGCTAACGACATACTGGGCTACATTGGTAGGTGTGTTGCTAGTAGGTCAAGGGAAGTGATTATTCCCCTGTATTCAACACTGGTGAGGGCACATCTGGAGTATTGTGTCTAGTTTTGGGCCCCCCACTACAGAAAGGATGTGGACAAATTGGAGAGAGTCCAGTAGAGGGTAACGAAAATGGTTATGGGGCTGGCACATAATGACTTCTGAGGAGAGACTGAGGGAACTGGGCTTATGTAGTCTAGAGAAGAAAAGCATGGAAAAGGGAATTTAATAGCAGCCTTCACCTTGCAAGAGGGTGGAGCTGGACTGTTCTCAGTGGTAGCAGATGACAGAACAAGGAGGAATGGTCTCAAGTTGCAGAAGAGGAAGTTTAGGTTTGATATTAGGAAAAACCTTCTCACTAGGAGGGTAGTAAAACACTAGAACAGGTTACCCAGAGAGGTTGTGGACTTCCCATCCATGGAAGACCCGGCTAGACAAGGCCTTGGCTGAGATGATACAGTTGGGTATGGTCCTGCTTTGAACAAGGGGTTGGACTAGATGACCTTTTAAGTTCCATTTGAACCCTAATTTTCTATGATTCTAAGCATGTATGCAGTATATAAGTTTTGAGGAAGAGAAAAAGAGTGTCTGTATTTAGACATGCTTGCTAAAATTAAGCATTTTAAAAAAGGTTCTTTAAATGTGTCAGGTGGAAATGCAGACAAGGGAAAAAGAGCCTTTTGCTCAAGGAGGTGAGCTTTTAACCAAAATATGCAGTAGGCAGAACTGCTCAAGTGCCTACTTTGCTTCAGTTTTCATTTAAAAAAAAAAAAAGCTATAACATGGAGACTAACAGTATAAACAAACAGAAAATGGGAGAATTCTGAAAATAATAAATGAAGAGTGTAGCAGAGAACTTTTGACAAACTTGAATTGATTTAAGTCAACGTGAACTGATGAAATTCATCTCTCAGTTCTGGAGGATCTAGCTACATTAATGGTAGTATTGCTTGTAAGACATGGGAGGTGGTAGTACTATGTTCAGTACAGGTTGGGCTTCAGCTGGAATGTAGTTTTCTAGTTTTGAACGCCGCTATTATAAGGACATAAAGGAACGGAATGAAGTCCAGAGGAAGACAGCAAAGATGTTAAAGGGGGTGGAAATCAAGTTTTATGAGGAAAGTTTGAAGAAAGTATGTTTAGTTTGGAGAAAAAGATTTGGCATGAGAGCAGTTTTCAAATACTTGAAAAGCTTTCTAGAGAAGAGGAGAAAATTCTCTGTAGCAGGGGAGAATAGGGGTAATAGTTTTAAAATACTGTAAAGATGAAATCTCAGGAATGACTTCCTAACTGTAAGAACTGTAGGACAATGCAGTGAACTGCCTAGGGAACTGAAGGAATTTTCTCCATCAGAGATTTTCAAGAAAAAGTTCAGTAGCTTTAAAAATAGTCCTCTGTTTGTGACCCCTAGGCTAGGGACATTCAAAAAGCCTGATCCTGAATTGATTCAATCTTTGCAGGTTAGTCTAACCTGGCTAGGTTAAATCACTTTGTAACTGCACAAACATCCCAGACATACAGGCACATACCTGCAGTGGCTCAGGCTAGAAGCTGGGGGCAGCTAAAGCAGCCCTTCCTTCCCTTGGACACCACTGAGCTGAGGGGGGCTTGACCAGGCCCCTGCAGGGTGCTCTGATTAGCCCAGCAGGGAATTGATTAGTGTTTATCACCCCATTAAGAAAACAACAGAGACACATTACCTGTTGATTCAGCATGGAACATAGCCAGCATGTGGTCTGCTAGCTAATACACAGACACCTCTTGGCAAGGCAGAGGGGAGGGGGGAATTCCTGCTTAGTGGGGAAGGGGGGAGCAAAGAGCTCTTCTAAAACAGCTTTTCCAAGGAAGGACATTAAGCTACCTGTTGATGAGCTCCAAAAAGCCTGTCTGTCTTGGCCGTCTCCCACAGCATGGACTGTAGCCAGCATGTGATCTGCTAGCTAATGCTGAGGTGTCTGCATAAGGCAGACAGGAAGAGGGAATAATCCCTGCTTAGCGGGGAGAAGCCAGGCAAACGCTGCTGTGCCTGTAAGTTTCTGCCGAGCAGCAGCCAAGGAGCAGAGGGGAGGGGCCAGCCCTGCTGTGGAGCAGAGAGCCCTGCCAGCCCACAGAATATGCTGGGATGCTGGGGGAGTCTGATTGCATAAACCAACATTGCATAAACCAGTTTGACCCAAATCAGTTAAGTCTGATACTACATTCAATCAGGTTTACCTTAAACCAATTTTAGCCATTCTAAAACTGGTTTATGCACACTGAACATCTGTTCTGTTACAGGTTTAAACCAGTTTCTGATCGCTTAAACCAGTTCATGTAATGTCTGTCCCTAGCAGTGAGGTCCTTTCCTCTTCCGGAGTTCTTTTGTTTTATTCAAAGTATGAAAGCATTCTTCCTTCAAGCTCTCATTTACATGTTTTTATTTGTGAGTGTACTCAGCCCCACAGGTCTCATATGGAGCTTTTTTTTCCTTCCCTCCTCCCCTCCCCCTTTTTTTTAACCAAAGCAGTATTCATAATAATGCACATTCTGGTCCCTCCTCTGAGACTCCCTCCCACACCACTAAGTGAAAGGGCAGATCACACATTCTGTTCTTCAGTATCTTTCAAACACTCTCTGCTTTGCTTCTTTACTTGTTTTACTCAATATTTTTCAATGCTCATTTTGTTCCTTTGGCTCTTATTTCCTCTTCCTGTCAAAAAGACATTTGTTGTTTCATTTTTTTTTTCCCTGTCCCTTTTGGTGAGATTTTGGAAATACGCACCAGCCTCTCATTCAAAAAAGAGGCACTCCGGTTATGGTATTGGTTTATCTGCCATCAAGTTACCTTTTTTGCTGTTTACCTCTCTAGTCTTTGCAGTATGACAGCAGACCATTTAAGTCATGTCTGGTCTGCCTACGAGGAGTGGGAGATCAAGAATTCCATTCTTTCGCCTGTTTTTGATAGGGTCTTCCAGTGATAAGACCTGTTTGCAGCCTTGTACCAAACAGAAAGTGCCAGTTCTTTGTTCCAGGGCTGGTCTTCGTTCAGGTTCCCCTTCTGATTCCACTGTAGAAAGATCTATTATATGCCTTCAGTTCCCTGACTCCATGGGTTAAAAAGATGCATGAGGACCAGTCTCAAATTAGCCTGATTATCCAGACAACCTTGATTCCAAGTCCTTGCACTTAGCCAGGTCAGACTGCATTTCTCTCCTATTGCTTATTGACCTGCTGTCCCAAGACAAAGGTACAGTACTCCATCTGGATCTGTCCTTGGGCTATAATAGCTGCTTAGATGCTGTATCGTTCCACAGTTAAAACAGAACTGCTTGTCCCCTGTTAAAGATATACTTACCCACATCAGAAAAGGTTTCTGTGAAACATATCTACCTGACACTAAAGCACTTTGCCTCTGATTAATATTGTTTGGCAGAACAGATTTCTCCTCTTCATAAAAAATGAATATTGTTTTGTTTGGTTTATTTGTCTGATTGAGCACACCTGAAGTTCATGTATTTAGTATCATTTATGCTGCTTTGGGTCCCTGTTAGACACTTTGTGCATTAATGAGCAAGACAGCGTTTTACAGCATGCTAGATAGCCAGGTCAGAAATAATTAAGTCATCTGATTGCCATATGTGCCTTTACAACAGTTTTAATTTTCATATTTAACTTTTACCATTAACCTTTGTTTGATTACAGATGCTGGATTAGAAGTGAAGGTAAAAGATCCTCCAAAAGGGATGATACCACCTGGAACTCAGCTGGTCAAACCAAAAGCAGAACCTCAGCCAAACAAGGTTTGGAGAACTAATGGTTCAAGTAATTCAGTTTCTTTGAATGTTAGCATGTTGAGATGGTAATTACAGAATATACATCAGAATATTTTTTAAACTACTTTTAGTTTTTGAATGTCTACATATAAAAAAAGGGAAAATATTTCAAGGCCTTTCTTGTTGCTTGAGTTCTTTCCATTAGATTTGAAATTTTCACAGTAACTGGCTTCCACTTGGTATGACACCCAAGCACACAGGTAATTGAACAGCTGTCATTTAACAACCCTGAGATTGTTCACCAGACAAGTAGTAATGTCTTTTATTTGGTGCTGTATTTATAATGCAGGGTAGGCAAACAGTACTGGGTTCAGAGCAAAAAATTACAGGTTGAAGCCAGCAAGGGCAGCTACAGAAACAATTTGAGCAAAAATCTTCATCCACTTATGTTTGCAGTAAGCGCTGAAACTTTTATTTTGATGTTTATTTGGCCTTTGCTATTTGTTTGGTTGCATCCCCCTCTTTTGGTCTCTTCACTTACGATCATAGAAAATCAAGGTTGGAAAAAATCTAAGGAGGTCATCTAGTCCAACCCAGGCTCAAAGCAGAACCATCCCCAACTGGATCATCCCAGCCAAAGCTTTGTCTAGCCAGGTATTAAAAACCTCCAAGGATGGAGATTCTACCACCTCTCTGGGTAACTTGTTCCAGTGTTTTACTACCCTCCTAGTAAGAAAATTCGTCCTAATATTTAACCTAAACTTCCCTTGCTGCAACTTGAGACCATTGCTCTTTATGTCATCTGCCACCTCTGAGAACAGTCTAGCTCCATCCTCTTTGGAACTGCAGTTTGAGCCTGATGATCCAGCCAGCTTTCTTTCTACCTTTAAGTCCTTTATCCAACCTCTGCTTCCTTATCTTGCTTGTAGGAATGTTGTGAGAAATTGTATCAAAAGCCTTGGTAAAATCAAGGTATATCAAACCCATTGGTCTCCCTGCATCTGCATAGCCAGTCATCTTGTCATAGAAGGCAATCAGATTGGTCAGGCATGACTTGTCCTTGGTGAATCCAAGATGACTGTTCCTAATCACCTTCTTCTTCAAGTGCTTAGAAATAGATTGCTTTGAGGACTTGTTCCATGATTTTTCCAGGGACTGAGGTGAGGCTGACCGATCTGTAGTTCCCTCCTTCCCTTTCTTAAAGATGGGCAATATATTTGCCCTTTTCCTCAATATTACCTCTCAGTTACCTCTCCGACTGCCACATGTTTTCAACGATAATGACCAGTGGCTCTGCAATTGCATCATTCAACTACCTCAGCACCTTCAGGTGCATTGTATCTGGCCCCATGGCCTTGTACATGTCTAGCATTTCTAAATAGTCCCTACCTTTTTTTTTCACCACTGTTGGCTGCTCACTTCTCCTTCCCCTTCCCACCTTTCTCCCAAAAAACCTCTGCTTCCAGGTGAAATAGTCTGGGAGATGACCTTGCTGTTGAAGATAGAGGTAAAAAAAGACATTGAGTACTACAGCCTTTTCAGCATCATCTATCACTAGATTGCTTGCACCATTCAGTAACTTCTTCAGTCTTACCTATGCTTCTCTGCATTTTCCCTTCCTCTTCTCCCTGTTCCCTTTTTCCCATTTCCCATCAGATCCATTTTAAGTGGACTAATTTTTAAAGTATGTTGATATTTTTGTTGTACCTACTATATTACCTGTTACCTAAAAATATTACTATCAGGCAGACTGCTAGGAGTTTCAGTGGGCAAGGAAAGAGTAACCTAGTAGGTTAGGTTATCAAGCTTTCTGTTGAAAATAGTCATTGGTGATAAACTGACACCCAGATATCCTTTTCTAGAGTTTATTATTTGAGGCTTCAGCCTACCTCAAGAGCCATAAAAATGTGGCAAATACGCGTTTTTCTCCATTTAATCATCCACAGAAAGAAACTGGCATACCTCCTCCTCATGTTCAGGATTTTGTTTTTAGGGGTCCTTCATAGTTTTCATGGTCCGAAAGAAATTGGGTAATCCGACAAAAGTAATTGATTTCCTAGTTTACAGAAGATCTTGTGGCCTTTCAATGATTTCCCAGCCATCAGTATTTATGACTTATTGTTTTCCTTGTCTTATTCATTTCTCATTCTTCACCTTTAACAGCTTTGCTCTCACAGTATTTGCTGCTTCTATTCATGCTCTTGCTCTGTGGAAGGTATGTGGCAGCAGTATCTGTGACTAGATTGACTTACTCTGCTATTCCTTTAATTGTTCTTTTGAATATATTCTTTGAAGTATTCTCCAGTTTGCTGGGTGGTGGGGGGATTCATGGAGCTAACTCGTTTATCTCTTTCTCTCTTTATCTGCACTGTGTTTTTTTTCGGTCTCATCTGCAAATACTAGTTCCACTATTGTCTCTGTGCTGAGGGCTGACATCCATCTCCAGAACTATCTCTTGTCCTTACTAAAGTATAGATCTCTCTCCAACATCTCATTGATTCTTCATTGCCTGGAATTCAGCATGGCCAAACCTCCAGCTGCTCCCCACAGGCATTCCTTATGATTTCCTTTCTCAGTCACTTGGAACAAGATGACCATTCTGCCTTTCACTCCAGCCTGTAACCTGGGAATGGCTTTTTAATTCGTCTTCATGCCCAGTTTATTTTTTAAATTGTGCAGATTCCTTTTATATAGCATCTAAAATGCAGTGTTCCCTAACCATCACACAGCAAAAACTCTCACCCTGCCTCATGAATTCATGCCTTCTTTTTTTGCTTGCCTTGGCAAATGGATCCTTGTACTACTGATAACCATTCAGAATGCTGCGGCAAAGATCATTTATATTGTGCATGTCCCTCCTCACTCATTCTCTTTTCCATATCACATCAAACATAAGTACTTTAATTTTCAAAACCCTTCATAATCTCTTTCCACCATATCCTTTTGTTTTTGTTCAGAAACAAGAGGTAGACTTAACTTCCTTGTTTGGACTCTGGGATCAACTCTTTCATTCACCTGCTAAATCTTTAAAAATTAAAAATGTCTGTGCTCCCTGAAGTGCTCCCTATAAACCTCTACAAAGCTAATTTCCTTAAGTCTTCTTTGCTAGGTTGCCTGCAAAAAATGTGATGACTAGCCTTTCACCAAGAGTACAACTTTATAATGCTGATCGATGTTGTCTCATTGTTTTCTTATACTCATCTGTCTCCACCTGGTTATCCTGCCTTAGACTGTTGGCTGTTTGGGGCAGGGGCCATCTTTTTGTTCTATGTTTAGAGCACTTAGCATAGTGGAATTCTGGTCTGACTGGAGCTTCTAGGTGTTGTAGCAATAATAAGTGCATTAAAGATTTTTTTTCTTAGGCATATAAAGAGTGACAAAATACTATCTCCTATGGGGATTTTGTTTGTTTGTTGTTTTTTTTTCAGTTGTAAAAATACATTTATTTGATTTGATCAATGTGAATCGAGGAATTATGCTGAAAAATGTGAAAATAATTAAATAATTGCAGGGCATTTTACTAAGAATTGATACTACAATAAAATGGGGATATTTGTGGATGCATTGATAAGGGCATTATAAATAAGACACAAGAACTGATTATTCCCCTCTACTTATTGCTGTTGAGGCCTCAATTACGATGTGTCCAGTTTTATGCACTTTCTCTGTATGTCTAAACAAAGTGATTCCAGAGGAGAGCAACAGGTATAATGTATAGAAAATATGACCTCTCCAAAAACCTTCCTTCATCCTTTTTTTTTAATTATTTGAATTAAACTATGGAACACAACTCAACTTAGCAGTGGAACTTACTCAACTTAACATTCTGCCAACCATACAAGGTAGTATGAATGGGTAGAATTAGGATTGCTCTTGGAAGTGCAGAGGAGGAAATAATTTGCATATTTTTGTAATGC
This sequence comes from Alligator mississippiensis, assembly GCF_030867095.1. Classification (NCBI taxonomy): domain Eukaryota; kingdom Metazoa; phylum Chordata; order Crocodylia; family Alligatoridae; genus Alligator; species Alligator mississippiensis. The sequence goes on from NC_081824.1 coordinate 386,989,501, forward strand.
AAAGTTGTTTTAATGTTTGTTAACTTTAGTGACTTCAGGGTTAATTTTTAATATTGGTTAGCATTGGTTCAACCATTAGATTATAATATTATGTATAAGGGTTACACTGTGAGAAAAGACACTAACAGAGCATCCAAGTTGTGTCTTGGGTAGAGAGGAGGGTGTAGAACTGTTATCTTCACTACACTAGTTTCTTCAGGATAATCTGTCAGGAGGCCTGAGTCTCATCTACTTAAAGCCATTACTAGAAGAGATCAGACCAGTAATTGTCTGATGGGGGATGTGGACTATCCATCCAGTCAGCTGTATATCTGTAAACCTGTCATAGATTACATGGTGTACTACTTTCCCTAACCTCCATTATTACTCATCCATTGTATGAATCACACAAATACTTCATGAATCAAGTTTTAATACGATTATCTTAGCATGTTAGTTTCCATAGATTTGGCAACAAGTGTGTCCAAACTGAAAATGCAGTCAGTTTTTAAGTAAATTAAACTTACAAAACAAATATATAAATAACATTTTAGCGTTACTTTTTCTGTAAAAACACTTTCTAGTGAAAACTGTAGTAAAAAACATGAATTATTTTAGGGAATGATTTTTTTCTTTAAAAAGAGTATGTCAAATGGCCTGAATATCTGTATTTATCTGATTTCTTTTCCCTTATGAATCTGTTCTTAAAGGTCAGTTGAAAAAAAAATTATATTAGTTTTCCTGTCAGTTTTTTGTGGAAGGTTTAGTAAAAAACTGTTAGCTTTGAAAGATGGGCTGCAAGAGTAAAAATTACACAACCTCCCTTGAGTTCCTGCATGTCTTGAACCAGTAGCCTTCAAGGTCTTTGTGTAGGAAAAGAATCTGGTAATTGGGTAGAATAGGAGAAGGGCAGTGAATAGTTGCATGCAAAGGAACAATTTTCAAATCAAAACAGCAGTAAGGAAGATCTAATGTAAACTTGAAGGGAGAAGTTGCTCAGTTAGTATGTTGCAGATAAATGAAGAACAATGTCACCTTCAGTTGTCTTCAAATGGGCATTTGAAACATTGTTTAGCTGAACATATTTCATGTATCTAATCAGGTATGTACCTAAACATATCTAATCTAATGTAGCTAATATCCCAGTCCTGTTCAAATAGCCAGCAAGAGAGAATGCTTTCAGTAGTGCTCTGCGGTGTTGCACCAAATGGGAACCAGTGATCTTAGGCTGTACAGTTATCGCAGTTCATTATCCTTAAAAACAGTAGACAACTTTGCCTGACATGCAACTTAAAGAAATCTGCCAATAACATTTAAAAGAAATCTTATGTTGCCATATTCATGTAAGAGAGTTGTTTTCAGATATTGAGTTGAACATAAGTTTTGCCATAGCATTTTTAAAACATTAATATTTTATAAACCAAAAGAAAATGTGATGCAGCAAACATGGGAAACTAGCAACAAACTGTAACTCTAAGACTGCCATCTTATCGCTGTAGCATCTCAGAATCTGTTAAATCTATTTCTTCATACTCTTGAGTACCCTGTTCCAATTTTTTTCTGCCTTACTGTCTTCCTTTGCTTCTCTTAGGTTCGCAAATTTGTGGCCAAGGACAGTGCAGGGCTTCGTATCCGTAGCCACCCTTCCCTTCAGAGTGAGCAAATAGGCATAGTGAAAGTCAATGGATCCATCACTTTTATTGACGAGGTAACACATAAGAAACTTATGTTGAAACAGGGATTAAGTTGTAAAATTAATCCATGTAAATGGTCAGTCTAATTTTCATGTTTAGATGTTGCCTTATTTATAATTTAAGCATCTGTGCCTTTAGATTTTTGCCAGTTTTTCTTGGTATTATTTTTCTATTTTTTTTCACTCACTTTGAAACTTGTGAAACAAATCTTAGGACTGTTGTATGAAGGGATAGTTGCATTAGAATTCATTTCATGAATCGTTTCCTATTTTATCTCGAGGGACTGGATGTTCTAACGTTTAATCGTTAAGCACTACTTTCAAAGTTGGAAATTGTAGATGGTAGTATCATGCACCTGTTATTTACATTTCTGAAAGACCATCATCATTTTAGAGTAAATGTGCATGTATCTTCTTTCTTATAACTCCATATATAGCAAATACTTTTACAAGTTATGAAGACGGTGGTGATAAAACAAAAATAATGAAAGGTAGGGAGGAGCAAGTGTTTTATGAGGAAAGATCTGGCTTTAATGATTACTACTTTTTTAAATCTAAAGGAAATTCTTTTTAACCATCTGATATAAATTTCCTTCAGACTTAGCTTCTTGAGATGTATCTTTCATACTGCTTTAGCATTCTTTTGTTGCTTTAAGTTTCTCCAGACTCTCTTCCCTACCTTTCCTTATCTCTCCTACCACAACAGTGCAGAGCTTAATTCTCATGCTACCATTGTCTTGCCTGGTCTGCAATCTGTTAGTCTTTGCTGGCCTTGTAGCAGTTACAGGAGGGCATGGCTCGTTTTTGTTGCTTGTTTCCCATAGATCCACAATGATGATGGTGTATGGCTGAGACTGAATGATGAGACAATAAAGAAGTATGTTCCTAACATGAATGGTTACACTGAAGCCTGGTGCCTCTCTTTTAACCAGCATCTTGGCAAGAGCCTTCTGGTCCCTGTTGACGTAAGTAAAAGGTGCCTTTGAAGAATATTACTAGTACACTCTGTCCTCATTACAAGGCTTTCTTTAATTAAGGCAGTAACTGTTTTAATCTCAAGATGAATCACTTTTTAATTAGGAAATAATTGCCTTCTATATGCTTGAATTCTTGAGGGCTACTCAGTAATGAGGGTGGAGTGTAAACAAATTAAGGCCCTTTATGCTGAACATTTTTTCCATTAAAACAAGAGAAATGGTGCAGGGACCATGAATACAATCATGCACTGGGAAAAAAGTAGTATTGGAGAGAATGTACTCGGTACAAATTATTTTTCATGTAAGGCTAAAATGTTATAGTCTATAAGACTATACTTTCAAAAACAGTTTGTCATCTTAAGCAAAATGTTGCAAGATGAGTTTCAGACTGGAAATAACCATAAGCTTCTTTAGTTTTTCCTAAGTAGATATATTCCTGGATTTCATATTTAAATCCTAACATTACTAAAAAAATTCTAGAAATCTGAAGGCTTTCTCAACACAAAATATGAGTTAAAAAATGCATCAAAATATCTGGCAGTCTAATTTCATAAAGGTCATTTCAAGCACTAGAACTTAAACCTGTCTTGTGTTGAACAAACATCTAAAACTTTCCATCAGTTATAACAAAGCCACGTTTTTTCTGTTTTGTCTTCCCGATAAAATGTGTTTACAAATGGATTTTTTATTTGGGGATCTCCCACTACAACTCATGTTATAGGATGTATCTTAGAAAACCTGTTGCATCTGGGAAGCAGAATGTTCCTGCCCTGCCCATCAACCACTTAGATGCTGTTGTGATGGGTGTGTTTAATTAGATAGATTTAGAATCTGTGAAATTTGGTCAAGATCTTTGCCTTACTTAAGCTAGTGCATTTTTAATTTTATAAAGCAATATTTCTACACACTAGTATTGTAGGTTCCTGATTGCCTATATTTTTCAGGTGGACACACACGACTTCATAATAGCAAAATAATTTTCTTTCTTGGATAGAATGTATGCACTCACATCTCAGAAAAAAAAAAAAAGAAAATTCACTTTCCAAAGAGATAATATCTTGTGATATGAAGACAAAATATTTGTAGTAGAATAAGCATGTCAGCAAATTAATGTGAACAACAAAGAATTATCTAATGGTATTTTATCAAGTGTTGTGATTTTTCTCTTTTTGTGCATCATATCTTGTTCAGACATTTCATCCAAAAGAGAAACATTTGTGCAATTGATACTAGAAAGAAAATATCGGAAACTTTCCTATGGGGGGAAAAAAGGACTTATAGCAGGGGTAGGCAACCCCCCGGCACAGGTTCCAGAATATGGCACGCAAAGGTACTTGCGTGACCTGCATGCCTCAGAGCGGACAATGGAAAAAGGGCTGGGGTTGTGCTGCCACAACAAGGATGGGCCTCTCGCAGCTCCCCCACTATCCGTCTCTGGCACACCAACATCTTACAAGTCAAGGTTGTAGATGTTTTTTGGCATTCTGCCCAAAAATGTTGCTGACCCCTGACTTGTAGCCTAGTTTTGGTTGCCATTTGAGCTGTTGTGAGGAGAAAAGAATTATTCTTTTGTTTTCCTTGGTAGCTGAAAATTAGTAGTTGCATTAGAATTTTGATGACAGAAAACAAAATGATATAATGTCTGCGCTAACGGTAATGGCTACATTAGTAACTAGTTCCACAGCTGAAGTCTTGTAGAATAAACTGTAGTTACAATGTGATGCTAGTTTTAAGGTGTCTGAAGTGTTGGTACTCTCATACATTTTCCTTTTACATTTTATCATTTTTTAAACAAACTGCTATAGAACTCAGGACACAGGTTGTAGACAGTACATTTATTTCAAGATGATTTGACTTTTTATTCTGGAGTGGAATGGACACAAGAAGGCTAGCTTTATACCAGTGTAAATCACTCCACACCAAAGTAAATTTGCCTTCAAAGTGAGCAGTGATGATATGCTGTTGTAAGTTAAACCAGTTTACTGGTTCTGTGTTAGCTTTCCTAGTTGTTTTTCATATTTAGCAGTTCAAAATGGTTCCCTTGCCAGTTAGTGGTCCACCCCTGTAACAGTGCCCATTCAGAGTAACTAACTTGGGAGGCGGGTTGTGTCCGGTCCTTGCTACAGGGTAAATTTACTAAGGAGTAAAAAAACAACGAAATTTACTTTGTTATGATTACACCACACAAAAAGGTCCTGTTAACCAGATAAAATATTATGTGTGTGGGTATGATGTCTGTGTATATCCATGCACACTTGTTCAAAAATTTGGTGTACAAGAATTCCTAGAGTCCAGAATGCTCTTGTGTTAGATCTTTAGCAGTTAAAAGGGGAGAAATTGATTAATAAAAAGCAGGAAGGGGGCTAGGTTAGTAGGTGGGATGAAATTATATACAGGCAGTTGAAGTGCAAGGTTAAAGGTCCCAATCTGATCTTTAGTTTGGAATTTGGGATGGTACTATTATGCATGAATATTATTCTGTAGTCCAAGGGTGACCAACTTGTAGCATGGACAACCTCTGTTTGTGACACATGGCAGATTAGGGAAGGGACAGACAGCACAAAAAGCAGAGCAGCAGGTTGAGCAGAAAGCAGAACACTAATTTACACCCAGTCATCCTTACTGTATTATTTAAATGTTAGGCTGGAAGAATTTTATCTCCTGAATGTTCTCTGAGTAGCGTTGCGTAAGAAGAAAGGAATTTAGCTTAATTTCCAGATCACAGGTCAAGTTGGCAGAGTTTTAGTAGGGAGGAAAAGTTTGCTTTGTATTATGAGGAAATTTGATATAGTCATTAAAGCACCAAAAGGTACCCCCCCCCCAACCACGTTATTTTAAGTTTACTTTAACTAGAAGCCCACTCTAAAACAGTTGAATGATAATTAAAGGGAAGATATACTGCTTCAGAAAATTCAAATGAATTAAGCTATTTAAAATCTGCAGATTTCTGCTAAGATCTGTTTTTCTTCAGATGAGAGGATTTGATGTTGTAATCCTTTCAACTCGTTAAAATAAAAACAAAAAACTTTGTATTTAAAATTTATGGCATTTTTTTCCAGTTTCTTCTGTAAAGAAAAAAAAGGTTAAATAAGTCTACAAGTGGCAGCATAAGGGTTTAAATGTTAACAAGCTTGCATGTTTGCAAATGTAGTTTTTAAACTGACAGAATTTTCTTTCTTGAAACTGTTTGAATCAATACATTTAAATTGGTATTCAGCATATTATAGGGAAAGGGAGGCACAATTTCAAAAATAAAACAAAAGAGAGATACTGGGGTTTTGTTGTGTTTTTTTTTTTTACATTCAGTGTTTCACAGCCACCACATTGCTTCTTTACTGCAGATAATTTCATCTTTGTTGCTTTTCACGTTTCCTAATAGCACAAAAGTAACAATGCAAAACTCCATAAGAGTTCCAGGAAAAAAAATTTTTTTTGATGTTGTTTTATGTACGGAAAGTCTGCATTTCACTATAATCAAATAAAAAAGCAAACTGAGATAAATAGCAAAGTTATTTACAATTCAGTATATTGAACTAAATTGAATTCTTGTGAAATAAATGGCAATCGCACAAATGTTGGTTTTATAGCCCTCTTAGATTTGTGCCAATTTGATGTGTTTGTTTCATCATCTTTCTGTTTTAACAAAAAAAAGGACATCAGCCACCTCATTCGTGTATTTTACCTGTTCCAATTATATATGGAAGTACAATATTCTAAATAAGTTGTCATATTGTTTTCTTTCTTTTTTTCAAATTGTTAGTAGAATTAGTAAATTTTTGTTTGTAAATTGTTAGTAAAACTTGATCAGAGCAGAACTTTGGCAAACATGCAGTATTTATCATAGATGATAGTAGATTGTGAGATGATACTTAATACAAATGTGAATAATAATGGCTGTATTGAGGGTAAAACTATAATGCAGAAAAATATATAAAGACTTCTGTCTCAATTTTGTTGCCTTGCAGTTTACTTTTCTTCTTACTAAACTATAATATAGCTGTCCAGGATTTTACTTCCTTCCCAAACTTGGGCTGGAAAAATGATTTTATCAATTAAAAGCATGGTAGAAGATCACTAATTCCCCCTGAATGGGACACTGATTTCAGCATACTAAAATTAATTTAATCTCTTTGACAACTTTGTTTGGTTTATTGTACTCCACAATCTTGTAGTAAATGTATTGTATATTTTGTAAAAATGATAACTTAGCAATCATTCTCTCTCTACAGCACTCTTACATTTTTGCTTCCAATATCATGAACTTAGTGCTGTTTTGGTGTGCAGGCTAATGAGGTTATACAATATGACAGTATATTGGTTTCCAACACTGTTAAGCTTATTTTATAAATCTTTCTAGGTATGAATTGGTGGCTGACGGTCCACATTTAGTCATGCTACATTAATTCAAATAATCTTTGAAAAACAGCAGACTGTCTTATCATAAAACAAATCTGGCTTGCACTGGAACAGATATTGTTTCATTGTAACAACTATGGGATTTGTCTTGTACAAAGTCTCAAGCTTTATAACAAATGTCTGGCTCTTAATTTCAGTAAATGGCATGACACACTACATCCATTTAGAGCTTTTGACATATGAAGCTGTTTTTGTTTATCAAATGATTTGTCATGGTGAACGATGAATTCAGGTGGCTCATTTTAAAAAAACACATCCCCCTTTGTAGAAAGGCAGTTGTTCATTTTGATACTGGTGCTAGAATGCAGAAAATTTTGCATTATACTATCTCTAGTATCTTCTTCCAACGTTATCTTACTCCGTTTTCCTTGTTGATATTTGTCTTTCTTAAACTTTGTTGCTCAGAATGTCTTTAATGCTAGCCAAGGAGTCAGGGATTTGGACTTTTTTTCATGGACTGCCAAAGCCTTTTCCCCCCAGGTGAGTTAATTCTTAGGAACTGTCACATTGTGTCCTGTTGTTCAGCATGTATGTCGACACAACTTTACATACTATAACCTTCCAATTCTGCTTTATTTTTACAAGAAATAATTAAAATTCAGATACTATGCTGTAGAATTCTTTATCTGTTCCTTTAAGTTCATCCACTTGTGATTGGAAAAAAATATAAGTTTAAAATGTTAATGGAAGGTTACTGAATTTCCAGCAGCTTAAAAAATTATGTATTTTAAATATTACAGACTAATTAAAAATGTAGACCTTGTTGCCTATTTAGAAGTAACAAGAGGATCTATCTCAGGATAGTCTGTTTATAGATGAGGTATGCTGCTAAATTTTGCTTTTCCTTTTTTCAGTGAGATGCTCCAGTCAGTTACAACATTTAATAAGATTAACAAAATGATATATTGTGAGCTTTTATAGCTCAAAATTAGTTAAGAAATGGACATTTGCATTAAGTAATTCCTGATGTTTTCCAAAAATGCTATAATTGCAAAAAGATACTTCATTGTATTATGTACATCTAAGTATTATAAATACTTAGATACTTGGATACGCGTGTAAATTTATTTGTGAAACTGTGGTCTCTTATCGGATAGGGTTATTTCCATAGGAACCTTGATGGTAACTATTCTCAAATAATTATCTGTATATTTGTTTAAAGGTTTAAAAATTATATTAATTTTCACTGATTAATTTCTGCAACAAGACAACATTACTATAATGCCATGTCAAGATTTAGAAACTTAAAAGTAGTTAACTAAGCAGAGCATTGTGATCTTTTTCTCTTTGAAATAGCTTACCTTCATGAATACCATAGTTTGTTTTAAAAATTCCCTTACTTTCAGATCAACTTCATACTGTGTAAGGGCTTGATTTCTAATAATAATCTAAACATGATATGCAAGATAAAGAGCAGTTAAGTCATCTTCCTGCAGATATAGAGGCAACAAAGGCCACCTGTTAAGCCAGGAGAAATAGGTATCTATTCATTTGGGTTAGGGAATCAACAGTGACTGGGCTTGTTACTGACCAAATATTTCCCTTGGCTGTAGAAACTGGCTTATCTCAACTACAATAGCCTAGATTCTAGCAAGTCTTCAACCTTATTTACATATATAGTAATCAACAACAAAAAACCCTGAAATTTTACATTGGGCCAGGGAAATAATTTTGTCATTAATAAAGGAATTAACTTCACTTGTACCTCTTCCTTTGCATGTACCTTATATTCTTTTGTTTTTAAAGCACATCAGCCCTTTCAATAGCTTCTTGTTTGTTTTACTGTGACACAAATGTGTGCTACAATTTTCCTACCCACTATATGCTGAAAATTTTACTATATTTCCAGTGATAAAGCCATGCCAGTGGTCCTCATTTAGCATCCCTCTAATTTTTTTTGTCAAGAATTTAAATCCAAGGAATAAACGTTCTTCAGAATTATAGCATCATTTCAGGGTTTGGTTTGTCTTTTATCTGAACGTGGTTCTATCCAAAATAAATCTCCCTAGTATTTTTATCATCAGCATGAAAAATAATAAATACAAACTAGTAAGTTATGTGCATGCAGGCATCCACAGTGCTGCAACTTCTTCATGTTTTAATTAGAATTATTTTACCATTATTCAGTATTTACAACATTTTCCTGAATTTGACTACACGGAGTACTACTGAATGATAAGCCTACTTTATACATGCCCAGAAGATTAGTCCAGGGTTAATTTGTTTTTTCTTTTTATGTTAAAAGATGATCAGGTGTGTTTTGGATTTTCTGTCTTGGTAGAGAGCAATACTTGACAGGAAGGGTGGCATTCTGTTTCCTTATGGAAGTCTAGTCAACTACATTTGGTCGTCTACATCATCGTTTCTGTAAGTCCCCAAAATGCCGCTTACATTCATGTTCACACACTTCCTGTGTATGCAGCCTTATGCATATACATGCCCAGAAGTAGAATGCTAACCTATTGGTAGTAGTTTGGGGACTTAGATGACCAAATCTGGTTATCTGGGTGTTCAGAAAAGAACAGAATGTCACTTGTAGGCTTTTATGGTTGTATGTATGAAAACTCACGTGGACTACTTTTAAAATACTTGTAGATCAAAAGAACTTCACAGAAATATCTGTTAATTTTATATAGCAATAATTCGATTGTTGTGTTTACCATTGAGAACTGAAACTGGCATTATGAACCATATACTTTCTAGATTAAGAATTTAGTTGTTGCTGAGTTGAAGGATATATTTCTTAGGTAAGTGTACAAAAAGAATTATTAACAACTTCTGTGTTTTGCTTTTATTTTTCTAAATTTTTCAGGAGTCTAGGTCTAATACTGATGACTTTTTCAAAGATTTAAATTCACACTGCCCACAGGAAGCAGTGATGCAAGAACAAGATATGCCACTACTTCGAGGTGGACCTGGAGTGTACAAGGTAGTGAAGACTGGCCCATCTGGTCACAACATCAGAAGCTGCCCTAACCTTAGAGGTATCCCAATTGGAATGTTAGTTCTGGGAAACAGAGTCAAGGCAGTGGGCGAGGTATGGATCCTTGTAGCTTCAGTTCATGTCTTCATAGATACCAGTTTATAACAGTAGTAAACACAACAAAAGAGTACAAGGTTTGCTTTTCCAACCCTGGTGGCAAATGTTCATTTTTGAACTATGTATATGTTATACTTACTAATGCAATTCTGTTTTTTGCTTTTTAGATAAGTATTCATTAATTGGGTTTATATTAAACTTGAATTTTCTGATCCTGCAATCACTTTCACTCATTTACATTCTGTTACAGTATGGTTTATTAATTACAAAATCTTATCTGTTCTGTTTATTGATTATATGGATCAAAGTGAATTTTACTTTACTGGAGGAATCCTTTCCAGGGCTGTACTCAGTTATAAAATGATCCTTTTCCTTTGTATTCAGTCATTGTTGCTATTTTCAGTCATCCTGCTTTGCTGTTTTATTGAGATGGGCTTGAGGATGTAGTGTGTCATGCTATTTCTTAAACAGTGTCAGGAGCACACTTGGCAAATTTACAAATATTCCATATAAAACTAGACAATATAATTACCTTACTATTTCAGGTACCAAAACCACGTTCACATTATTGGATGATACCTTATTTGGTCTGGTCTGAATGGTCAAAGATTGAGTTGTTGTTGGGTTTTTTTTCCTGAGAATAAGCTGGTGTAAAACTTTGAAAATACTTATAATTTTAAACCTCCCATTAAAGGAATTGGTCTTTATTCTACTCTAAGCTGTCGCCTTAATTTCAAAAACATGTATCTTTTAGTGTCAAGATGGAAATAAGCATATTGTTTCAAATACTGAAGCATGTTGCTGGATCTCAGTACTGGGTTATCTGAAAAGTCAATAAACTCTGCTTTTTGTGTGTGTATCAGGTGACTAATTCTGAAGGTACATGGGTACAAATGGATAAGAACAGCATGGTAGAGTTCTGTGAGAGTGATGAAGGAGAGGCATGGTCCTTAGCTAGAGACAGAGGTGGAAACCAGTACCTCCGACATGAAGATGGCAAGTTGTCTTCATTTTATATAAACTTTACTCTGTAAATGTGTTAATATAAGTCAAAGTATAAAGAACAAAAAGTTTGAAGAAAGTTTCAAGAGTTTGAAAAAGGCAACATATAAACTAATAAAATAATTCAATTGGAAAAAGATCAATTAAAATTTCTAGAAAAACTTCATCATCAAGCATGTTTAGATTATACAAAAATAACATTTAAGCATTTTCAGATTCATTCTTCTTGAACCAGTTGCAAACTGTAGGTATGATTATTTTGTCATCCTCTATTAGATGAAGTGTCAATTTTCTAAAAACTACTGGCATACTTCCCCAGGCAATTTTCTTCAGTCTGTGTTTCTCTCCACCTGAAAAATAGACATTGAATAAATGTGGCCAGCCCATGGTAGGACCAGCTTCTGTTTTTGGTGCACAGCAGATTGGGAAGGGGACAGGCAACACAGCAGCAGAAAGGGGAGGAGGAGGAAGAAAGCAAAACAGCAAATCAGGCAGGGAGCATGGGGAAAAAAGAAAGCAGAGCAATAGATCAATCAGGCTGGGAGTACAGAACTGGGAGTTGAAAGCAGAACAGCAGATCAGGCAGAGGAAGGGCAATGGAGTAGCACTTGAGGAAGAAGTGGGGCTAACTTGTGGCACAGTTGCTAAAAAGATTAGCCCTCACTCTTCTAGAATATCTAGAATTTTTATTTTGTGTTTAACATGTAATGCTCTGGGATTGGAACCAGTACAGTGCCCTGCCAAGAACCGAACAAATTTTCAACTCGGCTTTTAAAATGGAAAAAAAATCTTCAATAATGCTACTTCGTGGTCTTCTGCAAAATGTTCTGATATGACAAAGCAACCACAGAAGTTAATTTCAGACAGCAAGTAGGTTTCTGTAAAATGCAATAAATACACCACACTTTAGAGTATTATAGTCAAAATATTTTAAAACCTTGATGGATTTAGACAGAGGTCTCTGGCCATGTGTTGGCTATCTTACAAAAGTACTTTTCAATATCATTTTCAATTCCTGGGAAAGTTTTACTTGCCCCCTAACACTCGTGGTCAACAAAAGAAACTGTACCATTTATTTAACCTAAATTATCATTATGCATACTATTAATTTGCCTTTTTAATATCAATTTTTAGCAGGGCATAATTCTTAAAGTAGAAGTATTAGGGCTTTTTTTGGTTGTGAGGATTCTATTTAATTTCTCTTGGGAAAACTTTTATCTTTCACTTATCAAAAGAATTTATTCAGAAATCTAATAGGCATTTAAACTTCTTGTAACCCTTTTACCTTTTTATTTTGCTGATAGTTCAAGTTCCATTTATCTACCAATGTATTATGTTTATGGAATCTTAATTCCACGAAAGAAATGATGCATGTGCCAATTTTTGGTAGTCTTTGGTACTGTGAAACTGGTAGGAACTCTTTTAGCTCTTCAAGGCTTTTTGGCTCTTTAAAGGTAGAGGTATATAATCTTCCTCAATGATAGGAACATCTCACTATTCATAATTCAGATCCTTTCAGACTGGGTGGCTGCTTCAGGCAAGCTGTCCGCTTTATTCCCATTCACCTGAAGATCTCATATCTTTAGAATCATCAGCCTGTTATTCCTTATCATATCTTTGGTCTGTTTTCTCATTAAAACTGTCAATTGTGATTTTTCTCTTTATCTTCATGAGCTTTTTCACTGTATTTTAAGGAAGTATTCTATATTATCTACTAGATTTTCTAGTGGACTTCTGGCACTATCAGCAGGGGGGGGGGAAGTGCCTTGAACTTTGATTCCCATTTTTAAATGGCAATTTCAGGTAGTTAAACTATCATTCTTTCATCAAAATAAAACGTTAACCTTGCTTTGGCTTTAATGATATGTTTTGAAAATAGTTTTTAACGCTATGAAGTTTTTTCTACATGTCAGGACATTCAGGCAAAATGTGATATGTTGACCTTTCAGTGGCATTTCTTCAAGAGCTGAGGCTTTTATCTTGTTTCTTAACATGGACTGGTAATAGTTTAAGTATTTCTTGCTGATAAACCTATCTATAACAGTAAAACTGAAAAGTCAGATTGTAGTAATATAGGGCAGAAACCCAAGAATCTGCTAGGTCATGAAAAATCCTCAGAAAGGAAAAGGAAATGTCATGATAGTAAAATTAAAATAAAATACCGTATACTTTTATATCCTATTCTTGGTGCCTTTACCAATTATCTGGCCCTCTCAGGAAAAAACGGTATTACACATTTAAGGTTGAATTCAAGAGTTCCCAATAGAGAGCTTAAAGCAAAATTTAGTATTTGCACCATTAGAAGTGTTCTTAAATCCTTTGATCGCAAGTAGTGAAGAAGGTCCTGGAACAATTGGACAACTAGTACCAGTCTCCAAAGATTTCTGAGTTGGAGGAAGGTTCGTGGTCTCTTGACCAAGATTTAGCATATCAAAAATGTCTAAATTGCCACCCAGTATCCTCTATCAGTCCAGTACTTGCTGGCAAATAGTAGCATTAAGCTGGGTTTAGTCAATGGTACTCCCTAATAACCAAAAAGCAGGAGTGCTGTATCTGAAATAATTTCCTGTCAAAGAGTTTGGTTTGGTATGTCTGAAGAACAACTTCTTTCTACTGCAAACATACCTGATTGTGTGTTCTGCAACCAATTGGGGTATTTTAGAGCCCTGGCAGTTGTTACCTTTATTGCACAATTTGCATATTAATTATGCAGTAAGGAAGTGTAATATGCCACACATTCACCTGATGATTCATTGTGTCATAAAATGGCAAACAAGTTACAAAGATGTTCCACATTAGGTGTGGAACATTGATGGTTCATTTGAATGTGGCATGTTAAGTGGCTTACAGGCAGGCTGTATAGCAAGCCTTTTGAAATACTGGGCACAGAGCTTCCCTATCTTGAATCTCACTTGCCGTGGTGAAAGTCAGCTTTTGGGTCATGGCTTTTACAGAGTGATGGGAACCAGTTGACAGTGCCACCCAGCTGCAAACCTGCATGCCCAACAGCCTTGCATGCGGATATGCACATGTAGATTTTAAAGGTGTTGGTGTACCAGACCATTAAAAACCATGTGTGTAGCCCAAATGCATGTGCATTGTTTAAAAGTACCAGTATATTGGAACCCTAGTACTGGGGAGAGGCTTCCCAGTCCTGGGATTTTGATATGCTAAGTCCTTTAAAAATTGACTGTGAACCCCCCTGCACGTGTTTTTGCAGCTGCCAGGCAGGGGGAGTCAACTGATTTCCCCCTCCCACCCACCAGCACTTACAGATCCCATGCAGAGCTGCAATGCACACTTTTTAACTTTCTGATGTTCATGAAGTCCTGGAGTGCAATCCTAGACACTTCACACTCTCAAGGTGAGAGGGTACAGCAGAAGCATGGTATGGTGGGCTGCACTGGCAGTCGCATTTGGGATCAGGGAACAGATTCCATCACACCACTAAATAAATGTCTGCCAGTGCCCTCAATGATGTGATGCATGTCATGTATAATGAAGAGCAGCACTACTAATTTGATGTAGGTGTCAAATGTGTTTGCTAAGCTTTTGGTAACGCCCTACCTGCTTATGCCTCCCTATCTGGACAAACAGCTGATCAAGGTTACTCCACTGGTTAGGATCTAAGGATCCTTCTCTCAACTATGAGTGCCTGAGGCACTAAGGTTTATGGTAAGCTATCAAAAATGTCTTCATGCTCATAAAGCATGATGTATTACGACTTTGACAGCCATATGTCAGTTAAGACTTACTGACTTAGACAGGAATCTTGTAGCTACAAAAGCATTTGTAATATCAAGGATAAATTTCAACAACCGCAGCAGAGAGTAGAGGACAAAGGGATCTTAACATTGCATCCAGTTGACAAAGGGCTTAAAGCATCTTAAATTTAGTAGTAGTACATATATGTTACATGGCCCAGTACTTTTAATAACCTCAGGAATTGTCAAATGTTCATGGACTCTGAAAGCTCCATAGTTGTCCAGAACTTAAGTCATTTTGTAGAAGACCTAACCATAGTCTGAATCTGATTTCAGGTGATCACCCTGGACCAAATTACTGTGTTCTCTCCTTTACAGGTTTCTTGCTCCCTGCAAGCTTATTTAATCTTCTCAGTAATGTTCACAGGCATGGTATGCCTGAGTAGGCATCTCAAGTTGTCCTGAATTTGAGGGAGGAATATGTCAGTTGGATATAACTTTTAAGCAGAAATATTTGTAGTGTACTGTAAATGCTATGTCTGTAAATTTCTTTCTTCTGACAGTCATAGTGATTACTCAGAATAAGCCAAAATCTGTCCTTAGATTTAGGCTTACAGTACCTGGGGCAGACCTGCATAATTCAAGAGCTGGATCAATAGTGGTACAAATGTTTGGTGTCATAGCTATCTTCATACCCCTGAAATAATAGCTATGGGTAAAATAAAATTTTTTGCCACAACATCTGGGTAATCTGTCTCCATTTCAGTTGTTGCATGAGTTTAGCAGTTGCTGTTAGAAGTAGCAGAGCTAGAAATTAATTTAGATTAGTGGTATTAAGCAATAATCTTAATAGTACTCTCCAGTAGTTTATAAATTGGTGGCTGTTGAAGAACTTTAATTTCAGGGGGAGCAAATGAAGATAATCACAATTTTGCTAAAGCTCAGTGTTTTGTGTCCTGTCAGGGCTAGAAATATTTATGTAGACTAGTCATCTTCGTATTAGGTGTTCTATGCGAGTCAATCGGTGACAGAGAATTTCAGCTATTGCAGTTCAACTTAAAACTTGATTAATATTTGAAACACCGAGCACATTTATCTGTATATGAAAGACCAGTTAACAAGTAGACTCTTAGGTAGGATACTAAGGCCAGTTACAGACATTACACTTTTACCAGTATAAATGATCAAAACCCGGTCTATCCCTGTAACAGAACACAAGTTCAGTGCCCAGAACTGGTCTATACTCATAACAGAACAAAAGTTTGGTGCACATAAGCTGGTTTAAAAATGTAGGAACCTAGTCTGATTGCCCCACCACCAAAGGGTGAATGTATGTTCTGTTCAGTGCCAATCTAAAGTATACCATTCACAGAAAACCTTGTAATTCAGGTTGGTTCTGCCTCAGGCTTCTTGAATGTCTGTACCTAGCTTTAGTCTAACCAAAACTGTATTTTCCCTATTGCAATTGAAAAACACAAAATACATTTTTATTTTCCATTTCTAACATAAAATATTAAAACTAAACTTTTGGACTATTGGAGTTTGGACTATTACTAAATAAATAACCTACTACTTTTGTATTAGTTGTGAATTAAGTTATTAGGCAGACTTTATTCTCTTTGTTTTGGGGGTTTTTTGTTTGATTGACTACTGCAATACTCCAAAAACTGACTTGGGAGTCTGACACTTGGTCTAGAATATGTGAGCTGGGGGGTGGGAAGGTGATGCTTTGCTTCCTGTGTGGTGGGTTGTTTATGGGAGTTTTCCAGGCAAAAAAAGCATTCTGCTGCTATGGAATATTTCAGGCTGTGAAGAAAATTGCCTAAGGGAAGTGCTAGAATTTTTACGTTGAAAGGGGGAGCAGAGCCTACAAATGCTGGTAGAAAGGGTAAACATTAAACTGATTCAAAAGAATTCAAGGAAGGTCAATTGACAGGTAGGAAAAACTTTTTCCAAGTTTCTTTCCTTTATGAAAAGGATACTGACTTTTTAATGTTTGTGTTTTATTACAATTTATTTTTGAAATATTGAAAGATTTTACATTAACAGTTGTTTTTAGTGCTTTTCCTAATCTCTGGTTTCTAATTTAGCTAAATTTGTGTCTGATCTTCATTTCATTACTATTTAATCTTTATGTATTTGTTTATGACTTATGGTGATCCACATGGCTTTGCATATTTGTTATATTCTTTCTGCTCAGTATAATGCTTGGCAACTTGCATGATGAGAACTAATTCAAGTTAACATTTTGAGCCTATTGTTAATAAGTATTAGCCATCTTATTGAAACATAACAGATATGTTAGCAACCAGTAGATAGCAGTTAAAGCAGTTATAAACTGATTCCCCATACATTTTTTTTAAGTATCTGAATTTAAATATTTAAGGATTTAATGTTTTAAATTCTGGACACCTGCAACTTCACAGTGAATGGGATGCATTAAATTATGACAGGATATGCAAATTAATGAGAATTTTTTGTCCAGTTGTGGTGACAGAGGGGGATGGGTGTTTCCTTAGGGGGGGGTTTCCCTCCCAAAATGCATCCAAATGCATTGGCTGTAAACAGTTATTGTTTTTAAGATGCAATTATTTAATGACTGTTACTACAGAGTATACAGATAGCTGTATCAATTCTATGCCTGCATACTCTCTGACAACTAGTCATGCTATTCATTTGTGATTCCTTCTTCAACAGCAGCTAAGTTCAAGTGCTTAAGTAGGGATGGGTGTCTGCCCCCCAGAAAGTCTAAATGTTTAAACAAAATGTAATTAAAATAATAATCTTTGTCATTATTAAGCTTCTCAAGTGGGAGTGAGAGAACTGGTTGCTTAAAAAAGGGAGTCAGAGTATTTTTTTTTTCCTTGGATGTCCAAAAGCTTTATCAGTCTATTTAGACTGTTGTGAGAAGTATAATAAATGATCTGTTGTCCAAGCATTGTAGTGAAATCCGAAGTTTAATCTAGTTCCTGTTTTAGTAATGTGAATTGGCACAGCTTGTTACAAGAGTTTAAAATCAATCTGTGAGACTACTGTACACAGTACTAAGTGTTTTAGAAGGAAGCTCTTCAGGACAAGACTAATACTTTCCTTTTGTACCAAACTTGGCAAGCCTGTCCCAGAAAAAAAGCCCTTTTCATTCTAAAATATTTTTGTCTTTTGACTCCACCTTCCAATAAAAGTAAATGATAAAAAGTTCTAACTCTGAACTGATGGTTTGTTTTACAGAGCAAGGTCTTCTAGAACAAAATGTTCAGACTCCTCCTCCAAGTCCTTTTTCAATACAAGCTTTCAATAAAGGGACAAGCTGTAGTAACGGGCAAGGATTTGATTATGGCCTGGGAAATAACAAAGGTAAGTTTGTACCCTCAGTGTTTCAAAACATATTCTTGTGCATCGAACTTCTGCATATATGTTTTTGCTATTTATTTTCTATTATCTTCTTGCAGTACATCAAAGCCATTTGAGGCACCAGCCAGTGCACCCCAAATGAGCCAACTCCCTAATTTTTATTGAAACGAGTTACCTCGAAAGTGTATTTTATGTAATTACTAGTATAGTAAATTATGTTCAAATTTCTGCATTATAAAAATTCTTAAGTTACTGAAGTTATATTAAAGGTTCATTACACTGAGGTTCTGTGTGTAGCACTAGGGTATATATTTACTCAATTCCAAGGCAGGTCCCCCACCCCCTACTTAATATGGCTCTGGCTCCAACCCAGGCTTAGGACCAAAGCCCCAACTGCTGCCTGCCCCACTACCTCGTCTCCCCCTCTCTCTGTCTCTCTCCCTCTCTCTCTCAAATAGCAAATTTATACATTTTCCTGTACATAATCTAGTTATTGGCAGGTTGCCTTTAGCTCAAGTAAATATTTTAATTATAATACAAAATGCTAATTGCATATTAATTGCATGGAAAAGAATAATAACTCCAAAGTCCAAATTTGGAGTTCAGGATCTATTTGAAAAGGGTTTTCAAGGGAAAGCTATGAGGATTTCACTGTCAGCCTCTAAGTAAGTTTATTTTTACACGCACACACATACACTTTTGCATTTGATGACCTGATAGAAGGTATAAGAGTCAGTATTTTGATTATAGACAGTAGTTAGTGGCAAGCATTTTTGAAAATATTGACTCCTGCTCAGCTTTTGTATTAAGGTAGGTTATTAATATAAAATATAATACAGTGATATAAGCCTTCTACCTATAACAAAGATGTTAAAATAGGCATACCTGATAACCATCTAACCTTCAAATATAAAAATGTCCACTGGACACTTGAAAAATAAGCACCTAATTAATGTTGTGGGGAAGAGGGAACCCAGATATTCTCTCTGTGAAGCATGCCTCATTTCTCCACTAAGAAATAAAGACGTACAGGCTATCTGCAGCGAACACAAATTGTACCTATTATTCACTCATTATTTATATGAAAAAGGTTATCTGAACCAGAAGATTTTATGGCAAGTTATGTGCTCTTAGTGGGGAGTATTGCTGAAATATGGATCTTTACCATGCTAGTATTATGTGAAGTCTAGGCAACACATATTTTAGGAGTATTGTTTGCATAATTTTTATTTAACACTAGTTCAGATTGCATATCCACTTTTAAAGAAAGGCTGTGGACAGATGTAACTATTCTTTTTAAAGGGAGAAGAGGACTTCCTGCTTGGAAAAGCACTCCAGCTGTTCTGATGCAACTATTACATCTGTCTGTTCCCTGACTAGTATAAGAAAACTAAATTGTTGTAACTATAACCCATTATTAAACCAGGTTCAAGATACAATGTGGTTTCATTTTACTTACACTGCCACATAAGCAAACAGACATAACAGTTATACTGGAACATCCTATGCCTGTATAATTTGGTATCAGTATATCTGTTACATCTATCCACACCCTAAAATAATTTAGCTCTGGCCTTTACAAAGTTTTTAGTAATTATAACTTCGCTTTAAAAAAGGAGGGGAAGAGAATGGGGAGGGCTTTATCTAAGCATTATGCATTTCTTCTATTGTTTTTAATGTTCTAATGAAGACTGTTTACATCAGTGTACATTATTTACATATGTTTAACATATGAACAAATACATCTGTCTGTTGTCATAATTTAGTCTGTCACTCCTCCAGTCCCTATTTTCTTTTCAGATGAGGACTAAGGGAAAAAAAGCATTTTTGACAACACAGTCAAAAAATTAAGCTTTGTTCACTGTATTTCCTAGTTCTGTATTGGAAGCAGAAGTCTCTCTGTCTTGTTTTGTGTGTTTGTAGCTGTTTTGATGGCATATGTTGTAAGAAATCATTACTTCTTCTTAGCATTTTCTGAAGCTTTCTATATTTATTTTTTTCCCTAGAAGACAATTTTTTTTTCCTGTTTAAAATACATTTTCCCTAGCTCAGTCAGCCACATTTCAAGAATGCTGATTGAATCCTGAAAAAAATGTACAAGGTAGTCAACTTTTGAGTCAGTCTTGGGCAGAAGGTGCTGGAAGAATGAATCCGCATGCTGCTGCTACTCTTCCTGAGCCTGGCACCCTGTGCAGCTACTTCCTGCAGCTGAGCAGGGAAGGGGCATCTCCTGTGCCTGCATCAGGAGAGGACAGTGGTGGCGTGGGGTGGGTTCCTTCTTACAGATCCTGCTCCCCAGCTAGTCGGGGGCACGAGGCGGGGAAAGAACAGGTACAGGGAAAAGGAACACACCCACTACCTTCCCTGTCCCCAGCCAAGCACAGCATTGCTCACAGAGGCTCCCTGCAGCAGGAGCAGGTCAGGATCAGCTTTGGGGCTTCCCCATGCCCTAGTCAAGTAAGGGCATCAGTGGAGGCAGGTGGGTCCCCCTCCTTTCTGTGTCCCCTGCTAGCCTAGAGGGCTCCAGCTACAGGGAGCAGTTATGCAGGTTTTCAGGCACGGCTGGGAACAGTGGCAGCAAAAGGGGGATGTGACCATTTCTCCCCCCTCAGTCTGCCCCGTTTTCATATAAATAGATTGCACATAAGTTGATAGCGACTAAACTTCCATTCCTGTCCTCATTTTTTTGGAGTCTGTTTGGATCCTGAGACAGGAATAGAACTGAAGGTGTACAGGGATGCAGTGTCTGCTTATTAGGAGAAATGGGGTTTTTGCTAGAAAAATGCTGAATCATCAACAGGGATCCTGGCTTTCTCTGATTTAAAAAAAAAAAATCCCAAATTTTCAGATATTAAAAAAAAAAAAAAAAATCCCAAATCCACATTCTTCCATGATTAAAATGAGCACCATAGATAACTAGATAGATAGCTAGATATTAGGCATGTGTGAATATAGAAGTATTATATTTGGATTTGGCTGATTTGGAGGACAGTGATTCGATTCAGATCACTGTCCTGAATTGATTCGGCCAAATTGGCATCAGAAGATTTGTTGTGATTCGGTGATTCAGATTGGCTGGGGAGAGGCATGCACAGCTGGGCTCTGGCTGATACGTGGAGCTGCCCTGCCTATGTCCTTAGACCAACACAGCTACAATCAACGCCCTTGTAATAATGATGGTGAGCGTCTTTAGAATAGTACAGCAGTCACAAGCACATCTATAGTCTTTGCAGTAGTATAGGGTAAGATTGTATGTGGCCAAAATACTTACTCTGACAATCCTTTAAGACTGCAGCACAGCTTTAACGTTGGAATAAAGCCAGTCTTTAACACCCAAAGGTGCTTGGATATGGGATGCTTCAGTTACTGTTCTTTTGTAGTTATTTTGGTTTTGCATTTACAAAACAGAGAGAGGAGAGAGAGAAAAGGGATAAGGGAAATACTAGATGTTGGCATTCCTTGATATTTTGGGAAACATGGGACCCTCTAGTATTTTTTTATAGAGTTAGAAAAGTGTTGTTAAATAATTTTAAAAGTGTACAGCTTTGAAGTAACCTCTTTATCTGAAGTTTTAATCTTTTAACTTTTATTTTTCAACCTGTACATCTCTAATACTATAGAGTTATCAGATGTCAGAATCTGTATTTAAATAAAGGATCACTGTTAAAGTTAGGCCAAAACTTGAGATGATATAAGTATCTGTAACTCATAGTACTCAGCAAACCTTAAGGTAAATCATCTAGGAATAAAACCTGCCTTTTCTCTGTTTTATCTGCTTGTAATATCCAGATAATTCTTTTATTTTACTTTTGAAAATGTGTAATACATTCAAAAATATCAACTCTGAGGGTCCTCCAACAATAAAGCAAGTGCATACACAGTTCTGTTCAGGAAACAAATGCAGTTTCAGGTTTGCAAAGGATAACTGTAAACAGTGAGAGACTTTTAACTGTGAAAGCAAGCAAATACTGTCATATGCATATGTAAGTATGCTTGCCAAAAAACTAATTGCATTTATTATCTTCATACTCATCTGATTTTACTCATTGCTACTCTGCATGTTCTGTTGCATGTATGTGCTACTGTAAACGCTAGGAATATTTTTGCTTTGGCCCCTTCTTTAGCAAGACAGGTCACTCAAATAGCACTTCTGAAATGTTTTAAACTGTGTGAGAAATATCCATGATTCTCAGAAACTCTAGTCTTTAGCAATTGTGTCATGATTCATGGGATGAAGATATAGCTACACACCAAATTATACGCGGCTAAATGATTTTTATAATTGTAAGGACTCTTTTTTTTTTTCTATTTTTATAAAAATTGTGGTGTACCTTGAATTTTGGAGTGAAAGCTTACTACAGTATCAGAGATTAGTTGAGTCTGTCAGTTGTGTCTTTGTTCAATCTTCACTCAGCACAGTTTTTACTCTGCCTTTTTGGAGGATGTTGAATAACAGGTTGTAGTTTTGACTGTTTTGCCCACTGCAGGTGACCAACTGAGTGCCATACTGAATTCCATTCAGTCACGGCCTAATCTCCCAGCTCCTTCCATCTTTGATCAAGCTGCAAAACCTCCCTCTTCCCTAGTCCACAGTCCATTTGTGTTCGGACAGCCCCTTTCCTTCCAGCAGCCTCAGCCACAGCTTCAGAGTAAGTCTGTCAGCCTTACCTGCATCATCAGTCCATTTCTGAAGCTTTGCCATTGCTGTAACAGTCTTAGTTGCTTGCCAGCTACTAATCATCCATCAATGCACCTTTTTGGTTCTGTTCTCTTGAGTTACTTTTTCATGATTCAGCAGCAAATGAGGTAATGCACCCAAAGTGTAGTACTTGTTCTCTTTTTATTTAAATATGTAATTAGTATATTGATTTTTTTGTATGTACTTTACAGTGTAGACAGCATATTAATTCATGAAAGTGCATTTCTAATATAGTATATAACCTTGAGATTAAGGTAAATGTTGCATTTAGTTCAAAATGTTGTTATTTTGTAACATCAGAAGAACTTATGAATATATTAGATGAACATTTCAGTTTCCTATCTTTAAATGTTTCTTACCTCCTAAATTCTCTTGTCATGGTTTCTCACTTGCACTTTTAAAACTTTGAATTGGGTTAACTTAATGCATGATATAGAACCACTAATAAGAAAAACATTCATTTAGTGTTGGGTGACCATTGGCATGTTCATGACAATTGGCACTAAAAAGTTAATAGCAATTAACCTAATTGCTGATGGGCTGGAGAAGAAACTGTTTAGTTTTTGTTTTTATTTTTTTTTTTTTTGCTAAACTTAGTGCTCATGATGGATGGCAGATTTGACAGCCCTGGAGAATGAATTCCTCTTTATCCACAGAACAGGTATAGCATGGGTAGCAGTAGTATAAACCTCCTCCTACCTTCCCCCCCAAAAAACTGTCCTTCACAGTTACCTCAGATTTTTCAGACCACCTCAGTTAGTTCAGTCTCTTTATGCCTGGTCATCCCTTGGTCTTTTCCACTTGAATACCATCAAGGCTTCAAATTGTGGAAGTGGTCTTTGATGTATGCACCCCACTTAGAGAACTAGACTGAAATCTGCTGTTTGTTTCATAAAAGCCTTCAAATATATTCAGAGAGGATTGACTTTTCATTGACTGTGCTAGAATCAAATTGGGAGGTGTACTATCCACTAGACTAGAAACTCTCAACCATTCAATACCAAGGAAAAATTTAACTTTAAAATTGATGGCTTTAGTGCAAAAAACAAATTTTACATTTTTTAAATATTTTCCTTTACTAGACATAAACATCTTTTTCTGTATCTCATTGAAACATACTCTCCTTTAATCTATTTGGTAAACTAATTGATATTTTTCTAAAACGCCATCGTTTTTCTAAAAGTCCATCCATAACCTTGTTCCTGCAGTTAGTTCACTGTGTGCAGGTGAACCACTACCTCTGCACAGAACCTTATTAAAGTTACACAAGCTACACACTGGTCTAGGGAACTGCAAAATTAGGGTCTAACTTAAACTATTTGTTTATACATTTTGCATTAGCTAAAAACACATCTAAAAAGAGAGGTTAATTTCTCTGAAGTTTATTTTCCTGAAGAAATAGGTTCTTTATATGCTAGTTTGACTATGTAGAGCCAGACCAAAATCAACTCTTTTCCCTTCTTTTTCCATTTATCCTTTCTGTTGGGTGTCAACTCCCCTCCTGAATGAAAAAAATCCTGTTAGACTGTATCTTTATATGCACCTGATGCCATTTATCAGCTTCCTGCCAGAGGTACTGGCCACCATGTGGTGCACAGACAGTCCTTTTCATTGTCGTGCAAATCATGTAATACGGGACAAGGGGATTCCCTTTTCACTCTAGATTTCCTTCTCTGGTTTTGCTTGCCTGTTTTATTAAAAATATAATCTTCCTCTTTCCCCACAAACTCCGTCCTCTTTCCCAAACATCATTCAACCTACTGAAGTTATTCTAAAGGTTTCCTTGACATATTAAAAAACCCCAATGAATTAAAAAGATTGCTTAAAATATGCTTCCATTAACAGTGTTCCAAACATAACCCATACATGTATAAGAAGCAGAAAAGGAAAAAAAAAACCCATAGACGATAGTTGCCATTCTATTCTAGTAAGTTGTCACTAGAAAAGCAAAGTTGTTAGGATCTGGAAAAAACAGAGATACCCACACAGGGTAGGCATGTATCTTCTGTCAGTGTTTTAAAAACATGGGGAAATTTTGTGAACTACATTATGCAGAAAAATGAAATGCTGCCCTCATCCAAGGATAACCTTTCCAAAGGACTGTAAAGACTGTTACAGTTAGAGTAATTTTAAACACAGGTGCTACCTTTGAAAGATTACATCTAATGTATTTGCAAGGGAAACAAGTCTCTAGCTTTCTATCTGTAAAGCACACCATTAAAAAGAGCGCTATAATATAGACCTGAACAGAGTGACATAATGCAAAATTCTTAAAAGCAGAAGAAATCTCTCCCTTTCCCATCATCAACAGAATGGAATTCAAATGATTCAATTTGTATCAAAATTCTTCTCCTGTCTACAGATATTTCAAAACTAGTAGAGAATACCTAGTTACCCAACCAGAGGAGGAAGGTCGCAGGAGAATCTTGCTTATACTTTTGGCAGCCCTCGCCCATCACTTACTACTCAGGAAAGAATTACTCTTTCTGTCTCCTTGGAGGCATTAAATTTTAAGCACAGTTTAACAGGCAAAGAGTCTTTGAGATCATGGAGATGTTCATTTGAACAGGATAAGTTTTTGCAGGCATTCACATTATTCAGTAATAAATATAAAACACCTGTACAACAATAAACTATTCCCTATCTGTTTGAAATATAGCCAATTCTGGCTTCTTTGCATTTCATTCAATGTCTTTTATGCTGTTGAATAAAATTAAATCAACAAGGAGATTACTCGAGTACTTCATAACATGCCCAAAAATATACATCATTTAAAGTAAAGTTGCTCTTAACCCTAACGACCATATACTTTGATTGTATCCTTTCCACACAAACCCAGAGCACTATGGTTACTTAACTGTGAGAGAAGTTGGTTATTCTGAAAAAGTTGCAGTCTTATTTGTTGACTAAATCCTCCTTAAAGGGTCTACTTGGCAACGGATACAGATAAGTGGTAGTGGCTAAATAGTAGTTCACATATAGTTAACCTTTGTTTCTTTAGCCTCTTAAGGATTTACTGTCAGTTGTAAAATAAATGTTTCTTCCAGACTCAGTCACTGCCTAGATGTATCATAACTCCTTAAAAGGAATAAGGAAGCTGAGTTTCCCTACCAAGTACTCATCGTCGCATCTGTTCAAAACACCGCTTCAGACCATTTTGCTAAATTGCATATTATATTTATTCAGATGGAGCCCAGAATCCTTGATCAGATTTGGATCCCCTTGTGATAGGAGCTGTGTTGACACTTAGGAACACAAAGCTCCTTCCCTAAACAGTCTAATTTAAGATAAGAAGCGATATTTGTGAATGAAAGGTAGAGAGGATATCCAGTTAGATTTATAATGGCTGTCATAAAAAATAGAGCTATTGGAAGGTATCAAAGGAATGTAGTGATTAATGATAACTGACGGTTGCTTCCACAGATATTAGATTTTCTGGACACTAAACATTAAAATAATCCTAGTTTTTAGATTTAATATTATGCATATGTATTTGTGGACACCCTCATAATTCTGCCACACAAAGCTGCTCTTCCTCAATTATCCTGTGAAACAACCTTCTTTCACTATATGCTTCAGTGTAATGTATTATTATTACTTTAGGATGTTTTTTAATGTTTTCTGCAAAAGTTGCCTGTAGTAGAGCAGAAAATATTCAGCATATCTCAGTGACGGACTCTAGGCCAATACAACTTTTTCCTGTCATTTTTCCTTAATAATCTTTTCATTTTTAATTCTGAGATGTTATGCTCTTTTTGCCCATCTAAATCCATTTAAAAGAAATATTCTTTTTAGCAGTGTCTTAACTTTTGCCACAGAGTTTTGGGAGAGGAATGAGGAGGGTTTGGGGCTATGTGTAAATGTTTAGGTAATTTGATCAAGTGGAGTCTAAGATATATAAGCAGTGTTTTGGATTTAAAAAATTCTGCTAACTCTCTCATCACAGCTTACCTGACATAGTGGGTGCATCTACATGTGCGCGTGACTGCTCAGTAACCACTGTTACTGCACAGTCCCAGTGGCACACGGGTCATTTCTGACCCTACTGCACAGTAGCATCAGCATCACGATTTGTGCCTACCAACACTGTCTCCATAGCAACAAGCTACGTCGCCATAGCTTGCAGCTGTAGCAATATAGCATCTTGTGTAGATGTGCCCAGTATGGCTAAAAGGCAGTCTGTTCATTTTATTTAAGACTCCTTTAGATAAGTTCTGTCAGAGCTATGTAAAAAGGGGACTGTATATTCTTATTTTAAGATGACCTTGCATGTT
This sequence comes from Alligator mississippiensis, assembly GCF_030867095.1. Classification (NCBI taxonomy): domain Eukaryota; kingdom Metazoa; phylum Chordata; order Crocodylia; family Alligatoridae; genus Alligator; species Alligator mississippiensis. The sequence continues at coordinate 387,016,636 of NC_081824.1, forward strand.
GAGGTTAATTTTTTTTTTAGGAAAAGTGGTTTTTTTCCTAATAGATCAGCTAATGACTGAGGAAATCCTTGAACTGCTGTTGCCCTAACAAAATGACACAGGAGAATCAAATAACCAAGGAAAGGACCCAAAGGATTAAATGTACTAGCAATACTAAAAAAACTTTTTTCTATACCAAAGATAATTTTGCCCACCATATTGTCTAAAATGCCAAGACAGTACATTTTGAGGCAAACATTTTTAGTTAAAAGCAGTTTCCATTTAATAAAGAGGCCCTTATTAACAATTCATATTTCAAGTACAGTTTTTCAGATTTTGGATTCAAATTTTGTATGATGTGCAGAACTAAAATAATTATTCCAAATAGGCTTCAGAATCCAGTTTTCATGATTTTCGAGGAATGTTTGGAAAGAGGTAGTGGGGTGGCTCTACGGGGATTTTCTGATACGTGTTTATTGTGTTGTTGGACAATACTATTTTTTTAATGTTTTGGATTCCAATGAAAAATAGCCAGGGGTCCAATAGAACTCTGCATGGTTCCCTCCTTAGTCACCTTGTGGGCTGTTTCCCTGTCTATGTGGCTTCAGTAGTATGATGTGCCACCTGGGATGCCCCAAAGCTGGGGACCCCCAAGGTTTCCCAGCCATTTGCATCCTCCAGTGAAGCCAATGGTCTGGAAACCTCAACATGACCCCAGGCTTTGAGAGCTTTTGAGTTCCTTGCCTACCTGAGCAGGAATTTACTGTCTGCCACTTACTCCAGTGGAGCAAAGCAGGGAGATCCCTGGGTACTGTAATGTAGCAGCCATTTAAGTCAGTGCTGTACATCTAATAAACCAGGCACTGCATGCCCCATGGGCTGCACCAGCACAAGCTGCATCCTTTGCGCACAGGCTCCCCAGCCTTAACCTCAGCTTCCCAGCTGCAAACTTCCTGCTGAATTGCAGCATGGGCTTTTCTGGCACCACAGGCTGAGCTGCACTGCCCTACCTCCTGGAGTAGGGGCAAGAAATGGAAGCCAGGGGAAGGGCAGGGGTGAGCCTTGAACCCTGGCCACTGCTGCAGTGGGAGGAGCAGAGACAGGACAGAAGCCTGGGGCAGCAAATTAACTGTTCAAGGGCCATATATGTTACCCAGGCTGCCAGTTTGGACAGCCCTGATCTAGGTCATTGTGGGCCTTCCGTATGTGAGATGAGCCCATCACTATGATGGAGCGGGTGACCATATATGTTACTCTTTTGAACAGTAGCGAAGGTGACCCTGTGTGCCATCCTTAAGTGTCACCTAGTGCAGTTAAAGTTATATGTAGCCATTTCCTCTGTATAGTATTGATCCTAGTACAACAGTGGTTTTCAACCTGTGGTCTGTGGATCCACAAAAGACTGAAATCAATCAAAAATATGTGAATACCCACACTTACAATTCAAAAGGGTCTGCACCTCCATTCAAAATTTCCAAAGGGATCTGCACCTCCACTGAAAATTTTTAAGTGGTTCACAAATGAAAAAAGGTTGAAAACCACTGTAGTACAGTATTGATCCCATTATAGGTCAGTCCCTTTTTTCCAGTACATCTCAAGGTCTGATCATATTCATAGACTAATTCCCTCCTTTTCCTTCCACATATGCTGTCACTTTGAATTAAGACACACTCTCACCATATCTTTCGTTCCTGAAATGGTACAAAGCAGCTAGAGAGCAGTGGCTAGTGTAGTTGTTTTTTGTAGGTGCTTTTAGCACCCACCATTCCTGAACAGAGGAGCTAGTAAATTTTAAATATTTTCATGTGGGGAAGAAAAAACCTATGCTTTGGAATTACAAATCTGTTTGGCGATGTGAACTTTGTATTTCCTTTGTCCAATTGTGTATATCCCAAAGCATCTGGATGACTGGTAGTGCAGTATAAATTCCATTAAGTTCAGTTAGGTTTGAGCTGTAGTGTGCTCAGAAATTACAGATGGTAAAGAGACATTGGTGACTTTCTTTTTTTCTAACCTTCTGCCAGTGTTAGAATGTTTTCTGCAGTACATACATTCAAAAAATGTATATGGATTTAAGTAACTCAAGTGATTTATTTTCATCATTACTTTTACCCGAGTTGTTTCAGCATTGTTTTCCCATTGGTATTACACTTCAGTTTTTCCCTTTGCGCAAAACTCCTCTTCCCTTTTCCACCCCCTCCCAACATTTTTCAAGGTAGTTACAATAGTATGAATCGGAGCACATGCTCAATAGGGCATATCCTAATCACAGTTTAGTTTCCTCGCTGCCACAGGAAATGGTCTAATTGGGTGGCTGTGACTTCTTCCTCTATAATCTCCCTCCCAAACTTGTTGCTTACTATGGGTAAGATTGTGAACTGCCAATTTGATCTTTAAGGAAATGTTAAACTTCAAACCTGAATGATTGGATGTTGGGAAAGGTGCCTGTTCATATACAGAGATTTTTAGTAGAAACTCTTGCTTATAATATTGAAAGCTTTGTGCTTGCATAGGAAATTAGGGGTGCACTGATAAAGATTTTGGGGGCCAATACTGATAGCCGATATTTAAGGAGTCATATCAGCTGATACCGATTCGATACAGCTGCTTCCAGGTAAGTCTGTTGTGGTGAAAGGGGAGGAGGGAAGAAAGGGGCATGGGGGGGCAGATCATTGCCCCCTGCAGTGAGGGAGTGAGGGGGCAGGCATTGCCCAGAGAGGGCGGGGTGTGGGACAGAGAAGTGGCTCATGGGGGGCAGCAGCTCCCACCGCTGCTTGCACCCTGGGTGGGGGGTGCCCTCCAGATCTACGTAGGGCAGGCGGGCTGGAGTTGGCACTGCGTGGGGCTCCTCAGCGGGGGCTGGGCTTGGAGCGGGCACTGGCAGGGCTGGGAGGGGCTGCAGCCACCCCAGATGTTGCCAAAGCTCCGCTCTAAGCCCCGTACTGCCAGGCACAGCCTGGCTCCATGTCCCTCCTCCACCAGCACACTGGGAAGAGCCAAGACTGTGCTGTAGAGCTGTGGCGAAATTTGGGGTGACTGCAGCTCCCTCCCAGTGCTGCTGGTGTCTGCTCCAAGGCTCTTCCAGCACTGCGTGGGGCTCTTCTCAGCAGAGGTGAGTTTGGAGCGGACACTGGGAGGAGGCTGCAGCCACCCCAATTTCGCTGCAGCTCTGCTCCCAGCACAGGGTCTGCTCTTTCCAGCACATAGGTAGAGGTAGGATGTGGAGCTGGGCTGTGCCTGGTGGTGCGGGGCTGGGAGTGGAGTTGTGGCAAAATTTGGGGTGGCAGCAGCCCCTCCCAGCACCGCCAGCGCCAGCCCAGAAAAGCCTCGCTCAGTGTCGGCTCCAGCCCACCTGCCCTGAGCAGATCTGGGGGAGCTGCCCCCCTCCGTGAGCTGTGCATCTGTCCTGCACCCCTGCCCCCCTGGGCAGCACCTGCCCCTGCCCCCTCATGCCCCTTCCCTCCCCCCTCCCCTTCTGACTTACCAGCTGGAGGGAGCTCTCTATGTTGCTGGCTCTTCTCCCTGCTGTGCTGCAGCTGTGCACAGCACAGGCATTTATTGGCCAAATTATCAACCCCATCAGGCCAATATCCAATACAGCAAATTTTCTTTATATCAGTACCAGTCTGATATCAGACCAATGTATCGTTGCACCTCTATAGAAAATTGAAGTATTTTATTTCTCTAAATAAAATACTTGACCATAATGTCCTTAATGCATGCTTTCCTTCTGTAGCTTTATAAAATTGTTGTGTTTAAGCTGTGGCATCTTAGTTATATGCTGCAACATAGTTTTCAGATAAGGAATAAACTAGGATTAGACATGGTGTCTAACCCAGTGATTCTCAGCCAGTGTACTATGCAATATTAGTACTGTTAGATGTGTAAACATCTATGCCTAATTCACAAGATAAACCCAGATATTTCAAACAAATCCATAGTGCAGTGATTCTCAACCAGGGTGCCAGGGCAGCCTGGAAGCCTTGTGGTCCTTTCAAGAGTGCTATGGATTACCACGCAGTATTAGCACCGTTAGGTGTACAGACATGATTGACAAAATAAACCCAGATTTTTCAAATAGAAACCCATAGTGTTAAACCATTTAAACCTGTTGTGGTCTTTCTAAGTTCTTTGTAACAGAAGAATTGTTCTATTATTGTCCTTAGTCAAAAACAGAATGAAAACTAAGAGCTGGTATTTTCTAAGGGGAGTCTTGAATCTAAAAAAGTTAAAAACCACTGCCATCATTTCAAAAATGTTCTGAAATGGTATGATCTTTCTGAATTCTTTACAATAGAAAAATTGCTCTGTTGTTTTTTCTGTAGCCAAAATACAAGTGCAAACCTAAGACCTGGCATTTTATAAGGTGTGCTTTCAGTCTAACAAGGTTGAGAACCACTTATCTAGGCATACAGGCGTTACTTCTACCAGGAGAATCTCCTGATAGAAACCACAAATGTATAAATGCTGCTCCCACAGGAGGATCTCTTCTGCGGGAGTTTCTCCTAAAGGAAAGCACATCCATATGCTTTTCTATCCAGAGACCAGGAGTTGAGCAACAGGAAGATGCTTTCCACGACAAGGGTCTCCCCAGTGTGGAGTCGGTATGAAGAGCAGCTGCTGCTCACCTCGTCCCAGGAGGAGTCAAATGGTGGAGAAAGGCTCCCCTGACTAGGGTTACCCCAGCCTAGACAAAGCAGAGAGAAGTGACTTTGCCATGCTCCTCTTGCCCCTCCCATAGACCAGGAGGGGAGGAGCAGCTTCCTTCAGTCCCCTTTGGGAAAGGAACAGGGGGCTTTGCTTCACTGGTCCCCTCCCCTCCCAGACATGTCTGAGTGCAGAGGGCAAAGGAGGGGAGCAGTCACCACTGCTCCTTACCTCTTCCCCAGGTGATGTGGTCCCCACTAGGTGGCACATGCGGTGATTTCAAAGCCCTGGGGGAAGTTCTCCCCAGGGCAGAGAGGCAGTGATCCTTGTGCTTCCCCAGACCAGGATCATCCCAGTCTTGGGAAGGCAGAAGAAGCAGGAAAGGAGTGGGTGGCTGCAGGCTGAACACCTATACTGTTCCCTCTACCAGAAACATTTGTAGCAGTGGAAACTTCTCAGAAACTTCTGCTTCTAGAAATGAACATTTGTTTGTGGCCCTGATCACACAAGAGCAGTCTAAAGTAGTACAGAATATCCTGCAGGGGACATGCAGGCACAAAATTGGGTACTAATATTTATCTCAAGTACTTTTCATGCTTTGTTTCTGTCTGGAAGAATGGTATTACTGTTTCAGATGTCCAAAGTATATGTGCACTATGCACAAGACTTTTAAAATTTAGGCCTGGAAGTATTTGTACTTCACTTATTAAAGCATATAAACAAATTAAACACCGCACACAATTAAGTTCATGAAAGACACAGGTCTTCAAATGCTCTTACCTCTTGTGTTTGCACAAAAAAACCTTTCTAAAGTATGCTATTTTCTAATGAATATACAAATTAAATCTCTGGTCTGTGCTTTAATAGCAGTTTGATTTAACTTTAGTGATGGAAAGTGAAAAGTTAAGATATAAATTAAAATTAACCTAAAGGAATACAGTAAAGTTGAGGCTAAAAAAACTCCATGTTAACATTTCACTCTTAGTTAGCCCTTTGTGCCACTCTTACTGAAATTTAGACCTTTGCGATATTACATGTTCTATGGGTTGTAATGCTAAAGCTAGAGTAATAGTCCTGTAATTTGTAGATATTTCCAAGTTGCTTAACTTGATGGAGTAAATTCAGTCCTGTTATAACTCCATGCTTAATTTAATTGGAGTTTGACTTAATGGACCATATTCATTCTTGCTATAACTCCAATCAAGTCAAGTGCGGAGTTATACCAGGAATGAATTTAGTTTTTTGCTCTTAAAGATGTAATTTTGGTCTTTACAGTTCTAACAACATTGTGAATAAAGGGTCTTTCTCGTAAAGTGTGAGGGTTGATGTACCAAATGTTTGCTATCCTATTAAATAAAAGCCCTAGTGAATTGTTTGTTTTTTTTTTCTTTTTCAATCTGTATATTTAATTTTATTTGAATCTGTTTAGTTTTGGTTATGTCATTCTGTAGTATTGAGTAGTTAAAGTTCATATTATGCATACTGACATATACAAAAAGCACATTTTATAACTGAGTTATATTCTCTTATGTGGCATATAATCAAAAAAGTCAGTCAAAACAACCCGTTTTTAAAATGTAAACTTTTTCATCATTAATTGTAGTGATTTTGCAGTTTTCCAAAGACTTATCTATTTCTGTTCAAATATTGCTCTATAAAAAAGGCCATATTGTAATTCTAAATAATTTATTAGCATATATTTATAAATTATCCCAAATACAAACACGAGTGCAAAACTAGTCACTATCACTGTCCTTATTTTAGAATAGACCATAAACCCTGTTATTCCACAAATAAGATTTTTGTTCAGTTTTCACTGATATTTGGTTTTTTTGTTGCATGTAGTGAGGTCATAAAATTATTTTTTTTAGAATGTTAATGTAAATATCAGAGTTTTTTTTATTTTAAATTGTAAGTTTCTCATTTCAAACACCCTTAGGAGAAGGTATCAACAGTGAAATTCAGCATATTAATCAGCGTAGATTGCATATCATTCAAAATGCTTGTTTGCTTATTTTTATCTTTGCTATTTTTCCATTGAATCTGTGCTGCTTCTGTGCCACTGTTTTCCACTGTAGAAACTCCATCCTGCTGCCTTGCTTCTCGTGAGCGTATTTACAAAACTAGTGATGTAGCTGGGCCTGCCTCTGCTATTTCATCCCTCTCTCACAAACTAAAGGGTGGGTATGCATGCAAACACAGCTAGGTTATTCATATGTTAAATTGAAAATGGCTTTTCTCCTTCAGTACATTTTCATCCCATACACTTGGTGAAATCCTGTATCGGAATTTCTTTTAAGTTTGCTATTTCTTGGTGTACATTTGATATAACAATTTAGTGTTTGTTTATTGGTAAAAATTTCCTGGTATGTTTCAAAACAAAATGTTAAATTTTAAAGTATTTGTCATAAAAGCTAAGGAAATTAAGGTCTATATTTACAAAACTACTTGGGATAATAGTATCCCCTTACAGAGCTGGCCTTAGGCAAAATGGCGCCCTGGGTGAACTTATGTTTTGGTGCTCCCTGGCACCCGCCCCAAGTCAGTGACACTGTTTCAGACAAAGGCAGGTGGGCAGGAGCACAGGGCACAATCCAGGAGGGAGGTGGAGCAGCATAGTGCACCAGGCAGGTGGGTGGGCAGGCACCACTGCTGCTACCTGCACTGCCTGGCCCAGCTCCTCCTGAGCAGTGGCTGGGGGCAGGAGGCAGGCTGAGCTGCTTCTCCTGTGACCCTGAGGCACTGCTTTTCCTGCTTGGGGGGCATGGGGGAGAGCACTGATGTGAACACAGACTTGTCACGTGCATGTGTGTGGCACCCCCTTTACCACAGCACCCCTAAGGCCAGCTCTGTCCCCTTATATCTAATAGTCCAGTACTTAATGCCTTTGCCCAAGCTGTGATAGACCTGAGTTCAATTGCTGCCTAAAGATATACCAAAGTGAGTCTCCTTCAATCTGTCCTATTAGATCTGTTTTCTTTTGTTATGTCATACCCAATTTTTCAAAGAACAAAACAGCTGGTAGTTAGAACATTTACCTGGGAGATGAAATGTGGATTCCAGTCTCTGTATGCAAAGCAGAATTGCATCAGCAAAAAAGTGTCAGTGCCCTGTGCCAGAATATCCTTTAGTGTGATTGTGAGATAAGTGGGAGGTAAACAATATGGACTCAATCCCTCATAGAAGAAGAAGGAAGGAATACCAGGTCTCCCACATCCTAGGTAGTTGCTTCAGTCATTAGGTTGAATAAGAGGTAGACATCACCACCACTCTACTGAAAGAAAAATAATTCCAGCCCATAAAAGACAACAAATTCAACAAACTACCGTATTTTCAAAAACAATTTGACTATTTATGATCTCTTTATTTCACATAGGTCATTCAGGTCAGAAAAACTAATATTTTATTGGTAAGCAGCCTAATCTGCACACCGTACTGGAACACACACTTCACTTGAATTCATGAGAAATCATTGAAATCGGTTGAATTAATTGAGTGAAGATTTGTAGCATATAGCTACTAAGGGATAGGCTTGGTACATTTATTAATTTGTGATTACATGGTAGTTTGCCAGTACTATTTCACTATTTTTAAATTACATGCCTTTAATTTTATAAATACCAGGTAGTAGTGAAAACTTAGTTTATCCATTCATGGGATATAATATGGAGACCCATTGTTTTGTTTTTTTCTTGTGAGTTATACTGTTCAGCCATATATACTTTATACATTTTTTTTGCATAGTTCTAGTTGTTCTGCCAGCTATCTGATTGTCAATTAATGAGTTTATGCAGAACAAATTGTTCTGCATCAAAACAGAAGAGTTACTGTATTTCATGGTGTATAAGTCAAGTTCTGAAACCCAATTCTTAACTCTTAAAAGTTCAACCTTAACTTATACACCGTATCAATACTTTTGACCACCACCTCAGCCCTGGCCAAACCCTGGCCTGGTCCCAACCAGACCACCTTCATCTGCTGACAGCATCCCTGTCACTGGAGGCCATTGGGACTAGGCCCAGTCTTAGTGCGGCCTGTGGGCCTTGCTCACTGTGGGAACTCTGCTTGGCCAGGCGCAGAGCCTGTCCCCATCCCCTGTGAGCAGCGCTGCCTAGGCCCCATGCCAGCCAAGCAGTGAGCCTGAACCTATCTCCTGCAAGCAGTGCCCGGCTCGGCGCTTGGCTGGTGCAGCCCAGGCAGTGTCACTCGCAGGGGACGGGGACAGGCTTAGCACCTAGCTGAGCAGCATCTCCATAGTGCGCTTGCAGGAGATGGTGCCACGCCAGCTGAGTGCCAAGCCCGGCACTGCTCACAGGGGAGAGGGCCGGACTTGGCACTTGGCTAGTGCAGCCCAGGCAGCGCCGCTTGCAGGGGATGAGGCCAGGCTCGGCTGGCGCAGCCCCATTCCCTATGAGCAGCACTGCAGCATGTGTCCACCCCATGTTTCCGATCCAAAAAGATGAATTTCATAAATCCAGTGTATAAGTCAACCTAACTTTTTGGATCAGAAACATGGGGTTGACTCGTACATCACCTCAACCTGTACACCATGAAATATAGTAGGTAAAGTAGCATTGTTATTTAAGGGTCACAGTGATTGGAAACATTTAATTTTTAATATTCAAATTCTTGCATAGTATAAAATAATGACAGCTTTCTCTGAGTGTCTGAGACTGTGACCATTATCTTGGCATGTGTGCAAGCCTTTTATCCCAGTTTTACTTGTGTATTTTTAGTTATTTTTCTTTACATGGAGATGTTATTGTTTTCTGCTTAAAATCACAGGTATAAAGGTAATAGTAAATAAGAACACTCATACTGTTGTAATACATTTTATTCTAGCTTCCAAATAAGCAGGTGTTTGTTTTTTCCCCCCCTTGCTGGTGGCCAGTGAAAATAATGAACTCAAATTCACCAGATTTTTAATTTCTAGGTAACTTCACAAGTAGAGCACTTCCTATAAATATGTTCTGGTATGTGCTTTTAGATGTGCTTATTCATTTCTATATTTGTGGACCTATTGAAAAAATCCTCAAAAAAAGCCTCTCGAGCTCTGTTGCCACTTTAATATTCGCAGAAGCACCTGTTTGAGTTACATGTTTGTATTGAACACTGTGTATTTTTACATATATTTTAAGGATACTGTGGATGTAATGTAATAATTTAATTATAAAATGTGCCACACAGGTGACAGAACGAATTTCACAGCTGCTGCTAGACCAGTTTCTCCAGCAGGGAAAACGGATATCTCATCAAAACACAGGGCTGAGAGCAGGTCACCCAAGCCCGACATGCGTGTGAACAGAACTATTGCTGATCAGAAGAAACCAAGGAGTACAGAAGGTTTATCTGCCAGTGAGTCTCTTATGCTGAAATCAGATGCTGCAAAGTTGAGATCAGATTCTCACAGTAGATCGTTATCTCCAAACCATAACACTTTGCAAACATTAAAGTCTGATGGGAGGACAACTTCTGGTCTTAGAGCTGAATCACCAGGGCCAGGAACCCGGTCTTCATCTCCAAAGACAAAGACACTTACTGCAGGTAGGCCTGGTGCTAGTTCTCCCCGATCATCGTCTCCACAAGATAAGGCACTAGCTCAGAAAACTTCAGCTCCTGTTAAAACAAAGCTTGATCCTCCTCGGGAACGATCCAAATCAGACTCTTACACTCTGGATCCAGACACGCTTCGCAAGAAGAAAGTACCACTAACAGAGCCCTTGCGTGGAAGGTCCACTTCACCCAAACCAAAAATTATCTCAAAAGATGTAAAACCTGTGACTGAAACTGAAAATAGAGCTCCTTCCCCTCATGTTGTACAAGAAAATCTTCACAGTGAAGTTGTTGAAGTTTGTACTTCAAGCACTTTAAAGACTAATAGCATCACAGATAGCACATGTGAAGATAACTCTGAATTCAAAAGTTTAGATGATAGTTCTAATAAAGTTCATTTCAGCATAGGAAAAGCACCCCTAAAAGATGAACAGGATATGAGAGCTTCTCCAAAAGTAAGCCGTAAGTGTGCTGGTAGGCACACAAGACCAAAAAAGGAAAAATCTGGCTTTCTTTTCAAAGGAGATGCATCCAAACCTATAGAGCCAGCCAAGCAAGCTATGTCACCTTCTGTTGCTGAATGCGCTCGAGCTGTCTTTGCTGCCTTCCTGTGGCACGAAGGAATAGTCCATGATGCTATGGCTTGTTCATCTTTTTTGAAATTTAATCCAGATCTTTCTAAAGAGCATGCCCCTATCAGAAGCAGTCTGAATCAACAACCTACAGAGGAAAAAGAAACTAAGTTGAAAAATAGGCATTCATTGGAAATATCATCTGCTCTTAATATGTTTAACATTTCACCTCATGGACCAGACATATCTAAAATGGGCAGCATCAACAAAAACAAAGTCCTCTCTATGCTAAAGGAACCACCTCTCCATGAGAAATGTGAAGATGGAAAAATGGAAACTACCTCTTTTGAAACATCCAGTCATCACCCCATGAAATCTAAGTCTCTTCTTCCCTTAACACTGCAGCACTTGGTAGCCTTTTGGGAAGACATTTCTTTAGCAACTATCAAAGCAGCTTCCCAGAACATGATTTTTCCAAGCCCTGGTTCCTGTGCTGTGTTAAAGAAAAAAGAAAGTGACAAAGATAATAAGAAAACCAAAAAGGAAAAAAAGAAAAAAGAAAAGGTTGACGCTAGGCCAAGGGGAAATCTTTTTGGCGAGATGGCTCAGCTTGCCGTGGGAGGACCTGAGAAAGATACCATCTGTGAGCTGTGCGGTGAATCCCATCCATATCCAGTGACTTATCACATGAGACAGGCTCATCCAGGTAAAACTAGCTCTTTTTCCATAACCAAATTCTTGCTCAGAATATAAGACTAAAAGCATATTAGAACTTCTTAGCTGTACTATGAATTATTTGAAACATTTAAAGAATTAGAGCCTTGATTTAAGCACATCACTAAATCATATTTACCTGTAAGCCTTAAAGTTGCTCATGGGCTTAAATAGCTTGTTAAATTGTTTTAAAAGATTATTATAATGAACAAATTTTAAGAAATACAAATGTGTGAAGTCTTAGATATCATTTCTTTGCTCTCAGCTTATTGAATTACAAGAAAATCAAAGGGGGGTAGGAAATTGGGAAAGCAAAATGACTTCAGCCTGTTCTACAGATGAGACGTAATCTTCAATTCTGAAAAATCTTTTATGTCTTTCTTTTTTTTCATTATCTCAAGGTTGTGGCCGATACGCAGGTGGCCAAGGTTACAATAGTATCGGACACTTCTGTGGAGGATGGGCTGGTAATTGTGGCGATGGTGGTATTGGAGGAAGTACTTGGTATCTGGTTTGTGATAGATGCAGAGAAAAATATCTCCGTGAGAAGCAAGCAGCAGCAAGAGAGAAGGTACTTTTATCCTTTTCTTTTCCTCCTACTTTATTGATATTAGTAATTCAGGTGTGCTTTGGTAATAATTTAAGCTATAAACTAGTGATTTTAGAATTTCAGAGAAATTTAAGGCCATAATACACTCCCTTATATTAGCAATGTTAAGAAACTGTAGCTAGAAAGTTTGATTAGCAATTCTGGTTTTGTAATTCAAATCTAATTCATTACCAGAAAAAAAAAAAAGCCATTGTAGCATTTTCTTACATAAAGTGTGCACGTTTTCCCCCCCAAAATCAGCCCCTCCATCTCCTCTTTTAACACCCCTCCCCCCCCCAAAAAAAATTGGGTTAATTTATTAAACAGTAACGCTGATTTTCTACCCAGGATAGAAGCACTCTGCTTTGATTCTGCTTCACAATGTTTGCCATTTGTTGTATTGCTACTTAGGCAGCTGAGGGAGTCAGTTCACTTAATGGCTTATTGTTCTTCACTCCAGAAGTGTTAACAAAAAGCTCTGCTTTTTAATGGGCTTGATGTTCTCCTAATCAAGCTAGCCTTTCTTAGGGCAATTTTGCTGCCTGGTAACTGTTACTGGTCTCTCTTCTCATATTTTACGGCATTGGAGACGCTTTGGTTTTTTCAAAATCATAGAACCACCCACATCTTCAGCAGCATCTAGGGTTTCAGGTTCAGTTAAGCAGAAAAGAGAGAGAGTCAGCTGAAGATTACGCTGTGTCCCTGCTCTGTGCAGCCACAACTCTGCAAAAAATGTTTTCTTTGTTCTGCCTTTCAGAAATAAGGTGTATATTATATTCCAGGGGATGTTGTATCTAAGAAGATGTGGTACACAGGTGTTATAAATCCCTAATATATTTTCAATACAAGTTACAGATATTCAGATTCAAACTTATAAATGAACTCTTAGCTTATTCTAATACAACTTTCTTTTATTTTTTGTTCTTTTTAGGGCAGTTTTTCATGACAACAGTAAAAAGCAAAGACCTGTCAAATACTAAATGTTTGTTACAGAGCTATTAGAGTGTCTTGGTGAAAAGTTACAAGAAATTTCTTGAATACAGGCCAAACAGTGTTGGCTTAATCTTATTTTCAGGAACAGATGAACTAATTTTTTCTGAAACTTTCCCCAAAAAATTAACCTGAAGCAAACATAGAGCATGGAAAACTTCAGCCTAAATTGTTGATTTAGTAAAGTTACCATGGTATCATAATTACAAGCATTAGACCATGGCCATTAATACCAGCATTTCCAACACTTATTATTTTCTCACAGGTTAAACAATCCAGGAGAAAGCCAATGCAAGTTAAAACTCCTCGTGCCTTGCCAACCATGGAAGCTCATCAAGTGATTAAAGCCAATGCACTGTTCCTGCTGTCTTTGAGCAGCGCTGCTGAGCCTAGTATCCTGTGCTATCATCCTGCAAAACCTTTCCAATCTCAGCTTCCCAGTGTCAAAGAAGGAATTTCTGAAGACTTTCCCATCAAAATGCCATGTCTCTATCTACAGACTTTAGCAAGGTAATGAAAGCCACTCCTAACGTTGATTCAGACATCTGCTATTTTTAAGGTTTGAATAACAATTACGTACAAAACTAAAATTTATATATAAAATCATACTGCTCTGAGAATGACTTCTCATGATTCTTTCTTCTCTTGAGTTTCCATGCTTTTGTCATGTCTGCCTAGATTGGACATATATTTCTGAGATGCCTAAACTAACTTTTGGATACTGTATATGTAATTTTAAGGCTAAAGCTCCAGGCATACATTAACTCTGAGAGAGAAATCCATAAATCAGATTCTCAGTTTTGCCTTCAGCCTGTCCCAGTTCCTTTGCTAATGCTGTGAAGGGATAGGAGAGAAGAAATGGGAATGTTCTTATGGGAACCATTTTCTTCTATTTTCAAGTAGCTTTTACTTGAAAATGTAATGTTCATGAGTTCTAAAATGGGTCAGGATGAAAACTGGCTTACATCTTGAGAAGCTCTGTTACTGTTTGAAAAATAAACAATTTTCTGTACGCGCACACATGCACGTACACGCGCGCGCGCACACACACACTATTATTTACCTTGCTTCTTTAGAATCACACTGCAGTTTGTATTCTGTTACTGCCTAAAGGTCCCAATTAGTTTGTACCTAAATGGACTAAGTGAGGGTTCTACAACTGGAGGCCCGTGGGCTGCATGCAGCTAGCAAAGAGTTAATGTGTGGTCCCTGGGCTCTCACTTGGTTGCCACTCCCCCCCCCCCCCCCCCCCCCCCCCCCCCCATGGCAGTGGTTGCAATAGCAGCCAAAGTTTTCAGGCTCCCCTTTTCCTCCTCTGGCTGCCGCTTCATGTTCATGCCAGGGACAGGGCAGGGCAGCAGCCTGGCAAGCTGAGGTTGCGTCCAGGGCCACATGCCCTAGATGAATAAACCTGTTGAATGATAGTGGCTGCTGGCTAGTTGAACTAAGAAGAATTTGGTTCCATAAATTTATTAAGGTTAGCATTGATTTTGATTTAAATATCTAATTTATTGCAGGCATCATCATGAAAACTTTGTTGGTTATCAGGATGACAACCTGTTTCAAGATGAGATGAGATATCTGCGTTCAACTTCAGTACCTGCACCATACATATCAGTCACTCCTGATGCAAGTCCTAATGTCTTTGAGGAGCCAGAGAGTAACATGAAATCTATGCCACCGAGGTAATTCCCTATAGTGTTAAATATCAGTTGGCTATAATAGTAGCATAACATTGATTTGAGACTAGACCCTTTAATTCTTCAGTAGAAGAAAACCCCATGCTTCCATAATCTCCTGGACTTCAACATTGAAAAAGTCATCCGAAAAACTGTGGGAGTACACACACTTTAATAGATCTGTATGCTTCTTTCACACCCAAGACCACCATCTTTTGGCTTTCAATGATCAGTCTGGTTTGGTTTGAGGGCTTTACTATCTTTTCAAAATTGAAGCCAATCTGCAAATTTTTTTAAGGCTGCTGGCCACAAATAACTGTAGTGATATGACTCAGAAATCTACCCATGTTTTGGTTAATATTTTTCTAGATACCTCTAGATCTACAATTTTTTATAAATTTCTGTTCTGTCCTGAGCTGTGTTATAAAGCAAACCTATGGGTCTTCCATTTCAAGTTTTAACCTTGAAGGAAGTCTTGTTGGGTGGGGAGCAGTATTGCCCTTTTTAACCCTCACATTGTAAAAGTTGTCTGGTAACTCCTAAGGAAGGTACAAGTCCTAGTGAAGTCCTAAAGACATCACTAGTTACATATTTCAGTATTATAGCATGTATATGTGAATGTATACATTGAAAAAGCTTGCAAAAAGATTCCTTGGTCAGCGCTAACATATTTATTAAGACTGCAGATGGCAGATTTTCATGCATCAGTGGTACTGTCATTAACCAAATATGTGCTGTTTTCATTAATATTTATGTCAATTTTCATGTTATTTCCCATGTAAAAGATTAGGGGTTTTGTTTAAATAATAATGTTGTAATTGAGCATGTTATTGAAGGATTACATTGTTGTTGAAATCCTTTTTGATCTCACTCATATCTTTTCCTTTGTAGTTTGGAGACCAGTCCAATAACAGATACAGATCTGGCAAAGCGCACAGTCTTTCAGAGATCATACTCAGTTGTTGCATCAGAATATGACAAACAGCACTCAATTTTACCTGCACGGGTCAAGGCCATTCCTAGGAGAAGAGTCAACAGTGGAGATGCAGGTAAGAGCACAGACATCTTTTTAACACCAGAAACATATTCATACTGTGGTAAAATATCTTAATAGTTTTTCTGTACTTATATCCTAATAATAGTTGGTCTTCTATTTATCGCATTTAACTTCAGACAAATAACCAAGATATAAAGAACAGCCCAGGAATTACTGAACTGCTGAAATATATTCTGGGGACTCTTCTTCTTGGTTTAAAATCTTAAGTAACATTTCAGGGGGTTTTAGGGTCATCTTCTCTGAAGAGAACTATCACCTTTTCATTTCACATATATTTTGAGGAACAATTAAATCATTTTAGTGTTTTACATTTTTATAGTTACAGTAAAAACAATTACACTAAGATCTAATGTATACATATTTTCTGTCTTTAAATAGAAGTGGGGTCCTCTCTCCTGAGACATCCATCTCCAGAACTTTCTCGGTTAATCTCAGCTCACAGCTCTCTTTCTAAAGGAGAGAGAAATTTCCAGTGGCCAGTATTGGCATTTGTAATTCAACACCATGATCTTGAAGGACTTGAAATAGCAATGAAACAAGCCTTACGGAAATCTGCTTGCCGTGTCTTTGCTATGGAGGTAATAATGGACCTGGGAATAATAAAAACGATGCATTAGCAATTTGTCCTTTCATTCAAAACAGTTATTTATATAGAATTTAAATACTAATACAAAAAGAAGGTAAGATCTTTCACTAATCCCAAACTGACTCCCAGAGAAATTTAAAACTAATCCAGTTAGTAAGCTTACTGAATCAAAAATAAAGAAATAGAAAAGTTAACTTAGTTTATAAAGTTGGCCTATATTGTGTCTCATGTAGATAAGCATACATTAAAAAGATATCATTAGGGTTGCAAAATTAAGCAAGATATTTCCTCATTCCGTTGATGTCCTCATGTCTAATTTACTGCACAGTATTAAAACCCCGTTCTGAAGAGTTATTCCTTTCCCCATAGACTTCCATGGTGTTCATCACTAAAGTATGTGAGTGTTTCACAAACATTATTGAACTATTTTCAAAGCATCTGTGCATTATCCCCGTTTTAGAAAGAGTGAATGAAGGCACAGAAAGAGCCCTCTAGTTTTGGATACCTAGTTTGACATGCCTGGACCTGACTTTTCAGAGTATTTAACATTATAAACCACTGTCTGCGCATAACCTTTTAACCTCAGTTGCAGCTTTGAGTGCTTGTTACATCTGTGACTTGAACACTAGGATCTTAAATGGACATCAATGAAATGACAGACATGCAAATAGTAATATGTGAAAAGTCTGCTTTAAGGGACTTGCCTAGCATCACAACAGGATGCTATCGCAAAGGAAGGAATAATATCATGTTCTGTAGGGCAGCATTGCCCTGCCTTTAACTTTACTTAACCTTTCTCTTCCTGCTTTCCCTTGCCTTAGTTCACACACATTTTCCATCTTTGGCAACAAATGAAGTGAATCTGAGAGACCACTATCTCTTTCACTACAAAATATTTATTTGTACCCATAACATCACCCACCTGTGCACTGAGTGCAGCAGGAGTCCTGTAAAGGAATAGCATATGATCACGTAATTGGACTGTATCATAATGCATACAAACAAGGGTGCCAAATCAAGGTTGTATGGGCTACCTGTAACTTTAGTATTTCCTAGATTTTGAGCACTTGACTCTGCATGCTTAAGGTTCCATCAGTTTGTTTTTCTGAGTACTGAAATAGTATACTGAAAAAACAAATTGACACATATGTTCGTCAGCAGGATGGGAAATCTTAGTTCGTGGTATAGACCTCTGCCACTTGAGCTAGCAGAATAACTGATAGCAGAAGTAGGCTGTTACCGTGCACATAGACCAGATTGGAATACCTTGGCTTTTTGGCTTTCTATACACATTGATCCTAGTTCCAGTTTCCTTTCCCATTCCCAGTCTGGTTTCTTACCGGGCTATTCCTAGCTTCCTCCACCCCTGCCCCATGCCTGCTCTGTTTCCCCTCCCATCTGTTTTCCACATTTTCATTGCCTCCCAGTATCCCTGCACTTTTCATCCAACCTCATAGGTCCTCGCCACTGCTGTCTCAATCATCCAGCCAGCCCCAGTTCTTCCTTTGTGCCTTTTGTTAAATCTAGCTTCCTTGCATTCCACTTATTCTTTGCTCTGATGGTTCCTGTTTGTATCTAGCTCTCCTTATTAATCTCAGTGCCTCTTCACATTCCCCATCACCCCCTCTAGCTCTTCATCTTCCAATTCCTAGTCTTTCCCATTGTGTCAACCTCTATTTCCAGTTTTCAGCTCCCAGGTTTCCCTGCACATTGCCATAAATCTTGCCCTTGTCATCCTGTATTTCAATCTGGTAGCTTTCTCCTGGGTGCCATTGAGGACACAAAACAGGATACCTACTCTCAGTTTGTGCCTAACATGATTCCAGCCCAGAACAGCCATAAATAGCAAAAGGCCAGCATCAATCCTTTTGTCCTGGATGGGAGGGTACACCGTGTTTTATAGCACGTAAGACGTCACTGAAAAAGGATAAATTTCTGTGGAAAAGTTTTCAAGTTAATTTGATTTAAATTAGACTCAGATTACATTTCAATTATGTTGTTACATAGCTTTAATGTACAAAACACTTGAATTTTAGACTTCCTTTTTCAGTGGAAAAAATTCTTATACATCCAAAAATTTGGAATGCTTAGTTGTTTTGTGGGATGATATGTTTGCCATCCTGTCGCTCATAGGAGCTTTATGTGAATTGAGCATGCTCTACGAGATCAGCATGTGTGGGGCCTGGGCAGCAATAAGCTGTGAGAGGTTTGATGAGGCTCAGTGAGGATAGAATCTTTAACTAAGGGTCTAGCAAGTCTAAGCATTTATAAGATGAGGGTTTTTTTTTTCCAAGGCTTTTATAACAAGGCAAAATTTAGGGGGGCATTTTGCATGGCAGGCAAAAAGGCCCACTGTTATCTAAAAGCCCTTATACAGCTCAATTTCAGTGTCTAGCTACAAAGGATGGGAGCGCTTGAGCTTTCCAAAGAAAAGGTCACCAGCATTTTTGTATACAATATATTTTCACTAGGCTAGTTTCTGGAAGTGACTGAACCTTTTTAACTATATTTTTTTTTTTCCCAAAAAATGCTTAGCCTTGGTTAATACCAAGCAAGGAAAGTTCAGTCTAAATGGTTATAATTTGGGAATGTTAAAATTACTGAAAACAGAATGTTCATAATGGAAAGTATCAGGCAACTCTAATAAGAGGTGGCTCTGTATTATAATCTTTGAATATACATAAGAGAATTGTTTTCATCATTCTTCACATTAACGTAGTTTTTCATGTAGCCTGTTTCTAGATTAGTATGCTGTTTTCCCTGTAATATATTTGTATCATTCTAAGAAGTGGTTTCTGGCTGAAAAGAAATACTGCTTTTGTAATGGTCTTTACATCAGTGTTTGTGATTAATTTACCAAAAATATTTATGAATCTTGCATGAATTATTAAAATTAATCTAATAATCTAATTAATCCATACCTCCAGCTTTCTCTAACAAATATATAATTCTATACCTAAATTTGTTTTAGGCTTTTAACTGGCTCCTCTGTAACGTCATTCAAACAACTTCTCTTCATGATATTTTATGGCATTTTGTGGCTTCCCTGACTCCTGCCCCTGTAGAACCTGAGGAAGAGGAAGATGAGGAGAACAAAGCAAATAAAGAAAATGCAGAACAAGTATGTGAGACTTCAGCATTCCTTTCCTAAATATAGTATCTCATAGAAATTGCCTATGGTTGTGCAACACATCCAGAAACACCTTCAGAAAGTGTAAAAGTAAAAGTTTATACTTTGTGGCTTTTAAAGTGAAACCATCTTAACTGTGGAATAGGAAATTCTAGGCCCTACTTTGATCTAAGATTTTATGTACAGTATTTATCAGCTTTTTTGTTTACTTTTTTGATCGTTGCTCTTAAATGTAATGTGCTTTTTATTACTGCCAAATTAATTCTGTTCTGCTCATTCTTTCCAGTCAGTGTAAAAATAACATATTGACTTAATAAAAAATACAGTTGAATGCTTAGCCTCACCTGCACTAAATTTTATGTAGCTCACTTAGCTGTTGCATGTACAATTACTTGAGTTGTTTGTTATAAGATTGTCAAGTAAAAGCCGTGTAGAATGTTGGGAATCTGAACAGAATGCCACCTTAAAATTATTCATAAATCAGTTTTTACCAGAATGCTCAGATTTCTCATTGAGTGCTGCTTCTATCCAGGCTTCCTTACCCTCAGCAATTTCAGAGCTTGAGACCTTTAAAAGCACTATAAAATGCATCACAATGAGGAAAGTATGTTGTTCACCTTGACACACATGCCTCATTGTTCCTTCTCCAAAATAGAATCATTTCTGCTCAACATGGTGCAGGGAAGATTACTTTCTGGTAGGAACTTGAGTTGAAATTATTGCAGTTTGAAAAAGATGTATTTCAGAAAGCAATAAATATCTGAAAAACAGATGGAAACTATTATGTTACCTCTAGAACAGTGGTAACTGGTCTTTTTGACAAAAAGAGGCAGGCTTGCAATATTCTCCCTGGCCATGTGACCAGGCTGTGTAATTTGATGGTAGGTAAGTAATTGGCAGAAAGTTTTTTTTTTTTCCCTTTATGTTGTTAAATGTGGCCTAGGTGGGGTTTTTTACAAAACTCAGTTGACCTCATCTTGGGTCCTGACATGCATTTGAATTATTTCTTCTCTTTAATCGCTATTTTAGTGTATGTTTTCATAGTAACAGATCTGAGTCCGTCATGGAAAGATTAGCATATATTTATATTACCTGACTTAATGGTTCTGATCTTTTCTCTAGAGTTATGAATTTGCCTGTACACTTGAAATATTCAGGTGCACATTAGATTCTTTTAATGTATGTAAAAAAGCCCAGTAGATCCATGGAAGGACTAGGATGTGGAAGACATGGGTTCAGTGGCTTTTTTGGCCTGAGAGGATTCAAGCCTATATTTTTTTACCTCCCAGAAGAATGCCCTGACCACTAGGCTGCTGTTGGGAGCACTCTTCCTTCCTGTTAATGGTTGAATTCTGTTTTCAAGAGGGCATGGCCCGGACCTGATCCAGCCATGCGTGGGGAGAGGCAGTGCAGGAATTTGTTAGCAAGGGCTGTATTAACAGCCATTGTTCCCCCACCACCAAGTTTCCTGACCAGTGGGGAGCCCCACAGGCCAGATGCCATGGGCTGCAGTTTGTGCACCCCTGATCTAGACAGCTTCAGTGGTGAAAACTTGAGTGTTTTTGTACTAAGGGCTTTAGATGAGGGTTTTGAAGATTTTGCTTTGGACTTACCTAAATACTGTTCAACTCCCCCTCTAGATGCTTTAGCCATTTTTGGACTTCATGCTTTAGCGAGTCAGCAGGCATAATTCTGTAATTCCAATTAAATTAATTTATGCATTTTAAAACAGGGATTCAACCACTTTATTAAATTTATTTTCTCTCTCCACCAAAGTAAAGCACTTGTGCCCCCAATGAGGGAGACCTCCTGTTTTTGAGGAATGAAGAGTAGGGGGAGTTCTGGAGTTTTAGGCACATAGAGCATGAACAGAAGCTAATGTTTAGCTTGCCCTCCTTTTCCTACTCGGGCCAAAGTTACAGTTGTGACCCTTTGAAATGTCAGTAGTTCTTGGCTGCTTTGCCAAAAGCTGAAACTGTAGCTGCTGCGGAAGACTGGACTCCATGGGCAGATCTAGGATTTTGAAAAGAGCTAAATACAGTTTGCAGGGCTGTGAAATGGAAGACAGACCAGGAGTAGCTAACAGGCAGTGAAGTTGCTGAAGAAAAATATAGCTTGATTAATGGAACATCAAGGCCATTAAAAGGAGACTTGTTGACATCTGTGGAGTGAAAAGCAGTTATCAGGAATCAGGTAGATTATAACAAGCCATGAATTAAATTGACTCCTTTTAGTCTGCCTAAATAGACGAGGCATTGCTGCTGCAGTGCAGTTGGTTTTAAACTTTGGGTGGAGCAGGAATCAAAGGGCTGTTGACTGCACCTGCCTTGCTGTTCCTGCTGGAGAGACAAGAAACAAAAAGCTATCTTACAGTGTCTCTGTTCATCTGTTCTAGGCAGAGAATCTGCTTCCTCTGCTTAAGACATGCGCTCCAGTTTTGGAAGGCTAATTATTATTTTGGGACGGGTGCGTGTAATGTGCAAGTCAATAGAGTGATTTTAAAGTAATCCTTAAAAAAAACTGAGTTCTAACGTTAAGCATTTTCTATTTCTTAAATAACCGTATCAGATTAATTAGACATTCAGAACCTCCCAGATATTTAAAAAAGTAATTGAAATACTATGCACTGGGTACTTCTGCTCTTAGAAATTAAAACAATCTTTTTTTTAATCAGTATTTTCTGATATTCTTAGCAGGGTTTTTTACTAGCAGAGACTGATGTATTTATTACCTTCTAGGGAGAATTCCATAAAAAACTGTCCTATTTCAAAATGGTTGTCATTTCCAGTTTCTGTGAATGGAATTGAAGTCCTAGGCTGACACCTCAGGTGGCCATTTTATGAAACCTCTCATTGTTATCAATGAAAGTAATGACATTTAACTGTAGTAGACATAGTGCTGTTGTGGACAGTAGCAAAACGCTTTAACATGGATTTAGTTATACCAATATAGAAATGCTTCTGATAATGTTAGAATCAAAATAAAACAGTGTTTTATAAAGCATCTTTTTATACTTCTATAACTGATTTTCATGGGGCTTTTGCCACTACAACTGTTGGGAATAGGGGGAGCAATCTCAGTCCTAAACTATATAATTTTACTGGCAACTTTTTGAAAATTTAGATTAGGCTCTGTGTTCCTTTCCAAGTCCTGGCCTCACAGGAAGCCACTGTCTTCCCACCTTTGTACTCATGGGGAACAATTGGAGTTGGCGATCATTTAAGAGGGCAACAATCTGTGACCTGATTTCCATTGAGAACAATTGAAAATGGTGGTCATTTTGAAATGAGCTGTTTTTAAGGGTTTCTCAGAAAACAAACTGCATCAGTCTCTACTGGCAAATATGAACAATGGCAAAAAAGGTAATTTCTTTTTTTTCCATTTTCTAAAGCTACGTTTTGTACTAGGTACACTGAACAGGGTGGCAAGGAAGAAATGGAAAAGTGTCTCTACAGAGGAATATGGGTGAAGGAGTGAAGGTGACACTACATGCATGCAGGAAAATGGAGAGGCTGGTTGAGTGGTAGCAAATTGAGGCATAGGTGGGGGTGGGACATGGAAAATAAGGGTGTGAGGTGATGGGGGTATTGTGTTCATGGGGTTGTGAACAGCTGCAAGAGGGAAGGACAAGTTGGAAGCAGGTGTATATTCTAGTTCATCTCTACTGTTTGGAAGAAACAAAGCAGCTATAAAGTCTACTTAACTGATTTATGTTCTGATTGCTTTTTCTGCTTCAGACTGACATAAAATGTAGTGATGAAAGAAATCAAAACTTGTAAAAGATGTGGTATCTTTTATTAGACTAACTAGATATTTTCAAACAAATTATTGTATTTATCTGCAAGCTTTTAGGCGCACCCACCCTTCATTTGGCATAGGAGAGAGCAGAGATTGTAAAAGTTATCCTAAGTAGAAATGAAAATTCATATTTCACAGGAGAGCTGAAGGCGTGGTAAAATCTCCTGCTTGGAAAAGTTCATTTTGTCCAAGTTAGACACAGAAAAGAGTTGAAACAGTCTTTTTACCACAAAGTCTGGTGGTGAGCTGGTAGAGGCATATTTCCTTCAGGTTATGATGTTTCATATTTCACAGAAGAATGGAAAGATGGAAAGTTCTGCTGGGCAGGAGTTTAAGTGATGAGGTATCTGTGTTCCTTTGCTCTGAGAGATGCAAATTCACTCAAACAATGGCAGGAGCCTGGGGTTAGCGATTCAGATGGTAAAATGCTTCCTACTTGTAAAATTTTGAACTTTTAATTTAAAAAAATGTAGTGATGAATGCACTCATGAAAGTTTTTAATTTTAAGAAATGATCTGTGGTACTATTTTATATCTGTCACATCATTAGAATTATCATATTGAGTTTCTTAAAATATTCATGTATGATATTTTTAATTGAAAACTCTTGGAAATTCTGTGGTAAAACTTATATCAAGATTTACATCAAGAATCATATTCCAGGAACATTGCAGTTATGCCCAAACCAAATATTGCAAGCGACTTTGTCTGCAACAGTGCAATGGTCTATTTTCATGAAAGCATTTTTTTTTTTTTTTTTTTTTTTTTTTTATAAGTAGTCATCATACATTTTCCTTTCTATCTTAGGAGAAAGATACAAGAGTATGTGAGCATCCACTGTCAGATATAGTGATTGCTGGTGAAGCAGCTCATCCATTGCCCCATACTTTCCATCGTTTGCTTCAGACCATCTCTGATCTTATGATGTCTCTTCCCAGTGGTAGTGCATTACAGCAAATGGCCTTAAGGTAAGTACAAAAATGGGGGAGTCAGAAATGTGAAAGGCTCAAAATACATCAGCATGTTTTATTAGCTAATTTTATTAGAAGATTCTCAGTGTATTTTAGAAGTCTGAAACACTTGAGTATGCTACTTTAAAGATTAGAAGTAAGATGTCACATATACACATACACCTTTGCCTGCAAAATTAGCTTTCCAGATTTAGGGTATATGTCTTAAACGGGGAAGCTGATTTTCTGCCCAGAATAGCAACAGTGTCATTTCTATTCAGACAGCTCTGAGGTAGCTAATTAACATCATGGCTTATTAGAATCTGCTTTCTTCCTGCTAATTATTGTTCACTCAACAGGTGTTTTAGTGGTCTTGATTTTCTTCTAATCAAGCTATACTTCCATCAGCAATTTGGCTGAAGAATTTGCCAGTTAGCTATTCCTGGTCTCTCTTTCCACAATTTTACAGCCTTCAGATTGTGAAATTCACACTTCTTTTTAGTTCTTTTCAAAATCGTAGATCTGCCCACAGAGTCCAGTTTTCAACAGCGGCTATGGTTTTATCTTTTGACAGAACAGCAAAGATCTTCTGGTAATTCAGCTATGAAAGGGTTAAAACTATAGCTTTTTGACTAGGTACACTCAAAAAGCCCAAAGCAAAAATCAGTCTAAGTTCTGTTGTTTTCTGTAAGCAGTGTACTTTAGATCAGTAGCAAACAAAGCACATGTTCAACCTTCAGTGGGGAGGAGAAGGAGCAAATCTTAGACCAGGTTCCACCATTTTTAAGCCAGTATATGTATGCTGAACTTCCATTCTGTTATGGGTATAGACCAGTTTTGTGTGCCAGCGTTCCATTCTGTTATGGGTATAGACCAGTTTTGTGTGCCAGCGTTCCATTCTGTTATGGGTAAAGACTGGTTTCTAGTCGCTTATACTGGTAAAAGTGTCATGTCTGTACCTGGGCTTTGTCCGAGCAGGAAAAGGAGCAAGCTGAAGATTAGGCTCTATCCTTGCTGAATGTAGCAATAGCACTAAAAGAAAAAAATTTCTTCATTCTGCCCTCCCAAAAATAGTGTGTTGTATTGGAGAGCATGTGAAAATAAAACAGTATTTTTTCCTTTTGCATTCTATACTACATGCATCACTTTAACATTAAAATGGTATTCAAGAATTCTTTAACGTATCTAATATAGTTGAATATCAAAACTTTCTGTATTCACTTGCTCATTACTGCAATCGCCATAAAGGAATATGTTGAATTATTATTATTGCCACACTTATAAAAATAACTTTCACAGGTATTCCTGCTTTTAACTTCTGCAATGCTAAGGGATGTTACTTCCTGATTTTTCTCAAAACAATAGACAATATAATTCTGATCCTGAGTCTCAAGATGTCTCAAGATGTTTTATAAAGCTATTTAACATAATATTACTGTTGCTGGCAAGAGTATTTTCAAATTCAAAATACACTTAGTAATGTTACTTCTAATTTGTTTTTCAGATGCTGGAGCCTCAAATTCAAGCAATCTGACCACCAATTCCTACATCAGAGCAATGTCTTTCATCACATTAACAACATTTTGTCCAAATCTGATGATGGTGATAGTGAGGAGAGCTTTAGTATTAGTATACAGTCTGGTTTTGAAACCATGAATCAAGTAAGTCTTACATCACTAAATAGCAAAAGTAGAAGATCAGTCTAAAACAGTAGATAAGCTCCACTCCTAATCAAACTGCAGCTTTCCAGTTCTTACTCATCTGATATTTTATTAAATATGTATTTATGAAAGTACTGAAAATATTAAAATGTTGTTTTAAAAAAATTTATTTGCATGTATAGATGCCTTCATTTTCCAGTCCTCTCTTCCTGATATTTAGATTAAGGTATTTTGATGTTGACATCCAACTATTGCTTAAGCTAAGTCCACATTCCAATCCAAAATTTGAAATATTGGCCAGCACTCTTTTCTGTCGTAGTTTTACAGGGGCATGTAGGAGAACCTTTCTAAGTTGAATTTAAATTATTTCAAAAAAAAGTTTCTAAAATTCATATTCTTCTGTGTTGCTGCTACTTATTTCCAGTCTTCTGTCCTTGCAACACCTTTCTTACTCCTTTTGTTTTTTTGAAGACACATATTGCTACTTTTTTAATGAGCATCTCTAAGACAAGAGAAGAGAATTGAGTAACAGAAAAGAAATCATGTATTATTTCTGATTTTTTTTTTTTTAATACATTGTTAGCTACTGACTTTAATTTTCATATATTTTGCTTCATGGCTGTAACTCCGTCAAGTAGGAACTGTAATTGGGTGATTCAGCATCATTGTTTCTTCTTTTAATTTAGAGAATTTATTCCTGTTAGTCCTGTAAAAAAAACAAATAGGTGTGTAAGATGTTTGTTTTTATTTGAACTACTTTTCTAAGATACTTTAAATCTTGTTTGTTTTACAGGAGTTGTGTATAGTAGTTTGTCTGAAAGATCTAACCAGCATTGTTGATATCAAAACATCAAGCCGACCTGCGATGATTGGCAGTTTGACAGATGGGTCTACAGAAACCTTCTGGGAGTCAGGAGATGAAGATAAAAACAAAACTAAAAACATCACAATTAATTGTGTAAAAGGAATCAATGCTCGTTATGTATGTGTTCATGTAGACAACTCCCGAGATCTTGGGGTAAGAGGAAATACCAATTTGCTTATCTTAAAACTCATGGTACTCTGTGTATTCAGCCACAGACTATTTCCCCATTTTCTTGTTGAATTTGATTCAGCATTCTGAACCTTATTTTTAAAAATGTTCTAATCCTCATGGATTAGAAAAGCTTCTTAACATAAACGTGATGGAAATTGATTCATTTAAACTTGCAGGCTATACAAAGCATGAAAGGAAAATTGAAGGTGCCCATTGCTTTATTCTAAGTGGTATATTAACTGTGAAACATAATCATGAAAATGTAAATGTCCACAGAATTGTTCCTCTGTTAATCCTTGTGTATAAACATATAATTGAAGAGTTTATTGCACAGTCCTAAATTGTTACCCATGCCTCCAAGTACCACAGAGACTTCCATATATACTTCCCCTTTGCGACCAGAATTTCTTTTTCCTTCTAACAGCTTCTGAGATACAGTAGTACATTGACTGTAAAACGCAGACTGTTCAAATGCTGGGGAAGTATAAAATATATTGAATTTAATATAAAACTAAATAACAAGGAATGCTGATCCTGTTTGTTAAAAGTTAAGGCTTTTAATTAAACCTGAAGCTGCAAAGTAGGTCCAGTATACTCAGAATTTAACAGCTTTGTAGTGGGCTCTTACATGAAGTATATGTAGCTATACTGCTAGATCTGTAAGTCTGCAGTGTTTCACATCTATCTTTATAGCCACCTCAGTTTGATGAAATGAGAGAATTTTCTGCTCCTTATCCGGTTTTCAATATAAATAAAACTTTTTTCATTATTTGTATGTATGTTTCTTGTTTGTATTTTTTAAGTAACAAAAACTTTATGCTGCCTTGAACAATATTTTTCTTTTAAAATATGAAATGTACAGCTTCATTAATTCCATGTAGGCATGCACACCCTCCTCTGTCTAAAAAGATAATCACGTAATGTTAATATGGAAGAAGTTACCATGCTGCTACTTGGCTTCATAATGAAGTTACTTATCTTTTTTTGTTTTGCTTGTCTGTTGCAGAACAAAGTGACTTCAATGACTTTCCTCACTGGTAAGGCAGTAGAAGATCTTTGCAGAATAAAGCAGGTAAATAATTTTATCTGTTGCTTCATGTAAAAATATCATGCCTTGACACAATGTTAATAATCTGGTGCCTGCTTAGACCAAGCCTGTTTGAGGGAGTAGTTTACAGTTGTTCCTATAAAGGCACCTCTAGGCATACAGGTAAAGAAGTGATAGGATGTATGTGTAATCCATACAATTGCCCCTCCTGCCATGCAATATGTGCATGGCAGGAGGCATGATTGTGGGATCCAGCATCAGATCTTTTCACACCTTATTGCTGGTGTATAAGGAATCCAGGATCGCAATCCCAGGCTCCCCCTGCACCAGCTCCCACTGTGTGGACAGGAGACTTGTCAGCTGAGGAGACTTTGATCTAGGGGCTCCCAGCTTGCAGGTCTCGGGATCAGTTAGGAATATGCTAAAGAAATTTGCTGTTAACACAACATTGGGATATATTAATAACAAGAAGAATTCTTGTAGTGTAAAGGAAGCATGGTATGACCTTGAAAGCTGCATTAATAGAAATGGAAATGAATTAAATCATCCACCTAAGGACTAGTAACAATTTCTACTATAAACTAGTAGAAATTGTCAGTTGAACACAGAAAAAGAGAAATACTATTTATTGTTGGAAGAGGAGAGGAGACAAGGTGTATTAGGCAAATATGGAACTTGCATCTTTGATGTATCTTTGAAAAGGACATTGTAGGTTCACATTTGCATCAGATTGATATTTCTAATAAATGAGGGTAGTATTAATGCTGTTTTAGAAAGCACTGGTGAAACCTCATTTGGAATGCTGTCTACTGATCTGGTCACCCACATTCAAGAAGAAATAATTCAAGCAAAAACAGCTGCAGTGAAGGGCTGCTAAGATGTTTAGGGAAAATTGGAGGCTGAAAGAACTTGTTTATTATGACCAGCAGAATGAAGGATAGAATTTCTCTGTATAAATACATAAAGCAACAAGGAGGAATAAGAGTGATTTAAGCAACAAGACAATGTTAGTACAAGAACAAATAAGTATAGCCTTGCCACCAGGAAATTTAAGACTGGAATATAGGAGATTTCTAACTATCAGAGTAGTGAGGTTCTAGATAGCCTTCTAGCAGTTGTGAAAGCAAAAGAAAAAAGCTAGTTTTAAGACTGAGTTTTGATCAGTTTATGAAAGATGTCACATGATGAGGTTTTGTGCATTAGACTAAACTAGTGATTCTCAACCAAGGTGCTGCAGTCTTAAGTTGTGAAGGTTGGTGGTTGTTGTAATAGGAGTTATCTTATTGTTTCACATGGACTGTTGGCTATCACTCGCTTATTTTTTAGCAATAACCCACCAAGTGCATTTGACTCTTAGCCTTATTTTTTTACAGAATTAAATCTTTATGTTCCCATTTGCCAGGTTGACTTGGATTCGAGACACATTGGTTGGGTAACAAGTGAACTTCCTGGTGGAGATAATCACATCATTAAAATCGAATTGAAGGGTCCAGAGAACACACTAAGAGTCCGACAAGTGAAAGTTCTGGGATGGAAAGATGGTGAAAGCATTAAAATCGCAGGCCAAATCTCTGCAAGTGTAGCTCAGCAAAGAAACTGTGAATCTGAGACCCTACGAGTATTCCGACTTATTACATCCCAGGTGGGACATTGTACTTAATCACATCACTAACCAACAGATCATATGAAAACTACAAAGATTTGGTGACATGATCCTTTTAAAAGAGAGATATCTATGTTTTCCCCTTTTTGTCTGGTGATGGTCAAGTGATAAGTAGCTCTGCCACAAAAGAAGTTAAAGGAAAATTGCAGTGGTTAAAATAATTGGTGAAGTAAAGCTATTTCTGGCATTTTAGTGTTTTGTTGTAAAATTACTTACAAATGTGTCAGTTGATTAGCTCTTCCCATCTTTCTCTGATTATACCAAGGATTCATACTGCTTTCCGGTACCTCCCCATGTTTTTACATCTTGCTTCTCATTGTCACTCTCCTTGTGTTCTCCCTACTAACTCTTTTAGCATCCTCTGATATTTTTAAAGTCTGATTCACCTCTTTCCCCTACCTTTTGCTTGCTTTGTCATCTTAGATTGTAAGCTCATTCAGGCAGGAATTGTCTATTATTTTAATAGTGTGCCCAACTTAGAGACCCTAATCAGAATCTTGACCCAGTTACATATTAATTGAATAAAAATGTAGGTATTTTGAATTGCTTTTATGTTTACAGGTAATAGGTGTCATTATAGAAAAAAAAAAAGATTAGACCCAGCAGACTGGCAGACTTTAAAGAGTAACTACATAAACTTCTCTAATGTATTATCAAAAAAATTGTCCACCCAAGCCTATTTTGACCTTTGTAAATTTAATCTTTGTGATTTCTGACAGGTGTTTGGAAAACTCATCTCTGGAGATGCTGAGCCAACCCCGGAACAAGAAGAAAAAGCACTGTTGTCTTCCCCAGAAGGAGAAGAAAAAGTACACAATGTATTTATTTGTACTCTATAATTATTATATACTGAAAAAGTTATCCAAGACATTTTTCAGCAGTTATTTTAGCTACATCATCATGCATCTTTTTGCCATAGATAGGCTTCACACCAAAGCATCCTACTGTCCATACCTGTTTTTAAAAGATGTTTTTTATCATTTTCATTTTTATTAATAGACAAATCAGAACTATAAGCGTTTCATGGAGGAGTCATTATGGGAATGACTTTTGGGAAGCCATGGTGAGAAACCATTTTGCATAAATGGCTTCAGTTTCCAGCAGGATCAGTTCATTATATTTCACAAGTCTAATTAGGTCAATGAGTATTTGAAAGAGAGAAGAATTCAATGCTAATGTTGGAAAGTAATCAAGCTTTTTAAAGAAAATAATATTGAATTGTCATACAATGATTAATTATCCAGTCCTGATGGTTATAGTGAATCCTGAAAGAGATGTCTGAGTTTTGTTGCCTCTGTCATTTAAAGTTACATGTTATAAAATGCATAATATTTAATCTGATTGAGATTGTTCCCTAGGAAGATGCATTTAATTTAAAATGTACCAGCACTGGAAAATTAATTAGTATGAATTCACTTAATCTAAATAGATCATTTGCTTTAGCGTGAGGTGGAAAGCTGAATTCACCAGAATGGATCTTGGAAGACTGATTTTTATTTGCTTGAGTTTGCTGGCTAAATACTTGAATATTTGTACTCTAAACTTTATCCCTTGCATGTATATTAAGAAAAAGGTATAAACATGCTTTACATGTCTCGGTTTATTTTATACAAATACATTACAACAAAACGTGCACACTTTTAATATACAATAGGTTTATATTCCATCTCTCATCTCTGTTTCTACAGCAGTGCAGAAATGATTTAAAAATCTTTATCTAATGGTATTTCTGTTTTTTCTAAAGGCAACATCAGATGCAGACCTTAAAGAACACATGGTGGGGATCATATTCAGCAGAAGCAAATTGACAAATTTACAAAAGCAGGTTTGTTTTCAGCAAAGTTCCTACGGTATTAAAGTGTTCACCCTATGTTGTCATTTTGCTCTTTTCCAGGAAATACAAAATTGATTTGACATGTTGTTTGACAGTTGCTGCAGTCAGGGTTTTGTTTTCTTATAAATCATGTTTGTATATGTGTTAACTGGATTTAATATTTATGGATCTTCATGTAAAATAATATTTAAATGAATTACAAGCAGTGCTAATTAGTGTTTACTGTATCACTGTTTCATATGAGAGCCACAAAGTTTAGATCCTTGTACGTGTACTCTCTCTCTCTCTCTCTCTCTCTCTCTCTCTCTCTCTCTCTCTCTCTCTCTCTCTTTGTTGTCAAGGAGGGTCCTTTTTTTTTAACCCTCCTTGACACCAAAACCTATTTGGTTTTGTAGATCATAGATAACAATCATCAGGAAAATGAGGGTCTGGACTCTGAAATTATTTCTACTTACAAAATTCATGATGGTTTGGATCTGAGGTTTTAGATCCAAACACACAAAAGCCTAGGCAAATGAAATACAAAATTTTTTAGTAGTTTCAGAAGTATATAACACATACATACAATTCTGCTAAAAGTTAGATCACCATGTGCTGGGTAGCATAAGATATATATGACCTATTTTTTTAAAGATGTGTAATTGTATGTCTTATCCCTGATTTTTCATTAAATTGAAGCATCCTTATGTTTGGCACTCACACTAAACCTTTGTCCTTTATTTGTATATATGTTGGGCAATAATATAAAAAAAGTCAGTTAAATTTCCTGTGCTTATTTATTTGACACAATCTTGAAGGTGTTAAGTGTTTTAAAACATAAAAAGATTACATTTTAATACATTGTGTGGCTTCTACTTGATTAGGTGTGTGCTCACATAGTCCAGGCAATCCGAATGGAAGCAACCCGCGTGCGTGAGGAGTGGGAGCATGCCATCTCTAGCAAGGAGAATGCCAACTCTCAGCCTAATGATGAAGATGCATCCTCTGATGCTTACTGCTTTGAGCTACTGTCCATGGTTTTAGCACTGAGTGGTTCTAATGTAGGTCGTCAGTACCTGGCTCAGCAGCTGACTCTGCTTCAGGATCTCTTCTCGCTCCTACATACTGCCTCTCCCAGGGTGCAAAGGCAGGTGAGTGTAACTGCTCTTTATTTGTTGCACTGCTTATCACAAAAGCCTTCTACTAGAGGTTTAGATCATCCTAGGTTTGGTGGTATAGAATGTGTATGAACTGTTTGTTTGTTTTTTAAATGGAATGTAGCTATATTTCTTGTTTCTGGTTTTCATTTTTAAAAAAATATAAAAATCAGAGGGGCAAGGATGTTTGGGGGTGATATCCATACAGTTGGTCCAATAAAAGATAGTGTAGACTTAGAAAAGCTTTCAAATCTACCTGGCTCTGGATAGTCTTTTTTCACACTACAGATAATAATGACCTTCTTCCATTTTCAGAAGTCTTGATCCTTCCACTCACCAAGCAGTCTTTTCTTCTGTGATTTGCTTGTCTGTTACCCTTGGAAATTTTTCTCTTCTCCAATTTCACAGGCCTGCGAATAGTTTTAGTTGGTCCAAATGGAAGAGCATGTTTAAATAAGTAATGGTAATACGGAAAAAGAATTTACAACAAAATCTGTATTTCCAGTTGTCAGCTTTATTGACAGCGAAATAATATATATGTACAAGGATTTAAAAAATACCCCACTATTTTATTACACCTTTTAAAAACTAAATATTTTCTGGGAGCAATAAAAACTTCTATGAGAATTGACACATCTTGGAAGCGTTATTGTTTTAATATTCATAGTAATTGACACAATTCCTTTAGGGTTGTTGGTTGTAGCTGTGTTGGTCTAAGGACATAGGCAGACAAGGTTCTTTGGGTAAATGTGATATATTTTATTAGACCAACTAAATAGTTGGAAATATTGTTCTTTGCAAGGTTTCGGGCACAAAAACCCTTCTTCAGACTGTCTATGCCTGAAGAAGGGTACTTGTGCCCGAAAGCTTGCAAAGAACAATTTTTTTCAACTATTTAGTTGATCTAATAAAAGATATCACATCTATGCAAAGAACCTTGTCATACAATTCCTGTGGCTTTAAAATCAGTTTACACCTTGTAAATCTAAACTAGTTAGAAGCTTCTCTCTGGCTGCTTCTGAATAGTAATCTCATTTTTAGGCCCTCAGCAGACATGCTATTTGAAGCACTCTGGAGCTTCCAGAGGCTATGGGGCATGTGGAGATTCTTTTTCTACAACTCAGGGCCTTGGAGAAGAGTGCTGCTGCCTATCTTCATGGCCCCCTTTTTAAGTGCTTCAGGAGGGGCATGTATCTACAGAGTACCAAATTTGTAGCACTGTAGATTTTGGAATACTTCCAAGTACATACCTGTTCCCAGCTTTTCTCTTGCTCTGCAGCCATTCCTTTCTCACCCTGACAGTTTCTGATGAGAGCCATTGAAGGCAATGTAAGTTGTCTTGTTGAAAGGCTGCACCGTGGGGAATTCTCCACTGATGGTACCAGGAGTTGGAGCAGCCTATACTTTGCTACATGAGAGGCTCACAGAGGAGAAGATAATCCTTCTTTTAAATTAAAAAAAGTAGTGTATGTTAATTTAACACAACCTTTTCTTTGAAGAAGGATTCATTTCCACCATTTCTATTATTTTACTATTTATATTGTGAAAATGACACCTTATCCATGAAGTGACACAGGGAAATACACGCAAATGACAAAAGAGAAGTGAAATGTAACCTAAAGAAACGTCTCAAATGAACTGGCAAATTCTAACAAGCACCAGTTCAATTAAACATTAAAACTGAGAGTCAGCATGTATTAAGAGAATTTGAGATGCTATTTATGAGGACCTCATTTTCTGCACCTCTGGCTGTACCTCCATAATGTAATCCCTGCATCACCACTTCTATCCAAAATGTGACTTCATTCCGCTGGTACTCCTTTCAGGCTCTCCTAGAAAGATAGGAATAACAGGCTAATTTATCCTGGACTCCAGGTTTTGAAACTTTTTTCTTCAGAAGCATAAGAGCTCTTAATTTTTTAAGACAAATGCTCAAATCCTGAAATAGGCATAGACCCCACAGTGGTTGTGCCGTAATCTCTTGTTTTTGAACATAACAAAAAGAGGGATCCATTTAAAAAAAACCTATTTCATTTGTCTGCTTTACTTCTCTGAATGTGTGTATTCTTTATTCCAGAACCAGAGATTTTCTTTGCAAAATATGAAAACCATTACCTTTGCCATTAAAAAAAAAATCTAACTTTACTACTTTAGCCATGGCTCAAGTTTGAAAGCTGAGATTTTTGCATGAGAGTAGTTGTGAAAAGCTGTGCCTTTGCTAGGTTTGGAAAAGGCTACTTGTGAGCTTGCCCAGTCATTTCTGAGCATGTTTGGTTGACATTCTTATGACTTTAGCAGATTATAATAAATACCTTCCTTTTCACATCATTCCTATGTAGGTGTTATCAGACAGTCTTGAAGTTCCGTACCTGTTTTTGCTCCTTTGTGCAATTATAGCATCAGGAAAATTGCAAACTTTTTTACCCCTGCCCCGCCATCCCCTCCTCACCTCCAATCACTTCCACAAAGAAGCAGCTATCATAGGTAAATAAATGTGTGCTTCATTCTTAACACTACTTAGAATTTTAGTTATTTAGTATCTAATATTCTTAAGAACAGACAATATTTTTTTTCTGTAAAAGGAAAAAATTAGTACATTGCAATGTGTAAGGCTGCCCAGTTTAAATTTAGGAGTTCAGGAAATGGAGGGGTGTTACGGTTCCAAAAGTAATATTAAAGATTATAAAATGCAAGCTAAAATGTATTAAATTATTCATTTATACAGAAAAATAGAAATACCTCTTGTGTTCATCTTGGCCAAATTAACATTGCTGGACCAATATATTTTTATTTAACTATTCAACCTAGTATTGCATTCAAGTTTAGGGTTTTGAGTGATTTGCCTAGTGGTCTAGATATGGACCCTGAGGGCACCTATACACACGCAGTGAAGCTTCTTCTACGTACTGTAAATTACAGTGCATCACAGTCTGCTGAAGCATAATAATTACCACAGTCCAGCTGAAAAATGGTGGCGGGGCACTTTAACTAAAGCTCGTTCACAAAATTTAGTTTAAGTGCCCCCACCACTATTTTTTAGCTTGGGAATGCTGATACACATGATGCTCCGGGCACTTCACTTAGAGCAGCTCTAAGCTCCTCTAATTAAAACGCCTCCACTTCTCCCCTCACCCCCACACCCACTGCTAGAATATGTGTATAAAGAACCTGAGAGAGCAGCACCAGCATGCAAAAGACATGAGGTGTGCAGAGGTAATGAAAAGTAATTTTTTTCAGCAAATCTTTTTTAATTGTTCAAGTGCTATTTCATACATATAGTCTACTGTAGGGGCTTACACACCCATTGACAAATGCAGAGACTTTTGACTAATAATATCCAACTCAGATATTTCTCTTTGTCCATGGCTTGAAAACAGTTTCTAATGTCCAAGGTGTTTTCTTAATGTGCCTGTTTTTCACCAACTCATTTTCAAAATTTGAACAGCTAGTTGCTGCCTATTTGTACCCTAGATTGTTGCTAGCTTTCTGGGAGTCTTCCTTTCTCAGTCTTTGTATATTTTTACTTTTTGCTGGGCAGGTATCTTTTCTGCACGCTTAGAATGTTTCACCCCTAAATCAGGAGCATCAAACTCATCTGGCCCCCTGGACTGGATTGAGCCATGCCAGAGACAGCACAGAGGGCCAGTTTGGTGTGGGGCACCACATGCAGCATGCTCTCCATGCTGAACCCCTGTGCTGTGGGCAGCACATGCCAGCCCTGCTCTGGGATTTTCATTGTAAGCAGTGCGCAAGCTAGACCCAGTGCTGCAGGTACCACCTGTGGCCTCCCTAGGGGGCTGGCACAGGGTTCGTGCTGCATGCAGCACCCTACTGGATTAGCCCCTGCACAATGGCTCGGTGGTGTGCCAAGCATGGCACACAAGACCATTTTGCTTGGCACACCACCGCCAGCCCAGGCTCTAAGCAGCTGCCGCCAGCCGCAGAGCCCAGGCTGCTCTCAGCAGGTGGCTGGGAGGCTGCAAGACCTGCTGCAAGCAGATGGGGCTCCATGGGCTGGCTGCAAACAGCTACTCCGGGCTTCAGCATGTTGGCACTCTGGCACCTTCCAAGATAGACATTGTGGTTTTTTCAGCACTCCGACCAAAAAAGGTTGCTTACCTGTACGCTAGACCATCTGCGTATGTCAGCCAGTGTGTAGGGCTGGTCTGGCAGGGCACCGCATACAGTGTGACCCCTTGACCGGCCCTCTGTGCCACAAACAGCACCTGCAGTACCTGGTGCAGATTGCACACCAGACCGAGTCAGTCAGAGACACGTGGGCCAAATATACGGCACCATGGCCCGGATATGGCCCATCTGTCATACTTGACTTAGCCCATCTCAAACTAAGGTGTATTTCCCCTGCTGGCTTCCTCCCCATCCAACCTGGAAAGTTGTATAGAGCTCCTTCAAGCCAACACCTGACCTTTACAGTACTCAGTCAATCGCACCTTCCTCTTTCAAAGTATCCAGTAGGTATACTGAATCTCACTAATCTGAAGGTAAATAACATGCAAGTTTGTTTTTTTTAATGAAGTCTTAATTGCTTCTTCGCTGCTGCAACAAGATGACATGGTGGTTTGAGGGAGCGCAGTATTGGCCACTGGGTACCAGTATCCAAGTGAATAGGTTCATCCTGAGTTGTACCAAGACCCTCTGTACTGAGGTCTCTGCAACACCAGAGGTGTCTGTTTTGGCCACCACCACTAACTCTGCCAAATCCATTAAAACCCTGGTATTGCCAATGTGGACCCTAGGCTCAAGCAACCCAGTCTCTTCAACAAATACACTAGGCATAATTGCCACTTTATAACTTGCCTGACATCTGACTCCCCAGGTACCTCTCTACTATTTGCCAGCTCTATTCCCCCTCCCCCCTGTCTGTCACCCACTGACTCGTCAATTTACATCTTCACTGACTGGCTTTCTTGCATGCATACCAGCCTCTGTCGTCTTTACTATACATTCCATCCAGGAAGAGCACATACCAACTGCAAATACTTCCTCAGCCTGGTGAAGAATATTTATACCTGAAAGGTTGCTAAGAATAATTTTTCCAACTATTTGAATTGTCTAATAACAGATATCAGATTTACCCAAAGAACCTTGTCTGCCTAGGCATAATTGTGCACTTTACATGACATTTCAAAGGATTCTGCAAATGTTACAAAATTCCTGAGAGGTACATTTTTACATAGAAAGTAAATTATGGAAATAACATACTGAAACACTCATAAATTAAAGCTTTTCTAAAAATTTTATTTCGGAATATCTCAGCTTTCTCATTTGGTTTTCTGTTGCTCTTGTTCTTCTGCTAGGTAACATCATTACTACGCCGTGTTTTGCCTGAAGTGACCCCTAGTCGGTTGGCTAGCATCATAGGAGTAAAATCCCTGCCACCAGCAGATATCAGTGATATCATTCACTCAACAGAAAAAGGAGATTGGAATAAATTGGGCATCTTGGACATGTTCCTGGGTTGTATTGCCAAAGCACTCACTGTACAACTAAAGGCCAAAGGAACCACAATAACTGGAACAGCTGGCACTGCTGCAGGCAAAGGAGTTACTACAGTAACACTTCCAATGATTTTCAATTCCAGGTTGGTAAAAACTGTATTTTGTCAAGCTGAACATACAGACAGGTCAGAGAATTTAAAGTAAGATGCACTCTTTATCTCTCCCTTTTATAATCTGAAAATAAATAGTTGTGCATTGCTTTTAAAACTAGTTTCATTATCAAGTAGTATTATATTGATTTTAAAACACAGGCACTGAACACTTGTAATATCACTTTGGATATTTTTGGAATCTACCAATGGATTGCCTTTATTAATTTAATTGGTCTTATTTATTATCTGTCTACAGCTATATTCGGCGAGGTGAAAGCCATTGGTGGATGAAGGGCTCAACTCCTACACAGATATCAGAAATCATTATTAAACTGATTAAGGACATGGCAGCAGTAAGCTTCCATTCTCTAAGTGTTTGATATTGAAATGCTTCTGATTTGTTGAACTATTTGTTTTTCTTTTCCCTTTCTCACGGGAGCTTTGCTTCATTTGGTAGTTTGAAATTGTAAATTGGGTAGGGAGTTCAGAAAAGGTCTCTTTTTTTTTTAGTTAAAACACTGAATAGGAATCCATAAGAACTGGGTTCTATCTCTGTCTTCGCTACATGCTATCCATATGATGTTGGATGAGTCACTTGGACTCATTTTTCAGAAGTAGCCACTAATGTATTTTTTTGAGTGACTAAATTAGACACTCGAAACCTAATTTTAAGGAATGTTTAGTGCTCAGAACTCTGTTTGCACTCAGCAAAAGTCATAGTTGTTCAGAGCTAAATAGTCAAATTTCCTACACTTTATGGCCTTCAATCTGAATTTTAACTTTCTGAATGTTTCACATTACAAACATGAAAATGTACATTCAAATAACATTGGCAGAGGTGGAGCTGGTAGTGCTGCAGTCATTTAGATGGTCCAAGATTTCTTATCAGTTCTAATTTTTAATTCTGATTTTCTTTATAACAGAGATGGCAGACATAGCTGTGGGCCCAATCCAGTCCATAGAGCCTTTTGATGCAGTTCGTGAGGCCCTCAGAGGGGTTGGGAATTCAGGTGTAGGGTGAGCAGGGCTGGGGTCTACCATCAAATTCCCAGCTATGGAGCCCTGCTGGGGACATGTTTTCAGCAGTGGGGTCAAGCATCAGGTGTATTGGCCTCTGCACCCTCTGCTGTTACTGGGTCTGGACTCCAGGGAGCCTTGTGGTCTGGAACTAACCTGGGAGCACTGATGTGTTTTGACACCCCTGGTTTATAATTGCAGAGCTTAACTATTTTTGGAACAACATTTTCTATGCCAAGTATCTACTGGCTGAGTTTGGGGGAAATGTATAGCAGGGAAAAATAATCTATTTAGTATGAAGGTGCTATATTTTTTTTTCCCCAAGTCAAAAGAAAATCTTGCTTTCAGGGAGAAATACTGATACCTCCACAGTTTAGAGCAGGAACTTAAAATCAACAAGAGTTATATGTGTCCTGCTTCTGCCCTTGGCTGTTCCTTCATAGTTAATGAATCATTAGGAGCATTATCCCCAAATCTTCACAGCAAGAATTACAAATTAGGCTCTCCCTCACATAGCTCTAGCAGGACAAAATCTTGTAGCATATTCTGAGCATACTTAGCCTGATGCCAACCTCACTAAAAAGAGCTGGTTAGGGTGGCTTTAATCTGCGCGCCATGGCCCATCACCCAGTTTTGCCTCACACTTGGGACACTCACGTGGGGTACAGGAGACCTAGGTCAAAATACCTACTCTAGAGCAGGAGTTTGAAAATCTCTCTCATATCCCAGGCAAATGCCGTAACCATTAGGCCTGTGCAAAGCGGCAAGTATTTGCTTTGGATTCAGATTCGACCGATTTGGAGGGACAGTGATTCAAGTCAAATAACTGTCCTGATTTGAGTCGGCTGAATCGGAAGATTCAGTGCTGCTTTGGAGATTCGGCCATAAACTAAACAGGCAGCAGCCCTCAATGACGCTGGACACAGCTGGTTGTCTTCAGCTGGTAAGTCTGTTGTGGTGGGCAGAGGGAAAGGGCGTGGGGGGGGGCAAATCAATGCTCCCACAGTGAGGGAGGGATTGGGGCTGGAACAAGCTGCCCAGCTGGGGCAGGGGGTGCAGCCAGAGCCATCCCTAGGGGTGTGCAGGGCCCAGGAGGTGGGCATGGTGAGCAGCTGGAGCTGGGGGGGTACAGTTTTGTACAGGCTTCACCATGCACCACCACTGCATGCTGTCACTCTGGCTGCTTCCCCCCCCCCCCCCCCCAATTCCTGTAGCTGACCACTTGCCACCCCCTCCCCAAGCCCTGCACATCCCTAGGGATGGCTCTGCCCACACCCCGCCCCAGCTGGGCAGCTTGTCCCAGCCCCAATTCCTCCCTTGCTGTGGGAGCGTTTTTCTGCCCCTGCCCCCCACCCAATCACAACAAACTTACCAGCTGGAGGCAGCTGTGTCCAGCATCCTTGAGGATTGCTGCCTGTTTAGTCTATGACTGAATCTCGAAAAATGGCTGAATCTTTTCTGAATCAATTCGGAGACTTCTGAGTCAATTTGGAGCTTGCAATTGGTCTCCCGATTCAACTTGGAGATTCAGCCACCAAATTGGACCGAATCTCCTCCGAATCGAATTGGCTATCAAAGTTTTGTGCGGCCCTACTAACCTTGAGGACAAAAGGTACTTCAGGGTGACTGGCTCAGTCTTCCTGTTGGGGGCAGTTCCCCTTTATATCAATAAAATACTCAAAGAGGGCTTTTATTCCACTTCTCAGGTAAAGCCCTAACTGCTGGGTGTTGGTAGTTTCTCTTTGTTTTCCTAATACATAATGTATTCTAAGCAGAACAGCTTCAACAAGTGAAGTTGAGAGGAACAAATCCCAAAAAACCTAACAGACTAGTATATAAGGCATTTCCTTGGTACATGGAGGTGTGGTTTCAAATCCCTGCTTGGTATCAAGGATTTATCCAGATGCCCCGCATCCCAGAAGATTGTTCTTACTATTAAACCATTGACTAATATGGAATGGTGCAATTTGCTTTCTTTGAAGAGGAGAAAGGCTTTCTTTAGAAACTTAAGCAAATAATTCTAGGAGATTGCAAAGGAAACTACCTTAGCCAAAAATGCAGGCATCTAAAACTGGTCAGTCAGCTCAGGGTGACAACCGAAGCTCTGTATTCTTTCCTGCATTTTATCTCTGGCTGTATTTTTGGGCTTCCCACACAGATGGTTTCTGAGTATCCCTTCCTTAATACCTTTCCTTTGCTATTCATTGTGTAGAGTACCTGGGTGCTTTAAGGTGGAGGGTTCTGCTGATTCCTCACCAAAAGGATTCTTAATTCTGTAGCAAATTATCCCAAGAGTCCATACACATAGTAGATAATTTGGCATTTGCCAGTAATTATTGCGTATTTGAGAAATCAATGTTTTTTCTTCTAAGCCTAGAGAAGGAAATAACCATTATCAAATAGTGTATGCTGGAACAGGTTGATTTTACTGATGAGCATTGTACTTAAATTCCATTTATTCTTACCATTCCTTTGAGTCCCTGCAATTGAAGTTTCATTTCTATTTGATATTTTTAATGGGGCAAATGATAGCAACATGTAGTTAACTTGCAAAATCCATTGTTATGGAAGATGGTAGAGGCAAATAGCATAGCCATGTTCAAAAAGAGACTAAACAAATTCATGGTTTATAGCTCAATTAATAGCTGTTGAACAGAATGGTTGAATGTGTTTCCTTTGACATCTCTAAACCTATGATGGTAGATGTCAGAGAGGGTAATGAGGATAATGACTAGGAGATAGATCATTCCAGAGAATAGCCAGTTCAGTACTCTCCCTCTATAGCATCCACTTCATCCACTATTGGAGACAGGATACTGGCCAGATGGACCATTGGTCTAACCCATGATGGTTCTTATGTTCTTAACAAATTGAGTTGGATAAACTATATAGTCTTTTTTTTAACAGGGTCACCTCTCTGAAGCTTGGTCCCGGGTAACAAAGAATGCCATTGCTGAAACCATCATTGCTCTGACCAAAATGGAAGAAGAATACAGATTGCCAGTGCGATGCATTGCAACAACCAGAGTAAGAACCATATGTTCAGACTCACGTCAGCTTATTGCAAACATACAGTTGCAGCAATCTCTTATCAAATAGGATTCCCATATTTTAGCACAGTGTTTGGTTCCTATGTCATCTCAGTAGGAAATACTTTAGACAGAAAATGGAATTTACCATCACTAAATTCAGCGCTATACCCTAGTTTTGCTTGAGATGCATGGTTTGAGGTATGCTAACTACTCAAGGAAATCTCAGTCCATTTTAGGTAATTCTCATTTTCTTTAATTAAGGATTATCAACATGGTGGAATTTTCTGCGTTACAAACATATCTGAAGAATTTGAGTGCAACTCTGAACATCTCCCTAAGAGTGAAAAACAAAAATTATGCTGTTTCATTGTTCCTCCCTTAAAATGATTCTACTTTCAGATAAACTAATTTATTTTAAAACTTGATTTTTGAGAATGTCTCCAGAAAGGAAGTTGAGTCCCTTTAGGTCTCAACTCTCCAAACTATCATTTTTTTACTGGTTTTACTCACAGATCATCCACTTCTATATTTCTAGACTCCATTCAGTAACAGAGTCCCTGGGGCAGCCAAGCCAAGAGCTATCTGTATTTGCCTTCACCTCCAATAGCTACAAGTATTCTGCCAATAAGAACTTGTCCACCTTAAATATATTTTCTGTTTCAGCACCTTTCTCTTCTGTTCTCTGCCCTGTGAAAGGCACTAGGACCTTGACTACTATCATGGAAAAGAGGCCAATTAATGCCCTCAATTTCTTTCTTCACTCAGGACTTAGATTAGATCCTAACATCAAACTTCTTTCCTGGTGAATGCTAAGTTCGCTAGTTCTGTTAGGGAGTTTGTGGATAAACTAGCTGAACCTG
The DNA here is from genome assembly GCF_030867095.1 of Alligator mississippiensis. Lineage (NCBI taxonomy): Eukaryota > Metazoa > Chordata > Crocodylia > Alligatoridae > Alligator > Alligator mississippiensis. Next base: position 387,059,777 of record NC_081824.1, read on the forward strand.
CGCTTCACTGTGGAAGATCAATTTGATTTTTTTAATAACCTTTTGTCATAATCATTTTCTTCACTTTATGGTTTATGCATCATTGCCTGTTTCAACTTCATAAGCTTTCAGACCATTGTTTCCATCTGGTTTCTTCTCTTGTAGACTGTATTTGAAATTTTTTACATGGGTGAGCTACCAACCCCCTGCACTACCCCCAACTTGGAGGACCAGACCAGAGCCCCTTTAACCGATGTTTTCACAGTTCCCTGGAGACTTTCATGGCACTCTAAAAATGTAGCTGGTATCTAGGCAATATTGAATCTTGAGTGAAGCGTTTACTGAATGGCCCTTCATCGTTATATCACTATGATTTGTGCAGAGCGTGGCTCCAGCCAGCACTGCACATCACAGCGAGGGGCGCAGCCTCTGTGCAGCTGCCTGTATTGCCAGCGCTCCCTGCTACTCCTGTGCAGCCCCTGTGCTCACACAGCATGGAGGGAAACCCCATTTGCTGGAGCCAGGTGTCTTCCCTTGCTGGGCCTGCACAGCACTACACAACACTGTGCAGCATCTGCTGTCCTTGTGCAAGGGCTGCGTGTGAATGGCAGGGAGCACCAGCAAATACAGGAAGCCATGTGGAAGCTGCGCCCCTTGTTGCTATGTGCAGCGCTGGCCAGAACAGTGTCCCACCAGGCACCTGCGCTCTGAGCACCCTGCCTGTTGCTGTGCCACTGGGGGAGTGGGACGGGGGGAGGTCCCCACACCCTGCCCCCACATCCCCCCACATATACACTGGGGGTTATATACTCCAGAATAAGAGATTTAATTTATATAGATGATTCACCATTAGATGCCTCTTTTCATCTCAGAATCAAAGCTCATCTTGTATTTGCTGTCCTCAGTCCCTGCTATACAAGGTGATATACAATATCTAGGTGAACAAAGCAATGTTCAGACTTGGAGTACCCAGATAGATTTTTTTTTTCTGTTTCTTGGGGTTCTTAGTTGGAGCTATTAAAGTGTTAACTTACCCAAGTCAGTCATAGAAAACAACTTTTTACCAGCAACCAGACTTTTTGTAAAATGGCCGATGACAGCCCTGCCCATACTATTTTGCAAGTTCCTGTTGTAGTAGTAGGTTGTTTTTCCTATAAATTTTTTTTTGTTAGCAACATACATTGACATTCTCTGTTCCTGCTGAGTTATTACCCAAGCTGATTCACACCATTGTTTAGTTTCCCAATATATATTCATGTTTTCCACTATACATTTTGTGATTGACTTTCATTTTCTGTTGTGTCTTGTATAGTTAACTGATACTTTTATAAATTTAAGGCAGGGAAAGCTAAAAAGTGATAAGTTTGTTCTCAGATTTATACCCAAAAATGCAGTGACTATTTGTTTTGGGTTTTTTTTAAACTGGTGTATTTGATAAAATGGGGAAATCTCATATTATCATGTAGACTGGACTCTAAAGTAATAGAAATACCATTTGCAGGCACAAATTGTTTGTTCCCATCCACAACAATTGCATTTATTATAGTTGGGTTTGGGGGGAGGATTAATTCTTCCTAAATGATTTCTGCAATCCTTCTTTCCCTTTCAACAGCTCTGGTTGGCCTTAGCATCCCTCTGTGTGCTTGATCAGGACCATGTGGACAGACTGTCTTCTGGAAGATGGATGGGAAAAGATGGGCAACAGAAACAGATGGTAAGACTTGGAATGCAATATGTTTTCTGATATTTTAGACTTCAAATGGTTTTTTAATAAACTTTCTAAACAAGCAGGAACAAAGCCAAAGATGACTACAGAAAATGGTGTAAGAACAAATACATTTTTAGATATACCAGAACAATGAAATCTGCCAATGGTTCTGTTGGACTACAAAAGACTGAAAGAGGCAATTAAGGGAGGGCAGGGCATTGCTCAGAGGTTATATAATTTTCTTTGCCTCTGTCTTGACTAGGAAGTGCTTCCCCTCAAATCCTATCAGACAAACTGTTAAGTTAAAAAGAAGCAAATTACTAGGCCCAGTTGGTATAAACTCAACAGTTTCAAACAAATTTAAGAATGAAGAGGCCAAACTGCAAAGAAAATATTGTGTATTGGTATTATAGAAGGGATTGAAATGTGCTGCTCCTCAAAAAGGCCATGCCAAGACCTGAGAAACTGCTTTTGTACTTTTGTACTCTTGATTCCAGTCTTATAACAATGTAAGTTTAGCTGCATTGTATATTAAAGGTGAGTCTTCTGAGTCCCATAAGCCAAGACAACTTTTCTCTCTTGGTGGCTCAATTTATCTGGACAGGTATGTTTGATGGATGATAATCCTAAGCAAGAGAAAAGGCTTTCTAACTAAAAGGTGGAAACAACAGATGTTAAATTTGGTAAATACATAGGTGTTTATTGACTGGAAGATCCAGACTTCTAGCCTAACCTCTGAAATCAGATTGGAGAAAGCTAGTTTTGTCCTTGTTTTTCACTTTAAGGACAGCTTGTGTTTTAACAGGATTGCTTGCTTGCAAGTAGATCTGTGGTAGTCTGGAACACCATTTCTGATGTGCATTGGGACACAGAACATAATCACAATGTTGGTTTTCAGTCAAAGGCAAATCCTACTTTATACTTTTATTTCAGAGAGTCTTCCTCTTAAAACAAAGCTATTCATTTTATCAAACAGGGCACTGTTTATTCTGTTGACACAACTTGCTGCAGAACTTTTTATTAAAAAATCTTGTTCCCTATAATAGTGGCAAAAGCCTTCAATGAGTAAACAGATGTCCAACAGTATGGGCTTCTGTACGCAAGTGCAGAGCCTGCTTCAATGCTGTAAGTACAGTGCGTCAGAGCAGACTCAATTAATCGTGTCTGCTGGAGCATGGTAATTACTGCACTCCAGCATCCTCCCGTATCTCGTGTATCAGTGTTTCCATGCTTAAAAATGGTGGTGGGGGCGCATGAACTAAAGCTTGTCAAATGTGTGGAGACGGTGATACATGAGACACTGGTACTTTAGAGTGGCTGTCATAGCTGGGGCCCCTATAGATTTCATATCAATTTTGTTTTGGAATAAGCGATTTTTGCAGTAGGTCTGCTCTAGTGGGTTTTTCCCCCTAAATTTCTTATAGTTAATTAAGTTATTCACATGTTTGTAAATGTAGACATTCCAGAAGTGTTTATTCCATCTTACAAAAGGACTGTTTCTGCTTTGGAATATGACTATAGCTGTCTCTTCTCTCCTGTTTTCACCAAAAAGAAGAGTTAATTGAATTACATAATATGCTGTCTGCACTATTCCATGGAGTCCTGCAGCTGGGGATTAGGGAGTTAGTAGTCCCTGCAGGGAGGCAGGTTAATTGGAGCATTAGTGCATCAGCCCAGAGCCTGGACAGCCAGAGAGAGAGCTGAGCTGTCAAAGCAGCTCCCAACTAGCTTATCCAAATAGAAGAGTTCTGAAATAAGTGACTTGAACAATATCACAGGAACCAAGGTGTGATGGATATAATAAAAACCCATTTTCAAAGTGATCAGTGAAAAATATCTACGTAAATATTTGCAACTTGCAAGCCATATGGGATGTATTATTGTAGCACTCACAGTGGAAAGTAAAGGTACCCTGTGCCAGTAGAGTAAATGAATGCTATGAGTTAGTTACCACAGGAATTGTTCACATTGTCAAGGGCTATACAGGGTTTTCATGATGTAGTTAAACAGAACAGGCAGCATGTCATAACACTTGAGCTCAAGGTAGATATTTTTGCCAGTTTGACACATCTCAGCAACAATACCTGTAAGTTTTTTATCAAGTTATTACCAAAATAAAGTAAGTTGTCAGGTCATGATACAGAGATTTTTGACTCACGATCTGTTGGAAATTACTTTCCCAATTTCATTGGAGAATGAGCTAATTGTTATTAAACAAAGCAAAGCTGCTGGCTGTAGCACTACTTTTTGTTCATAAATTTGTTGCCAGGCACGACTTTTTATTTATTGGTTATTCCAAAGCTAACAGTTAATAGTCTAAAACAAATTCTTAGTTGTTCTTCAGAAATTTTCTGTCTTCCTTTCAGGGAGACAGAGTGCAGGGGTATTGACAGAAACAGAAAATTATAGTATAATAATTCCCTTTATATTTCTTTGTTTTTTAGCCAATGTGTGATAACCATGATGATGGTGAAACTGCTGCAATCATTTTGTGTAATATCTGTGGAAATTTGTGTACAGACTGTGACAGATTTCTTCATCTCCATCGGCGAACAAAGACTCATCAGAGACAGGTATATACCACGTCTAAGGATGTGCATTTCGGTAGATGTCATTCAGTAGATGTCAGTTTTCCCCTATTGATCAATCCCATAAGTGTAGTAATCAACAGTTGTACATATTCTTTTTTTCTATATACCTCCAAAAATGAATTAATAAATTTGCATTTAATTTTGCACTCAGTTTTACTTGATTTTTCTTGGCCTTGTAAAGTGTTCTTATGAACAGCATGGTAATACCAGCCAGTAAACTCTAACCCTGGCTCTTATCTGCTCCCTCCTTTCCTATTCTAACTTCATTTAATTTCCAAGAAGAAATCCAAGGGCCACTTAGACATGTTAATTAAAAAATTGTCCTTTTGCTGTCTTGGAAATTTGCTGTATTTACCACTGGTCTCATGGGAGGTCCACGCTCATGAACCCCATTCATTGTGTGTTCTCACTGATGCAGTCTTCAAGCCCTGTCTACTCCCCGCCCTTTTTTCTCGCTGAAGACTTAATATATAGCCCTCTTCCTTTTCCTCACCCTTTTTCCCTTGCAGCTCTTCCCTTTTCTTGAGTGATTCTCTTAAACGCAGTCCTCCTAAAAATCCCTCCACCTTTCCCTCTTTCTACCCTTTCCATTTTTTTCATTTCCATCTTTCTCTTATCCTGTCCTGTTTTGTGACCACTTCCTCCGTCATCACATTCCTGCAAGCTTCTTTTCTTCAGATACAAGTGTATTATGTTATGTATGTAGCAGCATCCCCGTACGTACCCACCAAAAATACTCTGGTCTTACTTGTCTTTAGCTATGGTCACAGTGTCCTTCCTTAAATTCTTTGAATTAGATTTCTACAAGTTGATACACAAATTTGTATTCCTCTGACTCTCCTGTGTTTATGGCACTGTCTTCTAGTCACTTCTCTGAATTGAAACAATGCTCACTGAAGTCTGACTACTTTCTCTTGTTGCCTCCCACTCCTTCCTCTTTCTTTTGGCATATGTTATCTTGAACATGTGTTTGATACAGTTGTTGATTACTCCTTCTCTGAGTTTCCCTTTCTTCCTTTTGGCTTTTGTGTATTTCTTCTTTCATAGTTCTCTTCTGACTTGCATTTGTACAGTGCCTAGAATAAATGGTTCCCTAAACTCTGCCTTGCAAGAAATGTATTTAATTTAACGTTTTAAAAAAGTTTATGTTTCAGCTTCTCTCTTGACAGTTTCTTTTTCTGCCTCTGAAGAGAATGGCCCCATGGGGGGATTTTCAACCTTTACACTATATACCTTGGACTTGTCATCAATCTTAAGAGTTTCTTTATCTTAATGTTACTTTGGTCAGTTCACCCTGCTGGCCTGTCCTAGTCAGTTCAGTCCTGTATATCTGAGTTAGTCTCTATGGCCAATTTAGATTTCATATGGCCAAACTAGAGTTCCTTGTTTGTCTCTTTGTAGTCTCTTCTTTTCCTTTCTTCAGTACTTTTGGCAACAATCACTTTCTTTGTTTCTCAGGCTTGTAATCTGAGGTCATCTTTGACTCCTTTTTATTCTCTCCATTCACTTAAGAGTGTCAAGAAATCATGTTATACATATCTCACCATCATCAAAGGGGAAGTAGAAGTGCTCAGCAACTTTGAAAATGACTGCTTCAATTTAGCTGGTTGAGTAGAGGTGAAAGAAACTGCTTCAAATCTGAATTTTGAATCTTTTGCCTCATTTCATCCTTGAGTTGCTCAGTTGGAAAACAAAGTATTTTAAAAATAATTTTTTAAAGTTAATTCTTCTTTATTCTATGGGGGTATATATTTACTTCTTGATGTGAAGCTCTTTGCGCACGGATTCTCTGTTTTCACTGACCATATTGTCACGCTTAACATGTGCAATGATTTGTCAGTTTGTAATGCTACAAATTGTGAGTAGGGCCAACATGGAAAGGCATTTTTTGTAACACCAAAAGCAAAGGATAAATACTTTATATCCTGATATATCATTTAATTTCACATGTATTATAAACAAGCCATATATATATATATTTTCTGTGACTGGAGCTTACAAATCTACACAGACAATAAAGTTCTTTTTTTATTATATTACATGTCAGATCAATTTAAAAAGAGCCTTCTATAACAAAGAAAGGAAGAAGAGCAAACAATTTGCACGAATCCATTAAGAAACTTATCCATGTTTTTGGCAAACTTATTGTTCCTCAAAATTATTTCATTTGGCAGCATTTTTTGCAGTCTACAGTATTGTTGACGTTTTCCTTTTCTCTTTATTCATATCTCTGCTAATTAAATATAAATCTTCTATCCCTCTTTCCTTTACAGTTTGACCAGACCATCCCACTCATCTTACAAATTCCAGAATCCATATTTTGTTAAATTTGCAATACAAAATGTCTGTCATCTAGCCATCCTTGACAAAAATCCAGACTTGTAGATGAAACAAAAATAGTGTTTTTTTAAATTGCTTACTGCCTCCATTTTTTTTATAAGAACACTGTTTAATATCCATTTGCTTAAATGGGCAGGTATTCAAAGAAGAGGAAGAAGCTATCAAAGTTGATCTTCATGAAGGCTGTGGTAGGACCAAACTTTTCTGGCTAATGGCACTTGCAGACTCTAAAACTATGAAGGCCATGGTGGAGTTTAGAGAACAAACAGGTAAAATGCAGATGTTTTGGCTCATTTCTTTTTCAACTTGTTAATTTTTAAGATTTTCCAAAAGAGCACTTCTAAAAGGAGAACCTTTTTATTCTTTACATTTAATGCTTTATATCAGTTTTGTTTTTTTTTTAAGCGAAATATTGAATCCTGTCTTATGATACTGCCCTACTTAATTGCCTTGGTGATAGAATGTTGATGACACCTTGAAATACCAAGTAAATGCAGGCAAATAAGTGTTTTAACTGCCGTAACTATAGTCTAGGTAGTGACTGCATTAATCTCCACTATTGAAGTTGGGCCACTGGGCAGCCAGGCTCCCAAAGTTATTTCCTTTTTCAGCCAATGACTATCGTAATTTAAAATCCACCGACAGGTTCTGGGAACAGGGATTGGGACTCATGTTTCCTCCCTCCAAAAGGAATGCTCTCTTCACTGAACTTACAAAAGCAGGTTCCATCTTGCTTTTGTTGTCCTTATGTCTCCAAGAAAATCCCAGGAGAATAAATTTCTACTGCAGGTAACATCATACTTTGTTCTTGCAGTTTTAATTTCTACGTTTCCAAGGGGCCACCAGCATTTTGGAAGGTTTCACAGGAAACGTGCTGCCCACAAGCATGAGTCACATAATTCCCTGTATAGTTACATTATGCAGGCTATGTCATTTAATTGTTGGTTCTGTTGTTGGTGTATTTTTTATTAGGGGGGATTCTGAATTTTTGTTTGCTTTTTATGGGCCTAGGCAAACCTACAACCAGCAGTTCTGAAGCATGTCGTTTCTGTGGTTGTAGAAGTGGAACAGAATTATCAGCAGTAGGCAGCGTCTGTTCTGATGCAGACTGCCAGGTGTGTATACAAATCCAAAAACCAGCTTTGTCATGAAACTGAACTGTTAGGAATCACTAGTCTTCAACTAGCAATTCACAGTAAAAGTCAAAGGCTGTGGTGTCTAAATTTGTGGTGGTCAACCTCCACCTAGTGGCCAAGATCCAGTCTGCAGAGCTGTCATTTGGCCTATGGGGCTCCCCACAGGTCCAGAAATTTGGCAGTAGGAGAGTGGTGGCTGTGTTAATTGCCAAATTTCCAGACCCAAAGAGAGCCCTGTGGGCCAGATAACATGGCCCTGCCCCAGCATACAGGGTCAATCTGCAGCCAGATCCAGGCATACAGGATAGAGCTGGCATGTGGTGGAATTGGGTCAGTGAATGACCACGTGTGGGTGTTTTTCTTCAGCATCACACTCATGGACCAGCCCCACATGCCGACCCAGAGTAAGATCCAGTAAGAAGGTTGGGCACCACTGGTTTGAATCATTTCTTGGGAAGATTCCTTATTTATACCAGTGGTTCCTTTTAAATCAGTAAGTTCTATCATATGAGTAAGACTGAATAATATAGGCACAGAGTTTATAGGATTGAGCATCCAGTTCCTAAGTGTTTAGTTCTCTAGACTAAAAGTATCAGTTCTCAAATGAAATGTTAGTTAACCAGTTTACATCGGTAGCTGCTGAGAACATCTGTGTTAGTAATATTTGTAAGAAAATCTCACTTCTGAGTTCCAGTTTGACTGTTATAGCATTAAATGTTTACAGACTATGGGAAGTCTAGTATTTTTGAAATTTTGGTTAGATTAGTTTTCCATTGAAGGTTTGTTTCTGTACATAGTCTGATTATGATGCACTTGAGATTTGAGTCTTTTGAACAATAACCAATTAGGGCACACTTGTGCTTGGTATGTTCTTGTATCCTATACTGAGGGTACAAGGGGTAGAATGGGCTACATGCCACTTAGTGCCTTCTCACCACTTCTGGTTTCAAGATGTAGCTGTGCTGATTAACAGCAGGCTGACGCAGTGTCTTTTTATTTGGGGGTAATTGTATATCTCGGATAAATGTGCAGTCAGCAAGTCTTTTTCAAAAGACTTTAACATTTGCAGATGTTTCTAACGGATAAATACCAAGGATAAAACAGTGAATCTGATTATACAAAAGTTTTAATACAAGTGCAAAATACAGAGATAGTTTAAAGAATTTGAAAAGTATATTCTTTCTATTTCAAAGTCAAGTTTTACCAGTAAAAAAAACCCCTAAGATTTTAGACAGAAACGTGAGTAAGTTGATGATAAAGTCTCTTCAGCTGTATTTAATAATTTTCTCCATATTCTGGATTATTGTATAAAAAGCTCATAGGATCATAAGGAAGTAGGGTTGGAAGGGACCTCACAAGGTCATTTGGTCCAGTCTGCTGCTGAAGGCAGGAGCATCTTTGACTAAACCATCCCAGCCAAGTATCTGTCCAACCTGCTCCTGAAAATTTCTAGGGCTGGAAATGCCACAATTTTTCTAGGCAGCCTGTCCCAATACTTGACTACCCTTATAGTCAGAAAGTTCCTTCTGATCTCCAGCCCAAACTTCTTCTCTTGCAGCTTCAGTCCATTGTTCCTAATCCTGTTTCCTACAGCCACAGCAAAAAACCTGTCTTCATCCTCTCTATAATCACCTTCAAATATTTGAAGACTCTTATCAAATCCCACCTCAGTCCTATAATTCTTTGATCAGAATCCTTTTTCATTTTGACTCCCCACTTCAGGAAATGCACAATAAAAGCAAATTAAAATATTTGGTTTCATTTCAAGGTCATGCAACTTGAGAGATCACACCAGTGCAGTTGGGAATATATTAGAGGATAGTAACAAAAATTGCCTACTCCTTAGTTATGACTGCAATAAAGTAAAGATCCCACAAGAAGCAACACAAGAGATCTAGAGCAGGGGTGGCCAACTTGTGGCATGGGCAGCTGTGGCACACACCAGATCAAGAAAGGGACAAGCAACACAGTAGCAGATAAGACAGGCAGCAAAAAGCAAAGTAGAAGATGTGGTAGAGAGCACAGGAAAAGAAGCAAAAAGCAGAGGCGAAGATTGGATAAAGAATACTGAGCAGATGCAAAGCAGCAGATCGAGCAGGGGAAGTGGATCAGGGTGGCACTTAGGGAGGGTACAGGGATGGTTTGTGGCAGACCTGCCAAAAAAGTTGGTCACGACTGCACTAAAAAAAAATAATTGTGTTTAGGAAAAGGATTGATTATGTAATTCCTCTTTGACAGGAGTATGCCAAGATAGCTTGTAGCAAGACACATCCTTGTGGTCATCCATGTGGAGGTGTTAAGAATGAAGAACACTGTTTGCCTTGCCTGCATGGCTGTGATAAGAATGCTACAAGTCTGAAACAAGATGCTGATGATATGTGCATGATCTGTTTTACTGAAGCACTTTCAGCAGCACCAGCAATCCAGGTTTGCCTTTCTTACTTCAAATGGTAATCTGTTGCGGCAGTATTAAGTTTTTAAAAAATGTAAAATATAATTTGTAGGATTGCATTGGTGCACAAGTTACTTAATGCTTTCTTTGGGTTGAACAGCACTGCTCTATATTACTTGAGAATGCAGGTAGGGTTGACATTTGCTTTATTTTGAGCCCTTGTAACTGAAAAGCCAACTCAGAAACATTCTTAAAAGTTTCAAATCGCCACCTCTTTATTTCTGTACCACTTTATCATGGCTTCATTCAGTTAGTATTGAAGTTATTCCCATTTTCTTACCTGCAAAATACAGCATATTCCTTGAAATGCGTTTGCATATATCTTTAAAGGGTATATGTCTGTCTGATAATTTTACAGAAGTTAGTGTACTAACTAACTAACCATGGTCACTCTTGGTGATTTCATATGTCCACTTGTTAGCATCATGCAAAAGTTTCTGTTTTAGTTACTGTTTAATAGTCTTTATTTTCATTATTGTTTCTTTCTGTTACGATGCTAATAAGTGAATTTGCAGTGTCATCTATTATTATTTAAGCAAAAACTCAAATATAATGGTGTCTCATTACCTAATTATTGTAACTTGCATTTACAGTACTACTTATCATATACATCTTCCTTTTCTCTTAAAGCTGGACTGCAGTCATGTATTCCACTTGCAATGCTGTCAGCGAGTACTAGAAAACAGATGGCTTGGGCCAAGGATAACTTTTGGGTTTATGTCTTGTCCTATTTGCAAGGTAAACAGGTTCTGTATTTGCTATGTAGATGACAGAGTATTTATGATGGCTTTCCTTAATTATATTAGGTTGTTCTGTTTTGCACATAGTGGAAAGTGTTACGAATGTTTTACTTTTCTTGCATGCTCTACCTACAAACATAGTTTTCCTTGAAAACTGAAAGCAGCGCAGAAGTCCTTTCACTTACCTATGTATCTTAAGATCCATCAATTTGTAATAACCAGGGATCTGGGTTTTTCATTCATGATGGAAAAATGTGGTAAAACCCAGATTTTCTCATGTTAAGGAGAAAAACCTGGATTTTCTCGTTTAAAGGAGAAAACACAGGAAATGCTGGGTTTACCCTTGTAGACTGGGAGAGTTCCAACGTGCAAGGGGCTGGAGGGAGTAGGAGAGATGGTCAGACGGGGCGCCATGTGCATGTGTACATATACACGTGCACATGGCCACCATACATCCTGGAAAGCAGCTCCCGTAGGTAAGTCCAGTGGGAGGGTTGAGGGGGGGAAGAGGTCCCCATAGTGAGAGAGGGAGGGAGTTGGGCAGGGATGGGGCCCCAGGGGGGAAGGCAGCAGAGTGGGAAGCCCCGAACCCACAGCGGTCAGCTCAGCCTTGCCCCACGCACAAATTTGGGAGGCACGTGTTCCCCCATGCTCCTCCCCTCAGTGCACTCAGCAATGGGAAGCCAATCCCTCCCTCCCGGACAAGCCTCCCGTGGCTCCATTCTGCTCTGGCCTGGGCCCTGAAGCTGCACTGGGTCTGGGCCCCAAGCCTATGCAGTGCCCCAACTGGGCAGCACTCCCAGCCTCATCCTGGGTTGTACCATGGAAAAACAAGGATTTGGGGTTTATTAATCAGAGAATTTGCCATTTTTTTTAATCAGGGAATTTACAGTTTTTAAACGGAGAAAACCAGGATCCCTGGTAATAACCCAAGAGTTAGGCAGAAGATAGTCATTGTAAAAACGGAGTCTTCAAACCTCTAAAAGCTACATTTCTTTCACCTTAGCTTAAATTATCTATCCCTGGGGTAGTCTTCATAAGAAGACTAGAAGACTTTTAGCCTTTCAGTACCAGAAAAAAACAGAAATGAAGAAAAGAAGTGATTGAAGTCTGTTTGCTTTGATGTTCTGCGAAGTCATAACCTTAGTAAGAGAGAGAAATGGGAGCTGCAGTTAGTTGAACAAGTATAGTAGCTACTAGAGCTCCCCTTTCCTGAAGTATCTGTTCCATGTTCTTTTCTATTTTTGTACACCACTCAGTGACTCAAAGTCTGACTGGGGCTTTTGTACTTTCCTGTAATACAGATACTGTGATTATTATAATGAAGAGATGAGATGAGACCAAGTGTTTTATTGATTACTCTTTATTTCAGAACAAAATTAATCATATAGTATTAAAGGACTTGCTTGATCCAATCAAAGAACTCTATGAAGATGTAAGGAGGAAAGCTCTAATGAGGTTGGAATATGAAGGATTGCACAAGAGCGAGGCCATCACAACACCTGGTGTTAGATTTTATAATGACCCGGCTGGCTTTGCCATGAACAGATATGCTTATTATGTTTGCTACAAATGCAAAAAGGTACGACTCATAGTGCTTTATTAAAAGAAATGGATGTGCTGTTGACAAAGAGTTACTTCTTAAAATATCTGACATGCATTTGGTAGACTGTGTATTGATTTATAAAAGCAGGAAATGTCACTGTGTATTGAGGAAAAAAAAGCACTGAGCCAGAAAAGATGATCAGTCCTCGCCTTTTAAATTTCACAGTATAGATGGAGAGAGTGGTTTGGAACTCAAATTCTTCATATAAGCAGATAATGGTGCCTCTCAAAATGCAGCGAACTTACTGTGTTAGGAATCTCATCTTCACCTTACCCCACTTCCAGCCCACATTTTAAACAAGCTATCAGGTAACAGCTTTTAGGGCCATGTCAAGACGAGCGCAGCCATGTGGTATATCATGCCGCAGGCACATGTACAGCACCACATGCCACACATTCAGTTGTTCTCTGAGGTGCAAGGGAGCAGCACGGAGAGTTTGTTTTTTTTTTTTACCCCTGGGTATCCAGAAGTAAAAAACAAACAAACAAACAAAAAACCCCACAGGGAAAAAAAGTGGAGTGGCACATGTGGCAGTAACATGCGCTGCCAAAAGCCGGAGCCTGGCCAACCGGAGCCACACTCCGCTGCCAGCCAGGCTCCATGCAGCAGTATCGCCGCTGCTGCAACCATGGGAGGCCCCCAGGAGGCTGCTGGGGCCAACCCAGTGCTATCCCCAGCCTTCCCTACCCCACATAGAGTAACTTGCCACACCCTAGAGCACACATGGCATGGGCATTCCACGGGGACAACTAGCAGCGGTACAAGATGTGCCACGACTAGTTGTCCCTGAGGAACCAAAGGTCCATGCACAATGTTACCAGATTTGCCCATCACTTTGGGGTGTGCTCATTTATTAGGGGTACATTTCTGGGGTCTCTGTAATTCTGTCTGTGCTGCTTGTGTTACAGCTCCATATAGAAACACAAGTATCTCTCCCTTCTGCAAGTCCTCACCCCCCAGTGGAGCTATCTTGCAGGACTCGGTTTCAATGGGGCTAGGTTCCTCCAACCACCGAATCAGTCAGACACATATGCATGTACACACGCAGATTAACAGGACACGCCTGAGCTAGGCCGGGTTATTTAGCACTGACAGGCTAACACCCTCATATGCCGTGAACTCAGTTCATCAGGGCAACAATAAAATGCAGTCAGACACAACCACACAGGTTTAATAGAGCGCATCTAAGTCAGACTGGACTATTCAGCACTGATAGGCTGATACCCTCATGTGCCCTGAACTCAGTTCATCCCTTATTTCAGCAGAACAATAATAAATGCACACACGCACACACACACTTTCAGCTGATAACCTCATGTGCTTCAAAACTCAGTATGTCCCCAAACTCTTGTCACAATGGTCCTAGTAGTAACTCCCTTGATAAGCAGACCCCACTGTGGTTTTGGGCATTACAGAGATCTTTGGCATAGGTAAAAGAAGCATTGCTGCAGAGGAAATGGGGAGGTCAAGGGGAAGGAAGAGTATGTGAGGTTCAGAGAGAGTATAGCAACCAGCTTGACCATAAAAATTATTTATTGCCAAGTATATGAACTTATGATGATACCAGTATTAATAGCCATATAGAAGAGACAAATAAAACAGTTACAGTATTACATAGTTTCAGTTAGGTATTTGGGGAAGTCTAGTCTGGAGCTTGCAGACAGGCAGAGTTCTGAGCACGATTACTGGAGGGATTGTAGGCAGAAAAGGAGAGGAAGTGGTGCAGCTTTTGGATCCAAGCCCCGGAACAGAAACTTGAGCTTGGGTAGTGGTTTTTGTAGAGAACTAACAGTGGCTCAAGGGAGAACACTAGGTTTGTTTGTGGGTACACAATGGCTCATGTGCTGGATAATAGGAACTGATCACTCCTGACTATGGGTGGCATTACTCTGAGGGAGTGCACAATACAGACAGGCAGATTCAGTGTTTTGAGTACCAATAAAGGAGTCATTACTAGAATTGGTCTAATAACTGCTCAGCTGGATGTGTGTAGACATGGGTTGATTAGCATTTGGAGCAGGGATCCCCCATCATACAGTGCTCCCCTGCTTCTCTGGTCCCAGAATTCAGTGCTGTCCTTGCCTTGGACTCTCTGTTCTCCATACCGAATGCTAATGAAGGTGCATTCCTGTCCCAGCTGCCATTTAAATGAGTTGTCATGTGGTTCCATCTTGGATGCAAATGAGACCAGGGGAGTTGCTTTACTCTTATCACCCTTGATTGGAGGGTTTTAGATGAGTCTCCCACTGCATCTTCATTGTCTTTTGTAAGTCCTTCCTCTAATCAGTTCTTGTTCAGGCAGAGGTGGGGAGGAGGTGAGTCCTTTGTGAGTCAAACAGGCTGCGTACTGTACAAGGGTTCCCCAAGAAGACAGAGCTGAGAGGTAACAACATCTGGACACGGCCTAGGAGTTCTACGAGGCACCACTTCCTTCAGTTTTTGCCATTTGAATTTCACACTATTTCATGAAAATATTGCCACATGGATCTGTCCTTTCCCTATGTTTTAAGCCAGTTTGAAAGGGTGAACATCATGATTCTATTTTGAAAAAAATTTTTAAACCATGATGCCAAGTAATTTTTGGGCTACATTTTCTCCCCAGTGTATAAAGTAATTCTGAATTTAAAACAAGGCTTCAGAACATACTCAGTTCTGTGGAATAGCTTAAACATTCCCCATGCACAGAATGAAGTAGTTGCCCCACTCTTTCCACTGCCACTTAAGATATTTTGTTTAAATGTGGAATGGAAGAACATGAGAGGTACAGGAAATTTAACACCCCTCTGTACTGTAAGCCTACCAGTAATGGTGCAGTAACAACTCAGGGGGGAAGTATGAGCATTAATAAGACATATGGAAGATGGAAAGGGTAGGACTGTTTATTCTGATTTAACTTTTCAATTAGAGTCCAGAGGCCAGTGATAAGTGTCAGTGCCAAGAGACAAATTTTTTAGGGGTTATATTCTGGCTGCCAAATGCACCTGTATAGATAGTGAATTAAATGTTGCTTGAAAAGACCATAGATTTTTATAAGTGGGTAAATGCATTGTGTGCTTTTCCCGTAATCTGTTCATTAAGTTATTTCCACCTGTGCATCCTTCCCACTCCACCCCCTCCCAGTTAGTGAATTTTCCTTCTCTCAATTTCCTGCTGCTTTTAGACGTATGCCATTCTCTCCAGCTCACCTATCCCTACTTGGCCACCCACATCTCATTTCTCATTCCCCATTTGCTGCTTCCCCTCTTACAGATATTTTCACTTGCTTCTCTTTGCCCTGCTCCTTTCTTAACTTTGCCCCTTTGGAAATTCAGGCACAGCTCTCCGTTGATATAGAGTTACTTGGAGCAGCAGGAAGTAGTGTTCCCCTTACCCCCCAGATCTGTAGGAGTATCTGAAAACACTTAGTGTATAAGAAAACCCCTCAAAAGTTGGCAGACTGCCTTGAGGTGTGTTCATGCCCAACAGGCCCTTCAGTGAGTAAAACTAAAGAATGGGTTGCACCCACCAATCCAGCAGGAGTCTGACCATGGGAATGGATAAAACAGCTGTTCCTTACCTCCCACCACCATTTCAAACTCCACTCAGTAAGGTAGAGGTGGCACTTTACAACCTGTTGGAATAGGACTCTTCCTGCCCTTGAAGCTGTGCCCCATGCAGACAGGTGAGAAGAAAGATGCAAGAAGCTTCTCCACAGCCCCAATGCAACCTTCCTGTTCCAAGACAGAACAGGCAAAAATTGTTCCATAACTGATACATACAGAAAATGTAAACAACTTGTCTTCAACTTAGTCATTTCTGTGTCACATCTAGGCATATTTTGGTGGTGAAGCTCGCTGTGATGCTGAGGCTGGACAAGGAGATGATTATGATCCAAGGGAGCTTATTTGTGGTGCATGCTCTGATGTTTCAAGGGCTCAAGTAAGCCAACAATTTTTATATTTGTTTTTGTATAATTATGGGAGCTATACAGTGGTTATATTTCTTTGTAGTCAATATATTTAAGTGTTGTATAATTTTAATATGCTGTGTAATAAAAAAAAATACATAGCTTTAATTGTTACAGTTTGGTTCTGCCACAACAGCATTACTGTTTTCTTTCTATGCAGATGTGTCCCAAACATGGTACCGATTTCTTAGAGTACAAATGCCGCTACTGCTGCTCAGTTGCTGTGTTCTTTTGCTTTGGGACAACACATTTTTGCAATGCTTGCCATGATGATTTCCAAAGAATGACCAGCATCCCTAAAGAAGAACTTCCACATTGTCCTGCAGGTAAGGTTTTTTACAGGACAGTTTATTTTAATAGCCAACATTTCCTGAAAGTAATATTTGATTGACTTGTCTGTATTTCTAAAAATTAACAATTAAAATTAAAAATTATATCAGTAATGTAACATTTTAAGATAATTCATAGAATCATAGAAAATTAAGGTTGGAAGGGACCTCTGGAGGTCATCTAGTCCAACCCCCTGCTCAAAGCAGGACCACCCCCAACTAAATCATCCCAGCCAAAGCTTTGTCTACCTGGGTCTTGAAAACCTCCAAGGATGGAGCTTCCACCACCTCTCTGGGTAACCTGTTCCAGTGTTTTACTACCTTTGCTCCTTGTTCTATCATCTGCCACCACTGAGAACAGTCTAGCACCATCTTCTTTTGAACCTCCTTTTAGGTAGTTGAAGGCTGCTATTAAATCCCCTCTCAATCTCCTCTTCTCTGGACTAAATAAGCCCAGGTCCCTTAGCCTGTTCTCATAAGTCATGTGCCTGAACTCTCTCACTCTTTGTTGCCCTCTGCTGGACTCTCCAATTTGTCCACATCCTTTCTGTAGTGGGGGGCCTAATAAAACTGAACACAGTACTCCAGATGTGGCTTCACCAGGGCTGAATAGAGGAGAATAATCACCTTCCCTGACCTGCTGACAACACACCTACCAGCGGCCCAATATGACATTTGCCTTCTTGTTAAAAAAAAAAAAAAAGGCACACTGCTGGCAGATACTCAGCTGATTGTCCACTGTAACCCCCAGGTCCTTTTTTGCAGGGCTGCTGCCCAGCCAGTCAATCCCCAGCCTGTACCAGTGCATGGGGCTGTTCGGTCCTAAGTGCAGGACTTTGTACTTATCCTTGTTGAACCTTACAAGATTTCTTTTGACCCAATCCTCCAGTTTGTCTAGGTCACTCTGAAGCCTAGCCCTACTCTCCATTGTATCTACTACTCCCCCCAGCTTGATGTCACCTACAGACTTGTTGAGGGTGCACTCTGCCATTTTCCAAATCATTGATGAAGACAAAGACAGTGAACAAAACCAGCCCCAGGACCAACCTCTGGGGCACTCCACTTGATACCAGCTGCCAACTAGACATTGAGCCATTGATTACTACCCTCTAAGTTTTCTATCCACCTTGCATTCATCCAGCCCATACTTCCTTAGGTTGCCTGCAAAAATGTTGTGGGCGACCCATATTAAAAGCCTTACTAAAATCAAGGTTTATCACATCCACTGGCTTTCCTGCATCCACAGAGCCAGTCATCTCATCACAGAAGGCAGTCAGGTTGGTCAGGCATGACTTGCCCTTGGTGAATCCAGGCTAACTGTTTCTAATCACCTTCTTCTCCAAGTGCTTAAAAATGGACTCCTTGAGGATCTGCTCCATGATTTTTCCATGGGCTGAGGTGAGGCTGACTGGTCCGTAGTTCCCTGGGTCCTCTTTTTTTCCCTTTCTTAAATATGAGCGCTATATTTGCCCTTTTCCAATCATCTGGGACCTCTCTTGGTCGCCATGAGTTTTCAAAGATGATGGCCAGTGGCTCTACAATCTCATCAGCCAACTCCCTCAGCACCCTCAGGTGCATCCCATCTGGCCCTATGGACTTGTATATGTCCAGCTTTGCTAAATAGTCCCTAACATATTCTTTCACCACTGCTGGCTGCTCACCTCCTCCCCAAACTGTGCTGCCAGGTGCAGTAGTCTGGGAGCTGACCTTGCCTGTGAAGACTGAAGCAAAAAAGGCATTGAGTATTTGAGCCTTTTCTGCAACCTCTGTCACAAGATTGCCTCCCATATTCAGTAATGGACCCACACTTTCCCTGATCCTCCTCTTGCTTATTGACATACTTGTAGAACCCCTTCTTGTTACTCTTCACATCTCTTGCTAGCTAGAACTCCAATTGCGCTTTGGCCTTCCTGACTTCATTCTTGCGTGCCCAAGCAATATTCTTGCACTCCTCCCTAGTTATTTATTGAAGTTTCCACTTCTTATAAGCTTCCTTTTTGTAATTTGGTTTACTGAAGAGTTCCTTGCTAAGCCAAGCTGGTCTTCTGCCATACTTGCTAGTCTTCCTGCACATCAGGATGGTTTGTTCCTCTACTCTCAGTAAGACTTTTTTAACATAGCTCTTCTAAACTTCTCTTCCCCGCAGACTGGCTTCTCAGGGAATCCTGTCTAGGAGTTCCCCGAGTGAGTTGAAGTCTGCTTTTCTGAAGTCCAGGGTTCTTACTTTTCTGCTCTCCATCCTTCCTTTCCTCAGGATCCTGAACTCGGTCATCTTGTGGTCACTGCTGCCCAAGTTGCCATCCACTACGTTCCCCACCAATTCTTTCCTGTTTATGAGCAGTAGCTCAAGAAGAGCACGGCCCTTATTGGGCTGCTCCAGCACTTGCACCAGGAAGTTGTCCCTAACACTATCCAAAAACATCCTGGATTGCCTGTGCACTGCTGTGTTGCCCTCCCAGCAGATGTCAGGGAGATTGAACTCTCCCATGAGAACCAGGGCTTGTGATCAGGAAATTTCCATTAGCTGTTTAAAGAAAGCCTCATCTACCACTTCTTCCTGGTCTGGTGGTTTATAGCAGACACCCGCTACAACATCACCCTTGCTGCTTTCCCCTCTAACCTTAACCAAGAAACTTTCAACAGGTCTTTCTCTAGTTTCATACTGGAGCTCTGAGCAATCATGTGGCTCTTTTACATAGTACAACTCCTCCACGTATTCTTCCTTGCCTGTCCTTCCTGAACAGTTTGTATCCATCCATGATAGTGCTCCAGTTATGTGAGCTATCCCACCAGTCTCTATTCCAGTCACATCATAGTTCCATGACTGTGCAATGACTTCCAATTCTTCCTGCATTTTTTAACCTTGTAATATTAATTGAGCTTTCCAAAATGAGCAGTGCTGTTGTCACAGTAAGATCAATATTATCATTGGTAAGGGGGTTGAATTACAAATTGCCTCCATGCATTCACCCACTTTGAGTTGCATGTTCTGTCACACAAAAATTATAATAATTAAAATTGCCACAAGTCAGGATTTACCCTGACTTATGCACTCTGCAGCTTTAAACAAAAGCATTTGGAACTGTTGAACCCCAACTTCCACTTACCAAGTGTGTATGTTGCTCTGTGTAAAAGTTCTTCTTGTTGCACGTTAAGCTGTAACATTTCATAGTATTAATGTCCTGTTTGATAGAAACGTTTTCTTCTTTACAAAGTTATTGTCAGTTAATTTTCCTGAATTAATTTGATTCACTGTATTTGCATAGCAATCTATAGTCTGTTTTTTCATGTGTTTTCTTTGAAATGTGATCCTTAACGCAATGTTGTCTTTTAAGACCCAACAGTTCTGTTTTTTGCTGGACCTCATCTAACTGTTCATACTTTTTTTCCATTTCATTAAAAGATTTTTATTTTTCATTGGCTACTTGAAGCCTGTTACCTACTTGTTTAAATTCTGAATCCATTTTTACGGGTGTCATAACATCCAGCTAAGCAAAATGATTTCTCCATTTAATATTATGCTTTTTCAGATAGGCCTGCTGCTTTTTTTTGCATCTCATCGCAAGTTTTGCAAGTGCATTTATCTTCCTCTTCCTTTTTTTCCCCCTCCTTGTTTAAACTGGTTGCAGGTCCCAAAGGCAAACAGCTTGAAGGAACAGAATGTCCACTTCATGTTGTTCATCCTCCCACTGGTGAAGAATTTGCTCTAGGTTGTGGGGTTTGCAGAAATGCTCACACTTTTTAAATTAGTAATTTTTAACCAGAGCAAAACCATTGATGTCATCCCACAAGTGTCCTGAGCGTAAACCCCAGTTGGGATGAGGATGGGACCATTTCCTAAACCGGGTAAAAGGAACAATTTACAGTGCAAGAAGGATGCCAAATACTGTGTACATAACACTTGCTGTGAGAAAAATGACATTTTTTTTGAACCAAGACATCAAACTTGTGAGGTGTTTGCATGTGGCCATTACAGTCATCGGCTATGAAGCGTTGGACATTTACAAATAAATACTTGCTATTAAAGGATCTCTGTGTCTGTGGACTATGAATGATGCTGGCTTTCAGATGAAGAAAGAAAAGAATATTGATTATTGTATACTGACTTTTTGTAATCCTGTACAATTGTAACTGCATCACAGGTGAGGGTGGAAAAGAGGAATATTCTGGTTTCTTTCCTAGACTGTTATAAAAAAAAAAATTGTGTTAGAAAGGCATAAATATAACAAGTATCACGCTGTATATAAAGGTATCAATGTTTGTCCTGTATAAGAATTACTAAATTACAACAGCAGTTTCATTTAAACTTCTGGGTAATGTTTGAGCCTGAAATTTTAATGAAGTGCAATACTGAGTGTGCCTCATATCTTGCAGCTGTAAACATAATGGAATGTACATGTCAATAAAGCCACTGTACATTTTTATACAGTGTGAAAGTCTAATGAATGTGTGAGACCTTATCTATCTTTGAGTATCGTCTGTAGATTCCCCCCCTACCATTGTGTTCTTGCCATGCCCATAATTGTTTGGTCAGCCATGTCCATTGGGGTTGCACATTGTTTCCTGGGTGTCCTTACAGATTTGCTTTTTGAATACAATGCCAACAACCTTTTTCCTTTCTCAGAAACTTAGCAGAAAATCAGAAGTTACAAAGGCCTGCAGTAATTTATCCTTTCACAAATTCACAGAAGTTTAGGGCTGGAAGGGACCTCATGAGATCATAGGGTCCAGCTCCCCTGCTCTGTCCAGGAAAGACTGCTGGGGTCAACCCCAGCAAGGTATGCATCTAGTCTCCTTTTCAAGATCTCCAGGGTAGATGCCTGCACCACCCCCGCTGGAAGTAAATTCCAGAGTCTGGTCACACAAACCATGAAGAAGTTTTTCCTTATATGCAGTCTGAAACCTTCTTCTAGGAGTTATGACTGTTAGTGCTGGTTTTCCCCTGGGGTGCTTTGGTGAATAGTTGTTTGCCTAGCCCCTGATGCTCACTACTGATATATTTATAAGCTGCCACCAAGTCCCCCTGAAGTCTTCTCTTTTTTCTAGGCTGAACAGTATCATGTGTGTCAGTCTTTCCTCATATGGCTTGCTCTTCAGGCTTCTAATCATATGAATGGCTCTTCTCTCAAGCTTTTCGACATCCTTCTTGAAGTGTGGTGCCCAGAACTGGACACAGTTCTCCAGCTGCAGTCTCACCAATGCCAAGTAGAGCAGGAGAATAACTTCCTTAGTTCTGCTAGAGATGCATCTGTTTCTGAATCCTTTGCAACAGAAAAACTGCTTTATTATTTTTCCATAGTCAAAAACGAGTTTAAGCCAAGAGCTGGCATTTTCTGATAAGTTCCTGGAATCTAAAAAAGGTTGAGAACCAACGATCTAAGAGAAAATAAGTGATATTGGAAGGCTGCCTAATGCAGATAGTCATAACAGGATACAGTTGCTGGATACAGAAATAACATGTCTTTTTTTTTTTTTAAAAGAAGCTAGCTAAAAATCTGTTCCAGTGGTTTAAAAAGTCTGTTGGCTCAGAAGATTAATACGTTTGCAAAACAGATGTTATTTCTTTGACGGCAACTTTTTGTAAATTCATGTCAAATTCTCTGAATAGCAGTTGCCAAAAACTTAAAATTTAGAAAAGCTAAAATATTTTGTGTAATTTAGATGTGTGTTGATTTTTCCCAGTTCATGTGGAAAAATACAATTTTCAGGTTCACATGGCATGGGGTTTTTTTGTAATATTTTTGGTTTGGTGACAAAACTATCTTGGAATCATAGGAAAGAAGGGCTGGAAGGTACCTCACAAAGGTCATCTAGTCATCATGTCTCAGTCATCTGGTGCAAGCACCTACACTGGATTCATTCAAAAGGCGTTTGGATGCATATCTTGCTGGGATCATTTGACCCCATCTGACTCCCTGCCTAAGGCAGGGGGCCTGGACTCATATCTCACAAGGTCCCTTCCAGCCCCTAATGTCTATGAAGTCTGTACAGCTCTGCTAATGAGCTCTAGAGTTAGCTTGAACTGTTACATAGAGACATACCATACATTTCACAAATTATTTTTCTTGGGTTAATTCTGGAGTTCTAGGTATACTTGTTATATATTATTATAGGAGGAAGTATAGGCAAACAAATGCAGGTATATAATTATCGTATATAGTTATCGTAGTTTCCATTCCAATTTATCCCTGGATGCGGTTGTACTCTTCAAAGTTGTGGAGCCTGTGTCTAGCTCCGCCTGGCCTATCGGGGTGTTGCCCCTCCCCTCAACTCGCCTGCCACGACTTGGATGTAATCAATTACCTTTAGAGGGGTCTACAGTGGAGATCTTTATCCTGGGTGGGGCCTCCCGATAGATGGTGTTACTCAGTTGCGTGACGCGGTAGTCCACGGGGCTCCGCCTCCCCTACACCCCATCCACACGCCAACCGCTGGGTGATGCGTTCCAGATGTTTCCAGGCCCTGTATGATGGCCTCATACCGGGTCCCCGGTTCCCGGTCGTTCTCCCTCCTGCTGGGAGTGATTCCTCCTTCCTCCCTACTTACAGAAAATACTCCTCCAAATCAGGAGGAGCTGGTGGGTGCTCCCCCTGTTTCCAGCTCCCTCCTGGAGCCTCCGCTGTCTCCCCTCTCCTACCGGCAGCAGAGCGCTCCCCTGCCTCCTGAGCGTCAGCCGCTTCAGGATACTGAGAGAGTGCCTCGGCTTGCACTCTCTGACCGCCTTTCACTCTGCTGTTCGCGAAAGGCGTACAGCTCTTAGATAAGCTGCCTGCTTGAGACCCGCAGGCTGGGTCCTCTCCGTTCTGTGCGAGAGCCCGCAGCACGGGCTGCCCGCCCGTACTCTCTCTCCCTGGCTCCCCCTCTCTCCCTGTCCTGCCGGCGTTTTTAAACCTTCCCGCCGCGGCCACTACGGCCGCGGGGATTGGCTCAGCTGTTTGCTGCGCCAGGAACAGCTGTTGCCAGAACCAGCGTAATGGCGGTTTGCGCGGCTGCAGCCGCGGATGCAGCTCCTCTTCCTGCTGCTCTTCAGCCGGTACGTATGCCTCTCTGGGGGCTTGCTCTCGGGGTCTGGGGTCCTCCCTTCTCTCCCTCACTAGCCTGTGGGGGCACTTCGCCGCCACAGACCTCCCCCCTTAAGTTGCCTTGTGGCGGCTGATTTTCTCTCGTCACGGCATGTCACCTGCTCCTCCCTATGGATGTGGCCTGCACCTTCCTCTGCGTCGTCTGCGCCTCCCCACCTGGACAAGAAGTCAGCCACAAAGTTATCTTGGCCCGGACGGTGTATCACCGTGAATTTGAATGGCTGTAAAGCCAAAGCCCAACGGGTGATCCTGGTGTTCATGCTCTGTTTCTGTGTTAACCACTGTAGTGGTGCGTGGTCTGTTACTACCACGAATTCCCTCCCCATCAGGTAGTACTTAAAGTATTCTATTGCCCAGCGTATTGCCAGGCGCTCCCTCTCAGGTATGGTGGCATACCTGGTTTCTGCATGACTGAGTTTCCTGCTGGCAAAGGCAATTGGGCGCTCCTCCTGCCCGTGTTTCTGTAGTAACACTGCTCCCAGCACCCGTCCTGATGCATCCATCTGTAAAATGAAAGGGGCGTTAAAGTTAGGCGTGTGCACGACAACGTCATGGCACATTGCTTCTTTCAAATTCTGGAAGCTCTTTCGCATCCCCGGTGTCCATTTCAGTGGCGTCACAGATTTCCCAGCTAACGCATCTGTAAGTGGTGTGGCGAGCGTTGCGAAGCAGGGTATAAATCGCCGATAATAGTTAACGAGTCCCAAGAAGGAACGCAGTTGTTTGCGGGTTCGCGGTTCCTGGAACTGCCTTATAGCCTCAATCTTATCTGTGAGTGGCCGAACTATCCCTCGGCCCACTCAAAATCCTAGATATGCTGTTTCTTTCCCCGCTAGTTTACATTTCTTCAGGTTGGCGGTCAGCCCTGCTGCTCGGAGTTCCCCCGGGACTGCTCTGAGGTCTTGGAGGTGTTGTTGCCAGCTGGCAGAAAATATAATGATGTCATCAATGTATGCCGCCGCGTATGCTGCGTGGGGTGCCAACAAGTTGTCCATCAACCTCTGAAACATCGCAGCTGCTCCATTGAGGCCAAAGGGCATCTGCGTGAATTCGAATAGACCCCATGGGGTCCTGAAGGCTGTTTTGGCACAATCCGTGGGGCGCATCGGGATCTGCCAATATCCCTTTGCCAAATCAAGCGTGGTTATATACTGTGCTTCATCGATTTTCTCAACGAGGTGAGTGACATGGGGCATCGGAAAGGCATCAAACGTAGTCAGGGCGTTGAGCTTCCTGTAGTCTATACATATGTGCAATGACCCATCCGGTTTGACGACGGGGACTATGGGGCTCCGCCATGGACTGCGGGACGGTCGTATAATCCCTTGTTCTTGCATTCTCCTGATCTCTTGCCATATTTCCTGTTGCCACCGCTGAGGTATCGGCCTCCATCTCTCCCTCACCAGTGCTCCCTGAGGGGTCCTGATTTCATGTTCTACTCCCGTTACTCGTCCCGGGATCTCTTGGAACACTGCCCTAAATTCCTCTATCAAAGCTAATAATTCTTGTTGTTGGTGATTGCCCAACTCCTTACCCATCTGTACTGACCCCTCCTTCCCGGGTCTCCCTAACCCGGGACACAGCGGTCCCAGGTCCTCCTTTGTATCCTCGTCTAGGGCCAACCAGCCCTGAGGAGTTTTCCACTCCTTGAGCAGATTCACATGGTAAATCTGATGTTCCCGTCGGTGACCTGGTTTAAGTAATTCGTAATCCATGGGCCCTACTTGTCTCACCACGGTAAATGGCCCCTGCCACATGGCCAGCTGTTTGCTGGAGGAAGTTGGCAGCGATACCAAAACTTTGTCCCCCGACTGGAACGTCTGTGTTTTCGCCTTCTGATTGTAACGCCTTTCCTGTATGCCTTGGGCGTCCCTCAGGTTTTGCCTGGCGATCCGTTGGGCCATGGAGATTCGGTCTTGTAGCTCTTCCCGGTACCTCTCCGCCGACACCCCCAAGCCTATTGGCCTCTCCCATTCTTCCCTTATGATTTGTAGCAGTCCCCGAGGGCTATGGCCATACACCAACTGGAATGGGGAGTACTGGGTTGACTCTTGCGGAGCGTCCCTTATGGCGAACAACAAGGGTGTCAAGATAGTATCCCACCTCCGCGGGTCTTCCTGGGCACACCGCCTGAGCATCCGCTTGATGGTCCCATTTAACCTTTCTACCAAACCATTAGTTTGGGGATGGTAGACCGAGGTCTTTAGCTGGGTAATGCTAAGGGTTTTACATAAAGCTTTCATTACCCCAGACATAAAGTTTGTTCCCTGGTCTGTGAGTATCTCCCGAGGTATGCCCACCCGTGCTATCCACTTAAGAAGTTCTTCCGCTACTCGAGTGGCGGTTATGGACCTTAGGGGCACGGCGTCTGGGAAACGGGTGGCATAATCTACCATCACCAGGATATATTGGTATCCGTTATGAGACCTGGGGAGGGGTCCTACTATATCCAGGGCGACCCGCGAGAACGGTGTCTCTACTATTGGCATGGGCTTCAGGGGTGCTCTTGGGGGCTTCCATTCCTGGGCCCTCTGACACTCTGGGCATGCGGTCCCCCACCTTTCCACGTCCTCTTGGAGACGAGGCCAAAAGAATTCTTGGGCCAGCCTCGCCTGGGTCTTGTTACGTCCCAGATGGCCACCCAGGGGTAAGTCATGGGCCAGTCTCCACGCCACTTGGCTAAGTGAGGTTGGGACCACTAATTGTCTCCCCCGTATGGTACCTTCCTCACCCCGTTGGACCCGATATAATAGCCCCCCTGTTACCTCAAAGCCGGGACGCCTCTGTGAGGGTCCTTCCCCAGAGTCGGTGTCCCACATCCGCTGCAGTTCCGGGTCCTCATGTTGTGCCCTACGAAATTGGGCCGCACTCACGAACTGTTCTAGGTCGATGTCGTCTGTCATTGTTTCGATGCGACGTGCTGGGCCCTCGCCGGCCCATCCGTCGCCCCTCTTGATCTGGTTCCTCTCCTGCGTAGCCCTCACTCGCTCGAAGACTGTATAGAATGGCCCCCATTCTCGGCCTAGTATCATCTCACATGCCAGGGTCGGGGCAATTCCAACTCGTAGCTCTCCGCTAAACTCCATCACCCTAAGCGGAACGTAGCAAGTCTGGAACCACATCTCCCCCGCTAGTATGCAGGTCATCGTCAGGGGCCCCTCACTCTTCCGTTCCCTCTGCGGAGCGAGGTCTGCCCGAAGTAGGGAGTGGGAACACCCCGTGTCCAATGTGGCCTTAACCGCCCTGTCTCCAACCCATGCGGTTACTACAGGCCGGTTCCATCCCTCATTCTGGGTTGCCGACCCGAAACTGCAATCCATGGGTTCCCCTCTCTCCGCCTCTTTGCCTCTATCCCGGGAGGGTGGATATCCTGTTGGGGTGCGACTCAGCTCGCTCAGGCCTTCCCCACATTCACGGGAGATGTGTTCGGTTTGCCCACAGCGGTAACACACCACCCCTTTCGGGGACCCTCGTCTCGAGACCGTTCGCCTTTCCCTTTCGCTTGTGGGTCCCTCTTTCGTGCCTCGGGAGCCTCGTCTGTATCCCTGTTCCCTTTCCGAATTCGCAAAGGCCTCCGCCAAGCGAAGTGCCTCTTCACTAGTTTGTGGCTGGTGTCTGCATACCCACCTCTGGGCATCCTCTTCCATATCCCATATGAATTGTTCTAACAGGATCTGGTCCATCACGCCCGCCCGGTCGAACTTGCCGGCTGGCAACCATTTGTTGAGTGAGTCCCTTAAAGCTTGCAACAACCCCAGGGGCCGCCTGGCCTCCTTGGACTTTAGGGCTCTAAAGGCCTGCCGATGACTTTCCGGTGAAATCTCAAGCCTGTAGAGGATTGCTGCTTTCGCTGTCTCGTAATCACGAGCTTCGTCCCTTGATAGCGCTCGGTAGGCCGCTTGGGCCTAATCTATCACCAGTGCCCCCAGGTGGTGGCCCCACTGACCACGGTCCAACCCTGTCTGGATGGCTGTCCTCTCGAATGCCTCGATATAAGCTTCTGGGTCATCCTCCCTAGTCATCCGGGGCATTTTAAATAAAGTGGCATTTCGCTGTATCCACTCCTGCTGGTGTGCGCCCTGTTGTTGCTGCACTGCCAGCACCTGCCCTATGGCCTGGATTGCCTGCGTAAGCAGCTCCGTGGGAGCGAGGGCTGGCTGCTGCATCGCTATCAGGTCCCGGGTCGGGACACTGTCCCGTTAACACCGTACGAGAATGACGCCGCCTTCCCGGCCAATGCACCACTGTGGAGCCTGTGTCTAGCTCCGCCTGGCCTATCGGGGTGTTGCCCCTCCCCTCAACTCGCCTGCCATGACTTGGATGTAATCAATTACCTTTAGAGGGGTCTACAGTGGAGATCTTTATCCTGGGTGGGGCCTCCCGATAGACGGTGTTACTCACAGTTGAGTGACGCGGTGGTCCACGGGGCTCCGCCTCCCCTACACCCCGTCCACACGCCAACCGCTGGGTGATGCGTTCCAGATGTTTCCAGGCCCTGTATGACGGCCTCATACCGGGTCCCCGGTTCCCGGTCGTTCTCCCTCCTGCTGGGAGTGATTCCTCCTTCCTCCCTACTTACAGAAAATACTCCTCCAAATCAGGAGGAGCTGGTGGGTGCTCCCCCTGTTTCCAGCTCCCTCCTGGAGCCTCCGCTGTCTCCCCTCTCCTACCGGCAGCAGAGCGCTCCCCTGCCTCCTGAGCGTCAGCCGCTTCAGGATACTGAGAGAGTGCCTCGGCTTGCACTCTCTGACCGCCTTTCACTCTGCTGTTCGCGAAAGGCGTACAGCTCTTAGATAAGCTGCCTGCTTGAGACCCGCAGGCTGGGTCCTCTCCGTTCTGTGCGAGAGCCCGCAGCACGGGCTGCCCGCCTGTACTCTCTCTCCCTGGCTCCCCCTCTCTCCCTGTCCTGCCGGCGTTTTTAAACCTTCCCACCGCGGCCGCTATGGCAGCGGGGATTGGCTCAGCTGTTCGCCGCGCCGGGAACAGCTGTTGCCAGAACCGGCGTAATGGCGGTTCGCGCGGCTGCAGCTGCGGATGCGGCTCCTCTTCCCGCTGCTCTTCAGCTGGTAAGTATGCCCCTCTGGGGGCTTGCTCTCGGGGTCTGGGGTCCTCCCTTCTCTCCCTCACTAGCCTGTGGGGGCACTTCGCCGCCACAGAAGTCCAAGATCCTCTACAAGTAGCACTGCATGTGTCAGCTATGTTGTCTTTATTCCGTTTCATTTTTGTGTATGTGTGTGGGTGTGTGAATGTTTTGGTTTGTTTGTTTTTTTGGTTTGGCCACCAAACTTTCCAAAAACTGGAGATATTTTGGGAAACTAAAATAGACTGGGAAAAATGAAAAGGTGAAAACTAAAACCAGTGGATATTAATTCTATTGCAGTCAGTGGCAAAAGAAAATGAAGGAAGCAAAACAAAACCCTGGGAAATTTCAGAAATTTTGTCTTTTTTAATATAAAACTTGCTTTCAAAGATAGTTGAATTGTTTCAATGTTTTGAGTGTTAGGTACGTACATTTTATTGACACATTTGTATTCCACCTTATTAAAATAGCTGCTCTCTAGAAAGAGAATGAAGAACAATGTAAAAGACCCCCTGAGTTCTTAGTATACAGGGTCTTCATAAAGTCCTTGTGCACAACCTAAGTTATTTAAGTTTAAAAGTGCACAAGAACTTTATGAAGACCCTGTATTTAGCTGCAGCTAATTCCTATTGACAAATTAAACGACATCAAAGAGATAAACAAGCCAAACAGATCATTTAAATTGTATCATTGTCAATAAAAAGAGGAAATTTCCTTTGTAAATCAAGATAGCAGACTGTGCTAGTTTCCTTAGGCTATTCCTAACTGTTATTTAGTCCACACAAATGCATACTTGCTGCATTTTGTATTTTCCAGTATATATTAACCTCTGCTTTATATATTCAGTAGAATGGGAAAAAGTGCAATTAACAGTTTAAAATCTGAAAGTTAGTTAAGTATTGTGTATGTGATGCACGTTTTAAAGGTGCTCTTTTGGCTCAATTTGTATAAATTCAGTCTGAACATAAAAGCCACTTAAACCTGAAGTACTATACAAGCTGATCTATGGATAACACAGGGTCACTTCACTCCTGCATCTACCTGCTATCTCTGCAAACATGACTCTGAGTTATTGGTTCAGTAACAACTCAGGTACGAGTGTCACTTACTGAATGCTATGTTTGCTCACTGGTCAAGTGCTTTCATCTGAGGATATCCAAAGCACTTTAACTTAATTTTTTAAACTTGTTTTATCCCTGTGGTAAATATTATTTTTACACATAATGGATGAGAAAAGGCACAAAGGTCAAAGGAATTGCCCCAAGTAATATACCAAGTCTGCGACACAGACAAAGGTCTTTTTGCTCCCAGTTCTGTGCCTTGACCACAGGCGAAGTCCCTAATGCAATCTAAGACAGCAGCACCTAAAAGATTTAATTCAGCTACATTTTGAAGGCAGACTTGTTCAAACTATTAACTACAATAAAAACAAAGTTTAAGTTTTAGTCTAAGATGATTTTCAGTAACCTGTTCTGTGCCCAGGCTTGCCACTCTTAGGTAAAAGATATTATCCCCCTTGGTTTATATGGTATTTTTTGCAGGATTTGCTTCAGCTAGTGGGTTTGCAGAAAAAACAGCATGAGATTCTAGTACCATCAAGATGCGTCAGCAGAAGACTTCTGTATCTCCATGAAGGGCCCCAAGAACTTCACATCATGTTTCCTTCTCTGAATCATTTAAACATTTTCCTGCAGGGTCTAAGTGAGGTTCTGACCAAATTATTTTGTTTATCTTAAGATTGCTGATAATATTACAGCCTTGAGTAGTAAGAGCTGCAAGCAATCCAGAAATTGCTGGCTTCATGTAACAATCAAAGCATGCCACTCAGTGTATGCCAATGGCTGAGACCTGGCGGGAAGACTATGAGAAGACAACCTGCACTAGAGATTCACAGTTTTCCAGATGTGTCCAGAGCCCTTGAAAAAGTTGGAAAATGGAAAGGAAAAAATAATCCACCAGGTTCAGGCACAGATGCAATGGACACAACAGTTTGGAGGAAGTTAAGCAATGGCCCTATGCTGTGTGACACTGATCTAAGCATTGGGAAGCAGAACTTCCCACACAAATGGGAGTGGGAGGAACACAGCCATAAACAAATTAGACAGTAAGGGAGCACCAGAACAGGGAAAGGGGTACCCAGTAGTGAAGAGCAACTTACTTTATTATAACTTTCAGCATTCAACCTTAAGAAAAATACTCATTGACAAATTAAGACAAGAAAATAAGCAGCTATGTTCTGCCAAGCCTGTATTTGAGCATACAGTTTTAAGCATGATGAGACTGGTATATAATGCTTTTTTTTCTGGTACCAAGTCTTAAAATTGTTTGATGTGGAGGCAGTGTTTGCTGATGGAAGGTAATCAGTAGCTGACTCCAGTCATTTTTATTGCCAGTGTCTGAAATTACTACCGTCATTGTTGTAAAAGAGCCTCTGAAACTGGCAGACATTAAAAGGTGAGTGGAGCACATTATAATCATTATTGTTTACTCTCTTTTTGACCCTACCATTTATGCATGTTGCTTAGCATATGAATGCTGCCCAGCTTTTATAAAACAAATAAAATGATTTAGCCAGAATAAATGGTCTGTGCTTTTTCACTGAGCCACCACATCATATACATTTTCATACTGATCATTTCTTTATTTAGAAAGCCTTCTAGAATGCTATTCAGGTTCTGCCAGCAAAAATGGCAGTAACAAAAAATGTGGCCAAAGACCTAGTGCAGAACCATTGCAACAAGTTATAAGATGGGACACTATCCCTAGTATAACCTTCAGTGCCATAAGTGGAGAGGCTTTCTGGAGCAAGGTTCTCTATCAATACTTGTAGGATAAATTTCTCCAGAGAGATTTAAACCATTTCAGAACTGTGTCTTGGACTTCTCCCACCTCTCAGGTGAGAGAGCAGTAGTTAATAAGCAGTATTGAATACTGAACACTGGTTCAAGAGAATTGGCATGGATGTCTGTCCTCTGCCAATTAATGGGAAAAAAATCATCCATTGGTGCCAGAAAAGTTCCGTGTGCTGGGCTGAAAACAGTGTGCTAGGTCTAAAACATTAGCTAAATGAGCTGCTGGGTGGCTTTGGCTAGCTTGTAATGATCTTGCTAAGAAAGGGAGGTGTGACACTAGCCACTAATTTCCTGAAACTGATGTTCTCAGAGTGTTAGATGTGTGTGAAGACAAAAAGAGCACTGGCAAGTGTTCTTTTTGTAGTACTACAAAGTTTGCAGCACTTCAAAACAGAGCACTTCTGGCTGGAGCACAACAGAGCTGCTGTAAAAGGGCTGCTCTCCTGCCAGAGGGTGGGTGAGGGGCTGCTACTTCACTCCCTTCAGGGAATTAACTTTGCCTTGCATAAAAAAATACTTTCTCTTGTTAGTTTTAAATCTGTCACCTACTAATTTCAGTGGGTGCCTCCTTGTTCTAGTATTCTGAGACTTGATGAACAACAATTCCCTGTTCACTTGGTCCACGCCCTTTGTGATTTCACAGACCTTTATCATATCCCCCCTCAGCCTTCTCCTTTCCAAACTGCAGAATCTCTCAGCCTTTTTAGTCTCTCCTGGTATGGGAATTGCTCCAGGCACCTTTATCGTTTTAGTTGCCTTTCTCTGCACCTTTGAAACAGCCATGTCTGTCATATATCTGCCATTTTTGTGGTGAATTAGCCATTTTTACTGTGTGACAAAGTATGAATGTGTGGCCATCCACATTTTGTTACACTAATTTCACATGCAAAGCAGGACACATGTAATGCCTGCTAGGCCCCAAAGATTCCTTCTCAGAAGTAATGCTTTAGCATAAATATATTTTTGGGCCAGAGTTTATAATGAGCATATTCAGACAAAATCAAAGGCTATAGCTAGCAAGGGCAAACAAGCAATAAAATAGCATTCTATGAATACGTTAGAAATAGGAGGAAGGAGAAGAAAAATGTAATACTCTTACAGAATGTAAAGGGGAATATAGA
This sequence comes from Alligator mississippiensis, assembly GCF_030867095.1. Taxonomy (NCBI): domain Eukaryota; kingdom Metazoa; phylum Chordata; order Crocodylia; family Alligatoridae; genus Alligator; species Alligator mississippiensis. Next base: position 387,092,739 of record NC_081824.1, read on the forward strand.
TGATGCAGAGAAGGCAGAAGTGTTTAACTTCTTTATTTTAGTCTCTAATAAAGGTCAACTATTGGATGATGAGCACAGTTAGCATCAGAGATGGGTACACTCAGTCTTGAGTAGGGGAAGAACAAATTAGAGATTAGGTAAATAAAAGATATTTTCAAATCAGCAGATTCTGATGAGTTTCATTTCAGAGTTTAGCTGAAGTAACTGCAGACCATTGGCTATTTTCATTGAGTCTTTGAGGTCAGGTGAGGTGACAGAAAAATGAAAAAGGGCAAATACATTGGCCATCTTTAAAAAGGGGGGAACCCAAGGAATATCACTGGAGCATATTATCAAATATCTACTTATAAGGACCTAGTAATACAGGACAGCCAAGGTAAATTTGTTGAGCATGAATCAGACTTAACCAACCTGGTTCCTTCCCACCACTAGTTAACAGCCCCTGTGGATAAGGAAGAGCAGTGAATGCGATGCACTCGAAGCTTAGTAAGATTTCTGATACTGTCTCAACGTCCTCATAAGTATGCTCAGGAAATGCAGCCTAGATTAGACTACTATTAAGTGGGTCCATAACTGGATAATTGCTCAAAAAATATTTATCAATAGCTGAATGTCACACTGGGAGGAGGTATAAAGTGGAGTTGTCCTGGGTGTGGAACTGCTCATTATCTTCATTAATGACTTGAAGAATGAAATTGAATGTACACTTAATAAATGTGTGGATGACAGGATTAGGATTTGATGTGAACAACTAGGGAAAAGTTTAAATCCATGAAAACATACAACCCATAAGAATTATCAAATGTACGCACATAGCATGACTGGCTATGTGTAGTACTGCAGAAAAAAGACCTTGGGGATATGGTGGATCACAAGACGAGTATGAGTCAACAATGATTGTTGCAAAAAATGCTAATAGCATGCTTGGATGTATTAACAGGAGTGTCATATGAAAGTAATGTGGAGTGATGCTTCTACTCTTTAATTAGGCCGCATCTAGAATTCTACATTCAGTTTTGAGCATTAGAAAATTGTGGATAAGTTGGGGAAAGTCCAAAGGAGAGTGAAAAAGTATCTAGAAATCTAAAATAAAAAAAACACAAATTCTAAGATATTTGGAAATTTTAGAAGAATCAGGATTATTTAGGCTGGAGAAGAGAAGATTGAGGGGGTATTGTCTAGCCATCTTCATATACAAGCAGAATTGAGAGTCCTTCTAAATCACTGAGGACAGGAGAAGTAGCAATGAACTTAAATTGAAACGAGGCAGATTTAGGTTGGATATTAGAAAGAACTTCCTAACTTTGAGGCTGATGTAAACACAGGAACAGATTACTAAGAGATTACCGAATCTCCATCATTAAGTACAGGTTAGACAAATGTTTAGGATGGTTTAAACAGTCATGATCCTGTTTTTAGCATGCCCTGGGATAGAAGAGCATTTTAATCCCATAGGGTGCATCTACACATGTATTAACACTCTTTAGTTAATGCGTATGAAATCCACTGTGAGGTATTAGGAATATGTGTGTTAGCCTGTCTTAATGCACATTAACTAAAACACATGTTTTTTAAGTGCTGCTTAATGCCCCAACACACACACACACACACACACACACACACTCTACAAAATTAAGACAGTATTTTGAGCTGTTATGCAATAGCCTCTAGATGCACTATATTTTTCTGATTTCAAGGTGGCAGCCCCCGCCCATCCCCAAAAATAAAATAAAATATAAAGGAGTACTTCCAAGGCAAGGGGAGGGACTTCCAGTGGCAAACGTCAGGAGTTAGGGGCAGGGTTTCTAGCCCAAGATGGTGACCAGGGAGTGAGGCACCTGTCAAGGGGGATCTACCCTTGTGGCCCTCAACAGCTCACCAAAACTCCTTAAGCAGCCCTCCAGCCAAAATTGCCCACCCCTGGTTTAGGATGACTCTACTGATGACATTCCCAATGCATGGCTCTATTGAACTCTGGAGATGTAGATGGGCTGTTGGTATGTAGGTACAGATAGGACAGATTCATGCTCAGGACACTTGGTGCTTGGTTCTGCTGCAGGTAGTAGACATTAAGAACTGAAAATGAATGCCTTCTTATCTAGGATTGTCAAGTCAATTAATTTACCAGTCAAAGATAATAGCAATTTTACAAAAAAAAACCCCACACTTTTCTTTTGTAGTATCCTTGAGAGAAATATGATTTTTAATTGTTTTTGACACATTTCTTAATGGAAAATGTGTACTTTTTCTGTGTATAATTTGGATCTACTGGCAATTATTTACAATTTTTTTTATCAATATTTGACTGGTCAAATACCCATACCTATTCTTATTGTGACTAGAGATGAAATACAGTGATTGTCCTGGGGAACACGGCAAGCTAGCATGTGGTGTCTTGGTGATATATGCATTTTTCATGGATTTTGTTACGTGTTAATGGTAGAACTTGAATTAACTGGCATAAACTATGCTGTGCTGTCTGGTCCATGCTTCATTAGTGATCCTGTATAATGCACAGGTGCTAGATGGGTGGCATCATCTGGTTTATTATGCCTGCTTTTCTTTTTCGCAGATGTTTCTCATGATTTGAACTGAGCCAGATGAAGAAGATTAAACCATACAACAATCTGAACCGAGAGACAATTGATTAATTCAGGGTCTAGCAATGTACTGTCTGTGGACCAGATCCAGCCTGCAAAGAGGTTTTATTTGGCCCACAAAGCATGCCAAAAATTATATTGGCATGGAACTTTATATATCCTGCTGTTACTAAGTTTTACATGAGAATGAACCACCTAGCACTGCTGCCTCCTGCCGGTCTTGAACCAAGCTGTGTCAGTTTAGCCTGCTGTTTGTGAAACATTTCCAACCCCTGGTCGGGTTCACCCAATACAACAGGAAAGGCAGATTTGTTATAAACCTTTTAAAATTATAGCCTGTTCTGGGTCTTAGTGATAGGGAGAGCTGGAGCAAGGTATTCCTAGAAAACTGACAGTAGTGCTGAAAGGCTGGTATCACAACAGCAATCGACATATTAATAAAACACATTATAATAATAGCTTAGGATCAAGACCATTTGCATCAGAAATCCACTGCTTAAAATACATTGTCAAATCTTCACGATAAAGATACTGTTTCTACCTGCTTGCTCTTTTCAGTCATACCTAAGGATATGCCAGCACTGCAATCTGGAGGTAAAATTGCAGCTTCTGCTGATAGTTGTGAGCTAGTTTTGAACTACTATTGATAGCAGTGGGAGCAAGGGCTTCAGCGTGGAGTACAAAAGCAAACCTGAGACTGGGGTAAGTATTCATCAGCTGATCTCCATGCAATCAAGCTAGTGAGGTTCAAATTAGGTAAAGTATGTCTATGTGCTGCAAACTTCAGCCCTACATTAGAATTGTAAAGCAACCTCCTAACAGCAGCCAGGAGAGCAGCGCTGGGGTTCCTTCCTCCCAAGCAGACTATACCACCAATGATGCTCTGCAGGAAGTGTAGTTCAATCAAGAAACTGTGGCCTTTAGATGAGAACGAGACATCTGAACCACAATTCCCAGGATCCATTTACTACCTACAGTTTTCAGTTTTCCATTCTTTGTTTAAAACTTTTAATTTTTCATGGAAATTTTCAGTTTAAAAAATGACTGTTTTGATTTTTGTTGAAAGAAAAAAACAACAACTAGGATCAGTTCTTACCTCATTCAGTAGAGGGCAATACTTTATACTGTATGCATAATAGCTATTTATTTACAATTACAGTAATACTTTGCACTTCTACATTTAGGTGAAAGCACTTCTACATGTGGGTGAACAAATTTCACCCACATATTCAAAGTACCTTACAAAAACATTTTGGGCTCCCTGGCAGAGTAGGTACATATAACTGCCACTGAAAAATCACCATTTCTGAATGAACACATCTGCAGATCACAGCAACATTTACATAACCACTTAGGAATGGAAATTGGACAGACATCTGTAACCAAATAGATACATCCCCGCCTTGAAACATCAAGGGGAAAAGTAATTACCTGTTAAGTAATTACATGTTAAGATTTTAGCCAGGATGTTATGCTGAAAACACATATTTTGACTAAAATTAATATTCTATCTGGAAAGCCAGGAGGACATCTGATGTTAACCAAATTTGAAATGATTAAATCTATGGAATTGTTTTTCTCTGTATCGTACATTGCTGAAGGGTCTCATTGGTGGTGGTCATTTTCAATGTTCCACAAAGATCTCGGAGTTAGCATCAATGTATCATTGTGACTCTATGAATAGTCAGCCAGACACAGGTAGAGTCATGGAGCAGTAGGGCTGTAAGAGACCTCCAGAGGTCATCTAGTGAGTCCAATCTCCTGCCTGAGGTAGAATCATCCCTATCCAAACCATCCTATACAAACCATCATCTAAACTCTACATAAGATAACCATCAACCCCTGACACAACACAGACCTAATGCCCTCACCTGCCTCAAGTAAAGCAGGGGAACCACAGCAGCCAACATCCTGCTTTTATGAAATTATGTCAATATATGATCAAGAGATCCCACATAGAGGGCCAGGGTCCCCGCAACAGAAGAAGGCACAGATACCCACAGTCTGTATCAATCTGACCATGGGGTAAAATTCTTCCCTAACCCAGAGTATGATGATCAGCAGAGATCCTGGTTTTCTCTGATTTAAAAAAAAAAAAATCCCCAATTTTCAGATTTAAAAATAACCCCAAATCTACATTTTTCTGTGATTAAAATGAAACACCACTATATATAGAAGGGTGCTGAAGGAATTGGCCAGTGGACTTGGGGGGCCCAGTCCTGCCCAGGAATTCCCAGAGTGTGCAAGATTGGCCTCTGAAGGGCTTGGAGCTCATGGCTGGGGAGGCTGGATAGTGTGAGCAACTCCAGAGCTGCCCACACTCTCCCACCATAAAGCAAATAGGCATCTGCTGCAATAGTCACAAATGATTACCACCTTTTGTTGTGACCACATTGTGGTGTTACAAAGGTTAGGGATGGCTTTTTGCTTTCACTTTGTGCCACCATAAAATTTGGAAAAGTGGCATCAATTTTCAACCTTAGACTGCCATCTCAGATGTCTGATATGAACACAACAGTAGGTCAAATCAAAGTGAGCCTACATCTAAGAGTAGCTTTATGATGCATTTGAATCCACACGGAATAGAAGTATCTTGTTCTAACAGCCAAGTTTGTGTCTCTTTTGAATAGTGCTGCTAAGACTGTGTCTGGGAATGAGATCTCACAGGTACGAATGTGAGGTATACCTAGAAATTATCACAGTTTGTTTCCTTTGCATAGTTGTTATAATCATAGGAAGATATTACTTTATGAACATTAACATATTATGTTTCACTTGATGCACGTTTTCTTTTTAAGCCACTCTAATACACACACACACAATTCCAAGGTTTCTAGTTTTCATTTAGAATTGACCTTCAGACAGGTTGTCCTCCAAACAGACACAAGAAGTGGCTCATAGATATCAGTAAATTTCTGAGACTGGGGAACCTGGTCAGAACAAAGAAGTCCAGAGGATTATGTGCCCCAGTTCAGGAGTTAGCTGTACACATGTAACAGATTGTGGATTTTATTGGGTTATTTCTGTGTTAATGTTGTTATAGTATAGCGTAATTCAGTTTACTACTTTAGCCTGTGTACAGAGAATGAAGGGTTAAGTGCCAAATCTAGCCTGCCTTCCTTTTTCATGCCCTTGTGACAAGGTTTCACAGATTCATTGGAATCTGACAGGGACATTCTGTGAGTGCTTTTGCAAACCTGGAACTTGCAACCTTTTAGCCATGTGCCTTAGCATCCACACCATCCCAGTCCCCATCCTGTCTGGTTATGTGCAGTTTTGAATGGCTTTGTTGTCATGCCAACAACAGTGAGATGCCTAAGGGAAGATTAAACATGACAGTTGCAAAGCTAGCTGGCCACTCCTGGGCAGAAGAGTGTGGGGACTGAGAGAAGCAGAAAAGCTTTGGGGAGCTGGAGAGACTGAAATGAAAATAGCTGAGTATCCTTGGGGTGTTCAGGCTTGTTCAGGTGGGATTGGGACAGAGGGACTACTTAACCCCATTGGAGGAGACCAAGAATGTCTGGCAGGTTGGCTTTTGCCCTAGCAAATGCCTTTACTGAAGACACTCTTCTGTGCTGCTTGGAACTGTGCGTTCCACTGGGTCACACCAACAGCAGGAGAAGTCCACCTCTCAAGGGCAGAATTGGATGTTTGCTTCTGGAGTCAGGGACATGGAGAGCCAGGGAAGGTGAGAAACCAAAAGGCCAGAACCTCTGAATCTCCATCCTTGGAGGTTTTTAATAACTGGCTAGACAAAGCCTTGGCTGGGATGATCTAATTAGGGATGGTCCTGCTTTGAGCTAGGGGTTGGGCTAGATGACCTCCTGAGGTCCCTTCCAACCCTAATTTTCTATGGGTGCCTATAGATGAGCTGGGATTGTAATTACAGCAATCAGAGCAGACTTGATTATCAAGTCTGCTGGACTGTAATAATTACCATGCTCCAGCTAGCCTCTGTATCTCATGTATCTACATCCCCACACTTACCCCCACCTCCATTTGTGCTTGAACTAAAAATTATTGAACAAGCTTTAGTTCAAGTGCCCTCACTGCCATTTTGAAGCACAGGGATGCTGATACAGGAGACACTGCAGAGCTTTAATTAGAGCGGCTCTCAGAGCTGCTCTAATTAAAGCGCCACCCTCCTCCACCCCCAGACCACAGGTACAAATACAGGCAGTCCCTGACTTACAATGTTTCGAGTTACAATGTTTTGCACTTACAAAGTTTCTAAATTGACACCCTGTTTCAACTTTATGATGTCAGTTTCAACTTGCAACGCTTGATCCAATGCGATGCCCGTCTCCCTGGAGAACATCTGTCAAAACTTGCTTGGACACTTTCTTTGAGGAAGCAGACTAGACTCCAGAAAAACTTGCAGCCAAGACCCCTTGAGAAGACTCCAGCCAAGAACCCTTCAAAAAGTCCAACAAAGTCACCTCAATAAAGCCCTTCCAAATCAATATGATTGCTATTTACAATATAAATATATTAATGTAGCTATATTACTCATCTATAATTGACTGAGTACAAAACTCTGGGGTATTTTTGGTAAAAATAGGGTATCAGGCCTTGGTTCAGGAACCAATCCCCCATTTATAATGCTTTTTCTTATGAGAAAATTGGTTCTGAGTTGCAACGTTTCAACTTAAGATGGGGTTTTCAGGAACCAATTGTGTCATAAGTCCAAGGACTGCCTGTATATGATTATATGATTTGGAGTGAGAAAAAAAATCAAGTTCCCCCCTTGCTTTAGAAGCCAAGCCTGGGCTGGCTTCAAGGGGTACTCGGACACCAAACAAGGCCGCTGTAGGCCCAAGCAGGCACCTTCTGGAGGCCACCCTGTGACACCAAGACAGAGCAGAAAGGAAGAGAAACATCTATAGAATCCCAGAGTTACAGTACTGTGTAGCTTAAAGTATGCATTTATCTGAAATAAGATTCCCTTTAGCAACATCATGTTTGTTCAAATTACCTTGGTTTCTGGGCTACCTTTTCAGTTTCATTGGGAAACATGTTAAATAAAGCAGGCATTGTGGTAATCTGACATTTTACTATATCCCCCTACATATATTTCTGATTCAGCTCCTTTGGTAGCATGCCATTATTTTAAAATTAATTTTAAAGCACTCAAAATGCATAAAGCAATTCATCTGAAAATGTTGCATAATTCATTTACATAAGCTGGTGGCTTGTCTAACCATTTGGGGTTGATTTAATGAAAACTGCCATATTACAAATATCTAACATTTGTTCTAATACTCAAATATCTAAAGTATTTAATATTCCCTAAAATCTTTTTGTAGTTGATTGAATACTAGTAATATTCTAATAATTCCAAATTAAGAAAGGACTGAGCTCTATAAAGATTATAAAATTTTAACAGTGGGTATTTTTTTATTGCTTTCCTTCCTTGGAATAGAACATTTCCTGGAAAAAATAGCTCAGATTTTACCAAATCACAAATCCACAGAAAATCCAGTCCCCTGAAAAACACAGCAAAATTTGCTTAGAAAAAATATAGAATGAGATGTGATTCATCTTATCCACAGAATAGTTCAAAGCATAGGATACTGCAAAATGCCCTAAAAAGCCAATTAAAATGCATACAATTTTTTATCATCCTTCTATGCTTTTACAAATCCTTTCTATAATTTCTTCTCTCTACTTTTCTAAAGAGCAGCTCTTTAACTTTATATACAAGTATATTTTAGTTTTTATTTTTTCATGTAAATGTGATGCACATTCTTAATGCAAATTAAAGCAGCTATTTCTGTACTGTACATGATTGAATACTTCTGGTTTTGGTGGCATAATAATTATCAATATCATTCATACTTTATTGATTTCCATCATCTGTGCTGGCTGTTGGTGGCTCCTATCTTTTGTCATTTTCTGTAGCACGTTCGATAGCTCCCAAGCTTTTACTGCCCTGGTCTGAGGAGAAGAGTAAAAGTTGCATTTCCAAGTCCTGTATTTTTAATCAACTTTCAGTACCTCATATTTAGGCAAGGAGAGCCAATAGATAAGAGTAAGGCAGCCTGGTCACCAAATGATTAAGGGAACTATTTGGCAGATTTGCCAAATACTTACAAGTGGACCCACTGAGCCTTATTCCACAAATGCAGGTTTACTGACTCATTTTCTGTAAGCAAAGAAGATACTCAATATCCACCAATAACAAGGCTTCTTATTTCACACAGGACAGAAAAGAAAAGCTACATTTTCAATGTTTTCCTTTCCATCTGTATTTTCCATTGCTTTGTAGCTTTCCCTGGCTTCATTGCTTCTCTCTCCTGCCCTAATTTCTCTGCTCCTCTCCCTTGACTCCAAATGGGTGCACTGTCTACTAGGAAAAAACTGAACAGCTTGTTCTACCCCATCACCAAGGATATAGATTGATCAGCTGTGCCAGGACATATCCCACCATAGTTAATCTGTTTCATTGGGCAAAATGCATGTCATTTGTTGTCCCACCCACTGATCCTGTGGAACAACAGGTGATGTGTTCCCCACTCACACAGACATCCCCCTGGGAATCTCCAGGGCATGTCTCTGCAAGTGGGGAAAGCCAGGCAGACACTTCAGGAGTTTGAGGGGCCCAATCTTGTGCAGGAATACCTGGGACATGCATGACCTGGCCCCTCAAGCTCTGGGAGTGCCTGCCCAGGGCAGCCGGAGAGTGTGGGCAGCTCCAGACTACCCATGCTCTCCTGCCTCAAAGCAAAGAGACATCTGCAAAAAAGCATAAATTATTACTTCTTTTTATTGTGGCCAAAAATTTGGGCATTTGTGGCATGAAAAAGAACATAGATGTCTGTTTGCTTCCATAAAATTGTAGCAGCACAAAGGTGATGTGTTTTGTACCTCAAGATTACCAGTGATGGTAATACTATGGGGCTATAAGCCTGTTTGGGTAATGCGAGTAAGTCTAAGGACATATGTATGCTGCCAAGCCAGGGAACATTGCTGTACAGCACACCCATTCCCATCCACGCTCTCTCACTCCTGATTTACACCCACTAAACTCTGGAAATAAGGCAATGTAGCTGCCTTAGATCAGTGCTGCACATGTATATGGGAGTTTTTGAACCACAACCTCAGACCTGTCAAATATGATGTGTTTAATAGTGATGAAATAGACAATGGGGAAATTATACACAGTTTGTTTCTTCAAAGGATAGTTTTAAAAATCAATAGATCTTGTTACACCTATTCATGGTCACATAGTATAGGTTTACCTTCTTAAAATAACTTCTTTAACTTAGACTTCCTGTAATCAGTAAAGAAGTAACCCAGCTATGAGGGAAAAAAGATGGGTTATTTATGACATTTTTAATGGTCAACCATTGTTATTTATTACATAGTTGGTTAAAAGCGTGATTTTTCTCACTGATCATCCAAGCTTTGGGGCTCTAATTGGGATACAGTTACCTCTGAAAAATTAGGCACACACCTGATACTAGCATAGTATGTTAGACTGGTAAAACCACGGCTTTGCTGGTGTGGTTGCATGTAGACTGGGCACGTCTACAAGTGCATTAATGTACCACTGCTACGCATTAAGTTTAATACCTCTAATATGAGGTATTACACACATGTACAGTAGCTGGCGCTAATGTGTAGTAGCAACAGTGCACAGTCTTTCTGTGACACTTAATGTGCAGCAGACTAATTCCTCTGTACATTAGCATGGTTTTTGTCATGATGCGCTGATGTGCAGTAGAATTAGCCTACTGCTCATTAAGCATCTTGTGTAGACGCACCAACTAAGTAAGAGCTGTTGTCAGCACAGTGATATCAATTGGGGATCAGATCTCTTTGCTTAGCATACCTCAGCTGTGTCTGCACCTCACTGTTGTATTGGCAAGCCTAGGTGCCAGTAGCAAAAACCTTTGCTGGTGGTGGCAAATGAGCCCCAAAGGATTAGCATCACTTACACATTTCACATTACATTTGTAGAAAACAGGATGATGAAAAAAGTGCATCATCTTTCCTCATAAACATTTGTGGTTAGAAGTCACTAAAGGACAATAAATGTGGGAGTATTGTCTACACAGGTGCACTGAAAGAAGTTAAGATACATGTGAAGTACTTTAAATTGTTGTGTTGCCTGAGGCAGGAACATCCCCATCCATAACATCCTAGCCACGGCCACTGTCTAATTTTTTCTTCTTGCGTTTCTACGTGACATTTGACCATTTTGTTACACATGCTTGTGCTTATTTATTGTACTTTGCAAGATCTTTTGTTGCACATGTACCTTTGAGCAGCAGGTGTTGCATAGTCTTAGGCTCTATCCTGCACTTGCAGGTGGTTGAACCAGTGGTATAGCCCTACTCCCTCATTAGTTCCTTGGAGCGTCCAACTCTGGTGCGTAGGCAGTTGAAACATCGCCACCTTTGCTGTGTTTCGTCAGCCCCTGGTGCTAAGGATTTGGCTGCTGGAATGTACGTTATGTCTAATCTCTTAGCCAGAGTAGCTAGGCAATTACGAGTCCCTTTGAAAAAAAAAAAGCCTTAATCAAATTTAGTTCACCCCAGGCCGCTGCGCTGCGGGGAGAACTGGCGGGCCTCGGGCGCCTGCTGCCTTCAGCGGACGCACTGGGGAGGGGTCACCAACAGCCTCGGGGCGTTCACTCTGAAACCTAGCGACAGCCCCCGCGCCTGCTGACCAATAGCCGCGGCCCGAACCAGGTGACGTGGATGGGGAGGGGAGGGGAGGGACAAGGCAGCCACGGCCTCAGCCCTGAGGTAAGCCCTGAGCCGAGGCCCCGCCCTTTCCTGCTCCAGGCGCGGCGAAGGGGGTGGGAGGGGCGCCGCCGCCATTTTGGCCGCGCTGTGTTGCTTCTGCTGCCGTGAAGTAAACGGGGGCGGTGCGCGGGACGGGCGCGAGGCCTGCATAGGAAGGCGGGCGGCGGGGCTACGGCTTGTTGTTGCTGATGCAGCCGGAGTGGAGGCGCCGCTGCCGTGGCCCGGGCCCAGGTTGAGGCAAAGCGCAGCAGGGAGCCGCCGCCAGGTACCAGGGCCGGTGGGTGGTTGTGAGGAGGTGTCTCGGGGCCCCTCCCGGCGGCTGCGCCCAGGAAAGGGCGCGGGGGCTCGTCTCCTTCTGGCACCTTTTCCAGCCCCGCCCGCGGGGGGGCCTCGCGTCGTGTAAACAGTGCCATGCCGGAGCTTTGTTTGCGTCGCGGTTGCGTGAGGTGGGGCCGTGGCGCTGCTCCCCCCCTCCCCCTTCCCCTGTCGCTGGGGGGGCGGAGCGGGAAGCAATAGCACTGCCCCGCCCTGGGCCGGGGCCGCGATGCCTGTAAAACCAGGCTGTGCTTTCTTCCCTACCACCGTCCCATCTCCAGCCTTTGGGGTGTTGCATAGTCTGGTCTCAAAAAATGATTCCCTCTCTGCCGGCAGGCGCCTCTTGGTAGTGTCTTTGAGCACTTTCAGCTGCTGGAATGACTGGAAGAAGGCAGCACAGAGGTGCAGCCCGTAGCCTAATGATCGTCAACCAGTGGATCTCAATCCACTAGTAAAGCTCTGAGCCTCTTGAGTCGATCTGAGGCTGGGGTTGGGGCCTGAGTGCCTGTGTGCATGCACCTGCGCACCGGAGCCCAGCAGTCAGTCCCTGGGGGAGGGAATGGGTAGGGGCTAGATCAAGGCCCCTGTGGTGAGGGACAGTGCCACGAAGGCAGAAGCAGGTGTAAATTAGGTAGAGTCCCGGCTGGGTGGGATTTACCTGCTGGGGAGGCGTGCCCCCAAATAATTTTTTCTCCCTCTGCCTTGATTTTCTCCTCCCCACAGATTTACCTGCTGGGTGGGGGGTGGCGCACGGTAGATCTTGGGTTACTTTTAAATGCCAAAGGGGATCTCCTACTTAAAGGCTGGAAACCATAGGCAGACAAGGTTCTTTGGGTGAATCCTATATTTTTTATTAGACCAACTTAAATAGTTGGAAAACAATTATTAAGCAAGCTTTCGGGTTCAAAACCCCTTCGTCAGGCTAAGAAAGTTTCAGCAGTTGGTGTGTGCTCTTCCTGGATGGAAGAGAGGCCAAGTTTTCATGAACTCTTGAAAGAAGGCAGCTCAGAGATGCAGCATATAGACCTGTTGCATCAAGTACATAAGGAGAGGCCAAGTTTGCATGCTCAGATGCTGTGAATGGAGGGCACACAAAGGGCATGGAGGGGAGTGAGTAATTGGAATACAATAGGTGGGCAAAGAGCGGGGAGTGGAGCAGCATTGCAACTCTTCACAACCAGTAGCAGGTCTATCCTGACATGTTAATGCATAGCCATTAACATCTGCAAAGGTGTTTGTGCCAGGAAGCTTGCAAAGAACATTTTTTCTATTTAGTTGGTCTAATAAAAAGTATCACATCTGCCCAAAGAACCTTGTCTGCAAAGATGTAGTGGTGTTTACATGAAGGCAGGGACATATGCAAGAGAGAGGATGCTGTCACTTCTGAGGAAGTTGACATTTGAGAGCTAAAAGCTTCCAGCCTCTGTTACTTCTGCAGCCTGGTAGGTTGGCTCTTTCTGTGCTTGGTGATAGGTGCAGCCGAGAGCATGAGTTTTTAGAAATGAGTTTTTTCTTTATCTATTACCTGTCATCTGTACTCTGGAGACTCAAGGTTGCCACAGATTTTGGAAAATGATCCAGAATTTACTATTGGTGCTTCTCTATCTGGGCTGTATGGAGATTTAATGCAGTCAGCTGGAGTACCTGGGAGATCATCTGAGGCAGTTAATTTAGCCCCAGTTAGATTTGAATTTCAGTTTAACCTGCCTCAACCACAGCAGAATGTGAGATTTTTTTTTTCCCCTCCCACCCTTGGTGCGCACATGTTGGATCCTGCTTACTGTTTCCTTGCTATCTCCTGTGTGAGTAAATAAAAACAAACAAACAAAAACCTGTCACTTGACTATAACACTCAAATAAGTAGGCTTCTGTGGCACAGGCATAATAAATTGTAGGTTTATGTTTATGAGTGTGTGAATTGCTGTGGGTAAGTCAGAGAAGAAGACGGAGCTTTCTGTAATGGGGGCATGGTCCTCTCTCTGGGATCTCTTGAGTATATATTAACTTTCTTTTACAGGAGCAGGATGTTGGCTGCTGTGGTTCCCTTGCTTTACCTTTGTCTTATGCTGCTTCAGGTTTGACTTAGATCAGAGGTGGGCAATTATTTGGGCTGGAGGGTCACTTAAGGGGTTTTGGAGAGCTCTTGCAGGGGAGAGAAGAGGAAATTCATACGGTCTGGCACCCACTGCCAGAGGCACCAGACAGAGCAGGGAGGTGGGTGACTAGTCCTAGACCCATGTGGGCAGGGTGCACTCAGCCAGGTGGATGGGATGAGGCCGCAGGCAGGAATTGGTGCCTGGGATCACAAGGTGGAAACAACGAGGGGCAGAGCCACAATCTGCTCCCTGCCCATCCCTGTGACAGGCATCAGTTCCATGGGCGGGGACATGCCAGGAGCAGATTACAGGTCTTCCCCAAGTGTCACTGCCTGGCAGTCCCAGCCCCACCTGCCTGTCTGTGGCTGGGGTGCCTTGGCAGTGGAGCCTGGGTCTGGGGCTGGAGACACTGGCAGCAGCAACTGGGCAGAGTGAGCCACCACCACAGAGGCTACCGGGAGGCTGATCCTACTGCTGCCCCTGTCATGTGCACGAGGGTGGCAGGACCAGCTGGATGCACCATGGCCCCAGCTGCCCCCTGTGTCTAGTCTGGCTAGGGCCAAGGGACCTGCCCCAGGATGGATAGAATCCCTTGGTGGGCCAGATCTTGCCTCAGGGCTACATTTTCCTCCCCCTAGATTAGATTATGGGTTTGTATGATATGGTTTGAATAGGGATGATCCTGCCTCAGGTGGGAGATCAGACTATTTGACCTTTTGGAGGTTCCTTCCAGCCATGCCTCTCTGATTTTGTGCTTTTTCATGGCGTTTCTGAAGAACAGTCTAGTCTTGCAGTCATTGGCAATTGTCTGAAAAAATAGGGAGGTTGAAAGGAGGAAGAACTACTGTTTGTCAGTATTTTTCAAATCAGTAGTTGGGTATATTCGCATCATACTGCAAAGAAGACCAATCCATACTTGCAAATTTTAACTCTGACTCGTGTCGTATCCAAAAAAAATATGTTAATAGAAGGGTTTGATGGGGGGCACAGAAGGTAGGAGATGTGGTTAAGCATTGATGGATATTTTGTGACACAACTGATATTAGGTAAACAGTGGTATTTTGTTCTAGATATATGTTTTATTATTTGTTAGCTCTAATGCTGTGAGTTTGTTTATAAAGCATGGGGAATTGCCAAGCTTCAAAATGAAAATATACTGTTCTTTATGATAGTACTTAAGTATCTTGCTTCCTTCTCTGCCCCTATGTGGTGGTCATGTTGTGAGAAAGGGGTTCAGTTAAAAATATAAAGTTCTGAATTCTTCCTACTTCTTCAAAAAAATAATATTTGTAATATGCGCATACAGATGTATTTGTTTGTTTAATTCTGTATGCTTGGTTTATACATGGCAAGTAAGTGAGGAGCGTAATTAAAATGTTTCTGTTTTTAGTTTTGTTCCAAAATGCCTTAAAGGTTACATACCATATTTTTTTTTCACATTTGCCATTCTTCCATACCTTCTTTTTAAGAGGCAGCATGAGGAAAATATAACCTTTCTAGAAGAAACTAGCAGAAAAACAAAAACATCAGGCTCAGCTGAGCCTGCTGCTAGCCCTGTGGATAGACAGTGCGTGGGGTCCAGAGCACTTTGTATCCTGTTCCATGCCAGGGCCATGCATTCCCCTGCTCCAGTGTGTAGGACCAGGTCATCTGGCTGAGGGGCTCCTCTCAGGTCCAGAAGTAGGGAAGCAATGGCAATGTTAATTGTTCTGGCTCCTAGCAACCTGTTAGGATAAGGTTTTCTCACATAATGTGCACCCTAATTTTTCACAAAATAGATATTTGTAAAAATCCATTAAGAGAAAACATAACTAAAATTTGGGACCTTTTGAACATTTTTTTTTTTAATTCTTTTCCTTTGTAATAGGCAATGCAAGGTACAGTTTGACTAAGAATGTTTTGGAGAAACTGTGTACAGTTGAGAACTAGCTACCTGTTTGCCTTATTGTTAGTCAAATAACATTTGAATGCTTAATTAGGGTGTGAATCATGTCCATCCCTATGTTTTTAGCCTTGTGGTTCTACATCTTTTTAGGTACATGGTTCTTCCCATTATGTTTAAGGTATTCCCAGCTAGCTCACTTGGTTGGTTGGTTGGTTTGTTTTGTTTTGTTTTTTTGGACAGAGAAAAATAAGAGCAATTCTCTTGTTGCAAAACACTGAAAGACCACAGCAGGTCAAAATGTTTTTGACACTAAGGATTCCTATTTGAAATCTCTGGGTTTATCGTGTGAATCGTATGTAAGTGTTTGCACACCTAAGAGTGCTGCGTCCCAGGGTGCTGCAACACCCTAGTTGATAGTCACTGATTTAGCCTAACAACTTAACTATATAGTATTTATGAAAAGCAGTTGTTAAGCAGATTAAAAAAAACTGGTGTTGATTGTTACCCTTCTTAGCAGTCTTAAATAAGGCAGGAATGAATGGGCCTGGAATAGTACTGTTGTTCATTCTGGAAGCTGGCAAAGTCTTATTTGAGACAAATAGATGAGATTGATGATGGAAGCTCTTGCTATCTATCCCATTGTCTATTTTGTGGATTTATAATTGTGGGGCTGTTTTATCAGGAATAATTCATAAGTATTGAAAATGATACTATGATATTTTGTTTTAAACTAACTAAAAGCTGTCCCTTCATAAAGTGCCTGTTAAATACATAGTCTGAGTTGTTTAATTTTTTTTTTTAATATTAATTCAATCCAGCTTTTCTGTATCCTTGTTGATCCAAACTATCTGGTTGGGGAGATAAGAATGGCCAACAACATGACCACTAAATATGCTTAGGCCATTCTTCCCCTTTCTTTCTAGTCACATATTTGCTTGCTGCCTCTGCTGATATTCCTGCTTACATGAGTAAGGCTTTAAGAACAGTGCTCATGTGAGCTGGCCATAAGGTGGTTCATAAAAATGTTTTCATTCTAGTAACGAGAAGTGCAAATGACTATTAAGAAGGCAGTGAAACTGACTGGATACAAAGTGCCCTTTAAATCAGAAATAAAAGCACTTAAAGCAATATTATTTTCTAATCTTTCTGTTGTATTTATTGTAATTTGTGAAGGGTACAAAGCATCTGGAGGGTAATGTGAATCCCAGCATTTTGTTTACAGCCCTAAAAACAAAAAATACATTTGCAGGTTCAGAGGATATCTCACAAAAAAAATTCTTTTTCACTTCAGTATTTTCCATATGATAAAAAAGCAACATTCATAAATACAGAGAAAATACTTACCTTGTAGAAACTTCATTCTGTTGCAGTACTTCATATTTTTATATATTGGGGATATATGTGGACTGACACTGTTTCACTTTGATAGAATGAAGCGAGGAAGGAAAAACAGTGGGGCCAACCATAGTTGTTCAGAAGAGGAGATTGGAAAAGAATCCAAGAAACAGAAGACTACAAGCAAAGAATCCACTGAAATATCTCAAAGTCCTGATTGGGCTAACTTGCTTCAAGACATTATTCTGCAGGTGTTTCAGTACCTTCCTCTTCTTGATCGTGCTCATGCATCACAGGTCTGCCGAAGCTGGAATCAAGTGTTTCATATGCCTGATCTCTGGAGATGTTTTGAATTTGAACTGAATCAGCCAGCTACATCTTACTTGAGGGCTACACATCCTGAGCTCATCAAGCAGATTATTAAAAGGCATTCCAATCATCTACAGTATGTTAGCTTCAAGGTAACATCTTTTTTTTTTTATATTGTTTGAAAATAAGTAATTTGTTTTGAAAATCATATTTTGAATTGGGTTTAAAATGGAACAGGTTAACTAACCTTGTGTCTAATTTAAAGTAGGTATGGTTTAAGATAATATTTCCTTAATATCCTAAAGTGTTAATTTAGTGCATGAAAACTAAATGCAAATACGGCATTATGGGATGTAACATTTTGCTATCAATTATGTAATAATTGGAATGAATAAATAATTGAGCTTTTACTCTGTCTGTGAATGGTGAGAATATGCAGACGTGAACAAAGCATTTGAACACAATGGTATGTTCCTTAATTCAAAGAAATTGCTATTTGAAATGAACTGCCAATAAATGTAAATTTAAAAAATCTGACAACTCGGTGGACTGGACTAATTATGAAAATTGTCACTGGAAACGAGAGGTGTCAGACATTTGGCCTGCAGGGCTTCTTGCTGCAGTAGGGACAGGGCTGGCTGTGGGGTGGTCTATCCTCTCAGAGAGGCTGTCTTGGACTTTTGTATGAGCAGAACCAGTTCTCAGGTTCAGAGTTCTCCAGAACTTGAATTGGTTGATGGGCCATATTCCCTCTCAGCAGGCAAGGGGTTACCTTGCTCTTCCCCCCCCCCCTCCCTTTTCCCACTGCTGAATTATTTTTTTTTGATCTGCTGGGATGAAAAATTGTAGCAGTCAGCAATGGCAGACTGCTAGCAGGGAATATAGCCTGCCAGCTGATTTGGGTTTGCCTCTGTAGAGGGATCTGGCAGTTCGAATTCTGTACAGGGATTCAATACTTATTCTGTACAAGGAAATATTTGCAAAACAGTTAATGAGTGGAAAGGTTTTCTATTAATGTAAATAAAATAAAGAGTTTTTGAGAATCAAAAAAAAGTTAAAATAAATGTTTGTGCTTGTTTTGAAAATGATCCAGGAAACTTTCTTGGCTGGTGCCTAAGCTAGAAGTTGCCAAACTCCGTAGGTGTCTGGGAAAGCTTTTAAGTTCAGATTCAGAAGGTGGGGTGTTTTAAGGCCTGCTTCTGTGAGCATCCAGAAGCATCTTTAGTATTTGCAGTGCTGTACAGCTTAGCATTTATCTTCGGCCCAAGCACAAACAGGATCCCAAACTGCGTTTCCCCAACAAAGTCCATTAAGGTCAGCAGGTATGCTTTGAGAATACCTGACACACAGTGCAGTGGTAATTTATGCTTTCTTTTAATACTGCACAGCAGCAGGTGTTGGTCAAAGTGATCCCCTTATTTATATAATAGGTTCATGAGGGGATGATCTACCCCTCAGCCCAGCCCAGTAACTCGGGAAGTCACAGAGTCGGGATGTAGGGCTGATCCTACACGGTGCCAGGTGCAGCAAGCACCCTGTCCTGGTTCCCTTGTACTGTGGCAGAGCAAGCCCCAGTGTGATACTAGCGCATGCTGCTTGAGGTGCATAGGGCTGGGCTGGGCATGCATGTTACACATGACACTGGGCAGCACAGGGTGTGCGCTGCATGTAATGCTTTGCTGGACCAACTCTGTGCTGCCTCTGGCATAGTCAAATGTAGACCAGCCCTGGAGCCAGTGCACAGGGTCAGTCCAACACAGACACCACGTGGTGTGCATCCCAGACTGATTCCTGTGCTGTGTGCAGCTACACATCACATGGGCTGGATCACAGGGCTCTACAGTCTGAATTTGGCCCAGGGATCATATGTTTGACTTCCCTTCCAGGTAGAGCTAGGATCCAGAATGACCTAAATAAACTAGGTCTGAAATCAGTCAGATGAAACTGTAGTGAAACCGGGACAAGTGTTAAAGTCCATAGGCTGCATGTGGCCTGTGAATAGTTAGGTTGTGATCTCCAGCCCATCTGCTTTTGCTCAGTCTTTTGGCTTTGGTTTCCTGCCCCGCCCCAAGAGGTGGGGCTGTGCAGTGCAACTCGGGGAGCTGAATGTGGGCCTGGAGCTGCACAGGCATGCAGTGCAGCAGTGAGGGCATAGGCACATGGCACAGTAGTGAGAGCAGAGCCTATGAGCTGCAACAGGAGAGTGGGCATCTCAGGGGCTCATGGCTTGCCCTGATGTGGCCTGTGCAACATGCAGCTCCCACTTGTATGGTCACAGGACATGCAGCCTCTGGCTGCTTAGAAATTGGATAGGCCTGGTTTATGAGGGGTTTTTTTGCAGGGGGAAAATTATTTGTAGTTGAAAGTGATATTAAAAAAATAGCAAAAACATGTCTCTCTTCAGAATATGATTTCATTTAATTTTTCTCCTAAACTCTTTCCAGCAATGAAAAGTCATGGCTAAGTTCTTTGCTGGGCTGCCTGAAGAGAAACGGAGTGAAAGTAGTATGACAGGTGAAAGGTAGTGAGTGGTAGACAGAGGGGAAGGTTAGGGGGAGATAGAAAAAGGAATCAAGCTAAAATGAAAAACGCATTGGTGAAATGCAGAAGTGTGTGGCAAAGACTAAAAAGAAAAATTCAAAGAAAGGGAAATATGTGGTAAAGAAAGCTGAAGAAGAACAGAGGTATCAGTTGGCAAATCTAGTCCAAATACTAGGTTTTTCTGTAGCTATACCAACTATAGGGTTGGTAGGTAGAAATTCATTTTTGATCCCCAATTTCAAAAAACAAACCTCTTCATTCCATTTTGGAAGTGCACATCTATTAAATTTGTGTTCCTCTCCCTTCCCTCCTCACAAGTGAAACTAAAATTTTGACTTTTAATAGATGTTCATGTAGGTTGAATGTTTTGGCTCCTCTCTTGCTAACTGCACGATTCAGGCCAGCTTTATGCACTTGGCTGTTTCTGTGAATGTGAAAAATGGAGTTCCAGGTCAAGATGCAATCTGTTAGTAGAATTCTGGGCAGAATCTTGCACCAAGCTTCCTCCTAGCAGCCTTTCTGTAATCAGTACAAAAGCTTCGTCATGTAGGATAGAAAGGAGTGTTTCAAGGTTCTGAGTGCCAAAAAACACTTCTGCCAAAAATTCTTAAACTTATAGTCTAGAGAAAAAATAAATAGTAAAATAAATATTAATAGTTTCTTTTATGTGCCCCCTTGCACTCTCTTAGGTGCTTCAAGGGACACCGTGATTAAAGGCAGGCAAAGTAATGATAATTATTAACTTTCTCTTTAAAGGACAAAAAATGAGAGCATTTTTAAAATCAAGACTGAAGTATCTGTCCAAAATTACTCAGGAACCCTGTACTAGTTCATTGGTATATATGAAATAGCCTATAATGGAGAAATTCCACTGAGGGGTAGGCAAGCTGTTTAATTTTTCATGGATGACCTGTGCAAGTTTTTCTGAGTAGGCAAGGACTGAAAATGTCTTAACTTCCTATGTGTTTATAAGGTAAAATAGTTAACTTCTTACTTATAGAGAAGCCATTCAAGAAGTTGTTTTGAAATAAACTCATTGCATTCAAAGTTAAAATTAATATCTATTAATACAAATATTTACATAATTATGTAACTTTACCCAAATTATAGCATTTTTTCTATTCAAGAGTTTCTAATTAAGTAATTTTGAAATTTTGTGAGGAGAAACTAGTACTATTTTATATTACAACAGTCTTTCAGTGTTGCATTAAATCAGATGAGTGCACAGAGCCCTGTCATTCAGTCCCTTGTGCTGCACACAGCACAGGGCCAGTTTGGATCAAGCCCACAGACTGGCCCCACATATCAGACAAGTACAGCAGAGTCTATAACATCCCAGCATTGCAAAAATAAAATAATTTTAATCATTTTTGTATTATTATAAAGCTGTATACTGTGAACTTGCTAAGTATTTGTTCTTTTATGTACCTAAAATAATTTAAGAATTTACATAATTTGTAGCTTTTGGTTTTTATATACTTGAGTTTAAATGGAGGAGAAGGAAGGTGAAAGAGGCAACTGCAGAAGGCATTAATTTATTCCCATTGCTTTACCTTGAGAGTACAAATTTGTTAATCTGTAGGAGATGTGTTTCCTGTTGGCCAGCATTCCTTTCAATTAAGGAAAATGGTTGAGGACATTGAGGACTTGTCTGCCATGGCAGTGGCCAATCCCAGAAGGATCAAATTAGCATGGTGCACCCTTCCAGATCCACAAGTATGCTGCAAATCCAGCAAAACTAATCTGGGCTCCTTCTGTATGTCTACCTTTGCATTACCTGCCTCCAGTGGGCCTGAGTGTTCACTGGGGACAGGTGCAGAGCAGCTTTGCTGGCAAACTGAGTCTGGAGCATCACCAGATTCTGGTGGGCAGATAGCTTTGTCCCATTGTCTCTGGGCATTATAGCTGCAGCTGTATGAACAAATATATAATGGAACATCTTTGGATGATAAAATGATGATTTAGCCAAAGAAACAGCATGCCTTTCTGGGATTTTTTTGAAGCTTGCCTATGTTTCTAGGGAAAGACTGCTGGGGCAGACCCTGTTGCAGGGGTGGCCATGATGCCCCTGGAGCACCCCTCAGACATAGTCACCTCTTATTTAGGCAATCTCCCCGTCAACTCGCCTACCACACCTTGATGTAATTATACTTTTAGGAATAGGGAGGCTGTCCCAGGGCTCCCCACATGAGATCTCATGCTCATCAGGGCTGCCTCATCTCCCCTTTTAGCCATATCCAAGCCTCACAGATATTACTAAGCATTGGGCATTGAGCCCCATTGTCCAGTCAGTCTCTCATCCATTGGCCTTCAGTTTCAGTATCAACTCCAGGCAGTGCAGGCCTCTAAACCTAGAAGTCTCCATCACTGGGGCCTCCTTTAACCATTCCAGCCCCTCCTAGGTTTGGGCCTCTGTACCTTGCACAGTCTCAGCCCCTCCTGGTCTTAGGCCTGCATTCTCTGCCCCTCCTGGCCTCAGGCCTCTGTCTCTTTAACTGTACCTCCAACTATTTCCCAGCCTCTCCAGGGCTTAGGCCTCTGTCCTCTGCCTCTCCTAAGCTCAGGTCTCATTACCTCCCAACAGATTTCACCCTTCATGGGGTACAGCCCCTGGGCCTTGCTTGTTCTTGCCCCTCCTCAGGCCCTGGCCCTGCTTTTCAGGCTAGTTGAGACTTCTACCGCCTCTCCAGTCTCAATCCACTGGTCTTGCCCAGCCCTTGCTGCAGCCCTTCTGCTCAGGGGTTCTTTTCTCCATGGCTTCCAGGTCAGACTACCTGCCCAGTCAGGCCCTGGTCTTATCCTGCAAGCCCAGCCCATTTTGGGTCATTTTGCTCCCTTGATTGGTCTTTGCTCCATCTGCAG
This sequence comes from Alligator mississippiensis, assembly GCF_030867095.1. Taxonomy (NCBI): domain Eukaryota; kingdom Metazoa; phylum Chordata; order Crocodylia; family Alligatoridae; genus Alligator; species Alligator mississippiensis. The sequence continues at coordinate 387,115,435 of NC_081824.1, forward strand.
TCAAGCTCCCTGGTACACCACAAATAATTAAACAGTGACTCCATAGGTTAGATGGGTCATGTAAGAGACATTGATAGGAAAAAAACCTTTTAATAATGTCTCTCTTGCTAAAATATTCTTAATTAGGGACTTTTAAAAAGCTTCCTATGTTAATAAAGACATTCTGGGGAGCTGAGTAGTCACCAGAAACATATAGGCCTGTCTGGCATCTGTTTATTTGCTGCTGTTTTGTCAAGTATCAGTTTCAAATTAAGTAGTAAACACACTTTTACATAGTCTGGGAAAGACCATATATGGGAGCTATGATGGGAGATGTCTTGAAAAGGAAATGTAACTAACCTTCAGTATGAAAAATAAGGGGAAATAATGAAACATTCCTTCCCCCCCTCCCCCCTTTTTTTTTTTAAACTAACTTTGTTCGGTTTTTTTAGGCTTTTTATTTTTAAGTGATCAGTAACTGAGTTTGAGTTTTGTTTTCAGATTTTGCAGAAACGTTTTTTTGCTTTCAGAGTAACTCGGGCAATTTTTAGGCCAAAGCAATTTTAAGAGACCTAAAGAACAACATCAATTTAATAATTAAACTGGAAAAAATCTCCTAGATCAGTGGTTCTCAATTTTTTTTTGTACCAGGACCCATTTGTTGACCCACAGTTGCCAGTCCTAACCCAGTAAATAGTTTAAGTAGAAAACAGCCCCCTGGCCCTGTTGGTGCTCCTCATTCCTGACCCACTGCCCCCAGACATCTAGTGTGTGGGTCAGGAGGATGGCTTTGTGAGGCAGGGGGGCCCCCAAGCAGCCCCTCACAGGCTGGAATTCTGCCAGCCTGCAAGGGAAAACCCATGGTTTCCTACCTTTTTCTCCTTTAAAGGAGAATTCAGTTTGTTTGCAACCCTTTCGTTTATTCTTGTAACCCACTTTTTGAGAAATGCTGTCCTAGATGAATTGTTTAAAATAAAATTGTGAAGGCTTGTGAACTGAGATAACTACAGTCAGGAGGTGCAGTGAAAGATCACAACATAGCTCACAATTCCTTTAGTGGTCTATTCCCTTTCTTCCTAGTCTTTCTGCACAGAATGCTTCCCTCCACAACCACCAACTAACTTTGTAATATAAACTTTCACTGTAGTAATTGTGAGGTAACTGTGGGCCAACCAATATGACTTGAAACTGCATGAGCTTGTGAGAGACACCTGTTGCTGCTTTAACCAAGACCATAGGGTATCTCTGTGTAAACCTAATTTGGTCCATTATCCTCTCTAACTTTTTACCTTGTGAGGCTGTACCTTACACTTCACTTGTAGATACTTGCATCTCAGACAGGTCAGGCTTGTAGTGACTAGCATGTTTCCAAGTCTGTCTGCCAGTGAAATTTGTAAATTAAAGTATAAGCTGTCTCAAGAGACACAAATAAGATTTCATGTTCTTAATCTACAGGTTTGCTTCTCTGTTCATTTAGCTTTAAACTGATTAGTTTGAGTACCACTAGTAGTCTGACTGCAGCATATATAAATATAGTAGTGGTGTTTCATTTTAATCATGGGAAGATGTGGATTTTGGGTTACTTTTTTTAATCTGAAAATTGGGGATTTTTTTTATTAGGGAAAACCAGGACACCTGTTGATAAGACACCAGTATTTTTAGTGACTGCCAACTGCCAGTTGGCTTTTGGATAGTATTTAAGATGTGGGCTTTCAGTGTACAGTCCTCAATCCTGGCAAGTGTCTAGATGAAGGGAGTGTACTTGGTAGCAAAAGACACTCATGGACCCAGAGGGAGACAGCCTTCCATCTTCAGCTCGCTCTGTGCAAAAATGAAGTTTGTTTCCTACCTATGGGGACTTTTTACCATCCTGTACCATCTATACTTTTCCCAGAGCCTGATGAAGAGACTTTGATCTCGAAAGGTTGCAGAAAAGGACAGTTTTCTTGCAATTTCCCAGTTGGTCTAATAAAAGGTATTATTTTGGAACCAATAGTTCTAGTTATTTGTATGTCTAGTTGAAGGGAAGCATTTCCCCATGTGTGTTGTTTACCAGTTGAGATCAGCAGAGGTCCGCAAATTGACTGGTCTCTGGTATTTATGGGTAGGGGTCTACTGAACTCAAGGTGGCTGGCCAGTTTCTCAGGCAGATCTTGGGGCGGGGTGCCATATATACAGGATGAGTGCAGCAAACAGATACTCATCACACCCCCCCCCCCCCCCCAGCTGAGGGGCCTCAGCAGTCCCACCCCTGCCCACACATAGCTTGAAATCTGTGTTTTAATTACCCTGATTAAGCCCAGGGAAGCCATTAATCTACATGTTATTAAGTACAGATTAATGGTTTCCCTGGGCTTAATCGGGGTAATTAAGCTGTGGTTTCAGGCTATCCCCAAGCGGCTCACTCACTACAAAATAATAAAAAACAAAAAAAATTATGGGCAAGGAGAAAGGTGTGTGGGAAACCCTGCAATCTTGAAGTATGGGTGGGGAAGGTGGAGGGGGAGAGGAGGGGGCTGGAGTGGGGCTGTCTGTACAGGGGGTGGGATATTGCCTCCCTCCTTCCTCATTCCAGTATTTGCAGAGTGATTCCCAAAGACAGAAGGAGGGGGTGGATGGAATGCAGGCAGGTTTATACAAATGATGGAATGAGAGGTGGAAAGGAGTGGGAGAGTAGGATTGGAGGTGGGGATATGTAGATAAAGGATTGGAGCTATGGAAAGGGAACAGGATTATGCAGAATGAAAAGGAGGTTGGGGGCAGTGTTGCCTCTGCCCACTGTCCCATCTGCCATTCTCCAAGTCTGTGTAAGGCTTCCCACACGCTTTTTTCTTTGTTTGCTCTTTTTGCAGCGAGCCCACCAGAAGCGTGGAGCTTGCACTTTTTGCAGAGGCCGCCCAAAATCGTAATTTCCGCAAAAATCACACAATTGCAATTTTGGTAGGTCCTTATTTATGGGAAAGAACTGCCAGAGTATGCCTGATGAAGGATCTTCTTCCTGTTTTGCCCTGTATCTACAGAATTGCATGCCAGGCTGTAAGGAACAACTATTTTCCTGGCATTTGGTAAAGAGAGGAATGTAGAGGGGATTCCTCTGAGGGGATTTAGCTCTGAGGCTAAATAAGATTTGGGTAGTTTGTAACCTGGTGGTGGTTGGGTATCTTAGGAGGATGAGCTAATCAGGTTGCTTTATATTATATTGACTAACATTCTTTTTTCAAGTGGTGGCAAAGCATCTTGAGGTTTTTTGTTTTGTGTTTTGTTTTTTGATGAGTATCTCTTTTCATTGAATACATTCAGTTTCTTTAATTAGCAAGATATACAAATAGAAGCCACAGTGGAAATTCAGTTGCTTTTCAAAGAACCACTATTATTAAAATATAGCTATGCTATTTGACATCTTCTTTGCAAAGCTTGTTGTTTTAATGTGGGTTTTTTTCCTGAATTAATAAATGTTCCTTTCTTTTCTTTTTCTTTGTTTTTTTTTAAGGTGGACAGCAGCAAGGAATCAGCAGAAGCAGCTTGTGATATTTTATCGCAACTTGTGAATTGCTCTCTCAAAACACTTGGGCTAATTTCAACTGCTCGACCAAGCTTTTTGGATTTACCAAAGGTGGATCTGACATGTTTAATTTATATGTGTAACTACTGCAGTGATTGGTATGGGACTGATATAATTTAAGACAAAATTTGGAGATGAGAAATCAGTGGTTTGAAAGTAGCAAGTTCTTTGTAACCTTTGTCTTTTACTGGGAACTTAAAATTGCAGAATCTAAACTTGCTACTGGGTTATTTTAAGTAGAACTCTCCTAACTATTTCAAGTACTGACCAACTCTTCTGATTGATTTGAAAAATATATTGGCTTCAGTGTAAACCTTAGAGAGAGTATATGGGGCCATAATGCTAGTCAAGGTTCTGGAGGAACTATGCACACTTAATTACACACCTCATTTTAGACTCTGCCTGTTAAAGATAAGTAGAGGCTATTATAATCATCAGGGATCCTGTTTTTTTCTAATTTAAAAAAAAATCCTCAATTTTCAGATTTAAAAAAGTAATCCATTTTTACATGATTGAAATGAAACCTCTCTCTCTCTGTATTAGTGGCGTTTCATTTTAATCATAGATGTAGATTTTGGGTAACTTTTTTAAATCTGAAAATTGGGGATTCTTTTTATCAGAGAAAACCAGGGTCCCTGATGATAATCATTTACTCTGATAATCTGCAGCATGTATGCAGTGAATTCATTCAGTAATGCAGTGATCCATCAAGCACATAAAATAATGGGGAAACTCTCATATCCAATGGCTAATTAGTTTCCCTTTTTAAAATGTTACATCTTTAGTTTTAGGGTGAATTTATGTAGCTTCACCTTACAGCGCGGTCGGATTTTGCAGTGTCTTAGTGCAGGGCTGTTTACAAGACAATCTGAAATCTCATTATATTGGTACTTGCAGATAGTGAATAGTGTCACGTCATGTGTTCATTTGAAGAATTCTTTAATCCTTCAGTATAAGATATTTTTCCCATACCTAAATTATGTTTTGTAGCTCTCTCGGACCATTCCAGTCTTCCAGTGTGGACACCAGAGCTGGACCTACCATTGCAGTAGTGGTGTCACTAAAGCAGTATATACATGTTAGTACTTTGTCCCTGTAGATATACTCTTTTTTTTTTTCCTTCTTCTGTAGCTAGCACATTAAAGGATTGTTGTTTACTTAAAAATCCATTACAGACCCCAATCAGTAAATATGCTCAACCTTCTTTTTTCATAACCTAAGTTGGCTGCATTAAAACACATGTTTAAATGAGCCTGGTTTACCAAATATTTTGGACTGTTCCCCTGATGTGACTTGTTCACTAGCTTAATTTTTGTCATCTGCAGACTACTAGGAATTTTACTCCATATAGTTTTCATACTGTTGGTAAAAACTTTGGAAGAGCATTTGGTCACAAATAGATCCTTGTAGGAAACAGAAGTTAGCTCTGTTGAATGAAGAAGACACACTTATTTCTCAATTTAACAGCTAACCATTTTTAATTCAATTATTACACACAATTTTCATCGGAATGTGTTAAATAAAGTAAAAGAGATGCAAGTCAGATGACTTTACAGAACTACGTTTTTAATGTCAACATAGTTGCTGTTTGGCTAAACTTCTAATATCAAATAATATCAGGTTTTGCAAAAGTAATGTCAAATGCTTTCTGAAACATTATATATGCAACAGTTCCTTAATTTTTCACTAAATACATTTTATTTTCTCCGTGACTTCATCGGGGATTAGTGTCAAGCTGACTAGCCTGTATTTGCCCAAGTAATGGTATTATTCATCTATATTTGCATATTAACTCTTACCAGTCCTTCTTTTCTAGTATTTCAAGATTTTCCAACATCAGTTTTCTTAATCAGCTAATTATTTTAAAATTTTTGGGGTTGTATTATTTATTCTTATAGATTAAAATGTTTTACTTGGAGCTACTTTTTAACTTTCTCCTTGATAAGTAGAAAGTATTATGTTCTGACTGTTGCACTCCTTTCTAGATGTCTAGCAGAAATAATTGGTGAAGACCCCTGCTTCTTTTGCATGTATATATTGTTCAGTAATGTTAATGCCCGTAACTTAAAGCTGCCCGACTTTTATTTGAATATTCTATTTTCATTTACTTATAACTTCCCTTACTGTTTGGGCTGAAAATATCCATTCTTTTAGAAATTTTTTTTGGAAAATTTCAAATTAAAAAAGGGCTCAATAAAAAAACTGGTTGGTGGGAAAGGACCCATGCATAGGCTTAAGGGGGGGGGAGGGGGGGGCATGTTAGAAAAAATGGAAAACCATGTCAAGACACCTCTAAAAAAAAAAATTCTAGTACCTCACAGGCTGGTTGGTGGTTGGGGTTTTTTAGTTAATCATCCCAGGTCTCTTGTTGGTTTTTCTCCTCAGTAAATAGCCCTAGTTTCTGGCTCTCTTGTTCATGATGTAACAGCATAGTCCAGTTGCCCTGAATCTTGTTTTTCACAGCTGCTCCTAGGGCTCCGAGTAGCAGGAATGAAAACTGAAGACTGATTGGTTTTCATTCTGCTGTAGCCTGAGAAATAGATGCTGAAACTGTCCTTGCTGGGGACAGATTTAAGAGTACACAGCTGCCTGCACAATTGTATGGGTTAGGGTATTTTTGTATTTAAATAAAAGTTTGAATTATAACAGCAGTTAATCAACTATGAAAGCTTTCTACTTGACACAGGGGTAATTATGTAATTGTATTCAGGACTCCTTTCTACACTTTGTTTTAGATTGACTTGATTTAAAGTACTGAACTAATTAGAAAACAGGGGGAAGAGATTTGTGTGTGGCTGATACCACTTTTGATGGGAATAATTTTCCAAACTAGAGAGTTGATGGAAGGAGAATGTTTGTGAAGTATAATTGTTAACAAAAAGGGGTTGATTAATAAGATTAGCAGATATTCATAATCTTTACCAAAACAAAATAAATGGCACAATAGACTGTTTTAGGTCCACTACTTACCTGCCTTAAAAGGGGAACAAAGAAAAGTTAATTTCATCTGATGCATCTAGGCCAGTGTTTCTCAGCCTTGTTAGACTTGGGGCATCTCTTAGAAAAGTATTGTCTGTATGCAGCCTAACAGCCTACATTTTCCATTAGGAAACAGGCCAGTTACTAACACTATGGATTTCTGGTTGAAATCTCTGGGTTTATCTTGTGAGTCATGTGTTGGTGGTAGCACACCTAACAGTGCCAATATTGTGCAACATATATAAAAAGAACTTGAGGCAGGGCGTTGCAACACCCTGGTTGAGGATCGCTGATCTAGGCTAATACAAGTTTATTTTCCACTGCTACATCTTCAACTATACTTTTTTTAAATTAATTTAATTTAATGAGTGGGTTTTGTATCTTTATTGTATATAATATCTGTTTTTCTTGAGGAGTTCTTAGAGTACTAACACTTCATTTATGTTTTTCAAAACTTTTGGGCTTCATTCTACTTGCTGGGGAGTGCTAGCACCTTGTATTATTTATTGGGTATTTTAGAGCCTATTCAAGTACTGAATTCTTAAGTAGAATTAAATAAAACTGAAGATTTTATTTGATAGATGTTTTGATAAATATTTGCTAATTAATGTTTTGCATGTGTACACGTATTTGTTGCTAAATAAGAAAAAGACAATTTTTAATACTTTTGAAGACACTGGGAAAGTATTTTTAAAGAGGATACAGTTTTGCTCAGAAGATGGTCATGGACCGTGGTGTGTTAAGAAAATTTAAATCCTATTTAAAAGGATAAAACTAGATAGACCAGGGTGGTTGTTTTAATGGAAACTAAATTTTCCCATTCCTAAACATCTAAACGGCATCTACCTGTTTATTGCAGAAGTAAAACTTAACCTTCTTATTAAAATAGATACATTTAGAATATTTATTGTATTAGTTTCCTTTCACATACGAAGCTTTAAAGATTGTTGACTTGAAAGCACACCTTACAAGTAATCCTCAGAGCTTATTAGAGCTCTTAAATTTACCATTTCAGTTTTACCACTTGTACGAGATGCTTTCCTTTAGTGTGGTGCGTTTTCTATGTCCCAGTTATCAATAATACCTATATATATAGCCTGATGGCAAAAACAATATTCATGGTAAAAAAACCCAATAACCCCCACAGTATCCAGTTCTAGTCTTTATCTGTTTGAATTAAAATGGGCAAAATTCAGTTGAATGCTGTAGTAGGAGTTATGTACAACTAAAGGAAGAAGTATTCTATGAAGGTCTAAAAATCCCTGTCTTTGGAAAATGAATTTAGAATGCATCATGTTTCACTAACTCTTTTTCTCCTTTTTACAGTCGCACTTTATTTCTGCACTGACAGTGGTGTTTGTAAACTCCAAATCCCTCTCATCACTTAAGATAGATGATACACCTGTAGATGACCCATCCCTTAAAGTATTAGTGGCTAACAACAGTGATACACTCAGATTGTTAAAAATGAGCAGCTGTCCTCATGTTTCTCCTGCAGGTGAGCTGTCATGTGTTAGTTTAAGTCTGACTAATATATCAAGTTTCTGAAAACTTGTGGATTTTTTTGGTGGGGTCTTGTTGCAGAGGGAGTGGATAACCAGTAAGTATTTGAAGGCTCTACCATTTCATAAATTCCTGTTCAGCCTTTGTTCCATAAAAGTATCAAAACCTGTCTATTTGGCTAGTGCTAAAAAAATGCATGATTAGGGACTTACCAAATTGATAATTTTGTGATTTGCGGAAACCACAAATTTGGTAGATCCCTCATGAAATAGCCCAGTTCACACACACAAAAAAAAGCAGGGGAAAGCGGGGTGCAAGCAGAGGAGGGAAGTCTTGCTGTCCTGATGCACTGGGAGTGGAGAGGGAGCATGTCTCTGGCCGAAGGGCCCCAGAAGTCCTGCCCCTCCCCAGAGAGTGTCAGGTGGCTACCTGTAAATCTCTGGGGAGGGGCAGAACTTCCGGGGTCCCTTGGCCATTTGGGTCAGGGGGGGCGCTGCACTCTGTGAAAAAGGCATCAGGCACCATGCCGGGACTGCAAAATTCTGAGGCAGCCTCCATGAATTAGGTAGGTCCCCATCACAACTGTTCATTATGACCATGCCTTGAATTTTGGAGTGGAATAGATTATGATGTGGCTGACTTCCTTGCTCCTTAAAAAGAACAACTTTTATCTTTCAGCGTGAAAACAAGAGTAGATACAGGCCATGGACTAAGAGTGTACAGCCATTCAAATGGCTCTTGTGGAAGACAATTTCAATAACTAGAAATTAGTTGTTATGTATATAATAGAAGTACATATTTGAAAATTATGAGGAGAAATTATAGTCCAGTAAAGGATTATTGGAATTCACAATGCAAAAAGTATTAGAAATTATCTGAATTCACATCTTTCACAAAAACCTTGTGTATAATTTTAATGTGAACAAATTCTCAAATTGCAAATCTGTTACTGAATCCAACAAAACGATTTAACATTTATCAGCATGGTAACTGCAGTGTCTTTTAAAACTTTTTTAACCACAGTTAACTTACCTAAGATGATCTTTTTTAAACAGTAGCACTAAAATAAATGTTTCATCTTTTTTTGTATTGTTTCTTAAATATAGAAAATTTATACTGTCATGATTTTGCTTTTGTGACTTTACAAAATCATCCTAAGTTGATCTTTTTTTTAACATCGTGGTCTTGACTAGATATTAAGAATATAGTAGAAATTTGACATTACCCATTTAAGAAACAAAGAACACAACTGCCATTTCCCTTTTAAGTGCTGAGGTGGATGGAGTGGAGTCGGTGGAGTGGAGTGAAAAACCTTGGCGAACACTAAGCAACTGGAAAGATAATTTGGCTGAGGTATGATTGAGGTCTAGGTGTGCCTGGATAGAGAACAGACTGGAAATGAATTAGCATGTAGACATTTGGTTATACAGCATATTTAAGCTCCAGAGCAGGCAGGATAGCAAAGAAGTAACAATGTCTAAGCAAAAAAGAGAAGGAAACTTTGATATTCAGACTCAAAACATTTTCAGGGAAGAGACCCAATTACAGGATTGCTATAAACTGCTAAACAATTTGAATCCTTTTATTGAACCTAAAGAGCTAACCACTTGTGGCAATATTAAAATGGCAGAAGTCATTTTGTAAAGCAAGGGTCTAGGGGTAAGTTCATTGCTACATCAGCATTCATATTGAGAACTGACCAGGGAGCAGATTGAGTGAAGATAGTACCCTGAGAGGAAAAAACAAAATACAATAAAGACAAAACTATTACAACGGTAAAAGAAAGGACTGAGGTAAATCTAGGAATTCCATCCAAAAGATGCTGCAAATACTCCTGTAAATGTCTGGGTTTGGATTGGGGTTGAAGGAAACACAGGAAACGGTATTGTTTTGTTCTCTTATGTGCCTTATACACATCTCTAATTCTACTCATCACCTGATCCTTAACTGCCATCCGAAAAATTTGATAGAAACTTTTGCAAAGCAAAATAATTATAATGTGTAAATTAATATTGTTATGCTGTTTTTATATTATCTAAAGTATCAGCAGTTGCAGCAGAGGGGGATGAAAGAATTAACTGTGCCCTTTGTCAGTGTTTTTGGAAAAGATACTACTTGACATTTTTCTCTTCTTTCCAAGTAAAAAAACACTATAAAAGTTAGCTTTTGGATTATTTTGGAAGGACGCCAACTGAAAGCATATTTGTAGTTTTGATGTAGATGTTAATGAAGAATTGTAGTTGCCTTTTGTGAAATAATCCAAATTGGTTAAAGTCTAGAGAGAAGAGAACACTGCATTTTCAAATTAAAGACCCAAGACTCAGTTTAAAATCTTTTTGTGTGCTTTAAAAGGTTAGAGGCTGTAAACCAAAAGTCTTATGTATTTGAATGGTTATTAACACGGTGGTATCTTGCGTGTCTCCCCATCTTATGTATCTTTAATGCCTCGGCAAATTAGAGAAGGACCATCATCCCTGTGCCACAGAGAATGCGGGGACGGGAAGGAGGTTCTTCTCATCTAAACAAAACTCAAACAGAAGTTAAAGGCGAATATATATTCATAAAACCTGTTTAGCCTCAGCAAGAGGAGGCTGAGGGGGGACCTGGTGTCTGCCTACAAACTCATCAGGGGAGATCAAAAGCAAATAGGTAGAGCCCTTTTCTCCCCAGCACCACCTGGGGTGACGAGGAACAATGGTAAAAAGCTGATGGAGAATAGGTTTATGTTAGAGATCAGAAGGCAATTTTTTAGTTAGGGTGGCCAAAATCTGGAACCAGCTTCCCAGGGCAGTGGTCCTCGCCCCTACCTCGGGCAAATTCAAGAGGAGGTTGGACGATCTCCTGTCTGGGGTCTTGTGAACCCAGCATTCATTCCTGCCTGTGGCAGGGGGTCAGGCTACATGATCTGTTCAGGTCCCTCCTGACCCAAGCTACTATGAAAGTATATCCAAAACTGCCAACCAAAAATCTCTTTATTGGAATTCACCAAGTCCTGGTGGAGTGTAACCTTACTTCACCAACTGTAATAGTTACATTTGGCCATAGAATTAAACTAAAAAAACAAGGATTTTTAGACTAGACATTAGGAATAGCTTCTTCACAGTTAGAGTGGCCAAAGTCTGGAATGGACTCCCAAGCGAGGTGGTGCTCTCCCCTACCCTGGGGGTCTTCAAGAGGAGGTTAGATAGGCATCTAGCTGGGGTCATCTGGACCTAGCACTCTTTCCTGCCTATGCAGGGGGTTGGACTCGATGATCTATTGAGGTCCCTTCCAACCCTAACATCTATGAATCTCTAAGGATAGGTAGTATTCAAGTAATCTTGTGCAGGAATGTCAAAGATATGGCCTACAGAACTCCTAGGGGTGCTGGGAATTTGGAGGCAGAGGGATAAGTAACAACTATGTTAACTTTCATCCCAGGAAGTTTCCTGCCATCTGGATATGGCCCAGGGGCCTCATGTGAGTGACACCTGCTAACAACATTCTGTGTGGTCCTTAATTGGCAAGCTGTTATTGACCCGGGGTGTTCTGCAGGGTTAAAAAAACCCATAATATCACAGGAAAGTAGGGCTGGAAGGGACCTCATGAAGCAGAAGGGAAGTAATCAACAGTAGGTACAGGTACATCTTGCCCCAAACAGGACCTGAACCCACAAGCACTTGTTTAGGAAGCCAGTGCATTATCCATGATGAAATAGCCACTCTGCTTAGAAGTTGCTGCTCCCAGTTCTTACTCACCTTTTTTCAGCTTGCTGCAGCCCTTTTAGAATAGTGGTACAGACAGTAAGAGTAATTTAGAATTAGGAGCAGCAGCTGCCTAGGTAGGCAGAAAGCAAAATGCATGCCTCACCAATTTTTTTTTTTTTTTAAACAAAACTAAACCTAGTTCTTCATTAAAGGCTTTGTACCTTCTTACTAAAGATCCTGAAGTAAACCAACTTTGTGCTTTTTTGATTCTCTTTTTCAAAGTGGTGATGGTCTCCATATTTGTATTATTTTTGTTTATGGTACTGTCTTTCATCCCAAATCCTCAGTGAATATTCAAAAAACCCTTATACAGCTAACATTTGTGTGGTGTGTGTGTGTGTGTGTTTAGTATAGGAAGAATTGTTCTCTTCAGCAGAAGAATCTTTGCATACTAAACAGCAGGCATCAATTTGGGATGATGCCTTGTCTTTCTCCCAACTCCACTGAGGGTTATAGGAAGGAGCACACTAATTCAGGGAGTTTTGTTCTTCCCACTAGCAGCATCTTTTAATTTGGCAAGATAAATTCAGCTACTACCTATAAGTATGCTGCTGCAGCATGTCTGTCTGTCTGTGTCCATCTGTCCACTTGCAGAACACGGGCTCTGCAGACTTCTAAATAACTGTATCCTAAATTGTTTCTTGCTGGACTGCTTCCCCTAAACTTGAATTATTGACACTGCTATACTGGTGGTAGCAGGGTCTCATTAGGGCATCCTGACAGCTGTCTATATCACAGCTGGGCTGTTAGCCACTTGGGGGGGTCTGAAAGGAGAGGGTAGACGACAGGTGCTGGGGGGTCCTGGAGACCCATGTAGTGCTACATGTAATTCAGTAGCCATTACATATGACACCACAAAGCATAGTACTACAAAAGTTTGCCTTTCAGACAGGTACTATTCTGTAGTGCTTGGGCCATGTTTGTTGGACTACAGGCTGCTTGTGTGCAGGTACAGTCACATTTTGTAGCCTTACGAGGGCTTTGTCACACTACAAATGTAATGGCTGCCCATACTGAAAGTCTGATTGAATGTCAGGAGTTTGAGACAAATTCTTTCTTGGACAGTTTATAAGCATCTTGTCATCCAAGGTGATCTTATTCTGGTGTCTAAACTTTCTGAATTTTGATGCTGTTCTGACATACAAAAACTAACATTTGTTTGAGTTTAAATTCAAGATAACTCACTGTGTGATACTGTCTTTGATTTATAATAATGGTTTTTCATGTTCTCCTTTACAAGGTATCCTTTGTGTTGCTGACCAGTGTCATGGCTTACGTGAGTTGGCACTGAACTACCATCTGTTAAGTGACGAGCTTCTACTTGCTTTGTCGTCTGAGAAACATGTCAGATTAGAACATTTACGCATTGATGTGGTCAGTGAGAATCCTGGACAGACTCAATTCCACACCATTCAAAAGAGCAGCTGGGACGCTTTTATCAAGCATTCTCCCAAAGTAAATTTAGTAATGTACTTTTTCTTGTATGAAGAGGAGTTTGACCCATTCTTTCGTTATGAAACACCTGTCACTCACCTGTACTTTGGGAGGTCAGTAAGCAAAGATGTACTTGGTCGTGTTGGAATGACATGTCCTCGATTGGTTGAACTGGTTGTGTGTGCCAATGGATTACGGCCACTAGATGAAGAGCTGATTCGTATTGCAGAACGCTGTAAGAATCTGTCAGCAGTTGGCCTAGGGGAGTGTGAAGTCTCTTGCAGTGCCTTTGTTGAGTTTGTGAAGATGTGTGGTGGTCGCCTCTCTCAGCTCTCTATAATGGAGGAAGTCCTGATTCCTGATCAGAAGTACAGCTTGGAGCAGATTCACTGGGAAGTGTCAAAGCATCTTGGTAGAGTCTGGTTTCCAGACATGATGCCCACATGGTGAAGTCCTCAAAAGACTTAAGAGCATGTGAAATAGCACCTTAAATATGAGCATACCATATTGCAACTTACTGTATAAGCTTATTTAATAATATAGTTTAACTGTAACGTCACTGCATTATATATTTTTTTAAATGATGTCCTATTTAACACTTGTTTTTGAAATCCAGATTTAAGCATAGAAAATGTGGATCGGAAACAGATTTTTGTCCAAATAAAAGCGGTCTCTATTTTAGATTTGCTTTTATGCCATTGATAGTGACCCTGAATTTATGTACAAAATAACACTATTTAAAAATATTGAAATATTTAAAAACTCTAGTTGTGAAATATCAATCATGAATAAGAATATTTTGTCCCTTCTTGGTTTAGATAAATATTGAATGTAATTGAAGTTGATTTACAAAGGGAGAAGAGACTGCTTGCTTTATTGCAGATTATAGCAGTTACCTACAATGTTCAAATTGTGACAGCTGTCTAGACTACAAAATGTTAAGATTCTATGGAGCATTTGGTAATCTGTGTAATTTATACATTACAATGTAATAACGATAAGAGGCAAGAGCAATACATAGTAGTATAGTTTATACATATTAAATTTGCTAACTTTATTTGTTCCTCAAAATAAGTTAGTGTGCAAAGTAGTAGTGATGAGGGTTATCAAAAGCATTTTTTTCTCTATGCAGTTTTTTAATGTAAACTTCACATTTTAGGGTCTTCAGATCCATATGTAAACCTGTTTTAAGGTATTAAATATAGCTCAGGAAGCCAACACATTCTGCAAGAAAACATTGATAATACTCTCTTTTAGATAATGGTTGGAATAAATGGGCTTTATTTAAACGTTTGCAGGATTTGATCAGATGGAATTCTGTATGTGTCTAGACCAATGGGAAGCTAAAAATGTTGGAGAGAAATGTTGACTATAATAATGGCCGTTAAGAGAATAATGGGGACCCATTTGACAGAATATTTGAAGACCCATTAACTGCTTAAAATGTTAAGAGAAAAATAGCTTTGTAACTAACAGTTGCCTAAACTTTAAACTGATTGCTATTCTGTAAATCTGCCTTTGGAAATGTTTATGTATGAAGTGAATGTTTGATAGCTATCCATTTTTGTACACCTTTTATTTCAACTAGTTACAGAGCATTTCATAATACTTAAAATTCTAAAAGAGCAGCAGAATTGTGTGAACTAAGCAACCAGTAATAGAGAGCAATATACAGAAATTAAGAGGAAATTTGGCAAAATTAAATGATAAATAATATCTATCAAAGAAAATATTAGTTTATATGAATTTTGCTGGTGGCTAACTTCATTTTTTAATTGTACAGCCAACTATAGTAGTAAATAGATTTTCTTCTAATTTCATTGATGGTCATCGTACTCAAGGGTAAACTAATACATTTATAATATGAGTGTATTTAAGTTCATAATTATATTTTTGAGTAAACATTGCTCAGCGGACCATCTTTAAAAAGAAAGCTGTATGTTTCTGTAGAGCTTTGGTTTAAAAATCCCACTTTATTGAATAGGCAGTTTTTGTATTAGAATTTGTTAAATTTAATGTAGTAGTATAATTTGCTTTCATCTGTACAAAGATGTCAATACATTTAGTCTCTGTAAAAGAAATATACTAAGTTTGTTGATTTTTAATATGTTGACGTTGATACTTCAAAGGATCAGTCTGGAATTTCATTACAGTATTTTAGGCAGACAAGGTTCCTTGGTTGAATTTGATACATCTTTTATTGGGTTGGTCTAATAAAAGATATCAAATTCACCCAAGGAACCTTGTCTGCCTATGTCCTTAGCCCAACACGGCTAAAAACCTACACCCCTGCATTACAGTATTTTAGAAGCCATAAATGTTATTGATGCACTAAATTCATTTTTGAAGTAACTTCTTCCAATAATATGACTAAAACGTCGTTCTGAGAGGCAAACTGTGAAAGTCAGTCCCTCAGAGAGAGAGCAGCATTTGATCTATGCAACTCCATAAACAAGAACAGTTGTGGAAGGCAAGATGCATTTACACCAACATATCTCCAATTATTTTGTCACAAGGAATTTCATTCATTTCAAGTCTGTCTTTCTGTTTAAAACAATTCAACATTAGACCATGAGAGGGGAAAAATGCATGCATGTGGAAGAAGGCTTCTTAGTTATAACTATATAAGGTAATTGGGGGTGGGGAACACAAGTTTATTTGCAAAGCCTTTGCAGTTAGAAATACAACGGTAACAATTCACCTTCAACTGAAGAAAATATAAGCTCTCTTAACCTTGCCTATTTAGGATGATGGACAGCAGTATAAAGCTAAGATTTTCTTTATCAATCAGTTTCAAAGAAGATGTAAATACATTGAAGATAAGCCATCAACTTTTTCATGGAAGCTTCTTGTATGAGTTAAATGTTTCATTTATAAAGTTTTACAATACTTCACATTTACACTTTTTATATATGTGCAAATACTGAAGTATAAAATGAATTTGATTACTACTGCATTTATGTACATGTACTTACTTTAAGTATATTTCAACACCACTATTAAATTTCTTTTCTCAAAATTATATTACTCATGATCTAGCTAACACTATCAATTTTTAATTAATTTAGGAATAGATCTGACACGTTCGTAGCTGGGTTGGGGGAGGTTCTGCATAAATACTTGCATTGATGGTGTTCCGAAGCTAATAATTGATTTAGCTATATAGATATAAAAACCATTTTTTGATATCACCCCTAGGTCTTAAGAGTCAATAGATAGGAATTATACTGTCATAATATTGTCCTGGAAAGATTAAAAGGGTGCATACTTAAACAGTTTGGATTTGTTAGCACCTGTGTAACTCCATTTACTTCAATGAAATTAGAGCAGGGTTGAACTTGGCCACTTAAATCATCAACACCTCAGTTGTGATGCTGTGTTGCTTCAGAAAGAAACAACAACCTCTCATTGTTTTGTCACCTGCCTACAAAAATAGTGTTAAATTAAGTAGTAACTGGGTGTGCCTACACAAGATGTTTACTGCGCAATTAACTAATTAGTTGCTCAGTAAATGCTTCAGTGTCTACGCATGCACCCCTCTTAGGCTAGAGTAAACTTAATTTACTCTGCAGCAGGATAGTACTTGTATACAAGTACAAGTAAGTGCAAATACAAGTACATGCAAGTACAAGTACTATCCTGCTGCGGAGTAAAAAACGAGCAGCACACATATGGATGCTGCCCAGCTGGTTGGGGCATGAGGGTGTTTCAGTTCAGGGGCTGCCTACTAGCTAGCCCTGCACTGAATCTCCCTCATGCCCCAGCCAGCTCTTCCATAGCACACTGGGCCAGGGGGAGCAGCCCTGGGCTGGCAGGCTGGCCCTCTAGTTCCCGTGCCAGCTGGGGCTGCGCTGCTCAGGCTTCATATGCTGTGTCAATAAACTGCGGAGATTATTGCTCCCAGGTTCACATTCAAACGGTGCACTTGGGAGCAATAAGCTCCACAGTTTATTTAGGCACCACAATTGCACTTGTAGATATGCTCACTGTATCTAAAATGGATACCATGCCAGGGAAGAAGTTGGGAGGAATTTTGAGGTGGCCAAGCACAGTGGTATTTCTTTTGTAATGTACATACTGCAAATACTACATCCTCATATAATGAAGTGTAATAAATTCTGAAATAGGAAGAAACTGTTGGGTCCACGATGCCTACCAGTAGATTTTTGTGTCTGCCATCTGTCTGCATCTGATTGCTTGATATTGTATCAGCTCATCTTATTTCGATTAAAATTTGTCCTGATTGCTTAGATTCCATCTTCCAGTGCACATGTTCCAAGGTGCTAGTTGCAATTTTCTTGCTTCCCAGGGTCTTTTAATGGGATTTCCTTTGTCATGTTACAATTTGACCTTTCATAGACCCATTCATTTCACTTGTGGCTTTGAGCAGAAAACATGGTTTTTCATTTCCACTTGGCTGCAGGGAGAGCTTGGGTGTTATCTGTTTTGCTATGGAAGCAGAAAAGAATGGCAAAGAAGACCAAAAGGGTTTCTGTCAGGCAATTGAAACAGCCATATGAGACAACTTAGGCCAGTATGTCTAATGAAAATCCACACTGAAAAATGCAAACTTGGTTTCAATGGTGGGGTTGGAAGGCAAATCTGGTGTTTTGTTTGCCCACTTTACTATATTGTCCTTCTTGGACACTGCTCACAGTTGTTTAGGGCTGGAAGGGACCTTGTGAGATTGTAGGGTTGGGCCACCCTGCTCTGGGCAGGAAAGACTGCTGGGGTCAAATAACCCCAGCAAGGTGTGCATCCAGTCTTCTTTTGAAGATCTCCAGGGTAGGTGCCTGCACCACCCCTGCTGGGAGTCTATTCCAGAGTCCGGTCACATGAACCATGAAGAAGTTTTTCCTTAGATCCAGTCTGAAACTTTCTGCTAGGAGTTTATGACTGTTGATCCTGGTTTTCCCCTGGGGCACTTTGGTGAATAATTGTTTGCCTAGCCTCTGATAGTCTCCTCTGATATAAGCTGCCACCAAGTCCCTCTGAAGTCTTCTCTTTTCTAGGCTGAACAGTCCCCTATCTGTCAGTCTTTTCTCATGTGGCTCGCTCTTCAGGCCTCTAATCATGAGTGGCTCTTCTCTGGACTCTCTAGCTTCTCCACATCCATCGTGAAGTGTGGCGCCGAGAACTGGACACTACTCCAGCTGCCTCACCAAAGCTGAGTAGAGCGGGAAAATAACTTCCTCAGTTTTGCTTGAGATTAATTGGTTGATGCATGCTAGTGTAATGTTTGCTCTGCTAACTGTTGCATCACACTGGTGGCTCATATTCATTTTATGGTCAGTTATGATGCCCTGGTCACTTTTGGACATGGTGCCAGCTAGCATAGCACCACCAAGCCTGTATGTTTGTTGCGGATTTTTCCTCCCCAGATGAAGCACCTTACACTTCTGTGGTGAATAGCATCTGGTTCTGGTCCACCCATCTAACTAATCTCTAGGTCCACCTGGATCGTCAGCCTACCCTAAGGTGTGGCCGCACTTCCCCAAAGCTTACTGTCATCGGTGAACTTTGCCAGTGTGCTTTTCACCCCCCCATCCAGATCATCAATGTAGATGTTGAAAAGCACCAGTCCAAGTACCGAACCCTGAGGGACCCCACTGGCTACCTTCTGCCAGGTCGATACAGATCCGTCTATTGGTACTCTATGGGTCTGAACCTGCAGCCAGTTAACCACCCATCTGAATTGTTGAGCCCAGAGACCTATTTTTACCTTAAGAGCCTCATGGGACATCAAGTCAATGGCTTTCCTGAAGTCCAAGTAAATGATGTCGATCTCATCTCCCTTATGCAGGTAGTAAGTAACCTGGTCGTAGAAGTAGATGAGGTTAGTCAGACATGACCTACCCATGACAAAACCATGCTGGCTGTCGTTCAAAATTTTGCTTTCTAGTAGCTTACTGCATATGGAGTCCTTGAGAAATTTTTTGAGGCTTTTTCCTGGGATTGAGGTCAAGCTGATAGCCCTGTAGTTCCCTGGGTCGTCTCTCCTCCCCTTCTTGAAGATGGGCACAACATTGGCTTTCTTCCAGTCTTCTGTGACCTCTCCTGAGCACCATGAATTCTCAAAGGGGTTCACCAGTGGTCCTGCAATGACTTTGGCTAGTTTATTCAGCACTCTTGGATGGAGTTCATCCGGTCCTGCTGATTTATATAGCTATGCAGCCTCTCTAGCTGTTCTTTCACCAGCTCTACGTTGACTGTTGGTAGGTGATCATCCCTACTGTGACTATTGTGTGTCATTTTTGCATTCAGCAGGTTATCACTGTTAGACTGGTGGAATACTTATGTACGAAGTACTTATTCAGGAGTTCAGTTTTCTCCTTGCTGTTGGTGACCAGCTGTCCAGATGCATTGAGCAGTGGTCCCACATTGCCATTGGTTTTCCTCCCATTAACTGCGTACCTATAGAAAGACTTTTTATTGTCCTTGATTTCGGATGCTAACTGGAATTCAGTCACCACCTTCACTTTTCTAATCTGCCCCCTACAGGTGTGGGCCAATCTTACGTAGTTCTCCTTGGGGCCTCGTTTATAAGCCTCCCTCTTTTTCAGATCTGCGACTTCCTTGTAGAGCCAAGATGGCCTCCCAGCCCTTGTGCTACATTTTTAGGTACTGGTATGGACAACTTCTGTGCACCAAGGATCGTATCTTTGAGGAATAACCACTCTTCATTCACACTTTTTCCCTGTGGTCCATGATCCCGTAGGGCATTACTTACTAAAGCCCTTAGCTTATTGAAGTTAGCTTTTTTAAAGTCAAGGATTTTTAACTTGCTTACAAATTTCCCAGTCCTACGATTGACAGTGAAAGTGATAGTGTCATGGTCACTGTCCCCTAGGTTATCCTTTATCTTCAGATCGCTCACCAAGTCATCACCCTTGGCCAAGACTAAATCTAGGAGGGCATTTCTTCTGGTCAGCAGGTATACTTCCTGAGATGGGTAGAGCTCGTCGATACAAGTCAGGAATCTGTGCAACATGTCAGATCTGGTTGAGCTCACATTCTTCCAGGGATGAATCAGGTGGCTCAGCCCACGTGTGCCTGTCAGTTTTTGGGCGGCTCTGTAATTACAAATTAAGTTACAAGACAGATCCTCCTTTTTTGTAATGTGGTCCACAGATCAATGATGTTGTGCCTTTGTGTGCTGCAGCCTGAAGGCTGTCAGTCACTGGTTACATGTAGGTGCACTTCTAAGAGCCCACCAGGCTTTTGGGGGGAGGTTCTGCCTCTACAGTGGAGAGAATAAAGAGAAATTAGTGCTTTTGTTACAGAGCAGTATTTCCTCTACATCTTTCTAAAGTGTAGAGTCTCTACTATTGTGGATCCTCCTGCACTATTCATGATAGAATCATTCCTTTCTGTTAAAATTGTTTTTGATTAGTGAGTACTTCATTGTGCTAGGTGTCTAGTGTGAAACTCCCCCTATGGATCCTCAGTATGTATTTTCCATTCATACTGAAGTTTAACTGTTTAAGTTCCACAGAGATCGGAAACTGTTCTTCTCTCCTCCTACCCTATTATATCTGTCCCTAATGCGCAGGGTTTTCTCTTATTAAAAAAAAAAAAATCCCCAATTTTTGGATTTAAAAAAGTAACCTAAATCCACATTTTTCCATGATCAATGGCAGTGTTTCATTTTGATCACAGAAATTGTGGATGTTGGGTTACTTTTTTAAATCAGAAAAAACAGGATCCCTGCTAATGAGAAACTGGGATATGGTTTAGATCTTGGCATTATGTATATTCATCACAACTCTAAAAGGCAATAGTTTGCTCTTAAGCTGCTGTTGAAGCTTGCTTTCCCTTAGAATTTCCATTTCCAGTTGACTAAAATTTCATACCATTGCTTTTTTTCCCCAAAATCAGTGTTTATTCCCTCAGAACTGTGGTAAATTTTTTTGACAAAAGACCTCACACAACGCTGTGCAAAAAATTCTTCAGAACCAACTGATCACCTGTATGCAGCCACAAGTCATCGTTTGATACTGTTTTCAGTAGATCGGTATTCTACAAAGCTAAGAATACTATTTGCCATCTGTCCATAATTGTACAGGCAGTCCTTGGACTTATGACACAATTAGTTCCTGAAAAGCACATCTTAAGTCAAAACGTTATAACCAATGTTCTCATCAGAAGCAATTATAAATGGGGGATTCGTTCCAGAACCAAGGCCCGATACCCTATTTTCACCAAAAATACCCCAGAATTTTGTACTCGATCAATTATAGATGAGTAATATAGCTACATGAATATATTTATATTGTAAATAGCAATCATATTGATTTGGAAGGACTTCTTTGAGGTGACTTTGCTGGACTTTGTAAAGGGTTCTTGGCTGGAGTCTTCTCAGGAGTCTTGGCTGCAGGTTTTTCTGGAGTCTTATCTGCTTTAAAGGCAGTGTCCAAAGAAGTTTGGAAAGATATTCTTCAGAGAGATGAGCGACGCAGCGAACTTATTCGCTGGTGTGACGTTGAATCAGATCAAGCGTTGTAAGTTGAAATTGATGTCACAAAGTTGAAATGGTGTCAATTTATAAACCTTGTAAGTGCGAAATGTAACTCAAAACGTAAGTCGAGAACTGTCTGTATATAGTAGTCTTCAAAATAGAAAAGTGCCTTGTAAATCAAGAAATGAACATTTTGAGGTAAGGGATCCACACACACAAGCAATCCACTCTGAATGAGCCATGTGGAAAAAAATGGGAGAGCTTACTGGCACTTAAATTTGCCCTACAGAAGAATTTTTGTATTCTTTTATGCTCGATTTTTCATATTTGTAAGAGTTAGGAAGTGTCACATCTAGGGGCTTCTCCAGGCCCAGGCATGCCTCCAGAAGCAGAGACTTATGTCATGGATCTTTGGACTTAATTACTTCAAGAAAGGAAGGAAACTTTCAGGTAAGACATGGATACACTTCTTATTTTATCACCCTCCACCTGCTCAAACCATGCTTAATGGGCTTAAAGAGAAACTGGTAAAATTGTAAACTATTATTGGTGTTTTCCTATAACCAAGAGACAGAGTTTGTCTTCAGTTTGCCAGGAGTATACACATGTATAAAGGGACTATGTGTACCCACCAAACAATGGCACTCACAAAGTTAGGGCCTCTGTCTTCTCAGAGAAGTCATGGGGATAGTCAGGCTCCTAAGAATGGATTTCTCAGCAAGGATTTCCCCAATCCCAAATATGTGAGCAGAGAGGGGTAGTTAGGTAGAAGGCAGGGTAGATTTGCACCCTTATAACAAGTGGCCAACCAGTAGGATGAGTGCTACAAATGGTATGGGCAGGAGAAGGGACGGGTGGTACAGCAGCAGATGGGACAGAAAGCAGAGCAGGAGATCAGGCAGAGGACACAAGGCAAGAAGCAGAAAGAGCAGGAGATCAGATGGGGGACACAGGGTGAGAAGCAGAAAACACCAAACTGGGCAGAGAGGGGATTGGAGTGGCACTCGGGGAGGGTGTGGGGCTGGCTTGTGGCATGCCAGCCAAAAGGTTGGACCCCCAGTCTAAAAAGTGCAATTCTACCCTGCCTTCTGCCTCCATAGCAAATGCCAAGGGCAAAGGTGAGCAAAAGGGACTTAAACCAGGCCCTCCCACAGTCCTCCCTTGCAGCTGAGTGCCCTAACCGCTGCACAAATAATCACTATGATTAATGTTTTAAATGGCGGAAATCCTCCCCACAGAATAACCAGTGACCCATTAATTAAGATACTTTTGGGGGATGTAGGGGACCTGGAAAATTCCTGCTTCAGATTTTGCAGGTGGGGTTTTAAAAAATAGATCTCCTTTCCACTAACTCGATACCGTAGTCACCAGACTTTAGGACAGAAGTGAGCAGTTTCAGGTACACCAGTGAAGGTGTAGCAGTGATGGTGACCCTTTGGTCTTTTTGGAGAACACCTACAGGTCGGTTTCCAGAGGCAGGAAAAGCAGCATAATGCTGCATCTGAGAACCTTGTTTGTTTGTGGGTACAAGCTGCGTTGCTGAGCCTTTGCACAAACCAGCCTTGTTTTTTATAGGCTGGTTTGTGCAAAGCTAGCCTTGATTGGTGTCAAGGCTAACTTTGCACAAACCAGCCTATAAAAAATAATTTCTGGGATTAAAGGAAAGATGAACAAGGACTTGGAGAATCTCTGTGACCCCTTAGTCACTAGATCTAGTAAAGAATTAAGTGCCTAAGGTGGTTAGTAGTTGCATGTTTTTGGGAGACATGCATTTGAACCCTATCAATCTGAGGAGTACATTGGACCCAGATATCCCACTTTCAAGCAAGTACTCTAACCACTATGCTGATACAGTAAATACAGATACTACTATCTCCTTGTTTCAAAAGTGTGATCCTACTGTTTTTTAAAGGAGGCTTTGGGGTGCCCACCTTCATAAGAGGGTTCTGGATGCCTGCTGGATGGTGGCACCTCCCTGAAGTCTTAGAGGCACCTGAAGCCCTGGGGAGAAATGCCATTTTGGATACATCCATGGGCTTTTTCTGTAGTGACAGGTCCTTGTGTTTTGTTTGTTCTGGATCCCATTTTGAGGTACCTCACTCTCCCCATGCAACATACACCTAAGTCAGAGTTTAGGATTCTACCATGTGCTTAAAGTTAGTCACTCCAGTGCCCAATTTTTAGGTACTTAAGACCTTTATTTGACCTTGGCTTAAATAAAGATTTTTTAAAATTAAAACCTCAGTAGAGTGATTGACCTTTTTTTCAGCAACTGGGGTAGCTGCATTCCCTTCTATACTGGGAGTTTATCCCATGGGGTATCTGACAATCAGCCTACTTGGTTAGGACTCTAATTTTAGGATCCTGGTTTAAAGTCTCAGCCCTTCTTGGGTTCGTCCCTGTGAGTGCACACATGTGGCTTGCAGTGCCTCAAAGTAATGAGTCACTGGGAGATCCCAGTCAATAAAACCAATAACTGAAAAAAGTAGCATGGTGCACATGGCAGCAGCATGCACTGCCAGAAAGGGAGCCTGGCTAGCCAGACCCATGCTCCAAGTGGCCAGCTCAGTGTTGCTGCTGCTCCAGGAGGCCTCCCAAAACCCCAGGTAAGGCTGCTGGGGGCAGCCTCCCCTACCCCACCTGGGTCACTTTGCTGCACACTGAGCACATGTGCAGGGGCGTGCCTGGGGACAAATAGTGGCATAAATATGTGCTGCTGGTATTTGTCCAGCAGGGAACTTGTGCCTCTGCACGTGCGTGCTCATCTGGACATGCCTTCTATCTCCAAGAGGAGTTTGCATTGCTGAAGGTACATTGATCTGTATGTCCTATTGAGGCTGAAGCAGCAGTGGAGCCAGGTATGCTTAGATAACAAAGCAGTATTTGGATGATAGACTTGCAAAGCAGTACAAGTAACGCCAAGTGCAAAGCTAACTGGCCTGGGGCTGTGGGAAAGGTGTCTGAGAGCTGGTTATCCTGCAGTTGCAGGGTTTGCCAAAGCATTTGGCTACTAGTTTTTCTGAGCGACAAGGATACTGGAGGAGGTGACCTACTCATCTGCCTCTGTAGTTCCTCTGTAACTGAAATCAATGCATATCACTCAAATCTCTAAGGAAGGAGAGGGAAGCATAGGTAAAGAATCTAGGACTTGTCTGTAACTGCAAGTTCTCAACTTCTCATGGACAAATGGTAGGAAAGGCAGTCCCACCCCAGTCTGGGAGTTCACCTCCCCTCCCGTAGAGCTAGTCTAGCTGAACATCTTCAGGCTCCTAGAACCGTGGCAAGCAATTCAGCTGGTAGTGCTGCTGCTCAGGAGTCTGCAGACAGAGGGCAGAAAGTGTCACAAATCTAGTTTAAAAACACAGCTCAATGGTGACCTGAAAGCATGCTCCTTTAAGAAAACAACTTTTTAAATATTCACTCTCACCAGGCGATGGATTGAATGCCATTGACTCTCACCCTAGTGCGGCCTGCTGAGAGCCACAGCTTCCTTACCAGACATAACTTTCAAAAGGTAAATTAATCCTAAACCAGTGGTTCCCAATCTTTTGTTGCTGTAACCCTAAATTGGCCATCAACAGGACCTCCCGACCCGGCGCTGCAGGGACTGCTGGGAGCAGAGTTTGATGGCAGCAGTGGCCCAGGGGCAGGGGAGCCACCATTGCCCCCTTTCTATGCGGTGCCCCTGCCCCACCTGCCCACCCACCGCTCCTGGGCTGTGCGTGAGTGTGCAGGCCCTTTGCAACCATGATTTGCATCACACCCAAGGTTGGGAACCAATGCCCTAAGCAACAGGTTGTTGGTTGTAGCCCGTGTTGGTTTAAGGACATAGGCAGACAAGGTTCTTTGGGTAAATGTGATACCTTTTATTAGACCAACTAAATAGTTAGAAAAAATGTTCTTTGCAAGCTTTCAGGCACAAACACCCTTCTTCAGGCACAGGGAGAGTTTTCTCCCTAAACTTGGTTGGGATCCAGAAAAGAGGCATCCCTCCACCTCTGCCCCCTAAGGAACTCCCTGTGCCTGGAGAAGGGTATTTGTACCCAAAAGGTTGCAAAATACAATTTTCCCAACTATTTAGTTGATCTAATAAAAGATATCACATTTACCCAAAGAACCGTGTAACCCTGAGCAAATGCATTGAAGTTTGCATATAGCTTTAGTTAGTTGCTCTAAAATGGATAGGACAGGATAGTACTAAAGCCCACTAACCCCAGGCTTCAGTCACACAATACTTTAGCTTAATAATTCTCTTAAGGAAATCTATTTGATGCAATGGCAGATGGATTACATGGGAACAAAGTGCTCCCATCTCCACACCTGCCCAAAACAGAAGAAGAGAGTAACTCCCCAAAAAACAAACATCTTGATTATCTTGGCTTTTCAAACCTCTTCCTGCTTGCTAAAGTTCTAGTTGTTCCCAGCAGTTTTTGTAGCATGACTACACCTGATCCTTGTGGTGGGGGGAGCTGTCTAAAAAAATATTAGAGAAACATACAAAATTAAGTGAGAGGGAAAGTGCATGGCTTGTAGGGAATGGAAAGTAGGGGAAGTTCCCATGTAATTCAGCCCAGACATGGGACCTTATTAGCTTCTTCTGGCAGTTCTACAAGTGCTCTTTTCTTAACTGAATGTTTATAACCAAGTGTTTCTTTACAGTGCAGGGAAGAATACTACTGCTCACAGTCTCTTTAAACCAAATATTTTTAATTAAAAATTTACACATTTGAAGTAGGTGGTTACAGAAGCAAGTAAGCAAACTACAAGCTTAAATTAGCTAAGGACAATTCTTCATTGATAAACATTCACAACCTTAGGAAGCTCCTAATTACTGGAGACATACACAATATGAGACAGCAGCCGGGATCATGATTTCCACTCTAACTGCAACTGACAAAATGCCTCTAATAGCTTTTCCAAGTGAGACTTGAACATTCAAATCTGTAGAGGACCTACTGCTAGGGACCCCAAAGTCATTTTGGGTTAGGTCCAATTCTGACTTAAGGTGACTAAATGTTAAATGGCCTAGCACCAAACTTACAAGCATGTGGCCCCCAAAGAGGAATCTGAAACCTGTGTTAGGTTTCCTTTAAAGTGCAGAGAAAATTATAACCTTAGAAGCATGATCCAAAAACTCTATGTACTGAGGCTGGGAGGCACCTTCAGCTATCTAATAAGTAATGCTGAGCTGTTATCGTGTTATCTCATGCGTCTTCCACCTCACCACTCTCTGGACCTAACACTTGACTTCAGACTACAGGCAGGCAAGTCTGTCCACCTGGGATCCTCTTCTGAAGGTAGATACTCATGTCCTCTACTGCAAAGAAGTGACCAGAGCTTGTTCTTTTCTCTTAAAACATAGCCGCCAGAAAAGGAAGCCATCCACCTTTTACTTAAGTGTTTAGTAGGTACAGCACTCATCCAACAAGTGGAAGAACTGTATTACTTCCCTTTTCAGTATAAGGGTGTCAAAGCCCCATCTTTCTCCCTGTACCCCCCCCCCATGAGATTACTTAACTCACTGAAGAACCCTAATGTTTTTGCTTGAATGGTGCTTTTCTGCCCCCCATAACTTGCATTCCTTTCTGCAGTGCAGCACAGCTTCAGGAAAGGAACATACCCCTGCCCAAAACAGCCTGTGTACTGTTTTTAGGGCCTTGTCTCCGGGGGGGGGGGGGAGGGGAGGCAGAAAAAATAGGTTTAAAGCTCCATTTCCACTTCACAGAAATCTCTAACCACTAGCTTAGGGGTTGGCAAAGTTTTTGGTCAGAGCACCAAAAACACCCACAACCTCAACTGCTAAGATGTTGGCATGCCACAGGCAGATGGCAGGGGAGCCACAAGGGGCCTGATCCTTGTTGTGGCAGCACAGCCCCAGCCCCTTCCCTGCCATCTGCCCCGAGGCGTGTGCGCCAAGCAAAATGCCTTTGCGTGCCATACACTGGCACCCATGCCAAGGGTTGCCTACCCCTGACTAGCTTATTGCAAATGATGGGTTCCTCTTCTACCAGTCGGGTTTCTAAAATAAGCATTTTCTGAGGGGCCAATCCTACTGGGGCCTGTTGAACATGTTCTGAGCACGCCTACTCAGCTGAGTCCCTCAGGGGACAGAGCTGGGGGGGATGTCTCCTTTCTGGATCCCGACCAGGCATGAGCGAGGTGCTAAGCTACTCTGAGCAGGGCAGGTGTGGGCATGCACAGAAGCAGAAGTCTAGATGCCTCCCTATTTAACTCAAGTTTGAGTTTAGGTGCCTCAAGCTGAGGCTTAGGCAACAACAGAGCAGGTTTTGGATTGAGGTAGCCCAATTGTGCCTATGACCTATAATGAATGGATCCAGCTCTTGATCAAATCCCATTTAATACCTGATAGTCCCAATTGAAATGGTGCCTTTAATAGACATGTCTATAACTGCTGATTCAGGCAGTGACCCGCACAGGAAAAAGGTTATTAAAGAGTCCCAATATCTCTAATATTTATCCTAACAGAACTAACCATTTTAAGATCTATTAATATTTAAATACAATTTGTGTTTTCTTTTTATATATAAAAAATACATTTGTATATATTTTTTTGGAAAAAAAATAGAAAAAGTCTTACAAGCATTATTAGCATGGCACATTAACACTGATGTAATTTATATCTCCATTAGGCATTTTTTAAGAGGTATGCTAGAACTAAAACAGTAAGGGTACTTGTACGCATGACGGGGGTTTAGTCCTCAGGGTTTTATTCTATGCCCCCTAAATTGAAACAGTGGGTTTTTAATTGAAGCCAGTTTCAATTTTTCCATTGCGTTACAGCCTGAGCCTGATTTTTCTTTTTTTTTTTTTTTTTTTTTGAGTCAGAGCCTGCCCGCAGCTGGGGGGTGAGCTACAGGTGGGCCAAGCAGCTAGTGAGCTGCGGGGGGCCCTGGTCCTTCCCTCCACAGTGGCGGAGCCACCTAGGCAGGCTGCTAGTATGCCAGGTGCTGCCCCAGCTTGGAGGCAGCACCCAGCCTGATCCAACTCTAAGCTGGGGCAGCCCCAGGGGCCACCACTGCTGTGGAGAGAAGGACTGAGGCCCCTGCAGCTCAGGGGCTGCTTGGCCCGGTATTTTGCCCCTCAGCTGCAGGAAAGGCAGGCAGTCTCCACTGAAGAAAAAAAAAATCTGATCTGGCCCCTCACCACTTCTGCCTTCAGCAGGCTCCTTTGCCTGGCAGGATGCCTGGGGCCGCCTGGGAGCAGGCTGGCTTGCCCCTGGGGCAATGTGGAAAGACGACAGGATGTTAGCTGGGTTTGCTGGTGGCCAGAGAGGGCACCAGGGACAGTGTGTAGGACGCTTGAAGCCCAGACAGGCTGCTAGCTGGCTGGGTGCTGCCCCAGCTTGGAGGTGCCCAATCCAATATTTCCTCAAGCCCGACAGGGCTTCCAGCACCCCACGCACCGTCCCCATTACCTTTTCTGGCTGTCAGCACCCATGCCCCGTGCACCGTCCCCGCTGCCTTTTCCAGCTGCCAGCACACCCAGCCACTCTCCTGCTGCATTTCCATGCAAGCCAGCACATTCTGGGGCAGTCCAATCCGTCCTGTCAGCTGCAGGACCTGTTGAAGGCAGAAAAGGCAAGGGGCCTGCCTGATCCTTTTTTTCTGCGGAGCCTGCCCATTTCTCCTGCAGTCGGGAGGCAAGTTGACAGCTATGCAATTTGCAACATCAGGATATAGTTTAGTTTGCAGTGATGCAAACTCATCTAAAATCCCCAAAACTGGTTCACGTGTAATGTGTGATGCTATTAAGCCACACAAATGACATTTTTGTCATGTGTACATCATGATGATCGTCACATATACAAGTGTCCTATGTTCACAGACTTCTCTGACAGTCACTAGATTCTGGCCTTTATTATTATTATTATTATTAATTTATTTAACTTAATTCTTTCTTCTCACTTTAAGGTAGCATGCCTGGAAAAATTCCTTCACAAACAGCAATCTAAGAAGGATACACATCTCAAGCACAGATCTAAAAATGACTGTTTTCTTTGGCTTAAGTTGAGGAGGAAAGAATTTCATGCTTATTGCCTGTTGATGGAAGAGGGCCGTGAAGTGATTCATGTTAAGATGATCTGTTCCAATACTGGATCCAAGTGAGAACCACTCTTTCTACATATGCTTTATATATACCATCTTTAGTAATTCCAGTTAGGCTGGTAGCTGTCCAAACACACCACACTATGTTGCAGGAAGAATCAAACATGACAGCTGAAAACTGTAAGTAGTTCTCAGCAGTGCTATCTGTTGTCCTCTGCCAAAAGACAGCAAGCTGGTCTGAGTTCTTCAAACATGAAATGTACATTGGTTTCCTCAAAATGTGGCTTTGTCTTGTTGCTGCAAACTGACAAGCCCTGGATCTGCTTATTTGAATCTGATCCCTGTCTCTTGGTTTAAAAAGAATCAGATAACTGTCCAGTCCTTCCACATAACCAACAAAAGGTCCCAACCAGCTGAAATTTCTGGATTCTGTTGTGGAGCTAGTGAGAAAATGGAATTTCTCCTTATCCAAGCCAAGGCAGAACAGAAAACATCTTTATACAACCAACATCAAAGAGAGGCTCCCCAGGGCAGAATTTAACGTAGGTGCTAGCTCCATGGCAATGTTACCAATACTACAAACAATTCTTCATTGCTAGAAGAAGCATTGGAGAAGTGCCATTTTTGGTTCCTAAAGCATAATTACAAACCAAACCCAGATTTATTTCTGTTAGGTAAAGGAATCTCTTCATAAGTTATTTTGATGTAGGGAGATTTCATTGGTAAAAACCAATATTCTAAGTTGTAAAAAAGGTAAAACCTCTGCTGCAAGATGACTCGATCAATTATTTTTAAGAGATTCCAGAAGAATTCTTTGACAGCCCGAGGAGGTTTGAATGGAGAGTAGAAGTCTCTTAGGGCTTCAGCCATCGTCCTGTTCCCTGGAGGTCCAAAAATAGATGTTTCATTCCCCAAATAAATGGGCTCCCCACTGAATAAAGTTATAGTGGTGTAGTTTGTTTGTATGTTGTTAAAAACAGCTCCTAAATCAGACAGCTTCTGGTATGTTCTTAATACGAATTTAGAGCATTCATAAGATTCAAACCATACTACAGACTGCTGGTCTGGGCTGGCTCGAACTGTCCAGGTCTCATAGTAAATGCCAGTATCGTTGTCATATTTTACCCACTTTGCCATTTGGTTAAACATAATTCCTGTAAGAGACAACAGGGAAATTAGAAGCATTATGAAAAACAAACAGACAGAAACCAGTTAGCTAGAAAACTTAAATTGCATTATGAAATCCTTTGTTCAGAGAAGTCAATATCTTGGCACAATACATGCATCTACAAAGCCTCACCTGGATAATAACAAGGAGTTGCATGAAAATTAGGAGAGCTAACGAACCCCCTGGTGGGCAGGTTCTTCATTTAGGGAAATAATATTTAAATTGCTTATTTCTGTCCCCTCAAGAGCTACTGCTCCAGGTTTAGCACCATTCACCCCATGCTTATAATTAATGATTTTCCCTCTTCTGTTTTATGCATGTAGTTATACATAGAGCTGACAGCGCTGTCTCTAACTAAGGCTAACCAACATTTTCCATTCTAAGATCCTGTTTCTCATTATTCTAAAACCTTTATCCAACTTAAAGTATCTGGCTGAACTTTTTATGCCTCTTGCCCAAAAGATGCCTAACTGAACCTGCAAATAATATATTTTTTAGCTTCAGAATTTTATATGTGCTGTAAAATTAAAAATGCCCTGGCAAAAGGTGGACAGGGCCATGAAATGAGACTAGAAAGAGCAAGGATGAAGTCAATAAATGCCTCTGTGTATTTTCAGTAAGAGACCTCTTTAATTGGAACGCTATTTTTCCCTCCCAAATGTTCACATAGTACACTCATGAAGCAGTCATTAAGTCAGGCTCATAAGCATCCCCAAATACTTGACATGTCTGCCAGTGCGGGGTTCAGCTTAGAGCTGAAACAGAGTTCTTAGGCCAATTTACTGTGCCTGGGAGTGGTGCCCTTCAAGCACACCACATGGCTCTGCTCTTTTCCCTTGCCAGTCCGAAATGAATGCTTTGCAACTGCCCATGTTTTGATTTAATCAGCTTGAAGTCTTAAGTCAGAAAGTTTCACAAAGGCAGATTCCTCATTGTGTGCCAAGCTCAGTCTCTGCACCATGTGTCAGAGTGGGCATGTACTTTTTTATTTCAAGATTTCAATTTTCAGGAGAGGCTGTTTTGAACTCTGAGTAATGCACACAATATACATCAAGGAGGTATTTTGGTAAGCAGTACAAAAAGACAAGGTGTAAATGCTCTATTTGTCCTGCAACATCTGACAGGGAGGCCCATTACTGCTGTTTGGTTTATTGGTGTGGCTTTGTGATTCTGAACTTTCAGGAGGATGGAAAGAGATTTGAATGGATGTTGATATTCTTGACAATACATGTAGTTATGACTTGTCTGTTCAAGATCACAACACAATTTTCTCAGTTTTTTCCATTTAAACATTCATCTATTGCATTTGCATCTATTGCATTGGAGATTTTGTTCTAGTGCAAATGTATGAAAAGAGTCCAGAATGATTTTGTATAAGCTGTTTTGCTATTTTTACACTTGAGAGGCTTGAGTGTATTGGGCAGGCTCTAATGTGACATAGCAAGCAACTCTCATTTAACAGCATCTCTTCAGTGTGGGTTGCTCAAAAGGCAGCATTATCGTATTATTTCCTATATTAAGAAAACTGCTAAAGTAACACTTCAATTTCAAATCACTAGCATCAGTCACTGCATACTACACGTGACCTACAAAAAGTGAACGGAAAGATACTGCCTGACCTGAATGCATGACTTTACACACTATGGTAAGAGTCACCATAAGATTCCTAATCCTACCTGTTATTGCGGTCATCAAAATCAAGGTTCCATTTTCTTTCCAGTGTGCATCATCAATTCCTTCATAAAAACAGGCAGCTCCCTGATTACACCAAAATGGTGCATCAATATTAGGTCTGAGATGTGGAAAGGTGCAGTTCCCAAGCTGGAAGAGTTCATACCATTCCATTGTATAGTTTCTGCCAGTTAGAGAACTCCTGAAGCCAACAGCATCATGCATAATTTTCTGAGGAAAGGTTATGCAAAGAAAAAGCTGGTAAAACTAAGCTCAGTTTGCATTGTACAGAAGTTTAGAAAAATAGGAGTCTATTGTGAAATGGAAGTCTCTACACTATATAAAAGCATTATCGATCACATTTCTCTGCATCATCTGCCTACTTCCAGTTGCCTACTGAGAGCCCACAGTCAGTCATTATTACAGGGTGGCTTTTCAGCTAGAATTAGGAATCAAACTACCGCTTGCTTTTTAACACCCACACCCGCAAGCTGTAAAAGAACTGCAAGAATCAACAAATGAAGCTCTTTCAGGGGAACCCAATGCTACTCCAAGTAATAAAAACGATATTTAAAAGTAAAATAGGATTTTCCTTTAAAAAA
This sequence comes from Alligator mississippiensis, assembly GCF_030867095.1. Taxonomy (NCBI): domain Eukaryota; kingdom Metazoa; phylum Chordata; order Crocodylia; family Alligatoridae; genus Alligator; species Alligator mississippiensis. The sequence goes on from NC_081824.1 coordinate 387,148,603, forward strand.
AGAATTAAACAATTACGTAAGCATGTCAGTGTAAACATCAAGCATTCAAAAATCATAATTCAGACTCCTAAAGTCATTGAATTAGTGTTGAAACTCCTCAATTTATCAATAAGTGTTTTATTTTCTTTGCTTACCACATATATATTTAACATTTAGGGTTCACATTTTAATCTTATTCCTGCTAGTATAAGGGCCAGAAATGTAATTTACAAAACCAGTAAAGTTGAGATCTTTTGTATTCACATGACTCCAGTTGAGGCTTTAATAGGAACATCAAATATTGTAAGATTCAAGCTAAAGTCATGAAAATTGATCAAACAACCATGTGCATCCAACATCTAATTCCAGTCAATTTTCGCATACTATAAATTTTTCTTTTATTAAAAAAAAGTATGGACCTAATGAGATCTTTCCTAAACACTAACCAGAGATTGCCATAAAAGATTAATTTAAATTGATCTTTGTCAGCAATGGCAGAGTCAGCGCAAAGCAAATAAATATCTGTAAATGCACACAACATACTGCTATTGTTGGCACTGTCAGGCAACATCTTAGACTCGACAGCAAGTTTGATTCTGTCAACAGTGCTGAGTGGTGCTGTTTTCTCAGTCTAATTCAGATTACTTCACTATAATTGTTTCCAAGGTTGGCATTTTTGATATCCTTGCAGTAATTCTAGTCCACAACCTCCAATACTCCTCTTGCAAACGTACTAAAATATGACATTGCATAAGCTTCTATACTTAAATCTGGAATAAATGAACTGCCACTTGACACTTGCTATTAAATTTAATTGGTTTGCCAAAAAGGATTTTTATTAAATGGAGAGAGAATCTTACCAAATGCCCAAGCAGCCCCCCATATTTGAACTCCCACACTGGAGCCTGTAACCGATAGACTTCAATAACATCTTCATCTTTCATTATTGGGATGGGAGAACCAGTAGGACAGAAAGTATAACGAGCTTGGCAATAGGGATCTGATTTAGGGCGGTAATCAAAACGTCTACATCAAAAAACAAAAGTATATAATATTAGTCTAATTTCAAAGGAAAGTCAGGATTTCACAGAATGTTTGTTTTAAGAGTCCAAGCATCAACACCAGCCTCTCATGGACTGATTTTAAGCTGAGCCCAGTTTTAGAATACCCACAAAAATCAATGAAAGCCAGCGGTGCACACGCAGTGCCTTTGAAAGTGAGGTCCAAATAAATACCATAACCCTACAAACACAATATGTGAGAGTTCCCCAAACTACTCTGATGCATGTTTTAAAGTATTGGAGCTAAAAACTATAGCTGAAGTGTCAGGATACAGGCAACAGAATGTAGCTGTCTAGCAAGCAAGGAGTACTGTTAATCCCACTGGAATAGATTTGCTCTTTCAACTGACTTTGCCTTATAAAAATATGGGCACAAGACTAGAAGTTGAAATCTATTTTAAAAGTTGGACCTAAGGTTTGTCTGTTTTCCTGTATAGACATCAAACCTATTCCAGACCAACTTCCATATGGAAACTCTAGGCCAGGAAAAACGTCACTTTTATCCTCAAACGGCTTGGATGCCAGTGTGTTATTCTGGAATAACTATACCAGTAATTTGCTCTATGAAGAAAACCCCTAAGAATCTTTTCATAGGAACTTTCTTCTTTCCCACTAAAACTTGAAAAAAACCCCCACAAACACAGAAAAAAAACCTAATTCTCTTTAGATATTAACACCACAACAGAACACATTCCAGGGATCCCCTGGTTTTCTCTGATAAAAAAATATCCCCAATTTTCAGATTTAAAAAAGTAACCCAAAATCCACATTTTCCAAGATCAAAATCAAATGGCACTATACATATATCTATATTTTAGTGGTGTTTCATTTTGATCCCTGCACATTACTGTACATGAAACACAAAGAACATTCAGGAACGCTGTGACTTCTCCAATGCAAGAGCTCCCTGCTGTCCCTCAATTTCTATTCTAATTCACTATATTTCACTCAAGGCTTGTTTGCCTTTTTTCAAAGGGAACATTCAAGTTGCACCCTTTAAACACTCTTTTCTTCACACCCTTGCAATAGCAAGCTATTTAACGGTAGTGTTCAGGGCACCTGTACACACGCCTGACACCTATTCCAGCACATCCTAATTTGAATGTGTCAGAGCAGACTCGATTAATTGATGTCACGTATATTCAGCATCCACTTGCTTCAAAACGGTGGTGGGAGGTGCTTTAGTTAAAGCTTGTTGAATAAGCTTTAGTTAAAGTGCCCCTGCTGCCATTTTGAAGTGCGGAATGCTGAATACACAAGATGCTACGGCAGACAATGTTCCTTGGGTGAATTTGGTATCTTTTATTAGACCAACCCAAATAGTTGGAGAACTAGAAGAGCACACACCAACTGCTGAAACTTCCTTAGCCTGACGAAGGGTTTTTGAACCTGAAAGCTTGCTTAATAACTTTTCTCCAACTATTTGGGTTGGTCTAATAAAAGATATCAAATTCACTCAAGGAACCTTGTCTGCCTATGTCCTTAGACCAACACGGCTACAACCTACACCCCTGCAAGATGCTACGGGCACTTGAATCAGAGCACTTCCCAAGAGCTGCTCTAATTAAAGCACCCTTACCCTGGAACACATGTAAAGATGCCCTGGGTAATGGTGTAGCCATGGTGAGCCAGGAAATATGCACAGGAAAATTAAGGCCCTGCCGCCTGCCACAGAGCCCAGGCCCAGGCCCCTCGCAGCACACAGTTGGGAGGCTGCAAGCAGCCACACCAAGTTCGTTAGTCCTGGCCCGGCTCATTGCTGGTGGCAGGTCTACACACACCTTGGTGTGGACAGCGGGAAAGGGGCTGCTCTGCCACAAGAAGCATTGGGCCCCTCGGAGCTCCCCCACCATCCACCCAAGGCGTGCGTGCCAAGCAAAATATCTTCATGTGCCATGCTCCGGAGCATGGCCAAACCCTGATCTAAATTCTGTGCTTCCTATCCTATCCTGCACAGAGTTTTAGAAGCTCCAACTATGGGAAGGAGCAGTGTGAGGCTGTCCTATATACTCTCCTAATAAAAATATCCTTCCTGAGTTTCTTTAAGCCGTGTGTGTCTGCGCGCATGTGTGTGTGTGCCTGTTACAACTTATATGCAATCCAAGGATCACATTTTAATTTACTACAATGAAACCAGTAGCAGTATATGAGATCCTTGCCATTAGCGGGGGATACATTCTAGAGATCCCCATGAATGGGGAAGTCCGTGAATACTGTACTGTGTCATCTGCGTTGAAAACTTGTTTGGGCTTGTAACCCTTTTCCTCAATGATTTTAAGAAGCTGTGGGGGATAATCCTGCGCCGCTTCATGGTCCAACAACTTCACATTATGTAGGCTGTGCCTCTTTTTAAATTTCTTGAACCACCCCTTACTTGTGGAGCACAGGAACGAAGTGTCATCACACTGCGCGGTGAAAGAGCATGGGCTGGTGCAGCGCACCGCAAATATTCAAAACCGTGAATAGCAAGGGTTTCCTGTATTGACCAGAGCAAAATTAAATACATGCACAACTGGAGCCTAATATTTCAAATGGCTATTTCCAGGGCAAAATATAGCCATGTTGATTAAAATCAGGCAATGTATACTAAAGCTTCTGTGTATGTATGCACTACTACTATTTCATATTCATTGGAACAAATGTGTCTGTGGATGCTTAAAAATCAATGTGGGAAAATTTAAACGTGGCTACTTAAAAAAAAAAAATCATTTTCATCCTCAACTGATGAACTTCCTGAGCTTATCCAGCATCACAGCCTCTCACTTCATACAGTGATTATTAAAATACAGATATTTTTTCCTTGGTCCTACAGCTCTGGAATTGGAAGCAGGTATTTTGTTCTGCTTCATGCATTATCACCAGAACCGTTAGCTGAGTCTCGGTACTTTAACCCCATTTTCTGTAACGTCAAGTACCCACAGCTTTTATTTACAACCATGGGAATTAAAAGATAATGATGTACCAGCTAGAACAGACACAGCTTGATTTTCATATTCCAGGTCAAGTCTATGACACCTGCCCTCCTACTCATAAACTGAACATGGTGCCATTGAAAAGCAAGGACTTGTTAATAGTAACAGTCACATTATTTTAAATAGGAGAGCCAATTTCTAAAGAAAATAGTTCAAAACGGAAAGCAGAACAGGGCCTTCAGCTCAGGGGTTGGCAACATTTTCTGGCAGTGGGCCAGAACGTCCCAGCTCTGATCTGAGATGTGCAGGTGCCAGGACCTGGCTGCCTGTGGCTGCCAGTTCTCTCTGCTGCCTGTCCACACATGGGTGCAATTGGAGGCCCCAGACTCCATGAGCTAGATCCAGTGACTCCACAGGCCAGATTTAGCCCACAGGCTGTAGCTGCTGATCTCTGCTTTAGCTGTATTATTGCCAGCATTTCCATCTGGACCAGGGGTGTTTAGCCTCCTGCCTCTGGGCCAGTTCTGGCCCCCAGTGCTGTGTCATCTGACCTCTGGGTCTCCCCATAGATCCCAAAATTTGGCAGCAGTAAAGAAGTGGCACCACTACCTTGCTGCCAAATTTCTGGACCTGTGGGAAGCACCATGGGCTGGACAGCATGGCCCTGCTCACTAACCAGGCACACAGGGCACTGCAGGGCCCAATCCCAGCACGTAGATCCAAGCTGGGGTGGCACAGGGCTTGCAGGGGCTGATCCTAGCACGCAGGACCAGCCGGTAACAGTGCAGAGCCCAATTTGGGTGCGTGGGGCCAGGCAAAGGCAGTCCAGTGCCCGCCCTGGCCTGAGGACTGGACCAGCCCCACTCATCTGGCCCGTGCGGCCAAAAGGTTGGGCACCACAGCTCTGCACATTTGCAATGCGTGAGGCGGAGTCTATCAAAGGCCCAGAGGTCTCTTTGCTCGTTACTTCTCCACCCTGCCTGTACCCGATTAGACCCAGTAAAAAGAACAACTAGGGTCGCTGGTCGCCTGCCAGCTTAGTTAGGTCTGAACTGACCAGAAACCACGTCTCAGGGCCCAGTTGGCACTGGCTTTGCAGGATTCACTCTGGATCAGCCAGAGATGGCACGGGGTGGCGGGAGGGTCCCACACTGCCCAGGTCACCCCAGGCTCTGAGCTGGGCACTGTGGATTTGCAGCCCAGCGGGTCTCCACCTCTCCAGGTGCGAAGCCCGGGCCTAATGCTGGAGGATTCAGACCCTTGAGTCCAGTGGCCACAGGAGGGTGCTTCACTTTCTCGCCATCACCAGGGGTCCTTGAGCAACCCCGCCTGCAGCCACAGTGACACACACTACTTGCAGGGGCTTCTGGGAGAGGAGCCCAGAAGGCTAAGATGGGCCTAGCAGGAGCCGCCCCTGCCCCGCCCCCAGCGCTGCCATCTCGTGACACCCAGCAGCCCCCGCATAGGTTCTCGAACCACCCCCCTCGGGTGGGGAAGTTCCATTGGCCCCCTGCCCGGGAGAACCTGGAGGGGCCAATCAGCGCCCCCTCCGCCCCGCCGGCGCCACGCGCTCCCCCGACGCACTGCTGTGGGGGCGCGGCTACTCACCTGTAAGGCACAGGCCACCCCGGCTGAGAGTGAGGCTCCACCGCCCGCAGCAGCGGCACCAGCAGCAGTAGCAGCTGCCGCCCGCTTCTGTAGGGCGCCGCCATGGCCGCTGCGCACGGCCGCAGCTCCCTCCCCTCACTTGGGCAGTTCCCTGAGCACCAACTCCGTCGTGCTCCTGTCACGTGACCCCCCCATTTGCCCGGGCGGCGCGTCACGGGGTTGGCGGGCACGTGACCCGCGCGAGCGCCCGCCCCGACCCCACGCCGTGGAAAGCTGAGGAGCTGTAGCGGTGTGGTGGTCCTGTCGCTGTGTGCGCGCGGTACCTGCTGGCCCTGTGCCGTGCGCAGCCCGTGGTAGTGCGCCTGCTCCACGTGCACGGGAGTGTGGAGGTAGTACTGGGTGCAGCAAACGCCGAACCCTAAGTCACTTGTCAGGGACCCTTGACTGACTTCGGGGCTTGTTGGCAGCCCTTTCTTATCGTGCTTGCCTCAAAACATGCTTCAACTTCGATGACCCAGTTTTCACTCGCTTGCGAGTTACAGTGAGCAATATAAAGTAAATGAGAAAAAGGCTTATTTGCATAATGTTTTGCCTATTTCAGTGTAGGAAAAAGCATGGATGACTGGTGCCTCCTGCGACCGATCTTGCCATGGGGGATGGGCTCCAGGAGAAGTGATCCCCACAGTCCCCCATGGCCAATTGTGCCAACCTGGAAGCATGAGTGGGTGAAGCCCATAAGCTTTCATAAGTAGCTGCTGCTTACAAAACATTCTGCATCTCTGATTTAGATTTGCACGTTGTAGACAAACTACTCTGCCTTCTGCCTGACTTCCAGTGCTATAGCAAGGTGGGGGTGAGCGGGGCGACCGCCCCAGGAGCAAAAGCGAAGGGGCACCAAAAGGTGCTGCACAGCTGGAGCAGGATGGAGCAGCAAATGGCTTGTTTAGGGGTGGGGCGCACAGGTTGGGGGAGGGTGGCTGCCACTGCTGCGTGCACTCCTGGGCAAGCATAGTGGGGGCATGTGCCCCCTGAATCTAAGCGGGGCAAGAATGGGGCGGTGGGCTTTGCCTCAGGCACCAAACTTCCTTGCCATGGGACTGCTGACTTCAGATTAACACAGATAACTACTTCTTTTTAACATTTTGTGTGTGCTGTTTATGCTGAAGGTTCAGTAGATCATATTTTATAAAGAAAGTGTGCAGTTATTTACATCCGTTTCTTACCTTGCAGGTAGCAGTTTAATACTGACTGTTAATATTTTTTTTCTGTCTTCTGAAAAAAAGGGACTCTATGTGTTTGAATATATTTAATATTCCTAGCGTATGTATACCACGTCTGTGTAGATCTTGAAGTGATTTATGAAGTAAGGGAGCCAGAGGGAGGTAGGTGGCACACCAAGTTCACATAACACGTTGCTTTCCTAGCTAGAATTATAATGTAATATCAATCTCCTGATTCTTAGTCCAGTGCCCTATTTACCAGACTACTGCATGACAGCAAGTGAATCTCAGACCTGTGTCAAGATCAAAATATGATATTACATGTAAAATTATTGCTAAGGCTGCTAAGAGTGTACATAGAAAGGACTCTAAGATGGCAATGTTGTTAGATCTTCCAATGCAGCCAGCTTTTTGTACCTAATTTTATTGCACCCTGTGAAAAACAGCTTGTATGCAGTTCTGTATGCTTACCTATTCATGTAACAGTAGTACAGGACCTAAGTAGTTCATGAAATCTGGAATAAATATACTGCAGCTAAAATGCTCACGTGCTTGCTCTTTATTATTTCTCAGACTGCAGCTGTCTAGTTAATTAGCTGGAGACTAGTTTTAGGCTTTTATCCAATTTATGGAGCTTTGTCAAGCCCTTTGTCAACAAACAAGCTTCCAAGAAGAGCTGGGAGTGGCTACAGCTTCTGGGAACTGGTCAGGCTGCTCATTTGATCGCTCTCATGCTCTTCAAACTTTTTCTTTGTCTAATAATAATTTTTTCAATTTAGCTGAAAACCTTAAAATAGGAGCTCAGTGATTCTTCAGTACAAGCCAAATGCTTTTCCCATTTCTGTATGAAAAGGGTTTAAGGAAGCAGAAAGAGAAAGGCATTTCTCTAACAGCTGAAACTTGAGGGGAGGTTTGTATAGCTGCATCAACGTATAATGATTTAATAGTCTCGGCAAAGGGACCTTTGACAAAGGAGTAACAGCTTCTACATGATTAAAACCTCTCTTGAGAAACACATCTCAGTGTCCTCCTCCTGTGTTCAGACACTTATCTACCAGCATATAAACAACCACCATCAAATCAGAAAGTTATGAGCAGAGATGGATTGCAGCTCACATCCAGTATTTTGACTGATTCCTGCATGGTATGCTCAGACAGTGGCAGCCGTGGAGATAGTTCAACAAGAGTTAAGAGTCTGCAGTTTTCATTTTGAAAAATACACGGAAGCTTCCGCAGCCTTACAAAGGCAGATCCAAGAATTCCTGAAAGATGCATATTACCATTCATTTACAGTTTTTACAGTACTATAGCATAGGTGAGGAAACACATTGTGCTTGTTTGAGCTTGCAGCTATTGGACCCAAGCTTGTGACAGCTTTTCAAAGGAGAAACATAGTCCACAAGTAGAGGAAGGGGGGGGGGGGGTGTATGAGATGATTTTTAATGCATCAATTATGTACCCAGCAAGAAGATCTGTATTTTCTCACATATACCATGTCTATGAATATAATACACACCCTGGTTTTTACAGATGTGCACTGGCCTGATCTGGTGTGTTGGAGCTGGGGCCACATGCTGGGTCTGACGCCACAGTCTGTCAGGGCCATGTGCCAGGTCTGCAGCTATGTAGGAGGGCTTGGATCAGATACTGTTTCTGTCTGCAGCCTGATTCAGTGCACTGGTCCAATCCAGCATGCCTGACCCCAACATCGGATCAGACCTTGTGCGTCTGGTCCAGCCATAGCCAGACCCTGCATACTGGTGTGATTTGGCATGCCAGGTTTGGGGCCACATGTTAGGTCTGGCCATGGCCTGTCCCCACACACTCTGTCTGTCAAAGAGTGAAGTGGGGCATCACTCAAACAGGGCAGAGTTAAGTGGAATTGTGTGTATCTTAATATTATGTTTCCTAGCATGTGGAAGTTTATTTTACTTTGGTGTTATATTCCCAAAACAACCTCACATTTGAACCACTAACCCTACCTTAGACCTCATTCAGCACAGTAGTTTCCAAGACAAGCGTGAGAATTTTAGAGCACTTAGAATAAATGGCTAACATCGTTAAACAAGTAAGGTAACAGTCCTCCTAATGACTGTGGCTTCTGTCCCACTTCAGTGAGAAGGTAGAAAGGGAATGCATGTTAACAAATGTTTTAAAAATGGAAAAAGTTCTCATAGAGAAGTAAAGGAACAGGTGTTCTGCAGCTGTTCAGTCGTAGTTTCCATTAATAATTACATTCATTGAGACCAAAATGAAATATGTAAATATTTTTGGTGGTGAAGCCACGTAAGTCTGAAATGCAGTGGCTTGATCTGGTGCATAGGCCCATGTTATTTGGGCAGCAGGACTCCCCATAGGTCTAGGAATTTGGCAGTGGGGGAACAGCAGTTCATGCCTCCACCACTCCTCTGTTGCCAAATTTCCAGAGCCTCAGGGAGCCCTGCAGGTCCAGATGCCAAGGCCTGGCAGCTGGCTTTCACTCAGGGGCCAGGGGCTGAGTACCCCCTGAATAATCCAATCTGGAAGGTAGGCAGGATTAGAATGGCTAGCATGACTGTGCTGCCTTGCCATCAGGGGCCTGTCTTCCAGGGAAGGGACATCCTGGGTCCCTGCTAGGTGGAGTTACCATCCCTTGAGCTCATGCTCAACTCTTGCCACATTTGAGCCCCTTCCTTGTGCCTGCACTCAGGATTGAACCAATCACAGCACCTGTGGCAGCCCCTGGGTCCTTTTGAGGGTGCCCAGCAGCTGGCAGTTGCGCCTGGGGTGTGGGGGGTGTCGGTCTGGAACGTGCCCCCAGGGTGCTCTGCAGGGCACGTATGCCATGGTGTACCAGAAGCTGCAGGGAAAGGGGGAGGCAGCCATTTCCTATGGGCCCAGGGGGCGCAGAGTGGAGCTGGCTGTGGGGCAGACAGCCATAGGCAAGTGGGTGGCAGTGGTGCTGGCCGGCAGTGGTGCTGGCCATCTGTGGTGTCTTTGATGGTAGTGAAGTGCAGGAGGCCTCGACTGCCTTGATGCATCCCAGCCAGGGCGGTGCTCAGGTAGGAGCCAGGGGCAATCCCTAGCGCCCAGCCTGCAGCACCCTGCCCCCCCACCCTGGTCACACCGCTTACATGCACTGCTCTGCTCTGCCCTGTGCTGGAGACACTCAGCCCCAGGGCTCAGCGCAGACCTGGCTGCAGGTGTCTGTGGGGGCGGAGAGCTTTGCAAAGGCACCCAGCAGGGCTGGAGGGTAGCAGAGTCAGCCCCCTCTCTCCTGGGCAGCCTGCTTTGGCCCTGGGCCCCCGCAAGTCAGGGAAGCTCTGGTACAGCTAGTCTGCCAGGCCAGAAACAGCCCAGTGGCACTGACTTCCCACAGGCTCCCTCACCTTCCAGGCTGGCTTTGAAAGGCTTGTGTTTGAACACCCACCAGCTGCTTTCCCAGTCCCCTTCACTTCAGCCCAAAGCACAGGGAAGTGGGGCTGGAAGGGACCTCCATAGGTCACCGAGACTGGTGGTTCTCAACCTTTTTTGTACCAGGACCCATTTGTAAATGTCCATGCCTAGTTCCAACCCAGTGCCCCTCACTTCCGACCCGTTGTCTCCCGCCCCCAGCCCCCCAGTGTGTGGGGCAAGCTGGAACTCTGCCAGTCTGCAAGGAAAAAGCCATGGCTTCCCATGGTTTTCTTCTTTACAGAAGAATCCATTTTTAAAGTTTGTTTGTGACCCTTTCATCTGTTCTTGCAACCTAGTTTTGGGTCACAACCCCTGTGTAGAGAAACGGTGACCTAGACTGCTCTCCAAACCACCTCTGCCAACCCCTTGTCTAAATTCCTCTTGGTCACCAGGGCAGGTGCGGCTTGTCAAATCTGCCAGGAGATAAGGATGGTGATCAGGGACCTGTGGTGACAGGGAATCTGGGACAGAGACAGAAGGTCCTGTGGGAATGCCTGTATAAAACCAAGCTTGGAAAGGCCACCTGAAATGAGATGTATGTTCTCTGTTGTTATTCAGGAAACCAAACCTCGGAAAGGAGGTTAATGCTCCCTTGCATGGCACGCACAGACTGTATTTGGAACAAAACGGAGACTCCAACCATCCACAGGTCATAAAGTCTTTGGCACAGATCCACCGTCACCCCTTACATGTTTTTCTAGCCCAAGAAGTATGTCTTGTCTCAGGGTACAATCCTGCTCTACCCACAGAGATGCGTATCTCTCCCATTCGCTTAATGTACCCTCAGCACACCCTAGAGGCTGATCATATTCCCGCAGAAGTTCTGTTCATACAGAAGTGGGGCTCGAAGGGACCTCCAGAGATCACTAGTCTAACTCCCTGCCTGAGGCAGGATCATCCCAATTCAAACCATTCTATGCAAATCCCTTGTCTAAGTGGTTCCCAGCCATTTTAGACTCAGGGAGCGATTCAGAAAATGCCAGCAGGAAACTCGGAAAGACCTCTGCAGGTCAGAGCATTGTTAATACCCTGAATCCCTAATTGGAATCTCTGGGTTTGTTTTGTGAGCAGTGTTTGCACACCCAACTGTGCTAACATTGCATGGCACCATTGAAAGGATCTCAGGGCACCTTGGTTGAGAACTGCTGGTCTAACTACATAGTCAGCCATGACAAAACTGCAGGACATAATGCTCTAAACTCCTGTGGGTAAAGCAGGGGGACCACAGCAGCCAATGTCCTGCTGTTGTTGCAAAGGTTGTTAAAAAATACTCAAGAAATCCAAGAAGAGGGCCATGCCCTCCACTACCAGAGTAAGGCAAAAACCTCCTCAGTTCATACCAAGCTGATCATGGAGTAAAATACCTTCCTGACCCCAAATATGGCGATAAGTCTGATATGTTGCTAGTTAAGGAACAGCAAGATCTCTCACCCTACCCCATGCATACATGAGTTGTTTTTTGTTTGTTTGGTTGGTTTTTTTGGGTTTTTTGCTATCCTCTGAAATATCAGATGTTAGCCATCATGGGCCAGGTTGTGTTGCAACTCCAGTGGTACTGAGAAACTCCTCTGGTTCCTGTGTGGTGAGTCTCGGTCATCAGTTCAGGATTAAATTGATTGCTAGTATAGTCTGCTTGACACTTTGGTTGGATGGGGAAGGGAAGTTGGGGACTCTTCTTAGTATGGACCATAGTTACCTAGCATCTAGGAATATTTCACTCAAATCCCCTACCAAGGCAGGGACCAAGTGTTTGGTCTCTTGCTGTCAGTATGCCAATACCACATTGTCATTTTTCTGAGGCTGCGGGTTGAGTGTCTTGTAATAAAGATCCTAATTTTGTTTTAAGGTGTGTGTGGTGGGAGGGTAGGGTGGCCATTCGTTTGGTTTTATAGTAGGGTTTTATAGTACTGCGTCCAGTTTTGGGTGCCGCACTTCAAGAAGGATGCGGAGAATGTTGAGAGGGTTCAGCGCAGGGCCACTCGCATGGCCAGAGGCCTGCAGGCAAGGCCCTACGAGGAGAGACTGAGGGACCTAGATCTCTTCAGTCTTCGCGAGAGAAGGCTGGGAGGTGATCTTGTGGCTGCCTATAAACTCATCAGGGGAGGGCAGGAGGGAATAGGAGATGCTCTATTTACTAGGGCATTCCCTGGCGTAACTAGGAACAATGGCCACAAATTGATGGAGAGCAGAGTTAGGTTGGCCATTAGAAAGAACTTCACAGTAAAGGTTGCCAGAATCTGGAATGGGTTTCCATGGGAGGTGGTGCTCTCCTCTACTCTGGGGGACTTCAAGAGGAGACTGGACAAGGACCTAGCTGAGGTCGTCTGACCCCAGCGCACTTTCCTGCCCAGGGAAGGGGGTTGGACTTGATGACCTACTGAGGGCCCTTCTGACCCTAACATCTATGAATTTATGAATCTTGTGTAAGTGCCCGAACACTAAGGGCCATTAAGTGCCCTAAAACATGGAGGGGCTGCTCCTCTTCCCCTCCCAGTCATGGATTTTTGCCCAGCTACAGTTTTGTCATTTACATTCTCCCAGGATACGTAATATGTGTACAAACTGTGTACCTGCCCAGTCAGTGTGCAGCCTACCACACATGGCACAGTGATACTTAACGCCTGTATGGAACTTTTCATCTGAAGTTCTTAAGATGTTTTCTAAAAGGGGTAATTATTACTTCTAGTTACAGAAAGGGACCTTAAACCTAGAGCTTGTGTGACTTGTTCGAGATTCCTTTCTAGAACATCTGTGATTCAGTTAAAATGCTAGCTTTGGAACTGGGTGTGGATGTTTCATTTTTAAATTATCATAGTGTCTTCTGCTGTAGGGCCGGTAGAGGGAGCACAAGTGTTTCATGAAGAACCCAGTTTCCAGGGCTGTGGTGAGTTGGTGACATCACCATGGATCCAGGGCTCACGAGCAGGTTAACAAATTCCACTGTAATTTCACGCCCTGTTAGAAACCAGCTGGATGGAGCTGGGAAGAATGGCTGTCAGGTGGGAACAACCAGTATTCATTTTAAAATAAAATCTTTTGAACCCTTCAAGATAACACACACAAATGAGCAACGGGAATAGGATGAAAGCAAGAAATTAAAAATGCAAAACCGCATTATGTTGTTTCTTAAAATCCCTCAAGAAGTCTCTGCATGACTGTTATCATTTATCATAGGAAAGCCAATGCTGTGTGCATTCCACAAGGAATCAAAAATAACAGATAATTACACTGGGTAATAACCTTTTCTTTCTTTGATAATGTAGACGGCTGTAAATTCAGAAAACAAAATTGCTGGAAAAAATACAATATTTGTACAATGAATGAAGATTAAGGACAGACAGGGGGTTATTTATTATAATCCACCTCAAAAGGTACAAATTTATGGTTATTTTTTAATAGCAAATACTTCCATAATTCACAAGGGGTACAGCCCAATATACTAAGTATAACATAGCTGGCTTTTGCAGCCTCTGACAAAGAAAAACACAGATAATTCAGTTTAATCTGTAAAATTCAAAGAGATTTTAAGGAAACTGTAAACTTTTATAATTGCTTATATTTTGAATTAAGACTTCCAAGGCAAAAACTCTAGAGGATGCACCGTCATTGTATAATCTGCAGCTCTTAATTCTGGCCCTTCCTTTAAGACTCAGGCTTTTTGTACTAAAGAAAACAAACAGGGACTGAGACAGAGATTACTGCCCACCAAAAGTAGCATAGCTCTCTAGGCTGCTGTTTGTCAGGTGTGCTTAATCATATTTAAGACCTGGGTGGACTCTCATTTCCCCTTGCGCTCTGTGCACTTTCCCCCCACCAGTGGATTTGGTGTAGCAAAGAATCTCTGCTCCTGGGTAGTGGCTGGGGAGAACTGTACTGTCAGTAAGCTTGTAGTCTACTCTTCAGGCTTTCCATAGTGCGAAGAAGCCCATTGGTTTGTGCTGTATATCCTCAGTGCTAGCAGCTAGTTTTTCCAGGCTGTGAAGTCAAGGTTGGTCAAGATAAAAAGGTGGATGGAAGGTAAGAAAGGGATAAATATCCCTGAATTTCTGATTGCTCCATTTCCCCTTGCTCAGAGAATCTCATTCTGTGCACAAAATAACTCAGTATTAGTCCCACTCTTTCTCTTATTTTGTTTCTTCGATTTCTTGTAGCAGCAGGAACTGGACTTTTGGGACAAAAAGATTGCATGTGTGTAGCCAGTTGGCTTTCCATGCACAAAGCCTTCATCAACATAGCCCTCACCCACTTACTTACTTACTATCTGGCACCATCATCTAAAGTTATATTAGACAGAATTTTTTGAAAGAAAAGTGTGTAAGGGATATAACGGGATGTAGGTTGTAGCCGTGTCGGTCTAAGGACATAGGCAGACAAGGTTCTTTGGGTGAATCTGATATACTGGGGGGGGGGGGGGGGGGCACATTTCTCACAAGAAAACCACTCTGTCTCCAATCTCTTAGTCCTGACCCTCAAAGGAAACTTACACAACGCTTCCCAGAGACGAGCCTACGACCTCCACTTCATCAACCTCCTGGATACTAAAAATCATGGACTAAATATAGACACTGGATTTATGATACATTATAACCTGCCTGACATCTGCCTTCCCAGGTACCTCTCCATTATTCATCCCCCTTTTCTCCCCCTCCCCCAGCCTCTCTCTCACCCATTGACTCCTCATTCTACATCTTCACTGACTACCTGTCTTGCATACATACCAGGCCGGACTCTGGCATCTTTACTTTTCATTCCATCCAGGAAGAGCACACACCAACTGCTGAAACTTCCTCAGCCTGATGAAGTGTTTTTGAACCCGAAAGCTTGCTTAAAATTTTTTTTCCAACTATTTAAGTTGATCTAATAAAAGGTATCAGATTCACCCAAAGAACCTTGTCTGCCTAAGGTTTATAACAGCTCATGCTTCACAGGTTGATCTGACCACTAGCTGCCTGCAGTAAGGAAGAGATGTCCCCTGGTGGCTTGGTATTCCAGAACTATTCAGTTTGCACTGTCCTTGCTGTTTCTGGGAAGCATCTGCTCTAAGGCCATAGCAGGACTAGATGGACCATTGATGTGATGCTTCTGATATTGCCAAGCTGTTGCACTTGGCTTCTGGCAGGCACCCAAATGGCAGAGTCAAGTAGTTTTAGCAGAGTCTTAGCCCTAGCTGATGATCTTGTTCTCAGAGTTTTAAAGAGATTACTTTCTGGGTGGGACAAGTTTGGGAGTGTGGGTAGATGCCCTTACTGGAGTTTGTGCTGCTTCAGTGAGAATTAACCACTGATTATGAGACTCCTATCAGAAATCCTCTAGATCAGTGGTGCTCAACGTTTTTGCCTCTGCAGGCCGGATCTGGCCAGTGAGCCCAACCCAGCATGTGGAGCAGGCATGGTGGTGTCCACATTTGGAATGCAGGGATCAGAAACAACCTGGGTCCATTTGGCTGCATGGGGCTGGAGCAGCTCGCCTGATCTGGCCTTGCAGAGCAGCCTACGTAATCTGGTTGCATGGGGCGGGCGTGGGGGAGAAGGCCTGCTCTAGGTATGGGGGGAGGGGGGGGGCAGGGAGCAATCTGGCCATGTGGCAACAGCCTGGCCCTGCCTGGGCCCAGGTTGGGCTGCACAGCAATGGCCGTGCCCTGCCTAGGCCTCAGTGTGGCTGCACAGCAGTGGCCCAAACCCTGATCAGGTCGCATAGCAACAGCCCAGGCTATGCCCTGATGTGGCCACATAAGGCTTGAAAATTTGGCAGCAGGGGAGGGATGGAAGACTTAATTGCCACTGCTTTCCCACCACCAAATTTCCAGACCTGTGGGGAGTCCTGCGTGCCAGATGCCATGGACCCCTGTTCTAGAGCCTAAATTAATTGCATCACCCCCTCCTGGCCCATTCTCAGAACAAAGTGAGCTTCTTGTACACCCAAGTGAAACATCTGTGAAGGACCAGAAAAGCACCAAATGGCACTACAGACAGCATTGCCCCAGGGAAATGAATCTTTGAGTGCCAGATGGTATGCTTAGCATCTCCTCGTCAGCTGTGATGGGCAAGTTTGTCTTTACCCTGAAATAAAATAGTTTTCTGTAGTATACTGTTAACTATAATTTAGATTATTAAATAGTATTAGCTTTGTAGCTAAATACTAGGCATGACCTGTGGCCTAGTAATGTTGCTGATCACAAGACAGAATGATCTCTAAGCCAGCCATTTTCTTATGTCAAGTGTCTTAACCATTTTGTTAGAAAAAGCAGAAATTAAGTCTGTGTACAGGGTACCAGCTGCAGCTAGGAGTGAGATAAGATAAGGGGGGCCCAGAGGGAAGAAGATGGTACAGCAAAGCACAGGGAAACAGATTGGAATGTGTAAGATAACACTAACTTTTTCTTCTGGAAAAGTACTGAGATTTGTAATGCACCATGTAAGGAGATGATTACCATAAGTATTGCATATTCAATAACCTTGTAGTTTCTTTGTTAGAAAATGTATATAAGACTGCCTCACCCTTAAGTCGGGGCCATTTTACCTCTTTGCTGTTTTATGGTCTTTACTCGAGTAAATAAACTGCAGTTACCCCTTCACCCGTGTTGTCTGGTCTTTAAGCCTGCTAGACAACGAACACCAGGGAGTTTTCTCCCATGACACAGCTTAGCAAAAGATGGTTAGTAAGTCGAGTTCTGCAGTTATAAAGCTCATGGGATTATTTGGTAGATGCAAAATTTGCCTTTTAAGGGCATCAGATCAGTTGTCCAGAGGGAGTAGGGCAGCAGAGCAGGAATACTTTCCTATGTTGATGTCTGTGGGTTTCAGAAATATGACCCAGATTGACCCCCTCTCTTTGACATTATCACTGTCAAAAAAGCAACTTAAATATTTTATGTTCAAATTGAGCTGCCAAGTCTTGCAGCTAAAATATTTTCCCTGTTACTTAAAATCTTTTTAAACAGGTTTCCTGATGCTGAAACAGCATCTGCTATAGCAGAACTTGGATGCAAATACATTTGTAAACATGTAACTGAAACCCATGAGTATGCTGCCCACAGAATAGTTAACTACCTGCGCTTTCACGTGTAAGGCCCCTCTGCATGAAATCTTCAATGGCATAGGAGTAATGGTGACAGAAGTCCTGAAACTTGCCTGATGGAAAATGCAGTGACTTCTTCAGTCCTTGCCAGTGAAATAATTATTGCTAAATATAAATATAATTGTACTTGACCATATTAATAAAAATATTGCAATCACTGAACTTCAGAGATTCATCTTTAAGTCAAAATCTATTACAGTCATCACTAGAATTTAATCATACCCTTCCCCCTTTATTTAAGATAGGCAGCACCTGTTACATTTTATTGCGACTCCCCCTCCCCCACCCCCGTTTTGGATCATGCCACAGGAGCAGCAACTAGGTACTTTTTTAAAGTCATCTTCCCTCCAATTCCCCCCTCTCCTGCCCATCACTACTGCTGCCCGTAGCTGATGGGAGTAGAGGGAGCTCCAGAGCTGTCAGCCAGGCCAGGCAGGGTGCTGGGCTTAGCTGGAGACAGCGGCAACAGCGGGTGGGTTCTAGGGCTGTGCGAAATTTTGCTAAGTGTTTTGTTTCAAAGCTGTTTCAATGCGTTTTAAGCTCCAAACAGTGAAATCGAAACAAAACAAAAAGCATCAAAACAGCTTTGAAACAAAATGAGGGCACTCACAATATTTTGAACATTTCGAAATGTTTCGAGTTTCGAAGCAGCCCAGTGGCGGTAGGCAGGGGAGAGCCAGGGCTGCAGCCCCATGCAGCTTAGCTCGGCAGGGCGTACAGCTCTGGCTCTCCCCGCCTCCCACTGCCGGCCTGTGCTCTGTGGAGCCGGCGGAGTCGATCAGAGCGCAGTACTGGTTCTGTCTGCCTCTCACCACCAGGCTGTGCTCCAGTCAGCTCCACCAGCCCCATGGAGCTCAGCTTGGTGACGGGAGGTAGAGCGCAGCCCTGACTCTGCCTGCCTCCCACCTCCAGGCTGCACTCCGTGGGGCTGGCGGAGCCGATCAGAATGCAGTGCTGGCTCTGCCCGCCTCCTCTCACTGGGCTGTCCTCAATCAGCTCCACCAGGCCCACCAAGCGCAGCCTGGTGGCAGGAGGCAGACAAAGCTGGCACTGCGCTCTGATCGGCTCTGCCAGCCCCATGGAGTGCAGCCTGATGGCAGGAGGCGGGCAGAGCCAGCACTGCGCTCTACCTCCTGCCACCAGGCTGAGCTCCATGGAGCCTGGCGCTGGGTGTGGGCTGGGCCCAAAGCTAGTTCCAGGTGGCAGCAGAAGCCTTTGGTCATCTGGCACAGATCTGGGGGCCTGCACTCCTGGAGGGAGTCCAGCACAGCCCTGCAGCCCTTGCAGGGGCGTGGGCCCCTTGATCTGTGCTTGGATGACAGGAGGCTGCTGCCTGGGACCAGCAGCAGCATCTGTCTTCCCCGGTGTTAGGTGCGGGCTGCGCCCAGGGCTGGTCCCAAGCAGCAGCAGCTGCGGCAGCCTCATGTCATCCAGCGCACATCCAGGGGCCCAGGAGGAGTCTGGCACAGCCCCACAGGCCTCTCAGGGGTGCAATCCCCTGGATCTGCATGCTGGATGATAGGGGGCTACTGCTGCCAGGCACAGGGAGGGAAAGCCACCCACTGCTGCTGCTGTCCCCAGCCGAGCCCAGCTCCTTGCACAACTACTCCCTGCAGCCCCAGGTAGAACAGGGCAGGAGCAGCTGAGAGAGCAGCAGGGTGGGGCTGGTCTCCCCTTCTTGCAACCAGAGGTGTAAGTAGAAAGGGCAAGGAGGAACAAAGAGGGGAGGGCTGGATGGAAGGGGAGAGTCTTACCTGATTCTGGGACTAAGTCAGCTAAGTCCCCAGTTGTTACTTCTGCAGCATGGTCTGCCTACCCTGGTGGGGTGCGGGGGAAAGGCTGCGAGTGGGGAGTGCAGCCATCCCTGCACTGATTGCTGGTCCCACATCTCCCACTTTTAAAATCCTGGGGTGCCTATACACAAGCAGCAAGGCTGCTCCAATGCACTGTAATTACAGCACATCAGAGCAGATTCAATTAACTGAGTCTGCTGGAGCATGGTAATTACCACACTTCAGCAAACTCCAGCATCTTGTGTATCAGTGTCCCCACACTGAAAAATGGTGGTGGGGGCGCTTTAAAGCTTATTTGACAAGCTTTAGTTAAGGTGTGCTATTTTTCAGCATGGGGACGCTGATACACGAGATGCTCCAGATGTTTTCTTTGCAGTGGCTCTCAGAGTGGCTGTAATTCAAGCACCCCCACCCACTCTGGAGCACGTGTATAAATGCCCCATGATCTCCTCATGTCTGAGCTTAAATGTGTTTAGAGATTTGGGAAGGTAATGGACGAACCTACTTGCTTAAATGGGTTTAATCAATCACCGATGAATGATTGACAGTAATTTACATTCTGTGTTACCCCTGCATAATTAAATGTGACAGTGGAAAATAGGATTGAAGTGTTCATCTCAGTTGAAAGTGTACAGACTCATTTAAACCAATCAAAAGTATAAATTCAGTAGATCAAAAACAAAGACATAATCTGAGATTTGTGGTGTTCTGAATCTTTAAATAAGTGTAAAGCCACTATTACATTCTTAATGACATACTCCTATGTATCTTTCAGGACAGTTAGGGGCAAGCCAGTTTCATGGAGTCAAGAGACAAAGGTGAGGCTGCTAATGATCTCTTTTTAAAGAATGTTTATGGTTACACTATCTTTGTGCTCAAATGAAATAACTGAAAGTGCAGTGAGTACAAAAACTTGACCCAGGGACAGGCTTTTGCCCACACACACACGATGATGATAAGATTAAAAAAAACAACCCCCCCCCCCCCAAAACAAACCATGTGTTTTCATCTAAGAAATGTACAAGTCTTAGGCACAATCCTCAAGAGATGGAACATCCTTTTCAATTTTCATTAATTCCATTGGAAGTTAAGGTTGCTAAAGATCTAAGTAACTAATTTTTGATTAACTAAGATGTTTGTAGTCTAACAGCCAGTTTTATACTGCTGGGTGGAAGCCTGTCATCTAGTTGAGCTTACTGTAGGTGGCGACTTTATTCTTCAGTATACTAAGTATACTAAGCATTCTACATCTGTATTCTATTGTAGGGACACACATATCTAAGGCCTCTAGCTGCCATATTAAATATACTTAAGCATGCATTTAAAGGTGTCTGAACTGACACCCAAAAGATATACCATCACTAGTCACTATGGGATATGAAAGTAATTACAGGGATGGTGGAGTTCTGTCCTTATATATATACATATATATATATATATATATATATATATATATATATATATATATAATATATATATATTCCTTGTATAGAAAACTTCAAAAATAAAAGTAATAGTTTTTGTAATCACATTTGTATGTTTTCTGCTAACATTTGCATCTTTTAACAGTTTCATTGCTGAAGATATGCTAGTATCCACACATTCTGAAGAAGTAACAATAATACAAGTGTTTCAAACATATCTCTTTAACAATCCCAAATTGTGAAGGTTTGGTGCTTATTGTTAGATATCTAAATACTTATTTTTGACTCAGAAACTATTAGCAGTGTCTGAATATGAACTTAAGAGCCTATTTTTCAATCTTCAAGTTTCAAAATTAGGTCCTTAATAACACAATGGTAGATATCACTTTTAGAATAAAGCAGGAATTCTATTATGCACGTGAACCAGAATATACATTTGCCCCTATCTTAAAAATATATATCCATGTAATGAAGATGAATTTCATTAGTAATGGATATTGTAAAACATGCAAGGATGTTTTAGTAATGATGCTATATTACTGTAAAGCATGACTTAAACCGTTATTGTATTCTTTGAAAGTGAAAGGCCTCACTAAAAGTTTTCAATAATGATGACTTAGATAATCCGTTTCAGTGATATGAGGCATCCCTTGCACACTGATGAAGGCATGCACCCTCATGCTTCTTTCTCTTTTTGTCCATTAACTAGCTCATCAACTCTGTGGCAGGAGGTGTTAAAGGAAGGTGTAGCATAGTCAGTCTTGGAAGTACACAGAGCTAGTACCATACAGCAGTTGAATGTAAATGTGATTATTTAGCTATGCCAACAATGAAGCCTACTGTAAGTCCTTATATTAGAGTTGGACAAAATACAACCTGCAGACTGAATCCAGCCCACCAGGCAATTTCATGTGGCTCACAGGCACCCACCAATTAATGTACCTTGCCCAGCTCACTCTGTTCCCACCCTTGTGTATGGGAGGGCCCAGGTCCCCACCAGCACTCACAGCTTCTGGGTGGGGCCAATGATGCCACTGCTGCAGCCACTGGGGGACCTCCTCAGCTTCCCTGGCTTCCAGTGGCTCTTGCTCTTGTCCCTGCTTCAGTGCTCGCTCCAGGCAGTAGATAGGGAAGCTGCAGCTGGGCAGCAGTGTGGGGCAGGGGCTGGGGGGAATGCAGAGCTCGGTTGGGCAGGGTGTGGGTGTGAGGGGTGTGAGCAGGTGGTGGGCCCTCCGGGTGTTCATGGCTCACACAGGTGCACCCTCCCAGTGGCACGTGCAGCTGCAGCCAGTTCCAGGATCTGCACATGGCAGCAAGGAACAGAGCCAAGCCAGCCTGTCTTTATGGCATGGGGCTCCCTGTGGCTCACATGGAGCTCCTGGTACTAACATGCCACCAGGGGGAAGCCCCCTGTGATGGAGCCAGTGGCTTGGTCCCGGTCCCTGCCACCACATGCAGCTCCTGGGACTCCACAAGAAGTCAGGGATGACACGTAGGGGGTGCACGTGATTGCACGTGCACCCCCTGAGCATGGTGGTGCACCCCTACAAATTGGGATTGTGAAAGAGACATGTTTGAAACACTTGTATGATTGGTACTTCTTCAGAATGTGTGGATACTAGCATATCTCCAGCAATGAAATTGGGTGGCAGTTGCTGCTCGCCACCCTGTCGCCAAAACTGCTGGTGGCATCTGTGGGTGGTCTGCAATCACCACTGGCTGCTGCCAATGCTGCTGGCAGCACCTGCAGGTGGTCAATAACCCCTGGTGATCAGCGCTCGCCACTCCCCGCCCTGCCTGCTACCAACAGTGCCAGTGGCGTCTGCAGGAGCTCCCCGTTCGCCACTGCCATGCTCCCACTGCCATGCTCCCGCCACCGCCAGTCCAGCTGTGCCCCACCCAGCCACCGGGAGCACTTGCTGTTCATGCAAGAAGTGGTGGGAAGCCTAGATTCCTGCTTCCTGGCAGAATCTCAGGATCTGCACGTGGTGGCAGGGAGCAAGGAAGGCAACCAGCTCCATTTCATGGGGCTTCTACCCAACGCACAAGTCCCAAGAGCTTCACGAGAGCCCTATGTGATAGAGGCAGGCCAGCCTAGTTCTGCTCCTTGCCCCCATGTGCAGCTCCCAGAACTGGCTGGAGCTGCATGTCGCTGGGTGGCTGCGCCTGAGCAGGCTATGAGCACCCTGAAGGCCTACCACTCCTGCTGGTGGCAGGAGCTGTGCACCATGGGAGGAGCATGTGGGGGGGGGTCCCCCGCCCCCCACCCTCCCTCACAGCCCACACACCCACACTCTGCCTGCACGCCCCCACAAACCCTCCTACGTATACACACACCTACATCCTCCAACATACCATACATCCCCCCCAACACAGAGCCATACCCCGTCACAAGCCCCATACACCCCATACCCTACCATACAAGCACCACCATACACCCTCACACACAATATACAAGAGTATGACTTTATTTTTGAACTATTATGCAATCACCTCTATATACACTACAGGAATACACATAAATCAGGACAAAAATAAAATTAAAATACATTATAACAGATGTTTGACTTTTAGCATAGGATTTGTTTGTTTTTTTTCCAGTTCCAAGATGGCAAAAGGAGGACTTCCAGGGGGAAGGGGAGGGATTTCTAGTGGCAAAGGTCAGAGGTTAGGGGGCAGGACTTCAGATTCCAAGACGGTGACCAGGGGCCCAGCACCTGTCAAGAGGTAGGGCTACTGTTGCAGCCCTCAACAGCTCAACCAAACTCATTAAACAGCCCTCCAGCTGAAATAATTGCCCACCCCTGCATTAGAGCAACCAGATATGGAAACTAAAGAGTAAAAGATACATTAATGAAGGGTATTGCAGCACTTTGCTTAGATGAAGCACCTATTTTTTATTATTTATAATTAGTATGATTAGAATGAGAGCACTATTGTCATCTTCACCTATATAAGGCTAATCTTGATGGGGAAGCAAGGATGTTTCTTGGTGGATACCAACCTCTGCAACTTTGCATTGGGTTTCTCTTTCTACACAAATCTCAACACTTTCACATTAATGGATGCCCAGAGATGTACTGCTATAAAACCTCTCCCAGAATTCTTATTCTCTATTTGTCCTTCTATTAATAGCTCCTCTCCTTAGGATATTGGCTGCTTTACCTCTCCACAATCTACATTTCCAGATTTTCTAGCAGAAGAAGAATTCTTACAAGGGGCTTTATTACGGCACCGTGATAACAAAGTATTTGTCAACAGGGCGGTTGTTAGTAGCAATGGTAGTTTTAGGGAGGCTATAGATGTCCTCTGAGTACCAATCTAAAGATAATAAAAGTAGAAGTTACCAGCACATTAATTTCCAGCTAGCTCTAGAGCAGAAAGCAATCTTTAAGCCAGGTACAGAACCAGTGCTATAACACTGGATTTAAAATGTTGCTCGTGTTACAGGTGTGCAAATTTGTTACCAACATCGAGAGGAGTTTCCTTTTCCTGACTCTGTATGCTTAGCGTACACACCAGTAACTACAGAAACCCAATAAATATTTGTCATTTTTCAAGATAAGGAGATTGTTTGGGGAAATTCTTGTGTTGACTGTGTCCCTTTGAGAAACTCACTTAACACCACGCAGTCTTCTACTTCTTCTAAATGATTCACAGTCTCTATAATGCCTTCTGTAGCCTCCAGTGAGAGAACACTGGAAGCATTGGAGCGAAATTTTTTCTCCAAATCCTCTTTACTCAGGGGTTTCCTCCAGTGTCCATAAAAAGTATCACAACGCTCACTAAACATGTCGCCGTCCTGAAGGGTAATGCTTACCTCACAGTAAAGGCTCTCGAAGCTGGGCTTGTTATCAGAAGGGTGCTCCATCTGTGTTTTGCAGAGCAGCTCCTTTAACTCTGGCCTAAAAATGTTCTGACGGTTGAATGATTGGACTGAGATGCTGCCATCCAGCAGAGCAGTGCATGCAGCAAACTGGAAAGAATGCCGGGCTTCGTGCTCTGAGTTAGGGAATGATCTATTTACATACTGAGCCTCTGGGACTTTGAGCGTGATTTTCTTAATTTTGCTAACAGGGAGTGGATCGTCACTCCCTACAAGGTGCTTCCTCACTGAAGAGGCTGCATCTGCCACCCAGTGTGTTCCAAGATGAGCAGGGAAGCGCTTGATGGCTACATCTTGTTGGTCCAGCAGCCAGGAATAAGACTGTAAAGGTGGCAGAACCTGTGGGGTGTAGTCTCCATAAAAAGCACCCAACCCTGACTCCATGTCCAGTATCTGCTTGTTTCCTTGAAGACCCAGTGATGCTAAGCAAGCTGCTTCCAGACCATGCCTAGCTGCATTACCAATGTGCAGAGGCTTGGTTTGCGTTGCTGCATTAGCCATTGGGGCTCCTGCATAAGAAGCAGCAATGGCCAAAGCTTCTTTACACTTAAACTGGTCAAATGCTAGCAGTTTGGCAACAGCTGCTGCACTCCCCATGGTACCAACCACAGACGGTGGATGAAACCTGAGAAAACAAATGGTACCTTATCATTACCATGCTTCAAAAATAGTTACAGGAATTCTAGGACAGAACTTCAGTACCTAATCCACCCCTCTCCGATTTCAGTGGGCGCATTTACATGAAACATTTACTGTGGAGTTGCCTAATCAGCTCTGCAGTAAAGTCTCAGTGTTTACATGTGTGGCCTTATTAGGCTGTAGTAAACTAATAAATGCCTTTGTAGGACAGCACTTGTCAACACAAGTACTATCCTGCAGCGGCATTATTTACTCCACTGCAACACACGGGTAGACGCTGATGGGGCTGGCTGGGGTATGAGGGTGCTTCAGTGAAAGGGCTGCCTGCTTCAATGCAGGGCTAGTCGGCACTCTCATGCCCCAGCCAGCCTCTCCGCAGCACGTTGAGTTGGGTCAGAGCAGCTCTGGGCTGGCAGGCTGACCTCTCAGATCCCCTGCCAATTGGGGCTGCTCTGACCTGGATCAATGTGCTGAGGTTCCAGGTGCACATGTAATGCGGTACCCGGGAGCAATACGCTCCAAAAAAAACTGTGCTGGAGTTTATGCAGTCAATTAACACACGTAGATGTGCCCAGTGGGAGCTGGACCAGACCATAAATCAGTATATGTATAATACTGAGGGGTCCAGTTCAGGGTCCAGTTCTGTAGCCCTGATACTGGAAAAGTCCCATGTTAGCTAAAACACTATATTATATACAAATAGGTCGCTGAAGAAAATAATAGGAAAAACTACTAACTCTTTTAGTGACCAGTGTTGTAAGCACCATGGTAGCAGAAAAGCCCCAGAGCTGTTGTAGCAAGTATAATGGGCACCTCCTGCAGTAAGGGGATTCTATGTTCCTGTACCTCAGGGGTGGGCAAAGTCCAGCCCACAGGCTAGATCTGGCCAGCAGCGGACTCCATTTCCCAGAAGCCCCTGCCAGAGTGGCTGGGTCTGGTTTCCATGGAGATCCCAGCGGCAGCTGCACTGTGATAGCATGGGCTGGGGTTTCCCTGGAGACTGGCCCCAGCCACTCAGGCAGGGGCTGCTGGGAAATGGAGTCTGGCTGCTGGCTGGATCCATCATTTTGCCCACCTCTGCTCTACCCACATCCTTAGTACATAGTGTGTTTACTGTGGCTGCATGGTGAGTCCCAGAGAGGTGAATCCTCATTTCTGAGAACAGGCAATGGTTCTCAGTTTGCACATTCAGACCTAATCAGATGTATTCTCACATCCCACTGAAACCATCTGAGATTTTTTTCTCTAGCATTATTTTCCTTTTCACTATTTTGAATTGATGGAGAAGCTAAAGGAGCTTCTCAAATGTCTCACTGATCCAGATCAGTCACTACCTCTATCTAAACAGTGGTGCTATGTATTAGGCTTCAAAAAAGGCAATCACAAAGGAGTACTTTCTTTTTTTTTAAATGCTGATTTCAATTTCTACTTTTCAAACTTCTGAACAAAGCAGCCTAGTAAATATGATTAGCTCTGCTACTTTCATTGCTTTGAATACAAAAGTGGAACAGCATATATTGACTACTTGTCTTTAGCTATGAAAGACACTAAAAGGCAGCTCTTGAAATTACTGACAGAGTAACTGGAGAGTGGAGATTAAAAATCAGTATTGCTTTCATCTCTGCTATTTCAGTAAATTAATGACAACAACCACAACAAAAGCCTCTACTCAACCTAAATGCTGCACTCCAAATA
The DNA here is from genome assembly GCF_030867095.1 of Alligator mississippiensis. Lineage (NCBI taxonomy): Eukaryota > Metazoa > Chordata > Crocodylia > Alligatoridae > Alligator > Alligator mississippiensis. Next base: position 387,175,332 of record NC_081824.1, read on the forward strand.
TTATTTACATACCTTTTGGGAATGTTGTGGGCTTCACTGGAAAATCGTAAAAGTCTGCCTTGCACTTCAATCCCTACATTGAAGGCTAAGAGCAGGTCAAGGCCAGAGATTTTTTTCTTTGCAGACAAGGTATCTGACAGAGCAACTAGAGAAGGAAGCACAGTCCCAGAGGGGTGTGTGGCTGGGTGCCATGTATCATCAAAATCCATTGAGTGTACCTGGTGGGAAAAAGAGAAGGCCTGATTTTTAACTGGCTAATTTTTTACCTTGACAAAATCACCCAATCCGAACTGAAAAGAATTTAACTAGTACAAAAACCTGTTGAAGAACTGCTCCTCTTATAATTATGGTCACAATCACAGGCCCACATCAGGACCAAGTGTCTGAGGCGCTAGTCATAGTACAAATAGAAGTGGGTACACTTCCTGCCTTTAAGAGTTTATATATCAGTCAAGAAGGCATTGTATAATAACAGAAGCTGAAAGTTATGTTTTATACCAGGGATGCTCAACCCTCAGCCTGCAGGCCATATCCAGCCCTGCATCATCCAGCCCACAGGGCTTCCCATAGGTTCGTGAGAAGCTGTATAGGGTGGTATGGAGCCTGATCCCTGTGTGTGGGCAGCCTGGGTAGAAGTGGTGCTGGGCCCCAGAGTCCTTTTAGCACTGGACACCTGGCAGAGGCAATGCAAGGCCCTGGAGCCCAATCCCAGCTTGCAAGGGTAGCATGGGGCCCAACCTGGGCATGCAGAGTCTGATCTGGCTCATGGAGCAGTCCTGCACCATTCATCTGGTCTCCAGGGCCAAAAATCACTGTCTTATAATATTGATAAAGTGACATTTTGTGACTATTCAGTAAGAACTTGGAGTTGGCCTATGATGCTGATTCAAAATAAAATGATCCTGACAGTGAGACCTGAATGCCACTTAGACTGTTAAGAGCCTAACAATGCCATTTTCAAGGTCATTTTCCTTAGATTTGAAATAAGGTGTCAGATTTGACCTACCTAGTCTTGTTGCAAAACTAAATTTGATCATTCTTAATACACCATGTCCTCAGAGGGACAACTCCATTAGCTTTGCATAATTACAAAACACGTGTAATTTAAATCTGGCATAAGGGGGTTAAATGCCATCAATGTCAGTTGCCCTCAGACTATATCTGCATTTGGGCTAATTTCTGACAAGCCAGTTATCATTTTATTGAGAAACTTGAGCATATCCAAAATGTACTGTCTGCCTTTTCCAACTGTATGACTAAAAACTATGTGCATGCATGCATGTGTGTTTTATAGTTTTGTCTACTTTGGGTGAAATCTGGCTCTATTGAAGTCAATCAGCATTAGACTGTCTTCATTACATGTCTGTACAGTTAACACAATGGAGCCCAATACCTTGACTGTATCCCCTAAGTATGACAGCAGTACAAAATTAATAATAAAAGACACCCCTTGATGATGGTTGCTTAAGACAGAAACTGAAGTGTACTATGTCACCCTTAAAAGGGTGGGTCCAGCTTGGGATTGCTGAAATAAGGCTGAATGATGTTGCTAGGACAGTCTAGAGGAGTTTTGTACTGATAGTAAAATCTGGTCTTTTCACATCACAAAGATAAAAGTTAGTTTAAAATTTAGGGAAAATAAATTACAAATATTACAATGCATATGAAAGCAGATATAGAATAACAGTGAATGGCCCATCAAGAATGATGGGGGGGGGTGCAGGCAGGGACGGCGTGCCATCCAGCCACACGTCAGACATACCCCTCCCCCCCCCCGGATCTGTGTCCAGCCACGTGCCACCACCACCCCACTCCGCGTCCGGAGCTGTGCCACCCACCGTCCCCCCCTGTCCCCCCCCCCAGTGCATCCATTGGGCCTGTTCCACCTAGCCCGATCCGTTGGAGCCAAGCCCTGCCCATCATTCTTGATGCAGCTGTGGCTGGAGCCCTGCCCCGCCAGGAGACATACCCCCAAAGAGCATTACAGACAGGTACACAGATAGACACAGACAGATGGACTAAGCCCTTTATATATATAGAATAGGTCCTTACAGCTACTCCATTGGCAAAAGCCGCATACAGAGGAGGGAGTCTGACATCTGAGTGACCCCAAACAGTGCTGGATGTATTGGTGCTGTAGATCTGGAATAATATGAGATCATTTAATTCAAAGTCCTGAACTTAAACATCAGACAATTCATTGTGGCTCAGTCCTGCTGTTCTCAGTTTTTACTTTTTAAAGCCTGCACACAGGGCTGGTCCAGCAGGGCACTGCATACAATACCCTGGATTGGGGCATGTCCCATGTGTTGGCTCCAGTCTAGGTCTTGTGCTTCATGTGGCATGTGGAGCCAGCAAGGAGCATGCACAGCATCCAGTGCCCTTTCTAGAGCACCTCTGTTTGGTGGCTCTAGCATGCAGGAATGGTCTGTGGACCCAATCTGGATAGGCCCTGATGCTATGGGGCACCCTGGACTGGCCCCTTGTGGCAAGTGCAGTGTGTGGGGAACATGGAGGTGGTCTAAGACCCACAAGTTGGATCGTAGGGCTCTAGAAACCAGATCTGGCCCAGGGGCCATATCTTTGACATCCCTGTCCTAGGGCATTTGATTTATCTGGTATGGGCAGTAAGTTACCATATAAAATACTTGCTAGCCGTTTTCCAGCCTCTGTTTTTTAACTCAAGCAATAGAGCTTCCCAACCTCTATGGCTGGACTATCTCAACACCTAACAGATTTTACCTTGGGGATCTTTTCCTTACTAACCTACATTTACTTGTTTCAATTTTCTAACAGCTAGCACAACATGAAATTCAAGCATTTTACCTTGCTGTAGTGTATTACTTTGTGGCAGACCTCTGTGCTGCTACCCAGTAGTCCCACTCCAAGGGTGTCCAGGATCATCCGCTTGCTTCTCCGAAGGACTTGGTCTGTCAGCTGGCTTGCATTCAAGCCATGGATCATGCCAGCAAAGTTTCCAGTGATGGTCTGGGGGGGAAACAAACAAACAAGCAGATGTTTCTGTTAATTTAAAAGGCAACACAAACAACCTCCAGCCTCTGATTTCTGTTAGTTATTTCACCTGTATTTCCTCAGTTCTGAAAAGGATTTAAGTCAACAGTAATTTACATCATACTGTTACTCTATTATACATAAACTCACACAAATTATACAAAATCAATCAAATCTCTTCCCTCCCCCCAGTGTTTATATCTCTTTTTCACTGTCTGCATTCAATATTTACATCTTTCCTTTTCTTTTTTCTCCCAGGTTGATTCAGCCTTTGGGAGTTGCTCAGAATTCCAGCTGAGTTGCTCCTAGTATCTCCTATTTACCTTTGAAATCAATTAGGCATTTAAATAATTTTGTGAATCAGGGCTCATATAACCCAGATTTCTAAAGATGTTAAGCTCCTAAAGCTGCAAATAAAAGGATTTCCCCAAATGCTCAGAAGCCTGATTCACACAGACATCAGTTGGGGTTAGGCAGGTGCTGGTATGTGAAAATCCCACTGTGTACTTACCTGGATCTCTAGACACCTAGGGCCAGATCCTGTTCTGTTATTAGTATCCAAATGGACTTAGATGCCCAAATGCGACTTCATTCCACCATCTACCTTTGCAACACACATACCCAACTTACCCACTCATCCCTAGTTCTAACAGTTTTTCAGGGACTAAAGCTGGGTGGAATAGAATCACAGAGAGGCACCTAAGCCCATTTAAGAGCCTAATAGATTGAATAGAATCTGGCTATTAAATACCTTTAAATATCTGTTCCAGTTTGACTTCATCTCTTTGGAACACAGGTGACCAGAATTTTATGCAGCGTTCCAGACAAAGTCTCTACTAAAGTCTTTACCTTGTACAGTGTATTAAGCACTTTAAAAACACACAAAGAACTCTTAAGCAGATGAAGCACAGCAATGCATGTGGAAATGAAATTACAGAAGTTTAAAATGAAAAGTCAAGGCTTAAAATGCAGAAAAACAAAATAATACCTTTGACCACATATTGTAATGGATGATGGTTAATCCCAGTCAGGCCATGAAGCAGTGATAATGGTGAGGCATTCTTCTCTATATAAGCTGCTCAGAGTCTCTGTACTTCCCATCTTGCCCTGCCCCTTTCCTTTTCTGCAAATAAATTTCCCCTTTTCTTCACCTCCAGCTTTCCTCTGACTAACTTCCTCCACATCACACACTGCAGGGACTCCTTGTTTTAACATTTTGTTGTGGGTCAAGATCATATGACATGTGGTCTTCATTCTATTTTGCTACTAGAGGTGCTCTTTCAGTCAGTTTTTCATGCCCATCTGTTCCTTTCAGCATCTGTATTTCTACCAGGAACACAATGTAGTAACATTATCGAAGTGAATTTAAATTAAGGCATTTCATTACATTTAACAGTTTACTATCCTTAAAGTTGTGTCAGTCTTTTCTTGCTTTTCCTTTACCTTTGTCATTTTTGTAATTCCCTTTTACCTCTCTTATCTCCCACTTGTATTCTCTAGGAAAGAATCTCAGTGGAACTCTAACTTTTACTATGGGCTCTCCATTCTGCTGTGGCAACATAAAAGTGACTCGCAACCACCTAGAGAATTTCCCCAGTGTGGGTGCTGCAGAGACAATTAACAATGGCCCTGTGTGGGGAGAAGCCGCAGGAAAAGAAGCCCACATAACAAGCATAGCTAAGTAATTCATATGCAACTTTGGATAGACGACCCTTGACTGCTCTAATATACATTAAGGAACAGCTCTTGCCCCTGGCAGTGCTCCAAATGAGAATGGTATACAAGTCATACAACCCCAAGTTACCCTCCGTCCCATAAGCTACAACTTCTTTGTTGTTCTTCTAGGGCAGCAATTTTCAACTCTGGGTGCTACAAGGTTTCGGTTTAGGGGTGCCACTCAATATTAGCTCTGTTCAGTGTGAAACACCTACACATGTATTACAAGATAAACCAAGAGATTTTAAATAGGGATCCACAGTATCAAAAACATTCAGACATGTCATGGTCTTTCTGAGTTCTTTGCAACACAAGAATTACTTTATTATTTTCCATTGTCACAAAATGAATGAGGGTTAAGAGCAGGCGTTTTCTGAGTACTGTCTTCAGTCTAATAAGGTTGAGAATCTATTACTGCTCTAGTAGAAGGCATAGCATAGAGTCTCAGCCAATGGGTATATACCTGGGGTAACCCCATTGACAGAGCAAAGTAAGTGTTGTTATCTTCAGTTTACAATGGAATAATTTTGTAATACTTTCCATTTCCTAACACTTTCAAATATTTGTGACTGCAGGAAAGAGTGAAACATACCTTGTGAAGAGGCCTATGTATGTCCTTTATACCAGTCCTTTTTATGTCTGCCCATGAGCCAAATCCAGTCCATGCAGCCATGGCATCCAGCCTGTGGGGTTTCCCACGAGTTGGGAAATTTGGCAGGGGAAGTGGTGGGAATTAATATTAAAATATCCCCCAAAAATAGTGGTGGGGGAGGGAGCTGGCCCATGCTCCCTCCCCAACACAGCCAGAACAGGTCCCACTTCGCCCATCCCATGCACTGGATTGGGCTCACTGGCTGGATCTGGCCCATGGATAGACTGGGCACTTCCTATCAGATCCATGGGACAAAAGTTTGAGCAGCACTGCTTTGTACAATTATTATGCCATTGTTAGCATATAGTACAAATAGCCCCACTTAAGTACTCAACATCAGATTTAAATAGGACTTCTGCTGGGCTGCAGGGCAGGCATGCTTTCTTATCACACGCTCCCAGCTGGTTTTTGCTATAGCTTCTTGCTATAACAACACTTCCTGTTTAGATTGGTCAACACCTTGAGAACATTACTTAAGTGGAATGATACCAGATATGAATTGAGACATTTATGTGAAGGGAAGTATATCATATACTTCCTTATTTATCCACTACTATCTCAGGGCTGAAAGATGCTCGCAGTTACATGCGCTGAGTCACTGAAAGTAGCATGGTAACCAAAGGCAGAACACAGATTCTGTGTTCACTGCTTATGCTAAAGATGGCAGATAGAATCAGATATGTATGTGCTACCCTTTGATAAATCTACCAGGAGGATGCGGAGGTGTGAATTTCCCAGCACTATGATTAGGTCATCTCCTTATGTAATCTCAGTGAATGATCTAGGTTAGGTGGCTTATTATCAGGTATACAGCTTTAATTTCAATTCAGCAAGTGACAATTAACTCCATATTAGAAATGTGTCCTGCCTTGTCTACTCCTTGTTTTCCCTGGAGAAGCAGGAAGAAGCTTGTCTATCAAAATAGACAATAGTAGAAGGGAATTCAATTACACAGGAATGGTAGCCTGAAATTTATGACATGAAATCACATTATACATGCTATCAAAAAAAGTTCTTATTTTATACTAGCTCTCTTATCCACTTAGTGGCCATGTCTACACGAGATGCTTACTGCACAGTAGCTCATTACTACTGCATAGTAGCATCGCCAGGTACAACCCATGATGCGACACTACTGTGCAGTAGTAATGAGCTACTGTGCAGTAAGCATCACTGGGCAACCATGCTGGGATGCTGCTGGGCAGTAATACGCAGTTATTTTGTATTTGGTTATGCAAATACTAAATGACTGTGCAGAAACAACTGCACGGTCAGCGTCTTGTATAGATGCCACCAGTGGGTTGCAAAATCAACCAGAAAGTGTAATGAAACCTGCAAGTTATTTACAGTAGCTCAGTTCCCTGTTTTAACCTTTTCAAAACAAACAGTGAAAGCACAGTGCCATATATCGGTAAGTGTTGACACAGGCCATGCAGAAAGCTTTGAATATATTGTTGTCTTATCTTTTCTATACAAGTTATGCAATTTCAAAAACAAAGGTCTTTTAGACAGGAATAAAGTCCCTAACTAACATACAGTGATTATGAGGTAACCAGTGGTAATTCGCAGACTAGACATATGTGATTATTTGTGCTTAGGGTCTAGTCTACAGAATAATGAGAAATCAATCACTGCAGCAGATATTAGATGCTACAGAGTGCATGGAAATCATGAACTGGGTAAATAATTCTCACTGAATTACAGAGGAATAGTTGAATTGATTCATTTCTAGGTTACCTGGAAAGCCCTTTTGGAACAGAGTAAGTTCCCTGGAGTCTCTAGACCAGTGGTACTCAACCTCCAGCCCACAAGCCAGATGCAGGCAGTGGAGCTTTTTGTCATTCAGCCCATGGGATTGGAAGTTTGGGCACCACTTCTCTAGACTGAAAACTAAAGAAGACATTGCAATTCCATGAAATTCCTATCCAGACCTGTAACATTTTTAGGTCACGTTTATACCCTATATATTTATACCAGTAGCATTTATTCCAGCAATTTCACTTTCAGTTGAAGATATATGGCCCTGAGGGTAGGCAACTCAGTGTCCCCAAAGCATCCATGTGGTGCACTGACTCCAAAATATTTTGGTGGTGCACTGAGGTATGATAGGTTCCTCTCAGGGAATTATGGGAACTTGGGGTTAAGCTCCCATGATTCTCTTTGTTCATCCCATACCCTTCTCTTTTCCCACTCTTTTTTAAAAATTCCCACAGCTCCTTCATTACAACACAATCTGCTCATCCTTACTCTGATTTTCACTCTCTACCATCTCACCCTTAAGAGCAGAGATCTTCAACAAATCAATGGCATTCTTGTAGCAGAAAGCCCCCTTTTCCTCTTGCCTGCATTTGCTTTCCCTCTTTGGATATGTTTCTCCTCTTCTACCTTTTCTTCCTTCCTCTTTCTTTCATAAGATAAGGAATTGTGTTTTAAAGTTTGTATGTGTGCATTTTGCATCTCCCCTTGTATTTTGGGTTTTTTTATCTATTTGTGTGCCATGGCATTACTCTTGTAGCTTATATTTTATACTCCTCACCTTTTAACTAAATGTGTTTAGTTTCAGAAGTAAGTTATACACTGTAACAATGTTAACAAGGGCAGGAATTAAACTGCTGCTTCCCTGTATCAGGTGGGCCCCTGAAAGAGCGAGTGAATCAGTGATTGAATGCATAACACAGTAGCAGGCTTCGGTAAAAAGTGGCAATTAACACCTATGGAAACTGCAGCTCAACCAAGGGAAGAAATCAATAGGAGACAATCTAGCAATCGGGAATTCTCTAAACTTCACTGTTCAAGGGCTAGAAGCCCTGGTCTGAGTTAATCAATGCCGGGGACCAACTTTTGGGGCTGAATATCTCCAGATCAACCGCTCCCAGAGCCCTATTCATAACAGTGGTAAATTAATCAACATTCATCTACGGATTCCCAAACCTGCACATACATGCAGATGACCCCTGGGGCTGACAGATGCCATCCAGTAGCCACCAAGGGAGAAGTCCCACAAGGGTCAACAACCCCTGGATTGGGCAAACCTGAAAACTGGGGAGTCACCAAAGTCTGCCAAGGACAGTTAAAAAGCAGTGAAAAGTGACCCTCAGGGTCACCCTCTTGATTTCCAACTTGACCAGCACCCAAACCTGTCCAGCCAGAAGGACCAGCCAGCGACCCCCTTCTGGAGGATAACACCACTCTGGAAGAAGCCTCAACTGGCCATCGACGGCAGACTCCAGTTCTTGTGGGATAGGTATACCCGACTCTTGTAGCTCACTACTGTGTGTGTGCATGTGTGTGTGTGTGTGAGGGGACCAGCCCCAAGGTTTATGATTTGACTTCATTACAGTGTTTCAATCCGCCTAATAAACCAGAATTTTAAGGATCCCAGGTTGGACATTTGTAGCCAACATTCTCATGTCTGTTTTAGATACAGGGCCCCTGACGCATCTGAGTTTGCAGAATTTCAATAATTAACAGAGCAACTGATCATTACACAGCGGTTAAAATTAAGACAACCAAGGAGGCTTGCTGATAAATCATGTGGTGCAAGTTGTGGCTGGATTTACTCTGGAAACAGCATGGAGGTGCACCCTTGAAATGAAAAGGTACTGTTGTATTGTGACTATGGTGTCTGTTCCAGGCAGTTAACTGTGTCTACAGTTGGGGAGGTTTAGCGTTGGAGAGGAGTATAAGACAAGGAAGTTGGGACTCCCCAACAAATTTATACTATATAAAAGCAAATTGCAAGGCACCGACCCCTGTTCCATGAACCAAGGGTCAGTGCATATGTACTCACGTAACTGTTGCTTATTTTCCACTGGAGTTGAATAGAAGGGATAATAGCATGTCATTCTGGCACTCTGGTGGGGAGTGTGTATATATCTTCAAGCCCCAGAAAGAGTTCTTGTAGAAGTGCTATGGTGACTCTATAATGCTTTGTAGCACCTAGTTCTGTTCTCTCAAAAGCTTCATAATGCCTTGGTGCCCACCTTTTTGTCTTTCTGCTTCTTCTCTGGCCGTGTTCCCAACACTCCCATGTTGATTCACAGCTCTTAAGATCAAGAGCTTAGTTCCCCCTAGTCAGGATTCTCTTTCAGGCAGTTGTGGAACCAGTGCCAGGCCACGTAAGAACAAGACTGGTAGGTTTAAAGGGTTAGTAGAGAGGGAAAGAGAAGTGAGAAAACTCCCTAAACTTTTTTTTAAATAGGTATAGTAACATCATGAAGCAGGTCAAACTGGCTTCACAGCTGTTTTCTTCAGGACAATTCAGCAGCTCTCAAGTGTGTTGGCTGTAGCTGAAAGGTAATGGAAAATGGTTAGATGGTCAGACATCCCAGGTAATGAAGTGCAGTACAGTAAATATTGCTAAACATATTAAAGGCAATGATGAGTCTGGCTGATATGTGCTCATTAACATGCCAATGGGCCCAGAGAAGGTAACTGCTTGAGTTGCCTGAGCTCATATGTTGCTGGCTTCTTCCCAGTAATAGTGCCCCAGGAGCCCATTGCAGAGGAAAAACAAAGCAACCCTTCTTGGAAATGCATGGGCAGAGCTTAAAGAATACATACTTGAAAATGGTACTAAGATTATGGCCAGGGCACAAAAGGAATATCTGAACCAAGAGCATTATAACACTCTGCAAGAAAACCAGGGTGGTGGCTGATGTCTAATTTTGCAGATTAACTCAAAGCTAAACCCTATCAGCCAGCAAGAAGCTGCCTCTTTCATTCTCTTTCTGAATCCAACCATAACATGCAATTAATTCGTTTTGGACTTGAACTTTGGACTGGAAAAGCCTCACACTGCATTTCTGACGGTTACATGTTAGGCTGATTTTACATGTTTATTCAGTTGGAATGACCAGATTTTAGATGATTTGCAAGGGTTATTTTAAGTTTTCTGTGGATGCCCAGGTCTTGGTGTATTTATTTTTCTATTTGTGAAGCATTCCTTTTTTCTGCTACAAATGCTTCCTACTGGCCTTGCCAAAACATTTGGGAGTGTTCTTGAGCTGTTTATGGTATTTTCTCTTGTATTTTTTTTTGTTGTCTATGAGTGCCAAGGCATGGTGCTAAAATAACTCGCTACTTCTACAGACAATTTGTTCCCTGTGAGCACACATCAACTTGCCATTTTGAAAAGCAGGAAGAAGGAGTCTGAGAACTATAAACAAAGTTTAAAAAAACTGTATGGTAGTACAGCCACCCGAGCAACCTTGTTTTTCCCCAGTGGGTTCTGTCTGTGAGCTCAGCTGGGTCTCAAGAAGCTCTGTAGAGTTTGCTTCACAAATAGAGTTGGGATCGGTCCTCTGACTGGCCTCAAAGAGCTTGTAGCCATTGTGCACCTCTGGAGTGCCTTTCTCTTCTCTGGTAAGTGCAAATTTCTCACTGTCTATTGTCAGGTGGCCTTGGGGTCCCTGATTAGTAGAGCATACAACTCTGAATAGCAGGTGTTGGAGGAAGCCCTAGATTTTCTGTGGCTTTCCTTTGCTGTTTGCTAGGATTGACACAGCTGCTTTGCTGCTCAAGCATCATACCTAGGGTGACCATATGCCCTGGTTTGACTGGGACAGTCAGGATTTTGGAGGCCAGTCCCAGCCAGTTGTTGAAAGTTAAAACGAGTGTCATCAGTGTAGGGCATTTTCTGGCAGGGAGGCAGAGTGGCACAAGCTGTGAAATAGGAAGCCCTAACAGACAGCAAAATTGCCCTAAAATAGTGGAATCACCTTTAAAAGGGGGGCGGGGGTGATTGTTAACACCAGTGAAGTAAAGAACAATGGGTCATTAATGGGCCATTGATTCCCTTAGGTGCCTAAATAGTAATACTAGAGCTGAATCCGGCTGCCGTGCCCCACCTCTACCTGCAGCAGTGCCACTGACTTGCGGGGAGGGAGGGGGTAGTATCCCAGATTTCACATTGTCCCATATGGTCACCCTAATCATACCCCAGCTTTTGCAGTGTCCAGATAAACACCTCAGTTCCACAGCTGTTTACTCACTGCTGTATCTTGCTCAGGCTACAGTACAAGGTTTGCCTCAGCTTTTCTTAGCTGGAGCTTTACCTGATGCCATAGTTGTGTACTAAGGTAGCAGTGGTAGGCTACCCTAGGAAGAGGCTTTCTCAAAACATGGTGGACATTTGAAAGGATATGTGGGTTGATAGCAGGCTTCTGATCACCATCACCTCTGAACAGCAAAGTTCAAAACTGTGACCAGAGCAGGCAGGGGCATTGTGGGGTTGTTGCTGGAGGACTGTCTACATGTAAATAATGTAACCATGTTTATTGCTTCAGGGTCCACCATTGACATATGCGCCCAGGACTGCAGCATGTTGAGCTGGGGTAGACCAGCCCTGGCTCAACATGCTGTGGAGGGGCTGGCTGGGACATGAAGGTGCTACAGGGCTAGTTGGCAGGCAGCCCTGCACTGTAGCACCCTCATGCTCCAGTCAGACCCAACACTGTCTACATGTCCATTGTGGTGGAGTAAATAACTCCACTGTAGGATAGTATTTGTGTCAGGCAGTACTATCCTATGATAGCGTTAATTAGTTTACTCCAGCCTAATAATGCTATATGTGTAGATGGTGACACTTTACTGTGGACCTAATTAATCAACTCCTCAGTAAAGTACACATGTAGATGCCCCCATTGGGTATAAAAATCATGCTTTGAAGTTATGTGACTCTTTTTATAGGCTCTGTGTAGGCATTTTAATCTTGTAGAGATTTTATCCTAGATTTCTTTCTGGAGAACTCTTTGAATTGAAAGGATGGAAATGGTATCCGCACTGCACAAAGATACAGGAAATAAAAAAATTTCTGTCCCTCAAAGGTAACTATGGGCGTGATCCAAAATCCACTTGAACCAATGGGAGTCTTTTCCTTGGTTTTGTTGGTAGCAGCATAAATTGTGCAAGAAGTGTCTGCAGCCCCATTCTCCCAGCACTCCCAAACTATGAGGGGAGACCCCCTCTGGGAGCACCAGGACGAATGTGTTATCCTCCTGCTCCATCAACATTGAGAAAGGTAACATAAGGAGGAACTAGCCAGAAGTTGCCACCAAAATGGCAGCTGCAGAATCATTTGAACCAGTAATGATGAGGTATGGATAGAGCACGGCTTGACTTTAGGAAAACTTTTGATATGGTCTCCCACAACATTCTTGCAGGCAAGCTAAGGAAGTATGGGTTGGATGAATGGACTGTAAGGTGGATAGAAAACTGACTGGATCGTCAGGTTCAGAGGGTAGTAGTCAATGACTCGATGTCTAGTTGGCAGCCAATATCAAGTGGTGTGCCCCAGGGGTCAGTCCTGGGGCCAGTTTTGTTCAATACCTTCATCAATGATGTGGAAGATGGCATAGAGTGCACCCTCAGCAAGTTTGCAGATGACACCAAGCTGGGGGGAGTAGTGGATCTGTTGGTAGGGTTAAGATTCAGAGACCTAGACAAATTGGAGGACTGGGCTAAAAGAAATCTTATGAGGTTCAGTAAGGACAAGTGCAAAGTCCTGCACTTAGGATGGAACAGTCCCATGCACTGGTACAAGCTGGGGGCTGACTGGCTGGGCAGCAGCTCTGCAGAAAAGGACTTGGGGGTTACAGTGAACAATAAGCTGAATATGAGCCAGCAGTGTGCCCTTGTTGCCAAGAAGGCTAACAGCACACTGGGCTGCATTCATAGGTGTGTTGCTAGTAGGTATGGGGAAGTGATTATTCCCCCTATTCAGCACTGGTGAGGCCACATCTGAAGTATTGTGTCCCGTTTTGGGTCCCCCACTACATAAAGGTTGTGAACAAACTGGGGAGAGTCCAGTGGAGAGCAAGGAAAATGGTTAGGGTCCTGGGACACCGGACTTCTGAGGAGAGGCTGAGGGAACTGGACTTATTTAGTCTAGAAAAGAAAAGACTGAGAGGGAATTTGATAGCAGCCTTCAATTACCTGATTGGGGGGGGGGGGGGTCCACAGAGCGTGGAGCCAGACTATTCTCAATGATAGTAGATGACAGAACAAGAAGCAATGGTCTCAAGTTGCAGCAAGGGAAGTTTAGGTTAGATATTAAGAAGAACTTTCTCACTAGGAGAATAGTAACACTCTGGAACAGGTTACCCAGAGGGGTAGTAGAATCTCCATCCTTGGAGGTTTTTAAGACCTGTACAGACAAAGCTGAGATAATCTAGTTGGGGCTGGTCCTGCTTTCAGCAAGGGGTTGGAATAGATGACCTCCTGAGGTCCCTTCCAACCCTAATTTTCTATGATTCTATGATGCTAAGCCATCAGAAAGCCTTCTGACATTGTCACTCTGCCTGTTCTCTCCCTTGTGCTGACTGACTGCTTGCCCCAATGCTAGTGTCCCTCTTTTCAGGACTCCTGCTCATCTTCTTTTGTCTTTCCATGTAAATAGTCTCATTTTTAATGTAGTTCCATAACAAACAAAACCACAATACTTCCATGGTGCGTGCTGCTGTTGCGCAGTTCACCCTGATAGCATGTTCCATCCTTGTCACTTACCCTTAGGATATCTTAGTAGTAGAATTAAGCTCTTCATGGCAAGGTCTGTAGAGAGCCTAGCACAATGAGGGTCTTCTTTAAGTTGGCAACTACTCTGACACAACATACAGTAATTCATAAAAAATGAGAGAAAAATGAGAGTCCCATAGTTTGCAGCCTCTTTTCATAAGGCCTGTTCTCTTGCCCTCTGATCATGCGCGTGGCTCTCCTCTGGACTCTTTCAAGCTTCTCCATGTCCTTCCGCAATTGCAGAGCCCAGAATTGGACACCAAGGGGAAGTAGAGTGGGAGGATGACATCCTGGGATTTGCTCGAGATGCATTGGTAGATGCAAGCCAGAGTTTTGTTTGCTTTGCCAGCTGCGGTATCGCACTGGTCGCTTATGCACATCTTGTGGTCAATCATGACCCCCAAGTCTTTTTCGGCGGTGGTGGTAGCGAGTGTAGCACTGCCAAACCTATAAGTGCGATGCAGGTTTTTTTCCCCAAGGTGGATTACCTTGCATTTCTCCATATTGAATACCATCGGATTTCTATCCACCCAGCTTGCAAGCCTATCGAGGTCAGCCTGGATCACCAGCCTATTCTCAGGTGTGGATACTCTTCCCCAAAGTTTGTTGTTGTCAGTGAACTTAGCCAGTCCACTTCTGACACCAGAGTCCAGATCATTTATAAAGACATTAAAGAGTACAGATCTGAGAATGGAGCCTTGGGGGACACCACTAGTCACTGAATGCCATGTTGATTCAGTTCCGTCGACCACCAGTCTCTGGGTCCGACCTTGGAGCCAGTTTCCCAGCCATCAGATTGTGGTGTAGTCGAGGCCCCAGTTGCCCAATTTTTCCATGAGGACATCATGGGACACCAGGTCAAAGGCTTTTTTAAAGTCCAAATATATGATATCAACCTCTTCTCTTTTGTCCAGGTGATACGTCCCCTGGTCATAGAAGGAAATGGGATTGGTCAAGCAAGACCTACCCACAACAAACCCATGTTAGCTATCCCTCAGAATGTTGCCTTCTGTTAGCCTGTCAAGAATGGTTTCTTTGATAATTTTTTCCAAGATCTTCCCAGGAATTGAGGTCAGACTGATTGGCCTCTGGTTTTCCAGGTCTTCTTTCCTCCCTTTCTTGAAGATAGGCACCACATTGGCCCTCTTCCAATCTTCAGGTACTTCACCCAAGCGCCAAGAGTTCTCAAATATCCTTGCCAGTGGCTGCACTATGGTGTCAGCCAGTTCCTTTATCACTCTTGGGTGTAATCTATCTGGACCAGCTGATTTGTGGGGGTCCAGCCTTTCAAGATGTTTCCTTATAAGATCTACACCGATGGTGGGAATATATTCACCCTCACCTTGATCATCCCGCATCATGTTAGGCAGGGTGGTCCCTTAGGGTCCTCCTGGCCTGGAGCAGTGCAGCAGGAGCAGGAGGGGAGCTGCCACTGGAGGTGAGCTGAGCAGCAGTCCCACCAGTAAACTGTACACGCTGGCCAGGACTGGGCGGGCAGGTGCAAGCTGGAGTGTGGTGTGAACTGCCCTTGACGGGGCTTGCCCCTATGCAGAATGCTATGGCAGCAGCCATGGCCCCCTCCCCCACCCTATGGGCCAGATCCAATCCACTGGTGGGCCAGATGCAGCTTGCGGGCTGTATTTTGCCCATCCCTGATCTACACCATCCATGGGGCTACTCCTGCTATCTAACTGAAACCTTGTTGGTTCAGTAAGAGTCCTGAGCATACCAGAGCTTTAACCGTACATAAAAAAGATTTACTTCAGCTATGAAGTCAGTATACTACTTCTCAATATTCTGCCACTGTTCAGTGTATCTTGTACGTTTGGGATTAACAAAGGGAAAGTCTTCTGCTACTTCCCCAGCACTCTTGAGTACATCACTCACAAGCACAGCCCTACCATCTGCTTCCAATCCAAATGCACAGGTCCTGGAAGTGAAGTGATAGGGCACCCCTCCCCCGTTCCTATTAAGCATGCCAGAAGCAGAAGTAAAGCCTGACAAGGAGGAGCACTTTGGCAGCTTTATGGCCTTATTGTGCAGGCTCAGCGGTGACTTGGTGGCAGCCTGTAAGTACATAAGGGGTGTGCATCATGGTCTGGGGGAATGCCTGTTCACCAGACTGCTCCAAGGAATGACAAGGTCCAAAAGTCACAAACTCTTGCAAGACTGTTTTAGGCTGGACATAAGGAAAAACTTCTTCATTGTCCAAGCGCCCAAGGCCTGGAACAGATTCTCCCCAGAGGCATTGGCTACGCATAGCGGGTGCATGCCCCTGAGTGTGGCAGTACACCCACTATAAAAAGGCGCTACCGACACTGCTTGCCACCACCCCCTTCACCGCTGACACAGCTGGCGGCGTCTGTGGGCAGTCTGCACTAGCTGCTGGCTGCTGCTGATGCTGCTGGCAATGTCTGCCGGTCGTCACCACCCCTCCCTCCCCATCACTGCCAGCACTGCGGCTGCCTGCGGGAGCTTCACACTTACTGTCGCCACGCTCCCACCCCTGCCAGCACTGCCACCGCCTGCCAGAGCTTGCCAGGCCCCCGCAGCTGCCAGGAGCATGTGGTGTTCATGCCCAGAGATGGTGCAAGCACCTACTCTGGACATTTTTAAAAAACATTTGGGTGCTTATCTTGCTGGGATCCTTTGACCCTAGCTGACTTCCTGCCCCTTGGGCAGGGGGCTGGATCCAGTGATCTTACGAGATCTCTTCCAGCCCTAATGTCTATGAAATCTATGAAAAAATCCAAAAATTGGGGACTTTTTTACATCAGAGAAAAACAGGATCCCTGGTTATTAGGCACAAGATGGAAGACTAAAAAATACAGATCATCTGTTGATGAGTATCTTATTATAATTGCCTATTAATTCCTGAAGGGAAAATAGGCAGCCATACACAGATACTTCTCAGGTGAACACACTGATTAGCAGGGGTCCTAGTTGTCTCTGATTAAAAAAAATCCCCAGTTTTCAGGTTAAAAAAGTAACCCAAAATCCACATTTTGCCATGAGTATATATATATATATATAGTGGCGTTTCATTTTAATCACAGTAAAATATTTTTTTTTAATCTGAAAATTGGAGATTTTTTTAATTAGAGAAAACCAGGGCCCCTGCTGATTAGGCTTCACTTGGCAGCTGACAAATCCTTGATGTTAAGTTGTCAGATTCAGACTGCAGGCCCAATGGCATGAAAGCCTTAGGACTGCACAATATCTGGGTGGTTAGTAGCAGTAACACCAGGTTTCCTCAACAGTTTCTCAGAATTTGGTTTGCTAGGATGATTATTAGTTTCCCTGGGGTGGACCAAGTACTGATGGCTGGCATGACATGAACACTGTTCCATTGCCCTCCCCTCCTCTCCCTCATATCCAATGGGAAGTTGCAACTAGCAAGCTACTGGAGAAGATCTATGTCAATCCTAGCCTGCTGCTGTATGAAGGTCTCTTAAATCCACCTGCTGCCTGTCTACCATCACAACACCCACTGTAGTCCAAACTGCCACACTAAGACTGCATGGTGGAGACCCTCTGGAGTGAGAAATAGACGTTGACATTACCACCAAACAAGTTCCTTATCACAGATCCTACTGTCAGCTCACTTGGCTTCAACCTGTCACTCTGTCAGGGGGCCTTGCTAAGTTCTGTGTGAAGCCAATCTCTGCCACTGGGGTCTTTGTGACAAACCAGACTGTAGCTGTGGCAAAACACACACCATGTTGCATATTGTTGATGATTGTCTGCTGACTAAGTTCAGTGGCGGTTTACAGGAACTGCACGTGGCCACTGAGTATGCTATTGGATGACTTGACAATTACGCACAAAGTACTATAATTAGAATAAAGGTCACATTTGATGAGTAGATTCCAAAAACTTTAAATATTTAAATTGTTAAGTTTTTCTCAGAGAAGTATTTGAATAAACAGGTAATGATTGAGTGTAAAAATGAACATGCTGTTTTTGGAGGATCATCCTTAAGACTTTAGAGAAGTATCCTGATATTATAATTTGCATAAAGGACCCTATTTTTCCTTATGGCACTCATATCTCACAAGAAGCATTGACAAAGGCACCAGAACAGATGGGTAAGACATTAAAAACAAAGGAAAACTACCAACCTTACAGAATAAAGGGGTTGATCCTACAACTGTATCAAACCCCCCAGTTTTTCTTTTTTAATATATATATATATATATATATATATATATATATATATATATATATATATATGATAGATATGCATTCCCTTCCCTTCCCCAATTATTTCTGGCTTTTCTTTCTCTCCCTCTCTGTTCCCTATAGACAAGCATAAGCAAGCTCAGACTTAGGATAAGCTTTAACATTTTTATTTTGGTAGCAAGTTTTTGGTTTTGGATATCCACTGTTTTATATTATATTATTATTAGGTTTGTATTGATTTTTACTGTTGTATATTGTATTATTATCATTTCGTATTGATTTTTATTGTTTCATATGGATATTGTATGGTTTAGGCCTGTGTTTGTAAGTGAACGAAAGTAATGTCAAGTTTCCAGTTTGTATGTCAAGTCTCCATCTTGTGTCCTCTGCCCGGGCATCCCCTGTGTTGCAACTGTATGATTCACGTATCCCTCCCATGTAATTTGGTTCCCGGATGAATGAGAGTGATTGGGAATGATTGAAATACAATGGTAGCAGGCCTCTACTGAATGGCCTGTAATGACCAGGCCATCACCTCGCATTGATTCATCCAGGAACCACAGAATTCAACCAGGAACAGAGACAAGAACCCAGCATTTGAAAGACAAAAGACCCTGCAGAACCAGAAACTCTACCATTGTACCCCGCCATTACAGATACCCGAAAATGCACATCCCCGCATGGAGCACACATGCTCAGTACGCCAGGGGCTGACCCTTGCCTGGGCATGCCTCCTGTCACTAGGGTCACAGAAGGTCTGCCCCTATAAAAAGGGGCAGTGAAGGCAGACCCAGTGGGACGCCCTCTCCATCTGGACCAGCACCATGACACACCCCCTCCACCCAGAGGCCCTGCCAGCGACCCCCCTCTGGACAACACCTACTGGACAAGGACCCCTTTCCAGCCTGGATAGGTAGCTATCACCCTCCACCCGCTTTTCAACCAAGGACTTGGACTCTGCTTCTCTTCCCTACCTGGACTCCAGCCCTTCCACTGAGTCTCTTTCTCCTGCTGCCATTGTGAGTGCTTGTGTGTGTGTGCGTGTGTAATAACTTCATGGGGCTGTGTAGTGTGTTGTCTGTGTAATAATACTGTTATTCGGACCCCTAAGTTGGGTTTTGCTTTACTATGGGTTGGCCCTGCTCCAATCTCTGCTCCTCTAACTTCTGTCTTATTTCTCCCTCTCCTGCTTCTGGCTCACTGCCACCTCCAGCACCTGTCCTGAGCTCCTCTCTATCTCCAAACCCCCTGTTTCTCTGCCACTGTCTTATCCCCACTGCCTTTTCCTTTTCCCCTGAGCAACCAGGTTTCTGCCTCAGTTTGTTTCCTGGCTATCTCCTCTTTGCCACCATTTATCTGCCCCGCCCCCCCAAATATCTCAGCTGTCTGACCATAAGTAAACCCAAGCCTCAGTTCCTCGGTCAGCTTCCTTGTGGTCCACTGGTTCTAATCCTGGTTTTGGCAACTTTCACTCCCTACACTTTAACTTTCTCTCTCTCTCACCTGAACCTTCTCCCAAGTATCCCAGGTACCCCAAGCACACACATACACACTGTACCATCCAAGTTAGGAACTTACCTGTGTGTATGTGTAGGTGGGTTGTATGTGTGTGAACTGGTGAGTGTGTGTGTGTGTGTGTGTGTGTGTGTATATATATATATATATATATATATATATGTCATTGTGTGCATGATATACGAATTAGTGATCTGGGTCTGACTTTTGGGGTGTATAGTGTATGTGCTTGAATTGGTGATAAGTATGCATGTGCCTAGGCTGGTTTGGATGTGTATGTGCCTGAGCTGGTAGTGTGTGTGTGTGTATGCACCTAATTGATTTGTGTGTTTGCATATGTGCAATTGTGTTACACCCTCCTTCCTAACAGCGCAATATTGAGATCCTGAGAGTTGGCCTGGATCCTGAGAGTTGGCCTGACCCCACAGGGCAACACAACCTGTAGTAAGACGTGCAGCTCCACAACAGAGATAGGAACTATTCACATGAAAAAGGGTTGCAAGATGCAGCAGTATCTGAGCTTGCACTGGTTGCATCTACATGAGACATTTACTGTGGAGTTGCCTGATTAGCTATGCAATAAATGTCTCAGTATCTACATGTGGGGCCCTATTAGGCTGCAAGGAACTAATAAACTCTTCAGCAGGGTAGTATTTGTAATTATTATAAGTACTACCCTGCTGCAGAGTTTTTGTAGTTTGCAGCACCATGCATGTAGATGCTGACGTGGCTGGCTGGGGCATGAAGGTGCTTTAGTGTGGGCGCTGCCTGCCAGCTTTAGTGTGGGCCCTGCTTTGGAGCATCCTTGTGACCTAGCCAGCCTCTCTGCAGAACACTGCATCCGGTTGGAGCAGTGCCAAGCTGGCAGGCTGACACCCCCCCCCCCCCCCCCCAAAATGCCCTGCCAGCCAGGACTGCTCTAATCCAATATGCTGGGTCCCTGGCACACGTTCAAATGATGCAGCCCAGAGCAATAAACTCTGGTGTAAAAAGTGACAGAGTTTATTGCTCTGCATTAACTGCACGTGTAGCTGAGCTCACAAGATTGCATTTTACTTATTTCCTTAA
Organism: Alligator mississippiensis; assembly: GCF_030867095.1. Taxonomy (NCBI): domain Eukaryota; kingdom Metazoa; phylum Chordata; order Crocodylia; family Alligatoridae; genus Alligator; species Alligator mississippiensis. Next base: position 387,195,991 of record NC_081824.1, read on the forward strand.
TGCAGTGTGTCCCAGATTCGTCTCTGGTTATATTAGACAGTTTTAAACTAGAAATTGCAGAAGCTGTAGTGTTATCTGTAAGAAATGTAACATTTTTGTTTGAGTCAATGTATTATTAATCTTGTACAGAAAACCCATGTTAAGATCACATGTAGTCAGATTGTGTAATCTCATAATACTGTGAAAGACTCCCCAAGTTACTCCTTTTTCCTTTACATGAGTAAGAGGTCACTAATCTGAATTGCGCAGCTGGGTTCAGAATAGGGCTATTTTTAGTTTTATTAAACAAAAAAGCCCAGTCCATCTTTTCCACAGTTGTAAATGTGATTTCATTTCTTTTTAGTATACTGAATTGGAAATTTCCATTCTTGCTACAACTTGGTTATTTTATTTCTTTTTCCCCCCTATTTCTTAAATAAATGTCACTTGGGTAGCCCTATAGATTATGTGTAAGATTAGGCTACTAACATTTCAGGGGAAAGAACAGAAGCATGATCCCCACTCCAGTTCATTCCAGAACTCCATCAACACAATCCCTACAGCAGCCTGTTGGATGACACTACTCAGCCAAGAAAACACACCTCAGGGATAATCCACCACTGAAGTAATTTTGACTTGAAAGACAGATTCTGGTCTCGTAAAGGCATTCAGTTTCTCTTGAGAGAGTTGCTGCTCTCCCAGGAGAAATCATGAGTGTACAGATGTTCAAGCTTTTTTTCCCAGGGTAAAAATGGCCACTCCAGAAGAGAAATAACCTGGGAATCATCAGGGTTATATCACTCCCAAGAGACTTTCTCCTTTCTGTAGATGCCATGGTTTGTCTAAAAAGAGAACATTGTGTTTCAGTTTCTCTTCCTCCCTTCCAGGGAGACAGTGTATCACTCACTGGACTGTGCTGCTCCAGAACATGCCCTTTTCACTTCATTTAGTACCAGAGTTTGACATTGTGCTGCAGGGAAAAATAGGCTGACCATGGACCAAGAGGGTGACCATCAGCCAATCATGGCTGCCCTAAGCACTGCTGTGATCTGTTGCCAGGCAGACTAAAGAAGACTGCAAAGCATCTTGAGATATGTGCACACCCCCCCAAATCCCTTCCCCACCTATACAGTGCAAGCTGTCCACTCATCAGGGCCTCAGGATTCAAATGTCTGTACATGTAGCTCTGGATAAGTTTCTCTGCAAGGAGAACAAGCCTGGGAGAATTCTCCTAGGTTATTTGAATGTGCCTATACAGCCTCTGTTATCTTGTAACTACTAGATGGTAACTAACCCCTTTGTGGGTAGTAGGGACTGACTCAAGTGAGGTTCCCAAGTGGGTGTTTTACATCACCTTTCTGTAACTAATCATAGGACTGTGTTTGGGCTTTCTAGGAGGTATTTGGTGGAGTATGGCCAAAGTACAACTACCTCCAGCTAGTACTCATTTCTTTGGTGGTGGAATTTTACCAGTTTGAATAGATTAGTGCAGTGGTTTACAACTTTCCTAAAGTCTGGGAATCCTTTCATTTCTCTCTCCTTCTGCTGCAGAACCCCTATCCCTATCCTAAAGACTGACACAGAGCCAGATGACCTGGCCCGTCAATGTTAGCACACCGCCTCCTGACCTGCTCTGCCATTACCCCCAGTCTCTTTACAGAACCTCTGATGACCTGTTGTGAAACTTCAGGGTTACACAAAATAGTCTGAAAATGACATGGCTAGTGTAGCTCTGAGGCTACTATAATACACACTGGGTTTCAAGTGTAGCTGTGAAGAGAATCAGAGGGACATAAACAATCTGTTCTTTGGAAGTGCTTTATGAACCTCACCCACAGCACAGGATGCATCCCACACATTTAGTACCAGAGTCTGACCTCAACAGTATTAAAACCCCACCCTATTAACAAATTCTGAGCCTTCCTTCTAGCCCCCTTGCCTGATCATGAGGTTGTTTTTAAAATAACGAGGTTTATAAAACTAATACATTTTGGAATATTCTCTTTGCATTTTAGTTTTTGTATCTTTACATTTTCCAAGTGAAGGCTAGAACCACACTTTTAAAATGGAAGTCGCCATTTCTCATGTAACTACATGACTTCAGTGGCTTTACGAAGAAAACCAAGGCTTGGGATAAAATCAAGAGTTAGCAATACTCGGCATTATAGTAATGAACTCCATTTTGACAAAGATAAGGTGCTTATATTGTAAACTCTGGAAGAGCTATATATCTTAGGGATCTAAAAGCCTCACTCTGATAGCTTGCTGCATGGGAATGATTATATTAGGCTGTCAACCTCAAAGGAATTCAGAGTAGGTTTAAGGTTGCCTGTGGGCTCATCTTAGGTCATACCACCAAGTAATATAAATCAGCAAAGATACATGCCTATTTTAATCAGGCATTGAGTCTTCCTGCACAATCACAGCAGTTACGTACACAAACAACCTCTAACCAGTTGTAGGTATATGGACTCTTTCCCTTCCTCTTTCTTGGAAGATTCATTCATATACAGTTGAATGAGCCACAAGTTTGAAATGTTCTGCAAGCAGATCTTTTTCTTAAGAACAATACTTTACACCTCTGTGGTTATAGGCATGACCTGGACATAGGGGTGGGAGCCCAGTGCCATAAGTAGTGGGGTCCAGATAGTAGGGGCTAGGCAGGGCTCTAAACAGTAACTGGAGATTAGGAGCTAGGCAAGGTTTCAGGCTGGGAGGATATTTACCTGTGCAGGGAGGAGCTTGGTAAATATTCAGGCAAGAGCTAGAGGGGCAATTAGAACTGGAATAGGGAACAGAGAACAAGGATCAGGAACTACTTCACAGTCAGGGCAGCTAGGATCTGGAACCAACTTCCAAGGGAAGTGGTGCTGGCTCCTACCCTGGGGGTCTTTAAGAAGCAGCTCGATGCCTCCATGGCTGGGGTCACTTGAGCCCAGTTTCTCTCCTGCCCAGGCAGGGGGTCAGACTTGAAAATCTACAAGGTCCATTCTGACCCTACTTCTACGATTCTATGAACTAGACTAGGAAACTCAAGACCCAGAAACCATGGCTATGAATCCAAAGCCCTGGGGCTAGACACAAAGGATAGCTATCTTGTTAAGAAACATGCAACAGCCACGCCCAAGCACTTTAACTGGGACCAGCTGGGGGCATTTAGGTAGCTGGCAACCAGTCCCACTACCACAGTCAGGGCCAGGTGGGGGCCTCGACCCCTGGCATCTATTGTGCTTTCCCTCTGAGAATCTCAAAACACTGCTAAATATTATGCAAGCAAGCCCACCATCCTGTAAGATAGATACAGCAGGAACTGAATGGCAGAGTAGTTAATTGACTTCCCTAATGCCTTGCAGAAAGCTGGTATATTATTAAGAAGATATACAATCCAGGTGTCCTAGCTCTCGCCCTCATTATATAACAAATGATGCTCCCATTTTTCCTTTTCTGAAATCTACCAGTCATGAAGGATCTGAAAAAAAGTATTTAGTCATGTGACTTCCCAGTGGTCAAACAGAAATAGCTACTTCCTTAAACCTAAGAAAACAAGAGAGCAGCTATGAGAAAACATTTTGCAATTTCTGGAGGACCATATCTAAAACATCCAGAGCCATACTCCGATAAGTTACCATGTTTGCTTTGCCAGTATTTAAAGCAGTATCCAGTTCCAAACATCTAGTAACCTATTTTTTAGGCTGTGTTTGAACTGAAAAATGTTAAAAAGAAATGTTCAGTTTGAGCAGAGTCCAAATGATTTTTTGTTTCTGTTATCCTCACTGAAAACAACATTTCTTTGGGGTTCAACAAAATATTTTGTTTGGACCAAAATAAAATGTTTTTAGTCCATATTGGTCACCATAAAAAACACAAAGCAGTACCAATGAAAGGCAAAATTTGAGCATTTTTACAAAACTGCAAGAAGTAGGCAGTTCTTTACCCAACTGTCCAATAATTAGGGCACTCACTGAGAATGTGAGACCCAAAATCAATTCTCTGCTCTATCTGAGGGCTCTCTCAATTTCTAAGGGAGTGCCCTTATACTCTAGGGTATTTTGGAGTGGGTTGCTCTCAGTCTCTCCTGTTGATGCTATTCCAGTTTATATAAAATACTTAAACCTTAATTGAGCTAGAGAGTAAGCAGGGATTAGGATACTCATCCAGGAGCTGGAATGGTTGAGTTCAAATTCCTACCCTGAATTAGGGCAAGTAGGTTTCAACTTTGGTCATCCACATACCAGAGTCTTTTTTGATGCTATTTTACTTTGTATATTGTACTTAAATACTGAGCCAGACAGAGTTAGGATGCTTCTGTATTCTGGTGCTCTGTGTACTTACCTGGGAGATGAATACTTGTAGTGCAGACCTGCTCCAATGAATATGTTACATAATATACACCAGCATCGGTTGTGGTGCCTGGGGACAACCCATATCAGGACATCCTATAACCTGATGGTTAGAGCATTGATCTGGGAGAAATTAATTCCAGTTCCCTCAGGCAAAAGAGAACCTACCACACGCTGGGAACCTTCCTTAACCCCTTGTACCATTGGGAGAAAGGGTACTATCCTCTCCATTTTCTGAATGCAGTTCACCAGAAATGGCATACCAATACTATTTGAGAGACTGCCTGGATTCAGTAAAACTTTTTAGATGGACTGAAACTGAATTTTTCTATGAAAAAATTTAACCAGTCTCAAATGTAGACATTACAGATAAGATGCTTAAAACGGATGAGTTGATTTCAGCTTAATGTAAAAAGTAACAAGATACTAGAAAACAGCAAGCATACTTTTGATGTAAGAATACATCAGGTGAACACAGTGCCTGCTTACTGCCATTTTCATTTACTGGTGAGTAGGTTATGCTGATTTCCAGTTGCCAACTGCTTTTAATTTGTATCCTCATACAAATTAAAAACATTAAAAGTGTATGTTTTTCCTGTATATTATCATAACTCTGAGAAATGTAATTTTTTAGGAGCGATGGAATTTGGAATTCCATAATTATGGAATTTGAAAGTTTTCAAGAGCTTATACCATAAAATTGCCAAAAAGCAGGGGAAGAATGTAGAAAAAAATTAAACCCAAATATTCCATTTTGGCATCCTAAGCTAGGTGCCTAAATCTGTAATCAGGCACCTAAACAAGAGATCTGATTTTTAGAGGTGCTGACTGTTTCAACAATCACTCCTTTCAGAATAAGTTATGTAATTTGTTAAAATTGAGAATTTTCTTTTTAACATGGCCACAGCTATGAATTTACAGGGGAGACAAAAGACTGTGATAGCATCATTTGTGGCAAGATCTTAGAGATATAGACAAATTGGAGACAGTCCAAAGCAAAGCTGGAGGTATGAAAGGTTTAGGGCAAGCTTTATCACGTCTGGTGATAGTTTATGCCATCTACTTCATCCTCCAAAAATCTTCTGATTCAGCACAACTGAAAACATACGGATCATGCTTTACAGTGCAGGACAAGTATACAAACTGCTGAATTTCCCTTGTAACATTAAGGGGATTTGACCCAGGGTTTGTGAAGCAGAAGTCTAGAGCTGTGACTCACAGTGCGATCTAAGGCAGAGAGAAACTGTTTTACATGAAGCGTTGATCCACAGCTCAGCCAAAAAGAACATGCTACAGAATCAGTTAAATAGATCTGAAAAATATTAAAACTAATTTCAACACAGTGTTTATTTCCATCCAGTCAATGCCATTTTAATACCATTTTTTTCACAAGCATTTTTGGATAAACAAACCCTTTCTTCTTCAGAAACAAAACTCAACTTGCAGTGGAATCAGGCTTTCACCCTTACAGTATATGCAGAGTAAAACTAAAAAAGCTCTATAAACATTTAAGAGCCTATGCAAGTTATTCTAAAACTTGTATACATTTAAGAAATAATTACATATTGTGGGCTTTTATAATTCTATTCAGGGATGAAATTCTCTATATTCTCTAGGTAACTCATACAGATGTTTAAAAGAAAGTATATAGATTGAGGAAAAGAAAGACATTTTATGTTAAGATATGCACAGACTATTTCACAGGTGGTTTGGAGAGGCTGACTGACAGGCAGGGGTCCTGGTTTTCTCTGATGAAAAAGAATCCCCAATTTTTGGATTAAAAAAGTAACCCAAAATCCATATTTTTCTGTGATTAAAATGAAACACAACTAATATATCTATTTTCAAATACAGGAAATAGATACATGTTTCATTTTAATCACAGAAAAATATGGAACTTGGATTACTTTTTTAAATCCAAAAATTGGGGATTTTTTTATCAGAGAAAACCAGGATCTCTGCTGATATGTGAGGGACCAAGTGGCAAGATTTACTCCACTATACATCTCTCCAGTGTTTGGAAGTCTTGCCAAATGGAGAGGAGCAGTAAAAAATCAGGGAGAATATGTGTACTCTTCAAAGAAATCTGAGTATGAGATTGCTGTGTATTCATGCACAGCCTCATATGGCTGATACCAGCGTGGGAGACAAAACTGCCATCCACCACTCCAGCAGGGCGCTGCTCTCTCTTTTGAGGAGCCTTGCTATCTTTGAAGCTCTGACCTACTTGTTGTAATGAAAGATATCATTAAAGAAAGGGCAGAGAAGGAGTGGAGTTTTCAAAAGATCCTGCCTCTGTGAACTAGTCCAAAGGCTATACTGACAACCTTTCCATGATGCTTATTGCATTGTCTTTCCTTCCTTGTTTTTCCTTTCTGCCCTTTCACTCGTTCTCCTTTCCTTTTTTTTTGAATGCAGATTTATTTCATAAATAATTGAGCTCTCTTTCCTTGAACAGAGTATTTCTGCTGCTTCTTACTGGGTTGCTAGGGTTGTTGTTGTTGATTTGCTGTTTTTTTCAGCCATAGATTTAAAGGTTGTTATAATTATCTAGTCCAACTGCCTGTATAATACTGGCTGTGCAAATTCAGCAGTGCAATACACGTTTATGACTGGAAAAAGGCATGTATTACAGCAATAGTAATGTAAGGCAGAAGACAATTGTACTTTCTACATGTAGTAGGGTAGCTCAAAACGCTAATTCTTAACTCTGAAGAGGAAGGTCTCAGTTTTCCCAGGCCTGTGCATGCATACATATTTAATGCCCATCTGTGCCCACACCAGCTCTTCCTTCACAGTTAGAAGTAGTCAGTGTGTTCCTTATGCCTGAAGTAGGATCATCTGGAAAATGGTGCCACTCTGTTCCAACACTGCCAACCTTCAGGCACTGATCTCCATGCTGCTATATTTCACACTGCTGTTATGCAGGAAATGCCTTCCTCAAGCTAGTTTTTTCAAAACACCATCTCTCACTGAAGACTGCCATCTCTCATGTAAAATGTCACTTCTTCTAGTGTCCACAAATGAAAGGTCATCAGAGTCACAACATTTTTAATAACTAAATTACTCCTGTGGGTGCATTTTGAAGTTCATTGTGTGTATCAAGTATCTCACTTTCAGAATGCAAACTCTTCTTCTGGGCAAAGAGTCTCTTTATTTTAGTGATCTGGTACAGTGACAAAGAGATATATTCAACAGATAGGTTAAATATTACTCTTTGGGTGCCTAAAAATACATGCCCACATATTTAAGTTTATGCAGTTGCTTACAGGAGGATGCAGCTGCCTAGTTTTAAACAACTGAAGTTTGAAATATTGGTCACAGCATTCCTCTCCCTTAAATTTCTGAGAGGATATTTTATTTCCCTACTTCCCTTATTCACTGCACTTCAGTGTCTGCATATTAACATGCTTCCTTCAGCTGCTTCTGGACATGGCAGCTAAAAATCCCCTTCCTTGGGTTTTTCCACTGACGGTAATGGAGTTGCTTCAGAAATGAGTGTTGGGCCCTGTTTTCCCACTACAAAGCTTTTTACTTACCTCCCATTTCCCTTATTGACTGCAGAATTCTGGTGAAGGCAAGCAAATGGGTCAAATTTGTTCAAGGCTCATGATAGCCAGAAGGTTTGGTAGACATTGGGTGCAGACAGAAGTGATGTTTGTTGTGCCATCAGCCCCCTGAAAATGCTCTATAGCTGTGCTATGACACACATGCACAGCTGCAGAGTGCTTTAAAAGTTAGGTGCTCCACTTTGGAGCACCTTAGGAAACTTCTGTTCCCTAGGGTCAATCTGTTATGCGACTGAGGCTGTGTTAATGCATCCAAGCCCTGCCCAAGGTGCTGCCTGAACGAAGGGATGGGGGAAGGGGAGGGGGGGGGAGCATGCTGTGGGCTGGGGTTTTCCTGGCCTGAGCTGGAGGAGGGGAGGGTGAATTGGAACCCCTCTGCCCATGCCCCCCTCCCCCTCCAGCTCAGGCCAGGCAAACCCCTGCCTGAATCTGCAGCTCATTCCCCCTCCTTCCTTCAGACAGCACTGGAGCTGGCTAGGGGAGAGAGGCTGCAGGCACACTCCTTGAGCTTGATCAGCTCCAAGGTGGAACTCGATTTTCCTTCTCCCTCCCCACCCAGCAGGTGAACATGTGTTAGGTTGGGGGAGTGCTCTAACTCATGGTGCTTTATGCGAAGTGCCATGAGTTACAGCAGGGCCCTGCATGTCTGTCAACTCCCATAAAGGGAGCAGTGGCCAAGCAATAGTGCTGTGAAAGCTAGCCCTATTCCCCAAATCCTGTCAAAGAAATGGCCAGACAGGCCCTTCCTCTCTTCCCTAGCATTCAAGTTGCCTTGAGAACTGGCAGAGAATTCTGCCCCTGCTTCCTGTTGCTTGCCATCCTCCCACTTGATGCCACTTGAGAAGGGGTTACACTGGCCCTACCAGACAGACCTTAGCTGGGCTTTTGGACTAGTTGTTTGATGAGTGAGTTCTAGTTCCCTGGTGAAGGATTGGCTTTGTTATATCCACATTAACTCTGCTTTTTACTATCACCAATTTTGTATTCATGTTGAGAAAAATGCTGGAATACACCTCGTGGTTGGAGTGAGTCCTGAGTGAACTCATACTTCCCAAAAGGGAGTAGGAAGGGTTTTCAACTCTCTCAGGATTGGATGGTAATTTGGAACAACTTCTCAGAGAGAGGCACCAGCAGCAAAGCTAATACTCATAGCTAACACTCCAAGTTACTCATTTTAAGTAGAGAGAAATATAAATTAAAAAAAAATTCTTTAAAGGGTCGAATTTTTTCCTAGCCTAAAAAGGGTGTGCCTCAGTTTTCCAGAGTAAGAGCTATTACATACAGTGGAGCAAATAAATAAGAAAAAATGTCACATGGAGCCATTTATTACTCAGAATTTGGCAGGTGAGTTAATAGCCACTCCATTGAGGCTTGTTGAAATATTTGCACTTCATGTGGGCAGTGGTACCGAGGCAGCAGGAAGTTTGGCCCCCAAACACATCTCATGAAATGTTTTTGTTGAGCTGTGGTAGTGTAGTGCCTTGAAACTTAGGAACAGAAGCAACACCACCACCTGCTGTCCTCAAAAACATTCATAAGCCTACTTCCAGGAGAATCATAAATTAAACCAGGTCTGTGCAACTTCTATATGTGGCCAGGGGACACAACCTGTGTGGACCACACCAATGGAGGCTGCATACCCACACTAGTGTGAGCCACTGCCCCCTTGGCTGCCTCCCCTGCTACACCATGCAGCCGCTTTACTGTGTGGTGGGCACCCCCAGTGCCATGGGCTGTGCCACACCATCCCGTGGGAAGGGAGTAGATAATGCAGACTGTGGGAGGGTGGAGGGAAAAGCAGCAGCCAGAATGATGAAGGGGAGCAGTGGCCAAGCAGGAGCCCAGGGATGGCACGTTAACTCTTTGCAGACTGTGTGCAGCTCCCAGGCCATCAATTTGACAACCCTGAATTAAACAATCTCTAGCACATGCAGCAAATGGTCTTTATCAAACATTAATGAGCACAGTAAATAACACTGCTCTTTGCTAAACATTGCAGAACAAATTTACACCAAGACCACCCCTTATCACCAGGGATCCTGTTTTTTTCTGATTAAAAAAATCCCCACTTTTCGGATTGAAAAAAGTAACCCCAAATGAAACGTATTAGCATTTCATTTTAATCATGGAAAAATGTGGATTTGGGCTTATGTTTTTAATTTGAAAATTGGGATTTATTTATCAGAGAAAACCAAGATCCCTGCTTATCGCATTTCAAAAGGTAAAGCTATCAACCTCACTATCCCTTATTTTACTGCCCGAGAACATACTTTGAGACTCAAATTTTTACCTGGCACAAATTATGCAGTCTTGTGAAGAGCTGTGTACCCTCATCTCCTGTTAATGGGATTTGTAGGAGTTTGAGGGCAATTGGTGCCTCAGACGAAAAAGGCTCATGGTTGATATTGCTTTGACCAGTGATTCTCAATCTATGTAGACTCAAGGCATGCATCTTTAGACTCAAGGCACCTCTTGTTAGTTTCTAGGCACCCCTCAGAAGATGCCAGTTCCTAGTTTTTACTTTTTTTTTTTAACTGCAGAAAAATAATAGAGCACTTCTTCTGCTGCAAAGAGCTCTGAAAGACCCCAAAAGAGCATAATATTTTTAACACTAGGAATTCCCATTTTAAATCTCTGGATTTATCTTGTGAATCATGTTTGCCCATCTGACAGTCTGGCACCCTTGAAAGGATCTAAAGGCACTCCAGGATGGCTAGGACTATTCCAAAAGAAAGATAAAGACAGTTGCCAGAAAAGAAAATGCATTTTTTGTGAAAGGAAGAATAGAGAAGAAAATCAAGATCATATTATGAGAACCAGAAATGAGAAAACATCTATTTATTCTATCTAAAAGTTGAGTAGCTAGTTTAAATCTGCAGTGTTATCCAGGACCACTGCAGACCTAACAGCAGATTCAGGCATTACTAGAACATGTATGAAGTGTTAATGCTTTAGGAAGGGGATGTATTACAGCACTGAGTAGGAAAGAGTAACAACAAAGCTATTTTAAAATCCCTGGGATAAAGGATCTGTAATGCACACTTGTGACAGACAGGAGGCACAGTTTAGGGTGAGATAACCCATTGCAGAGGGCAGTTACAAATAGTAGGACTGATGGGGCACGTCCAGATGAGTGTACATGTGGGTTTCCTGGGGATAAGAAGCAGCGGCACATAGTTGTCCCCAGGGAATGCCTGTGCACATGTGCTCTGGTGCACAGCAAGGTGCCCTGGGTGGGGAAGAGGAGGTTGGGGTCAGCACCTGGGTTGGCCCCAGCAGCTTTACCTGGGGTCTTGGGGACCTCCTGGAGTAAGCTGGGTGCATGGAGCCTAGTTGGCAGTTGGAGCATTGCTCTGGCTAGCCAGACTCCAGTTTCAGGTGGCACACGCTGCCGTCACATGCACTGCCCCACTTTTTTCTGCCATGGGTTTTTTTGACACTGGAGTCTCCATATCTTGTGTTGATCCAGTCTGCCCATCCCTTTAAACTAAGAAAATGTTCAACATGAGGGCTGGCTGGGATGTGCTTAATCCAGTCCCCTGCTATTATGATCCATGATTCCTTAATAAATGTATTGATCTAATTCTTAAAATAATTAGATTTTTTTCCTTCCATTGTTCCATGTGGAATTCTGTTTAGAATCCCTCTCCTCTGGTTAAACACTTCCCATGTGGTTCATCAGTATCATAGACTTGAAGAACATAAAGGAACACCAATACAATGTGCTAAGGGAGTGCCAAAGAATCACAGAAAGGAGGGCTGGAAGGGACCTCAAGAAGCTATCTAGTCCAACTCCCTGCCCAAGGTAAGATCATCCCTATCTAAACCATCCTAGGCAAATATTTGCCTAATCTACTCTTAAAGGCTCCAAGAACCCTCAGGCACAACTAGCAGACACAATACTCAAAATACCAAAACTTTAAAACTTGTCTCAGGTAAAGAAGGAGAATGAAGGCATTGCCAATGTCCTGACACTGCAAGGACAGGAAGTATGTTAAAATACACTCAGGAGATCCAAGAAAAGTGGTCCGTGCTTACAGAGGTAGGCAACCCCCCACTTATAGTCCATGTCAATCTGCAGTGAAACCTGGGGGCAACAACAACTGCCCGCACCACACACTCTGGCTCTTTTTCTGTCATCCTCTTGCCTCTATAAACTTATCCCAGCTCCTTTAACCTGCTTTCATAACCAAGCCCAGTGTGGAGCTTTGTTTCATACTTCTGTTCTTGGGCATGGCTTTCTCCCACTTGTACCTGCTTTGGGCTGCAGAGTTCTTCGTACAGTCTCTGAGCAAAGCTCTGGTGGGTAGGTGAGTGTGTGTTTGTGTTTCTGTGCATACACGTGCATATGTCTCTCTCATGGACTTGCCAGTTGTTACATTTCACAGTATACCCTAAGCATAGCTGCTCCTAAATCATCTGAGACCAATCTAGACTCTTCCCAAAAATCTCTAATGAAAAAGATTCCACAACTTTTCCAATATCTTTTCATACTACTTAAAACTGTACTTTAGCAACTTAACATGATACTTTTATTCTAGTTAGAACTAGCATGTCTTGTTCACTTCTCACAACACATGTGAAAAAAGAATCCAGAAAACTGTAGCAGCAATAGGAAATGATATCTTTTCGTTCTTGGCTTAGGCAATGCTGTCACAAAACACTTGCCAACTTTTTCCATATTAAAATGCTGCTGCAGGCTTTGAATTAAGTATATAATAAAGGCCTTTTTTCTCCTCAGATTTTTTAATTGCTATTCTAAGGGTCAGTAGCAAGGACCCTAATACTGCTTCCTTTGAATACAATGGGAACAGATGCAAAAAGAACAAAGCATATAGCTCAATTCTGAGTCTACTAAAATATATTTAATTCACTTGTTCATTTTAATCTAATTAAACATGAGAGTTAACGTAGGATCACCATGTTTGTGCAGGTATGTAGTGGTCGGGTATTGAAGCACATTTAATCAATTGCCCTCCAATGAAAACATATATGATTTTCAGAAAATGAAAACGACTGTATGTATAAATAGGACAGTCTCCAGTAATTGCAGCAAAAGCAATCATGTATTTGAAACATACAATTACCAGCCTTATTATCAGCAGTTAAATTATGGAGATTTTCTATTTTTTAACTAGGACTGTGAAACACTTTAAGTATTTCCTTTGGCTCTTAATATTTGCATGTGACAGCTAAAAAGCTTATTTCTTTGAAGTACAGTCTTTGTTGTAAAGGATAATTAGATCAATATATTTTGAATTAATGTGTTTAAGCAGATGTTCATGTGGAATTTTTTTATGTAATATCAAAGATCTTCTAAACCTTCAGATTCTCCTTCTTTAAAAAGCTTCATCTCTTAGAGATAATGCTGGTGAATGATTCTACATCAGCTGGTTGTTTAAGCTGAGCTACATAGCAAAATCAGTTGGCACCATTGTTCTTTATAGAGCATGGTATATGAACCAATGAGTTATTTGATGGCTGCAGAGTTCAAGGCATGAGTGACAGCCATGCCCACAGGTAGGGCACACCCATGCACTAGCAATGCTCTGAATCTGAGCAGCAGATTCTTTCCTCCTCTGATCAGCACGTAGCTGGATCCAGTTCACCACGCAGCACCTTGCTCCATCTGCAAGTTGACTCTGCCAGCCAGAGTGGCATTCTGCACTCCTTTCCCAATCATCCACAAAGGATGCTAAGTCATCTTTGCAAGCATCCCAAAATCTATGCAGTGGTCTGCTTCTCTTTCTAGACCCTTCGTGAGTTTCAGACTAGAGCACATTCTTCGGGATCCTGTGATCTGGCATTTGTTTGCATTTATATAGCACTAGCAATAGAAATTACGTTATTCACAATACATTGATGCCATTCCATCATTTGGAGGATGAAAGGGGAATTGTGAAGTTTTGGGGGAAAGTATGCATTTTGTAAAATAGCATGAATACATACCACACTATACAAATGTGGTATAGCTTCTACCTCCATGCACCCTCACTAGTGGGAACAGTAGTGTCGCAGGGCACCTCGGTACCCCTGCTCCTAAGAGAGGAGAAACTGCCAGGGAGAGAGAGCCCTGGCAGAACCAAGTGAGCACAGCTGTGGGTTGCCGGAGCAACCAAGTGGCGCCAGCTGCCTGTAGGGGGCAGGGCCTGGCCCTTATAAAGCTCAGGGCTGAGGCCAGGCTGGGAGTTCTCTGCCAGCAGCTGGAGAGGCAGGAGCTCCCTCAGCCGAGATATGGGAAGGAGCCTAAGTCGCAAGTACAGCTCATGACAGCCCTGGAGGCTTGAGCTATGATGATGAGTTATGGCCATGTGGCTTGCATTTGTGTTACAGCCTAGGGGCTTGTGGTTTTGCTTTGTGTTTGTATTATTACACCCGGAGGCTTGGGCGAGGCTGTAGGGGTTGGAGGAGGCCTCAATTACTTGCACGCCAGTGTGTGAGCAACTGGCAGCGAGGAGCGCGGCCAGTAGGTTGCGGGCGGAACCTGTAGGTTGCAGACGGGGACCTAGACCCCGGATTGCGTGTGGGGGAGCATAGACCCCGAAGGCGCAGCTCGCACGCCACTGCGCGAGCAGCTGGCGGCGAGGAGCGCGGCCAGTGGGTCGCGGGCGCAACCCGTAGGTTGCGGACAGGGACCGAGACCCCGGATTGCGTGTGGGGGAGCATAGCCCCCGGCCCCAGGAAAGGGGCGGTATTACTGAGTAGCCCAGTGTGGGCACGGCGAGCCCCAGAGAAGGGGGGAGCGCCATACTGAGCAGCCCTAGAGAGCAGGGCCATACTGAGTAGCCCAGGGTGGGCGCGGTGAGCCCCCAGAGAGGGGGAACGCCCTTGTACGTTATTGAGTAGCCCAGTGTGGGCACGGCAAGCCCCAGAAAGGGGGAACGCCATTGTGTATTATTGAGTAGCCCAGTGCGGGCACGGCGAGCCCCAGAAAGGGGGAACGCCATTGTGTATTGAGTAGCCCAGTGCGATGCGGCGAGCCCCCAGAGAGGGGGAACGCCCTTGTGTATTATTGGGTAGCCTAGTGTGGGCGCACGGGCATAGCGAGCCCGGCCGCAGGCTAGTGCGGTAATACCCCTCAGACCAAGGCAGGGTGCTGCGGTTGCCCCTGAGAAGACAGGGAGTAGCAGTGCGGGGAGCCAGAGTCAGGGAGGGTATCCGTACGGTTGGCCCATAGGACCGGAGGCCCGCTAGAGAGTCCCGAAGCGGAACCACACCGGCAGGGGAGGCCCAGAGTGGGCCACATTAGAGAGGGGGCCCGGGAAGCGGGCATATAGACCGAACAACGTCCTTTACATCTGCGAGGCTTGGGGCGTGGTATCAGGGGAGGTAGGAGCCACGCATAGCCCATAAGGCTAGGGCGCTTGGGTAGCGCCCATTGTACGGGGAGACCCACGAGGGGTCCAGGAGCTGACAGGCCCGAGGAAACACAAGGCAGCCTCCCTATTACATATATTCCATCAAGACGTGGCGGGCGAGAATGGAGGGTGCCCTCAGGCTGGAGTAGCGCGGTGAGAGGGCCTCAAGGAGATCACGGCCCTCCGCGAGGACCCCGCCGTGACAAGTAGAAAACAGAGGACTGATGGTACCTGCTTCTGTAATGTGTCTCTTTTTTGCTGTAAGGGCACTTATATAGTGTGGTAAGTATTCATACTATTTTACAAAAAGCATACTTTGCCCCAGAACTTCACAATCCATCAGCTTCTTTCTGCAGTGAAATGCACTGCTCTGTGGCAGTCCCTTCTACGGCAGTATGAATAGCAGATGCCTTGATTAAGGGGCAGGAGATATGGTTAGTGGGTCAAGAAAGTATGTGGGTCTGTAAGCAAAACCCCTTGTAGAGTTGGAGGTGTGAGGGAGCACCGTTAAGGGGCTATAGCTCATACAGTAACCTAAATATCCATGTTGTCCCAACAGCTTTGTAATGTTGGGCAGAGGACTGAGCCTTGTGAGATTCTTAGATGAGGGATTTTAATGTAGGAAAACAATTTATCTATAAAGAATCCTATGGTTTTTCCCTTGGTGTAGGAAAAATGACTTGAGGCCATTTTGGGCAACTTCCATTCATCCCTGCATTGTCTTGGAATTAGTTTTTGGTGATCACTATTATTCAGAGCTAGACAGAAGCCTGTCAAGGTGATACTTTCTTCCCTTTTCTATAGGTAGGTGTTTGTGATCAGAAACCTGAAGAAGAATGTCTCATAGTCAAAATCTCATCTAACTTTATCCCAACTACATAGTTGGTCCAATAAAAGATATCATCCCTGAAAAAACACTTGTCTCACTCAACAAAGCAAGTGCAAAGCAAAGTGCCCTTAGTACTGTCTTTGTACCACCTGCCTAAAGCCTACTAGTAACTAACAAATGTAGGGCAAAAAGTTGTTTTTTCACTTCCCAATTAGCTGTCAGAAAACAGAGATCATGAGAGGCAATTTTCAAGGTCCTTCCTTGAAGGCCTAACAGATCTTTGGTTGATCCAGCCTCATGTCAGAGTAGGATCCTGAGCAAAGATGCTGAGCAGTTTTGCTGAAGTTTTGACCAGGTGAGTCCACTGAGGCTTCAACCCAGGATGTGAAAAGTTCTTTCTACCAGTGTTATGAGTGGGGTCATAACTCTGTCTACTGACAGATGGGAACCTCTAAAGAAAGACCTTGAGGTGTGAATAAAAAGTTTCATGAAGGTGAGAAGATTAATTTCTCTAAGACAAGGTTTGTTACAAGACAGTTGATTTAAAGCTTCAGCATGCAGATATACTGTAATTCCTTCTTGTCTTTTTAAATACTTCCAGATGTGTCATGCAAGCACAATATTGCCGTGCTAAAAATGAGCAAAACTCAAATAATGTGACGCATGCTCTTCTGGTATGTGGCAGAGTAGTAAAGCATATTACATGTAATAGGACCACATTGAAGTCTCCAGGAAGGGGAAACAGTGTAAGGCAAATCTCACATTTTCCTAGGCCTCATCTCAAAGGGGAGAGATTTGAGAGCCTCTACAGTTTGCAAAAAGTCAGGGTTCCTACCTGCTGTGGCTTCTTATTGTAGAAGGGATCCCCTTTACTTTCTTAAGCTGCTGAAGCAGGAGCCATTCACATGCCATACTGACACTGGCAGACTCCTATTCTGTCTGGCAATCGCCAAAGGTGAACACAGGGGTATTAATGCAGCTCTGACCTATATTAACGGATTCATTTCTTCTACACAGAATCTGTTAGTCTGTATGGGACAATGCCATGGAGTACAGCTGTTTTTAGCTCTATCCCAAGTCCTGCAGAACGCTGACCCCATAGGCTCTGCCTCTCTTCCTGCACTGTGGCAGGGGGAGCCTTCCCAGGAGAGGGCCTGTTCAGCTCACTATTAAGTTCTGGACTAGAGGATTCTATCTTTTGCTTGCTTCTGGGGTATCAAAGTCATCAGGCCCCATGTGCTTGGGGCCAGTCCATGACCCGGATGAATGGTGCAGGATCAGTCTACTGGCAGGGCCTACGTGCTAGATCCAGCACACAGGGCTGGTCTGGTGAGGAATGCAATGTGCATTCTGGACCAGACCTACACGCTGTGTATGGCATGCATCCCAGACCAGCCCTGTGTGCCCTGTGTGCCATGGGCGCTGTGTACCAACACCAGAGGAGCCCCTTGTGCTGTGGCAGATGGGGCTGCTCCAGTATGCACTACATGTGCGCACTACAGGGGTGACAATCCCAACAAGAAGCAAGGGGGGCAAGAGTGCCTGAAAGCCTCCCTGGCTCACCAAGGAAGTCCAGGAATGCCTGGTTGCCAAAAAGGCGGCGTACACCCAGTGGAAGGGGGGGGCTATCTCCAAAGAAGAGTATACCTCCACTGCTCGGGCCTGTAGGGGGGCTGTTAGGAAAGCTAAGGCGGACATAGAGCTAGGACTAGCGTCCAAGATCAAAGATAATAAAAAGTCCTTTTTCAAATATATAGGGAGGATGAAGAAGGCACCGGGAAATGTGGAGCCCCTGCAAGATGCGCTGGGCAATCTGGTGGTTGCGCCAGAGGAGAAGGCAGACATCTTTAACAAATTCTTCACCTCCATTTTCTTGTGCAGGGACGGGGACTCCCCCACTGTGTTTCAAGACGGACTCGAGGGGAACTCCTCAAGACCTAAGGTTGAGGAGGACCGGGTTAGAGTGCTTCTGGAGGGGCTGGACATGTTCAAGTCATCAGGTCCAGACGCTCTCCACCCCAGGGTGTTGAGGGAGCTAGCAGGGGTTATTGCAGGGCCCTTGGCATGGCTTTACGAGCGCTCATGGTGCTCAGGCCAGGTGCCAGATGATTGGAAGATATCCAATGTGGTCCCCATCTTTAAGAAAGGAAGGAGGGAGGACCCAGGCAACTATAGGCCCATCAGTCTTACCTCAATCCTGGGGAAACTCTTTGAGAAGATCATCAAGGAGCATATCTGTGATGGGCCAGCATCGGGGATGATGCTCAAGGGCAACCAGCACGGTTTCATTAGGGGCAGGTCATGTCAGACCAACCTGATTGCCTTTTACAATCAGGTCACAAAAGCACTGGATGCAGGTGTCACCATGGATGTAGTCTTTCTGGACTTCAGCAAGGCCTTTGACACTGTCTCCCACCCCATCCTCATTAAAAAACTAGGCAACTGTGGCATCGATGCCTACACAGTCAAATGGATTGCAAATTGGCTGAAGGGTCGTACTCAGAGGGTGGTGGTGGACGGGTCATATTCGACCTGGGGGTAAGTGGGCAGTGGAGTCCCCCAGGGCTCGGTCCTTGGGCCCGCACTGTTCAATTTCTTTATCAGCGATTTGGACGACGGGGTGAAAAGCAACCTGTTCAAATTTGCTGATGGTACCAAAATTTGGGGTGAGGTGGGCATGCTAGTAGGGAGGGAAAGACTGCAGAAAGACCTGGATAGGTTGCAAGGGTGGGCTGACAAAAACAGGATGTGTTTCAATATGGACAAGTGCAGGGTGCTGCACTTGGGCAGTAGTAACCGGCAGCACACTTATAAGCTGGGAAACTCCCTTCTTGAGAGCACGGAGGCAGAAAGGGATCTTGGAGTCATTACTGACTCCAAGATGAACATGGGCCGACAATGTGAGGTCACGGTCGGCAGGGCTAACCGGACACTATCGTGCATCCACAGGTGCATCTCAAGTAGGACCAAGGAGGTGAGCCTCCCCCTGTAAGCAACACTGGGCAGGCCATAGCTTGAGTACTCTGTCCAGTTCTGGGCACCCCACTTCAAGAGGGATGTCGACAACATTGACAGGGTCCAGAGGAGGGCCACCCGCATGATCCGGGGACAGCAAGGCAGACCCTACAATGAGAGGCTACGGGACCTGAACCTGTTCAGCCTTCACAAAAGAAGGCTGAGGGGGGACCTGGTGACTGTCTATAAACTCACTGGGGGGACCAGAAGGGTTTTGGGGAGACCTTGTTTCCCCTAGCGCCCCCCAGGATAACAAGGAATAATGGCCACAAGTTGTTAGAGAGTAGGTTTAGATTAGACATCCATAGGAACTACTTCACAGTTAGGGTGGCTAGGATCTGGAACCAACTTCCAAGGGAAGTGGTGCTGGCTCCTACCCTGGGGGTCTTTAAGAAGCAGCTTGATGCCTGCCTGGCTGGGGTCAATTGAGCCCAGTTTCCCTCCTGCCCAGGCAGGGGGTCGGACTTGAAGATCTACAAGGTCCCTTCCGACCCTACTTCTATGATTCTATGATATGCATCCACTCCAAGACCCATGGGAAGCACTGCAGGCCAGGTGATAGATAGGGCTCTGTGGGCTGGATCCAGCACTCAGGCTGTTGTCTTTTGACACCCCTGGCTTGATGCATGAATAATGCAAGTCTTTATAATTGCTGTAAAATAAAGGCATCTGTAATGCACATGCACAAGAGCATTCTTTACTGATCTATAGTCTCACAGACAACTTTCATTACCACTTATGTGAAAGGTATTGATAAGTCAGTGCCGGCTATGAAGCTATTGGCAGCATTCTAGAATCAGACTGTAAAAATGATCTCCCTTTTCTCCTTTATGCAGGTTTTTACATCTACCCACTTGGGGCAACTTGGATGTCCAGTTTCATAACTGGGGAAATGTCTCATAACTGGCCTTCCTAATGGCCATCTGTCACTGTTGTTGTTAATGGGCACTTTAACTGAACATAACGGGGATGGGTTGACTGTGAAAATCAAAAGCAGGGAACTTCACAAACATAATCAAATCCTCTGAAATGTGAAACTCAAAGCATCCATAAAAGCCCAAACTGTGCATTTTCAGTCACCGAATGAACTGCAGGAGGTAAGAGAATTGTCATTGTCATTCTTAGCTGCACACTGTCAGGCCTAAAATTAAGCCTTCAGTTTGGTAAACATTACTTCCTCTTCTAGGGACCTTTTCTGCTGTTGAATATTTTGCTTCTGAAGCAATTCAAGACTACTGGAAGGTGCTATCTGCCCATTAAATAAATGTAAAAGAGTGAGCTTTTGCTGAATTCATCTTAAATCTGACCCCTTATATACTAAAAACTGCCTAGTTACTTAGGAGCAGGGGTTGAAATTTGCTACTGTTCAGTCAGTTCTGATGGGGGAAGGTCATTTTGAACAGCTTGCAAACATGCTTATGATGAAAGGATTGCATTATTTTCTATTCTGCTATAGACCTTACATCCTGTTGCCAGTGGTTTGGAGGCTTTGAGGCTTTATAGGTTGCAACTTGAGTCTCATACCACTAGGTGCTAGCCTTTCTCTATTTTACAGAAATCTACTTTACAAAGAAAGTAGTTTTAAGTTAAAAATGAATCTTGATTCCCAGTCTTTGTGCTATTTGAACACAATATTTAGATTTTGGGCTTTTTAGTTGATGACTGTTTGGGGGAGAGCATGATGGAAACATCCTTTTCAGCTCTGATACAATCACATGGGTGGGGGGACGGGACTCAGCAGTGAACCACCAGCCCAGAAATACTTGCATGCCTTCTTTCAAGTACCTGTTACTCTTTCGGAAGTGGCAAGTCGGTGGGACCGCAAAAGTACACTGACAGTTAGCAATAAAGCCCAGGCTGTCCATGAGACCAGCTCTTTTCAAAAAGGAGATGCCTATTTTCTCCTCATCCCACTTTTTGTTCCACATGCAACATCTTTCAATGCTGCATCCACTAATACTTACTGGGGTGTCCTACATTAAATGAAACAAGGCTAAAAAAACCCAGAGATTACATTAGTGTTATGCAAAGGAATGACTGAGACGATAAGGAAATAGTCAACAGTTATCCGGAAGGCTCTCCTGTCTGCGAAGTTTCTGGGGATCAAATATATTTAAGGGTATCAGACTGCATCTAGGAGAATTTAATGGGGGAGAGGGAGAGGGAAGGGGAAATCTCCCTTTTTTTTATTGACAGGTTCCAGCCTTGTACCTGCTCTGAAACCAGGGGTGGGATGAGCTATTCTGCACCACTGACTAAGAGTATATTAAAAAACCCTTAATTTGCACAGATACACGGGAAAACCCTTCATGTCTAGCATCATAACTAATTCAGAGAAAAGAAATAAAGGTCTTCATCACTGCCTTCTGCTTTGCCTGCCTGTCACTACTCTTGTGAGAAGCAAAACTGCTCAGATGGAGGCAGGTTCCAGCTTTCTGGGACAGAGTGGGCAAAAAATAAAATCCTGATGCCAAAGGAAAAGCGGGGGGGGGAAGCTGGTCAAATCCTTTTGGGGGGTAATGCTTTTAAAGAGCCCTGGCTTGAAGTTTGCCTGTCTAGCACCAGGCATGGCGGGGCGGGTGCACTTAGGAGCACACAGGGAGGCGCTGCTTCGCTGGCATGCTTGGTCCAGGGCTGTGGGGGGCGGGGAGCCTGCCCAACACCAGGGCAAGGTCCAAGGTGGGCCCTGCTGGGGGCTGTGCCCTGGCAGGATTGTCTCACACCAGTGCTCTGTATCCCCCTCTGGGGATGGAATGTGTTAGCTTGTGTAACCTTCACGAGGCTCCCTCAGCTGACAGAGGTGCCTGCTTGTGTGCCCTCAGTGTGCAGGGAGGTGGTGGGTCTCTAAACAGCTGCGGTGTAAATCGGTGCCCCTGAGTCCCCCTAGGGGCTATGGTGGGGGGAAGATGTCTGAAGGCCATTGGGACCCGGGGGCAGGTTTGTCCCCTGCTGCCCGGCTCGGCTCTGAGGGGAGGCGCGGAGGGCCCGGGTGGTAGCCAGAAGCAGGAGGAACCGGAGCCTGAATCCGGAGTGAAGCGGACGTGTGCAATCCCGCCACGTCCCACCATCAGGCGGGCGCCGTGTGGCAGCCCCGGGACACGAGACCCCCGCCCCGTCCCCTCAGAGCTGGCGCGTGGCGGGGCCCCATGGAGCGCGCGCGCCTCGCGCTGCCCCCCCCAACCCCCTTCCACCCGGCGGCTCGCGGGCGGGGCGGCCCCTACGTCACAGCCGCCCGGTCCCCGCGCGCGGGGCAGGGGCGCTATATAAGCGCGGCGCGGCGGCCGCCGCCGGCCACTCGCCGCTCGGCTCGCGGCGGCTGGAGGGGCATAGGGGCGGCGGGGCTGGGGGTCCGTGGCCGCCGCCGCGCGGGGCTGGGCGGGGCAGGGCGGGGCGGGGAGGGACCGGGGCAGTCCCTGCACCTGCACCTGCTGGGGCGGGCGGCATGGCGCTGGCGGACGGCGCCCGCGGGCTGCCCAACGGCGGCGGTGGCAGCGCGGCGTCCCCCGGCGGGGCGGCCTCGGCGGAGATCGTGGAGCTGAACGTGGGCGGGCAGGTGTACGTGACGCGGCGCTGCACCGTGGCGGCCGTGCGGGACTCGCTGCTGTGGCGCATGTTCTCCCCGCAGCCGGCGCCGGGGCCGGGGCAGGCGGCGGCGGCGGCCGAGCTGCCCCGCGACAGCAAGGGCCGCTTCTTCCTGGACCGCGACGGCTTCCTGTTCCGCTACATCCTGGACTACCTGCGCGACCTCACGCTGGTGCTGCCCGACCGCTTCCCCGAGCGCAGCCGCCTGCAGCGCGAGGCCGAGTACTTCCAGCTGCCCGACCTGGCCCGGCGCCTGGCCCCGGACGCGCCCGAGCCCGCCGAGGCGGCGGCGGAGGGCAGCGCCTCGCCGCCCGCGCCAGCCCGCAGCCCCTCGCTGCTGCCGCTCACGCCCTCGCAGTCGCTGGACGCGGGCGGCGGGCGGCGCTCGGGCTACATCACCATCGGCTACCGCGGGTCGTACACCATGGGCCGGGAGGCGCAGGCCGACGCCAAGTTCCGGCGCGTGGCGCGGATCACGGTGTGCGGCAAGACGGCGCTGGCCAAGGAGGTCTTCGGCGACACCCTGAACGAGAGCCGCGACCCGGACCGGCCGCCCGAGCGCTACACGGCCCGCTACTACCTCAAATTCAACTTCCTGGAGCAGGCCTTCGACCGCCTGTCCGAGGCTGGCTTCCGCATGGCCGCCTGCTCCTCCACCGGCACCTGCGCCTTCGCCCCCGAGCTGGGCGGCCCGGCCACCGCCGACGACAAGATCTGGACCAGCTACACCGAGTACGTCTTCTGCCGGGACTGAGCGCCCCGTCCGGCCCCGGGCGCCTGTCCGGCTTCTCAGCCTGCTCCTCAGGCTCCTTCTTTCCCACGGGAGGCTTCTCTGCCCTCTCTTGCCTCCCACCCTCCCCGCAGGACCTGGTCCAGGCTTCTCAGCCCTCTCCACCAGCTCCTGCTGCCCTCCCCATGGGACCTGGGCCAGGCTTCTCCTCATGCTCTTGCCTCCCTTCTTCCCCACTGGACCTTGTCGCGCTGTCCTCAGCCTCCTGACTCCCTTCTTTCTCTCAGGACCTCATCCAAGCCCCTCAGCTTTCCTCTGGCTCCTGCCTCCTTCCCTCCCCTGCCCACAGGACCTGGTCCAGGCTTCTCCACCCTTTCCTGCCTCCCACCCTCCCCACAGGACCTTGTCTAGGATTCTTAGCCCTCTCCTCAGGTGCTTGCCTCCCTTCTTCCCTACCCGACCTTGTCGCCCTCTCCTCCCCCTCCTGCCTTCCTCCTTCCCCACAGGACCTTGTCCAGGCTTCTCAGCCCTCTCTTCAACCTCCTGCCTCCCACCCTGCCCATAGCACCTTGGCCAGGCATTGCTGAGGGAGACGGACAGAGCCCAGTCTCTGCTTCCACTGTGTTAGGGGTCAGGGGAGCCCTATGTAGAGTTTAGATGATGGCTGTGTGGGAGAGTTTGGATAGGGGTGCTCCTGCTTTCAGGCAGGGGTTTGGTCTAGATGAGCTGGAGGGCACTTCCAGTCCAGTTTTTTTGTGCCCCCTGCCACCACCTTTACCTCTCCTTTTCCCTCAGGCTGAGAAACAAGCCTCCCCCGCTAGGTTGAGCCCACAGCTGATTACAATTTGCATCAGTGCAAGGAAGGGACAGCCCTGGAAGTGCTGGGCTTTAAATGACTCTGGGTTTCAATTTCAAGGGTTAGTCTGGAGCCTTTCCTGGTATTCAGTGTGGGGCTATGGGGTTTTCTGAGAGACAGATCTGAATCAAGCTGGTCGTCTGTTTTTTAGTCTGGCTTGGTAGGTCTCTACCTGGGGGCGTTGTCCCCCCCCCCCCGCGCGAGAAGGACAGCTGTCTGTACCCTGTGCTCTGTGCATATTTCTCCTGCAGGAAGAACTGCCTACAGCTGCCCCTCCAGGACCACTGTCATCCCTAGCCTTTCCCCCTGCTCCCTCCCCTGGCTTTCCCCAAATCCATGTACTTCCCCTTCACTGGAAAAAGCTGGTGCCTGTTCAACTCCAAGGGGAAAGGGCAGCCCTCCAATCAACTCCTCTGGTCTATCAGCCACTTTAAGGATGCAGTCCCCTCCAGAGACAAAGCAGCTGTTCCTCGAAAACTTGCAGTGCTTGTGAATCATAGCTTTCATGGGTGGTGTAAATTCTTTACAGTGTTAATTACTATATACAGTATATGTGTGTGTATATATGTGTGCGTATGTATACACATGCACATATATACACATGCAAATGCAATGGATTACTTACACACACACAAACACACACACACACACACATACTTCATTGCATATTCTTTAAACTCCGTGAAAGGGGATTGGGGTCAAATCAAAACTGGGCTCGCTTGCATGGAGGATGTACCTGCTTCCTGTGACAGTGATATGGTAGATGATTTTTAGTTGGGTTGGAAATTTGTATCATTGCAACATGTGTTCCCTGGTTGCAACCTTAACTTCCCTTTCATTAGTATTATAAAACAAACAGGAAAAACCGCCCCCGGGAGGCTAACTGATCTGCTTCCTAAAACAACTTTCTTCCATGTTAATAATAACCCCCCCCACCTAATTTTCCTTAGTTTTTGTGGCACTAGTATCCAAGGGGAAAAATTACACTGCTAAGCAACCATTTCCTAGGCATAGTTAGGTGCCTTCACCAAAAAATGTGTGGAATTATACTCAGCCCTGACAAAAAAAAAAAAAGAACAGGAATATCTCCAACCCTCTTTGGTGGGAGCTACCCCCACTTGCAGTATTTGGTCCATACAGGCTATTTTTTGCCCCCAAAGGAAGCGGCCGTAGCTTCCTTTGAAAGAACTTTCTGCAAAATCACAAGGTTTTGTAATGAAAGAAAAGTTAGTGGCTCTTTTTACTAAGCAGCTAGAAATCTGAGTACAAAAGCACTTTATACTTCTTGAATTGTATAACATGTTCTATCATCCATTAAAGTTTCAACCAAAATTATATCTTTGTACTTATCCTAAATATCTGAGAACTTGGGTGGTGCATATTAAAGCTTGAAGGTATATTTGTAAAACGGTTAATAAAACTGATTGTCCTGGTTAATAAAACCGAATATTACTAGCACTTGTAATCTAACCAAAGAATTTCACAGTAAGGTTTTATTTTTAAAACCTTACTTTCCTTGTAAAGTGCTATATCTACATAAATATTAAATCTCTTCATCAAAGAAGAAACATCTATTACAAGCTTCAGTTCCTGCTCTCTAATTTCACCACTTGGTCTTCAACTAAGTGTGTACTTGCCTCTTTAAAGCATGCATAAAACGGCGTGAAAATTAAACTGCATGAAATAATTTGAGTCCCCATGCAGTGTCTTTTATTAAATACACTAAGATAGCTTTTTCATGTGGTTAAACTGAATACTTACCTATGAAAGCAACAGGTATGGTCCAGTTGTAGATAATTGTAAATTCAGATATTTTTAGAAAGAGAGAGAGAGACATTTCAACTTAGATGAGCAATAAGATAGCAATGGGAGGCCAGTGCATGAGAAGATAGAATTAAATCTGGTTGTCCTCTGCCTTATTTTGAACTATTTCCTTTGTGCATATCTTACCTACACCACAAGTGAAAGGTTGGTGATCACAGCTACTAAATCTTCACCAAGTCATTCACTAGAATCAATGACTTACCTTTTTCTAGTTTGTCAAGTAACTCTGAAGTACCTTTTTAAAAATTTTTGTATAAAAATCAGTTTTCAGTGTTTCAATTAGCTCTAGCTAGTTTTTTTAATGAACCTTGTACTGTAGCTAAGTCCATCATACAAGTTATAAATAGGGACAATTTTCAATTGAACTTGTGATTTAGTGTATATATACATACACAGTATATGAACATTTTACACAAATCATTTAGTTTTTTATTCATTTTAGTGTTACAAAATTTCATATTCTATCTAGCTTAAACATTTGCATATTATGCTATGTTTATAATATGGTTTTGAATCTGTTTCCTATACCTGTATCCATGGAAAAACTGAGTATGAATATCTGCATAATACTAGAACTAAATCTGTCTACACTTTATTTGCTTGAATGTGAATTATAACTAAAACTACTTGATGGCAAAATGCATCCCTAAAATGAAGATTGCCCGTCTTTTGATCAGTGAATGTCTGTCTGTTTGCTAGCAGATGACCCAAAAGCTCATGATTATTTTTAAGTAAAAATGGATGTAATAAAAACTAATACTTTTTTAAAAACTGTGTTTGTGATGAAAAAGTAAGAGTGACTGGTAGGGGGATATTGAACCTTTCACTCATCAGTCACTGATTTATGTCTGGATCAAAGTTGGAAGTGACCTAAATCATTAATCTTTTGATGGTTATCAAATTCATGGCAGTCTCCTTTAAAAAAATGAGTTGGTAAGTGAAGTCATGTTTCTAGAGGACAAACTTCCAGTGGACAATTTGTTAACTTCTGCTGTCTGACTCAACTGAAAGCCCCAGGAGCAAATAAATATTGCAACTCAGCTAGCCTGTCACTGTTAGAAGTCACTTTTCTTCGTTAGAGGTCACCTCAGTGTTGAGACTTGCTATTTAAGCATTGTATAGGTTGCTTGGATTACTACTGCTCACACTTCCCCTGCTCCATGGATATACAAGTCCAATGCCATTCACAAGCCCATTTTTAAGACTGTCTTAATTAGACATCAAGGTATTGGTGTCATGCCATTCATTTCAGTGGCATGTCATGAAATGTAACTTTACAGGTGTTTAATAAGATGTTTATATTTTTATACATGCAGACAAATAAGCAGCAGGTGCATTCTTCTTTTCACCTTGTATAGTGTTGAAAATATCTTCCTAGGCCAATGTTACGGACCAAATTAAATTCGTGCTCTTTCCATACTAACATAGTTATGTGATTGATATGTTCTTGCATTATGGTTAAAGAGGCAATATTTTGCATTGTATTATTATCCTTGCTTCAGTGGCATCACATGGACATCTTCAGCAAGGCTTTTTAACTGGTCTATAAATAAGTGCATGGGGCAACGGATAATATAGTGCTCTTCCTCTACTGATGCAATAGGAGAAATGGGGGGAAATGTAGTACTGTTGATGTACAGTTACTCAATACATTACTCTTGAAGAAACTTATCATTTGATAACTTAATCTGGATATTACAAGCACAACTGGGAAGCTGAAATGTTAATATTTTATTTCATTTTAGAGCTAGTAAGATTAGCTAATGTAACCAACACTGGTCCAAAAACTAGTATCATGAAATGCTCTCAGTTTCTCTGAAGAATTTGGCCTGGGTACTTAAAAAGAAGGGAGAAAATACAGTAAAAACTCTGCTGCACCAGTTAAAGAGTGACTTTATTATTATCTGCTACAGAGCTCTCTAATGCATATTATAAACTTAATGGAATTAAACTGATTCATGGAAAATTAGTCATTCATTTCTAGTGAAAATCCATTTTTCCTTGTTATTGTGAAGTATCTGTCTATTTAATGGGTTTGCTTTTGCTGCAGTATTAGATTTTAAAGAGCAAACTTGGGGGAAGAAACCTACTAAGTTATCTGTTTTAGCTATTCGACTGTGCTTGAATATGGTGATTTCAGGAGAACAGCAACACTTAAAAAAATCCTGGTGAATGTAGTTAGTTTTTGGCAATGTTAGTAAAATGTTTTGTCAAAGAACACAGAAGTCCAGGAATGCTACAGTCCTATGGACCAAGAGTGTAAGGTCTTTTAGTGGGGCAGCACGGATCTCTTTGCAAAAGGAGGAGATTTAGTTCTAATCTATCTTTGTACCTTTCTGATTCTGGTTTTGCAGTGACCTGCAGAGGCTCCTGGCATAACTGACAAAGCCTCGGGGTCCTGTTATGGAAACCTCCCCTGGCTGCTAAATTGCTTCACTGTGCAGCCCTGGGTTGGAACTTGGGAGTTTGTGATGGGAAGCTGAATAGCTGTCTGCTTTGGTGGCTATGCTGGAGGAAGAGCATTTTGCCAGAGCAATGGGTCCCTAAAGCCTGCTTCGTGCCCCTTGAGACCTTTAACTGGGCATAAAGAGGTTCAGTTTGCAGATAAGAGTCCTGTCTGGTGTGTGGGGAGATGCAAATTGTAGTTTAATAAATGTGTGATCCACCAGTTAAATTTGCAGTCTAGCATTTTAGGGCTGTAAAACTGAAGGCTCTCTCCTTTTTTTTTTTTTTCAAATACACTGACTCCCAACAGTAGTAGTGTACCTAGGGCCAGGCTACTGAGGAAGTTGCCCAGTTGCTGACTTGGAGGGTGAGGGGAAACAGCTGCTGCTACAGACCCCAAGATTGCACCAGCAGCATGGTGATAGCTGGAAGTCTGTACTGCTTCCATGTTTCTCAGCTGCCCCGGGCACCTGGCTGCCTTTTTCGCCACTGTCCAACTGCATTTTCAGTTTAGGTAAACAGAGGTAATTGTATCTTCTGCCACCAAACTTGAGTCCCAGATATGGCCACTTAATTATCCATATCATTATCACATCTAGCTTTTTAGAGTCGTACACCAGATGCACTTGCCCAGTGCAGCTAAGACAGTCAGACATAAAAAGCTTCCTCCTGCTGGTCTCAAGTAGAAGAAAATTGAGGTCAGTAATATGAAGAGTCTTGCTGAACTTATTCAAAGGGTGCTGAAGAATAGTTTATAATTTCTCTATTAAACCTCCTCTACATTTCTTATTTCCTTCCTTATTTGGAAATGTAACTAAGCAGATCAGAAAAGAAAGGAGACTGTTTTGGTTCAGATGTGGTGGTAAACCTCTTATAAGTTAGTGCAGCCTTTAAGGGAAAATTTCTTGACATTATCAATTTATTCCAATTTTTCATGATTAATCCAAATGATAAATTTACACATTAGGCAAGTAGCATTGCTCTTATTTATCAGATGTTCCCAAGAACTACTTTTGGAAATTAACAGCTGTGAATTTTCATCTGTCTGTTTTGGGACTTGTTACTTCAAAAGTTAGTTGAATGAAAGCAGGAAATTTTTCCTCCTTAAATACAAAAAGTTAAAAAACAACTCCTTCCCCCCAGTAACAGTGTGTAGCTCCTGAAAGATTTGGATGTTAACAATATATCTGATGGAGGGAGATTAGTGGACAGAGTGTGCCACTGTTCTCATTCTTTCTGTTCAGTATGCATATAATGCCTCAGCATTATCCCAAGGTAATGGGAGTCCACAAAGGGACTATAAACAACTGTGGCAGGGGGCTGTAACGCTATCAGCATAAGGATGTGATGCCCAGCTCTGTATCTCTTCTGGTTTGGTTGTTTCAGCTGAACAACTTCCTCAAGCCCTAGCTCAGACTGGATCTTAGATGAGGATTAACTTTCTGAGTGAGGATAGAAAGAGATAATTTTTGTGGACTGGGGAAGAAATTCGCAATAATACAACTATTAGTGCTACTCTAGTTTGTAATTCTGGACTTAAGTCAGACCCTTATTCTTAAAGCTAGCTAGCAATTGTGGCTAGAAATGTTTCCAAGTTTCTCTTCCCAGACACATGAGAATGTAGAATTAGGAATGACAGTATCCAGTGTTGGTGAGAAGGGTGCAACCATTTCTTTGGGTATTTATACAAAAAATGTGCTATCTTCAGTTTCAGCTTTTATGCAAGTGTCTGTAAAACTAAGATTTTATAGACACTTTGGTGCCAAATGTCTTTGCCTACTTTATAAGAACTGCTTCACATAGAGCGTGTCCTTTTCCCTAGATTTTGATTGAGTTTGGTTTTGACCCGGAGCCCACCATAGTTTCGTTCTGTCTTGGACCAGATCTGTGTTCTCTCCCTGTCTCTTGACTCCCCTCCCTTCTCCTTCCCCTTCCATTTGCATCATGTGGTACTGCAGCATTTGTGATCAGTGGAAATACTTTAATTAAACCCCCATGTTTTAAAAGGGGCCAGACTATTCAAATGAATAATTAGTGCTTGCAGAGAGGTCTTTCTCTCTGTTGATAAGGGATCCCAGCTTTGAAGCTGTCTTCTCACTGCTTCCACCCAAACCCTTAGACTCGTAGACTTGTATGTAGTCTGTTTAGTTTTAGCAGATGCTGTGATTTCCATCTCTTACCTCAAGTTCAGGAAAGAGGTGGTTTGAGGGGAAGGGATGGTTATTTATGATGGGCTGCTGAATAGGTGATCCATGAGAAAGGATATGGGTTTGATATTAGAGAGGTAGTAGGAAAGTTGAAAAATATGTTTCTTTTTCTTGAGCAAGTTCCAAGAACTTGGGTGGGTGGATTAAATTATTGATAAAAAGGCTATATGAAATACACTGATAGCCCTATTATACAACTGCAGGAAAGGCATTGTGTCTAACCTTTTATGGAGCGGAACCATAGCTTTGTGATCCATAAGGATAATGTAGCATGAATAAAGTGAAAAATAACTTTTGACATCAAATATTAATGGACAACACTCAATGTTTCCAAACTGCAGATAACTGGAATGTTCCTGTAGACAAGAGGGTGGAGATATATGTAGGTAAATTTACTAGTGTTTCCCTGCACCAAAGAGATTTTGTGCTATTTCCACAATAGAGATTGGGATTTTTTTAATAGCTCATAGATTGAAGCCAGAAGGGAAGTATTTGATCCTGTAGTCTGACCTTCTGCATAACATACATCTTGGGACTTCACTGAATTAATTCTCTAGTACAATGATGCTCAATCTTTTGGATGAGTGGCATGGGACTTGTCCGTAGTCTCTGGGTCACCTCCACTCAGCCCTGTGTGGCTGGATTGCCTGTGCTGTGGGATCAGGCTTGTGCTGCCTCTGTTGGAACCTGTGCCACAGGATTGGGCCTGTGCCACCTGGATTAGGCCTTGTGCTGCTTCCACTCAGCCTTGTGCTGCTTCCACTCAGACCTACAGAGATCTGGGTTTTCCATTCGACACTGAAAAACACGGACAAATGTGGATTTTCTCATTTTAAGGATAAAAACGTGGATGTTCCCTTTTTAAGGAGAAAAACATAGAATTTTTCCTTTAAAGAAGAAGAACACAGGAAATGGCTGTGGGGAGCGAGAGGAGTGGTGGAGGGGAGCGGAGTGGAGATTGATCAGGCAGGGGGTGCTGCATGCACGTGCTTACGCACACATGCATGTGGCAGTCAGGCAGCGTGGACAGCTGCTCCCACAGCTCCCTGCATGTAGGTTGGAGGGTAGGGATTGAGGCCCCCATAGTGAAGGAGGAAGAGAGGGAGTTCGGTGGGGCTGGGACTGGGGGTGCTGCCCAGCTGTGGCAGTGCACAGGACCTGGGGCTTGGGGTCTGGGTAAGGAATGTGCCACTGCAGGGCCCAGGTGGGGAGCAGGATGGAGCTGTGGGCAGCTTGCCTGGGGGGTGGCATGGGGACTGGCTCCCTGTCACTCCATACACTCCTGGGGTGGAGCTATGGGGGTCACATTCCCCCCAGATTTGTGTGCAGGGTGGGAGCAGATGCAGGCTGCCCTCCCATCCAAGACTTACTTAAGTCTTTTTGGCTACAGCATTACACTGAGAATTCATGTTCAGCCAAATGTCTATCATAGAATCATAGAAAATCAGGGTTGGGAGGGACTTCAGGAGGTCATCTAGTGAATCTAAACCCTGCTCAAAGCAGGACCATCCCCAGCTAGATCATCCTAGCCAAGGCTTTGTCTAACTGGGTTTTAAAAACCTCCAAGGATGGAGAATCCACAACCTGTCTGGGTAGCCTGTTTCAGTGCTTTACTACCCTCTCAGTGACCATATCGCTGTCCTCCTCCTTTCTTATCAACATTTCTCAGGATATTGTACCACAACCTGTAAATATGGTGTACTTTCTATATTTGTTCCTTGTATCTGGCTGCATTGAAAACGCATATTGTTTACTTGTCCCCAACTTACCAAGCAACCAAATTCAGTCTTCATTAGTGACCTGTTCTCTTCATTATTGATTAGTTCCCCCAGTCTTTGGTTCATCAGATAAATCTACCTGTGAATGTATAATTTCTTCCAGGTCATTGCTAAAAATAAGGATAGGTCAAGAACCAATCATGGCAAGACATCATTAGAAACACAGCCAGTTGATGATTTCTCATTTATAGTAACATTGGGAGCTGTTAGCTATTTAATGTCTTATGTTGAAATTTGTTCTACTTGCTTAATCAACACATTTTAGAGTTCAAAGAAGCATTATGTTTCAATATTATCTCTATTAACACACAAATATATAATCTTATAAGAAAAAAAATCAAATGTAATACGACAGGGCTGATTTTCCATACACCAGTGTTATACAGGGCTGGAACAGGTCTTCTAAGCTATGGAGTCTAGTCACCTACATTGGCAGGAAAACATTTTGTTCAAAAGGGCAATAAGAACAGCTACTCTGGCCCATCTCACATTCCAGAGTTATACCACACCCTATAAAAAAGCCCTACCATGTAAGGAGAAGGGGACAAAGGTGCCACCTATGCCTTGACTGCTATACTAGTAGGGAATTAGGTTAAAATATGCTCAGAAGAAGACCATATCATGTACTACAGAAGAAGGCAAGCTCTTACCAAACTGATCTTCCTTACCCCAAATCCAGCACTTCATTTCACCCAAAAAACATGAGTAGAACCACCAGCTAGACTTCTGGCAGGAGCATATCTCAGTGAAATTCCTACCTCTAGCCATGGCCAATATCCAATGCTTTGGAGAGAAAGTGCACGTGGGTAGGGGAGAGGAGAGAGATTGGTGGGGGGGGCGGGTGCAACGAACAACTATCAGAAGCCAAAAAAGGCATTTTTGGCTGAGTGGGTGACTGAATTGTGGGAATTACCAATGCCTCTGACATGGAAATAGAATTCCCTTTCAAACAATTCCACAGGTACCAAATCTTTGACTCCACAGTTTCATAAACTCCGGTTACTACTCTCAGAACATTCCTATCATCCAATTATTCCACCTGTATATTTAAGGAGTGCCAGCATGAAGCAACTGAGAAGTCCCTTGCCCCTGCTATTATATCTGGAATACCATTCCAAAATTGACTCCTCTAATGGTTAGAAGTTCTCTAGTTTACAATCTGCATTTGTTTTTGATCATTTTGTACCATTTGATCTTGTATCAATATTGTTACTGATTATTTCTCTCCCACTTCAGAAATGTATCTAAGAGCAACCATATCTCCTTTCAGTTTTTAATTTGCTAAACTAAAACAAGCTACTCTTTTATTCTCCTTTCCTAAAGTAAGTTCTTTATCTTCACTAGCTTTTCCATACCTGTTCTAGTTTAAACTAATCTTTCTTTCTTTTTTGGTACATAGATGATCAGAATAGTACAGTCTTCAAAGTGAAGTCATACCAATGCCTTCCAGAGTGGTACTAGCACCCTACCTAGAGTGACATTAGGTTTTAACTGCTGCATTACACTGGTTTCTGTCATGCTATGATCAACCAATATGTGCAGTATTCTCTTTCTTCCTCTTAACTTCTTACAGCAAAAATTCCTCATACTCTCTCAAGTAGATGGCTTTAAATTGTACTTTAAATTTTATACCATTTAGAATCATAGAAAGTTACGGTTGGAGGGGACCTCAGGAGGTCATCTACTCCAACCCCCTGCTCCAAGCAGGATCATCCCCAAAGTTTTGTTTAGCCAGGTTTTGAAAACCTCCAAGGATGGAGCTTTCACCACTTCTATGGGCAACCTGTTCCAGTGTTTTACTACCCTCCTAGTGAGACAATTCTTCCTAATATTTAATCTAACCTTCCTTTGCTACAACTTGAGACCACTGCTCATTGTTCTGTCATCTGCCACCACTGAAAGCAGTCTAGCTCCAACCTTATTTGAACCCCACTTCAGGTAATTGAAGGCTGCTATTAAGTCCCCTCTCAGTCTCCTCTTCTATTGACTAAATAAGCCCAGTTCCCTCAGTTTTTCCTCATAAGTCATGTGCCCCTACCCCTGAACCATTTTTGTTGTGCTCTGCCAGACTCTCTACAACTTGTCCACATCCTTTCTGTAGTGGGGGGCCTGAAACTGGACACAGTACTCCAGATGTGGCCTCATAGTGCTGAATAGAGGGGAAGAATCACTTCCCTTGAACTACTGGTAAGACACCTACCAATGCAGCCCAGTATGTTGTTAGCCTTCTTGGGAACAAGGGCACACTGCTGGCTATTTCTATTGCTCCATTCTACAAGTTATCTAATTATCGTGTTTAATAATCCAATCCTTCTCCGTATCAATATTGCCTTTTCAGCTTTGTCAGCCACAAATGTTGTAAGTCCTCACTTAATTCTTGTACCAAGCTCACTAATGAAAATGTTAAGCAGGATTCTCCTCTACTGCAAACAAGGATGACCACTAATAACTCTTCTCTCCAGATCAGGGCTTTCCAGGTCCTAAGGGGCCAGGGACAGCTCCCTGGTTTTCCCCATGTTCCCCTACACCTGCTCCATGTTGCACTATGTGTCCCCTGTTGCTGCTACCCATGTCCCCCACCTCCACTGCTGCTTTCCATGCCTCCTCCACTGCAGCTCCTTACAACGAGCCCCCATGCTGCTACTCC
This sequence comes from Alligator mississippiensis, assembly GCF_030867095.1. Classification (NCBI taxonomy): domain Eukaryota; kingdom Metazoa; phylum Chordata; order Crocodylia; family Alligatoridae; genus Alligator; species Alligator mississippiensis. The sequence continues at coordinate 387,231,150 of NC_081824.1, forward strand.
CTGTGCCCCCTTACTTAACTCCATCCCTCCTGCTGCTGCTACTCTCATTTCCCTGCTCCACCATGCACCTTCTTGCTGCTGTTGCTCCCCATGCCTCCCTGCTGATTCCTGTGCCCCCTGTGCTGCTGTTCCCCATGTAAGCCCCTGCTTCACTGTTCATCTGGATGCTATAGCTTGCTCTGGATGTGAGCTCCCCCACTGCACTGCCAGACTGCAGGGTGCCCTGGCACTGCAGGCTGTGGTATGCTGCTACCCCTAGTGTAGGGGCAGGGGCAGGAAGGGGAAGTCAGAGGGAACCTGAAGGATCACTATTTAACCCCTTGGGGGTTACATGCACCCCACAGGCCATCAATTGGAAAGCCCTGCTCTAGATAATTCAGCTTTCAACATTACTTACTATCAGGGATCCTGGGTTTTTTTGATTAAAAAAAAAATCCCCAATTTTTGGATTAAAAAAAGAACCCAAAATCCACATTTTTCCATGATTGAAATGAAACACCACTATATAAATATAAATATATATATAGTGGTGTTTCATTTTAATCATGGAAAAATGTGGAATTTGGCTTATTTTTTTAATCCAAAAATGGTGGGGGGGAGATTATACATATATATATATACACACATACACACACACACAGAGCCTATGCTAAAGATATTTAAAATGCAAATGTCTGTATGTTAAAGAAGGTATTCCAAGTATACTCTGAGCATCTCAAAGTTATAACACTTTGGACTCTGGCTCTCTGGGTTGTACTACCCAGCTTGTGTTGTGGAAATGTCAGTTGACTCCCACAGAGATAAAAAAAAGAAAAGAGCAGTTTGTGTTCTCTAGAATCCCCAGATGCACTGCTCCTACCTTCTCTGTTCCTATTCTGTGCACTATCTAACCACTCCACTCCTAACAGCTCCATGCTGCAGCTTCCCCTACGAGTGCAGAACCACAGCCTCCCCACAGCACAATCCTTTTCCACCCTCCACCTCAAGGTGGGAACACAGGTGTGCCGCAGAGCGAAGTTGCATCCCCCATTAAGTCACCTGGTTAGGTTCAGGTGAAATGCGGCTAGGTGGAATGGGAAAAATTCAATTAATCACAAGTAACTGCAGTTAATTGAATTTTACCACTGTTTTCAGCTCCAGGCAAAAATAGCCCTCTCCAGGGAAGGATGGGTGCCCAGCTCCCAGGGCAGGGTGGGTGGGATCTGCTTGCCAAAGATTGACAGAGCTGCCTGTCATGGGGCCAGCTGGTGGGGCTTGGCTTGAGGACTTCCTGCAGCCCTCTTTCACCTTCCTCCTACTCCTGACCCAGGGCAGGGATAGGACCCAGGTGTCCTGGCTCTTACTCATGCTCCTATTTGCCAGTCCATTAGCAGCAGGTCACAGCTGTAGAGGTGAAGAGATTGTATTAATCGTTAATGAGCAAGTACTCCAAGCATATTCTAACTCTAATAATACTACTCTAATAATTCTAATAATATTCCATAGTTTTGGCATGTGCCAATTGTGATGTGCAACAACACCCCTTGTAGATACACAGACAGATTCCTTAAAGATGTAAAAGTGTAGACCACAGATATGATAGCTCATGTTTCAAAAGTCACATATATTTTTAACTCATGGGAGTTTTAGATTTTCCTTGTGGCACAGACATTGATTATGAAGAACACTTGCTCAAATCACTATTCATATTCTAAAGTAACTTTTTCTTTTTTTTATTATGCATTTTATTGGCTAGCAATTGTTTTTTCTAGTCCTCATCAGTACCTTTACCTTTTCTGGATAGTTGACATGGTGAATGTTTTTCACCCTCCCTCCTATTACTTCTACGAGGTATGCCTGTCTCATTGCCTTCTTGACTACATATACCTCTTCTGCCTCATCTCTTTTTCCTCTATTATACTTAAACAGTTTGAGGCATATTGCCCTGTTTTTTTATATAATATTTTACATGTATGTGATATTTTAGCAACAGATGTAAGTATAGGAATATAGGAATTTGCCATTAATCTGTTTACTCCAGTATCTTCTTTCTGATGGTAGCTGACTTTAGCTCTATAATGGGTACAGGGGAAATTTTTTCCTAAGTCTAGGAAGACAGACCAAGATGGAGATATCATATTTTTTCACTTACTGTATGTCTTGGAAAAATACTCACCTTGTTTTTGACAGGCAGATTGAAGAAAAAAAGAGTTTTCCCTGTAGGAAGTAACTAAGTAGCGGCAGCTAGGGAGCCAAGCCTACTCATTGTTCTGCTCCCTATGAGTTAAATGCAGATTTTACTTTTGTTTTTGCCCAGTAATAGGCAGAAACTGACTCGCCATATTTTTTTGCATATAATGTGCACTACAGTTTCAAGCAGCTGTTTTTTTGGGAAAAAAGTGCATGTTGTATGCAAGAAAATCTGATGATGTTTTGTAAATGCAGTTTAAGGTGGTTTTATCCATCTTTAAGCATCTGTTGAAACCATTTTCACCTGAATGCTACTTGATGATAAATGGAAGATCTATTGGGCTGATTCCTCTACCCCAGTGAGCATCTCTGAAATTCTTCAGACATACATGGATCAAGCATTTTATTATTCTAATATAGTCTGAGTAGCTGGAGCATTCTACATCATAAATGTCTCATGACTACTTGCACTTAACCATAATAAGAATTACCATCACATAATTCAAGCATTCTAACTTAAGTTTTTTGGTCTACATTTTTTCCAAAAGAGTTATAGAGGGACTGTTGTATGATTTTGCCATCTGAAAAATACACATTGCATTACTTTAAGCAGAACAATTTTTATTTTTTAAAGCTATTTCATTTGGTGTAGTGGAAGGATCTTAGAAAAGTAAGCTATATGTTTCTCCAAAAACCTTATGTTTGTCCTCTCACACTAGGTAGATACATTTGGAATGAGTTTTATATAAATATTCAACACTTCCAAGGCTGCGTCTACATCAATGCTAAGCTCTAAAACAATTTAATTCCGGCAACAATCACACTTAACGCTAAATATTTTTACAACCCTTGAGTATTGCTGAGATTTCATAGATTCCATAGACATTAGGGGCTGGAAGAGACCTTGTGAGATCAAGTCTAGCTCCCCTGCCAGAAGCAGGAAGTCTGCAGGAATCAGATGATCCCAGCAAAATAAACATCCAAATGCCTTTTGAATGACATTTTATATTTCTCCTCTAAAACTAGGAAAGATAAATTATATGATATCTTTTGGGTAACAGTGCAACTCCTTAACACCCCCAAGGTGAAATCTTGTTCTTTCTGAAATCAGTGGCAAAACTCCCAATCACTTAAGCGGGACCAGAATTTTACCCCTGATTTGTTTTTTGCTGAAAACATTGAAGGATCATTAGCTACATTTTATACCCACACAACCATTTTGTATATTATTATTTATCAGGCTTAATAATTGTTTCCTGATCCACTGAAAACTACAGTCCTCTAACCTTAGAGGACTAGATAAATTCTAAACAAATCTACTATATTTACTCAAATACAAGATGAGGTCCCCCCCGCCCCCCTGAGTCAGCATGGGGAAAAAAGCCCCTTGTCTTACATGTGCATACAAAGAAACTGCATTAAATACATTGTCTACCTTTGAACTGATACTAAAAGCAACTTGTGCTTAGTAATGGAAACCAACTAGGATGTTGATTAAATGCAACCAACACTGAGCATCACTATAAAACACACAGCCCATTTTGGGCAAACATGCTGATAGGAACCCTTTGTGAGTGTGTGTATGTGTGTGCATCCGTGTGGAGGGAGGGGGGCGTATTAAAGAAAATGGCAGGTGTTTCCTCCACAAGGAACTGGCACTGGGTCTAGAGATACTGCAATACCAGGACATCACTGGGAAGGCCAGAGCCAGCCCTGACACCCTCTCCGTGGTGCCAAAAATGGTTTATTCAATTTTAGTCAAAAAAGGTTGAGAGGTTAATAGGAATCTAAAATGAAGATAGGTTTGTATAGCCCATTTGAATAAGATTTATGGTAGTGCCCATTGAGTGCAGTCCTTCTTAGCACTTACTCTGTTAAAGTCATGGTGAGCCACTATACTGCATACATTTTGAATTCCTCTTTACTCCTATAGCTGAGCTGTGCTTTTCTTTCCATTTTCTAACGATTCCTGTTTCTTCACTAGCCTTAAATGTCTGGGAAACATCACCAAACAGGGCCCCAAACAGTTCACCCAGAATCTCTCTGTTGGCCCCTCTCTCAGCCTTTCACATTTGATTAGTGTGGCCCTGACCTCCATGAGGTGAAGCTAGAGCAGGTTGCCCTATGTCTTCTCTGCATATCAATTTTTGGAAGATCCCAGGAATACCCAGTTCCAGTCATGAGTGGGGGCTAATTAGCACATGGATCCTTTGTGGGGGTATCTGGAGTACACACATGCACAGTGTTGAGCTGTGGGGTACCAGTGCTTGAAATACTGTTGACTCTGGTGGAGCCCAGCCCAATGACCTGTATGGTAAATTACGAGCTTTTTGACTTTGGACTAATATCATACATAGTTTGTGCTATCTATAAGTAGATGTCACAGTGCTACATAAAAATGCATTTATGGAGTACTTGTGCTAAAACTTGCAGGAATTCCAAAAAAGGCAAAATGTCTCAGTTCTGGGTGAACTAAATGTATGGGTACTATATACAAATTACTACAGCTACATTTATTTCAAGGACAATTTTTTCAACTTTACTTCTTCCATCCATGTGCTCAGGGAGAGCTGGGTCTGACAGTAAGGAGTGGGGGAAGAGGCTGCATGGGGAAGAAGTTGGGGGAGGGGGCAGAGGAAAAAGGACTTATGTGACCTCCCATTTTTATTTTCCATGCTGTAGCAGTGGGAAGGGGACAAATTCAAGACAGACCTCCAATAACTAGATTGTATACCTGGAAAATTATAACAAATTTAAATTTTCTCTACATAGAAGCTAGTTATTGAGGGGGGTCATCTTATAATTAGGGTCATCTTATATTCATGTAAATACAGTAATAGACAGCAGCCCACTCATTGAATGGCACTAGTGCCTTTTCCCCACTTTGCAAGTCTTTTAGCTATCTTTTCTGTTGGTTGCTTCAAAGTGTAAGGTAAAGGATCAAGCAACTTTTCTGTTATCCCACTTACTCTGCCTGTATTGGATAAAGATTGATACTTTACTGCCTGCAGCTCCAGCAGTCTCTGTAGGCATCTGCCTGGCTTCTGCTCCCCCTCTTCCCTCCCCACGCTCTGCTAGACAAGCATTCTTCCCTCCCTCACAGACACCTCTCAGCATTACCTAGCAGTCCACATGTTGGCTACCTCCAAGCTGTGGCACACGGGACAAAGGTCGAATCAACAGGTTGCTGGTAATGTTCCTCTGTTGTTTTCTTAATTGGCTTATAAAGACCTTAGGGGTGATAAATATTCCTCGGGGGGGGGGGGGAATGACCCCTCCGTAATCATAGCATCCTGCCAGGGCCTGACCACACCCCCTCAGTTCAGCCCTGTGGAAGGGAAGAGAGGGCTGCTTTAGTGTCCCCCAGTTTCTAGCCTGAGCCACTGCAGGCATGTGCCTGCATTTCTGGGATGTCTGTCTGCTTACAAACTGATTTAGCCTAGCCAGGTTAGACTAACCTGCAGATTGAATCAATTCAGGCTCAAGCTTTTTTGAATATCTGTCCCTAGCCTATATATTTTTATAGAAAGTACAACTGCTCCAACAGGAGGGGATAAGGGATACACAATTTAGAGAACCCTATACCTAGTGTTTAGGACACTTACTCTGATTTGAATCAAGGCCTCCTCAGGTGAGAAACCTAAACATTAGGCCAGTGCATACTCTAAAATAGGTTTCTCTCAGCCCTTCCTGTTATAACTTTTCTACTTTGTAGAGAAGTACTTCATTTGAAAATGACTGATTCCTTAGGATGGTGGTTTAGATTAGGGATGCTCAATCCCCAGCCTGTGGGCCACATCTGGTCCCTGCTGTCATATAATCTGGTCCACAGGGGTCCCCACAGGTCTGGAGATTTCATGGTGGGGGTGGTGGCACCACTCTCCAGCTGCCAAATATCTGTACATGTGGGGAGCCATGTGCTGGATTGGGTGCCCAATTCTAGTGCATAGGGCTGCATGGCTGTGGTGCCCAGCCCCAAGGTCCAGTCCCAATGTGCCTGGGCCAATTGAGGCCCTGCAGTGCCTGATCCTGGAGTGTGGCATTTGATCTGGCCTGTGGACCAGCCTTGCACTACTCATCTGGTCTGCAGGGCCAAAAGCTTGAGTAGCACTGGTTTAGATACACACCTGGATGGGAAACACCTGCATTTCATTCTGCTGCAGTAAATGTTTGTTTGTGCAAAACGGAACAATGTCAATACTATCAACAACACACCGTCCAGACTATCTGGTAATGTGGGTGCTATTCTTGGAGATGGATCTGAATCTCTTCAGGCAAAGAAGAAAACTAAATACAGGTCTCCTGCATCCTGAGTGAGTGCCAAACCACAGTATGCGGGTAAGTGTACTATTGGATCAACTGCTGCTACTTTATGAAGGACAGAACTCGATGCTGAAGTTTCCTCAACCATCTCAGAGACTCCCTCTCTACATCCTACAAAAACAGTGCAGCCATGGAGTAGGAAAATCACTTCCCCCAGTGCTTGATCCATGATTTAGTTCCTGCTGTAGTGGACAAAAGGAAGGCTAGATAAGTTTGCTGACTAAGAACATTTCTGTATGATGGCTCAGAAATGCAATCAAGATCTCCACAGTGAACTGTGAACTGACTTCCAGAGCAACTCCATTTAGTAAAGAGCTAGGCACTTTGGGATACATCCCCATATGTTCTAATACCAAACAAGTTTCACTGCAGAACCAGAAGAGATGCATTTACACAGGTGGGAGTCATGTGTGGATTTTTGCCAAGCCCACCTGCAAGCAAAGGCACAGGGACATGGATACATTTTGCTGTGTAAATGCCTATTCAGTCTCTGTGTATCTTTTCTAAGTGCAAATTGCATTGCCTACCTCAGGAAGTGTTATGAAGATGACTACATCAATATTGAAGATGATCACTAGTTCTATGGTGGAGACTAAGTGCCAAGGTAACTACCATAAAAATTAAGACCGCTTTATTTAGTCATGGTGGTTCCTAGACTCCTCATAATGAAAAGAACAAGTGCTACACTTGGATCATTACCAATGCTGTGTGTAAGGCAGGGGTTGTCAACTGTGTACCTCCAGGGTACTTGAGAAAGCCCTAGGGGGTATGCATGGGTGGGTGGGGACTGAGTGCTGCCACCCCTGCTCCTCCTGCTCCATGCCCAGCCGTTGGGGATACACTGACCCAAAAAAGTTGAAAACCTGGTGTAAGGGATTGGGACAGTGGGGAGGAATGGGGATTTTTAATGCATCTTAATAAATTATCATCACAGAGCTCTGATTAGAGAGCTAAGCTAATCATATGTACACAAATACAGCAAGTAGCATTCTGTGGCATACTTTAAAAACACACTTGAATTGACCAAAAAGATATGGCAGGAATTCTGCTTTCATTCTGAACCGATTTCCACTCCCCCCAACACCTAGCTATAGCAAATGTCCATTTGACAATACAAATGCAATGGAACGATGTATTACTCCTCTGTCCATTTTCTGCTTGTGTTTTTGTTTATTCATAGAAATAATCCCTAGCTTACTTTCTGACCTTGACAATGCTCACAGCTGGAAATGTGGTTGTGTTACAACATCAGATCAGAACTTTTAAGACGTCAGTACTTGGAATATTTCTTTAAAGGTACAGTGTTTTGGGGCTGTACAAAAAAGGCAGTACATCTCTGCTAGCATTATCCACCTTCTCAACAACCCACACAGAAATGTCAAGTAAAAATGCTTGACAAGCTACTCCTCTTTTTCATCCATAATTATCTTTGATTAATTTTTTTTTCTAATCTGTATACTCTTCCATTTTCTCCCTCAATAGTTTCTATCCTGTGCAATGTGCACATTGTATGATGCAGATGTCAAGTTGGTGGGACTGTGATTTTTGTCACTTTTTTAATATAACTGAGATCATCATAACCGTCATCTTGTAAAATTAAAACAACCAGAAGTGTGCATCTTACAAATATGAAACCGCCAGCTTCTAAAATGCAAAGCCACCAAACTAGAATTGCCATACTACATTTAACTGGAAAAGGGGAAAGATACTGAAGCACAGACTTGTTGCAGACTGCCTAGGCATTTTATTGCTTTCTAAGACATTTGCAAAAAAAAAGTTCGAATCAGATCCTTAATTGTAATAAGATATGACATAGTCAGGAAGTGCTGTTTTAAATTTGAAAATTTGACCTCTGCTTGTGTTGGTGAATTAATAGTTCAATAAACTGGATTTTCTCTGGAGACATATACTTTTTTTCAGATTTGTATAGATTGCATAAGCATATGGATGCAGTTTTGATCTGAGGGAAGACTACACCATTTCCCCCCAACCTATCACTGTAGTTACTAGTTAGAGAAAAACAGAGACAAATAGAAAATAACATACTAATTTAAAAAGTTATAATTGTCTAATTGTAAGAGTAGGATAGTGGCATCTAAAGCAAAATAAATTCAGATGTAGTTTTTTAATTTTAGGCTGCATGAAACTTACAAAAGCCAAGGCAAGTTTGAATCAAGTTGGTTCTATTTTAGGTTAAGTACAGGTGTTCAAGAAGCTTAAGTTAGAAGTGCTCTTTTGAACTTTAAGTGCCCATAGTTAGGTTGGGAGGAAGCAGAACACACGTCAGCTCTTGTGGGAAGGGCAGGGGCGTTGGAGCCTACCTGCACAGCCTGAGTCCAGCAGGTAGGGGGTACGCTCACATGCCTCCCAGCATACCCCATGGACTCTCTGGGCTGTCAAAGACTCCAGAGCAGAGCTGAATGGCCAAGCCACCTTTGATTGGCTGGTGGGGACATGGCCATCCACCTGGACCTGATGCAGCAGTGGCTTATCATGGCATGTACCCTTATGGCCACAAGCCACCATTTGGCTGCCCCACACATGGCTACCCAGAGTCTCCTGTACCCACCAAGTGTGCATGTATCCCTGATGCCTGGGTTTTGTGCGTGTGCATGTGTCCCGGATGCCTATATTTCCGCTGGCAATACTGGTGGCCCCAAGGCCACATAGCAGCAGACTGTCTGGGTTTGCAAAGCCCTGGCTGACTAGCTCCTCACCCATGTGGACTGGGAGCCCCCCCTGCAGGAGTAGGGCTGGAGGGTTTTGCATGCCTTGATCCTGGCACCAGGCCATGGGTTTCCATCCCTGGGCTCTTCTGACCCTGCCTCCCAGACACTGCTGCCTACAACCCATGCTGTTCCCCTTCCCTTCTTTCCCAACCTGCCCCAGGGGCACTCGCTAGGGTGCAGGGGAATGCAGTCAGAGGAAGAGACACACCTCATTTTAATTAAAAGTTCAAGCAGCCAAACTTTTAGTGTGTTTATTAAACCAAAATTGTGGAACATTGTCCACTCTGGAACTTGGAGTTACGTTGGTTATGGGAGGAGGCAGTTATGCTGTTGATGGGGGGAGGAGGGTGTGCAGCCATGGTTGGGGCGGGGGGTCAACTTAAACACAAAGCTTTAGGGGAATGCTGCATGCAAAAGGACTGCCCCTCAGTTTAATTAAATGTTGCAGCTGCCAAACATTTCGTTTGCATAATAAAGGAAAACTGAAATGTTGCCCTCTCCAGAACTTGGACCAGAGCCCAGGGGGCTGCCTAGCCTCACAGGGGCTGCACTGATTTCCTGCAGCAGTACCCAGGCCTGTGGTGGCTTGGCTCAATGGGCTGCCTCCTGTGTTCTGAGCTCTCCTGTCCCCTTCTGAAACTGGCCTGAAACCTCTTTGCAACCCTGCATCTACCCCAGTAAATGCCAGCAATCTTGGGTAGTGAGTACATCTGGAAGGTGGGCTGAGTCACTGCCAGCCCTGGCATCAGGTGTTGGGCAGCCTGCCCCCCACCTCCCCCCTTTCCCCCAGTGATAATCCCCAGAGCGAGCCCCACTGGATGCCTTCCTGGGTCCTTGGACTATAGGTGAGTGGCTCCCATGCACCATATTTCCTGTTCTGGGGCTTCTCCACACCCCACCATCTTGCAATCAATGTGTTGTGTGGAGTGTTCCCCCATGGCTGCCATTCAGGGTTCCTCATGGGACTCTTGGTCATGTTGTCCCAGGGAGGAGTCCCTGAAGTGGGGGTCTCCGTGATGGGGGGTGGGCGGCAGCCTGCCCAACCACTGTGGCCTGGGAGGGCAATGGTGCCTCCGTGGGAGGCAGCAATGATGCCATTCAGGGGTGTCATAGCTGGATCCCAAGAGGTCTTTGATCCTGGGCATAAACTCCTTATCCTGGTGCTGCGACTCTCAGCTCCATATCAGTGCATGAGACCTCCCTCAGAGAGCAGCTGGCCATCCACAAACCTTGTTCTTGGACCTTTGTAATGTGTTCCTGGGCCTGGGCAGCTCATTTCAGTGCCATGGGAGCACGGGTGCAAGCAGTTGCTAACCTATCCATTCTAATGCCTACTCTGAGGATCCCCTTTGGTCCTCAAGTCTCCAGCACTGTCTATGCACATGTCTTCAGTACTCTGCAGCTATCCAGGTGACCACCCTGGAACCAGCATCTCAGGCTTCATGACCAGGCCTCCCATGCACAAATGCAGATCCTGAAGACAAGGGAGACATTGAGGGACCTCTGGTGAATCCTGGGTCCTGACACTTTCCTCTGCCTGGAGCTGGAAGCTGCACAGCTCCTTGCAACCCAGCACTGACCACAGCATAGAGCACCTGTGTTTTACTTCCAAGCTGTGAAAACCTGAATGCATGGGTTCCATCTCCCTTCTGATAGCTGGGCAGGCTGGGAAACTCAAATGTCGGACCACAGAGGGATGAGCCAGCTCCAGTTCTCTGGGAGGAGAGGGAAGGAGGGAGTGGTGGTAGTGGGGTGGGGGTTGTGCTAAGGAGAATTCCTGTTTCTTGCTGTGCTTTACTTGCAGTGGTGCTCATTTGTAGCTGCTCTGCTGAACAGTGCCCCAAGGATCACCAATGAAAATGTGCAGTTGTTCCTGTTGGTCACACCTTGGTTGTGGGGCTCAAGAAAAGCTTTCAGTGTATATTGGGGTCTGCTGGCATTAGGGTTTGTGTAAGGTGGATTTGGGTAAACACACTGGCCTCTCTCAGGAAAGCAACACAACTTGAGGGATGGGGTGTTCGGTTGCCACTTACCCAGACTTATGGCCTGATTCAATGTAACACAGAATGATAATCCCCAAAACCAGTAGGGAAGCCTAAGCCTGGTGCCTCACCTTTGTTTCAGGCCAGTGGTACAGTGGTTGTGGGGAGGGTTGTTTGAGAAGCATGAGGTCAGTGAGGAGCATCAATAAATCAGTATCATTAGTCTTCCACATGGACAATTGTTGAGACAACAGCAGGTTGAAATAGAGTAAGCAACCGCAGCCTTCCCCATGAACAACCCCTAATTTAGGAGTTACATTAGTCCATCCCCTCACCTATAAACATCACATTCAGAAGATCAGCACTAAAGTCTCTGCACAGGCATTTGCCTTAAGACATTTAGCCAGAATTGTAGCAAACCCCCTAGTTTTTCTTTTTTAATACATATATATATATATATATATATATATATATATATATATATATATATGATAGATATGCATTCCCTTCCCCAATTATTTCTGGCTTTTCTTTCTCTCCCTCTCTGTTCCCTATAGCCAAGCATAAGCAAGTTCACACTTAGGATAAGCTTTAACATTTTTATTTTGGTAGCAAGTTTTTGGTTTTGGATATCCACTGTTTTATATTATATTATTATTAGGTTTGTATTGATTTTTACTGTTGTATATTGTATTATTATCATTTTTGTATTGATTTTTATTGTTTCATATGGATATTGTATGGTTTAGGCCTGTGTTTGTAAGTGAACAAAAGTAATGTCAAGTTTCCAGTTTGTATGTCAAGTCTTCATCTTGTGTCCTCTGCCCGGGCAACCCCTGTGTTGCAACTGTATGATTCACATATCCCTTCCATGTAATTTGGTTCCCGGATGAATGAGAGTGATTGGGAATGATTGAAATACAATGGTATCAGGCCTCTACTGAATGGCCTGTAACGACCAGGCCATCACCTCGCATTGATTCATCCAGGAACCACGGACCTCACCCAGGAACAGAGACAAAAACCTAGCAGTTGAAAGACAAAAGATCCTGCAGAACCAGCAACTCTACCATTGTACCCTGCCTTTATAGACACCCAAAACTGCACATCCCTGCATGGAGCACACATGACCCTTGCCTGGGCATGCCTCCTGTCACTAGGGTCACAGAAGGTCTGCCCCTATAAAAAAGGGCAGTGAAGACAGACCCAGTGGGATGTCCTCTCCATCTAGACCAGCACCATGCCACACCACCTCCACCCAGAGGCCCTGCCAGTGACCCCCCTCTGGACAACACCTACTGGACAAGGACCCCTTTCCAGCATGGATAGGTAGCTATCACCCCCCACCCTCTCTTCAACCAAGGATTTGGACTCTGCTTGGGGCCGCAAGAAGACTTAAGGACACCTCCTGACCAAGACAGGTGACATACGCAAAGAGTACCCAGGTACGTAACAGGGGTCCAGATAGTCTTGAAAATTGGGGGATTTCACACTCAGCAATCCAAGGCCTTAAATGCCTCTATACAAATGCTTGTAGTATGGGGAATAAGCAGGAGGAACTTGCCCTCCGAATAGCCTGTTCAGACCCAGACATAGTACAGCTCACAGAAACCGACTGGGCGGTTAACGTTAGGGGCTATAGGCTTTACAGGCGAGATAAAACAGGAAGGAAAAGCGGGGGTGTGGCACTCTATGTCAAAGAGCAATACACATCCTCTATCAGCAGGATGGGGTCAGAGAAGGGGCAGGCTGAAGTGCTCTGGGTCAGGATACAGGGGGGTCGTGGGGAAAGGGACTTAACGGTGGGGGTCTACTACAGACCTCCCAAGCAAGGTGAAGAGCTGGATCATGAATTCTCAGGTCAGCTTGCGGTGGCACTTAAGGCAAGGGATATAGTTGTCATGGGTGATCTAAATTACCTGGACATCTGCTGGGAGGAGCAGGCAGCCAGGTTGGACTTCTCAGGGAGGTTCCTGGCTGAGATATAGGACCTCCATGTAACCCAGGAAGTGCACAGTCCTACCAGGGGGAATGCCCTGCTGGACCTGGTCCTGGCCACAGGTGACAACCTGATAAGAGGGCTCCAGATCCTTGACCACCTGGGCGATAGCGATCATTGCTTGCTGGAATTCACCATCCAGCGCAGGGTGCCAAGGGCCTGCAGCAAGGCAGTAGCCCTAGACTTTAAGAGGGCCAACTTCAATGAGTTGAGATTAGTGGGAGAGGCACTGGGGTCCTCAAGAGTAGGGGAACTCAGTGCCCAAGATGAGTCGTCATTCCTTAAGGAGACGATACTCAGAACCCAAGGGGTGACAATCCCAACAAGAAGCAAGTGGGTCAAGAATGCCTAAACCCCCCCCTGGATCACCAAGGGCATTCGCAAATGCCTGATTGCCAAAAAGGAGGCTTACACCTGGTGGAAGGGAGGGGCTATCACCAAAGAGCCACTGTTCGGGTCTGTAAGGGGGCTGTTAGGAAAGCTAAGGCAGATATGGAGCTCGGGCTAGCATGAAGGATCAAAGATAATAAAAAGTCCGTTTTTAAATACATAGGGAGAATGAAGAAGGCACCAGGGAATGTGGGGCCCCTGCAGGATATGCTTGGCAATCTGGTGGTTGCACCAGAGGAGAAAGCAGACCTCTTTAACACATTCTTCACCTCCATTTTCCTGTGCAGGGACTGGGACTCCCCGACCAAGATTTCAGACAGACTCGGGAGAAACGCCGCCAGGCCTAAGGTCAGGGAGGACCGGGTTAGAAAGCTTCAGTTAGGGGCTGGACACGTTCAAATCAGCAGGTCCAAATGCTCTCCACCCCAGGGCATTGAGGGAATTGGCAGGGGTTATTGTGGGGCCCTGGCATGGCCTTACAAGCACTCATGGTGCTCTGGCCAGGTGCCAGATGACTGGAAGAAAGCCAATGTTGTCCCCATCTTCAAAAAAGGGAAGAGGGAGGACCTAGGCAACTATAGGCCCATTAGTCTTACTTCAATCCTGGGGAAACTCTTTGAGAAGATCATCAAGGAACACATCTGTGATGGGCCAGCAGCAGGGATGGTGCTCATGGGCAGCCAGCACTGTTTCATTAGGGGCAGGTCCTGCCAGACCAACCTGATTTCCTTCTATAATCAGGTCACAAAAGCATTGGATGCATGTGTCATGGTGGATGTAGTCTTTCTGGACTTCAGCAAGGCCTTTGACACTGTCTCCCACCCCATTCTCATCAAAAAACTAGTTGACTGTGGCATTGATGCCTACACAGCCAGATGGATTGCAAATTGGCTGAAGGGTCATACTCAGAGGGTAGTGGTGGACGGGTCTTTTTCAACCTGGAGGAAAGTGGGCAGTGGAGTCCCCCAGGGCTCGGTCCTTGGGCCCGCACTGTTCAATTTCTTTATTAGTGACTTGGACGACAGGGTAAAAAGCAGCGTGTTTAAATTTGCTGATGATACCAAGATTTGGGGTGAGGTGGGCATGCTAGTAGGGAAAGACAGATTACAGCAGGACCTGGACAGGTTACAGGGGTGGGCTAATGAAAATAGGATGGGTTTCAATACTGACAAGTGCAGGGTGCTGCACTTGGGCAGTAGTAACCAGCAGCACACTTATAAGCTGGGAAACTCCCTTCTTGAGAGCATGGTGGCAGAAGAGATCTTGGAGTCATTATTGAATCCAAGATGAACATGGGCCGCCAATATGAGGTCACAGGCAGGAGGGCTAACTGTAAATTGTCATGCATCCACAGATGCATTACAAGCACGGCCAAGGAGGTGATCCTCCCCCTTTATGTGACACTGGTCAGGCCGCAGCTGGAGTACTGTGTTCAGTTCTGGGTGCCGCAATTCAGGAGGGATGTGGACAGCATTGAGAGGGTCCAGAGGAGGGCCACCTGTGGGATCTGGGGACAGCAGGGCAGACCCTACAAAGAGAGCCTACGGGACCTTAACCTGCTCAGCCTTCACAAGAGAAGGCTGAGGGGGGACCTGGTGGCCATCTATAAACTCACTAGGGGGGACCAGCAGGGTTTGGGAGAGACCCTGTTTCCCCTAGCGCCCCCCGGGGTTAACAAGGAATAACGGCCACAAATCATTAGAGAGTAGGTTTAGACTAGACATCCGAAGGCACTACTTCATAGTCAGGGCGGCTAGGATCTGGTACCAACTTCCAAGGGAGGTGGTGATGGCTCCTACCCTGGGGGTCTTTAAGAGGAGGCTTGATGTCTACCTAACTGGGGTCATTTGAGCCTGGTTTTCTCTCCTGCCCAGGGCAGGGGGTTGAACTTGATGAACTATAAGGTCCCTTCCAACCCTACTTCTATGAATCTATGCTTCTCTTCCCTACCTGGACTCCAGCCCTTCCACTGAGTCTCTTTCTCCTGCTGCTATTGTGAGTGCTTGTGTATGTGTGTGTGGGGGTTGGGGTGTGAACCAACAACTTCATGGGGCTGTGTAGTGTGTTGTCTGTGTAATAAAACTGTTATTTGGACCCCTAAGTTGTGTTTTACTTTACTATGGTTTGGCCCTGCTCCAATTTCTGCTCCTCGCCCCTCTAACTTCTGTCTCATTTCTCCCTCTCCTGCTTCTGGCTCACTGCCACCTCCAACACCTGTCCTGAGCTCCTCTCTGCCTCCAAACCCCCTGTTTCTTTGCCACTGTCTTATCCCCACTGCCTTTTCCTTTTCCTCTGAGCAACCAGGTTTCTGCCTCAGTTTCTTTCCTGGCTGTCTCCTCCTTGCCACCACTTATTTGTGCCCCCCCTCCAATATCTCAGCTGTCTGCCTCAGTTTCAAGCCCTAGTCTACCTTAAGTAAACCCAAGCCTCAGTTCCTCAGCCAGCTTCTCTGCAGTCCACCAGTTCTGGCAACTTTCACTCCCTACACTTTAATTCTCTGTCTCTCTCACCCGAGCCTTCCCCCAAGTATCCTAGATACCCCAAGCACACATGCACACTGTGCCATCCAAGTTAGGAACTTACCTGTGTGTATGTGTAGGTGGGTTGTATGTGTGTGAACTGGTGAGTGTGTGTGTGTGTGTGTATATATATATATATATATATATATATATATATATATGGCATTGTGTGCATGATATACGAATTAGTGATCTGTGTCTAACTTTTGGGGTGTATAGTTTAGTCGCTTGAATTGTTGATAGGTATGCATGTGCCTAGGCTGGTTTGGATGTGTATGTGCCTGAGCTGGTAGTTTGTGTGTGTATGCACCTAATTGATTTGTGTGTTTGTATATATGCAATTGTGTCACACCCTCCTGTCTAACAGTGCAATATTGATATCCTGAGAGTTGGCCTGACTCCACAGGGCAACAGGATGACATGGGGTGCCAACTTCAAAGTGCTCAGAACCAGCGCAGTTGATGTGGTACATACCCCAACAGATTATTGTGCTCCTGTATGGTCCAGAAGCTGTTGCATTTAAAAGTTCAAAACTGTACTTAACAGTGCACAGAGACTCCTAACAAGCTGTACAACTTGCACATACAGATCTATTCCCTACAGTCTTGGGCATTAGACCAAGTGACATAAGAAGACAGATCCTAGCCACTCCCCTGCTGCCAGGTTTCTGGGCACATGGAGGGCCTGGCAGGTTGGGTATTGTGGCCTTATGTGTTGCACTAAACTTAGATAAGGAGTGCTGTGAATGGAAATGAAATAATCATTCAGAGTAAATATGGTCTGAAATCTATTTCTACATTTCATTTTATATCAACACCAAATGAGTCACCCATTGGGTCTGACCTTGACAGAGAAGTGTGGGTCAAGTGTAACAGACTGAGATCTAGATATGGAAGTTTCAAAACAACACTGTACAAGAAGAACATCTTGGATAACTCCCTATGTGAATGTAGTGTCCAGCAAACATCACAGTATTTAATCAAAAGCTGCAATCTTTACAAATGCTCAGATGGGGTAGATGGAATCTGCACACTGAGCAATAATACTAGACAGTGGCTCATAGCTGGTCAGAGAAAACAAGGTGGCAGGCAGGGGACGACATTGGAAACAGGGGCTCTGCTGCTCTGGGTTACTGAGAGCCCCAGGGGCAAGGCTGGCCTGGTGCTTGGGTAGAGGAGTTGAGCTCTGGCCTAGGCTAGACCATGCCTCTCTCCCACCACAAGGGAGGGTGAGTGGGTTGCCACTGTGCTCTATGGCAGGGGTAGGCAACGTTTTTGGCCACAGTGCCGAAAAAACCTCTATGTCTACCTTGTAAATTGCTGGAGTACCGGCATGCCAGGAAAACATAACTGGGGTGGGGGGCACATAACAGAACGCACTGAATATTTAATATAGTTAATAATCATAAATGTTGCTTGTTTCTAGTAAATACCAGGTTTTCTAAAAATTCTAAACATGGTGACAATACATAAAACTTCATACACTGCCCTTGTCCTTGTGTATTCTTTTTTGTTAAGCATGTTGTGATGCGAGATGGAAGAGAGGAGAGGGAAGAGAGGGGGAAGAGAAAAGAGAGAGGGAGGAGAGGCATGGGGACAAACAGGTGCTAGGGGAGGCACCATAGGCAGCCTGGCCTGGCCAGGCCCTTAGGAAGATGGCAGCCAGAGGAAAGTGGGGACCAGGCAGGGAGCGGGGGCTGCCCCAGGGCTCTGCAGACTTGGGCCACAGTGTGGGTGCCCAGCAGCACCCAAGGTGGGGCCTGGCCGGGCCTGGCCTGAGCAGTTCTGGGGATGGGGCGGAGTTGCGCTGCCCGCAAGGGGATGCTGCCTGCCTGGGGCAGGACCGTGGACTCAGGGGCTCCTGGCTCAGCCTCTATGCATGCTGGGTGCAGCACAAATGGGCCAGAGTCTCCTGGGCTGCAGCAGGAGCCTCCTGGGCTCTGGGAACAGTAGCCACAGGCAGCACTCAGGGCCAAGCTTTCCGGAAGCCTGCAGCACAGTGGCTCTGCACAGTGCCTGCCCTGGCTAGGGCCCCTTGAGGGAAGCTGTGGATGGGCAAAGCCAGGGCCTGGGCAGGCTGGGGCAGCCACAGCGGCTGTTCCCAGGGGGCTCCTGAACCCAGGCCCATGCACCGGGGGTGGCCCTGCCCCACTTGCACTGTGCCTGGCATGCAGGAAGGCTGAGCCCAGAGCTGGAAACTCCCCAAGTTTGGCATTCTGCTCTGGCCACATAGCATCCCCTCATGGGCAGGGTGGCTGCAGCTCATCTCCGTACAGCCCGGGCCAGGTTCCACTTCAGGTACTGCTGGGTGCCCCCAGGCTGCCCGCCACGGCCCGAGCCTGCGGAGTCCTGGGGCAGTCCCCACATCCCAGCCGTTCCCTGCCTTCCTAAGGGTCTGACTGGGCCAGCCTGCCCCCGGCACCTCCCCCCACATCGCCTGGACCCTGCCCTGACTGCCCGGCCCCAGTGCTTGCCACCTTGGTGCTGTGCCACCTGGGTGGGACAGGGCATCTGTCTGCCTGGGCCCAGGGCTTGCCCACCTGCTGGGAGCATCCAGTGCAGCAGCCCTGCACAGCGCCTGCCCAGGTCCTTCCCCTGCCCCCCCTCAGCTCCATCCAGGGGCCAGGCTGGGTTGTGGCGAGCAGCCCTGGGATGGGGGCAGGGTCAGCAGAACACAGACTCTGGGATCCTGGTTTTCTCAGATAAAAAATATCCCTAATTTTTGGATTAAAAAAGTAACCCAAAATCCACATTTTCCCGTGATTAAAACGAAACACCACCATATATCTATCTATCTATTAGTGGTGTTTCATTTTAATCGTGGAAAAATGTGGATTTTGGGTTACTGTTTTTAATCTGAAAATCGGGGATTTTTTTAAATCAGAGAAAACCAGGATCCCTGACAGACTGCATCCTTGCCTTTGTTCTCCTGACTTCAGCCTCAGGGCCTGCTATGGCACCGGCACCTGTGGCTGCTCAGGAGAACCAAGAGCAGCAACTTAAAAAAAAAAATTAAACAATTTCCTTGCATGCCTCCTGGCGTGTCAGTGGAAGTGTCTCCTTGTACCACTAATTGGCATGTGTGCCAGGGGTTGCTGATCCCTGCTCCATGGTATGTTGGCAGAATGTGACCTACTGTAACTCCGTCATGATGGGATGTGGTACAGGTGTTTGCTATGGTACTCTAACGTACAGCACTGAAGTAGGATACCACACCCATCCAGGGTTATTTTAGAGCAGGATCTGCCATTTTTACAGTGCTCTATGTGCCCTGACTGTCTGCTCAGTTACGGCGGCAGAACACTTTCTTCATGCTTACTGTGCAATAAGTGTAACTTCTGTACCTGGCCTTATAGTCCTAGGTGGGCCTTTTGTGAAAAGAAATTGCTATATGAACCACATGGAGTAGTGTGAAGTAGACAGATTCATTTGGAAATTAATACGCTGAGATCACCAGCCTCCATTTACTGTGTTTCACATTTGAGCTTCAACCTCTAATGGAGAGAGACTAGTTTTTGTTTACTTGTTTTTTAAAAGCATTGTTTACTTAAATTTTATAAGCTGAATGTTACAGAGTTCCATAATAATTCCAGTTGATTGTATCAGATTTGTTTCAAAACCCACTATCCATAATGCCAGGTAAACAACCGAGAACAAAATCCCCAGCTCCTGACAGTTAGGTAGCTTCGTCAGGCCCAGGGAAGGATTTTGACTTTTTCAGTCTTTTTCCTTTAGCATTTAGCACTGTATGTGGAACACATTTACATGGTTTCACAGGTCACTATATGAAATGGTTCTGGGATTCAAGGTGCTAGACCACCTGTTTGTGCTCAGGCTTTGCGATAGTAATTCTCAGAATGTAACCAACCCATTTCAGCATTACCCAGTAGTTAGTTGTCCAGCTTACTAAAAGGCTTTTATATTAAGCCATTATTGTGTAGGATTTAATACCTGCTAAGTTTTGTTACCTAGAGATTCCACATAAAGTAGGTTTCTTTGCTTAAGAGCAGCCACTACCATGGGCAGGCTCTGACATACGAATTCTAATTTAAAGGTAACCTCCAAATAGTTTTCACAGTTCTTATCCATCATAAAAAGGCATTTTCACATTGCACTTTTAGGCTGCTGAGCTGAATTTAATGGGACCAATTTTCTTTTACATAAATGGACTGACCCATTATGAAAAAAGCCACTTGTGGATTAATGGCTTCAAAAACAATTCTTTTTGGTATGAAGGTTTGTTTTATTCTCACACCACTACCATTTGTGCTTTTTAATGGGAAATATTATTTCCTGACATAAAACTTATTAAGGTTTTTTGGAAGCGGTATCATTCTTGTATCAACAAGATACAAGAATGGAGAACAGCAACATATGCCTCTTAGAATGTAGAAAATACATTAGATATTGAAATCCTGACTTTAAGATGAGATAAATAACAATAAATATTAGGTTAGCATATTACTTCATTCTTTAAATTAACACTAAGAACTGTTGGGTACTCACAACTTGTTTTTAGTTATAGAAATGAACTACGTTATAAAACTGGTGCCTGGGAGGTAAAAAAACAAACCACTTCATACAGTTGTGGGTGAAACTTTCAAACTAATTCCCAAATGAAAGCAGTGGCATCTTTACTAGAAAACGAATTTAATGTCTGATAGAGTTCACAAATTGTTCACAAAGCAAACACCAAAAAAATCACAGTAATAACTCCCCCCCTCACCTCTCAAAAAAACCTCTGGATTAAATGTTATGGATATAGTCGGCTCACTTGATTTAATTAGCTTCATGTGGCTGTCTGCATCTTCATAGATAGATAGATAGATAGATAGATAGATAGATAGATAGATAGATAGTAAAACAACAATGTACTACCAATGTTATTTGTATTCCCTTAACATCAGCAATCCAAGACCAGATCTTATAAAGATTTATGCATATGAATAATTTTATGTGCCTGATTGATTTCAATGTAAGTACATAGTATGTAAGCCTTAAATTGTTGGTGAGCAGTAAATAGCCATATTATAGTACAGACAAGCAGCAACAGCATTATATTGGTTGCCATTAAAAACAGGAAAAAAGTTATCAGATACTAATAATGTTTATCATATCCACCCAAGTATGGCCAGTAATATTAGTCTTTCTGCCAAAGACATGTACATATTTTTCTTTTCAGTGCTATGCTGACATTATTTACTGACACTGTTTGTCTAGCTACAATGAATTAATACATTTTTCTGTCAAAATGGATTTTCTTATTATATTAAACAGGTGAACTTAGAAATGGACATTTGCTAGCTAAGTAAAGAGGCTAACTGTAGAGAATTTAAAAAAATTACATTGCAAGAAACAAAAAAGTATTCGGTTTTCTAATGCAAGGTCTGTGTCCTTAAATAAACCATCATTAGTAAGAATACGGACAGATGAGAGCAAGAACTGAGAAGAGTTTAATATTTATTTGCATTTTAGCTAGTCTCAATATGAAAAACTATTTATTTAAATAGGACACAGATAACAGATTTCTGCCTATGTCTGGTAGCAACATACAATGCTAGTACCATTTATGGTGATGAAGAAGCCTTGTGGAAAAAAGTACTAGGTTTTCCCTTTAAAGGTTACTTCTGAGAAAAAGATTTCACAGTTCTGTTTCATAACACTAAAAAAAACTTGCATATACAACACTGCCTTGTTCAATTCAGTACCAAGGAATCTGCATTACAGCGGTTTGAACCACAGACATTTGAATGGCAGACAGTTTTATTCCTCTAATGAACTCTGTATATCTTTTCTGTATCATTTACTATGTCATCATTCTGGGCCAAGTAGAATATTGCGTTTTTTGCCAAAAAAAAATTAAATTGCTAGACTAAATTCCAATTCATAGTCATATTAAATTTCAATAGTTAGATTAATTTCAGGTACGTTAGATGCCTATTGATGGAAAAATTAAATTAGACACTCTATTAATAAATCACTGAAAGTTTAGATAATGCTTTTAAATTGGCAAAGGTAAAAGTTGTGAACAAATCTCATTCCAATTAGCTTCAATGAGGTGCTTTTTCCATTTTTGGTTTGGCTGTGTGACTTTCTAAGTATCCATTTTCTGTAAAAGCTTCATTAATATCATTCATCTTAGTGAAATGAAAGATACATAGAGCATAGTGCATTATCTCAGATCTGGTCTGAATACTTCATGACAGTGGTAGAACTTACATAGTCATATAAAGTATACACTATCTTACAACATGAGACCCCTGTTCAAAATTCTTAAATGTATCCCTAATTAGAAAGTTATTACTCACTTGTTTAACTTTAAGTGTTTTATTGCCTTCAATGGAAATGAAGCACATCCTGGAGCATGCTTATCTTAAACAGGGACATTTGCTGAATTGCAGTATAAAGACCTGCACCTGTGATCCCAGAGCTAAGACCTGCAGGACCAGACTGAGAGGTGGGAAGTGTTCACAAATACCTGACAATCATCACACATATTTGCTGGAGATGGAGTTAAGGGAAGTTGCAGACAGCTTTTGGCTGCAAGTTGCAGACCAAAGAATGCAGAGAGCTACATTTACATTATAAAGCAGAACCTGTATAACCTAAACAAATCCTTTTTGAATGCCAGGCTGTAAGGTGACACTCTGCCCTCTGGATTAGTCAGATTTATGCAAAGCTTTCTCTTGTCTTCCTGCTTTACATTTTAAGTTAGACTAAGTTGTGTCTGCTGTGTTTTACTGGGCTGTATCTTAGCTTAGGTAGTTCCCTGTTGTATGCTTTGCAAATTGCTGTGTTCAGTGCCTGCTTGCTTCAGAGAAAAGACTTTTTTCCCATCCCCACTCATCAGTCTGGCAGCAGTTCCTCCTCTCCCCGCCCCTGAGGCTGATGCCTGGCCATGTCCCCTCTGCTCCAGCAGGAAGTGGTGAGAGCCTTAAAGATTCTCTCTTCCCTCCCCTTTGGCAGTGGCTGGCAGGCATACTTTAGCGCCCCCTGACTTCTGGCTTGAGCCACTGTAGGCATGTGCCTGCATTGCCTGATTTAACAGAGAATGTTTGTCCAGTTATTAATCAGTTTAGTCTGTGCAGCTTAGATTAACCTGCAAAGAGTGAATCAGTTTAGGCTCAGGCTTTTTGAATGTAAGCCCCTAGCCTAAGAGCACAAGGATAAAGCAAGTAGAGATGTGCTAGAGCTATGCAGTGCAGTCTGCACTAGACATTCTGAAGTTCAAGTATATTTTGATCTGGGGTTTTGGTTCTAGCCTCGCTCTAGATAATGTGAAGCCATGGCAAATAAAAGAAAGCAATATTAGGTAAAAGAAGCCTATTAGATTAGTGTTTTCCAACCATTAGTGGACTAGCGCATGCCATAATACTAAACTATTTTAAATAGATTTCTCAGGAAGGGGTTTTGTTACAGCAGTTTATTTGTGTAATGGGAGCAGATAACATTGCTCTGCAGTGACTACAGTTCTGAAGCCCTTGATTTTTTTAACTAAAGAATTGGAATCTCAGGATTTTCTTTTGATATAGCACACTCATATTTATTAGCAATTTACTGTTCAAAGTCTAAAGTCAATGGAAAGGGTCCTGCTGACTACAATGGAAATCGGTTTGGGCCATTGAGTATCAGCTTGAATTCTGTCAGCATTATTTATGTAGAGATGCAGCATGCTGTGACAGAGTAATAAGTGGAGACAATTGGTTATAGTAAATGCAGTTGTTGGGGAGAAAGGCTGGGAGAAATGCTAAGGTTCATTTGCAAGTCAGGTAGTACTCACTTGCAAATGGATTGGCAGTCAAGAGGGTGGCCCATGATAGACAGGTATCTTGGGTTCAGCTAAGGTAGCAGAGAAGAACTTGGTATAGTGGTTACTAAGCTTAGATCAATGGCAACTTCTACGATTATCTAATGACTATACATTTAGAATGTGTCTCTATGTGAATAATTAGCTCATACCGCAAAGCTGCAAATACCTGATATCACATTATTTTCCTTATTTTTAACCTTTATTTTTCTTATCATTGCAAAACAGTCCAGCTGTTGTCAATGCTAGTGTACTACTTTGTAGTACAAATATTTGGTAAATTTGGGACATTTTAAGACAACAAAACAGCTTTGACATTTGCATTTTTTATGGTTGTGTCAAAGTTATAATTGAAATCCTAAAAAGCTTTGCTTCTTATGCTAATGCAAGTCATGCCAAATAAGAAGTTTTAACAGGTTTCCAACACAGAAGACTAGGAAGTTGCTAATCAAGCCGTTCCTGTAGAAGAGGAGTCATCTGCTATTACAAACATCTTGTTTCAGTTTTCTCTTTTGTTTCACATCTATTTCCCTCTTTCTCAAAAAACTACATTTTTACAGAGATCTTTGTTCTTCCATATTGTGGAACAGCTTTGTGTAGTTGTTGAAAGAGAACTACAGTTCTCTTCTCTTAAATTAATTACTAAAGCAAAATACTTTGTTCTTTAAACTATGCTGAAATTTCCTTTTATATTTTATTAAAGGAGCATTTACCAAAAACCCTTCTGTGTAATTGTATAGAGCTTTTGGAACCCCTTTTACAGATCCAAAAGTCTGTATAAAATCTAATAACTCCACCATAGATTAGTACTAGACTAGACAGGGTGCATCTACACAAGATGCTTAACCGTGCAGTAGCCTGGTTTATTGTGCAGTAAGCATATGTGTCTACACGTGTGCATGCTTACTACTCAGTAAATTACCCTAATTGCGAATAAATTTGCTACCTGCAGATGCAGGTAGCAAATTGATACATGATTAATTACTGTGCAGTAACATACGTATAGACACAACCCAGGATCAAATTTACTCCCAGGTCAGCACTGCCACTAGGGGGCTGGTCTGAGGCTAGCCCCAGAGCTCCAGGCTGGGAGCTTTTCCTGCCCCAGGGTTGGGCTCCCTCTATGGCAGCCCCTGCCTCAGGCCCTTAAAAGCCCGAAGGCATTTTGAGCCCTGGGGCACACAGGCAGGGAGCCTGAGGGCACTCCAGACCCCTGTGGCCCCTGGACAGACTGCAGACTAGCTGTGCCAGCCTTTTTGCATCCTGGCACTGGTGCCTGGCACCACAGTGCTGTGCACCTGTCAAGACTATTCCACCCAAGCCTGCAGAGTGCTGCAGGCTGCTGCAGGCTCTAGCTAGGCCTGCCAGCATCTGGGCCTAGCTGCAGGCAGCTTCTGGCTGCCAGGGCCAGCTCCAGCTGCTCACAGTCCACCCCCAGTAGCCTGCCCTGAGTCTGCAGGTGCTGTGAGACATTGCTTCAGACACGCAGTTATCAGTCCCATGCCGTGCCCCTGTAGTGGGCACTGCAGGCAGCTTCCCAGGCCCAGCATCACAGGGACAGGTGCCTGGAGGCCCAGAATGCTGGTGCAGGACCCCCCAATGTCATCCTCACCCACGCCCATGCCCACGCCTCTGCCTGCCACCCAGGGCCCCAACTGGTCACAGAAGGAGACTGGTAATCTTGTGGTGCTATGGGGCAAGGCTGAAGTGCAGCACTAGTTTCAGCAGGGCAGGTACTCTAACGCCCACAGCTAGACTGCTTGGTCATGCCATTGGAGGACCAGCTGGTGGACACTTGGGCCTGGCAGGCCATAGTTTCATAGTAGCTAGGGTCAGGAGGGACCTGAACAGATCATCTAGCCTGGCCCCCTGCCACAGGCAGGAATGAATGCTGGGTTCACAAGACCCCAGACAGGTGATCGTCCAACCTCCTCTTGAATATGCCCAAGGTAGGGGTGAGGACCACTTCCCTGCGAAGTTGGTTCCAGATTTTGGCCACCTTAACTGTAAAATATTGCCTTCTGATCTCCAACCTAAACCTATTCTCCATCAGCTTATTACCATTGTTCCTCATCACCCCAGGTGGTGCTGGGGAGAAAAGAGCTCTGCCTATTTGCTGTTGATCCCCCCTGATGAGCTTGTAGGCACCCACCTGGTCCTCCCCTCAGATTCCTCTTGCTGAGGCTGAACAGGTTCAGGTCCTTCAGTCTCTCCTCATAGGGCCTGTCCTGCTGCCCTCTCACCAAGCGGGTGGCCCTCCTCTGAACCCTTTCCAGGCTGGCCACATCCCTTTTGAAGTGCGGTGCCCAGTACTGGACGCAGTACTGGAACTGCAGCCTGACCAAAGTCACATAGAGGGGGAGTATCACCTCTCTGGACTGGCTTGAGATGCATCTTTGGATGTATGACAAAATATGGCTGGCCTTGATGGCTGTGGTCTGGCATTGGCGGCTCATGTTCATCTTGGAGTTAATAATGACTCCGAGATCCCTTTCCATCTCTGTGCTTTCAAGAAGGGAACTCCCCAGCCTGTATGTATGCTGTGGATTCCTTCTCCCAAGGTGCAGCACCCTGCATTTGTCTACGTTGAACCCCATCCTATTCTCGTCTGCCCACTTTTGTAGTCTGTCTAAATCTAGTTGCACTCTTTCTCCCTTCAAGTGTGTCCACCTCACCCCACATCTTAGCGTCATCAGCAAACTTGGACAGCGTGCTTTCCACCCCATCGTCCAAGTTGCTGATGAAGATGTTAAACAGTGCAGGCCCAAGGACCGAGTCCTGGGGTACCCAATGCTCACATCTCGCCAGGTTGAGTACAAACC
This sequence comes from Alligator mississippiensis, assembly GCF_030867095.1. Lineage (NCBI taxonomy): Eukaryota > Metazoa > Chordata > Crocodylia > Alligatoridae > Alligator > Alligator mississippiensis. Next base: position 387,257,889 of record NC_081824.1, read on the forward strand.
ATCCACCACTACTCTCTGGGTGCGCCCCATCAGCCAATTTTTTACCCATCCAGCTGTGCAGGCATCAATGCCACAGTCACTTAATTTATTGATGAGGATGGGGTGAGAGACAGTGTCTAAGGCCTTCTTAAAGTCTAGAAAGACTATGTCCACAGCTACACCTTCATCCAAGGATTCAGTTACTTGGTCGTAAAAGACAATCAGGTTGGTCTGGCAGTACGTGCCTTTGGTGAACCCATGTTGATTGCCCCTGAGCATGATCTCCCCTGCAGACCCCCCACAGATGTGCTCCTTGATGATCCTCTCCAAGAGTTTCCTGAGCACCGAGGTGAGGCTTACAGGCCTATAATTACTTGGGTCCTCCTTCCTCCCCTTCTTAAAAATAGGGACCACATTAGCTAGTTTCCAATCCCCCGGCACCTGGCCAGATGACCACGAATGCTCATACAGCTTAGCCAAAGGCTCTGCGATGACCGCTGCCAGCTCCCTCAACACCCTTGCGTGGAGGGCATCTGGACCTGCAGATTTAAAAATGTGCAGCCCTTCCAGAAGATCCCTAAGTACATCTGCACTGACTGAAGGCTTGATAGAGTTATCCCCAAGATTGTCCCTACCTCTGGTAGGTGGGATATCCCGGTCCCTGTTCAGGAAAACAGAGGCAAAAAAACTTTTAAAAATATCAGCTTTCTTGTCTGGCGTGGCCACCAGATTACCGTTTGTGTCTTGCAGGGGGCCTACATTGCCCGGTGCCCTCTTCTTGCTCCCAATGTACTTGAAAAAGGACTTATTTGTCCTTAATCCTGGACATTAGCCTGAGTTCCATCTCTGCCTTGGCCTTCCTAATAGCCCTCCTACATTCCCGGGCCGAGGAGGAGTACTCCTCCTTGGTGATAGTTCCTCCCTTCCACTGGTTGTATGCCTCCCTTTTAGTCCGCAGGCATTGCTGAATGCCCTTGCTGAGCCAAGGGGGTTTCTGAGCACTCTTACCCCCCTTGCTTCTCTCAGGGACTGTTATCCTTTGGGCCTGGAGGTACAACCATCCCTCGTGGGCTCCCATCTCCTCTACCTTCTGGGTCCTTAGTGCCTCCCCCACTAGTCTCCTAAGCTCATTGAAGTTGGCGCTTCTGAAGTCAAGGGCTTTAGCCTTGGTGTGAGCCCTAGACGCCCTGCGTTGGATAGTGAAATCCAGCAGGTGATGATCGCTATTGCCCAGGTGGTCAAGGCCTGCAGTCCCCTCACCAGGTCATACCCCATGGCCAGGACCAGGTCCAGCAAGGCGTTACCCCTAGTGGGGCAGTGCACTTTGAGGACATGGTCTGACAGGACAGGTGGAGGGCAGAGGGCGTGGCTCTTGAGGATGCACAGGACCACCACATGGAGGTGCGGGACGAAATGGACTGGGAATTCCAGGCGCAGATACTGGCCCTGAAGCATGAGTGGGTGGAGGATCTGTGGGAGCAGTCCATGTTCCTGCACAGTGCTGGACACTGTTCTGACCTTCATGCCACCTGCTGCCTGGCCCCCAATCCTGCTCCCTGGCAGCCCAGCCCCCACCTTCCCCCTGGCATCCACCTGCCACCCAGCAACAAGCCCCTGCCTGGGCCTGGGAGGAGGTCCTGCACTGTTTCCAGCAGGAAGATCCCCTAGCCCACCTCCTGACCCAGGTCCGGTGCCACCCATCCCCTTTGCCTGGGCCCAGGCCTGCCGCTCACCCCAGCTTCATGTGGGTGCACAGCCAGAGTTGCCTACAGTGGGGCCAGGACTACATGCCAGCCCTACTGACCCTAGACATTGCCAGCGGGAGGGGGAGCCACCTACACCAAGGGAACACCGATGCCCCTGGGTGGCCTGCTGCATTCACTGCAGAGTGCATACCCACAGGGGAACAGCCAGAGGCTGGGGTACTGGCCTCTTGTCCCCAGGCTCGAACTTACTAGCTGCCCCCACCCCATGGCCCCCCACCCCAGGATGGCACACAAAGGACATTGTACATAGTTTTCACAGAGAAGCAGGTGTTTTATTGTTGGTGGGTGGGGTGGGTTTGTTGGGGTGGGAGGGAGGCTCTGTTTGATGTGAGGAGAATAAAAACTTGTTCTTGCAGGATGTATCTGTAGGGAGTGTCATGCTAGGGGTGGGCAGGGGGTCCATGGGCTGTGGTGCAGGCAGGCTAGAGTGGGGAGTGCAGGATGAGGTGGTCTGCCAGTGCCTCCCACATCCAGTGCTCTGGCCCAGATGGCAGGTGTGTGGCTCTCCTGGGGCCTCAGCTGGGGGTGGCTGCTGCTGTTGCTGCTGCCACATCTGGTACTTCTGCTGTCAGGTGTTCTCTGCTCTCTGTGCCTCCTCTGTTCAGGCCTTGCAGAAGAGCTCCCGCTGGGCCCCACAGATGTTGTGCAGCATGCAGACTGCAACAATGACCCCAGGGAGGTTGTTTTCAGTGAACTAAGGTGGGTGGTGAGGGTGTGCCAGTGGCCCTTACGACAGCCAAAGGCGTCCTCCACCAGAGCATGGGTCTGGCCCAGGTAGTGGTTAAAATGGGCTTGGTGGGGGTCCAGATGGCTGGTGTAGGGCTGCATGAGCCAGGGCAGGAAGGCGTAGGTGGGGTTCCTGATGAAAAGAGGCGGGACCACTATGGTACCCAGCTGCAAGTCCAGGAACCTGGACACAAAGCAGCTGTTCTGCACCAGGGCTGGCAGGGCAGAGTTCTGGAAGTTGCAGGCATTGTGGGCATTGCCTGCCCAGCCAGCGCTCACATATATTAAGGATCCATGGTAGTCCATGACAACCTGGAGCACCACAGAGTGAAATCCCCTCCAGCTGCAATAGGGGTGGTCTCCATGGGGTGGGCAGGTGTTGGGGATGTGGATCCTATCCAGAGCCCCAGTGCACTGGGGAATCACAGGGCATGATACCCCACTACCATCACCAGGGGGTCATGCACAGGATGCACAGTGTTTCCTGGAACATCCTGGAGGGTGCCACAAACCTCCAGGGTGGCCTCCCTGATGGTGGCCTTGTCCATGTCAAACAGGTGGCAGATGTACTGTAGGCTGGCGGGCATGGCCAGCTTGAGCAGGGCAAGGGCTAGATGGGTGTCAGTGGGGAGGGACAGCTGCATGCCGGTGTCCTGCTGCTCCAGGTGTGGTCCTGGAAGGTGGCCCAGGGCATGTGAAATGCCTCCAGCCACTACTTGTTGTCCCAGGTGCATTGGATGGCATGCTGCCACCAGTCCTGGCTGGCCTGGCAGGCCCAGAGGTGGTGGGGCTGGAGGCCCCGGGGGGAGATAGTGGACCCAGCATTGGCATCATGGAGCCCATTGTTGGTGTCCCTGCTGGGGTCCAGCTAGGTAGATGGGGTCAAGGGGGCAGTTGCGTGGTGGTGGCACTGAGATGGCACACAGTGGGCAGGCAGGTGGTTGCTGCATGTGGGAGAGCTGGGAGGGGCAAGATGGCCGTGGGTCAGCTGGCGGTCAGTGAGGTAGGCCAGCAGGGCCAGTGCAGTGGCCAGCAGGAGTGCAGGGTGCTGGTCACTCCTGCCAGGGCCAGAAGCTGGAGCAGCCATGGTGCAGGGAGGCACAGACAGTGAGGAGAGTGCTGCCACATGCTGTTCCTGCTCTGTGCTGTTCTTGGGCTGTGCACAATGAGGCTGGCTTTTGAAGAAGGCTGCTGGTACCTGCAGCTGCAGCTGGAGACTGGAGTTTCCTCTGGTGGTGGGAGGGGTCCATTTCAGGGTCCTGGGAAGCGGGAGCAGATTAGGAGCAAAGCTGCCTCTGCTTCTCTGCATTTGTAGACACGTGCCTGGGACTGTTTACTCACAAGTAAAGTGGTGCCGCATCAAATACATGTGTAGATGCACCCACAGGATTTCAAAACATAGAATAACACAAGAATGAAGTCTTAGGACTAATTTACTAAAAGTGTATTCTTTTTCAATTGTTATGATATAAGGCATTTAGATTAAGTAAATAAAGAAAATTGCTCTTTCTAATTTAACTTTTTAACATCCTAATATGCAATTTTAATATTGAAATTACTCTTAATTATTCTGCATGAAAGAGGAGTGGAATATATTACTTCTATAGCCTTTGGAGAGCAAGTACTCCAATCAAGTAATTTCAATCAGGCTTTTTAAATGTTTATTCCCTTTCCCCCCATCAGGCATTTATTTTTTTTTGCCAAGAAATAGTTTAAAATGATACCATGCAACATATACTTTCCTCCTCAATTTTAGGAAAAGCCAGGTTTATAAATTTTATCTTTTGAGTATATTTAAAATGCAACCTAAGGCTAGTTCAAGGTTTAGAACAATAGACTACTAGCATGATTTCTTAATCTTAGGATGCTGATGCATAGCCAGGGAGAATATTAATAGGATTATTTCTGTTTTTAGTAAAGTATTGCCGAGCACATCAGATTGAGAGAAGAGAGAAAATTACAGCTTCTTTTTCTTTATCTCAGCAGAACATTCCTGACCATAGGTAAACAGTGGGCTCTCCCCCTACAGAAGTTCTCCCCCTCTGCTAGCAGTCCCTTCCTTTAATTGTCAGCACTCTCCCTAACTAATGATCTTTGTGGGATTAGGACAAAGCACTTCTCTCCCCACTCGTTTTTGCTGCATTAACAGGATTCAGCATCTCTAGTAACTTGCTTATAGCTGCAGAATTATGCACATTAGATTTCTTTACCCCAGAGCAAGTTTTACTCATTGTTATTGGAGTGTTCAGCAAAGAGCTAAGGCATAAATGAACAGGAGACACCAGGCAGAGGTGAAGAATGTTGGCAATGGCAAATCATGGGACGAAGGATTTGTAGACTCCAGATGTTCACCTCCAGCCTGAGAAGGAGGATGTCCAGACCAAATATTTTCAAAGCTCTAGGACATTTGCAAAAATTCATTTTAGCACTGAAAAGAAGCTACTGATGCTTTTGAGCTACATATCTTCACCTGTTTTTCCACAGGGGAAAAGGATTGTAGTCCTTGTTGAGAAATGTCTAACACTCCATGGTAACAATCTATGGTAACTTATTTTACCTTCTGAAATTCTCAACTGCACCCAAGGGGCTCAGTTGAATATGGAAGAGAGCAGAAGAATAGTGGTTATTCTCAGCGAGAAGGAGGATTATTTTTCATAGGGAAGAAACATTATTCATTTAAGAGTACTGACAAAGGGTGAGTATTTCTAGATCAGTAGATGACAACATCTAGAGCCAATATCATTGGCTAACTAAGGTCTCTAAGACCAAAGTAAACTGAATTGCCTATTGATACTCACCTGAAGCAGTCTGGAAACCATTCAAAGCAGCAGATGAACAACTGTAGGAAAACACAGGTACATGACATCAATATACCTGCAAGTTACAGTAAGTGTTCCTGCTACAATTTTTGGCACCTACCCTGGAAGTTCCTTTAAGATGTGACATTTTCAGCCTATAATTTACGTCTGTCAAGGGTTTTCTTATGAATAAAGACCTGGACTTGATCATCCTCACTGAGTGCATCTACATGAGATGCTTTGCTATGCAGTAAAGCTATTTTCTGCACAGTAGGCATCCATGTATACACATGCAGATGCTTACTGAACAGTAATTGGCTCTAATTGTGAGTATAATTGTTACCTGCAAATGCAAGTAGCAAATTTACTAGTGAGTAGTTGCTCTACACATTAGCACATGTGTAGACACCTGACCAGGAGCAAATGTGCTGCCAGTGAGCTGAGCAGCAGGGGGTGGGAGATTGCTCCCTGCCCCAGGAGCTGCCTGATGCTGCAGCAGGCTCCACTACTGGAGCCCAGGCAGGGACAATGTCTCTCTGTCCTGGCAGCAGAGAGCTCCCAGCTCCCCCTCTGTTATCTGAGAGTCAGTGCTGGGAGATCCTTATCTCCCAGCCCAAGTCCTGTGGTCACAGGGCCTGGACTGGGAGATCCTTCTCTCCCAGCACTGGCTCCTGATTGAGGAGTTGGCACTGCGGGAGAAGAATCTCTCCCATGACTATGGGACTTGGGCTGGAAGATCAGGATTTCCCAGCACCAGCCCTGAGACCAGGGGGCTGGCACTGGAGATAAGGTTTGCCCAGCTCTGGCCCCATGATCGTGGGGCTTGTGTTGGGAGATAAGGATCTCTCAGACCTGGTCCTCCAACTGAGGGGCTTGGGCAGGGGACAGGAGCAGACTGCTGTTAGGAGCAGCAAATCTGCTACTGTGTCCCTGCCCATGTAGATAAAAGCCCAGGAGAGTTTACTCTTGAGTGTTTACTTGAGAGTAATAACTGTGCAGTCCAGCCCACATGTAGATGCACCCACTGGCTCTTTTCTGATAAAGACACTATCACACTTTGAAGGCTGCCTTTCCTTGATGCAGTGATTTAAGAACAAACAATACATATAACTCAAGCTTTCCCTTCTATTCAGTCTGCATGTAGTAGCATAATACAAAGCCATAAACTGTTTGTGGGCTTGCTACTTTCACTTTGAAATCATACAACCAAAGGAGGGTAAATGTGAAAGTAGAGGTTCTATTGATTTTAAGTTAACACAGAGAATGCTGGCAGTCTGGATTTGCCCCAAAATCTGTTTGCCTATTTCTGTGGTGACAGTGATCTGTTGCCCCACTTACATGGACTATATAATATAAATTCAAATAAATAAATAAATAAATGAAATAAATAAGGGCAGCTATTTTTCCAGAGTCACCAAATAATTTCTGTTTTAGCTTTTGACTTCACATGTATCATCAACAGGCCACAATTTTCTTCCCTAAGGCTTGTATCACCAAATCAGTCGGCTGCTTGCAGAGGTTACACTAAATAACACTAAATAACTTGTCGCAGAATATAGAGTTGAATATCCTTGTGGAATATAGCACATAAGTTTGTCTCTGCAAACTTGGATCACACATGGATCTGATTAGTGGATATTAGCTGCTGTTATAGACAGCCTCTGGTGGTGCTGCTTTTGGGACTGGTACAGTTCCTCATTTGAACATTGATTTACATGGAATTGTCCAGAAAGATTGTCAACTGAGGCATATAAAAAAATCAGATAACTGTCATTCAGGAGTGTGGGGAATAAGAAAATGGTACTCAAACATATATACATACATTAGATAAACCTCTTCACTATAGTGAGTACAGAGAGTTTTACTTCAGCTATAGGAGGAACAGGTCCTGGACTCCATCTGGCTGGACCACTTTAGAAAAGGTCTGTTTTTGTTTATTGCAGTCATTTTTCATGCCTTTCCATAAAAACCTAAAGCCTTGAGTTTTGGAATTGGCATAAAAATCAACAGGAAAATGACCAAATGAATTAAACATTTGGCCAAAAATGAAACTAATAGATTAAAACTACTACACTTGTATCTACATGATTCCCAGACTCCTCCCCTTCTGTTCACACCCTACTTCTCTCCAAAGACTATTTTGATACTGGTTCTTCCACTAGCCGAGATGTCTTGAGCGGTCAGAACTTGCAGAGATTAAGTTTGTGGCACCTGCTGTTACCTGCAATACATTCCTTAGTTTGGAAATTTAAGTCCCTTTTAAAATCTATTACTCTAAAGTTTAAAATGACTGTTCCTATTTAAAGCTTCTCTCCTTTGGTCCTTTGTGTTTAAATAGATAAGAATAATCAGTGTAACAACATAATAAAAACTAAGGCTGTCTATACACATACTCAGAGGTGTATGTCTGTGTGTGCAGGAAGGAGGTGGGGGAGGGGTGTTATAAGTATAGTAGTTTCTGGTCAGTCGCTCTAATTAAAATGCCACAGCATCATATATATTCACTCTCTGTGCATTTAAAATGGCTGTGGGATACTTTATCTAAACCTCATTCAGTGAGGTTTAGTTCATAGATTTCATAAATTTCATAGACATTAGGGCTGGAAGGGACCTCAGAAGATCATTGAGTCCAGCCCCCTGCCCCAAGGGGCAGGAAGTCAGCTGGGATTCTAGGATCCCAGCAAGGTAAACATCCAATTGACTTTTAAAGGAATCCAGAGTAGGTGTTTGCACCACCTCTGGTGGCAGTCTGTTCCAGGTCTTGGGAGCTCAGACAGTAAAGAAGTTTTTCCATATGTCCAGCCTGAAATGGTCTTGGAGAAGTTTGTGACTGTTTGACCTTGTTATCCCTTGGAGCACTCTGGTGAACAGGTGTTCCCCCAGATCCTGATGCACACCCCTTACATACTTATAGGCAGCCACCAGGTCCCCCCTGAGCCTGTGCTTTTCCAGGCTGACGAGTCCCGTAGCTCTCAGCCTTTCATCATAAGGCTTGTTTTCCTGCCCTCTGATTATGCATGTGTCTCTCCTCTGGACTCTCTCAAGCTTCTCCACATCCTTTTTAAATTGTGAAGCCCAGAACTGGATACAGTACTCCATTTGTGGCCACACCAAGGCCGAGTACAGCAGGAGGATGACATGCTGGGATTTGCTAGAGAAGCATCTATGGATGCAAGCCACAGTTTTGCTCGCTTTGCCAGCTGCAACATCACATTGGTAGCTTATATTTATCTTGTGGTCAGTCATGACCCCCAAGTCCCTTTTGGCCTTTGGTGCTAGCAAGCGTAGCACTGCCGAGCCTATAAGCATGCTGTGGGTTTTTCTTCACAAGGTGGACTACCTTGCATTTTTCAGAGTTGAAGGCCATCAGGTTTTCATCTGCCCATTTTCCGAGCCTGTCAAGGTCGGCCTGGATGACCATCCTGTTCTCAGGTGTGGACACTTTACCCCAAAGTTTGGTGTCATCAGCGAACTTGGCCAGTCCACTTCTGACACCAATGTCCACATCATTAATGAAGATGTTGAAAAAGATAGGCCCAGGGACAGAGCCTTGGGGGACCCCACTGGTCATGGCGCACCACAATGATTGACTTCCATCAACTACCACTCTCTGGGTCCGACCTCGAAGCCAATTCCCCATCCAGTGGACTGTGATGTAACTGAGGCTGCAGTTCACCAGTTTTTCTATAAGCCAATCATGGGATACCAGAACGAAAGCTTTTTTAAAGTCGAGATATATGACATCAATCTCTTCTCCCTTGTCCAGTGAATTGTCACCTGGTCGTAGAAGGGCATGAGATTGGTCAGGCAAGACCTACCCACAACAAACCCGTGCTGGCTATCCCTCAAGAAGTTGCCTTCAGTCAGTTTGTCAAGAATGGTTTCTTTGATAATTTTCTCCAAGATCTTCCTGGGGATGGAGGTCAGGCTGATGGGCCTGTAGTTCCCTGGATCTACTTTCCTTCCTTTCTTGAAGATAGGCACCACATTGGCCTTCTTCCAATCTTTGGGCACTTCGCCTGAGTGCCACGAGTTCTCAAAGATCTGTGCCAGTGCCCAATCTATGATGCTTGCCAGCTCCTTAAGTACCTTGGGGTATAAACTGTCTGGGCCAGCTGACTTGAAAGTGTCCAGCCTCTCAAGGTGTTCCTTCACATGGTCAACATTGATGAAGGGTAACAGTTCTCCCTCACCCTGGCTGTCCCATACCATATTGAGCAGGGCTGTCCCTTGGGGCTGGTGAAAAACTGACACAAAATACCCATTGAGCAGGTTAGCTTTTTCCTGGGCATCAGTTGTCAGTTGACCTATGTGGTTTAGCAGGGGTTCAATGTTACCCTTGCTTTTCCTCTGGCTTCCCACATATCTAAAAAAGGACTTTTTATTGTCCTTGATACGTGTAGCCAGTTGGACTTCAGTCGCAGCCTTGGCTTTCCTGGTTCACTCCCTACTGGTCCGGACCAGGGCAGAATACTTTTCCTTTGAGGTGGTTCCAGTCTTCCATCATTTATAGGCCTTTCTTTTTAGACTCAGGAGGTCCACTAGTTTGCTACAGAGCCAAGGGGGCTGCTGTGCCCTTTTGCTGCCTTTCCTCCAAGACAGGATAGACATTGCTTATGTTTTCAGGATTGCTCCCTTGAGGAGCAACCACTCTTCCTGAACAACCCTTCCCTTTGGGTCAAGATCCCTTAGGGCCTCACCAACAAGCCTCCTGAGCTCGTCAAAGTCAGTTTTCCTGAAGTTGAGGACTTCTGCTTTGCTGCCTGACTTGCCAGCTTTACGGTGGATGGTAAAGGTGATCAGCTCATGGTTGCTGTCTCCCAGCTTCCCTTCAATCGTTAGGTTGCTGATTAAGTTATCCTCCATTGCCAGTACCAGATTGAGCAGCACTTTGCCTCTTGTCAGTCCATAGACTTCTTGAGTCAGATAGAGCTCAACTATGTGGGCCATGATTCCCGGATGGTCCTTGGGAAACGGCCGCAGTTGCGTGTCGAGTGTGGCACTGAGTGGTGACACCAACCCAGACACACTCGGGGATGCCAAGTGTGAGAGGGAGATGAGATAAGCACCACAGACAATGGGGTTTTTGAAATAAAATTTGATATTTACTTACAGAACTGTTGACACAACTTGAAGGGTGATATAACTTGGAGGCGATGAACTATATACAGCAACAAGGGATAAGTGATGGGTGACGGGTGGAGACTGCAGTATACAAGTACGATGTCTGGTTGGGACAAAGTACAATGCGTTCCGGATTTGGCAAGGCTGTAAACTATAATGCTCGGAGTGACCAGAGCAGCTTCTGCTATAGACCTAGGGGTCTGACCAGGCCCCAAGACGGGTGATCAATCCGTCCTGAGAGTCAGAGCCTGGGGAACACGCACTGAGGCGTGCGGTCCCCTATATAACTTTTTTGGCCAATCAAAAGGCTCCCTTGATGGTACATTCTGGAACCCATGGACATGCTGGCCTGCCAGCCATGCCCCTTAGGTGGTCTTTGATTGGCTAGACCACAGGTGATCACGCCCTGATCACGCATCGCTCGCATGTTGGGTCAAATTGCTGATACACTCCGCCACCGCATCACTATTTACAAATGGTTGCATCACTTAATACTTTGGTGCAATAATCTGGTGGGGTCACTTTGCTTGTTGACAAACCATACATATGAGGAAGCTTTGCGACCGTTTGGATGTGGCCAAGTGGTCTTCCCACAAGATGTCAGGGTAGTTGAAATCTCCCATGACAATCATGCACCAGGAGCATGTAGCCTCAGCTAGTTCCTTCGCAAATTCCTGGTCAAGCTCTTGATCCTGGCTAGGAGGTCTGTAGTAGACCCCCGCCCCCCCCCACCATTATGTCCCCTGTGTCTCGTTTTCATGGATTTTGACCCAAAGAGTATCCATTCATTCCCCCAAGGTGCCAGTGTCAACTTACAGGGACACGTAGCTTTCCTTGACATAGAAAGCTACCCCCCTGCCCCTTTTGTCCACACGATCTCTCCTGTACAAGTTATAGCCATCTATACCTGTGGCGTAGTCATGGGTTGAGTCCCACCAGGTTTCAGTTATCCCTATGAGATTGTAATCCTTTTGGTTTATAGCAGGGGGACCATTTTTTCCTGTTTGTTCCTCAGGCTCCTGGCATTGTTGTACAGACATGTAAGTGTCCCATTGGGGGCCCTTGCCTTTCCTACAGATCGCTCTGGGGCTGGGGTAGGGGTGGGTTCCCTTGAGTGCCTTAGCCTGCTTGGTTTACAAAAACTGCCAGCAGGCTTGCAGTGGCAGTACTCCCCTCATTCACCGGCAAGCTCAGTTTAAAGCCTGGTCAAGCAGGTCAGCAAGTCTGGCTGAGAAAAGCCTCCTCCCCAACGTAGTGAGGTGGAGACTGTCTCTTCCTAGCAGCCCACTGCCTCCCTCACTGGGAGCGTGTTCTTCTAAGGCACACAACAAGATGTTATAGCTTCATTTTCCCTCATTTTGGTGTCAGTCTCTCCTGCCACGACTTTGATGGGAGTGATTAAAGGGGAACACAACACGAGAGGAGTGCTCACTTAGTTTTAATAACGAGCATCAACAATGCCCACTCACAAGAAGTGCAACTCAGCTAGCTGCCAACTATAGGTCCCTCAGCTGGCTCTCCCTACACATTCCCAATTCATGCATGAGTCCTACAATAAACACTCACCGGGTGGGCATTTGCAAGCCTGCCCTGCTTATCAATTCACAGCACCAACATCCCTGTCACAGACCTGGATGGAGCTGCAATCGTCTGGCTGAATCAGCAACTCGTCTTCCAATGGGTTGGATGCTCAACACTTGCCGCTTCAACAAGAAGTTCTTGGCGAATCTCTCTCTCATTGCCTGCACCTCCAAGCAGGATGCTTGCTATCTCTGGTGTCTAAAGCCTCGGCTCCTCTTCCCCTTCCAGGGAAGAGCTGATCGCATCAACAGTCCTTTATATAATGTTTCCACCCAGCTGTTGTCAATCTGTGGTTGTCTGCCACCAGCCTGGAAGACTTAATTGGCAATTAAGCCTTTAATTATCTTAATCTGTTTGAGCATCTCGTCACTGTCAGCAAGTAATGGACGCTTCACCAAAGTCCATAGCGGGTATTTAGCATCCTGGATGGGCAAACAGTCAATATGTCGCCCAGTTTCATGGGTCCAATGAAAGTTCTCAACAAATTAGGTGCTTTTCCTGAACGTTCCTGTAACAGGGGCAGTGTCTCCCTGTTACGTTCACCAAAGAGCAGGCTGTGATCATGGAAGCCAAAGCCTTCATGATGACACCAGTGCCGCAGTCTCTGGTTGAATACCTCAACCCGTCTCTCCCTCCTCAGTCCATGACCCAAAACCGGGAGGAGCGAGGAAAAGACCACCTGCATCCCCAACCCTCTAAGCCCCACTCCCAGAGCCCTTTAGTCTCTCATGACCTGGCTGGGATTGCTCTGAGCTGTGTCATTCGTGCTCACATGGATAAGGATCATAGCGGTCAGAGAGCTGGATAATCTTTGGGATCCTCTCAGCTACATCCCGGATATGGGCCCCTGGGAAGTAGCAGACCTCCTGGGCTAGGGGGCAGGGGTAGTTAAAGAATCCCATGGCCACTTTTAAATGTGCAGGGCCTGAATACACATGACACTGCAGCAATGCTGCAGCATTCTAATTAGAACATGGAGCAGACTTGATTAATTTTATCTGCTCTGATGCATTTTAATTAGAATGTGAAGGAGCACATGTATAGGTACCCCAATATACCAAACTAAGCTAAGTCATGTAAGAGAAGGGGGAAAACACCACCAATGAAATTTTCAGGGAGAATGAATAAGAATAGATGTTAATAAGCTTTAACAGCCTCTTGAATTCCATAAGGGCCCTATTTACCAGGTCCTTTTTCCAGGCAACAGCAGCAAGTTAGAATGAGAGAAGATGGGCATTATGGAGTTATAGCCACAGGGGTGAGCTCATTTAATAGAAAAACTTACTTGTTTTTGATGGTCTAGAGCAGTGGCTCTCAACTATTTTTAGACTCAAAGTACCCTTTGAGGGACTTCAAGCACCTCTCATAAAATGCTGGATATTAGTTTTCACTTGCTTTTCGACTAAAGAATAATAATAGTGTAGCCCAGGTACACCCAGGGGTGTGCCCTGTCCACACATGGAAGGGATGGGGTGGTCAGGCAAGAGTGCTGTGAGAGGGGTATGCCACTGGAGAGCAATTCCCTCTTTTCTCTATAGAGGCAGGCCAAGACAAAACACTTAACTATATACAAATTTAATATTGTTTACCCAAATCCTTAAAAAGTAACTATTAATATACAATTCAATATGAATATATACAAATCTATAAAGGACATTAATAAATAAATATATGCAATAACCATAGATGAATATACTTTGTCAATCATTTGAACCCAGCATTTTTCCTGCCCATGGCAGGGGGTTGGACTTGATGATCTGCTCAGGTCCCTTCCAACCTTACCAACTATGAAACTATGAAACACAAATACCTGCAAATAAATTCACATATCAACTGGATAACACAACACAAACCACATGAAAATCATAATAACATTGGTATATCTATCTATCTATCTATCTATCTATCTTAGGGCTGTGTGAAACAGCACCATTCCATTTTGTCTTGTGTTTTGACAGTTCGAGGGAACAGTGTTTCATCTCAAATTTCATTTCGAGTTGAAGCATCTGTTTTGTTCCATTCCATCAAGACAGAAGGCTGTTTTGACACTGTTTTGAGTTTTGCTGGGAATGGGAAGTCAGCCCAGCGGGGCTGCTTCCCGGTGCCCCATGCTAGATCGTGCTGGGGGCGGGGGGCTGCTTCCAGGTGCCCCACGCTAGAGCGTGCTGGGGCCAGAAGGCAGCCCAGCTGGGCTGCTTTCCCATCCCCCATCCTAGATCGCACTGGGGGCAGGAGGCAGCCCAGCGGGGTTGCTTCCTGGTGCCCCACTCTAGATTGCACTGGGAGCTGCTTCCCCGTCCCCCACCCTAGATCACACCAGGGCCAGGAGGCAGTCCAGCGGGGCTGCTTCCCTCTCCCCCACCTTAGATCATGCCACGGGGCTGCTTCCCAGTGCCCTGTGCTATATTGCATCAGGGCCAGGAGACAGTCCAGCTGGATTGCTTCCCGGTGCCCCGCGCTAGATGGTGCTGGGGGTGGGAGGCATCCCAGTGGGGCTGCTTCCTGGTGCCCTGCACTAGATTGGGAACATGCTATCTAGCATGGGGCACTGGGAAGCAGCCCTGCTGGGCTGTGTCCCGCCCCTGGCATGATCTAGCACTGGGATGGGAAGTCAGCTGGACTGATTTCCCATCCCCAGCCTATGGTCGAAATGTTTCAACTTTTTAAACATTTTGACCAGCCTCATTTTGTTTTGAGGCTATTTCGATGGCCTTTGTTTTGTTCCAATTTTGCTGTTTTGACCTAGAAATTGGTCGAAACAGTGTCGGAATGAAATGGCCAGAGAAATTTCACATAGCCCTAATCTCTCTCTCTCTCTCTCTCTATATATATAGATAATCTCTATACGATAACTGTTTAGCACATGGAGGCACAAGTCTTCCCTCCCTTTTCCCACACACCCTATTGGCAGAAATGCTTCAGTGTTTCCTTAGAGTGGAAAATCTGGCATCTCCCCTCTTCCTGCAGTGGGAGAAAGGGACCTGTTCCCCAGGTACTCACACATCCAAGGATTAGGCTGGGAGAGGTCTCCTGGAGTCAAGGGTGCCTTGTTGTGCCGGTGTGGACCCTGCCTTTTGTTCTCCGTTGGGGCTCAGACCACCTTGCGTGGGTCCCGATGCCCAGCTTTTGCCTTTTGCCTCTCATTGGGGCTCAGGCCACCTTGTGCAGGTCCCGAAACCTGGGCCTTCCCTTCTGCCTTCCACTGGCCTCCTCATGCGGGTCCTGAAACCCAGACCCCTAGACTCCCATTGCAGTGCCTCCCAAGTGCCCGGTCTCACACTGGGGAAGGGATTGCTAACCCAAGCAGCCTGACACCTCTCTCAGGTTTTGAAATGCCGTGCACCACCATGTGCACTGGGGTTCTTGGCCTCACACTGAGATCGACCAACCCAAGCCACCATGTGTGCACTGAGTGGGGCCTGAGCAGGGTTTCCCTGCTCTCAGGGTCGAGGTTCCATGGTGGCTCCTCCAGTTGTGCCTTCTGGAGCCCAGGGCTATTGCCCACTGGGGCAGCTCTCCCTAGCTTTTCTTGGCTCCGCTCTTCTTGAGTCCCTCATCGTGTCTCTCAGCATCCCGAGCACACTCTCCTTTTATACACTTCAGTGGCTCCAGCCCTGAAGTCCAGTGGACGTGCTGTACTGCAGTTCACAATCAGGTTGGGGAACTCCTCTCCCCTTCCCCTCGGGAAAAGGGTGGTGCCTACTTTCCCCAGCCTGTTTCTGGTTGGTGGATTGATTCCACCATTTGGAAGTGAGAATTCTTGAGCTCCAGGATGCATTGCAGCTCACTCAGGTAAGTTTGTTACAATAGAGCAATTTTTCTATGAACTCAGAAAGACCAGAATAGATCAGAATCTTTTTGACACTATGGGTGTGTCTACATGTGTATTTACTATGTAGTAACTTACTGTGCAGTAACTTACTGTTTAGGTAGTGGTTTTTACGCTGGCATCTACATGTGCAGGCATTACAGTGCAGTAATGGTGTGTGTGGACTGACTTGGGACTAAGGCTAGTCCCAAGTCGGTCCACACACACAGAGTTACTGTGCAGTAAGGCGTCTACACGTGCTTTATTGCATAGTAACTACTTGGGTGTAAATTTGCTCAAAAGGTATGTTTTCCAAGCCTTGAATCATTCTTTGGCCTCTTTCCTGAGCCTCCTTTGACCTGTCAACAAGTGTCCTATAGTGATCTTTGAAATGCCATATACAGAGCCAGAACCATCTCCCTATTTTTACCTCATATTCTCTGGTTTATACGTCTAAGGATTGCACTTCCTGTACCTAGCTACAGCATTGCCCAAGATCACATGTGTAAGCCTGTGGCAGAAACAGGACCTGAACTCAATTTCCCAAGTTGTGTTTCTGTGACTTCCTTTTTATGGATTATTTCGAGAATATGATATAATACCTTCAGAAGTCTTTCTCCAACCCTTCTAAGTCTTTAAAGATAGGCCCCAAGATACTGCAGTTTTTGACAGTGTTCTTGAACAAGTGGTCCAATTCAGATCATGTGCATGTTTTCCACTGCTTACATTACTTTCTGGAGTAGCGGTTATTTGTTTGGCACTGCTGATTGTGTATGCAAGCATAACAACATGCTAATGAGCTTTCCTTCTTCATTACACCATTAATGTAGAACTTTGTGAGCTGGTTAGAAATCATTTTTTAAATGGAGATTGGAAAAAAGGATGATAGGTTTTACAATCCCTGAGGTAAAGAGAATGTAAATGTCAGTGTTTTTAATAAGGACCTCATTTATCTTGCTGTCAGATTCTAGACCTATACCACCTTGGGAAAGCATCTTTCTTGCTTACCTTGATTTACACTTTCCTACAGATATTATAAGTGACAGGAGAGGCTGGAAATAATATAATGGAACATTATTTGTTCTATTGCTACTCTAGGTTCCATTTCACTCCCATTATCTCTTGGCTATTTTCTCTTGACCCTGCTTTCCTGAAATGTGAATAGTAAAAGTCTTTGTAGATTGGAAGGAAGACATGCTTCCACCCATCCTGGCTTGAGCACCTTTATTTATTCTTGTGGCTCTACTTGAAGTTATTCAGAAGGTTGGAATGCCATGAACAGCCCATGTAAAGGTAATTAGTTGTAGAGGCGGTGGCCAAAGATCATGAAGAATGCAATTTATCAGAAGGTTGTGCATTTTCACATTGATATTAAACATGCTGTGGGTAAGACCTATGTGATAAACTGCAGAGTTGCATGAGAAATAGTGAAGATATATTAAATATATTTTTTATTTGTCATGCATCTTTGACTTTGCGTCTATGACTAAACCGCTGTACTGAGATCACTTTTATCATTGCAAAGTCTCTTAATTTATTTAAACATCAGGCTGTTAAGAAAAGGTCTTCTTTCAATGAGGAACTCAATTCCCTACTCAGGCTACCCTAGTCCACAGGCCAGATCAGACAACATTCAGTCCTGGAACTGAACCAGATTTTAAATCCAACCCCTCTCACCTTGTCCAGAGATAAAAGCCAGGAACATTGTAAAAGAACAAAGCAGAGGGAGAAAGAATTACAGAGAATACTCTATAGAAAGATATTTGAATGATTACAACACTTTTCCCCTCCCCACAACTTTTATTCCACATCATTAGATGCTGTGTGCACACATGTGTTCCTGAACAAGTATGATAATAACAGCTTTTATAAAATACTTTTAGGATTAAAAAAATAAACCCTCTTCCATCTATAATTTTTTTGTTGTCACTATTCCAACTGTATAAGGCTACTAAATGCAAGTGTAATCGGTTGGAGAAAAATAAAGTCCGTTCAAAGTAATTGAAAGGTTTTGATATGATTCTTTTGCCTTACAATGCCCTTGTACCTCTAACCTTTTACTTGCCTCCCCCACCCAGTTCCCAGGGTGGGACAGGCCACACTTTTGGTAGCATCTGCTGCCAGGCTCCAGACCCTGCTTCCCCCATTTCTCCTCCTGAAAGCCAGCTGCTCTCTTGTGCTGCTGCCAAGCCCATAGCACCTGGACAGGGATCCTGGATGACTGGGACAAGAAGCTGCCCATTCCTCCACCCTCCCTGAAGGGGGCCTCTCTGGGGAGGTGCCCTGGGGCCAGTGTCCCCCACAACAGTGCTGCAGCCCAAGGGTTCCTCTGCTGCGCATGTCTCAGGCACTGCACAAGGAACCATTTGCATGGCCCAAGGGGTGCCTGACCCACTGTACCCTGATGCTGCTGATGGCCATGGTGCACCTGAGCACCTGGCATGGGATCCTTAGCTTCAACTTTGCAGGGGACAAGCCCAGATTGCCCCACAACCTCCGCCATTGTCATCAGCATTGATGTATTCCTTGGAATGTGAGGCCCAAGCCTAGCTGTTGGGGCACAGGCTGCTCAATAGAGTTTTGCACTGTCTCCTGCTTCCCTGCATGCTAGGAGGGTGGAGCCCAGGGGCCAGGAGAGCGTGGCCAGGCCAGGCAGAGAGGGGCGGTTGGGGCTGGGGCTGGGGCTAGGGCCAGGGCTAGGGGAAGGGAGCACCCTCCCCCCACTGTGGGGCTTTTAATGTGGGTGGAGCTTGCGTATTCAGTGGCTCCAGTTGGTCCTGGCTGGCAGTGATGGCATGCAGCTCCTGGCAGATTTAATGGGCAGTGGGACTCAGCTTATGGGTGCCCAGCTAGGGTGGGGCCCAAGGAAAGACCTGGCACTCCTGGCACCTGGCAGTGACAACGCTGTCCATGACTCATGGCTGGGGCTGAGGCTGCAGAGCTGTTGGGCGGATGCTGGCCAGGCTCCCCAAGCTGCTGGTGGAGGCTGGGGAACTTGGCAGGACAGGCTGCTGGTGCCCTAAGGGGTCCTCCCCTGGCAACATGTCACTGCGTGTGCCAGGCCAGAGCAGGAGCCTGGGCAGGCTGCCTGTGCTGTTGTACACAGCACAGTTGTGGCCTGTGTCCTGGGGTGTGAAGATGGCACCACAATTACCACACAAAGGGTATGGATCTGCAGGTACTCCCTGACAGATTGTGGTGGGAGAAACCTCCCTAAGGTCCGTTGTCTAGCTGTAATTTGATTGACAGACAACGCGGTAAAGAAAGACAGCTGTTTATTTGCTCGAGCAAAGACCATAAAGCCAGCAAAAGGCAAAATGGCCCCCCCTCAAGGGTGAGGCGATCTTTTATACTTCTTACAACAAAGCAAGACTATATGGTTAACAAAAAGCAATACTTGGGGCGGTGCTCTACAAATCTTTGTAACAGCATATTTCTATTAAGCTGAACTAGCACTTTTAAAAGCTAAAAGTTAAGTAACAGTAACATTATGTTAGCAAAACCTTACACAGTAGAAGATACTTCTCAAGGACACAACCAGTAACCTCAAACAATGGTTTCTCTGTCTTATCTTACTTCTTGCTGTAGCTGATTTTTTTAGCACACAGACACAGATTCACTTTTTAACTCAGAAAATGCTTGGTGCAGTTAAAATGATTACTTGACACAAGCAAAGGCCTAGCTATCATTCTGCCTTGTGGTCAGCTGCATTGCTAGGCCACAGGTCATGCCTTGTATTCAGCTGTAAAGCTAATACTTCTTAATAATCCAAATTATTGTAAACCTAACAGTATGCTTTCAGAAAACTATTCTATTTCAGGGTAATGACAAACCTGCGCACTACAAGATGACTGTGTCAGCGATGGTGACCCACTCTGCCTACAAGACCTTGACCTTCATGCAGCACTGCCATGCCAACCAGTCATGCCTACATTCCTGCATCCATCCTGACAGCCCCTCATAGATGTGGGTGTTGGAGCACTCACCCTGTGCTAACGGCTGCTGCACCTCTGCCTCACCCCAGAGCACCACAAGGTCACCAGTCTCCTCCTGTGACCAGTTGGGGTCCCAGGTAGCGGCATGTGATATCAGTGAGAAGGCCATTGGGGCTTTTGCACCACTCTCCAGGCCTTCATGTGGCTGGCCCTGTGCTGCTGGGTCTGGGCAACTGCCTGCAGCACTCAGCACAGGGGCACAGCACAGGATTAGGAGTTGCACAGCAAGGTGATGTCTTGCAGCACCTGCAGGGTCTAGGCAGGCTGCTTAGAGTTGGCTGCAGGCAGCTGGCAGTGGCCCATGTGGCTAGGAGCTGGCTGTAGCTGGGCCTGGGTGATAGCAGGCCTGGCAGGAGCCTGTAGCAGCCTACAGGGCTGGACGGTGCGGGCCTGGTAGCCATGCAGCACTGTGGTGCCAGGAAGCAGAACCAGGGTGCAGGCTGGCTGGCACAGGTACCCTGCGGCCTGTGCAGGGGCAACAGAGGCCAAGAGTCCCCCCAGGCTTCCTGCTGTTGTGCCTCAGGGATCAAACTGCCTGCAGGCTTTTAAAGGACCTGTGGCTGGGGCTGCCATAGAGGTGGCCCAGCCCTGGGGCCCTGGGGCTGAGCTCAGGCTGGCCCCTGAGTGGCGAAGCTGACTGGGAGCAAATCTGCTCCCAGTTGGCATCTACACATGTGTTACTGTGCAGTAAATACTCATGAGTAAATTTAGATGTGTAAATGTAGATGTGCACATTTACTGTGCAGTAAACTACGCTACTGCACAGTAAAGCATCTCATGTAGACACAGCCAGTGTACTGTGGAGCTGGTCACAGTGGGGAGAATAGTCCTGTTTTAGGATGTGCATCTTCTTCCCACCTTTCTGCTGCTCAAAGCTTACTTGTTCTCTTTTCTCTCACTACCTGGCTGATTATTTAGCCATTATCTCCTTCTTCTTTCTGTTCATTTTTGAAGAAAGTTTATTTTATTGTGCATGTGCCAGCAGCCTAATTAGAAAGCCAAGTGATTTGAGCTCGCTGTGGAAGTGAGAGTGTCTTTCATCAGAGCTAAGGAAGTTCAACATTTGAGCGGAATTTACTCTCAGGCGGAAGGATGTGTGGCCTGGTGTAGTCTCTTGGGAGCTTTCCAAAGCCTGCAAGGTGCTAGTTTTGTTCAGGTGCCTTAAATGATATATTGTGGTGATGACAGAACTCACTTGATTAGAACTCACTTGATGTATGGGCCTGAAGAACAGAATGCTCCATTTGTATGACTGAAAGTGGCTTTGAAATAAAGGAGAACCTCTTACTATGTCACCAAGGAAAATGCATAAAGTCTCATGAGCTAGGTATAGAGGCAATGAAGTACCAAAAAATCCAACATTTTATTTTGATAAACTGTGTGTCTAGATAAGCCAGCCAGAGAACTGAGATGGAGCTACAATAGCAGGAACTAGATAGAGTTAACGTCTTTCATTAATAGGACAGTAAGGAGCAGAGGCATAGCTGGGTAGTTCTGCACCCTAAGCACTGGGAAAAGGCAGTGCTTGGGACTGCTGCACTGGTTGCCATGCACCCCTCCCCACACTTATGCTATTGGTAAGGAGAAATCTGTGTGTGGATAACACCAGCAGTGGAAGACTCATAAGTTGAAATCCTTTCTGTATAGTATCTCAAAAGAAAAACAGTAGAGCAATGTGGTAAATATACATCTCTGGATTTCCTTGACACTGGAGTAAGGACAATCCAGGACTCAAAGCACATTTAGATGTGAGGCCCTGAATGGCTAAGGCAGCGGTTCCCAACCTTGGGTCACGATCCAAAGGAGGGTTGTGGGGGTGATGCTGGTGGCACTGCACACAAAGGACGAACTACGCTGCCTGCTGGGAGCTCTCTGCCCCTGGGTTGCTGCTGCTGCCGCACTCTGCTCCCAGCAGCGGGTCGCAGTAAAAAAAGGTTGGGAACCACTGGACTAAGACCTCTATACTACTACCTACATCACCATAATACTATGTCCCATGGAAAGTTGTATGGTCCTTTCTCCTATGTTCTCAGTTTCAGAGGCAGCAGCTGGGGCCCCTTGCTGTCTCCATCCCAGTAAAAGCAGTAGGAGCTTCCTCCCCCATTCTAGAAATGCAGAAAAGGAAGTGCCTCAGCAAAGGCCTAGCTATCATTCTGCTATCATACTTATCTCAGTATCTCTTGTATCTGTAACAGGGAGAGGGGGTGGATTGGTCTGCCATACTGCATTCTTTTCCTGCCACACACACAAAGATTTCTTTGGTATACTGATATTCACAAGCCTGTGACCCATAGCAATCAGTCCTGGAGATAGAAACCCATTGAAATACATGGGACAGTTCATTCTTCGCCGATCCATAGGTCCTGGTGCTCTGCAAACTCATGCAGAAATGTTATGTTTTAAATGCTTAAATACATGTATGGTAGTGCAAGACTTATGGTG
Source organism: Alligator mississippiensis (assembly GCF_030867095.1). Taxonomy (NCBI): domain Eukaryota; kingdom Metazoa; phylum Chordata; order Crocodylia; family Alligatoridae; genus Alligator; species Alligator mississippiensis. Next base: position 387,280,108 of record NC_081824.1, read on the forward strand.
TAGCCATGATGGTCCAGAAATTATGCATGAGGCAAGGATTTCTTAGGGTGATATCTTTTATTGGACCAACTGCATAGCTGGATGTGAGAGGAAAGGATTGAAGAAGATGATGAAGCAGAATATTTGGCATTCAAAATCTTGTCTAACTCTATTCTAACTATATAGTTGGCCCAATAAAGATATCACCCTAAGAAATCCTTGTCTATTTCATAATTTTTGGATTATCATGACTACATCATTCTTACACTGCCATTCATGCATAAATATATGGTTTGCACTCAAGTCACATTTTCAACCATTTATTCACAACTATGGGGACTTGAAATGTGTTTGTTGTTAAAATGAAAGCCAAGGGTGCCTGTGCACGTGTGGGAAGGCTGCTCCAACACACTGTAATTACAGTGTGCTGGAGCAGACTTGATGAATTCAGTCTGCTGGAATGTGCTAATTAGCATGCTCCAGCCAGCCTCCGCATCTCATGTATCAGTGTCCCCATGCTTCAAAATGGCAGGGTCGGTGCTTTAACTGAAGCTTGTTCAGCAAGTTTTAGCTAAAATACCCCTGCCACCATTTGGAAGTGTGTGATTGCTGATACATGAGATGCTGCTGGTGCTTTAATTAAAGTGACCCCCCCCTGCCCCCTCTCCCCCAAAACACATGTAAAAATGTCCTGAGATTCTGATGTATTGACCTGGCATCAGGGACCGGGCTGCTGATTATGGGTCATTAGTGCACCTTTGTTACCCCCTGGCCTCTGTTCTTATCTCCACATGGGCTACATATACTATAAAATCATAGAATCATAAGTTGGGAAGGGACATCAAGGATCATATAGTCCAATACTTTGCACAGGCAGTGATGTCTATCCAATCTTTTCTTGGAAACCTCCAATGAAATAGATTTCACAACTTCCCTGGGCATCTTGTTCCATTATCCTGCTATCTTTGCAGTAAGGACATTTTTTCTGATATTGATCTAAATCTGCTTTACTGTAATTTAAACTTGTTGCCTGAAAAGACCATGAAAATGACACCGTGTGCTGCGAACATCCCATGATTTTCCCCTTGCCTCATCAGGAACTAAATAGAACTCTAACCATAACCTTCAGGTCCTTGGTCATGCTACTGCCTAGCCAGTTATCTTCTGTTCTGCATTTATGGATTTGTTTTTTTCTTCCCTACTTTACATTTGTCTATGTTGAACTACATCCTGGGGTTTATAGCCCAAGTTCTCTAATTTATCAAAATCCTTTTGAATTTTAATCCAACCTTCCTAAAGCTTTGCAACCTCTCCCAGTTTTGTGTGGTCTGCAAATATTATTGGTATATTCTTGATCCAAGTTGTTAATTAAAATGTCAAACAGCATGTGAGACCTTATGCCATTTTAATAGTGTTCTACTTATTCTTTGCCTGTAGTTACTCAAAAAACTATGGCTCTCCCTAATGATAATTCTATCCAACATATACTCTATCTACTGTATACTTTGGGTACGTCTACACAAAATGCTAACTGCGCAGTAGCCGAATGTTACTGTGCACTAGTGTGTCCAGTATGCTACTGAGCAGCAGTATTAGGCTACTGCTCAGTAGCATCACTTAAAAGACGTTTGCTGGTGCTAGTGCATAGTAACTCCGGTTACTATGCATTGATTTAGTACTTGCTTATGTAAGTACTAAATAAATGTATAGTGACCATTGTGCAGTAGTGTCTCATGTAGACATGCCTAGTGTATAATATTATAGTCTAAAGGTTTTAATGCATTCACTTGGAACAACCTATATACTGTATTTACTCAAACATAAGGTGACTCCCCCAATAGTTAGCTTCCACGTATGGAAAATGTATACGTTTGCTGTAATTTTCAAGGTATAGAATTTAATTAGAGCTTAATTGGAGCTTTACTTTGAATTTTTCCCATTTCTTCTGCTACAGCAGGGAAAATAAATCAGGAGGGTCAGGTAGACCCCTCTTTGTCCCCCCAACTTCTTTGCTGTGCAACTCCTTTCCCACTTTCTTACTATCAGACCCTGTTCTCCCTAAGCACAGGTACTCCATAAACAGTTTTAAGAAGCAGTCCATATATATATATGGACTAATTTGACCTGGAACATGAAAACATTTCCTATATTTCCTATACATATTGTTCCAGGTCAGATTAGCCAGATCAGTTCTTAATCCTTTTGGCTGAGCAAAACGCAATAATTGAAACACAATATGTGGTGCTGCCCCCAGCAAGTATCCGCTACTCCAGACTTTTCAGCCTGGCGCTTCAGACACTCCTAAATCCATCAGTAGCTATCCTATATGCAGTCCCAAGCCCAGATGCTTGGGATTCAGATGCCCCGAGTCTTGCTTGCCCTTAGCCAACAGCCATAGGAGCAAGCTAGGGAGGAGTCCCCCCAATACGTGGTGGAAGCCTGGGGCTAGTGGGGCTTAGCCCCCACAAATTCAGGGTAGCAGGTAGGGCCACAGGGCAGCCCAGCTACTGGCTCCGGGCTGCTGCAGTGGGGCGGGGGAGAAGGTAGGGCCATGTACACTCAGATATGCAGCCAGGATCACAGCCAGCCAGGATCACAGCCCCAGTGTGTGGCTGCCCAGCATGGCAAGCAAGTTTCAGTCTATTTTCTTTGTGAAGGGGATGGGGCTTGGAGGAAAGATTGAGACCCCCCCCGCACAGTGCAGGATGGAGTGGGGCTAGAGCAGGAGTGAATGGGTCCCTGGTTGGGCCAGGTGGTAGGACAATGGGATCCCGGTGGCATGTCCAGGGGTGTGGAGGGGGAGCTCCCACGCTGTGTGCCCCCCCCCCCCCCCCGATCTGTGTGGAGGGCATAGGCAGGCTGCAGCTGCAGGCTTGGCTCTGCTCTGCCTCTGCACCTCACTGCTGCTGCTTCGAGAGCAGCAGAACACCGTGTGCATCCCGCCACTGGGCAGCACCATGTCCCCTTTCCACCTGGTGGCAGAATGCATGTGGCATTGTGCTGCTTTTGGGGCAGCTGAACCAGGGAGCAAAGCCCAATGTGCAGCAGCAGCTACCTCTGCTCCACAAACAGATAGGGGGGCACACGCCCCCCAGGCCTCTGCCCTGGTGTGCACAGTGGTGGGAGCACCCCCATGCCCTTGGACGAGCTGCCCAGGCTACAATTCTCCCATCACCTGGCCCAGCTGGGGCCCCATTCACCCTAGCCCCTGCCCCACTTCTTCCCTCCCTCCCTTTTAAGAAGAAAAACCCAGATTTTTTTATTTTAAGGAGAAAAACCTCTATTTTTTCCTTTAAAGGAGAAAAATGTTGGAAATGGTGGGTTTCCCCTTGCAGGCTGGCAGAATTCCAGTCTGCAAGGTGCTGGGGGGAGTGGGAAGAAGGTCATCGGGAAGGGGGTACCATATATGTGTGCATGCTCAAGAGAGCACCTTCCCACAGGTAAATCTGGTGGTGGTAGGGGAATTGAGGCCCCCAAAGTAAGGGAGGAGGGAGAAAGGGAGAGAGGGAGTTGGGCATGGCTGAGGCTAGGTCTGCTGCTCATCTGGGGTGGCACATGGGGTTTGGGGCCTGGGGCCAGAATGTGTGGCCGCAGGACCCAGGTGAGGAGTGGGATGGGGCTTCAGGTGGCTCACTCAGGGGGTGGTGGGAGAGACTAGCTCTCTAACACTGCACATACTCCTGCAGGGGCATGGGGCTGCATGGATGGGGGCTGCCTGCTTGTGGGCTTGGGTATCCTCACCCTGCTACTCTCCCTCTGAGGCCTCTGCAACCCAGCAGGCAGTACCTGGGGTGGCGGGGCTGAGTGGGGGATGCTCAGTGATGATTCCATGAGCCCCTTGCCATCATGGTGAAGCACTCCCTGCCTGTCTGGCAGCAGCAGAGGTGGTGGTGCACAGTTGTGACACTTGCTGCTGCTGGGAGGGCAGGGGGCACTTTGCCATGGCAGCATGGAGCACCCAGCAGTGGCACTGAGCTTCTCTGCCTGGCTCTGCTCTGCCCTGCCATGCCAGATCCCACCTGCTGGGCCATGGAGGACCCATGGGGAGGACAGCAGGGTGGGGAGCCCTGAGCCTGCAGTGGGAAGCCTGCATTGGTCCCTGCTGATGGGCTCTACTCCAGCTGTGCTGCTTGTCATGGAGAGGAGCCAGGCTCTTCATTCTGCTCTGCTGCAGCAGCTGTGGCCTCCTTTGGGCAGCAGCTGGGGTTCAGGTGTTGCTGCAGGGGACGGGGGACTGTGGACCTGGGATCCTGGACCCATAGTTGTGGCAGCTGGGGGCCCCCTCCAACAGGGCTGGGTGGTTGGGGGCTGTGTGTGGGGAGTGAGGGGCACCAGCAGGGGTGGGGGGCCATGAGTGAGGAGTGGGAGGTCCCAGCAGGGTGCATAGAGCTGTGGTTGGGGAGTGAAGGGCACTGGCAGGGCCCAGGGGGTCATGGATTGGGAGTGAGGGGCACCAGCAGGGCTGGGGGGCTGTAGGTCAGGAGTAAGGCATAATGGCACGGGCAGGGCACCGGCATATCAGAGCTGTGCAGTGCCACAAAACAGTGAGGGGTGGGGGGACAGCTGCAGCTGGACCCGTATCCTGATGAATGAAGGGGGCTCAGGGAGCTCTTATTTTCCATGATAAAAAACCCAAAATCAAATGCCAAAATTTATAGGTATTTAAAATTTATTTTATTATAATGATTGAAGCTGGTAGACTTCCAAATTGCTTTAAAAAGGTAAATATATTAATAAAATATTGTGTTAAACTGATACCTATATATATAGTTGTGTTTCATTGTAATCACAGAAAAACATAGATTTTGGGGGGTTTAATCAGAGCATTCGCTATATTTTAATCAGAGAATTTGCAATTTTTAAACATAGAAAACCCAGGATCTGTGTTAATAATACTGTCCAGTGGCATATTACCACTGTCCATGCTGTGTTGCACTACTATGCAGTGTTATTAGGCTACTGCACAGTTAGCATCTTGTATAGATGTGCCCAGTTTCCATTACTGAGCATCTGCTACTTTTGACAGCAGTTTAGTGATAAACAACATATTTAATGAGCTTTCTTTGTATGCAAATGTAAGATAAGGGGCTTTTTTTCCCATGTTGTTTGGGGGTGGGGTGGGGAACCTTGACTTATATTCAAGTAAGTATGGTAGGTTATTCATATTTGTTTGATAGGTGTGTAATGAGAGCATTTCCAATCTATACTGTTAAAATCTCTATACAGGCCATCCTCAGACTTAGGACGCAGTTGGTTCCTGAAAATTGCATCGTAAGTTAAAACGTCATAACTCGGAACCAGTTTTCTCATAGGAACAATGTTACCAATGGCAGAATGGTTCCTTTATGACGCTCAATGCAGCTGCACTGTATCAAACACTGTAAAGTTGAAACCTGCGTTGTAACCTTGAAACAGGGTGTCCATTTATAAAGGTCGTAAGTGCCGTTTGTCAGAACTTGAAACGTTGTAAGTTGAGGACTGCCTCAACTTACATATATCATAAATCATATATTCACTTTTTTTCTCATTGCATGAAAAATCTCTGTTTAAAATATGACTTAATCTGGCAAATACTTTGCTTTACTGTTTGTGTTTTGTTTGACCAGTACTTGTTTGACTTAAAGTGAAAAAAACAGCATCCGTTCCTTTCACAGGTGTTTGCCCTATATGCTAACTCATGACAGGTATAATCCTTCCATGATTACTATTTGATTCTTATGTTGAATTTCTCTCTGCAATAAAGTGAACACTTTGTTTAAAAAGGGTGGAGAGGTTTACTCTGAGTGGCTTAGAGCTATCATATTTTTACCTAGTTTATCTTTTTCTTTGCATACTTGTTCTTGTTGTATAACCTGTTGGTATAATTAAACAGATTTCTGTTTAAGAAGTGTATTTTTCAGTTGAATAAGTTATAAGTTCCAACTGTGTTCATATATGTGGTCTCCTTGATATTCTAAATTTTCTAAGACTCACTGGGCATGTCTATACAAGATGCTTTAGTGTAGAGTAGGCTGATCTACTGCACAGTAAGGCAGCACCATGTAACCATGCGCAGCAGCTACTGCACAGTAAATTAGGCTAACACGCTGTTTTCTACTACCTTTAAATACAGGTAGTAGATTAACTGTACATTAGCTACTGCACAGTAGTGCATGTGTAGACAGATGACTGGGAGCAAATTGTTAGCCAGGCAGCAGGGGCTGGGGGAGCTGTCCTGTCCCTGGGAACTGCCTCCCAGCCCTATGCACTGATCAGCAGATCAGGGTATGGGGCTGGGAAACTGTCCCCTTCCTGAGCAGCTGTTTTCCTGATTGGCAGGGATCCTGGTTTTTTCTGATACAAAAATCCCCAATTTTCAGATTTAAAAAAGTAACCCAAAATCCACATTTTTCCATGATTAAAATGAACACATCTATCTATCTATCTATCTATCTATCTATCTATCTATCTATCTATCTGTGACATTTCATTTTAATCATATAAATAATCATTATAATTAAATCATATAAATAATCATTATAATCATATGTGGATTTTGGGTAACTTTTTAAAATCTGAAAATTGAGGATTTTTTTTAATGAGAGAAAACCAAGATCCCTGCTGATTGGGTATGGGGCTGGGAAACAGTTGTTTGGGGGAAGGGGCAGTCTCTCAACCCCATATTCTGGTCTGCCAATCAAGGCATGGGGCTGGAAGGCAGCTGCCCTAGAGGAAGGAGAGCTTCCCCTGACCCCTAGAGCTGAGGCCTGACCACCCTGGAGTTTGGGTGCTCTCCCTGGCTGCTGTAGGGAGGCAGACCAGGGCAGGAGTAGTTCTGCATTGAATTGCTCCTGCTGGGAGAAGATTTGCAACTGATAGGCACACATGTAGACACGCTCCTGGTGAAAGTTTATTATGCTGTATTTTGCTGCACAGCAAGCTTAAATTACTAGCATGTGTAGACACATGCCCACTGACTCCTAAGACTCAGCCACTGAGCAACAGACATTGTTGTGTATCCTGTGCTTTATTCCAATGGTCTAAATGGAGGGGAAAATAGCATGGTATGTATGGTAGCATGCCAAATAAGTATCAGAAATTATTAGGTATCTCAGACATATTTTGTGTTGGGTGATTCAGCACAAGGTCACAGAAAGATTCAGTTAAAATATGTAATGTGGTTATGACTTGAAATATCGATGGTCAATCTGAGGGGATTTTTGAAGAAAAAGAGAGATGGATATAAAACCCATCTGAGTTAGTCTGAAATCAGCTTGCTTATAGTGTTAGCTACAAACAACTGAAAATTCTCCCTTAGCTAGGAATAAGTCCAGTAAAGAAAGAATGCGTGTGTTTATACCATGTCTCTGTGTGTGTCAGAGCGGGTGAAGGACTGTGGAATCTAGTCATTTGTTTCCCTGTTTAAACAAAAAAGCTGTTTCATAACCATAACAAAGGAAGAAGGCAAACTTATGTTGAATAGCGTGCTTCTAAGAATGTTTATACGCTCTTCCTGAACAATATTCAGAGTATAGCAGCAAGATAGCATGGTGTTCAGCTTGTGTATTCTGAAGAAGGGGTTAAGATGGAGACCTTGTAAGTGTATCAAAACCTATCCTTTCCTGGATATGTTTTTTTCAAATTGTTTGTAATCTACTGTGATCTGGTGTAGTCTACAGGCAAAACAGTTACTCTTCAGTAGTAATTTTTAACTTACCGCTGGAGCAAGTTGACAGTATTTGGAGAAGTTGAGTTCCTTCCTAGGCAGACAAAATGTCCTAACTGTCATTAAGATGGTTAACAGAATTTTAACAAGGGACCCCTAGGACCCAAACACCTCCGCCAACTAAATTCTTGCAGGTTGAAGTCAGATTTTGACAGACATTTTGAATAGAGATTTCTATATGGTAGCATGAATGCTCCTGTGATAACCAAAAAGAAAATTAGATGCAAACCTTGACCATATACCTACATATACATGTAGTGAGGCTTTTAGACATACATGTATAGTTCCATCAGTCTTTTCATATAACAATGAATCTGGGTTAAGAAAGAAAAAAGTAATGAGAATAGAAACAGCTGGATTTTTATCTTGACTACCATAATTTGTAGGAAGCTACTTACAAATGTTCTATTGCAGACATAAATTCTGTATATGGCTATGATTTGAAAGTTGGGGCTTATGGCTGCAGGCATATTTTGACTTAGAAAGTGATGAAATGCTTAGGTTATTTCTGGCTGAGGACAGAACCACTGGCTGGTGTGAAATGGATACTAACTTATGATTGAAGTAATTTTATAATATTTTGCAGCCAGTCAGCTGTCTATTCCTTCAGAATTAGGCATCTGAGGAAGGAAGTTTGAGTATTAGAGAAGGCAGTTTAATTTATCATTCTCTGGGATTTCATCTTGTTCATAAATACCTGAAACACTAGGAACAGCAAATACACTGATATAAATAAATAGATAAACAATTTACATTCTAATTAAACTCAAAAAGCACATAATACATAATTAATGTCACAAACCCACCTTATTTTGAAGTCTTCGTGTAGTGTCCTGCATGTTTCCCAGAATTTGGGTTACTGACATAGAGTGTCTGATGTCTACCCAAGTAAAGATAAGCAATGTATAATTTTGTTGTTTGCATGTTTGCATAAGTTATGATCAGGGATCCTGGTTTTCGCTGATAAAAAATCCCCAATTTTTGGATTAAAAAATGTAACCCAAAATTCACATTTTCCCATAATTAAAATGAAATGCCACTAACACATAGATAGATAGATATAGATCTATATAGATATAGTGGTGCTTCATTTTAATCATGGAAAAATGTGGATTTTGGGTTACTTTTTTAATCTGAAAATTGGGAATTCTTTTTTAGAGAAAGCCAGGATCCCTGTAAATTATGATGTTTGTCATGGGTGACACTGGAGGGACAGAAGGTTATATGCACAATATATGATCTTCCAGAATTCTGCGGATGAATGGAATTGGCTGCATGAGGACAAGTACTTAAGCCTGGCTATAGGAGCCTGAGTTAGTCTAAAGCAGTGATTCTCAACCAGGGTATTGTGGCACCCTGAGGTGCCTTGAGATTCTTTCAGGGATGCTGCGGGGTGGCATGCCATTTTAGTGCGGTTAGGCATGCAAACACAACTCACAAGATAAACCCAGGGATTTTGAATAAGAATCCATAGTGTTAAAAATATTCTGACCTATTGTGGTCTTCCTAACTTCTTTGCAAACGAAGAATTGCTATATTATTTTTCCATAGTCAAAGAATGAGTGAAAACTAAGCTGGGATTTTCTGAGGGGTGCCTTGATTCTAACAAGGGTGCCTTCAGTCTAACAGGGTTGAGAACCACTATTCTTGAGTCACCTGGCACATCACCACATATAAACACAATACATATTTTTCTCCAGTTAAAGAGAAACAAGATTCTTTACTAATATGCTAGGGAGCTATACCATTTAGTTTAAGGTCAAAGCAGAAACAAATATAACTATTGGAATGTACACTAATAAAACTAGAAAAAAACATAGTCAAAAGTCTAAAGATATCATTAGTTTTGTACTCATTATAGTTAAAGGTGCACCTCTTATTCAGATTCATATAACAAATCTAGCCTTCTTAAGCACCTTGACAGTATTTCAAATACTTCACTGTCAGTCATTTTTACACCTGAGGTAATATTAACACACCATTATTTCTGAGATGTTTTAATGTAAAGATGTAGCATTCGTATAAAATGGTGGTGCACATAGTACAAAGAAGCTAGAGCCAAAACACCCTATGGCGCAAACTTAGTCTTGACACTGTTTTGGAGGGATAACTGCTAACTCAAAATTACTGAGACTAGATAACCAGAACTGTATAACAAATATACCCAAGAACAAGTCAATTAGAACTAGGGAAAAATGTCAAAGTGGGAGGTTAGAATTTTACAAAGAAGTCAATCAAAGTCACAGGAAATATCCTTTGATTTTACACAGAAGTGATACGTTTGGAAATATTTTTATTTAAATAGGCATTATACTTCATTGCTCTTAAATCTTCAGGGTTCATTTGTCTTGACACTTAGTTTCCTCCATATGTTTGCCTTCAGCTGAAGATTCTGAATTGATGATCTGTGCGGAAATATTTTGTCGTTCTGTATATGTTTTTTTACTTTTTAATAATTATTTTTACATTTAACTTTTACCCTTTGGAGAAAAGTTGATTATTTTCTGTTATATTGCCATAGTACATGTTCATGAAAGATATTTTGCAAATAAACCTTTCCATTAGGGGCTTCCAAATCTTCCTTTGTGGAACACTACAATGGCAACTTGCCACAATCTGCAGGTTGCATTTAATTTGCACAGAATGGAGGAGATTGTTGCCATTTTCATCATGATGGAAGTTCTGATTTGTGAAACTCCATCTTGATCTAGGCAAAATTGCCTGGACTGAGGTGGAGCAATGTTTTTTAGCAAGCACTGACCCTTCCCGATCATGGTATATGCATGAGAGGTAGCCCAGACCTTCAATTCATATGCCTAGGCAGGAGTTTTTTGAGGAGTGGAGGCTGCCCAGACCTTCCATGCACCCTTTAGGCCACTGAGACAGAATACAAAGGGCAGGCTGGGTCCAGATGTTTAGTGCCACCATGGCTGTATTTTTGTATAAGTGTCTGCGAACTGAACCTGTTTGGCAGACAAGGATTCTACCAGTGAATGGAACAATGCATCCTAGGACTTAAAGGTATAATCTGAGTATATTTATGTTAAGTAGCAGAGTAGCTGAGGACCATGTTGCAGATCTCTCCTAGCCGCAGTTTAATACACATTTGTTTGCTTATTCACCTTTTTAATATTACCTATGCAATTCTGTAGTTTCACGATAATAGATAGATGCATATTCATACACTCACTTCCAGGCTGCATTTTGGTTAGTGGGGTAGCAGAGAGTTAGTACATTGTTTCCAATTTAGGTTTAGCGCACAGCATAATCTTAACGTATTATAATACATTTTAGAATATTATAAAAGTAAGATAAAATGAGGAATAGAAAACTCAGGGGATTGGTAAAGAACTAATAGGCTTGTCTACATTGCTCCAAGATTGTACTAGGGAGCTCTGCAGTGAAGCACATTGTGAAAAACCCTGGAGCTATGGAGTTGCCTCAAGACATAACCCGAGTCTAAGGGAAAAAGGGATCCCCTAACAAGGAGGCTGAAGGGGCACCAAAGAAAGTAGCAGGATTGTCAGCTCCTGGGAACAGTGCTGTTTCATGTTAGAAAGTAGAAGTGAGGTACTGAAAATAGAAGTGAGGTACATAATCTGAGCTGGAGGTGGGGCAAGTGGATTGGAGCCACTTTTAAAGCACTCTACAGCCATATATGTGTGTCATGGTATAGCTGTACAGTGCTTTCAGGGGGTGGATTAAACTATCATCAGGTTTTGATCCGCCCACCTTGATAACCCCAAACTCCCCTGCCCCTCCCAGCAAGCACAGCTTGTGGGGTCCATGTCCTCCCCCCCACCTCCTGCCACTGATAGCTGGTGGAGGGCGGGCTGGGGAGAGAAGCCACACTGGGCCAGGCAGTGGGGAAGTGAGACCCCACTGTACACTGCTCCCCACACCAGCTGTGCTGTTGGGGGAGCGGGGGCAGAGGCAGGATACAGGGCAGGGGGCAAAGACTTTCCTGCCTTAGCTCTGTGACAGCCTGGGGGCAGGGCTGGCCCAGTGTTTGGCCGACGTATACAAGCTTGGGCCAAGCTGCCCTGCAGGGGTCTTCAACAGCCTGGGATGCTGGAGGGGACAGTGACGTAGGTTGAATCAGGAGGGGATCTGATACAGACATTCAATAGACTGGTTTAACCTAAACTGATTTAACCTATACTACATCAATTCAGGTCTATCTTGGGTTCTGCCACTTTTAACTTGTCTATGTGCACTGAATTTCTGTTCTGGATTTCTGTTCTGTTAAAGGTTTAGACCAGTTTCTGATCATTTATACCAGTGTATGTGTATTGTCTATTAGGTCTGTGTAAAATTTTGCCTGCTGTTTTGATTTGACACTGTTTCGACTCATTTAGAGCTCAAAACAGTGCAATTGAATCAAAACGAAGGGCTTTGCAATAGCCTCGAAACAAAAGGCTTGTCAAAATGTTTCAAAATGTTTCGAGTTTTGAAGCAGCTAGCAGCGAGGTGGCGAGAGACGGGGGAGGACCAGGGCTGCACTCCTAGCAGCACCTGGGAGCACAGCCCTGGTTTTCCCTGTCTCCCGCCACTGGACTGTGGGAAGCCGATAACAGTGCAGGGGAAGGGAAATGAGCCCGGCCTCAGTTCTCTTCCCCAGCTCTGTGATTGGGCTGGGGGTGGGGAGTCAGTCCAGCTGGGCTGACTCCCCATATCCAATGCTAGATCGGGCTGGGGGCGGGGCTTACTCCCTGCCCCCAGCCTGATCTAGCAAAACTTATCACTGTTTCAGTGAAGCAAAACAGAACAGCTGTTTCTAATTGAAATGAAATTCAAAACAATGCTGTTCCATCAAAACCTCGAAACTCAAGGCAAAATGGAATGGCGCCATTTCACACAGCCCTATTGTCTATACCTAGCCAGGAAGTGTTGTTATAATTCTCACTGTGTGATGAATTATGTAACTTCATCAGAAACAAAGATTGGCTGCAATTTTCTCATGCTTATGGATTTTACCTGACAAAGGTTGCTTAAATTTAAAATCCGGTGCACTGAATATTCCATAGAAACCTAAGGGGATGTAGCATTTTTGTGTAGTTCTGTGTCTGGGAATGTTTTATTCATAGATGATTAGAGAAACTTAAATGAAATCATTGTCCTTCAAAATTTGCAGTTCTTCTGTTGATTTCAAAATAATTATTGAAATCTTGCTGATTTTGCTAGACTTTCATTTTGGAAGGAAATTGGAGGAAAAAATCCTATATCAAAATATCCTGTTTTAATATTTTTAGTTTAACATTTTTAATGTTTGATATTGAAATTGCTTTTCATTGGGATCATATTAGAATCCAAAATAAAAATATGGTAAAAATTATTTTTTTAATATTGCTCTGGAGAATTTTTTTTGTTCCAGTTTAGAATGAAGTCAAATTTTGAAAATCCAGCCATAAGCTGCAGTCTAATTCTATAGAAATATTAGTGAGATTGTAAAGGTAATCTTTCATCTGATCTTAAAAGAGTTTCTGAAACCTTACTTCTTTTCTGCCTTACGCCGCAGAAAAGTTTTATCATACTTTTGCCCCCCTCTTCTTATTTTTGATGCATTATCTTGGATATTATGATTAATGCATCTCTAATCACAAAACTGGTAGAAAGAATCAATGAATATCTGGGCATATTTTGCCCCTGCTGACTCACCCCTGAAAATGGGTTTTCCCAAAATGAATCGAAGAAGAAACCGAGAAAGAGGCGCAAAACCTACAGAGAGGTCTTTGCATGGTCTCTAGAAGTACCTGCCACTAAGTAAAGTATGTATGGAAAATCCTGTTAATACTTTACCTTCCACCTAGTAGCAGCTCAGAAAAACTATAGCACGGGTTCTGCATGTCGGGACCCAGGGCAGCTGGCCAGCAGCTCTCCCTGACTCCCACCCAGGCAGATAAGGGTCCGGGGCCTTAGAAGGCTGTCAGGCGGGTACTTGCGATGTGTGGAGTGGAATTAATTAGGCAGACGCTTATCGGTTGCAAAGCAAGATTATTTACTCACACCGTCAAGGTGGTGAATAGCGGAGGTCAGAGATACTTGGTTAGTTACAGCTTAAGGTTCGTAGGTCGTAGGTCGGTCTGCATAAGAGTTCGTTGGTCGAGCAGATAAACGGAGAAAAAATCGGGCAGGCAGGTAGTTGATTTACGTCTGATTAGGTCGAGACGGGGGAGACTGACAAGTGATCAATTTGTCAATTATTCTCATGCACACGTTCAGAGGTTTTTCAGGTGTGTGTGCGGAGGTCTCCCGTTCTTCACGGAAGTGAAGACGGGTTTTATTTGTGTAATAGCCAATTGCTTTTTGCCACGTCATAAATTTAATTATCTAGCGGTTTTCGCTAGGGTTCTATCTCACAGGGTTACTTCCTGTTTTCTCTGACCAGTTATAATGATTTATGTACAGCACAGAAGGCTAAGTTTCATTTCTAGTTAGTGTCGCAGTTATAAATCTCTTTTTGACATGCGCAGCAAAAAAAAGCGGTTATTATCATTATTGTTAACCCTTAGTTAACCTAGTGCAGAAAAAAACTGTTTTGAATGGTTTTACTTGTTTGTGACATGGGCACTACTTAATTTGGTTGTGACACATGTAAGGCTACCTAATGAAAGAATGGACATAGATCAGTGGCTTGATGTTGCAGAAAAGTAGGTTTAGATTGGATATTGGGATAAACCTCAGTATTAGAACAGTAAGGCAGTGGAATTAGACTTTCTGGAGTATGTTCGAGAAGAGGCTGGACAGGGATCATCTAGGCATAGCTATGCCTATGTTCTACAACAGTATTTCCGGGCGTTGCTGGCTGCTCTGCACCCTCCTTTCCACTATGAATGTCAGGGTGTTTTTAAGTCTTCCTCAGAGGCATTGGGGGTTGGCTGCAGCCAATGCTGGGGGTTTTGATTGGGGTGTACCAGTGCTCCTGCTAGGCCTTGAAGCTGGAGATCCCTGGCTAGAGGGTCTTGCCCCTCCACTTAGGGTCAGACCAATTACTATATTCAGGGCCAGGAAGGAATTTTACCCCATGGCAAGATTTTTGCCTACGGGGATATTTGCCTTCCTCTGTAGCAGAAGACATGGCCCTCTCCCAGGGATCTCTTGAGCATATATTCACAACCTCTTACAGCAGCAGAATGTTGACTGCTGCAGTCCTCTACTTTTACCTGTGGCAGGTTGGGGTGTTATGTCTTTTATTGTGATAGTGTTGATGGTAGTTTAACTAAGAGGTTAGATCATGGATTTGTATAGGATGGTTTGGATAGAGATGATCCTGCCTCAGGACTAGATGATCCCTGGAAATCCCTTCCAGTCCTACTTCTCTATGATTTTGTGAATGAATGAAATAGCTGCCTCCTGTTGGAATGGGATCAGCCTCTGGGGGTGCTCCTTCTGTTTTTGTCCCAAATTCCCTGTAATCACCATTTATATATCCTGGTTGATTTGACAAGCCATACTTGCCATAGTGACTAAGAAGAATTTATTCAGCAAATTTAAACAGGGTTCCAACAGCCAGGAATCCCATGCCACTTGGGGATGTGTGATTTAAATTCTATGATAACATTTTTTTCTTTCAATTGACTTAACAGCATGCCTTCGGTGGGTCAGCTAAAGATCCCTGCATCCCTCTGTAGGGTTTTACATCTTGACATCCCATTACACAATCAAATATCTTAATTATAATTTGCAAATGAACTTCTACAGGCCCTTTACATTTTTGCTGCGGTGAAAGGCAGATTGATGTTCCACAGACATAGTAAAAGTTAGTGGTCAGCTGATTCAAAGAGAATTTAAATTTGCACCTGATTTTCATGCTGAAATGAATAACAAAATTATTTTTGATTTACATCTGGTTTTATTTGCTACTTTTTTCCCCCTCTTCATTTGTTTAAATTGTGAGAGACCTAGAGAACAAAATATTTAATTTCCTACCTTTGACTTGCCTTGCAATGTTTTCTTATTCTTCACCTCAATAATTAAATGTTATTCCTCCAAGTGAAAGGAAATTTGGTTAGTTTTAGAGACCATATCAAACTGTCTTAATTTCAGAATGGTATATCAAAATAGTGCAGTAATGTAGCGTTTCATTGTAACTAGCCATTAATCCTAGCTGGAGTTTTATTCGCGAAAGAAGTATTTTATATGTAAAGCCAATTATTTATGTAAGTAAAAAAGCAAAATCATTCAATACACCTTTTCTTGTCCCACTAGTCTGGTAAAAAATTTCCCATCAAAACTGTTTTTCAATAGATAAGTGGATCTTTGATTAAATTTTTTTCTTTTCTCTGCGAAAATCAGCTTTTCCTCAAATTCCAGAAGTTCTCAACTGACAACTGAAAATATTTCAACCAAAACTAAAAACTTCCATTTGAAAATGTGACTGCAGTACTTCATGGAGTGACAATTTGGGTAATGTCTGACCCTTTGTTTTCATCCATGAGCCAGGCTCCCCAGCCAGAGTGTATTTCCCTAAAACATTGAAGCCATGAGACTCTAATAATGCACTCTGGCAATTTAACAAGCAAAGAGATAGTGGTGTATCCTGGGAAATATAATCTGGCTCAGGAACCCAGTCCCAAAAAGAGAATGGGGCATGAGCCATCCTGACTTCAAGTCCTTTGGGTGACTAATGTAGAACTTCTGAATGAAAATGTTCAGGTTTTGGCTGATTTTGAGTTTTAACCTAAACATGAAAATTCTGGAGAATAATACCTTACATTTCATTTAAGCTATTCTATTTGTGAGAACATATAGTATATACGTACTACTACATATATACTACTACAAAACGTAGTATAAAGCACACAACTCTAGGGAAAAAGCTGCCTGTTACATGTATGGTACTGTGCCTACATTGCTACATTATGATGACTCTGGTAAGTGATACTGGGGTATTTTCTCTAAACATTTTTGTAATTAGTTTCATATGTAAGCAATTAGTTAATATGGGAATTACATCTTCCACCCTCAGGTGTCTGAAAGAGCGCTCTGGGGGTAATGTAATATTCTGCAGAACACTTTTGCTTGGAACATTACAAACTATTAAAATCTAAAAAGGCCAGAGTCTTTTTAAAACAACACGCTAAAGGTAATAAATATGACCGGTCTTCACTGAGTATTCCTTCATTGTTGTGGCCACTCCTATGTGTGTGATTTCTATCCATAGCAGACGCTGCTCTTCACTTATAGTATTTATTGATGAGTATCATAACTTGTTTTTTTGCAACTGGAGATTTACCCTGCAGCTCAATAGGTGGTAGGCATGATACATCTTTAAACATAAAAATTCTAATATAATTGCAAAAGAAAATTGAGATATAGATAAAAATATAAGACATGTTACATTTTCAATGAGACAAATTACCCCAGCGCAGAGTTTAATTTGAATTTGAATAAGTTTCTTACTTTTAGAAGCCACTGATTTATTACATTGCTTTCATTTCTTCCCTTTTGTGAAAGATTTAAATTTGTTTGATAATTTCTTGCATATTGGATATGCTAGATTGCAATTCATGTCTAGCTTCTTCTAAAACTATATGTGGAAGGCCATACGCCAAACTCATTATTTGCTAATTGGGTTTTCTGTACACTTCCCTCATGCATTTGAAATGTTAATCCTGTATGGTCAAGACCCTTAGTGTAGAGATGCAATTATCTGTTATTTCAGATCTCTCTCTATCATCTTTGCTGTGTTCTTAAAAAAAAAGAAAAAAGAAAAAAAAAAGGAAAGTTATTATGGAAAACTACCATTCCTTTTTAGAAATTGAAAGTAACAACCTCATCATCTGGGTATCAGTCACAACAAACCACAATTAGCTGCTTTGATATTTTCAAAAGTGAAATAATTACTTGCAATTACTACAGTGTAGTGACTTGTTGAAGCAACTTACACATTTCTAGAAAGTTGTTTTTATAACAAGAAAAAAAGTGATATGTGATTTGTATAGCAGTTTTCTTGAATGACAAGTTTTAAATGTAGCATCTATTGGGGTATCTTCATGAAGTTCTACACATGCAGTTCCCATTACTGTCAATGGGAGTTATGTATCCAGTTACTCAGACTCATTTGAGTGGTTTGACTCATAGCTCTCTTGTCAATCCTTTCAAACTGTTGTTGGTAAGAATTAATCCTGATCTTATGGTTTAACAGTACTGCAGAGCTTTGTCATATGTCTACTTTTTATATTTAAAGTCTACTGCTGTTCGAAGCCAGGTACTAGTTTTTGTATTGTTTAAATGCTGTTGAGAGTCTCACAAGTATTTTCTAGTTTTTTGGTGTGGCTACCAGCCATTATATATTCTGTTTATTCCTGGTGAGACACCATAGCAAAGCATATTTATTAAGTCATAGCACTTGTGGCCATGAGTTTGGGAGGTGTCTTTGTAAAAAACCTTAACAGTCCAGAGCTGCATAAAGCACCAGCTACAGTTGTCAGCTCTGTATTTAGCAGCTGAGGAGATCATCCACATCATGAGATTAACTTGCCTCAAAGCTGGCACACTTCTTATGCTGGCAGACAGAGAATGTCATACCCCAAAAAGGGAAAATGAAAACTGCTCCTTCCAAAAAATACTGAGGGCCTTCTCTGTGAGAGTGCTCCCTCCAGTGCTTCATCCTCCAAAATGGGAGCTCTGAAAAACCACTTGGCATAGTGGCTAAATGCTATATGATGTAACCCATGTATTGAAGGAATCACTTTTTCCTCAGTAGCCATCTTTTTCTAGTCATTCTCCATGGGACTTAATTGTGCTGGTGTCGGCATACTTCTGTTTGCTGCCCAATTGTCTCGTGCATGAGTTCCAGTTGTTAGATTTTGTACCCTCCACTTATCTAACATTTCAGCTATTACTTGTGGATTCATGTTTGGTTCCCACTGTAAGCTTTTACCACTACAGTGATCATCTTGCGTCTCTTGAAGTTCTTCTGTGTTATGCCTGAGAACCACTCAAAATGCTGCTTTATTTAACTTGTTACAGTCTCCTTCATTTCCATATTAATCTTTCATTTTGATGATTGCAATACTTTCCTCTGAAGTTAAGATTTCAGTTCAACATCATATTCACATTTAAGGCCTTTAAAACTACAGCTATTCTAGTACAGAGAAAACTGCAGTTCTCTTTGTGGTTTCTTTTCTCCACTTCCTCCAGTCTTGTTATTTGCTTTCAAAAACTGTCTTGTCTTTGCTGACTTCTTGCTGGCTTGGTCAGCATCTCTATTTAGTAGATTTCTGCTCCCTCTTTACTATGTTTTATGAGAGTTTATTGCTCTCAGAAAGTGAGAAATTAACAATCATTTGGTGATCTATACAACAAATACTACACAGCCCCCCTATCTCTCCTCCCTCAACCACCGCTGTACTATTACTCTACAGTACTTCTGTTTTGACCTGGAGACACAGACCTGTAGGCAAGAGAGCAGTTTACTGCTATGGATTCAAATAGGTGCTGCAGGGTTAAAAACATTTCATGGCTCATCTTTGAACTCTCCTGTTTTCAGTTTAGACAAACAAGATATGCCTTCCTCAGCACCCTGAAAACAAGAAATGCCAGGCTCAGCACATCACACTTTGCCTTGTCCCAGGCCTTCTAAGTAGAATCTTGTCCAGGCCCCTGCTGCCTGGTTTTCTCCTATACATTTAAACCTGGTTTTCTTCCACATTTTCCTGCATAAACAAATGATTATTAAGATCAAAACAAATCACCGAATTAACAGATTGCCATTAAGAAATAAACCAACTCTGTCAACCAACACCAAAACAAAATTAAATGAAGATTAAGTAAAGTTTAAGTTTGGGGCTACCTTCTGACAGCAAACGAAATTGGAGAGACATGGAATATCTGAACCTCACACCCCTAATGGAGGGTCACACACAATGAAAATTTACCTCTAAAGTTAGCAGCATCTTTTGAATCATAACCTGTTGAGCTAGGTATACCCTGGTTATTGATATGCAGGGTCTCTGATAGGTTATTAGCAGGGATCCTGTTTTTTCCGATAAAAAACAAACAAGCCCATTTTTAGAATAAAAAAAGTAACCCCAAATCCACATTTTTCTATGATCAAAATGAAACAGCACTACATGCCCCCCCCCCCCCAATATATTAGTGGTGTTTCATTTTGATCATGGGAAAATGTGGATTTTGGGTTACATCTTATATCCAAAAATTAGGGATTTTTTTTTTTTATCAGAGAAAACCAGGATCCCTGGTCATCAGAGATTATGGGGTGCTTTTGATTGTTGAATTCTTTTAGAAATCTCTGTTTTTTTTCTGCATGAGCCTTCTCCCATCAGTGACAGAAGTATGAAAGAAATATGTTTAAAATCAGACTGTATGCAAAGTTTTGGCAAACAATGGCTTTCTGTCTTTTGAAACTTTTTGTAGACCTGTTGACTTGCGGGTCAAGTGAAAAGTAGAATTTCTATGAATCCAGAAATATATTTCAAGAGCTAACTGGCAACCACTTCTGATCCCTCTCTCTCAAGATATGTTGTTCTCACACTTTTTAAAGATGAAATATGTCTTCTAAAATATTTCTACTGCCATAAAATGTCTTAATTTTACATTATGCTTATTATGGACACAAGGCAAGCCTTTATGATAAGGTGCAAGGTGATGTATACGCAATGATAATTTGATTTCATAGATTTCATAGATTTCATAGACATTAGGGCTGGAAGGGACCTCGGAAGATCATCGAGTCCAGCCCCCTGCCCAAAGGGCAGGAAGTCAGCTGGGTTCATAGGATCCCAGCAAGATGAGTATCCAGTTTGCTCTTGAAGGTGTTCAATGTAGGCACTTGAACCACCTACGGCGGCAGGCTGTTCCAGACCTTGGGGGCTCGAACAGTAAAGAAATTCTTCCTTATGTCCAGCCTGAAACGGTCTTGTAGTAGTTTATGACCATTCAACCTAGTCGTCATCCCTTGGGGCACTCTGGTGAACAAACGTTCCCCCAGATACTGGTGGTCACCCCTGATAAACGTATAGGTGGCCATCAGATCACCCCTGAGCCAGCGCTTTTCCAGGCTAAAGAGCCCCAGGGCTTTCATCCTGTCATCGTAGGGCCTGCTTCCCTGACCTCTGATCATGCGCGTGGCTCTTCTCTGGACTCTCTCAAGCTTCTCCACATCCTTTTTGAATTGTGGAGCCCAAAACTGGACGCAGTACTCCAGCTGCGGCCTCACTAAGGCTGAGTACAAGGGGAGAATGACATCCCGGGATTTGCTTGAGAAGCATCTATGGATGCAAGCCAGTGTTTTGGTTGCTTTACTAGCCGCAGCATCGCACTGCAGGCTCATGTTCATCTTGTGGTCAATGATGACCCCCAAGTCTCTTTCTTGCATAGTGCTAGCCAACATAGCACTGCCGAGCCTATAAGGATGCTGCGGGTTTTTCTTCCCAAGGTGGAGAACCTTGCATTTATCGGCGTTGAACACCATCAGATTCTCGTCCACCCACTTGCTGAGCCTGTCCAGGTGAGCCTGGATCACCCGCCTGTCTTCTGGTGTGGATGCTTTTCCCTGAAGTTTGGTGTCATCAGCGAACTTGGCCAGTCTGCTTTTGACTCCAGTGTCCACATCATTAATGAAGATGTTGAACAGTATGGGTCCAAGGACAGAGCCTTGGGGGACCCCACTGGTCACAGGACACCACGATGAGTGACTTCCATCAATTACTACGCTCTGGATCCGACCCCGGAGCCAGTTTTCCAGCCAGTGGATCGTGGAGGACCCAAGGCGACAATTGGCCAGTTTCTCTAAGAGGTGATTATGGGAAACCAGGTCAAAGGCTTTTTTGAAGTCAAGATATATGACATCAATCTCTTCTCCCTTGTCCAGGTGATAGGTCACCTGGTCGTAGAAGGAAATGAGATTGTTCAAGCAAGACCTACCCGCAACAAACCCGTGCTGGCTATCCCTTAAGATGTTGGCATTGGCCAGTCCATTAAGGATGGCCTCTTTAATAAACTTTTCTAAGATCTTCCCCAGGATAGAAGTCAGGCTAATGGGCCTATAGTTAGCTGGATCCACTTTCCTCCCTTTCTTGAAGATAGGCACCACATTGGCCTTCTTCCAGTCTTCGGGCACTACACCAGAGCGCCAAGAGTTTTCAAAGATCCGTGCTAGAGGTTGGGCTATGATGCTCGCCAGCTCCTTGAGTACCCTGGGGTGAAGATCGTCAGGGCCAGCTGACTTGAAGGTATCCAGCTTCTCAAGATGTTCCTTCACGAAGTCAGCATCAATGGAGGGCAGGGGATCACCCTCACCCGGACTTCCCTGTCCCTTAGCGGGCATGGGCGTCCCATGGGACTGATGAAAGACCAACGCAAAGTACCTATTTAATAGGTTGGCTTTTTCCTGGGCGTCAGTTGTCAGTTGCCCCATCTGGTTCAGCAGGGGTCCAACGTTGCCCCTGCTTTTCCTCCGGCTCCCCACATATCTGAAAAAGATATGATGTACTGCTATTTCAACTTTACTGAAATTAGGCATGTTTCCCTGACTAAAAACAGTGACTAAAGCCTTTTATGCTCACACCAGTTCTAGTCTAGCCTGACATGCTTAGTGAAAAAGTTTTTGAGAATCTCAGCTGCTTTGTGTCTCTAGTGAGCATCACAGTACGTTGTTCTGTGGAATATGACTGTCAAATATTTTCCTTGGGCTGTTCGTGCATGACAGACCAATATCTAGTATACCAGCAAATATGGTCTCTTCAGAATTTTTATGTCATAGCACTACTTTTTTCTCAAACATAAATGTAAACTTTGTTTTTCCTTCCTAACTAACTTCCTTGAAGTGGAGGAAGGGAGAAACAAATACCATATGATTTGTTGTTTGGGAGAGTGGGGTTTTATGCAATTTTTCCTCTCTTCTTGGGCAATTAGCCCATGCCCTGTTGCATGCTGCCTCTCCCCCTGTTTTGCTGCATGTTTCATAGCTAGACTTTGTTGTAATTTTGATACAACTTGACAGGTTTAGCATAATAAACCACTAAGCTTCTGTTTAATGAGATGTAGCAAAAGAGCATGGAGCAGAGATGGCAGCTACTTGCCTATTTAATACAGAGGTTCAGAACCGTCAGCAGATCTATATAACTATTTAGCTAAACCACTGGAACAAAGGTTAGAAGAACTAATCTTATTTCTACAGTGATATTAGTAAAATATGCTAAAATCTTCAAGTATAGTTCTCTTCTTCTGGGATATACATTTGACAAAAATGTAATTCAATTTTCTATTGCTGCTATATAGATAATTATTTGCTGTTCAGCAGCACAATATTCCCATCAAACCAGAATGCAGGAGCCAAAAACATTATTTACATTTCTGTTACATGTAAATCTGAAGCAAATGAGAGAGAAACAAATATGTTGTGCATTTTCCCTTGTTAATTCTCCTTTTTGATTTACCTATGGAAATATATTACAGAATGGAATTTTATGATGGTTACTACACTATGCCTATCAATCAGAAGGGCAGAAAGAGTTGTTCATCTTCAAAGTGGCCTGGGGCCATAACGCTCTGGGCTGAAACAGTGCGGGCTGCATGCCTCAGGGCCACGCTTCCCCCCCATTCTACCACATATACATATTTGGGCACCCCCCTTTCCCCACTGCACTGTATGTGCATGTGGGTGAGTGCTTTCTCATGCAGTGCAGCACCCTGCTTCACCTTCAGCTCCCTGTTGGCTCCCCTATGGCACTGCACTGCACAGGTGCTCTGGGCTGCCAGCTCCCCCGGTGCCATGGCCTATGCTATGTGTCACTGTGCTACTCTGACCACTAGGACATGGGTATGCAGAAGAAGCCGGGGGCAGCCAGAGCAATAGGAGCAGAAATGGCTGGTTGGGAACCCAGGGACTGCATGTTAAACCCTTCATGGGATGCCAGATGGAGAGCCCTGCACTATTTTAATTTTCTTCTACATCTTTTTTTCAAACATAGTTTTACACAGAAAGTTCCTGGAACGTGCCAAATCTAACACAGCAAAAAATACTCTTAATAAAAGTGCACACACTCTGCTCTATTCACATGAATAAAATAAACAGAACAAAAAGCTCCTGGATCTCTGACAAAGGCTCAAATATTGGTTTTATGTTCTCTGTTGTTCTTCTGTTCAAATAGGATAAAATATCAGTCATGCATTTCTCCATTATAACTGAATGATCTTTTGCTATTTCAAGTTTGCACACAGCAACTTGGATTACTTTATTTCTTCTTTTCCTCCTTAGCTTTGATAATGCAACAATTCCTGATCCTATTCCTCTTGGAGTCTCCTTACTAATTCTTGAAAGGTTATGAGTTTTTGGGATGTCTCATGTTTTACTATTGTTTTGCACAGTTTCCCTGTGAAAGAGCTCAAACTCAATCCTGCAGACTCTACAGGCAATCAGTCATGTGTGCTGACAGACCAGACGGTCCTTAGCTAGACTTGGGGAAAATGGGGGTTTATTAAAATGGCATTAGCCTACCTCATTTGAAATATCACTTAGGGCCTTGTGTAGATGAAGTTAAACTCTTGAAACCTAGACCTGATGGCCAGGATTGACCCTACAAGGGACCCTATAAGGGAGTTTGAGGCCGACCCTGACAAGCCAAGACAGATTTAAAAGTGTCAACACCTGATCCTAGGTTAGTAGTTTGAAGTGGGCTAGCCTAATACATACTGGAAGTGTCTGCACATGCATATTAATGTGACACAATACACTATAGTGCTTAACATGCTGGAACTTATTGCTCCCAGGAGCTATGTTTACATGCGTGCCTGGGACCACAGAACTAGGCCTGTGCAAAGTGGCTAGTATTTGCTTCGGATTCGGCCAATTCAGGGGACAGCGATTTGATTTGGTGATTTGAATCAGTATCCCAATTTGATTCCCTGCTGCAGCCACTAGAGACTGCCTGAATCATCAAAGCTCTCTAAATCTTTGCCAAACATTCGGAGAGCTTTGAATCAATTCAGACCTTTAAATCGGTCCCCTGATTTGATTAGGATTGGGAGATTCAGCCACCAAATCGGGCCAAATCTCCTCCGAATCGAATCACTACCCTGCACAGCACGTTGAGTCAGGTCAGAGCAGCCCCAACTGGCAGGGGGGCTGAGCTGCTCCATCCCAGCTCAATGTGCTGTGGAGGGGCTATCTGAGGCATGAGGTTGCTCCAGTGTGGGGCTAGCCGGCAGGCAGCCCCTGCACGAAAGCACCCTTGTGCCCCAGCGAGCCTGATCAGTGTCTTCACATGCATTGCAGCAGCGTCTACACACAGGCAGCATCTACAAGTGTGTGGCTGCAGAATAAAAAATTCTGCAGCAGGGTAGTACTTATAGTTATAAGTACTACCCTGCCGTGCAATTATTTAGTTTCCTGTGGCCTATTAGGGCCTCAGGTGTAGACATGAGACATTTACTGTTAAGCTAATTAGTCTACTTGGCAGTACACGTCTTGTGTAGATGCACCTACTGTTTTAAAAATATTGTCTGCCCATATCTGTGAGGGTTGAGTATTTCTGGAAAGCTGGGCTTCAAATGCCAATACCACGAACATCCCTAGAATGGGTCATTTATTGACTTTATATCTTAAAAGAAAATTAGGTTTCCTCTGCCCCTTCTTGGGTATTTCAAAAAATGTTCTAAAAAAATGGATTTTGGAAGACAGATCATTTATTCTTTCAAGCTTGTGTATTACTTTTAGTTAAGAGGCCATACAGGATCCATACCACAAAAACTGAGGGAAAAAAAAGTTTATTTACAGTCACGTTTACACAGAAGCTTGTGTAGATTCCCCAGTACAGTATTAAGGTATCAAGGTCAGGCACTTCTAGTGGTGGCAGAATAAAATTTAACAAGTGGACAGTGTATTTATCCATGGTGCCAGGTGTGTATTGCAGTCCAGCCTGAGCCCTATGCTGCTGTAGCTACATCACTAGAGAAAGTTTAAACGTGGATATGTCTATACAGGTCACAGTCACACCTATGACCAGTTGCGTAGCGATGGGGGGTGGAATGACCCCAGGCGCCAGCCTGGGAGGAGTACCAGCTGGGCCTTCCAGGGGGTACTTGGTCCCCCTGCTCAGCGATCAGCCAACCAGGGGACCCTGCCCCCCAGCAATCAGCCACGGAGTGGGGGAGGCTGCAAATGTAAGCATTGGCCCCTGGGCGCCAGAGTACCACACTATGCCACTGCCTGTGACTGAAGTATAGAAATACCTATATATAATCATTTGACCCAAGCAAATTCTTGAATGTCCTTCCTTTCCAAACCTATCCCATGAGAAATTGCTTTGCTGTACCAGGTACATGCATTATAGAACATATTTTGAGGCAAAAAGTGGAAAAAACAAGAAGCCAGAGATCTTAGTACCAATTCCAATTATTTTAGGGGAGCACCAGTACAACTTACAGATTGGAGAGACAGAAAGGAGAAGTGATAGCTTATGAGGGCAGTGGTTTTCAACCTTTTTTTCCTTTATGGACCCCTAAAAGTATTGAAAAGAGGTGCAGACCCCTTTGAATTGTAAGTGTGGTATTCCCTTACTTTTGATTGATCATAGTCATCTTTTGCGGACTCCATACACATAGTCCGAGGACCCCCAAGGACCAGCGGACCATAGGTTGAAAACCACTATTCTAGGGTGAATGGTAAATAAGGCACCTACAGAACCTGAGTCTGTCAACATTACTGACATCTTGTTTCATATTACACTCGGCCTGAATAAGGTAGGAAGAAATAGGTATGTAACAAGAGCTAGAGAAATCACTATCATGAGGGATCCACAATCATACAATTGTAGGGCTGGGAGGGACCTCGAAGATGTAAATTGTAAGGTTAAACATTGTGAAGGAAAACTTGGATAGCTAGGTTCTAAAATTTGTTCTATGCAAAATCAACATAGTGAACACTCCCCCACTTGTATCTTATTTCTTATATTCTTGATTTATTCTCTTGATACATCCTTATTCACCCCCCTTAGCATGCAAATTACATTTGCCTGACAACTGAGTCTGAACCAAATGTATTTGCTTCTGTCAACAAATAACCGTACAAAGCATTCTGATGAAAGCTCAAAACTGTCTGTGAGTTTCCACAGATTCCTGCAAACCCTGACCTACCACATTACCCAGCAGCTTTTTCCTTGTCTCAGGAAAAAAATATGTATCTTTATGATAGCGGTGGTAGAGGGGACAGGAAAGCTGAATGTGGGTTAACCAGACTTCTTGTTTCCTCTCTTGCAGCTATTGCTGGCTCAAGAAAGAGTGTTTTTACATGAGTTTGACAAAGCTCAGAACAAGGCAAGAGTTTTCAGTTTTCAATTCCTGACTTTCCAGTTTACCATACGAGACTTTTTTGTAGCATTGTTATATAACACCCAGAGATTTCAAAGCACCTTAAGAAGTGGCATTATCAGGTGAGAAAACAGACACAAAGGGCTGAAGGGACTTTCACATAATCACAGTCGGTGGCTTATAAATGACCAACATATTTCTTTTGAAAACAATCAATAGTGTTGAGTGGCAGGACAAGAGTTTTTATAATGCCTGAGAGGCAGGCATTGCAGGACAGAATATGAAGTGCAAAGACAATAAAAACAACAGCAAAAAATATCAAACCTTTCCTGCTCTGCGAAGTTAGACCTGCTGTTTGCCGTTGCTGTCTCCATGCCAATTTCTTCTAGCTTCAAGGAGATATAATGGAAGTCAGGGATATATGGAATATGGACTAAAACTTTCCTATTTTCTTCTGGCCGTGCCTCTACACTAAAACAGGAGAAAAGGATGGTAGAGGAGCCCACCACTGTTGGCACATCAAGAGAGAATTTCCCTCCATTAGGCGGTATGATATTGGCGTATTCAGGCCATTCTACTGCATTGCACATCTCACCAACAACCCATAAAAAACAAGGGCATACATAATTGTCATTTAACATTCCCAAATACTCAAATAGGCCTGCCTCTATTAAATTAATCACTGGCTATTAAATCAATCTGGCCTATCTACAATAAACTCATTGGTTCCATTTCAGAACTTCAGCTAACTTTTCTTCTAATATATCTCCTCTTATCTCTCTCTATTATTCTGAGCAAACCATGTGAACCCTTGAACAACAACCCTCCTCCTTGTTGATTAAATGCAGGGTTTCTCTGACTCTCAGAAGTTATACTGTACATATTTTTGGTGACTTGTATAAGAGAATGAAGTATGGGGTCTGTTGCTCGATACTGTCTCACCATAATCCTGCCCCCTACTACATTCTTCATTTTCCCAAGTTTCAGTTCTTGGGTTCAACCCAGAGTTCCTATGTGAACTCAGGCAACCGATGTTATCTAATTCCTGCTTCAGCTCCCCATCTGTAAAATGGGAGTGGTACTTCTCTACTTCACTGTGGTATTTTGACGATCACATCCAATAATAACATTCTGGGACTGCAGTGACAGGAGCTCAGTAAGGGCCTAAATGGACAAATATACAGCTGCTATGATGGAGGAGTTCTTTATTTAGTAGAAATTCAAGTTCTGAGTCCCCTCAAAGTCCTCTTGCTATTATTAGGTGCTGAGATAGTGGTGGGAAGGGGAGGAGGGAGAGTTGAAGCTTGACTTATCAGAGATTAGGAGGAGTTTATTGCTCAGCTCAGTGGCAGCTGCTTCCCATAGTGTTGGAAAAGGGAAGTAAACAACAGAACTGAAGAGTTACTTGATTTTTTTTGCAGACATTTGTTCAGTTCTGATTAAGAGGAAGAATAGTTTTTTTCTGTGTGCAGTATTACAAGTGGTCTGTGTTTGGGATGTTGTGAAAGAGCATGTGGCCATAAACTAAAGGAACTAAAAAAAGTGAGCACGCCAGAGAAAAAGGGAACATTTAAGCATAAGTAAATGCCTTTCTTAAAAAAATTGATGTGGGAAATCCAATTGTCCTCTGAGGTTATTCTGTCAAGTTTGAAGACTGAATTTAATCACTGAAGTATGAAAGAGAGATTTTACTCCTGTTTTAAATGCAAGTCTCACTGCAACCTGAACTCAGCATTGCTCCAATGCCTCCATGAATATTAATTCTGCTCACTCTCATTATCATCCCTCCAGTCACCATTTCTCTGTTGTTACTAATAACTCCTACTCTCCTTTGTTGTTTCACTTTTTTCTTAGAGGAACAAGTATGACAGTGATGGAGATGTCATAACCCTAGCAGCCACAAACTGTTTGTCAAATTAAGAAACCTACAAAATAGAAAGAAGAGATTTTTCATCATATATGTGAAGAAAGGCAGGGAAAATGAATCATCCAAAGGCTGATTACATGACAAGCTGTAACCTAGGTCAATCACTTGCTTACACATGACTAAAACTGAATTGTGTATTCAAAGTCTTGCTGTATTCTATTACCCAGGCTCCAAGCATCTCATTGTCCCTTGCAGATTTAAAATTAAACTCACAGTTGCATCTTTTATGGATTGCATGCTGGATAATAACATGTGGACTCCATTCTAATTAAACTAAGCTCCATCTTTATTAAGGCAAGTGGTTGAAGTGTTGCTCCAGCAGCATCTCAGCTTTCCTCAGTGTGCACCCAGATCAATTCCCTAATTCCCTCTTCAAAATCTTCTCTTCTGCCATCTGGGTTCCTCATCCCAGGGGTCATGAAGATTCAAATTCCGGCAACTTTTAGAAAGAGTTATACAACGTGCCTTTTAATCCATGTCTTTCCAGTAAATTAAATAATGAATGCCAAACTTCTTGGCTGAATGGTTCAATGAAAAACAATGCTAATATAGAGGTATGTTGTTTTGGTTCTGTTTTTTAATGTTAATAGACCCTTCATGTTGCCAGCTCCTGGATTTCACCACAGATAATGCAATATCTGCTGAAGCCTGTCATGTCATGGAAGTGAAGTGCATCTGTGAACTGTGGGGAAAATGGTTGCTTTCCCCAGTACTTCTCTCAAAGGCAGGAAGAGTTATATATT
This sequence comes from Alligator mississippiensis, assembly GCF_030867095.1. Lineage (NCBI taxonomy): Eukaryota > Metazoa > Chordata > Crocodylia > Alligatoridae > Alligator > Alligator mississippiensis. The sequence goes on from NC_081824.1 coordinate 387,309,737, forward strand.
TTCATTCCCACATGACCCACGAGCAACTTTTGGAAACAGGGTAGTCATCACCAGCATCTCAGGAAGGGAGAAAGAAAATAGAAACAAAAATGCCTAGCATTTCTGGGCAGGCCTTCTGCAAATTGTGGCTGATGTCAACAGGAACTATATAGGAAATTTACAGATTCACAGAAGTTTAGGGCTGGAAGGGACCTTGTGAGATCATTGGGTCCAGCCCCCTTGCTCTGGGCAGGAAAGACTGCTGGGGTCAAATAACCCCAGCAAGGTGCGCATCCAGTCTCCTTTTGAAGCTCTCTAGGGTAGGTGCCTGCACCACCCCTGCTGGGAGTCTATTCCAGAGTCCGGTCACATGAACCATGAAGAAGTTTTTCCTTAGATCCAGTCTGAAACTTTCTTCTAGGAGTTTATGACTGTTGCTCCTGGTTTTCCCCTGGGGCACTTTGGTGAATAGCTGTTCGCCTAGCCCCTGATGCTCTCCCTTGATATATTTGTAAGATGCCACCAAATCCCTACAAAGTTTTCTCTTTTCTAGGCTGAACAGTCCCATGTATTTAGAGGCCACAATGCTGAGATGAAGGTGAACTACCTAACTCAGTTGTCAGTGATGATACCTATCAATGACTTTCCTGGGTAGGAAGAGGCAGACAAGGTTGTTTGGGTAAATGTGATATGCATTCTCTTTTGCTGTTGTAATGTTTCCACATCAATACCATAGCTGTTCCACCAAAATGTGCTCTTAGTGATTTCTTTTTCAGTAATTGCTGGGTAGGGTAGGAGAGAGACTCTTATCAGAATCTCTTTATTATACTTAACACTCTGGACTCATGGTAAAGAGGCTGCTTGGGGGAGGCTTAGATAACAGAATCCTGATACACAGTAAAACACTTAGCTTGTCACTTGTCTTTCATACAGGCTTCATCTTACCCACCACTTTGACAACAAAGTAAAAGTTGGAGGGAGTCCTTATTCAGGGCATATAAAGTATGATCTGCTGCCTTTTAGTTTCTCATCATGAGGGTACCAATATTTCATTACCCCATGTGCACAATTTAAGCAAATTTTAATCTTAAACCACCAAACATGACTAACCCTGACATAGTGGCTGTTGCTTAGGTAATGGCAGCCTGTTCCTGAGGTATCTTCCATTAGCATACTCAAGTATGGTGTAGAAGGCTTCCTTTTCTCTGTAACTCCACCCACAGACTTATATGAAGAAGCCCTGGGGCTGTGGGAGGAGCAGAGATGGGCCGAGGGGCAACGGGCAGTTTGTGGCTGTACAACAGAATGTATGTGGGAGATGGGCATGCATAATTAATTCCTCGGGTTTTGTGGTGCTTGAACACAGAATTACTTACTTGGCGCGTGGGCATTTCAGCAGAGGCTGGCAGCTCTGCAACATCAGGCAGCAATGAGAGCTTCGATAAGGAGTGTCAAAATCATCTTACTCTCTAAATGTGGGAGAACTGGCAATTCTCTCTCTCTTTCTGACACACACATACACACTCGCACCATTGTGTAGGCAAATGGAGTTCGAAAAACCTAAGGACCAAAAACATGAGATAATCTTATTTAAAAGTTTATCTTTGAATTTTAATGACCATTGAGCCTGTGTTAAAAATCATCATTGAGGATGCAGCCTTTCAAAAGTCAATCACAGTCTCCTTGCCTAGCCATACCCAGTCTTTTCTTCCAAATCCTAGTCAGTTTTTCTCCCACCTGTCAGTCCCAGTCACACCAGACTCCTTTCTCTAGTCTATCCACTGCCCCCCTCATGACTTGCTTTTTATCTTCTCTGCATCCTAAACACAGTTTTCTAAGCAATGAGGTGCAAACAAGGTTGGGGGTGGCAGTGAGAGATTCACAGATTCATAGATTCATAGATTGTAAGGCCGGAAGGGACCTCAGAAGATCATCGGGTCCAGTCCCCTGCACCAGGCAGGAAAGATAACTGGGGGTCAGGTGACCCCAGCAAGGTGACCGTCCAGTCTCCTCTTGAAGATTTCCAGGGTAGGCGATTGCACCACTTCTAGAGGGAGCTTATTCCACAGTCTGGACACCCTGACCACGAAGAAGTTTTTCCTAATGTTGAGCTTGAATCGATCTTCCAGGAGTTTGTGGCCATTACTCCTGGTTTTCCCCATGGGTGCCCTGGTGAACAGTTGCGTACCGAGCCCTTGATGTACTCCTAGTGTAGTGGTAAGCTGCTACCAGGTCCCCTCTCAGCCTTCTTTTCCTCAGGCTGAAGTCCCAGATCCCTCAGCCTGCGGTCCGTGGTCCGACAGCACTGAGAACAGTTCTCTGTTTCAGTGTCTGGCCCCAGGCTCTGTCCAGCTCTGGATGGGAGCATGTGCAGTCACTCAGTGAAGATAGTACATTTTGGGCAGCGTATCAAACTGTGCTCTGTTTGGCCACTGAGGATGGACTTTTGCATAAGAGGTTAACTGAAAAGCTCTTGAAAGCCTTTATAACCTTTTTCAAAGGTTTTCCAATTGGACAAATTTTGACATAATTTTGCTCCACATTGTGTGGCAAAAGGAACATCCCTGATGCAAATGTCACCAACTGGCATTAATTTCTGTTTCCTGATCCAAGTTTGGGGGGAAGGGTACCATAATACTTTGAAGAAAAATTCTTAAACATTTTTTCAATTTGGGCAAAACAATGCATTTCCCCTAGCTCTGTTTTCAGAAATAGCTGAGCCATTTTGACTGAAAATTTCAAAAAGATTTCAAATTGAGGAGAAAATCCCTCATGGAAAACATCAGCTCAAATGGCTTACATTGAGCAAAGTTATACATAATTGAAACAATATTTTCCATTGGGAAGCATAAAGCAAATTTAAAAGTAAGTGGTGCTACCAACCCTGCCTGTGCTAATACTTTTTCATATTCAATTAGTAACAATAGCAAAGTTTCGACTGGACTTGACTGAGTGTCTCCCATTTCCCCTTTTCTACAGAAAGAAACACACTTCGGGTAGGTTTTCTGAGCTGCCAGTCTCAACAGAGATTGAGTTCAGAAGTAATGTTCAAATGGTGGAAAGGGCCTCCCAAAGATAAAGCCTTTGCAACATATCCTAAAGATGGTGGGGCTCTGTGAGGTGGTCTCAGTCAGATCCCCCACCAAGAGAAAATGCTTGGTCTCCAATTCTCACCTATTTTTCTTAGGCTTTGTAACCTGCATTGTCCCAGAGAAGCATAACTCCTAATATTTACTCATAGATTAAATTTGGTCTGTTGTAGCTTGTATTGATCAATTAATTGCTTTGAAAATAAGTGACAAAACTTTAAATTGGCACTGGAAGCTCACTGGGAGTCAATGGAAAGATTTGAACACAGGCATGAGGCAGTTGGAAAAGCAGGCACATGCAGCTGGTACCTGCATATCATCTTCAAATTCAGGCTTGGATACAATGGGCGTATCCACACATGCAAGCATGTGCACTTGCAGCAGCTCAAATAGAAGCGGTGCAAATTTGAACCAGGGCTTTTTGCCTCAGCGCACATGCTTGGACATGCACTTTGTTATGGGGCAAATTGTGCCACTTGGGGCAAAATAACTCTGCCTGGCTTCTCCAGGATCTGACAGCCAGGGGGAGCTAGAGCCTGGGGCCAGCACCTGTACTGTCCCCAGCAGTATAAAAACCTGCCCTGACCAGCAGCTCATGGTTACTTTACCTCAGAAGCTTCTGGGGCCCAGGCAGTTGGTATCTGGGGACACTAGCCCCTTGTGTCAGTTAGACTACTGAGGCAGCATCCCAAATTCACTTTTTAAAATACCCCAAAATCCACATTCTTCCACCATTAGAACAAAAGAGAGAGAAAGGGGGATTGATCAGATGGGCAATGTTTTATTGTTATATTTACAATGTTAAAGAAATTTGGAAGCCGATAAGTGTCCCTAGCATCATAATAACATAAATCCTAACTATCAATATGTTTTAATGTTTGCTTTGGGTTTTCTTATCACATGGTGGGTGTGTGATGGGGGGATGTGGGGTTTGCAGGAGAGGGTAGGAAGGGGGGTGGGGGGATGTGGGTGGGTGTGGAGGGATGTGGCGGGATGTGAGTCACTGTGTGGGTAGATGTGGGGGGACTGTGGGTATGGGGGTTGCTTAGGAGGGGTGGGTCCCCTGCATGAACACCACATGCCCCCGGCAGCTGGTGGGGCACGGCAGCACTGGCGGTGGTGGGAGCGTGGTGGCAGTGGTAAGTGGGGAGCTCCCGCAGACATCGCCAGCACTGTCGGCTGCGGGAGGAGGGGTGGTGAGCAGCAAGCACCCACAGACACCACTGGCAGTGACAGCGGTGGCCAGTGGCAATCGCTGACTGCCCGCAGACACCACTGGTGGTGGGGGGGTGGCAAGTGGCAACCGCCTACAGGCACCACCGACAGTGTTGGTGACACCTTTTTTGAGGGGGTACACTGCCATGCTCAGGGAGCGCATGTGCACCCCCTATGCATCACCAATGGTCCTCTGCCCACCACAGGGCAAAGCCCTCCCCCCACAGCATGACTACCCTGCCTTCAGGGTCCCAGGCCCCCCCTCCCACTGGTCACCAGCCCCCTGCTCATTCCCCTGTGCTTCTCCAGCCCCTGGAGGCTGGAGATGAGCAGGAGAACAAGCAGGAGGCTGGAGAGAATAGGATAATGAACAGGAGGCTCATTCCCACCCCCGTTGGTTTTCCCTGCTCCACATTCGTTCCCCTGCTCCCCATTCAGTCCCCCATCAACCGTTTGTTCCCCCTGCCCCCTGTTCATTCCCCCTGCCCCTGTTCATTCCCTCTGCTCTGCATTTATTCCACAGCTCCCCACTCATTCCCTCTGCCACCTGTTGATTTCCCCCTCCTGTTCATTCCCCTCACCCTCTGTTCATTCTTCCAGCTCCCTGCTTGCTCTCCCAGTGCCCCCACACTCACCAGCAGTAGCAGAGAAGGAATAGGAGGCTGGAGAGAGCAGGGGAAGTCTCTATCTTATCTCCAGGAGCTTGTCTCTAGCCTCCTGCTTGTCGCCAGCCCCCTGCTCCTTTCCCTCCTTGTCTCCAGCCTTGGGAGGGAGCAGGAGGCTGGAGACTGCCCCTGGAGACATTCCCCTGCTGTCTCCAGCCCCCTGTTCCTTCCCCTGCTTGTCTCTAGCCTCAGGAGGCTGGAGACAGCAGGGGAAGGAGCAGGGGGATGGAGACAGCCCTGGAGGTATTCCCCTGCTGTCCCCATGCTCTCCTAAGCCTGGAGACAAGCAGGGGAAGAATCAGAAGGCTGGAGGCAGCAGGGGAATGTCTCCAGGGGCAGTCTCCAGCCTCCTGCTCCTTCCCCTGCTTGTCTCCAGCCTTAGGAGAGCAGGAGATAGCAGGGGAATGCCTCTGGGGCTGTCTCCAGCCCCCTGCTCATTCCCCTGCTGTCTCCAGCCTCCCGAGGCCCCCACTCCAAGGCCCCCAACCCCACCTCCAAGGGCAAAAGCTGGGTCCAGGTCCCTGCAGCTTGCACTGCTGCCTGCCCCACACAGGCAGGCAGCATGCTTCAGGAGCGGGGAAAGGGCCAATTATAGAGATGCTCTGGTGCTCTGGCACTCTGGTTGCCTCAGGGCACAGTCTGGGACCTGACACATTTTTTTCCCCCGGGTTTTTGTTTGACCCCTGGATATCATTCCTGCATGTGTCTCTTACCCTGCCTCAAAGGGGTTTGAGATGGGGCAAAAGGCATGTGCACGCTCGTCTGGATGCACCCAATGGATGCATTTACATGTGTGCTTTACTGTGGAGCTGACTAATTAGTTCCACAGTAAAGCATCACCATCTACACATGTGCTGGTATTAAGTTGCAGTAAATTAATTAACTCCATCGTAGGACAGAGTTAGGGCACTACTACCCTACAGTGCAGTAATTATGTGCTCTGAAATGCACATGTAGATGGTAACAAGGGTTGGCTGGTGCACAAAGGTACTAACGTGTGGGGGCTGCCTGCTACCTTCCTCTATATTTTAGCACTGTTGTGCTCCAGCCCAATGCTGCCACCCAGAACCTGGGGCTGACCCCCTGAGCCTGCTGGCAGCCCATGCCTGCTCTGTTCCAGCTGAAACTGCTGTGGTTCTATGTGCATGACAGTTTATCATGTTGCCTTAATGGCACATGTAGATGCACCCAATGATTTTAATTTAGTGTGGAGGTGATAAATGCCTTACTGTGGCCAGGTCCACAATGGGAAAAGTTTTTCACCAAGCTGAAAGTGAAGAAAGACATTTTTGAAAACTGATGCTACCTATTTCTTCAAGATTAGTGAGGATTCAGACAGAACCTTAATACTTCAAATGAGCTTTGGTAAATGGGGTTTGACTTAAATGGAAGATGGAAACAATCTCTAGTGGAGCTCTTTGTATTACCTCCCCTTTCTGGCAAGTACTACTTTAGTCTTCCCTGGGGGTAGCTTGAGCCAGTTGCACTTCATTCAAGGGCTTATTTTCTTTAGGTAGTCTGACATTTAAAGGTTTTTACTGCATCAGTGGAAAATGAGATACGAATCCAAGTGTCATCACAATATTGCTGGCAGTTACACTTAAAGCATCTCATTATCTTTACCATACTCTTACGTGGTTATTGAAGAGAAGAAAACCTTAGATCCCCATGGCACCTTGCAGGTGAGGGCCATTGCAGTCACTGCAGCTATACTGAGTTGTGCTAGAGATAAATAGGTGTAGCCAGTGTGGAGATGGGCTATCATTTTTCAGCCAACCTTGTGATCTATTTTTGTCATTGGCAATACTGAACCCTCATAAGATCTTACAAGATTTGGCGGCACACCATAATGAAGAGTGCCCTACTAATTAAGTTTTTAGATCCCAGTCCTACAACTGAAATAGGATATCTTCACCGGGCTCTATTCTGGACCCCACAGTCTGCTCAAGCAGATCTGATTGGAGGATTGAAAACTCACAATGATCAGGAGAGGTCCCAGATGATTGGAAAAGGGAAAATACAGTGTCTATATTTAAAAAAGTGAAGAAGGAGGATCCAGGGAACTACAGACCAGTCAGCCTCACCTCAGTCCCTGGAAAAATCTTGGAGCAGATCTTCAAGGAATCCATTTTACACACTTGGAGGAGAAAAAGGTGATTAGGAACAGTCAGCAAGTCATGCACAACCAACCTGATTGCCTTTTATAATGAGGTGACTGGCTCTGTGGATGTGGGGAGACCAGTGGATGTGGTGTACCTTGATTTTAGCAAGGCTTTTGATATGGTCTCCTATAACATTCTTGTAGTCAAGTTAAGGAAGTATGGACTGGCTGAATGGACTATAAGGTGGATAGAAAACTGGCTGGGGCATCAGGCTCAGAGAGTAGAAATCAGTGGTTGGTTTTGTTCAATGTCTTCATCAACGACCTGGAAGATGGCATAGAGTGCACCCTCAACAAGTTTACAGATGATACCAAGCTGGGGGGAGTAGTAGATAGGCTGGATGGTAGGGCTAGGAGTCAGAGTGACCTAGGCACATTGGAGGATTGGGCCAAAAGAAATCTCATGAGATTCAACAAGAACAAGTGCAGAGCCCTGCATTTAGGATGGAACAGTCCCATGCACCAGTGCAGGCTGGGGGCTGAATGGCTGGGCAGCAGCTCTGTAGAAAAGGACCTGGGGGTTACAGTGGACAATAAGGTGAGTATGAGCCAGCAGTGTGCCCTTGTTGCCAAGAAGGCTAATGGCATCTTGGGCTGCATTGGTAGGTGTGCTGCCAGCAGGTCAAGGGAAGTGATTATTCCCCTCTATTCAGCACTGGTGAGGCCACATCTGGAGTACTGTGTTCAGTTTTGGCCCGCCAACTACAGAAAGGAAGTGGACAAATTGGAGAGAGTCCAGTGGAGGGCAACAAAAATGGTGATGGGGCTGTGGGACATGACTTATGAGGAAAGGCTGAGGGTACTGGACTTATTTATTCTAGAGAAGTGAAGGCTGCGGGGAGATTTAATAGCAGCCTTCAACTACCTGAAGGAGTGATTTGAAAGAGGATGGAGCTAGACTATTCTCAGTGGTGGCAGATGACAGAAGAAGGAGCAATGGTCTTAAGTTGCATCAAGGGAAGTTTAGGTTAGATTTTAGGAAGAATTTTCTCACTAGGAGGGTAGTAAAACACTGGAACAGGTTACCTAGAGAGGTGGTGGAAGCTCCATCCATGGAAGTTTTCAAAACCTGGCTAGACAAAGCTTTGGTTTGGATGATGTAGTTGGGGATAGTCCTGCTTTGAGCAGGGGGTTGGACAAAATGACCTTCTGAGGTCGGTCCCTTCCAACCCTAACTTTCTGTGAAGGGAACCCCACTTTTTAGATGCTGGGCTGTAATATTGCATGTAGGCAGTTAAACTGGTGCATGTATGCATATCTAGCCACCAATGTGTCAGTTTCAGCACCCACATGTGGGATGGGGATAGCTACATTGGGTCTAATAAGCACTTTCCCCCAAAAGTCAACTGCTCTCTACAATTATTTTTAAAAAAGGCAAATCTTACCTAAATGTCTGTAATGGGATAATTTAATGCTAGCTTGATTCATCCTTATGTAACCCTGGGTGCGACACTACACATGCCCTCACCTGAATAATGGGATCCTGGGGTACCCGGTAGCCAGTCGCCCTGCCCAGCCCCCCTGGGAAGCTGCTGCAGTGCCCCCGAGTGGAGAGCCTTCCCTTACAAACAAGGACCCTTGCAGACAGTTCTCAAACTATTTACAAGATTTAATTATTTACAACATAACAAATAATCATTAAATAAGCACATGGATATACTGACTAATAAACCCTCAAGAACTTATTTACACAGTCTCTCATTTGCACACGGTGTACTGGGGATCCCGTGTGCACTGCCCCTGGCGGGGTATCTCAGGGAGCGGGACTGTCTGTGTCCCTGCCTGTGGTCTGTAGACACTCCCTGGCACTGGTGTCTGTCTCCGTGCTCCTGGGGTCTCCGAGCAGCAAGCAGCAACTCCTCTGCAGTTCCTGCAAGACAGCCTTCCCCTGCCTTTGACCCCCTTCCCTGGTTCTGCTGGGAGCAGTGTCTGGGCTCACAGCCTCACAGCCCCAGCAAATGCAGCGCCTCCCTGTGCTTTGCCTGCCCCTGGGGCCCCTCACCCATCAGGGAAACTAGGGCAGACCCCAGCAGTCCCTCCCCCCCCCCCTCCGGCTCTGGCTGCAGTCAGGTCTCTCCAGGCTTGGGTTCTCCACACAAGCAGTCCCGGCCTGCTCCTGCTGCTGCAGCTTCCCGGACCAGAGAGAAGAACTGGATACTATATCACACTGGATACTGTGTCACTCCAGTTGCAGCTCCTCCACTGCTGCTCCTGCAGGCCTCTCTCAGGGGCTCTCTGAGGGACTGCTGTGCTGAGACTTTGAATCTGGTCTCCAGCCTGGCCCTCAGCTCCTCTCTCTCTTGTCCCCCCCCCCCCCCGGGGAAAAACTGCTCCCCCTTTTATCCAAGCCTCGCAGCCAATCCCAGCTCAGGGCCCTTCCAGGGCTTTTGCTAACGGCTCTCTTTCAAACTTTGCTGGGGTTACCTCACCCCTCCCACTTCCAACAGGGCTGCTCCCAAAGCAGCTTCACTTGCCCTCAGAGGTTACAGTGTCCCCTCTGGGACAAACTCTCAGTCTCTCTGCCAGGAGGCCCTTCCCATTCTGTTCAGGTGGGTCCATTTTTTAAAGGCTGCTACACCTATAAATTATTTTACAGTCAGAAAGGAACAGAACTGGCTATGTGGAGGAAGTGGGTGAGAAGGGCAATTTGACTGGAAGACTAAAGTGGATGATCTTATTTTTTTTTCTATTGGTGTCAGCATGTCTCATATACATTCAGCAGTTGCCATATAAAATTACACCACTGACTCATCTTGTTTAGCTCCCATTCTTTCTAACAGTGCTTCTGACACTGGGCTGAGAGCCAGTTGCAAATATGATGACCAATGCTGTCTCATCATTTTCTTCTATTCCCCCTTTGGTCTGTCTGTGTCCATCTGCTGCCTTTTGTTTTATACTTTCAAGTTCTTGTGGGCAAAGGCTGTCCTTTATGATTCCAAGTTAGTACAAAATTCTTATAGTGAGGTCCTTCTCCATGACTTGGGTTTACAGGTGATATGATGATAATCATAATCAATAATAGTAACAACAAATACTGTGAAAAGCAATAATTTCGTGCTCTTTACTGAACATACTGTAGGAACATTTATTGCTGAGCTTCGGTAATCATCAGCTTATACCTTGGTTTCATATGGAGAAGCTGCCAATTAGATGGATCTCTCTTGGAAAATTTGTAAATCACAGAGAGTGATTTGGAAATAGCCTGCAGTGTAACACTGGTCAACTTCAGATAACAGAGCAATCTGTTTTACTCACTTAAAATGTATTTTACTTTATTTTTGACTGTGCTCTTGTTCTTTTTAGGAAAGTTTCTGTGGAAAGTTAAAACAGAAGGAAAATGGCTTGGTTCTCATATTCATTGTTCAATATTAATTCATCTATCATATCACTTTTTTTTTTCTTTTCTCCTTTTAAAAGTTAATATTTATAATCTTTTAATTCTCCCCTTGTTTAGAAAATACTCTACTGCATGGCCAATTCCACAAGCAGCATTTCTAGTCATGAGCAGTGCCTTTTCAGTTTCAGCTTGTCTACTTTGCAATGAGACCAACCAGGGGTGTGCAAAGTTTTCAGAGAGAATGCATCATCAGCCTCTGGAATATTTCATTCCTCTTTTGAATATATCTCAACCGCATATATTTGCTTTTTAAATGAGACAGTATTTCTCTACGTGGATGTAATATAATCACATTCCTAAACTTCAGGGAATGTTCTAAGTGTGAAAGGGCAGAACTCATTTGATTTTGAGGGGAAAAACTATCAAAAGATCTGAAAATGGGAAAGATAGTTCTTAACATCTGCTTAGCAGAGGTACCAGAATCATCCATCCCTGTGTCTATAAATCAAAACAACAGTTGTTAGAAGTTATTGGCACATTCCAGAATAACAATGCCCTTCATTTTAGCTCTTTCCATTTTTTCAATGCAGTTAATACTAGGCAAGGGAAAGAAAGTAACGTAAACTAAAATGACAATGGGAAAGGGTGAAATGAAAAGACAAGAAAGGAAAGGGAATTGGACAAGAACACAGAGCTTCTGGCATCAATTTAAAGATGGGGGCACACAGTCCCTGGCATAGCGGCAAGAATGGACCATCTTGTTATGGGGAGGATGGGAGATGCACAGAATCCATAGCGTGAGAGTGAAAGGAGAAATGGATGGTCAGTAAAGGCATTGTTGCTTTCTAAAAAGTCATAGACTATACAGAATCACAGAACCTTGAATGCCCTCAGATTAGAGATCTTACTAACAATCATAAAGCCAAATAATCACTACAAAACTAGGGAAAGTTCTCTTTAAATGTATGGGCATAACATATGGGGAAAAAAACCCTGTTATCATCTTTGATTTAAAACTGGAGGACATTTGCTGGAGATCTTATTTAATCAGGAATAAAACTTCCTGGGGGCCCCTGCAAACCAGAGTTGATAGTTTCTTAACACAGTAAATCCTGAACCCAGCATGGGAAAACTCAATGTTGGACTTCAGTCAGGCAGACAAAAATAGTTAATCACTGATTTAAAAATCAGTGGTTGCCTAGGTACCAGTAATCACAATCCAGTTATATTTACTTTGTATAAACAGAATATGGCATCAACCAACAATAAGTATCTCTGGTACTTTAAAAAACCCAGCTTTCCAAAGCTTAAAAAAACTGTTGGCAAAACTGCCTGAGAACATAAATTGAAAGTGGGAAGTGATAATGAAAACTGGGAATCATTCAAGGACATCCTGCTGGATGTACCAAAACTACAGACACAAAAAAAGTTATGCTGGGCAAGAATCCATACTGGTCAAAAAGAGACTTGGAAGTGGTGCTAAGACATTTTATAAAGAAAGAATGGAAAAAGGGAAATTAAATGAATATATATTATACTGGTAAATTAACAAGATAGGCCATTAACTATGAAAGCTAAAGGAGTGATAAACAATCAATAGCCAAAAGATAATGAAAAAGCTGTTGCAGGGCGCTAAGGCGAGCCTGCTCCTTTAAGGGCAGAAGTAGCCTGGCTAGCGAGCCCTGTGAGCGACACAAAGCTCCACAGCTGCAGGTTGCCTTGGCAGCAGACTAATGAGGAAATTAGCTGGCACCGGCACCAAGTCAGCTGACTGGAAGGAGGCAGGGCCCTGGGTACATGTAAGCCCCAGGGCTAGGGCTGGCAGCGGTTCATGGGTGACTGATGCTGCCTTAGGCAGGGGAGGCACATGGCCCCCCTGTGACCAGTCCTGCCAACTGTGTGGGAGGAGGGGTCCCCCTGTGGCTGATTCCATGACAGCTGATTGCTGCAGCAGATTGTTGCAGCCACTTCCAAGAGTGGCTGCAGCCACTTGTGGGAGTGTCTGCAGTGATTGGCGGGCACTTCCAGTGGGGCACCGGTGCTCCTGCCTGCCTCCCCTGCCATCACCTAAGTGGCAAGTGCAGCTGGTTAGGGGGTGCACCAGTGCTCTCAAGGGGTGCATGGGTACCCCTGTGCACCCCTTACGTGTCGCCACTGCAGGGATTAGTTCTCCAGCACCTCCAAGGGGAAGCAGCTCCTGTGCAAAAGAGCTACCTGGGGATGTTTGATTGCCTGATCTGCTGCCTGCAAGATTAATAGGGCTTCAAGAGACCCTAAGGTACCTGGGGCTAGGAGGCACTCAATACTAAGGGAGAAGTTTACCTTCTTAAAGGGGCCGAGTGTGGCCTCCATTGTTATTGTTATATTGTAGCCCAGGGGCATGTGTTTCTGTTGTAATTTGCACTGGTGGACCAGGATGAGGCTAATAGGAGGGGAGGAGGCCTCATTGGGGCACATGATTGTGCAGAGCCCCAGCGCCAGAGAAGGGCACTGCTACAAGGCTACAGAGAGCCCAGCACCAGAGGGGCACAGTGACAAGGGGGCAGAGCCCAGTGATCACAGGAGGATGAATTAGACCAAGACCTTATTAGGAAGATAATATTTATATACCACCTGTGAAGCATGGGGTGTGGTAAAGGGGAGGTTTTGGAGCCATGCATCTAGCCCATAAGGCTTAGGGTGTCTGTGACATTGTACATTTGGGTTCATACCAGAGGGATCCTTGTATGAGATGTTCTGGTGTGCTTTGCTTGGTGTCCTCCCACTCTTATTTTGAACCTCTGGCCTTCATTCCCATCCCTATTTTGTATTTTATTTGTCCCAAGCAATCACTGATGTGCCCTTAGTGGTCCCCCTTATTAATGAAGGCGTATAGCTCTACTTAGTGGGCATTGGCCCACATTTTGGAACACTGCATCAAAAGCCCTGGTATAAGTTAATGCCAAAATTCTTGGTAGAAGGTTAGACCCTGGTATGAGATTGAAGTGGGAAATATGCGGGAAGCATGAGGGCTAGGGGTAAAGTGGAGAATCAGGAAAGACACAGCTCCTGGAGAGCACACAGAACCCCTGGCATGCAGCAGGAAGGGGAATGGTGGGGTACATTTAGCTTTTAGCCATGCACAGAGGAAGAAAAAGAGCTGTGGAAAAAAAACTGGAGGTTAGGGAGGTGGTGGGAGGTGCTGTAGTGAGTCCTTGAAATGGAATTAGATGGTGACATGCAGTGAGCTGGTAGGAGAGTGAATGTTTTGCCTGCAAGGAACCACTGGCATGCATAATGAGCTCAGCCTACTACAGAAATAACCATAAGATTGACCCTTTAGCTACTTCTACCATAATCTTAGAATATAAAGCTGGTTTTCTTCCTCTGCATTTCTGCTGAACCTGAAACATTTGGGAAATATATGATGGATCAATGCCTTTTAGCTTCACTGTGTAAAATGGAATGTAAAAACCTACCACAGGTTTGCCAAGAAACTTATTTATTTCTGTATTGTCTTGCTTCTGAACTGTGCCTGCAACCAGCCTAAGAACTACAATGCCACTTTAAATTACAGAATAGGGGCCAGGAGAATATTCTGTTTTTTTAAGAAAGCAGAAGCCTCCATTTACCAGCATGTTCTGTTGAGAAAAGGCTGAATCTGAAATACTAGTTACGTGTTCTGGGTCTCTCTGTTGGTGAAAATACAGTGAGTGTGGTTGTTCTTGAAGTATTTACAATGAAATATCATGAGAACAATCTGTTCCTGTGACATTTTTGGTTTAGCCATCTGCTAAAATAGGGGAATGGAAGGGAGGAAAGAGAAATGGCAAGAGGATTGTATGTGTGTATCAGCTAGGAAGAGAGAAATAAGTAGGGAGGAAGAAATGAGCAGGATATTGGAGGTGGGAGGGAAACAAGAAGAGCAGAGAAAAAAACAGTGGAAACAGATTGTAGCACTGAAAAAAGACAGAAACAAAGAATGTGCCAGAGAGAGAGATGGCAGCAGAAGAAAAACACTGAAAGGAAAAGAAATAAAATTAGAAATGGTTGGAAACTAATTTCAGTTAATGCCATCATTTTTTCAGAAAATGAGTTAAGAGCCTTCCCTGATAATGTGTTTCATAGTCTTAAATCTGAACTCTAGCATACAAGATGGATACTACTGGACCCTTGGCAAAGTACCTTTGTGCTATATGAAATGGGCCTTAAAAGCCTTGAGGGTGATACAACATGAAATTTGCTCTTGTATTAATAAAAATATTTCTCAAAGCTTTTCACTATTTTTAAGGTTTGTTTTTTTAATAAGCCTGAGGGCTAGCTCACTCAATGCTATTATGGTTAATAAGAGCAGCTTTTTGGCACTAAAACCAAAAAGACACTAAATGAGCCTGTTTGTAGCATAGATTTTTCTCTCTGTCTTCATCTTTAGATCATATTTTACTGCATTTATCATTTTGAACAATGGAGGATCAAACAGGTTCTTGCTTTTAACAATGATAGTTCTCAGCATCAACCTGAGAGTTGATGAAGTTGAACTATCTTGAAAATCACAAGTTGGGGGCCTTCTTTTATACGGAGTTTGGTGTGTGTGTGGAGAAGAGAAATGCTTTGAGGTATTCAGCTTCCATAGATGCAGGCAGGATGCTTCAAGGAGCAATGAGGGGAGCACGTGTGTAACCTTTCTGAAGAAAAGCAGCCATCTTCATTGCTCAGCTTGTTGGCACTGGATTTATAACCCAGAAACCTTGTTCTAAGCAGACCCAAAGCCTGAAACCAACCATGACCTCTCTATTCAATAATAGGCAAATTTTATTGATACACAGTGATAGTAGATAAGAATAATGCAAACAGTTCTATAGCTACCAGTCATACAGCGGTCACAGGGTCAAGGTACATCTGGCCAGTAAGTGGGCTTCACCTTGAGGTTCTTTCTTGGATGTCAGATATCAGCAGCCTGGAGGTTGGAGGCTGAGGCCCACTGTCCACTCCCCAGTGGGGTGGTGAGTCTGGCTGGTGGTATGCCTTCTGTCCCATGGTGGCCTTGGGTTCCCCTCTTAGGGACCCCTTTCTGCTCTAAAATCCCTCCTTTTGTATTCTTTCTCTCCTCTCATGATTCTTCATCTTTGGGCATTGTTGACTGGTCTTCCTGTGGTTGTCATACTGTCCATATTCTGTTCTGTCAGCATATTCCCTTGTTTCACAAGCCCATCACATGCACACATCCTAATTTGGCTCTTTTTAGTGTCCTCCTAATTTGGTTCATCTACCAAAACCAGAAATCCCCAGGACTCTGCAGCTGGGCACTGTAACCTAGCCAATGTGCCAGAGTCCCTTATTTCTGTTATGGAACACTGTGGTACATGTCTTCAATTTCCCAGCCTCTGTGTCTGCTTACTCCTTGTCTGTGTCAGACACAGTGGGCCTTGAAGGGATCTGTCACAATCAGGCTTTTAGAAATTAATTACAGGTACTCCTCACTTAACGACCGAGTTCCGTTCCTGTGACTTGGTCGTTAAGCGAATTGGTCGATAAGCGAGGAGCCGCTCTGAGCAGCAAAGTGCTCCCCACAGGACCGTGTGCTGGCAGCTGCGTCCCTGGGGCGGGGGGCTGAGCTGCTCCCTCCCCCCCTCTTGCCAGCACCAGGGCAGCATTTGGCCCTGAAGCCAGGGCTGGTGGGAAGAGAATGCTGAGAGAGGGAAGGAGCTGGCACCAGGGAGCAGGAGGGAAGCTCGGCCCCGGCAGGCAGAACTAACCACCACCCTTAAACCCACCCTCCAGACCCGCGCGCGGGGCTGCTCTGCGCCCTGCCGGCTGTTGTCACGTGGGGCTGGGGGCATCGCGTCTGCAGGCAGGTGGGAGCCGGCGGAGCTGCCCCGGCCCCGGCCCTGGCGAGGAAAGCCTGCTCCGTGCGCCCCGCCCCGCCCGGGCCGCGAGTGGGGGAGCTGTCCGCCCCGCCGTGCTGAACCTGCGGCGCGCTGTTTCCACAATACAGGTACTCCTCACTTAACGATCTACCTGCTCAGAGTACCGACTGCTCGGAGAGCTGGTCGTAAGTCCGTGCGGTCGTTAAACAGGTA
Organism: Alligator mississippiensis; assembly: GCF_030867095.1. Taxonomy (NCBI): domain Eukaryota; kingdom Metazoa; phylum Chordata; order Crocodylia; family Alligatoridae; genus Alligator; species Alligator mississippiensis. The sequence continues at coordinate 387,326,242 of NC_081824.1, forward strand.
GGTCGTTAAGTGAGGAGTACCTGTAACCATTGCCGTTGCCCTGGACTATTGTTCTAATGCATATCTATTTTACTTACAAGCCCATTCCCAGAAGCAAACCTCTAAATCCCATTTTCTAGCCATCAATCTGGCTATGACTCTTCAGGCAAGTGCCCAAAGTGGGGTTAGGAGATGTGGTTGTACAAACGTCTGCGCTCTTTGCACTCCACCGCTACTGACTTTTACTATCATAGGTAGGGTTTCCCGATGGCGAATTATGCATCTGTTTTTCCCTAGTGAAGATGCAGCTCAGGAAGGTGACTTATTGCCAATGACTGTCAACGATGAATTCCCCATGGGGTGCCGAAAAGCCCCATCTACGAAGTCAGAGATAGGACATAAGTACTCTCAGTATTATAAAAAAATTGTTATTGAGGCTTGTGGATGCTTTTGTACCCCAGAGACATACTGACTCACTGTTGACAGTTTCCTACTATAGACCGGGGGGGTGGAGAGCGATTGTTTCACATTGTGTATTGAGTTTGAATTGCTGTTCATTTTTTCTTCTCTCAGTTTATTTCTTGATTTTCCCCCCTTTCTTGATTTCTTTTTATTGTAATTATAATTGTTATAATTATTATTATTTTGGTTATGGGATGTCATATAACTTTAAACTAGAATTAATGTAATGTTTATTTTCATCTCCATTCTTTGGGACCAATATTTTCTCGTCCTGCCTTGGTTCTGTCCATGAGAAAAAACTCTTATACATGCAGTCTGTCTAAATACCAAGTTTTCTTAAACTTACAAAATGTGAAGAAAATATCAGGGAAATAATTGGTTAATTATAATTTACAATGGTACTAATTCTCAAAAAAATACCCCCAAATCCAAATTTTGTAATCTTAAAACTAATATTTTGTAGTGCAGGGTTCAAACCCTGCATGTGGACATCTCCAAAAATGTTAAGACAAAAGCCTTCTTCACTTCAAAGATTGCCAGATTAGAGCTACATATATAGGTTTTATATTCTGCTCCCCCATAGTTTCATAGTTAGTAGGGTTGGAAGGGACCTGAGCAGATCATCAAGTCCAGCCCCCCCCATCTCAGTTCAATTTCTACTCTGCATATTTATGCTCTGTTGTAATTCTGTTCTACATGGCTAGGCACATAATCCTGTAAAAGACCCCCCAAAAATAGAGTTGGAGGGGGAAGTCCTTCCCACCTTTCAGCTCAGTAGCCTAATTGTTAGGGTACTTGTCCAAGTTCTAGAGTCTCCTAACCCAGAGAAGGTTGAAATCTAAATCTTCTAACCACCAAGCTGGGGGCAAGGCAGGACACAGAGGTCTCTTCATCCCTCCTGTTGAAGCTGCTCCACTGCTCAGCCAAGAGAGGAAGTATGTGGGGCTCTGGAGGGTTCCCTTGAGTTCTGGCCCTGTTGCTCTATCTAATGGCATCCCTGCATTTTATCTAATGACTATGTCATGCAAAGGTCTTACTGGTATCTTAATAAAAAAAAAAGAAACAAAACAACTCAAAATGCAATTTACCCAAATCACTATATAACAACAAAATAATCCCCCTCCAACAAGCATTAAGAAAATTGTGAGGGTTAGGGAAAAGTGGAGAATCAGGTAGACAGCTATTAGAAGGCACACAGAACCCCTGGCATGCAGCAGCATTTAGCTTTTGGCATGCACCACGTGCAATGTGGTGAATATGATGGGAACAGCATCCTAGAATGTATGGGACAGGCCCTACCTCTTGCTTAGTTAGTCCAGATTGTGTGAGAAGCTGGATAAGCAACTCTATCTTCCTCATAGTATTATCTTTATTTTGTTTTATAGTATTTGCAACATTTCTGAGTTATTCAGAACGTATTGATCTGAGCCTGGAGCAAATATGAAATGGTTGAACTTATCCAGGTTCTTTTATGAGAGCCCTCTCTCAGCTGATGGGGTAACATTGTATGATAAGTCAGAGATCCTGGTTTTCTCTGATTAAAAAAATCCCCAATTTCCAGATTTAAAAAAATAAAAGTAAACCAAAATGTACATTTTTTCTGTGATTAAAATGAAACACCACAATGTGTATATCAATATATTAGTTGCATTTCATTTTAATCAAGGAAAAATGTGGATTTTGGGTTACTTTTTTAATTAAAAAATTGAGGATTTTTTTCATCAGAGAAAACCAGGATCCCTGATGATAAAGATGTAATAGACTAATGAAAAAAGAACTGAATGGCCTTGAGTAGTGAAATAATAGAATTAGGGTGACATTTAGTATTATGAACTCCAGGTGCATTCACTTATGGCTAATGAGAATTTTTGCTATAAAGTGAGGGTGTCAACTGTTAGAAATAACAGCGGAGGAGAAAAATATAAGTGTGTGAATCGATCACAGGATGCCTATGAACCACCAATGTGACATAGCCATATGCAAAATATTGATAAATATCATCCTAAGACAGAGGCAGGCAATTATTTTGGGTGCAGGGCTGCTTACTGAGTTTTGGCAAGTGATCAAGGGCCGCATGACAGGCAGCCAGGGGCAGATAAATATTAGTTTTCTAAATTCTTTAGGGGCCCTGCAGGCCAGATAGAATGGCCTGGCGGGCTGCATCTGGCCCATGGGCCACATTTTGCCCACCCTGTCCTAAGATGTATCAGGTGAGATTTCCAGTAGAAATGGGGAAGCATTAATATGATTCTACAGTATATCTGGAATACTGCACACAGCTCCACTCATCCAGTCTAAATTAATTTTCTGGCATGTGAAACATGCAGAAAGGCACTATTTGGATAATGCCAGTGGTATGGAGACCCTGGTTTATAAGAAGAGACAAAACAGTTTGTTTTGCCTAACAAAGCAATGGCTGCTAGGGGATGCAGTTGCTCTCTGTATGGGGGAAGAGGGTGGACAGGACACCCTGGTTTCTAACTATCAGAGCAGGGTGGGTCTGGGACAACTTTCTAGAGGAGGCAGTGGGGGCCTTCTACAGCAGTAGTTTCAATATAGAATTTGATCAGGTGATCACAAGATATTCTCATATGGTTTCCCTGGGACTAAAGGGTACCGGACTTGATGACTCAAGATGTTTCTTCTAATGTACTATATGTTGATGTACTTCTACAATTACTTTAGCAGATCACTGTATGGTAGAAATACAAATGCCAGACTGCAGCCAGCAAGGCCAGCCATAACTTGTTATGCATCCAAAGGTGCATCTCAAGTTGGTCCAGAGAGGTGATACTCCCCCTCTATGCGACTTTGGTCAGGCCGCAGTTGGAGTACTGCGTCCAGTACTGGGTGCCGTGCTTCAAAATGGATGTGACCAGCCTGGAGAGGATTCAGAGGAGGGCCACCCGCTTGGTGAGACAGCAGCAGGACAGGCCCTACGAGGAGAGACTGAAGGACCTGAACCTGTTTAGCCTCAGTAAGAGGAGGCTGAAGGGGGACCTGGTGACTGCCTACAAGCTCATCAGGGGAGATCAACAGCAAATAGGTAGAGCCCTTTTCTCCCCAGCACCACCTGAGGTGGCAAGGAACAATGGTCATAAGCTGATGGAGAATAGGTTTAGGTTAGAGATCAGTAGGCAATATTTTACAGTTAAGGTAGCCAAAACCTGGAACCAACTTCCCAGGGAAGTGGTTCTCGCCCCTACCTTGGGCAAATTCAAGAGGAGGTTGGATGATCACCTGTCTGGGGTCTTGTGAACCCAGCATTCATTCCTGCCTGTGCCAGGGGGTTAAGCTAGATGATCTGTTCAGGTCCCTCCTGACCCTAGCTACTATGAAACTATGAAATACCTGACTTGAATATAAGTGTAGTTTCCCTTTACTCATGTGATCTGTGGTGCAGTATCCAGTACGATATAACCAGAAACAGTGTAATCATTTTTCAAACTTCTGTCCAGTGCTGGATTACTGAATAGTATTTTCAATGGAAGCAAGGTAGAAAAAATATATTTTGCCTTTTGTTGCCTGAGTGCTATCATCATCCCTGAAAAAAAACAAGGAAAAAATGCAAGAGACCATATTTCAGAGTGCTATGGCAAAAAGAAAAGAGGTTTATGTCACAGCATTCGAGTTTGAGAGCTGAGGAAGAAAAGCAGTCTTTTTTGTAGAGTCAAAAAATGTCTAGATTATATATTATATTAGTGAAAGCCTGGATCACTATTTTGAGATCTTGAAAGAGTGAATGCAAGCTGTGCCACTTTTTGAATACTTTTAGCACTGAAGGAGTAGTTCTTAATTGCTGTAGCTTTCAAAATCTGATAAGTACTGTGATATTTTTACTCTTTCAGAGGAGGTATGAGGGATAAAAGCAGCTTCCTAAAAGAAGAATTCAGAAAGAACTCTGTGAATTTCCTCATGTGGTTTCCAATCCGTTCTGTAGAAATAACTTATTTAAGGGAGAATTTAGAACTTGAAGTCAATGGGAATTTTGCCTGAATAATGACCTAGTAAAAATTGAAAAAAGGATAGACTTAGAGTGGTTTTAATTTTGGATCATTAGATGAGTAGGTTTTGAGTTAAATAAGGCAAAAAGATATCTATTATAGAGAGATGCAGCTCCTTTTTTGGTAAAAAAACCAAACCTGCCTATAGAGTTCTCTGTTACAAAGTACTAGGTTAAGATTTCCTTCTGAAAACTTTTTCTCTATATTAGTTTGGGTGCTCTGTTCTGAACAGCTCTGGGTGAGGCATAGGGGTGCTTTTTTAAAGTTGCATTTCAGAATTGAAGGATGAAAAAAACAGAACTTAAAAGTACAGTAGGCCAACCTGCAAATAGTTATTTGTAGGTTTTTTTCCAGAATTTAAAATGTATTCCTTAAATGAAAACTTTATGATGGCAAAGTTACTCTCCTAAAGGAAACCCAATGTCAGTTGATGTAATTTTGTCTTCTTGAGTGTGCAGCTAAACAAGTCCACAGCTTCTGCTGTTGTCTGTCTTATTTATCAAGAAGCAGCAGAGTGAAATGTTTACAGCTTGATCAGTTTTGCTGCTGTGACCCTGTCAAGAATTGTGTCAATTTTGTACTGATTTTGCTCTGCACAGGATTGGGGTGGGGTGGGGTATGGACATTAACAACCTACCTAGAACTTAGAAAGAGGAACACTAGTTGCAAGAAGGAAGTCTGAAGGAGAAACCAGAAAGTCAGTTTGGCATGCACAATACATTTAGGGAGCTGTAGCTGCAGTATCTGTGTAATTAACTTTCTTCATAAATAGCCAGTCTGTTTGAGGAACAGAGATTCCTTTCATTTTATTGTTTACTTGTTGTTATTACTTAATTTTTTACATTATTCCTTATAAAGCATGGTGCCAGTAGTCAGGCTAGTGAGATCCATAACAAGGAAGAGAGTGTATCTGACAAATAAAATGGCAATATTAGACTTAAGAAGCATGAGCAATTGTTGGTGATGCATACTAAAACCATTCTGAGGCCAATGGGTAAATGCCAACTGTCAATAAGAAAGCTATCACTTGAAGCATTACCCCTTGATATTGATAGTAGCTGACACACAGCTGTACCATCTCCTGCTCAACATCAGGATAATACATGCTGTAACTTTGACTGCAGTACAACAGAGGTAGAGATCACTCACTGCAGGCACAATCCAGGATTTTAGCAGAACACAGGATATATTTCAAAGACACAGGCTCCCTGAGGGCAAGCTGGAGCCAGAAATAGATCCCCACATGCTGCTCATTGACTATCAAAACATAGAGTTCTACCAGTCTTGGTGGACACCCAGTTGAAGAAAGTAATGGCAAATCTGCAAAGAAATGGCATTATTACCAGGGATCCTGGTTTTCTCTGATTAACCTGCTCCCCCTCCCCAATTTTCAGATATAGAAAAGTAACCTAAAATCTACATTTTTCCATGATGAAACTGAAACACCATTATATATATAGCTATATATATAGATATATAAAAGAGGTGTTTCAGTTTCATCATGGAAAATATGGATTTTGGGTTACTATTTTATATCTGAAAATTGGGGATTTTTTTAATCAGAGAAAACCAGGATCCCTGATTATTACACCTGCTGGAACTGGCATGTAGCAGGTCAGCTGCCTCATAGGATAGTAAGGAAAAAATATGTAAAATATATTTCTGTGCTGACCCCAAAATGCTAAGCAGTAGTCACTACCCATTGTTAATGACTGAGTATGGTACCAGTTGGAACCCTCCACCATTATCTAAATAGATGCCAGGAGTAGAATATTAAGTTAAATACAGATATGCTGATACAGAAAAGAACTGAGATCCCTAGGCCTGGACATCTATTAACTTCTAAGGAACTTTGCTCAGGCACAGAGAAACTGAAAGCCATTAAAACAACGCACAAATGAAAGGATGCAACAGTAGCCCAGCAACATACAGGCATGGACAACCACCTTTCTAGATGTGAATGCATCTATCAAAAGCCTGTAAACCATTGAAACAATTAATACATAATGATGTAGCATGGGAATGACCAGAGACCAAAAAAGAAGCATCTGAAAGAATAAAGGAAATAATAAGTGAAACATCAGTCCTAAAACCCTGAAGAGCAGTTAGAGCTACAGTATGATTCTTGGGAAGGAGGCACTGCAACAACACTGATGCAAAACCAGCAGCCCTGAGAGGCATAGAAAGGGTATTCCCTTTATACTTATATAGAATAGTAGCTACAAGTTGTACTTTATGGAATGGAAAGATTCCATCAATTCATCTGAAGGCACAACGTAGATGTGCAGTCTTATCACAAGCCATTAGAAAGCTTCACAAAGGTGTTGCTGCTGAGAGCTCTCAAATGCTACAGTGCATATTTTTGAGAACTGCAGTGCTGCAGCTGCTGAGAAAATAGCAGCTCTCAGGAAAATCACATCTGGTGGCACATGTGTAAAGCAGGGCATAATTTCCAGGCTACTTCTAGACAGAGGATTCTGTCAAAGTGTAAACAGATTTGATCAACAGGCTATGGCATCTTCACCTTTCTTGTAGAAGGATTCAGGCAAATCAGTGAAAGTGCCAGATAAAGTGTTAGGGGCAGAAAACCATTCTTACACCAGATAAAGCCCGATTATGAAGGCCGAATTCCAGAGTACCACCTCCTTCACCAGGGAGAAGGTGTGTATACAAGATCAACCAATAACCAGCAGGTCTAAGGACTAACATCATGAGATAGGTATGAATGTCACACCTAGGGATAAAAGCCACAACTATATAATGAAACACACACCATTATTTTATCTGCTAGTTAGTTTATGATGCTCTTGCTGCTTTCCCAGATGTAACAAAGGAAACTTTGTGCCCAAAAGCTTGTCTGGCATTTCTCTCAATTATATAGTCAGTTCAATAAAAGATATCACAAAAAAAAATGTGCTTCTTGCAAAAGAACAGTGTGCAGCATGCTAATTTACAGTATGGCATTATCAAGAAATCCCAACCCCTTCATGGAAACAGATTTGATCCCTTTCAATAGCGGGGAGCTTCTAGTTTAGTAGACTATTTGGAGGAGATATAGCCAGGAACTGTGGGGAGGTAAGTGAAGGTATAGTATTTCTGTCATGTTGTCTTGGGCAGTGGGCCATTGAACATAACAGTAGAATTCAAAGTATTGGGTGCCAAATGGGAACTTTAGCAAAAGACACCTGTTAAATTTTTGCCATAAATAGAGAAGTTTAAATACAAAATGTAACCAAACCGACCTTGGTAGTACTTTTCCTGAGGCAGCAGCAACAGAACAGTAAATTGTATACAAGTCTACAACAATTTTCAACAGGTACAACATAAAAATTCACTGAGAGAGAGAAGTTACTTTACCTTTTTGCAAGATGATTAATTAGTAACTGAAACCTAAAATACAAGATCCTAATTACACACTTCCCTCCGGCAAACTCACCTTCAACAGGAAATAGGCAAGCCCTCAACATTTAAATGATATCACAGTTTCTCAGTAAACCATAGTCTTTTGTAACCACAAAGCAGCAGAAAGAAAAAGCCTGCAGTAAAGATAGCCAAAAGACTCATGACAAGAGAGACAGAAAGGGCTCCCTGCTTGGCAATGTGGGACTGTCACAATGCACCTTCTTATGGACTAGTCAAAATGACTGTTGCTTCCCTTTCTTTTCAGTAAGAGGGAAACCATTAAGCATACAGGCTTTCTTTCCTTCTTTCTGATTAGCCCTTGACCTTTGTTTGGTAGTTATATCTTCTTGGCAGGATAAATTAACCTGCAATGAACTATGGCTAAACTGCTATTGGTATCCAGGCTAGCTAGTTTCAAGTCACATTGGGTGTTTCTACACTATCAAGCAGCCACTTGTGTGACTGCAAGGTAGTTGTATCCATAAATTTGTCATTAATATAATTATAATATTTAAAATGAAAAAAAATTAGTTGTCTATGGCTTAGGATATAAACTCTTTCATTTTGTTATGAGCATAAATAAATAATTATATTAATAAATAGCAGTCAGTGGAGATTTTCCTTTAATTCAGCTATTAGAGCAATATTATTAGAAAAGGGATATTTGTGTTCAACATGCATTCTCATAATGACGGTGGTCACAGCTTTGCAAAAATATCCTGTTTTCTCTCACTATAGTATAAAGTTAAATACAAATACAATTGGTAATATCCAACCATGACTGGTAGTGTTGTTTCCCAGTTCCTAGGAATACTGTGCATCTACATTGAGTTCAATCATTTAAAAATGGTATTTATTCCCAGTGCTTTCTTGTCATGGCTTGTAGACTAGCAGCATACATTTCTTCCACTTCTTTGGTTTGTGCATTGTAAATGTTTGTTTCTCTCTTCTGTCAAACCCTCCCTTTGTGGTTAGGTCTTTTATTTCAGTTGCCAGGCTCACTTTTTTTCTTAGGTTGCTAGGCAATTGTAACTTTTCCTGATTCTGAGACACACTTTCCACTTCTGACATCACCTTCTGTACCTTTTATGCATATACTACTCCTGCCCAGTCATAGGTAGTAGAATATAACTAAGTGGAAATTAAGTTTTAATGAAGGACCTTTACTCTAGCTGGGCTTAAAAATCAGAGTTTTCAATATAATTCAAATTAAAATATGCGATTCCACTGAAAAAAACATAACCCAGCAATTCCTCTGAAGAATGCTTTTTAATAAAAAGCAAATTCAATGTGTTCAGCTCTGGAGAGGTGAGCAAGACATTGGCTATAATTATCTATTCTAGCATCATGCATAAACATAACGTAAAAGGCTGTTGAGGTTAAGCTACACTTCACTGTGTTTGTTTAAAAACCCATCATATAGCCCCTCTGGGATCTCCTTTATTAAACCAAATCCAGCAAAGAACAGCATGAATAAAAAATCAATTTCAGTTCTTGTCTCAAAAAAGTATGGACCAAAGGCTTGGCATTTTATTTCAGTGAATCCAAATGATACACAATAGACATCCAGTCATGGTATGACAGTATGGAAATTACTTTGCTGGAAGCTTTTAAAGTTTCTGATTACTTTTGCTTTCAAAACTTTTCGTAATTCTTTTTTTGTTTTTTGTGCAGATGCTGTAGCCTAGACAGATGCCAATGCTCCCACCAGCTAAATTGTTTCTGTCATATAATTTCAGTGTTTGAGATGACATTCAGGAACATGGCTCAAGAGGCGGGCAAATGGGTTAGTTATCCCAGCTGACAGGTAGTCCCCACCCCATGATAAGAGTTTCATTTCAGCCTCTCTGCTGTCAAACACTATGGCTCTCCTTATTAAAAGCAGCTCAAATTTCCTTGTCATACCTTTTCTTCTGGTAACCAAAACCTTGGACCACTTCAATTGCAAAATCCTCTTGGTTCCCCTTTTCTCTTACAAGAACCCAGCTGACCGGTAGCCGGACACTGCCCAAGCGCCGGCAGTGTCATGTGTTTTTAGTGTCCTGCGTTTCAAAATGGCAGCAGGGGTGCATTAACTACAGCTTGTTCGATGAGTTTTAGTTAAAGCTCCTCCACCACCATTTTGAAACATGGGGATGCAGATACATGTGATGTGGAGGCTGCTGGAGCATGATATTTAGTGCTGTTCAGCAGACTTGCAGCAGACTTGATTGAGTCTTCTCCAATGCATGCTAATTAGCACGCATTGGAGGAGAGCTCCAGTCACATGTATAATAGCCACACACACACACACACACACACACACACACGGGGTTGTATATTGTGTGTGTGTGTGTTTGGGTTTTTTTGTGAGTGTGTTTTATGTGGGCAAGATGGCCCCTGTTGTTTTGGCCATGTGCTCAGCACACGGCAAGCTGGGGTCTGTATCTGGGCAAAATATGTAAAACCTTCTGGCCTCCCTGGCCAGAGGATGCAGAAGATCCTCTATCCAGATGAGTAAGAAAGAGGCTGAACTGTGGCACTCCCTAATTGGACAAGGCTTGGGTTATGTCCAGGGATCCTGGTTTTCTCCAGTTAACCCCCCCCCTCCCCCCCGCCCAATTTTCGATTTTAAAAGAGTAACCCAAAATCCACCTTTTTCCATGATTCAAATGAAATACCACCCATATATAGATTACTGGTGTTTCATTTGAATCATTGAAAAAGGTGGATTTTGGGTTACTTTTTTAAAACCAAAGATTAGGGATTTATTTTTATCAAAGAAAACCAGGACCCCTGGTGATGTCACACCAGGTATATAAGAATAACTCAGCTAAGGTTTTTAGCTTTCTCTCTTGGGTCTGCTGAGAGCTGTGGAGCTGAGCTGGAAGCCAGAAAACCAGTTCCCTATGGGGAGTCTCCCCCACTCCTCACTAGAGAGGCAAGCAAAACCTATGGGGTGGGAAAGCCTCAGGTACAGGGAGAGAGAGTCTGTCTCAGAGTTTGAGACTCCTATTTCCTCCCTCTCCCCCCACCTTTTTTTTCCCCTAAGTGGGTTAATGCCATGCGGGTATTAATCCCTGGAGCAAACCCCAGCTGGCTGGCAGATTTGGGCCAGAGTAAAGGCTGGCATGGCTTGATCCAGGGTGAGATCTGGCACTACTTGTTGTCTATCCAGGGCTCAGTGCAGTATTGGCTTGGCTGGGTTTTTGCTGCTCAGTTCAGGGCCAGTGAAATAGGCCTGGGCTGTATTTTGTCCCTTTTTGTAGTTTGTCCCAACCAAGCCATGTGTTTGGGTGCTGGTTGTAGTTTAGTCCCAAGCCGAGATAGGCCTCCTGAACTTTACTTTGAGTTCTTTTGCTAATTTCTGCCCAGCAGACCTAGGATTAGGACTAGGAATTCTGGGGTGTGGTATGCTGACAAAAAATCACAGTTAACCCCTCATGCAGAAGTGGAGGTCAGTGCTCTACCACTTCTCTAGAAGCAATGGACCCCCTTGCAATGCAGAAGGACCTATGCTCTAGAGCAGCTCTCTGCGAACCCAAAAAGCAGCTCTCTGTGAACCCAAAAAGCAGCTCTTAGGACTGTCCGGTGTGGCCCCACTTCTCCAGCCCATTGCTGAAGGGCATGTGTAGGGGTGCAGGCCCCCAGAACTTCCCATTGGGGAGCCCCAAGTCCAGACTGTTTGGGTATGGGTGAAGCCTCCCCCAAGAAAGTGCCACTTAAAAACTTTGCTTTGTAGTCATAGTGTTTTATTTAACCTGTCCTCTTTGTTTTGTTTTATTATTTGTAATAAATGTGGGTGTTTGTATTTATACTGCTTGTGAGGAGCTAGGTTTGTTTGTGGGACACGCTAGTAATTTATTTAGTGTTTCCCAGGTGTGTCTCCAACCACAACCAGGGTGGGGGCTTGAGCCAAGGTCAAATATATTTAGTACCCTAAAATTGAACCTGGACCTTGTTGCTGTTGACTGGTGCCTGGCAGAAGGGTTACATGTGTATAGGTGCCCTCAGGCTTTATATCATCTTCACCATAGGCAAGAGCAGATGGCCAGGCACATGGGGTAGCAGACAGCTTTGCAATGCTGCAGAATGTATCTGAACAGTATATGATCTGGCACCTTAGAGCAGGGCTTGTAAGGCATATACAGCATATCTGGACACACACTTACAAATATTCTTCATGTTGCTGTAATGGGAGGCAAAGTAAAAGGGAGGATGACATGGAGGGGGAATAGGGAATGCTTCTTCCCAGTGATAGCTGAAGGGAGAGTAGCTAGTCCTGTAATCGTCAGGATTGCTGTTTATTATTATTCATGCAAGTGCTGATAGCATGTTAATTTCTGTAACAGACAGGTATCCTTGCCTGGAAAGCATACAGATAATTAAGACAAGACTCTCTTAGATAACCAGAGAAAGGAGCTACTACTGTGAAGGTTTTTATTCTTTTTTGTGTTTGTGGACCCCTTCAGAAGGAGTATGGCTGATAAGAGAATTAGAACCGCACTCCTAGGGCTTGCCAGGGTATTCTGCTGGTAGTGAGAGGGAACCATTGGCCAACAGCCTTTTTACTGAAAATCCTGTTTGGGAAGAAGGAGAAATAAATTGGCTTGATGATAACCATGGTTCCTACTTGTCAAAATTCCAGTTTAACCACTGCAGACCTCTTATGTCACCTGAGAAAAATCCCTTGCTATTAGTAGGGGGAAGAGGGAGTGCAGAATCAAATCTCCTTTCAACTTCAGTCCCTTTCAAGTATATTCTAAGAAATTGTTAGCTGTGTTGCTCTGAAGTCAGGCAGAAGGCAGGGTAGAGGTGCACTGTATAGACTAACTGAATCAGAGATGTAGAGTGGATTGATGGTAAAATGCTAAGCTAATTTCAAGGTATAGGTCAGACTTATTTAATAGCACTATGGGTTAACAAAAACACGTTTTCCAGCACAATCAGTTGCATCTGTTTCATCCAAAACACATTGGAACTGTTTTTGGGATCCATTTATGCAGATAAATAGTTCAATAATTATTATAATGAAGACAGTACGTCTTCTAAATGCAATTTGCTACAGTATAAAGATGATACTTAATTGATCTTAGTAACCTAATAATGAGCTGACTGGTTCAGCCTCAGATACAAACAGGGGCATTTGTACACATACATTTGTCTGCTCCAACACATGGGAGATCTGGTGCATCAGAACAGACTCGATTAATCAAGTTTGCTCTGCATGTGAGCTGATGCGCCCAGTGCTGCATCACATACATTTGTATAAACAGTGAAATGCACATCAGTGCTGAGAAAATGTCAGCAGTGCACTTTTGAACTAAAACACCTTCGATGTGTTTTAGTTCAAAAGTGTGCTGCCACCATTTTCTCAGCACTGATGAGCATTTTGCCATTTATACAAATGCATGCGCTGCAGTGCTGGGCACTTTTAAAAGCTCCTGGTGTTGCGGCACAAGCAGGCGTACAAATGCCCCAGGATCCCTCCCTCACCTCATTTATGCAGTGGCATGGTACACCTTTCCCCCCAGTGAAACTCTTTAGGACTTCCCTGAGGTTTAATTTAGGTCTGAAAAGATTTTGTTGGATTCAACTCTTGATTATATTTAGTTTACAATTTGTGTAATCCCATCAATTTCAGTAGACCTCTTACTGGTGGAAGCAAGAGGAGACTTAAATCAATTTTCTGGTCTGTTTAAACTCATTGTTGAATGTAAGTTTAATATAGAGTCTTTGTGTAGCAGGATAAAACTGTCAGAAAAATCTCAATTCCTTTTACATACCAAGTCCTTGAAAAAAACAAGAGCTATTTCCTTGTACTCCTTTAGTCAGTCTATTATGAAAATATAAGGACAGGTTCCTTATTAGTGTGAATGAACATAGCTCCAGGATGCAAGTGTTGAAATATACTAGATGTGAGTCTTGAGCCAATCTCTTTGGAAACACAGGATTGGAAGGGACTGCCACCAGCCATGTTGCCTAGTCTCTTTGATAGGCTGATCACGCTCCTCAGTTCTGGTGTGTGCAAGTAGTTTGATTTATTACTGCTTAAGCAAACATTTGCTTTCACACAGACCCTTGTGTAATGATGTTCTTAGTGTACTAAAGGGTCAAGTATTATGAGGTAAAAGTAGAAAAGGATAGAGAAGGTAAGGAGCTTACAATTTGTGTGAACAAAACACTCTGGAGGATCTTACATTTCTGAAGGCTTATCTCACTGGAGGAATTTGATAATAGCATGAACTTAAAAGTAAGATATGAAGGAAGCCCCATGCTGAAAACTTTTCTCTATTTTGCATGCTCCCCTATTAATTTGGCCTTGCCTGTTTGACAGCCTGGGCCCTTGCTGCTGCTTCTTTTTTTTTAAATGGACAGGCAGACTGTGTGTGGGCACTACTTTCATCACTTCCATATCACTGTACAAGTACTGTACACATTTTGTTCAGTAATCACACTATAAGGAAGTGCTATGAGGTTGCTTGTACAAGTTTGCAAAATTATTTTTTTTCCTTCAGACAGTTCAAGAACCAAACACAAGATAACCAGCTTTGTTATATAATTACCTTTACTTCAGACCCAGCCCCTAGTTTTACCCTCAGTCTAAGTATAGACATGTGGCCAAATGCCAAACAAGTTTTCAGAGCATTTTATGGGAAAGGGTTGGACAGACACTTGGCTGGGATGTTTAGACAGAGATAATGCTGCCTTGAACAGGGAGCTGGACTGGATGGCCTCATGAGGTCCCATCTAGCCCTAATTTCCTGTGATCCTATGATCCTAAGGGGATAGAATCTCCTTTCCTGAGCGGTGCTGAAGAGGGTCCTTCTCCCACCATATGTGCAACTATCTTATACTCCTCTTTTATGGATGAGCTAAATGCTTCTCCTTCATATACTAACCCTATCCTACCTCAGAAGGTTTGGAGGCAGAAATTCTGCTGAAGATGAACTCAGAATTATAACTGTTGCTTTCCCTTTGCTAATGGATTTTAAACATTATTTTCTGGATGGAAAAAAGTTATTAGAATACTATGGTGGAAATTTAAACCCACCCAGGCAAAGACTTCCAAGAAGACATGAACCAGGTCTTTACTTAAAATCAGTGCAGCTTTACTAATGTGTACTGGCTGAGGAAGACACCATTAATTCTACCCACATGACAGTTTTCTTATAGATACTGTGAACATGTTGGGTGATATCCTTGTTCTTCCTGTACTCACCTGCCATGACTTGGATTTAAGAAGAAAAGGAAGGAGATCAGTAAATTGTTAAAGCCCGTGATCAATGAATAGCACCCAGATGTTACATGCTCAAATTATAGATTTATTTTTTTAAGTAGAAGATATAGTAACAGTAGCCTTGCCAATTACTCCATTGGCAAAGGCAGTTGATTTGAAAGGGAGAAAACCCCTGAAATGAAACTTTTAATGATACTTTGTTTAAATTAATCTAAACCGCTAATTGACTCATTAGTGTAATATGATCCCTGTGTCTTTCACTCTTCGTCCCTGGTTTGTGTCGGGAGTAGTTCCCTGCAGCTCCCACACAACTCTTTTGGTTATTTTCTAAACAGTTGTTGTCCCTTATCTGAAGCACTATTTCCCCGCGTGTTGTCCCAAAGACTCCGTCTTTTATTCGGCTCTCTGCCAACCCTGTTCCCGCCACCTCACTGTCCCTCCAGACTCACCACAGTAGCACGATTTGTTGGATCAGCGTCTGTTGGGATCTGATCTGTTGAGTCTTCAGGTAGTCCGGAGCTCCTGACATCCTTCCCAGTCACAGGTTAGACTTCTTTCCATTTGTCTCTTCCTAGGGTCTTGATTACCCCCTTGTTCCTCTTCTGGTGCCCTAAGGCAATCTGTAAATGTCCCACTGCCGGTTTTATCCCTGGTTTTCAGGGGTTTAACATGGGCTATCCTTTGGTTTTCTTGGGAATCTAAGTTTAGACATGCCTTGCTCTGGAACTTATATTTTGTAAATCCTGTGCCTCATATTTTGGAGCCTGAGCCTTATGCTTTGTAAGCCTTATTCACCTCATTAGAATATAAATTTGCATGACTGTTAATGAGACCCTTGTTTGACCTCTTGATCTCTCATCAGTATAGTATATACAGTACCTGTATAAATATGTGTATAAATTGCTTATAGTTCCTATATTTTGTGTATATGTTATGATTTTCTTATCTTATTAAATTTGTACCTAGTTAATTTTTATCATGTGTCCAAGTCTGATTCTATAGGGGAAGCAGGGAAGCTGCATGCAGAAGGCAGTTTCACCCCACAGCCCACCTGCCCTGCTAACATCCCCTTCAATGGAGAGGGGAGTACATAACTGTGTACTACGTAGGCTACATGTGCAAATATGATTCACTAAATAAACCCAGATATTTCAAATAGGAATATGTAGTTGTGAAAAACATTCTAGCTGGTTGTGGTGCTTCTGAATTCTTTGCAAAAGTAACATTGCTCTATTTTTCTGTAGACAAACGATGAGTGACAGTTAGGAGCTGGCCTTTTCCTAAGTGATGTTTGAGTCTGAAAAGGTTGGGAACCACTGGTCCCAGAAGAAAATTAAACAAAGCCCTAAAATGATCACCAGGACATTTTTTCACATGACCCTGACATAGACATAGTGCCCTCAGAACACAGGTCACCCCTGTAACTCAGCTCATTAGAGAAATGAAGAAATGGAACCACTTTTAAAAATGAATCTTTACTTCCATTCAAGAAAGCCAAGTTGTAAGGTGAGGGAAAATACAAAAAAGGTTAGACACAAACTACCCACTGTCACTTCAGAACATTTAGGGCCAATTCACTGGGCATAAAGCCTTAATTTATTTCATTGGGAAGCCTTGCAAAGAACAGTTCCAATCCCATAAAAGTCTTACTTTCTTGAATGTGCCTGATTAAATATAGGCACTTCTGAGTACATATTTAGAAGAGCTGTTAGGGAAAACTACTTTAAACAATTCCAAATAATTTAATCAGACATTTTTTGTAATGTCACATTTAAAATAATTATTTTATTCAGAAGTTATACTTAGCACAGTATTTTCATGCCAGGCTGCTAATGCTATTCATTCTGCTGGTGTAAAGCATAGCAATATATCTAGCTTGACTTGCTTGAGTGAAGGACCTGACTAGGGGGAGATAGACACATTAAATTGGCCTGAAGTCTTCCCTCATGACATTTGTAGAGTTCCTGAAATACCTGTTGTTCTTTCCAAGGACCCCAATCTATGGAAACCAGCAGGCTTCCATCTCATCACCCCTTTTATTCAACACTGATATCGGGTTTTGAGGAGAGACTAAAGATGATAAGGATACTATTATGTGATTAGAACACTGGCACCAGTTCCTACATTTGTCATGTAAAAAGGATGGCATCTCTCCAGTGTCTTACTTCTTGGAGGAGAGATTTTTGGACCAGATCTAAATCAGTATAGGATTTAGGAGGACTTCAGGAGCCTAAGTCTAAACTTAGAAGTAAAAATCTCCTGCTCATTGGCCATCTAATCCTGGAGGTGCCTACATTCAAAAGAGGACACCCTTTTTGACCTGAAATATACCTATGATCTGTAGGTCAGACTTTTGCATTTGCTTATAACTGCCCCACTCTGGGTTGGCAATTACATAGCTCCTCCCTTTTCTGGGATTAAAAAAAGCACCTCAGTCCTCTGAATAGCTCTATTAGAGGTGCACTCTGAGCATGCCTAACACACACTTACAATAGTGAACTCAACTCAAGACAACATTCATGGTAGCTAGAGCTCTTGTCCATGGAACTGAAGAGCTAGGTTGTAGCCCTTCCTCAGCCTGACATCTCCATCCTTTTAGAAGTGTACCCTAACTACCATGCCACCAGGCTAGGATCCAAGACACCATCTGCCCTTCCCACTGAATTTGGGCCCCTGTGCAGCAAAGAGTACAAGATTCATTGGGACCAGAGGGAGTCCTGGGTTCTGTTCTCTTCTCCCAGGTTTATTTCTGGGGGTTTTTTCTTCAGATATTTATTTCTCCTCATTTTAAAAGAGTTGTCACTGCTCTGGTTGTTTCACAGAATACTGGTAAGCACCTGTCTTCAGGTTTGAATTCCCAGCTCTGGATCCAAAGGATAAAGACATACCTCACTGAGAGATCTGACTTAGGTAGATAAGTTCCAGAGAGAGGCAGGAGTTCAGGTACACTCTATAATTAATTTTTCCTATTGGTTAGCTGTTAGCTACCCTTTGCTCACCATACAGGTTTTTGGGATTATCATTCTAAAAGTCCCTGTGAACTGCATAGCACCTGATTCTGGACTTTGGGTTCCGCTCCAGTGGCCTTGCAGTTAAGCAATAAGAGTTAAGAATTATAGTATCTAGATTGGAGGAACCAAAATCTTCCTTTGTTTCTGTCTTATGCAAAAAAAAGCAAGAAACCCAAAAAAGAACAGCTGTCCTATCATCACCAAGGCAACTTTACCGTAGTGCTGGACATAGCTACTCTTGGACTTTAGTTTGGCACCAGTGGTACCTGAACAGAGGTCTACTTAAATCACAGAGAAATTACCTAAGCACTAGTCACAGGTGGGTCGTGGTATAAACAGTAAATTCTGTGGATGTTTGCTGGATATGCTGTGGTGGCCCTGCCCATCAGTGTTGCTTGGCAGAGAGGCCAATGATGGCCAATGATTGCCCATCATCTTTTCTGTTACCCTTCTGGTTGCTCCACTAGCTAGCACCTCCACCCCCTGGACTGGCTGTCAAGCTGAGCTGCAGGGGCAGCAAGGACCACTGGTTTCCACTGGGGAGCCACCATTTTATTTTTATTAAGTTGCTGTTTTTTTTAGTTGATTTTGCAGTTTCTGCAAAATGCATGCTGGTGCAGCAGCCTGGCTGGTATGGATTCCCCAAGGCTGCTTCTGTTTGCTTCTCTTCCTGCCCCCCACCAGGGACATTTCTGCTTGCAGGGCTATGCCTCCATGGCAAAGCAGGTAGGGATGTATTCCACTTGCCTCATTCTCTCTGCTTCTCCACAGATATGGTATGGGTAGGGCCTGATTTAAATCATGGGCCCAGCTTGTGGTGCTGCCTCTCCTTTAATCTTGGGAGTTCCCCCTGTATGCCACACTGCTGTTGATTGGTGGAGGGGCCTATCAGTCTTGCTACTCACCATTTGCTCCTGATGACTGGAAGGTGAAAACTGTGGTTTAAAATATACCTCCTGCCCCTTGCTGCTGACCAGATGGGAGGCAAAAACCGTGGCATAGTTAAAACCACAGTTTTCACCTTCTACCATCAGGAGCAAGCAGTGAGTGGCAGGGCTGATGGGCCCCTCTGCCAATCAGCAGCAGGGGGGCATGCAGGAGGAACTACAAGATTAAAGGAGCTGCTGCATGGTGAGCTGGGCCCACGATTTAAACCAGGCCCTAATTATAGGGCATTGTGCTGACCCATCTGGTTCTCTATGGCTGGGCTGCCCCTGCCCCTGCCTCTGCCTCTGCCATGGAATAGACTCCAGGGTGGGTGGGACATCATGCTGGTGCCCCTTTTAAGTCAGTGCCCCCCTCAAGCCATCCTAATTATGCTACTGCTACAAACAGGTTGACAGAGGAAGTAACAAAACAAAAACCAAAACACTGAGGATTACACAGAATGGTAAGGATGCCTTTTTACCACTTACTGCATGATTTTAGGAAGGATAAGACAGAGAGAACCACAAGCTCAGTGTATAAACAGAGTTACATGAGCCAGGCTAAATTGAATGACTGCTTGTTTGCTTGAAGCTGGCATCTTGCCCTTCTTGCAAGAGTTGTTAATTACCTCTGCTTACAGTGGAAACAATACCTTTCTGCTTAATTTCAGCAGTTGAGAAGTATAGATCCACAGTGGAAGAAGCAGTCTGAAGTTCCTACCAGGCCCTCCTAAATCTTTGAAAAAATCTGGTCAGAACTCAACCAGAACTGATGTGACATTTGTTTCTACCAGGATAGACATGACCAAAAAAAGAACAACTCATTTATAGATAATTCAAGCAATCTTGATGAGGAAAAATGAGAGAGCTTGTCATGACAAGGAGCAGATTGGCAGCTTGGGTCCACTCAAACTCTTTGCCCATGGAGTGGTGCAGCTGGGCCAATATTTGCAGCCATTATTGTGAAAGGAAGAAAAAAATCTCTACCTTTTCATTTAAATCCATGGGCACAATTTAAATCTACTTTAAGCTGTAAGCAGTTGGCCTCAGACCATCCTCTCCTATGTGTTTTGCCATGTCTTCAGAGGCCATGGTGACTGGTGAAGGGGCATCAGAAAAATACCCAGCTACTTGTATGGACAGATCATTAAAAAACCTGATCCAGGAGAGCACTGGATTTCAGGATTAATTTGAGGCATCCAGCTGATAATCAAGAGCACTGAGCAACAACTAGTTCCCATTGACCTCAAATGACTGTAGTGCCAGGTGCTGGCAGTTGTACAGTTGAGTTCAACTGGATGTTGTTTAGTACTCAGCAGTTTTGAAGATGGGGCAGGTGCCTGTATATGAATACAAAAATCTAATTTTAGGATTCTAGTTTAAAAAATTATGGTCTAGAAGTCCAGCTTTTCATTGGCCTTGGACACACAACAAGTTTATACCAGTGTACTCAGCTCTTACATTGATGCAAACAAGGAGTGGGCATGCAATACAGCTATACCATAGTGTATCTTACTGCTGTAGTGTTACTCAGGGAAAAAAGATAACTGCACTTACCTAAACTACTCTCATGTAACTTGCACAAATGTAGATATGGTGTACCTGCTTCTACTTGGGGGGGGGGGGGGGTAGCCATTTCCTCAATGCAAATAGATTATTACCAGCTTTCTTGAGAACTGGTGTTCGCTGTCCACTCTGGATACTGGTGTGACTGGTGTTTACTTGCCATGTGTCTAGGCCTGTGTTATTTTGAGATAGATAAAGTCTTTATAAGAGACATGATCATAGGATTAATCATAATTCACAGTAAATACCTCTCATCAGATTTTCATGCTCATTTTAGACATTTACAGACACATTTAAATTAAAAAGTAAAATGTGTCTAGAATGTGTATTTTCTTTAAATGAGAGTAGCCCCTATATATCTCCCTTATCCCTCTTTTTTATCTGGTGAAATATCAGACTGTTTTTACTGATTTCTCTCCTTAAAGTGATCTTTCTTTTTTTCTGTTAGGGATCTGGGTCTATTAATTTATTATTGTGCATACCCAAGAGGGATATAGTTCAATGATCCAGCTGTATAAATTAAATATTTAATGTTTTTCCCATCATTGGACTTATTTTTGATGTGGTTATTGACAGTCATAACACATATACACATATTGGTGTGACTTATAGTACATAACATCCTCTGTATCAAGCTTTAGTTTATATGATCTTTTCAGCTTCACTTAGCACTGTACTTCACTGTTCCTGCTGTGTTATTTTCCAGATGGTGGTTTCACAGTCCAAATTCGATTTTCATGTAATCTGATGTCTTTTGGGTGAGGATTATAAACACCTCATCCTCCTACTTTGTCTATTTGCATGAAACTCTAATCTTAATGTATTGTTATAGTTGAACCTTACTGTATAAATGATTTGTAACATAAAGGCCTGACAACCGCTCATCTTAATGCCTTCTAAAACCTAGGCACAGCAGGGGGAGTTAAGGTTAGGGTGCCAGACTTGACTTTGGATTTGATGCTTTTGTCATATGAGTCATAGATTTAAACTAAATTTTACTTGCACATTTCATTTTTCTTTTATTTTTAAATAGAACACTAAAACTAAAGATCTGCAGAGAAGTAAATAAGAGATGCCAGCTAGATCATAAGTCACAACAATCTGTTTAAAGTTTGTGACACTGTTTGCACAGTTTTGATTTAACATATTTCCCATTTCACTTTTTTTTTTTTGTGATCTATGTTTAAATCTCACCCCATGCTGCTGAAAGCTGGGGTGAGATCTATGTTTAAATCTCATCCCATGCTCCTGTTTCAGGAATGTCACGTTGAAGCTAGGCTACGTGGCTGTGGGCTTGTTCTCATACCATAGCTAACTGAAAACGCCAGATCCAAACAGAATGAACAATGTGCCATCATAGTAGTAATAAGGAGACTTACTATTACGTGGTTTCTGGGCATTTAAAGCTTGATCCAGAAAAGGACTTTGCTAATGCAACACTCAGTACTGTGATGCCTAACTTTCAGGTACCTTATCTGGAGACTAGTATAACTTACCAGCGGAGCCAAAGATGCCTAGCCTCCCTGTACCTATGCACGGGAGAGTACAAGAATGGGATGTACAAAAACAAGCATGCTGATGAAGCAATTGGCTAAACTAGCCAGTGAAAAATGCTGAGGAGTGGAGTAGGGCTTAAGCCCTCTAAGGGATTTCAGCACCTAATTCTGTGCTGAAGGATATTTTTCAACTGAAGAATACATCCCAGACTCTGCCAGTGGAAGATGATTACCTATTGTATACTGACTGCTGTTTTGAATCCATCTAGTTAAAAAAAGGCAAATGAGAAGAATTTATCCCTTGACTCTGTCTGTGCACCATATGAGCCTGTGCTGCCGTCTGGAAACTATGTGTGTTGGAGCAAGAAGTGTTATTAAAACCAAACTGCAGAAACAAATCAGCTACCAATAGCTCAAATCAAGGCTAGCTTTATTCTATACTCTGTATAATCAACAAACAGCTCCTTTAAAATCACTTGGTTTTGTTAATCGCCACTGGTAAGACACTTCAATCTCAAAGCATGATGCATTGGGGCTAAGTACAGACAGTCAAAAAGCCCAAGGCTGAATCAATTCAGTGCTTCCCAAACTTTTCCTCAGCATGACCCCATTTATGATCCCATTTCCTCAGCATGGCCTCTCACTCCAACCCACAGCCTCCTGGCCCTGCTGGTGCCTTTCATTCACAACCTGTAGCCCCCCACCCCACAGGTGCCCCAGAGCCAGGGCCCACAGCTCTCTGCCCCCCACAGCAGTGCTCAAGCTCCAGCTGCGGCTGGAGTGGAGTGTGGAGCATGGCTCCTGCCCAATTTCCCCCCTGTCTATTCCCCTGTGGGCGGCATGGCTGGAGCAGAGCCCATGGTGGGGGTGAAGGGGAGGATGCAGGCTGCCTGCTATGGGCTTGGGGCACTCTGCCCTACTGCCCTTCACCAGGGGCTCCATGGCCCTCTGGGTGGGACCTGGCATGGGAGGGAGTGCCGTGCTGCCATAACTAATCTGAGGTGCCCCCTGCCCACCTAGCAACAGTGGGAGCACAACTCCATGCTACCACCACTGTCATACCTCACCTTAGTGGCCATAGCAGTGTGGTGCTCCCTCCTGCTTCGGGTCCTGCCCACTGGGCTGTAGAGGTTTCTCCTGCCTGGAGCTGCTGCAGCCCTGTTGTAGCCCTGCACCCTGCTGTGGGCACAGACATCTCACAACCCTAACCACTGATGTTGCAACCCCATTTGGGGTCACGACCCACAGTTTGGGAACCGCTGGTGTAGACTAAGTCTATAATTAAGTGAACAGACATTCACTTTTGATTCCAGAAATGCAGCCAAATGCCTGCAGTGGCTCAGGCAAGAAGTTGGGGGGCATTAGAGCACACCTCCCTGCTTGCCTGGAGTAGATAGCCTGGGCCAAGTCTAGCCTGCCCAACCTGTGAGGGGGAGTTTGTGGTGGAGGTGCAAAGCATAGGATGCTGGTGACTGAGTGAGTTTGAATCTGGAGGGGATCTGGGACAGAAGTTCAATAAATTGATTTAACCCAAATCAGTTAAATCTGATACTACATCTATCCAGGTTTATCTTAAATTGTTTTCAGTGATTTTGAAAGCAGTTTCTGTGCACTAAACTTCTGTTGTGTTACAGATTTGAATAGGTTTCTGATTACTTATACAGGTTTAAGTGTAATTTCTGTCCTTTGCCATTAAGACAGATTCTGATTTAGTTCAATTCTATTGAAATCAAAGGAAGTAACTCCACATTTACACTGGTGAGAGATCAGGATCAGTCCTTGTCAATGGTAATGACTAAAAGGAAGGAAAAAAAATGAAAGTGTAATACAAGAATGTCTGGGGAGATTGGGCTCAAACAGCTACAGTTGCAAACACAAATATTTAAAGAGGTAGCCTATTGTAGGCTACAACAATCTTGGCTTGATGTTTCAAGATGCTATTGTGAACCAAAGACCTAAAAGTGCAAACTAGAGATAGCCACCTGTGACAGGGCAATAAGTTTTCCCTATCACAGAACTCCGGGAGAGCAACACAAAACAGAGAACTTACCTTGGTAAAAAGCCTGAGGAGAGAAAGGGGCAGAGATACCTAGATGGAGGAGAGTGGGACCTGGATGAAAACAAAAACAAGAAGCTGCGTGGGTGGAGAGAGCAAGGGGAGAGTGCCAGCTGTGAGAGATGCAGGAGATGGCCAGAAAGATTTAAAGAGGAATGGAGCCTGGAATCAGTTCCTGACAGAAGAAGAAAGAAACACAGAAGAAGTACGGAGAGACTACATGAGAGAGATGACAGATGGCAGAGAGAAGGGAATGGAAGGAGAGTCCTGGAGAGAGACTTACTTGGGAAGCTGAAGTGAGGTGATGATGGAGACCTCTGAATTGGTGAGTCTGATACCTGGGGATGTCAGGCACCTTCCTGGGGGCCTAAAAGAGAAAGAAACAAGGGTAGATGAGTATTATCCAAGGGAAGTGAACCCCACATTTAGATATCAGTAGAAAATACAAGGTGGCACAGGATTGCCATTTGCTTGGGACCTGTGTGGAGAAGATTGGAGCAAGCAACCAAGAAAGTGAGAGTTCCCAAAGAGAGAGGGAACTAAGTATATCCAAGATGGTGGTTGTCTAAGAAAGACATAATAAGTGTGCAGAACAGTTGTTTTACTGAACCTCAGATGTGATATCTTCTTCATCTCTCAGGGCTGTGTTTATTTCCCTACCTTATTCCATCAAAGTCGTGGCAGGAAAGAAACAAAGGAAATCAACCAGTTCATATTAAAATGAGAGACTGTAATTTATTTTTGTGGGCATAGCAAAACTCTCACACCACCTTACTAGGTGTGGGACTGACACCCATTTTGAGGTGTTTTAAATACCTAATTTCATTGTGAAATACATCTTATTTTTCCAGATAAATTAGACGGTGGGAAAAAAGGCATCTGTTTTTGGTGCCCAGTTACTTTGGCTCATACTCATCAGCATCTCACATATTTTTTCAGGGAACTTTACATAATGGAATTAAAGAGGGAAATTTCATGAGAGCCTAGGACCTGTATGCCGGGCCAGGGACCTAGGCTTCAATGACTTTCAATGTTCAACTAGAGTCCTTTGAACAGATTATATGCAGCCCTGAGCAGGCACACACTGGCATATGAATTTAGTCATAATGTGACTGGGGAATGCAAACAGTTAACAAGGACTGGGTACAAACAGTCAAAAAGCCCAAGACTGAATTGATTCAGTCTTTACGGGTTAGTCTAAACTGCATGTATTAAATTGAAGCAGAAGTGAACAGACATTTACCTTTGATTCAGGAAATGCAGCCACATTCCTGCAGTGGCTCAGGCTAGAAGCCAGGGGGTGCTAGATCATGGCTCTCTGGCTGTGTGCTCACTTCCTGCTACCCTGAGGACTCTGGTATTTGTGGTCCAGAATTACAGCAGCAGGACTCTGCAGGTTGCTCATCACTTCCTTTTCCTGCTTCCAGTTGCCTGTGGGATGTGCAGTCCACAGTTGCAGCCAGCACTAAATTTGAGCCACAGAAGGGGTGTTTAGCCCTCCCTCCCTGGCCCCAGACCCCAGCTGGGGTTTGCTGGGGGGGCAGCCCCCCACCGTAGACTGGGATGCATCCCCAGCTGGGCTTGTTCCCCCTGCATCCTGCATTGTCAGCCAGCCCTCACTGCTCCAGATAGGGAGCAGGGGGGTGGAGCCAGCTCTGCCTTCTGAAGCAGACAGCGCTGCCCAGTCCATGGCTGGAAAGCATGCTGGGATACTGGGGGACCATAATTTAACTTGAACCAGGAAGGGGTCTGGGACAGAAGTTTCATAAACCAGTTTGACCCAAATCAGTTAAGGCTGATACTACATTTAACCAGGTTTATCTTAAGCCAGTTATAGCCATTTTGAAACTGGTTTATGTGCACAGCTTCTGTTCTGTTACAGGTTTAGACCAGTTTTTGATCACTTAAACCAGTTTATATGTAACTTTTGTCCCTAGCCTACATGTCTACACAGCAGCCAGAGGTGTGATTGTAACAGGCATGGACATAACCCAATAGCTGTAATCTGCCTGTGGAATTTAACCACTGAGTAAGAACCATGCTCCCAGGTGGGACAGAGTAGCTTGCACTGAAGCACATTCTATTTTGACTGTTTTGCTATCAACATCCTAGCTAGCAAATCTGGATATGTGCTGATAATCTCACTTTACTGCAGTGCAGAGATGCTGAGAAGACATTCATAGATAGTCAGTAGTATTTTTAAACATAGATCTAACCTGCAGAGGCATAACTAGTATTTTCAGTTCCCTGGGCAGAAGAGAAGTACCTAGTAGGCCTCCAGCTCTGACCAAGGACGCTGTGGTCTCTGGCCGTCATGGAATGCCAGGGTGTAGCTAGGACCCAGCATGCCTGAGGTTTGCAGGGGGACTGCAGCAGCTAAGATCTTGCAGCCATAGAAGACAGACAGGGGGACTCAAGGATGCTGTCAACAACCATACAACAATATAAAACAGCTAATTTGACAGCAGGATTAATCTGCTGGATGCAGGCTCCCTCTCCCACACATACACCCTTCTCTGTTCCAGAACCTCAAGAGCCCCAGCCTGCTGGTTCCTGGCCATTTTGACCTTCTTTGTGCTGCTGGAGACTATGACTGCTGAAGTTTTGAGCTCTGCTTCCTTTGTTCAAAGGCCCTCTTGCCTCTGTTCTGGCACACCAGCTAGAAAGTACCTGGGGCTCCTGCCCCCTTTGCCCAGCACTAGATACACTACTGATGACCTGCTAAAAGCTTTATGAATTGCATTATTCTCATTATTTCCTCACACCTGGAATTTATTTTTAAATAGGGACTATTTTTATTTTGTCCTTACATGTTTTAGCTCAATGCTTAAACTACTTTAATGCACTGTAGTCCCTCTAATACTGGGAATAGCTTTATTATCCCTTGCTACAGCCCTTTCAGGATGGATCAGTTATGTTCTTTTTTATTTTACCTAGATTTTTTTCTTCCCTAGTAACACCTATGGCAAATATTTTTATAACTAGGTAGTGAGATTTCAAATATTTTCCTCTGTTTTAATTCTGCATTTTTATGTTAATTTGCAGCCAAACAGTTAATTCAAGTTTTTGCCTTTCCTTTTTCCTTAATTATAACATTGAAACAAAACCAGGAAAGGGGAAGGACACATTCTTCTTGTGTAGATAAGCAATATTGTCCAATTGCCAGAAGACATGGGTTTTGAGTATTGGCTCAATCTGGGTTTTTTCCCAGTCTGTGCTGGAGGGTGGGGCAGGTGGATTGGAGCCCACCCACTTTGGAGAAAAGGCTATTCCTCACCAAAGCAGTGAGGAGTAGCCTAGGGAGAAATGATCCAGAGACGTGACCTCCATGGGATATATCTATATATAGATAGATATATAGAGAGTGGTGTTTCATTTTAATGACAGAAAAATGTGGATTTGGGGTTATATTTTAAAATTTGAAAATTGGAGATTTTTTTTCCTCAGAGAAAACCAGGATTGTTGACTACAGATCACAATTGAAAATGGTACAGTAGTTTACTACTATTAATTATTTCAATGCTGATCATTTTAGCAAAACATCCAGTGGCCTCAAAATTTCAAAAAATATTTCTGGCATTTCATTCTATTTAAATGCTTGCTGTGGAGTTCACCTCTTTGCAGGAAGTTTATATATGTATCTCTAGAATGTTCAAAAAAGACAATCTCTCTTCTTACCACACTTTGACACGCTATAATGCAACACAGAATACAATTAAGGACAGGAAGGTCAGGGCATATTTCACAGCTCATGAAATGAATTATAGGAGTTTGGCTCATCATCATTCCTGTATCACCGCTGACACTTCAAGCCCAAAGCAGTGAGGAGTAGCTTAGGGAGAAATGATCCAGAGACATGACCTCCATGGGACATTAAAATTTTGTTCCCAGTTATCAATCAGTTACTTTCTTGCTAAGTGAAGTCTCTCTCATTTCATTTCATATTTTCCTCCTTCCTGGTATTTTTTTACCTTCAGTATATGTGTGATGATGACCAGGGATTCTGTTTTCTCTGATAAAAAAATCCCCAATTTTCAGATATAAAAAGTAACCCATAATTGACATTTTCCCCTAATTAAAATGGAACACCACTAATATATATTAATGGTGTTCCATTTTAATTAGGGAAAAATGTGGATTTGGGTTACTTTTTTAAATCTGAAAAAAGGGGATTTTTTTTTTTTTCAGGGAAAACCAGGATCCATAGATTTCATAGACATTAGGGCTGGAAGGGACTTCGCGAGATCATTGGGTCCAGCCCTCTGCCCAAGGGGCAGGAAGTCAGCTGGGGTCAGATAACCCCAGCAAGATAAGCATCCAAGCATTTCTTAAAGGTATCCAGAATAGGTGCCTGTACCACTTCTGGGGGGAGTTTATTCCAGACTAAAATGATTTTCCAGCAGTTTGTGACCATTAGACCTTGTCTTCCCTTAGGGTGCCCTGGTGAACAGATGTTCTCCCAGATCCTGATGCACGCCCCTTATATACTTACAGGCTGCCACCAAGCCACCCTTGAGCCTTCACTTCTCCAGGCTGAGGAGTCCTATGTCTCTCAGCCTCTCCTCATAAGGCCTGTTCTCTTGACCTCTAATCATGTGTGTGGCTCTCCTCTGGACTCTCTCAAGCTTCTTCACATCCTTTCTAAAGTGTGGAGCCCAGAACTGGATGCAGTATTCCAGCTGTGGCCTCACCAAGGCTGAGTAAAGTGGGAGCACGACTTCTTGGGTCTTGCTTAAGATGCATTGGTGGATGCAAGCCAGAGTTTTATTTGCTTCACTGGCTGAGGCATTGCATTGGTGGCTCATGTTCATCTTGTGGACAATCATGACCCCCAAGTACGAGGTGGGTTTTTTCTCCTGAGGTGGAGCACCTTGCATTTCTCCGTGTCGAATGCTATCAGGATTTGATCCACCCACCTAGCAAGCCTGTCCAGGTTGGCCTGAATTGCCAGCCTATCCTCTAGCATGACCACACTTCCCCATAATTTGGTGTCACCTATGAACTTAGCCAGTCTACTTCTGACACCTGAATCCAGATCATTTATCCCTGCTGATGACTCTTTATCTCTGGGCATTGTTGTCTGGTCTCTCTGTGGTTGTCACACTGTCCACATTCTGTCCTGTCACAATTTCCTTTGTTTCACAAACCCATCCCATGCAAACATCCTAATGTGGTTCTTTCTGGTGTCCTCTTAATTTGTTCTGTTTACCAAAACTGGAAATTCCAAGGGCTCTGCAGTAGGCACTATGACCTGGCACCAATTCTGCAGAGTTCCTTATTGTTATGGAATAGTGTTCATGTCTTCAATTTCCCAGCCTGTGTGTTTGCTGGCTTCAGACACTGTGGGCCTTGAAGGAAACTTTGTCATGAACAGGCTTGTAGAAATCTATTAATTCTTGCTGTTCCCCTGGGCCATTATTCTAATGCTTATCTACTTTACTTACAAGCCACTTCCCAAAAGCAAATGTCTAAATAACATTTTCTAGCCATCACAGACTGGACAGGATTCTGCATGCTCCTCCCAGCTTTTTATACTGATGTTGAATGACTTCATATTATTTTTTCACATTTCGTGGTATTGCCATAGAGGGTTCCATTTCATTCCATTTTCTAGAGCCATCTTGAATCTTGCTGTATAAAATATTTTTGGGGATACAGTCTCCTCCTATTCTCCTGACATAGCCGAGCCATCACAACCTCCTTTTCTTGATAGTGGTTTATAATTGTCAGTCCTGCACACTCCAGCATGACTGTGTTTAGCATTTTGTCTTCCCACTTTATTTTCAGGATCTTGTGCAGGCATCTCATGTGGATGCTGTTCAGTCTCCTGATATGCCTAGCATACATAGCCCAAGTTTCTGAACCATAAAGCAGGGAAGACAGCATGCAAGTCTTGTAGATCACATCTTTACCTTAGTTGATATATAAAATCTAAAAAGCTTGTATGTCAGGAGCTGGCTATGACTAATATGTTTTGAGAAGTAACATCATTTACATAACAATAATCTGAAAACTCTTGAAAAAGCAATTAATTACAGTAGGGGGCAATCACTTGGAAACAGAGTTGTCAAAAGCCCTGTTTAAATGGTAAAGGTTCTGTGACCACAAGCACACCCTCCTGCCCCAGCTGGGCTGTGGCCTTAACTGGAAACAATGTAGCTTTATCTCTGGATGGGATAATTAGCATTGTTGACTGACAGAGCCAATTAACCTGTCCCCAGGCTAGACACTCCACCTGTGACACCATGCAGACAAGATTGCTTCTGGTTTAGGAAGCAGTCTGCCTAGAGTGGCTCAATCTGCTTGAGAGTACTACTAGTGGGGGCTGGAAGCTTACCATTAAATGTGCCCAGAGATTTGGACAATAAGGACTTTTGATAAAAGGTGAAACATTGATTACACTGGCAGTGTTATACCCCACTATTTTTTTCCTATAAGTGCCATAGAGTCTTTACTGTCTCCGGACAGATGCAACACAAGGTAGCTGTGTCAATTTTCCATCTCATCTGAAGTAGAATACTTGATACTAGGATACTTCTGTAGTTTTATATGCTTGATCTGGGCAGGTGCATTTGCATGACCATTGAACTGCAGGCACTGCTTTTAAGGATCATTGTCATAGCATTAATGAGATTTACTCTTATAGAGGGTGTTGCAAATTCTGTTTAACTCAATGTAGCAGCTGTTTGCATTGGAGAAAGGCTCATTGTGAACTGTGACGTGGAACACGTCACTAGGAAACTGCTCACAAATCTGTGACTGAAATGGCTTCTTAGGAGTAACTGCTGCTTCTGCATTATATGCAGCCATGCCCACAAATGATTACAAGGATTTAGCATGAGAACTGGTCATGATGACAATTTCTGTTGTAGTGCTGAAACATGACAACACAAATATGCTCTGATTGATATGTCTGTACTGATCCCTTCCAAGTATAGGATCAAATTTAACAATCAGTACTGAAAAATAAGACTATCAGGGTATGTCTACATGTGTCATTATGGCAATGTTGTTACTATGCTGTGATTAGTACTTCTTATTGGAAGTACTAAATCATGGTGCATTAACAGCTCGTACTGCACTATACACATGGCATTTGGTTATTTTTAGCAGCTATTGCATTGTAGTGGCACAGTATCCTAGGGGAGAACATCCATAGGCAGAGGGAGAAAATATTATTTGGGGGCCTGAGTACACACACACACATAACCCAGCAGGTGCAACAACAATATTACAGCTTTTATGATGTTTAATTCCTCTATGGCCTGAAATTACTTTTAAACATCCATCCTCCACAATAATAAACCACGTTTGGTTGCATATTCAATTAGTTATATGAAATATATACTTCTTAATACAGCTGCACTATAATGAGTTTGGCTTCAGGCTATTTATTTTATACTTATGTATACTGAACTGCAATTGGTGTCTAGCTATGTTAAGCCCCAATTCTGGGAGCTGTTTGATGTCAGTCAGTTTGTATAGTGCTCCACTGGAGACTGTAATAGGAAGGAAAGTGGAGTTGATAAGGTCCTAGTTCTCCTACTGCTCATGTCCAGAAATGATGCCATATTGGTTGGGCTCAGTGGGTGCCTGTACACATGTGAGGACACTGCTCTGACACCCTGTAATTACACTGTGTCGGATCTAATTAGCACACTCCAGCAGTCTCAATGTCTCATGTATTCAGCATTCCTGTACTTCAGAATGGTGGCAGGGGCACTTTTATTAAAACTTGTCAAGAAAGCTTTAGTTAAAATTGCCCAGTTGCCATTTTGAAGCACAGGATGCTAAATACACAAGATGTTGTGGATACCTTAACTAGAGCGGCTCTTGGAGCTGCTTTAATGCCACCCCACCTCTGAAGCATGTATAAATATGCTTAATGTTGTCAGTGGAAGTTGGGTGCCTAACTTCATGAACAGGGATCCTATTTTTTTTCTGATAAATACAAATCTCTGATTTTCGGATTTAAAAAAGTAACCCAAAAGCCACATTTTTCCATGACTAAAATGAAACACCACTATCTATATATTAGTGGCATTTCATTTTAATCAAGGAAAAATGTGTGTTCTGGGTTACTTTTTTTAATCCAATAATTGGGATTTTTTTTCCAGAGAAAACTAGGATCCCTGAAGATAATCTCATCCAAATCCTACGCAAACTGTAAGTAACAGCGAGCCCAGGGCGAACTCCTGCAAACTCCCACTCTACTTCTTTCCAGCTACAAAAAAAGTTAACATTTTCTGTCCAGAAAACTGCTTTTGTTTGACAACTTCCCAGACAAAAGTGCAAAAATAATTGAAACCATCTTCACACTAAATGAAAACTGACCCTGTGTGAGTGACAGGTTGACACCCTCTCTAATGAAAGGTCCTAAATTATTTATACACCATTTTAACTACCATGCATGCCAGGAATCTAATAAACAGGTGGTAGAAGGCAGCTGCCAGACAATTGGATTCAATATATTAAATACAGAAAAGGAGTTTGCAGATGGTAAAGAAAGGGAGCACATTTAAACTTTCAGGAGTAGCCAGCTAGAAATCACAGTAGTAGAAGCTGATAGCCACTGAAGCAATCTAGCTGAAAAGCCAGGTAAATTAGCAAGTATAGAGCTACACTTTCCTGGCATAGACTGTTTCCAGTTCCTAAATTCCCTCACTCTTGTGTTAGCAATTACTCAGTCTGTTATAATATGCATACCATGCCAAGCACAATGGGGAGGGACCTACTTAACTCCCTGCAAGACAAAAGCAATTTTCACAGCTTTGTTCTGGCATGAAGAACCCATTTCATGGGTATTTCACGGTGGCTCCACCCCTCAGGGCTGATTTGGGAAGCACCACCCCTTAGCACTGATTGGTGGGGTGGTGGGGAGGCCCTGGGGGGGGGGGGCAGGGGAATGGGGATGTGGGTGTGGCTGCCGTCTTGATTGCTGCCTTCATTCTGGGCCTGCTCCTCAGCACTGATTGATGGAGAGGCCCTGTGGGAAGGAGAAGGGAGGAAGGGTATCTGCCATCTTGTCTGCTGCACCCTTTGTGCTGCTCTGCTACCTGGCACCTATCTCTCCTAGGTGGGTTCTGAGGCCCACCCGAGAGGGGAAGACTTAGTAAAAAAAATTTGTATTAAGTTTTTTTTCCCCATGGATTTCTCAGGCAACCCAGATTTTATGGTGTCCATGAAATCTGCAAAACCATGATTTAAGTAGGTCCCTAACAATGGGGGCCTAATCATGCTTGATTCTAATAATACAAGTAATAAAGAAGTGTACATTCTCCAGTATGTTCCAGGGTGTTGCCCTAGAAAAATAAACGTTAAAAGTAATAATATGGGGTGTCTGGGCACAGTGCCAGCAGTGTTGGATGCCTATTATGTTGAAAGAATTTGCAAGCGGTATGCTAAGGGAAATTAATGAAAATAAAGTATGATTTACGTACTGTCTGTGCCTAGACTATAAGGTAATGAGCAGGAATCTTGGTTTGCTTTAATAAAATACAATCCCCTATGTTCAGTTTTAAAAAAGTAACCCAAAATCCACATTTTCCTGTGATTAAAATGAAACACCACTATATATATATATATATATATATATATATATATATATATATACACACACACACAGTGGTGACATTTCATTTTAATCACAGAAACATTTTGGGTTACTTTTTTTTAATCTGAAAATTAGGGATTTGTTTTTTTTATATCAGAGAAAACCAGGATCCCTGGTAATGAGCTTCCTTGTCCTGTAACTCACTGCAAACCCACCCTCCAGTCCCTTCTCTACACCACATCCTATTTTTCCCTTTCCTGTCTCAGGAGACCAGCTTCTGCCATCAGGATTGTCCTGTGGTGGTCTGGCATGGATGCTTGGATTTTGCACCACTAAAAAGAAGCATGTATCCTGTTGTCATGGGCAGATCTAGGATTTTGAAAAGGACCATGCTGATGGTGTGATGAATGATCACATACAATACAACACATATTTTTCTCCAGTTAGAGAGAAACTAGAAGCTTTACTGATATGCTAGGGGGGTTGTGCTATATTATTTAGTTTACTAATTTGCTAGATTATATATCTTGGAGGTGGGCAACTTGGAGGTGGGCGTGGAAAGCACAGTGTCCAAATTTGATGACACAAGGATGTGGGGAGAAGTGGGCACACTGGAGGGGAGGGACAGAATCCAGCTAGATCTAGACAGGCTACAGAGGTGGGCAGATGAGAATAGAATGGAATTCAATGCAGACAAGTGCAAGGTGCTGCATCTAGGGAGAAGGAACCTGCAACATACCTATAGGCTGGGGAACAGTGGCTGAAAGGGGTCTTGGAGTCATTCTTGGCTCGAGGATAGACATGAGCTGCCAATGCAAGGAAGCCGTCAGTAAGGTGAACCACACCTTGTCATGCATCTACAGATGCATCACTAGCAGGTCCATGGAAGTGATCCTTCCCCTCTATGCGACACTGGTCAGGCCGCAGTTGGAGTACTGCGTCTAGTTCTGGGCACCACACTTCAAGAGGGATGTGGCTAACCATGAGAGGGTCCAGAGGAGGGCCACTCACATGGTCAGGAGGCAGCAGGCCAGGCCCTACAAAGATAGACTAAAGGGCTTGAATCTATTCAGCCTCCACAAGAGAAGACTGAGAGGGGATCTGGTGGCCATCTATAAACTCACCGGGGGGACCAGCAGAATATAGGGGAGGCTCTGTTACCCTGGGCACCACCTGGGATAACAAGGAATAACAGCCACAGATTGATTGAGAGCAGGTTCAGGCCTGATACTAGGATGCATTACTTTATGGTTAAGGCTGCCAGGCTCTGGAACGGGCTCCCAAGGGGGGTGGTGCTCTCTCCTACCTTGGGGGTCTTCAAGAGGAGGTTGGATAGATATCTGGTTGGGGTATTATGATCCCAGCACTCATTCCTGCCCAGGGCAGGGGGTCAGACTTGATGATCTGTTCAGGTCTCTTCCAACTCTAGAAACTATGAAACCATGAAACTATATTAAGTTAAAAAACCACAACAAACTAGGCAAAAATAGTCAAATGATATTAAGTCATTAGGTCTGTAGTCATTATAGTTAAATGTACCTCTCTTATTCAGATTCATAAAACAAAATCTAGCCCTCTTGAGCATTTTGACAGTGTCTCCAGTACTTCACTGTCAGTCATTTCTACACTTCAGTTAATATTACCATGCCTGAGTTAAGGTTATTAGTTAGAGCTAAAAAAGTCTGTGGGACTGTAAGAGACATTACCAAGAATGGCTAACAACAAAATTGCAGAAGAAAGGATCATATGAATAATGGACCATTTTGACAGGGGTTACCTCTGGCTAGGTGTAACACTGGCCAACCCCTAGCTTCCTATAAAAAAAAAGATATTAGAGATGCTGTGGCAGGGCACTGTATGTGCCTGCCACTTTAAGGGCCTGGAGCTGGCAGCTGCCAGGTGCCTGATGAGAGCTGCCATATAAACAGGGCAGTTCTGCTGCTGGGGACCAGGCAACAACACCGCCTGGCCAGAGGGTTGCTGATATCATCTGGAGGTAAGGGAGGAGCTGTAGGGGATGGTCAGGAGGCTCCTGATCCTGGGTATGACCTAAAACTGCACCCTGCCAGGAGTGGGTGGCCTGGTGGGGCTCTCAGTGGTGCGGGAGCCCCCAGGAAATGCCAGGCCAGTTACCACTCCGGTGAAAGGCGGGTCGGGGCGCCTTAACCCGTAGCCCCCACAACCTGGTGGGTGACCCCTTTGTTTGGAGGGCCCAGAGGGTGGACCCTCGGAGAGTGAGAAAAGGGCCATAGACTCAGGCCTGTCTGAACTCCCCCTGACTGGCCCATGCTGGGGCCAGGACCGTAAGGGTCGAAGGGCCAGAGGCCCACCATGAGGAACACCCAAGAGCTGCATGCCTGGGGTTTTGACTGGCCTGGAGGTGGGCCAGGGCTAGAGAACCAAAGGTCCCAGGGGGAGGGGATCACACCCGAAGGGGGATCAGTTCAGGGAGCTATGGTGCCTGGTATGATGGCGGAAGAGTCCACCTGAGGGGAGGAATCCAGGTGGGGTTCAATAGTAGGATTCTGGGGCCCAGTGAGGGGCAGGTGATTATGAGAACATAGATGCCATCTGAAAGGCTATGGCTGTAGTGTAGGGCTGGAAAGGAGCTGCAGATAGCGCCCCCTGGCATCGGGGCAGAAAATGGGCAGCCTCCCGCTTATTAACATCTACTAATTAACTATAACAACAAGGTGTGGCAGATGAGAACGCAGGCGGTTGGCCCAGGAACAGGTCAGTGGGCCATGGTTAGATTGGCCCCGAGCAGGCCCCCTGTTACAGATGCCCACTGTGTAATTTGTAGTGCAAACATCCACAAACTTACTGCAACTGAGAACCATACTGAATTTGTCATAATCTGTTCAGATAACCATGTGAACAGGTTTCTTTTCTTACTAGCATGCACTTTAGTTTCTTCACATGATGATTTTTGTGGGCAGTTTCAAGAAGGAGCAAACTGACAGGTTTGGAAATGAAAACGATACAGGATAGGAACGATATGGATTAAAAAGCCATGTTTGTTTAGCTGGATAGTAATAAAAATGTCTAACACATTTTCAGTGCCAAATGTACATAAATAATAACAAGCTGATACCTCTGTTGGTTGAGAAGTCAGATAGAAATGAACTGCTCACAAACTGGAAAGTCTGCAATCAG
Source organism: Alligator mississippiensis (assembly GCF_030867095.1). Lineage (NCBI taxonomy): Eukaryota > Metazoa > Chordata > Crocodylia > Alligatoridae > Alligator > Alligator mississippiensis. Next base: position 387,363,072 of record NC_081824.1, read on the forward strand.
AGACAGTTTCACAATTAACAGGAAGCTTGTGATCTGAACATTTTGGTGCCAAATTCTGTCATGTTGCTTGAGCTTAGGGAAAATAGCCTTGATGTGATTACACATATCAGGATAAGTATATCAGGATACTGCACTGAAAAATAATTTACAAAGAAAGTGTGTTAAATCTCTAACAGAAAGTGGCATTATGACCTGGCATGGTAATAGGTCTCCACCAGTGTCACATATCATAACCAGGGATCCTGGTTTTCTCTATTTTATAACAATCCCCAATTTTCAGTTAAAAAAAGTAACCCCAAATCAACATTTTTCTGTGATTTAAACAAAACACCACAACATATATATCTATATGTATAGTCACCACTATATATATCTATATATAGCTATATATTTAGGGGTGTTTTGTTAAATCATGGAAAAATTATTCATAACCATGTCTCAGAACTGGTCCTACAAGAGGAACTCAAGACATGTCATCAAAGCCAAGAAAGGCATTTTTTTAATTGAGCATATCCAGAATGGATTAATACAATCTTATTCTGACAAAGGTAATACATGCCCTCCTGATCACTGGCAGAAACGATAACAGCAGCCATCAGCTCCACATAGCTGATCATGGAGTCTGAATGTTCCCATTTGGAGGTTGCACATTCCTCTTTCCAAAGACATTGATGCGAAGAAATTGGCTGGTTGTGTTTTCAGGAAGCTAATGAGATTCAGAAATGATATTGGATAGTTGCCTGGTATTCTGACCTCCACTCCAGATGTTTCCCTTAATGTGTATTTTATTATTTGGCAGTGGAGGTGAGTTTGATTGGCATTATGTTTTCCTTGAATTTGATTTAAAAATAAAATACATGTCTGTATGCACATGTGCAACAACAAAGCCTTGAGTCAGTGAATATTTGTTTGTGGCATACGCTAAAAATAAAATAGATCTTTTGAAACTGCAGCACATGCCTTGTGACAGGGACCAAAAATGGAGCTCGATCTTTTACTAGGTCTCTTGGGTGTCATGCTGTCCAGTTTGTTTTCTAGTGGTTCATACAGTCTAATTAAAAATGCTTTGTGCACTTCCACCACTTCCATTGGAACCCTCCAATAATATTAATTTCTTTTAATGCTGGTATCTCCAACTCCTTTTAAAATTAGTTTTATAAGAGCAAAACCTTGAGAATGACTTTGTTTTAACCAAAACTTCAAGTGTTTTTGTTCAAATATAACTCAAGCCATTTGATACACAGGTTCCTTGTTGTCTCAACCAATCTGTTCCTTGGCACACAGATATACTGTATTGGCATTAAATTTGATTTACTGTGTGTCAAGATAATTGGGTAGTAGATTTACTGGAACTTTTCTGGGATATATCATTTTTCATTGTACCTCCATGACATTAACTGTGATTTACTGACATATTTAACAAGATTAAGTGATCTCTGCTTATTTTCTGTGCCTTACTTGTTTTTGAATAGTTTAAAATTTATAAAATGTAAAGAAAAATTATTGACAGCAAGGGAACAAGGCCAGTGTATTTGCAACAATATTTAAGTAGTCATATTGTGGGAGGACAGATAAAAAATAGTAATAAAAATACAAGCAGGTGACATATATATTATCCACGTGGAGTGATAAAATGTTAAGATACCTTTTGGGTAGGACAGTGGACTCAGTTTTGAAGACTATTGCTCAATTTCAGAACCCCAATGGCCTTCCATATGACTTTGGGCAAGCTTCTTTTTTTCTTTTCCTTCCTCATCTTTTGCTATTTGGATGGGAGGATCTTTGAGGCAGGGACTGTTTCCTACCATATATATGTAGTACCTTGCATAACAATATATTCATCTTAGTTAGGGTCTAAACATGTCACTGTAATACAAATGGTAATGCTGTAAGAGCCTCAACCAAAATGTTCATTCTTACTAGAATTCTAAGAATTCTTTCTAGAAAAAAGATACATCTCAATAAAAACAATAATAATCAAAATAACTCCTACCCTACCAGAGTAACATTGACTGGATGGTGTACTGTAATTAGCCAATTACTTACAAATAATCCCGTTTCAGTATTTTTGGTAACATTTAGAAATGCTATCTGTGCTACCCTAATTTTCTTCTTGTGCTTCATGATGCAGGATTTCATTCTTTCCCCCCACCAGATCACCACTTCACAACCCAATTTGCCACTGAAACACTTTACATAAATTCATTTTGTATCTATTTACTTTGTAACCTTTTCTTCACTTTAAAATAACCTCTTACAGAACCAACTTTTGATATCTGGTGGCAAGACTACAAGGAAGCAGTGAATATCAAAACACTTGTACTGACATGGTGGGCCTAACTTGACAGTTTTTACTCAAGCAGAACTCCCCCTGGAGTCAAAACAGTTTTGCCTGAGTAGGACTGCAGTCTCCATGTGTCTTTCCTCCTCCACAGAGCATTAGTTTACCCTAATTTTAACACTGTTTTAGCACTTAGTTGGGAAATATTATCTATTTAAGTGCCTGAGAGAGTGTTATAAAAGTATCTTGCTTATTGTACACACTTCAACACATGCTGTAAATTGGAAAATAGTTTAAGATCCTCTTAACATGAATACAGTCTGCTGTATCCTGCACCAGGTAGTAAGCTTCATACACTGCTGAAAGTAAAAGCAAAACAAAACAAACCTCTCCCTCCCCTCCAAATGTCGAAGCATCATCACAGCCCACAGGGTGAATGTGAAGAAGCAGGGGTCAAGAAACCTTCCTGTTCTCCACACAGGAAGAACAGCTCTTTACTCTGGCAACCAGCTCTCCGGAGGCACAGATCCTTACCAACTCCCCTTCCTTATTTCTTCTTTCACTCTTACAAGTTCTGGAGTTAGTAGAAGGGACTGAGTGGTACTTAGGACTCTTTTTCTTCTTCTTTTTTTTTTTTTACATAGCCTTGGATGTATACACCACACCTTAGACACTGCTACCTAGAAAGGTCTGAGCTCGCATGTCCAAAGCTTGAGCATTCCATTCAGTGTAGATATGTGCAGTAGGGTTGTACAAACAGGCCCTATTCGATTTGGATTCGGATTCAGCCCGAATCAGGGACAGTGATTCGATTAATTGATTCAGATCAATGTCCCTGATTTGATTTGGCCGAATCCGAATCTGAAGGTTCAAAGCTGATTTGGCCATAGACACAGCTTTTAAAGGTTTTTCTACGTACCTCAAGGTACCAGCACAGCTTGTGAATGCTGCGATGCTGGGGTGCATGGAGCATGTTTGGCAGCGAACCCAGAAGTGGACCAGCTTGGCAAATGGTTGTGGGGGGATGCCAGGTGCACCCCCAAGACCAAGGAGGCACCAGTTGCCAAGCTGGGGGGTACAGGGAGGCCCCCCAGTGAGCTCCCCAGTGGACCCAGAAGTGGACCAGAAGTGCTTCTGGTTCACTTTTGGGTCTGCCGCTGAGTGTGGTGGGGAGCCCCCCGTGCTTCTGTGGGACGCTCCTTGAGCCCCAGCATCACAGCATTCACAAGCCACCTGCTACCTAGGGGTAAGTAGAAAAAACATTTAAAGCTGTGTCTATGTCCAAATCACTGAATCTTTCCGAATCTCTCTGAATCTATTTGGAGGGTTCCAGTTTGATTCAGAGAGATTAAAGGGTCTCCTGATTTGATTTGGATTTGGAGATTCAGCCACCGAATCAGGCCAAATCTCTGCCGAATCGAATCAGGGACCGAAGCTTCACACAGACCTAATGTGCAGGCACTTGTGCACTGCTGGTGCAATTTAGAACGGCTCTGAAATTGCTAGAAGTTGTGCTATAGACTGGCATGCAAGGCCTGGGAGTTGAATGACCTATGTTAAGCATATAGCTGGTTCAAAAGTCATGTGGTTTGCCCGAGGATCTGGCCTCACTTGTTCAGGGAACATGCAGAATTAGAATGAAAGCATAAAAAGACATTTTTTTAGAAGTCAGAGACATCCATAATAAACATTAGGTATGGATAAGGGGTATGTGGGAATCAGTTTAATTAGACATCCATTTTCACTGGGGTGTAGGTGCTTTTGGACTGTAGGAGGACTAAGTAATAAAGGTTTTATAACCAGAGAGAATTTGGCTGGAGGTTGGCATGCTGATAGGGCATTTCATTTTTGATTTTACTCAAACTACTCACCAGTTCAGGAAATATATTCTGCAAGCTACATGCATGGTAGAAACAACAGCTGAACTTTTCCAAATCCTGACAGTGGACAAGAATACTAATGCAGCTGTACTTAAAATCTTTGGATTACTTGATAAGCTTAAAAACATAACCAGTACTTTTATTCGACTAAAATTATTGTTTCTTACTGATTATTATTTCTTACTTATAGTAGCCAAACTGATAGAAAAACTGCAGTTATGTTTCTTAAATAGTTTGCTGTTAAAGAACTTTTGATGGAGAAAAAGTTTAATGTCTCCAAAAAGCTCGTCTGTTAGGATCCTTATTTTATTACTTCTGTAGTATTATTGCTTAGCACTGCACAAGAATTGTTGCATCACTCTAAACTGTCACATTTGCTAACTCAGTAATTACTTAAACCCCAAACCAGAAGTTATGCAGCTTGTAAGAGCTGAGACGGTGATTCTGGAGGTTAAACATGCCAAGGAAGAGTAGCAGACACGAGCTCTTTACCTGAGACCCAGCTTTGGAGGCTCAGAGCTCGGAACTGTCCCCCAAGCCTCCTCAAACCTGTATTTGCTCAGGTGGCTTAAAGGGCATGGGGGAATCCAGCAGTTCAGTCCACTCAGACGTGTAAGACAGGGTCGCTTCATCTGCTTGTAACACTATAAAATTCTAACATATGCCACTCTGTTGAGATGTCACAGATAGAAATGTTGTCTATGCACCTTAAGGGTTAACCAAGAACACTGAATACTCACTTCCTCAGTCTTAAGTGAAGGAACAGTGCACGACTAAGATCCATTTGCTGTGAATAAAGAAGCCTGGTGATGGGACAGAAATCACAGTAAACTGGACAGACACGGACAAAGGAGAACAGAAACAAAACTGTTAGAAATTCCTCTGGAGTCTCTGCCCAGGTTGAGCCTTTGGAGTGTATTTAGTTGTCAGCTCTTAATTAGGTCACTCAGTATTTCCCTGGTTTAGGCTGAGATAAAAACCTGATTCTCCCAATGAGAGCTGAACTCTTCAGCTCATACATCTCTGAGGTGTCCCTGGATCCCTGGCTAGTGAAGTTTCAGCTGACATTACACCTGTAAAAATCACCTGGACTATGTCCTACAAAGGATGATTTTAGGTGCTCTTGTTGCTCCAGAATGAACACACACCGAAAATCTATCAAAGGCAAAAATAACAATTGCCCTTGGGTGCCCACTTCTCACAAGACAACCGTTTTCTCTCCAATCTCTCAGTTCTAATCCTCAAAGGGAATTTACAAAATGCCTTTCATAGATGAGCCTATGAACTTCACTTCCTAAATGTACTGCATATAAAAAATCATGGACTAAATATAGACATTGGATTTATGGCACATTATAACCTGCCTGCCATCTGATAATCCCAGGTAACCTCTCTACATTTTACCAGATATATTTTTTCACCAGTTCAGCATTACCTCCTGCCCCCCACCCCACCTGTCTCATACCTATTGTCTCCCATGGCCTCTGATCCTCACTGCCATGTATTTGCATTTTCACAGCCCTGCATTTTGCATATCGGCTTATGTTCCACCCAGGAGAACACACAACACCAGCAGACTCTCCCTATGCTTGAAGAAGAGTGTTTGTGCCCAAAGCTTGCAAAGAATAATTTTTCCAACTATTTAGTTGGTCTAATAAAAGATATCACATTTACCTAAAGAACCTTGTTTGCCTTGTTGCTCTTCTGATTTCCTTGGTGTCCCAAGGCCACCTCACTAACTTCAGACCTGCCTTTCTTCATTTTTTTTCCCTTTCAGGAGAAATACCTTGCATTTTGATGGTTTCTGAAAGGCTTTTATGACCTTCTTGTCCTCTCTAGGCTATTTTTTTCACAAGGGGGTTCTCATTACTATTGCATTTAAACTGTGAGCTTCAGTCAGAAGACTATGGGGTCAGCTGTAAGTTACTATAGCAAGTATGACTCCTTGGACTCCTCACCTAGGCCTGTATGTTGGCAGGAGTGGTATTATGTACCAAACAACGCAGGCATGTCCAGATGAGCAGGAACGTGCACTTTATAGCACCTCAAAGGCTTTTGAGACACTGAAAAACACATGCAGCACGTGTCAAAAGGTTCTCCAAGCTATGTATTTACAGCACAGAGCCAAATTAGATACCAAGAAATCTTGGTATCTAAAAAAGAATGCACCAAAAAAAGTGGGGTGGTGCACATGGCTGTAGTGCACACCACCTGAAACTGGAGCCTGACTGGCTAGAGCCAAGCTGTGGCTGCTGGTCAGGCTTTGTGTGCCCAGATCACTGCCACTGCAGCCCTGGGAGGACTTCTAATAAGGTGCTGACCCCAGATTCCCCTACCCCACCCAGGGCAATTTGCCTCATGCCAGAGCACATGTGCAGGGGCATTCCCTGGGGACAAGTAGCAGTGGCATAACTATGTTTGTCCCCAGGGAAATGCATGTGTGTGCTTGTGGGGACATGCTGCACAGGATTATATTCTGATCTAATTTACATTTGACTGGCGTCCATTGGGAACAGATCATCAATTACATTCTCTTCTTTGTGTTCTATTCTGTGCAACTACTAGTCCAATGCATAGCATATTCAACATGATAAATTGAAATGTGTCACAGAAAAGAACAGAGTACAAACAATGGTACATTTTATATAATCATTTTAGGTTGTATGCTGTGTGTATTAAATTTGAATTGGATTTTATTATATTAATTTCTTTCTTTACAACAATTTTTTTTCCTACTTTGGGACTATATATTTATATTTGCCCACAAGCAGAATGCTTATGATTTACTAATTATCTTTGTGGATGGTTTTTGTATAGCTCGTACTTGCCTAAACATTCTTTAAAGTTCCACCCATTTAAATAGTTATGGCAACACACAGTTTTTTCCAAAAAACATGGTATTATGGTACAGTCATTGTACTTAATGCTCTTCTGTTTTTTAACATGACTAGAGTCATTACTTCAACTTTCAGGTCCTACAGTAATGTACTATTCCAGATCTTTCAGGAATACAAGAGTAAGCTTTCTTGTATAGCCCTTATTTAAATGTGAATCTATTTTAGGATACAAAAGAATGTAAAAATTGGGTAATTGTGTAGAGTTGTTGTGTGAAGTTTCAGAATAAAGTCAAATACAAATATATTCTATCTTTTTTTAGTCTTCTGAAGATAAATTGGAGTAAATTTTCAGTGTGACATGGTGATTTGGATATGCAACACTGAATATAACTAGATCCTATTCAGTGTGCAGAAAATATATTATTTCATATGTATCTAGCACAAAAGACAATTCCCACACTGTCACAAATGTTTGAGTATATATCCAAAAATCTACTTGTGATGAAAGTCCACAAATGTATTAGAGAAAATAATGACTAGACAGTGAGGGGAAACCCAGCTACTGCTTCCACTGTTGCTGTGCCAGGGTAAGCCCAGCTCCCCATGCAGCCCAGCTGGAGCGGGGCAGGAGTAGCCTTGGAGCTGTTCATTGCTCAGTTGGGGACAGTGACAGTGGTGAGCAGGGGAGTGGATAGGAACACCATTGAGCACAGAGGGGGGAGAGGGGGCTTACCTGATTCAGGGATTAAAAAATAGGCCTTAGCTGCTGCTTGCATGGTGTGGTCTGAAACAGGGTGTGACCGCACCACTGCACCCCCTCTGGATCTGCCCCTGAGCAGACAAATTTAGTACTTAGTTTAAAATGAGTCATTTGGGATCTAGCAAATTAGATGTTCTTCTGGCAAGGTCATTTGGGAGGTTGAATCAGGATGGTATGACAGAAGGAAAACTATTAGATATTTACCAGATTGGTCTCTCTACAAAATGCAGCGATGGCTGCTGTTTTTCTTTTCTTAAATGGTGGTGCCACTATTGCCAGTGCCATTTATACAATCAACATCCAGGATGAAGGAAATACAGGTTCAGTTTCCTCCTCAGCCTGAGTGGATTCAAATCTTCCACATCTCAGGAGAATCCCTGCCCTGACCACCAGGAAATTACACTCTAGGATGGGACTGCTTTACACTCATCTTGTCAAAGCTGTGCCATTGTGCATGAAAGAAGTAAAGCGTGTATGTGCATAAGAATGAGCATGATTATGCAGACCCATGGTTAGGACTCTCACTGGGAGACCTGGGTTTTGGTCCTTGCTCAAAGTAACGTTTATGCACTTTCTCCAGTATTTTATGTAGTTAGCTGTAGAAGGCTTCCTGCTCATCATGTTGGCTTTTGTAAAACCCATTTTGAGATGCCTAATTCTCCCCATGCTTTATTTTGGAAGCCTTGGTAACTAATACAGAGTTCTGGATTATATCACGAGTGTCATGGGCCTTAAAACTAGGTGTTGCAATGTCCAGCACTGAAGTGCCTATGTTCATTTTTTTGGATATAGCCCTAAACACTTCACCTGAATTAAAAATACCATGCCCTACCTTGCATACTTATATCACATTCACCTTCAATAAGCCAAAAAAAAAAAGTAAAGTTGCCTCATATTTTTCTTCCTAGGGATTTCAATAGACAGCATCAGCCCAAGAAGAAGATATGTGCTTTTTCAAAATTATATTGAGATATTAAAACAAATCAAATATTTAATAATAAGATTAAAACAAATAGGATGAAAAAAGGAAAAAATAGGAAAGAAATGACTTTTGATGCTAATTTATGCTCTTTAGAGTTTTGTTATTTTGAATTAAAATAGTGCAGGCTTCTAATGAGAATGATGTAATATAACTGGAATCAGTTTAAATTTATTAGTCTTTATTTTGCCCCATCCAGAGCAAAACTTGCTTATGATTTTTATAATGTAGGTCCACTGTTTCTATTGAGAGTCATAGATTTAAGCTGTTCCTTGTGGGTTACTGAGGCTTAAGGGATCCATAAAGTGGTTAGCAGAGATGATTTTTTATAATTGACTATGCTGGCTTTTTCCAGTGCATCAGGCAAAAAGTGCCCTTTAAAATAATATTTTAATAGGTATTTTACCTAATTAACTAACACGATTTAGTATTGCTATTACATTTCCATGCAGAGCAGTTTTTAACTAAATTATTTTCACAGGCTGGAAGACAGTGGGAGGAAATTCTAAATTCTTTGGTTAAAGGAGAAGCATATTATACCATCTAAAAGCTGCATTAAAGCCCCATTTCAGCCAACAGTATTAGCTTTCATTACAGCATTTGCAGTGCTAGCTTTCAGGTTCACCAACAGTATGCAGCAATGGAGACTGCTCCCAGTTCAAAGAAGAAAGTACTGCTTATTAGGCTTTGGTCTTGTGCCGGCTGGTGAAATGTGAACTGCTTCACCAGTGCCAAGCCTAAAACTGAAGTCAGTGGGGTTATATGTAGGAGCCACCTCTCTACATAAAAACAGAGGATCAGGATCTTGGACATCTCTTAATGCAGCATCAGTCTAATAAACTGTAATTTTAAGAGGGTACACTTGAATGACAGGAAGGCCTTCCCATGTGGCAAATCTGTTCTGGAGCAGAGAAGGGGGCCATACAACTTGAAGAAAATATCCTTACTAACAAAACAAGCAAACAAAAGGAAAGTGCTGTGAAAGGAAGCTCATTTCAGCAAGTGATGCTGCTGCTTCTGTGACCATTGTTTTAAATGGGCAAGCCTGCCTCCCTACCACATAGGGGTGTTACTTCAGCCCTAGTGATAAACGTGAACCAAGTGTCAAGGCGTGGAGGACAGAGGTGAGTAGGGAAATGGAAAATGCTGGGCAATCCTGGTAATGATGGGCCATTCATCTGTTCGAGTGTGACGCCGATTGCCTGTGGTTAGAACAACAATCACGGCCAGGCACAGTTCAGCTTGTCAGACGCAGAAGGGCACGGATACCTTTTTTTGTTGTTCCATTTGGCTCTAACGATTTCCTGAAAAGCTGATAACATAAATGAAATACAAAACTGTGGGGCAATTTTTCCTCTGTTCCAGGTCAATGTACTGGTGTAATGAAAGAAGAAGAAAAAGGCTAGGAAAGAAGAACTGTTAGAGATCAACCCTCCTCTGTATCTTCTCTAATGCTGTAATTCAAGGAAGAAAATAGCTCAGTATGATCACTTTTGTGAGAGAGGCTGACCGGATAAAAATAGTTTCACATTAATAGTCAGATCGCTGAGACTTGTTAGAAGAAGAGACTATTGAAAACCAGCCTGCAGTCTGACTTCATTTGGCATCTGATTGAGTTCTAGCGTCCCCTTAAGCTACTGACAGCTTCCTGCCTGCCAGTGTGACCAGTAAACACTACCCAGTGGGAAATTCCAGCATAATGTTGTATATTGATTTAGTGTTATCTGCAAGAAGAAGCTTGCCATGGACTTTCAGAAGGCTGAATATATAAATTAAACATTCCTTGTTGAGAGCAATACGATATTGACTAAGGACAATTTATACCATTTTGGCGGTACAAAGGAGCCTTAAAATGGGAATCCCGCTTTGAATCCCTTTTGTACGGGAAGAACAGAACGAACTGGCCTTACTATAAATAAGAATCAGGCGCTGAAGCATCTGTAAAAACTGTGCCTGATTCTCATGTCACGTGTAAGAACATAAATAAAAAACAATTCAGTTAATAGAGTAAGTGCACAGTAGAAGTACTGTATGTGAAATAAGAATAAGGCTCAAGATTTTTACAGCAAGTAAAATGTCTCATTAAATTAGAAAGTATCTGTTCCTGCACTGTTTGGTCTCAGATTTGGTTGTATTTGCCAGACAATACAACTCATTCAGTTGGCTCGAATTTGGGGTTGAACCATTTTAGATAATTACTTTTTCTTTTAAAAAAAGACCAGAATGAAATTATAATAGTTTTGGCAGGGATACCGTCTAATACATTGAACTCTGATCTGTGAGCTCTCTTGGTAGCTGGCAGAGCTGTTAAAATTCAGCAATGCATTTTAAAGGGCTTCTTTCCTGAAGAGTTTAACAGAGAATTGAGAGTGTACGGGACAGGATATAGAGGGAGCCAAGAAGAGGGGGAGGTTAGAAACTGGAGCTGGAGTTGTGAGGTTCTTTGGTTGCTTGCTCTGTGAAGAAGGGCTAAAATTCAATGTCATTATGTGGTTATTGTAAATGTTCTGCTAAAAGCAGAGTTAAGTACTGTCTGTTTGTTAGTGCTAATATTTCTAATTAAGAATCTGTGCATATAAATTTGATATGAAAGTTGATTGTCAGAATGTTTAGGTGACTTAGTCAATGATTTCCATATTTTTTTAGTGTGTGGGTTTTCGCATAATCAGAGACCTTCCTTTAAATGGCATTTACTAACTGACATATTTTAATTGTGGAGGGTTTTTTTTGGAAATCCACAAATAGTCCAATATTTTTCATACTAGCAGCCTGTTGTTGCAGTCCCTGTTGTGCTTTTTCATGACTCGCTCCCCACACTAGGCACAGCATAACTGGTTTTTACCATTGTGTACTTTTTACTGTAACCTTTATGCAAGGTGCTGTTGGGAAAAAAAAGTACCGGGCCCCATTACCCAGGGTTTCTTTTGAAAAGTTTAACAGCACTGGCTCAGGCCCCCACTTAGAAGCCTGAGCCAGTGCAACAAAACTACCTCATCTAGGTGGTCTTAATGATAAAGATTACTCTACTTGTAAGTAGTAAGTCTAAAAGTCTAAAGCAAAGAGAATTTAACTGGTGGGTCAGAGGAAAAAGGGCAACACAGAATTGATATAGGAAAGAGAGTAATCAATAATTCATCAATACTTATTCGATAAGACCCCATCCTGTCCCAGGTTGTCTTGGCAATAGTGCTCCTCTTACATTTTTGAGTGGTTAATCTAGTGTTAGCTACTTCCTTCCTCTACTTCCCTGCACTCATAGCTTGCTCTCAGTCCAACATTTGGTGTTTGCTAAGGAGATCCTTACAAGAAGTCTCTCAGGTAGGGGGACTCCTGATCTCTGCAGCTTCAGCCCAAGCATTTCACAGCACCATCCACTATCTCAGAACACTCTCAATCATGCCACAGCTCTGGCTTCCCCCATTAGAGCTGCCTCAGTGCCATCTCAACTCTGTGTCACACTGAAGCTGCTGTTAACTGTTTCAGGTCTGTCAACACTTGTAAAACTTCCTCCCATGCTGCATCAGCTGGCTCTGCAAACTTGAAATGGCCTCTGCACCATCTCACTCTCTATGAACTGTACTGAATCTTTAGAGATGAGGCCTTACCGCCAAGAGATGGCCTATTTTGCCTTCTCCAGGCTTCCTAACCCAGCTGCTGTAGACTGTAGGCATTTATAGGCATACATTTGTCTGCTCTGACATGCCAAATATCCAGCATGTTGGAGCAAACTCGATTGAATCTGCTCCAAACACAAGCTGACACACCTGGCACTGCATTGCATAGATTTGTATAAATGGTGAAATGTGCATCAGCACTGAGAAATGGTGGCAGTGCACTTTTGAACTAAAACACCTTCGATGTGTTTTAGTTCAAAAGCATGCTGCTGCCAATTTTCTCAGCGCTGATGCACATTTCACAGTTTATACAAATACATGTGCTGCAGCGCTGGATACTTTTAAAAGTGTCCAGTGCTGTAGCGCAAGCATGTGTACAAATGCCCTGTGGTTAGGTTTTGGTGATCCCTAACTGCAGTCACATTGGCCAGGTACAGACATTACACTTTTACCAGTATAAGTGCCCAGATACCAGTCTATACCTGTAAGAGAACAGAAATTTGGCACACATGGACCGCTTTAAAAATAGCAGAACCCAGACTAATGTTTTTGCCTCCCACCAAAGGGCAAATGTGTGTTCTGTTCATACCAATCTAAACTATGCCACTTACAGAAAACCATTCAACTTAGATTGATTGTGACTCAGGCTTTTTGAACACCTGTACCTAGCCACTAGGTGTAGCTCTTTTGTTATCTGACAAGGAAAATAGTGCCTTTTAACCCCCAGCTCAAAATCTTACCACTAGTTTAAGTGCTAATGGTGCTTGGTCCATTCAGTCATTCCCCTTACTCACCTACAGATGCTAACAGAGAACTCCCTCACCTGTGCATCCTTTGTTCATCTGCCATTGTCAAGCAGCTCTGGCCTTGTCTCTGTTCACCAACAAGTGTCAACACTGTTCTCAGCGTTCTCTGCTGCTTCAAGATGGAAGTATTATGTAGTATAAAGCAGAGCATAAAAATAGGCTATATCACTAGCAGTTTTATGACTTTACCAGAAACGAGGCACTCCCACATATACTGTATTTCTCGCACGTATTATGATGCAGCATAAGATATGCACCTTGGTCTTGAAAGGTAGAACAAAGAAAAAAAGCTCTTTTCCTGTAGGAAATAACTCAGTAGCAGCAGCTAGTGAGTCAAACCTGCTTATTGCTCTGCTCTCTGTGGATCATGCACAGAGTTACTTTTGCTTTCGTCCGGCAGAAACTGCTGCTTAGCATATTTCCTCACTTTCCTCCCCTGCTTTTTGGAAAAATAAAAATGCATGTCATTCATGGGAAAATAAAGCATTACTGCCCTAGAGGAAGACTTTTGTAATTATAAGCAAGTCCAAATGTATATTCCTCTACTGGAAGCTTCACTAACTGTACCATTGAAAACTGCAGGTGCTGGGCATAAGGGACCAGATCCTATTCCATCTGTTAGACGCTTATGTAACCCTGGCACATGGTGCTACCCGCATGCCACATCCGATCGTTGGAATCCTGGGATGCCCAGTAGCGTAAGCCTGACTTGACTCTCCTAGAAGCTGAAATAGGGCTTTCCAGCAGGGAGGGCCTCTTTTACCCTTACAAACCCTTTGCAACCACAGATATGATTATTTAAAAATATTTAATTATGTACAATTTAATTATATACAGAATAAGGTATAACTAAAGCAGATAAAAATTACAAGTTGCTACCAAACCAGCTCTTTATTCTAATATAATAAAGGGCTTAGTCTGTCTCTCTGTCATTAATGCTCTTGGAGCACTCTGATTGGTTACTGAAACAGTGCTCCAAGAACGTTATGGACAGGAGGCGGTAGCAGCAGCGCAGCGGAGTGCTGCCATGACGATGTGGATGGAGGGGATGGAGCCAGGGGGAGCAAGGTCTGCACTGCTGGCCTTGCCCCCTAACCCCCCAGCCCTGCTCTCTGGAGGTGGCAGAGTGCCACCATGATGGTGGGGATGGAGGGGATGGAGCAGACAGAGCGGTGGAGGGCAACCCAGCTGCTCCTATGAGGCAACATCAGCATGGGGTGCTGGTGGAAAGGGACAGAGAGAATGGTGAGGCAAGCTCCCCCCCCCCCCCCCCCCCCCCACACACACACACACACTCCTGGGAGGTGGCAGTGGCATTGGGGGAGGTGGTTAGGATTAGGGTTAGCAAAATTCCACCCCAACTCTGTCCCTGCCCACTCCTCTATCATTCTTGATGGGCAATAAGCTAGCACTTTTCATAATAGAGGAACTGGGGGTGTGGGGATAATCACTTGGGTACCTATGGGGTTCACAAACTGATAACCTGTCAGGTAGGATATAGGTTAAAAAAGAAGCATAAACACCAATTAGATGTTGAAACACTAATAAATGAATTGCTTAATATTTACAACATGAGCTATTGGATATTTATTTACAAACACTACTAATGACCTTAATGCACCATGAATTTACACACATGACTTAATATATAAGTCAAAGATTGGAGAGGGCATGGGAAAAACCCAACAATCCCTAGCTCCTCTCACCAGCATCCTGGTGAGTCCTTTGTGTCTGGGGTCTTTGCACGTTGGGCCAGGTCTCACTGCACTGCTGGCAGCTGCTCCCATGTCTGGGTCCCTGCAACACACAAAGTACACTGCTCTGGCCTGTGGCCTCTGCACAGTGGGCCACACAGCTTAGGCTGCAGGCTAAAGTAGACACACTTTTCCCACGGGTGAACACATGGGAGCACTGTGTTTGGCTTCCGCAGCCCGCACCCTCCCTTTAGGTCACACACACACCATTGAACTAAGGCTAGTTCCCTGAGTCTTGCCTCCTGTTGTCTGAGCAATGGGACACACTAGACCTAGCTTCCACAGTCGCACAACCCTCACTTGAATTACACACACACACACACACACACACACACACACACACACACTAACCAGCGCTTGCTTCCCCAGAAGCAAACTCATGTGAGCCTCAGGCAGCTGCTTGAGGGGATCAGCAGCTCCCTCCAAAATCCCAACTCAAGTCCTGGGTCTGTGAGTGCTCCTTTGACCCATCAGCAGCTTACCACAGCTCTGTTAGGCTCACGAAGGGGGGAGGTGGGTGTGGCAAGTGACTGGAGCCGGGCTTGCACAGCTCTCTCCCTGCAACGCACCCTTTCTCTCGTCCTCTCCCTTTCTCTGGATGGGGAAAACTCCCCTACTTTTAAAGAAACCTCCCAGCCAATCCAGAGGCTGGGATTTTCACAGGCTTTCCCTAACCATCCCTCTCTAATTTCAAGCCCCTGGCTGGGGTTTTTCCATTTTTTCCCTATATTAAGATGTCTGTGTCCAGGACAGCTTCATCTTGCTCTGAGTGACATGGTTGTCATGGGAGATTTTAGGAGAAAACTGAACTCCTGAATGACTACTTCACTTCAGTCTTTCGCCGGACCAAGGGGAAAAGAACACCAGGTAGAGTACAGGATGAGCATGGTAGGAATAATCTCCTTCCTACTATTGCTGTAGAATGGGTGTATGACCAATTAAAAAAATAGGCATATACAAGTCAGCGGGACCAGATGATCTTCATTCGAGAGTGCTGAAGGAGCTGGTGAAAGTCATTGCAGAACCCCTGGCAAAACTCTGCCACAACTCGTGGCACTCTGGAGAAGTCCCAGAGGACTGGAAGAGGGCCAATGTTGTGCCCATCCACAAGAAGGGCAGGAGGGAGGACTCAGGTAATTACAGGCCAGTCAGCCTAACATCCATCCTAGGGAAAATGCTAGAAAAGTTCATTAAGGTGTCTATCTGCGATAAGCTTGCACAAGGTAAGATTCTGAACAACAGCCAGCATGGCTTCATCGCAGGCAGATCTTGCCTTATCAACCTTGTCTCCCTTTATGACTAGGTGACTCACCACCTGGACATGAGAAAGCAGATTGACATTGTATACCTAGACTTCCAAGAGGCCTTTGATCTAGTATTCCACAATATCCTTGTGAGAAAATTGGAGGATTGTAGGCTTAACTCTGAAAGTCAGGTGGGTGAGAAACGGGCTGCAGGATAGGACCCAGAAAGTCCTAGTGAACAGGTCTGTGTCATCCTGGTGAGAAGTGGGCAGCGGTGTCCCACAGAGGTCGGTGCTTGGTTCAGTACTTTTCAACATCTTTATTAACAATTTGGATATGGGGATGAAGAGCTCACTGGCCAAGTTCGCAGACAACACCAAGTTATGGGGAAGCATGGTCACAGTTGAAGATAGACTACAGATACAGGCAGACCTAGACAGGATAGCAAGCTGGGTGGATTGGAATCTGATGAAGTTCAATGTCGAGAAACATCAAGTGCTTCACCTTGGGACAAACAGCTCCCAACACACCTACAGGCTTGGTGGAACCAAACTGACTAGCACCACGAATGAAAAGGACCTGGGGGTAATAATAGACTACAGTGTAAATATGAACCAGCAGTGTGATGCTGTAGCCAATAGGGCAAATAATACTCTGGCATGCATCAATCGATGCATCTCCAGCAAAGCCAAGCAGGTGATTCTTCTGCCCTACTCAGCACTGGTGAGACCACAGCTGGAGTATTGCATCCAGTTCTGGGCACCACACTTCAATAAGGACATGGATAAGCTTGAGAGAGTCCAAAGAAGAGCCACCCATATGATCGGAGTCCTAAAAGGCAAGCCAAATGAAGAAAGGCTGAAGGATCTGGGTCTCTTCAGCCTGAGGAAAAGAAGGCTGAGAGGGGACCTGGTAGCAGCTACACTAGGGGAGTACATCAGGGGCTCAGTAAGCAACTGTTCACCAGGGCACCTGAGGGGAAAACTAGGAGTAATAGCCACAAACTCCAGAAAGACTGATTCAGACTCAACATTAGGAAAAACTTCTTCACAGTCAGGGTGTCCAGACTGTGGAATAAGCTTTCTAGAGAGGTGATGCAATCACTTATCCTGGAAATCTTCAAGAGGAGACAAGACAGTCACCTTGCTGGGGTCACCTGACACCCAGTTGTCTTTCTTGCTTGGTGCAGGTGGCTGGACCTGATGATCTTCCAAGATCCCTTCTGGCCATACAATCTATGAATCTATGAATGAGATGACTGAACCCTACTTAGGACCTGATTCAATATCTTTTGAAGTTAGTGGAACTAATTGCCCTGTTACCCTGCAACTGCCCTGTTGCCTTCAACCAGAGCAAGTGTTGTGTCCTTAAGTAAAATGAATGCTCACTAGGACACTAAAGTCACCCATATTATGTGTGTGATGCAACCCCTTTCACCAGAATAATCACATAAGCACACTGCAGTATGAACAAAGGTTTTACCACTGGCTGTGTTGGCTTGGAATTTTTCAAACAAAGATGAAAAGAATTTCCTTGTGTTGAGGAAAGAACATTTTAAAAACTCTTCTTACTGTCAAAAGTGGTGGGTGATATTTTCTAAAACTTTTCCAAGGTAGTACTCTTTGAGTAAAAAAGCAGGTAATAAGTTAAACTTTTAGGAAGGAAGGAGTGATCAAAAGAAGAGGTATATAGTGGAAGCTTTTTAATATCCTTAATTGTAGCCATCCCTGGGTGCATCTACACATGCATTAAGGTACTTTCCCTAATGTGCATGAAATGTAATACCTCCAATTTAGGTCCTAAACAAATGCGCAGTAGGCTGCCTTAGTGTGCAGTAATTAATGCACATGGTTTTTAAGTGACGCTTAATGCACAGTAGCATATTTTACTGTGCATTAGTATAATCACACTTTTTTAAAGTGACACTTTAATGTGTGGTAAAATAGGCTACTGCACATTAAAGTGCACTTGTGGACATGCCCACTAGTACTCTACCTGTCAGGTCCAACATATTTAATCTCTAATGAGACATTTGGAAAATAATGAGAAATTGTCCAAAAACCCTTCATATTTAAATTCTGCGAAAACCCAGAAGAAACAGCACAGGAGAAAATGGAGGCCATACTGGCATTAAGATAGATCTGGGTAAGGGCTTTTTTCCACCCCAGAAAATAGGAAATTGAATGACATTTTTAATTGTGATTGTTCAGCAACTACTAATGTATTTGGGTGAAATAGCTTCAGCTAGAAGTCATTTTTATCATAGCCAGATTCACAAAACTGTTAGTAGTGCTAGTACCTTCCATTTTCTGAAAAGTTGAAGGGTGGCTTACAATATCCCCTCAGGAACTAGAAGACACTAGTTTAATTCAATCCCCTTCTGCTCAAGGGATTTGAACTCATATCTTTACCTCTCAGGAGAAGTTCCTGACCACCAGTCTAAGGTGCTCTAGGGTTTGGCGTGGATCTCAGGGGGTGTAGTGGTGCAGTTGCACACCTCTTTGATTCTTGTTCTGCCCAAACTTTAAAACCAACTACCTGGGATGGCCAGTGCCATTTCTGTTCAGGTAGCTCTGAAGGAGTCAACTGACTTAATGGTTCATTATAATCTACCTGATTCCTGCTAATGTCTCTTCATTCCATAAGTGTTAACAAATCTCTCTCCTTTTTAATGGCCTTGATGTTCAGCTATTCAAACTATTCTTTCTTCTGTTAGCTATCCCTGATGTCTCTCTTCTATTTCACAGCCCTGCAGGCTATTTTTAGCTCTAGCTAAAAACCTTAATTCAAATGTAGTAATATTAACTCAGCTGTAGAAGTGACTGATAGCAGACTATTGAAGGCACTGTTAAGACACTCAAGAAAACTATATTTTGTTTTACAAATTTGAATTGGAGATGTATATTTAACTATAATGACTACAGGACTAATGAAACAATATGTTAGACTAGGAACCGCTCGCATAGGTTCCTGGCTGTATTACAGGACCTTCACCTTATCCAGGAAGTGCACAGCCCCACTAGGGGTAACGCCTTGCTGGACCTGGTCCTGGCCACGGGGGATGACCTGGTAAGGGGACTGCAGGTCCTTGACCACCTGGGCAATAGCAATCATCACCTGCTGGATTTCATTATCCAACGCAGGGCGTCTAGGGCTCACACCAAGGCTAAAGCCCTTAACTTCAGAAGGGCCAACTTCAATGAGTTTAGGAGACTAGTGGGGGAGGCATTGAGGGCTCAGAAGTTAGAGGAGATGGGAGTCCATGAGGGATGGTCGTACCTGAAAGGGGCGATCCTCCAGGCCCAAAGGATTAGTCCCTGAGAGAAGCAAGGGGGGTAAGAGTACTCAGAAACCCCCATGGCTAGGTAAGGGGATTCAGGAATGCCTGAGGACTAAAAGGGGGGTATACAACCAGTGCAAGGGAGGAGCTGTCACCAAGGAGGAGTACTCCTTCTCGGCCTGTGAATGTAGGAAGGCTATTAGGAAGGCCAAGGTAGAGATGGAACTCAGGCTAGCGTCCAGGATTAAGGACAACAAAAAGTCCTTTCTCAAGTACATTGGGAGCAAGAAGAGGGTACCAGGCAATGTAGGGCCCCTGAAAGATGCAAACGGTAATCTTGTGGCTATGCCAGACAAGAAAGCTGATATTTTTAACAGTTTCTTTGCCTCTGTTTTCTTGAACAGGGACTGGGATATCCCACTTACCAGAGGAAGGGACAATCTTGGGGAGAGCTCTATCATGCCTTCAGTCAGCGCAGATGTAGTTAGGGATCTTCTGGAAGGGCTAAACATTTTTAAATCTGCAGGTCCAGATGCCCTCCACCCCAGGGTGTTGAGGGAGCTGGCAGGGGTCATTAAGGAGCCCTTGGCCCAGCTGTATGAGCATTTGCGGTCATCTGGCCAGATGCTGGGGGATTGGAAACTGGTAATGTGGTCCCAATTTTCAAGAAGGAGAGGAAGAAGGACCCAAGTAACTATAGGCCTGTAAGCCTCACCTCAGTGCTCGGGAAGATCTTGGAGAGTATCATCAGGGAGCACATCTGTGGGGGGCCTGCAGGGGAGATCATGCTCAGGGGCAATCAGCATGGGTTCACCAAAGGCAGGTCCTGCCTGACCAACCTGATTGCCTTTTACGACCAAGTAACTAAATCCTTGGATGATGGTGTTGCTGTGGACATAGTCTTTCTAGACTTTAAGAAGGCCTTTGACACTGTCTCTCACCCCATCCTCATCAATAAATTAAGTGACTGTGACATTGATGCCTGCACAGTTGGATGGGTAAAAAATTGGCTGATGGGGCGCACCCAGAGAGTAGTGGTGGACGGGTTGTACTCAACCTGGTGAGATGTAAGCAGTGGGGTACCTCAGGGCTCGGTCCTCGGGCCTGCACTGTTTAACATCTTCATCAGCGACTTGGACAAGGGGGTGGAAAGCATGCTGTCCAAATTTGCTGATGAACTAAGATGTGGGGTGAGGTGGACACACTTGAAGGGAGAGAGAGGCTGCAACTAGATTTAGACAGACTACAAAAGTGGGCAGATGAGAATAGGATGGGGTTCACGTAGACAAATGCAGGGTGCTGCACCTTGGGAGAAGGAATCCACAGCATACATACAGGCTGGGGAGTTCCCTTCTTGAAAGCACAGAGATGGAAAGGGATCTTGGAGTCATTATTGACTCCAAGATGAACATGAGCCGCCAATGCCAGACCACAGCCAGCAAGGTCAGCCATACTTTGTCATACATCCAAAGGTGCATCTCAAGCCGGTCCAGAGAGGTGATACTCCCCCTCTATGTGACTTTGGTCAGGCTGCAGTTGGAGTACCGTGTCCAGTACTGGGAACTGCACTTCAAAAGGGATGTGGCAAGCCTGGAGAGGATTCAGAGGAGGGCCACCCACTTGGTGAGAGGGCAGCAGGACAGGCTGTATGAGGAGAGACTGAAGGACCTGAACCTGTTCAGCCTCAGCAAGCGGAGGCTAAGGGGAGACCTAGTGGCTGCCTACAAGCTCATCAGGGGGGATCAACAGCAAATAAGCAGAGCTCTTTTCTCCCCAGCACCACCTGGGGTGATGAGGAACAATGGTAATAAGCTGATGGAGAATAGGTTTAGGTTAGAGATCAGAAGGCAATATTTTACAGTTAGGGTGGCCAAAATCTGGAACCAACTTCCCAGGGAAGTGGTCCTCGCCCCTACCTTGGGCAAATTCAAGAGGAGGTTGGATGATCACCTGTCTGGGGTCTTGTGAACCCAGCATTCATTCCTGCCTGTGGCAGAAGGTCAGGCAAGATGATCTGTTCAGGTCCTTCCTGACCCTAGCTACTATGAAACTATTAAACTATTTTGACCACTTTTTTGGCTAGTTTTTTTCTGTTTTTTAACCCTAGGATAGATAGGTCTTTCTCAGTCCTCCCCTGTTGATGCTATTTCACTTTATCAACCATAGTCATTGAGACATGGAGATGATGATTACCTTGCGTGGTATTTAAGGCATTCACCCATGAGGTGGGAGATCAGCTGCAATCCCTGCTTCAGTGAATAGTTAATTACTGGGGAATTGATTTAAGTTATGGCAGCTTCCTTTGGGGCTGTATAGGACACAAGGCACTGCTCATAAGCTCATCAGAATCACATGTTGAAGCCCAAACCCAGTCCTCTTTGGAAGCCCAGACCCCTTTGGAAGAGGGTCCCCAAATGGTGGTGGTTGGCACAGTGCCTTCAATGGAGAATCCTTTTCCAATTGGACACAGGGTTTTGATGGCCCTACCTTTAGAGGCTGTAAAGGTGTTGAAGTCAGAGCCAGGATCTTACAATGAAAGTTCTGATATTCAACTTGTTAGAAGCCATATTAGTGATGAGCAGAAGATATAACTTTTGCATGAGATCCAAAGTTTGCCTTAGTTTGTAGTTGTACCATAAGTGGTATAATACTCTCAAAATAGCAACAAGAGATACATGGAAAAAAATCTCAAGAAATCCTATACAGGAGAAAGAGTAACAGCTACTGCATTGTTTTTTCAAATATAAAGACCTTTGCCATTTATCTTGCTTATAGCAATTGTGATAAGTTTTCATTATACAGTGTCTACTGAAGCCAAGGGCAACAGGCTCTACATTCTTTTCAATATAACCCCCAGATGGTAATTGAAATACAATAGCATTTTTATTAGATTTCAAATTTGTTTAACTGACCTTTTTTCTTTACACTTGGTCTAGGCAAAGAAAGTCTTAGTTCAGCTATTAAAGCGTATGCATTATATGATATGATAGCTTTTATTTGAGAATGTCCTCTTAGTCACAGTCCCTAATATACAAAAAGTACCACTGCACTCCCACAGTTTCTGATTCTTAGGCATGATGAACTATGGAGACAGTGTCATTTCTCACTAAAGATGATCATTAGGGTACAGCAGATGTTCAAGGATAGTTTAGTGGTATCGTGGTATCTCAAGCAAAATATAAGCAGAGAAAAATAATGTGTGCAGAAAGGGTCAATTCCTCAGCTGTGGACTTGGTACAAAGTGTCCAGATGCTTCCTATGTCCCTTTACGTATTTTCAAATTTACTGGCCTCACACACAATATGGTTCCATTTTGTTTAGTGCTTCTGTATCAGGTGACTTAAAGGCATGTCTACAATTCTATGCCAAGAAACACATTCCACCCACTTGCTCCTTCCCAGCATGTGCAAAATCCCAGAAATGAAGTCTTGAACATGTGCCAAGAAGCACTAATGAGGGGTGGAGGACCAGGGTAGCAGCCTTGTGTACCCACTTAGAGGAGGTGCAAGAATGACAGCTGCTGCTGGCTCTGTCTCAGTCACTAACACATTTGGCACAGCCCCTGCTGCCATCCTTGCCACTGCTACCACCCAGGGCATAGACTCTGGTCGTTAGATCTCTACCAAGAAGTGTGTCCAAGACAGGTGCTGGAGTGTACATTAAGGGCCATGCTAAACTGCTTTGTTTTGGGCAGAGGCATAAACATCTTGGTCAGGACTGTGCCTGGGATAGACCCTCCTCCCCCTGTACCTTTATGCAGGGTTCTGAAGCCAGAAACCACAAGGTCCTACAGCATGGCTGTCTGGCACAGCCGGCATGAGCTGTATGTTCGCTTCCTCTTCTGCTGCCCCTGAAGTCTCTGGGATTTGTAGTCCACAATCACAGAAGCAGGACTCTGCAGGGTTGCTCATCATCACTTCCTCTTCCTGCTTCCAGGTGCCTCTGGGATTTGTAGTCCATAGTCGTAGCCAGCAGTAAGTTTTTAGCAGGGTAGGGCAGCTCTGTACTTGCAGGAAGGGAAGTTTAACCCATCTCTCTGGCCCTAGACCTCAGCTGGGCTTTGCCTGAGCGGAGGTGGGGGGGCAGTGAGCCAGACAGTGAGCCAGCCCTCACTGCTCCAGCTAGGGAGAAGAGGGGCAAGCCAGCCCTGCTCTCTGGAGCAGACAGCACAGCCCAGTCCAGGGCTACAAAATACTGGGATGCTGGGCGACTCTGATTTAACTTGAACCAGGAAGGGGTCTGGGACCAAAGTTTCATAAACCGGTTTGACCTAAATCAGTTAAGTCTGGTACTACATTCAACCAGGTTTATCATAAACCAGTTTCAGCCATTTTGAAACTGGTTTATGTGCACTGAACTTATGTTCTGTTACAGATTTAAACCAGTTTCTGATTACTTAAACCAGTTTATGTGTAACTTCTGTCCCTAGCCCGCAGGCCCAGGCAGTAGTAGGAGCAGGAACTCCAGCTGCTGCTACCATGTTTCACTCACTGTCACAAGGTCCTGGGCCACTGCTACTTGCTATTTGAGCTGAAGCCAGAAAGGGTGGGTGATGGGAGGGTGAAGTGCTCACCACTCCATTCTGGTCCCCTATATTTCCCTTAGGCAGTGACCAGGGCTAGTTATCTTTTTGCCCACCCATTATTATTCTACTGATTCTGGGGATTTGGTGAGCACTGGCTCTTAGAAAGGCAGCCACCATTGAGTACAATACAGTCAAATGTTTGACCTAATTAAATATATTTTGGTGGTGCACCTACTTTTGATTCAGATGACTAAAGTTGCCTGCAGTAAGCCAGATTTTAGAAAAAGCAAGGTCTGTGGAGCTCCTTCCAGAAAAATAAACAATGCGAGGTCTTTTTCTCTGGAGAGTCAGGACTCTTCCCAGAGGGCTAGTGGCAGAGTCTAAGCAAACAAACTGAAAATTCTTGTAATCATATTCAGAACAGAAAAAACAGCTCTGCTCACTGATAGGGAGATAGCAGTTCCTTGTCTCGAGCAATAAAGTTATTATGCCAGAGCACCCCAGTTGTTTACTGATGTTCTCCAAAAGTGTCAAAAGTTTCTTGATACCAAGGTACATGCTAGGCAGCAAGCCTGAAGTCTTCATAATGAAAAAGAGAGAGAGAGAAATGCAGTGAAGTGTATGTGTCATATTCTATACAAGTAAGAGGTATGTGGCAATCCATACACAAAAACAGAATCACTTAGCTCAGAATACCCCTGCCTTACATGCCAGCATTGTTTTATCTTGTACAGGGGTATAACTGGAGTTTCAGAGGAACTCTTCACTTTTAAGGCCATGAGGAACATGATCAATGAAGTGGTATAGAGAGAGATTTTCATGCAGTTATGCAAAGAATACCAAGAAACTACTGTTTTCCCTTCTTCATGCCTATTTACTCACTCATTTGCAGTTTTATATAGTGTGATATAAAGTATTTGTTAATCCAGTGAAATATAGTGTTATATCACAGTATCATCTTTGCAGGCAGTTCCTTCTTATTATAAGATGTCAGACATCATAAACTCCAAGGGATATTTTCATTTTAGAAGAATAAAATGAATCATTCCCTATTGCTGGTTCATGCTTTGTTGGGCAACACACTGACATAACATAACCCTGTTTTAAAAACACATACATAAAATATAGCATAAAAAGGAGCCTAGAGGTGGGCTTAAAATGATTAGATGTATGG
The DNA here is from genome assembly GCF_030867095.1 of Alligator mississippiensis. NCBI lineage: Eukaryota > Metazoa > Chordata > Crocodylia > Alligatoridae > Alligator > Alligator mississippiensis. The sequence goes on from NC_081824.1 coordinate 387,388,206, forward strand.
GAAGACTTCTTGTGAAGACAGATTGAAAAATGCTAGGACTTTAGAGATGGTAACAGATGTATAGAAAATGCATGGTATGGTAAAGAGTGATCACACTGAGTGATCTTAATTAAATCCAATAAACTTGAAAGTTAAGGCATCGAAAACTAGTAACTATTATCTTTTTTTTCCTCCACAGACATAATCAATCCATGAAAGGAATTATTTTAAGACATCACTGTGGTCACATCTTATTAGGATTCAACAGTGGATTGAACATTTATATGGATGAAGACAGCTTCATCAATGTAAAATAGGATAAAAAATATGAGCAACAAGTCTCTCCTTCCCATTAACAAAGTCCAAAGTTACATCTGTCCAGCCTTAATAAAACCAGGGCAAATCCCTATGAGGGTCCTTATTCTCAGTATAGATTACATTAGCAAAATATTGTAAATTCCTGTTTTAAAGCAACTAAATTAAATTACCATGTCTGTAATTTAACTTGAATCGTTAATAAATAGTGAACAAACATATCAGTGTAGGGACCTTGTTACACATTAACTTTAGGTAGCTCCTGGAGCTCTTAACCCCTAGATTGTCCACACATTAACATATGAAACTACAGGTTTCCCTTGCCAACCATGGTATTGCCAACCACAGCTTTGAGTATCCACAGTTAATATTCTGTATACCATTTTGGCTACCATGGTATACAGTTTTGAGCAACCATGGTTTTCCGTAGTCGCGCATCAGTCCACCAGCCCCCCGGGCCCTGCTTGTGCCTCTCCTTTCCCCCTCTCCACAGCCCCTGCTCCCCCAGCTGGAGGTGCACACGGTGGCGGGGAGCTGCCCTACCCATGGTGGCAGGGAACAGCAGGTCCACTCGCCACTGTTCCTTGCTGCCCTGCTTCCCTCCCCCATGACCCAGTGTAGTAGGGAATAGAGACACTGTGGGGATCTCCTCGACTGCCGCTGCTTGCCTCCTGTGCTTGCCTTTGGTTTGAGGGGTGCAGCCCCATGCTGCTACCCTCAGTGCAGCCCCAGGTGCAGGAGGCGCTTTGCCAGGCCAATGTGGGGTGAGCAGCCATGGGCAAGGAGATCCCCGCATGGCTTCTCTGCTCCCTGCCACGCTGGGTCACAGGGGAGGTAAGCAGGGCAGTAGGGAACAGCAGGGCATTCACAGTGTATGGAGCCCCGGCCAGGCCAGGTCATGGGACAATCAGAGCCTGGTGGCTCATCCAGGGGTGTGGGCGGGTGGCTGCCACTGCCGCTGAGCTCGGATTGTCCCACAACCCAGCATGGCCAGGGCCCCACCTGCAGGCTGCTGACCGGCCAATTGTGCACCACCAGAGGTGGGTACAAAACACCTCACCCCACCCTTCAGATAGGTGGGGGCAGGAAAGCGCCATGGTGTGCTGCGTGGGGCCAGCCGCGCATCCCTCCCCTTTCCTTCCTTTCCCCCTCCCCCTCCCCCTCCCGCTTCCCCTCCCCTCCCTCTCCCCCTCCCCCTCTCACTCCCCTTCCCCTGGGTAAGAGGCAAATGCACCAGGGGGAGATGCTGCTACCATGCCCTGGGCATGCTCCATCCCTGCCTGCTGGTGCGTAACCCCTATAACCTGTCTAAGTACCCCTATTGGTATGCCTATGCCCAGTTCATCACCCCGTGTATTAAAGGTAAGTAAAAATGATTTTTATACACTATACTGTACAGTATTCGAATCCTTAACCCCATTTTTCCTATATGCCTTTAGTTTTACCAACCCTGGTTTTGTTGACCACAGGAACTTTCCGGAACCTAACTCGTGTGGTTGGTGAGGGAAACCAGTAGTTTTAAAAGTCACACCCCTCCATGGCAGCTTCATCTCTGATCTGTGTTACCCAGCTTGTATTCCATTAATGTGTAGTCACTCCCCACAGATGAGCCACCCAAGTTGCAGTCCTCTTGCATCCCATGAGTCAGTGTTCCCTCCTCTATGCCACTATTCTGTGTGAACAAACTTTCCACCCCTTGAACTCTACTGCCCAGGGACCAGTTCTGGCACCAAGCCAATTCTCCCTCCCACCTCTGGAGGTGAGACCTTTCCACCCCCAGGGGTGCAACCCAGTGCAAACAACCTGCAGAGCACATGCCAGCTAGCCAGGCCAAAGGGCAGAGATGGGTTTGGGAGTGGGGTCTAGGCGGGGTTGGGAATGAAGTAAGCGTCCAGATTCTGTCCCCATGAGCTGGTGCTTTTGTCCCGGGACAGGGGCAGGAGCTCTCCCAAAAGCACCTTTCCTTACATATCCCAGCTCCCAGCCACCCTGGGAAACAAGACCAGCACTCCCACACCTCAATCTCAATCCCCCTAGATTACTTCCCCGCCATGTCTTGCTCTTAAATTTTATATGTTGATTCAGGGAGGCTGCCAACAGGCCTTAGACTGAGCCCTAAGACCAGTCAGTTTCCACTGAGTCTCTCCTGAGACCCTTCTAGCTTTAATCCAGCCCTCAGGCTTGGTAGCTCCCTCTCAGCTGACTAGGCTCCTGTAGGGCACTAAGAGCCTTAAGGGCAAATTGCACAACTTCTTCAGCTTCCCTATACTGCGCCCTGAGCCTCATGGGTGCTCTCTCTCATTGATGTAACTATTTATACACTTGGGCGCCCTTGAGCCACCATGGGCTCTTGGACCCCTGGTCCCTTATTCAGTTTTCCCCTGCACTCTTGGACCCCTGGTACCACCTGCAGCTTCTCCTCTGGGCTCTTGGACCCCCGGTCCTGCATGCAGCCCCTCCTCTGGGCTTTTGGACCCTCAGTCCCACACACAGCCCCTCCTCCAGGCTCTAGGACCCCTTAGTTCACTGTAGTCCACTCTGGGACTCTTGAACTTTCTGATCTGGGTCTGAGCTGTTTCAGCTAGGCAGAGACAGTCAGAAAGCCCACAGCTGAATTGATTTAGTCTTTGCAGGTTAGTCTAAGCTGCACAAATTGAACCAATTAACAAATGGACAGACATTGACTTTAGAATCAGGATATGCAGCCACATGCCTGCAGTGGCTCAAGCCAGAAGCCAGGGAGCACTAGAGCGCACCTGCCAGCCACTGTGAAAGGGAAGTGGAGAACGCCTTCCAAAAGGCTCTCACTCCTCCCTGCTGGAGCAGAGGGGGTGTAACCAAGCACCAGCCTAGGGATAGTCTTCTGGAAGTTGGGGGTTTAAATACTCTCCCTGGCCCACATAGGACACCAGCCAGGGTCTGTGGGGAGAGGGAGAAGAGGGGGACAGCTGCTGCCAGAGTGAGAAGTGGGGGTGGGGAAAAAGTCCTTTGCCTGAAGCGAGTGTGATGGGGCAAGCTTGGGGCCGAGTCTCAAATTGGTCTGCCCGCCTGTTGAGGCAGTCTTCCCTGTCTCGCCTGCCATGACTTTGTTGTAGTCATGAACTGGTGGTAAATGTGAGAGGCTTCCCATTGCATGCCCTGATGCCAGGGGGCACTATCCACGGCTCTGTATCATCCCTACACCATGGCCCATGCCTTGCAGATGGCATCCAGTTTGTCACTATGCTCCTGGCCTAAAGCCAGGCCAATTTAGTCAGGTCTTATCCATTCACACACTCATACTGTCCTCCTCTCACTAGGGCCTCTTGCACTCCACCCTCTCTCACAGGGTGTCTTGCCCGCTGCATGATACTGTGCCCCCTTCACTCTGCCCTGCTCCCTTGAGTGGCCCCACAGGCCATCAGGCTTATCCAAGTCATGCCTTGGGTGGTGACATGCAGTCTTTTGGGCCTCTCCTGTGACCCTCACCTGGGCAGTGGCCAGCTGATTCACTGAATGGAAGTATAACTCAACCCTAGCCCCTCACTGGGCTTCTCACACCCTACAACTCAATCTCCTGGGCGTTGGCCCATGTGCTGGCCTTCTGGCCATCCCACAGCCCTACTCAGCACACCCCTTTGGGCTGCCCTTCAGGCTGACCCTCAGCCCTACTCAACCCCTGTCAGGGCCTTTTCTATTGCCCCCTCTGTGGGGCTACACAACTATCCCCTCCCTGGAGCCTCCAAGGTCTTTTACCTCTAAGGTAGGTTCAGATGGCTGCAGCTGTGCCTGGCCCCACTCCTTTCCTGGGGTCTTACACCTCCTGGGGCTTAGGTGGTTGTAGCTGTGCCTGGCCCCCTTGCCCATAGTGTTGTACAGGCTGGGGTTTTTAAGGTGCCTTGACCCTCCTTTCATCAGGGAGGTGAGCAGTCCTGATATTTGAATGGGGCTGCCACACCACCAGCAATCCCACCAGGCTTTCATTCCCTGGCAGGGTGCAGATTTAGGTTATGCCCAGGCCCAGGAGCCTCCAAGCCATCCCCCTAGCTCCTGCCCTTACCTCCAGGATGGTCCACGCTACAAGGGAGCTGGATGGTGCTGCTCCCTTGGCTGCAAGCAGCTAACGGCTCTCTCTGCCTGGCTGACCTTTGTTTGAAAATGGACACCTTAATCATGCACCTGCCGGCTACCTGCTCTAGTCTTTAAAGTGGCAGGCACCAAAGGTACACTGCTACAGCAAGCATGCATTGAACACAGCAATTGCAATCTCAAGCAGACAACAAAGAACAACCAAAAACCTTCACCTAAGTTAAGATACAGCCCAGTAAAACACAGTGACAGCACACATAGCTTAATCTATCTTAAAATGGAATGTAATAAACCAAAAATACAAAAGAAAGCCTTGCATAAGTCTTATGTAATCCTGAGGGCAGAGTGTTTCCTTATAACCAGGTATTCAGAAAGGCTTTGCTTAGGTGTTCCCACCTTTTACAGGTTCTGCTTTATACTGTAAATGTAGTTCACTGCATTCTTTGGTCAAGTTGTCTGCAACCCTCAATCTGTCTGGGACCCTATCCTGTTCCCTTAGCTCCATCTCCAGCACATACATGTGATGATTGTGCCAGGTCTTTGCCAACACCTCCCACCTCTCAGTCTGGTCCTGTAGGGCTTGGCTCTGTGCTCACAGGTGGTAGGGGACCATCCTGGTTCCCCAGCCTCATCCCCCGCTCCCTCCAATGGCCTGCGGGAGCTAAGGAGAATCACATCCCCTTCTTATCTCCATCCCCCTCCCCTTATCGACTGCTTACTTTAGAGTCTGTCATAGGTGGGAAGGGGTAGAGTCTTCTCCTTAAGAAGGGTCCTATTTTGTCCCTTCCTCCAAAAAGTCTCTGGATAGGAAAAGGCAGGCAAAGTTTTTGAGGTCAATGTGATATCTTTTATTAGACTAACTAAATAGTTGGAAAAAAGTTCTTTGCAAGCTTTCAGGCACAAATACCCTCCTTCAGGCAATGGAAGACTCTGCTGATGTTATGAGCTCTCCAAGGTAGAAAAGAAGCTAAAAGTGTGACAAAAGCCTGTGAAGATGCAAATGAGGGGAAGTTTCAAAAAACAAAGGAATAGGAAAACATATTCTGCTAGGTAGGTTGGTCAATAATTGAGAAACAATCAACGTTGTTAGCCCCATACTGCAGTCTTGATGGCTCTTGGATTAACATTTTAACAAGGTGTTCTTTACCTTTGCTGTGCAGGCAGCAGTTAGACATACAGTTGTTAAAGAACTGGCCAGGGCTGTTCTGGGGGAAAATAAACTCCCTCCCTGCTCCCTTCACCATGCTGGGGTTTGCATCTGGCCATGCCCCATGCCTTCTCTAGCTAGAAAGCAGAGGGGCCAGGCCACCCCTGCTCTCTGGAGCAGACAGCACAGCCCAGCCCAGCCCAGCCCAGCCCAGGGCTTAAAAGCATGCTGGGATGCTAGGGGACTCTGATTTAACCTAAACCAGGAAGGGGTCTGGGACAGAAGTTCTGTAAATCAGTTTGACCCAAATCAGTTAAGTCTGATACTACATTCAACCAGGTTTATCTTAAATCAGTTTTGGCCATTTTGAAACTGGTTTATGTGCACTAAACTTATGTTCTCTTACAGGTTTAAACCAGTTTCTGATCACTTAAACTGGTTTATGTGCAACTTATGTCCATAGCCTTCAAGACTCTAGGACCCCTGACTTGGCCAACCCCCAGTCTGAGGGCTCCTGGGTTGCCAGGTCTCTAACTAGGCCTTGGGCCTGCCCCAGCAGGGCTCAAGACTAAACTATCAGTGCAAATTTCATACAAGAAACATCATCGACCTCTGGCAGATACCACAATCCTTCTAGAGGTTTAACATAAACAAAAGCCACTTGCATCTTTCTCAGTCTAAGGACTTGCCTCTGTTCCCAGGCCTGCAGCATTGTTCAGCCAAAATCTAGGTCCTTTCAGGAGCCCTGCTGCCTTGCAGCTAGGAGCTCCTCACTTCTTGGTTGCTGCTTATCTGCTTTAATACATATTTTTAGTTTGTCTTCAGAGTGCGTTGTGATTTTGGTCACATCTTTGAAAACACAAGGGTAGCCATACTTGAGGGGACACTTGGTGTAGTGTTGGGCACCCAGTAGACCCTTGGATGAGACTAATTAATTATAGCTAATTTCTACCCCTTTCAGCAGGAGAGAGGTTCTTTAAGAGTATAGTTTGGTTAATTGGCCGTGTCAATTAGCAGTCTGAGTTCTCCTTGCAACAGACTACCTGTAATAGTGTGATGACTCTTACAACATCCTGAGTACTGCCAGCCATGCTTTCTCCTTGACATGGAAGTTTTATCTTTGAGGAAAGTGGAAAAATTCTCTTGTGCTTGGGTCTTTTCTTTCTTTGCTCATGCACTGAAGTGTTTTTGAAGGGAAAGAAAGCTACCAATGAATGTATTGTGAAAATAGCCTCTGGAATTTGACACCCAAGAGCACTCTTCTGCATGTTGTGCCAAAAATATAAAAAAGCCCATAACACTAAAGAGAAACAGCATAGATAAAGTCATTCTCCATCTCCCTTTATAACTGTAAATAGATTATAATCACTTACTCTACACAGGCAATGATCAAACTGAAAATGACTACATTGTTATTTCCTCAAATTAGTTGAAATTATCATGATAACATTTAAAATGAGCTTTCATTATCTCCCTAGGATTTCATATACTACAATGTTGTTTGATTGAATAATGGATTACAAATAATTTTTTCTTGAAACTACAGCATATCATGTGCTGCTTTTAATTAGATTAAAATGGGATGTTACTTTAGAAAAGATTTATGATCTATTTTAGAAAATATGGATTCCGGGATGTTGCTCACTCCAAGCTTTTCTTCTAATTATTCAGTTCTATATGGTCACTGAAGATAGTGGCATTGATAAATGGGGTTAAATCAAAACATAATTGGTGGTGGTGGGAAATAGCGGAAAGCACTGAAGTCATGCTTCAGAGCATTGAAGGCAATGGAGCTATGAAAATTTATTTTAGCTGAGGATCTATGCCCTTGTAGTATGCAGTACACATTTTATATTAAGATGTAACTGTATGTTAAAAAAGCCTAGCATTAAATCATGACTAATGCAGTGTTAATGTAGGTGGCATATATTTCTAAATTATAAACTTTTGTCCTATTTTCGTGTTTTAACTTTAATGGATTGTTAACTTTTGCAGTTCTGAACCAATATTCTCCAAACTTGGGAATTTTTTGTTCATCTAATTACCTTAAAATTCAAGTCAAATATGCCATGTTGTTATTGCTGTATGTAAAACGTTTATTTTGCATTATAATACTATATATTACATTTTGACTAATATTTCACACATATATGACCTTGAAAAAATGCTACCTAAAAACAGTGTTTAACATTATGTGGAGCACTGCAGTAGGCATGTAATGTTCTACGCATTTGAAACATTGCTCTATGATGTTTTGATTTGAATCTAACATCCTTAATCTGTGCAAGGCTTTGAAATAGAGTATGCATTTAGTTTAAGATTCTCAAAGCAGACTGAGGGAATTAGACAGTCAGCTCCTATTGAATTTTGAGTTCTCTTTGGCTCTTTTGAGAAATCCAGCTACATTTTTCTCCTGGTTTAAAATGGTGTATCTCTATTGAAGTTATTGAGCTGCACCAAGTTATGCTCAGTGTACATTATACAATATATATGGCTTTATTTGGCAATATAAAACAATGAAGGCCAGTGTTCAAAAGCATGTGTTTAAAATTAGGCATTTTAATTTAGTTTTAGATCTTTAAAAAGCCCGTAACTTTAGGTGTTTGGATACTGACTCTTACAGAAAGGGAATTTGGGGCATCTACACTGAAGAGCCGCAATTCTCTTAATTAATCAAAGATTGATGGTTTAGCCTCTCCGAGAATCCCGGTTTTAAATGTTGGACTTTAGGAGCCCTCCCATTAAGTATTGGCCTACAACCTGGCCCTGCTTAATGCTATGTAATGAATTAATCAGGCCACACAAAATAAAAAGGGGTAATAATTATATATATATATATACATATATATATATATATATATATGTGTGTGTGTGTGTGTATGTATATATATATATATATATATATACACATATATATACACATATATTGTTGTTTGTCATTAAATACACACACACATACACACATGCCCCCCCAACCCAATTGCCCATCATGAATGACAGAGTGTTTAAGGGAATGTTTACATACCCCCTCCCACCCCCCACTCGCTGTTCGGGGTTGGCTATATAAACAGTCCCTCTACTGCTGCCACCCCCTCCTCCAGCCTGTGGCACAGCAGTTCCCTCCCCCTAGCCCACTCACCTCTGCCTCCACCTTCTCCTCCTCCGGTGGAGCAGCAGGAATTCCCTCCATCTGAGGAAGTGGTGGCATCAGTGGTGGCTTCCTCTCCCCAGCACACCCACCTCCATCTCCTCCCATGGAGCAGCGAGGCTTCCCTCTGCCTAAGGCGGCAGTGGTGGTTCCCTGCCTGAGGAGGCCTAGCCTACACAGCCAATTGTCACTGGCCTTCTGGGCATCACATGTGCAGTTGCCCAAAAGCAGTGTTACAGACAGACAAATACACAGACAGACTAAGCCCTTTATTATATTAGAATATATATGTGTGTGTGTGTGTGTGTATTTAATGACACACAACAATATCAACAACAATAACAATAATCCAATGCAATGTAGCAGAAGCCTTCACAGTATCTCCCTAAACTAGGCTGTCAGGCTTATCACCTGTCTGTCATTTTGGTTACCATGGTCACTGCGGTGGGCAGGCAGCCCCACCCCCATCTGCTTCAGGTAACCCTAAGTTGTAACCTGAGCTGGATACATTCCAGAGGGAGGGGGGAACCTGCTCCCTTTGTCCCAAGTTTCCCACCCTTGCGGATCAGGTGACCTGTTCCCTCACCTGTCCATCAACCTGGTTGCCTGGGTTACCCTAGGCCTATTGTCTGAGGCATTGACCTCATGGTTTGGAAGAAGGGTCTTGACTAGTGTTGCTTTTTAAACTGATTGGTTGCTATCAAATAACATCTGCCTTGATTGGACCGGGAAGGTGAAGTTATTTGAAAGCATCAGGCTTCAGCCAATGGGGCTGCTCATGGTGGTACCTTATTGATGAGGTCACAAGAGGGGATAAAAGGAATCCCCATGAGGAAGGTGGGGAAGAGAGCCATTTTGGGTAATGCATGGCAGAGGCAGATGGCCTCTGGGCTCTCCTAGCCTCCCGAGGAAGGAGCCATCTCGGCAGAGCCATGTTAGAGCCCTAGGGCTCCTGGGGAGGGAGGAAGAGCAGCTGAATGCTGCAGTCCCCTCCCTCTCTCTCTTGAAATTGGACACACAAGAAACTGCCTGCCTCCAGAGGAAAAGCTGCTGCATGATACTTGTGAGTAAGCTACTTGAGATCTAACTAGACATATAGCTTTCAGTCACACAGATGCATGATTAAAGGCTACCATGCCACTGTTTGCTCTAAGGGTTATTCCTGGATATTGCTCTATTCTGTATCCTACCCCAAGCCTTCCTTCTGTACCACTAAAGTTCTCCTCCGAACAAAGCATGAGAGACTTATTGGGAGAGGGATTGGGTTACACCTTGGTGCTCTCTTGGTCCGGCTAACTAAGGGAGGTTACTATTTGGGCTTCTGGCTAAAGGAAGCATCCCAAGTTCTTGCAGTAGGTCAAGCACCCTTCAGGACTATAAAGCCTGTATACCTCAAGAAGCACAGAGCCAGTAACAGACTGAGACTCTTGAGTGGTGGCAGTGTTACCCCCAGACATGCGGGTGTGCTCCAGGAAGCAGGTTGGCTGGATGTGAGGTGCCCCAGGGAGGCACTCAGAACCTTGAAGGTGGATGTGTGCAGTCAGGTGGGTGGCTCAGTGCAGGAGTGCCCCCTACTGGCCTGCCACTACTATCAACAACACTATGAATTCAATAACAATACAACAATAGTTGAACCAAGAGAACTCCAGAGAGCAGTATCCAGTGCTCTCTCTCAGCTATCAGATGCTGTGGCTGCACCTCCCACACTGACTCTTGTTCAGAGTCACAACCAAATCTGCAACAGAGCTCAGCTTCCTGGGCCATCACTCTGCCTACACACCAAACGCACACACAGAGGAGTTCAGTTACTCCAGGCTCTCACTTGCTCAGTACATTCACTCATTCTTTCAGGCTCAATCAACCATTGATCTCCCATTCCTGCAGTCTTATACTGAATCACACTGGCTTTTGGCCTTTCAGGCCCTCCAGCTTCAGTCATACACAGCTCAGCTTCACACATACAGACAGGAGAGACAGAGAGACTCTGCTCCACAGGGACAGAGAGCCTCTGTTCCATGCACCAACAGGAAACTCTGACAGGAGACAGAGATCCTCCAGATCTGGTTCCTTTTATATTCAGGATTGACAGGCACCCATCAATCATTCAACTCTCTGATCAAATGCATATGAACACAGTACTTTTCTTTCCTTTAACCCCCCCTTCCCTGGTGCACCCAGCACCCTAATGTCACTTAAAAAGTATCAACTTAAATCAACGCATAGGCTTTTCCACCTTCTTCACATGCTCATGCCCATAAGTGTGTAGCAGAAAGCCCCCTTTTCCTCTAATGTAGCAGAAAGCCCCCTTTTCCTCTTGCCTGCATTTGCTCTCCCCTCTTTGGATATGTTTCTCTTTTTCTACCTTTTCTTCCTTCCTCTCTCTTTCACTTTAAGATAAGGAATTGTATTTTAAAATTTCTATGTGTGCATTTTGTATCTCCCCTTGTAGTTTGGTATTTTTATCTATTTGTGTGCCATGGCATTTGTAGCTTATATTTTATACTCCTCACCTTTCAACTTTCAACTAAATGTGTTTTAGTAAGTTATACATTGTAACATTGTTAACAAAGGCAGGAATCAAACTGCTCTTCCCTGTATCAGGCTGGCCTCTGAAAGAATGAGTGAATCAGTGATTGAATGTGTAACATGGAAGCAGGCAGCAATTATCACCTGGAAGCTGAACTCAATAGAAGACAGTGTAACAACCGGGAAATCTCTATACCTCACTGATCAAGGGCTAGAAGACCTGGCCTGACTTAATCAACACCAGAGACCAACTTTTGGGCTGAATATCTCCAGATCGACCACTCCCAGAGCCCTATTCTAAATTCATCAACGGACTCCCAAACCTGCACGTACATGCGGACGACCCCTGGGGCTGACAGATGCTGTCCAGTAGCCACCAAGGGGGGGGAAGTCCCACGAGGGTCAATGACCCCTGGATTGGGCAAACCAGAAAACTGGGGAGTCACCAAAGTCTGCCAGGGACAGATAAAAGGCAGTGAAAAGTGACCCTCAGTGGCGCCCTCTTGATCTCCAACTCGACCAGACCTGTCCAGCCAGAAGGACCAGCCGGCGACCCCCTTCTGGAAGATAACACCACACTGAAAGAAGCCTCAACGACAGACTCCAGCACTTGTAGGATAGGTATACCTTACTCTGTAGCCTGCTACTCTGTGTGTGTGTATGTGTGTGCATGTGTGCATGTGTGTGTGTGGACCAGCCCCAAGGTTTATGATTACAGTGTTTCAATCCGCCTAATAAACTAGAATTTTAAGGATCCCGAGTTGGACATTTGTAGCCAACAAGTGGGTCACCCCTCCCTCGAAGGTGAAGAGTTCACCATCACCAAAACCTTCTGGTTGCTGTGCGGGCCGGGGGCGAGCCGGGCCCGTCTTTGCGCACACGGGCTGTGGCCAGCAGCCCGGGCACGCGGGGTCGGAGGAAACCGCGCGGCAGCAAGGCACGCGCGGGCTAGAATTAGTCACAGAAGCGTAATGGTTGATTGAAAGATTATTTACTTATACCCAAGATGGTTGCAGTGTAGGCTGGACAGTTTCCAGGTGCAGCTCCGCTTAAATCCTCGTTGGAGGACTACGACAAATTCGGTTCTTTGGCCCCGGAGTTGTAAGGCTCCGCGGGTTCGGTAATTCTTTCCCACGGAGTTGTCAAAGCTCCGTGGGCTCTGTTCGGTTCTCAGGTCCCCGGAGTTGTTAAGGCTCCGTGGGTTCAAAAATTGAACATATAGGAAAGGGATACGTCTAGGATTGTGCTCGGCGACGGGGAGAGGCTAGAGGCTGTTTAGACCTGTGTTGCCTGCTTAAGAAATGTGTTGGGTCTGTGAGGATCTGCAGCGCTTTGAGATCTTCACGCTCTTTAGGTGATTTCTCTCCAAGTGATTTCTCTCCAACTTGGGCGGAAGCCACCCAAGCCCTTTATACGGCTAGCAAGCCAATCGCTAGCTGCCACATATGCATATATTAGAGTTGCCCAATAATGTGGCATGAATTCTTATACAAATGGCGGGAATGCCTTTGCACCGTGCATCTCCAAGATGCAAAAGAAATGCACCATGCAAAGATGCTGCAAATTTGGCGGGAAATCCCCTGTTGCACCGGAGTTCTCTTCCGCAGCAGAGAACTCCACCGTGCAAGAAAGCTGTAATTTTAGCGGAAACATAATTTAGCGTTGCCGAAGCACACACAAACAAAAACTCACAACTTTGGGTTGTGACAGTTGCCAGGCATATTAAGTATGGCCACATTCACCACACAGGCTAGGGGACACTGTAGTCTGACATACACAACAGAAAAGGCTGAATGTATAAGAAGTCTTTTAGGGAAACTCACAAAGAATTTCCCCCTTTCAGCAATGGGTGCGCTCTCCCATTGTTTCCAAAGGGACTGAATTTATTTCTTTGTTTCTAATAAGAGTGAGGCCAAACAATCATTTTTGTTAAAATAAGTTTCTGGATTTATTCCTATAAAGCAGGGGCAGGCAATTATTTTGGGTGGAGGGCCGCTTACTGAGTTTTGGCAAGCCGTAGAAGGCCGCATGACAGGCAGCTAGGGGCAGATAAATATTAATTTTCTAAACTTTTTAGGGGCCCCGTGGGCCAGATAGAATGGCCTGGTGGGCTGCATCTGGCCTGTGGGCTGCATTTTGCCCACCCCTGCTATAAAGAGTGTTTGTGAAGTAACACCTTCAAGTCAGCCGGCCCTGTTTACACTCCAGGGCACTCAAGGAGCTGGTTAGCATCATAGCTCAGACCCTGGCATGGATCTTCGAGAACTCCTGGCACTCAGGTGAAGCCCCCAAAGATTGGAAGAAGGCCAATATGGTGCCCGTCTTCAAGAAAGGGAGGAGAGTAGATCTGGCAAACTACAGGCCCATCAGCTTGATCTCTATCCTGGGGAAGGTCTTAGAAAAGATTATCAAAGAAGCCATTCTTAACAGACTGGCTGATGGCAACATCCTGAGGGATAGCCAGCATGGGTTTGTTGTGGGTAGGTCCTGCTTGAACAATCTTATTTCCTTTTACAACGAGGTGACCTATCACCTGGACAAGGGAGAAGAGATTGATGTCATATATCTTGACTTTAAAAAAGCCTTCAATCTGGTATCCCATAATCACCTCTTAGCAAAGCTGGCTAACTGCGGCCTCAGCCTCACCACGATCCACTGGCTGGGGAATTGGCTTTGCGGTAGGACCCAGAGGGTAGTGGTTGATGGAAGTCAATCGTCATGATGCCCAGTGACCAGTGGGGTCCCTCAAGTCTCTGCCCTTGGGCCTACACTATTCAACATCTTCATTAACGATGTGGACATTGATATCAGAAGCGGACCGGCCAAGTTCGCTGACGACACCAAACTCTGGGGTAAAGCGTCCATCCCTGAGGACAGAAGGGTGATCCAGGCTGACCTTGACAGGCTCAGGAAATGGGCAGATGAGACCCTGATGGTTTTTAACACTGAAAAATGCAAGGTTTTCCACCTTGGGAAGAAAAACCTGCAGCATCCTTTTAGGCTTAGCAGTGCTATGCTGGCTAGCACTATGGATGAAAGGGACTTTGGGGTCATGATTGACCACAAGATGAACATGAGCCTTCAATGTGATGCTGCAGCTAGTAAAGCGACCAAAACGCGGGCTTGCATCCATAGATGCTTCTCAAGCAAATCCCAGGACGTCATTCTCCCCTTGTACTCAGCCTTGGTGAGGCCGCAGCTGGAGTACTGCATCCAGTTTTGGGCTCCACAATTCAAAAAGGATGTGGAGAAGCTTGAGAGAGTGCAGAGGAGAGCCACACACATGATCAAGGGTCAGGAAAACAGACCTTATGATGACAGGCTGAGAGCCATGGGACTCTTCAGCCTGGAAAAGTGCAGGCTCAGGGGTGATCTGGTGACCACCTACAAGTTCATCAGGGGTGCTCACCAGGATCTGGGGTAATGTCTGTTCACCAGAGCGCCCCAGGAGGTGACAAGGTCGAATGGTCACAAACTCCTCCATGACCATTTTGGGATGGACATAAGGCAGAACTTCTTTACTGTCCGAGCCCCCAAGGTTTGGAATAGACTGCTGCCAGAGGTGGTTCAAGCACCTACTTTGAACACCTTCAAGAGACAATTGGATATTTATCTTGCTGGGATCCTATGATCCCTGCTGGCTTCCTGCCCCTGGGGCAGGGGGTGGACTCGATGATCTTCCGAGGTCCCTTCCAGCCCTAATGTCTATGAAATCTATGAAGAGTAATAAGAACAAAAGACCATTCTGAGTGGTTATCTAAGTGTAGGCATGAATAGTGGAAGATCACAGCCATTTTGAAACAGGGCATGTCTAAGTGAAATGTTTCAGTCCTTGCTAACCTCCCCCCACAAACAAAAAAAACCAAAACAAGCCTCCCCCCATGAAATTTCTGCTCTGAAAAATAATGGAAGTGATCACAAATAACAATAATGTAAGCAAAGTAAATTAGGGCACAATTTTTCAGAAAACTTTAACTGTAAGGTAAAATTGTAACATGTATTTTGTATTATTAAGAGCCTATAGAGGAAGGAAGTTTGACATATGGCGCTAAATTTCTTTAGGGGCTCTTTTAAAAATATTTTAATTTCTATACTTACTAACTACTGGCCTGGTATATTCTCAGAAAATCAGTTCTGTACTCAAAGAGTAAGTGCTGTAATTTTGGGAAGGTTAAGCTGTTCTATATATGCATTCCTGTTATTTAATCATCACTTTAAATGCAAAGTCCATTCCATCCTTAACATGGGACCATGAGCAGTGCTTCCACTGTGAATGTTTGATCTACACTCAGGTAAAGGAAAAAATATTAACTTAGATTTCCAGCTATTTGCAACAATGTCACCTGCATCTTATTATCAAGAAAATCCTTACTTGATTGTGGCAAGTTTCCCCTTAGCATAAATGTATCAGTAAAGCCAAAGCCATCATCAGGTACATGTGATCCATTTTTTGCTTATTCTCATTGCCTTTTGAACAGTACTTTTTTTAGTGCAGTGTTAGCTGATGAAGTCTGGCTTGTTTATTTGATAAAATAATTTGGGACTAAATATTAAGTGACACGGCAATTTTTTGATCCTTTGCATTTTTCTATGGTATTTCCAATCCTTCAGGTTTAAGTTCATGGTAACAACTAAAAACATTATTAATTGTAACTACTGTTCATTTGGAGGCATTGGTATGCAATAAGTATTATAACATGTTAGATTATAATTAATAACATGTTAGATTATAACCAGAAAGAATCTTGTGGTAATCTATCCTGACCTCTTGCAGAACACAGGCCGCAGAATTTTGAATTAATTCCAGATTGAACTAAAGCATATCTTTTTGGGAAAAAGACATTGAATTTTGATTTAAAATTTTCCAATGGCATTCCCAAATCATGACTCTTAGAAAGTTATTCAAATGTTTAATCATACACATTGTTAACAGGAACCTACTTTCTAATAGAAATTTGTCTAGCTTTAACTATACATAGAATCATAGACTCATAGAAAATTAGGATTGGAAGGGACCTTAGGAGGTCATCTAGTCCAACCCCCTGCTCAAAGAAGGACCAATCCCAAGTATATCATCCTAGACAAAGCTTTGTCTAGCCGGGTCTTAAAAACCTCCATGGATGGAGATTCTACAACCTTTCTGCGTAACCACATTTTTGGATGTGGATCCACATTTTTCCATGACTAAAATGAAACACCACTAATATATAAATATATATATATATATAGTGGTGTTTCATTTAAATCATGGAAAAATGTGGATTTTGAGTTATTTTTTTTAATCTGAAAAATGGGGATTTTTTTTTTATCAGAGAAAACTAGGATCTCTTTTGGTTACTATCCTCTGAGCTCAATGCTTCAGTCACTTTTCTATCTACCTTATAGTCCATTCATCCAACCTGTACTTCCTTAGTTTGCCTGTGAGAATGTTGTGGGAGACTGTATCAAAAGCCTTGCTAAAATTGAGTTATATCACATCCACTGGTCTCCCCACATCCACAGAGTCAGTCATCTTATCACAGAAGGCATCAGGTTGGTCAGGCATGACTTGCCCTTGGTGAATCCATGCTGTCAGTTCCCAATCACCAGGGACCCTTGTTTTCTCTGATAAAAAAATCCACAATTTTGAATTAAAAAAGTAAACCCAAACCCACATTTGTCCATGATTAAAATGAAATACCATCCATCTATCTATCTCTCTATAGATAGATAGATATATATAGAAAGATATATAGATAGATTTAGATATATAGATATATAGTGGTGTTTCATTTTAATCGTGGAAAAATGTGGATTTTGGGTTATTTTTCTAATCCCAAAATTGGGGATTATTGTATCAGAGAAAACCAGGATTCCCGTTAATCAGCTTGTTCTCCTCCAAGTGCTTAGAAATGGATTCTTTGAGGATCTACTTCAAGATTTTTCCAGGGACGGAGGTGAGGCTGACTGGTCTGTGGTTCCCTGGATCCTTCTTTTTCCCTTTCTTAAATATGGGCACTATGTTTGCCCTTTTCCAGTCATCTTGGACCTCTCCTTATCACTATGTAGTTTCAAATATGATGGTGAGTGGCTCTGCAGCCACATCAGCCAACACTCTCAGCACCTTTGGGTGCATCCCGTCCAGCCCCATGGACTTGTACATGTCCAGCTTTTCTAAATAGTCCCTAACCTGTTCTTTTGCTACTGTTGCCTGCTCACTTCTTCCCCAAACTGTGCTGCCCAGTGCAGTAACCTGGGAGCTGACCTTGCCTGTGAAGACTGAGGTGAAAAAGGTGTTAAGTACTTCAGTCTTTTGTGTATCCTCTGTCACAAGGTTGTCTCCCTTTGGGACCCACACTTTTGCTGACCCTCCTCTTGCTGCTGGCATACTTGTAAAAACCCTTCTTGTTACCATTCACATCCCTTGCTAGCTGCAACTCCAGCTGAGCTTTGGCCTTCCTGACTTCATCCCTGCATGTCCGAGTAATGCTTTTATACTCCTCCCTACTTGTTTGTCTAAGTTTCCACTTCTTATAAGCTTCCTTTTTGTGATTTAGTTTACTGAAGAGTTCCCTGCTAAGCCAAGCTGGTTGTCTGCCATACTTGCTAGTCTTCCTGTGCATCAGGATGGTTTATTCCTGTGTTCTCAGTAAGGCTTCTTTAAAGTATAGCCAGCACTCCTGGACTTCTCTCCCCCTCAGACTCCCTGGGCGAGTCAAAGTCTGCTTTTCTGAAGTTCAGAGTCCTTATCTTGCTGCTCTCCATTGTTCTTTTCCTCACAATCCTGAACTCTAAATCAGACTGATGATCAGCCCACACCCAGACTTAAACAAACTCCCAACTACTGCCACTCCAGGCTGGGGCCGGTGGCGGCACCGTGCTCAGAGCAGGCGGTGGTGCTGGGAGGTGGGGCTGCTGCTACCTCAAAATTTGCCATAGACCCCCCCAACCTGCCTGTCCAGTGCTGATGCTGAGTGTCAGGAAAAGCCCAGTGCAGCCCCACAGCTCACAGCCCTCCTGGGGTGCACATAGCAGCAAGAGCCATGCCCCCACACCCCACACCCACTTACAGTTCCCTCTGCTTTGCTACCTGCTGCAGCCCCCAGCCTCCACTTCTCCTGACTCACCCCAGCCCCTGCTGCAATGGCTCCAGAAACAGCTGATGCTAGCTGCCTGCAGCCACTGGGCTTTCCCGTGCCCCAAACCCCCTGGGCTCTGCCTGTCTCCATTCACCCCAGCCCCTGGGCTGCGCTGTGCCGTGGTGCAGGCAGGTGGTGTCAGCTGCTCCTGGCTCTGCTACAGCAGGGGCTGGGGTGAGTGGGGAGAAGTGGAGCCCTGGGGTGTGGCACAACTTGTCCCCACTTACCCCAGCCCCTGCTGCAGCAGCCCCAGGACTGGCTGACTCCAGCTGCCTGCAGCCACTGGCCTGCACTGTGCCCTGAATCCCCCGGGGCTCTGTTTGTCCCCACTCCTCCCCTTACACTCCACATCTGACAGATGATAGATGCCCACATCTTAATCTTGCATAGACTGGCTGAGCTGCTAGCCAATTAGCCATACTTCACTGGCTTACTGAATGGAGGGGTGCTTAAATTCGAATTAATTCCTTTAAGTTCCTTAGGGCCATGACATAAATCAGCTCCTTACATGTTTATGGATCAAGCCTCTCAGATCGGGTCATGTAAGAGCTCATACAACAATCAGCTGAAGTCAATTTCTCTCCAGTGTGTAGGTCAATCAATTCATATCAGTCCATTTAAGATCCAGAAAATGAGCAACTTAAATCAATTTCTCCTCTGGTGCATGGGCAAACCATTTATATCAATCCATTCAAGGTCCATGGAGTAATTAACTTAAATCAGTTTTACTGGGGTTGTTACCCTGCCCTAGCTAGGACCTCTGGGTCAGGGTCAATGTGCCTTCCCCAGCAGAGGGACTTTTACCTCCCCAGTACGATGGGTGGGGAACCCAGTTCCACCAACAAAAAAAAAAGGAGAGGGGAAAAGAGAAGAAAGGAAAAAAGAAGAAAGAAGAAAAGGAAAAATAAAATTGACATCGAAGGGGTAGGACCCCTTTAAGACCCCTGTAGCAGCTGCTTCCTCACTCTCCCTCTCTCTGCCACCTCCAGGCTTCTGTCTCCACTGGCTGGTTGTCCCGGTCAGTTCCCCAGCATGTCATGCCCTGAATTCGGGTGGTGGGCATCCTACCACCTTAGTTCGTGGGTCTGCCCACTTCTCTACTGTTGTCCACAGGATCATGACATGAGGTAATTTAAACCTAGGATTTTTTTTTTTTGCCATCTTTCCCAAACACCCTTCCTTACTCATCCTAATTGACTGTGTATCACACAACTTTTGTTCCTCAACATTTTGTCATGATTGGACCTTTTATTTTTTCTCCAATAAAAAAAAAATCCCAATTTTTGGGTAAAACAGTAACCCCAAATCCACATTTTTCTGTGATTAAAATGAGACACCACTAATATATAAATATATATAGTGGTGTTTCATTTTAATCATGGAAAAATGTGGATTTGGGGTTACTTTTATTCATCTGAAAATTGGGCATTTTTTAAAATCAGAGAAAACCAGGATCCCTGATAAGGGCTGATCTCAGATGTGGTCAGATTATTAACTCACAGCCTACTCTTATTTATCAGGGACTTCTCTGATTTGCTTTTAATGCAATGTAGCCTTCACATGAATTTTGTGGAGGATGCAAGAATCTTGATTTTGATATCTGTGACCGTTTATGTGACCTCTGGCCCCTTTATGGTCAAAAGGCATTGGATGAGGTAATTTATTTAACTTCTTTGAAGGTCATATTTAGACAGTAGGAACTATATTTTGGGGGTTACACTTTAAGTATAAATTTTAATTGTAGTGTGCCCAATACACAGCATCATTCTTTTGTGCAATAGAGGACATGATGCTAGAAATTAGAAGTGTTTTTTCACAGGCTTGAATTTGAAAATGGATCTAGATTTTAGTTTGCTGAACTCTAAAGGATTTTTGCAGAGCTCTGTTGTGAAGGTGTTTTAATAACTGCATAGTTATTCTGCCAAGCATAATTCTAGTAATTATAGCAACTTATAGAAAGTTAGAATTTTAAAGTAATAATCTGTTGCTAATCTTTACACGTATGTGAGATGTTGAGCCTATATCTGGCTAAGCTGGTTAAAATAGATGTTGCTGATTTTTCCATTTGCATTATTTCAGAAATCTCTTGTTTCTCCAATATTGTCTAATGCTGCTTTGAAAGATACAGTATTTCCTCCTCTCAGGCTGAGGATGCTATAAATAAATAATAAAGATTATTATTATTTATAGAACATCCAGAAATGTGCCTACACCTTGTATTCTTTATTTGTAGTGCCATAACACTTTCTTTGCATTGGGCACCAACCACATCCATAGCAGAGGCAGTCTCTGCACCCAGTTTTACAGGTTAAGGTCTTTGAACTTTTATGCATTATGCATGGGATGTTACTGGAAGTACCCATCTATGCAGAAGTATACATGACATAACATTTGTAGTACTGGAACTACATATAACAATATAAGAAGTTGAGAACAAAAAAAAGAGGCGGAATAAGGGTAGGATGAAAGGGCATGGCAGTAGGGCATGACTGGTCACTTGGCAAGATAATGTAGGCAGTGAAAAGGCAGCAAAAAATATTCTAAAATTATTATTATATGTAGTTCAAACTTAATTTGATTACATAGAATATACATTGTATATATAGATACGTAGACATGCATGCAGAGAAGTACAGAATTCTGACAGAAGTCAAATAAATATTTATTAGAGGAAATATCAGAATGATAGCTGCTTTTTTCTTTCTCCCCTAGTGACCAAGAAGGGACAAAGGTAATGCGGCCATTGGTGCTAATGGAGATCAGCATGGATCAAAGGAGTACAACAGCTGTCAGTTAGGGAGGGAGGCAGTTAGGTGATGATGATTCCAGAATGAATCCAGGAATCCAGGAATGCAGCCAGTTAGACAAGGATTCTTTTGACAGTTATTTTACAATCAACCCTAACAATATCATCTGAATCTTCAGGAGAAGTAAGGGACAGCTGAGGGGAAAGAAAAGAGGTAAGTTGTATGTGTTAAACTCCATACTCATGACCAGGGATCCTGGTTTTCTCTGATAAAAAAAATCCCCAATTTTTGGATTAAAAAAGTAACCCAAAATCCACATTTTTCCATGATCAAAACGAAATGCCACTATATATATATATATTGGTGGTGTTTCCTTTTAATCAGAATGTGGATTTTGGGGTACATTTTTCAATCCAAAAATTGGGGATTTTTTTTATTAGAGAAAACCAGGGATCCCTGCTCATGACTGACTGTTGAATGAGAAAAAAGACCTGTCTTTTATATAGCGCAACTTGATTTTTACCACAGTAAAACAATTACTTAGCATTTATGTTAATTGATGAAAAGACATGGGAAAACTTGTTTTTTGGAGCCAACCATAATAGGACATTTCACTAAATTTCACTATGTCTAGAAATCCTGTATAAAGAGGGTTGTCATAGTTATAGCTGCATTTTTGTCTGAAATTTTCATTAAAATAATACATTTGATATTTTAGGTTTGCTGAATTGCTACCGAAGACCTAAATAAGAAAGAGAGTTGTGGAACATTATCTACAGTTTTCTGTTACTTTTAACATTTCACAAGTGGAATACAGACATAGATGTAATTTAACCTCTGTTTATGTTATTGATGCATCTGATTCTAGAGTGCCCAGAGAAAATGATCCTATTTAGAACTTGACAGGCCATTTCTGACAACCAAGGGTGAATTAAAAATATAAAAAATAAGCCAGGATATTTGGATTCAAGTCCTCTAGCCATGGGCAGCTCAAGCCCAGAGGTAAGTCCGAAGACCACACTGTAGCACAGGGGCCAGCAACCTTTATCAGCCAGAACAACCCAGCCCCAGCCCAGTGCAGGATGGGTTGCTCTGATGGCATACGAGAAGTGCAGTGGTGAGGGAAAGGGAAGTGTTGCCTGTGTTCATGCTGGGGCCAGGCACTGACATTGTTTCTCTCAGCCCCCACTCTCTGGCTGCAGCACAGGTGCAGCTTCCAGCTGGTGGGGAACCTGGAAGCTGTCTCCCCACTGCCACCACTTTTCCTTGCCCCCAGGCTGCAGTGTGGGTGCAGCTGGAAGCTGGACAGACTCAGCTCAGTTGCCCACTGGTTGGAAGGTGCACCCATGCTGCATCTGGGGTTCAGGGGGCCAATGCTATAGCAAGGAGGGGGGAGCAGAGCAACCCCCCCCCCAGGCGCTAAAGTGAAGGGGTGACAACTGGTGCTGCCCAGCCTGGGTGGGGTTCGGGATGGAGCTGCGAGTCGCTTGTTTGGGGGGGGCATGAGGATGGGGGAAGGGTGGCTCCCACCACTGCATGCACTCCCAGGTACGTATGGGGGGGCATGTGCCCCCTGGACCTGTGCGTGGGGTGAGGGCAGGCTGCCACTGCAGGCTTTTCCCCGGGTGCCAAGCTTTGTTGCTATGGCACTGCAGGGGGCAGGGAGAAATGGCAGTGATGCAGGGGCAACTTCCAGTTGCATGGCCCTAGCACAACTCCTCACTGTTCAACCTGAACATAGGTGCAAGTAGAGGCAAAGCCCTCTATCTTTGTGAGCTGGATCCAGTGGCTCCAAGGACCAGATTCAACCCACAGGCTGTATGTTCCCTTCCCCTGTGGTAGCAGGTATTACTACAACATGAGGGCTGATTACTGTCAGGCAGCTGCCTGCTAGGGTGGAATGGTTTGGCTGGGTTACTGCCAGGAAGAACAATCATTTTGAAGTTGGATGAAGGCAAGTTCATTAATGCCTGAAGTAGCAAGAGTTGTGGAGGAAGGCAGATAAAACTAGACTGCAAGGAAATTTCAATTTAATTTGGATTATTTTAAGGGAAGGAGTGTTTTGAAATGTTGATGGATCTAAGTCATTTAGAAAATGTCAGCATAGGACAGTGTGACAGTTTTGAAACTTTACGCTCTCAAATGGCTTTGACATGAAAAGTGTGCTGAAGCAGGCCCTTTTGTGGGACTAGCTTCGATGCTGATATATTAGCATTTTCTGAAAAGAAAAATGTTTAATTGAAAAATTTCTGACCAGCTCTAACCATGATGAACTGCATATTGCTCTCTTGCTTATCATATTGCTGATCTGACATGATAAAGCAATAGGCCAAATCAGATATTATCAACTCAGCCCTTTTGTAAGATAGATGCCATATAATCCTAACTATGCAAAGGGTTGTGCCATTGGATACTCCTGTACCTGTATGTAGTGCTACAAACTTTGTGGTGTTAAGGCCCAATGAAACAAAAACTAAGCATACCAAAATATAAAAAGGTTATAAATTTTTTGAAGTTCATAAGATCATAGGAAAGTAGGGCTGGAAGGACCTTGCACGGTCACCTAATTCAGCCCCTTACTCAAAGCAGGATCATTCCTAACTAAACCATCCCAGCCAAGTATCTGTCTAACTTGCTCTTGAAAACTTCCAAGGATAGAAATTCTGCTGGTTTTTTTAGGTAGCCTGTTCCAACATTTGACCACCCTCATAGTCAGAACATTCCCCCTATTCTCCAGTTTAAATTTCTCTGGCTGCATCTTGAAACCATTACTCCTAGTCCCTTACAGCCACAGAGAAAAGTTACCTCATTATCCCTTGAAAAAAAAACTAGTAGTTCATCAAAATTTATAATTACTTTAAAAGGTCACAAGTATTCCTTCTTTTCCATAATTAAATTAATGAATTTTCTTATGCAACAATCTTTGCATGATTTTAACAAGAGACAATGTTGTACTTTATTGAAGATTTCTATTTTGAAACCACAGATCCTTGTTCAGTTTTCACGGCTTTTTATTGCAGTCACAGTTCTCCAAAAACATATGTTTATCTGATACTTTTTAAATGCTTTAGTGTATTTTTTTTTAAAACATTCAATAGCCTTTAAGTATATATCAAGGGGTGTTTAGTTTGCATAGCATTGCCTCTTACATGACAGTATAAAATAAAAATAAACTACTCTTTTCAAACTTGATGTTCTTGTTTTGCATACTCAGTTTTCTTGTGTGCATCTCATTTTGCTTTCTTCATGTACATTTTGTTTCTACATATTGGAATCTGAAAATTGGGGACTTTTTTTTTATCAGAGAAAACCAGGAGCCCTGGTAATTACTACTGAACTTTGCTAGTTCCTTGATGCAGTATTTCTGCTTGGTTTTAACTTGATCTGATGGCAGAGGAAGGAAGAACGAGTGATCATGCTGTAGCATTTCATGTTTACCAATCAGGCAAATGTGACACAGGACCTGCAAACACAAGAGATAGTATTGGGAGTGAGTAGCAGCAGGGAGTAGGTGCTGACCCGACAGCCAAAGACAGTCAGGGAGCAGCCCTGGGGAGATCCCAGCCTGAGTCCTGTCTAGGGAGCACACAGGATTGTCAGTGCTGAAAGGTCCTGTGAAGTGTGCCCCAGGGCACAAAATGGCTGTTGGCTTTTATAGCCTGTAGCTAGAGGCTGACACAGAGCAGCCCAGGCTTGGGCAGGAGAAGTGCCCAACCAGGAGCCCTGGACTGGGCTCAGGCCGGCCCCCTAATGGCTGGGCAGACCTGGCACTGAAGTTAGTGCTGGGTCGCTTCTACAGGTGTGTTGATGTGCCTTAACTAATTGCACCTAAATTTGATACCTGCATTTGCAGGTATTAAATGTAGGCTTGATTAGCCTAAATTCCCCATTTTTAAAGTGCATTAAGGGTGTGCACGTATAGACATGCACCCTTAATGCACATTAAATTAGGCTAATACTCATTAACACATCTCCTGTAGACACGTCCATAAAGACTAATCTGTTGGCTGGAGAGAATGTCAGTGGCCTACTTTTTATCCCAGAACAGAAGGATATTTTGCAGGATACACCCATAAGATCTTAACTTTATTGGTAAGTCATATAAGCTAGTGGTTCTCAACCAGCAAGCCATAAATGGGCTCCCAAGGCTGGATAAAAAAAGGTGCACTGGCCAAACCCCATGAACATTCCTATAGTGCCAGGCAGCAGTATGCTGAGCAGTCATGCTGCTCCAGGTGTGACACATTCTGCATGGAAAGAAGTATAGTTTCCTTACTGCTACACT
Source organism: Alligator mississippiensis (assembly GCF_030867095.1). Lineage (NCBI taxonomy): Eukaryota > Metazoa > Chordata > Crocodylia > Alligatoridae > Alligator > Alligator mississippiensis. Next base: position 387,413,539 of record NC_081824.1, read on the forward strand.
ACACGTACTGAGAGATAGAACTATGTAGCCTCAATGCAGCACCCCAATAATGCAGCTAGCTTGTTCCCAGTTTAGGAATGAGTATGGGAGGGGCCAGCAGGGGTAACTCAGGACTAGCTTTTGAGTAACTGATATGGTCAGGCAGCTATACTACACTACTTTCAGTTCTAGACACACTACTTCCAGTCCTGAAGGTTGCATAGATCTCTTTGGAGTGATTAAGGGGGCAGCAAAAGGGTTGAGAGCAATTGGTCTAAGGCTAAGCTGTCATACTTCTTTACATCATTGCTTTATCAACTTGACATCCACAGCTTTCCCTTGACACCGCCCACTGGTGCTTCTGGCAGAGTAGTTCACACAGAAGCATTATGACTTCAGGAAAGTCAGCTAGTCAAGGTTAATTCCTTCCAGTAACTCTGCCCCTAAACTTAACTCTAACCCCACTGTCTACCATAGTCATCACCAGGGAACCTATTTTCTCCGATTTAAAAAAATCCCCAATTTTCAGTTAAAAAAGTATCCCTAAATCCACATTTTCCCATGATTTAAATGAAACACCACATATATGTATATACACACACACATATATATGTCTGACAACCTAGAATATCCAAATGTCCAGAATATATACACAAGGGGAGCAGTGCATCTGGCTGGTATGTAAACACCACCTTGAGGTTCTTTGTTTGAATGTCTGACGTCAGCAACCTTGGAGGTCAGGGGCTGATGCCACCTGCCAACCCGAGTGAAGGTGTATTGTGTACCTTGAAAAGTAAAGGCAAACTTATACCAAGAATCAGGGTGCAGTGGGATTGCAAAGAATGCATTAGACAAGTTCAGTACTGAGAACCACTTTGACCTTTTACTGATGGTTGCTATAATCTCTGGGAACTTGGCTACCATGGGTGCTCAGGGTGGTATCACCTTATTGAGAGCCTGATAGTCCACAATTAGCCACCAGGTTTTTCAGTCACTTTTCTGCACTGGTCAGATGGGATGATTATTTCTGCATAGCTTTTCAACCAGCACTTCTTGCTCAGTCAGACCATCAGTGACTTTCCTGATACCACTGACTGCTTCCTTTGGGAACATGTACTGCTGTTTAGGGGCTAGTTACCCTCCTTCTACCTTTTCTAATGCCTGAATCTTACCACACTCTTACTTTGTGCCCAGACTTACTGAACCTACTGTGCCAGATCCCATACAGAAGGACTCCAGTCCCCCATCACTTCCAATGTGCTGCTTCAATCACTATTCCTGTATCAGAGTCAGGGCTTTATACTTTTTTCAAGATCCCAGTTAGCCAATCTTATTCTCACAGACAATTTCTGTAGTGTAGCAATACCTAGCATCTCTGCCTACCTCAGTTTTGCTATTGCAAATCTCTCTTCCTCATGCAAGGGACTGTCCTGAATTCCAAATTCAATTTGACCTCTCAGGGGGGTCATACTTTTCTTCCCATTAAAGCTGTCCAATATCCCAGATTCAGCAGTCAGCTCTGGTGCTTCAAATTCCAAACTCAAAAGTGACACTGAGGTGCCTATATCCAGTAGCATTGACTGAACCCCTGTTGCCCCATTGTCGTTTTCCCACAAGATCATAACCACTGGCCATCTGCACTGATCTATTTTAATGGGTGCCACAATTTCAGGGAATGAGACCAGAGTGATGGGGTATCCCTACTGGAAAACCCCAGGGCAGGGGCTTTCCCCTTCCCTTCTCTTCTTCTCCTTGTCCCTGTGAGCTGCGATCCTGCACGATAAATCAGCAGTCAGTTTTCCATCGATATCATCCCTATTCTCATATTTCAACAACCAGCCTCTCGGGGTCATCCAGCCATCTCCCTGGAGATCTTCCATGCTAACCTCTATCACTACCACCTGCTATGGCTGCAACCTTTCTTCCCTGCCTTGACTTCCCAAAAATCCAGGATACAAGATTACAAGCATCTGCTAACTGGTGTTCTATTCAGCTCAATGGAAGTTGGGCATCAGTTCCTTGAGCAGCCAGCCGTAACTCTGGCAGAACACCCCTCAATAATTATTCCTTGGCACGTCATAACTATACAGTGGCTGTCCTGCTATTCCAGCTGCCACATTCAGAATCTTCTTTCTCTCTGTATACACCTCAGGTCTCTCTCCTTTTTGCACCTTATTGTGGAACCTAGCTAGCAAGCTTTCATCCAGAAAGTACACCATCAACACATCCCTGTACAGGTCAGCCATATTTCTCCATACCCCACACTTGGCATCACTGGGAAAGGTCCTCAAATCACCCTTGGTTATGCATTCCCTGAGCAAAGCAATCAGGTCTTCACTCAAGTTAGCAGGCAGGGATTCATAGATTCATAGATTTATAGACATTCAGGCTGGAAGGGACCCCGAAGGATCATCGAGTCTAGTCCCCTGCCCCAGGGGCAGGAAGCCAGCAGGGATCATAGGATCCCAGCAAGATAAACATCCAAATGTGTCTTAAAGATGTTCAAAGTGGGTGCTTGAACCACCTCTGGCGGCAGTCTGTTCCAAACCTTGGGGGCTTGGACAGTAAAGAAGGTCTTCCTTATGTCCAGCCTGAATCGCTCTCGGCTGAGTTTGTGACCGTTTGATCTTGTCATCCCTTGGCGCATTCTGGTGAACAGACATTCCCCCAGATACTGGTGAACATCCCTGATAAACTTATAGGTGTCCACCAGATCACCCCTGAGCCTGCACTTTTGAGGCTGAAGAGTCCCATGGCTCTTAGCCTCTCATCATAAGGTCTGTTTTCCTGACCTCTGATCATGTGCATGGCTCTCCTCTGCACTCTCTTAAGCTTCTCCACATCCTTTTTGAATTGTGGATTCCAAAACTGTATGCAGTACTCCAGCTGCGGCCTCACCAAGGCCGAGTACAATGGGAGAATGATGCCTTGGGATTTGCTTGAGAAGCATCTATGGATGCAAGCCAGCGTTTTGCTTGCTTTACTAGCCACAGCATCAAATTGAAAGCTTATGTTCATCTTGTGGTCAATCATGACCCCCAAGTCCCTTTCATCTGTAGTGCTAACCAGCATAGCACTGCTGAGCCTATAAGGATGCTGCAGGTTTTTCCTCTCAAGATGGAGAACCTTGCATTTTTCAGTGTTAAACACCATCAGGTTCTCATCCACCCATTTCATGAGCCTGTCAAGATCTGCCTGTATCACCCTCCTGTCCTCAGGTGTGGATGCTTTACCCCAGAGTTTGGTGTCATCGGCGAACTTGGCCAGCCCGCTTCTGGCACCAATGTCTACATCATTGATGAAGATGTTAAAAAGTATAGGCCCAAGGACAGAGCCTTGAGGGACCCCACTGGTCACAGCGTACCACGACGATTGACTTCTGTTAACCACCACCCTCTGGGTTCTACCGCAGAGCCAATTCCCCAGCCAGCAGATTGTGGTGAGGTCAAGGCCGCAGTTAGCCAGTTTTGTCAAGAGGTGATCATGAGATACCAGATTGAATGCTACTGCTGCCAGCCACCCGACTACAGTTTTCCTATTGACCAGACCAAAGATTTCCACATTGCCTGGGGCTACTCTTGTGAATAGGGTTTTACTTCCATTCATTGGATAGTGGGCTGTTGCTGCCCTTCCCCTCTCCCTCCTGTGATGATGACAGTGGTATACAATGTTACCACTGATGCTATGGGCTCTGGAGATGCAGATGGGGTCAGTGCTGCTTTGTGACATCTCTTATCCATGGGAACATCCCTGTCTAGATCAAGGATGTCCCAGTACCCTGAGGAGAGATCATAGGGCAGGGAAAACAGCTCAGGATCATCTTCAGGGAATTCCCTGAGCTCCTGACAACTGTCTCCTGATTTTCCCTATTTCCTGGTAATCAGAACTCTTGGGGAAGTGATATCTTTTATTAGACCAACTAGAAAGTTGGAAAAAAAATCCACCTTTATTTGCAACCTTTTGAGCAACTATCTAGTTGGTCTAATAAAAATTTGCAAATAAAGAAAAGCTTGCAAATAAAGATTTTTTTTTTTTTGCAACTATCTAGTTGGTCTAATAAAAGATATCACCTCCCCAAGAGTTCTGATTACTTTTGCCTGCAGACTGACATGGGTACAACCTGTATCCCTATTTCCTAGCAGCACTTCAGGTGGCTCACCTTCTCATGAGCTATCTCCTGCATCTCCTTAAAGACCTGTTATATCCCTGCCCTGGATTCCAGTGTCCTGGTCTTCCAAGCCTGCAGCTCCTTCTTTACTGGACGATATTCCAGATCCTTCTCATCTACTTTCCTCATCGCAGCCTGAACCTCCACCATCTTATCCAGAGTCTGACTCACCATAGATTGAGCCTGCGCCTGAACCTGCATCTGTGCCTGCACCTGCCATCTCTCCACATCCTTAACACTTTTCCTCAGACAATTCTCCTTGCAGCCTGGACGTGCAAAGATTTACATACCAGCAAAATGCAGTGAAGCCCCCTTATGCTTGCTCTTATCAAGCTTGGGTTTTACATTACTGAGCATATCCCAAGCTGATTGCAGCTTGCTCCATGTGCTCAGACATTTGAGCTTGTCACAGGACCACAGCAGCTCATAACTGACCTTCTGCATAAAAGACGGTAATGCAGACATAGCCAGGCATATCTCTATTATGAAAATAATGTTTGGATGTTTTCAGTTTCCCAGGATGTGTATATCTGTTGGCCTTAGACACCCTGTCTGCCTTGACGGTTGTGAAACTGTATGACAACCAGGCTTTTAGAAATCAATTAACCCTTGCCACTCTCCTAAACTATTGTTCTAATACAGTATGTATTTTAACTACAAGCCAATTCCTAAAAGCAAACCTCTACATATTATTTTCTAGCTATCACTCAGAATGGAGGGTGTTTGTACATGAGTGTGGAAGCTGCTTCAATGTGTTGTAATTACAGCACATCATAGACTCGATTAATTGAATCTGCTGGAGCATGGTAAATACAGTGCTCTGGCAGCCTCCTGTGTCTCATGTATCAGTGTCCCTGCGCTTCAAAATGGTGGTGGGCACACTTGAACTAAAGCTTGTTGAACACAAGCTGCAGCCTACCTGAGCTTGTTGCTGCAGCTTACCTCCTCACCTCTGGAGTATATGTAAAAGTGCCCGGAGGTACTAGATTTAATGCATATTAACTAAATCACATTACTGCATGTGTAGATGTGCCCAGTCTCAACTAGTATGGACAACTGGTTTGGGCTGGTATGGACAAATGTGAATGCAAGGGAATAGCCTTGATAGCTCAGTATGGCTCTTCCCATTCTATTTTCCAATGTTCCTAACTCAAGGCACCTTACAGGGACTTGTTTTTCAGAAAGTATTGAGCACCCAGCCCTCAAAAGCAGGACTTCTAAGGGATCTCAGATTGGGTGCTCAGAACCATTAGTCACTACAAAAATCCTGGACTGCTTGCCACTCCATATTTTTTGTTTTACGCTTAGTTATAGTGATATCCCATCAATGCTTACTGGGTGCGTCTACATGTGCTTTATTGCACATTAAAGTACTCCAAAGCATTACTGTCTACATGTGCACAACAATTACTGTGCAGTAGATTAATTTAAAGTGCTGTTTGCTATTAGTGACAGAAACAGGTACTAGAAAATAGCACTTTAAACTAATGTATAGATGCTGACCTGGGAGCAAATTACTCCCAGTCAGCCCAGGTAGCAGGGAGCCACAACTACTGCTTAGTTTAGCCCTGAGCTCCACACACCTTAGAGTGCCCCTGGTGCTGAGGAAACTTCCCCCTGACCCACCCCCAGAGCTTGGGGCTAGACCTCCGTGTCCCTGTCACCCCGGGGCTGCTCCTGGCCCCCGCAGCAGCCTGGGGCCACCCCCAGTGCCCCCTGCCAGCCCAGAGATGGCACCTGGGGGATCCTGGAGCTTTCCCTGGCTTCTGTAGGGGGAAGAGTAGGGCAGGAGCACCCCTGAATTACACTACTTCTGTTGGGCTTATATGCTCCCAACCCAGCTGCACATGTAGACATGTACCTGAGCACAGTTTAATGCACCTGAATGTACTGTGTAGTAAATTCAGGTGCATTAATTGAACATGTAGATGTGCCCAGTGTCACTCAGTGGGTGTGTCTACATGAGATGCTTTACTGCACAGCAGACTAATTGACTGCACAGTAAAGCATCATTGTATACATGTGCGTGGCAATTAGGGTGCAGTAGATTAATTTACTGTCTTGCTGGGTAGTCCTGTCGTACACAAGTGGTAGACAGCAGCACAGTAAAGTACTGTGCTTAAATGCACATGTAGGCAGGGATGCTGGGATTAGTTTACTCTGGCTCAGATTGCATTAATTGCACATGTAGACACACCCAGTAGAATTTACTCACTCCAATAACCCTGCTCAAACAAGAGCAGAATTAGGCCCAACACAAATACCACCATACATTCAACTACCCACAGCCGTAGCTATCAAGGTTTAGGTATGCCCAGTGGTCAGTCAGCAGCACTAAAGCAGATTGAGATTATAACATGGGCAATATAAATTAAGGATGCATTAAAAATCTGTTGAACATCTAAAAACGTAGAAAAGCTTTAAATGTGTATATATTCTGATAATAATTGTATCACCTAGATAAAGGCAGTAAAACCTCAATCCCATGTAGTCTCATTGATTTCACTGGGAATTACTATTCATATGATTATGCTCACATTTATAATGGTTACAGGATCACGGTCTCAGAGTGCAATGTATCCATTATTTCTATTAATAGAGGCTATTAGGAATATATTATTTGAATAGTCACTTTTCCTTCAATAATTAGTGTAGAAGAAAGCAGTACGTATTATAAACATACTCCTAAAATCGGTTTAACACATTTTATTATCCACGGGCAGAGGTAAATTGTGATGTAAATAAATGACCAATTTATACAACATAAGAGCACTTCTTGATATCTGCTGTGCCCAAACTTGGTATAATACCTAGACAACTATCAGAAATTACTTTTTGAAATTTGCTATATAATAATGTAACCACCAGGGATCCTGGTTTTGTCTGATTTAAAAAAAACCCCAATTTGTGGTAAAAAATAAGTAACCCCAAATCCACACATTTCCATGATTAAAATGAAATGTCACTATACATAGATCTATATATTAGTGATGTTTCATTTAAATCATGGAAAAATGTGGATTTGGGGTTACTTTTTTTAAACCTAAAATTGAGGATTTTTTTAAATCAGAGAAAACCACAATCCCTGGTAATCACTATCACTAATAGTGATGATTCCAGCACTTAGTAGCTATTTCCTCACAACTGCTGTCCCTAGAAAACATCTAGTTGCTATTAAAGCAATTAAAATACAAGCTGCTTTAGCCATATATATGAGAAGAAGAAATGGGACACCATGGAGTAAAGATGGGGTAAAGATTAAAGATCATCTAGAAATGAACCTCATTTTTCAATAGTGAGCCTCACTTTTTAATAATACTGAATATGGAAGCAAAGGCAGTGGGTAATGGGAATGAGAATATAGAAATGGAAATTATGACAACTGAAGTAGAAGGAAAACTCAATAATCTCAATGCACTCAATCAAGGGTGGACTGGATAATCTCCATCCCAGAATTCTGAAGAAAGTGTCACATGAAATTGCATTTCAGGTAGCAAATATGATTAATAAATCTATTAAGTTAGGGGTGAAAATAGAAGATTGGAGAACAGCAAACACAGTATGTGCTTTCCCAAAGAAGGAAAAAACTGATTGAGGCAACAGCAAGTCCATTAATCTGATCTCAGTGGTTTGCAAGGCATGAGAAGAAATTTTGAACAAAAGAATAATTAATTATATGAATGTAAATAGAAAATGGGTTAGAATGCAATATGTGTCTTATCTTCGTGGATAAAACCACTAATCTTCTAGACAAAGGCAACACAATAAATCTCAGTTCTAATAAAGCATCACTGGAATGACATATGTGACTTGCACTAATGTACTAATAGAAACTAAAATACAAACTGAGAAAGTGGGTATAAGCTAGTTAAAGGCATGGTGCTTGAAAGGGGATCTTTCGAGTAGTAAAGAAGTCACTAGTGGAGTCCCTCAAGGAACAGTCTTGGGACTGTTAATATTTCTTTAATGATCTGGGTACAATCATATAATGGCATGCTAATGAAATGTGTTGATGACATAAAAATAGGAGTTCCCAACCACTGAAGCCATGATAAGACATTTTTTAGCATCTCGTTGGCTTAATTAACTGCTCGCTGTGGCCAATTAACATGGAAACGTTTTTTCCCAAGCTCCCCCAAGCTCTATAGAACCTGTGGGTCTGCTGCCCCATTCCTGGGGACTTCAGTCCAGACTGGTAGGTGAGCAATTGCCCTCTTTCCCAGCCCCCTCTTCTCCTCTTTACCTTCCTCCCTCCTGCAAGCTTATCAGGCCGGAAATAGCTCCTGGAGCCTTGATTGAACCAATCCGGCTCACCTGGAGAGATGATAAGGCTGAGCCTGGGCAGATCAGAAGCTCCCTCCGGAGCATCGCCATGCTGCTATTGCTGGACATGTCCCTCTGGCTGGCGAGTTTTTCTGGGAAGGTATCCTTGATCTCACATACCTTCCCCTTTAACTCACTGTTAGGATGATCCTTGCTGTGAAACAACTGGGCTGACTCTGCCTCCGAGTGGTCTTGTTCTGACAGCTGTTCTTCATAGCATCTTGAAAAAAATTCAGCAACAGTATTAGTCTTCCCTGGTTTATACTCAATATTAAAGTGGAAAGGTTGCAGAGTCAATGCACATCAGGTAATATGTGCATTGTCTGTCTGTTTAGTCTTAAGCCACCTCAGCGAGGCATGGTCGGTTATCAGGGTGAACTCATGCCCCAGCAGGTAATACCGAAAGTAGTTAATGCCCCACTTAATAGCTAAGCATGCATGTTCTACCATAGCATACCTCCTTTCCTGTGGGTTCTTCTGGCTGGCATAGGCTATGGGTTGTGAGATTCTGTCAATTTCATGCAAAAGGACAGTGCCTAATGCTCTGTCTGAGGCATCCGTCTGAAGAATAAAAGGTGATTCAAATTCTGGGGTTTCCAGTACTGCGTCTTGACATAGAGTGTTCTTCATCTTCTTGAATGCCTGCTAGCTCACAAAATCTCACCTAAGGGGGCCCTTACCTTTCCCTTGCAACAAATCAGTTAAGGCAGCTGTTATTTCTGCAAACTGGGGTATAAATCATCGGTATTACCCAGCAAGACCTAAGAATGCCCTAAGCTGTTTGTGACTCGGGTGAGACATAGTGTCACAAGGCCTCCGCCTTGTCAGCAATGGATGAATACACCCTTGGCCTCCATTAACCCCAAGTACTTTGTTTCAGTCTTACCCAAGATACACTTCTTTGGGTTGGCGGTAAGCCCAGGTTGCTGTAATTCCTGTAGGACCGCCCTTACCACTTCTAAGTGTTCCTCCCAACCTTGTGTGTGTATATATATATATATATATATATATATATATATATATATATATATATATATATATATATAAAAAAAAAAATAATATCATCTATGCAGGCAGCTTCGTATTGCTGATGTGGGGCCAACACCCACTCAATTAGCCTTTGAAAGGTAGCTGCCACCCCGTGTAACCCAAAAGCATCTGCCTAAATTCATACAAGCCCCACGGAGTGCCGAACACAGTCTTGGCCATATCTTCCCTCCTCAATGGTATCTGCCTATACCCTTTTGCTAAGTCCAGGGTTGAGATAAATCTAGCCTGTCCCACTTTCTCCAACAACTCTCTAATCCAGGGCATAGGAAAGGCGTCAAAGCGAGATATAGCATTTACTTTCCTGAAGTCCACACACAGTCTTAGCAACCCATCGGGCTTAGTCACTGCCACAATAGGGCTATGCCAAGGACTCTGAGACTCTTGAATTATGCCTTGCTCCAGCATTTTAGTAATTTCCTCATGAATTGCCTGATATTCTTTAAGTAAATTAACATGGTATAACTGCTTTTCTTTTTTATGACCTGGCTTGAAGACCTCATAATCAACAGGGCCAACCTGCCGAACCACTTTGAAGGGGCCTTGCCAACACCTTAGGAATTTACTTTCCACATCTGGGAGTTACACCAGTACCTTCTGGCCTGCTCAGATATCCCTCTCTTGAGTCCTTTTATCGTAGGTGGTCTTTTGAGCCCTCTGCACCACCCTCAGGTGCTCCTGTGATAGCTCCCCTGCCTTCTGCAGGTGTTATCTCTGTTCTCTCATGTATTCTGCATTATTGGCACCCTTCAGCTGTGTTTCCTCCTAACCTTCTCTCACCAAATCTAGCAAGCCCCTTGGGCAGTGTCCATATACCAGGTCAAATGGGGCACACCCCAAAGATAACCAATCCCTCACTTGGGGATTGCTGACAGCTCTCATGGGGACTGCCTCTGGGAACTGGGTTGCATAATCTATGATTACCAACAAAAATTGATACCCCGCTGAACTTTTGGGGAGAGGTCCCACCACATCAAGTGCAGTACAAGAGAACAGTACGTCTGTTATGGGCATAGGTTGCAACGGTGCCCGGGGCTGACTTGTTCCAGTTTACCTTTTGACATGTCAACTCTCAACCTGATCATACATCTTGGGCCAAAAACACCGCTTTGTTAGATGGGCCTCAGTTTTGCTGCAACCCATATGCCCGCCCAAGGGATTTTCATGGGCCAACTTTAGTAGAGGAGCCCTAAACTGATGTGGTATTAACAGCTGGGGAATCTCCTCCCCTTCTTGTACCACTTTCTTTATCCAATAAAGTAACCCTCTCCTAACCTCAAATCCTTGGCAGGTTCACATAGTGTCCCGGGTCCACCACTTCCTCTTCCTCCTTAGCCAGTTCAGTTTCTAATATGGCCCGGAATTCACTCTCTTCATCTTGGGCCCTCTGGAACACCTTATTGCTGGATAAACCTTCTACATCAAAACTTTCCAAGGCTGGAACATCTTCCTCGCTTCCCAACAGGCCTGCTTCTCCCATCCTATCCTCTCTTATAATGTTTAATACTTCATAAATTTCCCTCCAGTCTCAGCCTAAAATCATCGGGTACGGTAAGTCACGAGCCACACCGATCGGCATTTCTCTAGTGGTCTTCAACACAGTGACCTGGTAACTCCTCCCAGGGTAATATATGCCATGCCCGTGCATGCACATTATTCTGTCAGGTGTGGCTTTCTGTACATACTTGTCAGGTGCTAATGGGTTTTGTATAAATGTATGAGCACATCCGGTGTCAACAATTGCTTCAAACCTTTTGCCTCCTGAGACTCATGCCTCCATGACAGGTCGGGGCAGTGGGCTACCTTTGATCTCCCTCCCTATACTACAGTCCATGGATTCCACCCCTTTGGGTTCTCCAAGGCCCAGAGTTATTCCCATGTCTTCAAAGGGAGAGTGCAACACCTTAGGCATCAAGTTAGTACAGTCCCAGGACATGCATCCCACCTTCCCACACTGAAAACAAATTACCGGGTTGTTGGGTCCTGTGTAATCTCGGTCCACTCTATTCCCCAGTCTTGTGGTCTCATGGGACCTAGGGTACAAGGCTGCCTTCACATTCCGATCTGGAGGCCTCTCTCCAAAAGCGCTGCTGAAATTTTCTGTCAATTGCAGTGCCTTGGCTGAAGATACCGACCGATGGTATCAAACCCAGCTCCGGGTTTCCTTATCTAAGTCAGTCAGAAACTGTTCTAATAACATCTTGTCGCAGATGTCTGTCTTCAAACTTTCTGCAGGCTTCAACCACTTTGTTACGAGATCAGCTGTGTTGCAACAAAGCCCTTGGGTCCTTTTCGTCTCTCTTCTTTTTAGCTCTGAAAACCTGCCAGTAGGTCTCTGGGTTAATATCTAGTCAATATAAAATTTCTCTCTTTCCCTTGTGGTAGTCCATAGCCTCATCCCGCGTCATAGCCCCATAGGCTGCTTTGGCCTTTCCCACTAGCAACACTCCCAGCTGTCCAGCCCAGTGGGATTTTTCCAGTCCCACAGCCAATGTCACCCACTCAAAGCTTTCCAAAAACACCTCAGGATCACCATGAATAGACATTTTGGGCACCTTTAATTCTATGGCATTTCTCTGATGCCATGCCTGTTGTTGTAACCAGCTTTCTTCAAGGGTGAGCTCATGGGCAGACTGTTGTTGCTGTAGTTGCAGGACTTGCCCCATCAAATGCAGCGTTTGCTGGATCTGATCTGCCCTGGTTGCGGCCACCACCACAAAAACCTCCACATTTTTGAATTCCACTTGGCCGTCATTGGAACTCCTGGCCAATGCACCAGTTCGTCAGCATATCACCGTGTACAGACACGGACCTCTATGTCCTGTTGACATTCATTTGCTGTTCCTATGGTGGACAGATGCCAGTCAGTCAGTTAAATGGGTGCTCCTCTCAGTTCTTGCCTTCCAAGACTTGATGAATTGATTGAATTGGAGAGGAGTGATGACTCCCCGACCCAGAGCTGACTGCCACCCCATCAGAATATAAGGACGGGCAAAAGGAAAAAAACAAACCCTCCTTGCAAAACAAATGAAACTAAAAAAAATCAAGACCCGACATGTACATTTATCCACTTTTCCCCATGGTGCTGGGGTTCATAGTGGCTGCTATCCCTCCTCTTCTCATTCAGTCCACAAGTCCCAATCATTGAAGCCATGATTGGGTGGGTTTTTTTCCTTTGATAATTAGCATCTCGCCAGTTCAATTAACCATCTGCTGCAGCCAATTAATGTGGAAACGTTTTTTCCCGAGCTCCCGTGAACTCTATAGAACCTGTGGGTCTGCTTCCCCATTACTGGGGGCTTCAGTCCAGATTGGCAGGTGAGCAATTGTCCTCTCTGCTGGCCCCCTCTTCTCCTCTTTACCTTCTTCCCTCCTGTCGGTGTATGGGGCTGAAAATAGCTCCCGGAGCCCTGATTGAACCAATCCAGCTCACCTGTTGAGATGATAAAGCTGAGCCTGGGTGGATCGGAAGATCCCTCTGGAGCACGGCCATGCTGCTACTGCTGGACATACGCCTCTGGCTGGGGAGCTTCTCTGGATAGGTATCCTTGATCTTCTCACACTAATAACAAGATTTTCTGCTATAATGTAGGAGTCCTCCAACTGAGAAAAAAACAGGAGAAAGACCAAGATTTACTAATCAACCACAGGATGAATATAAGCCCTGCCAAAGTAATGTCACCATGAAAACAGGCAAATGTGACTCTAGTAAATAACATGTATTTCCAACAAAGATAAAGAAATATTAATCAGCCTGATGAAGGGTTTTTAAACCCAAAGCTTGCTAAATTGCTTTTTCCCAACTATTTAAGTTGGTCTAATAAAAGATATCAGATTCACCCAAAGAACCTTGTCTGCCTATGTCCTTAGACCAACACGGCTACAACCTACACCCCTGTAACATTATCATAGAATCATAGGGCTGAAAGGGACCCCAAAACATCATCGGGTCCAGCCCCCTGCATGAGCAGGAAAGACATCTGGGGTCAGGTGACCCCAGCCAGGTGGCTGTCCAGTCTTCTCTTGAAGACCTCTAGGGTAGATGATTGCACCACCTCTGGGAACTCCATCTGAATACTATGTAATAGTTTTGATTGCCAGACAGATTAATTCAAACTGGAGCTATAGCTAAGAGGAACTATGATCGCTATTAGGAATAGCTAGCAGACAGAAACATTCTTATAACAAAAGTTATCTTGATTAGTAAAATAACAATGCCATTAAAAAAGAGGAGATGGTCCTTAACACCTGTGAAGTGCAATGATCATTCAAGTCAATTGATTCCCTTGGCTTCCCTTAACTTCCAAAATAGAAATGCCACTGTTGCTGCCAAGCATTTGAGTCTACCACTTTGAGTAGAGCCAGAATCAAAGTTGTGTGCTTGTATTCTGGGCATGCTATAAGCTTCCCTGCTTCAGATACACATCACAATTTTGGAAGCCTACTTTTTGGTGAGGGAGGAAGTGCATGTATCAGAAAGGTAAACATGGGAGAGTGGTGAAAAAAATATTTACGCTAAACACTGTTTGCACAAAGGCAAGCAAGTATATAACCTGTTCATGAATGAATTTAGGCCTGAAATTAGAAGATTTATAACCACCAGAGGAATAAGGTTCAAAGGGGAGCAGTGGAAGCAAAAAAACCTAACTGATGGGTTTATGAAAGGGCTTATATGACATGGTTGTTTTTGGTAGCAGGGAACTAGACTCAGTCATCCAAGATCCTTTCTAATCCTGTGCTCTGAATTCTGCATAGCCAATCGATGTTCTCTTTTAGGAACCTTTTCCCCAGAATGCCTTTCTAGAATTTGCCCTTTATATTTGACAAAAAGAAGCAGCTCCAGTCCTACACTGACTTCTTAACTAATTACTGAATGTTCCTCCTATTTAGCTGGTAAGTACCTGCTGTTTTTCCTTTCTTACAACTAAAGAAATCACGTACTCCTCTAGTGTTCCTTCCTAGGTGCATTTGTTCCCATCAGACCAACGACACAGGGTTCATGATAAAAACCTCTCAAATGACCTAAAATAGCTTTACTAATCTTAAACATATTGCATATTTGAAGTAAAAAATAGAAGTGAAAGCTGCACAGCACTTAGGTTCTTTACAATAGCATAATGGTATAAACCAAATCAGATTTAAATAATAATACTTCTGTATGGGAAAGCTAGCATGTAAGGCTGAATTTTACAGGTCTGGAGCCTGGGGGGAAGTGTAATTATTCTGAGTTGGAGGGCAGGAGAGGAGGAGAAAATGTTTCTTTCACTATTTTACTTTATTTTTAGTGGGTAGCCATTTGATACTGCACAGGCATTTGGAATATTAGAGTAAGTCCCTTAGTGGATGGATCAGTGGGCAGAAAAGCAGGTGAGGTGTGATGAATTATTTTTTTTCCTGGCTGTGCAGTTTGCAACATAAATATTACCTTTGACATGTGATGTATGTATCAACAGTAAGATGCAGAAAAATATTATACTGTTAAAAATTCTTTAATATCTAAAAAAAATATGGCTCCATTTCTTCTCCCATTGGGACCTGTGGCAGATCTCCCATTGTTTTCAACACAGCCAATAAAAATGCAGAATGAGGCTTTAAATCAAAAGCTTAAATGAATTGGGTACTTTTCAGGGCTGCCCTTTGAACTTCAAAATCTAATCTTCTGTTTCTAAACAGACTGATTTGATAATGCTCATTTCCTCCAGTGGCTTGTTTTTAGGTCAGTCTTGAAGACTACCTTTCTGACTAGATCTCCTCTAGGCACCATCTAATCCACACACACATACACATATACGCACGCTTTCTTATACTAGATTGTAAAAGAACTGAGCCCCCTGGTGCCCATGTAGGCCTCCTGGTGGCCACATAGCTCCTGCCCCACTCAGCTCCCATGGGTACCCTTCCTTTTCCTGTTTCCTGCCATGCCTTGTAGAAGGGAGGGTCCCCTAGGGTCCCTAAGCAAGCCCTAGCTTGCCTTGGCCAGTGGGTCTCTCCTGTACCCACCTGAATCCAGTCCTGTTCTTCAGTGCCCTAAGTAGGGCCTCCCTTGGCCCCATCAGTGCCCCAGGGCACCAGTCACCTTAAGGGCTTTTAATGGCTTCCTTTCACCCTTACAGCCATTCTCATACCTCACATACCGTCCTATTTTTAAGAAAGGGAGGAAGAAGGACCCAAGTAATTATAGGCCTGTAAGCCTCACCTCAGTGCTCGGGAAGCTCTTGGAGAGGATCGTCAAGAAGCATATCTGTGGGGGGCCTGCAAGGGAGATCATGCTCAGGGGCAATCAGCATGGGTTCACCAAAGGCAGGTCCTGCCAGACCAACCTGATTGCCTTTTACGACCAAGTAACTAAATCCTTGGATGATGGTGTTGCTGTGGACATAGTCTTTCTAGACTTTAAGAAGGCCTTTGACACTGTCTCTCACCCCATCCTCATCAATAAATTAAGTGACTGTGACATTGATGCCTGCACAGTTGGATGGGTAAAAAATTGGCTGATGGGGTGCACCCAGAGAGTACTGGTGGATGGGTTGTACTCAACCTGGCGAGATGTGAGCAGTGGGGTACCCCAGGGCTCAGTCCTCGGGCCTGCACAGTTTAACATCTTCATCGGTGACTTGGACGAGGGGGTGGAAAGCACACTCTCCAAGTTTGCTGGGGACACTAAGATGTGGGGTGAGGTGGACACACTTGAAGGGAGAGAGAGGCTGCAACTAGATTTAGACAGACTACAAAAGTGGGCAGATGAGAATAGGATGGGATTCAGCGTAGACAAATGCAGGGTGCTGCACTTTGGGAGAAGGAATCCACAGCATAAATACAGGCTGGGGAGTTCCCCTCTTGAAAGCACAGAGGCAGAAAGGGATCTTGGAGTCATAATTGACTCCAAATGAACATGAGCTGCCAATGCCAGACGACAGCTAGCAAGGCCAGCCATGCTTTGTCATACATCCAAAGGTGCATCTCAAGCCGGTCCAGAGAGGTGATACTCCCCCTCTATGTGACTTTGGTCAGGCTGCAGTTGGAGTACTGCGTCCAGTACTGGGCACCGCACTTCAAAAGGGATGTGGCGAGCCTGGAGAGAGTTCAGAGGAGGGCCACCCGCTTGGTGAGACAGCAGCAGGACAGGTCCTACGAGGAGAGACTGAAGGACCTGAACCTGTTCAGCCTCAGTAAGAGGAGGCTCAGGGGGGACCTGGTGGCTGCCTACAAGCTTATCAAGGGGGATCAACAGCAAATAGGCAGAGCTCTTTTCTTCCCAGCACCACCATGGGTGACGAGGAACAATGGTCATAAGCTGATGGAGAACAGGTTTAGGTTGGAGATCAGAAGGCAATATTTTACAGTTAGGGTGGCCAAAATCTGGAACCAACTTCCCAGGGAAGTGGTCCTCGCCCCTACCTTGGGCATATTCAAGAGGAGGTTGGACGATCTCCTGTCTGGGGTCTTGTGAACCCAGCATTCATTCCTGCCTGTGGCAGGGGGTCAGGTTAGATGATCTGTTCAGGTCCCTCCTGACCCTAGCTACTATGAAACTATGAAACATTACAGGGCTGGGCTGGGGCCGTGCTCAGTATCCCAGGCTAAAATGGGAATGGAGTCTGCCTGCATGAAGCAGAGTCTTGGGGGAGGGGGACAGGAGCACAGAGGCTGGGAGAGTGGGAAGCAGGGAGCAGAGATGGGGAAGGATGGACATGAGGCTATAGGGGCAGGCATAAGTAGGGGCCAAGCTCCTTGACTGTCCCATACTACCTGCCTCCCCACTGCCTGCTTCCCTGCAGCAGTGGGAGGGATCAATTAAAGACAACCCTCCAATAATTATTATTGTCTTATTGTCTTATATTTTGGGTTGTGTTAGATTCAAGTAAATACAGTAATCAGAAAATAAAGGTTAACAGTGCAGATATTCTTTTATACTGTTCCTCCTGTGCCTATTCATATTGGGTAGGATGGCTAGAGACTCTAGTTCTTTAAAGGTAAGTTTTAAGGAATAAACATCTTTTTGCTTGAACATAGGAGGTATGTATATGTATATGGCTTCCATAGTAGCAGGAGTTTTTCCTGCATCGTCAAGACAGGGCTTATATGAAAAGTGTATATGTATAAAATAAAATTTATACTAAATATAGGCCAGATTAGGCATTTGGAAAAAAACCCCTAACATCCAAAATGAATTACAGTTATAGCAGAGGTTGAACCTGTCTGACAAGCGTACTGACAATCTTGGGGAAGGCCTAATTAAAACCACTTTGCTGCTCACAGAATGAAACAGATTTCTAGGGACTCAGGTGAGAAAGCTCCACTTGTTATGTCCCTTTTTAAAAAGATTATCCCCCTCCCTGAAGTCATCCATTCAGCCACTCTTATTATATTAGCATTAGCAATAGATAGGGGCAAAATACGTACTGATTTGGGCATGTACAACATTGCATGTGTCACTCATTTGTAAGCCTGTATTTATGCAGATAGAACCTCTTGTAAAAATGTAGTCTATAATGCTTATTCTCTTGGACATTTAAGAACTTGTCTCTGTTAATACTGGGAATTAATTTGGTTCCTATTTTTTATTGCTTGGTGGCTTTAATAACAGAATTGAAGGTCAAGTTGGTAAGAACAAAAGGAATGAATAAATGCAAATGGAAAAGGGAGTATTTTTATATTATACAGAGTGCTGCATAGGAGTGCAATGCATAAGTCAGCTTCACCCTGGAACATGCACTTTTATAAAGGAAAGGTTTTAAAAGCAATTAGGTAAGTTATAAAGTGTAGTAACCTTTTCCTATAATTGCTTATGTTAAAGTACAAGACAGACCAGTCATTGACAAGCAACATGAAGCACATGCTTAAGGAAACTGTATGTTTCCTACTATTTTTGAAAAGCCAGTCACTTTCCTAGCTGAAATTTTATTCCTATTACTGAATGAATAATATCAAATTATGTAGTCAGTTATTTCCCTTGCCTCCTTATGATTTGTGTGCACACGGATTGCCATTTTTTCCCAATTGATTGGTTTCTAAAACTTATTCCCCAACTATTTCTCCAAATAACTCTTGTAGCTCCTTGGTGAGCAATTTAGTGTACTCAAACTTCAAGATGGTTTTTTGAAACACAGTTTAAATGCATAAAGATAAAAAAAAAATCTCCTAATTTGCAGCACCAAACTGCATTCCTTCTTTAAGGTAAATGTTATCTCTCTGTGGGTCCTCCAGCATTCACATCAGCATTTCTTGAAGTGAATGCCTCAGATAAAAGCCTTTCTACAGAACTGGTGTCTAATAGCATTCTCCTTCTACTTGATACTAAAGCAGTTGGAATCTTATCCAATGTCCTTAACAACAGGAAACTTTCCATTTATTATATGGGTGCTGGACCAAGCCCCAAGGCCTTTTATCAAGTTTTGTGTTTATTTGCTTTACGCAGACTTTCAGTGGATTGAAAACTAAGCACCAAATAGCAGTTACTAATGGAGGGAAAATGAAGAACGTTTGTCAAAAGAGATTGGCAGGAGAGAGGAAAAACTGTGTCTATCTCCTTGTAATAACTGGCATTTTCCAGTAAATATATTCTCATATGTAGAAGAACAAGGCAATGGGATTGTAATTCCCCTAATCATTTGTGGAGCAGTGTACTGATCTTCAAAGAGTTAAGGGTGTCCAAGGGTGTCACACATTTTGCTCTCCCTGCTTTAGATGCATAGCAACATGAAATTTTAAAAGAAGTCTGAGCACATGCACACATTTAAGCAGTCTCACCAACCTTGAGGTACTGCAGGGCTTTCATAATGTTTCTTTTTCATGGACAGGCATATATATGTATATATACACATACATATACACCCAACTATCTATAGCTAGATAGATAAATATAGATATATTATATCCATATACATATTTACATATGTGTGTGTGTATATGTGTAAATATCTATATCTATGTGCCGGCCCAAGCCCAGAGATCTTGGGATTTGCATGCTCCCACAGGTCTACATTTGATCTGAGTCGAAACACCGAGTCTCCCCTGGGCAGACATATACTGCAGCACTGTAACTCGGATGTCCAGAATAGGGTCTGTGATATTTCATAGACATTAGACATTAGGGCTGGAAGGGACCTCGGAAGATCATCGAGTCCAGCCCCCTGCCCAAAGGGCAGGAAGTCAGCTGGGTTCATAGGATCCCAGCAAGATGAGCATCCAGTTTGCTCTTGAAGGTGTTCAATGTGGGCACTTGAACCAACTCCGGTGGCAGGCTGTTCCAGACCTTGGGGGCTCGGACAGTAAAGAAATTCTTCCTTATGTCCAGCCTGAAACGGTCTTGTAGTAGTTTATGATCATTCGACCTAGTCGTCATCCCTTGGGGCGCTCTGGTGAACAAACGTTCCCCCAGATACTGGTGGTCACCCCTGATAAACTTATAGGTGGCCACCAGATCACCCCTGAGCCAGCGCTTTTCCAGGCTAAAGAGCCCCAGGGCTCTCAGCCTGTCATCGTAGGGTCTGCTTCCCTGACCTCTGATCATGTGCGTGGCTCTTCTCTGGACTCTCTCAAGCTTCTCCACATCCTTTTTGAATTGTGGAGCCCAAAACTGGACGCAGTACTCCAGCTGCGGCCTCACTAAGGCCGAGTACAAGGGGAGAATGACGTCCCGGGATTTGCTTGAGAAGCATCTATGGATGCAAGCCAGCGTTTTGGTCGCTTTACTAGCCGCAGCATCGCACTGCAGGCTCATGTTCATCTTGTGGTCAATGATGACCCCCAAGTCTCTTTCTTGCATAGTGTTGGCCAACATAGCACTGTCGAGCCTATAAGGATGCTGTGGGTTTTTCTTCCCAAGGTGGAGAACCTTGCATTTATCGGCGTTGAACACCATCAGATTCTCGTCCGCCCACTTGCTGAGCCTGTCCAGGTCAGCCTGGATCACCCGCCTGCCTTCTGGTGTGGATACTTTTCCCCAAAGTTTGGTGTCATCAGCGAACTTGGCCAGTCCGCTTCTGACTCCAGCGTCCACATCATTAATGAAGATGTTGAACAGTATGGGTCCAAGGACAGAGCCTTGGGGGACACCACTGGTCACAGGACACCACGATGAGTGACTTCCATCAATTACTACCCTCTGGGTCTGACCCCGGAGCCAGTTTTGTGAAAAGAGAACCCAGTACTCAAAGCTGATGAAGTACCCTGGACTATAAACACATTGAAAGAGCACAGGTTTTTTTAAATGGAAATGTGGAGCTGGTCCCTGAACAGTGTTGTGCAGGTGACACAATCTTATGCAAGCTATTTTAAAGCGGGGCGGGCAATTATTTTGGGCAGAGGACCGTTTACTGAGTTTTGGCAAGCCATCGAGGGCCGCATGACAGGCAGCCAGGGGCAGATAAATATTCATTTTCTAAATTTTTTAGGGGCCCCACTCGCTGGATAGAATGGCCTGGCGGGCTGCATCTGGTCAGTGGGTCGCATTTTGCCCACCCTTGTTTTAAAGCAACAATTCAGACATATCTTTTGTTGGCCAAAGGAAGAAGCTCCTTAACTTTGCATAAGTGATTTGTATCATGTTTTAGACTATGAGAAGGAAGTACAATATTATCGTATCTTCCAAGGCTGGGGAACCTCAGAAAGAAAAGTATTGTCCTGTTTTCAGACTAGTAGTGTATTGGAAATTTCTTAGGAGAGGCAGTAGCTGGTATATTCAATTGCACTGTGCTACTTGTGTTATTATGGTGAATAAATAAATAATGTCCCCATCTACTGGACAAATGCACTTAGTAGAAAAGTTGAAATGCAATTTGACCCTTTTGCAATATATGAACATGCCCTGGCATAGACTGACATTTAGAAAAGCAGAATGCTTTGTATGGAAAAATACATAGGCCATATCCACATGAGTGTGGCCATGTGGTATGTGGTACTACAAACACACCTGTGGTGCCACATACCACACATTCAGGTGTTCTCTGTGCTGCAAGGTAGTGCTGCTCATACTTGAGCTGTTCTGCATTTTTTTCATGAGTTTTTTTCATCCCTGGATATCCAAATTGCCACTGCTGCAGCCCCAGGAGGCCCCCATACTCCAGGTAAGGCTGCTGGGGCCAGTCCAGTGTTGGCCCCAGTCTCCTCTACTCCACCCAGGGTAACTTGCTGCACACCAAAGCATGCATGGCACGGGCACTCCCTGGGGACGAGTAACAGCAATGCAAGGTGCGCCGCTGCTACTTGTTGCCAGGGAACCAAATGTCCACTCTCATGTGGATGCAGCCATAGGGTGTGTCCACACATGCAGGCATGCAATGGAGATGCATACGGGGTGCACGCGGGTGCATGTGCACTCCCTGAGATTGGCAGTGCACCCCCTGACAGAAGTGCCGCTGACAGCTGCCACTGTCACTGCCTGCAGGCAGTCGCTGTGCCACCCCAGCGTCTGGTGGCATGCGTTTTTCATGCAGGTACGTGCGCTTTTAGCAGCTCAAATAGCAGTGGCATAAATTTGTGCCAGAGATTAATGCCTCAGCAGACATGCCTGAACATGCACTTTGGTGTGGGGCAAATTAAGCCACTTGGGACAAACTGATTCTGCCCAGCTTCTCCTGGATCTTCATACAGGAGGAGCTAGAGGCTGGGGCCAGCACCTGTGGCTCCAGCACTATAAAAAGATGCTGATATTTCTGGGTATCAAAATTAGAACTTGTGCTGCAAATATGTAGCATAAGGAACATTTTTTCATTCCTTGCGTGCCTCTTAGAATCATAGAATCATAGAACCAGAAATTTTAAAAGAACCTGTATGATCATCAAGTCCGGTCCCTTGCCAAGGGCAGGAAGTATTGGGCTCAGATGAGCTCAGTAAGGTGCCTGTCCAGCCTCATCCTGAACACCTCCAAGGAGGATGACTGCACCACCGCTTCTGGGAGCATGTTCCAGATTCTGGTGACCTTTACAGAGAAGAAGTTTTTCCTTATATCCAACCTGAATTTATCCTCTATTAGTTTATGCCCATTGGTCCTCGTCCTCCCTTGAGGTGCCCTCCTGAACAGTTGCTGTCCTAGTTTTTGATGCTTCTCCCTGAGGTAGTTGTAGGCAGCTATTAAGTCACCTCTCATCCTTCTCTTCCTCAGGCTGAACAGGCCCAGTTCCTGGAGTCTCCCCTCATAGGGCGTACCCTCCATGCCCTTAATCAAATGGGTGGCCCTTCTTTGTACCCTCTTGAGCTTTTTCATGTCCTTCCTGAAGTGCAGTGCCCAGAACTGGGCACAGTACTCCAGCTGAGGCCTCACCAACACTGAATAGAGAGGGAGGAGTACCTCCCTGGATGTATTGTCCTTTATACTTTGATCTCCAAGCCTGCCTTAGCTTTCTGTGTCTCGTATCTGCAGGCCCTGGTGATACGGGTGTATTCCTCCTTGCTTGCTGAGCCATTCCTCCATAGCATATACACTTCTTTTTTTCTTTTTCAATAGCTCCCTAATAGGGCTGTGCAAAATATCGCCGGCTGTTTCATTTCAACACTGTTTTGACTCATTTCGAGCAAAATTGAAATGACATGAAGGGCTTCAAAACAGCTTTGAAATGAAATGAGGCCAGTTGAAACATTTCAAAAGTTTTGAATGGGGTGATGGGACTTAGTTCCCTTCTGCAGCCTGATCAGTCACAGCGCTGGGGTGGGGAACTGAGCTTTGGGGTTCAGTTCTCTTCCCCAGCCTGATCGATCGCAGCACTGGGAAGGGGAACTGAGTGGTCAGTTCCCTTCCCCAGCTCACCGGTCCCAGGCAGCAGCACCCAGCTTCCCTCCCTCATCTGGCAGGCAGATCAGGGGCCCGCAACCCCAGGAGGACTGCCACAGTCTCCACAGCCCTCCTGGGGTTGCAGGCCCCAAATCTGCCTCCTGGATGAGAGAGGCTGTTTTGAGCTTCCCCATTATAGCCTGTGGGCAAAATGTCTAAACAGCATCAAAACAGTGAAACAGAACAGTGGTTTCAAATTGAAATGAAATTTGAAACAAAATGCTGTTCCGTTGAAACCTCGAAACGCAAGTCAAAATGGAATGGTGCTATTTTGCACAGTGCTACTCCCTAATATTGCTGGTGAGCCAAGCAGGTCTCCTGGCTCTCTTCCCACTTTTTGCCTGTGTGGGGATGGCCTGTTTTTGAGCCATGAGAATTGTTTCCTTAAGGAAGCACCATCATTCCTACACACCCAGATCATCCAAATGCTGGTTGCAGAGGGCCTTTCCAATGAACTCCTTGAGTTTGCCAAAATTTACCTTCTTGAAATTCAGGACTTCTGTTCTGCTGACTAACTTTCCAGTCTTATGGTGGATGGTAAACCTTATCAGGTCATGGTCACAGTTGCCCAGAGTACCACCAATCCTCAGGTTGCCTATGATGTCCTCCCCTTTGGCCAGCACTAAGTCCAGAGTGCCTTTGCCCCTGGTAGGCCCTTCCACAACCTGTGTCAGAAACAGATCATCTATTGTTGCTAGGAAGTTGGCTGACCCACTGGAGGTGGCTGAATGGTTTTCCCAACAGATGTCTCGGTAGTCAAAGTAACCCTTGATGATCATGTCTCTAGTGCTAGCTGCCTCTGTTAGTTCTCCTGAGAATGCTTGATTGCTCTACTCATCTTGGGAGAGAGACCTGTAGTAGACTTCCACCACTAGGTCTCCCTCTCCTGGTCCCCTTTGTAGCCTGATGCAGAGGGTCTCAAGGGACCCTTCTCTGCTGTCAAAGGTGACCTACAGGGATGGGTATTGCTCTTTCACATAGAGGGCCACACTTCCTCCCTTCTTCCCAATCCAATCCTTCCTATGAAGCCTGTAACCCTCAGTATTAACTGCCCAGTCATGTGTATTGTCCCATCAGGTCTCTGTCAATCCAATCAAGTCAAATTCTTCATCAGCTGGAAGGAGTGCTGGTTCCTCCTGTTTATAACCCATGCTTTTGGCATTCCCATAAAGGTATCTGAGCTTTCCTTTAGTCACCTCAGGTTTTCTGTCATGATGTTTCTGCCTCAAGGTGCTAGAACCCATCTGGACATCCGTGGTATGAACGCCCTCCTATGTGTCATTGTGGCTAGTGGATTCTGCTTCCACAAGTTGGCAAGTCTCGTAGCAAAGATCTTCTTCCCTCTGCTCATGAGATGAATGCTGTTCCTTGCATGGAAGCCACTGTAAACTGTGCACCAAGGTTGAGGTATCCAAAGCCCACAGGGTGACACCATCTTCTGATCCTTCAGTTGACCTCCTCGATACACTCCTCCCTCTCATGGCCAATGCTCCTGACTGGGATTGTGAAGAAAACAACTGGTGCTTTAGAAGATTAGAACCCTGGGAGCCAGTGTGCTACAGATGTGGGATGCCAGGACATATCTGCCATTATTGTCTCTAGTAGACACATGAGGGATGACAAAGGGAAGAGATACTAAGACATCAGAGTGAGCAAATTCAGGAGAGCACCCATGGTGAAATGATGGATTGCAGCTTAGGTAGACAGAAGAAGACCATGGGAACCCTGAAGCCAATGGTGGATGTCAAGATCAGTACCATGATCATTCCCACTGTCATCAATTCTGGGTGTGCCCAGACTATGCTGAAAGCCACTCGCCACCCCCTGGCCCCGCATGGGCTGATATGCCCCGGGCCCCGCACATCCCTAGGGAGAACTCTGCTCATAACATCTGGTGTGGAGAGCGCAGAGGATGGGGATGGTGGGAAGAGGAGCCAACCTTCTGAGTTACAGAGCTAACACCCACCTTGTCTCATAGGACTGTGTCTATCTTTAGTTCCTTCCTCCTTCCATCAAAGTCATGGCAGGCAAGTTCAAGGAGACTATCTGGTCCAATGTGAGAGATAACAGCTTGGTTTGGGAGGACACAGCTAATCTTCCACACACCAACAAAAAGGCTTACTTTTATGGTATATAAACAGACTATGCAGAGGAATTTTCAGATAATGTAGGTAACAACTTCTGAGGGTTCCAAATACATTTTCATTGCACATTGGCATGGAAATAAAACCTTGCAAATATTTTTGTAAAATTAAATGAAGTTGAAACGGTTGGGGGGAGGAGGGATAATTTTTCAATTCAGTGTGAGCTCTCTCACTCTTTCTCACCCAAAACTATCTCTGCAAAAATTTTCACCTACAGTGAAACAGCATATTTTGAACAAAAAACAAATCATTGAATCAAAAAGTTCCAATCACCTTCAGTCATAACCTAGTTTTTGTTTTTTATTTTTTTGGTAAATAATCAGCAGGGATCCTGGTTTTCTCTGATTAAAAAAAAAAAGAAGTCAATATTCAGATTAAAAAAAGTTACCCAAAATCCACATTTTTCCTTGATTAAAATGAAACACTACTACAGCAAAAGCTCCATTATCTGCCCCCCATGGGAAATGGGGGGTGCCGGATAACCAAATGTGCTGGTTATCTGAAAGGTGTCTTTGTCTGATTGGGCAAAGACGCCCCTCCTGCCACGTCCACATCTCAGATTAACCGTGCCACCCCTCCCGCCCCTCCCCTGGTGTCAGTGAGCCAGAGGAAAGCGGGGTGGGGGGGCGCTCTGCATAGGCTGCTTTACCCCATGCAGTCTGCTTTCCCCCGGGCTGCGAGATTCCACCAAACCCGAAGTCCCACTTCCGGTTTCCCTTTCGCCGCATTGACCGGTGTCAACCGGCATACCGATTAATAGAGAATGCCAGCTAATGAAGTGCAGGTTAATGCAGCTTTTACTGTACACACACACACACACACACACACACACACACACACATATGTGTGTGTGTGTATTAGTGGTGTTTCATTTTAATTGTGGAAAAATTTGAATGGGGGGTTATATTTGAAAATTTGGGATTTTTTTTCATCAGAGAAAAGCAGGATCTCTGATCAGTCATCATAGAAATTAGGTAAATATCTGACAAAAAGAGGTAAAGTTGTCCTTGTGCTGCAGGAGATCAGAGAGATGACAACCATGTCTGGGTCTTAAGACATAAGCAGGCCACATCCACATGAACATGGATGTTTGGCTACCTAGGGACAACTAGCAGTGGCACATCTTGTGCCACTGCTAGTTGTCCCCAGGGAATGCCTGTGTCATGTACCTTCCAGCTTGCACAGGTTACCCCAGGTAGGGTGGGGAAGGCTGGGGCCAGCAGTGGGGGCCAGCACTATGGAAAAGCTGGGGCAAGTTCAAAAGCCTGCCTAGTGACTGCTGTCCATTGGAGCGGTCCTCTCTTCTGGCCTTTTGTCAACTCAGTCAGGGATGCAGCGATTATCTGAAAAAAATGGGTACAGACTTACAGTAATAATTTGCTAGCCCCGAGAAATGCAGCTGCCTCCTAGTGTTTGGAAGTTGGTAGGATCAAATACGTTCCACTTTGCCAGCTAAGGGTCTGATCTGGTTCTGCCTTACTTGGAATCCTAGGTGCTTAGCCTCCCATTGGCCTACCAAACACTTTTTTGGATGTGCAGTGAAACCAGCTGCCCAGAGTTCGCCTAAGACCAGCTTTAGAAGTTGTATGTGCTGGTCCCATTGGTCTGAGAAAATGATGATGTAATCTATTAAGAAGCAGCACAGGCCTATTGGGGTGTTAGAAGTCGCTCCATGAGCCTCTGAAAAGATGCGGCCACCTGTACAACCCAAAAGGCATCCAGGTGAACTGGAATAAGCCCTGTGGGATACCAAAGGCCATCTTCTCTTTATCCTACTGGGCCATAGGTATCTGTCAGTACACCTTTGCAAATCCATGGTCCATATGAATCTAGCCTGCCTTATCTGGTCAGTACACATTGAGGGCTACAGGTTGTACAGAAGGAACAGAGTAGAGAAGAAAGGGGGTGGGTTTGCTTTCCATGTAAAGGAGCATTATACATCCACCCTAATCAAAATGGGATCAGAGGAGAAGAAAGTTGAGGCATTGTGCGTTAGGATACATGGAGGTCAAAGGGAAAGGGACTTGGTGGTGGGGGTTTGCTATAGACCACCACACCAAGAGGAAATGATAGACTTGGAATTCCTGAGGCAGCTCTCAGAGGCCATACAGCCTAGGGACGTGGCTGTCATGGGGAACCTGAACTACCCTGACATCTGCTGGGAGGAGCAGTCAGCCAAATCCAACCGTTCACATAAGTTCTTAACCTGTGTGCAGGACCTTCACCTAATGCAGGAGGTATATGGTCCCACTAGGGAGAATGCCTTACTGGACCTGGTGTTGGCTACAGGGGAGGACCTGGTAGGGGAGCTGAAGATTTGTGGTCACCTTGGGGACAGTGACCACCAATCAATTGAATTCACCATACAGCACAGGGTGGGTAAGATAACTAGTGGGGTGGAAGTGCTGCACTTTAGGAAGGCTAACTTTAGTGTGCTTAGGAGTCTAGTCAATAATGCACTGCAGGAGAAGAGTATTGGTGAGATGGGAGTCCAGGAAGGGTGGTCGTTCCTAAAGGAAGCGATCTTTTGGGCACAGAGGGAGACTATCCCCGTACGAGGAAAAAGGGGGAAAGGAGCCAAAAAACTTCCTTGGCTAAACAAGGAAATCCATGGGAGCCTAAGGGCAAAAAAGAAGGCATATAGGCAGTGGAAGCAGGGGGAAGCTACTAAGGAGGAGTATACCTACTTGGTCTGCACTTGCAGAGAGGCAGTTAGAAAGGCCAAAGCAACTACAGAGCTGAGGCTGGCAACACAAATTAAAGACAACAAAAAAGTCTTTTTTTAGGTATGTAGGGAGTAAAAGGAAGGTGCAGGGCAGGATAGGACCCCTACTGAACAAGGAGGAGCAATTAGTGACTGGGGGGGGAGGAGGGAGGGGACAAAGCTGAGCTATTCAATGAGTTTTTTGCCTTGGTGGTCCTGAACAGGGCTCAAGATAAGTCTGCTAATGGGTTCTTAGATGGGCATCAGAGGGACACGAGCCTACCAACTGTTGACACTGACTTGGTGCAGAGTCACTTGGATGGACTGGATGTGTTCAAGTCAGCAGGCCCAGATGAGCTGCATCCAAGGATACTGAAGGAATTGGCCAGTGTCATAGCAGAACCACTGGCACAGCTGTTTGAGCTCTCATGGCACTCAGGTCAGGTCCTGGAGGACTGGAAAAGGGCCAATGTGGTCCCTATTTTCAAGAAGGGGAGGAAGGAGGATTCAAGTAATTATAGACCAGTCAGTCTCACCTCCATCCTTGGAAAGGTCTTTGAAAAGATTATGAAGGATCATATTTGTGGGAGTCCAGCCAGAAAAATAATGCAGCAGGGAAACCAGCATGGCTTTGTAGCAGGTAGATCATGCCTGACCAATCTGGTTTAATTTTATGACAGGGTCACAAAATGCTTAGACGCAGCAGTAGAGGTGGAAGTCATTTTCTTGGACTTCAGCAAGGCCTTCAATATGGTATCTCATCTTATTCTCAAAAATAAATTAAGAGGCTGTGGCATAGATGTTTACATAGTCCAGTGGGTGGCAAATTGGCTTAGCGGTTGCACCCAGAGACTAGTAGTAGATGGGTCAGTAACGACCTGGAAGGATGTGGGCAGTGGGGTCCCACAGGGTTTGGTCCTTGGACCTGTACTCCTCAATATCTTCATCAGTGACTTGGATGTGGGTATGAAGTGTACTCTGTCCAAGTTTGCGGCCGATACTAAATTGTGGGATGAAGTGCACACTCCGGAGGGTAGGGAACGATTGCAGGCAGACCTGGACAGGTTAGAAAAATGGGCACTACACAATAAAATGCAGTACAACAAGGACAAGTGCAGAGTGCTACACCTAGGGTGCAAAAATATCCAGCACACCTGCTGGCTGGGAAGTGGCTATCTCAGCAGCACAGAAGTAGAAAGGGATCTTGGAGTCATAGTGGAATCCAAGATGAACATGAGTCATCAGTTGGATGAAATCGTCAGCAAAGCTAACCATACTTTATCATGCAACAGCAGATGCATCACAAATAGAACCAAGGAGGTGATACTTCCCCTCTACGCAGCATTGGGCAGACCGCAATTGGAATACTACATCCAGTTTTGGGTGCTGTACGTCAAGAAGGATGTTGATAGACTCAAGAGGATCCAGAGGAGGGCCACTCATATGGTTAGGGACTTATGAGGAGAGACTGAGGGACCTGGACCTCTTCAGCCTCCGCAAGAGAAGGCTGAGAGATTATCTTGTAGCCACCTACAATTTCATTAGGGGGACGTAGCAAGGGATTGGAGATGCTCTGTTCAGCAGTGCACCTCTTGGGGTAACAATAAACAATGGTCACAAACTGACAGAGAGCAGATTTAGGCTAGATGTTAGGAAAAACTTATTCATGGTAAGGGTGGCCAAAATTTGGAATGGGCTTCCAAGGGAGGTGGTGCTCTCCCCTACCTTGGGGGTCTTTAAGAGAAGGCTGGATAGGCATCTGGCTGGGGTCATCTGACCTCAGCACTCCTTCCTGCCTAGGCAGGGGGTCAGACATAACCTGTTGAGGTCCCTTATGATCCTAGCATCTATGAATCTTTTCTAGCACCTTCTGTCTCTGGCATGGGGAAGGCATCAAAAGTAGACATAGAATTTATCTTCCTAAAGTCAATACGTAGTTGTATAGTAACATCTGGCTTTGGTATGATTGCCATTGGACTTCTCTATGGGTTTTGGGACTCCTCAATGATCCCTTTTTTCCTCATTTGCTCTAACTCTGCTTGTATGGGCTCATACAGGTGTGGGGCAAATGCCACCAGTGCTTTTGAACTACACCATGTGGGGGTGGGAGGGGTTTTAATTTCGTGTTCTACCTCCCATACATTCCCTGGCTTCTCAGTAAACACATCTCCAAATTCACATACTAGCTGTTACAGCTAGATCCATTGGAGTCCCGTGAGATGTTCTCCTATATTCGGAACTCTGTCTTCTCCCTTGTGTTTTTCTCCATTCCCTTTAGGATCTAGCTCTGCCTTGACGGGCAGTAGGCTCATGAGTCACCCCTCTGGCTCCACCTATTTCTTTAGGAGATTAAAGTGGTAGATCAGGAACTGGTTCCTCCATCCCAGTCATTTGATTTCATAGTCTATTGGGTCAACTTTTCTTACTACCTGGAATGGCCCTTGCCACCTTGAAAGCACCTTACTTTCACTATCAGGCAGGAGTACCAATACCTGATCCTCAATGTGGTATTCCCTCTCTTTTTTCTCTTCCTGTCATAACTCTTTTTGTTGGATCTAACTCCCTTGTAACTGTTCCCAAGGAATCTGCCTCACTTGGTCCAACTGTTCCCACAACCCTCTCACATATGACATCTAAGAGACCCCAGGGCTGGTGGCCATACATCATCTCAAAGGGAGAACATCCTGTTGAGGCCTGAGGGGGTCCCTCAGATGGCAAATAACAGGGATGGGATCAATAAATCCCACTTCCTGGGGTCCCCTTGAATACAAGAATGCACTTTTTGGAAAAGGTCTTGCAATATCCAAGAAGTAACCTTGGATATTGTGGGATCTTTTCCAAACAGTGAAGTAGGAAGGTTACTGTCTCAAATGTCTCTACCAGGGGAATGGGAACCAATGAGTTTTAGGAGGTACGATATTAGAGACTTTCTGA
Organism: Alligator mississippiensis; assembly: GCF_030867095.1. Taxonomy (NCBI): domain Eukaryota; kingdom Metazoa; phylum Chordata; order Crocodylia; family Alligatoridae; genus Alligator; species Alligator mississippiensis. The sequence goes on from NC_081824.1 coordinate 387,444,609, forward strand.
CACTCAAGGTATCTCTGACAGAAATGCTTCACCTGTTTGTGTAGGCCTGGCCAGTACACCCATTGAAGTAGCCTAGCAGTTATTTTATCCCCCCCCGAGGTGTCCCCCCATCAGGAGTGTATAGGCAATTCTTAATAACACTTGTCAATACCTCTGGAGTACTAGAACCTGGACCGTTTCTTCCCCTTCTATCCATCCCTGGTTGATCTGATATAGGATCCGATTCTTTACCTTGAAGTGGGGTAACTGTGGGCCAAGTCTGGGTAGACTGGCTCTCTTTCCATCTTTGCTATTCCATCTTCATATACGTGGTGGAATGTGGGCTCCTCTGCCTGTTCATCTCAGAACTGTCCTTCTCCGATGGTCTTATTTGGGCCAATGCACCACTGTGAAACAGAACTTGTAAAATTTTCATTATAGTCCCTTATATATTTTTTCTGGCCTTCCAACACAATTAGAAAAAAATCCCAGAAATCTCAGGTAGCACTATGGAGCAAATAGGACCATTTTTCACCTCTCAACCATAGGAACAATCTTCAGGTGCTCCCTGCATTTAGAGATTTTCCTGCACTTGTTTTTTTATTAATGCATGACCCTTTTACATGCTCAAGTTACCTGTTTCTAAGGTCTTCTCTTGGATCCCCATGTTTTCTTCCCATGATGCCTGTTAGATCTCACTCTCCCTGTCTCCCTCCATGACTTTCCCTTTGAGAGTATCTCTGGCCACAAAACTGCAGCAGGCTGATGTGCTCCCACTCTGCTGAGCAGCTGATCCCATCTGAGAAAGCAGGCCAATCTTCAGCTCATGTTCCAGTACTGTGCTGACATCAGTGCTGACTTCACAGTGCTTGCATTTTTGCTCATGGGATGATGACACAGCGCAGAGCCGAGACAGTCCTCTCTGTTGGGTTAGTTGCATAATATCAGCGGTATTTTGTGTCCTCCCTTTTTCATCTTTCAGTTCGTGATCACCAATTCTAGCTTTTGTGTGGCTCTGCCTTGTTTTCTCTCTGTGTTATTCAGGACTAGCTAGCTAAGTGGTTCTGTTTAAGAAACTGTCTCATTTTGATTTCTAATATTTCCCCCTAGCTGTAAGTTTATTTGGGACCTTGTTTAACATTCTGTGTATTGTTCACTGAGTGAGGATGTTTATTGTGTGGTAGTTAATGTTGTTAAAATCAAGGATTTGTGATGAATTTATCTTATTTAGCAGCTGCTCCAGTGCCTATCATGGCCCATACTATCATCGGTCCCATCTATCCCAGGAATCTCAGGATTCTTTAACCTGAGATGTAACCTTCACCATAGCTATAAATTGGGAAGTGACCCATTGGCTGGCACTGTATCTGAAGGGGACCTGAGGGTGACAGTTGACCAAAGGATGAATATGAGGCATCATTGTGATGAAGTCACTAGCATGGCAAATAGAACTCTGGCATGCATCATCCGATGTGTTGCCAATAGATCCAGAGAGGCACTCCTCCCCCTCTATTCAGCATTGGTGAGGCCACAGCTGGAGTACTTTGTCCAGTTCTGGGCACCACACTTCAAGAAGGATGTGGATAAGCTCAAAGGAGTGCAGAGAAAGGCCACCCACATGATCAGGAGCCTGGGGAATAGGCCCTATGAGGAGAGATTCTGGGAACTGTGCTTGTTTAGTCTGGGTAAGAGAAGGCTGAGAGCCACCTACAAGTATGTCAGGGGCAAACACCAAGATCTAGGGGAGCAGCTTTTAGAAAGGCACCCCTTGGGAGGATGAGGTCCAATGGGCACAAGGCAGTTGAGGAAAGAGGAGGCTAGACATTTGGGCTAGACATAAGGAAAAACGTCTTTTCCGTAAGGGTAAATAGACTGTGGAACACACTCCCAGCAGAGGAGGTGCAGTCGCCATCCCTGAAGGCGTTCAAGAGGAGGCTGGACAGGCACCTAGTTTGAACCCAATTACCCCCTGCCCACGGCAGGGGACTGGACTCAATGATTTTACAGGTTCCTTCTGGTCCTTCTATTTTATGATTCTATGATTAACCTCGGTGTTCTTTGCTGCAGTTCAAACCTGCATGTTTTGCCCTCCATGGCTTTCTGGTTGCCTTTCAAAAACTGTATTTACTTGCATACAGTATGCCCCAGAATAAAATATGCACCTTGCTTTTGAAAAGCAGAATGAAGAAAAAACATCTATCCTTGTAGTAAGTAACTGAGAAGCAGCAGCTAGGGAGCCAGGCCTGCTAATCATTATTCTCCCTGTGGATGTACTTCAGATTATATTTTCTGCCCCCCACACACCCTGAAAGACAAAAACTGCTCCTACTGTATTTCTCACATATACTGAACACTCCAATTTCCAGCAAGGTAGAAAAAAGGTTTGTCTTGTATTCAAGAAAATATGATGTTTGAAAAATGCTCTATGTCCTTAATCTCCTTTTCTCCAGTCTAAACATACCTGTCTCTCTCAATCCTTTCTCCTTTCTCCCATTCATATATCCAGCCCTATCCCCATTCCAAATCCTTCCTCATCTTCATGTACCATGGGATCCTCTTCAGTTTCTCTACATCATTATTAAAAATGGCCCTGAATGGAGCACACTTCTCCAGTTGAACCTTGTGCTAAGCAGAGTGGTACTGTCACTTGCTCTGGCTTTCCTACAATACTTCTGTCAATGGAACCCAAACTTCTATTTGCTTTTTTTCCTGCAATAGTATCACATTGCTGACAAATGTTGAGTTCAAGATTCACCATAACCCCATACCTTTCTAGAAAGTGCTGCCTAGGTAGTTATTTCCCAGTTATATTTGAGCATTCAGTTTTTCCTCCCAAGATGTAGCACCTTGCTTTTGTCTTGGCTGAAATTAATTTTGTTGCTGACAAAATTAATGTTGCTGGTCTCCAATTCATCCTTTTGAATTCTAATCCAATCTTCCAAAATGTTAGTTCCCTCTCCCAGTTTTGTCATCTTCAGATCCAATTAGCATACTCTCTGTCCCTGCATTCAAGTCATTAATCAAAATGTTAAAGAGCGCTGGACCCCAAAACCCATTGTAATGCCTGACAGTCAGACATTAATCCATTTATAGTTACTCTGTGCTTTAAGGTTACTTAGCCATTTGTGCATCCACCTAACAGTAATTCAGTCTAGCTCACATGTCACCAATTTACTTATGACAATATCATGTGGGACTATGTCAAGTCTTTGTTAAAGTCAAGGTGTATTGTATCTATTGTATTCTACTTATACACCAAATTAGTTAGCCTGTCTTTCCTAGCCCTCAACCTTGGTTGAAGAATTTCTTGAACTTACTTCTCCTGATCATATTCTTATGTGTATATTTGTCTCTTGAGAACCCAATATCAGTTGTACAGTAAAGCAAAGGGTACTTACTCTGCCTGTTCTCGTGGACTTGAATATGTCCTTTGTTGGGTACATCTACATGAGATGTTTACTGCAGAGCTGACTAATTAGACTCCATAAAGTCTCAGCATCTACATGTGCAACCCTATTAGCCTGCAGGAAACTAATAAATGCTGTCATAGGTTAGTACCTGTAAACACAAGTCCTTTTCTATGGCAGCATTATTTAGTGCACCACAATGGACGTGTAGATGCTAATGGGGCTGGCTAGGGCACAAGGGTGCTTTGGTACACAGGCTGCCTGCTGGCTAGCTCCCAAATGGAGCACCCTTGTGCCCTAGCCAGCCCCCCTGCAGTAAACTGAGCTGGAGTGGAGCAGCCCCAGCCTGGCAGGCTGATCCTCCCCAGTCTACCTGCCAGGTGGGGCTGCTCTGACATGGGTCAACCTGCTGTGGACACAGGTGTTCTTGTAAATTTGGTGCCTGACAGCAATAACCTGTGGTACAAACTGTGCCAGAGTTTATTGTGTCACACTAATATCATGTGTAGATGCACCCATTACTTGCCAAATGTTTGTTTACTTGTTTTGACCCTCTCCTTTAATTTTTCCATGAGTCTATAGGGCCAGAACAGCACACAGCTGCTATATTACTGGTGTGATCACTAAGCAAAATGCTGACCCCGTTACTGACATCACAGAGCTAGTCTTTGTGTTGATAAAATAGCTTCACAGTTTGCAGAGTGAAGCTGACTTGTTTTTGCTGATGTATTTCCTTTTGTTGATACATGCATCAGCGCAGGCTGTGAGAACAAGGATTAAATCAGTGTTGCGAGTATTACTTTCCAGAGATATTCCCTATATTTGGAACAGAATTACTATTGGTATCTTACTGATAAAAAGTTAAAAATAAATAAATATGCTTTTACACTGACATTCACTGTGCAATTGTGCTGCACGAGTTCTCTCATCAAAAATACAATGGGCGTGACTAACTTCTAATGTTCTTGCTGTGGGAATACAGGTTGGCCACGAATCATATTTTTAATTATTTTTTTAAATCAGGGCTGTCCAACTGGCAGTCTGCAGGCCACAGGCAACTTCCAAGGAGTTAAACTGAGACCGCACCTCCCCTCTCCCCCAGCTCCCAGTCCATTTATCATTCCCTTCACCACTCATGTTATTGCTGATGAACTCTCTTGGCTCCCCTTGCCTTCTTCAGCTTCTGCTCCCTGCTCCTACACCTGAGGTGGTACAGCATGGCTCACAGGACAGAGTTTTGGGGCTCCTGGGATGGTGGAATGATGTAGTAGCAGGAACCTTGCTTGTGCCATGGTGAGATGGGTCCCAAGCAGTGCAGAATGGAGGACTCAATATGATGCAGCGGAAGATAACATATTAGTGCAGTCTAGCAGGACAGCAGCTGCCATGTGGCATCCATCCTGGGGGGGATGCAGCCCCCCAGCCACTCAGAAGTTGGACAGCCCTGCTTTAAATTACAGAGAAAACCAGGATCCCTCATTACTGTAGAGCAGAGACAGGTTGTTGGGGTACTTTAACTGAAACTTTCTGTAAATTAACAGATTTCCTTTCAGTATAACTTTCACTTTGAATTTCCAGGTTTTGTAACACTTCACTTTATGATAATTACACAATTCCTGTAACTTTTTGTCTCTTAAATTACTGAAATACATTAATAAATTCATAGATGCTAGGTTCGGAAGGGACCTCAACACATCATCAAGTCCAACCCCCTGCCTGGGCAGGAAAGAGTGCTGAGGTCAGATGATCCCAGCCAGATGCCTATCTAGCCTTCTAGAAGGCTAGAAGGAAGTTTTTCCTGATGTCTAGCTTAAGTCTGCTCTCTATGGTCGAATCGCTAATTCTCTGAATCAGCATCAAATCTCCAGATCTGGATTCAGCTGAATCGAATTGGGACAGTGATCTGAATCAACTAATTGAATCACTGTTCCTGATTCGGGCCAAATCCAAATCAAATACGACCCATTTTGCATACCCCTATTACATATATCTTTGGCCCAGGCCACTGTGTGTCCTGAAGATAAGGACCAAGGACCTTGAACTTCCTCTGACATTTGGAAAGCCAATGTATTTACAAGACATTTATGCTCATATGTGTTGATGATGATCCTGGCTTTCTCTGATTTAAAAAATCCCCAGTTTTTGGATTAACAGTTGAAATGTCCTTTGTTTCTTAACAAAAACTATTCTTAACAACAATGGTTATGTCTACAGTGCAGTAGCATCATGTCCCAGCTGGGACATTCCCATGCATACTTTGCCTGCCTGCCTGCTTCTGCCTGCAAAATCTAAACCTAGAAATACATCACTGAGTCTCCTCTGAGGTTGTATGCAGTAGCTATAGGCATAACTAGCAATTTTGGTGCCGAGGCCAGAGATGCTTTTGAATGTTGGAGCAGACAATGCCAAGTGCTGGATAGGAGTTGGGGGAGCAGGTGTACTGAGCACTAGAAAGCAAGGGTGCAGAGCAAGTGTGGAGAGCAAGGGTGTCCCTTCTAAATTGGCTCCAGGGTCTCATGCCCCACACACCCCACCCTACTTATGCTTTTTCAGTGACTATTTTCCACTGGAAGGCCAAGGCCTCAAGAACAACTCGGGGGGATGCAAGCAGCCTCACCATCATACTTCACTGGAGTGGGTAGAGAAGAATTTTCAAGAGCATCTCAGATAGGTAGTCGGATTCAACTGTTTTATTTTGTTTGCTTGTTTTGCTTTGCTTTGCTGACATTTATGAAAATGAAATTAATGGGTGTGTTGTGCACAAATGGGAATAACATCCCTGAGGAAAAGCTTAGCCTAGACCAAGCCCCTGTGAAATTCTGCCTCTAGCACTCAAATGTTCATTGCCTCAGTGGCAGGTAGCTGTCATGGAAGATATTACTGTAAAGGAAGAAGTAGTTTTTCAGGTAGTTGGGGCCCCACTGATCCCACAGAAGGATTCAAACATCAGGGCAGCATCCTTGAATTGTGTTCAGTTTTTTCAGTCAGTGCAGACAACTGGGCAGTGTGTCGAAGTGTTCAAGGCAACCTGAGTTACTAAGCAAATAGGCTGCTGAATTTTGGACCACTTAGAGCTTTTTCAGGGTATGTGGCTTTCTTCCCAGATATAATCGATCATAATTGAAATAGTCATGGTTCTTCCTCATTTCCAAAATGTACAAGAGATTTAGGAAGTTAGATACAATCAGACAAGTGTCACAATTTATAGGGATTTACATATAAATCAAACAGTTTAGGAACTTTGCAAGGGGCTGTGCCTTGAAAGCATTTTCAATGCTATTATGGCTATTGGGTTTCCCAAGAGAATTCTGAGAAACATTTAGTTTAGAGTAGAGAACTTCTAAACACTGTGTATTCTGTAGAAGATCCTGCAACTGCTCCCATGGCCTATACTGAACACTTAATTGGCACTAGAAATTATAAAACCCTGCTTAAGTGAAGGGTTTTAGCAAAAACAGTTTAAAACATGTTTTACAACTTTTGCTGTTGGGGTGGGGGGAAGAGGGGAGGTAAAGAAGTTAGTCTAAAGCACAACAACTGTTTTCAGCTGGGCAGATTACCATTTGCTTTAATGCCATGGATCTCTAAGCACATACATATGGGGGCATGTTGTAAAGATAAAGCCAATGAGACTTGGTTGCCACTAGAAACTGTAAAACAAACAAACAAACCCTTCTTAGGAGAATGTTTAACAAAATAAACCAGTAAATAGTGTAAAGATTTTTGATGGAAATAAAGACTGATTTAAAAAATATATTCTCACAGGGTTTGTGTGCTATGCTGTGGGGGGGGGGGGGGGGGGGGGAGGGGAGCGGGGGTGTCATTTCTGGGTGGAACGGAGTGGGTGGTGATTTTCCCAGAACTAGGCCAAAGCTTTCTATCAGCAGACCTCTACATATTTTAAGACTAACGGGTTTATCTTTTACCATGATGCAACTTATAAAGATAAGGCCAATGAGACTTAGTTGGCACTAGACACTGTAAAAAACCTTTCTTAGGAGAAGGTTTAACAAATAAATTAGTAAATATTGTAAAAGGTTTTTGATGGAAATACAGACTGATTTGAAAATATATTCTCACAGGGTTTGTGTGCTATGCTGTGAGGGGCTCTCATTTTTGGGTGGGACAGAGCTGGTGGTGATATTCCCAAAACCAGGGGGTATGTTGTAAAGATAAAAAGAGCTTTCTAACAGCAGACCTCTACATACTTTAAGACTAAAGGGATTATCTTTTACCAAAATATTTTTAGTGGTGACTCTGTTTTAAAACAGTTATATTTTACTTTATACAGACACTCTTTTACTTACTGTATTATTTAATTTTTAATACAGAGGGCTTACTTATTGTATTATTTGATTTTTATTTTAGAGAGCTTACTTAGTAGGAAAGCCACATGCAATTTTACCACAGCAAGGTAAAACGTTTATTTTAAAATGGAGGGTTATTTGTGGCTGTGTTAATAAGCACACTAAGTTATAACAACTGTCTGTAACTGTTTGTTTTCAAACAGAACCCCTTCTTTTAAAATAGAAAAGCAGAACAAACATATACGTTTATGGTTTTATCCAGTAGTAAAAGGTAATTTTTATGAAATCATCTTTTGAAACTTTATGTTTTTCTTGGGGAGGAGAGTTTGGGTGTGTGTGAATTAGTTCTCTGTGAATGTGGAGATAGGGAGAGGGGGGTCAGCCCTGTGAGTATAGAGATAAGGAATTAAATCTTTTTTTTTGTTTCTTAGGTTTGTGTGAATTAGTCCCCTGTGAATGTGGAGACAGAGGATGGGGTTGAGTACATTTTAAATTTGTAGTGTGTGAGGCTTAGCTATACATTTGTGGAAAGTGAATTCTCAGTGTTGAGATGTAAATTTTATATTTCCTAAGTGATCACACGCAACACTCCTGAAGAAGTGGGGGGACCAGGTTGGAGACCTCTAAAAATACTATAAAAAACCACAGAAATGCTCAGCCTGCAGATTATAACACCCAGGGATCAGAAGACTATCAGGACAGATTGAAAGGGTATGGTTCCTTGGAGGAAAACACACCATCTACCTCTGAGAAAACTATATGTAAAAACACAAGGATTCACACCCTCAAAACAGGTGATCTGGGCCCCGTGATTAAGAAACCCAGGACTGATTGCTCACACATTTTAGTGAAAGAGGAGGGTCTTCCTCTTTTTTGGAAAGTTTATGATTACTGTGAAAACCAAAAGATGGGGGGTTTGGGGGGTGTGGGTACCCATTGTGCCTTGAAAGATCATGATTATTGTAAAAACCAAAAGAGAGGATGAGGGGGCTTGGGGGGTGTGGGTAACCATCTTGCCTTGAAAGACCATGACTATTATGAAGAAAAAAGAGGTGTTTTGGGTGGTGCTGGCAGATTTATATATCTCAGAGAGTATGTAGAGTTCTTTGAAAGATCATGATTACTGTTGGAGCAAAAGGGTCAATTTTGTTTAGAGAGAAGGTAGTCTGTATAACCCCAACAGCAGTTGTTATATACATCATAAGAGGAGGAGTCGTGATCAACCCAGGGCTAACCAGCAGTGGCTTGCGGGGCAAAAAAGTAAGGGCCTGGTTTAAGCAGAGTGTGGGGAAGGCTAAATGTCTGTTGAGATAAAATAAGCGATCCCCTAGTAATGGTGCTTTAGAAGACCCTTTAGAGGGCCCCTTAAATGCTCCCCCTCCTCCCAGGCCTGACCTTCCTCCAGGACCTAAGGAATCAGAGAGGTGGGATAGTGAATATGATTTAGAAGACCCTCTAGGGGGGGCCCTTAAATACTCCCCAACCTCCTGAACCTGCAGAGGATGTTTTACCTGACATTCATATAGTGTGGGTGAGAAGGACAGAGTGGTCTGTAGCTAGGTTTGGAGGCACAAGGTACACAGAGGAGTTCCATTTTGTGAATCTGGAGCTTGTGCTATTACAAGTGGTGTATGAAGCCATAAGCAGAGAGGTAGAACAAATTGTAGCAGAACTTCACCAGAGATTCACGTCAACGACTATGCCATTATGTGTTCAGGCAGATAGCATGCCCAAACTGTTTATATTCTCAAGCTATTAATTTAAATCAGATGACCCCAGGGCTGTTTTTAGAGTGGAACCTGCTAAAAAGAGAAAAATACTGCTTGATTTGACATTTCGGCTGGTTGTGGTCATTGTGGCTGGTGGTAGTTGTTGAGTTATAAGCCCTATCCCCTATTCCCAGATCATTGCTAAAAAGAGGAAGTATTTAATCGATCTGAAAACCTTTCATACTAACCTGTGCTTTGCAGGCAGTCTATTGGCTGTTACAAAATGTAGTGGCCACAGATACTGAACTGCTAGATGGTGCCAAAGAACTGCACAGGAAGTTAGGCCTGTCTATACATCAGTTATGCTCCACCAAATACCTTTGTTTGAAGACCTTGAAGAGGTTAACATCCATATAGTAATGCATAAAGGAAAAAAATGGGTTTTTAAGAACCGGGCTTTTTCCTCCTGACCAACCGGCTCTTTACACTTTTAAAAAGCAACCAGCAGGAATAAAAAGAGATGTTGTAGTGGCAGTCTCTTCTTTGCTTCCAAGATGGTGGAAGGGAAGCATGTCTAACCGCATAAATATAAATTTGTCTCTCTTAAAATTGCTTCTCCAATCCTCCCCACAGCAGAGAAAAGCTATACTCTGCTCGGCCTCTGATGATTTAATAGCAGCCATTTCAGAAATTGCTCTAAACACCTTAAAAGGAAACATCCCTTTGGCACCGCATGAAATCTGTGTATTGAAAAAGAGATGCAGGATCATAAAAAACCGAAGTAACAAAATATTATTTCTTAAAAAAAAAAGAAACAGCTGGTGAAGCAGTCTGGGGGATTTATAGGCCCCCTGTTAAGTTTTGTTTTCCCTCTGATTACAGGGCTTTTGACTAACCAGTGATGGAATATGCATAAAATATGTACCTGGTATCCAGTCACTAGCTGGAGAAATTAAGGGCTCTCCAACCACCTCAGGAAAATATTAGAACTGAGGCAACCTGCTTACTGGATGCTGAAATGATGGACATTCTCCAAAGGCTGGGTTTAGCCGAATATGATAAAGCTAAACTGAATGCCACTATACTTCAGAAATACCTGAAGCAAGGTGATCTGTACAGAGGGAAATAACCCTGTTTCTGCCAGAACAGAACCCCCTAGAAGCCAGAAAACCCTTAGAAACCCAAACAAACCCCAACCCTGTTGTTCAGGAACTGTTGGATAACGTGCATGCCTGATACAGGAAAAATACTAAAGTGTTGCTCACCACGCTGAGCCAGCACAAGGATATTTCTTCTTGGGATGATCAAGGGGGCTATGTCTACAAAGAAATGCTCATCAAGGGTTCTAACATACTTGACTTAGTCTGGGGAACCCTTCAGACTCGCGCTGGGTCTAGTAAACGCCCACCTAAAGGTTGGGACATCTTTATGAAAGTCACCGCTGAGCTGGGCATCCTGTCTTCTGTTATGGGCAATGCCGTGAATCATGATCATCTGGAACACCTGAAAGCACCTAGCACAGACCAAGAAACACCAACCTCACTGCCTAGGAAGTGAAAAATTGCCTCTAAAAGTCGTTCGCTGTCAATGTAAAGTTTTACTCTTGAAATAAATTATGCTAAACTGCTTCAAGTGTTGTCTACAGAGGTTGGTTTTTTTTAAATGAAAATGAGGTTAAAAAGAAAAACACACGCACACAAATTTTTAAACAGCAACAGCTTTATTTACACAGCATCAGCTGGGTATTTTATTTTGACAAAGTGTTGGTGAAAGTCATAGCAAGAAAAGCATGTCTGGGCATGTTGAAATGTGTTTTGAGCAGGCCGAGCCTCACAGAAAGTTTTATATTTACTTTTTACAAACTGCATCACCATCCTATCATTTTGTACTAAATCATCGGAATAATACAATTTAAAAATCTGTTCAAACGATAGCCCCTTGTGACAGTGGTGCAGGAAAAACAACAGTGGTATCCGCAGGCAACAGATCAGGAGTCTTGTAACTGTTTCGTCTGAAAAGTAGTGTTGGCAGCATTCTTGTTTAACAAAGAACATAATGCGTCGAGGAAAGAGAGCACTGTTTGGGGGGTGGCCGTACGAGTTGAAAAACTCCCCACAGTTCTGATCCTTCAGGTTAACAGCCAGCCAGTGCTCTCCAGGTTGATTATGCGGTTGCGTGTTGACCACCAAGCTCAGGAGTCTTTGGGACAGCCGAGTCTTTGGAAGCCAGTCACAGGGGAACATGTCTAAGAAAGTCTCTTTCTTAGACGTGTGTACCCCAGCGCAAACTCCTCATGGTTGATTTAGCAGGGACTGGTCATTCATTTGTTTACTGGCCGTCTGTACCAGCTACATGTATTCACTCACAGAGTTACCATTTTCAAAATGCGGTTGCAGGAGTTTTGTTCTCTATCAATGTAGAGGGCCACAAAATTAATACTGTAATGTTTAAAGGGATTCTTAGCATAATTCCTGCTAAAGGCATCATTATCCGTGAACCCAATGATGACGAGTTTGGGCAACTGTCCCATAAACAGATTCTCCTGATTACTGCCTTGGCTACCGGTGGGAATACTAAACACTTTCATACCCACATAGTCTGTGGGGTATTTAGCACTGGCCATAAGCAAGGCCTCCACATGACCCAGCTGGATGCTTGGGGCTACCTTCACTTTTTTCACAATTTTAGTATATTGTGACTTTCATTTATATTGGCTAGCCACTACAGTGTCCATCAAGCAGAAAGCATCTTTACTGTGTGTCAGTTTAATTTTCATGTCCATGCCATTCAGCAAAAGTTTTTCTTGAAAAAACAAATTGCTAGAGATGGTCAAGCAGCTCTATCTTTTTGCTCTGGTCTGTCAGGTTTGCCTGTCTCCTAAACCTGTGTTTCTCGCCATCCTGTGTGACAACTTTGTGATGTCCAGGGGTATCTTTGTAAAACAGTTCAGCAGAAAATTGGGTAGAGAGGGTGTCATCACTGTGGTTGAGGACCGATTTGATGAAGGCTCTGTAAGGGTAACAGTTGTTGCTCTGGCTTATGAGATGATCTCCCAGAGTGACATCCAGCTGGCTGAAGACAGAGGCCAGAGGGTAAATAACCAGAAGTATAGCTGCCCCAATATCAAGATAGGTTCCATCAGCTTTTACAATTTTGTAGCAAAGGTACAGCAGTGTGTTGTTCAAATCCATCTAATCTTTGCTATTCCCAGCAATGAAAAAGTCAGGGAGGGCAGACTCAGTAATAGCTGATAGAGGGAGGATCTCAATATACAGGCTTTTCTCAATGCTGGTTTGCGTAGGGGCTATTTGAAACACATTCAGTTCGAATTTGACGCATTCTTCAGACCCGCAGTGAACAAAGGCCATGGCGATTAAGTCATATTTCTGTTTCCTCCAAGGGAGCGCCCCTTCTTTCTCCCAAGCTGCTTCTTGGTTTTTCATGTAGGGCTGCCCTGTCGACTTAACCTCTTCTTTTTAAGGGGTTGGAGAGGTCCTGTACGTCAGGAGTACAGCCCATCTTTCCTTTAAGGCTTCTTCTTTGAATATACATGAGGCCAGACCCCTCCTGCTTCGTCAGCTTGCCCCCCTTTATCCAGAACAGCTTGGGAGATGTAACTGATCACATCTTTAGCTATGTCTTGAGCTGCATTTTTAGCATGGGGCTTAATACTCTCCAGACCCCTTCTCAAAAGCGGAACAGCTTTTCTATAGAGGCTGCAAAATATGCCTGCAATGCCAACCCCATACATCACGGGCACCCCCTGGTATCCAGGAAGACCATACCTGGCCTGGGCTTTATAATAATTTCTGTACAAGTTAGGGTCCTCATAGTTTTTTTACCATGGACATTTGCTTTTACTTACTTTAAAATCTCAAAGTCTTCCGGGGACATAGGTGAAGCTTAACGATCACTTTACCAAAGCGAAATGAGACATGTTTATTCTGATCCATCTTCATTTCAATGCTGATTGTGTAAATGTGGTGCTGACTAATGGGGACATAATGTGGTTTGTCATATGTGATGGTGACAAATTTGTTTTTGCTCCTATGGACAGGGACACAGCACAGTAGGGAACCGAAAAGTCCCTTGCAAGCTGATGTTCTGCAATGTTTGTGTAGACATACAGCAAACTGAACCCTCCGGTAATACCAGCTGATAAGCATGATTTTTTTAATAGTGGACCCAGGCAGCATTCCCAAAATATAGGCTAGCTCACCATGGGTAAAAAAATCATAAGAGCTATTGCTGGTTTTAAGTCTCACTTTTCTGATCACTTGATAATACTGCATAAATAATTCAGGTGGAGTAGGGTGGCTGGCAATAATATCATTCATAAGATCCAGCAACTCTGTGATGGTTGTATAATACCCCCAGTGCAGGACGTAGTCCCATATTTTAGTCCCAGAAACAATTTTGAAAGGGGTGTCTTCATTGATGTTGTTCCATCTGTGTGGGTATTGTATTTCTGCTAACCGTATCTTCCAGTTCCCCAGGAGATCCAGAGGTTTAACCAGATGTAGGGAGCTAACAGGCATTTGATAATTTTCTCTGAGGTAATGGAAGCTGTGGTTGGAGTAACTTATGATTGACAGAAGAGTGACGGTGTCTTGGAGAGATTGATTGGTTATGTAAATGACTGACAAAGTGGTGTGATTGGAGAGTTTAAAAGGCACTTACACCTGAGGTTTGAATGAGGTATGCGTGTATGTCTGGGCTATTGTGCAAGTAGGGTGAAAGGTGATTGTAAGTTGTTGAAAAGGGTCTGTCTGCCAGCATTAATCAAGAGGAGAAATCTGAGGGAGGAGCTCATGAGAGAAAATCTGGTTCCAGTGCAAGAGACCACCTTGAGTACAATCACCTGGAGGGGTAAAGGATCACCTACCCTGTATCTTGGGGCACTGAGTACATTGGGAAAGGGAAAAACTGATGAGCCCCATAAGGAGGAAGCGAGAGCAAGGGTAGATCTTAACATACTTGTGCAGTGGATTCTGTACAAGTAAGCAGGAGCCTGTCACTTTGCAGCATGTCGGAAGACCTAGTTTGGTTTCTATTCACCTGTCCTACTCTGTACACTGTTTAACTGTTGATTTTATCTATAGATGTTTACAACTTGTTAAATCTATTAATTAACTTTGTTATACACAGTATAGTCTTGTTGTCTGAACCTACTCAGTCTCCAGTGTGTATGTCCTAATTAATATTATTTATACTAAGTGGGGCCGGGGCATAGACCAATACTTAAAGAGGGAAATAGGAAAAGTCCTACCACATTCTTGCAATTTTTGGAGAGGATTAACAACCTTCAGTTTTGATTAATTAAGAGAAATTGCATCCTACATATGAAGTAGTGAAACACCAAGACCCCATATTCTACCATTATTTTTTGTTCTGCCTTATTTTCTCTTTATATAGCTGCAAGTCTCCAGTGACTTGGATATCAGTTTCAAGCAGGGTAGGCATTCCTGTTTTAGGTTCTGTTGAACAGAATGTCAGCAGGTAATGAATGACTTGCTTCATTAGCACTGTTCTGTAATTTAACAATGCTAAATATGGATCACAGTCTGACTGTAGATTTTTCCACTAGAAATGTATTATTTTACCATTGTTTTCCACTAGTTTATTGGAGACACTGGGGAGAATCCATGATTTATCTAAGCTTGTACTTTCCCATGTAACCCTGGGCACGATACTACATGCGCCCTCACCTGAATAATGGGATTCTGGGGTACCCGGTAGCCAGTAGCCCTGCCCAGCCCCCCTGGGAAGCTGCAGCAGTGCCCCCGAATGGAGAGCCTCCCCTTACAATCAAGCACCATTGCAGACAGTTCTCAAACTATTTACAAGATTTATTATTTACATCATAATAAATAATCATTAAATAAGCACATGGATATACTGTCTAATAAACCCTCAAGAACTTATTTACACAGTCTCTCACTTGCACACGGTGTACTGGGGATCCCGTGTGCACTGCCCCTGGCGGGGTATCTCAGGGAGCAGGACTGTCTGTGTCCCTGCACGTGGTCTGTGGATGCTGCTTGGCACTGGTGTCTGTCTCCGTGCTCCTGGGGTCTCTGAGCAGCAAGCAGCGGCTTCTCTGCAGTTCCTGCAAGACAGCCTTCCCCTGCCTTTGCCCCCTTCCCTGGTTCTGCTGGGAGCAGTGTCTGGGCTGCAGGCTATAGCAACCCTCCTACTGCCTCACACAGCCTCACAGCCCCAGCAAATGGAGCCCCTCCCTGGGCTTTGCCTGCCCCTGGGGCCCCTCACCCCTCAGGGAAACTAGGACAGACTCTGGCAGTCCGTCCGTCCCCCACCCCAGCCCCGGCTCTGCTGTGCTCACCCAGCCACACCGGCTGCAGTCGGGTCTCTCCAGACTTGGGTTCTCCACACCAGCAGTCCCTGCCTGCTCCTGCTGCTGCAGCTTCTCCACTCTGCTCCTGCAGGCCTCACTCAGGGGCTCTCCGAGGGACCACTGCGCTGAGCCCCTCAATCCAGGCTCCAGCCTGTCCCTCAGCCCCCTCTCTCTCTTGTTCCCCCCACAGGAAAAACTGCTCCCCCTTTTATCCAAGCCTTGCAGCCAATCCCAGCTCAGGGCCCTTCCTGGGCTTTTGCTAACAGCTCTCTTTCAAACTTTGCTGGGGTTACCTCACCCCTCCCACTTCCAACAGGGCTGCTCCCAAACAGCTTCACTTGCCCTCAGAGCCTACAGTGTCCCCTCTGGGACAAACTCTGTCTCTCTGCCAGGCAGCTCTTCCCATTCTGTTCAGGTGGGTCCATTTTTTAAAGGCTGCTACACCTATAAAATGTTTAAACACAATTTGACTACACTGTGGCCCACTGCCACTCTTTACCACATTGGGTATGCCATGTTTAGCAAATACAAATCTGCTACTAGCCAGGGGTCCACATCCAGGACATAGCAGAGAAGATCCCAAAGATTCTCCGGCCTTCTGACCACTACCCTGTGTTCCTCATCCATGTGGGCATGAATGACATGGCTTGGAGCAATGCCAGCCAGGTCATGAGAGACTACAGGGCTCTGGGAGCATGGCTTAAGGGGTTGGGGATGCAGGTGGTCTTTTCCTCGCTCCTCTCAGTTGTGGGTCATGGGATGAGGAGGGAGAGACAGGTTGAGGTAGTCAACCAGAGACTGTGGTGCTGGTGTCATCATGAAGGCTTCGGCTTCCACGATCACCGTCCGCTCTTTGGTGAGGGAGGCAGTGGGCTGCTGGGAAGAGATAGCCTCCACCTCACTCCACTGGGGAGGAGGCTTTTCTCATCCAGATTTGCTGACCTGCTTAACTGGACTTAAAACCGAGCCCGCTGAGGGATGAGGGGAATACCACCACTGCAAGCCCAGTGGGCAGTTTTTGTAAACCCAGCAGGCTAAACCACTCAAGGTAACCCACCCCTACCCTTGCCCAAGAGCGATCTGTAGGAAAGGCAAGGGCCCCCAATAGGACACTTAAGTGCCTATACACCAATGCCAGGAGCCTGGGGAACAAACAGGAAAAACTGGTCCTCCTGCTAAACCAAAAGGATTACAATCTCATAGGGATAATGGAGACCTGGTGGGACTCTACCTATGACTAGGCCACAGGTATAGATGGCTAAACCTTGTACAGGAGAGATTGTGTGGACAAAAGGGGGCAGGGAAGGGGGTAGCTCTCTATGTCAAGGAAAGCTACGCATCCCTGCAAGCTGACACTGGCAACCAGGGGGGATGATTGGAGACTCTATGGGTCAAAATCCATGGTGAACAAGGCACAGGGGACACAATGGTGGGGGTCTACTACAGACCTCCTAGCCAGGATCAAGAGCTTGACCAGGAATCCAGGAATTCACCAGGGAACTAGCTGAGGCTGCATGCTCCCAGTGCATTGTTGTCATGGGAGATTTCAACTACCCTGACATCTCGTGGGAAGAGCACTCAACCACATCAGAATGGTCACAAAGCTTCCTTGTATGTGTCGATGAGCTCTACCTGACTCAAGAAGTCTATGGACCGACAAGAGGCAAAGCGCTCCTCAACCTTGTACTGGCAACAGGGGATGACTTAATCAGCAACCTAATGATCAAAGGGAAGCTGGGAGATGGCGACCATGAGCTGATCACCTTTACCATCCGCCGTAAAGCAGGCAAGTCAGTCAGCAAAGCAGAAGTCCTCAACTTCAGGAAAGCTGACTTTCACAAGTTCAGGTAGCTGGTTGGTGAGGCCCTAAGGGACCATGACCCAAAGGGGAGAGGAGTTCAGGAAGAGTGGTTGCTCCTCAAGGGAGTGATCCTGAAAGCACAAGCAATATCTATTCCATCTTGGAGGAAAGGTAGCAAAAGGGCACAGCAACCCCCTTGGCTCTGCAGGGAACTTGTGGACCTCCTGCATCTAAAAAGAAAGGCCTATAAAGGATGGAAGGCTGGATCTACCCCAAAGTAGGAGTACTCTGCACTGGCCCGGACCTGTACGGAGTGAACCAGGAAAGCCAAGGCTGCAACTGAACTCCAACTGGCTACACGTATAAAGGACAATAAAAAGTCCTTTTTTAGATACGTGGGGAGCCGGAGGATAAGCAAGGGTAACGTTGGACCCCTGCTAAACCATATGGGCCAACTGACAACTGATGCCCAGGAAAAAGCCAACTTGCTCAATGGGTATTTTGCGTTGGTTTTTCACCAGCCCCAAGGGACAGCCCTGCTCAATACGGTATGGGACGGCCAGGGCAAGGGAGAACTGTTACCCTTCATCAATGTTGACCATGTGAAGGAACACCTTGAGTGGCTGGACAACTTCAGGTCAGCTGGCCCAAACAGCTTACACCCCAGGGTACTTAAGGAGCTGGCAAGCATCATAGCTCAGCCATTGGCACGGATCTTCAAGAACTCGTGGTGCTCAGGCAAAGTGCCTGAGGATTGGAAGAAGGCCAATGTGGTGCCTATCTTCAAGAAAGGGAGGAAAGTAGATCTGGGGAACTACAGGCCCATCAGTCTGACCTCCATCCCCAGGAATATCTTGGAGAAAATTATCAAAGAAACCACTCTTGACAAACTGGCTGAAGGCAACTTCTTGAGGGATAGCCAGCACGGGTTTGTTGTGGGTAGGTCTTGCCTGACCAATTTCATCTCCTTCTACAACCAGGTGACATAACACCTGTACAGGGGAGAAGAGATTAACATCATATATCTTGACTTTAAAAAGCTTTCAATCTGGTATCCCATGATCATCTTATAGAAAAACTGGCAAACTGCGGCCTCGGCTACATTACAGTCCACTTGCTGGGGAATTGGCTTCGAGGTCAGACCCAGAGAGTGGTAGTTGATGGAAGTCAATCATTGTGGAGTGCCATGACCAGTGGGGTCCCCCAAGGCTCCATCCTTACATTCTCAGCAGTGCCTCAATAGATTTGCTAATTCCCCTCCCAGGGTGTTGTTTTAAAGTCTGGGTAGAACAGGAATCAAAGTAGGGGTGTAACTGCACCATAGCACTCTCATTGGATCTACCCCTGTCTTCCTTGCCCCCTGACCCTGGCCTGCACAACTGAGAGCAGACAGCCAAGCATGCCAGAGTGCTCTGTGTGTGTGTGTGTGGACAGGAGTGTCCTATTTTGACACTTGAGAAATATGGTTATCCTATGGTTATGCTATGTAGAAGTACACAAATTTTGCTAGCCTATGTAAAAAACCATGCCTCTTTGAAACCCAGGTGACCCATTTTTTTCAGTACCACCAACATAATTCCTTTGGTTTGACCTGCCTTATATTTTTGCATAAGTGATGAGCCCTCATGCCTTCCTCAATGTCACAGATCATTTGAAGCCAATATAAATCATCCTTCACCTTCTTCTTAGATTTTTCAATTCAGACATGACCTTCATGCATCCTTTTAAAGATATTTTTCTGTAACACATTAGGAATCCTAGTGCTCTTAAAAAATCCCATCCAATACAGAGAACTGTCCTTTAAGTTGAAACTAGGGGCTGAGATGATATTATCCTAGCATATGAGCTTTAATTACTCATTGCCAGGCTTTAACATGAGGAGTAGCTCATCCATGTATTTTTTATGTGGAATGCAGTACTCTTTAAATTTTTGTTATTCAGTATCATAGTTAACTTCCTCTGCTTGAGTTAACTGAAAATTATTAAGAACATAAAGTGCTTCATCACCAGCTACTATTACAAATCAAGTTCCCACCTGATTTTTTTCCCCATTGCCCATTGCAGTTAATGCTACAGTTGAAGGTCCTGCAGCTGGTTTCAAGAGATGGTATGTGATTCTGAGCTTTAATTATATACAGTAGTTGCTAGCCCAACAGAGGCTGATATTTGCCCAGAAAAGACTGTTTACACCCTCTCTGTGTGTCCTTCAACTTTGGAAAGGCTTTTAGTATAGTTCCATTCTTATATTCAGGCTAATCTCTCTTAATTTTGCTTCTGGTACCATGGGTTGCTCAGGAGTCTTAGGAAACAAATGGAAACATGGGGCCCCTGCTTAACACTTCGGGACAGCTGGTAATGGACACTTAGGAAAAAACTGAACTCCTAAATGCCCACTTCAGTATTTCACTTGACCAAGGGGAAAGACAAGTGAGATAAGGATCACAGGGGGGCATGGTAGGAATGATAGCCTTCCCACTGTGGATGCTGAGCTGGTGCAAAACCAACTAGAAAATCTAAACAATTATAAGTCAGCAGGACCAGATGGACTTCACCTGACAGTGCTGATGGAGATGGCTGAGGTCATCACAGAACCCCTGGTAAAGCTCTTTCAGAAATCATGGCACACAGGGGAGATTCCTGAGGATTTGAAGTGGGCCAACATTGTGCCCATCTTCAAGAAGGGGAAGAGGGAGAACCCAGGCAACTATTGGCCAATCAACCTAACCTCCATCCCAGGGAAAATCCTGAAAAAACTCATTAAAGAATCTATGTGTGATATACTCATTGAGAGTAATTCTGAATGACAGCCAGCATGACTTCACTGCGGGTAGGTCTTGTCTTACCAATCTCATCTCCTTCTGTGAACAGGTCTCTCACCACCTGAACACAGAAGAGAAGGTCGACATTATATACTTAGACTTCCAAAAGGCTTTTGATCTAGTATCCCATGATATCCCTGTGGAAAAATTGGAAAATTGTGGGCTTAACTGCTCAATAGTTCAGTGGGTGGAAAACTGGCTGCATGGTAGGACACAGAGAGTTCTTATGAACGGGTCTGTGTCATCCTGGTGAGAAGTGGCCAGTGGTGTCCTTCCAGTGTCTGTGCTTGGGCCAGTGCTTTTCAACATCTTTATCAATTATTTGGATGTGTGTGGGGGGTGAAAAGCTTGCTGGCCAAGTTTGCAAATGACACCAAGTTATTGGAGAGCGTGGTCATGCCAGAAGATAGGTTGCAGATACAGGTGGACTTAGGCAGGCTAGAGAGCTGGGCGGACCGGAACCAGATGAAGTTCGACACTCAGAAGTATAAGGTGCTCTGGGGGGCAAACAATCCCCAACATACCTACAGGCTCAGTGGTGACAATTTGACTTGCACCATGGCTGAAAGGGACCTAGGGGTGTGATTGACCACTGCATGAACATGAGCTGGCAGTGCAATGCTGTGGCCAGCAGGGCAAATAACATGCTGGCATGCATTAACCATTGCATCTCATGCAAAACTAAGGAAGTGATACTCCCATTGTATTCCACACTGGTAAGACTGCAGCTGGAGTATTGCATCCAGTTCTGGGTGCCGCACTTCAACAAGGACGTAGAAAAACTTGAGAGGGTCCAAAGAAGAAAAACCCTTATGATCAGGGGCTTGGAAGACAAGCCATATGAGGAGAGGCTGAGGGACCTGGGCCTCTTCAGCCTACAGAAGAGAAGGCTGAGAGGGGACTTGGTAGCAGCTTACCGCTACATTAGGGGAGTATGTCAAGAACTCGGTGAACAGCTGCTCACCAGGGCACCCATGGGGAAGACCAGGAGCAATGAATACAAACTCCTGGAAGGCTGTGTCAGGCTCAATTCCAGAAAATCTCCTTCACAGTCAGGGTGTCCAGACTGTGGAATAAACTCCCTCCACCTACCCTGGAAATCTTCAAAAGGAGACTGGACAGTCACCTCGCTGGGGTCACTTGACCCCAGTTGTCTTTTCTTGCCTAGTGCAGGGGAACTGAACCCGATGATCTACAAGGTCCCTTCCAGCCCCTAACAATCTATGAATCTATGAAAACTGATGATGAGGCAGTCATCAGCAGGGTGCTCTCTGATCCATGTTGTCAAGTATGAACCTCTGCTCAATCTAACAAGCAGTTCCAAAAATGTATTATGAAAGCATCTTTTAGGGTGAAGTTACACATTACAATTAGACCATACTAAATTTGTGTAATGTTAAGCAGTGTTAAAGTTGGAATGTGCTGTGAGCAGTTGCACGTTAATGGTTAAAACCATTTCTTGCCTGTACAGCTTTGACTTGCCACTAGAGGGCTGGCAAGTAGGGGTGTGGCTAGGAGCTAGGGCATCTTTTTTTTTTCCACAGGTTTTTTTTTGACCCCTGGATATCCAGGGGTCATAAAAACCTGCGGGGGATAAAATGGAGCAGTGCACGCATGGGCAGTGTGCAGCACTCAAAAGTGGAGCTGGGCTGCCCGGAGCCATGCTGCAGCTGCCAGCCAGACTCTGCCCCAGGACCCCAGGTAAGGCTTCTGGGGCCAGCACAGTGCTGGTCCCGGCCTCCCCTGCCACCTCCAGGTATACTTGCCGCGCACCACAGCACACATGCCATGGGCATTCCCTGGGGAAAAGTAGCTGCGGCACAAGGTGTGCCACTGATACTTGTCTCTGGGGAACCAAAAGTTTGCGCTTGTCTAGATGCAGCCCTAGGCTCCATCCCTGTTCTGGGTTGGGGGGCCCCTTAATATTCCCTTAATATGATCTTTGTGTAATGTGTAACTTCATTCTTAAAGATACAACTCAGTGCATGACTCCCTCCCCACCGGTGAATGTCCAATAGATGCACAACATGTTCAGTCTTAGCAATGCTAGTTTGTCCTTTTTGAAATATTTGTTTTCCACAAAAATTGGAAGTTTCTTTTTGCATCCCCTCTCCCTCACAGTTCTCTGTATCCAATCTACTCTTTCTTTAAATTATCTTCCCTGGTTTGTAATCCAACTGGCTGTAGCTGGAAAGCTCTACAGTCAATTAGTTATTGTTAACTGAAGACATCTATGTAGGGAATAGTCAAGCACACAGCAAAAAAAGAAAGGTGAAATTTTGGTCCTAAGGCCAGGTACAGACATTACACTTTTACCGGTATAAGTGATTGGAAACAGGTCTATGCCTATAAGTGATTGGAAACAGGTTTATACCCATAACAGAAGTTCAGCACAAATTGACTGGTTTAACAATGGTAGAACCTAATCTTTGTGCCCCCTCCCCCCAACAAAGGGTTAATGCGTGTTCTGTTTACTACCAATATAAACTACACTACTTGCAGAAAACCATGTAACTTAGATCAATACTGCCTACTGATAAGTCAAAGGGATTTTAGATATAGCCTCAACTAATACATTTCTGAAAAAATGAATCCAATGACACTGCTTTACTGACAAAGAGAAGAAAGAGTTGACTTATTTTAGCTTGGCTCAAATGATTTATTAGCTATATTACTATACAGAGTGAATGAAAGCTGGTTTCACAGAGTGAATGAAACTTGGCATTATTTGCAATACTAGAGCTACTATCTCAGATTTCTGAATTTGTTTCGTCTGATAAATGCTATTAAAAATCAAGAGTCACTGAGATATAATGCTGTTTATCTGAAAGGATAGAAAAGAAGTCACCAGGGATGAGGTTGTCTTTGTAAAATTCAGGGAAGAGACAGTAAACAAATTAAACCTATAGATTATGATAATCACCTGAAATAATATGTTTACTCTTTGATAAGCACAAAGGACCCAAGGGCTGTGAGACATCAGGCAAGTGTAAAAATATTCCTTATTCATAGACAAGATCAGTATGTGATTGTCTGTTTTTTGTCGAGAATGTTTTAGTTAAATCCTGTCATTTAATCTTACTGCTTCTCTAAGAATGTATAGGACAGGTTCTTTCAGAATTTCAAATATTTGCTTATTTGACAATATAAAATAATGTGTATTTCACAATCAATTGCTTTCAGGAAATTCTGCTATACATTTTATAGCAGCCTAGAGAAAATTACTTATATTCTGGACAATGGCATTAATGTATGTCAAAAACGGAGTTTCTGTCCATGATAGTGGAATTCTTTCATTGGATTGTTCACCAGTCTCCCAAACTTTGGAAATGGAAACCCAAAGGAAGATCAGATGCATTTTTATGACAAGCTTGTGCTCATTTCACAGCTTTAAAAGATGTTCAACCCAGAAACAAAACATTTAGACTGAATATAAAATGATCTTGAGTCAAGCATCACATGCAAACTAATTATTGTCCAGTAGTTCTAGAATCACAACATAGTATAAGTGTTCTCTGCAGTATTAACATCTAAATGTAACAGTAGCAAGGATATAAAAATATTTTTCTGTGTTTTTTCTGTGTTTAGTATGGCAGAAATGATCCATGCTTCTTTCTAATGACAAAATACAGGTTGCTAAACTAGCTAGTTTAGTGGGACTTGGGCAGAATTTAATTGCAAAAAACAATCCAGAACATCCCCACAAAATATAAAGATTCCTAGGCGCCTGAGTATATGCTTGTGGGTGGCAGGGGGGCGAGTGGAGGAGAAATGTCCTTCTATGAGTAGTTAGGTGCTGATGTCCAGGGATCCTGGTTTTCTCTGATTTAAAAAACTGCCCAATTTTCAGATTTAAAAAAGTAACCCGAATCCCAAGCTTTTCTGTGATTAAAATGAAACACCACTAATATATTGATATTACTTTCATTTAAATCATGGAAAATGTAGATTTTGGGTTACTTTTTTAATTTGAAAATTTGGGGAGCTTTTTAAATCAGAGAAAACCAGGATCCCTGCTAATGTCCCATCTAAGCACTGTTACAGCCTGGCACAGAGGGGTAGTACCTAAACCAGGGGCAGGCAATTATTTTGGGCAGAGGGCCGCTTACTGAGTTGGCAAGCCATTGAGGGCTGCATGACAGGCAGCCCAGGGCAGATAAATATTAATTTTCTAAATTTTTTAGGGGCTCCGTGGGCCAGATAGAATGGCCTGGCAGGCTGTATCCGGCCCTCGGGCTGCATTTTGCCCAACCCTGACCTAAACTCTGCCTAAGTCAGAAGAGGGCCCCAATCCTCAGAGCATACCTAATGCATACTGGTAATCATTGAATTATTACAAAGTGCAGTACCATGGTAACGTTCACTCAAAATACAGCTAGAAAATGAGATGGTACTGCTGTTCACCTGATTACATAGTAGCTTGGTGATTAGAGCTATTATATAATAGAGCAGGGGTGGGCAATTATTTTGGCTGGTGGGCCACTTAACAAGTTGTGGTGAGCTGTTGAGGGCCTCACACATAAGATCTTAAAGAAGATATCGTTTTAACAAATGACAGATAAAAAAAACAAATCATACACTAAAAATCAAACATCAACTATAACATATTTTATTTAAAAAATAAATAATGTTTTTGAATAGTGCATATAGAGGCAATTGCATAATAGCTCAAAATAAAGTCTTATTCTTGTATATTGTGTGAGGTGGGGTTGTGTGTGGGCAGTATGGGGTGTGTGGGGGGGGTATGTGGGTATTTGTGACAGATGTGGGTGGGGGTGGTGGAGGGGTGTGCTCATTGCACCGGATAGGCGGAATGGGTGGAATATGGCAGGGAGATGATGCTGGAGCCCTGTGCACTGTGGAAGGGTCCGCAGGGCTGCAGCTTCCCCCCTGCCTGGCTAGTTGTGTGGTGCCTGACATATGTCTTCACAGCAGCTGCACTTCCCCATACTAACTGCTTTTTGGAGTGGCACAGCAGGGGCAGGAGGAGGAAGAGGAGCTGCTGGAAGCAGGGGGAACTGAGCAGTATCCAGCCAGCTGCATCCACACTAGGAGTAGCCCTGCCAGGAAGCTGCATGCACAAGATAGGGCCAGGACAGTTGGTAGGCATGGGCAGGAGCACAGCACAGGCTGCCCCGGGTGGGAGTGGGTGGGGCTCAACCCCATGCAGAAGGCAGCAGGGGCAGCTGAGAGCAAGATACAATCAATTGGCTGGTGCCCACTTGTGGGCTGGATCCAATCAGTTAGCAGACTAGATTCAGCCCTCAGGCCATATTTTGCCACTCCTGTAATAGAGCTACCCAGCCAGGGTAGATCATGGTTTTAGGCCCTCCTCAGACATGGGATTCAAACTCATATCTCCCAGAAGAGCTCCATGACCACCACCCCTCCTGTTGAAGCAGACCACTATGCAGTTAAGAATGCAAGAGAAAACCAGGATCCCTGATGATGACAGTTGAAGGACTAGAATGAGCTTAACTCTGTGGCTTAGTGGGTAAGACACTCACCTAGGAGTGGGGAGCCCTGGGTTGCAGTCAGAGTCATAACAGCCATGGTCTGTGCTCTGGGTGAGAGAAGTGACAGGGGCAGTGGCAGGAATGGGACTGGGCGTGGCTATGGCAGTAGCTAGGCTGGCAGTGGTAATGGCTGCCATTCTTGCACCTGGTTTAAGTGGGTGCCTGGGGCTGGTGCCCCTGTCACCCACCACTTGTTACACTACTGTTTATGGCCCTGTTCTCAGGAGTATTTATGCTATTTATGTATTTTACATTAGACAGTCATTGGTTGAAAAACAGAAATAATCTTGAAACTAGGGAGTGAAACAGAGGATGCCTCCTTCCTAGGGAAATACCCTAACTATCGGCTATAGAGTCAGGCTTCTTCTTGCTGACTCTCCTGGCCTTGTAATTGTTGCATACTTGATTTCACATTGTACTAACTTCAAAAGAAGGGATGGATGGTGCACTCCCCAGGTGTTCTGTAGCCTAAGTTAGGAGTGAGATGTGGATTTAAACACCCTTAGGTTGAGAAGGGTGTACCCTGGGAGAGTGCTAAAATGTGGACAGTAGCACTGCTGCTCTGACTGCAGGTAACTGCTCTCAGAAGAGAACTTGGTATTCTGGATCCACAAAAGTGCTTAAACTCCACAAAGGAGCAGGAGTTCAGATAGACCCCAGGTGTTTCCTGTTTGCTATCTGTGGATGGCATTCTTTCATGGCACCTAGCCTATCCAAATTTTCCTTTAGAGACCATTAACTTTCCCCATGCAACACCGTGAGAGCCTAGTTATCCAGCCCATTGAATCCCTGGGGACAGATCCCTAATTTTTAGACATGTTGAAGTCTAAGTTGGAGGTGTCTAAGGGGTCAGGCTGGATTTTGCCCTTGGAACTAAGCAGACTTTAACTGTCAGACCATACATCCATCTTGCCCTGTATCCTGTTACACAGGGGCAGAGAGCAGATGCTGAAAGAGAAAGTGAACAGGGCATTACCAAGGTTTTTTCCATTGTTCCTCTGAAGTATTGGCAGGAGCAGCAGGACACTCCACCCAACCTCCCACCTTTAGCTATGAACAGTATCCAATGCTTCAGAGGAAGGTGAAAAACTGAGTATTTATAGGGGAATGCAACCCACCACTAGGCTGCCCTAGTTCTTACATAAACTGACCCAATGAAGGTAGTGGGCCCACATGGGGAAACAATCTTAATCCAAGTCCTCCCAGGAGCAGCCCCAGGAATTTAAAAGAGAAACAAGGAGAATAGGACTGACTCTCATACATTTCAGTTATTTCTGGCAGATCTCAGCTGAAAGGATATTGACAGTCCATATGGTCTGTTCACAAAAGATGTTTATAAGCAATATTTTATCATTCTTATGCTTTGTAATTCTACCTATCAGACAGTCTAGACCAGAGCTTTCCAAACTTTTCATGTTGGTGACACACTTTTTAGACATGCATCATTTCGCGACACAGTAATTCAGTTCCGGGGGAGGGGCCAAGGGAAGCAGACGCGAATAAGGGAGCTCCACGGTGCCGTTCCGCAAAATTTTCTGCATTTCGCGCGACACACCTACACACTGCCGCCGACACACTAATGTGTCGCGGCACACAGTTTGGAAAGCTCTGGTCTAGACAGACATGCTTTGTTTCCATTTGCATGAAGTTCTATTTTACCTTACAGTTTAAGTTGTATGTCCTGTAAACAGAATGTATAAAATGCATTTCACTAAGTCTGTTTGCATATCATCTATCACTGCATGTACATTACACACTCTTTGGGCATACATATTACACAATCAGAGCAGTTTGATATACCACAAACCACACATGGCCCACATGCACCTGCTAGCTGCACTGTTAATTAGCAGCACAGAGAGGTTTTTTTTGACACAGAGATCCTGGTATAAAAAAAAAATGCTGCTGAAAAAGTGGTGTGGTGCACACGGCAGCGGTGTATGCTGCTAGAAACTGGATCCTGGCCAGCCAGAGCCACACTGGCTGTTGGGCAGGCTCTGAATGGCTGGATTGCCACTGTTGCTGCCCTGGGAGGCCCCAGCACAGGTGCTGGCTCCAGGGGAAATTTGCCCTGTATCACTCACACCCATGTGCACGGGTGTGCACAACAGCACAAAGCAGTGCAACAGCAACTGCATGCCCCTACATATGGGGACGTGCCCTTTATGTCCATTCATAGATCCTTCCTTGGCTAGTCAGCAATATGTTTCTGCCCTTAAAGATTATATCACTTAGACATTTGAACACCTGGACAAGCCACTTCAAATACAGGAAGGATGACAAATAGTTTGGTATCTCCATGATTAAACCAAACTTCAATACTCATTTGTTATTATTACAAAAGCTAAATGCAATCAATTAAACTGCTTTACAGTCTACAGAATAACCCCAGGTTGCTAAACTCTAGGCCCAAGCAGTTTGGAGAGGTTTCATGTAAACTTTAAAAACAAATAATCCTGATAAATTATTAGACAAGGCTCTGATAGTGTCTAGCAATGTTTCTTTCAGGTCTAGTTTCTTTCATCTCTACCAATGTTAATTCAGCTTTCTGCCATCTGTTGCAGAAACAGTACATTTGACATTTTCAGAGAACTTCTGGTTGCACTTTGCAATATGCTACTGAATTTTGGAGTCACAGAATTGATATTTTTATGAATGTCACAGTCTTATTGCCAGTATAAGATGCGAAATAGGAACTAATGGCACCAGAATGAACAACTGAATCAATGGCATGATTAGTTAATTCCCACCACCCTAACCATGCATTATAGGTAATGTGGAAACACTTGGAAATAGTACTACGTGATTCTATAGTCCATGAAATCATCTGGGCCTGATTTTCAGAAGTTGGCCTCTGTTGGTGAGCACATAATGTTGCACTACCCTAATACAGGAGGAAAAACTTAAAAAGTACCCACATCATTACATAATTTATGCATGGAAAAATCCACTCATTCACAACGATTTCTCCACATTGAGTCTGTTACTGGCGTGTGCAGAAATGAGATTTTACCAACTGTACTTGCAGGTGGCAGTGCTTTAATAATGTGGGCACACATGCAAAATTGCTTCTGCAATTCCCATATACTTAGAAAACCTCTCATTAAGCCTGGCAGCACCAGCAGCTTTTTATAATGTAATCTCCAGGGTACATGCAAAACTTAAGCCCTTGACAGTTATTTTGGTGATTCAGCTTTTATGCAAATAAGATCCTCTTTTTTCTAAAGGCAAAAGGGACAATTTCAGTCATATAATCTGTTTTCCTTAATAATACAAGCCATAGAATTAAACCCAGGGATTCCCAGTCCAAGCTTAACAACTTTTGATTAAATGAGAAAATGTCTTGAGTCATTATTTCAAAGGATATATAATAATATGGAGACAGCTAAAACAGCTAGGGGTTAAATTTTACTATTCTTATAAATAAGAATCTGGGATTTAACTGTTGGTGTTTATGATCAATTCCCAACATACTGCAAAGCAAGGCATACCTGTATTCTCATTTGTGGCAGACCTATATTCTCTTTTCTTCAAACATATAGCGGAAGTTCCCGATTCATAGATTGTAAAACTGGAAGGGACCTCAGAAGATCATCAGGTCCAGCCCCCTGCACCAAGCAGGAAAGATACTGGGGGTCAGGCAACGCTAGCAAGGTGACTGTCTAGTCTCCTCTTGAAGATTTCCAGGGTTGGTGATTGCACCACCTCTGGAGGGAGCTTATCCCACAGTCTGGACATCCTCGCTGTGAAGACATTGTTCCTGTTGTTGAGTCTGAATCGGTCTTCCAGGAGTTTGTTGCCATTACTCCTAGTTTTGCCCTCAAGTGGTGAACAGTTGCTCACCGAGCCCTTGATGCACTCCCCTAGTGTAGCGGTAAGCTGCTACCAGGTCCCCTCTCAGCCTTCTTTTCTTCAAGCTGAAGAGTCCCAAATCCCTCAGCCTTTCTTCCTATGGCTTGCCGTGTAAGATTGATCATAGGGGTGGCTCTTCTTTGGACTCTCTCAAGCTTGTCCATGTCCTTGTTGAAGTGGGGTTCCCCGAACTGGATGCAATACTCCAACTGCAGTCTCACCAGTGCTGAGTACAGCGGAAGAATCACCTCCTTGGTTTTGCTGAAGATGCATCGACTGGTGCATGCCAGACTATTATTTGCCTTAACTGGCTACAGTATTGCACTGCTGGCTCATATTCATACTGTGGTCTGTTATTACCCCTAGATCCCTTTCATTCATGGTGCTAGTCAGTTTGGTGCTGCCAAGCCTGTAGGTGTCTTGAGGGTTGCTCATCCTGAGGTGGAGCACTTTACATTTCTCGAAGTTGAACTTCATCAGATTCCAATCCACCCAACTTGCTAGCCTGTCTAGGTCCACCTGTATCTGTAGCCTATCTTCAAGCATGACCATGCTTGAAGATCCTCCTAACTTGGTGTCTTCCGCAAACTTGGCCAGTGAGCTCTTCACTCCCACACTCCTACATCCAAATCATTAATAAAGATGTTGAAAAGTACTGGACCAAGCACCGACCCCTGCAGGACACTGCTGCCCATTTTTCACCAGGATGACACAGATCCATTCACTACAACTCTCTGGGTCCTACCCTGCAGCCAGTTTCTCACTCACCTGACTGTCTCGGAGTTAAGCCCATAATCGTCCAATTTTCTTGTGAGGACATCATGGGATACTAGATCAAAGACCTTTTGGAAGTCTAGATATACAATGCTAACCTGCTCTCTTGTGTCCAGGTGGCGAGTTATCTGGTCGTAGAAGAAGATGAGGTTGGTAAGGCAAGAGCGTCCTGCGATGAAGCCATGCTGGCTGTCATTCAGAATCTTACCTTCTGCAAGCTTATTGCAGATAGACTTCTTGATGAACTTTTCTAGGATTTTCCCTAGGATGGAAGTTAGGCTGATTGGCTTATAGTTACCCGGGTCCTCCCTCCTGCCCTTTTTGTGGAAGGGCACAACATTGGCCCTCTTCAAGTCCTCTGGGACTTCTCCAGAGTGCCACAAGTTGTGGAAAAGTTTCGCCAGGGGTTCCTTGATGACTTCGGCCAGTTCCTTCAGCACTCTCGTATTAAGATCATCTGGTCCCACTGACTTGCATACATCTAATTTTTTTTAATTGGTCATACTTCAATTCTATGGCAATAGTAAGAAGGTGATTATTCCTACTGTGCTCATCCTCTACTGTACCAGGTGTGTTTTTCCCCATGGTCCAGTGAAAGATCAAAGTGAAGTAGTCATTCAGGAGTTGAGCTTTTTCCTGGGTGCTGGTAACCAGCTCCTCTGAGTTGCTGAGCAATGGCCCCACACTCCCATTTGTTTTCCTCCTGTTCCCTACGTACCTAAAGAAGGACTTCTTGTTGTTCTTGATTCCCATGGCTAATCTAAGTTCGGTCGCCACTTTAGCCTGTCTTATCTGTTCCCTGCAAATGCAGGCCATCATGGAATAGTCCTCCTTGGGGCTCAGCCTGAGTTTCCATTGTTTATAAGCCTCTTTCTTCTTTCTTAAGAGGACTGTAATTTCCCTGTTTAGCCAAGAGGGCTTCCCAGCCCTTCTGTTACATTTTTTCCACATGGGAATGGACATCCTTTGTGCTTTAAGGATTGTGTCCTTAAGGAACAACCACTCTTCATGCATGCCTTTCACCTTCGGTCCCTGATCCCACAGCACTTCCCCTACTAGTGACCTAAGCTTGTTGAAATTTGTATTTTTGAAGTCCAAGACTTCAATCCTGCTATCAGATTTGTCTGCCTTATGTCAGACAGTGAACATGATGGTTTCTTGGTTGCTGTTGCCCAGATTTCCCTCTATATTTAAGTCGGTCACCAGATCATCTCCTTTGGCCAGGATCAAGTCTAGCAGAGCATCACCTCTGGATGGCTCATGAACCTCCTGAGTCAGGAAGAGCTCCCTGACACAGGCCAGGAAGGATCGTGCCTGATACAACTTGGCCGAGTGTTCCTCACAAGAGATGTCTGGATAATTAAAATCGCCCATGACAACCATGTCATGTGCATGTGCGACCTCAGTCAATTCTTGGGTGAACTCCAGATTGAGTTCCTCTCCCTGGTTTGGTGGTCTGTAGTATACACCTATAATTAGGCCTCTATCACCATACTCCCCCTGCCCTCCCAACTTAACCCAGAGGGTTTCGAGCTGTTCATTTTTGGAGCTGATGTTGGTGTCCTGCTCTTTCACATAGAGAGCAATGCCACCACCTTTCTTCCTCATCCAAGCCCTTCTATTCAGGGTGTAGCCCTATATAGCTATGCTCTGGTCATGTGAAGAGTCACACCAGATCTCTGTAATCCCTACTAGACCATATTGCTTGTTCCCCATGCTCCTGGCATTAGTATATAGGTACCTGAGTCCTCCTACTGAGGCCTTCATCTTCCTGTCCTGCTGATGAAGAACTATTCCCTCAGCTTCCACAAGAGTAGCGCTCCCAGTGTCCCTATCTACAGGACTTGTATGTTAGTCCCTGGACATGTTTGAATTTGTGTATTCCCGTCCCCCAGCAATCTTAGTTTAAAGTCCTGTCCAGAAGATTGGCCACCCTGACCACGAACAGGGACTTACCTTTCCTCATGAGGTGGATGCTGTCCCTTCCCAGGAATCCTCTCTCTCTGCGGTGCATGCCATGGTCAAGAAATCAGAAGCCTTTTCAGTGGCACCAGTGTTGGAGTTGCCGGTTCACTTCCTTGATGCATCTTTCTTTGATGAATCCTCGATCACAGACCTGGGCTGTCATGGGGGATTTCAATCACCCTGACATCTGCTGGCAGGGCAATACAGCAGTGCAGAGGCAGTCCAGAAAGTTTTTGGAGAGTACTGGGGACAATTTCCTGGTGCAAGTGTTGGAGTGGCCAACTAGGGGCCATGCTGTTCTTGAGCTACTGCTCACAAACAGGGAAGAATTGGTGGGGAATGTAGTGGATGGCAACTTGGGCAGCAGTGACCACAAGATGATTGAGTTCAGGATCTTGGGGAAAGAAAGGATGGAGAGCAGCAGAGTAAGGACCCTGGACTTCAGAAAAGTAGACTTTGACTTGCTCAGGGAACTCATGGGCAGGATCCCCTGGGAAGCCAGTCTGTGGGGGAGATGAGTCCAGAAGAGCTGGCTGTACTTTAAAGAAGCCTTACTGAGAGTACAGAAACAAACTATCCGGATATATAGGAAGACTAGCAAGTATGGCAGAAGACCAACATGGCTTAGCAGGGAACTCTTCAGTAAACTAAACCACAAAAAGGAAGCTTATTAGAAGTTGAAACTTGGACAAATAACTAGGGAGGAGTATATGAGTATCGCTTGGGTGTGGATGAAATCAATCCCTGCTGCCCCCCACTGCTCCACGCCACATGGGGGGCTCTGCGTGAGCCCTCTGAAGCCCTGAGGCCACTGGAGGGGCGGGGGGGCCGGGGGGGAGTTGGGTTTTTCTTCCCTTAAAGGGCTGGAACTGGGGAAGGCGGGGCATACATGGTGGGGCTGGGACAGCAGGCGGGGTCAGGGGCTCATGGCAGAGCCCCCCACACAGTGTAGGGCTGTGGGGGGCAGCAGGGATCACCCCCCCACCTGGCAAAACCTGGTGAATAGGGGCTTTTTTTTTAAAGCACCGTGAGCTGGGCCAGGTGGGACAGCAATGGTGGGGGTCTGGGGGAGCGGGCCGGGGTCGAGGGGGATGGGGAAAGAGTCAGGTAATGGGGCCTGGTGGTAGTCCTCCCATGGTCCCCTCCCCCCTTATAGAGCCACTCGCCCCCACCCCCCGCTTACCAGCTCTGAGTCTGCCTCCAGCTCCCTGCTGCAGCGAGCAGGGACTGCCTGAATCACTGAAGCTCCCTGAATCTTTTCCAAATTGATTCAGAGAGCTTTGAATTGATTTGGACCTTTTAATTGGTCCCCTGATTCAATTCGGATTTGGAGATTCGGCTGTGGAATTGGGCCGAATTTTCTCCAAATCGAATCAGCGCCCAAAACTTCACATAGCCCTGCTAGAAATGCGCAAGAAGTATCTAGAAGATTTGTCTTTTGTGGTAGGATCATCTGGGGAGAAGAATAAGGCAGCTTGAGGTTGTGGGAAAAACACAACCCCTTTTTTCATGCTCATGTTTTAGTAAACAATTTATATTAATATTTAAATTGTTTCCATGCTAAAGGGGTTCAGATGGCTTATAACTGGTGTTTCAGATTTAGGAAGGCAATATTTAATTGATTTATACTCCTGTTTGCATATTCTCTGTCAACTTTGCAATTATAAGGACTAGAGACAAGTCTTGCTTAAAATGGGTTTTGTTTTAAAATGAAAGCTTAGACTATGAATTGTAAACCTACTACACATGGTGGCACTTGCAACAATTTCTGTAGCCATAGAACCATCAGGTACACAGGACCCTGATTATCATTCCTTACAAATACTCTCTAAATGGTAACATCTACCTCCAAGGCTGAAAATAGATGTCACCTGTGGAGTGCAATCAGCTGTGCTTCCACTTGCTGGCACACATCCCAGGTCGGGGGTTAGATACTCAAGCCAGGCAAATCCCTCTGCAAAAGGATTCCCCTGGTGCACATACCGCTGCTGTGGTCTGACAGGGGCTACATAGCTGTAAGCAGGGAACCCGTTTGCAGACATATGCCTTATATCAGTGATGCCCCAAATTTGCTTGCTTACTCAGATACATCCCAGAGACCTCGGTGATGTGTCTGGGTAAGCAGTAGGGTTCTGGGATCCCACACGGTGCATGGCCCCTGTGGTATGAAGCCTGGGGGCCCATAACCAATGCAGCATGTGGCTGCTGGAGAAGTTGGACAGTCTTGCTATAAGTGTTGCCTCAGTGTCCAAAATAAATAACCTTCTCATTTATAGCCTCAGTTCAATTGAGTCTCTAGCAAAGATCTCAACAAATGCTATTACATATGGAATTCATATTGGCACTCGGTTCAGCAGGGTTTGAGTTACATTCCAACTCTTGGGGGGGGTCTGCGGTGGTGGTGTTGGGAGGCCAGAAGGAGAAGCCACTTAGAAAGTCACAGGGCGGGCTTGGGACTTTTGTCTCTTATGGGAGTCTCAGCCCCACTAAACCTCTCCATATTTCAAACCCCTCTCTCAAGATATTAGCAGCTAATTGTAAATATTTCATGCTTTCAATTAAAAGAGTGTTCCTGACCTGGGAGTGAAACAGAACTTAATTACTTACCCATACCTTGCGCATACCATTCGGAGACTATACAAGTAGTTAACTTGAACATAAATCATTAGTTTCTCCTGAATGCAAAAATGTGTCTTAAGTTCCTGCCAGAAATCTTGTGTTGCTAATCCTTTCATTACCTGAAATGCAAATCCTCAAGCTATTAGATTCCTTTAAGATATGCAGTAAGTGTAATTGTGATCTGTGATCTATGAAGTGTCCTGCATTAATATCCAAGCCATTATTCTGTTAAACTAGAACAATTGACATTCAAGACATTAATGACAGCCTGAAGGAGCTGAGGACCAAGGATCATTTACTGAGAATCATTTACTGAGACTCATTTACTGAGTGATTAATACTTCTCATAATAATAATTAGTTATCAAGTACCAACAGAAGCTCTTCAGAAACAGAGAGGAAGACAAAGTCCTTGTTTGAAGGGTAATACTATCTATTTCTGACATAGACACAATGAATAGGACACCCATAATACCCTCTGTGTAAATATACCTGTTTAAGATGGTCCTGGACTTCAATGGCTGAAAGCTGGAAAAAGGTCAAGGAAACCTTAATGATCCATACTCCTATAGCCTTTTATCTCTTAAAAGTACTGTGCACACATTAACTATTATTCACAGAAAATTCTCTTGAGAATACAAAAATTGGAAAAGTCCATGAATATATACAGTTTATTGAGCTGCAGCTTCAATTGGTAGATGCAGGGCAGATAAAGAAAATGAATGCTTTGTGTATTAGTCATTCAGTCTTCATGAAACTCCCTTCAGCCTACATTTCATCCTACTGTGTTAAACATCATTTAAGAGAGATGGAAGGGAGCAAGTGATATGTGACAGCAACATTGAAATTCAAAAACTGTTTAACGACCTAATTTGTATTAGCAGACAAACTATTTCAATATTTACTGTTTACATATGTTCATTGCTTTACATCTGCCAGCTGTCTTCAATAGTGCTGAGTAGGAGATTTCTGGTGACATGTCTGTGGTTACTAGAGTGTGTTGACTTGCAGTGCCTTGTTAAAAGGCAGTACTGAACAATTACTTATCTCTTCCAGGGGATCTGACAAAGCGTGATCTTACAACCTCTTTTATATGTCTATGAAACATATAATGATATTAGCCAGAAAGTAGCACAGTTATCTCCTATTCCTTTTAATTTTTCATAAATTTTATTGAGATAATTAAAATGATTTTCATCATAAACCACGTGCTATTTGCTAGCTGATATTGGTTTTAAAATATCAAGCAGTATAGAGTAAAAGTAAAGCAAAGCCACTTAACTGATTAAGTGCTGAAGTAGTGAGTAGGAAAAATGCAACTGTAATTTATTTACTTGCAAGAAAGTCTACAAAATCCAGAATTTTTGACAGTACGCATGTGTTAATAATTGAAGCAATTTCACATTAAACAAAAGAAGTGATGCATGATGATAATTGTAAAGGTGAAGTAATGTTATGGGTTGAACATATCTGCTGTCCTCCACTTAAGTTGGTTATAAGAAATAGGTAAGATCCATTATAGAATAAGGTAGCTGCAACAGTGGGAGCCAGCCTTTTTGACAGGTGTGCCACCGATTAGCCCCACACCTACCCTGGACATGCCTACACGAGCAATTAATGTTACTGAATATACTCTGGCTGAAGATGAACTGCAGTAAACTAGTCCTGATGTCACCATTGATGTGCAGTAATTTTCTGTACTGCTGGATACCATTTATATCTGACAGGACTATCCAGCAGTGCAGTAAATTAGTCTACTGCACCTTAATTACTCTGCACATGTAGACAGTGATGCTTTACTGAGCAGCAAATTATTCTGCTGTACAGTGGGAACATCTATACATGCTCTTTAATGTGCATTAGCCTATTTTCAATGCACATTCAAGCATCACTAAAAAGCTGCTCTTTAGTTCATGCACATTAAGACAGGCTAATGCGCATTTTCCTAGTACCTCTGGGCATTTTTACATGTGCTTTGGGAGGCATGGGAAGGCACTTTAATTAGCAAGTCATGCTAATTAAAAGCACCTGAGAGTCCCATGTATCAGAATCCTTGCACTGAAAAATGATGGTGGGGTGCTTTGAACTAAAGCTCATCAAACAAGCTTTAGTTTAAAGTGACCTGCTGCCATATTTCAGCATGGGGATACTGATACACCTGATGCTAGAGTCTGCTGGAGCACATTAATTTCTGCGCTCCATCAGACTTGATTAATTGAGTCTGCTCCAACGTGCTGCATTTCCAGTACATCAAAGCAGGCCCCTTGTACTTCTTTGCAGCCCTCTGGGCATTTATAGACATGCTCCAAGTGATGGGGAAGGGGGTAGGTGCTTTAATTAGTGAGCTGTACTAATTAAAAGCACCCAAGCATCATGGGTATCAATGCCCTTGTGATGAAAAATGTCAGTGGGGTGCTTTGAATTAAAGCTCATTGAAACAGCTTTAGTTCAAAATGCCCTGCTGCTATTTTTCAGTGCAGGGATACTGATACATGTGATGCTGAAAGCTGCTGGAGCGCATTAATTTCAGTACTCCAGCAGACTCAATTGAGTCTGCTCTGATGTGCTGGATTTACAGTACGTTGGAGCAGCCTCACTGCACATCTATAGGAGCCCTTCTATGGAGGTACTAGATTTAACATGAAAGCACATTAATGCATGTGTCCCTACTCTATTCTCTTTGCCTGATCTCTAGGGATCCTGGTTTTCTTTGATTAAAAAAAAAATCCCCAATTTTGGATTTAAAAAAGTAATCTAAAATCCACACTTTTCCATGATTAAAATGAAACGCTACTATATATATAACAGAGATCCTGGTTTTATATATAAATACACACACACACACACACACACACACACACACACACACACACACACACACATATATTAGTGGTGTTTCATTATAATCACGGAAAAATATGGAATTTGGGCTACTATTTTAAATCTGAAAATGGGGTTTTTTTATCAGAGAAAACCAGGATCTCTGCTATGAGTCTTGAATAGCCTCTTAGGAGGAAAAACTGATATAGCTAGGTACCTTTGATATAAACCTGTATTTTAACAAAGACTTTAAAAAGATTCATAGCTCCTAGCCTCTTTAAGCCAGTATTCATCCCAAATAAGTTTTTATAGGGCTTTTCTCAGGACACGCACGTAAGGCTTATCCAGACTCTTTCCTTGGCTTTTCTGCTCTTTCTCTCTGTTGTTTACTCTTTTCTCTCTTTCAAAGACACATGAATTTCCATAAAATCAGTCAACAAGATTACCCTGCCTACATGACCCAAGCATGTATCTTTGTTTACAGCAGCAGCATAGACCTATGTTTGGGATGAAATATCTATTGTTTCATCCAAGGGTGGTAAACCTGCACCACAAGTGGCATGGGCAGCCCTTGTGTGTGCCATTCCGCAGATCAAGCAGGGGATAGGGAGCACAACAGGAAATAAACCAGGAAACAGAAGGCCGAGCAGGAGATCAAGCAGGGAGCAGACAGCAAAGTAGGTGATCAGCAGGGTTTTCTCTGATTCCACATTTTTGCATGATTAAAATGAAACACCAGTAATAAATACAGATCTAGATATAGCTATAGAGGTATTTCATTTTAATCACGGAAAAATGTGGATTTTGGGTTACTTTTTTAAATCTGAAAATTGGGGATTGGGGATGTTTTTTTATCAGAGAAAATCAGAATCCCTGCTAATTACTCTTCATTAAAATGTAGCATTATATTCTATATGGCATTATATAATATATAAACAATATATACATATTGCTTCTTGTAGGGGGCTAAATCTAGGCCAAATCTATGTGGATTCATTTCC
Organism: Alligator mississippiensis; assembly: GCF_030867095.1. NCBI lineage: Eukaryota > Metazoa > Chordata > Crocodylia > Alligatoridae > Alligator > Alligator mississippiensis. The sequence continues at coordinate 387,483,532 of NC_081824.1, forward strand.
ATAACAGAACTACACCTGAATCAGGTCTGAACTTGGCTTATAAGTGAGCTTTATTTTGTGAGTTTACTATTGGTTAACCAATCGCCCTCGGGTCCTTTTAGTAAGAAGCACTTTGTATTCTCTTTGAACAAATAAATGCCTTTTGGAAACAGATGTAAGAGGCTTCAATTTATGGCATGACAACCTGTTTTTTTTAGTGATCGCACAGACAAGTAAGCAAAAGTATGAAGAGTAGCCCATCATTTCAGCTGGTTCTCAGATGTTGCAAAACAGGTCACCTCACACTAGAAAACACAAACACTTTTATAGAAAGCAAGAGGATGAGGAAACCACTATTTAGCCTGACAGAAGAGGACTAGCTGGCTGAAATCAAAGTGAACTACAGCAGGACAAGAGGTGGGCAAAAATACAAGGCCCTTAAAAAATGTATTTTACAACAACAGTGCTTTCTGGAATCACTAAGAAATCATTAGCTGCTAGAACAGTTAATGCAGAGGTTTTACTTCTTCAGGGTGATATTGTACCATATAAGGCACAGGCAGAGTCAGTCCAAACAGCAGCTCCAGAGGCAGTGTCCAAATGTCTAGTAGGACTGTGAGCTGGACTCCAGCTGCACACAAAGAGATGCATTTAGAAGTTTATCATCAAGTTTCTTGTGAAAGACCAAGGCAAAGTAGTCATTTAGGAGTTCCATTTTTTCCTGAGTGATAGTGACCACGTATCCTGAGGCATTGAGCAGTGGCCCCACACACCTATTAGTTTTCCTTTTATTCCCTATGTAGCTAAAGAAGGACTTCTTGTTGTCCTTGGGTCTTGTAGCTAGTTTTAGTTCAGTTTCTGCCTTAGCTTGTCTAATCTGTTTTCTACAAGTGCATGCCATTGTCAAGTAATCTTCCTTAAAGGCTGTTCCAAGCTTCCGTTGTTTATATGCCTCTTTCTTTTTCTGTAAGAGGGCTACAACTTCCCTGCTTAGCCAAGAGGGTTTTTTGACCCTTCTGCTACTTTTTCTCTGAGCCTTAAGGATTGTATCCTTAAGGAATGACCATTCTTCTCATGCTCCCTTACCTGTGGTCCTTGGTCTCTCGGCATTCTCTGCTAGTGACCTGAGCTTATTAAAATTTGCATTTTTGAAGTCTAAGACTTCGAGCTTGGTATCTGTTTTTTCAGCCTTGTGACGGACCATGAACATAATGATTTCATGGTCACTATTGCCTAGGCTGCCTTCTATGTTTAAGCTGGTCACCAGGTCATCCCCTTTGGCCAGGACCAGGTCAAGAACTGCATTGCCTCTAGTTGGCCTGTGCACCTCCTGAGTTAAAAAAAGCTCTCCAGTGCTGGTCAGGAAGGATCGTGATCGATCCAAGCTGGCCGAGCACTCCTCCCAGGAGATGTCTGGGTAGTTGAAGTCACCCATGACAACCATGTCCTGTGCACATGCGGCCTCTGTTAGTTCATTGGCAAATGCCAGATCAAGTTCCTCCCCTTGGTTAGGCAGCCTGTAGTATACACCTACAGTCAGGTCTCTCTCTCCACACCTCCCTTGGAGCTTGACCCAGAGGTTTTCAAGCTGTTCTTTGGGTCCAACATCGGCCTGTAGGGAAGTGTACTGCTGTTTCACATAGAGGGCAACACCCCCACCTCTCTTCCCTACCCGATCCCTTCTGTGAAGGACGTAGCCCTTTATGGCTATGCTCCAGTCATGAGAGGAGTCCCACCAGGTCTCCGTGATCCCTACTAGATTGTAGCGCCCGGTGGAAAGCAGGAGGACTAGGTCCTCCTGGTTGTTCCCCATGCTTCTGGCATCGGTGTACAGGCACCTAAGTCCTTCTACTGAGGTCACTGGCTGCCTGTTGCATTGAAGGGGAGCTATTTTCTCAGCTCCTGTAAGAGTGGCTTGCTTGATTTCATTGTCAATGGAGTTTTCCTGTATATTGGGGCTGGGGTGGGGTGGCAGGCTGGGGCCAGGCTGGGCTGGCTGGGAGTACCACACAGCGCCATGCCTGGAGGGGGCCTTGGGGAGCTATAGCCCCCACAAATTCACTTTAGCCCCTCATAGCCACCCCTCCCAGGGCTGCCACCCACCGGCAGAGGTACGGCACAATGCTCCTGGCCTAAGCCAGCCCAGCCCTGTGAATGTGCACAGCGGCCCAGACACAGCTGGGCAGCAGCTCCCTGTGGTCACTGCAACAGGGCCAGCGGGGAGCAAGATGGAGCTACAGATAGCTTGTGGGGAGGAGGGGGAAAGGGGAAGGGGCTGCCTCAGAATGATTGAGAGTGGGGGAGGGGGGAGGTCCTGTGTGGGGAAAGATTGTGGCTGTGTGTCTGTGTGCATCTGCTTGTGTCTGTGTGTGTCTGTGTGTGCATCTGTGTGTGAGTTTGTGTGCATCTGTGTGGCTGTGTGTGCATCTGTGTATGTGTGTCTGCTTGTGTCTGTGTGTGCATGCATCTGTGTGTCTGCTTGTCTCTGTGTCCATCTGTGTGTGAATCTGTGTGTGTGCATCTGCTTGTTTGTGTACACATCTGTGTATGCGTGCATTTGCTTGTGTCTGTGTGCACCTGTGTGCATCTGTGTGTGCTCATCTGTATGTGTATATCTGTTTGTGTGTGCATGTATCTGTGTGCATCTGTGTGCGTGTGTGTGTGCCTCTGTGAACCTGTGTGCAACTGTGTCTGTGTGCAGGCATCTGTGTGTCTGTGTGCACATCTGTGCATCTGTATGGGTCTCTTTCTGTGGGTGCATCTGTGTGCCTGTGTGCATGTGTGTGTGTGCATGTATGCATGTGCATGCGTATCTGTTCATTGCAGAGAGGGTGTGTTTGTGCCTGTGTGTCCATGTGCAGAGAGTGAGTGAGTAGAGTGCGTGCGCATCTACATCTGTGTGCGCACATGTCTGGGTGTGTGTCTGGGTGTGCTTGTCTCTGTGTGTGTGCCTGTGCTCATGGCAGAGAGAGTGTGTTTGTGTCTGTGTGTCCATGTGTAGTGTGAGTGAGAGTAGAGTGTGTGCTTGCTTGTGTGCATGCCTGTGTGTGAGTGCCTGTGCATGTTTGGCCATAGTGTGGGAGGGGGTGGGGAGCAGAGAGAAGAGGGGGCATGTGCCCCCTCACCCCTAGCCCAGCAGAGTCCACCCAGCCTCTCCTGCCAGGACCAGGAGGGGAAGGGGCCCCTCCCCCCTGCAGCCCAGCTCCCATGGAGGGAGGTGGCCTCCAATTTTGCATTTGGCCAGGGCCCTAGTACACCTTAATCCGCTTCTGTCCTTTGACCCTGCTTTCAAGATACCACAAGCCATTTCTTTAGCAGTGTTCATCAAGTATTATGGGATGGGAAAATGGGAAGTGCCATGGGAGTGCACTCTCTCTCTTTCATCAGTGACAAGAAAGTATCTCAGACATGTCTGTATGGAATTGCTTGACATCAGATAGTGTTTTTTCATTCTAAGTCATGTAGGTTTTGTTTGCATCTCTTTTCCAGATCTTCATAGCAGATTGTTTTTATATAAAGCACATCTTTTTTATTTCTTTTGTTTTATTTGTTCCTGGAGGATATGGATAATATCACAATTAACTGTTACTTTCAGTATTAATTTCATCACTGTCACCTGAACACAGGGCACCTGTCCTTTCAAAATGTTACAGGGATCCTTGCACCCTGTACCCTGATCATTTTGCTGACAATTTAAGTCCTTTGGAAATGCTGAATGTCAGAATTTGTCACTTGGGAAAACAATGTTTAAATGCAGCTTGCTTCTTAAACAGAGAGAGCAGAAACTATTATTAAAGTGTTAGGGAGAGCAGGAATGACTTTGGGATTGGTGGATGGAGTGGTTTTTAAGATCAAGGAAACATTCCAGTAATTGACCTGATTTTATTAACAAACCACAAACTTGCCCCGCAAACAATGCCAGGGACCATGCAAGCACAGCTGCAAGTAGGATCAGAAGACTTCAGTGCTAGGATTCCCAGTGTCTGCTGGCGAGGTGCCTAGGATATCCTGGGGAATACTTCAGCAGGATGTTAAGTAGGCACTATGATGCAAATTTCTGATGATTCCAACTTGCTTCAGAAGCTTAGGCTTTTTATATTCAGTTGAGGGTGGGCTGCTGTGGTTTTGAGAGTGAACTAATCGCCTTTGAAGGAGCCAATCACATTTCACAATTCAGTCCAAGTTCTATAAATGTATGTATGGTTTCCTGGCAGCCTTTGCAGTTGCTCACTGTATCATACTAGTGTCCAAACATTTCACTTCTTTATGTGCCACCTGTGCCATGCTGTCTCAGATTGTTTCCTTTAATGCCTGTCAAAGTCTGAGTTGTGAAACCACTAGGCACCATTCTGCTTCGACTTGCATTTCGACGTTTTGACAGAACAGCGTTTCATTTTGAATTTCGTTTTGATTCGAAACTGCCGTTCTGTTTCGTTTCATTGAAACAGTTATGCTGTTTCAACGTTTCACCCATAGGCTATAATGGGGAAGCTCAAAACAGCCTATAACTTTGTCATTTCTGGCCTGATTTGGATGAAACTTGCAGATATGGTAGCCCCTTCTGAGGTCACAAAGCCTACTTAGTTTCAAGGAGATAGGTAAAGAGGTTTCAGGACAACTGCACCTCAAATTCTTGAAAGCAAAAAACTCATGTCATGTGTATGTGTTAAGCCACAGTGAGGTCAAAACTGCAGGCTTGCTAGCCCCTGCTGAGGCAATGAAGCCTGCCAAGTTTCAAGGAGATAGGTACAGGGTTTGGGGGAAACAGCACCTTAAGCTGTGGACAAGCAAAACTTGTGACATGGGTAACACTGTCTATTAAGGTGCAGTAGGGTGAAAGGTGCAGGCCTGCTAGCCCCTGCTGAGGCCACAAAGCCTGCCAGCTGTCCAAGAGATAGGTGCAGGGGTTCTGGGTTCTGGGGCCCTGCACCTCTGGCTGCTGACAGGCAAAACTTGTGACATGGGTGAGTGACACTGTGTGTGTGTTAAGGTGTGCCCTCACTCAACTGTCACCAAAGCAGAAAGCAGGGCAGTTCAAATAATGCTGCCTTTATGCAGTTTTTCCATCCCTTCCCTGGAGCACTGGGGCTGGATGGGACCTCAGGGAAGGGTGACAGTCACTGGCACATCAGTAGCACTGGCACTGACAGTCAATAATGAGAGCACTCCTTCCCCCACCCCTTCCCCCCTCTTCCCCCTCCCTCTCCTTACTTCAGTTTCTGTTTCCCTGTAGGCCCAGCTTGAACTTCGAAACTTGAAATGTTTTGAAAATTCTGAAAGGCTTTGGCTTGCCTTGTTTCGTTTCAAAGCTGTTTCAGAGCTCTCTGTTTCATTGCAATGTTGCTGTTTCGAGCTGGAAATAAGTTGAAACAGCGTTGAAACAAAACTGTCAGTGAACTTTCTCACAACCCTAGAAACCACATCCTTTTGCAGCTTGCTCACTGACAGGGATTACAAATAGGTCACAAAATTCTGTCTTTAGAGATACACAAATAGCCTGCTTTACATTACAAAAGATCAGGGGAGAATTCCATTTATGCATCAGCATAATAAGACCGACCTTAGTAGACTTACACTATCATCCCTCTTCTCACTGCAGAGAGTTCTCTGCACAGAGCAGAACAGCAGATTGGTCTTATTTAGACCTTTGTAGCAGCCAGACTCTAGAATTGGGGAAGTGGTGGCTGAAAATCCACAAATGCCCACCAATACGAATAGCATTTCCTATGTTTTGCCTCCTAAGAGGCCAAGCACAGAATCTGCAAGTGCATCCTTTTGATAAGCTTTCATATATTACTCTTTAAAAAACACATTTTCAATTGATGTGGAATAATAATATTCAGGGAACGGTTTGATAAGGAGAACACTGAGTCAATTTTCTGAAATGCTACACTGACAGATATCGCATTTTCATTCATCGACTGCAGGACTAATGATTTCTTTGTTTCTCGCTCTGGTTTTGCTTTTTCTTCATGCCCTTTGTGACTTCCAAACTTCTGCCTAAAAAGCTCTTCCATTGGTGGGCTCAGGTGGAGGAACAGGACAGGGAAAAAATGTGATCCAGAGATATTAAAAACAGCTCCTCAGACAACTTTACTGGCTGTCATTCTATATTTAAATTAATGAAATATTTTTTCTCGTACTTACATTTATCTTTTCTATCTTGGAACTACCTACAAAAATCTTTTTCTTAAAACAGAAAATGTTGATTGTTGTAGAGGCAGACTTATTTCCCAGATTCTTTTGATGACTGGTTCTGTGAGCTGTTCATTGCATTATAGCATCATAGAAAAGTATGTCTGGATGGGATCTCATCTAATTCCACCCTACTCAAGGCAGGCTCCTCCTCCTCCAAACAATCCCTGATGTCTGCTTTTCTAAGCTCCTCCTAAAACTACTCCTAAAATTTCCTAAAACTGTTACAACTGGAAGGCACATCTCCCCAAAACGTCAAGAAAACAGCCTACCACAAGCATAACAGAGAGATGAGGGCACTGTCAATCCTGCTGCTGCAGAAATTATTAAAATACGATTGTGAGATCCAAGGAAGAGGATCACACTGCCCACCCCCTACCCCCAAATACAAAGAAAAGCAAAAACCCTCACTGTGGAGTAAAATTCCTCTCTGAGCCAAGTGTGGCAGTCTGACCCTGAGTGAAAGGACAAGACCCACTAATCCAGGGGTGGGCAAAGTCTGGCCCATGGCAGACTCACTCCATTTCCTAGCAGCCCCTGCCCGCATTGCTGCAGCCAGTTCCTATGGAGATTCCAGCAGTGGCCAGGAGCTGTGACAGCACAGGGCCAGGGTTTCCATGGAGACCAGCCCCAGCAGTGCGGGCAGGGTATGCGGCATGATGGGGAGCTGTTTCATGGCCAGGGCTGGGATCTTGTGGTGGTGATAGCATGGTCCAGAGCCAGGACAGAGCTGCAATACACTGCCCGTATGCCCAGGGCTCTGCCTTGGCTCTGGACCACGCTGTCACCACCACAAGATCCTAGCCCTGGCTTCAGAGCAGCTCCCTGCCCTACTGTGTGTTCTGCCAGTGTTGCTGGGGCTGGTCTCCATGGAAACCCTGGTCCCATGCTGTCATAGCACCACTGCTGCTGTGGTCTCAATAGAAACTGGCCACAGAGACACAGACAGGGGCTGCTGGGAAATGGAGTCCAGTCGCTGTCCAGATCCCAGTGATCCGTGTAAGGGGAAAGGGGCTCCTACACTTTCAGTTGTTGCCATCTTGATCATCCCTGACAAATGCTTATCCAACCTCCACAACTTCCCTAGTCTATTCCACTGCCTCACTGGTCTAATGGTGAAGAAGTTTTTCTGGTAGTCAATCTAAACCTACTTTGCTACAATATCAAGCCACTGCTATGTGTCCTACTCTCTGCAGCAATGGAGAAAAGAAGACTGGCCCTCTTCTTTGTGGCAGATATTTGATGGCTGCAATCATGTCCCCTTTTAATTGCCTTTTCCTCAGGCTGAACATGCCTATTTCTTTCAACTTCTCTTCATATGGCTTGCTTTTCAAGCTCTTTATCATTTATGTCACTTGCCTTTGGACCCTCTCTAACTTCTCCATGTCCATTTAAAAATGTGGAGCCCAAAAACTGCACACAATACTCTAGATGAGGCCTAACCACCACTGAGCAAAGAGGCACTCTCACCTCCTGTTTCTTATGCTCTTATTGATGCAGTCCCAAACTGCATTAACCTTTTTTGCAGCTGCATCACCCTGCAGACTCATTTTGAGTCTGTGATTCACCAAGACTTCGAAATCCTTCTCCATAGTATTGCCATCTAGCCAGTTGTCATGGTGTGCCATTTCCATTGACATCAGGAGGGATGGTCAATGCTCTAGCAGGTAGTTCCACACCAGACCCAGCAACAATAAAAAATGAAGCAGAGGCAGTGACCCTCTCTTTTCATTATGCCTCATCCTGTCCATCAACAGTCTGACCTACAGTACAAAACCCCCAGGAATTTCATAGTGTCAATAAATTTAGATTGAAAGCCAGCCAGCTGAAAAAAATGATTCCAAAGCTCAGCATCTGGGGTTTATAGTTGCCAAGTACCTAATCCTTTCCTCAGCTGTTGGCAATAATTCTGAAGCATATGTTAAAGGTGAGCAGAGCAGAACAAACACCAGTGCTGCCAGAGGGAAGGTAAATATCAAAGTGACTAAAAGAGGGACATCAGATACAATTCTTTTGCCACCCTACCTTTTAATAGGATAACTTTTTGTAAAAGACAAAAGCGTGGTTACATGTCTAGTTGTTGAAGGCATCTAGAAGTTATGGATTTGGGGTTCCTTTTGTTAAAACCAAAAATTGGGGATTTTTTTAAATCAGAGAAAAACAGGATCCCTGTTTTTTATTATCCAGAACTGGAGGAAAAGGAAGTCTACAGATTAACTCTGACCACCCTTTGCAATTGCAGGAATCAGACATGTAGAATGTACCCCCTGTGATGTTAATGGGTGTTTCCTATTTATCACTTCATAGGAAAGATTATTTAAATTTGCACCCACCTCTGTCAAAATTTACAAGAGAAAATTACTTCCCAACTTCAAATGTTGTGATCAGCATGGATCCTGATTTTCTCTGATAAAAAACCCCCAATATTTGGATTAAAAAGATAACCCAAAATCCACATTTTTCCATGATTAAAATGAATCACCACTATATGTATATCTATATCTCTACAGGTTTCCCTCACTTTATGCTGTACATGTATTCATGGAAAACAGTGCATAACTTGAACTCGCATAAGGGGAACCCACTATAAAATGTAACAAATACTTTCCAAGACCTCAACTGTACTGACCCTGAGACCCATTTCTGCCACTTTTACAAGACAATTTTGGTACTCACCAACAACAGACAGTACACACAAGCACAGGGCACTACATGTCACAGACAACAAGTAAGGAGCACACATCCATGCAGGAGACTATATTTTGTTGTTTGTCACTCCCACAATGCACCACACAAAGCAGCTGACTGTGGGCTTCCATCACACTGATAGCATGTGTGAATTTACCTCACATATAATGAAATTTTGGTATAAAAAGGGTCATCGCATAAGAGTGAATTTGCACATACATAATCTGTATAAAGTGAGGGAAACCTGTATATTAGTGGTGTTTCATTTTAATCATGTAAAATGTGGATTTGGGGTGGGGGTTTTTTAATTCGAAAATTGGGGATTTTTTTTATCAGAGAAAACTAGGATCCCTGGTGATCAGTTAATTATAAAAACTGTAATTTATATTTAAAAGGTTAAGGTTATTGATTATTGGTATACTAGAAAAGTCCTGCAAGGCATATACTAATTTTCTAGTATACCAGCAAGACAAAACTTATTTAGTGATGCTAATTTCTCCATAAATGTACATTGGTGTAGGCCCCATTGTTATTAATGTAACTCTTAAGTCACCACAATTTTCTCAAAGAGAAGTGTGAGAATGGGTAGCTTTAGAGAAAAATGAAATGCTCTCAAGTTTAGGACAACTTACACATTGAATTGTACATCAAGAATGGCTCACAATTAGGGTGTCACATCAGGACATGGGCAACTGGGTCTGGAGCCACTCAGGGATTGAGGCAGTAACCAGAGCTGGGATGGGTGAGCATAATCTGAGGGGAAACCAGGTCAGAGAGCCAGGAGGTCAAGCCAAGAGGAGTCTAGGAGTGAGCTGAGTCAAGATCTGGGAAATCTCTCAGACAGCAGAGTCAATGAATGAGTCCGTGTGACCAGCAAGTCAATCTAGGGTCAGGTTGAACCTTGTCACTTGAGCTCTTCCTGCTCTGGTTCACAGATTTATATGGGGGAAGTGGAGGGTCAGTTGACTCTGGCCAGTCACTTCAGTAACAGGGAGTGGATGGAGGGTTAAGTCCTATTGGAAGCTTCAGGCTAGTCTTGACCAGCCTGGTTGACTAGCTATGTGGTGGCTGGCCTGGATGAGTGGCAATATTGCTCAGCCAAGGTCCCATGTTTGAGTCCACAGCCTGATATAGAGTTGGAAATGTGTTCAGCTTGCTATCTTGTCTCTGAAAGTGCTCTCATTCCTTATCATACCAGGCCATTTAAGTCAGTCATTTGTTTGCTACTAGTGATTCTGGAATTTTCAATTACAAAATAGGAAATTAATGCTGTGCCTTAACTGACTGAGCAAACTCAGTATGAATCCTCTTTAAAGTTCACTTTATCTCTTTATTAATTAATATCCTTACGTTTATTTGAGACCACCATGAAAGCTCTTAGGTAGTAATGCCATGCTTTGAATTGTCCTTTCTTTTTAACCAAACACATATGACATTTAGATGATCATATAGCCTTCTGAAGGTCAAATGCCGACTATTTCATTACACCATAGAAAAGATTTACCCAGTTTCTGAAGGGGGCATGCTATGCTACTTTATACATTCATTTCTGGTGCCAGAAAATATCAGAGACATCCTGCCTCACTCTCCATCACACACAGTCCATTTCTTGACATTACAGGGATATTTATCAAATGGATTTGTGCACCAATGTGGCTCTGCTTCTACACGATTTTAAGGGTAGGGGTGTTAACAGTACACCTTACCCAAGTTTGAAACAAGTGATGCAACCACCTTGTGCACATAGTGGATGTATTAGCTAGGTAGTAGTGGCTGAGGGAGAATGTGCTGGATATCCATGTAGCTACAACAATGCAAAGTCCCTAAGGTTTAAGGATGAAAATGTTTCCTTCCTGCTTGCCTGTCTCACCTCTACATGGTGCAAGTAAGATCACCAACCAGGGTCATAGTTTTTTCATGACCCATGGATTTATATGAATAATCAACTATTGTGAACCTGGCTAAACAGTATTTTTAGTTTTAACATATGAATTATTTGAATGCTGGTAGCACCAGAAAAAAACTGAGATTAGGGTCTAGGACCACTATGAGCAGAGTGAAGTAGCCCCTTTACCAACTCTATATGGAGAAGAGGTGCAAAAAAGGGGAGATGCAACATACAAGTATGGTTAATTATGGTGTAATAAGGTGGCTTATGGGGCTCCCCATGGGTCCAAAACTTTGGTGGTGGAGGACCGGGAGTACCACACCCTGGCTGGCAAATTTCCAGCCTATGGGGAACCCCAGGAGCCATACAGCATGGTTCTGTGTGCTAGATGGGGCATGCAGGGCAATGCGAGGCCCAATTCCTATGCGTAGGGCTGGGTACAGTGGTGCAGGCCTCTAGGACCTGACCCTGGTACACAGAGTCCTGGGATCTAATCCAGGCACACAAGGCCTAGCAGAAGTGTTGTGGAATTGGATCCAAGTGGCAGGGCTGGGTAGAGAGGGTGTGGGGCCCTAGGGACCAATTCTGGTGAGCAGGTGGGAGTGATATGGGGCTTCAGGGGCCAATCTTGGCATGTGGGGCAGCACAGGGCCCCAGGGTCTGATCCTAGTGTGTGGGGCTGGCATGACCTAACCCACCATGTGAGGGTGATGTGAGGCCCAATTTGGGTATGCAGAGCCACATGAAAGCAGTGGTCGGTATGATTTGGCCTCTGGACCAGCCCTGTCTCACACAGGTGGCCCATGAGGCCAAAGGTTTGAGCACCACTGCTTTAGAACAAGCCAAGGTAAATACTTCCTGTATTCTGGGTTCATTTTTGTCTTAGATTTTGCTCACAAAGTGAATCACAGACAAACTGAAAAAAATATTTAATTTGACTTTTTGAAAAGATTGATATTTTGCAAAATTAACTTTGAATAATAAAAATATTGTTGGGGGAGGCGGGGAGCTAATATTGTCATTGGTGATCCCTCATGGTTGAGGATGATCACTCCCATGGGTCAAGTAAAAGGTTGTAAATGAGTCCATTGATGGCTAAGAAAGCTGATCCTAGAGCTGCAGACTCTCTGGCAAATACCTTAGGTGGTGGTTAAAGGGAGGATCAGACCACAGATTTCTCAGACTTATTTCCTTTCCTTCTACTTCTGTCATTTTCCTGCCTCCAGGGCCAGACCTGTCTCAAAGTAAGATGTTTCTTTTCTCACAGGGCATTGCCATGCAGTCCTGTCCTGGGCTAGTTTTCCCTAATTTGTAGTGTAAGTGCCACACTTAATGTTTGCCTTCAGGATGTCTTTGAAGCATTTTCTCTGGCCCCCATGTGTCCTTTGTCCTTGGCTGAGTTGGGAGTATAGCAGTTGTTCTGGCATACATACATCAGACATGCACACATAATGCCCTGTTCATCTGAATGGATGCTACATAAACAATGCTTCCATACTGGTGGTGTTAGCATTGGTGAGGACACTGGCATTTGTGTGATGATCTTGCCACTTTATGCCAATGATCTTCCAGAGGTAGTGCTAGTGATGGCATTCCAGTCTTTTCAGGTGGTTCCTGTAGGTCACCCAAGCTTCATAGCCATACAGAAGAGTTTGGATTACCACCACCTTGTGTAGTAGGAGCTTTGTTCATGTCCTGTTGTTGAGATTATTGAACACATAATGATTCAGTCTTCTGAAGGCAGAGCTGGCACATTGGATCCTATCTTGGATCACCTTGTTGATGCTGGCCTTCTTTGAGAGTTGGCTGCCAAGCTATGTAAAGTGTTCAACATTCTCCAGCTCCTGTCCATCAATGAGGATCTTTGTCAGGGGCCTTGATTGGTCCAGAGCAGGCTGGTGAAGCACCTTGGTTTTTCTGATGTCCAGTGGCAAGGGGATCCAAGACAACAGGGTTTACTTGTCCACTGAAGCCTTCATCTGCTTTTGCAGCTGTTGAGAAGTATGCCTTCTGCATCTGGCTGCTCTACTGTTGAGGTCTTTGTGTTGTATTGGACTGCTCTTCATCTGATACCTCACCTTTGACCTTACTACCATAGGTGCCCCTACCAGGAATACAAGACTTCTGATGGTGTTGCTTTTAGGATCATCGGTACATGTAAGCCTCTCCATCCCATCAAGGTGGCAGTCCATGGAGAAGATCTAATGTAGTAAATGATATTAAAATCCAGGGTTTAAAATAGATCACTCTGCTTACTATCTTTTTCCCTGTATTTGATTCTAGCCCAGTTTTAACATCGGGGAGTATAAGATATTGGTTGGCATACAACACTGGATCTTGTTCTAATTCTTCTACAGACAGAGGTCGGTAAAATCAGGTTGAACCTATAGGGGAGAGGAACAATTCTAATAGCATACAGCAGTGATTCTCAAACTTTTTTTTTGCAGACCATTTAAAAATTGCTGAGGGTCTCAGCAGACCACTTAATAAGCTTTTTTTTTTGTTCTACAAATCAAAGCACACAACTCATATTTTAATATCAGTAGTCTTACCTTACAAATACAGACATTCTTGATTATTCTGCAACTTTTCTGCAGACCACCTGAATGGAACTTGTGGACCAGTGGTGGTCTGCAGACCACACTTTGAGAACCTCTGGCATACAAAATTAACTTCTTCTATGGTGATTCAGGAAATAGGACTGACATTATCACTTATAAGCATGGCTAATAATGACTTACAAATCATGATTTTTATAGGCTTATGGTCATAGGAACAATACAAAACAGGATATTTACCTAAACAGGCCAGAAAGCTTTTTAGCGGCCAGAGGTCATCTGGTAGCCTAGATCATTCCAGTCCTGGGATAGAATTGGAAGAAAGAATATTCAACAAAACGCTTTAATTTTTTCCTGAATGAAGCTTTTTAAACTGGGTCCTAAAATATCCATTCTTTTTCTTTCTGTAAGAGGCTTCTTAACTAGATGATTTGCATTATTTGAAACTGCTGATGTGGGGTGTAATTATTTTCAACGCTTAATTTTATGGCAAATCTCATCTTCAGTGTAAATTTTCACCTATCATTATAAGAAGCATGTTTGCAAAAATCAGCTCTCTCTGAGTATTGCTAACAAATTTCCCAGCTGTTTTTGATGACTCAGACTACATCTGGACTGAAAAAATTGCAACCTTAAATGTGGCAGTTTTGTAGTTATAAATGGTTTCTGTTTCATTTAATTCAACAGATACAAATATAATAGGCTTCAATGCAGATTGCTTTCCAAATTAAGAAGCTGACAGAGGATTCAAACTTGACCAAAAGCCAAGAAACTAAATGGACAGCTTGAAGAATTTGAACTTACTATTTCCTATAGTATTATTTGTTTGTTTGGGTTTTTCCCACTGAGGAGCTGGGAATTTACTCACTTAATGAATAATTTCAGAAATAAAATTTGCTGGGTTGGTGTGAAGAGTAATGGTTTGGTGGGCAAGCCAGAACACAACTACCTTGCTCAGCTGGCCATGCAACACACAGTGTTGGTTGATTTGGTACCTTGATCAACAAGTCAGAGCACCAGAGTCAGAAAACAGAATACACTTAGAAAGTAAGTCACAGACAACCTCCAACTACAGATACCATCAACTGCCTCAATTAGCATATACACTATGAGGGCTTCACTTCTTCTCCAAGTACCTTCTAGAACATGCAAATATAACAATTTTCAGAGCTCTAGCAGCTATCTGTGCACAGAGTTCCAAATTACAGGAGATGTGGGAGGGCACTTCAAATATATAGATAGCATTTTATGGCTTTGGATCATTTCTAATTTCTTTATGCTTATTATGGTAGCACTTCTTGTTATGAGAGATATATGAGCTAAATGCTGTGCAAACATACAGTAACAGAGAGTTGCTGTTCCAGATCACTTACAACCTACATTGTATGTATACACACACATTATGTATATTATGTATAATATATATTTATTTAACTTATTTTATATATAACATACTATATATCTATATTGATATCTATATATTTATATAGATATCTAATTCATTACATAAGGTCAAGTAATGTTATCACAATTATTTTTTGGCTATTGTCAACATATATATATATATATGGGATCTAAGTCATTGTTCATGCCTGAAATTGCAAAGATGTCTGCATCACCTGAGCAATGCTAGGAGCTGATGATCACTGGACCGATCAGAAACTCATCCGTTTGGTTAGGTCAGTCAAACTGGCTCCCAAATGATGGCTGCAGCAAAAGCAATGCTGATGAAAGATCAACACTAAAGGACTCAAGGACCCAGTCAAGCAAGACCTTGTTCACCAGAGCCTCAGCAAAAAATGCTGAATTCCAATCAATAGCGAGAGAATGTCAGCAGCGTGTGGGGTGCCTTCAAGTCCACCATCATCAGCACCTGTGAAGAGACACTTGGATTCTCTACCAGGACACATCAAGACTGCTTTGATAAGAATGACTGGGAGATCCAAGAGTTGATCAACTTCAAGTGCAGGGCCTTTTGTGCTTGACAGAACAACATCAGCAGGGATCCTGGTTATCTCCGATAAAAAAAAACAACACCCAATTTTCAGATTAAAAAAACAACACAAAAATCCACATTTTTCCGTGATTAAAATGAAACACCACTATATATAAATAAAAAATGCCCAATTTTCAGATTATATCTATATTTATTTCTATCTATAGATATAGATATAGATATATAGTGGTATTTCATTTAATCACGGAAAAATGTGGATTTTGGGTTACCTTGTTTATCCCAAAAAAAACATTTTTTTTTTTAAATCGGAGAAAACCAGGATCCCTCCTGCTGCATGTGAGGTCTTGTTGAAAAAGTTCATGTTAAGATTGTTTAGGTAGGGCATGTTTGTCCTGGCAGATATTCAGCTGCCACAGTGTGGGTATACTGTACCCCACCTAGAATTTGGCACTCATGTGCTGGACCTATTTATACCTTATTTCCCATAGTACTGCTTTCAGAAACTAATTTGCTATAGATCCTATACCTCTTCTTTGCCTGAGGGCTGATAACAGTATTTAAGATTAGATATGTCTGAAGAAGAGTAGCAGAGTGAAATTTGATTATTAAGCTTTCACTATTAATAAGTTTCCCTGCTTGAGATCTCTTCTATAGTTTAATTAATTGCCTAATTCAGGACAAAGCTTCTGGATAAATAGATGTTCATGAATGTTGTAGATAAATCAAGTAGAGATTTTGAAATGACTTTTGTCACTTCCCTCTTTTAGATATGTTATTAATTTGCCTTCTAATTTTTTCAGGAATAATTTTTCCTACATTCATTAGAGAAGGGGGCACTTGCAGAATAATAAAGAGACCAAACATATTGCACTTCTTTTCATCTCTCTTTGGTGTTGGGGTAATTATATTTCAATAACTTAGAAGACTTTGAATTCCCCTTCAAGTTTTCTTAGCATTGATCTCCCTTTGTGAGCATGTGCCCTTGATGTCAAGTCAAACCATCTAGAAAAGCAGTGACTACTGAGGCCTGATGTAACATATGGTGCCAAGAGCAACCAGCTGCAGGGTGTTATACAGGAGAGAGGGAAGAGAACAGGTTTTGTAGTCAAACTATTACACTGTGATTTAGGAGATCAGTACTCAGTCCCTGTTTTGGAGACAGACTTTCTGGTATGATCCTGGGGCAAGTCACTGAGAGCCAGATCTGAATCACCATCTTGGCACTTAATATGGATTTAGGTTTAATTTAGACATTTAGGCATTTAGTCACAAAAAGCAACTCTGATTGACCCCACTCCAGCAGCTACAAAACTCATTTGTTGCCTAAATTCATTCTGCACATTGAATCTTGGTCTATGACTTTCTCTCTTTGCCTCAGCCCCCAGTTTGTAAAATGGGCATAATACTTCTCTATCTCACAGGGTTGTTGTGAGTATAAGTTCTTGAATATTTGAGGACTGGAAAGAACACTGAGGTAGTTTGGCTTCTGGTTCGTTTCTGGTCTGTTTCATAGACATGGATTTAAATATTCAGATCATAGCCTCAATGGTCCCCAGGGCTCACACACATCCCCCTGAGTTTGGATCTGTGCCAACGTACTCAAATAGTTCGTTACTTTTTGAAATCATGGTCTGAACAAACAAAGACCAGGCCTCTGGAGTTTTCAGACAAGCTCTAACAACCTGAGTACATAGACCTGCACGGCACGCAGGGATGAAGTTAGGAAGGCCAAAGCGCAATTGGAGTTGCAGCTATCAAGGGATGGGAAAAGCAACAATAAGGGTTTCTACAAGGATGTTGATAGCAAGAGGAGGATCAGGGAAAGTGTGGGTCCCTTACTGAATGCGGGAGGCAAACTTGTGACAGAGGTTGCAGAAAAGGCTGAAGTGCTCAATGTCTTCTTCGCCTCAGTCTTCACAGGCGAGGTCAGCTCCCAGACTACTGCACTGGGCAGCACAGTTTGGGGAGAAGGTGAGTAGCCAGCAGTAGTGAAAGAACAGGTTTGGGACTAATTAGAAAAGCTAGACATGTACAAGTCCATGGGGCTGGATGCAATGCATCAAAGGGTGCTGAGGGAGTTGGCTGATATGAGTGCAGAGCCACTACCCATTATTTTTGAAAACTTATGGTGATCAGTTAAGGTCCCAGATGGTTGGAAAAGGGCAAATATAGTACCCATCTTTAATACAGGGAAGAAGGAGGATGCAAGGAGCTACAGACCTGTCAGCCTCACCTCAGTCCCCTGAAAAAGCATGGAGCATGTTCTCAAGGAATCCGTTCGTAAGTACTTGAAGGAGAAGAAGGTAATTAGGAACAGTCAGCATGGATTCAGCAAGGGCAAGTCATGCCTGACCAACTTAATTGACTTCTATGATGAGATAACTGGCTCTGTGGATGCAGAAAAAGCAGTGTATGTAATATGCCTTGACTTTAGCAAGGCTTTTGATACTATCTCCCACAGCATTCTTGCAAGCAAGCTGAGGAAGTATAGGTTGGATAAATGGACTGTAAGGTGGATAGAAAGCTGGCTGAATTGTCAGGCTCAATGGGAAGTAATCAATGGCTCAACATCTAGCTGGAAGCCGGTATCAAGTGGAGTGCCCCATGGGTCAGTCCTGTGGCTAGTTTTGTTCAATATCTTCATTAACTATCTGGAACACGGGATCGATTGCGCCCTCAGCAAGTTTGTGGTTGACACCAAGCTGGGGGTGTGTATTAGATTTCACTGGAGAATAGGGCTAGTATTCAGAGTGACTTAGACAAATTGGAGGATTGGGCCAAAAGAAATCTCATGAGGTTCAACAAGGACAAGGACAAAGTCCTGCACTTAGGACAGAACAATACCATGCACTGCTACAGCCTGGGGTCTTACTGGCTAAGCAGGAGCTCTTCAGAAAAGGACCGTGGGGTTACAGTGGACCAGAAGATGGATATGAGTCAGCAGTGTGCCCTTGTTGCCAGGAAGGCTAACAGCATAGTAGGCTACATTAGTAGAAGCATTGCCAGCAGATCAAGGGAAGTAATTTCCCCCCTCTATTCTGCACTGGTGAGGCCACATCTGGAGTACTGTGGCCAGTTTTGTGCACCCCCCCCCCCCCCCCCCGCACAGCCCACTATAAAAAGGATGTGCACAAGTTGGAGACAGTTCAGCAGAGAGCAACGAAAATGGTTCAGGGGCTAGGGCACATGACCTATGAGGAGAGACTGAGAGTACTGGGTTTATTTAGTCTGCAGAAGAGAAGACTATGGGGGGATTTGACAGCAGCTTTTAACTGCATGAAGGGTGGTTCCCAAGAGGATGGAGCTGGACTGCTCTCAGTGGTGACAGATAGCAGTACAAGGAACAATGGCTTTAAGTTGCAGCAAGGGAGGTTTAAGTTGGACATTAGGAAAAACTTTCTCACTAGGAATGTGGTAAAGCACTGGAATAGATTACCGAGAGAGGTGGTGGAATCTCCATCCTGGGAGGTTTTTAAGGTCCAGCTCAACAAAGCCCTGGCTGGAATGATCTACTTGGTTATGGTCCTGCTTTGAGCAAGGGGTTGGACTAGATGGCCTCCTGAGGTCCCTTCCAACCCTAATTTTCTATGATTCTTAGGAGAAACCTGGCATTATAGGTCACTACTTAATTTTAGCCACAGACAAATAATTTGAGTAAATGGTGCCATGATAAAATTTCACTAATCTCTTTGGGCATGTGTAGACGAAACAGGGACCCTAAATTAAAGCGGTGGGTTTTATAAAACACTGCTTCAGTTTAGGGCTGATTAAACCCCAGTGATGTGCACACACCCTGCTGACTTACCTGCCTCTCCAGTGGGGAGGGTAGGGCAAGCTGCCAGTGGGTGGAGCGATCCCTGGGTTGCAGGGGAGGGGGTGATGCTTCCCTCCGCAGCAGCTGTGCCCCCCCACCCAGGCAGCACCTGCTCGCAGGCACCCGGCTCAGGCAGTCCTGGGGGGCGTTGCAGCTGCGTGTGGGAAGCACTGGGTGCCTATGCAGCTCTGGCAGGCAGGCAGGCTCCAGTGGGGGGGGGGGGTAGATCAGGCTCGCTGCTTTTCTTGGGCGGAGCCTGCCTTCCTGGGCTGCTGCCAGTTTGCCTGCAGGGCTTCCTATAGAGCCATGGAGCTGCATGGAGCCCGGTGCTTCGCTCCACGGCCGTAGGGGCAGCAAACTAAAACTCCTCAAAGGAGTTTTAATTTGCTGCACCCCAAGTCATTTAAGGTGTATTATGCTGCCAAATTTCCTACAGCAGCTGGAATTAATGCACAATATACTGCCAAGGCATGCAAACACTGACACCATTAAAGTGGTGCAAAAGCATTTATCCTGCTTTAAAGTGTCGTGCAAACACGCCTCTCATTTCATCTACACATGGCCTATGATGACAAAGAAGAACTAAGTGTATTAAAGGAAATGCAAGGAAGAAAGAAATATTATCTCTGTACTGGCATTTTATATGAAGTGATTCTTCTATGGGTGCACTAATTACAGTTTAAATATGCATATAAAAAAGAGCAAATATAGATTTCTGTTGTCAAACTACTAAGGAATGCTGTGAAGCCATTAATGAGCTATAATCTTCACTAGTATGCTAAGCATGGCCTTTTCTTTACTGTTGGTTTTATCTACTCAGTTGTTCAATTGTTGAAAATGTTGGTTGTTGTTCAAGGCATGAAAATAAGGATAAACAAGTTGGTAGGAAAAACTCAGAAATGGCAAGGCAAGTAGAACCCTTTTATAGAAATTAATTTTTTACTCTAGAAGATTACTTCAGTTTTTAAGAAAATTGTCTGTAAAAACAGTGTTTATCTCACCACATAGTTTAATCACAGAATAATGTACTATAGTGAGTAGTGACATGCATCAGTAGCCACATTTTAATGTAGTGCTATTAAAGCACTTTGCTGGAGCACAGACCATTATTCCTAATAGGAATAATGTCTTTCAGTACAGTGATTTGTTGTGTCATTCCCGTTAGGTTTTGCTTGAGTAGCTGAACCTTTAAGAGATTTAGGAAACAGTCAAGTGTTCAATTGAATCAAATTTTTAAAAAACAAACAAATTGAGAATATGTGCATGGCACAGGGGAGTTACTCCTAATTGTTATATGACAGTTTATTCCAAATAGAATACTGTTAGAGGACTGAACTAGCTTCTTGGAAAATGAAGAGAAAGCCATTTGTTAAAGATTAAAGCCCATCCAGTATTTGAATAGGAACTGAAAAGAAATGAAAGAACATGAAATTACTTTCTTGTCTGATAGGACAACTATCTGTTTTCCTCCATCCTCATGCTAAATGAGTTCCACAGAATCATACATTAACATCTTTTGAAAGCAAAAATAGCCTTGAGGTTGCAATTGTGCCACACCAATCAAAAAGGTGACATTAATAACTTCTGTATTGGTGACTGCTTCTAATAAGCAGACATCTATGGTACAAAAGCTTTCCTCCCCCTTTTTGACTGGCAGAACAGTGCTGTTGACCCAGCATCAGAAGCCACAGGAAGCGTATGTAATGCAAAATTAACTCATCGTAGGCAACACGAGTGTCTTCTAAAATAATGAAAATGAGAGCAAACTGACTGGTTGCGGCTTGTTGTTAGTTCCAAACTGAATGCAATAATGTACAAATATTTATGACTAGATAGTGCTGAGATGCATATCGCCATGGCCCTCCATCATACTTCAAAGTATAAACTAATGTCCCACTAGGGTTGAAAATAAATTATCTTCCATCTTATATTGCTGTTAGTTTGGGGCATGATGAATGGGGATCCTGGTTTTCTCTGATAAAAAAAAAAATCCCCAATTTTCAGATTTTAAAAAGTAATCCAAAATTCATATTTTCCTGTGATTAAAATAAAACACCACTAATAAGTGTGTGTGTGTGTGTGTGTGTGTATATATATATATATATATATATATATATATATAGGTGTTTCATTTTAATCACAGAACAGTGTGGATTTGGGGTTATTTTTTTTTATTTGAAAATTGGGGATTTTTTTTATCAGAGAAAACCAGGATTCCTGATGATGAGATTCATCTATATTTGAAAGATCTACCCCCAGGCAACACAGGCTCAACTGTAGCTACCGCCCCCACTCTCCCCAAGACAAAACGCAAAGTGTTTGTTGTGGGAGACTCTATCCTGAGGGGGACTGAGGGGGTAATCTGCCACCCCGACCCCTTAACCCAGGAAATCTGCTGCTTCCCAGGTGCCCGCATCTGAGACATTGCGGAGAAGATCCCTAAGCTCCTCCAGCCCACAGACCACTATCCCATGCTCCTTATTCATGTGGGCACCAATTACATGGCTCAGAGCACTCCCAGCTGGGTCATGAGGCACTACAGGGATTTGGGAGCAGGGCTAAAGGGTCTGGTGGCACAGGTAGTGTTTTCTTCGATCCTCCAAGTCTTGGGGTATGGGCTGAGGAGGGAGAGGAAGATCCAGGCAGTTAACCAAAGACTGCGTTGCTGGTGTCATTGGGAAGGCTTTGGCTTCCATGATCACAGCCCGCTCTTTGGTGAGAGAGGCAGCGAGCTGCTGGGAAGAGATGGCCTCCATCTGTCTCTGCTGGGGAGGAGGCTCTTCTCAGCCAGACTGGCTGACCTGCTCCACCGGGCTTTAAACTAAGCCCTCTGGGGGATGGGGGGACTACCACCACAGCTGGCCCGCTGAGCAACCCTTGCAAAGCCAGCAGTCGAAAGCACTTAAGGGAGCCCACCCCTACCCCAGACCTGGTACAATTTGTGGGAAAGGCAAGAGCCCCCAAGGGGACACTTGCCTGCCTGTACACAAATGCCAGGAGCTTGGGGAATAAGCAGGAGGAACTCATCCTCCTGCTTAACACAAATAATTATGACATCATAGGGATAACGGAGACCTGGTGGGACTCCACCCATGACTGGACCATGGGTATAGATGGCTATACATTGTACAGGAGATATCGAGTAGATAAAAGGGGCAGGGGTGTAGCTCTCTATGTTAAGGAAAGCTACACATCCCTGCAAGCTGATCTTGGCAGCCAGGGTGGATGACTGGAGACCCTCTGGGTTAAAATCCATGGGGAACATGTCACAGGGGACACGACGGTGGGAGTCTACTACAGACCTCCCACCCAAAGCCAAGATCTTGACCAGGAGTTCACCTGGGTACTGGCTGAGGCCGCATGCTCCAGGACCATGGTTGTCTTGGGTGACTTCAACTACCCAGACATCTCGTGGGAGGATCACTCAGCAAAATCCGAGTGGTTGCAAGGCTTCCTATCGTGCGTGGATGACCTCTACCTGACCCAAGAAGTCTACGGGCCAAAGAGAGGTAAAGCGCTGCTCGACCTGGTACTGGCAATGGGGATGACCTGATCAGTGACCCAGTGATAGATGGGAAGCTGGGTGACAGCGACCATGAGCTGATCACCTTCACCATCTGCCGTAAAGCTGGCAAGTCAGTCAACAACACTGAAGTCCTTGACTTCAGGAAAGCTGACTTTGACAAGCTCAGGATGCTTGTCAGTGAGGCCCTAAGGGACCACAACCCCAGGCGGAAGGGAGTCCAGGAAGAGTGGTTGCTCCTTAAGGTAATTGTATTCCATCTCAGAGGAAAGGCAGCAAGAGGGCACAGCAGCTCCCCTGGCTTTCCAGGGATCTAGCAGACCTCCTGAGGCTAAAAAGAAAGGCCTAAAAAGGATGGAGGATGGGATTCACCTCCAAGGAGGAATATCCTGCACTGGTCCAGTCCTACAGGGAGCAAACGAGGAAAGCCAAGGGTGCAATTGAACTCCAACTAGTTTCAAGTATCAAGGACAATAAACAGTCCTTTTTCAGATATGTGGGGAGCCGGAGGAAAAGCAAGGATGGAGGAAAAGTCAAGGATGCACTGCAGAGTAGGAGTTTTGAAGAGATGGGAGCCCAGGAAGGGTGGCTGTGCCTGAAGGAAGTGATCCTTCTGGCACAGAGGGAGACGATCCCGATGTGAGGAAAAAGAGGGAAAGGGGCCAGGAGGCTTCCTTGGCTGACCAGAGAAATCCAGGGCAGCCTGCGGACTAAAAGGGGAGCATATAAAAAGTGGAAACGGGGAGAGATTACCAAAGAGGAGTATACCTCCTCTGCTCGCACTTGTAGGGAGGCAGTTAGATGGGCCAAAGCTACCATGGAGCTGAGGATGGCATCCCAAGTAAAGGATAACAAAAAATTGTTTTTTAGATATATAGGGAGTAAAAGGAAGGCCCAGGGTGGAATAGGACCCCTACTAAATGGGCAGAAGCAATTGGTGACGGACAGAGGGGACAAGGCTGAACTCCTCAACGAGTTCTTTGCCTCAGTGTTCCTAAGTGAGGGGCAGGACAAGGCTCTCACTGGGATTGTAGAGAGGCAGCAGCAAGGCACCAGACTGCCATGCGTAGACCCTGAGATGATGCAGAGTCACTTGGAGGAACTGGATGCCTTTAAGTCAGCAGGCCTGGATGAGCTCCATCCAAGAGTACTGAAGGCACCGGCTGACGTCATTGCGCAGCCACTGGCGGTAATATTTGAACACTCGTGGCACATGGGCCAGGTCCCAGAGGACTGGAAAAGGGCCAATGTGGTCCCCATTTTCAAGAAGGGGAGGAAGGAGGACCTGGGCAACTATAGGCCAGTCAGTCTCACCTCCATCCTAGGCAAAGTCTTCGAAAAAATTATCAAGGCTCACATTTGCGAGAGCCCGGCAGGACAAATTATGCTGAGGGGAAACCAGCATGGTTTCATAGCAGGTAGATCATGCCTGACTAATCTAGTCTCTTTTTATGACCAGGTTACAAAATGCCTGGATGCAGGAGTAGGGGTTGATGTCGTATACCTAGACTTCAGGAAGGCCTTCGATACGGTATCCCACACCATACTGGTAAACAAGTTAAGAGGCTGTGACTTGGATGACTACACAGTCCGGTGGGTGGTGAATTGGCTAGAGGGTCGCACCCAGAGAGTCGTAGTGGATGGGTCGGTATCAACCTGGAAGGGTGTGGGCAGTGGGTCCCACAGGGCTCGGTCCTTGGACCGATACTCTTCAACGTCTTCATCAGCGACTTGGATGAGGGAGTGAAGTGTACTCTGTCCAAGTTTGTGGATGACACAAAACTGTGGGGGGAAGTGGACACGCCGGAGGGCAGGGAACAACTACAAGCAGACCTGGACAGGTTGGACATATGGGTGGAAAACAACAGAATGCAATTCAACAAGGAGAAATGGAAAGTGCTGCACCTAGGGAGGAAAAATGTCCAGCATACCTACTGCTTAGGGAATGACCTGCTTGGTGGAATGGAAGCGGAAAGGGATCTTGGAGTCCTAGTGGACTCCAAGATGAACATGAGTCAGCAGTGTGACGAAGCCATCAGAAAAGCTAACAGCACTTTATCGTGCATCAGCAGATGCATGACGAACAGATCCAAGGAGGTGATACTTCCCCTCTATCGGGCGCTGGTCAGACCACAGTTGGAATACTGCGTGCAGTTTTGGGCGCTGCACTTCAAGAAGGATGTGGATAACCTGGAGAGGGTCCAGAGAAGGGCCACTCGTATGGTTAAGGGCTTGCAGGCCAAGCCCTACGAGGAGAGACTAGAGAACCTGGACCTTTTCAGCCTCCATAAGAGAAGGTTGAGAGGCGACCTTGTGGCTGCCTATAAGTTCATCATGGGGGCACAGAAGGGAATTGGTGAGGTTTTATTCACCAAGGCGCCCCCCGGGGGTTACAAGAAATAATGGCCACAAGCTAGCAGAGAGCAGATTTAGACTAGACATTAGGAAGAACTTTTTCACAGTTAGAGTGGCCAAGGTCTGGAACGGGCTCCCAAGGGAGGTGGTGCTCTCCCCTACCCTGGGTGTCTTCAAGAGGAGGTTAGATAAGCATCTAGCTGGGGTCATCTGAACCCAGCACTCTTTCCTGCCTATGCAGGGGGTCGGACTCGATGATCTATTGAGGTCCCTTCCTACCCTAGCATCTATGAATCTATGAATCTATGAATCAAGGGCAACATTGGACCCCTGCTAAACCAGAAGGGACATCTAACAACTGACACACAAGAAAAAGCCAACCTATTAAATGTGTATTTTGCGTCAGTCTTTCATCAGTCCCACGGGATGCCCATGCCCACTACGGGACAGGGAGGTCCGGGTTAGGGTGATCCCCTGCCCTCCATCAATGCTGACCTCATGAAGGAACACCTTGAGAGGCTGGATACCTTCAAGTCAGCTGGCCCTGACAGTCTACACCCTAGGGTACTCAAGGAGCTGGCAAGCATCATAGCCCAGCCCCTGGCACGGATCTTTGAGAACTCCTGGAGCTCTGGTGAGTGCCTGAAGACTGGAAGAAGGCCAATGTGGTGCCTATCTTCAAGAAAGGGAGGAAAGTGGATCCGGCAAACTACCAGCCCATCAGCCTGACCTTTATCCCAGGGAAGGTCTTAGAAAAGTTTATTAAAGAGGCCATCCTTAATGGACTGGGTAACGCCAACATCCTGAGGGACAGCCAGCACAGGTTTGTTGCGGGTAGGTCTTGCTTGACCAATGTCATTTCCTTTTATGACCAGGTGACCTATCACCTGGACAAGGGAGAAGAGATTGATGTCATATATCTTGACTTCAGAAAAGCCTTCGATCTGGTATCCCATGATCACCTCTTGGCAAAACTGGTCAACTGTGGCCTTGGGTCCACCACGATCCACTGGCTGAGAAATTGGCTCCATGGTCAGTCCCAGAGGGTGTTAATAGATGGAAGTCAATCGTCATGGTGCCCTGTGACCAGTGAGGTACCCCAAGGCTCTGTCCGTGGATCCATATTGCTCAACATCTTCATTAGTGATGTGGACATTGGAGTCAGAAGCGGCCTGGCCAAGTTTGCCGATGACACCAAAATCTGGGGCAAAGCATTCACACCTGAAGACAGGAAGGTGATCCAGGTTGACCTGGACAGGCTCAGCAAATGGGCGGATGAGAACCTGATGGTGTTTAACACTGAAAAATGCAAGGTTCTCCACCTTGGGAGGAAAAACCTGCGGCATCCTTATAGGCTCGGCAGTGCTAGCACGCTGGCTAGCACTACGGAAGAAAGAGACTTGGGGGTCATGATTGACCACAAGATGAACATGAGCCTTCAATACAATGCTGCCACTAGTAAAGTGAGCAAAACTCTGGCTTGCATCCATAGATGCTTCTCAATCAAATCCCAGGATGTCATTCTTCCCTTGTACTCGGGCTTGGTGAGGCCACAGCTGGAGTACTGCGTCCAGTTTTGGGCCCCACAATTCAAAAAGGATGTGGAGAAGCTTGAGAAAGTCCAGCAAAGAGCCACACTCATGATCAGAGGTCAGGAAAACAGACCTTATGATGACAGACTGAGAGCTATGGGGATCTTTAGCCTGGAAAAACGGAGGCTCAGGGGTGATGTGATGGCCACCTATAAGTTTATCAGGAGTGACCACCAATATCTGGGGCACTGTTTTTTCACCAGAGCGCCCCAAGGAACAACGAGGTCGAACGGTTATAAACTACTGCAAGCCCGTTTCAGGCTGGACATAAGGAAGAAATTCTTTACTGTCCGAGCCCCCAAGGTCTGGAATAGCCTTCCATCGGAGGTGGTTCAAGCGCCTACATTGAACACCTTCAAGAGAAATTTGGATGCTTATCTTGCTGGGATCCTATGACCCCAGCTGACTTCCTGCCCCTCGGGCAGGGGCTGAACTCGATGATCTTCTGAGGTCCCTTCTAGCTCTAATGTCTATGAAATCTATGAAATATGAAAGCAGCCCAGCTCCAGCCTCAGTATTCAGGATACTGGATGCAATCAACATTGAGATGTTTTGAACTAGTAATTTACCAGTTTCTATAAAAATACATGCATGAGAGGGAAATATAGATTAGTTTATTCTATATGACATGCATTATCATCAGATTGAATTTTTTTCTGGTGTTTTTTCTGCAATAATATGAAATCACATAGACAAATATGATCCACTGTGAAAGAGTCAAGGCAGTTTTTATAAAGGGAAATTCTGCTTCACAAATCTACTGGAATTCTTTGAGGGTGCTAATATGTGGATGAGGGTGAATCCATTTGACTTAATATATTTGGAACTTCAAAAACCTCTTGGCAAGGACCCTCACCCATCAATCGCTTTTACAAAAACTGCGTTGCCAGTTTTGTCCTAGAGAGAAGGTTCTTATGTGGGCTGAGGCTAGTTAAAAGAAAGCAAGCCAAGGGTAGGGGGAAATGGTTGCTTTTTAGGACAGAGTGTGGTCAAAAGTGGTGTCATGCAGGGATTTGTGCTAGACCCAATTTTGTCCAACATTTTCATCAATTACCTGAAAATGGGGGTGTAGAGTGAAATTTCCAAGTTTGAGGATGATACCAAATTATTCTGGGTAATGAAGTCCGGAACTGATGGAGAGGAGTTGTGGAAAAAAATTCGCCAAGCTAAATGAGCAGGAAAAAAAATTACTTTCAATGTTGATGTGTGCAAGGTAATGCACATGTAGAAGAATAACTTCAGCTCTAGGTACTCAGTGGGCATGTCTACACATTCATTAATGCACCTTAGTTACTGCACATTTAGTTTAGTACCTCTAATAAGAGGTAATAACTAAATGCTCAGTAGCTAGTGTTACTATACAGTAGGGCTGGTGCACGGTTTTTTAGTGATGTTTACTGCACATTAGCCTAATAACACTGCACAGTCAGCTATTAGCACAGTTAATAACCACTACATTATTGTGCAGTGTTATTAGGCTAATGTGCAGTAAGTGTCTAGCGTAGGGTTCCAAGCTAGCAGTTATGACACAGGAAAGAGACCTTGGAGTCACTACAGATAATTCTTCAAAAACATCAGCAAAAGTGCAGTGGCAACCAAAAAAACTAATACAATTTTGGGCACCATTATGAAGGGAACTGAAAACAAAATGGAGAACATCATAATGCCATTATACAAATCCACAGTGTGCCCACATCTTAAATAATGTATGCAGTTCTGGTCCCCACATCTCAAAAAGGATGTTGTAGATTCTTCTTTTTAGCTTTTGATTCCTCATGCAAACTTTTTTTTCGTTGTCCTTCTCTGTAGTAGGTACAAAGAACAGCAACCAAAATGATCAGGGGCATGAAGTAGTTCCCATACCAGGAGAGACTAAACAGGCTAGGACTCTTCAGTTTGGATAAGAGAAGGCTGAGGAGGATATGATAAAGGTCTATAAAATCATGAAGGGTATGGACCAAATAAACAGGGAACTGTTGTTCACCAACTCTCAGAATACTAGAACTAGAGGGCACCTGATGAAATTAGTAGGTGATAGGCTTAAAACTAACAAGAGAAAGTGTTCTTTTTATGACACACAGTTAACTTGTGGAATTCACTGCTAGAGGAGGTGGTGGAGGCAGATAGAATAGCCAGGTTCAAAAAGGGACTTGATAAATTCATGGATGATAGGTCTATTAATGGCTACTGAACAGGATGGTTAGAGCTGTTTCCTCTGGCATCTCTAAGACAATAATGGTGGATGCCAGGGAGGATATTGCATAGGGGATAAATCCCTCAAGAGACATCTGATTCAGTGCTCTCCCTTTGTAGCAACCACTTCTGCCATTATAGGAGACAGAATGCTGAGCTCGATGGACCATTGGTCTGATCCATTATGGCACTTCTTAGGTTCTTACATTCAAAAGCAGTGAGGATCTTAAGTCTCCATAGTACTTGATGCCTGTACAACTGAACCAGGACTGCAATGTGATTAAAGAGATTATTTTTATTTTACTGGGGATTTAATTTAGGCTTTTTCAGTTCATCTACATCACAATGAAAAACACATTTTTAGATCTCACTTTTTTTTTTTATTTATGTCCCACCACTCCCAAAGGTAAAGAATAACCAAAGGCAAAGAAAGTGGAGCATTTTTTCACCTACTTTCACCCAGTGATGAAGAAAGACACTAGTGTTAATCTGACTAAGCAGCCTCTGGGAAAAATAAAAAACTGAATTAACAGAAAAATGCCACAGCAACATAATAGCCAAAAGAACTGCAATGTTAATTGGAGTGCTTTGGATTTTTATTGTAGAAACTGTATTCATTTACAAAATAAAGATAGTTTATAAATTGATCTAGAAAAGGCTGCATATATTTTACAGTTTTCTATTTGATTCTTCACGCAAGCTTTCCCCCCACTCCTCCTCCCCCCTTAAAAACTGACACAGTTTTGGCCAAAGCTGCTGCTGCAACCAGCTACTTGGATAAGAATGAAGACTTTTTTAGAAATCTAAGCAAAGTTCTTTGTTTGGTTGCTTCAGAGAAACATGGTGAAAGCAGGTTAAAAGGTTTTATAATTATCAGTTTTGAACAGCCTTTCCTGGATTCACAGTGCTAGTTTGCTAAGCATGCATGTTGCAGAAATCGTAGATCCTCAGGATTTCGGTATGGTT
Organism: Alligator mississippiensis; assembly: GCF_030867095.1. Classification (NCBI taxonomy): domain Eukaryota; kingdom Metazoa; phylum Chordata; order Crocodylia; family Alligatoridae; genus Alligator; species Alligator mississippiensis. The sequence goes on from NC_081824.1 coordinate 387,513,240, forward strand.
ATTGACAAGGTATCGATTCTTTCCCATGAATGAATGGAAGAAGCTAGGTTTAAAATCCTGGAGATTAACTTAATCTTTTTAGCTACACAGCAAGAACAGGTCACAGAAATGCCCAGCTCACACACAACAGGTTAATACTGGTGTAACTTATATTGGTATAAAAAAAAGTTTACATTGAAGCAGGCAGACTTTATAGAGTTGCTACCTTTGAAGGTACTATTGTAAAGCCTTGTCAGAGCTGCTAATAGCCTATAAGCATTGAGCAAACTGCTTCCCCAGGATAGAAGTGGACACTTTTCCTAGAGTAATTCTACACTGGATTCTACTGAGTTTCACTGGTTTAAGGCTACATGTTGTATGCCCATTCCTTTCTTGATCTGGGGTAAATGAGTCAGGCATCCATCCCTTAAGAGAGGTACAGTAGCAGTTTCACATAACTTCCCCCAATCCACTTACAAAAAGTATTTCAGTGATCTTTTACCAATGTACACTCCATTCCCTTATCTTTATCAGTCATTTGTGTGACACCCAAAAGCACATTAGGTTATTGAAAAACATGCAACAAGGTAAGGATCACATCACCAAAGCTTATTAAAATAATCTAATTTCAGATACGATGCAATGAGAAGTGACAACTATACAGTGGGTATGTCTACACGTGTACATTTACTGCACAATAACCTACGTTACTGTGCAGTAACTGAAAATTACTGCACAGTACAGGCATGCATCTACATGTGCGTGCCTGTACTGCACAGTAACGATGGTGACTTACACCGATTTGGGTGTAAATTTTATACCTGCATGACACAGATCTGGTGGGTGGAGGACCTTGCCTGGGACGCCACCCAGGAGGAAGCGCAGCTATGGGCATGCTATGCCCACCACTGGGCCGAGCTTGTGGTCCTCAATTGGTGGTGCATGGAGCTGCTGGAGCAGCAGCTGGCTACCCAGGGCCACCCAGGGGAGGCAGTGCCCATGCCCCTCTGCACCTAGCCCCCTGCCCTGGTCCCACAGGGCCCCTGGGCCCCACCCATCACCCTGCAGCAAGCCCCTGGCAGCACTCTGGAGCAGGTCCTGCAACACATGCTGGCTGTAGGCATCCCTGGCCTTCACTGGCCTTTGCCCAGAACCGCAGGGAAACTGTCTGCAGCCAGGGTACTGGGCACCTGCTGCTGGGCTCTCCACCCTGAGTGGCCCCACCCCTCAGCACCTCAGAGATGGACTCAGGGTCAGGGTCAGACTTGTGAAGTGTCTGTGAAGTTTGGGGAATGGAGTTTTTATTGCTGGTGGGTGAGGAGGATGGTGGAGGAACACTGTGAGGGAGGGAGCTGTTTTTGTTGAGGGGGAAGGGAGGAGGAATAGGAGGGGTTGTTGTATTAATAAAGTTTGTAGGGTTTCTCCTCTGTGTGTGTCCTGGAGCTCCCCTTGGTGGCCACAGGGGCACATGGCAGGCTGCTCTGACATGTGACTAAATCTAGTCCCAGGTCACCTACACGTGTAGATGCCAGCCCTATTCCCACTTACTGTACAATAAGTTACTTCACACTAAATTTAATGTGCAGTAAATGCACGTGTAGACACTCCTACTGGGAATGAGACAAAAGGGGTGAGATGGGATGTTGAGTAGAATAAGTGTTGTCTGAAGCCACTCATTTTCAACATGTTAATACTCTGTAGTTTACGTATGCCTTGCAGTTTACAATTTATGAGTTTACCTGCCTCTGTGCCTTTTTTCTTCAAATAATCTTTTCACTGGTGATGTGTCAAACATTCACTCACTTTTTGTAACTGAAGAGTTGAACTTATTCAATGAATCTTTGAAAACTAAAAATAATTAAATAATCAAGAAAAAGAAGTTGAAAGAAACAATAATAAAAATATTTAAGTCCTTCAATGCCTGCCTGAAGGATCTGTCATAGCAGAATCTTTATTGCTGAATATGTCATTCATCCTCTGCTTCTATTGAAATTCATACCACGAGGCAGTAAATGTGTACCCCCTACATGCACTGGCAATATAGGAATCAGGCTTCGAAATATTAAGTTGTTGTTTGAATACTTTCTGTGATATGAAAACACAAAGCAGCAATCCAATGAGAATAGTTTATTCTTCTCCAAAAATGTGCAGAAGTTTTCACTTATGACTCAGAATGATATAAGAACATCAAACTTGGAATGAACAAAACTTATAGATTTTAATTCATCTGGATGCAATGAAATTTTGAGAGGTCTCTGTCTGCCAATAAAAATAAGATGAAAAAGTAATACTTCCCTGTACATTGATACAGATTCTGCCAGACTTACAGAAACGAAATGGGGAACAGATGTCTGCCCACACAAAGGAAACAATCTTATTAGTAAATGTTTCTTCTAATGATGACAGAAGTGATACTTCAGGCTACATCAAGCCAAAAGAAAAGAAAAACTGTACATTCAGGAAGGTGGACTTTAGACTTCATTAGCAGAAATGGAGAGGAACAGTATAATTACCTAATTAAAAAACAATATATTATGAATATTTTGAGAACTCCTAAAAGGAGCTTGGCAAATCAATTAAACATAAGGAATATAACACTGATTTCAGCTGTTTTTTCCTGCTAATTTGGGATGTATTTATATTTGCTAGGAGATTAACAATGGATCACTGGAATGTTTTAAGATTAAATTGAGAGTGGAAACTTTAGAGGTAATGTAAATACATTCTTTTCTTTATACAAAATGACAAACAGTGTTCTTCAGCAAAAACACATGCACTTTCACTATGTGCAGCCTAAGCTGTTGATTGCTTGCTTAGAAGTGGTTGGCAACATTTTCTGGGATTAGTGAAAGTCCATTTTTAGTTAGCCACAACTTTGCAATAAACAAAAAACTGCATCCTCCATCAGCATTTTTAAACAACAGTAATAATAATGATAATTTGTGTATTTTTCACTAGAAGACCCCAGATTGCTTAATAAGGATGGTGAAAACATTGTCTCTCTCATTTTACATCAAACATTTCTTGTAAAACAAAATCATAAACAATTATAAAAGTTAACTCCATTAAGATATATATTTAAGAGCCATTATGTAAGTAGGAATACTAAGTTGAACTCAGACTTAAAACCAAAAAACCTCGTGTATTTTCAAGTACAGTGAATGTCAGTTCAGAAAACAGCAGCAGTAGCAGAAAGAACACCTATACTCATACAGAGAGGCTGCTCGACACATTGTGATTACAATGTCAGAGCAGATTTAATTAATCAATTAATTGAGTCTGCTGGAGCATGTTAATTACCGCGCTCCAGCAGATTCCAGCATCATGTTCCTGCACTGAAAAATGGCAGCAGTGGCACTTTTTCAGCATGGGGATGCTGATACACATGATGCCATGGGTGCTTTAAGTAGAGCAGCTCTTGGAGCCACTCTAATTAAAGCACCTCCCCTCCTTCCCTGGAGCAGGTCTATGAACACCCAAAGGGTTCTGTGCTATAACAGAAAAAGGTGAAGGAGCTAGGTAAGACTTTAACAAGTGTTGGCAAAGAAGGAAACTACCCGTACCTACTTTTTCTCCTATCCCTCATATAGCATATACCATGCAATTACACAGTTGCCCAAGGAACATTATAATCCAAGCTGCAAAAGAAATGAAGCCCATTCTTCAATACTAAGTCCTATTTTGTTTCTAGTCCTGTTCAGGGGGGATAAAACCTTCTATACCTGCTTGACAAATTTAACTTCACATCTTGTTCTGGAACGTTTGAAGAGGAACAGACATGCCTCTTGAGGTGGCAGAAATCCTTAAGCAGTGAAAAAGAGCAAGAAGCCAACTAAGAATGAAGAAAATACCGCTCACTGAAGACTGGAGCAGGGTCTACTACACTGGGCACATCTGCATGAGATGTTTACTGCACAGTAGTGTCCAGGTCAAAAACCATGCTAATAAGCTACTGAGCAGTGTTATTAGGCTACTGTGCAGCAAGTGTCAAAAAACCTATGTGCTGGTGCTACTGTGCAGTAGCATGAGTTATGGTGCATTGAATTAATACTTCATTAACCACATACTAAACTTAATGCACAGTAACTAGGGCATATTAATGAACATGTAGATGTTCTCACTGTGTTATCTCTTAAGGTACTCCACTTTCTTACACTCCTATTGTGGATATGACTTAAAAACCTTACTGGTAAAACAATTGGTAAAACAACTGGAAAAATGACACTTTACATAAGTGAAATACATTATGCCAACCCTGCAACCCTAGAAACTGGCACAAGAAACAAGGGGGAGTTCCCACCTTTATACAGGAAATCGTATAGGTTAGGGTCACAAGCCAACAGGCCAAAGGAAGGGAACAGGTAAAAGGTAAAGAAACATCAACCCTGGTAACATATACTCAGCATTTTAATTATCCTCCCATACCTCTGGAGGTGTCCCTAAACGTGCTTTTAGTTCCTAGAGTACTCAAACAGCAGCCTGCAGATGCCCCCAAGTCTGAGTCCAGCTCCTTCAGTCCACAGTCCTGGCTGACCAAGCCAGTGAGATCTCCAGCTGCACTGGCACTCCTTTGTAGAGAGCTGACCAGATTCCGCGTGCACACTGCTCTCTTTTCCCTTTACTCCAGCCTTAAGCTTCCTCTTCTTTTTTCCCTGGCATCCCAAACCCTTGGGGAGTTTTGGGAGTTGTAATCCAAATTAACAGCATAGCTCTGCAAACTGCCCCGTGGTTCTTTATGCTGTTTCACACATTACATTCACATTACAATATTTCATTAGCTGGAACTTGCTCTCAACAGGCCAGGTAAGCTCTACATTTCTAGGTGCATGTTTCTGTCAACTGTTTCTATATGAGGAAGAAGCACACCTTTGATATAACTATAACAGTTTTGAGAGCAGAATTAAAGAAAGGTTAACAGAAGCAAATTAAAGAAACAACAGGCTACTTTCAATCTTTGAGGTTCCCATTTTCACATTAAATACCCCAGTTTTGTGATGGAAAGTTGACATGCTGTGGAGGTGAAGTATGATATGGCAAGAGACAGTTTCAGACTCCAAGTATCATGTCTGGTAGGGTAGATTAGTAAACTGGTAAACTGACTACTTTTAATTACATAGAAGAAACTTAGTACTATATTATCTACTTAGGCTAAATAGAAAAAGTCAACAAGCCTGAGGCTGAATCAATTCAATCTTCGCAGGTAGTCTAAGATGCAGATATTAAACCAATAAGCAAGTAAACAGACATTCAATTTTGATTCCAGAAATGCAGCCACATGCCTGCAGTGGCCCAGGCCAGAAGCTGAGGGGCACTAGAGCATACCTCCTTGCTTGGATGGAGCAGACATCTTGGGCCAAAGCTAGCTCACCCACCCTGAGAGAGGGGGTTTGTGGGGGAGGTGCAAAGCATCCTGGCGTGCTAGGGGACTGTGAGTTAACTTGAATCTGGAGGAGATCTAGAACAGAAGTTCAGTGGGTTAAGCTAAATTAGTTAGTCTGATACTACATCCACCCAGGTTTATCCAATCCTAGCCACTTTGAAAACAGTTTATGTACACTGAACTTCTGTTGTGTTACAGATTTAAATCAGTTTCCAATCACTTACACCAGTTTATGTCATTTCTGTTCCTAGCCTTACTGGTGAGCTGAAGACTAGCATGCCACTATCCTGCTTTACTCATTTTTATCAGCAGGAATCCTGGTACTCTGATTATTTTTTTTAAATCCCTAATTTTCGGATTTAAAAAAGTAACCATTTTTTTTCTGTAATTAAAATGAAACACACACCACTATATATAGTGGTGATTACAATGTGTCAGAACAGATTTAATTAATTAATTAATCAAGCCTCCTGGAGCATGTTAATTACCACACCCCAGCAGAGTCCAGCATCATGTGTATCAGTGTCCCTGCACTGAAAAATGGCAGCAGTGGCATCTATATATAGTAGTGTTTCATTTTAATCATGGAAAAATGTGGATTTTGGGTTACTTTTTAAAATGAAAATTGGGGATTTTTTTTTAAATCAAAGAAAACCAGGATCCCTGCTTGTCAGATTTATCACTGTGCTCTCATACATGTGTTATTTAAAAAGGAAGCAAGAAATAATTTGAACTGAAATGTTATTCAAAGAGTATATTGTGTCTATGACACAACATGCACTGTGAAGTTTGTAAAACTTCTAAATAATTATGCTGTTACTTATATTCACATCAAATCTTTCCCTCAGGAAAACAAATAAATAATGCTCCACTGCATGTAATTTCTTCAGTGTTTTAGGAATGGAGCTATGTCAAATACATATAACATTATAAAACTTTTGAGATTTTGCCTCTCTTTCAGGACATGGTGTTCTGTAAAATAATGTAGCTTCTTATGGAAAAAGGGATGCTGAGATTAGCAAACACTTTGTTAAAGTTATGCTTAAGAATTTCTCCATTGCAATAGTTAACAGCAATGATGTTAGTAAAGCTTTTCATGGCAGCTTGTAGTTTTGAGCTGGGTTGTTTAAGGTGAGGTGAAATGAAACAGACTCAGGCTGTCTGGCTAACTGAAACTATTTTTTGTACTCAGGAAAGTTAGCAAAAACAAGTGACTTTTTCTCAGGTCTGCAGGAGCGAAATGGTGGGAATAAAGCCGTAGGCAAGAACCCATAAAAAGTCTGTCTTCTACCTGTTTCTCTACTATCGCTGGAGCTGGTCTGCTATTTCAAGCAGATTATAGTACAGTTACACTAGGAGCCAGGGTACCTTTGGCTGAACTTCCCATTGCTGCGTACTACTACATGTTACATACATAATAGAGAATTAGAGGCAAGCTATGCAGAAGAAGTAAATTCTCACTTAGAGGATCATCCAGAGATCTGAGAGTCCTATAAGGGAAAGCATGAAACAGAGAGAAGCTGTACACTAGTTTCCACCTTTGCCATGTCCCTCTTGTCTGTGCAGTGTCCTGAACATGAATAATCACTTCGGGTGAGCTCTTCAGGTTCCCAAGAAGCAGGGACCACAGTATAGGTTCAATAGTTCACCCTCTGTACCCTCAATTCCACTTCCTCCTACCTGTTCCTCTCAGTCCAAGTATCTGGTGCAAGGCAATATGCAAGAGGAACAGCTAATTCAGACAAAATTACTTTTTTTTAATTGAGCATTAATATTAACTCATCAATTATGTCATCTACAACAGTGGCATAAGTCATCCTATTGGGTGTTGTACCCATCCTAAGGGTGTTGCACCTTTGGAGAAATGACATTCTCTTGATTGAATGAAGATTTGACAGACCATCCATTTTTATAGATGGCATTCTCAAAATGGAACACAAAAAGCAGTGAGCCATCAGTTGGCTAATGTATATATTTGTGCAGCATGACAAAGACGGAGGTTGAGCAATTCACAGCATCCCACATCTCATACGTTAGAGGACAAAAAAAGGCAGCCAATACCAAATTTTATCAAGTGCACAAACATCTTTTCCTCCCTGATCTAAAATAATAATACTTGGTAAAATACTAGCCTCCTGAGCTACCTGAACTACTAACCTGAACTACCCGTCCTTCATGCTCTGCTCTTCCCAATACAGGTTCTCATGGTGAGTTATAATCACCATTAACTTGCAAAGCATTAAAAAAACTTTATCACCTCCTGGTAGGGCTAACTAACACTGCCTAACCAGTTAGAACACACTTGATAAATAAGACAATGTTAGTTTCCTTTGTATCAAGCATTATATATTGTGGAATATAGTTCCTGTTGATATATCCAACTTTAACAGTACTCAGAATCTGATGTTCCAAAGTATTTGTTTCCAACTTATGATGCATCTATACACATGCTCTGGGGTCAAGGTGGGGGCACTTTAATTAGAGCGGCTCTGAGAATCACTCTAATTAAAGAGCCCACAGTGTCATGTGTATTCAGTGTCCAGTACTCCAAAATGATGGCAGGGGCACTTATGGTGGCAGGGGCAAGCACATTAATGCCACATGTGCAGACTGATGTGGGACTAAAGTTAGTCCCAAGTCAGTCTCTACACAGGGTTAATGCTCCTTAATGTGCCTACACATGTGTTAATGCGCTTTAGCTATTCACAAGAGCAGGTATCAAATTTAGGTGCAAATAGCTTAAAATAGCTATTTTTAAGGTGCATTAAGGACATGCATATGTACATGCATGGGCATAGACATACATGCCCTTAATGCACCTTAAATTGGGTGAAAGCACCTTAAATTGGCATGTGTAGATGCATCCTTAGAACACCAGACTCTTGATCTTATTCTACTTCACTGCTGTCACAATGACTGTTTTCCTTATAAGTATCAGCAACTCTAGCCCTTCTTCTTTCCCTGCAGGACAATATTTCTGAGAGCTCTGACGTCTGCCAGATGGATAAGTCACTGGAGGAGGTAGCTGGTGTCCTCTGTTGTCACTCTGGAAAACGTAAATAAGAAGTTAGGACTTGACAGTGACTGAGTCATGCTAGTGCTGATTCTAGCCATATGAGCAGGGAGGGAGGTTGCTGCTGCCACTTTTTGTTATGCCTCATTCTTAAAGGTTGGCAGTAGCCTTACATTTAAGGTAAAGAAACCATTGCTACTTCTGCCTTCACTATAGACTTGTGGATGTTTTCAGTTGGGGCAAGGCTCAGATCTGAAACATTATTAAAAAATTAAATCAAGCATCACTCAAAAATGAAATACTTTTACTATACATGTGCAAAGGTTTCATACAACTCTGCTTACTCTGAAAGGCCATGTCGTGAGAATGCCATATTGCAGTGACTTTGTACAGCAGCTGTTCCATTTCTCCTAGAAAACATATTGAATAATGAATTGGGGGAGGGAAGGTTAAATAGCTCAGGCTTTTGTCTCATAGGGCACTTTTACACATGCTCTGGGCATGTGGGGAGGGGGAGTCACTTTTATTAGAGTAGTCCACTCCCCTCTCTCTTTTTTTCCCCTCCCCTCCCATTCCCCCCTGCCCTGCCTGCTGATGGTACAGTGGGTGGGAGGGGGGTTGTAAAGAGAGCACCTGCCTGCTCCACCTGGGCTACACAGGGGCTGTGCTTAATCTGGGACTATGGCAGCAGTGGCAGTGGGCAGGTACATTACCCCTCCGTGCCTGCTGCCCTGAGAAGTTCCCTGCCAAGGCCAGTGAGTGCAGAACACCTGGAGAGGGCAGGAGCTCCTCTCACCCCCTGGACAGCTTCTGGCATTGGAAAGCAGGACTGGGAGGAAGGGAATGAGACAAGAGAGGGAGAGAAGGTAGCCGGTATGTGACTCTGAAAATGCAAGGGAAAGGAAAGGGGAATGCTTGCTTTCCTTGGGAATTAAATCCTTAGCTTCTGTTTCTGCAGTACCATCGGCCTTTCCTGGTTGTGGGGGCAGGGGGTGCAGCCATCCCTGCAGCATTGGTTGCTGAAACTGTACCCCTCTTTGTAAAATCCTGGATCCATTTCTGGGGACAAATTTTAAAAGGTGAAGAAAAGAATGTGGGAAATCTGCAGTTCCAAATTTAAACTGTTGCTATTAAGTGAGGGGAGGAAGAGTGGGTAGAGCTGAAAGCAGCAAGGAAAAGGGAGAAAAATAAAATTGTCAGAAGGGAAAGAATAGGTGTTGAAAGATATAATGATCACAAAAGCATAAGTGTCCAGAAACTGAGAGAAGCAGCAATGCTGATAGGGGTTAGAGAGGGAATTTAGAGATAGAGAATGTGAGCTGCTCTTCAACCATCTGCTGATTTCTTCCAGGAACTGGGGCCTGCACAAGGAGAAAAGCAACAAAGCTTTGTCTCTACATGGATGACATGAACATCTGAGGCAGTTTACAGTCTCTTGGTATCATCTAATACACACCTGAAACAGGAAGTGAGAGGCTACTGAACTTTATGAAAATATCTTGCATAAGATGAGGCATTGTGCAGCCTTTCTCAGTTCTGTAGGATCTGTTGAACAGAAAAGTGGGGTTAAACATAGGGTTGGTATATTAAGTCTTGTAAGAACTTGTATGCATGTTATTAGCAGAGGGTTATCAGAAGCATCAAAGGCCAGCAAAGCTAATTTAATTGCCAGTGCACAAGGTCACCAATGAATGTGACCTGCTGTGCTTTGTGTAGTTTGAATATGACAAATCTAGACTATTTCTAGAACAAAAGAACATGAAGGATCACTAAAAGGTCCAGGCCAAGGATGTAGAGTCATACACATTCTCCTGGCAGATTTCATTACATAAGGCTAGCATCTGCAAGAAGGGATAGATTTTCTGAGTTAGCTCAACATGTGGGCAACAATGGGCAGCTGGAGCCAACCTCCAGCTTTCAAGCCAAGCGGCATTATTCAGATGACAGCTGGTATATTCCTGTATCAGTGAGTGAAAGGGAACTATTAGGAGTTGTTGAAATGGAAGCTCCAGTGAAATAGAACTATAAGGAGTTGTTGGCAGCAGACATTTTGGACTGAATAGCTTGTGTTAGTGAATACAGAATAAAGAACAAACAGCAGTCTCAGTTCAGTTGAAGCAGAGTTAGTCCATATTTTATGCAGATACAGAATAATAAAAAGGTGCCTATGTAAAGCTCTAAACTCTCTAACATGCTGATATAATAAAATCTTGGTAGTATTAAAATAACCATTACTCTAAATAGTTGGCTAGCCAATTCTTTTCCTCCCCCTTCACTAAGAGAAGCACACCCTCATCCCTCTCCAAGTCTGCTAAAATGCATGCCTTTTGAATGGTCCCTTGAAAATCATGAAATTCAAGTATTTTCCAAACAAGGAAGCAAGCAACTTTGAAAGTCTCAGAGCTCTCCCAGAAAACCTGTCAGCTCTTCCCTTTTTTTTTGTTCATGATAAAAGGAATCCAACTTGAACATACTTGGGGCTTACAGTGGGGGCAGAATATTGTAGGGAGGAATGTTATCCAGGCAAACTCCAGGCTACTCAGAATTGCGTTGGTCATAACCAACTCATAAGGACATAGGACTGGAAGAGGCCATTATGTCCAGTCTGCTGTATTCATAGGCAACTTTGGAAATAGGCCTGTAGAAATTAACCCAAAGTCTGCAACATGCCCTCTCAAAAGTCTAGTATGTGCACAGGTGTTCTTTTACACTGTATAGTTAACATAGGAATACAATTTATGCTGGAAGAATGCAGCACTCCATAGGTGAACCACAAAATACATGGATATAGACAGTGTAAATCAGACGAGACAAGTTTCATTGCTCCTGAAAATTTAATACTGGACTTTTTTTATACAATACTTTCACTAAATTGAGGTCTTTATTATCACAAGTCTGAAATTGATATTATTACCCTTTGGCTTTATTTTTTGCTGCAAATTAGGTAACATAGAGAGAGTTAATAATGTACCAATGAGCATTATATGACTCTTATTTAGTTCATCTGAGTCAAAAGGCCGAGAAGCAATGTCTCTCTTATGTTGAAGAACAGAGTTGACACAACAGAAAATGAAGTGATTTGAACACATATAAGTGTGGTCTTGATGAATGAAGTTAATTTATTGTTTTCTGTAAGATACATGTGTGAATACTTGTAATGTACAGCTCATGAATATTTTTTATATATGCTCATCCTAAGATGAAAGTCTGTCTTACATTATGTAGCTGTCCATGATTTATTTCCTTAAGTCTGGAAGGCTTAAGTCAAGTCACTATTTTCCAAAAAGAAAGATATGGGACAAATTAAGAGTAGAACGCATAACATATTAGCAGCAGAGTAAAAAAATAAATGGTAAAAATGGGCAACCACATGCACTATCTTACAGTGGTATAAGTCACATCACTCTGAAGTAAAATTACTCTTCAGAAAGTGAGGAGCAGGTATACCTCAGTATAGCAGTATAACCAGTGAGCAGGGCATGAGCCTCTGGCAGCAATTTAAAGGGGACACTGGAATTGTAATCCCCAGGGAGACGGGCCACAGCTAGCAGCAGTGTACCCTGGGACCAGCAGCAGGAGCAATCCTGCGTGTGGGCAGGTAACTGACGCTTGACATGGCACCAGCCTTCCTCCTAGTTCCACCTCTGCCCCAGTGTATGCTATATCAGTCAGTTTCATCCTCACATAGCTTTTTGTTTGCTCCATACAAACTATCTCCCTCACCATCTACAGGCCAGGCACAGACAAATTGCCTACTATAGGAGGTTAGTTTGGGAGAACCAGTCATGTGTCCTCTCCTAATTTTAGAGTAAATTGATTATGGAAAAAATCAGTGATAATCATACTGTGTGTCTGCACCGCTAGGGTATCAGTAGACTCTTACTTAAAGAATAAGCCTCTGAATGAGTTACACTGAGCAGCGTTTGATTTACCTTTGAGTTTTATTTCTTGAGACCATAATATGATGACAAATAAAATCTATTGGGACCAACTTTCCCAGCATGGTTAATGCAATATTTCTGACTTGCTTGGAGTTTATATAATGAGTCTTTGATGCACTTAAGAAGTTACCACAATCAATTAGTTTATTAAAAGGAGCTAAAGCCTGAGTTTTGGAAGAATCCTTTTGGTCTGGCTTAACAGGAATAACTCATTCCAGCACACTGTATTGTTGCATTTTGTACTTTTTCCCAGCACACTGCTCTGGCATTTCATAAGCAGGGATCCTAGTTTTCTTTGATTAAAAAGAAAAAATCACTAATTTTCAGATTAAAAAAGTACCCCCCAATCCCCACATTGTTCCATGATTAAAATATATATATAGTAATGGTGGTTCATTTTAATCATAAGGTAGCTTTTTGAGAACAACATTGTAAGCTTTTCTGTTCTAGGCTTATCCTGCTAAAGGAATCAAAGCTCTAAGCCCACTCCTGGGGTTAGGTGCCTCATATCTTTGTTTCAGAAAGCAAAGTGGAATCAATCCTTTCTTTAAAAAAAAAAGACTGAGGAGGGGCAGGAGATGGTTAGAATTTTCACATGTAACATGGGAAACTATGGTTTCATTCCCACCTCTTCCTGAAGGAACTTGAATATATATCTTCTAGCTGTAAGTAGACAACCCTAGTCATCAGGTTATATAGTGGCAAATGTGTGTGATGGGGGTCTCTCAATCCCTGTTGCAAAAGTTATTCTATTTTGCACAGACTATAAAATTTTCATTGAGCTAGAAAGAAAATAGGATGCTATGACTTACTGGTTCAGTCACACACTTGGAAGACATGAGTTCTAGTTCCTAGTCCAAAGATTAGTTTATATATTTAGCAGTAGCCTGTCAAGCAGTGGGCAACTGGGGCACTATCCCTGGGTGCCCAACTAGAGGAGGTGTATGGATGGCAGTGGCCACCGCTGCTGCTACCACAGCTATAGCAGCCAGCCTGGTTTCTGCCATTGCTGCCACTCAGGGCACTGATAGACATGCAGGTCCCTACTCTAACTCATAGCTCATTTGCCTGTTGGGTTGGGGTGGAGGAACTGAGCCTGCTTTCCTGTCCTGTGATCAGGGCTGGTCTGATGCAGCCCCTGTCCTGCCTTCCAGCCCAGCTGTCTGCAAGGTGGAGGGAGTGGGGAGGGAGGGCTTGCCTGGCCTAAACAAAAGGATGGGGGCAGGAGGGAGCCTTAAGGGGGCTAGGGGGGTGAGGGGGAGGCTCCAATTCACCTGCCATCCCTCCAGCTCAGGCCAAGCAAACCCCAGCCCACAGCTCCGCCCTTCCCCTCTTTTCTCCTGGCTCCCTTCCTGCAGACAGCACCAGGGGTGGAGCTGGGCTGCATTGGCCCAGCCCTGGTTGTACTGACAGACGGACCCTAGGGAATACAAGTTGGAATACCTTCATCTGATCAAAGTGGAGCACCTTCATCTGATCCCTCATTAGATGAGGGTTAATTCGTTGCACAATTGGACGCTTTTAAAGGCCTCTGCAGCCATGCATATGTGTCACAGCACAGCTGTAGAGCATCAGGGGGCTGACTATACAACAAATGTCACTTCTGTCAGCGCCCTTAGGACATAGACCCTGACTGTTATGCCTTCGGTATTAAGTGGGCAGGGAGAAGAACCCAAATCTTCCTCCTCTAACTATTAGACTTAAAGAGACATACTCACTTTTCTTCTCTCTCTCTGAATTGTTCAGATCAGTCTGAATACATACTAATGGACATGTCCATTAGGTAGGTAGGATTTGGATAGATTTCACTGTAAGATATACACATCATTGATGTCAGTGTTCAAGACACAGGATTTTTACTTATATTGAATTTTTATGTGCAGATACAGAAGTGAGCTTCATGGGAAAAGAGAAGGAAAATAACTCAGGAAATTGCATCAAGAGTGAGAAGTTGAAATACTCCTGTTTGTGGTTAGCTTTGGGAGCTGCAAAAGTTTGAAAATGCCTGTACCACATCCAACTACATTTTACTGTAAAAGTATTTATAGGAGCAGAAGGAACAGTATTTGGACAGTGCAAAGGAACATCAACAGCATCTCCACTAAATTCTCTAAAGAGTGAATTGTCAGGTTACTTATCTGATATGGGGCTGTGACCTAAAGAATTGATCCTGGAGGAAATTAAAGCTAGAGAGTCAATAGCTTACCTTTAAAGGCCTGGCCTGCATAGGGAGCACACTGGAACAGCACAATTCCAGATGAAATTCTGAAACAACCATCCCTTCAATATAGCAGAATTACAGTTGCCTTTCCTACTTTCCCAAGTCCACAGCCCCACTGGGGATTGTCTTCAGTTACCCACATCCTACTCTTGCTGGTTCACATGTGACATGTACTAGTCAGATTGCATTTGGGCTTGACCTTGGTATGTTATTCCGCTTTCTTCTGTGCACAGATATTAGTGGGGGGGATTAATTGATCCCATGAACCTGCAATGTATCACAAGAATAGTCTTTTACATGAGCATGTGTATTACTGTCTCATTACTTGGATGTAGCAGAGTTCAAAACCTAATTTCTTTCCTAGGAGATAAATCATGATGTTTTTAGTGTAAGTTGTTCATTTACATGGAACATACACCAGTCGTGGAGCGGAGGTGTTTGTAACCAACTCATAAACAACACCCTCTTTTAGAAGTCTTGGATGACACGCAAATATTCTGGAAAACAACAGTGCCCCAAAATGGACTTTAGTTAGTTAGCAAGATTAAGACAGAGAAACAACTCCCTTGCTGCTTTCAGCAACTTCCCCTACAAAGGCTGCATGACAAAACCCACAGTAACACAATATTGCTTAAGAGACTGTACATTCTTGATACACTAAGAAGAATTTGTAATACTATTTGTAACAGTGCCATCTGCTGATTCTTGCCAGAATATACGCCTACAGGCACGCATACACACATAATCATTCAAATACATATTGTGAGCTACACTGAGATTATGAGATAATGTTATAGACACTGACCCAATGAAGCTAATGGGATTAGTCACATTTTTACATGAATAAGTGTTCCGCAGTTAGTCCCATAGATGATGAGGGGAAGGAATAACTTGTACCTATGAAATGAGCTTCAGAATCAGTATAAACAGATTTTAATCCTTTTCTTTCATAAACTTTGACTTTGATCTTTAGGAACTCCTTTAAGAATTTTTTTTCCCCTCCACCATGAAATGGCAATATAAAGCATATACTTAAACCACATGGGCTTAATTAACATTTGCAAACTGCATCAAGATTCCCAGACACAAGGAACTATATGAAGTATGTGGACGTTCCCATTGCTCCTTCACTGACAAATTTCTGGTCTTTGGAGGAGCCCCATGGGCTGGATGATGTGTCTCTGTATATCTGATCAGGCCCAGAGTCTGGTTCTGTGCACTGGATCGGGCCCACAGACCAACCCTACACACTGGATTGGGCCCAGGAACTGGCCCTGCACAACAGATTGAGCTGGAAGACCAACTTGTCTCACTGTTTCAGACCATGGACTGGACCTATATGCAGGATTAGGTCCATGGACCAGTCCTATGCTACTCTCGATGTGTTGGGCACCAGCGAGCTATATAATACCTTTTATTTGTATATAATGTTTCCTTAAGGTATATCCTCTGCCTTTGATGCTGATGACCACAAAGTATAAGTGATATGCCTCAGGGGGAGACAAAACTGTTTGTTAAACTTTGAGGGGCCAAAGGGAGTCTTGGAAACTTTGGTCTCAGATGTTACATTTCTAGCAGCAGAAATGCTGCTCTCACACTAGAAAGTCTGTATGTTTCACTCCCCCCTGATTGGCACTCTGGTATGGAAAAGATGTGCAGACATTTCCCTGAAGCTCAGTCTCTCCCAATCAGGGGATGAACTCAGCTGCTGCTGCCCCCCTCAGCTTTCTTGAGAACAGGAAACCTGGGTAATGCCCAGAGAGCAGTGGTGACTGGGCTCCTCTCACTAGTGGGAGAAATCCAGCTGCAGTTTCCTCCACACCTTCCCCAGACTGGGGTCCCCACAGTGGGGGATCTTACAGCTGGACTCCTCCCATGATTAGGAAATTAGCTTCAGGAAAATGTCCCCACCACTTCCACAAACTTTTCTTGCTGCTCCAATTCTTCCATCGGCTGGGAGGAGTGGATCAGCAGTTGCTCTCCACATCTTCCCAAACGTGGGGTGGCCCTCGTCTGGGGAAGGCACCAGAAGCAAGGGAGAAAGGGTGCCTGCAGGTTTGAAAGCCTGCATGCTCCCACTCTGTGGAAGATTTCTGGGAAATGTGCAGCAGTACAAATGAATGCCTCCCTATGGCCTTAGTTTTCTAACCTGAGGTCTCTCTGCACAACATCTCTTGTGTTAATCATTCAATGTAATCATTCAAGGCCAATTGTAGAAATAGTGAGACAGTTTGGGGTGTAGTACCAATATTTTTCTGATGACTTCTTATCTCTCTTCATTTCAGCTGACCCAGTCTGAAGAGATATTTAGTTTTTTTCATTATCTGTCCAAGAATGGAGCTTGGATGAAGACTAAATAGCTGAAGTTCAACTTCAGTAAGATAGAAAGCATGTTGGTTTATGGTGTAACAGATTATATTATTCATTGATGTCATTTGACTTCACTATTTAACACATACAAATATGGAACTTTTAGTAATGCCTAAACTTAGGTTGTCTAACACTATCAATCTTAAGAGTCTCTTTTCAATTGCTTATTACTATGCCAAAAGACCAAACCATTTCGAAAGGCATCTGTCTCAGGCGATTTTTTTTTCATGTGATTTGGCAAAAACTGTTTCAGCTGTTTCTTAAAACAGGGTTAGGGAAAATCTATGGCCCATGATATGTGAAAAGGGGAGGTTAGAGGTGTTTCTCTGAGAAGACCAATTGGCTGCCTAGACATGTGCTTGGAGGTGGGGGGGGGTATTTTAATTAGAGGGGAGGGGGTTCCCGGGCAGCTACTCTAATTAAAACACTGCAGTGTCACATGTTTTAAGCCCCCATGCATTTAAAAATGGCCATGGGGCGCTCTATCTAAACCTCAGTTGATGAGGTTTACATAGAGTACCCCATGGCCTTTTTTAAATGCACTGGGGCTCAATACACATGATGCTGCAGCGACACTGGAGTGTTCTAATTGGAATGCAGAGGATTAATCAAGTCTGCTCTGATGCATTCTAATTAGAACATGAAGGTGCATGTGTATAGGCACCCTACGTCACTATACTACATCACTGGTTAATTTCTAAACCTCAGGAAATCACAGGTTGTATATGTTCAGTAGTGACTTATTAGCAGGGATCCTGGACACATTTTTCCATGATTAAAATGAAATGACACTAATATATATATAGTGGTGTTTCATTTTAATCATGGGAAAATGTATATTTTGGTTTACTTTTTTAAATCTGAAAATTGAAGAGTTTTTTTTCAGAGAAAACCAGGATCCCTGGTTATTAGGGTTTGACAGTCAAATCCTCTGAAGCTTCCAATGTCACTGAGGAGTTGGGTCTTCAGGGCTGAGCAGTACTTTTTCTACAGTTAGCCATTCTTTCTTTCTTTGTTTCTTTTTCATGTTTTCAATGCTCCCTTACCTGGAACCAGGAGAAGTAAGTGGCTGGTGAAAGTAGGTGGGAGGAAAAACATAGTCAACAGGGGGAGGGATGGGGGTGGAAAAAGACTGCAATACATAGAGGAAAAAGTCTACAACAAGGTGAGGTTAAGAGGGAAATAAAGGCAGGTAGATATTAGTGTAGTGATAGAAGTTATATTTGGACATGCTCCCTTACTTAGAAGACAACAGAAACTGGGAAATGGGAAATGATCCCTCAGGTTAGTCAGTTAATTAGAGATACCAAATGACTGCAGAGTTTACCTACTGCTCTTCAATTGCAGTTTTTGATTAGTTCTTCTCATTCACATGTACCTATGTTTATCGAACCTGGTGATCATTACAGCTAGAGTGAATTTTTTCTTTGGGTCCTATAATAGAACCCAGTTTTCCTATCCATCTACTGTCTAACAATAGCTGTGAAATCCTCTGCGAAGGTGTATGTCCCCTGCCTTTTTACTGGCTGGCTCACATGGAGGATAAAACACTACTAATGGTATCAGTTACTCAATAAATACAAATGGGTAGATGTGGGTGTAAGTGCTCCAGTTTTGTTGAGTATAAGGGATCCAGTTTAGTTCCAAAGAATATAGTTTTTCCTTTTTTCCCCCTTAAGCATAGGACATTTCAGACAAAAGGCCTCAGTTAAAAGATCAAGGTTCTGAAGTTAAGGTCTCAAGCCAACAAGGGTGCCTATACACATGCTCCTTTGTGTTCTAATTAGAACACATCAGAACAGACTTGATTAATAGAGCCCCTTGAAGGTTCATTGGAGCCCCTCAAGGGAGGTGCTTCACTTTGCAGTGCCTTCATCTGAACCCTTATTAAATGAGAGTTAATTTGTCATGCAATTGGGCACTTTTAAAGCACTCTGCAGCCGTGCACTTGTCAGGGCATGGCTGTAGAGGACTTTCAGGGCCCTCATCACACAACAAATATCACTTCTATCAGCACCCAAAATGTTTAACATGCGAGCAGTGAATATTATTAACACTGTTGTCTAGTTTCTTTTTCAAAGGGAATACCCCTGGGGAGGTGTGATTAAAAGATCTTTATATTTAAACATCTTTAAGTTTTTTAATCCTTCTTTGGAAATTTTTCAAAAAAACGTTAAGTGTAAGAACACTGCAGTAATGTATGTATTCTTCAAGGTTATGCTCAGTGAAACAGTCCTGACTGCTAAACAAATAGAAATTGGAAAAAATGACAGAACTTAAAAAAAGAACAAAATGCCACAAATATGAATTGCTTAAATAGAAGTGGCAGTATGAAAAGGTAACTTTGGGAATTTTCTGAAACAACTCTAGCTCCATTGTAATGAGTGTCCAGAAGCCATGAAACACATGGATGATCATTGATCCCAGGGCAGTTCTTTCTAGCACCAGCCAAGGTGAAATGAAGGTATTTGATAACTGGAAATGTCAGGCTGTAATGTGGTTCAGCTGTTCTGATTTTGGGTAATGATTTGTATTGAGTTTGACTACAGTCTACCTAAAGTGCAACTTTTGCATAAGGAAAGAACATCATCAACATTTCCACCTCAGTAAAATACTATACATTATTGTAGACTATTAATGATAGAAGTACTTGAAAAAGTAACAACTCAAGAATTTAGATACATCATAGAATCATAGAATCATAAAAAATGAGGCTTGGAAGGGACCTCAGGAGGTCATCTAGTCCAACTCCTGTTCAAAGCAGGACCATCCCCAATTATATCATCCCAACCAGGGCTTTGTCTAATTGGGTCTTAACCTCATTTGGTATTAATCACCAGGGATATTGGTTTTCTCTGATAAAAAACAAAACAAAACAATTTTGGGGTTAAAAAGTAACCCAAAATCCACCTTTTTCCATGATTAAAATGAAACACCACAGATAGATAGATAGATAGATAGATAGATAGATAGATAGATAGATAGATAGATAGATAGATAGATAGATAGATAGATAGATAGATAGTAGTGCTTCATTTTGTTTATGAAAAAATGTGGATTTTGGATTACTTTGCTTAACCCAAAATTGGGGATTTTTTAAAATCAGAGAAAACCAAGATCCCTGTTAATCACATAGAAAAGGAAATTTCCATCTGCCATGTATAGTTCTTTATGTGAGGTCACAGGAATATAATATCCTGAGTGGCAGGGCAAGTACTAGTGAGCACTGGTTGGAGAATATTTGAGTGTTACTTAATGCTTTCTCTGACAAAGCCCTGTAGACTGTGAAGTTTTGCATCTCCTGGCCTCACCTCATACGTTGCTAATGTCTTTGCATGGCACAAGGGAGCCTGTTTAGTGTAAGTTAAACAAGTAACGTAGTAATACACATGCTCAGTAGAGCTTTGGCTTGGAAAGTTTTAGAAAGGTGAACTTCTTACCAATTGGCCATTTTGACCTACTTAAATGAGATGAGCATGAGCAGCTGGTGAGTTCTGCCATAACAGTTTTCATGCCTAAATTGATCTGGATACTTACCTGAGGTAACTAGCCTGAGGATCAGTCACCTTAATGATTGACAGTTGATTGATAGCTTATTTGGGCAACTGATTGGTCAGGTACATGATTGTCAGGGTGGCCTGATGGTAGTGAATAAAAGAAGCTTGCACCCTGCCCTCTGTGCCTGTTTGTATGTGGTTGGTCATCATCATGTGAGTGTATGGGTGTGTTGGGTGTTGCTGATGCATGAATAAGTTGTTGTGAGAGTGTGGGTTGGTAATGACAGGTTATGTCTGTGTCCCTGTAGGAGTGGTGTTTGTTTTAATTGGATGTGTCTCATTGTGTGTGGTATTCGTTGCCATTGGAATCAGTGGGCGCATCTACACATGACGCTACGTCACCATAGCAATGCACTACGGTGATGTAGTTTATTGCTATGGCGCCATAGGGTTGGTGGGCACAAACCATGATGCCGACACTACATTGCCGTAGCAATGAGCTACAACTGTAGCACATCACTATGGCAATGTAGCTGCTAAAAACAACTGTGCACCACCGGGACGGTGCAGTAACAGCTGTTACTGCACCATCACTTAGTACTTCCTAAAGCAAATACTAAATGACAGCACAGTAACAACTGCACCATGGGGGACATGTGTAGATGCGCCCAGTGAGTGGTGGCCTAAGTCTGTGCGTACATGTAAGTAGGCACAAGTGCATTATGTGCAAGGAAGCATGAGAGTGAAGTTTGCCTGAGTGGGACAGTCCTGAAAAGCAAACTTTGGAGTTTGACCAGAGTCTGGAGATAAAGAGCACACATGAATCCATATAACCTAAACCCACCTTGTCTGGATGGGTATAGTATCACCTACCCTGGGATCTGAACGCCAGAGTACCTAAAACAGGGAAAAGCCTTGGGGGGGAGCACCTAAAGGAGTTCCCAGCTTGCCTGACTCACAGAAGGCAGCAGCTTGAAAGCTGTCAGTTTGATACATTGTTTGTGGAGTTAGACAGCAGTGATTGATATTCTCCTTGCTTTTATTGTCTGTACTTGCTATTTGTCTGTTAAAATTTCAACAAGGTTCACAGTCTGTTGTCACTAATATTTGTCCAGCTGTTATAAAACCTACCTAAGCCTCAAGTCTTATTCAAATTTTAGTGCTAGGTAGGGCCAGGCTGAAGGTCAATAGCCAGTGATAAGATTAGGACAAGTCCACCATTTCTCTGTAAAGGCTCAGGAGGATTACCAACCCTCATATTTTGTTTTAATTAAGAGCATTTGTAGCTTACAGCCAAAGGCTTTTGAAAAGAGAGGGTAGTACTGTTCCTTCAGATACATAGCTTCCCTACTCCTTCTTCCTGACCACTTCCATTATGAAGAGGCCCAGCCAGTCTTCATTGCAGTTTTAAATGTAAGCTAAGCATCTTCTGAGTAGGGCTGCCAGTAAAACAACAGTTCTGTGTCCCCCAAAATTATTTTTGTTCTACACTGGAATAAAAACAAGACCTTTCAAAATGTGTCAAGAAGGAGAAAATATGAGAGATCCCTTCACAGAAAAAGAAAATATTAGTCAGGACACTAATTTGGGACATTAGAGACCCAAGTATAAGGCCTTGCTGAAATGATTCAAGATAGAAGACTGAACTTATTCTCCCACATACTCCCATATTTCCAGTGAATGCCCTGACATCTGGGTTATAATGTCAGTTTATTTATACAAAGGGGAACAGCTCCACTAGACAAGATTGGAAAAAAAAGGTTAGTCAATATAGAAGCATGAAACAAGTGCTCCCATATTGTATGAGGCCCATAACCATTAGGCCACTGTTTTGCAGTATGTTGCAGTATTTTGCTCTCTCTTGCACCCTCTAGTCTCACTTGTACCCTGCAGCTGAGTAACCACCCAGTGAAAGTTTTATTTGAACAGATATTTTTGCAAAAAATTCACTTCTGAAAACCATTTTTGCCACAAAAATTCTTACTACCTCTCCTGCTGTCCCTGTCCTACCATTTTTCCCTTTACTGTATTCATCTTCCTATAAACTCCCATGCTCACAATTCTAGACATTTTAATATTTGTGTGTTACTTTGGAGAACATACAAAGGAGCCTCTCTCAAATGTCAAATTTCAGCAATTTACTTGCTAGAGGGAAGCCAAAATGTTTATATTCATAAAAAATATCAACACAGGACAATTAAAATGGATTATTCAAATAAAAATCTGATTTATTTGCAATTTTTCAGAAAATTAATCTACATACTAACTACATACTCTAAATTTGGAAATGGTACTTTTCATTCAGAAGAAAGAGATTGCTTTACTGGCTTTAGTAAAGTATACTTTACTGCAGAAGTAAATGCGGTCTTAACCTAGG
This sequence comes from Alligator mississippiensis, assembly GCF_030867095.1. NCBI lineage: Eukaryota > Metazoa > Chordata > Crocodylia > Alligatoridae > Alligator > Alligator mississippiensis. The sequence continues at coordinate 387,536,018 of NC_081824.1, forward strand.
AGCCACCATGACACCTCTGTGGTATTTGCTATGAATTTGTCATATCTTTTCTTATTTCATATTCAGAACTTTTGCACTGGTTGGTCTTTGACTGCCATAGATCCAAGAGCATGAATGAAAAACCCAACTTGTGCTGTAACATTCTCTTAACAAAACGAGACCCATTCTGAGTTGGATTGCCTGGAGAACAATTGTGGTAGAACTAGCATTTATCCCTTCCTTACATTGTCCCGACTCTACAGTTATGTATAGTTTTAAATGGTTTAGTGCTTAAGGCATAGAAAAAGTAAGAAAAAGCTAAGTAATGGTGACTTGAGGGTATAATCATATATTTCCATTAATTATCTACAAAACTAATTTTTCCTGGCAACACCATTAACTTCTAAGCTATAACACTACCTCAGTCAAGGCACTGTAGTGTGTCTACCAGCAACTATCAGTTCCAGTTCCTTCCCTGTTTTCTTTCACAAGACCCTATATAAAATCCTGGGTTTACAAATTAATTTCAAGGTTACCTTTATAGATTTCTCAGCCTTAGACACAGAGCTTTACTTAAAATTGCAATTTCTAGCAAAAAGAGAGGAAGGTTGCTTATTTTTTTTCTGATCTATTATTTTATTTCAACAAAAACACTCTCCTGAAGAGTTGGTTATTACAGATCTCTGTCAGAAAAGACAAGAGTGCTCATTTAACTTAAAGGCAAAGCCAAAAAAGGGCCAGCTTGTATTGTAATTTCAGAATAAATAAATACATAAATAAAAGAAGAACAACAAGAAGAAAGGAATAGAAATTAGAAGCCAAAATCCCCAAGACAGCACAAAGCTCATTAGAATATGGAAGGCCTGTGGGCATAGTAAACACTCCATAGAATACTGAAACACCGTATAAAAGTACCTCCATACAGTGTAATAACAACAACAACAACAATAATAATAATATGCATTTTTTGGTTAGATCAAGGAGTGCATTGGGGCAAAGAAAGGGATTATATGACCCTAAAGGGCTTTGTTTAATCTTTTCATAAGTAAATAACATACTTTTTGCCATGGTTTTCAAAGTCATCTTACAAGCATTTTTTGTCTGGTGTAATGGCATATACAAGCAAATTTGAAACAGTATCCTGCCCTTTTTTCATTAACTCTGGTTCAGTTCAAAGACAGAACTTGTCAAAAATAATACTAGGTAGATCCTAGATCTAAGCTGAGTATTTGCATTCATCCTAGAACATGGATATAGGTCTGATTTTTAACTGGCCTTTAAGAAAAACAGTACACAGCTGGGCTAGGGACAGACATTACACATAAACCGGTTTAAGCGATCAGAAACTGGTTTAAACCTGTAACAAAACAGACGTCCAGCGCACATAAACCAGTTTGAAAATGGCTGAAACCAGTTTGAGATAAACTTGATTGAAGGTAGTATGAGACTTAACTGATTTGGGTCAAATTGGTTTATGCAATGTCTGTTGTCCCAGACCCTTTCCTGGTTTAACTTAAATCAGACTCCTCCAGCATCCCAGATGCTTTGTAGCTCTGGGATTGGCTCTCTGCTCCACAGCAGGGCTGGCCCCATCCCTCTGCTCCCTAGCTGGTGCTCCAGCAGAGACTTGCAGGCACAGCTAGTCTTACCTGGCTTCCCCCTGTCCCACCACCCCCTCACCACTCCCTGCTCAAGCTGGGGTTCCCCCCTCCCCTCTCCCACAGCATGGATTGTAGCCAGCATGTGGTATCCTAGCTAATGCTGAACTGTGTCTGTGTAAGGCAGACAGGACAAAGGCAGATAGGACAGTGTCCACTTAGGGATTTTGGTGCTAATCAACAGGCCGGATGGTAATATCCCTCCATTCCTTCCTTGGAAAAAGCTGTTTAAGAGAGAGGCGTTTGTTTTCTTGATGGGGTGCTAAATGTTGTGTTATCAACACCCTGCTGGCTCCCTTGCTGGTCAGGAGCAGCAAGGGGGGGAAACCCCTCCTTAATCAGAGTATCCTGCTGGGGCCTGGCCACACCCCTCCACAGCTCAGCAATGTGGAAGGGGAGAGAAGGCTGCTCTAGCACCCCCTGGCTTTTAACCTGAGCCACTACAGGCATGTGCCCGCAATGTCTATGTACTAGCAAACTGGTTCAGCCTAGCCATGTTAAACTAACCTGCAAAGATTGAATCAATTCAGGCTCAGGCTTTTTGAATGTCTGTCCCTAGCTCCTAAGAAAGTAGACATAATTTTTAAGATCAAGGCAGAGTAACATAACACCTGAAGTTTGGTCCAGCTAACATTTAACCTCAGAATAAATCTCTGTGGCTGTTTCAGCATCTGTGGCTGCATAAATATGGATGATAGGGAGTGTGAGAGACTTGCATGCTTTATTTTTTGGTGAGTCTGTTTACATATATCCTGCCAATCTGCAAGGCACAAAATCAAAGGAGGCTATTGGAAGAACCAAACAGGAATTGAAACAATGACAGATTAAAATGCTCCTTAAGAGAACAGTGTAGTGATTATTGATGCCCTGAGCTGCCTCCAACCAGGTCTAATTTATTCTTGCCAGGCTTGACACTAAAATCAAAGAATCAACCTTAAAGTAGCTGACCTTGAGAAAAAGGGGGTTGAGTAGAAGCTGAGTACTGACTGGAGATGAATATCTGCCAGACAGCAAGACACAACTAGAGCAAGCTGGTTACCTTTCCTAGCCCAGGCAAGAAAGTGACTGGGCTGAGGGGAACTTTAAACGTTTACAAGAAAAAATTACAGTGCAAGTAAGACGAAGAATACGGGCCTTTTTTTTTGTTTCAACCCTTTGCTCAGCTTACTATTTACCCTGGGGTTAAAGTTTAATTGTTTTGACAAAACTGTTTTTGAGTTCTCACTGTCCCAAAGATTTGTACAGTTTCATGCTTTGTGCCTGTTAACCAGTACATGAAAGGAACTGGCCTTCATATTACAAAGTAAAATATATTACCTAGATTTATATTTTAAGATGATTTGAATAACTCTGTCTTATCCCCTTGAAGATATAGACCACTGATGATTTTCCAGAGATCAAAAACCTGTGGATTATTGTGGATTATTTTCCAATAGTAGATATAGCTATTAAACATAAGCATACAGGCTGAAGATTTGGACTTGATTATACTGCAGTTGAAATCTGGTAGGAATTTTCCATTGACTCAATATGTATTTTTATAACAAATGCAATCTGCATAATGCATAGACCTGTGAAACAAAGACAACACCAATACTATGAAGTATATCATAGAATTCAGAGATTGCTGATCTGCCACTGGAGTATTTTAATTATTTTAGGTAAATTTGCTAGTCACTATCTGATTATTTTATTTTGTAAAAAGTACGTGGTATGTGTTAAAGCCATCCCACTGAAGGAAACTATCTCTCAAGACCATAAAGAAGTCTCAGCTAATCAATGGAGCAGCTGATTTGGTCCTTACAGTGGATGTAAAAAGAATAAAATTGTGTCTCTATACTCATTTCTTTATTTAGATATTTATTAATGAGTACAGAGATACACATTGTCCAGGTTTCACATGAAATAGCATGGCTTCAGAGGCATAACTTAAAGGGTTGGTTACCTGGATGATGTTGGGAGGGGAGGAGGAAGCACTTATGTGCTTTCACAAACTTTCAATTTGTTGTCTGCTGTGTTATGTAGAATAAGGGTATAAACTCTGCAGCAGTTTAATACTTGTAGCAATGCTACAGCAACACTGACAGAGCTGGCTGTGGCACAAGGGTGCTTCAGTGTGAGGGCTGCCTGCTGGCTAGCCCCATGCTGAAGCTCCCTCATGCCCCAGCCAGCACCACTGTAGCACGTTTGGCTGCGGGGAGCAGATCCAGGCTAGCAGAATGAGCCCCTGGGCTCCCTTCCAGCCAGATCTGCTCTGACTTGGCTCAACATGCTACAGTCCCATGTGCGTATGTAAACACGGCACCTGGAAGTGATAACCTCCAGCACAATATGTGCTGGACTTTATTACTGCACATTAATATGCATGTGTTGATGCACCCATTATGTTTCTGGTACAATTAAGGTGACTGGCCACATGTCCGTAGAATTTATAGTGCCATAAAAATCACAAGCCAGGCACAAAGATATTACTAAAAAACATGTAATATCTTTGTGACTGGTTTGTATGGTACCATAGCTTGAACCTGGGGTATGCCATGCAGGGAACACCCTAGGGCTTGAGGACCAGAACAGTTCCTATCAGCTAATCATTAACCTAATGGGGCTGCACATATAGATGCTAAGACATTTACTGCAGAACTAATTAGGCAGCTCCTCAGTAAACGTCTCATATAAATGCACCCAGTGTATGCTAGGGGGCCTGGAGACACCACTTTGGAAACATCAAGCTTAATGTTAACAACTACAATGAGATTAAAGTATTGTCCTCAGTGGGGACAATGTGCAGTCAGGTAGCAGGAATGACTCTGGGATTGACTCTGGGATTTGATACACAATCAGCTGATCAAGACAGTCTCAGGGTTCAAGCTCCAGAGCTGTCCTGAACTCCTAGTATTCAAGCCCCAGGGCATTCCCTGCCAGTTAATGATTAGGGATCTCATTCCCAATCCCAGAATTGCACCTCCTGCCATGCACATGTGCATGGCAGGAGGTGTGATTACTGGGATCAAGGATGAGATACCATTGCACCATTAATTGAATGTCTGTCAGGGGCCCAGGAAGCATTAACCCAGACCTCTACCTCACTGTATCTATATAAAGGAAATGATATCCTTAAACAATCTCCATTGTGCTAAAATTGACTTGTAATTAAATATACATTAGGTGTAATTTAAAGGACCAGAGGATTTTTTTGTTTATGTGCTTATTTTATTTTGTTTGTGTTGCAGTCCTCTGGGATATAAAGGAAAGGAGGCCCATTCATCTCCTTACAGCTTACATCCAAATCAGTCAAAAAAGCCCTGAATTTGTTCTAATAGTTAAAATAAGAACAATCAGAGAATTGCATAAACATTTAGATTAACTGGGTCTTTCAGCCATGGTTTAGTTAGTGTTCATGAAAGGCATTGGGCAAGCAGTCTGCATATCATAGGTGTCTCTCCATTATACCACAACAATCTGATGCTATGCTTCAACTGGTAGTTGAGATATCTGTGTTCATATAAAAGCAGCTTTGTTTCCATATCTATGTAATCCTTAATCTGCCTGCTGGGATTCCAGATTTGCACAAATTGTAATGGGAAGTCTTTTGCACTGGGATCTAAACTGAGACCATTAACTTATTTTCCGTAGATAATGAATAGATGGACTAAGTGTGAAATCAGCAATGAAAAGTTCTGCATTTCACTGTAAAATCTACAACTATCTGATACCAAATGTTACACATCTAAATACAGGGGTGTAGGTTGTAGCCATGTTGGTCTAAGGACATAGGCAGACAAGGTTCTTTGGGTAAATCCGATATCTTTTATTAGACCGACTTAAATAGCTGAGGAAAAAAATGACAAGGTTTCGGGTTTAAAAAGGGTTTTTAAACCCGAAAGCTTGCCAAAATTTTTTTCCAACTATTTAAGTTCGTTTAATAAAAGATATCAGATTCACCAAAAGCACCTTGTCTATACATTTAAATAGATTTTTTTAGCAGTTCTAAATTGCTTGTATGGTATAAACTATGGAAGGAATCATCAGTCCAATATGTACAGTATTAAGTCGATATCAACACTGAAAGAAGCTAAGGGTAACAAAGGTGGGAGTTGCTAGGAAGCAAGCTGTCTAAACACATGCTACAGCAGGGGTAGGCAACCCCTGGCAAAAGTGCCAGAGTGTGACATGCAAAGGCATTTTGCTTGGCACTTGCACCTTGCAGAAGGGGCCAGGGCTGTGCTGCCACAGCAAGGATTGAGCATCTCATGGCTCCCTCTGGCACACCAACATCTTACAAGTCAAGATTGCAGGTGTATTTGGCACTCTGCCCAAAAATATTGCAGATTCCTGTGCTACTGCTATGAAAGGGTAGATCTAACTTTAATCAACTCCCTGTACTGCAGGGCTGCCTGAACCAGTTAAGACCAGTGAGACCCCAGAGTAGGACCTGAACACTCTGGGGACTCCTTTAGCCCACTCCCTTTGCACTTGCTTCAGAACTATTAATGATACAAGAGGGCTTTGGGTGAAGCTACACTGAATTAGAGTTCAGCTTTGTTCATTTAAGTGGGCATACTATAAAACTAAAGGGTTTTTCCTACTCCTATTTAAGTCAATAAACCAACACCATTTTGCCACTGACTGCACTAGATCTCACCCACAGCTGTTCAGAAGTTGTCTTGCTAGATTTTTTTCTATCTGGGTAGAATTCATCTGTAGAATGTGGCCATCATTAGTCTTGTCTTTCAGAAATCCTCATAGCACTTTCTGATAGATGAAGAAAGTTGTTATTATACAATGTGAATATCCACCACTGGGTTAGATCTATAATTAGGATATCCACTTATGGAGATTTTCCAATTACATCTACACAGTTATGCCAATTACTGGCATAATTGTAAATGAATCAGAATAAGCACCAGCAAATGAATCAAACTGGAAGTGGTACAGTTTGCCTTGCTAATTATACTGTGTATAAAATAACTGACAAGAAATGTCTGCAACCTCCTGGTTTGGGGGGGAGGGGTGTCTCTCTTTGAAAATGCTCATTACTATTAACAAAATAGCATATTTAAATTGAAAACATATAAATGATTTTGGAAAGTAATTAGGAGTGTTTGTTTTAGTGGACAAAAAGCTTTCATTTTGTTCATTATGGGAATTAAAACCCATATATTTCTGGAAACAGACCACTTAGTTTCTGGCAGATGATAGTGGCAGGTAACATAGAAGTAACTATTCCTCATAAGTCATTTTGAACCCTCTCTGGTCTGAATCCAATTCTGAATATATTTGTATTTTAGTCGCTCAGTCAGCAAGGAGTAAGTGGGCATAGTGGAATGGACTGAAGAAACGTAAATTCAGGATTCATAGATTCATAGACATCAGGCCTGGAAGGGACCTTGAAGATTATCAAGTCCAGCCCCCTGCCCCAAGGGCAGGAAGTCAACTAGGGTCAAAAGATCCCAGCAAGATAAACATCCAAACATTTCTTGAAAGAGTCCAGAGTAGATGCCTGCACCACTTCTGGAAGGAGTCTATTCCAGGCCTTGGGGGTTTGGACAGTAAAGAAGTTTTTCCTTATGTCCAACTCATGGAGGAGTTTATGACCATTGGTCCTTGTTATCCCTTGGGGCGCTCTGGTGAACAGACGTTCCCCCAGATCCTGATGCACACCCCTTACATACTTATAGGCAGCCACCAGGTCCCCCCTTGAGCATGCGCAGGATGATGCCAGGCATGTAATTTATATGTAGGGACCTACCAACATTTCAATTTCTCAGATTTCATCAAAAATGCAAAAGCAGGCAATGTCCATGAAATCCATGAAAAAAAAAGAAAACATTAAAAATAAAATGATGGCTCCCCAGAGTGAGCCAACAGTCCTCATGGCACCGTGGCCTGGCCACGCAGCCTGCCAGGGGGGAAGGGAGGGCTTCTGGCATATAAGGTGGCTGCAGCCTTGTCCCTCATTGCTGATTGGCTGAGAGGGATGTCTGTCATGCCAATCAGTGGTGAGGGGCATAGCCACCAGGGCCCCTTGGCCAGTCAGACACATCAGGGGGCCCCAGCCATGATAAGCCCTCAGAAATGGCAGCTAGCCCCACAATCTGCCCACAAAATTAGCTGTCTGCCTCTGAGTTGGATAGACTCCTATTTATATGGCAGACTTTAACAATGAATTAAAAACAAACAAACAAATGGAAGTCTTTAAAGGAAAATCTTATGCATTTTTGTGGCATAGTAAGACTTTTTAGTATACTCAGTTTTACAAAAATTCAGGGTCAGACAGCTATAGGAGCTAATATCACTGATGACATATTAACTAAACTGTCTTTTATTTTGCAATTAAGCCTAATTTAAAATATTTAATAATGTTTAATTTAACTGGTTATAAACTACTTTCTTTCTTGGTGGTTCAGCCCCAAAAGCAGCAGCAGGAAGAAAGGGAAAAGCTACTGTTTTTCCCTCCTCAGCACTGCTTGCCTACCATACCATGTGGCACATACTATTCCAGTGCCTCTTAAACCAGTTGTGAAAGCTCAGTGACTTTTCTCTCCAGAAGTGAGGCAAATGAGCATGTCTTTAACCCCTACCAACAAACCTGTATCACAAGTAAAAATCATTCTTTACAACAGTGAGAATTGCCATCTGTAATGCAATCATCAGGCTCTTTTTTGCCATCTTTCTTTCCTATACCATCAATGGATCCAGATTTAGGCTGCTCAGCTGTCAAACCAAATTTTCTGCTGGTGGAAACAGGCAGAGTCCTACTGATACTGGAATTTTGCTCATTGTAAGGATCTTAATAGCAGTTAATAGGTCAATTTATTCAATAGAGTTATCTTGGAATAAATCTGACCTATAGACTTTTCTCTTTGCTTAAAAAAACTAAAATAAAAAAGGAGTCTGTGGAACTATGCAGGAAAAGCAAGGATTTTTTTCTTTGAAGAATGGAAGGAAAAGAGGAAAAGTAGATGCATATTTTAAAATACAACACTAACTATAGGAATATATAGTACTAGCCAATTGCCCGTCATGAATGACGGCGTGTTTAAGGGAGTGCTTATATGTCCCTCCCCTGCTCGCCCTTTGGGGCTGGCCATGGAAACAGTCCCTCCATCACTGCTGCTTCCTCCTCCTGCATCCGGCACAGCGGCTCCCTCCCCCTGTCCACCTCTGCCTCCTTCTGCAGAGCAGCCCACCTAAGGAAGTGGCAGTGGCTGCTTCCCCCCACCTGCCCACTTTCACCTCTACCTCCTCTTGGGGAGCAGCAGGGCTTCCCTGTGCCTGAGGAAGCAGCAGCAGCAGCAGCAGCAGCTGCCTCTCCCCAGTCCACCCACCTTCACCTCTGCCTCTGCCTCCACCTTTGCCATCTCCTGCAGAGCAGCAGGGCTTCCCTCTGCCTGAGGAGGTGGTGGCTCCCTCCCCCGTGTCCGCCTCTGCCTCTTCCTGCAGAGCAGCGGGGCTCCCACCTCCCTGCCTGAGGCATGGCAAGTCTCTCTCTGCCGGAGAAGGTGGAGCCCCCACAACCAAGCACTGTTGGTCCTCTCAGCAGTGCATGCACAGTTGCCCAAAAGCGTTATGAGCAGACAGACACACAGATACAGCCCTTTATTATATTAAAATGTTTCTATTGTGGCCCACTGAAGGAACTCAAAGTGCTTCATAAACACTAGCTATAGGGGAACCAAATTTCAAATGAGATATTATTAGCTACTTATTTGCGATGCGAAGTCATCTCATATTTTGATAGGGCTCAAAGCCCTGTGCAGACACACTGGAGGCTTAGCACTTTCCCTGAGGAGCTTAATGTGAGCTTCTACCTTAATAGGAGAAAGTAGTATCCCCAGATTGCCAAAAGCCCTTTATTTCTTCTTATCTCCATTAAGTTTAAATATAGGGAAAATACCTCTCCTTATTTTCTTCCTGCATCTCTATTTTTGTGACTTTGGGCATACTGTCAATATTCTGCCAGAGGAATTTTAAATACACCTACACAGTTATACAGTACTTCAGATTATTAAGTATCTCTTATCAAAGGCCCTTGTTCTTGCTTATTTCCTCATGTTGTTGAGGAAGCCCAGTTCTAAACTGGAAAACTTTCATATATAGAATATTTTCACTAAAAATTACATATTCAAGAAATCTTCAACCCTTTTGTTTTATTAAACAACAGTAGAATACTGACTTCATGGGACTGTACACAGCTTGTCCAGTTAAAATATAAAAATCTCTCTTGATTTGATAGTACTTTTGACAAAGGACTCTCTGTACTGTGGTATCTGTTGAATCTGGGTGGTAGACACTTGTGTTATCTTGAAAGTCACTTACAAAAGAGAAACCTATTATCTACTTGGAGAGAAAAAACTTAAATGATATAAAGAATTAAAGAGAAAGAGTAGAGTATAACAGAACTAATAGTATAGTAACATATTTTCTTACAGAAAACATACCCCCAAAATAAAAGACTCGTCCTTTTTTGGAAGGCAGAACAAAGAAAAAAATATTTTGCCACAGTCATGGCTAACTGTGACATATGGTAACTTCTCCTGGAAACAGAGAGGTCATGTCCCTATGAGCAAGAACATGCATTTCCCTGGGGACAAACAGTAGAAGAACATATTTGTGCTGCTGCTCATTGTTCCCAGGCATGCCCCTTCATGCACTCTCTGAGGAGTGGCAAATTGCGTTGGGCAGGGTAGAGGAGGCTGGGGCCAGCAACTGGCCTGGCTCCAGCAGTCTTACCTGGTGTCCTGGGGGTTTCCTGGGGCAGCAGCAGCACTGATCAGGGTGCATGAAGCCTGGCCAGGATGTCTTGATGTCAAAAAACCCTGCAGTACTGCAAATTTGCAGTGTTGCAAACGTGTGCATGTGATGCTTGCCGTTTGTGGTGCCATAGACAGGTTTGCACCACACCAAACCTCACGTGCACACTAATGGAGATATGCCCAGAGTTTCCAGGAAGCCTGGCATCCCGAGAATCTGAGTAAGGTAGCAGGAACTTGTTTGTGTGGCAGGAAGCTCCTGCTGCCTGCTACCTTACCCAGGCTGTCTCCTGGGGTGCCACATTTCCTGGACACTCATATTCCCATAAGGATTTAATCTACACCACACAAGGTTGGCATTCTTTATTCTTTTGTGTTCTTTATTATAGTTAGTTCTTTAAATAAATTCCTGATAATAGTGTTGTTTCTATATCATAAGCATCATCAAGATGCTACTACCAGGTAGACTGGAGCTTCAGGCACGAGTTACAGTGCTCCACTAAACAGCGACAGCTATGAGAGGGTTAAAACAGGACTCTGCCTCTTCAGCTTGCCAAGCTGACACAAGCAGAAGACAATTTGGCAGCCGCATAACATGTGTAGTGTCTTTAGGCACGTTTCTTTTCCAGTGAAAAAAACAGCTTCCCTGTTTAATACTTGTGCTCTACTTTTCTTCTTCTTTGTTTTTTTTTTTGGTGGGCGGCTGACTTTTGGGGAAGAGGTGTGTGTTGTACATGATGAAATATGGTATTTCATTTGGGAAAGAATCCTGGCCCTAATACATTCAATAGCAAAACTCCCATTAACTTCAATGGAGGTAGGATTTCACTGTTCATATTTTCTTTCTGACTGTAATTAATCTATGGAGTTTAGATAAAATTTATGAACATAATTCAGGCTTCATTCTGTTATAAAGAATGATTGTCTATTATTTAAAAGCATTTCATTCTAAATCTGAATAAAAATAAAGAAACTAAACTCTGGAGACAAACAATTCTGGCTCTAATTTTGAAGACTAATAAGTTATTTAGACAAGATGATATCTGCAGTATCTACTTTGTTTTTGGTTCTAGTGATGGCATGTGAGAGTGACTATCATTATGACATGTGCAGGTAGTGAGTAAAGGACTGGCTTACCAAGGGCAACAGCCTTTGAGACCAGGTTACTTACCAGAGGATATATGGCTATTTATTTCATTGGTTATCCAGAGATAAAGAAAGGGCAACTTCTTCTGTTGGAAAAAAGATCAGATGACAATGAGGTAAACAGACAGAGGAAAATAAAGGAAGCAATAAGTCTATGGGAAAATTATTTGAGTAAAGCAGAAAAGGCAGAATGAAGGAGTTCCTGGAGAGTAAATGGAAATAGAGAGGAGAGGCTTTTTAAGGAAAAGTTAAGTACTTATGGGAGGCAGACAAGGTTCCTTGGGTGAATTTGATATCTTTTATTAGACCAACCCAAATAGATGGAGAATAGTTATTAAGCAAGCTTTCGGGTTCAAAAACCATTTGTCAGGCTACTTATGGGAGGAAGCTCTTAATGGGTAAAAGAAAAAGAAAGCAGTGAAAGAAAGAACTGAATGAGAGGAAAAGGGTTAAGAGAATGAATTAAAAAGTTGAGGGAGGCAAGGAAAGAAGGAAAGAGTGGCAGTGGCAGTAACTGTTATTAATGGAAGCAGAGATGAGAATGCTAGAGGAGCTCTTGAGGCAAGGAAAGGAAGTGAATTAACAGGTTTTTACAGGTTTTGAGAAGATAGTTGCGAAGAACAGAACAGCGGGACATAGCTGAAGGGATGAAGGGAAGAAAGAGGTTAGGAGAGGGTAGAAAATGTAGATTCTTACTGGGCTATGGAAGGACAGCGTATGAGGGGCAATAGAGGGCTGGGAATGACAGGACAGTAAGGGTGGTGGCTGGAACAGATGGGAAAAATTGTGAGGGGGATTTAAGTGTTAACATTGGATTAGGAGAGAAATAAAAAGGGGAGTATTTGCTAATTTAAAAAAAACATTGAAGTGGTGATTATTAGCAGATATTAGCAGAAGGCAAAGGCAAGAAAGAAAAATTGAATGTCAGATGACAGGTATCAAATTATCTACAGCTGCTCCTTTCACTTCTTGATCCTTCCCTTCCAGCACAGCATCCTTTTCAATTAAACAATCCTTTAACCAAACTCTTCCATATGCTTTCCTTCTTCAGCTTCAACAACCAGCCCTTTTCCTATTCACAATTTTCTCACTTCCCACAAATTCCTTTTCTCAACTCCTCCAGCCATCTTAGAAGGGCAGTTTTTCTCCAGCCCTTGCAAGGTGTGCAGTGTGGGAGAGCTGGTGACATCATTCCTTTACAGATTCACACAGATTCACAGAAGTTTAGGGTTGGAAGGGACTACGTGAGATCATCGGGTCCAGCCCCCCTACTCTGGCATTGCGTCACTTCTAAAAAAGAGCCAAATAGAATGCAGTTTACATATTCTAGAGGGAGGGGGGCAGAAAAGTCAGTCCCTCTATATGCCATATATGGGGGTGGGGAAAAGGAAGAAATAATTAGGGCTACCTACCCTGACAAAAACCTCTAGGCTTTCCTTTCTGTGGTTTTTGCATTTACCACTGGAGAGGGGAAGATGGAAGATAGAGATTATATCCCTCTCTGTTCTGGTGTGAATGGGGGTAGTGGAAAAGTTGTTGGTGCATCGGTTCCTAGGGCTGAAGAACAGCAAGGAGAATAGCAAGAACAGGGAAGTGGAACTGCGAAAAGTAACAATCTGGGTCAGCAGTTAACTGGAGTGCAGAGCAATGAGACCAGCTGATTTGGGGGAGGAAGGTTGCAAATTAGTGGTTGTTCTGGGAAGTTTAAGTGAGAAGCAAACACATCTAGCATGAGGGAGCAGCAGAATATGAAGTGGGGAGGGGAAGGAAGGTTAAAAGGGGCACATATTCCCTCTATCAGATGTGGCTAAGTGTGTGCTGTACAGGAAACTTCTGTCTCCTGAACACTTCTGGAGCTGCCAGTCTTTCTTCCTCCATCCCCTTTCTCCCCCGTTTGCTTTTTATGGGTCAGCAACAATCCATGGCTCACTGTCCCTGCATGCACTTCTCCAGTGGAGCACTCTGTTAAAAAGAACTAGTTTTTGCTTTCTGTCTTATTCTGTACATACATGCAGCACAGAGGGATGAATAGTGAGAGAGGGAAAAGCCAGTGGCAAGGTGAATCATGGAGAAAGGATGGAGTGGGTTACCTAAGGGGAAAACAATGGGGGAGACACTCTTGAAATTTGATCTTGGGCAGTCATTTATTCTGCACAAAGGTTAAAATAAAATAGATGGGACATTAGTGGTAACTGATGACATACATAGGCTGACTTTATCATGATAACCAGAGATCCTGGTTTTCTCCACTAATTAGTGGTGTTTCATTTTAATCATGGAAAAATGTGAATTTTGGAGTTACTTTTTTTAAACTGAAAATTGGGGATTTTTTTTTATCAGAGAAAACCAGGATCCCTGATGATAGATGCAAAACTAGTCTGATGGTGAAGGCAGCACTGGATATCCTTACAAAAGAGACAAAATGAAATCTGCTCCCTTAAGGGCAAGCACTCATCTCCTTCACTGTGGTTCCGTCTACATGAGACGCTACTGCACAGTTGTTACCGAACATTTATTTAGTACTATCTAACACGTACGTAACAGTACTAGGAATAACAAAAATTGAAAATCAGGAGTGGAAGATGACTTGGGGGATTCACATCACTTCCCTCAAAGTCTGGATTTTTTTTATAGAAGTCTATAAAACAAATTTATGTAAAGGTATGCAAAATAGATTAATCACTTTGTAACATGCAGGTTGATAGCTAGATATCAAATAGGACCCATGACATTATCATGTATGTTATAGGCCTTAATGTTTGAATTCACAATGTAAAGGAGCAAGTAAAGCCACATTGTCTTGTGGACTCAGCTCACTAAAAAGCAGTACAGAGAAAAAATCCAAGAGAAATAGCAAGTATCTCTTGATTGTCTAGGAAATGGTCTGACAGTGATTGAAAGTATGTTAGCTCTAGTTCTGTTGCTAAGTTAATTTTAAAGGCCTTTGCAGAACTGGATATCTTTCCAGTCCTGCACATAAATTTAAATACATTTAGATTGTACTGCTGATACAATAAATTTATTTAGTACTTGCTAATACAAGTACTGAATAAATGTTAAGTAACCAGAGTTACTGCACAGTAGTGCTGGTGAATGTCTTTTAAGTGACACTATTGTGCAGTAGCTTAATAATACTACAGTAGTGTATTAGCACTCTCTGTGATGTGACATGCTACCGTGCAGTATTTTTTCAACTACTGCTCAGTCAACGTGTCCTTATGCATCAAGTACCATTTATCTAAGACTTTGGTAAACACTCAGTTCTGCTTTCCAGTTAGAAAGTTTCTTTCCATTTTTAGCAAGGTTCAAGGTTTAATAGCAGGAGGAGGATGTTACTGAAGTTTCTTTCCAATTTGTCAACTTAAATGACGTGGACCTTTGTCAAACTATGACACAAATGTGTTCATCTCTAACAATGTTCACTTGGCAGAGCTCTTTAAAATTAACTTAGCAATAGAACTAGAGCTAACATACCTTCAATCACTGTCAGACTGTTTCCCAGACAATCAGCAGATATTTGCTATTTCTGCTGTTTCTTTTGTCTGTACTGCTTGTTGATGAGCTGAGCTCACAAGACAATGTGGCTCTATTTGCTCCTTTACATTTTGAATTCAAACATTAAGGCCTATAAAACACATGATAATGCCCTGGGTCCTATTTGATATCTAGCTATCAACCTGAATGTTACAAAGTGATTAATATATTTTCCATACCTGTGCACAAGTTTTATAGACTTCTATAAAGAAATTCCAGACTTTGAGGGAAGTGATATGAATCCCCAAGTCATCCTCCACTCCTCTTGATTTTTAATTTTTGCCATTCCTATTACTTAAGCAGAATGGATTTCATAGGATAATATATTTTTAATGGATCAGCTGCATAGTTGGGATAGAGTAAGATAATTTTCTAAGCCAGCATTTCCATTGGAGCATACCTATATCTCTTAAACTTATACATGGGTGTTTTAGTGGTACACCCTTTACTTTTCATATCCCAGGGGAAGCTGAGAGAAACTAGCACATTTTGCAATCTAAATAAGAAATCATATGCAAAAATCTATATTTAAATAATGTTAATGTTGCAGACTCAAGCACTCAAATGTTAGGAAATGCCAGAATTAGGATTGTACATACAAACTTTATTTATCTGTCCTGTGCGTATGATGATACATTATGATGATATTATGATATAGTCTTTAATGATCCCATACTGTTTTCCCACAAAACAATACATTTTCTTTTACACACAAAGCCATACATTTTCTCCTAACCACATTTTGGAAACAGTTGAACCACTTTTGCTGAGACTTTCCAAGAAAAAAATTCAGCCCCAGACAGACACTCAGCATTGTGTTATATTGGCTAATGTTTGATTAAATAACTGAAAACAGGGTCATATCGTGGGAAGTGTTAGGAGCCTTAAAGATAGGCTGTTCTACCAGTATTACCTGTGGTAATAAATTAGTAGAAGGGTCAACTAGCACACAAAACAAGGAACAAAGTAGGGTACTCTTTCTTAAAGGACTTTCTACTTCTCTTGACAGTGTTTAGCCACAGACACACAAAAGAGCCAAGTAAAATACTAGATTTTAATAGCTAGGATTTGTTTTTGTCTGCACCTTATAAAGTAGAAAAATTACTTGAATTGAAGGGAAAGCTTTGTCTCTGGAATAGAATAAACCAAATCTTTTCTTGTACAGTTACTAAATGAAAATAAGCTTGTGTTGTAACCCTCCCTAATATCTTCTTCAGGTCTTCACTCAGATCCCAACAATTTTGTAACCTATTGCATTATGTACTCTACTGCAAGGAAATCTCTCACTTCATTTCATTTCACCAGTGTTTTGATTTTTTGTTCTAACTGCTTGTAGATAAAACTGAATTTGTCCACTGATTTTTTTTTCCAGTTTATGGTGAATGTTTGAAATTGAAAAACCAGGATATAAGCAATGAGAAAATGAATGCTGCAAATAACCACTGTGCGTGTATGTCTGCATGCTTGTGTGTATATATCTATATTTATGTGTGTGTGTGTGTGTGTGTGTGTGTGTGTGTGTGTGTGTGTGTGTGGTTGCACATGTATATATATGAATGTATATACACACACACACACACACACATACATATATATATACACACATATAAATATATATATGATTTTTTAAAGATAGCAATTGACTTGACAATATAGGTTTTAATATATAATGCTTATGGAACAGGGGTGGTAGAATGTATAGTCCACTGATTTCATTTTTCTTTGAATTGATTTTATTTGGCTTGATAGTGAAAGTAAATACTAAATTACTTCAGCTTAGCTAGACAATTCATGCAGTGGTACTGAGAGATGTGGAAAAAATAGAAGTACTAAAATAGGCAAAACCACAAGCAGAGCTGAGGCAGAAACTGTAGACAACTGACAGTAATTTTTAAACTCCTCCCCACAGCCTAAATTCCATTAGAATGAGACTTGGAAGGACACATCTGTTATTCTTTAAGGAACTAAGCAGTTGGCTGCCCTCCTAGCTCTTGAACAAAGCGTTCAGAGTTCACATGGCAACACTTTGATACATATAATGAATCTGTTTAATTTAAATTATTTTACTAAAGGAAGAAAAAAAGGGAAGGAATGACTAATGATTGAGAAGCATCTGTGAAGGATCTGCTACACTTTGCATTTTTTGCAAAGTCTGTCTCCCATAGATTTGCTCCATCCATCATCTAGAGCTATGCTTTGGTTACTGGAAGCAGTACAAACATGTGGAAGTACTGTAGATAAAAATGCAATGTCTGGAGATTAGTCTAGCTTCCTGTTTTACTAAGTCGTACATCTGAATGGATGGGTACAGAGTAGCTGTGTGGAAAGCTATGTTTTAAATAGGGCTGTTCTCAATGGAGTACTAGAGAAAACACTGAATGCATGGGCCAAACATTTCTAGTCTATGCCATGGCTTTGGTTGATTGTTGTTTCAGGATGTGAAATGAATTCAGGCTTTCTCTGTATGAGATTTCACTCTAAAAGCTCCCCAACGTCATAATATAAAAAGTTGCTGGCGAAGGAAAATAGCATGTAGCAAGGGGATAATATTGTCTGCAGAGTCAAAGGAAAGGTTAACAGAAACCAGCCTAGCTTGAAGTTATACACAAAATACTGTACCAGAAACCCCCCCGAGAAATAAATCTTGTGTGAGGTTGGAAAGAAATGAGGCTGTTGAAACATTAGTAGAAATGTGTGCATATCTATGGGTATGTGTGTACATGGGCAGATCTAGGATTTTGGAAAGGGGGTGTGAGTGCAGGTGATATGATGTCTCATCATATATAAACACGAAACATTTTTCTCCAGGTAAAGAAAAGCTAGAAGATTTGCAAATATGCTAGTGCTATATTATTCAGTTTAAGAGCAAACACCAATAAATGTAACTTTATTGGAACATGTACTAGTTTTCTGTCTTATATATTCAACTTAAAAAGCACAGCAAGCTAGGCAAAAATAGTTCAAAAATGCTGTTTTATTAGTCCTGTAGTCATTATAGTTAAATGTACACCTCTTCTTTAGATCTGTAAAACAAAATCTACTCTTCTTGAGCATCTTGGCAGCGTATCCAACATTTTTCTGTCAGTCATTTCCACACCTGAGATATAACGTTCACTTGAGTTAACATTATTACAGCCAAGTTTTAGCTAGAACTAAAATCAATCAACAGGAATGTGAAATTGAAGAGAGATATTACCAGGAATAGCTAACAGACAGTAACATTGCAGAAGAAAAGGTAACTTGATTAAGGGAGTACCAAGATTAAATGAAGAGAAATTAGCAGGAATCTGGTAGATTAAAATGACCAGTGAAGTCATAGAAATCATAGAATCATAGAAAATTAGGGTTGGAAGGGACCTCAGGAGGTCATCTAGTCCAACCCCCTGCTAAAAGCAGGACTGTCCCCAACTAGATCATTCCAGCCAGGGCTTTGTCTAGCCAGGACTTAAAAACCTCCAAGGATGGAGATTCTTCCACCTCTCTGGGTAACCTGTTCCAGTGCTTCACAACCCTCCTAGGGAGAAATTTTTTCCTAATATGCAATCTAAATTTTCATTGCTGCAATTTGAGACCATTGCTGATTGTTCTGTCACCTGTCACAACTGAGAACAGTCTAGCTCCATCCTCTTTGAAACCATCCTTCAGTAGTTGAAGGCTGCTATCAAATCCCCTCTATCTCCTTCCCAGTCTTCTCTATTGTAGACTAAATAAATACATTTCCCTCAGCCTTTCCTCATAAGTCATGTGCCCCAGCCCCTGAACCATTTTTTTTGTTCTTTGCTGGACTCTCTCCAACTTGTCCACATCCTTTCTATAGTGGGGGCACAAAACTGGACACAGTACTCCAGATACGACCTCACCAGTGCAGAATAGAGCAGAACAATTGCTTCCCTCAATCTGCTGGCAATATTCCTACTAATGCAGCCCAGTAGGCTGTTAGCTTTCTTGGCAACAAGGGCACGCTGCTGAATCATATACATCTTATTGTCCACTGTCATCTCCAGGTCCTTTTCTGCAGAACTACTACTTAGCTAGTTAGTCCCCAGGCTACAGTGGTGCATGGGATTTTTACATCCTAAGTGCAGGACTTTGCACTTGTCCTTGTTGAACCTCATGAGATAATTCTTTTGGCCCAATCCTCCAATTTGTCTAGGTCACTCTGAATCCTAGTCCTACCCTCCATTGTATCTACTATACCCCCCAGCTTGGTGTCATCTGCAAACTTGCTAAGGTGGCAATCCATCCCATCTTCCAGATTGTTAATGAAAATTTTGAACTCCATTTATTACTGGATGCCAGCTAGACACTAAGTCATTCATTACTACCTGTTGAGCCCAACAATCCAGCTAGATTTTTATCCCTCTTACAGTCCATTCATCCAACCCATATTCCTCAGCTTGTTTGCAAGAATGCTGTGGGAGACAGTATCAAAAGCCTCACTAAAGTCAAGGTATATTAAGTCCACTGTTTTCCAGGGCTGTATGAAGCTTTGGTAGCTGATTTGATTCAGAGGAGATTTGTCCTGATTCAGGGACTGAATTTCCAAATCCGAATAGAATTGGGAGAGCAAGTAAAAGCTCCAAATGGATTTGAAGCATCTGAATTGATTCGGAAAAAGATTCGGAAAAGATTCGGCTGATTTGGAGATTCAGCCATAGACTAAACAGGCAGCTAACAGCTGCCTCCAGCTGGTAAGTGTGTTGGGGAAGGGGGCAGGGAAGGAGCATGGGTGAGGTCGGGATTGGGGCTGGGGCTGGGACAAGCTGCCCAGCCAGGGAAGGGAGTCATGTTAATTGGGAAGGGAGTGGGGGGGAAGGGGATGTTGGTGTGGCTGTGCTGGGTGTGGGGGCTCTGCCCTGCTGCCACTAGCTCAACCAGGGCAAGGGGGGTGGGATGAGGGTGCAGCTTACTCCAGGCCGAAGAGGGCAAGTGGCAGCTGGGCAGAACCCCTGCTCCCAGCACTGCCGTGCCTGCATCCCACACCCCTCCATGCCAGCTGGCAAGTGGCAGCAAGGCAGAGGCTCTGCTCCCAGGGCTGATGTGGGCGCAGCAGTGCTGAGAGTGGGGGCTCTGCCCTGCTGCCACCCGGAGCGAGCCACACCTGCATCGTGCCCCCCTCCCCACACCAACTGGGCAAGTGGCAGCAGGGAATAGCCCCCATGGCTCCCCCCACTGAGGCAGAGGCAGGCACAGCCAAAGGAGCCATGGCACAAGCCCCCATGGCTGCCCTGCCCAGCCCCATCCCCCACCTGACCAGCCTCCTGGCACTTTAAAAAAGAAATGCGCCATACTCACAGGCTCTGGCAGCAGTGGTTGAGGCCTCTGAGGGCTTGTGGCAGAGCCCACCCACGCAACATGGGGCAGATCGCTCCCCCTGGCTGGTACTCGTGCAGCAGCTGCCCACAGCTCAGCAGGACGCTGTGCACTGTCTGGGAGCTGGGGTGGTTCCAGCAGTCAGCTGGAGCCTAGCAGCACTCAATCCCAGTGGCCCCAACTCCCAGGCAGTGTGCTGGTGCTAGCAGAGGGTAGGAAAATTGTAGCTGCAAAGTCGGGGCCAGCACCTGGGCTTTCCCAGCCCCAGGGCTGCACTGGAAACTGTACAGCAGTTCACTCATATTGAAAGGACCCAGTCTAACTTAGACTACCTCTGAGATACAGTTAACTTAGACCGGGTCAGCCACTTTTAGGCTGATCTAATTTTCCTGCAGTTAAATTGACCTAATTAGGGTTCTGAAAGTGCAGACAGAAGTGCAGCTCCCTAGTCCAACTCACAGTGCTTCACAGAAAGCACCATGAGTTAAACCAATCCTCCTGACCCAAGAGATGTTAGCTGTTGGGTCTGAAGAGTGGGGGAATTGAGCTCCCATTTGCAGCCAATGCAGTGACAGAGGCTGCATGCCTGTGCCCTAGCTGACTGATACCCCAACTCTCCCAGCTCTGGTGCTGTCTCAGGATGGAGTGGGGTGGGGAAAGGAAATGAGAGGAGGGAACTCAGGCTGTTTTTCCAGCCTGTGCTGGAGTGGAGGTGGGTGGATTGGAGGGGACTTAGAGGGCCCCAATCCACCTGCCCCCACTCCAATGCAGGATGGGCAAACAGTAGCCCAAGCTCCCTCCCCTCCCTTCTTCCCCACTCCCATTCTGAGACAGCACCAAAGGCAGAGCTGGACTACAGCAGCCCAGCTGCTCGAGGAAACATGAATTAATGAAGGTGCTGTGCTTTGGAGTGCCTTCATTTGAACCCTCATAGAATATGGGTTAATTTGTTGTGCGATCAGAGTGCTCTGCAGCCATGCTCTTCTGCTAGGGCACAGTGGTAGAGCATTTTCAAGGGGCTGATAATGTGACACATGCAATTTCTGTCTGCACCGTAAGTGTAAGGTCCACACCTGGGCAGACTAAGTTAGACTGGGTGGCCATTGTCAATGTGATTTAACCTCCCTAAATGTCTGCATTACTCCATGAAGTGAAGTATAGCTATATATAATAAAGTGAGAAACCCCAATGGAACTGAACTCTACTAAAATGCAAATACAGCAGATTCTAGATTAATGCTTTACAGTCATAATTCATGCCCTTTTTTCCCTTTGGTAAAAATATTTAAATGGACATTTAAATGATAGGGTTTCTTTACATTAATATAAATGGATCGTCTCAAGTGAAGATGAGAAATTACTGCTTTTAGAGTCTCAGCTTTGCAGTTGAGTCTTCAATTTTTTTATGAAACAAAGTATTTAAATGTTCAACTACTTAAGTCATTCCTTGTGTTACAAATGGATAAGAAGCAACACTACTGTGTATCTTGAGCTGCAGCAAAGATGGATAAAACATTTCCACCCAGTCTCCGATTTTCAAGGAGAGACTAAGGTTGTATTTGCTAACCCTTTCTCCAGTACAGAGATCTTTATTGTCACTGTACTTTTATTTCCATTTTTCAACATAGTTGAAAAACATGTTTATTCCCATAGCAGCCAAGTTTCTTCCAGATGCCTCATTACACATGCTGGGCACAGAAATATTTCAAATACTACACAGAGTAAACCCTCCAATTATAAAAGTACTATAATCATACATTTAGAAAGATATATTTAAACTAGTTAAGTCTATTTTAGGCAGAACAAATACTGACTGAAAAAAATTCAAGAGAGATTACACCACTTTGAATGGAGACACCAATAGTTTTTTGTTTTTTTTTTGGTAAGAACCCTGCGATTAAAAGCTAGAGAAGTGAAAGAAATATATTACAGAAAAATGAGATATCAGCATGTAAGTATTGAACTCAGAGGGCTTGGAGCCAGGAATTCCCTGATTCTAATGCAATTTCTATCACTGATATGCTCCATGGTCTGGAATGAGTCATTTAACATCTCTGCCCCAGTTTTTCTCATTTCTAACTTAGCTCACAGGTTTATGAAGATTAATGTTTGTCAAGTGCAAACCAACAGACAGCTGCTATACATTAATCATCACCCTCCTTTGAGTCTGCAAAGATTCTCTCTGCAGAGGGACCAAGCATCATGTAAAAATTACAGCTGGTTTTTAATAATTTGCTTACAAAGCCCCACATTCCAGCTTCTTATTTTACAACGTGCTCCATAAAATTATTCCGTAAAAGATAAAGTAAAGGGAACTGCTACTTGGGGCAGATACTTTGCCACCATAAAATATGTCATCTCCTTTGAAGTCAATGAAGTGATGACAACTGATACCAACTGTGCATTAGCCCTCTTTGTATATTTTTGGTTAGAGATTACTGCTTCCCTTCTGAACGTAATAACTACTGACATAGCATGGTAACTGATCAGTAATATAACTGCTCTAGAAATGTTTACAGCTGTGGATCGTGGGCAAATAAATTAATACATAAAATCTTAGGAGCTTAAGGGGATGCCTATCTGGTTTCCTTCCCAACCACAACAAAATAAGCCCATCTACACATGCCTGCTGGGTTCTGCTCTGAGTATGTACCCTAATGCTGGGCACAGGCTCTCTGCCTTGGGAAAGCCTAGAGCAATGCTGGAGGTGGATGCCCAGGGCTACTCCTGAGATGCCTCTTTTGTCTAATTGCTAGTCCTGGTGCATGCCTGTAGGAGTGAATAAGAAGGATTTATTTGGTAAACAAGTGATCCTGGGTTGGGAGGAAAGCTCTGCAGACATGCCATAAACCATACATTCCTTCTATGATATTTCTACCGCTCTCTTCACCATAGTACCTAAGCACCACAAAATCTTATATGTTGTGATCCTCCCTAATCTTGGATGGTAACAACATTGCATTAAGTACATTTTATCAGGAACTGAGGAAGACGAAGGCAAAGTGATTTACTCAATGCCACACAGAAAAACTAGGAACTTCAATCCAGGTTGTCAAAGTCTGAGGCTAATACTGTAAGCACCTAAATTCTCATCCTTTTCCAAAAGTGATATATATGTTCATTGAGCAACAGAGTGTGTGAGAGCATGATACCTCAAGCAATTGAAGCCTTCACTTTGGATATGGGACAGGATGGTTGAAGACCTTGCTTCGTTGACTATTAAATCATTTATGCACATTGATACATCTCCAACAAGCAAAAATGGAGAGAGGGTTAAACCAAAAAAGCCAATAGCTAAACAATCTGTTGTGGGAAACTGAAGATCAAGTCCTGGCTACAAATCAAGTTGAGGAAGGACTCAAATATGCATCACTCCTGTTTTAGGTTAATACCCTAGACCCTAGACAATACTATCCTGTTCTCCTTCCTTCTGTCTTTGATGAGAAACTCCACCAGGGGTGTGAGAAATCTTGTATAACAAAAGTTTTGAGAGACTATTGCCACAAAAAGTTTCAATGAGTCACACTGTAGTACTGTTTACTGAAACAAACCCATCATAGGCAACTGTTTTGCAACATACTTTTTGACTGGCATATGTTAGAAACATTAACAATAGTCATAGAACTTGTTTTTACTTTGTGTCAGAGCAATGTGGCATGGTGCTGTCAGAAATGACTACATAAAAGGGGAAAATACCATTATTTAAAGTTACCTTGTGTTTAGCAGCAACTCTGGCAAATTTTGTGGGAAAAATACAGCAAAACTAGGAAGTGTGCGAGCTTCTGGCCATCTGGCTGCATTCAGCAAGCCTCAAATAGTAGGGATGGTGGCTGACTCTTCAAATGATTTCCAAATAGTTCAGCAAAACTTCTAATGAAAACCAAATGGATTTTCATTTGAACAGCATTTTAGGGCAGAAAGCTAAGACAAGATGAAGTGCCTTTTCTGTTTTGACTGTAATATCTCATGACAGAATAATCTATCATGGAAAACTCTCATAGAAATTACTTTATGACAGGCCAATGGGATTTCAATGCTGATTTTTAACAAATGGCAGGTAGGAGCCAGTTGATAAAAGATTTGATTTCTGGGCCTCTTACTGGCTCATTGTGCTCAGGGAATGATCATGAATACTTATCTTTGTGAAACGCTGGCATCAGTTCAGCAAGGTGACTTAAGCCTATGGCTAACTCTATGCAACTGAGTGGTTCCAATTCCCATGACTATTCTTAGACTCAGAATACGTTTTTGTATGGGTAGCTTTGAGACCTGTAGATTAAAAGTGCCACTTGAATGTGCTATGAATTTCAGGAACTAGTTGGTAAACTGTATTCTCATCTGATCTCTCAGATCTTCATAGCTCAGTATTTAGTACATTCACCTGGCATTTAGGAGAATGTCAGGACAGAATCTGAACCTAGATCTCCAAAATGTCCTAGGTGAACTTCTTTGGCTATTCTGGTATGGGAATGTCTGGTTTTGATGAGAAATTCTATCCTGAACCTTAACCTTTCGTAATGAAGGTGTCACTGAAACCTATCCCTTATCAGGAAAAGTATTGATTTTAATAAATTGTCATTTTCCAATTGCAGGAAAATCCCCAAGCAGACCTAGTCACCACCAGATGTCTGCAGTGGTTTTACCGTTTTTCCCAAATCATGCACTGAACTGTATGATTCAGGAGAGCTTGGTTCTATTCTTGGCTATGGTACTGGCTTGAGGGTGGCTTCGGACAACCATTTCAATGTTTTGTGTATCAGTTTCTCCATCTGTAAAATGGGAATAATGAGATGACAGTTTTTGTAAAGTACTCCAAGATCCATGTGTGCAAAGCATTATGTAAAACTATTATACTTAGTCTGAGCATCCACCTTTTTCTCTCTTCTTTTGCCTGGTTAATTTCAGTGTTTGAAAGAACTTTCTGTGCTTCCAGCAATTCATTTAAACCCTCCTTGGGTGCACTTGTACTCTATATTACTTATAGGCTAGAGGAACATCTCATACTTTTAAAGCAACATGTTTATTCCCCTAATTTTTAACAAAATTACCCATGTGTTCAAAGCTGCATAAAATAGTATATTATCAGCTCAGTTGGCTTTTGATAGCTATGGAAAGAAATTTATGCTATATAGCTTCCTTATGCCTGGTTTCTGTGGTGCCTGGATATGGTAGTTACAATTTAGGTGTTCCCAGTGCAATTAGGAAACATGATCTGATTTTTTTCATTAGATAATCCATATCTGAAGCCTGATTTTTCTTTTTTACTTTTAACATGCATAGGTGAATTTACTGCTTGTGAAAACTTCTCACTGACAGCAGTAAAGAATGCATTTTCCAGTTAAGATACACAGGGAAGCCCCCATTTTTCTTACACTGCCTTGCCAAAAATGTCTTAATATGGGATGCAGGCAGTAAAACACTTAAGCAGGTGAGTAGCCTTATTGTAGTTATTTAGACTTCTTGAAGCCAATGAGACTAATATCCTTCAGGTTCACCATGTGCTGAACTGGTCCCTTAAACAGGAGCTATAAGGACCACCTCAGACATAAAAGGATAGGACAGTTTCTAAATCAATTTAATTCATAACTTCTCTGCTGAGAATATGAACAGTAAGAGCCAACTCTGATGTAGAAAACCATTCACTAGCAACAGGACTAAGACCACCAACTACATTGATGTGATGGCAGTGACTTTTGTTTGTGACTGCTCTCTGCTGGATTTGAGCTAGTTAGCTGGAAAGCTCTGTATCCTCTGATTAATCTGCTGAATTCCTCATCCCCCGCTTCATCTTTAGCCATAAATACATTTCAAATTTGTGTTCTTTGCCACACTGCAAGTAAAATGAAGGAATGAATTAATGAGCATTAGTACACCCAGTCTAGTAATCACTGTAGCAACATTATTTTTCTTCAAAGTATTAATTGGCATATGAGCAATCATAATCAGAAAGATCCCCTAAAGAAGGAATCAGTAAGAAATGTAACTTGGGTGATTATACCAATAACTTATTAAAATACAAACATAAAAACTTGAAAAAGGGATTGGAAATATGATTAGCATTCTTAATTTAGCACTTAGATAACTCACACCCCCAAGCGATCATTTTGATTATTTGAAACAGATGCTATAAAGCACAAACGACATTTTACTACCTCTTTATTTGAGACATTTCCTGTCAAAATGATGGTGTTTGTTTTCTGTGCCTAAAGCAATGCTTATCATTATTTTTTCCCTTTGAAGACATTTGTTGATATCTTCAAAAATATGTTGCCAATAATTATTTTACGAGAATTCACTATGAAATTATAAACTTACAAAATATTTATTAAAAAAAACCCAACAACCCATAAACCAGTGACTATGTCAAAAGGAAGATGTTTTAAAAACTCGATTTCAGGCTGATGCCTCAGCTGCCATAACAGGAGAGAAGAAAAATTGTCATGGAGCCAGGGGGAGTACGAGCAGATAACAAAGGCCTTAATATAAATTTTCTTTCTTCCCAGGTTAGCTGCATCCCTTCTAGTAATGCTGACTTCTTTTGTGGACCATGTGGGCCCCTACTCCTGACAGGTCTTCTGTCTGATGCTCAACTGTAGCCTTGAGTGTTCCTCAGCTTTCTACCCCAGTAAAGCCTGTGGGTCTAACAAAATAAAGGGGTGGGGCTGGGAATGACAGACCCTCTTCTGACATCAGCTACAGACATTCAGAGACATGAAAGGGTGTTTATATAACCTTCCTGAGTATTGCTTTTTGATGATTCTTGAAGTTCAACAACACTAGAACTGGTGGATCTCACAAGCATGAATATGCAAAGACAATATTATTCATGAATCACAGTTACTCCTAATAGATTTTCTTTCTCGAAATTATTCAGAAAATATTAACTCATCATATTTAAATAATGTATTAATATCAGATCACAGCAGGAATAATATTTAAATTGAATCTGACAACATAAAAAAAAGAGTTCCTCACAGCAGTGGAAATAAGGAATTTTGAAAAATGAGTCTTCTGAAAGAAGAAATAATTAAAAGAGCTACTTTAACAAGATAATTTATGGAATCATATTATTAGCAAATAAAAATGTGGTTGAATTAAATGAGACCTCTGTAAAATGCAGAGGATAATCACTGAAAGCAAGATGTGACATCTATTACTTTTCAGGAAACTCAGAGCTACCAAAACAGACAAATGGAGTGGTTGCTTTCTTGCAGTTGAAACCCTCTGTCAATAAAAATACAGTTTTTCAGGAATGTGTATGTAAGCTCAGGGGTGTACTTGGTATCTTGTACAAGTACTTGTACTTGTACAATTTTCTTGCCATTTTCCAGGTGGTCTAATAGAAGGTATCATTTTGGAACCGAGAGGTCTAGTTTTTTGTATGTAAGCTCAAGCACTTATCCAAAGGGCCAAATAGACCAGTGGTTCTCAACTTTTTGCACCTTATGTGCCACCAACCATTTTGTCGAAAAAACCCTGGTCCCACCATGATAAAAACAAAACCCCACCAAATTGCACTGTTCAAGATATCTGTTGATTCATCTATTTGAAGTGCAAACAACTAATTTTTGCAATTGGGCAATAAGTTGAACTCCCACCTACACAACCTTTGAGTCCACTCGTTGAGAAACACTGAAACAGACCATAAAAATCTAATGCTCAGGTGACTGTGGCAAGGTAGAGATGTTCAGTAGGAAATATTGATCTGTACCAGGATATGTGTTTTAGCTGGAGATTTTTGAGGTGGTGTCTTGGATTGTCATTGGGGAATAGACATATTTAGCATGCTTTAAACCTAGAAAAGAAAAGACAACCCCCCCCCCAGCATAAGGAATGTTCTAGAAAACAATTTTTTGGGGCTAGGCTGTGTCCCAAGAACTCTTTGGCTTCCTAAAAGAATGTCGGTTGGATCTGTGGGGAGTCAATTCTCATCTAATTTAGCATATCATAAAACAAAAAGAGTAGATGAAACAAAATAGGTATGTATTCTGTTTGATATTTTTAACTTATTTTCTCTATCACTTTGCTCCATTTGGTAATAAAAATACTTGTTTTAAGAAAGCAGTTTGGCTGCTATATCAATGGGTATAGGATCCTGAAGAGAGGAGCTAGCAGGTACTTAAACACAGATGGGTTTGTTTGGCAATAAGGACTTGGCATAGAAAGGGTATGGTATGTAGATCCAAGAGTGTAAGAATAGAGCAGTGAGATTCAGTCCCTTAAGAAGTAAGATCAAAAGTCTGCATGCAGGGTAACCAAAATGGAGAGAGGTGCAGCTACCTGTTACTGTTTCTGGGATTATCAAGGCCAAGACAAATGTGAGAGATTTATGCCTGTGACAGCTGAAATTATGTCTGTAATAAAGGTGCTTGCTGAAGGCTCTATGAAGATTAGACCAAGTGTTTTTCTGTATTTGTTTAGATATTAAGCTATATGTTGTTGCTAAAAGCCTAATTAAAGTTTAAGATGTAGTGAGGCCTTGTATAAAGTAAGGCCTAGTAAATTTAGCAAAGCCTTGAAGTAGTAAAGCCCTGTGGTGTAGTTAAAATTACCTTATCAAAGGAATGTAAGGCTTGTACTGCTATTAGTCAGTCTAAAGACAGTCAAAGTAAAAAGAATCTGAGTGGTTGTATGTTATCAGAACCATTCAGAAGCTTTCAATTAGCTAGAATATTTAGAAACCATTCAGAAGAAAGATACAACTCTGTGAAAAGAATTAGTTAGCTGTTGCCTAGATCAGTGAGCCCATAGACCTCGAGAAGCCCAAGAACTGCATTTCAGGGTCCTTCCCAATACCCCTTGGACAGTGCTGATCAGGGACGCCTGACTTCATTAAACTTTATAGAAAAAAAAAACTTGCTGTGTATCAGGCATCAGAGAAGACTGCCGATAAGTTGCCGACGCAAATTGCTTTTGTCTGTCATTGTTTGTCTTGTTACTACACGTAGTTGTGTTTTTATTAAGTCAATAAACCTTTCTTACCTTTCTACCCCCAACCATACTTTCAATCCCGAACCCTCCGCAGGTGGCTAGGACAATACCAATGCTTAAAGACAAAGAGGGCACATCCAGATGAGTGCACATGTGCATTTCCCCAGGGACAAATAGCAGTGGCACATAGTTGTGCACATGGGCTGGCCCCAGAAGTCTTACCTGTGGCCCGGGTGGGCCTCCTGGGGCAGCAGTAGAGGGAATCTGGGTGCAGGGAGCCTGGCTGTCCAGAGCCAACCATGGCTGGCCAGGTTCCGGTTTTGGATCGCACATACTGCAGCCACATGCACCACCTCACTTTTTTTTCCCACTTTTTTTTTATATACTGGAATTTCCCAGTATGTAATTTTTCTGCCATGTTGCAAATATGCAGCATGGTGAATGGATCCACATGCATAGTATGCATTTCATGGCCTTCTCTTCCCTCTTGAACATTCAGCAATTTAAATGGATCATTTAGTAACAGATCTCCCAGTATCTTCTCCTCTAACTCCCTTCTAGATTCTCTCTAATTTGGATTTAATTTCTGTTCTTTAAAATTTCTTTCACAGGGGCAGCCAATGAACTCATTCTGGCCACTACTCAGTTTCATCTTTCTTTTACTTTCTGCAGCTTTCAGCACTGCTGATCCCCCTTCACTTGAAACTCTCCCTTTCTCCTTTCTATTCTGCCCCCTCTTTTAGTGTGCCTTTGCAAAATTCCTTCTCACATATCCACCTGCCTTTACTTTATTTTCTCCCTCAACAATGTGTATGAGTTCAAATATAACTTCTGCACTTATGAGTCACATCCACCTTTCTTACCTAATCAGTCCCCATTTCCATTGAATCCTGTATATCTGATTATGTCTCAAGCATATAATGCTACTAAGCCTGTTACCAATGCAAGACAAGCAAATCTGAACTTCTCATTTTCTTATCAGTTCCCATCTCTCTCCCCTTTTCATCTCTTCATGTAAGTAACACCATCATACTTCTTCTGACTCAACCTCGCCATTGTGGAATTATCTTTGCTGTTTCTGGGTCTTTCTCCTCATGTCCAGACTGTTACTAAATCTTGCCACTCTCTTCTCTTCAGTATAACAAAAATTCAACACTCGTTTTCTGTTCTGACAGCTAAAATCCTTGGCCATACCCTGACCATCTTCCATTTTGGCTTCCTCTAAAAACATTGCTGCCAAAATTGTATTCCTCCCTTGTCAAACAAACATCATCAGGGAGTCTCCCCTTAAGACCTTTCTGTTGGTTCTGGCTTTATTTGGTATGTCAGGTTTAAATGTTTCACCATCACCATTAAGGCTCTGCACAATACTTCTTGATTCTTACTTCTTTCTAGTTACTGCCTTTGTTCTGCCAATGACACACCCTTTACTGAGACCTTTGTTTTTTTTCTATCACTTTCAGTTTTGTGAATTTCCCATTTTGCTTTCCTGTTCAGAGGTTGACCTTCTAATTCTGGTGCATAAGGATGAAATCCTCTTCATACTTCCTTAATTCAAATAACTGCTTAAAACTTATACAGTATTCCCTGTTCCCATGTTAAAGAACCATAGAATAGTTTTCTTCTGTCAGCGAGTGAAATACTTCCTTACAGTGGTGACACATAATGGTTATATGGGGGTCCACGTGCACCACCTGAGAGCACTGGTGCACCCCCTGACAGGCTGCATTCCCTGCTTAGTCAACAGGCGGGGGGGGCAGGAGGGAGTGTTGGTGCCCCCCCGCGAGTACCAGCTGAAGAGTGGGAGCACCAGATGAAGCACCACTGCCACTTCTGGGAGCACTGCAGCCACCTCTGAGAGGTGAGATTGGCCACAGGGGGGTGGGGGTGGAGGACTCTCCCCCCCCAGTCACTGACTGGTCACTGGGGGGGCACATGCCCCCCTGACTAAGGTGGCACCAGTTGCCCATGCTTTCTTAGAATAAGGAAGTACATTCCTTTTTTAAAACTCTTCTGTCTTTCTGTGCCTTACAGCAGAGCTTATTGCCTAGAAATGTCCCTGCTTTCTTTCCTGTCTGGCTACATGCTCAGAATTTAAAGAAACATTAGACAACGTTACATTCTCCATATCAACATCCTGTCAGAGGAGAACATTTTATATTTATGCCTCTCTGGTGAAACATGAATAAAAAATTCACAGATTAAAGATTGGTTTATAAAAATGGAGTTGGGGAGAATATATTTCAGTAATTTAAGAGAAAAAAATTACAGGAATATTATAATTAGCACAAAGCCAAGCGTTATATAACCTGGAAATTCAAAGTGAAAGTTATACTGAAAGGATATCTGTTAATGTACAGAAAGGTTCAGTTAAAGTACACCAACAACCTGTTTCTGCTCTGTGGTGACTATGAAGTGAAAAATATGGAAAAAAATCTAAAATATTTTTAAAGTGAGGACTACAAATAACAGGATGCATTCAATCAATCACATGGATGTTGCATGGAGTCTCTTCAGTGCAGAATTCTGTTCCCCTATTCCCATGCTGCTTTCTCAGATGTGGGGGGTTTACAATTTAAACTTTCTTACTGCAGTAAGGGTGGACATGATGCTGTTACCTTGGTCCTTTGTGTGATGTTTGCTATAGAAGCAGTTATAACTTAACTGTTCTAATCTAATTGGCTGTTAGGCTCAGGCAAACTTTGGACCTTGATTTTTTAAGTTCACTGTGGGTCATAAATATCACCTCTTATGCAGCTGTGCATCCAGGATGGCAAAAAGAGAGTGTGATAGTGAGGGGAGAGCTCACTGCATACGTCTGGTGGCTGAGACTGGAGCTCTTAGCAGCAAACTGATGGTGAAGGGAGGTGCCACTACACCACCACACTCCTCTCTCATCCCTCCTCTCCAAATCTGCCCCAGCTTTCATGCCCTCTTCCAATATTTGGGCCCTGAAATCATATAGCTTACCTCATCAATGGTTGGTGAAATGTTATGTTGCATCTATAGAGCTATGTACAAAAAAGCAACAAAAATGACATTAAATGAACTTACATGCCTGGTTTTCTAATGATTCAGCTTGCAGAATGAAGCTTTAAAAACAGATTTGAATATAAACTTTACAAGCTTTATTTTTTTTTTCCCACCACACAAATATTACATAGTCTCTTGTGCTTCCTTAGAGTTAACTGTGATTTAAAGCAGGGCTGCCCAACTTCTGAACAGCTGGGGGGCTGCATTCCCCCAGGATGCATGTCGCATGGCAGACACTGTCCTGCTACACTGCAGTAATATGCCATCCCCCACTGCATCATGTTGAGTCTCCCATTCTGGGCTGCGTGGGACCCATCTCACCATGGCACAAGCCAGATGCCCCCTCACTGTGTCATTCTACCATCCCAGGACCCCCAAACCTCTGATCATCAGCTGCCTCAGCCCTGTGAGCCATGCTGTACCATCCCAGGTGTGGGGGCAGGCAGCAGAAGCTGAAGAAGGGAAGGGATGCCCAGAGAGCTCAGCAGCAGATGCATGAGTGATGAGGGGAGTAATGCACGGACTGGAAGTCAGGGCGGGGGTGGGGGGTGTCTCTGTTTAACTCCTTGGAAGCTGTCTGTGGCCTGCAAGCTGCCAGTTGGACAGCCCTGATCTAAAAAAAAAAGAATTAAGAATATGACTGCTGGCCAACCTGTATTCCCACAGCAAGAACATCTGAAGTTAGTCATGTCAAGTATATCTTGATGAGAAAACTCATGCAGCACAATTGCACAGTGAATGTCAGTGTAAAGGCATATTTATTTATTTTTAACTTTTTATCAGTAAGATACCAGTAGTAATTCTGTTCCAAATGTAGGGAATATCTCTAGAAAGTAATATTCGCAACACTGATTTAATCCTTGTTCTCACAGCCTGCACTGATGCATGTATCAACAAAAGGAAATACATCAGCAAGAACAAGTCAGCTTCACTCTGCAAATTGTGAAGCTATTTTATCAACACAAAGACCAGCAGTGGGGTCAGCATTTTGCTTAGTGATCATACCAGTAATACAGCAACTGCGTACAGTTACAGCCCTATAGACTCATGGAAAAAGTAAGGGAGAGGGTCAAAACAAGTAATCAAACAATTGGCAAGTAAAGGGTGTGTCTTCACATGATATTAGTGCAACACAAATTACTCCGGGGCCTTTCATGCCAGAGTTTATGGCTCCCAGGCACTGTGTTTACAAGTGTGCCTGGGTCCGCAGCACACTGAGCCAGGTTGGACCAGACCCACCCGGCAGGGAGACTGTGGGGTTCAGCCTGTCAGCTCGGGGCTGCTCCAACCCAGCTCAGCGTACTAGAGGGGCTGGCTGTGGCACAAGGGTTTTCCATTGTGGGGCTAGCCAGCAGGCATCTCCTGCACCAGAGCACCCTTGTGCCCTAGCCAGCCCCATCAGCATTTACACGTCCATTGTGGTGCACTAAATAACGTTGTCATAGAATAGAACTTGTGTTTACAGGTACTAACCTATGGCAGCATGTATTAGTTTCCTTCAGTCTAATAGGGCTACACAAGTAGATACTGAGACTTTATTGTGGCTAATTAGTCAGCTGCAGTAAATGTCTCGTGTAGATGTGCCCAGTGAAGAACATATTCAAATCCCTGAGAACAGGAACAGGAAGTACCCTTTGCTCTACTGTGCAACTGATATTGGGTTCTCAAGAGATAAATGTACACATAAGAATGTGATCTGGAGAAGTAAGTTCAATAAATTCTTCAACCAGGGCTGAGAGCTGGGAAAGACAGGCTAACTGGTTTGGTGTTTAAAGGGAATACACTAGATACAATATACCTTGACTTCAATAAGGACTTGACACAGTCCCACATGATATTGTCCTAAGTAAATTGGTGAAATGTGGGCTAGATTGAATTACTGTTAGGTAGATGCAGAAATGGCTGAATAACCTCAAGCAAAGAGTAACTATAAATGGATTAATGTCTGACTGGCAGGCATTACAATGGGTTTTGGGGTCCAGTGCTCTTTAACATTTTTATTAATGACTTGGATACAAGGACAGAGGGTATGCTAATTGGATCTGAATATGACAAAACCAGGAGAGGGAGCTAACATTTTGGAAGATTGGATTAGAATTCAAAAGGATAAATTGAAGAATAGAGTTGTCAGCAGAAAAATTAATTTCAACCAAGACAAATGCAAGGTGCTACATCTTCGGAGGAAAAACTGAATGAACAAATACAAAAAGGAAATAACTACCTAGGCAGCACTTTCTAGAAAAATATAGGGTTATGGTGAATCTTGAATGCAACATTTGTCAGTAATGTGATACTATTGCAGGAAAAAAAGCAAATCGAAGTTTGGGTTCCATTGACAGAAGTACTGTGTGCAAGCCAGAGCAAGTGACAGTACCACTCTGCTTAGCACAAGGTTCAACTGGAGAAGTGTGCTCCATTCAGGGCCAGTTTTAATAATGATGTAGAGAAACTGAAGAGGATCCCAAGGTACGTAAAGATGAGGAAGGATTTGGAAAGGGGCTGAAGTTGTATATGTGAATGGGAGAAAGGAGGAAAGATTGAGAGAACTAGGTATGCTTAGACTGGAAAAAAGGAGATTAAGGACATAGAGCATTTTTCAAACATCATATTTTCTTGCATACAAGGCAAATCTTTTTTCTACCTTGCTGGAAATTGGAGTGTTCATTATATGTGAGAAATACGGTAAGAGCAGTTTTTGTTTTTCAGGGTGTGTGGGAGGGTGGGGGTCAGAAAATATAATCTGAAATACATCCACAGGGAGAAGAATGATTAGCAGGCCTGGCTCCCTAGCTGCTGCTACTCAGTTACTTACTATAGAGAAAGTTCTTTTTTTTTTTTCATTCTACCTTTCAAAAGCAAGGTGTGTATTTTATTCTGGGGTATACAGTATTTGAAAGACTACCAGAAAGCCATGGAAGGCAAAACATGCAGGTTTTAACTGCAGCAAAGCACACGGAGGTTACAATTTAGGGAAAAGAATCCTAAAACACCTGGGATGATGGGACTGATGATAACATAAGCCATGATAGACACTGGAGCAGCTGCAAAATCAGATAGATTAATCACAAATGCTAGATTTTTATTCCATTAACTACCACATAATAAACATCCTCACTCAGTGAACAATACACAGAATGTTAAACAAGGTCCCAAATAAACTAACTGCTGGGGGAAAATATCAGAAATCAAAATTAGACAGTTCCTTAACCAGTACCACTTTACTAGCTCATCCCTCATAACCAGAGATCGTGGTTTTCTCTGATTTAAAAAAATCCCCAATTTTCAGTTAAAAAAAAGTAACCCAAAATCCACATTTTTCCATGAATAAAATGAAACACCTCTCTCTCTCTCCCTCCCTCTCTCTCTCTTTATGTATATATATAAATATATATCATGATTATGAGGGACGAGCTAGTAAAGTGGTTCTGGTTAAGGAACTGTCTCATTTTGATTTCTGATATTTTCCCCCAGCAGTTAGTTTATTTGGGGCCTTATTCAGTAAAGTGGGAGCACATTGGCCTACTGCACAGGGTTGTGGCCAGAGATACTCTCAAAGGGAAAGTCATGGAGGGAGAGGGGGAGAGGGAGATCTAACAGGCATCGTGGGAAGACAACATGAGGATCCAAGGGAAGACCTTACAAACAGCTAACCTAAGCATGTAAAAGAGTCATGCATTAATAAAGAAGCAAGTGCATGCAAATCTCTAAATGCAGGGAGGCCCTGAAGATTGCTTCTTTGGTTGAGAGGTGGAAACATGGTCTTATTTGCCCATAGTGCTACCTGAGATTTTGGGGATTTTTTTTCTAATTTTGTTGTGAGGCCAGAAAAATTATATAATAAGGGACTATAATGACAATTTTAAAAGTTCTGTGTCTTGTCGGTTAAACAGGGAACAAAATCCTTTTTGTCAAAATAAGGATAAAAAACCACTACCTTCTTCTACCCAGTAAACCTTGCCAAGCAGACATGCAGACACTCCCCCAAAATAGAAAGAATTGCTAAAATCCAAAACAAAAATATGTAGCCAAAATAAGGAATTACTCCGGAGCGGGAGAAGTGCCTGAGATTACATATGATCCATAAATTCTTATTTACAAGGCACAGAGTCAGGATATATTGGGGTTTTGACAGTGCCTGTAAGTGTCCCATTGAGCCTCCCAACCTCACTCACTTTGACATTTCATCCTGGAAAGTGATTAAATTCAGGCCAACCTGAAGAGAACTATTATATGCTAACAAACCTATCAGATAGAAAATCTGGGGTCAGCAAAGGAGGAACCACAGTAAAAAACCAAACCCACAGGATATATTTGCAGGACAGTTGTGAAGAAATCTGGAATTAGTGAGTACAAAACAACAACACATTTTCTTATAGAGATCAGTAATTATAAGCCAGCGAATTCCTCCATACTTCACATTCTCTCCATATTCCACTCTCTCTTCAACTCATGCCTTAATAATTAAGAATAGTGGGAAAGGGATATGAGTTCTGAGGGTAAAATACTGTCAAGGAGAAGATTGTGAGGTCAACAGAGGGTAGGGTCTTCTTGGGACCAGCGGTTGCTCAAGCATTTGGAAGGTTCACCCTGTGGCAAGTGTCCAATGTATTCCAACAGGTCATTTGTAAAGAGAAGTGCTTATCCTTTTACAAAGAATGGACTGCCTACTACGTCTTGGCACTCACAGTAACCCTCAGGAGAGAGGCTGTGACCCATAAAAGGACCTAACCATGTGACGTACAAGTCAGAGTTCAGAGGGCTGAAGCTATGTATAGGAATGACCATCTTGCCACATATTCAGAGACTCGATTAGATGGTATCTTGAGGTCTCTTTCCATTTGACATCTCTACAATTTCTTGGTCTCTAAAGAAGCCCCAGCTTAGTGTACTGGATTGAAAACAAGGGAGAGAGAAACAGAGGAACGGCAACAGAGAAATGCAATCTCCACAAGGGAAGTCAGTGTGAAATATGGAAAGTGTTTTACGCTCAGTCTTCCCGTTGTGGGTTTCTCAGTTCTCATTATTAGGTTATTTGGTACCAACTGCCACCAATCTATAAAGATTACATTGCCATAAATTTCCTAAAATGTCAGTGCCTAAACATTTCATGTCTCAGAGTTTTTGCTACAAAGAAAGACATTCCCGGGGGGGAAAAAAAACCTACAGTAAAACTGAGTTAAGATTGAGATATGTATTAATACTTCAGAATAAAATGTATCCCTGGAAATTTGCCATTTTTCTCTAACAAGCATTAGAAACCCTTACACTTAAAGTACTCAGGTACTTCTGGTCATAGATTAGATTTACATGCTTTAAAAATAAAAATACATTTTTTAGCCTTTTTTTTCTTATTCTTTCCTCTCTGTGGCAATGGTAAGGTTATGGAACAGTTATGAAACTAAAGAACTTTAAGTCTGCTATGCTGTGACACAATAATTGGGAGAAAAAAGAGAAAAAATCTAGTATGTCTTAATCATAAACATTGTTATTTCACAGTTTCACAACCAGTTGTGATAAAGTTTTTCAGTTACAGTAACTCTGTATTTCTTTAGTGTAATGGTTTGGATTTCTTTTTATGCTTAAGCCTATCTCTGAATAGTGTAGGTTTTGGGTTGGCTGGGATTTTGGAGAGCTGCATTATAGCATGCATTTTATATGAAATTACTGATATCGCTTGACATCCTTAATTTCATTTTAGCACAGCTTTTTTCAAGGGATATTGATATAGCATCTCCATGCATCTCCTAGAGTATCAGTGTTCAAAATCTGTGTGAGTGTGTATACACCCCCCACCCCCCTCCACAGATAGCATTAACATTCTGCAACTAAAAAATTCTATGAATCTATGGGACATTTGTTTTTCTTATACCAGTTTATCATCCTGTAGCAATAATTTCTTCACCAAGAAGATGATTAATGACCAGCTGGTTGTAATGGCTCTTGGCTGAGCCACAGGGACATTGTTTCCCAGACTATAATGATCCTCAGGAAATGAACTGTGCCTATGACATCCTAGTATAACTTCTTATAGGATTGGTTTGTGCAACCGAAACATATTTCAAAGGGTCCATTTCTTTAACCTTTTCTTTAAATGCAATCTCTTCTTTTAGCATTAGATTAGCTTCTTAGAACTAGATTATCTTTATTATCAAAGCAGCATTTGCTTTTCCCATCTTGCTAACAAACATTATGACAGGCCTTCTAAACAAGGCATGCACATTCCATCTAAAATCCCCTGTACTTTAAATTGTTGTGCTGGACAGCTTAAACAATTCATGCGGTGTTATCCATTTTTGTGTCAATTTACTATTTTTTCACTCTGCAAATCATGGCTCTTCGTTGCTGCATAACTTGTGAGCCGGGAGTCCAAATCTTGGCATCATGAAGGAGCCTAATCTAGTTTCTGGAAGAGGAGAGTAGAACTCAGAGGAGCGAGGTCATATATTGACTCTTCTAATGACTTTTTTCTTGACCTTGCTCCTAATTCTTATGGGTAGGATCCTGGCCTGGAAGGGGTCTCCTGAGCCTTCAAAATCAGTCTCCTGCATTCACAGCTTATTGCTACCTGAGGGAATTAAGCACATGATATTCTAGAATGCATTTTGCAGATACAGGGGTGTAGGTTGTAGCCGTGTTGGTCTAAGGACATAGGCAGACAAGGTTCCTTTGGTGAATCTGATATCTTTTATTAGACCAACCCAAATAGTTGTAAAATAGTTATTAAGCAAGCTTTCGGGTTCAAAAACCCTTTGTCAAGCTAAGGAAGTTTCAGCAGCTGGTGTGATAACTATTTTTCAACTATTTGGGTTGGTCTAGTAAAAGATATCAGATTCACCAAAGGAACCTTGTCTGCCTTTTGCAGATACAGAAACTACCGTTCCAAAGACAGCCACCAGTTTACATTGTTCAGAATCCTATTTCA
Organism: Alligator mississippiensis; assembly: GCF_030867095.1. Lineage (NCBI taxonomy): Eukaryota > Metazoa > Chordata > Crocodylia > Alligatoridae > Alligator > Alligator mississippiensis. The sequence continues at coordinate 387,575,286 of NC_081824.1, forward strand.
ATAGCCAATACCCTGATGCTGCAAAAGACAAAGGAAGTCATCAGCATCACATCTAGATAATACTAGTACAATGCTGTCCACACAGAAGTGTTGACAGTATCTGCCTGAGGGTATATATGTCTCTGTGTGTTGAGAGGAATTTCTTCTTGCTTTCTTTAGACAATCATTTTTCCACCTTAAAGCATGGGGCTTAATTATCATAGAGTTGTTGGCAACTAGTGTTCAGCACCTACAGTGACAGATAGCAATATAAATCTTCCTGTGAAGGGAGTTGCATCAAAATGAGGTCCTTCAATGTAACTGCTTTGTATTAGCGGTCACAATGTGGGATCATCTAAATGGACAGCTTTTACTTCACTACAAATCATTGCTTCTACACAGAGGGAGTTTTCTCTGATGCCGGAGCTCAGCCTTGTGGGTGGGTATCTGATATTGCTCTGTGCTGCTGCCAGACCAGTGCATTGCAGGGTTGTACCTATGGTGTTTGGCCAGATACCTAATAGGTGGTAGCCAGAAATCTCTGCATTCTACAGACAGGGGACAATTTGCCGAAATTTCTATGGGTCTCCTGTACCAGGTGGGCAGCTAGCTCAGTTCCATCTGGCTCAAATCAGTCCTTGAGCCCTTTAATTTGGTCCCAGCAAGAGTCTTTTTCTGGGCTCAGAAACATAGGCTATAAGGTCTTGGCTTCTTCTGCTTCCCAGGGCTTAGCCAAAAATAAAACCATTCAAATGAACACACCCTTAACCAGGTCCCAACAACACAAGTGTCGAAGCCCCTCATGGGGCTCAGTTGCAAATATAAAACAATCCCAAAATAAACACTCCCAGAATGGGTTAAGTCTCACCCTGCAGTCTTCCTTTGAGGAGTCCTCCCACTCCATCCAAACATTTCTCCCCCCTAGGTCCTCCTCCCTCACTTTCTCTTCCTGTCCTTTTGTATGTGGTCGGTCAGTCAACTTCCCCTCATTACTGCTGACTGTCTACAAGCTAAGGCCACTTAGGTGGACGGCTTGTTCCCAACTGCCTACTGCTAGCCTGCAGCTTGTCACATCCCCCTTATCATCCTATGATCTACATCCCCTTCCAGGTACCTGGCACCATCATCAATTTTCTAGTGAGCCACTTTGGACAAAACAGTGTTCCATGCCACGTTAACATTAGTAGATGTATGGTGCTGGTTAACCAGGCCTTGGTACACAACAGGAAACTCTCCTTTTCTTTTTTACTTTATATGGAGAAATCACCCCCAAGTCCTCCTCACTGCTGCAAACACAGCCCCATCTCATTTACTACCAGAAATTCCTGAGGTGGCGGGGAGCTTGCTTGCCCTCTGCCCTGTGCAACTCTAAGCTCTCACCTGAGGGTGTTGATGTTTTTTAAACTGAGCAACCAGTATCAGTCGTGGTCTGAAGATACCTGATTGTGGGTGGGTCCAGGCGGTGAGATCAAAAAGGTTATAAAAAGGGTCCTTCCAGGAAAAAGATAGGCAAATATTTTAAAACACACACACAGAAGCATGGACCTCTGCAACTCTCTCTCATTCACTGGATGAGGAAGCGAGTAATTTATCAGAAACAGTCCCATATCAAAAGGCTACCAAGCCACTTCTGTTTGCTCAAGGTTATTCTTTTGCTACTTCTTTGACTTTTACTCCTCCCCATGCCTACCCTCTCTACCCAATAAAGCTATCCATTATAGCCAGCCTTGCTGTACATGCTTGAGAGGGAGAAGGCAAGCCTTCTTGCTCCATTTACTCAGCTGACTAAGGGAAGCTACTTTCTGTGCTTCAGGCTGTAAGAAGCACCCAGATATATTCTGCTGTGGTTAAGCAACCCCTAAGTCTACAGGGTCTGTGTACCCCGGGCAGCACAGGGCCCAAACAAAGACCTGAGTCCAGGTGGTGGCAGCAGTACCCTAGGCTTGTGGGTGTATTCCAGAAAGGGGGTCAGCTGGACATAGGCACCCCAGGGGAGGCATTCAGAGCTTGGTTTTTGGCCTGCGGCAGTGAGGCAGGCAGCTTAGTGCAGGAGTGCCCCCTACTGGCCTGCCACACTTTCAATCCAGATTAAAGGGACAAATATTATAGTTTTATAGTTTCTAGGGTTGGAAGGGACCTGAACAGATCATCAAGTCTGACCCCTTGCCCTGGGCAGGAAAGAATTCTGGGATCATAATACCCCAGGCAGATATCTATCCAACCTCTTCTTGAAGACCCCCAAGGTAGGGAAGAGTAACACCTGCCTTGGGAGCCCATTCCAGAGCCTGGCAGTCCTAACCGTAAAATAATGCCTCCTGATATCAAGCCTGAACTTGCTTTCAATCAATTTGTGGCCGTTATTCCTTGTTATCCCAGGTGGTACATGGGGGAACAGAGCTTCATCTATTTTCCGCTGGTCCCCCCTGGTGAGTTTATAGACGGCCACCAGATCCCCTCTCAGTCTTCTCTTGTGGAGGCTGAATAGATTCAGGCCCTTTCATCTATCTTCATAGGGCCTGGCCTGCTGCCCCCTAACCATGTGAGTGGCCCTCCTCTGGACCCTCTCAAGGTTAGCCACATCCCTCTTGAAGGCGGCACCCAGAACTGAATGCAATACTCCAACTGCGGCATAACCAGCACTGCATAGAGGGGAAAGATCACTTCCCTGGACCTGCTTGTGATTCATCTGTAGATGCACGACAAGGTGCAGTTAGCCTTACTGACCGCTTCCTTGCATTGGTGGCTCATGTCCATCCTGGACTCAACAATGACTCCAAGACCCCTTTCAGCCACTGTGTTGTTGAGAAGGGTGTTCCCCAGCCTATAGGTATGTTGCAGGTTCCTTCTCCCTAGATGCAGCACCTTGCACTTGTCTGCATTGAATTCCATTCTATTTTCATCCGCCCACCTCTGTAACCTGTCTAGATCTAGCTGGATTCTGTCCCTCCCCTCCAGTGCGCCCACTTCTCCCCACATCTTTATGTCATCAGCGAATCTGGACAGCGTGCTTTCCATGCCCACCTTCAAGTTGCTGATTAAGACATTGAATAGCACAGACCCAAGGACCAAGCCCTGGGTAACTCCACTGCCCACATCCCTCCAAGTCGAAAATGACCCATCCACCACCACTCTCTGGGTGCGACCATTGAGCTAATTTGCCACCCATCTGACTGTGTAGGCATCAATACCACAGTCGCCTAGTTTTTTTTATGAGAATGGGGTGAGAAACAGTGTCAAAGACCTTCTTGAAGTCCAGGTAGACGACATCCACCTCAACACCCGTATCCAAGGACTTGGTGACCTGGTTGTAAAAGAAAATAAGGTTAGTCAGGCAGGATCTGCCTGCAATGAACCTGTGTTGGTTAACCCTGATCATTACATCCCATGCTGGGCCTCTGCAGATGTGCTCCTTGATAATTTTCTCAAAGATCTTCCCAAGGACCAAGGTGAGACTAACTGGCCTATAGTTACCCGGGTCCTCCTTTCTCCCCTTCTTGTAAATGGGGACCACATTGGCCCTTTTCCAGTCCTCTGGGACCTGGCCAGAGCACCATGAGTGCTCATACAGTCATGCCAGGGGCCTGCTATGACCTCAGTACCCTCGAATGAAGAGCATCCAGACCTGCTGATTTAAACAAATCCAGCCCCTCCAAAAGTTCCCTAACTAGATTGTTCCTGACCCTAGGCATGGCATTGTGTCCCCTGAGCCTGTCTGTAATTCTAGTGGAGGAGTTGTCCCGGTCCCTGCTCAGAAATATGGAGGCAAAGAACTCGTTGAAGAAATCAGCTTTTTACTTTGCTGCAATCACCAGATTGCCAAGCCTGTCCTATAGGGGCCCTGCGTTACCTGGTGCCTTCTTCTTACTCCCTATGTATTTGAAAAATAACTTCTTGTTATCTTTAATTCTGGTCACCAGCCCTAGTTCTGTCTCTGCCTTGGCCTTCCTAACCGCCTCTCTGCAATCACAAGCAAAGGAGGTGTAATTCTCCTTGGTGATAGCCCCTTGCTTCCACTGATCATATGCCACCTTTTTTGCCCTCAGGCCCTCCTGGAGGCCCTTACTGAGCTAAGGGGGCTTTTTAGCACTCTTCCTCCCTTTGGTTTACATTAGGACTGACTCCTTCTGAGCTTGGAGGGTTGAATCCTTAACGAACAACCACCTGTCCTGGACTTCCATCTCATTGAGGCTCTGAGTCCCCAATGTCTCTCTTACTAATCTCCTTAGCTCTTTGAAGTCAGCCCTCCTGAAGTCAAAGACTTTTGCCTTACTGCTTGCTTTCACCACCCTGTGCCAGATAGTAAATTCCAGAAGACAATGGTCACTAATGCCTAGGTAGTCCTGCACCCACATATCCCTCACCAGGTCATCGCCTGTGGCAAGGACCAAGTCCAGCAAGGCATTTCCTCTGGTGGGATTGTGTACCTCCTGGTTTAGGTGGAGGTCCTGTATGCAGGCTAAAAACCTACGTGAGTGTTCAGACTTGGCTGACTGATCCTCCCAGCAGATGCTTGGGTAGTTTAGGTCACCTAGGACAACCACATCCCTTATCCTTACAGCCTCTGTGAGCTGACCTGAAAATTCCAGGTCCAGCTTATCCCTCTGGTGAGGTGGTCTGTAGTAGACACCCACTATCAAGTCCCTTTCCCCATGACCCCTTTGCATTCTAAACCAGAGCACCTCAGTTTGCCCCTCTTCTGAACCCATCCTGATCATCAGGGTTGTGTACTGCTTTTTAACATAGAGTATTACATCCCCCCCACACTTTTTCCCTATTCTATCCTGTCTATACAACCTATAGTCCTCGATGTCTACTGCCTACTCTTGGGTAGAATCCCACCAGGTTTCTGTAAGCCCAACCAGGTCTGGGTTTTTGCTAGCTAGCAGGAGGGTGAGTTCCTCCTGCTTATTCCACATACGTCTAGCATTTGTGCAGAGCAATTGTTCTACATTCTTCTAGCATTTGTTCTAGCAATTGCGTATTAGTTTCATAGTTTCATATTTGGTAGGGTTGGAAGGGCCCTGAGCAGATCAAGTCCAACCCCCTGCCATGGCAGGAAAGAGTACTGGGGTCAAATGACCCTGGCAAGGTGTTCATCCAGCCTCCACTTAAAGACACCCAGGGTAGGAGCCAGCACCACTTCTCTTGGAAGTTGGTTCCAGATCCTGGCTGCCCTGACAGTGAAGTAGCGTCTCCTGATATCTAGCCTGAATCTACCCTCTGCCAGCTTGTGACCGTTATTTCTTGCCACTCCTGGTAGTGCTCAGGGGAACAGGGACTCTCCCAATGCCTGCTGGTCCCCCCTGACTAGTTTGTAAATGGCCACTAGATCCCAACCTCAGCTTTCTCTTGTCCCTTAGCCTCTCCTTGTAGGACCTGCCCTGCTCACTCCTGATCATGCAGGTGGCCCTCCTCTGGACACTCTCCATGTTGTCCACATCCCTCCTGAAGTGCGACACCCAGAACTGGATGCAGTACTCCAGCTGTGGCCTGACCAGTGTCGCATACAGGGGGAGGATCATGTCGTTGGACCTGCTTGAGATGCATCTGTGGATACATGACAAGGTACAGTTGGCCTTTCTGACTGCATCCCCACATTGTCAGCCTATGTTCATTTTGGCATCAATAATGATTCCAAGATCCTTTTCTGCCTCTGCACTGATGAGTGTCATGACCCAAAGGTCTGATTTTTTGTGTGTGCTTCGGCACTAAGAATTATCCCCGTGGGTTTACAGCTTCATTGCATGGAGGAGTTCTGCTGTGCAGAGAACCCGCGTGCAAAGGAGAGTTCCCGCCACTTTGCAGCAGTCTTTGCAGGGTGCATTTCCCTTTGCAACACAGAAATGCACGGTGCAAAGAGTTCCTGCTCGTTGTATGCAAATTCGTGCCCCACAATTGGCTAGTGCTAAATTATTCACACGTGGCGGCTAGCGATTGGCCTGCTAGCCGTATAAGAGGCTTGAGCAGTTTCCGCCCAAGCCGAAGAGGACTCCGCATCCATCTCGTGGGGACTCTGGGTGCACGCGGCAGGGTAATAGAAACCCTGTGTGTCACTCAGAGGAGTTTGGCGGCCTGATCCACCGCCCACCTCTTCCCGTCTTCGAACGGAGCCTACTATAAGACGTACCAACGAGTTTTATGCACGCTTGTCCTGGACATCTGGAGTTCTGTCTGCGTGGAGCCTAGCAAACTCCACGTGATTGTTCGTGTTTTGTCTGCGTGGAGCCTAGCAAACTCCACGTGTGTTCATGTTTTCTGTTGTAACCGCAACTCAAGCAAGTTCTCAGCCTGCACCACGACCATCTCGGTGTAAGTAAACAATCTTAAAATCAACCGTTAAGTGTCTGTGCCTAATTCTAGCTCGGTGACCTCCCTCTCCGACCCGGCCTGCCCGGGCTGCCGGCCACAGCCTGCGTGCAGAGTGACGAAAAGGGCCCGGGGCCTCACCCGGCCCGCACATGGCGATGAGGATGGGATCAGGAGAGGGCTCGCTAGAGTTAGAATTAGTTGAGAACTGCCCTTGGAGAAGTGGGAGACGCAGCGTAGCAAGCGTTGCAGAACTGGAGGCGCACATCGCGTACCACCAGGTGGGCGGAACGGGCAGGAGATGTATCCGGGGACACCTTTCGCTAAGGGGAGAAGAAGGAGCTTCCGAAGTCGGAGCACTAGAAGGGAAAGAAGTATATCTTCACCCCGTGGCATTCAGATGTATCATGGGTGATAAGCGGGTCCTGTATAAGCCCCTCGATGCTGTGACCCTTGCCGAGGTCGACCCGGCGAGCGCAGTAAGCCCGACCCCCCACCCGGGAGTGTGTCCGTTGCTCACTGTGTGCCCGAGAGATGGGAGAGACGATGCCAATCGGCTGGTTTTCCCCTTGCATGGTGGTGCCTAGACTAAGGAGTCGAGAGTGTCCGTCCGAGCTCCGCAAAGACCCGGAGATGGAGGACCGCGCCGTAAATGAGAGAGTGGTCCTACGGTGCGACAAGGGGGGAAAACTAAATGCAACGTTTCAGACTATGACTGATCTGATGAGTGAAGCTTTATGCTTGAAGACCCAGCTGCGTATGGCCGTTCGGGCGGTCGGAGAAGCAGCTGAGAAAGGGGATCTTAAACTGCCCCGACAAGATGGCACCGAGCAGAGAGAAGACCACGTGGAGAAGCCGGAAGAGAGGGATGGAGCTTCAGGAGAGCCCGCGGGGGTTCGGCCGGTAACTCCGCCCAGCGACGCAGCATCGATTCTGCCTACCATGCCCCTCTGCCGAAGGGAGGGGGAGTCAAGCGGAGGAGTGCACCCACCCCTCCCGCCTGAAACAACAACCCCCACTGTAACAATAACTGCAGCTCCAACAGAAACAGCAACAGCAACGACTACTCGCGAAGAAATTGATCAGCCTGCAGCATTAAGCAGCCCAGTCATCAGTCCGCAGAGTGCAGTTCAAGCTACCACCTATTACGCTCGTTCCAGAGCCGAACTGCAGAATTTGTGTAGGGAATCCAGGATCCAATCCGAAGAAACTCTGGCTGTGTGGTTGGGACGTCTGGTTGTGGAACTTGGGTCCGACCTCCTGGACCAGGAAGAAGCAAGCTTCTTGGTGAGACAAGCTTCATGGAGTAGAGGACATGTCACCGACATCGACATGGTGGCGTTTAGCATCCACTGGCCTATTCTGATTCCAGCGCTTGTGGCAGGAGTGATTGAACAGAAGGCCCATGCATGGCACGACGGACGACCAGAGCACACAGGTGCAGAACAGCTTGTACTGGCTATTATCGGAGTTTCGTATTGCGCCTGGAACCCAAGAGAATGCACGTTGGGACTAACACCGCTCCAGCGAATGCGACCATGGCCTCACCGTCACCTGCGAGACCCTGGAACTGTTCCGGTAACTCTCGACAGCATAGATAGTTGTCTTAAGGTTTACGGGCAAAGAAACATCGTGGTTTTGCGGATTGTGCTGAACCCACTGGTCGATCATCCTGTGAGTAGTCTCCTTCATCAGTTGTCAAGACTGCACGTCCTCATGGAGCCAAGACTGTCCAGTGATCGGGAATGTCAACGCCCAACTGAGGCTCAGAACACGAAACACCGCGAATCCGAGCGTCCAGTATTACGCCAGAGAATGCAAGAGGAGCGATACATGTTTGGATTCCTCCTACAGCGCTCTGGACTTAATAAGAGACAGCTTCGGATTTTAGGAGACGCGGGACAATGGCAGCTAGCCTACGAGTTAGGTTTTCACTATCTAGAAGAAGGCGATGATGACTCTTCGACGATCTCGTCGAGTTGCTGAGTGTGAAGAAAGAGAGAGAGCTGTCCAGTATAAAATCGTGTTTACATATTTGTATTTAATAGGGATGATAAGTTTAATCGACTGCATTATCGTGCGGTCCTGTGTGATTTTGTAAATAGTAGTGAAATAACCATTTTAAGAGAGTTCTTTTACAGATCAGGAATTCGGAGTGCGTGGTGGAGAGAGGCCCCGAGAGGGACAACATCACCGAAAGAAACGAAGGCCTGATGCGCGATTCCACCATGACGCCCACCGAAGTCATGATCGTTCAGTTTTTTGTTATGAATGTGATTTTATGTATATGTGTGTGTGTCGGTTGTTATTTGATTCGATCCCTTGAGGACGAACTTTTATTGTTGGCTGATTTTGTTTTTGCTCGTTTAGTTTCACGAACCATTGACAGAGCTGTTAACAACCTGGATGATAGGTTTGAAGTATAATTCTATTGTGTCTTCAGCAAGGGGGGATGTCATGACCCAAAGGTCTGATTTTTTGTGTGTGCTTCGGCACTAAGAATTATCCCCGTGGGTTTACAGCTTCATTGCACGGAGGAGTTCTGCTGCGCAGAGAACCCGCGTGCAAAGGAGTGTTCCCGCCATTTTGCAGCGGTCTTTGCAGGGTGCATTTCCCTTTGCAACACAGAAATGCACGGTGCAAAGAGTTCCCGCTCGTTGTATGCAAATTCATGCCCCACAATTGGCTAGTGCTAAATTATTCACACGTGGCGGCTAGCGATTGGCCTGCTAGCTGTATAAGAGGCTTGAGCAGTTTCCGCCCAAGCCGAAGAGGACTCCGCATCCATCTCGTGGGGACTCTGGGTGTACGCAGCAGGGTAATAGAAACCCTGTGTGTCGCTCAAAGGAGTTTGGCGGCCTGATCCACCGCCCACCTCTTCCCGTCTTCGAACGGAGCCTACTATAAGACGTACCGACGAGTTTTATGCGCGCTTGTCCTGGACATCCAGAGTTCTGTCTACGTGGAGCCTAGCAAACTCCACATGATTGTTCATGTTTTGTCTGTGTGGAGCCTAGCAAACTCCACGTGTGTTCGTGTTTTCTGTTGTAACCGCAACTCAAGCAAGTTCTCAGCCTGCACCACGACCATCTCAGTGTAAGTAAACAATCTTAAAATTAACCGTTAAGTGTCTGTGCCTAATTCTAGCTCGGCGACCTCCCTCTCCGACCCGGCCTGCCCGGGCTGCCGGCCACAGCCCGCGTGCAGAGCGACGAAAAGGGCCCGGGGCCTGACCTGGCCCGCACAATGAGAAGGGAGTTCCCCAGACTGTAGGTATGCTGCTGGCTCTTTGTACCCAGGTGCAGTACCTTGCACTTGTCAGTGTTGAAACCCATCCTGTTCTTACCCGCCCACCCCTGTAACCTGCCTAGGTCTGATTGCAGCCTATTCCTCCCTTCTAACGTGCCCACTTCTCCCCACATCTTAGTGTCATCTGCGAATTTGAACAGGGTGCTTTTTACACCCCTGTCCAATGAAGATGTTGAACAATGCAGGCCCATGGACCGAGCCCTGTGGAACCCCAGTGCCCACATCCCTCCAGGTTGAATAAGACCCATCCATGACCACTCTCTGGGTGCAGCCCTCTGGCCAACTAGTGACCCATTTGACTGCGTAGGTGTCGACACCACAGTCTCCTAGTTTTTTAATGAGAATGGGATGAGAGACAGTGTCGAAGGCCTTCCTAAAATCCAGAAAGACTATGTCCACTGCTACCCCTGCATCTAAGGATTTTGTGACCTGGACATAGAAGACCACCAGGTTGGTCTGACAGGACCTGCCCCTAATGAACCCATGTTGGTTACCCCTAAGCATAATCTCCCCTGCTGGCCCCTCATGGACATGCGCCAGGATAATTCTCTCAAAAAGCTTACCCAGGACTGAGGTAAGACTGACTGGCCTATAGTTTCCTGGGTCCTCCTTCCTCCCTTTTTTGAAAATGGGAACCACATTGGCCCTTTTCCAGTCCTCTGGCACCACGCCAGAGCACCATGAGCGCTCATAAAGCCATGCCAGGGGTCCTGCAATGACCTCTGCTAATTCCCTCAGCACTCTGGGGTGGGGATCATCAGGACCTGCTGATTGAAATACATCCAGTCCTTCCAGAAGTTCTCTGACTAGGTCCTCACTGACCCTAGGCCTGGGTGCGCCTCCCCTGGGGCTTACAGGGGTCCCTGTGGGGGGGGGGGGTGACCCGGTCTCTGCTTACAAAAATGGAGGCAAAGAAATTGTTAAATAGGTTAGCTTTGTTGCCTGGTGTGATGACCAAATTTCCTAATGTGTCCTGCAGTGGCCCCACGTTACCTGGTACCTTCTTTTTACCCCCTATGTATTTAAAAAATGACTTCTTGTTGTCCTTGATCTGGGTAGCTAGTCCCAGTTCCATCTCTGACTTGGCTTTCCAGACCACCCCCCTACAGCCCCAAGCAACCGAGGTATAGTCCTCCCTGGTGATGGCCCCTCCTTTTCATTGTGTGGATGCTTCCTTTTTAGCTAGGAGACATTCCCATATGCTTTTGGTGAGCCATGGAGGCTTTTGTGTCCTCTTGCCCCCTTTGATCCATGTTGGGATTACCTCCCTTTGGGCTTGAAGGATTGTGGAACAACCACGCTTCTTGTACACCCAACTCCCCTCTCCTCCGGGACCTCAGTGCCTCCCTGACTATTCTCCTTACCTCATTGAAATCCACCCTCCTGAATTCCAGGGCTCCTGCCTTGCTGCAGGCCTTTGCCACCTTGCACTGGATGGTGAATTCCAGCAGGCGATGATCACTGTCGCCCAGGTGGATGTGTGTAGGAGGGCTGAAAAGCTTTACAACATATGGAAAAAAGGTCCCTTTAAATAGCAGCTTTCATTTCCAACACTTTAGACGCAACAGTTGATTTGCTCATGTTAAGCTGATTAGCAACTCACTCACAGCAATAAGGGTCTGTGAGCTTCCAGATGTTCATGATGGCCACTTGTACTTCAGAACAGGTAAGTTTCATATAGATGTGCCACAATGGAAACTCTGGGGTAAAGACCTTGCAGGTCCTAAGGACCAGTGCACCCTTTGTCGTATTGAAGTTCTGAAGTTGTTGCTGTTCATCCTGGGTCTGCATCATTGTATTGATAGGTGCTTGTTTCTGAAGCCAACAAATGGAATTGCACAGAGTGAAGCTTCTTCTAGAAGTTGCAGGTGTCTCTGTCTTGTCTGGTTCCTTTATGTCCCTGTTCTCATACTTGTCTAGACCCAGGTGGAGGCAGGGAAAGGGAAGCTGTAGTTGCTGCTGTAGTTCCAAAAACCACACCACAGCCAAAACTGGTCTGTGACATAGTGACTGGCTTTGCCAAACTAGAGCCAACTGAAAGCAGCATGTCAAATACACCCTCATAACCCATTCCCATTAAGATTTGTAGAAAGCATCTATGGGCACATCCACACATGCAGGCACATGTGCTTGCAGCAGCTTAAATAGGAGCGGCACAAATTTGTGCAGAGATTTTTGCCTCATTGTATGTGCCCAGACATGCACTTTGGTGTGGGGCAAGTTTTGCCACTTGGGACAAAAAGACCCTGCCCAGCTCCTCCTGGATCTGCAGCCAGGGGCAGCTGGTCCCAGCAGTATAAAAACCTGTCCTGGCGAGCAGCTCAGGGAGCTTCTGAGGCCCAGCCAGTTGGTATCTGGCTGTGACCTGCTGCCACCTGCAACAGCATCCACCCCCTTGGACCTGCGGTCTCATGGCTGCATGCCTGCCAGACTTGGATGGGGTGCCCCCACTCTGCCGTCTGGGCAGCTATCACCCAGAAGATGTGCTCCTTGCGGTGACCTGCTTTGAACTGTCAAAGTGTGTTCTCTTGGCCCCAAATGGCCAAGAGGTCAGCCACCTCATCTGCCCTCCAGCTGGGTCCCCAGTGCTGGCCCTGGACAGGCTCTTCTGCCCAGGTCTCACTTGTCTCACCAGCAGAGATCCTATTATATTAGTGGCATTTCATTTTAATCATGGAAAAATGTGGATTTTGTGTTACTTCTTTTCATCTGAAAATGGGGTATTTTTATGAGAGAAAATCAGGATCCCTCATCATTACTGACCCCAGCTACTTTAGACTGCCAAGAAGATGTATTTTGTACTGCAGTACAGAATCCCTGCTAATAATTCTTTTCTTTCACTCTCCAGGGTCACATAACTCTCAAGAGATATGATCAAGTGTAAGGAGGAAATACATGCTGCCAGAGCTTCATGCTTGCACAAGAGAAAGTTGTCTGAGAAGTGTTTGCCGTCGTGCCATTAGACAGTCTGCTCAATTAAACTCAGCTTTGACTTAAGACAAAAGCTTTCTGGACTCACAAATGGGAACAATGCCATTTTAGCAGATGAGCAGATGAGCATAAGTGCATAGCACCAAGAGACATTGTATGTGTATTTGATGTCCAGCCAGAAATGCCAGAAAACAGGTGTTGATCCTAATCTTATCTGTCCATCATTTAAGGGAATGTTCCATTATTCATTAATCCAACACTGATCTGGATTAATTTTCAAAAAATAGAAACAGTCCCCATGGCAAAATAAAGAGAGTTTAACAGAGGAATTTAAAATCGAGTAAAGCAGAAGAGGCATTATGATGATATCTTAGAGATCTGATGTCAGTGACACAGCTACAGTTTAAAGTAACTCCTCATCATAGACATAAAGACATTTTAAAGTGGTTAGAGAGATTCCCCTCCATCCAGTAAATTGTTTGTTAGCATGGGCAGTGCTGCATTTATTTCCTCCCGCTCCATAACTTCAAACCTGGCACAGAACAAAAAGCAGGGCAGTAGGACAGAGAGAAAGCAAGGGACACTTGGCAGATGTTGCTTAAGCTGCAGTGCTCAGAGCATTCTCTCTCCTGCCAATCAATTGCAGAGATCCTGAAAGCACTTTCAGGTACATCTACAGAGCAAAATGAAGGTGTTGTTGTAACACATGCCAGCATAATCTAGCCAGCATAGGGAATCAACAACAGGCAGATATGCTGACATAGGTTTTGGCATACACTAACAACCAGAGCACACACCTGGAGCTGCTGGAGGGTTTGTGTGCTGTTTGCTTGCATATATTAAAATCTGTATTGCTGATCTTCAATTACTATTTTACCCATGCTACCTAGATTAAAATGTCATTGTATTGGTATTTGCTACAATCATAACTTTATTTCGCTCTGTACCCATACTCCCAGCACTCCTGCATGCAGTCAGCCATGATACATTTTTTAAATTTTGCCCATCTACACCTATATCATTAGGTCTCCTGCTATGTTTCTACAGGTTAGCAGTGACTCCTGTAGGCAGCTGGTTTAGCTCATGGCTTCCTGTGAATCTTCCAGTGTTCTTTGATCAGTGTCTGACTGCAGAATGGGGTGAACGCAAAGGGCAGGCTTGCAGGTCAGGGATTAGGCAGGGCACTTGAGAAATAGAGAGTCTATTGCTGGCTTCCTGGTGGATATTGATGAAAGAGAGAATTAGAAGGAAGGCAGAGTAGAAAACTGAGGAAGACAGGAAAGTTTACACAGGATGCTGCTTAGCTGCCTAGCCAGGACAGGACCAATTGAGCATGCTCAATTTACTTAAGCACACTTATGGGTTCACCATGCAGGGGTAATAGATTTGCATACTCCATGGTGTGCCAAAAAGTCACTTAAATGGCTAGAAAACTGCCATTTAGACATAAAAAGGAAAAAAAAAAAGAATTCTGCACTGTGGTTTTTTGCATACAAATCAGTCTGATTTTCTAAATGGCAGTCTATGCCAGAGTTCCTCATATATTGCAAAAAGGTAAACTTGCATTAAAACTTTTCTGCTAAGTGTATTTGACCAATAGATGGGGACAACATTTATTTATTCACCGTAATTACACAAATAGAACAGCACCATTGAATACATCAGCTACTACCCGCTCCTCCTAAGAAACTTCCAGTACACCACTGGTATGAAAGTAGGACAGTACTTTTCTTTCTGCAGTTCCCCAACCCCCAAAAATATGATAATAATGTATTTCCTTGTCATACTCTAAAACATGCAAATCACTTATGCAAAGATAAGGAGCTTCTTCCTTTAGCCCACAAAATATATTTCTGAACTGTTGCTTTCAAACATCTTGCACAAAATTGTGTCACCTGCATAGGACTGTTCAGAGACCAACTCCACAGTTCCATTTAAAAGAAAAACCTGTGCTCTTTCACTGTGTTTACAGTCCAGGGCACTGCATCAGCTTTGGGTATTGGGCTCCCTTTTCATAAAGCACAGACCCTATTATGGACATACAGGTTACAGTGCTGCATTATATGTCTGTCCATGAAAAAGAAACATTATGAAAGCCCTGCAGTTCCTCAAAGTTAGCAATTCTGCTCAAATGTGTGTGCGCTCAGACTTCTTTTAAAATGTCACGTTGCTGCACATCTAAAGTAGGGAGAGCAAAACGTGTGTGACACCCTTGGACACCCTTGCCTCTTTGAAGATCAACACACTGTCCCACAAATGAGTAGGAGAATTAAAACCCCATTTCCTAATTTTTCTACGTATGAGGAATGTATTTGCTGGAAAATGCCAATTATTACAAGGAGATAGACATAATTTTTTCTCTCCTCTGCTAATCTCTTTTGACAAAGGTTCTTCATTTTCCCTCCATTAGTAACTACTACTTGGTGCTTAGTTTTCAAGCCACTGAAAATCCACCTAAAGCAAACAAACACAAAACTTGATAAAGGACCTTAGGGCTTGGTTCAGCACCCATGTAATAAAT
Organism: Alligator mississippiensis; assembly: GCF_030867095.1. Lineage (NCBI taxonomy): Eukaryota > Metazoa > Chordata > Crocodylia > Alligatoridae > Alligator > Alligator mississippiensis. Next base: position 387,590,332 of record NC_081824.1, read on the forward strand.
GGAAAGTTTCCCGTTGTTAAGGGCAATGGGTAAGGTTCCAACTGCTTTAGTATCAAGTAGAGGGGTAATGCCAATTCTGTAGAAAGTTTAGATACCAATTCTGTAGAAAGGCTTTTATCTGAGGCATTCACTTAAAGAAAATGAATGCTGGAGGACCCACAGAGAGCTAAAGTTTAACTCAAAGAAATGCAGCATTGTGCTGCAAATTAGGAGAATATTGTTGTTTTTTATCTTGATGCATCTAAACTGTGTTTCTAACAAACCCTCTTGAAGTCTGGGTACACTAAATTGCTCACCAAGGAGCTACAAGAGTTATCTGGAGAAATGGTTGGTGAATAACGTTTAGAAACAAATCAGTTGGAGAAAAATCACAATCCATGTGCAGACAAATCATGAGGAGGCAAAGAAAATAACTGACTATATAATTTGATATTATTCATTCAGTAATATTAGGAATAAAATGTCAGCTTGGAAAGCGATTGGCTTTTCAAAAATAGTAGGAAACATAGTTTCCTTAAGCATGTGAATCATGTTGTTGCTTGTCAATGGCTGGTCTGTCTTGTATATTAACATAAGTGATGATAGGATAGGCTACTACGTTTTATAACATACTTAGTTGCTTTTTTGCCATCCTTCATAAAAGTGCATGTTCCAGGATAAAGCTGCTTTATGCACTGCACTCCTATGCAGCACTCTGTACAATATAAAAATACTCCCTTTCCATTTGCATTTATTCATCCCTTTTGTCCTTACCAACCTGACCTTCAACTCTGTTATTAAAACCACCAAGCAATAAAAATAGGAACCAAATTAATTCCATGTATCAACAGAGGCAGGTTCTTAAATGTCCAAGAGAGTAAGTATTACAGGCTGTTTTCCAAGAGGTTTTAACCTATCTGCTTAAATACAGGTTCACAAATGGGTGACACATGCAATGTTGTACATGCCCAAATCAGTACACATTTTGCCCTATCTATTGCTAATACTTATATAATAAGACTGGTTGAATAGATGACTTCAGGGAGGGGGATAATCTTTTTAAAAAGGGACATAACAAATGGAGCTTTCTGGAGCAAAACCCTAGAAATCTGTTTCATTCTGTGAACAGCAAAGTGGTTTTAATTAGACCTTCCCCAAGTTTGTCAATTTGCTTGTTAGACAGGTTCATCTACCACTGTTATAACTGTAATTCATTCTGGATGTTAGGATTCCCACCCCCTCAAAAGCTGAATATGGCCTATATTTAGCATACATTTTATTTCTACATATACACTTTTTCACAAAAGCCCTGTCTTGATGATGCAGAATAAAATCCTGCTACTATGGAAGCCATATACACACCTCCTATGTTCAAGCAAAAAAGGTCCTTAAAACTTATCTTCAAATAAGTATCTATTTGGCCTACCCAATATACACAGGCACAGGAGGAAGTGTATATTGAAAAAATATATGTGCACAATTATCTGTTATTATCTCACTACTGTATTTCCTCGAATCTAATACAACCCTGAATAGAAAGCAACCCCTCCCAATAATACGATTCTATCCATGGAACATTTATGAATTTTAAATAATTGTTCATGTATAGAATCTAATTATTAGAGGGTCGTCTTTAATCGATCCCTCCCACTGCTGCAGGGAAGCAGGCAGTGGGGAGGCAGGTAGTGTGGGGAGGTGAAGGAGTTTGCCCCCTACTTATGCCTGCCCCCTATAGCCTCATGTCATGCCCCCCTGTCTCTGCTTCCTGCTTCTCTCTCCCCCAGACCCCCAGTAGTGATCCGTGTGCCCCCGTCCCCCTCCCCTAAGACTCTGCTCCATCCCAGCAGGCTCCATCCCCATTCTAGCCTGGAACACTGAGCACGGCCCCAGCCCAGCCCTGTAGCAGCCATGCAGGCTGCACACCGCTACTATGGGGCCAGGCTGGGGCTCTGCTCATTGCCCCCAGCTGCAGCATGTATGAAGCCTTCCAGAATGGAGCAAGGATATACGGGGAGGGAGAGGGGCAGTCAGGGGAGCAGTGGCTAAACATGGTGGGGGAGATGGGGAAAAGAAGCTGCAGGGGGGAGATGGTGAGGTGCAGGCAGCAGCTGCGGCAACAGCTCCAAGAGTAGGGGCTGGAGCCTAAGCCACAGCAGGTGCCTTTTCCCCTCCCCTTCACTACCTTTGTACTTGATTCTAAGACAAGGGGCTTCCCCTATGTTAAATGGAGGGGTCATCTTAGAATCAAGTAAATATGGTAGTTCCCTGCAACAACTTTACTAAAAAACAAAGTAATAACAATTAACAGTGTCATCAAATTTTACACCAGCATTAACAAGGATGATGATGGATAGATGATGTACAATGCTATACAGGTGTAATTTAATTCAACATACAAGTTTAATGTTGAACAGCAAGAGTTGTAATAATACCCTGGAAAATATCAAGGATAAAACTACAGGTTTCCCTCACTTTATGCAGGTTCTGTGTGTGCAAATTTCCTCTTATGCAATGACCCTTTCATATAAAAAATGTGTTACATGTGAGGTAAATTCACTCTTATGCAATTGGTGTGCTAGCAGCCCGCAGTCAGCTGCTTTGTGCAGTGCATTGTGGGAGTGATGTGCACCAAAATATAGTCTCCTCTGTGGATCAATGTTCCTTGTAAGGAGCAGGGGTCCATGAGCACGCCGCTTCGGTCCATGAGCGTGCCGCTTCAGAGCCAGCGGAGCACGCAGAGCAGTTGCCCCCACGCTTGCCCATGCATGCAGCATTGGGAGCCACCCTCCCCGCATCCCCGTGCCCCCCAAATGAGCTGCTCATGGCTCCATCCCATGCCCCACACTGGCTGGGCAGCACCTGTTAACACCCCTTCGCTTCAGCACCCAGGGCTGTCGTCCTGCTTGCCTCCACCTTGCTACGGCACAGTGTCTTCCCTCTCCCTATAATGGGGTAAAGTATCAAAGAGAATCTATGATGTGAGGAACAGACAATGATTTTGAAGAGAAGTATTTTTTGTCAAGACTAAAAATATAACCAACAGCCACACTTTTATCTGTTCCATTTAGCGGTCTGATTTATTTTTAATCACTGTCCAACATAAATGCTGATTTAAGTACAGTGCTCTGCAGTGCAAATGATAAGAGAACTATTTTTGTTCTTTTTATAAAAGGAAAAAATACCAAGTGTTGTTTTTAATATTCTACTTGGATTTGCTTCAGTTCTGAATTTAAATACAGATTTTTTTTTTCAATATAAAAAGCAATTCTAGTACCTAGTGTAGAACTTTTAGATTAAGGGCTTCTGTTTCCCTAACAGCTTGCTGCAGAGCTCAATATTTTTCTATTAGTAGCTAGTGAGCAGTGCTTCACTGGCTCTGAAGAACTGCTTCACTCTCCAGCCCTGAAGCCACTTGCCTCCTCACTCCCCGAGGCAATGCGGGGGAACTGCGGAGCAGTTCTCCAGAGCTGGCAGAGCCCACGCCAGCCCCCAGCCTCAGCCCCTGCCCCCGTCCCCATCTTGGGGAGGAGCTGCTACCTGCCCTGCAGTGAGGAGCTTGCCTAAGTGTCCCATGCTGGCCCCGGTTCCTCCGCCGTGCTCCACGCCCAGCTCCTCTCTGGGCAGGTGCACGGCGTGAAAAAGTTCATGCGTAGCAAGATTTTTAATTGCGTGTGGCCACACACGCACGCACCTTAGAGGGAACACTGGTGTGGATCTGTGCTCTTCACTCGTTGTCTGCGACACGTATTTCTGTAGTTGCCATCACCATTATGAAAGTGCCCTGTGCTTGTGTGTACTGTCTGCTGTTGGCGAGTACCAAAATTGTCTTGTAAAAGTGGTAGAAATGGATCTGGGAGTCTTGGAACATATCCCTATTTGTTACATTTTAAAGTGGGTTCCCTTTATGCAAATTCAAGTTATGCACCATTTTCCAGGAACACATGTACAGCATAAAGCGAGGGAAACCTGTATACTGTTTAAGTTACCTGTTGTGGATGTTGTCTTTAACTTACTAGAGAGTAGCTGTTTGCTATGGCCAGCAGGGCATGTTACTTGTTCCCCAGCACTGGTTATTTAGAAACCTCATCACTGTCATAATTTATATTTGTGGTGCCCGCTTGCCAACAGATAAATAATTTGAGTAGTAAAAGGGAACTAAAATGTTTATCTGTGTAACACAGAGCCAGGGGTCTCCTGTTACTCTAAGAGAATATAGCAGGCGAAGCTGGAGGTGTTGGGCTGTGGGGCAGAAGCACAGGCTGGCCCTTAATAAAAAGAGGAAACTCCAGTGTGTGACTGCAAAGCCACTTGACAGAAAGAGGGCATCTGAGCCTAGGGTCTAAGCCAAAGCAAGCAGTCTGATCCTACAGGCAACAGGAGAGGAGCTCCTGAGCAGGATGGCTGCAGAAAGGGACTGACCAGTGCTCAGGTTGTCCCTGAGAGATGCAGATATAGAGCTAAAGGGACATATAGCCTGTGAGGAAGTTGTTGACACAGTGGGGAATTTTTTGTGTGTTACATAGCCTCTGGGTTTGCATTTATGTTTTGATGAAGACCTGGAGAACCAGGTAGTGGCTGGAGTGAAAGACAGGAGACCACACAGGGGGCCTGGGAGCTGCTCCAGATTTTCAGTCCCATTAGGGGTAGGCTCCAGCTGGGACGACCAGGGTCTGAGCCCCAAGCAGAGTGGGATGGGCCAAGGGCCAGCCAGACCAGGCTGAGACTCTGAACCTAGGCCAGAGGAAGTGGGTCTAGGCTGGCAGTCAACAGTGAGAGGAATCAGAGGGCTAAAGCTAAGAAGGCTGAAATCCATACAGACTGGTACATGGATCTAGAGTAATACCTGTGAGGCATGAAAATGGCTGTAAGGGCAGAAGGAAGCTATGAATAGTCCTTAAGGTGACTGGTGCCCTGGGTCACTGACAGGGCCCAAGGCGGCTGCACTTAGGGAACTGAAGAACAGGACTGGGGTCAGCTGGGTACAGGAGAGATGCACCAGCCAAAGCAAGCTGGGGCTTGCATAGGGACCCTGGGGCAGCCTCCCTTCTACAACAGAAAAATAAATCTATCAAGGCATGGTGAGTGAGTACCCTGAAGAACTGAGTGGGACAGGAGCTACATGGCCACCAGGGGTCATTATGGCCACCCCTGGGGCACAGTCCTGCTATGATCTGGTATAAAAAAGTGTGTATGTGTGTGGGTTAGATGGTGCCTAGAGAAGGTCTAGTCACAAAAGTAATCTTCAAGACTGGCCTAAAAACAAGCTGCAAGAAGAAATGAGCATTACCAAAGCAGTGTGTTTAGAAACAAAAGATTAGAGATTAGATTTTGAAGTTCAAAGGGCAGCCCTGAAAAGTACCCAATTCATTTATGCTCTTGATTTAAGTCTCATTCTGCATTTTGATTGACCATGTTGAAATCAGTGGGAGATCTGCCACAGGTCCCAGTGAAAGCAGAAATGGAGCCATATTTTTTGGATATTAAAGAATTTTTAACAGGATCATATTTTTCTGCATCTTACAGTTGACACATGCATCACGTGTCAAAGTGATATTTATGTTGCAAACTACACAGTCAGAAAAAAAAATGAATTCATCACACCTCACCTGCTTTTCTGCCCACCAATCCATCCACTAAGGGACTTACTCTAATATTCTAAATGCCTGCGCAGTATCAAATGGTTGCACATTAAAAATTAAAATCAAATTGCAAAAGAAACATTTTCTCCTGCTCTTCTGCCCTCCAACTCAGAATAATTACACCATCCCCCAGGCTCCAAACCAGTAAAATTTAGCCTTATATGCTCGATTTGCCATACAGAAGTATTATTTTTTAAATCTGATTTCTTTTAGACCATTATACTATTGTAAAGAACCTGAATGTAATGTAGCTCTCACTTCTATTTTTTACTTCAAATATGTAATATTTTTAAGATTAGTAAAGCTATTTTAGGTAATTTGAGAGTTTTTAGTATTATCCTGCCAAGCCCTGTGTAGTTGGTCTGATGGAACAAATGCACCTAGGAAGGGATACATGATCTCTTTAGTCATAAGCAGGGATCCTGGTTTTCTCCAATAAAAAAAAAAAAAATCCCCAATTTTTGAATTTGAAAATGTAACCTGAAATCCACATTTTTCCATGATTAACATAAAACACCACTTATATATATATATATATATATATGTCGCAGGGCACCTTAGTGCCTGCTCCTAAGAGAGGAGAAACTGCCAGGGAGAGAGCCCTGGCAGAACCAAGTGAGCACAGCTGCGGGTTGCTGGAGCAACCAAGCGGAGCCAGCTGCCTGTAGGGGGCAGGGCCTGGCCCTTATAAAGCCCAGGGCTGAGGCCAGGCTGGCAGTTCTCTGCCAGCAGCCTGGGAGGCAGGAGCTCTGAGAGTGAGGATGTGGCAAGTACAGCTCATGATAGCCCTGGAGGCTTGAGCTATGATGATGAGTTATGGCCAGGCGGCTTGCATTTGTGTTACAGCCTAGGGGCTTGTGGTTTTGCTTTGTGTTTGTGCTATTACACCCGGAGGCTTGGGTGAGGCTGTAGGGGTTGGAGGAGGCCTCAACTATAGGGACCCCAGAGAGTGTGGGGTGCCCTAGCGCCAAGAGGGTGCATTATTGTTCATAGCACCAGGGAAGGCGCAGCTCGCATGCCAGTGTATGAGCAACTGGCGGTGAGGAGCGCAGCTAGTAGGTCGCGGGCGCAACCCGTAGGTTGCAGACGGGGACCTAGACCCCGGATTGCGTGTGGGGGAGCATAGACCCCGAAGGCGCAGCTCGCACGCCACTGCGCGAGCAGCTGGCGGCGAGGAGCGCGGCCAGTGGGTCGCGGGCGCAACCCGTAGGTTGTGGACGGGGACCAAGACCCCAGATTGCGTGTGGGGGGAACATAGCCCCCGGCCCCAGGAAAGGGGCGGTATTACTGAGTAGCCCTCTGGGGCTCACCGTGCCCACACTGAAGGGGGGAGCGCCATACTGAGCAGCCCTAGAGAGCGGGGCCATACTGAGTAGCCCAGTGTGGGCGCAGCGAGCCCCCAGAGAGGGGGAACGCCCTTGTACGTTATTGAGTAGCCCAGTGTGGGCGCGGCGAGCCCCAGAAAGGGGGAGCGCCATTGTGCTTTGTTGAGTAGCCCAGTGTGGGCGCACGGGCATAGCGAGCTCGGCCACAGGCTAGTGCGGCAATCCCCCTCAGACCAAGGCAGGGCGCTGCGGTTGCCCCTGAGAAGACAGGGAGTAGCAGTGCAGGGAGCCAGAGTCAGGGAGGGTGTCCGTGCGGTTGGCCCATAGGACCGGAGGCCCGCTGGAGAGTCCCAGAGCGGAACCACACCGGCAGGGGAGGCCCAGAGTGGGCTAGACGGAGTCCCAGCAAGAGGCTGGGCACGAGAGAGGGAGCCCAGAGTGGGCCACATGAGAGAGGAGGCCCGGGAAGCGGGTGTATAGACCAAACAACGTCCATTACATCTGCGAGGCTTGGGGTGTGGTATCGGGGGAGGTAGGAGCCACGCATAGCCCATAAGGCTAGGGTGCTTGGGTAGCGCCCATTATACGGGGAGACCCACGAGGGGTCCAGGAGCTGACAGGCCCGAGGAAACACAAGGCAGCCTCCCTATTACATATATTCCATCAAGATGTGGCGGGCAAGAATGGAGGGTGCCCTCGGGCCGGAGTAGCGCGGTGAGAGGGCCTCAAGGAGATCACGGCCCTCCGCGAGGACCCTGCCGTGACTATATATATATATATATATATATATATATATATATATATATATATATATAGTGGTATTTCAATTTGAATCTCAAAAATGTGGATTTGGGGTTACTTTTGTTTATCCAAAAATTGGGGATTTTTTTTATCAGAGAAAACCAGGATCCCTGGTTGTAAGAAATGAAAAACAGCAGGTATGTCCCAGCCACCTGCAGAGGGTTTGGGATTGAGAGTGTGGTCAGGGCAGGGGTAGAAAGGTAAGAAAGATTTATTGAGTTAACAAAAACACAACTACGCATAGTAACAAGACAAACAATGACAGACAAAAACAATTGGCAACTTATCGGCAGTCCCCTCTAATGCCTGATACACAGCAAGCTTCTTTTTCCACAAAGTTCAGTGAAGTCAGGCGTCCCGATTAACACCGTCCGAGAGGTACCGGGAAGGACCCTGGAATACAGTTCTTGTGCTCCTTGAGGTCCATGGGCCCACCGATCCAGGCAACAGCTAACTAATCCTTTTTCACAGAGCTGTATCTTCCTTTTGAATGGTTTCCAGATATTCCAGCTAATTTATAGCTTCTGAAGGGCACTGATAACGTACAACCACTTAAATTCTCTTTACTTTCACTGTCCTTAGACTGACCAATAGCAGTACAAGCCTTGCATTTCTTTGATAAGGTAATTTTAACTGCACCACAGGGTTTTACTACTTCTAGGCTTTGTTAAATTTACTGGGCCTTACTTTCTACAAGGCCTCACTACAATTTAAACTTTAATTAGGCTTTTAGTAACAACATATAGCTTAATATCTAAACAAATACAGAAAAACACTTGGTCTAATCTTCATAGAGCCTTCAGCAAGCACCTTTATCACACAGGCACACTTTTCAGCTGTCACACTCCACCTCTTGCTTGCTGAAGCACTATGATAGCTACAATTGAGATGCTAAAGCCACATGCACTACATCGGGAAATGGGGAGGGATTTATAAATTTAACTTGCATAGCATGAACAGATTTATGACAACAACAGTTAAAACACCATTTAGATGTTGCTACTAGGGCAATACAGAATACTATGATGCTTAAGATGGTTAGCCATGTAGTTGAGGTGACACTTGGTGACACACGAATAGTACAGATTACATTATACCATTTACAAGGCTCAGGCACGTTGACAGCCAGACTGATGATTTGCCCACCCTCTCGAGCAAGGAGAGCTAACTGAGTGCCTTGCCGAGCCTTTGTCTCAAGGCTTTGCAGTTTATTTTTTACTTCATTTCAGTTTTTAAACCATGGCATGTCTACATCTGATCCCCATGAAGTGGGTATCGTAAAGTTGAGAGGTATAGTCTCAGAGGAAATTTTTGGCCATTTTAGGGCAGTTACTTAATTGCAGTAGAGCAACGGCTTCACTTTTAGCTTCTAAGCAACATGAATAGCACAAAGTCCAGGTGGTACTATTTTTATGCAGCAAATGACCTGGTTCTTTTTAATAAACACGTTGCCCTATTGTTACATATGACACATTAGGTAACTCGTATATGCAGGTCATGTTAGGTGGGCTGAGAGGCCAGCTTCTTCATAGGGTTTGTAATTTAATTAAGGTGTTACTAATTTGAACTAAGGGTGACTGTGATACATACAGAGGGCCACCGGGGGTAACTATTTTCCATATGGGGTGATGCAGATTCCAGTCCCAAAAGCATCCTCCTCCTAGCCCCATGTTTAATAAATAAGCAGTGGTCCAGTTTCCATTTTTTTTTACCCCCTGCACCAGGAATGAACATTTTCCTTTATCACAGCCTTCTCAAGTGGTAATTCAGGTACTTTGATAGGGGTATTTTTTTCTTAAATGTTGGAGGCACTCTATGATGCTGTAAGCCAGGGGGCCATTTTCTATTTTTAATGTTGTTTATTACCTGGGAAAAATGCATATTTAATGATAACTGAACTTGCACACAGGCAGTACTCTAAGTTTGATTTTTGTTTGCTTTAAAAGCAGTGTTCATCATGACCTGGGCAAGATGGGCTGTCTCTAATTCTACATCAGTTAGCAATTTGTTAGTGTGCTCTAATGTTTTTCCTTCGAGCATGCCTCCCCTAGTGAGCAGCCCTACTGCCTATCGGAGGTTGGCTACTCCTTTAGTGTTTTTTTGGGATTTATCCAAGTTTCATACATTCATAGTTGCGTAAAGTTTTTCTTAAAGATAACCTGGAGTATCTCTTCGTCTGCGGGACTTAAGTGCACTTATGGAATGGAAAATGACTGGCCATTTCCATTTAAGCAACCCTTTAGCTACCTGGGCTCCTGCTGAACAGTTTGGAAAAGTAGATCGGACATACCATTGTTTTGGTTTGAACAATACTCGGGCAGTGAACAACGAAGCATTTAGGAGGGTTGGGGTTTTAACTTGTGACCCACACCAGGGTGTGGAGTTATACATGGGAGCTGTCGGAGCCTCCCATGGGGGAACGGCTACAGATAGTAGTGAACACCCCATTTTCTCACAGATTACATTTATCCTTCCTTCTTTGGGAGCCTGTAACCATGCTTCACTTCCCAGAGAGCGAAAAAGCTTCCACTGTCACTCATAGGATGATGCTATATTGGGTTAATGAAATGGCATTGCCCTGGCAGAATTATAGCACTGATTTGATTTAGGAACCCCACTGGTATAAAAGAATGAGGATAAGTGGTGGAGACTTGCAGATACAGCCTCTTTCTGGTTGTATTAAAGTGGGTACCATTCCACGACGCCTCTGTATAGGTATGATTCACAAACCATGTAATAACTCTGTTCCAACCTGTAATGCGCCCTCCCACCTGGTGGGCCTCACACCATTGCTTGAGAGTGTTGCTAGCCATAGGGATGGGAGGGGGCAGATTTTCTCATAAATGCAATGGCTCGAGAGGCTGAACAGATGAAGAATGCACTATTGGGGATACAAACTCAGGGGCATTGAGCTCAACGGAGTTTCCCTCAGGATGTATGTAACAACAAGTTCCTAAATGAGCAGAGCTACAACAATTACCTCCCCTCCCACAGTTAGCCATTTCAGTCTTTAGGTAGGGAATGAACCCAAGGTAATAACTGGTACCACAGGTGCACTGACAGTTACCACCTTGCCAGTCAACTATTCTGTTTCTTCTACTTGCAGACCAGGACTTCACTTGCTCCGGGGTGGTGGGTTTCTTCCAGTATGGATACTGCAGCTGAACCACGTGAAGGCCATCTGAATGTGTTTCTGGGGGATGCTCTTCAGGGTTAGGCCACTCCTTGAGGTCTTCAGGAGCAAGTTTATTAATATCTGGATTAATAAGAAGGATAGTAGACATGCCTTGCCCAGGAAACACAATAAAGCATTAATAATAAGAGTACACTCATGACAGTCCACTACTTCATGGTGCCAGTCAATTCAGACCAGTGACAGAGCAGGGCTCATCTTCAGTGGCAGGCTTAATTAGGAATGGTTATGGCTGCACTTGTGGACAGATCCAATTTGTAGGAACAAAACAACAAGGAGCTTGGCTCCCATTAGGTGAATATGACTTAAATACCCACCATGTATTATGCATACCTTTTGCCAATAGTGTCCCCTCCCATTTATTTCCTTGAGGATGCTTCACTACTACCCAATCTCCTGCCTGGAGCTTTCCTGGGTTACCACCTCTAGGTCGCTGTACTGCTGGCTTGCCAGGACCACCCAATCCAAAGGCCTGTTGCATGGGGCTTGTCAAGTAACTAGTTCAGTAGTGTCAAGTATCTAGTTAGGTAGCATCCTCCCAAGAGTCTTTGCTTTTTCAGCCGCTTTCAGTTTCAGTGTAGAAGTGGTTATCTCCTTTTGTTTCTCTGAGCGGCCTATTGTTTTCTCTTTCGATAGAGAAGTGTGTGTGTGTGTGTGTGTGTGTGTGTGTGTGTGTGTATATATATATATATATGTATATTCTGTTTATAGCCCCATAGGACCTCAGTCTGTCAATTGATGTCAGGGACGGGTCCCAACTGGAGGTCCATGCATTCACATCCTCTCCTGCTATGACTTGGTGTTTAAAGAAGTAGATTCAGTACCTGGGCACGTAGTTCCAGTTGGTTGTCGTCCTCTGTTCCTGAGGCCTATGTTCTTGAGGGCTCCACCATCCCCTACACCCTCCCCCGTTACACCGGGAATCAAAATCGTCCTTTCGTCAATGTTCAGCCTTCGGGTTCTCTCCTGTACCTCTGTCAAAAAAAGAAACCAAGTGCTCCCGTCCTGGATTATTGTTCCCTGTCTTTTTTTGCAGGGGGGAAAAAAAGGAGGAAAAAAAAAATATATCCGGTAAGGTCACTTTATCCTTCACCTGTTCCCATCTTTATGGCAGCTCCTCATAAGCCTCTTATTGGGATCATTACAATCCCCTTACCCCACTGGGTCTACCATTGACACTTTGTACTTGCACCCCTTTTAGGGTCTTTACAGTACCTTTGTTCCGAAGTGCCCCTCTATTAGGGTTTTTACAGTACCTTCCCCAGCTGGGCTCTGCCGGCTGCTGGCAAGATTGCAAGCAGTTCCTGGTACTGCCAATCCACCACACCTTCCTCTAAGTCTTCTCTGGGGAGCTCCCTCTCTGCAGGAACTTCCTGCCGGCCCTCCAGGTTGCTCTCAAGTTCTCCTGCAACATTGCTCGACCCGGCTCCTCTCCTTCCGGTTCTGTGCTCTCCCCTCCTGCCTGCTCCAGGCTCTTCTTTATAGAGAGGTTTGAATTCCTGGCCCTCCAGAAACACCTGGTTAAGGAGTATTTCTGCCGAGCTCTTTGGGGCTTTGGGGCTGGGGCAGCTGCTTCTACCTTTGACCAGTGCTCCTTTGCCCCCTGTGGTTCTCTCTCTCTCTCTCTCACAGGGTTACCTCCCAGACGGGGTCGGTTATTGGCCCAATTGATAGCTCGATCTAGGTGCAAGTCCCAGTTTTTAAGAGCTGGGCCAGCGGCTAACCACAAATTGCATTTGAGGATGCCATTGGCTCACTCTACCAATTCGTTAGACTGCAGATGATATGGGATGTGATATGTCCATAATATGCTATGTTTCGCAGTTCAGTCATACACAAGATGGTTGCAGAAGTGAGGGCCATTATCGCTCTGTAGTTCTATAGGTGGTGGATACACAGCTAGCAAAGTTTCCAGTGCTACACAAGTGTCTTGGGCTGTAGCTCTCACTGAGGTGCAGGCAAACGTCATTTTTGTGACAACTTCTATAGCTACAAACACGTACTGTCACTTTCGGGAAGTTTGAGGGAGGGGGCCTATGAAATTACATTGCCATATCTGCCATGCTACTTTTCCTTCACATAACGACAATGGGACAGTTGGGCAGGGTTTTAGTCGCATTTTTACCTCACAGCAAGTGATGCATGCGTTGACTATTTTTTGTGCTTCTTTCTTAGTTACATGAATGCCCCAAGATGTGGCCAGGTGGGCGGTTTCATTATGCCTGGGTTGTCCATGTTGTTGATATAGCCATTCTGCGGCTCATTCCCCGGGTGTACAGTGGAAGGAGGAATTGGGTAATGATGAACTAGCCGCTTTATCTTTTTCTTCAACATACAAGGTTTTAGCGCTCTCCTCTCTTGTTAGCTGATTAACTTGCCTATTTCACTTTGCCTCCAGGCCTTCTCCTGCCTTATTTCCATGTGCTGTACTCACATGTTGGATGTGTAGAGGAAGCTTATCTTGGGCTAACTCTCATAAGGCTTTCCACTTTTCGTGGCTCCAAATTTCTTGTCCTCATCTTTTAAAGTTTTTTTTTTTATTCTATAGGGGTAGCCATTTAATACATCCTTCTACTACCATCCAGGAGTTGCTATAAATATAGATGGGCCTTCTAAGATGTGGACCTTCTGCTAATTCCCACACAGCCTCACCGAGCACTGCTTGGAGATTGGCATACTGTGAGCTTTTTCCGAGGCCTTGTGATACTTCTTGCTTGCCATCTCAAATTCTTAAGGCGCCTGCTCTCCAGGCACGACTTTGAGCAGACCCATCTGTGAACCAGATTTCAACATCAGCTGAGGTCTCCATTTCAGGCGAGAAAGGAGGTGCTTCTTTGATGGGTGAAGGTTCACTGCAGCTTGTTTGATCAGGATAAACATTAATTGTACTTTCAGTGACTCTTTCAACTAATGCAGGGTGTCCTTTTGGGGTTATTCATTGGACTTGACTCAAAATGTAATAAATTCACCTTTGGACTGTGGTATCTTGGGGTCTCCCCCCAGGTGGTAGCTGGTGGTCTGACAGAGCCATTCTGAGGATAGGTATCGGAGTAGTGATAACTGTGGGTAATTCTCCTCTCAGTGCTTCTGTGGCTTCCAGGGCTGCTGTTGCTGCACACAACATCTCTTCTAAGAGAGTACACCTGGCTTTCGCCCCTCTCCAGCCTCGGCTCCAGAATCCAAGGGGTTTTCCTTCTGCTTCCGAGGACTCCTGCCACAGGCTCCCGTGTGGTCCTCCTTCTGAGACACCTATATGGAGCCAAAGCTCTCCTTCTGGACATCATGCTGCTAGGGAGGAATGAACAATTACTGCTTCTTTAAGGGCTCGTAAGGCATATTTATGCTCAGGACCCCATTCCCATTTAGTTCTCTTCTTACACAGGTTATACAAGGGGCGAGCTAATACGCTAAACTTAGGAACATGCATACGCTAAAAATTGAGTGCTCCCAATTGGGCTTGCAGTTCTTTCACATTAGTGGGAGTCGGGGTCTCCACTATATTTTGCAGCTCCTCAGTTGGTATTGTGGCCCCCCCATTCTGCCATTTTATTCCTTGAAATTCACACTGGGGGCCCTACCTTTTGGATTTTTTGTTCAGACAGTGTGAATCCAAAGGTAAGCACTTTCTCTTTTAATGATTCAAAGGCCTTGATGGCAGCCTCTTTGTCTTGACTGCCTACTATGATGTCATCTATATACTGCCACATGTGTACGTCGGGGTACTTTTCTTGAACTTCATGAACTTTTGTAGCTAAAACCCTATGAGCCAGGGTGGGGCTGTGTATCAACCCCTGGGGCAACACGGTGTAGGTATACTGCTGCCCTATCCACATGAAAGCAAATACTAGCCAGTGGCTCTCCTGGATGGGAATAGCAAAAAACATGCCTTTGATATCAACGGATCCCATTCACACAGGTCCATAATACCGGATGCTTTCTGTCAAGGCTGGTAGTGATGGGACAGCAGCTGTTAAGGGGTCAGTATTAGCATTCAAAGCTCGAAAGTCAATAGTCAATTGCCACCCTCCATTTGGCTTGTGCACTGGCCACACTGGATTATTATACAGACAGTGGGTTTGGATAATAGTCTCGTCTTCTAACTGCTGACTTAAGATACACTGGATAGGTTGGGTGGCCTCGAGGGGAGTTTGATACTGGGGTCTGTGTACTCCTTTTATGGGAGGCAGGGTTAGTGGGATCATGCTACATCAAGTTACAGCTGTTATAGACATTTCTTCTGTTTCTCGGTGAGGCACTGCGCACCCAAACTGCTAATTCTCTTGTTCAAGGGCAAACCGCTGTTCTCTTAGTACATTAAATCCCAGTAAAATTGGTCCCCCTTTAAGTATTACTGCTGCAGCTGTTACCTTAGAGCCATTAGGTAACGTGAAGGTTGCTCGGACCAGATGTTCTGGTCGTCTGGTGCTTCCAACTTCAATTACTTGATAGGGGGTTCCTTTCTCCCCCTTCCAATTTGTGGAATCTAAAATGCAAATCTGGGCACTAGTGTCTAATAACTTATTAATCAACTTTTTACTTTTACCTAATTGAATCTGTACAGGTATCTGAATTAAGGGGCTAATATTAACTTTAGATACCGGTCCCCAGCTTCTTACTGCCCCCATTGTGGCCCCTTTCTTTGGGGGTTGGGCTGGCCGGACTCCCTAGGCCACATGATCAGGCGGGGTAAAGGCTGGCACCCCACAGGTGCCTAGGAAAATGTCAACAGTTCTGCCCTCAGGGCAGAGAATCCCTTTGGTGACCCTGCTGGTGGTGCTGATGGCTCTGCTTTTTCACTTGCTTTTTCACTGCAGTGTTTAGCCCGCAGCCCTCGCAAAACATTGGTGGGCACTCCATTAATTTGCACTTTATTAAAACCAGCAGCTAACAAGTATTTCCACAATTTTGCTCGTGGGGTCTTGGTCCAGCCTTCTCCAGCTTTTTCCAACAATTCAGGGGGATCAGGGGGTCTGTCTTTTGCTGAGGCCACTGCCATGGCCTTGGCAGTTTTTGTCGGCTTAGTCAGTCCCGGCTTTTGCAAAATGGGTAGAAGTTGTACTAATTGCTGGATCGCATTTCTTACCGGGTGATCTACCGCCTCTGGCTCCAAGGCCAACAAGGCCGAGGTGCACTCTGCTGGTGCTCATCGGCAAAACCTCCTCCACAACGATGTTGTCACGACTTCTGCATCTGGCATGTGAGTCCAAACCACTGTACGAATAATTTCAGTTAGCACCAATTGATACAAGCAGCGGACAGCTTCCCCTAAATTGGCCCATGTCCAAAGGGCAGGGCTAAGCCCTTCTTCCATATTACCATAACTGGCTGCAGTGGTTTGTAGTGCAGCAGAAAACAAAGTACCATTTTCATCACCTCCTGCAAACTGATTTCACTGGAGCTCGGGGCGCAGAATGATTTGGGCTGCTTCTGCTCTACTCACTGAAATTGCAGAAGCTCCTTCACTATACATTCAAACTAGCCAGTTTATCACTGGTTCTCCCGGCTTGGACTTATGCTGTTTTTGCATATCTCTTATTTCCACCTGGGTAAACGAATGTAGCTCTGTTCGGGGATTCCCTCCTTGCGGCCCTGAACAGGTTACTACCACGGGGAAGACCTGGCTAGTTTCCTCCCTCTGAGCAGGGACATACAGGGTCGGTTCAACACCAGGCTTGTCATCAGTCTCCTCTCCATCTTCCCACAGCTCAACTTCCAGTCTCTGTCCATAAAGACACTGTTTGATCTTGTGGGAGGATGGCTCCACAGCCTGTGCTAACTGTGCCCTCTTCTGGAGGGAAGCGGCCACACGTGCAATCATAATTTTTCCCTCCCTCCGCTCTAAAGTCTCCAAGCGGCTCTGAGTGGCTTGCACCACCTCGCACGCCACGCTGTTGGAATCTCTCACATCTTCTAACTCCTTACTCAGCCTGGTGACCTTTTCCCGGAGCTGGGTGACTTCTTCAGCCCCTAACCATAGGCATGCGGCCAGCAGCCATGACAGGTATTCCTTCCTGGGTTTAACCTGGGCAGCAGCAGCAAACCTAGCCCAATGATCAGGTACAGTTCCTGGATCACTCCAGGCAGGTCTCAACCTATCCTTATCCCACCCGGGATTCTCCATCCCCGTCACCTCCTTAAGTAAAGCCACTAATGGGGCCCACGCAACTCCCTCCATTCTGCCCTTTCTCTCCAGACCAGAGCCTTTCAATCCTCTTCATGATGCCAATTTATGTCCCAGCCACCTGTGGAGGGTTCGGGATTGAAAGTATGGTTGGGGGTAGAAAGGTAAGAAAGATTTATTGACTTAACAAAAACACAACTACGTGTAGTAACAAGACAAATAATGACAGACAAAAGCAATTCACATCGGTAACTTATTGGCAGTCCCCTCTAATGCCTGATACACAGCAAGCTTCTCTTTTCACAAAGTTCAGCAAAGTCAGGCGTCCCTGATCAACGCTGTCTGAAAGGTACCGGGAAGGACCCCGGAATGCAGTTCTTGGGCTCCTCAAGGTCCATGGGCCCACTGATCCAGGCAACAGCTAACTGATCCTTTTCACAGAGCTGTATCTTCCTTTTGAATGGTTTCCAGATATTTCAGCTAATTTATAGCTTCTGAAGGGCACTGATACCATACTAACACTCAGATTCCCTTTACTTCAACTGTCCCTTTACTTCAACTGTTCTTAGACTGACCAATAGCAGTACAAGCCCTGCATTCTTTTGATAAGGTAATTTTAACTGTGCCACAGGGCCTTACTACTTCTAGGCTTTGCTAAATTTACTAGGCCTTACTTTATACAAGGCCTCACTGCATCTTAAACTTTAATTAGGCTTTTAGCAACAACATATAGCTTAATATCTAAACAAATACAGAAAAACACTTGGTCTAATCTTCATAGAGCCTTCAGCAAGCACCTTTATCACACAGGCACTCTTTTCAGCTGTCACACAGGTACTTACCTCTAAATAGGAAGAACATTCAGTAATTAGTTAAAAAGCCAGTGTAGGGCTGCAGCTGCTTCTCTTTGTCAATTATAAAGGGTGAATTTTAGAAAAGCATTCTGGGAAAAAAGGTTCCTAAAAGAGAGCACCTATTGGCTATGCAGAATTAGGAGCATAGGATTACAAAGGATCTTGGCTGACTGGGTCTAGTTCCCTGCTACCAAAGACAACCATGTCATATAAGCCCTTAGGTTTTTTTGCTTCCACTGCTTCCCTTTGAACCTCATTCCTCTGGTGGTTATAAGCCTTTTTCTAATTTCAGGTGTAAATTCATTCATGCACAGGTTATATACTTGCTTGCCCCTGTGTAGTGTTGTTTAGCAAAAATATTTTGTCTTCCCATTCTCCCATGTTTATCCTCCTGATATATTAACAATAATCATCACTCCTCTTAGCTTTTTTTTTTTTTTTTTGCTAGACTACACAAACCAAGTCCTCTCAAAAAGGCTGGCTATTTCTTTCATCATCCCTTCTTTGCATCAGCTCCAGTTTGAATTAATGTGTCTGGCAATCAGAACTGTAGTATGTACTATTCTGATGGAGTCCCATAAGGGCCTCATATAATGTTATTAATATTTTCCTATCTTTGTTGGAAATACATATTATTTACTAGGGTCACATTGGTCTTTTTTCATGGTGACATCACATTGGCAGGGCTCGTATTTATCCTGTGATTGATTCGTAAATCTAGGTCTTTGTCCTGTTTTTTTCAGTTGGAGGACTTTCAGTTTATAGCAGAAAATTTTATTATTCCCCAAGGCAAGATCTTACTCAGCTCTCAGCTTGCAGCTTGGTGTCACAGTATCTAGAATATCTTGCCCCAGGAGCAAACTCATTGCTTAAAATGAGTCATAGGTTAAAAAAAAACAGAAATAACTCTAGTAACAGGAATAAGAATCCAAGACTTCCCCCTCTCAGAGACAGCACTTATTTTACTAAACCACTCATACTACCATTTGCTCTCCCTCTTTCTAGTCCAATGAAACTTACACGCTTGGGTTTCAAACAGGACAGGCTCACAGGAGGTGGGGGAGATATCCTCCCTCAATATAGGCCACAGCTTAGAGCTAAAGGCACTTTCCTGGGAGTGGAAGTTTGTGTTCTCCAAGGATGAGACTAGAACTCATATCTCTTCATATTTTAAGGTCTCTTACCACTACACTACTGAATAATCACCACCTTTTTCTGTGTTTTCTTTTGAGCCACATGTCTACTCTCAGCACTGAATACTTTGTTGGTATTGCCACTGAGTGGAGTCAATGCAGATTGCTCTTGATGACTTAGGGCGTGTGTAGATGAAACCAGGGGGATGTGTGCACAACACTTTAAAGCGCATTAAATGCTTTTGCACTGCTTTGATGGTGTTGGTGTTTGCACATGTTGGTGGCATATTGCGCATTAATTCCAGCTGTTGTAGCACATTCAGTGGCATAATGCGCCTTAAATGACTTTGGGGTGCAGCAAACTAAAACAACTCTGAGGAGTTTTAGTTTGCTACCCTACAGCCACGGAGCAAAGCACCAGACTCCGAGCGGCTCAGGGGCTCTGCAGGCAGCCTGTGCAGGCAGCCAGGCAGCAGCCCAGGAAGGCACACTCCACCAAAGGAAAAAAAACCAAAAACAGTGAGTCTGATCTTTCCCCTCAACCTCCGGACCCTGCCTGCCTGAGCTGCATGGGGACCTGGTCCCTTCCTCCATGGCTGCGGTGCCCCCCGGGACTGTCCGAGCCAGGTGCCTGTGGGTGGGTGCCACTTGGGCGATGGGGGGGCACCACTGCTGTGGAGGCAAACACCAGCCCCCCCACCCCACAGCCCAGGGATTACTCAACCACTAGCAGCTCACCATCTCCTTCCTGTCACTGGAGAGGTAGGTAAGACATGGGTGTACACGACACGAGGGTTTACTTCACCCTAACTTGAAGCGCTGTTTTTAAAAACCCACCGCTTCAGTTTAGGGCCCCTGCTTCATCTACACACACTCTTAGGTGCCTAAATTCTATGCAACTCCTGTTTATGCAATTTAGAAATCAATTAGGATAAGTGCATAAATTAAGTGTATAAACTTGCATTTTGAACTAATTAATTTTATCCCATTTCTATTACATCAAGCCTCAAGGTAATCCATTTTTTTTGCTTGGTATTCCACTCTTCCTCAGTGTTGACAATGCCTCTTATTTTTATGTCATTAATACGTTTCATTAGCACTTCATTGTGCCCAGATCATTGATGAAATATTAACTGTCCCAAAACTGTTCCTTGAAGGACTCCACTAGTGACTTCCCTCCTACTCAAAAGATCCCCTTTCTGCACAGTCATGCCTTTAACTAGCTTGTACCCACCTTCTCATTTTGTATTTTAGTTTCCATTAGTACATTAGTGCAAGTCACATATGTCACTCCAGTGACGCTTTACTAGAACTGAGATTGATCTACTGTTTCCTTTGACTAGAAAATTATTTGCCTTATCCATGAAGATAAGATCCATATTGCATTTGTCGTATCCCATTTTCTATTTATATTTATATAATTAATTATTCTTTTGTTCAAAATTTCTTCTCATACCTTGAAAACTATTCAGATCAGATTAATGGGTTTGCTGCTCCCTCCATCAGTTTTTTTTTTTTTTCCCTTTTTGGCAAAGCAGGTACTATGTTTGCTATTTTCCAATCTTATATTTTCACCCCTGACTTAATAGATTTATTAATCATATTTGCTACCATAAATGTAATTTTATGTGCAAGTTCTTTCAGAATTCTGGGATGGAGATTATCCAGTCCATCCTTGATTGAACACATTGAGATTATTGAATTTTCCTTCCACTTCAGTTGTGGTAATTTCCATTTCTGTATCCTCATTCCCATTACCCACTGTGCCTTTGCCTCCACATTCAACATTATTGAAAAGTGAGGCTTACTATTGACAAATGAGGTTCATTTCTAGATCATCTTTAATCTTTACCCCATCTTCACTGTATAGTGTCCCATTTCTTCTTTTCATATATATGGCTAAAGCAGCTTTTATTTTAATTGCTTTAATAGCAAGCAGCTGTTTTCTAGGAACATATCTGTCAGTAATAGCAAATAGCGCTTTAAATTAATCTACTGCACAGTAATTGTTGTGCACATGTAGATGGTGATGCTTTACTGTGCATTAGATCAAAATAGGTAGGGGTATCACTTGAACAGCTTTAGTTCAAGCACCCCCCACTGCCATTTTGAAGTGCAGGAACACTGGTATATGAGACACAGGAGGCTGCTGGAGCACGGTAATAACCATACTTCAGCTGACTTGATTAATTGAGTCTCTGATGTGCTGTAATTACAATGCATTGGAGCAGCCTCTGCACTCATGTACAAGCACCCTCCATAGGAAAATGTGCATTAGCCTATTTTAATGTGCACTAACTAAGGAGCATGGAGCATGTGCTCTGGGAGGCATGGGGCAGGGGCAGCTCTGAGAGCTGCACTAATTAAAAGCACCTGGAGCATCATGTGTATCAGCATCCCCATTTTTTATTTTATAAAAAAATATGTATCTTTACCCAGTCAACACGATTTTTGTTTATCTAAAAAGTGCCCATTTGATGCTGCACAAATTCTTTATCATGGATGCTGTCAATTTGAAGTGATTACTAAGGTAGACAGCAGAGCTAGAGTTAAGATTAAGGACAGAGTTACCAAGGAGTCAATCTTGACTAGCTGACTTTCCTAAAGTCATTATGCTTCTGTCCAGGCTACTCTGCCAGAAGCACCAGTGGGCAGGGTCAAGGGGAAGTTGTGGATGTCAAGTTGATAAAACAATGATGTAAAGAAGTGCAACAGTTTAGCCTTAGACCAATTACTCTCAGCCCTTTTGCCACCCCCTTAATCACTGCAGAGATCTGTGCAACCTGCAGGACCTGAAGTAGTGTGCCTAGAACCTGGAAGTAGTGTAGTATAGCTGGCTGACCATATCAGTTACTCAAAAGTTAGCCCACAGTTACCCAAGCTGGCCCCTCCCATACTCATTCCTAAACTGAGAACAGATTAGCCACATTACTGGGGTGCTGCACCTGGGCTATATAGTTCTATCTCTCAGTACCTGTAGTGCAGCAGTAAGGAAGCTATACTTCTTTCCATGCAGAGTATGGCACACCTGAAGCAGCATGACTGCTCAGCATACTGCTGCCTGGCACTATAGGAATGTTCATGGGGTTTGGCCAGTGCACCTTCTTTTATCCAGCCTTGAGAGCCCCTTTATGGCTTGCTGGTTGAGAACCACTAGCTTATATGACTTAACAATAAAGTTAAGACCTTATGGGTGTATCTTGAAAAATATCATTTAGTTCTGGGATAAAGAGTAGGCTACTGATCTTTTCTCCAGCTACCAGATTGGTCTTTATTTAGTAAAGGGTGCTACCCTCAAGTATGGCCTGAGCCATAAAAGAGTACCAATTTACTTCTGATCACAAATGCTGAATTTCTTACTATATTTTATTACTTGAGGGTGAGGGCATTATTTATTACACAAAGTTTGGGATTAATTTATATTTTTGAATGAAATAGTACAAGAAATACAGTAGATTGAAATTAAACTCTATTTAGCTATAATTATCCATGCTAAATGCAAAAGGTGCCTATACTTGTGAAGGGAAGGAAAAGAGAAACTTTATTTGAGTGCTAACATTTTGAATAAAACATGTTTTGTTTTTTCTCTCATAAAAATTGTGGGATAGTGTAACAGGCTGCCTACTCAGGGCTAGGAAACATCCTTTCCCACTCACCTGTTTTGGGCAGTCCGCCCAACTCTCTCCTGCCATGACTTGTTGTCTAAAAGATCAATGCAAAATGTGGAAGGCTGCCCATTTTAATGCCCAGTGCTTAGAGTGATACATATGACTCCAACCTTCCTTTATCCTGACCCATGCCTTGCAGGTGTCATCCAAATTATTACAGTGCCTCACGCCATGACCAGTGCTCCAGCATCTCACTCGGGACTCTCACTCCCCACTGGAGCATATGGTCACTGTGCTCTGACACTGGCAGGTCTTAACCCTATTATAAACATGGCCTCCAGACCAACTGCAACCTCAGGTGTCCATAGACTTACTTGGGCCTAGCTGCCCCCTCCCTGGGCTTCCTCCTTAAGTGAATTTCTCATGGGGGTTGGCCCATGTGCTGCACTTCAGGTGACTCTCGCACCCCCTACTCAGCATACCCCCCCAGTGCAGCAGTTCAGGTCCTCCTTATCAGACCCTACTCTATACCAAACACACACAGCACTTCAGGTCATCCTTACACACTCTATGTGGGACACTTTTTACTTTAACCACTATGCACCCCCCTGCATCGGGGCCAAAGGGTTCTTTACCCCCTATGGGCTCAGGTGTCCAGAGATGTGCCTAGCCCTCAATTTCTACCAGAGTCTGGTATCCCATGGGGCTCAGGTGTATCGAGACATATCTGGCCCCCACCCTGGGTAACCTACCAGGGTCTGGGAGCTGGGGTTATAAGGTGCCCCTACCTGCCTTTCACTGGGGAGGCAGCTGGCTTGGCATTTCCAGGGAACTGCCCCACCAAGGGCAGTCCCACTAGGCCATCCTTCCCCAGCAGGGTGCAGTTTTCAGTCATACCCTGGACCAGAAGCCTCCATCCATCCCCATAGCTCCTGCCCTTACTTCTAGGGTGTTCTGAGCAGCAGCTCAGCCAGGTGTTGTTCTTCAGCTGCTGGCAGCAGTCCGCTGCCACAGCCTTGGGGACCTAGATCTAAAATAGAGGCTGCTCAGCCCCCTCCTTCAATCCCAGGGCCCTCCTGCAGTCAGGTGACCACCTCACTAGGGTTAGCCAGCACCTGCTGGATGCCTTGCTGACTGGTCTATATCCCTTACAGTTGCAGGCACCATGGGTGCTCTGCCACAGGCAGGCACTGAGTATGCTCGGCCATCAGATAGGCTTAAGAGGAACTAGATAAGATGCTAGAAAAAATAATCATGCTGTATCTACTTACTGTACTTTCATCAGCCTAGAGAATATTGTGTGATGGATGTAACCTTCTTTTAGTAATAAAAATATAAGAGTTCCCTACAGTACAAGGCACAATTCTCCATCCTTTACATAGAGTAGCGCTTACCTATGTAAATTGCCACACTGAAGCAACTGCTAAGAGATTTTCTTCAAAGTGGAGAAAGATTTCTTTCTTTCTTTCTAATGAAGGAAAAAAAATTGAGCATTCCACATAAGGCCTGGTCTCTGGGGACATTTTGTTACCTTATCAAGACAGCTAGAAACCCAGACAATGTATGTGTAGCTGCTTCACAAAATAGCAGATGGTAGCTTTCTATACATTAAACTTCAGTGGTGGGGAAAAGTCTGCCATAATCTTCCCATGGTCTTTCAGAAGATTGTTGTTTTCCACAAGGTCAAAGAGCACTTTTAAAAACAAATCCAGAAATGATATGGTGTAGCCCAGAGGTCAAGGAAACTAGTTCTCACAGATTTTCAACAAAGGAGAATATGCTGTATTTAGTGTAGATGCATTTTTCTTTCTTAAAGACCATATGTTCTTATTTTTAGGTATAGAAATACATATACATGAATATCATGCTCCTAAAGTTTTATTCTTTATGTACTCTGGGCTATTGTTGAATGCTGCCCAGAATAATGTGCATCACATTGTAACTATTCAACCCCAGTACCTAAAAATAGAATTGAATGGACTGTGGGTACCAAGATTAAATCATTTTCATAGTGCCCTGTATAATGATGTCTGTCTCAATGGTCTTGTTCTGTTCTTTTTTTTTCAATTTCCTCATCGTTTTCTTCCATGCTCCCCTCTCAACATGATGAGTGTATTTAAGACCTCTATTCACTGGGCGCATGAGACACTACGGCACAGTAGCAACAAGATACTGCACCGTAGTTCATTGCTACCATGCAATAGCATTGCCAGGCACTAGTGGCATATGTACAGGGGGACAGGAAAGGGCCGTGGGCCCCAGGCGCTGGCCTGGGGGGGCCGCCAGCTGGGCCAAAAGGCTGTGGTGCCTCCCACGTTTGGTGTGTGTGGCCTACCCTCCCGCCTGGTGGATTGTACTTTTCTTTACCTGTTTTTACCTGTCTTTACCACCCTCCCTTGGCATCCAGTATGCTGTGATCTCAGTTTCCCCATAGAAGTGTTGGGGGGCAGGAGAGGGGGCTCTGCACCCTGCTCGGATCATCCCTGGGGTAGTGCAAATGCAGGCATTGGCCCCCAGGTGCCAGAGACCCATGGTACGCCGCTGCTGGGCACTAACTATGTGGTGCATAAACTACACGGTAGATACTGCATGGTAGTAACAACCTACTGCATGGTAGCTCATTGCTATTGCTTAGTAACTTTGAGCAAAAACCATGTGGCAACTGTACTGTGCAGTGATAACTGTGCAGTCTGCTGCACAAATATACACAGCCACTCTGTAGTAAACTTCCCCTCCTAAAGAACGTTTACTATAATGTCTACAGGACCTTATCAGCAACACTAAAATGGCCCAATCCTTGGACAAGATCAGCTTAGGGATAAATTATTGGTGGTTCAAGCTGTACACAATCAAGAAAGAGGTTATTCTGGAGAACTGAGAAAAAAAAGAACACTTTAAAGAATTTGTGGGTGCAGTATAGTCAAGTCTGTCGCTTGCCATCCTTCCCACACTGACATAAAAGCATAGGGTAAAGACCAGCCCCAAGCCTCTCTTTGCTGGAATGGCAGACTAGACCATTTCTTTTACAAGTGAGAATTTTTTGCCATTTGATGGCTAGCCTTGCAATTAATCCTTTTCATTTTCCCTGGGCATGGAGTTGGCAACACACTCTGAAACACACAGGTTTATGGTACATGCCCCAAAGACAGATCAACTCAACAGAGTTAATCAGAAATTTACAATACAATGTTTTCCTCATATAAATAGTGATATGTTGATATTGATTTATTTCATGGGAATGGTAGGGCAGGACCAACTCTGATTACCTGCCTAAAGTATAGGAGTAATTCTGTTACCCACTCTGGGTATATAAGTGATATAAATGCTCCCCATTATAGGAACTGGACCATCCCCAGGAGGCACACAGACACCTCTCCCTGTTTCTACAATGGAGGTATTTACATGCCCAGAGCAGCTAACAGAATCATCCCTATACTTTAGTCAGGTAACTCAGGCTTGGTTGCAAGCTGCAATTCTGTCATCCACTAGATGCAATCGAATTCTGCCTATACTCATGTAGACATAGGCAACCAAATCATATACCTCACTGATGGTGCATTCTTCACTAAACCCATTCTTTAAACCAATGGACACCTTGGACTGGCACCTGTATGTTGCATTCTTGGATGTAGAACTAACACTAATACCTGTTTATCCATCTGAGGAGTGCTTTGTCTGCTTGCTGAATTAGTCAAGTGTATGTCAACATACACCTATTTGGCTCAGCATCAGGTTTATTACTTTAAACCAGTTTTTGCTTGAATAGATGCAGACACTACCGTAAGGTGACTTTTTTTACTGATGGAAGCATGATGCCTATATGACTATATGTAAAAAAAAATTCCACTGAAGTTTGTCTGGAAGAAGTCCCAATTTTTTCCAGATTTTCAAGCAACATCAAGGAAAAGAAGCTGATACAGTTGTTGTAGAAATAAAGTAGGGGAAGACAGAGACATCTTTATGGGCAAAACTAGAAAGTAAAAATCGTGATGTAAACTGCAAGCTTGTTCTAGAGACCACTGAGGTCAAATATCATGAAAAGGAATGGAGGAAACTCTAGAGAGTAATGAATATTAGGTTGAAAGCAGTTTTGATGGTGTGTCTGCCACCAATGTACCGCTGGATCTCAGAATATGAAATATTTCATGAACACTCACCTGTTCTAGAATTATGGCGGTATTACTGTAATTCTAGAAGAGCTGGATGCTCATGGAATATTTTTACTTAATATCCAGAAGATAGTCATTCCTTCCAGAAATCAAAGGAAAGTTCTCTTTCCCTCCAATGAATATCTGTTTCTGGATTTGCAAACAAAAGAGGGATAGGTGAAAGAGAAATACACACCTTGAGAAAAGGTAAGATTTTCAGAGAAATTCATTCAAATTTGGGCTGATAAAAGCTGACCTTGATGATGATGTCCCATCAACTGTACTCTTTTGTTCAAAATGAGCACTACACTTTATTGACTCTCAGTGAAATTGCTCTGAGATGAATCAAAATGCCAGCTGCCCCATTTATTAAGCTGTGAAATATTTCTATTCACTGTGCAGCTGTGTGAACCTGCACTAATCCGCAGGCCAGATCATCTATAAGAAAGCTCAAAATAGTTTTATTGCAGACTGTTTTCATAAGTATTAAATACACCCTGTTTATGTAAGGATTCTGATCAATGTTTTTCACTCAAGGAAAACGAATGCCACCTCTAAAATTGAAAACTGATGCTAGTTTTTCATAGATTCAAAGACATGATGTAAATGTATTTAGAAAGGCTGAAAGTTGCAAGATGCAAAGACCCTCATTACCCAGTGGTTATGGTGCTCAGGACTATTCACGAGGCATTCAGCAGTTTCGAGTGCCTATATGGTTCAACTTTTTAACCAGAAAAGGTGACATTTTGAGTCTGCTTGTTAAAGTCATTTATTACGCCAGCAAGCATTATCCAACAGAGCAGGGAAAAAACAGAATACATAGTCTAATAGTTTTTGTTTTTGACAGATGGTAAATCATAAAGCAGCATTAAAATCAGTCAATCAGTATAAAGTATTCATTTTAATGCCAGTGCATATGCATGTTGCTTTGGGAATTATGCTCTAATTAACTTAAGGCATGTAGTATTGCTCTTTTACCCACAATGGGAGAAATGAAGTGAATGCAGCAGATTTGATGATTAATATAATGCCAATGGTAATAAAAACAGCAGAAAAGATGTGGGAATTCTCTCAGATGGATAACAAGGACTCTTTCCTGGGCTACCTTTAAAAATATACTTTCAGGCATATTTTATATTTTGAAAAAAATAGTTTAATCTATAAAGTGTATGTTTCAATAAATCATTACCTCTGTTTTACCTCGCTGCCAGGAAATGAAGTCTGACTGCGGACAGGATCTGGCCCATGGGTTGTATTTTTCCCAACTCTGTCATAAAGTCATCTAGTCCAAGCCTCTACTCAAGACATGATCATTCCTAAGTACACCATCCCAGGCAAATGTCTGCCTAATCTGGTTGTGAAAATTTCCTGGGATGGACATTCCAAAACCTCCCCAGGTAGCCTGTTCCATTGCTTAACCATCTTCATAGTGAAAAAGTTCTTCCTAATCTCCAATTTAAATTTATTCTGCTGCAGCTTGAATCCATTGCTCCTGTTCTCCACAGCCACAGAGAATAGTCTATCTCTGTCCTCTTTTATAACGTTTCTTCTAGTATTTGAAACATGTAGTCAAGTGGGGTACCTCAGTCTTCTCTCCAGGCTAAGTAACCCTAATTCTTTCAACCAGAGGTAATTGAAACCAGTATACTTTTGTCCATTCTAACGTTTAGATAAAGTCAGCTTGCCCTATCTTTTCCAGCATTTCTTCAATGTTTGGCATCAGGAAAACATCAAAAGATGAAATGTACTTCATCTTTCTGAAACTGATACAGAGTCAGATGCCCCATCAGGTTTTGGTACTACCACCAAAGGACTCCTCCATGGACTTTGGGATTCTTCAGCGTTGCCCTATTTCACATTGCACTGGTATCTACAGGGCCTGTGGCAACCTTTGCCAGTGTTCCCTCACTATCTGGCCAGGGCTGGTCCTAATTTGGTGGCAAATTCCTCATGCTTTGCCTGGCACTTCTGTGAATATATCCTTAAATTCCCTAGCAAATTGTTCCAGTTGTTCTTTCCCCCACTTCTGGCACCTGGGTCCCAACTGTGGGTACCATACAATTCTTTCCTTGTGCTTCTGTATCTCTGGTGCCCACTCTTCTTTTACAACTCTAGTGGGGGAAGGACATGCACAGACACAGACAAGCAGCCACATCCTGCACGCTGCCAGGAATGCAGCCCAGCAGTGTATAGAGCACCGCCCAGCAGGTAAGTGGGTGGAGGAGAAGGGGGACAGGGGGGCAGATCAAGGCCCCCACATTGAAGGAGGGAGTGAGGCAGGGGAAAGAGCTAGGGTAAATGGGGACCCAGGGCTGGGATCGGTCATGGGACAGAGCCATGGCAGCTCTTCCAGAGGGCGTTGGGGGAGAAGGCACATCTTCCACCACTGAATGCACCCCCAGGGGAGGCACAGGGGGCATGTACTCCCTAGATTTGCATACAAGGTGGAGGTGGGCTGCAGTCTGTGAGCTGGGGCTCTCTGCACCCTGCTGCCTGTACCCCGGGAGCCACATACTGGCTGTGCTGTGTGACCCTACCTGCCCAGTGGAGGGAGGCACATCATGGTGTTGCACAACTCCCAGGGCAACAACAGCAGGGTGCAGAACCCCAAACCCACAGCCCATCTCCTCCTCATGCATAAACCCAGGGGTCACATGCCCCCCGTGCCTCCCCTGGGGGTGCATTCAGTGGCAGGAGCTGCACCCACCCCCTCTGCACCTGGACAAACTGCCCGTGGCTCCATCCCATGACCCACCTTGGCCCCAGAGCCCTATTCACCCCAGCCCCTGACTCACTACTTCACCATAGGTGTCTCTATCTGCACCCCCACTCCTTCCCCACTTCCATACCCTTCTTCTCCACAGTCTTACCTACTGGGTAGTGTCTGTGTGTGTCTGTGCATTTGTGTCTGTGTGTGTGTCTGACTCTCATTCCCAAGCCACAGGCCTCCCCAGCCCTGTTGCTGCCCCGCACTCCAGACCCACAGTATCCCCATCCTGCTAGGACATGTGGGAACCCCCCCCCTTCCCAGGCTCCAAACCCCACACACACCCACAGCCCTCCACACCTTCACAAATTCCCCCCCCCCCCCCCCAAACCTTAGGGTACAGTAGTGCACAGGCTGTGATGACCCCTTAACCATACAAAGTACCTGCTTAATTTTGCATAATTTCAGTTTTTTGTGCATACTTTTGAGTTTTTAGCTGTGCAATTAAAATCACAATTAATTGTGACTAATTTTTTTTATTGCGCAACTAGTCACAATCACATTTTTTAATCATTTGACAGACCTACTTTCCTCATAACTCCATGTTTCCAAGGCCTCTAATATTTTTTCTCACTCTTGACTGAATTCTAATATGTAACTTTCTTGATGTGAGGAGCCCAAAACCAGACACAGTATTCCATGTGAAGCCTCACTAGTGCTGAACAGGGTGGAAGAATCACTTCCCTTGATTTGCAGGAGAACCTCCTGTTAATATAAATTAGTATGCTGTTGTCTTTTTTTGCAACAAGAACACACTGTTGACTGTTGAGCAAGATGGGCAGAGAGTGAGATGGACAGAGAGTAAGACCGATGGAGAAAGAGACCGATGAAGAGTGTGATGGGGGAAGTCAAGAGGTCAGTTCCAAGGTTGACCTGTTCACCTGTCTAGGACAGTCTGCCCTGTCTCTCCTGTCATGACTTGATGTATAAAAAGGATGTAATAATGCGGGAGGCTGCCCATTTTATGCCATGATGCCAAGGGCATTATACACAGCTCTGAGCTCCCCTATGCCTCGCAGATGGCAACCCATGGTGTCCCATGCCTTGCAGCTGGCACCCAAAGTAAAAGCTCTGCCTCCGGTGTCCTCGTATGTGCCTGGGCCTCTGGCCTTCTCACTAAGGCCTCCAACTTATGCCCCTTTCACTAGGGCCTCCAACACTGAACTGTTGAGGCCAGCCTCTGCATGGTCTTTTGGGTCACACAGACCCTACTCTACATGCCCCCTTGCAGCCCTTCAAGCCCACCTACATGGACCCTACTCTACACATTTATGAACATGAGATCTTGCATTACAAAAAAAGTAATCCAAGATCCACATTTTTGCATGATTAAAATGAAACACTACTCTGTATATATATTAGTGGCATTTCATTTTAAACATGAGAAAATGTGGATTTTGGGTTACTTTTTTAATCCAAAAATGGGGATTTTATCAGAGAAAAGCAGGATCCCTGGTTATAATAACCAAGTCTTACAATGAGCCATTAACAAAAAAAGAAAAAAAGAATAGATTTAAAGGGACTCAGTTTGGCAGCTTTTGTCTTAAAGTGTGCCTCTTTTATTCTGGCAAGCCATCAAGGTTGGAAGTGGCAGGGCGGGGGGGTAGACAGGGGAGGACACTGGGTGGGGGGCTCTGGTTGATGTGAAGAGAATAAAATCTTGCATGTCTGCAGTGAGCATGATGCTGGGAATGCACAGGGGGATGGGAGGGCATGGGCGGGGATTTAAGTGGCCTAGAGTGGGGAGAACTGGAGGAGGCAGCCCCCACTAGGAGGTACACAGCTCTCCTGGGGCCTTGGCAGAGGGTGGCCACTACTGCTGCAGCTGCCACAGGTGGTACGCTCAATGCAAGCCCTCATCCGTGTGCCATGCCTCCCCCACCCGGGCTTCATCTAAGAGCTCTTCCTAGGCCTCTCAGTAGTGCACAGGCTGTGATGATGAACAAAGGTAGGTTCTTCTCAGTGAATTGAGGCACATGATGAAGGTGTGCTGGCAGCCCTTGAAACGGCCAAAGGTGCAGTTCACCAAGGCATAGGTCCATACCATGCAGCACTTAAAGTGGGCCTGGTGAGGGTCCCAATGGCCAGTGTAGGGCTACATGAGCCAGGGAAGGAGAGTATCAGCAGGGTCCCTGATGAGGAGGGGTGGTGCCCATGGTGCCCAGCTGCAGATCCAACACCCCTGGCATGAATTGCACACTCTCCACCACGCCCAGATGGCCAAAGTTCTGGAAGATGCAGGCGTTGTGGGAGCTGCCCACCCAGGCAGCCAGTGCACACATGTGTTAAGGTCCTGCAGTGGTCCACAATGGTCTGGAGCACCACAGAGTGCAAGCCCCTCCAACTGTACTAGGACCAGTCTCCATGGGGTGGGCAGGTGACAGGGATGTGGGTGGGTCCTGTCCAGGGCCCCAGCGCACTGGGGGAATTGCAGGGCATGGATCCCCACCACCACCAGGGGATCATGCATGTGGAGCCTGGTGTCCCCCAGCACATTCTGGAGGGTCCTGTACACCTCCCAGATGGCCTCACCAGTGGTGACTTTGCCTAGGACAAATAGGTGGCCAACGGAGTGCAGGCTGGTGAGCATGGCCAGCTTGAGCAGGGTGAGGGATAGCCAGGTGTCCATGGGTAGGAGCAGCCACATGGTGGTTTCCTGACACTCCAGGTGTATCTAGAGCTGCTCCAGGAGATCCCAGAAGGTGGTCTGGGTCATGCAGAAGGCCTTCAGCCACTGCTTATTGTCCCAGGAATGCCAAATGATGTGCCACCCCCAGTCCTGTCTAGCCTGGCAGGCCCAGAGGTGGTGAGGCTGCAGGCCCAAGAGGGCAAGGGCAGCCCTGCTGGTGGCATCTTGAAGTCTGTCGTCAGCATCCCTGGTGGGGTCCAGCCACATGAACAGGGTCAAAGCAGCAGGTTCATGGCAGCGACCCTGGGACAGTGTGTGGGGGCAGGCAGGTGGTTGCTGCACCTGGGGGAGCCCAGAGGGGTAAGAGAGCCATAGGCCAGGTGGCAGTCAACATTGCAGGCCAGCAGGAACAGCGAGGCAGCCAGCAAGTGCACAGGGCACTTGTTGCTGCCAGGGGCAGAAGCAGGAGCAGCTATGGTGCGAGGAGGCAGAGGCATTGAGGGGATTGCTGCTGTGTGCTGTCCCTGTGCTGTATGTGCTGCTCCTGGTCAAAGAAATGGCTTGCCAGAGAGCAGTGAGAAGGGTTCTCTTTTCAGGAGGGCTGCCAGGTGCTGGCAGCTGCAGTCTAAGCCTGGAGCTCCCCTGGTGGTGGCAGGAGCCCACTGCAGGGTCCCAGGAAGTGGAAGCAGATTGGTAGTAAATCTGCTCCCACTTCCTTGCACATGTAGATGCCTGCCCAGTACTGTTTACTCATGAGTACTTTTGAGTAAACTGATGCTGCAGCAAATGCACATGTAAATACTCTCAGTGTAAGAAGTCACTCTTCATGAGCAAAGATAGCAGAATCTAGACATTCAACTGTATTTAAAAAGCAGGTTTTGTTTTATATTTGAGGGGTAATTTCCTGCTTTTCTTTTCCTTACATCAATTATACCTCTGAGTAAAGATAGCAAACATTTAGCCATTAGTGCTATTAGGTTTATTTCTGGCAAGATCTTGGTGTGGAACAAGATTTTACCTTCCATATACTTTGAGTGAGTATTGATATACTTTGAAAGTAATTTAACTTTACCTCAGTGGCACAATACATAGAACTATAAGCCATTAGTCCAGTAAAAACCATCACATATATTGATGATTTCAGAAGTCAGAATAAAACTGTTGTATTCTAACTATTCTAAATATTCTAACCGTAACTATTCTGAAAAAGTATTATTAGATATACCTGTTATCTCTAGGTTATTGTAGAAAGGGCTTTACCGGCCAACAAATATTCATAGCATTCTAAAACTATATACCCACAGTTTGCTATCAACATTCTCTTTAGAAGCTATCTATTGATATTTTGTATCTGGATAGCAGTTTCTGCTAATGGGGTCTTTAATTGCATATTTGTTAGTCACTAATGGTGTTATGGAAGAAATCACCAATTCTAGCTGTTTCACCTAGTCTAACAAGTTCTTTGTTTCTTAATGTGCAATTCACAGACTTTGAAGAAAGTCTATTGTGTTCATTTGATTATGCAAGGGTCTACTGAAAGAAGCTGTGACAAGTATCAAAACTCTTTACTTTCTGCCTTTTACTTTGCCTAACTAAAAATCAGGTTTTGTAACAGAGTAACTTCCTGATGCTGGGCTGACATTTCTGAAGAAAAGATTAAATTATCCATTTGATATTTATTCTAGTACTGATTCACATATCTTACAATGTATTTTAATGCAGTTTAACAGCTAGAAATGAGAAATGTATTCTGCACCACGTTACCAACCCATTCTCTGTGGACCACCAGTATGAATTGGATGGATTCACTGAACACAATGTTGTAATTTTCAATATTTACTTCATTTTTTAAAATTTGCCAAACCTTCTAAAGGCTCACAACTGAAATTAAACTTTTAAGATCAAATGCAAAGTCTCATTTATCCCATATTATTTTTTTAAACTTTTTTTACCACAGATGTTACAAGTTTCTATTTTGCATACATATGAATCATTCATTTTTTTATTTTTCTGAATTGTTAGTGAACTGAAAAGTCATTAATGTTAGCAGTTCTAGTTGTAGATCCTAAGGGTCTGCACTGGTTTGCTGGTTGTACGGGTACACCCAACTATTCCATTTCAGACTTGGTTCATGGCCAACCAAACCCTGAATTGTCCATTGGCCTCAACCAGGGGTGGTAACATTAAGGAGATCCCCTAGGCAATGGTGACGATGGAGATCATAGGAGTCACAGTCCTAAGAGACCTGTATCTTTAAATGGCTCTCACAAGGGTGAAGAATGGTGATTGTATTGTTCAGAAGCTTATGTTATGCAGTGCTTATCATCTAGAAGCTCTCTGTCATGGAATGAAACAGAACTTTGTCAGACTCAGTGGTAAGTGGTTTCTGAACACATGGTATCAGAAACAAAAAGAAGTCAGAAACTAGCAGAAGGATGAAGCAATTAAAAGTTCTACCCAACTTGAAATGCTCCAGTCATCCAGGAATATGGCAGTTATCTGGAGACAGATTAAACAGCACTTCATTCCACTCCTATAAAAATTAGGTTCTGGTGAAAAGGAAGAAAGTCAAATAATTTCTCTTCTTTTGACATTAGCTAGTGCTAAAACGTGTGGTATTTTTAATAGTTTTCACTAAACTGTAGCAGAGCAGGCTAACTATAAGTATGTCTATACTGGACACATTTACACGAGACACCTAACTGCACAGTACATACTGTTAAGTAAGCGTACGCATCTACACATGCGCACACTTAATGCGCAGTAAAAACTCCTAATCGTGAGTAAATTTGATACCTGCAAAGGTAGGTATCAAATTTATACACAATTAGTTATTGTGCAGTTACACATGTGTAGACCCAACCTGGGAGCAAGTTTGTTCCTAGGTCAGTGTTGCTACTAGAGAGCCAGCCTGAGGCTAGCCCCAGGGCTCCAAGCTGGGAGTCTCTCCTGCCCCAGGACCGGGCTGCTTCTATGGCAGCCCTTGCCTCAGGCCTTTAAAAGCTTTCAGGAACTCAGAGCCCTGGGGAATACCAGCAGGGAGCCTGAGGCCACTACAGGCCCTAGTGTCCCCCTGGGCAGGCCACAGGCCACCTGCCTTAGCTTGACTGAACCCCAGCATCATTGACTGGCACTACACTGTAATGTGCCTGCCAGGCCCATGCTGTCCAGGCCTACAGGCTGCTGCAGTCTCCAGCCAGGCCTGCCAGGCCCCAGGATAAGCTGCAGGCAGCTTCTGGATGCTGAAGCCAGCTCCACCTGCCCACAGCTCACCCTCAGCAGCCTGCCATAAACTCACAGGTGCTGTAGGGCATTGCCTCTGCCATGCAGCTGCCAGTCCTGTGCTCAGCCACTGCACAGGGCACTGCAGGCACCTGTCCAGGCCAAGCAGCATGGGGACAGATATGTGGAAGACCAGATAGCCAGCATGAGACCAATGGTTGAAGAAGCCAAATCCCTGCTGGTGACACCACGTGCACAGCCAGGTGCTGAACTGCAGGATGCACCTGCTTCTTCTGGGCCCTTTCCCTTGACTGGAAGGATCGACAAGAACACAGCTGAGCCCCTCACCCCCTCACCCTTGCACCCAGAGCCCTGCAGTCACTTCTGATATACTCAGGGTCTCCCCTGGCAGTATCATTGGTGCCCACATGGATGAGCAGCATGGAGTAGTAGTCGGAGGGCTGGATGAACCTTAATAATCATAGATTCATAGACTCATAGATGTTAATCCCCCCATTATATCTTGAATCTGGGCTCTGGGCAAGCAGCAGACCTCCCAAGACAACAGGTCAGGCCAGCAGATGGCTCTCTCTGTCCCAGGCAGAAGGAAGTCTCTAGCCACCATGACCACCATCCACCACTTCTATTTGGTGGTGGTTGTCCCGATCCTACCCACCTTGGTAAGGCCAAGCCTGTTTTCCTCCACCAATGGATGATGTTTTTCTTCCCTGGTCGGTACTCAATCTTAAAATGGGAAGGCTTTAAGGCTAAGGCCAGTGCATGATTTGGACATTATCAGCTTTGTTAAACTGTAACCACTTAAGGGGTGTAGGGTCCATAATAAGCAGGAATCCTGTTTTTCTTTGACTTAAAAAAGTCCCCAATTTTTGGTTAAAAAAAGTAGCCCCAAATTCACATTTTTCAGTGATTAAAATGAAACACCACTAGATATATATCTAAATATTAGTTGTGTTTACAAAATTGGGTTTTTTTTTTTAAATCAGAAAAAATCAGGATCCTTGATAATAAGTGTAAATTCCTGGACTAACAAATAATATTGAAAAAGTTCTACCCCTCATTTGATGGCTAGACATTCTTATTCCATGGTGGTGTACCGTGTTTCATGATCCAAAAGTTGACGACTGGTGTAGGCAACTGGCCTATTATCTCCATTAACCTTCTGGGTTAGCACAGCTCCCAGAGCCATCCTGGAGGCATCAGTCTCTAATATTAGTGGTTGATTGAAATCAGGTGTGTGTAGTATACATTCCTCACACAGGGCATCCTTGACACTTTTGAATGCCCCGTTGGCACATTCCATCCATCTTATCTCTTGCCCTCAAGTCCCTTTGATTAAATCATTGAGTTGAAGCACCATCTCTGAAAAGTGGGGGATAAACCTCGGATAATAATTGGCCAGGCACACAAAGGACCTAACCTGCCTCTTGGTTCTGCGTCTAAAATAACTTCGTAAAGATTCAACCTTATCCAGCAGTGGTTGAATCCTGAAGCCTAAATCCTTAGTCTGTTTCTGACTTAGTTGGCATTTCTTTGGGTTGGCTGTCAAACCCAATTTCCTAAGATCCTGAAATATGGCTCTAAGGTCTCTCAGATGCTGGGGCTAGCTAGGTGAAAAGATGATAGCATTGTCTATGTAAGCTGTTGTGTATCCCTAGTGTGGATTTAATATCTTGTCCATTAGGCACTAAAAGATAGTGGTGGCACATGGAATCCAAAAGGCCTCCCCTGGAACTTGGAGATACCCCATGGTGAGCCAAACACTGTCTTTTCCTGATCTTTGTGATCCATTGGTATCTGCCAATACCTTTTGATCATGTCAAGCGTCGTGATGTATTGGGACAGACTGATGCATTCTACCATTTCCTCTGCCTGTGGCATGGGAAAAGCATCAAACTTGGCCACCACATTCACTTTTTGGAAGTCCACACGCAGCCTTAGGGAGCCATCCAGCTTGTGGACAATAACTAGGGGGATTCTCCACTGGCTACACGATACTCTGATCCACTTAGCTAATATGTGCTCAATCTCTTTTTTTCACTTTATCCTGAAATCCTTGGAGTAGGTGTCTCCAGTGATCCTGGGGGTTAATATATGTGGTGGACCTCACCCTGGGCCAACCCGTGTTCCTCTTGGAAGACATCACAAAACTCTTCTATAAGTCAAATCAGTTGTTAGATGTTTCGCCATCCCTGGGGTTGCAGTCTCTATGCTGTGTGAATGTTCTATAAAGGGAAGACCTAGTTCCCAAAGATCAGGGTCAAGGGTCATCAACCAACCCTCGTGTTTCTTCCATTCTTTTAAAAGGTTTACTTGTCACTCTCACCTGTCCCAGTCTCACTATTTCATCTTCAGCAAGACCTACCCTTTGCAATACCTCATACAGTCCTTGACATTGGGCCAGTAGTTTGTTGTTGTTACTTAGTAATAGAAGCAATACCTTCTCCCCAGGATTAAATTCCCTCTTCATGGTCCTTTGTTTATAAATCTTTTTCTGTCATGCTTGTGCCCCTCTCCTATGTTCTCCTGGGCAATTTCTTGCATGGAGTAAAGTTGTTCTGGAAGCCTCAGGAGATGACTTGGGAGGGTTGTTGTAGTGGCTCCTTGTCTCTCCCACCCTTATCAGACCACATCTAGCAAGCCACAAGGTTGGTACCCATAAACCAACTTGAAGGGGGAGAATTCCACTGATGCCTGGGATGCTTCCTTGGACTGTGAACAACAAAGGTGCCAGCAGTTGATCCCAGTTTTTGGGGTTTCCTCGTATGGTGGCCTGGAGTATCTCCTTCAAGGTTTTATTAAAATGCTCCACCAGCCCATCAACTTGTGGTAATACACGGTTATTCTCAAGTGGCTAATTTGCAGGGTTTTACAGAGGCCCTTTAAGATGCCCAACATAAAGTTCATCCCCTGCTCCATTATAATTTCTTTGGGTAGTCCCATTTGGGCCACCCATTTCAATAGTTCTGTGGCAATCTTAGGGGCAGTCACTGACTGCAGGGTATGGCATCCAGAAACTGAGTGGCATAGTCCATGTTGGCTAGAATGAACTGATACCCAGAACTGCACTTGGGAAATGGGCCAGCTACATCCATAGTGATGCAGTCAAAAGATTTTCCTATTGTGGGGATTGGCATTAAAGGGGATCACTTCAAGAGTACCCGAGAGACCTCCTAACAAATGGGGCAGGCCTCACAAAACCTCTCTACCCTTTTATAGATGCCTGGCCAGAAGAATCTTTTTAATAGACATGCCCTCTTCTTATCCTGACCCAAATGACCACCAGTAGGCAGGGAATGAGCTATATGTATTAAGTCCCTTCTGTATCCCCAAGGAACCATCAATTGGACATTTTCCTCATCCTCTCTTTTCCTTCTTACCACCCTCTTCAAAAAGTCCTCTCTAACCTCAAATTGTCAGCACTGGGTCACCATCTCCAGCTTGAAGTTCTCATCATTCCACTGGACTATGATGTTTTCATAGACATTTCAGAAGACTTCTTCCTCTGCCTCAGTCTGGAACCACCCTTGTTCAGTCACCTGCTCCAAATCTAATTCATCTGGTTCCTCCTCATCATTGTCTGCCTGTCTGACCATTCCTTCTCCCTTTTCTTTCCAGAGACATGGTGTTTCTGGTTCTCAGTCACTTTCTGAAAGATGACTTTGAGGCCTTGCCAATCCCGGCCCAATATGATGGGACAAGGAAGCTGGGGGACCAATCCAACTGGTAACTCTCTCATATTTTTGAACATTATCAGACTTAGCTTGTGCCCTGGGTATACCTGCTTCTCTCCCTGAACACGCCATACTGGTTAGGGAAGTTCATCAGTCCATTTTTGCCGGGATCAATGAAGCCTTGAGAAGGCTTTACATACACCCAGTGTCTATCATGGACTGGTATTCCTGATCCCCTAGGACTACCCATACCATGGGATGAGGCAGGAAGCCCTTGGAATTGGAGCTGAAAGTACAGTCCATAGGCTCCAGTTTGCCCATATCTTCCACTGCTTCGCTTGGTGCAGTTGTTTTCACCCGTGGTGGTCCTTTCTCATCCAGAACTTAGGGCACGTCCATGCTCAGTGGCCTCACTCCCTACACGAATAACACTGTTCATTCTTTTATAATGCACCCAGTCTTGGTTCCCATGCTTCTGATGGCACCTCTTGCATCCCTTGTCCAATGGGAGATAATTAGGCCTCTGTTCTGGGGCACTGACCTTCTCCACCTCTATGAAGGCTTCTGCCAACTTTAGGGCTTCCTCAGAGGACTGTAGTTGGTGCCTTTGGACCCATTGCTGTGTGGCCTCTGCCAGGTCCTCACTGAATTGTTCCAGTATTATTGTATCTATCACTTCAGCTAAGGGGTGTGTCTTTAGTGTGATCCATTTTTGGAATATATCCCTTAAAGTTTGTAGCAAGACACGTGGTCATTTTTCCTCTCTTTCTTTCTTTGCCTGGAACAAGATACAATAACTTTCAGAGGAGATTTCCATCCTATACAGAATCACTTCTTTCAGTTTCTTATAGTTGCCTGCCTTTTCCTGGGATGAGGGCCTGTAAGTAGCTGGTGCTCAGCCTGTCAACAAGGTTCCCAGCTCCTGAGGCTACCACACCACCAGGGCTAGTCTCTCAAATGGTTCTAAATATTCAGTCATCTTCTTTGTCCATTTTGAGCCCTTCTACTAACCCTGTCACAACCCCATGACTGACTTCCAATTTCTCATTCAAAGTTTGCTGCTGACCAAACAAGGTATTATGGGTGGCTTGCTCCACAGCCCTTGTCCAGAGGAGCTCATCCATTTGTTTTTGCTGTCCTTGTAAGATTTGAATCAACCAATCCTGGACTTGCATCCCTGGTGCATCCAGCAGGGGCTTCTGGGGTTGCCTTTCCATATTATGTGTGCTTTCTTGTTGGCCCCATGCATCACTGTAACAATGCCGACTCTTGGGGGCCTAAGCCTCCCTCCACTTGCCCTCACTGAACAGCACCTTATTCTCCCAAGGAACTCTCCTGCCATGACTTGATAGAAGGTCTAGTTAGAATTTTGCCTAGGAGAAGTCAGTGCTTACCCAGTCAGGCAGCCCCTTGGCAAACTGGTACTGTCCTCATGTGCCATACAACAAGACC
The DNA here is from genome assembly GCF_030867095.1 of Alligator mississippiensis. Lineage (NCBI taxonomy): Eukaryota > Metazoa > Chordata > Crocodylia > Alligatoridae > Alligator > Alligator mississippiensis. Next base: position 387,630,895 of record NC_081824.1, read on the forward strand.
CTTATGGGGTCTGATTTGGGAGCTCCTCCACCCCTACACTTCCCTTGATCTGCTGGTAACAACCCTACCAATGCAACCCAGTATGCCATTAGCCTTCTTGGTGACTAGGGCACAGTGTTAGCTCATATTCATCTTATTATCCACTATAAGCTCCAGGTCCTTTTCTGCAGAGCTGCTCCTTAGCCAGTTAGTCCCAAGCCTGTACCAGTGCATGGAATTGTTCTGTCCTAAGTGCAGGACTTTACACTTGTACTTAATGAGCCTCATGAGATTTCTTTTGGTCCAATCTTCCAATTTGTCTAGGTCACAGTGAATCTGAAACCTACTCTCCAGTGAAACTAATACTCCTTCCAGCGTGGTGTCATGTGCAAACTTGCTATGGGTATACTTTATGCCATCTTCCAGGTCATTGATGGAGATTTTAAACAAAACTGGCCCCAGAACTGACCTATGGGGTGTTCTACTTGATACCAACTGCCAACTAGACATTGAACCATTGAGTACTACCCTCTGAGCCCAATGATCCAGCCAGGTTTCTAACCACCTTACAGCCCATCCAACCTATACTTCATCCAATCTGTACTGCCTTAGCTTGCCTGCAAGAATGTTGTGGGAGACCATAACAAAAGGTTTGCTAAAGTCAAGATATACTACATCCACTGGTCTCCCCTCATCCACAGAGTCCACTGATGCCACTTGTTAGCATGTTACCTATGTATTTTTTATTTAGGCCTCAGTGGAGAAACAATTTTAGCCTGTGCTCAACTTTTGGTTTTGATCAGACTTAAAGATGGAACTAAGTGCTTTGCTGAATCTGGGCATTAATGTGTCAATAACTTTATGGAACTGCATTAATACATTTTCACTGTGACATTTTAAAAGACAAAAAAAACCATAAAGAGATTTTTATTATGTACTCTTTCATAAAATAATATCCTTAGAAATAAAATTAACATTTAAGCTACAGCATGCTTAATCTTTAGCAGTTTAGATTTTATGGCTGCTGGGTATAATAAAAGAAAGTGAAAAGAATTCCGCCAGTAATTTCCATTTGCAAAACCTACTTCCCTGCAAAAAAAATATTAAGGAGAGAAGGAAGGAAGCATTGCAAGAGGAAAATGTAAATTAGTTATCTCTGGGGTGCAAAACTTCAAATTCACTTTCTGAGTTCATACAGCAAAATGTTTGGAGGGAGCAAAAAGAAATAAACAGGGCAGAAGCTGCTGAAAGGAAAATCTGCTTACACTGGGAAATAAGAACAAAGCAGGCAACTTTTTGGCAATGTTGTGACCTGCACAAAATATTGACATAGACCTTGGATCTATGCATGAGGCCCAAACATTACAAAGAGCTACATTCTAAATGCTAAACCTTGGTTAACGAACCCAATATTTAATGCCAGCAGGACTAGTGTAAATTCATACAAGTAACAGAAATTCTTTTTATAGCAATTTTTTTTGTTTCCCTAAATGTTGCAGCAACATTTTAATTAGAGTAAAGGCCCCACCCCAATCTGGTACTAATATATCTATAACTACAGTTAAAGATTTGATATATCTAACTATCCTCATTGGGATGCATCAGGTTATAGTACTCACTGGGCACATCTACACAAGACACTAAAGCAAGTACTAAAGGCACTTGCACAGTACCAAATGTGCAGTCAGGGGCACATCTAGCCACACCCAATGGGGAATTCTGCCTTAAAATTAATGACACAATGTGGTCTCTTTTACTCAGAGGCTTTTAATTTCCTACAAAATGAAGCATACTGTTCATTTTCAAGTTATATGCAGCAACCAAATAGGATTTGTGGCTTTGAATGCTGCTTTGTACCACCAAAGTCCAAAGATTACTTCTATTCAAAAAGCTATGTAACCATAGGTGGAGGAAGAAAAAAAAATTGGGGGGACTGATCATTGCACACGCACATGTGCATACATGCCCACCTGCCCCATGGGAAACTCTGAGGCAGGGAGGGGAAAGGGCCAAGGGAGGGGGGAGTGGCATTTCCCAGCCCCAGCCCTGGCCTCAACCCTAGCCACCTTCCCGCCCTGACCACACAAGCCCCAGCTGCTGCACTGGCCAGAGCTGTCTCCTGGCTCCAGCCACACCGGTCCAAGCCCTGGCTGCCTTCTGGCCCCAGCTGCACCCACCTTGTCAACCTTTCGGCCCCAGCTATGCCAGCCTCAGCCACCTCCCAGCCCCTGCCAACTCCCAGCTACACCATACCTGGTGCTGGCTGCCTCCCTACCTCAGTCAAGGCCACACACTTCTCGGGAGAGGGGGGACCAGAGCCAGGGGCCAGAGTGGGGCCAACCTCAGCTGCATTGCTGGGCTGGAGGGGATGGAGTCTGCAGGACCCTTGAGCCCACCCCGCGTCATCCCCAGGAAGAGCCCGGCAGCTCCTTCAGAGGCACAGTACTGGGTAGCCAAGTTGGAGGGAGGGCACATGGCTCCCCGATCATTGCATGGGGCAAGGGCCAGCCACAGCTGTGCCCTGGGCTCAGCCTCTGCTCTGTGCCTCTGTGCCTCACTGCCACTGCTTTGAAAGTGGTGGGCACCACCATATGCATCCCGTTGCTGGGCAGGCTGGGCAGTGAGGCACATGGTAGTGCCCGCCTTTTTCAAAGCAGTGGTGGCAAGGTGCGGAGGCATGAAGCAGAGGCTGAGCCCAGGTCACAGCTGTGGCCTGCCCTTGCCCATACAAAGACTGGGGGACCATGTGCCCCCCACCTTGGCTGCCTGCCACCGTACCTCTGGAGAAGTCACCAGGTTTTGATTGTCCCACGACCTGGCTCAGTCGGGGCTCCATTCACTGTAAATGGGGCCCTGGCTGGGCTGGGCCCTGGGACAATCAGAGCCCAATGACTCATTCAGGAGCACGGATGTCTGCACCATGGGGGAACCAAGGTAGAGAAACATGCTCCTTCACCCCACACCCCTGGGCAGCCACCAGGCTCCAATTATCCCACAACCTGGCTGGCTGGGGCCCCATTCACCATGAATGTGGCCCTAGCTGGGCCAAGTCATGGCACACTCCCCATAGTGCAGGAGGAAGCAGGCCAGGGGCAGGGGTGAATGATTCACCCTTCCCCTACCCTACTGTCTCCTGCGCTGTGGGGGTCTCAATCTGCCCTCCGCTGCCCCCCCCCCCCCAAGCCCATGGAAATAAAGAAAAACAGATTAAAAGATACTTACCTGCCTGTGGCTGAGCCAGCTGTGATCCTGGTTGCGAGTGCACAAGGTATCTGAGTATGTCTGCCTTCCCGACCCTGGCAGCGGGGCTGCCCTACGACCATGCCTGCTGCTGCCCTGCATTTGTCAGGGCTGGACCCTATTAGCCCCCCCTTCCACTGCCTATGTATGTAACCCTTCTGTTGGGGCATCGGTGAACAACAAAAAGGGCTGGGTTCAAATTTCAGGGTACCTCATAAATTACATCCGTGGCTTTAGCCCCCATCCAGAAAATCTAGGAACACTAAATTTGCTGTGGCACCCCATGTAAACAAACCCCCATTTCTCACAAGCAATATAAACACAAAAACCCAGATTTATTATAGAGAATAGAGCAAAACAAAAGAAAGCATTACATATAATTTTAAAACATTATCAACTGCAGCAAGAAACCTTTTTGCCTGTCCCCCTTTCAAATGTGAAGCTCTTCCATATGGCAAAAGCCCCTTTTGCAGTATTTGCCCCCTTTTGGGGATGCTTTGTCTTTTCTAACTTTTCTTCTTTCCTCTCTCTTTTTCATTTATTATATTATGATTATTTTTATGTAAAGTGTAATTGTAGTGAAAATAGAGCTTGTAGATGCTTTAACAAATGTACTTTAAGTTTAGAAGTAAGTTGTACCATGTAACAATGTTAGCAAGGGCAGGAATCTCTGTATGGAGCTGGTCCCTGAATGAATCATGTTTGATTGTGTAACACAGTAGCTAGTCTGGATAAACAAGTTAATGAGCATCAATTAACACCTACAAAACTACAGATGGAGAAGAGGAAAGAATCAATACAGAGCCAGGAACTCCCTGAAACTTCACAGAACTCCCTGAAACTTCACTTTTAAAGGTACGGAAGTCCTGGTTTGAACTAATCAATTCTGGAAATAGACCCTTGGGGCTGAAATACCCCCTGATCAACCACTTCCAGACTCTATTCATCACGGCAGTGAATCAATCAAAATTCATCAATGGACTCCTGAGATTCCATACCTGCGGACGTGACCCCTGGGGCTGACAGCTGCCATCCAGCAGCTACCAAGAGGGATGTCCCTTGAGGTCAACAACCCCTGGATTAGGTAAGCCCAAGAATTGGGGAGTCACCAAAGTCTGCCAGAGAGGATAAAAGGCAGTGAAGAATGACCCCCAATGGCACCCTCTTTGACCTGACCAGCACCCTGCCTGTCCAGCCAGAAGGACCAGCTGATTACCCCCTTCTGAAGCAACATTGCACTGAAAGAAGCCTCAACTGGCCATTGACGGTGGAGTCCAGTGTTCAGGGATAGATATATCTTGACACCGGTGCTTAGTGTTCATAGCTAGCTACTGTGAGTGTGTGTGTGTGCGTGAATGTGTGTGTGTTTGAGGGAATCAGCACCAAGGTTTATGGTCTGACTTTTGCATCTGTCCAATAAAATAGAAGTTTATGATGATCCTGTGAGTTGGTCCTTTGTAGCCAACACAACTACAGAACAAGAAGGTGGCACCTTCTTGGGATGGCTTCACCCGCAAGAAGGCAGTCTGGGATTTGGGGCTCCCCAGCAGGTAGTTTCAGGGGCCTACCCTTCAGCAATTGCCTGGAGAGGGGAACCCACACTGGAGAGTCCTGAGCTGCTCCTTGTGTTCACTGTACTGCAAGGAGTTGCTTGAGAGCATGGGTCCTTCTGCACTGCAAAGGGCCCCTTGTTCCTCCTGGAGAAGTGGTAGAGTGCTGATTTTTGCTCCCACAGAAAGGCTGTGTGTGTATGTGGTGAGTGACTGTGGCTCCAGCCAGCATGCATGTACCCCAAAACTTCTGGGCTGGATTATATAGCCCGCTGAAATGAAACTGCAGGACAAACTCCAAAAGAATCCAGGTTGATTAATGGCTACAGCTGGCCCAACTGCACAGCCTGACAGGAGCAAAGGACCATCAAAAAAAGCAAAAAGCAAAGGGGAAAAGCCAGGCCTATTTTCGATGCCCAGGCTGCATGTAGTTTGGGTGCACAGCTCCGCAGGGAGCAAAAAAAGTTGCAAACCTCAAGTCTGGCCCAAAGCTGGCAGGACCAGAAACTCTAAGGTTTCAACCCTGTTTAAAACTGCCAGGCCTAATTCTTGGCCAGCCAACCCAAGGAAACAATACTCTCTTCCCTAGTATTAATCCCTTAAAACCACAAAAAAGGGGAAGAAAAAGAAAAAAGAGGGGTTCCCAGACACTGAGACAATTCTCCCTCTCTCTCTCTCCTCTACCTGAGTTTCCCTTTTTACTATCTGCAAATCCCTTCTCCCTCAGAGGAAACTCCACTCTTCAGTAGCCCCTAGCAGCTTCTCTCCCTCCCCAAACCAGCCTAGTTCACCTTATATCCCTCTGCATGACATCACCCTGGCCTTCCCCAGTCAGAGAGTGCCACAGTCCGATCTTTTTCCCAACCAATCTGCCTGGAGAATCTTCTGCTTCCTCTGGCCAATGAGTCTAGAGGATTTTACATACTTTGCCCAGATACAGGCCCCAGCTTGCCATGGTGCTGAGCACATGGTCAGAACAACAGGGACCATCTTGCTCACATAAAACATAATATACAACAACCAAAAGCACATACTTTATCATACACAACCTCAAGTGTGTGTGGGTGTCACAGCTATTTGATGTTATATATAGAAAATGGGTTTTAAACTAAAGAATATTTTGACCTAATGTTTAATGCCTTTAAGTACCAAACCCTGAATTTTAAAAGAGCTGTCATAGAACAAAATGGTAAACCAGATTTTTTATTTTTGTAATTAGGATTTTAGCAGTCTGATATACATTAAATGTGCACAGGCAGGTAAACCCTCTACATGGATTACACAGTTTATTGCATGTTATATATGCAGCAGTTTCAGAGATCAAAGTTTCTTAAATATACAACAAAATATTTTGGGGTTGTCTATTATACCAAAAATCTTTGGATTAAGGGTCTTTAGCTGTATACATTTGGACATAATGAATTATAATGGCTCCAAGAGAATGACTTTCAAATATACTCAGTTGCGGACAGAAGGAAATTCTGAAACTTAAAGAGCCTTTTATAGTTTCACTTACATTTATATTAAACATAATTTTGGAGTACTACAGTAAAATCCCTGTTATCCAGCATTCTACAAGCTGGAATACTCTATTAACTGGAATTTCTGGCTGGACGGGGTGGGAAGCTCGCATGCGGCAGCCACTGCCACCTCCCACCACCCTGCACTGTTGCTGCTCCGTGTACAGCTGCTGCCACCTCCACCCCTCTCCACATGCAGCCGCCACCAGCCCCTCCCTCTGCCCCCTGCTCCACATTATCTGCCTCAGATAACTGGAATGTTTGCATAACCAGCACCCGGCATTCCCCACTCAAGCCAGATAACAGGGATTTTACTGTAGTATGTTTATTTGTATTTACATAGACCCATATACATATATTTTCTGGGTCATATTTCAATATTTTAAATATTCATTGCTGCATCAGACAACAGTGAATCCACTACACATGGGACTGTTGAGATTTTAATTCAGTAATATAATGGAACACCATGCAGTAGCAATAATATTAGTCTTTTGTAAGTCTTTTACAGCACCTTTCTATGAGATTTCAGAACCATTTCTGCCACAGAAAGTCAGATTAATCTAAGGCATAAAAAATTAACAGCTCAGCAGCAATGAAAGGGAATCAAGGTCTATTACTACATGCTTAACCCTGTGCTAGAACCCACAAAGATCTACAGTGGCTCTCTATGGCTGGGGCTCTGAAAATGGAGGAAAGGGCACACTGGGGCATAAGAAAGAATAGAGGGCAACAGTCATTAACATTGATTTCTGCTAGGAAATCCCAATGGGAATTAATCCTGCTAAGCAGCATTACTCCCTCTGTGGCTTCTATATTCTAGAAGAGGAGGGCAGGGTGGTGATGCCCAGTGGTGGGAAGGGGTTTAGCTGATGAAGGGAGAGGTTTCTCCAGTGAGTACTGAGTGAGAAACTGTTCCTAAAACGTATGCAGCTGGGTTCTGTTGCAGGTTCCTAAGGGTTTTCTAATCTCAGGCTCAGAGGAAACTCACTTTACAAGCAGGTTTGCTGAATTTCTAATTCCATTTTTTCTTTGTTGTTTTTTTCCTCCTGTGTGGAATAATAGTGAAAGCAAGGAGTTTTGCTCATCACCAACAGTGTGTTTACTCTGAATTGATTGACTTGTGCTACTTCACATTTAGTGACTTGCACCAATGAACAAAGCAATTTTTTGTGAATTGTCTGGCATTTCAATGTTTTATTAAATCCACTCTGGAAACATGTTTAGAGGGCATGGGATCAGTATATAGAAAACATCTGATGTGGATGCATCTGCATCATGAAACAACTGTTGAATATCTACGAAGTCTTCCCCATAATACCCCTCAGTACTTTGCTAACTACCTGTGTCATGATGTCTCATTATCTGTGCACCCCCTTCTATCCCAGTTGTCAGTCCTTTCTCTCTGAAATGCTGCTATCCTTGCAGGAACTGTTCTTTGCAATTCCAGTTCTAAATCAGGGCTATCTAACTGGAATAGTTAGACAGGGGACCTGTGGGGAGAACCATGGTCAAATTATAGACTCATAGAAAATTAGGGTTTAAAGGAACCTCCGGAGGTCATCTAGTCCAACCTCTTGCTCAAGGCAGCGCCATTCCCAAATAGATCATCCCAGCCAAGGCTTTGACTAGCTGGGTCTTAAAAACCTCCATGGATAGAGATTCTACCACCTCTCTAAGTAATGAGAAAATTCTCCTAATGAGAAAATTCTTCCTAATAACTAACCTAAACTTCCCTTGCTGCCACTTGAGACCATAGCTCCTTGTTCTGTCATCTGCCACCACTGAGCAGAGTCTAGCTCCATCCTCTTTTGAACCTCCCTTCAGGTAGTTGAAGGCTGCTATTAAATCCCCTCTCAGTCTCCTTTTCTCTAGACTAAAGTCCCAATTCCCAATTCCATCACTCTTTCCTGATAAGTCATGTCCCCCAATCCCCTCGCCATTTTTGTTGCCCTCTGATGGACCCTCTCCAATTTGGCCACATCCTTTCTGTAGTGAGGACCTGAAACTGGACACAGTACTCCAGATGTGGCCTCACCAGTGCTGAGTAGATGGGAATAATCATTCCCCTTGACCTGCTGGCAACACTCTGACCAGTGTAGCCCAGTATGCCATTAGCCTTCTTTGCAACTAGGGCACACTGTTGACTCATATTCAGCTAATTGTCCACTGTAACCCCCAGGTCCTTTTCTGCAGAACTGCTGCCCAGGCAATCAGCCCCCAGCCTGTACCTTGTCATAGAAGGTAATCAGGTTAGTCAGGCATGACTTGTCCTTGGTGAATCCATGCTGACTGCTTCTAAACACCTTCTTCTCCTCCCAGTATTTATAAATGGATTCCTTGAGGATCTGGTCCATAATTTTTCCAGGGACTGTGGTGAGGTTGAGTGGTCTCTAGTTCCTTGGATCCTTCTTTTTCCCTTTCCTAAATGTGAGCACTACATTTGCCCTTTTCCAATCATATGGGACCTCTCCTGATTGCCATTAGTTTTCAAAGATGATGGCCAATGGCTCTGCAATCACATCAGCCAACTCCCTCAACACCCTTGGGTGCATTCCATGTGGCCTCATGGATTTCTATATGTACAGTTTTTATAAATAGTCTCTAACCTGTTCTTTCACCACTGTTGGCTGCTCACCTCCTCCCTGAACTGTGCTGCCCAGAGCAGTAGTCTGGGAGCTGACCTTGCCAATGAAGACTGAGGCAAAAAAGGCACTGAGCACTTTAGCCTTTTCTGCATCCTTTGTCACAAGGTTGCCTCCTCCATTCAGAAAGGGACCCATACTTTCCCTGATCCTCCTCTTGCTACTGACATATTTGTAGAAACCCTCCTTGTTACCCTTCATGTCCCTTGCTAGCTGCAACTCCAGTTGTGCTTTAGCCTTCCTGACTTCATCCCTGCATGCCTAAACAATACTCTTATATTCCTCCTTGTTTATTTGACCAGGCTTCCACTTCTTATAAGCTTCCTTTTTGTGATTTGGTTTACTGAAGAGTTCCCTGCTAAGCCAAGCTGGTCTTCTGCCATACTTGCTAGTCTTCCTGCACATCAGGATGATTTGTTCCTGCACTCTCTGTAAAGCATCTTTAAGGTACAGCCAACTGTCCTGGACTCTTTCCGTCAGACTGGCTTCCCAGGGGATAATGTCCATATGTTCCCTAAGCAAGTCAAAGTCTGCTTTTCTGAAGTCCAGGGTCCTTACTCTGCTGCTCTCCATCCTTCCTTTCCTCAGGATCCTGAACACAATCACCTCTTGGTCACTGCTGCCCAAGTTACAATCCACTACTACATTCACCGCCAATCCTTCCCAGTTTGTGAGCAGCAAGAAGAGCATAGCCCCTAGTTGGCTGCTCCAGCACTTGCACTAAGAAGTTGTCCCCAGCGCTCTCCAAAAACTCACTGGATTGCCTGTGCATGCTGTATTGCCTTCCCAGCAGATGTCTTGGGTGATTCAAGTCCCCCATGAGAACCAGGGCTTGTGATTGAGAAACTTCCGCTAGCTGTTTGAAGAAAGCCTCATCCTCTAGTGGTCTACAGCAGACTCCTACCACAACATCACCCATATTGCTCTCCCCTCTAACCTTAAACAAGAGACAGGCCTTTCACCAGTTACATACTGGAGCTCTGGGCAATCATACAGCTGTTTTACATACAGTGCAACTTCTCCTCCTCTTCTTCCTTGCCTATCTTTCCAGAACAGTTTGTATACATCCGTGACAGTGCTCCCGTCATGAGAACTATCCCACCAAGTCTCCACTGACATCATAGTTCCATGACTGTACAAGGACTTCCAATTCTTCCTCCTTGATTCCCAGGCTCTGCTCATTCATGTACAAGCACCTGAGGTAACTAGTCGATTGCTCTGATTTCTCAGGAAGTATGAGAACACCTCCCCTGTTGCCCCCTCCTGCTTGCTCTTCCTCCAGGTCTCCCACTTCCCCACTTACCTCAGGGCTTTGCTCTCCATCCCCCAGTAAACCTAGCTTAAAGCTCTCCTCGCTAGGCTAGTGAGTCTGTTTGTGAAGATGTTTTCCCTCTTTTTTGCAGGTGGATCCCATCTCTTCCCAGCAATCCTTCTTTTTGGAACAATATCCCATGGCCAAAGAAGCCAAATGCCTGCTGGGATGGCTCCATAGGCTTTATCTGACCCATGGGCTGGAGGCTGAGCACCACTGTTCTAGATCACATGCCTAAATTATAGGCTCTGATTATTGATCAAATTGTGTCTCATGTTTCAGGGTGTGCCTACAATGAGGTCCTGGACTTCAGTTTCTTCTTGTTGGAAGAAGAAATCTAGGCCCATCTGAATTTTAATCACCATAATGCACAATAACAAACAAAGCAGAGGGAGTACCACTAGGTCCTAATCCAGCCTCAGAACAAGAAATAGGAGCACTAGCTGAATTAGAAAATAGCATGAAGGACAGTAATAGGACCTTTAGGAGAGCTTCATTGACTATGGGTATGTCTACATGATTTAAGGCAAAATCCTGCATGCCTAATTAACCCAGGTGCAGTACCACTCAAACACTTATATAATGCATCTGGTCCTGGAACTAAGATGCACAGAGCTAACTATTACTAATTATGCAAACTGCATTACCTGTACTTTAGCTTTTGCTACTGTTCCTGCCTTACAAGGGTGTTCTTTGTTCTTCTCTCTCCAACTATATCTGGCCTCTGTCACACCAAACAAGATCCTTGCCCAGCTGATATGTCAGCACTTCATAGGTTAATGGGAGAGAGGAGACCTGGGGATAGTAGATGCTGTTGAATAAAAAAGCACTCAAGCCTTTTCTTTTCTTTTCTTTTCTTTTCTTTTCTTTTCTTTTCTTTTCTTTTCTTTTTTGACTCATGGTTTCATTAATGCACTCATCTTTTAGTCAATCTGGGATAAAGTAGCTCAGTCCTGCTATGCAAACATTTCCTAAATAAAATATTTTTAAAGACACATTAGAAATTCATCCCTCATTATAACATTGTTTAGTTTTGCAAGGCACTTTATGCTAATCCAGAAGTATTTAAAAAACAGAGACTGCTGTAATTGGGCAGAGTTTGCATGACAAGACAGCTTTCTCACCACAACTAGTATAGCTGGTAGCTCCATTCCACTCTGGCACTAGCTCTGAGGGCACTGTCATGGCTGTTAGTGGTACAACATACTTGCCAGTTTGCCCAATGCTTTTTTGAAACAGAATCCTTCCCTGCATCTTAGGGACATGACTCAAAGCAAACTCCTTTAAAATAAGGACAGCCAGCAGATGTGTATGTGCTTGTCTCTGAGGATCATCACCTTGTTGTGGTGGAGAGGCTTGCATATTCCAATAACCCCAAGAGCAATAGCATCTGGAGCTCATGCTCCTAGTAGGACCACCCATGGTGGTAAGATCAAGAAGGAGATTCCAGACAATGATTCAAGAAGTTATCAATGGTGGAGCAGGCAGAGGAAGCCTGTGGCCCCAATGGCTTTGAAGGGAAAAGAAGGCTGCAATGGATAAGTGGCCCCAGTAATCATTGTTTACCATGCTACTGAACCTAGCCACCAACCATCAAGACCATGTGGACCCAACTGTGCACCGGAGTGGGGACTCACTCTAAACATGCCACACACAGGCTTTCATCAGGTCCAAAAGCCCTGTGGTGATGGAGGATTGGTGACTGGGGCAGGGCTGTGATACCTAGAGGCCCCCAGCCAAGAGTCTGCACACAGGCGGTGGATGCATGATTGCCATTGGGCACCTGTGTTGAGACATGGGTGTCCTTTGGCAGCTGCATCCATGACTGAGCAGCCCTTTTTAGGATACCCTCTGCTCACCCCGATGGGGAGGGGGCTAGAAAAGGTGCCGCAAAAATAGGCTGTCCTATCTCTCCTGGCTGGGAAACCACAACCAGAGGGATCACCATGCCTGCAGTCAAAATAAGAAAAAGCTAAACTTCAGAACCTGAAATGTGAGAATGCTTATTGATAACCCAAAGCGTGATTGCCTAGAAAGATGAACTGCCATTGTGGCTCGGGAGTTAGTGAGACATAACATCAACAATGCTGCTCTCAGTGACACCCAGCTCACTGGGGAAGGACAGCTGAGAGAGGTCAGCGGAGGGTACATCTTTTTCTGAAAAGGGAAACCAGAATGCAACCCCTGTATCCATGGAGTCGGTTTCATCATCAGGGACTAGATCGCTGACATGCTCCCTGAACTCCCTTCAGGTGTCAATGAAAGGCTGATGATTTCTTCACCTGCACCTCAGCCAAAACCAACGTGCTACTGTCATCAGTGCATATGCTCCAATGTTGGATTCTGATGATGAAGTCATGGAAAAGTTGTACTCTAATCTCAACAATGTCCTTGCATCCATCTCCAGGGACAACAAGATCATTCTCCTGGGCACCTTCAGTGCATGGGTTGGATGTGACCATGAAATCTGGAGTGGAACTATTGGCAAGAATAGTATCTTGCCAATGCTAACAGTATCCTGCTCCTGACCAAATGCACCCAACATGGTTTGATTGTGATGAACACCGTCTTCCACCAGAAAGACCGCTCAAGACCACATGGAGGCATCTGAGGTCAGAGCACAGGCACCTCTTGGACTACATCATCATCTGAGGTAGAGACCCGAGGGATGTGCTTGTTATGAGGGCCATGAAGGGCTCTGAGGACTGTTGGATGGACCACCTACTTGTGCACTAGGTGATGAATATCCACCTGGTGCCAAGACACTGGAAGACCCAGAAGGCCACCCAGAAATGGGTGAACATTGTAGATTTGAAGGACCCCGAACAGTGGGAGGAGTTCCAGGCCCAGTTGTATAGTGAACTGGAGCAAGTCCCTACCATTGATGACATCTCCATCCAGGCACACTGGGAGCAACTCAAGTCTGCTGTCCAAGACACCTGTGCCCAGACTATTGGGCTTGCATCATGTTGGAACCAAGACTGGTACGATGCCAGTGACACTCATATTTGAAATCTCCTCAAGCGAAAGTGTACAGCCTTCATCGCCTGGCAAAGCCACCCACAAACAGCAGTGTGCCACCAGCTGAAGGCTGAGGTCCAATGACGCATCCGTGACATGAAGAACAACTGGTAGGTGGAGAAGGCGTGGGTGATCCAAGGCTACGCTGACCAGCATGATATGTGTAACTTCTTCCAGGATACCAAGATAGCCTACGGACCCCACTCCATTGGACAAAACCTCCTCCAATCACAGGTTGGCTTCTGGCTCCTTAAGGACGATGATGCCATCTGTCTGCATTGGAGGGAGCATTTTGAACTCCCTATTTAACCATATCGGAGGAGTCCACCATATTGCAGGAAACCCTCCAAGCTGTCTCACAATGCCCTGTGGTGGATTCCCTTGGTGATCCATCAACCACCAGAGAGCTGAAGCGTGCCATCCAACAGATGAAAACCAACAAAACCTGTGGGCCAGTTGGTATAGCCGCAGAGGTCTACCATGCTGGCAGCTTCTAGTTCACATCATGACTCCATCAGCTTATTCTCTGCCTTTGGAATGAAGACGACATCCCTGGGGATCTCAAGAATATGACCATCATGACCATCTACAAAAAGGGGGACAATTTTGACTGTGGGAACTACAGGGGGATTTCCCTCCTGCTATTGCAGATAAGATCCTGGCCCACATCCTCATGAGCCACCTTTGTCCCATCTCCAAGGAGATCCTTCTGCAAACCCAGTGTGGATTTTGACCATCCCAGGGCACTGTGGGCATGGTTTTGATTGCCAGGCAGATCCAAGAAAACTGTCTGGAGCAAAACCAAGAACTGTTCATCACCTTTATTGACCTGACCAAGGCATTCAATTCCTTAAATTGTGAATCTCTGTGGATCATCCTCCAATGCCTTGGTTGCCCACTGAAGTTTGTCACCATGCTGAGACTCCTGCATGATGATATGACCACCACCATCCTGAGTGGAAGATCTGAAACTGAGGCCTTCTGCACCCAGACCAGGGTCAAACAAAGTTGCATGATAGCCCCCACCCTGTTTTCCACCTACCTGACTGTCATCATCTACGTCATCTGAGATGATCTACCATCTGGCATCAGTATCCAGTATTGACTGAACAGGAATCTTGGGTGCTTCTGGGCAAAAACAATACTCACCACCAAGGACATCCATGACCTTCAGTTTGTGGATGAGTTCTGCGTGATGGCTCACTATGCATAGGAAGTGGAAGCGGCCCTGGATCTCTTCAATGCTTTGTATAAGAGACTTGGCCTGTCCTTGAACTTCGCCAAGATGAAGGTTCTCCACCAACCCTCCTCAGGCCAGCTGAACATCCCTCACACTATCTATGTAGACAGGAAGGCCCTGGAGTACCATCTCTCTTAATGAGCTACCATTGATGAAGAAGTTGAGCATCGGGTCAACTGTGCCAGTGCCACCTTCTTCAAGCTGCAACAATGTGTCTTTGAAAATAGAGATCTTCAGAAGTCAACAAAGGTCCTGGTTTATAAGGCTGTCAGGTTGATCACCCTCCTTTACTTCAGTGAAGCCTGGACCATCTACTGATGCCACAGTAACACTCTTGAGAGCTTTCACCAGCACTGCTTGTGTCTAATTCTGGGAATCAAATGGAAGGACCTCTGGACCAGCATGAGTGTACTCCATGAAGCTGTGTCCACCGACATCGAAGCCCTGCTCTTGAGAAATCAACCCTGATGGATGGGTCACCGTGTCTGGATGTCCAAGAACTGCCTCCCTCACCAGATTCTCTTCACTCAGCTCTCTGTTAGCCAATGCTTAAAGGGCAGCCAAAGAAAATGGTACAAAGACATGCTCAAGGTTGCCCTCAAGCACAAAGGCATCAACACCAATGGCTGGGAGGAGCAAGCCACTGACCATTCGGTGTGACACCACCTGGTCTACCAAGGCGCATGCCACTTTGTGGCCCAATGACTCAATACCAAGGCAGAACAGCAGCAACAGAGGAAGGAAAAGGAGACTGTCCCAGGGGAGCTGGGGAGACAGAAGAACCCCAGGACGGTAAAGAGCCCCACTTACCTCCTGTAGAGCTGGAGGAGCCGGAGGAGGGGTGCGCAGCGAAAACGCCGGCGTGGGTAATCAGCCAGGCATTTATACAGCTGCGGAAGAGCAGCGGGGGCGGAGGACGCTCCCCGGAAGGTTTAAAAAGCAGCCCCAGTGAGGTGACGGGACGGCTGATGCGAGGAGACTGGAGGAGCGAGCCCTCGTGCAGGGGGAATCAGCCACCGCACCCAGCAGCGGGGAAAGCCGGAGGCGGAGCTATGGAAGGCTCCGAGAGAGCCAGTTGCTCAACGTTCAGCAGAGCCAGTGAAGCTGGTTGCGCAATACACGCAGAAGCCGGCTGCAGAGCCGGCAGGGAGGCTAGAAGCGATATTGACACAGAAACTGGCTGGGGACCCACCGACTGCAGCACCGGCTGAGAAACCCTCAGTATAGGCGGCCGTAGAGGCAGTGAGAAAGGCTGGGATAGCGCCAATGGGACAAAGCCAGGGTTGAGCCTGCGGCAGAGTCAGCAGCAGCGCCAGCAGAGGGACCGGAAGAGAGATAACATCGGGGCCAAGCCAACGAGCCCTCATCGGGCGGAGTTAGCAGATGGACGGTGACTCGAATCGGGGCCGTATAGTTGACCCTCACGACCCCAGCAGCCTGGAGAGAAGAAAGGGGATTTGACACCTCATTGGGAGAGCTGGCTGGACGGCGGGGTCTGAGCCCAGAAAGAGGACTGCACAACCCGGAGGCCAGAGGTCCCTTTGTGAATCTCCGGGCCCAATTAGAGTAGGAGACCTGGTTAATTTCAGTGGTGGGTTAGGCACACTTCGTCACGGGATGATTAGGATAGAGTATTAGGAGCCGCTGTGAAAGGGTGGGGTTGATGGCCACAGCAGACTATACGTCAGGCCCGAAGACCTAGACGGTTGGCAGACTAGCTGTGGGCAAGAAGGGGGGAAGCTGAAGACACCGAGCAGACCTGAAGAGGGAGAGCCTAAGGTGGCTAGTGGCCGGGGTGTAGGGGAGGTCAGAGCCCCGAGAGTGCCCACCGGGAGGCGTGACGGCCCTGGAGGATGCCCCAAGGGGGAACCCCCCACTGAGATACCATCACAAGTCGTGGCAGGAGAGTTAAGGGGTTCTCCTGTCGTCAGCAGGGGCAACCTGTGGGGCCCGCCCATAAACCCTGGGCAGACGCGACCTTTGGCCTGGGTGAAAGCCGCGCGGGAGCACCTATTAGAATGGAGGCGGGCACAGAGACCAACCTGGGGCTGAAAATCCCACTACCCTGAGCAACAACGTTCCCCTATTGCTGAAAAATGTGTGCATCCAGAATTGGGCTCCTCAGTCACCTGAGGACCCATTAAGCCTGACGGACATCAACCTCAACTTTGACATGTGCTTGAGCAGTCTACCCATCAAACCCCATCTGATCATTAACCATGTTATTACTGAGCTGCCTCTGTTATACCATTCTTTGATTTCCACCCCAGGAATTCCTATAGCAGTGATTCTTAACCATCAGTGATTGGTTCCCAGGTCCTTAAAGGGTGTCATGAGATGTAAATAGATAAGCAAAGGCCCAGGTTTGTCCCTGGCTAATTCCCCACCCACATTCCCTAGGCCCTCGGCAAGGCTGTAAGCACAATAATATATAAATGTTTATATAAATTGGTTACCAGTCAAGTCACAAAAGCCTACAGCCTGTCTTGGCATCTAACAACCCTTCCTTAAGTTGCAATAAAAAAAACAAACCCCTATATATCTCTCAATGTCTATTTTAAGGAAATACAGGTTTTTTAAAGGTATCACATGAGCACCTTTAAGTTGCAGCAAAGGAAGTTTAGGTTAGATATTGAGAAAAACTTTTCCACAAGGAGAATAGTAAAGCACTGGAACAGGCTACCCAGAAAGGTTGTGAAATCTCCATCCTTGGAGGTTTACAAAACCTGGCTATATAAAGCTTTGGCTGGGGTGATCTAGTTGGGTACAGTCCTACTTTGGACAAGGGGTTGAACTAGATGACCTCCTGTGGTCCCTTCAAAACCTAATTTTCTTTGATGCTCCCCTCACATCACTGACTAAGGGGTCTCAAACAATTGTGGAACAGTTATTATTTCTAAGCTGACTCAAAAGTGGGAAGAAACTATGGAAATGGAAGTTAAAAATAAAGGAGAAATCAGCATTTTAGTACTGTTGGCACAGAGGATATGGCACATAAGCAAACAATTGCTTGTCCATCTCCCCAGTAGATGACAATTTATATAGGGGTAAAAGGGGCTCAAAAGGTGATATAGCCAAAGAACTATTTTATCCACCAAGATAGGGGTAGAAAAAATAGAGTGGCAGTAAGGGTTTCTGAAACAAGGCACTGGTGAGCAAAGGATAAGCTAGGTCTTCACAAAAGCAGCTGAGATGATACAGAAGAAAACAACCTTCTTGGAGGACATGACAGCTCTCTGTCCAAAGACAACACCACTGCCTGCAAGTGCTCTGCAGCCCTCTACCTCTGAAACCTCCACATTTTGAGGCATAGCTTTCTATACAGCAACACTTAGAATTGGGTTCTTTACTAGACATCCTACTCTACAAAGAAATAGGGAGTTTTGCCACTGTACATTAACTCCTTCACCCACAAGATGCTGGCCTTTTAGCTGCCTCCACTCACCCAGTAGGGGAGGGACAGTTTTGATCCCTTTCTAGATATAAAAATGTGTGACCTTGAAAACTTATATTATGTGGTCACACTCCCCTTACCTCCCTCATTGATCTGCCACGTTGTGGCAGGGCACTGTTTGTGCCTGCCACTTTAAGGACTGAAGCCAAGCAGCCAGCAGGTGCCTGATTAAGGTAGTCATTTTCAGGGTTGCCTATAAAAGCAGGGCATTTTGCTGCTGGCTGGAGGTGCAGCAACATCAGCTGGCTGTGAGGCTTCATGGAACACTCTGGAGGTAAGGGAGGAGCTGTAGGGGAGGGTCAGGAGGCTCCTGATCCTGGGCATGACCTAAAACTACACTCTGCCAGAAGTGGGTGGCCTGATGGGGCTCTCAGTGGCATGGGAGCCCCCAGGAACTGCCAGGCCAGTTACCACCCCAGTGAACTGGGTGGGTTACCCCCTTGTAGGGTCCAGAAGGTGGACCCCAGTGAGACAGTGGGGCCATAGACTCATAAACCTGTCTTGAAATCCCCCAACTGGTCAATGCTGGGGCCAGGACAAGAAAGGTCAAAGGACCAGGGGCTCATCACAAGGGATGCCCAGAGCTGAGGGCCTGGGGTCTGACTGGCCTGGAGGTGGGCCAGGGCCAGTGTAGCCAAAGGTCCAGGGGGGACCACACCCATAAGGGGAACAGCTCAGGGAGCTATGCAGCCTAGAATGAAGGTGAAATAGGCTGCCTGAATGAAAGGATCCAGGTGGGGCTCAAACAGTAGGATGAGTGGGGCTGGTGATGTTGTCAACAAAGGATGCCATCTGTGAGGCATGGGCTGCTCTGTAGGGGAGATACAGACAGCACCCCCTGGCATCAGGGCAAGAAATGAGCAGCCCTGCTTAATTAACAACTATTAATTAAATAACAACAAGGCATGGCAGGCAGTTAGCCCAGAAACAGGTTGGCAGGCCACAGGGAAATCAGCCCAGAGAAGGCCCCCTGTTACACATAAATGTGAAGTATCTTAGTAAAAACTACATTCAAGTTCTATCTAGACACAGTTTCAATTAGAATTTAAGTTGCCTTCATCTTATTTAGTTTTTCAGAAAGTGAAGTGAATGTCTCACAAAGTGAAATCACTTCAATTGAATTATGGTCAGTTTATTTCTGAGTAAAAATCTGCAAACTGGGATTTAACAAAGGTTAACTAATCATCTTAAAATCAGACCTACAGTTTATTCAGATTAATTTTTCTGAGTGTCTGGGCATGTCTACACGTGCCCCTGACTGCACATTTTGTTCTACGTAGTCATTTAGTACTTGCTTTACCACTACGTGGTATCTGCCAATACTGCACAGTCCCGCTGGTGCACAGGTCATTTTCAGCCCTACTGCACAGTAGCAGTGGCATCATGGTTAGTACCTGATGACACTATGGTGCCATAGCAATGAGCTACATCTCTGTAGCTCATTGCTATGGCGACGTAGTGTCTTGTGTAGATGAGCCTTCTGTGCAGGAAATCCTTTAGCCAGGGGTGGCACCTCAGTATGGATGGGCTGCTATTACAGCTTGTTGCAGATCACCTAACATGGATATGTAACCTGGGCGGTACTGCAAAAGGTACTCCCTCTCCAATTGAAGGGATCAAAGCAGGAGCACAAGTGCTGTGGGAGGTGTAGGGATTCTCCTCCCCCTATAGAGCAGAGCCAGACCACCACTGGGGACGTAACCATATACCTTTTAATGAGGGAACAATACTGGTAACATAACAGGCATAAATCAGGGGGTATAGTGGACAATACAATGCTCCAAGGGGGCAGGATTCAACAAAGGTTAGACACTTACAATCATTGACAAAAGACAGGGTTAACAAAATATAAAACACAAACAGCAGAGCAAACAATACTGGTTGGGGAAATATAAAAAGGCACAAAATACAAAATGTCAAAGGACAAAAAAATATAGGGCCTAGGTACCCTTGAAGGGGAGAAAACACAATGGCCTCTTTTTCTGCAAGAGAAATTTTTCCTTGTTAGCTTACTCACCCCAAGTCACCAAAGCTGGGACTCAAACTTGGATTTCCCACATGGTAGGCAGAAGCACTGCCTCACAGCCACCAGCACTGGTACTACTCCAAGCTACTTGGGGTCTTGACCTTCCTGGAGCCCCGGCCTCACGTTGAGCTGCCTGGTCTCTGATTGGAGGAGCTGGAAGCCGAGCTGGGAACCCCTCAGGTCGCTGCTCAGATCCTTGCTGAAGTGGGAAGCCTCTCCTGCTGGCCACAGCCTCTCATAGGGGATCCTGGAGCCCAGCAGGAAGCCTCTCCTGCCGGCCACACGCCGTGCTGCTGAGGGTCCAACTGCTGCCTGCAGGTCCTGCTCCTTCAGGCTCTTCTGGGGCAACGGCAACTGCTTCTGCTTCTGCCCCGCTGGCTCAGCTCTTGCCAGCTCTTTGAAGCTCCTTCCTCGTGGTCCCTCACTGGTCTCTTCCCTGAGTCAGCTGTGCTGCCCTTTTTATCACCCTCCAGGTGACCCAAGGGGCCAATCAGGGGACAGGAGGGGTGAGTCTCTGGGGCCTGATTGGTGAGGAAAGGGAATCCCAAGTCCTCCAATCATCTTTTGCCCTTTCAAAACCCCTGGGCTAGGTCACTGCCAGCCAGCTCATCACAGACATATGAAACCTGCAGAAAGTTTAAAGCCTTAATTCCACTGCATTTTCCCTGCTATGCTGATTTTCTTGCCTTCCAATTTAGTTTCCTTCCAATTACCATGTAAGCAGTTGTCTTCAAGGGAAGAGACTTATCCTCAGGTGATTATAGACTGTCAGTCTTTCCCACTAGAAAGTGTTTGATACAAATATAGCTTTATTTAATGATTACTCTGCCATTTCACCTTGGGAAAACTCCTCAGATGATTCCTGTAAAGTATTTTGCCACCTTTTTCTTACTCAATAGGTTAGCCTGCATCTGCTTCCTAAATAAGTTTTTAAAAGTTACTGCTATTCAGTTTGCTTTTTTAAAATCTTAATCTTGAAACCCTATTATTACACCAAAAGCTATGGGAATTCACTGTCTTGTTATTACTTCTCAGGTCTCAATGCGTCCTATAACTCAACTGTGCAGTACATGAACCTTTTAACTGCCTCCAGTGTTTCTCCTCCAATCATTACTCTGACAAACCTGAAATGATACTTAGTAAGGAAATTACATTTCTAATAGTAAATTACAACCAGTAAATTATAAATATTTGTCAAGGAAGTATAGCATTTATTTCCCAGTGGTCCTCAGTTTTACTATGAAAAGAATACTAGTAAATCATTACCACATTCTCCCTAGATAAAATTACCTGTCACCATGACAGAGTATCAGGAAATTAATATCTAGCAGAAAAGAGCAAGAAATTGGAAACTACTATGAGTAAATGGTAGTTGCAGAGGTCTGTCACTACCTCATTGTCTACAGCCACAGACTTGTGCTTCCTGAACTTTCTTGCAGCAGGAGAAATGCTGACATGTGGAGGTGGAAGGTAACTTGGGTGACAGTGACCATAAAGTGATAGATTTCAAGATCCTAAGGGGAGGATGAAGAGTAGCAGATTAAAGCCACTGGACTTCAGAAAAGCAGACTTTAACACACTCAGGCAACTGCTGGGCAGGATTCCTTTGGTGGCAACTTTGAGGGGAAAAGGAGTCCAAGAGAGCTGGCTGTACTTTAAGGAGTCCCTCTTAAGGGCACAGGACCAAGCTATCCTGATTTAAAGGATTAACAGGAAGTACAACAGGAGAACAGTCTGGATAAACAGCAATCTCTTAAATGAGTTGAAACTCAAAAAGGAATCCTATAAAAAGTTTAAACTTGGTCGTAATACTAGGGAAGAGTATAGGTATTACACAGGCATGCAGGGAGAAAATTAGGATGGCCAAGGCATAATTTGAGATGCACTTGGCAAGGGACATAAAAGGCAATAAAAAGAGATTCTATAGGTATGTCAAAAGTAAAAGGAAGACCAGAGAAAGCATAGATTTTTTTTTTTTTCACAAAATGAGGAAGGCAATCTAGTAAAGGATGATGCCTACACGGTCAGATGGGTCGCTAACTGGCTGGAGGGCCACACCCAGAGGGTGGTGGTGGAGAGGTCTTATTCAACCTGGAGGGAGGTGGGCAGTGGGGTTCCCCAGGGCTCAGTCCTTCGGCCCGCACTATTCAATATCTTCATCAGTGACTTGGGCGAGGGGGTAGAAAGCACCCTGTTCAAATTTGCAGATGACACTAAGATGTGGGGTGAAGTGGGCACACTAGTAGGAAGGAACAGACTGTAAGCAGATCTAGACAGGTTACAGGGGTGGGCCGATGAGAAGAGGATGGGGTTCAACACTGACAAGTGCAGGGTAATGCACCTGGGGAGGAAGAACCAGCGGCACACCTACAGGCTGGGGAACTCCCTTCTTGCCAGTGTCGAGACAGAAAAGGATCTTGGAGTCATCATTGATGCCACAATGAACATAGGCCGACAAAGTGGGGATGCAGTCAGGAAGGCCAACCATACCTTGTCATGCATCCACAGATTCATCTCAAGCAGGTCCAAGGAGGTGATCCTCCCCATCTATGCAACACTGGTCAGGCCACAGCTGGAGTACTGCATCAAGTTCTGGGCGCTGCACTTCATAGATTTCATAGATTTCATAGACATTAGGGCTGGAAGGGACCTCGGAAGATCATCGAGTCCAGCCCCCCGCCCAAAGGGCAGGACGTCAGCTGGGGTCATAGGATCCCAGCAAGATAAGCATCCAGTTTCATCTTGAAGGTGTTCAATGAAGGCGCTTGAACAACCTCCGGCGGCAGGCTGTTCCAGACCTTGGGGGCTCGGACAGTAAAGAAATTCTTCCTTATGTCCAGCCTGAAACGATCTTGTAGTAGTTTGTGACCATTCGTCCTCGTCATCCCTTGGGGCGCTCTGGTGAACAAACGTTCCCCTAGATACTGGTGATCACCCCTGATAAACTTGTAGGTGGCCATCAGATCACCCCTGAGCCTGCGCTTTTCCAGGCTAAAGAGCCCCAGGGCTCTCAGCCTGTCATCGTAGGGTCTGCTTCCCTGACCCCTGATCATGCGCGTGGCTCTTCTCTGGACTCTCAAGCTTCTCCACATCCTTTTTGAATTGTGGAGCCCAAAACTGGACGCAGTACTCCAGCTGCAGCCTCACTAAGGCCGAGTACAGGGGGAGAATGACGTCCCGGGATTTGCTTGAGAAGCATCTATGGATGCAAGCCAGCGTTTTGGTCGCTTTACTAGCCGCAGCATCGCATTGCAGGCTCATGTTCATCTTGTGGTCAATGATGACCCCCAAGTCTCTTTCTTCCATAGTGCTAACCAACATAGCACTGCCGAGTCTATAAGGATGCTGCGGGTTTTTCTTCCCAAGGTGGAGAACCTTGCATTTATCGGCGTTGAACACCATCAGATTCTCATCCGCCCACTTGCTGAGCCTGTCCAGGTCAGCCTGGATCACCCGCCTGTCTTCTGGCGTGGATGCTTTGCCCCAAAGTTTGGTGTCATCGGCGAACTTGGCCAGTCCGCTTCTGACTCCAGTGTCCACATCGTTAATGAAGATGTTGAACAGTATGGGTCCAAGGACAGAGCCCTGGGGGACCCCACTGGTCACAGGACACCACGATGAGTGACTTCCATCAATTACTACCCTCTGGGTCCGACCCCGGAGCCAATTTTCCAGCCAGTGGATCGTGGGGGACCCAAGGCGACAATTGGCCAGTTTCTCCAAGAGATGATCATGGGACACCAGATCGAAGGCTTTTTTGAAGTCAAGATATATGACATCAATCTCATCTCCCTTGTCCAGGTGATAGGTCACCTGGTCGTAGAAGGAAATGAGATTGGTCAAGCAAGACCTACCCGCAACAAACCCGTGCTGGCTATCCCTTAAGATGTTGGCGTCGGCCAGTCCATTAAGGATGGCCTCCTTAATAAACTTTTCTAAGATCTTCCCCGGGATAGAAGTCAGGCTGATGGGCCTATAGTTAGCCGGATCCACTTTCCTCCCTTTCTTGAAGATAGGCACCACGTTGGCCTTCTTCCAGTCTTCGGGCACTACACCAGAGCGCCAAGAGTTTTCAAAGATCCGCGCTAGAGGCTGGGCTATGATGCTTGCCAGCTCCTTGAGTACCCTGGGGTGAAGATTGTCAGGGCCGGCTGACTTGAAGGTATCCAGCTTCTCAAGATGTTCCTTCACAAAGTCAGCATTAATGGAGGGCAGGGGATCACCCTCACCCGGAATTCCCGGCCCTGTAGCAGGCACAGGCGTCCCATGGGGCTGATGAAAGACCGACGCAAAGTACCTATTTAATAGGTTGGCTTTTTCCTGGGCGTCAGTTGTCAGTTGCCCCATCTGGTTCAGCAGGGGTCCAACGTTGCCCCTGCTTTTCCTCCGGCTCCCCACATATCTGAAAAAGGACTTTTTATTGTCCTTGATGCTCAAAGCTAGCTGGAGTTCAGTTGCAGCCTTGGCTTTCCTGGTCTGCTCCCTACAGGACCGGACCAGCGCAGAATAATCCTCCTTGGAGGTGACTCCCATCCTCCATCCTTTGTAGGCCTTTCTTTTTAGCCTCAGGAGGTCTGCTAGGTCCCTGGAGAGCCAGGGGGGCTGCTGTGCCCTCTTGCTGCCTTTCCTCCGAGATGGAATAGACTTAGTTTGTGCATTGAGGATCGCTCCCTTGAGGAGCAACCACTCTTCTTGAACTCCCCTCTCCCTGTGGTCACAGTCCCTTAGGGCCTCACTGACAAGCCTCCTGAGCTTGTCAAAGTCGGCTTTCCTGAAGTCAAGGACTTGCGTGTTGCTGACCGACTTGCCAGCTTTTCGGCGGATGGTGAAGGTGATCAGCTCGTGGTCGCTGACACCCAGCTTCCCATCGATCACTAGGTCGCCGACTAGGTCCTCCCCAGTAGCCAGCACCAGGTCGAGCAGCGCTTTGCCTCTCGTTGGCCCATAGACTTCTTGAGTCAGGTAGAGGTCATCCACGCACGAGAGGAAGCTCTGCGACCGCTCAGATTTTGCTGAGCGATCCTCCCACGAGATGTCTGGGTAATTGAAGTCACCCATGACAACCATGGTCCTGGAGCAAGCTGCCTCAGCCAGTTCCTGGGCAAACTCCTGGTCTAGGCTCAGGACTTTGGGTGGGAGGTCTGTAATAGACTCCCACCATTGTGTCCCCTGTGCCGTGTTCCCCACGGATTTTAACCCAGAGGGTCTCCAGCCGTCCACCCTGGTTGCCAATATCGGCTTGCAGGGACGCGTAGCTTTCCTTAACATAGAGAGCTACACCCCCGCCCCTTTTCTCTACACGATCCCTCCTGTACAGGGTATAGCCATCTATCCCCGTGGTCCAGTCATGGGTGGAGTCCCACCAGGTCTCCGTGATCCCTATGACATCGTAATTGTTTGCACTGAGCAGGAGGATGAGCTCCTCCTGCTTATTCCCCAAGCTCCTCGCATTTGTGTACAGGCAGGCAAGCGCCCCCTGGGGAGCTCCTTCCTTGCCCACAGATTTTACCAGGGCTGGGGCTGGGGCGGGCTCCCTTGAGTGCCATGATCCGCTGGCTTTGCAAGATCTGCTCAGCGGGCCAGCAGTGGCGGTCGTGCCCCCGTCCCCCAGCGGGCTTAGTTTAAAGCCCGGTGGAGCAGGTCAGCCAGTCTGGCTGAGAAGAGCCTCCTCCCTAGGGGAGAGAGGTGGAGACCATCTCTTCCCAGCAGCTCGCTGCCTCTCTCGCCAAAGAGCGGGCTGTGGTCATGAAAGCCAAAGCCTTCCTGACGACACCAGCGCCGCAGTCTTTGGTTGACCACATAGATCCTCCTGTCCCTTCTCAGCCCATAGCCTGAGACTGGGAGGATCGACGAGAACACCACCTGTGCCCCCAGACCCTTAAGCCCCGCTCCCAAATCCCTGTAGCGCCTCATGACCTGGCTGGGAGTGCTCCGAGCCGTGTCATTGGTGCCCACATGAATAAGGAGCATGGGATAGCGGTCTGTGGGTTTGAGGAGCTTGGGGATCCTCTCCGCAATGTCCCGGATGCGGGCCCCTGGGAAGCAGCAGACTTGCCGGGCTAAGGGGTCAGGGTGGCAGATTGGCCCCTCCGTCCCCCTCAGGAGGGAGTCTCCCACAACAAACACCTTACGTTTTGTCTTGGGGAGAGCAAGGGCGGGAGTTGCAGTTGGGCCCATGTTGCCTGTGGGGGCCGGCAACTCAGCAGGCTCTGCTGGGGCAGCAAGAGGTGCATACCTGTTGCTCAGTTGTGGCGGGGGTGGGGCCTTGGTGCGGCGGGCCTTAGGGCCCTTGACCACCTTGGTCCATGCCCCTGGCTGGACACAGCAGGAGGTCCCAGAGTCCTCCTCTGGCCTGGAGGGAGACTGTGATCCACCCTCTGCCTCCCGGGGGAGAAGGGCCTGGCAGTAGGAGTCTATCTCCTGCTCGCAGTCCCTGATGGCACGCAGTCTGTGGACTGTGGCCTGGAGCTCCTCCAGCTGGCGTGCCAGAGACCCCAAAAGGGAGCAGACCCCGCAAGGGGAGGTCGCCATGCTCCCAGGCCCCAGAGCCTGAAAAAGGGACAGGCAGCCCCCGCAGCCGAGAGCCAGGGGCTCCGTCTGCGTGGAGCCCGGAACCAGGGGCTCCGTCTGGGTGGCCGTCTCTGAGGTGCCAGAGGGGGGGGCCGCGGAGCCCGAGGGGACCCTCGGGGTGTGGCGCGTGCCCATCCGTGTCATGCCTCTGGTAGGCTGGCTACAGCTGGGACTGTCTACCCTGGGGGGTGCGCAGGCAGGGTCTGGCGCCCTCCCGCACGCCCTCCCGCGCGAACTCCGCGCTAACTCACGCGCCGGCAGAGAAGCGCGCCTGTTTGTGCAGCCTGTTCGCGCGGCTCCGGTCGCGTGGCTCCCTGGGGGGCTGGGCGAAGTAGGGGCCTGGGCGGGGCTTGACCCGGCCCGGCTCCACTCAGCTGCCGCCTCCCACACACACACTAAGGGGTTAGCCCCTTCTCTCCACGGGCCCCGCTTACCCCGGCTGCACTGGGGGTCAGTGGGGGGCTCTGCGGCTGCTGGAGGGTTTCTGGGGGGTTTCGGGGGAGCGGGGGCGCAGCAAGCTTTCACCCGCGCGTCGCTCGCCGCTCCCGCGTCTAACTTCAGGAGGGATGTGGCCAATATGGAGAGGGTCCAAAGGAGGGCCACCCACATGATCAGGGGTCAGCAGGGTAGGTCCTACGAGGAGAGACTGAGGGACCAGAACCTGTTCAGCATCCAAAAGAGAAGACTGAGAGGGGATCTAGTGGCAGTCTACAAACTAGTCAAGGAGGACCAGCAGGCACTGGGAGAGTCCCTGTTCCCCTGAGCACTCCCAAGAGTTACAAGAAACAATGGACACAAGCTGGTGGAGGGTAGTTTCAGGCTAGACATTAGAAGGAGCTATTTCACTGACAGGGTGGCTAGGACCTGGAACCAACTTCCAAAAGAAGTGGTGCTGGCTCCTACCCTGGAGGTCTTTAAAAAAAAAGGCTGGTCGAACATCTGGCCGGGGTCGTTTGACCCCAGTACTCTTTCCTGCCATGGCAGGGGGTCGGACTAGATGATCTCATCAGGTCCCTTCCAACCCTACCAACTAGGAAACTATGAAACTATGATGCAGAGAAGACTGAAGTATTTAATGCATTTTTTGCTTCTGTCTACACAAATAGGAGCAACAAATAGGTGATGAGTACAGTTGGCAGCAAAAATAGGGGAAGAGACAAACAACCTAGAGCAGCAGAAGAACAGGTTAGGATTCACTTGGAGAAGCTTGATGCTTTCAAATCAGCAGGATAACATTGGATGTGATGCACCCTAAGGTATTGAAGGAATTGGCTGAGGTGATTTCAGAGCCATTGTCTATCGTCTTTGAGAAATCATGGAGGTGAGTGAGGTCTTGGATGACTATCAAACAGGATACATAGTCTTCACCTATAAGAAAGGGAAGAAGGAGGATCTAGGGAACTAAAGACGAGTCAGCCTGACTTTGATACATGGGAAGATCATGGAGCAGATTCTCCAGGAAGCTATTATGAAGCACCTAGAAAATATCAAGGTGATTAGGAACAGCCAGTATGGATTCAACAAGAGCAAGTCATGCCTGACCAACCAGATTTCCTTCTACAATAACTAGGCAGGCTCTGGGGATGGAGGAAGAGTGGTCCATGTGATGTAACTTGACTTTGGCAAGGCTTCTGATATTGTCTCTCATGACATTCTCATTAACAAAGTAAAGAATCACAGACTAGATAAAAGTATGGTAAGATGCATACATAACTGGTTGGATCATCATACTCAGTGGGTGCATCTACACAAGATGCTTTACTGCGTAGTAGCACATATACTGCACAGTAAGTGTGCAAGTCTACATGCACACACACTTACTGTACAGTAAACTTTGCTACTTATGAGTAAATTTTCTATCTGCAAATGCGAGTAGCAAATTTTACTTGCGAGTACTTACCGCATACTAACACATGTGTAGACACGAACCAGGAGCAAATTTGTCACCATGGGGCCAGCCTGAGCTCAGCCCCAGGGCCTCAGGCTGGGAGCCTCTCTTGCCCCAGGGCTGGCCCAGCTCTCTGGCAGCCACAGCCTCAGGCCCTTAAAAGCCTGCAAGTTTGAGCCCTGGGGCACAAGAACACAGAACGTGAGGCAACTTCTGGCCTCTGCTCCCCCTGCACAGGCCACAAGCTACCTGTGGCAGCCTGTCTGCACCCCAGAGCCACTGCCTGGAACTGCAGTGCCACACAGCTGCCAGAGCTGTACTGTCCAGTCCTGCAGCCTGCTGCAGGCTCCTGCCAGGCCTGCCAGCACCTGAGCCCTGGCCTTGGACCTGATTTCTGCCTCCCTCCCTGCCTGGCTCAGCCATGCTCTCCTGGATCCCAGGTTCCTCCCCCTCAGCAGGCAGGGAGGTGGGAGACAGTACAAAACTTTATTGAGTAGCCTGTGCCCCCACAGCTAGGCAGCCATGGGCCTCTCATATGCCAAGGAATGTGTCAATGCTGGTGCTGATGTCCTCCTCAGCTATGGGGGGCAGGGACATGTAGCACATCCACATCCCTTCAGGCAACAATGGAGGTTGCAGGGCAGACTCTGCTTGCCCCCTGCACTGTTGAAGCTCAGCATCCCATGCTAAGTGCACAGGTGTGCTTGGGGCACCATGGCCATTAGCAGCAGGAAGGCATAGTGGGTCAGGTACCCCTTGGTTGATGCAAACAGATCTTTGTGCTGCTCCCAGGGCACAAGCAGCAGGGTCATGCTTGGAGTGCAGAGAGCAATGGGAGGAGCTGGTATGGGGGCTGGCCATGGGGGGTGTGTGGCTGAAGAGGCCCCCTGTGGGAAGGGAGGGGGCACAGGCAGCTCCACATCCCAGTCATCTGGGAGCCCCGCACTCCTCAGCCTGGGCACCATGGACCTGGTGGCAGCACAGGTGACAGCCTGGCCTGCAGGAGGAGAAGTGTGGGAGTGGGTTCTGGAACTGCAGCAGTACATGCTGCCAGGAGCCTGACCTTTCCCAGCCTGGGATGGGGACAGGGGAGGCAGGCTGCCCATGGCCAGCACCCAGCAGCCCACCGGGCACTGGGGAGCGAGCGGGGACACAGGGCTTGGTTGGCAGCCACCTGGACCCAGGCCTGCCCAACTGATTTACCATGGTCTCTGGGAATCTGTGCACAACTGATCCCTGATCTGAGGCTGCCCCCCTCCTGCCCCGATACAGGGCATCTTATCTTAGAAATGCTTCAAACTCTCACAATCACCTTCTTTCTCATGGTTCTTTAGGCCCTGAAGCTGCATGCAGGGGAGAGGCTGCAGTTGGCAGATGGGATGCAGCCTCAGGGTCACCACTGCCCATGCCTGGTGCCAGCTCCACAGAAGGAGGACCCGGGACCAGACCCTTCTCCTGGACTGGCTGGTAAAGGCTGCAGAGCACTGTCTGGCAGATGCACAGGTGTGGCGGGCAGAGGATGCCAGCCATGAGGATGTGCAGGACAAGGTGGACTATGAATTCAGGGTGCAGCTTCTGGCCCTGGAGTGGGAGCACATGGAGACCCTGTAGGAGCAGGGTACACTCATGACTAGGGCAGTGGAGGCCACAGAGGATGACTGCTGGGAGCTGGACACCATTCAGGCCCTGGTAGTTGCTACATGCTGCCCGCTGTGTAGTCCCAAATTGTATCTCTGTGTGGACCCTGGCAGCTGCCCACTGCTCAGCAGCAATCCCCCTCATAGGCCTGGGTGGAAGTCCAGCACCACCTCCATGGGCCAGAAGTCTTCCTTGCCCCGGCCCCCATCCTGAGTCCCCCTGCCACTCATCCTGGCTTCATGCAGGCGTGGAGAAGGAGCTGCCTGCAGCAGTTCCAGGACTGCACACCAGCACTGCTGGTCCTGGACATCGGCTGCTGGAGAGGGAGCCACCCGCAATGGGGTACCAAGGTTCACAGTCAACCGTGGGCAAGACCCCCACCTTCCAGGTTTGTCATGGCATACATACCCATGGGGGAATGGCCAGAGGCGAGGGTGCTAGCTGCCTGTCACCAGGCTCTGCCCCCACCCCATTGCTGAACACCCCTGGAACACACCCACACAAACCACCACATTGAAAATAGTTTGCACAGAAAAGAGGATGTTTTATTGTTGGTGGGTGGGGTGGGTGGTGGAGGGGCTCTGTTGTTGGGGAGGGAGGGGGAAGGCAGGGTCTGTTTGTTGAGGGGAATAAAGAGAGTGTGGTGCTGGGGGTGGATGGATAGGGGTCCATGGGCAGCTGTCCAGCTAGGCTACAGCAGGGAATGCAGGAGGAGGTGGGTGGCCAACACCTCTTGCACCCAGTGTCCTAGCCCTTGCTGACAGGTGTGCAGCTCACCAGGGGCCTCGGTGGGGGGCCCCCGCTGCTATGGCTGCCACTGCAGGTGGTATTCCCACTCCTAGACATCCTCCACGAACTATGCTTCTTCCACCCGCATCTCACAAAAGAGCTCCCCTGGCCATCAGAAATGATATGCAAGATAGAGGCTCCAATGATGACCTGGTGGATATTCACCTCAGTAAACTTGAAGGGGCAGTGAGCTTGCACCAGTGTCCCTGGAGGTGAACAAAAATGCATTCCACCAGGGCGTGGGTCCAGCCCAGGAACCAGTTAAAGTGGGGAAGTGGCTGACCGTTGAGCAGGAAATGGAGCTGGCTTTTCAAGATGGTCTCCATCTTTCAGCTTCCCTTGGTGGCAGTGGCGGCTAATTGCAGGGACCCAGGAAGCAGAAGCAGTTTGCTGTCATTAGCAGCAAACCCGCTCCCACTTCCCTGTGCATGTAGACATATGCCCGGAAGCCTTTACTCATGAGAAAACTGCTCCGGCATCAAATGCATGTGTAGACACACCCAGTGAGTAGTCATTAATGGCTCAATATCTAGATGGGAGGAAGTATCAAGTGGGGCTCCCAAGGGGTCTGACCTGGGTCTAGTATTGCTTAATAGCTTCATAAATAATTTGGACAATGGGATCAAGTGTATGCTTTGCAAATTTATGGAAAATACCCAGTTGGATGGAGTTGCAGGTATACCAGAGGGTAGGGCCAGGATTCAGAATGACCTGGATAGATTGGAGAAATAGTTCACAATTAATTGGATGAGATTCAACAAGCACAAGTTCAAAGTCCTGCACTTTGAATGGAATAATTGCAGGTACAAATACAGATTGGGGAATTCCTGGCTCAGCTGAAATACCACAAAGAAAGTCCTGGTGGTTACAGTAGACTATCAGCTGAATATGAACCAACAGTGTGCTTTTGTCGTGAAGAAAAGGCCAGTGGCAAAGTGGGTTGTATTAACAGAAGCATCACTTTTAGATCAAGGGAAGCAATTCTTCCACTCTGTTCAGCAATGGTGAGACCTCACCTCAAGTACTATACCCGATTTTCAGCCCCACACTTCAAGAAGGATGTGAACAGTTTGAAAGAGTCCCGCACAGAGCACCAAAAATGACTAGGGGCCTGGGAGGCAAGAATTATGTGGAAAGGCTGAAAGAAGTAGGGTTATTTAGGCTGGAGAAGTGGGAGATATTATAACAGTCTTGAAATATCTGAAGCACTATTACAGAGAGGATGGAAATGGACTTTTCTCTGTAGGGGACAAGGCTAGGAGTAATGGCCTCATGCTTCAGCAGGAGAAATTTCATTTGGAGATTAGGAGGAACTTTCTGACTATGAGGGTGGTCAAACATTGGAATAAACTATCCAGGGAAATTGTGGAATCTTGATCTTTGGAAGTTTTCAACAGTTTAGACAGACTTTTGGCTGGGATGGATTATTCAGGGATGATCCTTCCTTGAGCAGGGGACTGGACTGACCTAGTAAGATCCCTTCCTATTATGTTATGAAATACAGTCCAAAAGTCTATGGATAGATACACTAGGCATATTTTTTTCTCTTGAATCTAGTAAAATAATTAATTTGGATATCTAAGTCAAGGCTTATCTACACATTTATTTAATATTTCTTCCTGATGTAGCTCTAGTTGCAAATACTTTGTGTATACACCAAGCCTTATATTTCTGTACAATAATAGATTAAAAATTTTCTAAGATTTTTACTATTTTTACTTTATGATTTGATAAGATTTCTGTTAAGATTTTTAAGTGCCATTGCATCTGTGCATCCTAATCCAAAGCCCAACAAAGTCAAAGACTGACTCCTGCAGGCATCAGTCAACTTTGGATTGGGCACGTTAGTAGGATACTAAATGTGTTTTCCCAAAAGTGAAAAAATATTCTAATAACCACTAGCAGCACACAGAAACTTCCAGCTCTTTTGAATTTCAAAAAATAATTAATGTACAACTTACATGATTCAGTAAAAACAGATGCAGAGGAAGGATGATCTGATGACTAGATGACAGCTCATGGGGCTCAGGAGGAAGGACAGTCTGATGGATAAATGACAGCTCTTGGAGCTCAGGACAGTTACATTGAATTGCCTCCTCTTCTACAGACTTTAGTAAGCCAATTAGGATGCAATTCTTAGACATACTTAGATGATTTGAAATAAAGAGATTCAGTGTCGGAACACCTTGGTTCTACTAACATTCTCAAATCCCTACTCTCCTGCCACCTAATCCTGTAGGCTCATTGGCTCCCTAAAGTTCTGCTGGTAAAATCTAAAATCATTTAGGTAACTAAGTTTCTACCTGGGCATACTCGGAACTGTCTATAACCTGATGCCCTTGGGCTGCTTGGAACTCTGGCTTAGCCTGAGTCCCAGCAGGATTCTTAAATTAGGCACTGTCTCACCAATCTGGCCTGTGGGGACTTTCTGCTAGTCACATTCAGACTGTACTTAATAGATTAGGCCATGTACAAAAGACAATCAGAAACAAGGCCTTTGCATCTGGTTTGTTCCCTTCCCCCACTTCTACCCAGGAACTCAATGCTTAGGTGACTAACTTTGGAGGTGGGATACCTGTTCTACTTGATACAAAAATATATACAAAGTAAAGCAAAGAGATCACTAACCACTGAATTATAGAGTCAATCTGCCATGTTCTCTCTGTACAGCTGAAATTAATATTGAATTAGTTGCTTACTGGGGAACAGCTCCAACAAGGAAAATTGAGAAAGCCCTACCTCAGGATACCAATAGCCTTGCAGTAAAGGCTGTTTCTTTAGATGAAGGAGGTTTGGACTGTTGTCTCAGCTCTAGAGTGGAAATCTGAAAATAGTTATTTTTATCCTTACTACTGCATATTGACTATAATGGGGCATGGTCTCTGTTTTTCCATGACAAAGGACTGACCTGATTTGTGTACTTTGAAGAGAGTTTACAGATGAGACTCTTGAGTCAAGATTATTCCCCACTCAAAAATATATTCTATTTACATCTGCTCCTTTGGCATTTCTCTTTCCCCCTAGAATACTGAGTCTGGCATCAAAGTCTTTTACTTATATTAGATTATTGATGTATTTCTCCTTTCTTCTCCTTTTCAGTGCCAGCCTTCTCTGTACATGCTATCAATAGTTCCTGTTCAGAGGGTTACTTTTAAATATAAATTGGCCCCTAATTTTCTCAACTCCTCTTCTTGCTACTGGTCAGAGGATCGGAGCAAGGTCCTGCTGGTGGTTGGGTTCAAGCATCCATTGGCTAACAGCTGAGTGTATTCTTTGACATTACTCTGATTTGTGGTCATGGAAGGATCTTTCTATTACCATCACGATACTCAGATGCCTGCCTCTTCCCACCATTCCTTTGCCCAACAGGAAAAACATACTGGGATCTGTTTTACACTGGTAAAAATCCAGAGTATCTTTTTTTAATTAAGTGGCGTTTTCTGCATTGACATTAGTTAGAATTTAGCTGGAAAGCTGGGTAGATCTACACCTTTATACACTAACTAATGAGCACAAGTTTTTGTGAATTAGAGGTCACTTCATCAGATGCTGTGAAAAGGCATGCAGAAAGCAGAATATAAGGAGAAAGAAATTAGAATACAAAAGACATGGGCGATGGGAGATAAAGAGAGGAGAGAGGTGGTGGTGGAGAGGGGAGAAGAGAGCAAGAAATTGGGCAGCACTAGGAAAGAAAGCTGAACAGGCAGTAAACCCATAGGAAAAAAGGGATCACAAAGCTAATCCAAGAAATGAGATAAGAATCTGTAGTCCCTTTTAAAAAGCATATTTAACACAGTCCAGTTTGTGGATGATTTTTGTTCTGCAATTTCCTGTTCAAACTAAATTTCTAAATGTATGTTGCTTGAAAACAACAGTCCTGAGGTCAGTGATGGAGTGTCCACAGAAGTTGAAAAGTTCTGCTACAGGCATTTCTGTCTTTCTTCCAGTGATGCCAGTGTTGATTCATTCTTACTTATAGAGATTGCCCTGTCTATCAGATGTAGAGAAGCAGGTAATGTATATGATGTTGGTAGAATTGCACATGTTTAACCTTGGATATTGTACCCCTTTTATTAGGTCCAGTGATGATGTGATCTGTACTGATGTGGGGGCACAGCAAGAACTTGGGTCCATTGCAAGGCTATCACTTAACCCAACAAAACATACAGAGTCCAGAACTGCTGACATTATCTCCTGAAGCTGAGGAAGTACTGTTCTCTCATACCCCGAAGGAAGACTTCTGGGGCCAGGTCCTGACTTTGCAGAGATGTGAGGTGGTGAGGAGCTGAAATAGATCAAGTCAAGGTGGTTTGCTAGTTTCTTCACTCTGTTTTTTGGTGCTACATAGGATCAGAGGCTTAGGATATTGAAAATATTTTCAACTTTTCATTCTTGATATGGTTTCTTGGATTCATTTTTGCTTCGTTATGTATTGAGTATATTTTATGAACTGTTGAAAATAATTTTACATTAGTCATAGTTTAAAAATATTCTTTGTGCAATAGCCCTCCTACAAACTGGAAAACTGATCTTTTTTTGTTCACTACACATACTTTATCACTTGGCTCCACATGTATAACTAACTTTTGGAATAGTCACATATCTAACTTTAAAGACCCAGCTCACAAGAGAACACCTAATCAGTTTCCTTATAATAAAGTCAGTCTGTACAAACATTTCTTTTTCCAAACTAAGCACTTTCTTCTCAACAAATGCAGTTATTTCCATAGGATACAGAGATAGGAATGTGTTAGGGTATAATGGGTTGTATTTTATAAATTTCACATTAAATACAATTAAAATAATAGCATAATTAAATATTTCTTAAAGGAGTCTGGAAAAGAGACAACCCATGAAAAATATGCTAATTAAAAATATCTAACCTGTGACCTGGTAATTAGACAACTTGGCTGGAAAGTAGGAAATGCCACTTCAGACTTGGGTCTCCTGGTCCAGTTTTGGGCCTCCCACTACAGAAAGGTTGTGGACAAACAGGAGACAGAGTCCAGAGGAAGACAATGAAAATGGTGAGGGGGCTGGAGCACATGATATAGGAGGAGAAGCTGAAGAAACTAGACTTATTTAGTCTGGAGAATAGAAGGGGCGGGGGGAAGGAATTAATAGCAGCCTTCAACTACCTAAAGGTATGGTTCCAAAGAGGATGGAGCTACACTCTTCTCAGTGGTGGCAGATGACAGAACAAGAAGCAACAGTCTCAAGCTGCAGCAAGGGAAGTTTAGGTTAGATATATAGGAAAAACTCTCACCAGGAGGGTAGTAAACCACTGGAACAGTCCCATCCAACCCTAATTTTCTATGATTCTATGTTTCAACATTCTATAAAGGCCTTTCTCCTTCTCTAACACCCAGCAATCATGCCTAGATAGCATTTCAAGACTCACCTGGCCTCACATGCCTACCTGGGCAATCCTATTTCACTTCATAGGTGCCTAACCAGAGTGTAGCGACAATGGACATGTGTGGTAGATGCATACACATTTGTGACCCAGAGTTGAATAGCAAACCATGCAGGACAAAAACTGCTTTATGTGGTTGCATATGTGACACTTAGCCACATAAAGTAAAGCAGGATTTAAACCATAGAGTCTGTTCATATTCTAACTTCAACTGGTTTCATTTACATACAAACATATGCCAGCCCAGGGACGGAGATCATAGTGAATAACATGCATGCAATATATTTATTCATGAATCACAGTAGCAATACCACCTACTGCCTAGAGATACTGTCTATCTGCTTTAAGAACAGATTTTGATCATATATCAACACGGAGAGCAAATTGTTCTGTTGCTTTTAGATGCCCCATCCCCAGCTCTGCTTCAGTCAGAACCAGGCATAATGTAAAATGGAGACAGCATGTTTTTTTCCCTGGTCTGACCATTTGCTCACGCACTAAGTAAAGGAAATGGGAAGATTTGTGTAACACCGCCACCTACTGATACCAAGCAAAACAAGGTGTTATTTCACTGAAAAGCAAGACAAAAATTCTAGCTTCTACTAACTCTGAATTTGTTTAAATTCTTGGAATTAATTATGAGGAAAATGGGCATTTTTCCTGAATAAAATCTAAGTAAATTCTGTTAATTTTAATTATTTAAATGTTTCAAGACTATGGTTAATTTATCATATTCATAATTAATTAATTCATGCTTTCTCTTCCATTAAACTTAAATTAGATTCTTTTTCAAAAGGAAATATGTCCATTAATATCAATGCCCTGATGACAGCTGCAGGGTTAATCCTGTTGTACTTGGGCATGTACATAGCTTTGCAACGGCAGTTTTTGGCACTCTTGTTGTTTGTGAATCAGCATTGGCTACACAAGCCTACTGACCTTGTTCAGTAGAGTTGTGCTCTGGCCAGATGGTTGCACAGGGAAACAAAATTGCCCAGATACGCTTATAAGGTCAGGCTAATTCCAATATTTTAGTTAGGCAAACCCACAACAAATGGATGACCAGTAATCCATTCATGGCCAAGTAATCTTGGGGTTAAGACACATATTCTAGGCCTCTTAAACATAGAAGAGAGTTGAACCTGCATCTCCTGCTTCATGGCAAAGTGATCTTACCAAAGTTTAGGCATGGACTAGCATCCTTTTGAAGTTGGTCCACTGGGCTACTAAGAGAGGGATAAATATGAAGCCAGGAGGAAACCTACAAGCCAAAGTCTGTGTGGTTTAATAAGATGGGTACTGCCCTGGAAAGCAGGAAGGCCCTGAGTTTTAGCTTGGGTTCCTCCTCCCAGTGGGGCAGAAAACTTTCCCAATGACATTTATTCATTTGACCCAAAAATGTTAAATGAGAAGTGCACTGGGCCATCTTCAAGACAAGGGCTTCAGGGAGGCCTCAGCAATGCCTAGTCGATGGCCTGTGGCTAAAATATTTTAGTAGAAAGAAGATGCAGGTTCACACTTAGGCATAGAAAGTGGAACAGGGTTTAGCTTTCAGTATATGACATTTCAAGCACTGGGGCAGAAACCCAAAACCTTACCAGTTGGGGAACGAGACCATATAATCTGCTTGTTTGCTGGGTTTGGGCATAATTGAGCAGGATCATTTGCATGGGGCTTATTTTTTGGCAGCTACCATGGTCTTCAGAGAGGCAACATAGATATGGCATTAGATATCCAAAGCCTCATCAGCAGGGATCCTGGTTTTCTCTGATTTAAAAAAAATCCCCAATTTTTGGATTTAAAAAAGTAACCCAAAAATCCACATTTTTCTGTGATCCAAATGAAACACCACCATATATATATCTATGTATCTAGTGGTGTTTCATTTTAATCAGATAAAAATGTGGATTTTGGGTTACTTTTTTAACCCCAAAATTGGGATTTTTTTAGAGAAAACCAGGATCCCTGCTCATCAGGGCCATTTTGACATGTTGTAGGTGGAATAGGGCTTGCGCATCTAAGTGTAACTTTGACACGTAACTAGAATAGGGCATAGCCCTCCATTTCCTAATGCCTCAGCTGCAGATCAGTCAAATAGGCTTAACAGGGTTAGGCACTCAAACACTTTGATAATGGGAGTCATCTTAGACCCACAAAGCAATACAGAACAAAGTGGTTGTTAAGGCGCTGAGAGTAACTCCATAGAAAAAAATTGGTGAACAATTGTAATTTCCTAACTTTGGAAATCAGGCCTTTACAGTATTTAAGAAATATAAATGTGCTTTGACATCTCAAGTGAATACTATACTTAGCCTAATATTTTACAGGCTGGTGTTGACAGTTAGAATGTATTTCATTTCTACTGCACTGCTATTTAGATTTGATGCATTTTTTCAGTGAATAGCAGAATCGCTAAAAAATGTAGTTTAAGTCGTCTGCAATCAGATAGTTTTGTCTGGAAGAAAAAAATGAAGTGTAGATGAGGAAAAGGCAGAAGCTTCCTTTTTACTCAACAGTTCACTAGATTCACTTTGTGGGAGACAGGTTTAATTCTGTCTTCTGTCTGTGGGGAATTTAAAGCCACATCTCCATTCTCCAAGGAAGGTACTCTAACAACTAGGCTATAAAGGTATTTTAAGCTAAGGTCTTTTCAATCTCTCCTGTTGACATCATTTCACTTTGTATAAATAATTAAACATCCCCTGGGCAGGGATCCTGAATGCTGGTGCCTGACAATGCAGGTGAATTCTCTAACCCTGTAGAGCAGTGGTTTTCAATCTTTTTTCATTTGTGGACCCCTAAAAAAATTTGAATGGAAACCCCTTTGGAAATTTGGAATGGTGGTGCAAACACCCTTGAATTGTAAGTGTGGTTATTCACATACTTTTGATTGATGACTCATAGTCATTTTTCTTGGCCTCTTAAGATATAGCTTGCAGACCCCCAGGGGTCCATGGACCACAGGTTGAAACCCACTGCTCTAGGGTATTCTGAGCTGAAGCTCCCTTAAGCCCTTCCATTTAACTTGTGCCATTGTGTATAAAATATTTAAATAGTCTGTGAGGAAGCAAACAGGAGCATGCAAATGACAATATACTGGAGGCTGATACACACCTGGGATGTGGGACACTTGGGGCATGTGTAGACAAAATGAGGGCCCTAAATTGAAGCTGTGGGTTTTT
The DNA here is from genome assembly GCF_030867095.1 of Alligator mississippiensis. Classification (NCBI taxonomy): domain Eukaryota; kingdom Metazoa; phylum Chordata; order Crocodylia; family Alligatoridae; genus Alligator; species Alligator mississippiensis. Next base: position 387,670,365 of record NC_081824.1, read on the forward strand.
AAACCTACCGCTTCAATTTAGGGCCCTTAAAACCCACGTGCCATGTACACACCCTGCACTTACCTGCCTCTCCGGCAGCGGGGAGGGGAGGGTGAGCTGCCAGTGGGTGGAGCGGTCCCTGGGCTGCAGGTCGGAGGCTGCTGCACACCGCCCCCCCCCCCCCCCCCCCACAGCACCTGCCCATAGGCACCTGGATTGCACCAGGCCCCCACACACATGCAGTCAGGCAGGCTCCAGGGGAGGGGGAGAATCAGGCTTGCTGCTTTTTTTGGGTAGAGCCTGCTTCCCCAAGCTGCTGCAGGGCTTCCTGCAGAGCCCCTGAGCTGCACATAGCCCAGTGCTTCACTTCACAGCTGTAGGGGCAGCAAACTAAAACTCCTTGAAGGAGTTTTAATTTGCTGCACCCCAAATCATTTAACGTGCATTATATCGCTGAATTTCCTACAGCAGCTGGAATTAATGCACAACACGCCGCCAAGGTGTGCAAACACTGACACAATTAAAGTAGTGGAAAAGCATTTAGCCTGCTTTAAAGTGTCACGCACATACGCCCCTCGTTTCATCTACACTCAGCCTTGGGCTCCAATGGTTAGTTAGTTAGGCAAAGTGAAGCAGTGCCAGTACAGGAGGATGAGAGAATCCTTGCCCCACTTCTCCTTCCCACTAATACAGTATAGCCTAATGATTAGGGCATTCCCATGTGAAGTATAACTTATTGGTTCAAATCCCTTCAGGCAAAGGGGAGAATTTAACTTGTGGCTCATGCCTCCTTGATGAGAGTTCTAACATGAGCTAAGAGGATGGAAACAGATCCTTCTCCAATTTTCTGAAACCATCCCTTTTTCTTTTTTTTCCTCAGCAAGAGAAAAAACAACAACAACAACAACAATAATAATACATTCCATCAGGACTGATGGTTTTGGGGAGAGAATGATGTTGCCTTCTGACCTGAAAAATAATTATTTTCAGAGATTTACTTATACTATAAAACATAATGATGGCGGTAATCAATGCTCATATTCAACTTTTTTTCATTTTTTATAATGTAAGAATTCACTTGTAAAATTTAACTGACAATGAAGAGACACCTTACAAATTTTCTGCCATTAGAATGTAGGGAGCTTTAAATTATTTCTGTAGCTATTTTAGTGACATGATAGCTTCACACTTGTCATGAGATTTACTTGATTTTTCACGAGATCACAGTATAAGTTGCAAAAAGGTCATGAGAACTTATTTGCCTTAGAAAGGGGAATGACACAAGTTTTTGCAATCAGAATATGGGTGGAGCTGCAGTACTGATGTAGCTGACATATTGTAAATTTTGAATCTTTATTTAAAATATATAAAACTTCTGGTAAAATAGAAAATTAGAGTCTTTTTTTTCTATGCATCTTAATAAACAAAAAAATACTATCCCTACAAAGAGCATGTTAATTGATATTGGCTCCTTTTAGTAAAATTCTCATGTGTCAGCACATCAGTCTCAAGTGACTCTATCCTGTTTATTAAAAAAATTGGAGAAATGAAAGGATTTGATATCAAAAGTATTTTTTGACATGTGTACGATTTACTTATGAGGGGACCTTATTTGGCAGAAAAGATTCAGGCCATGAAATCTGGAGAAAGATTGAGAGATTGGCTTTGAAAAGAAAATATGTTTTGAAGTGGATTTAGTGCTCATGAGATTTAGAAAAGCTCTCTTTAGGTATGGAATGGAGAACCAATGGGCATTTCCATGCTTTGCTTCACTGATATCTCTCAGCTTAGTTCCCTGGTGAAATTCTGGGTATTAAACTGCCAGAATCTGCCTGCTAATGTCATCTGTAACCAGTATTTACAATAAAAATATTTAATTAACAAATTAAGTTTTTCTTGGATCAAGTTTACAGCATTAACTTTCCTACAGCAGCATCTTAAGCTTGTTGTACTTCTCCTAGTTTTCTGCTTCCTAAACTGGAAGCAATGTAGTCATACCCACACAGAACAACAAGTGGGCTAATAAGCAGGCACTATCACACAAGGTTGCGAATTAGCACTTGGAAACTATGGCTACAATGTCACAATTTATATGATTTAGAAAGCAATCATTGTGGAGTGTCGCAGGGCACCTTAGTGCCTGCTCCTAGAGAGGAGAAACTGCCAGGGAGAGAGCCCTGGCAGAGCCAATTGAGCACAGCTGCGAGTTGCCGGAGCAACTAAGGGGAGCCAGCTGCCTGTAGGGGGCAGGGCCTGGCCCTTATGAAGCCCCGGGCTGAAGCCGGGCTAGCAGTTCTCTGCCAGCAGCCTAGGAGGCAGGAGCTCTGGGAGTGAGGATGTGGAAAGGAGCCTAGCAGCAAGTACCATGGTCATATGGAGCAATGTTGTTATGGCCATAGGGCTTCGGGTTTGAATTACAGCCAGATGGCTTGAGCTTGCATTTGTGTTACAGCCTAGGGGCTTGTGGTTTTGTTTTGACGTTGTGATATTACACCCGGAGGTTTGGGTGAGGCTGTAGGGGTTGGAGGAGGCCTCATCGGGGATGCACAGGGGAGTGTGAGACCCCGGCACCAGTGAGGGCGCGCTAGGCCCTGAGATTTACAGGGAGGAGTTGTGGGCTCAGTTGAGCTCGGAGAGGAGCGGTTGACCTCAGTCATAGGGGCCCCAGAGAGTGTGGGGTGCCTTAGCGCCAGTGAGGGCGCTGGCTAGCGCCAAGAGGGCGCATTAATTTCACAGCGCCGGTGAAGGCGCAGCTCGCACGCCAGAGCTGGAGCGACTGGTGGCGAGGAGTGCGACCAGTAGGTTGCGGGCGCATCTGGTAGGTTGCAGACGGAGGACATAGACCCCGGATCGCATGCGGGGGACATAGACCTCGGCCCCAGGGAGGGGCCATATTGAGAAGCCCAGGGTGGGCACAGCGAGCCCCGAAGAGGGGGAGCACCATAGTACATTATTGAGAAGCCCCGTGTGGGCACGGCGAGCCCCAAAGAGGATAAGCGCCATACTGAGGAGCCCTAGAGAGAGGGGCAATTACTGAGGAGCCCGAGACGGGCATAGCGAGCCCGGCCGCAGGCTAGTGCGGCAATACCCCTCAGACCGAGGCAGGGTGCTGCGGTTGCCCCGAGAAGACAGGGAGTAGCAGCGCGGTGAGCCGGGGTCAGAGAGGGTATCCGTGCGGTTGGCCAGGGAAGGGCCGGGGCCCGCTAGGGAGTCCCTGAGCGGGACCATACCATCAGGGGAGGCCCAGCGGGAGGCTGGGCACGAGAGAGAGAGCCCAGAGTGGGCTACACTATAGAGGAGGCCCGGGAAGCGGGCGTACAGACATACCAACGTCTATTACATCTGCGAGGCTTGGGGCGTGGTATCAGGGGAGGTTGGAGCCACGCATAGCCCATAAGGCTAGGGTGTCCGGGGAACACCCACCATATCGGGAGACCCCCAGGGGGTCCGGAAGAACTGCGGAGACAGAGGTCCCGAGTAGCCGTGCCCAGGGAGTCATAGGCAGCCTCCCTATTACATTTTCCAACAAGACGTGGCGGGCGAGAATTAGAGGGTGCCTTGGGCCGGCCTGACATGGAGCGAGGGACCTTAAGGAGATCACGGCCCTCCGTGAGGACCCTGCCGTGACATGGAGCAATGTGACTTCAAGGATGTCATTGAAATTTAACCAGTTTATTGTACAGGCATGACCTTGATGGGCTACACAAGTATTACCATTCCTGTGAGGTTTACGAGTATAGTATGGCAGCCCTCTCTGTTGACAACTCAAAAGAGTGAGATGGCAAGAGAATGGTCAGCATTTCCTGCATTTTGACACTACATGATGTTTGGAAGTGCATCTTTCCTAAGAAGCTAGGAACAGACTCTACTGTCAGTTATTCTGATGGAAATCTTCAATCAATGGAGTGACCGCTGCATAACTGTAAAAAGAATATTAACTATTAAAATTCCAAATTCATGCCATGTGGAAGACAGAATTTGAAGAACAGTTCTTCTGGAGAAAGAGTTTTCATAGATTCCTAGAGTCAGAAGGGACCTCAGTGGGCCATCTAGTCTGAACCCCCTACCCCTGACAGGCAAGAAAAGGGTCACCATACCTGAGGTCATGTGATCCCAGCCAGGTGCCTGTCCAGTCTCCTCTGAAGACCCCCAAGGATGGGGCGAGCACCACCTCCCTTAGGAGCCCATTCCAGATCCTGGCAACCCTGACTGTGAAGAACATTTTTCTAATGTCCAGTTTAAACCTACTCTCTAATACTTACGGCCATTGCTCCTTGTTGTTCCAGGGAGTGCCCTGGTAAACCGATCATTGCCTACTTCATGTTGCTCTCCCCTTATGAATTTGTACACTGCCACAAGGTCCCCTCTCAGCCTTCTCTTGGAGAGGCTGAAGAGGTTAAGGTCCCTTAGCCTTTCCTCATGGAGGCCTGCAGGGAAGGCCCTAATCAGATGAGTGGCTCTTCGTTGGACCCTCTCCAGGTTGTCCGCATCCCACTTGAACTGCTGCGTGCAGAACTGGACATAGTACTCCAGCTGTGGTCTGATCAGTGCAGCATAGAGAGAGAGAATCAACTCCCTGGACCTGTTTGTGAAGCACCTATGGATGAACGACAAGGTGCGACTGGCTCTGCCGACTACTTCATCACATTGATGACTCATGTTCATCCTGGAGTCCTTCTGCCTCAGCGGTGCTGAGAAGGTCACCCACCAGCCTGTAGGTATGATGGCAGTTCTTTCTCCCTAGATGCAGCACTTTGCATTTGTCCTTATTGAATTGCATCCTGCTGTTCTCTGCCCATTTCCCCAACCTGTTGAGGTCAGCCTGGATCTGGTTCCTCCTCTCCAGGGTGTTAGCTTCATCCTATATTTTTGTGTCATCCACGCATTTGGACAGGTTGCTTCCTACTCCCTTGTCCAGATCACTGATAAAGATGTTGAACAGCACCAGCCCCAGAACTGAGCTCTGAGGGACTCCACTGCACACATCTTTCCAGCTTGACACTGACCCATCCACCACCACTCCCTGAGTGCAACCCCTGAGCCAGTTTGCTACCCATTCTACTGTATAATCATCCAAGGCAAATCTCCTCAGTTTATTAATAAGGATGGTATGGGATATGGTATCAAAAGCCTTCTTGAAGTCCATATAGACAACATTTACCTTGACTCTTGCATCTAAACATTTGGTGGCCTTGTCATAAAAAGAAACTAGGTTAGTCAGCTAGGACCTGCCTGCTATAAACCCATGTTGGTTACCCCTCCACATCACATTAGCCAGTGGGTTCCCACAGATGTGTTCATTGATAATTTTTTCAAGGATTTTCCCTGGGATAGATGTAAGGCTGACCAGTCTATAGTTCCCCGGATCTTCCTTCCTCCCCTTCTTAAAGATTGGGATGACATTGGCCCTCTTCCAATCCTCTGGGACCTGACCCAAGAACCATGAGCACTCATATATCCTTGCTAGTGGTTCAGCTATGATACTCGCTAATACCTTCATTACCCATGGGTGGAGTCCCTCTGGTCCCGGTGATTTGAACACGTCCAGTCCCTCCAAGTGTCCTTTTACTGTGTTGGCACTGACCGTTGGTCAGCTGATGTTCCCCTTGTTGGCGTCAGTGATGCATATTCAGGGTTCAACGAGATACCTATTTAAGAAGACAGAGGAAAAAAAACTCATTGAAGAGCTCTGCCTTGTCCCTGCTATCTGTCACTAAGCCCCCCGCCTGTCCTGTAGGTGTCCTATGCTACCCTGTACCCACTTTTTGCTCCCAACATACCTAAAGAAGGCCTTTTTATTGTCTTTAATCCCTGCCGCTAACCTGAGTTCTAGAGCTGCCTTGGCCTTCCTGACTGACTCCCTGCAGTTGCGGGCTGAGGAAGGGAACTTCTCCTTGCTAGCTACCAGTTGCTTCCACTTCCTGTATGCTACTTTTTTCCCAGAAACTTCTTTCCAATCAAACCTGAGTGGGAACTCCAATTTGATCTGCATCACTTGCTACAAAAGCGATGTCCCTGTGATCACTGACATGTACAGAATCTTCTTTCTTTCCTTTACAAAAATCCTAAAACTTGCCATACCTAATCACCCCGGCAAGCCTAAACCAGTCCAAAAATATTACATCTTGGAGCCAACTATCGTTCTTTTAAGTCATCTTGATATACTTTATAAAAAACACACTTAAAATCAATTTTTCATCGTACGGATTGCAAGGGTAATTTAATTCAGAGTATCTTTTTAAACATCCCATAGGACAAGACTGTGCATCAAAACAATACATTGTGGATATCACAAGCAACTCTGTAAATTGATGGTATTTTTTTTGTTTTAAGTTGACAATGACAAAACATGTCAAAAAGAGAGAAAAATGACTTAAAGGTATGTAGAATCTGAACAACATTTTACATTTATAACCTGATTTATTGTACAACATGCAGCCAACTTTGCTCATACCAATCCACTGCATAATAGGAAGTGTTAATGCAAGGAAGTATTATAATGCTGGTTCTCAGTAGAACCAAAGAACCAGGCAATGCATTAAAATAAATACAAAATTACATAAATATTTTTCAGTTCTCAAAGAATTTGGATTGACATGTGAGTGAAGTTTCAAATACTGGTAGCTCTATTTTATCCCAACTGGTTTGCTCATGCTCTTAAAACATAAATCACCTCCAACCAGTGGCGATGTGTACAGGGTGCATGGGGGGGTGCATGTGCACCCCCTGAGAGTACTGGCGCACTCCCCAACAGGCCGCACTCCCAACTTAGGTGATGGGCAGGGGGGGCAGGCAGGAGCACCGGTGCCCGCTCTACAAGCACCAGCTGGGGAGTGCAAGTGCTGGATTAAGTGCCACGGCCACTTCTGGGAGTGCCACAGACACTTCTGGGAGCACTGCAGCCACTTCCCGGTTGGCGCGATCAGCCATGGGGGACACCTCACCTCCCCCCAGTTGGCAAGATTGGCCACAGGGGGACACCCCTTGGTTGCTGACTGGTCATTGGAAGGGGCATGTCACCCATGCCTCCAACAACTTGGGATTTGTGTTTCAACTTGTAGAAACCAAAACAAACAAACAAGCAAACAAAAAAGTTCCGAAGGAAATAAAATACAAAGTTAAAATTGTAATCATTAGAAGAGTTTGCCAGAGTGTATGGTAAATTCATTATCACTTAAAATCTTTAAACCATGATTGAAAGTCTTCCTAAAATACACTCTAGTTCAACCATAAACTATTTAATTCAACAATGTTCAACTGTTAGCAGGAAAAAATAGCATACTTCACTGCAGAAACTTTTGGAAGTGTGGTCATATGAGCAGATTACTGTGAGGTAAGGCAGGCTATGAATTTACAGCATGCCCACTGCTCCACAGTAACTGCTCATGTGCATGCTCTTAATCCATGACAACTGTGAGGTAGTTGCCTCTCAATGAAAATGGGATAAACTACAACAAATTTATCAGAGGGCAAGAGCTGGCACATGGGTAGTTACTGCGGAGTAACTAAGGTGTTAAATTCATATCCTGGTTTAACTGATGATAACTTGTTCATGCAGCAATATACTGACTGCCATTCTGAGGTCTGTTCTATGCAGGATCCTCATGGTCCCTCTGGTCTTTATAATTAATGAAATAATGTGGCAGATCTGGCAGCTAACCTTTTGTGTGTGTGTGTGTGTGTGTGTGTGTGTGTGTGTGTGTGTGTGTGTGTGTGTGTGTGTGTGTGTGTGTGTGTGTGTGGTGAAGGGAATGTTATAACTCAGTGCTATTAATTATGTGGTGCCTTCAGAAAATTCATTTAAAGTATTCACTTAAGTTGAACCACACAAGGTGGCAGGTCTTAGCCATGATAAAGCCTTCTGAAAGCAAAGCAATTTTAGTTACAAGTGGCCTCAGGACTAAGCTCATAAAGGATGTCATGCCTGTGGAGAGGGAGAGACTAATGCTCAAAGCAGACTCTCTTGCAAAATGAGCCTGTAGTCTTGTATAAGTAAGGATTCCTAGGGACTGTTAAATCTCAGGGCTCTGCTTCATGCTTTCAATTATTATACTGTATAAGATCAAGGGAGTCTTTTCTTTTTCTAATATATGACAAACTGAGAAACTTCTAGAACATGTGTTGTGCTCAGAACAGTCAGTTAAGTGTTTGGTTATAAATGGTGTTCTAGTAAAACCAGTCCAGATGTTTCTGCAGCTGCACATGTTAAGAGCACATAAGTTAGCAGCCATACACCTCTATGTAAAGTCCAAATGCCAAAAATTTCCCTTCAAAATACAGCAATAAGGAGATTACAACAATGGTATACCTTGGGAAAGACCAAAATTTTAAAGGCCATATTCTCCCATCTTTGTTTGCAGTAACTCATGTTGAAAAGGCTCTTTTGGGAGTCCTGCTTTAAAACCATGCAGCAAAAAGCACAATACAACTACTGGAAATCTCTGTATTCTCCTCCCTTTGCAGCTTCTTCTGCTTTTCTTTCCACCCCTTCCTTGTTGCTATGGTCATTGTAAGAATCACTTCAGTCAGCGGGACAGCTCTTCTGCAATGTACTGAAATCCCCTCTTTTAGGAGCCATTTCTAGGGTGGATTGTCTTCAGGCACTTAAGGACACCACCCTTCTTAGTCTGTGTAAATGAAAAGCTATGATGAAAGTAGGTTCCATCCATGCAAGAAATGAATGTACATAGCATAGCTGTGTAGACTTTCTGTGGAAGGGTTGGAGAAAGAAATCCAATATAGTAGTTCCTGAGAAATATCAGTAGAGGAAGGATGCAGAGTAGCGTATTTCATGCTGTGGAAATGTTCTTGAACAAGAACTATGTGCTGAATGTATATATCTGTCTGTCTTTTCCATATTCCTTTCTATGACATGTTTAGCTTCCATATTTCATGCCCACTGTGTACATCTATATGAGACACTTTAGTGCAGAGTAAGTATCCACATCTACACATGAAAAAGCTTACTGTGCAGTAAATTGCTCTAATCATGAATAAATTTGCTACCTGCAAATGCAAGTAGCAAATTTACTTGTAATTAGTTACTGAGCAGTTGTGCATGTATAAACACTGACCAGAAGCATATTTTCTCTTTGTCAGCCCCATCACTAGGGGGCCAACCTCAGGCTAGCCCCAGGGCTCTGGAGCTGGGAGCTTTTCCTGCTCCAGGCCTGGGCTGGCTCTTATGAGCCTGAGGGGACGCGGGGGCCCTGGAGCATGTGCTGGCAGCCTGTGGCCACTGCTGGCCACTGTATCCCCCAGGACAGGCCCCAGGGAAGCTGCAGTAGCCTGCCTGCACCTCAACACCACTCCCTGGCCAGGGCTGCACCATCTAGCTGCAAAAGGGGCTGGCACCATGGCAGCTCCTGCACCCACCTGCAGCCAGCTTGTGGCCACTGGGTCCCATGGCAGCTGGCCCCAAGTGACCCACAGCAGCCTGCCCAGATCCTGAGGCTGGTGCCTAGAACTGCAGCCCCACATTCCTGCCTACCTGTCCTGAACCATGCCCCTGAGCTGGGTGCTGCAGGCAGCTGCCCAGGCCTGACAGCACCCAGACTGCCACATAGAGACCCAGTGAGCCATCAAGTGAGCCATGCTTGCATCCTTCCCAGTGCCACATGCTGCCTTCCAGGGCCCCAGTTGGTCCCTGGAGGACAGTAGGGACCTTATGGCACTGTGGGGCAAGGCTGAGGTCCTCAGCCAGTTTGCATGGGGCAGGCACTCCAATGCCCACATTTACAAGGGGCTGTCAGACCACATGCAGGAACATGAGCACAACTAGTTGGTGTACCAGTGCCACATAAAGGTCAAGGCCTTGAGGGCACAGTGGATCACAGTCACTGACCACAATCACTGGTTGGGGGCTGCCCAAAAGTTCATGCCCTTTATACAGCAGCTAGATGAGATCTTTATACCCCAGAACCCTGGCAGCAGGGTGGCCTGCCTGAGCCTCTGTTGTGGCCTGGCACTTGCAGTGATGTGTCACCGGGGGAGAGCCCCTCGACCCTCCAGGAGCCCATCCCACCATGATCCCCACCTCAGCATCATCAAGTAGATCTGGGAGCCCAGGCCAGTGCCTGCTCCACCAGTTCCCTGGGCTTAGTCCCACCCACAAGGCTAGGCCAGCCAGGGCACCACTGGCCAGCAGCTCCAGCTCCTCCTTGTCCAGGCAGCTGGACACCATGCCTCTGCAACCCAGCACACAGCTGGGAGCTGCACATCCTTGCCACCAACTTGCCCATCTGCCCACTGTCCCCCTGGGCAGACCTGGGACCAACCTAGGATGTCAGGAATGTCAGCCCCACCCACATGGTAAGCCCCGCACTGGAGGGAGGACCCCCCCTTCCCTGGCTCCTGTCTCTGTCCTTACCCCCCGCTCCCTGCTTGCACTCCCTAGGCCCATGGGTCCCCCCACCCCACAGCACACAGGGAGGTGGGAGACAGTGCATAAATTTATTGAGTAGTGTGTGACCCTGCAGCTTGGTGGCCACAGACCTTCCATATGCTGAGGAATATGTCAAGGCTGGCAGCAATGCCCTCCTCAGCTGCAGGGTCCAGGGACCTCTAGCACAGCCAGAGATAGTCCTCCAGCTGGTGGCAAAGGTTGTGGGGCAGGGAAGCTTTGCCTGCCACACTGTTGAAGCTCAGGGTCCCATTCCAAGTGTGCAGATGCACCCAGGGCACCATGGCCATCATCATCAGCAGGGTACAGTTGCTCAGACACCCCTTGGTCTGCATATATATCTGCTCATGCTATGCCTGAGACACTCGCAGAAGAGGCACACTGAGAGCACAGAGCAGGTGTGGAGATAAGGTTGGCCTTGGGGCACCTCCACAGAGAGGCCCTCTTGCCGGGAGGGTGGAGGGACCAGCAGCTCCACATTCCAGTTGGGGAGCCCCACACCCTCCAAGCCCAGGCACTGTGAGCTTGGCAGCTGCACAGGAGACAAGCTGGCCTACAGGAGAAGTGGCGGGGGGGAGTGTCTCTGGAGCTGTGTGACTGCCAGGAGCCAGGCCTGGCCCATCCTGGGAACAGAGAGGGGGAGTCAGGCTGCCTGCAGCTAGCACCTAATGGCCCACCAGCCCCTGCAGAACAAGTGGAGAAGGGCGACTCAGCTGAAAGGGAGGGCCTGTGTCTGTGGAGGGGAATAACCTGCTTTTTAGAGAACTGTTTGCAGTGAGTGTTGGCTTAAAAAATGGTATTTAAACACCTGTTTTGTGGGAATTGGCTTACAGGTATAGATATATGCATTATAAGGGGTCAAGATGTGCAGCAGGGGTTAAATGGATTCCTAAAGAGCTTGGGAGACACACACACAGCTTTTCATGGCCCTGGAAGTAGACGAGCTGTCTAACACAACAAGGCCAACAGATGGACATAGCCATAACACAAGATCACAGCCTTCAAGGCAGACAGGTTGTCTTACACAACAAGGACACACATCCTTGTCCTTGAGAACTGCATCAGAGAGACCAACTGGCGGCTTTGGCAGTGGTGTCTCGAGGCAGGCTTCGGCTTCCTGGACAATGACCCGCACATTACGACGAGGGACATGCTCAGTTGGGATGGGCTTCATCTGTCCCCCAAAGGTAAGTGTGTGTTTTCTTCTAGGTTGGCGGATCTCCTCTGGCAGGCTTTAAACTAGGCTTATCGGGGGGAGGGGAAGATGAGGGCAGGGGAAGCTGTGGACCACCAAACCATGTGGCATCCACAAGGACAGCCCAGCCTGAAGAAAGAACATTGGGAACCTGCAAGCCATGGGGCGGCCAGCACTACAGCACAGGTAAACAACGAGAAGGTAAGAAATAAGGGGCCCCTTGGGACTCGGAGCAGGGGGGCAGCAAAGGCACCAGTCGCAGGGCTCAAGTGCCTATATACTAATGCTAGGAGCATGGGGAACAAACAGGATGAACTAGCACTCCTGCTTGCAGAAAACACCTACAACTTAGTAGGGCTATCTGAAACCTGGTGGGATTCGTCCCACGACTGGGCAGTACATATTGAGGGTTATAGATTGTACAGAAAGGACAGGGTGGGGAAAAAAGGGGGAGGGGTTGCGCTCTATGTCAATGAGCAATATACATCGACCCTCATCAAGACGGAATCAAAGGATGAGGAAGTAGAAGGATTGTGGGTTAGGCTAAATGGGGGGCAAGGAGAAAGGGATTTGGTGGTAGGGATCTGCTACAGACCCCACACCAAGGGGAAGAAATAGATTCGGGGCTCCTGAGGCAGTTCTCGGAGACCATAAAAGCTAAAGAGGCAGTAGTTATGAGGGACCTAAACTACCCAGACATCTGCTGGGAGACGCAGACGGCAAAGTCCCACCGGTCACGCAGGTTGCTAACCTGTGTACAGGACCTCCACCTGACACAGGAGGTACATGGTCCCACTAGGGGGAATGCCATACTGGATCTGGTATTGGCAACAGGGGATGACATGGTAGGGGACCTACAGATCGGTAGCCATCTGGGGGACAGTGATCACCTAATAATAGAATTCACCATAAGACATCGAGTGGGTAAGGTAACTAGTAGGGTGAAAGTGCTAGACTTTAGGAAAGCTGATTTCAATGAACTAGGCGATTAGTCAAGGACGCACTGCAGAGTAGGAGTTTTGAAGAGATGGGAGCCCAAGAAGGGTGGCTGTGCCTTAAGGAAACGATCCTTTGGGCACAAAGTGAGACGATCCCGATGCGAGGAAAAAGAGGGAAAGGGGCCAGAAGGCTTCCTTGGCTGACCAGAGAAATCCAGGGTAGCCTAAGGGCCAAAAGGGGAGCACATAAAAAGTGGAAACAGGGAGAGATCACCAAAGATGAATATACCTCCTCTGCTCGTGCTTGTAGGGAGGCAGTTAGATGGGCCAAAGCTACCATGGAGCTGAGGATGGCATCCCAAGTAAAGGACAACAAGAAATTGTTTTTTAGATATATAGGGAGTAAAAGGAAGGCCCAGGGAGGAATAGGACCCCTGCTAAATGGGCAGAAACAATTGGTGACAGACAGGGGGGACAAGGCTGAACTCCTCAATGAGTTCTTTGCCTCAGTGTTCCTAAGTGAGGGGCATGACAAGTCTCTCACTGGGATTGTAGAGAGGCAGCAGCAAGGCGCCAGACTACCATGCGTAGACCCTGAGATGGTGCAGAATCACTTGGAGGAACTGGATGCCTTTAAGTTGGCAGGCCCGGATGAGCTCCATCCGAGGGTGCTGAAGGCACTGGCCGACATCATTGCAGAGTCACTGGCGGGAATATTTGAACGCTCGTGGCGCACAGGCAAAGTCCCGGAGGACTGGAAAAGGGCCAATGTGGTCCCCATCTTCAAGAAGGGGAGGAAGGAGGACCCAGGCAACTATAGGCCAGTCAGTCTCACCTCCATCCTTGGCAAAATCTTTAAAAAAATTATCAAGGCTCACATTTGCGAGAGCCCAGCAGGACAAATTATGCTGAGGGGAAACCAGCATGGGTTCATAGCAGGCAGATCGTGCATGACTAATCTAGTCTCTTTTTATGATCAGGTTACGAAACGCCTGGACACAGGAGGAGGGGTGGATGTCGTATACTTAGACTTCAGGAAGGCCTTCGATACGGTATCCCACCCCATACTGGTGAACAAGTTAAGAGGCTGTGACTTGGATGACTACACAGTCCAGTGGGTGGCGAATTGGCTGGAGGGTCGCACTCAGAGAGTCGTGGTGGATGGGTCGGTTTCGACCTGGAAGGGTGTGGGCAGTGGGGTCCCGCAGGGCTCGGTCCTTGGACCAATACTCTTGAATGTCTTCATCAGCGACTTGGACGAGGGAGTGAAATGTACTCTGTCCAAGTTTGCAGATGACACAAAGCTATGGGGAGAAGTGGACATGCCGGAGGGCAGGGAACAGCTGCAAGCAGACCTGGACAGGTTAGACAAGTGGGCAGAAAACAACAGAATGCAGTTCAACAAGGAGAAATGCAAAGTGCTGCACCTAGGGAGGAAAAACGTCCAGCACACCTACAGCCTAGGGAATGACCTGCTGGGTGGCACGGAAGTGGAAAGGGATCTTGGAGTCCTAGTGGACTCCAAGATGAACATGAGTCGGCAGTGTGACGAAGCCATCAGAAAGGCCAATGGCACTTTATTGTGCATCAGCAGATGCATGACGAATAGGTCCAAGGAGGTGATACTTCCCCTCTATCGGTAGCTGGTCAGACCGCAGTTGGAGTACTGCGTGCAATTCTGGGCACCGCACTTCAAGAGGGATGCGGATAACCTGGAGAGGGTCCAGAGAAGGACCACTCGTATGGTTAAGGGCCTGCAGACCAAGCCCTACGAGGAGAGACTAGAGAACCTGGACCTTTTCAGCCTCTTCAAGAGAAGGTTGAGAGGCGACCTTGTGGCTGCCTATAAGTTCATCACGGGGGCACAGAAGGGAATTGGTGAGTTTTTATTCACCAAGGCGCCCCCGGGGGTTACAAGAAATAATGGCCACAAGCTAGCAGAGAGCAGATTTAGACTGGACATTAGGAAGAACTTCTTCACAGTTAGAGTGACCAAGGTCTGGAACGGGCTCCCAAGGGAGGTGGTGCTCTCCCCTACCCTGGGGGTCTTCAAGAGGAGGTTGGATATGCATCTAGCTCGGGTGATCTAGACCCAGCACTCTTTCCTGCCTATGCAGGGGGTCGGACTCGATGATCTATTGAGGTCCCTTCCGACCCTAACATCTATGAATCTATGAATCCTGGGAACCAAAAAAGTATGTACCATATTGTCCCATAAAATGAGATAAGTGACACCAGCAACAAGGCTTCAGAGAGCAGAGGGGCCTGAGTCCCGGTTTTGGAGGAACAGACCAAATTAGGAAAAGGCCTGGAAGGCTATGTGGACATGTGACCACAGAGAAACAACCACCAGAGATAGCCATGGATGAAGAGTCATCAGGAGTCATCAAGGGGGAAGGAGAATACAAAAGCAGAGACTTGAGATTAACAAAGCATCCCTCCCATCCCTCCCTTTGTCCCATCCCTCCCTGTTTTGCTCCCTGAGAGGGGTCCCCATCCCCATCCTTGTCCCTGAGGAAGGGTCCTGAGGCCACCATGGACTGACGGCATAACAGTAGCCCATCTCACACATCCTACTGGGGGTGGGGGCTGTGGGCCTCAGTATCCCACCTCCAGACTGCTGACACCTAAGAGAGACAGCCTCAGAGTGGAGCCTGCATCCTGACCAGAGGTACTTTGACTCTGATGACAGCCCTAGGATTGGTAGATATATAATTGTTTTATTGTTTGTATTGTTGCTTTTTTGTTCTTACTCTGTATCAATAAACTCACCTATTATCAACTGGCAAGTGTTGTGGTCAGTCTGAGGGTTGTACCCTCCCAGAACAAAGGTATAAGTGCTGGGTCAAAATCCAGTGTCAACAGTGAGCATGGTGCTGGGGGTGCACAGTGGGGTTGGTGTCCACGGGCAGCTATCCAGGTGGGCTACAGTGGGGAGCGCAGGAGGAGATGGTCTGCCAGTGCCTCTCACACCTGGTACTTTGGCTCCCATTGAAGGATATACAACTTGCCCAGGGCCTCACCGAGGGGGGCTGCTGCTGTTGCTGCCACTGCTGCTAGTGCTCCCAGTCCCAGGCGTCCTCCACCCGCTGCACCTCCACCACTCAGGTCTCACAAAACAGCTCCCACTGGGCCTCACAGATGTTATGCATCATGCAGGCTGTGACCATGACCCAGGGGATGTTGGCTTTGGCAACTTCAAGGTGGATGGCAAGGTGCGCCAATGTCCCTTCAGCTGACCAAAGGCATACTCAACGAGGGTGTGGGTCTGGCCAAGGCACCAGTTGAGGTATGCTTGAAGGGGGTTCAACTAGCCAGTGTAGGGCTCTATGAGCCAGAGGAGGAGTGGATATGCAGTGTCCCCAGTGAGGAGGGGCAGGACCACCACCACACCTAGCTGGAGGTCCAACACCCGCCAGTGCAAAGCACCCACTCCCCACCAGGGCTGGCAGGGTGGAGTTGCAGAATATGAGGGTGTTGTTGGTACTGCCTATCCAGCCAGCACTTATGTTTGTGAAGGCACCACAGTGGTCAACGATGGCCTGGGGCATGATGGAGTGGAAGCCCCGCCAGCTGTAGTGGGAGTGGTCACCATGGGGTGGGCAGGTGGTTGGGATGTGGCTCCCATCCAGGGCCCCGATGCACTGGGGGAAGCCCAGGGCATGGAACCCTGCCACCACTGCCAAGGGGTTGTGCATGCAGAGCACAGTGTGCCGCACCATGTCTTGGAGGGTGCCACACACTTCCAAGATGGCCTCCCTGGCAGTGGCCTTGCCCACCCCAAAGAGATGGCTGACATAGTGGAGGCTGGTGGGCATGGCCAGGTTGAACAGGGCGATGGCCACCTGGGTGTCTGCGGGGAAGGGCTGCCACATAGTAGTGTCCTGCCACTCCAGGTTGGGGTGGAGCTCCTTGAGAAGGTCCTGGAAGGTGGCCTGGGTTATCTGGAATGCCTCCAGCCACTGACCATCATTTCAGGTGGTCTGGACAATGTGCAGCCACCACTCCTGGCTGGCCCAATCAGCCCAAAGGAGGCCAGGCTGGAGGCCCAGGAGGACACAGACAGTCACAGTAGTGGCGTTCAGGAGTGAGTCATTGGTGTCCCTGCCAGAGGCTGGGTGGCAGAATGGGGTCTGGCCAGCAGCTGTGTAGTGGCAGGGGGCCTGGGATAGCATGGTAAAGGCAGCCAGGTGGACACTGCCCATAAGGGAACCAGCAGGGCCCAGACTGCCTTCGGCTAGATGGTGGTCACCGTGACAGGCCAGCAGGGCCAGCATGGTGGTAAGCAGGAGCCTGGGGTGCTGGATGCCACTGCTGGGGTGGGACTGAAGTAGCCATGACAAAGGGAGGCAGATGCTGTGGCAAGAGAGCCACCATGTGCAGCTGGCTAGGAAGCAGAGTGTGGAGCTGCCTTTTAAAGATGGTCACTGGCCTCAGGCAGCTGCAGCCAGAGCCTCCAGCTCCCCCTGGTGGTGTCAGGGGGCCAGTGCAGGGCCCCAGGGAGCAGAAGCAGTCTGCTGCTAGGAGCAGCAAATCTGCTCCCATGTCCCTACATGTGTATGTGTGCGCCTGGGAGAGTTTACTCTAGAGTAAACCGCTCCTGGATCATTTGCATGTGTAGACACACCCACAGTTGTTTAATTGTTATGACAAGGACTTTTAAAATATGCACAAACCCACAAGGACAGCTCAGCGTAGAGTGACAACGAGCAGAACAAATACCCAGGAAAGCAACAGGGGCCCCGGTAGTACTGAGCTTAGGAGGCCAGTGCACATATCTTCAGGAGGCCTCAAATGCCTCTACACAGACGCTCTTAGTATGGGAAACAAGCAGGAGGAGCTTGCCCTCCTGCTAGCTGACACCAAGCCAGACATAGTTGGGCTCACAGAAACGTGGTGGGACACAATGCACGACTGGGCAGTGAATATCAAGGGCTATAGGTTGTATAGGAGGGACAGGACAGGGAGGAAAGGTGGGGGTGTGGCGCTTTACGTCAAGGAGGAATACACATCTTCAACGAGTAGCACAAGGTCAGATGAGGGGCACACTGAAGTGCTCTGGGTTAGAATACAAGGAAGTTGGGGGGAAAGGGACTTAACGGTGGGGGTCTACTACAGACCACCCAACCAAGGGGAAGAGCTAGACCGGGAATTCTTAAGTCAGCTCACGGAGGTAGTTAGGTCAAAAGACGTGGTCATCATGGGGGACCTGAACTTTCCAGACATCTGCTGGGAAGAGCAGTCAGGCACGTCTGACTGCTCAAGTAGGTTCCTAGCCGAGATACAGAACCTCCATCTAACCCAGGAGGTGCACAGCCCCACCAGGGGAAACGCCTCATTGGATCTGGTCCTGGCCACAGGCGACTACCTCTTAGGGGGGCTGCGGGTACTCGACCACCTGGGCAACAGCGATCATCACCTGCTGGAATTCACCATCCAGCGAGAGGTGGCAAAAGCCAGCAGCAAGGCAGCAGCCCTGGACTTCAGGAGGGCGGATTTCAATGAGGTAAGAAGAATAGTTGGGGAAGTACTGAGGTCCCAGAGGGGAGGGGAGTCGGGTGT
Source organism: Alligator mississippiensis (assembly GCF_030867095.1). Lineage (NCBI taxonomy): Eukaryota > Metazoa > Chordata > Crocodylia > Alligatoridae > Alligator > Alligator mississippiensis. Next base: position 387,688,441 of record NC_081824.1, read on the forward strand.
CCAAGAGGAGTGGTCGATCCTTAAGGAGACGATCCTCCATGCCCAAAGGGAGGTAATCCCAACAAGGGTCAAAGTGGGGCAAGAGGGCACAAAAGCTTCCATGGCTCACCAAAAGCATACGGGAACATCTCCTGGCTAAAAGGGAGGCGTACACCCAATGGAAGGGAGGGGACATCACCAGGGAAGACTATACCTCGGTAGCTCGGGGCTGTAGGGGGGCGGTCAGGAAGGCAAAGGCGGAGATGGAACTGGGACTAGCTACCCAGATTAAGGACAACAAGAACCCCTTTTTTAAATACATAGGGGGCAAAAAGAAGGTACCCGGTAATGTGGGGTCTCTGCAGGATGCTAGGAAATCTGGTTGTCGCACCACACGACAAGGCTAACCTATTTAACAATTTCTTTGCCTCCATTTTCCTCAACAGGGACCAGATCAGCCCATCCACCAGGACCCCCTCAGGCCCCGGGGGAGGTGCACCCAGGCCCAGGGTCAGTGAGGATCTAGTCAGGGAACTTATGGAGGGATCGGACGTATTTAAATCAGTTGGTCCTGACGACCTCCATCCCAGAGTGCTGAGGGAATTAGCAGAGGTCATTGCTAATGAATTAGCATTGATCCCTGGCACGGCTTTACGAGCACTTGTGGTGCTCTGGTGTGGTGCCAGAGGACTGGAAAAGGGCCATTGTGGTTCTCATTTTCAAAAAGGGAGGAAGGAGGACCCAGGGAACTATAGGCCAGTTAGTCTTACCTCAGTCCTGGATAAGGTTTTGAGATAATTATCCTGGCACATGTCCACGAGGGGCCAGCAGGGGAGGTTATGCATAGGGGCAACCAACATGGGTTCATTAGAGGCAGGTCCTGTCAGACCAAACTGGTAGCCTTCTATGACCAGGTCACAAAATCCTTAGACGCAGGGGAAGCAGTGGACATAGCCTTTCTGGACTTCAGGAAGGTCTTCAACACTGTCTCTCACCCCATTCTCATTAAAAAACTAGGGGACTGTGGTGTCGACACCTACACGGTCAGACGGGTCACTAACTGGCTGGAGGGCTGCACCCAGAGACTGGTTGTGGACAGGTCATTTTTGACCTGGAGGGATGTGGGCAGTGGGGTCCCCCAGGGCTCGGTCCTCAGATCCACACTGTTCAACATCTTCATCAGCGACTTGGATGAGGGAGTAAAAAGCACCCTGTTCAAATTTGCAGATGACACAAAGATGTAGGGGGAAGTGGGCACACTAGAAGGGAGGAATAGGCTGCAATCAGACCTAGACAGGTTATGGGGGTGGGTGGATGAGAACAGGATGGGTTTCAACACTGACAAGTGCAAGGTGCTGCACCTGGGGAGAAAGAACCAGCAGCATACCTACAGGCTGGGGAACTCCCTTCTCATCAGGGCAGAGGCAGAAAAGGATCTTGGAATCATTATTGATACCAAAATGAACATGGGCCGACAGTGTGGAGACGCGGCCAGGAAGGCCAACCGTACCTTGTCATGCATCCACAGAGGCATCTTAAGCAGGTCCAAGGAGATGATCCTCCCCCTCTATGCAACACTGGTCAGGCCACAGTTGGAGTACTGCATCCAGTTCTGGGTGCCACACTTCAGGAGGGATGTGGACAGCATTGAGAGGGTCCAGAGGAGGGCCACCCGTATGATCGGGGGCAGCAGGGCAGGCCCTTCGAGGAGAGGCTAAGGGATCTGAACCTGTTCAGCCTCCACAAGAGAAGGCTGAGGGGGGATCTAGTGGCCTGTTACAAACTAGTCAGGGGAGACCAGCAGGCATTGGGGGAGTCCCTGTTCCCCCAAGCACTACCAGGAGTGACTAGAAATAACGGTCACAAGCTGGCAGAGGGTGGATTTAGACTAGACATCAGGAGGCGCTACTTCACAGTCAGGGTGGCTAGGATCTGGAACCAACTTCCAAGAGAAGTGGTGCTGGCTCCTAACCTGGGGGTCTTTAAGAGGAGGCTAGATGAACACCTTGCTGGGGTCGTTTGACCCCAGTGCTCTTTCCTGCCATGGCAGGGGGTCGGACTTGATGATCTGTCAAGGTCCCTTCCAACCCTACAAACTATGAAACAATGAAACTATGTTTTTGCTGTTTCACAAGTTTGCGGGAGGCATGAAGATAATTCAACGCCTGTTTTTGATGCAGAAGAGGTGGCTATATTTTAAATTGCTTTATTTAGCTATTTTTTTAAGAAAAGAAAGATGGTTGAAATATCAGCTGTGCTGCTAAATTAAAAGGCTTTATGGAACAACTATAAAACCCTAGGCAATTGCAATAAAGCTACTTCACTGCAAACATTCAATGTTCTCTCAAATAACCTGTCAGAATGCTTTTCATGAGCTCAAAGTTATTTACAAACATTTAGTGTTTTTAATATAGTTAACTAAGGATACCATAAATACCTAACTCAATTTCATTCAGTAGTCAAAGTGCTTAATGAAGGTGCTGGTAAAATGTATGGCTGGCATTACGCAGTGTAAGAGGAATGCAGGAAAGCATTCTACGTGGGAGAATCACTTAGTAGCCTCAGAGTCAAATTATTGTGAGATGACAGACTTCTATGCTCTGTTATTCCATATGGAACAACAACAACAACAAAGTACAAGAGACTACTGGCTGATCAGCAGGTGGCATAATTTAGCCCCAACTCCTCATTATAATCATAATACTTTATCATACTTCTGTTTAAATTGACAGGAGTTTTCCCAAGTCTCAGTGAGCACATCTACACGTTGCCCTACATCGCCATACAACATGCTACAGTCACATAGCTATCATGTAAGTTTACACATGATCAGCAGCTACTTCACCATAGTGGCGCGCTCCCCTGTCTTAGCATGTCACTACAGCAAAGTAGCAGCAAAAACTAACTGCACATACAGGTGGTTACTGCAATGTGCCATAGTACTTCCAAAGGGTACTAAAGCAAGGTGCTATAACAATGTCGCTGTAGGGCGACATGTAAACACACGCAAAGGAAGGAGGATTGTGCTAGTATGTCTTAAAACTAGAGTGTCAGTTATTTAGAAGTGGTTCAATTGAACAAAGCATACAGAATATTTCATCCCACAGAAAGAATGGTGTTTCAACAGCAGGCCAAGAATTTGTCTTTATGGATAAAATATCTGAACAAATTAATCTCATGCCTGCTGTCGCTTTAATGTAAAGCACTATCTCACAATGTAGTTTGAAGCATTTTAACTATTTTGCTCCTTTGAATTATCATGGTATGCAAGTGTTGGATAATTTCTGAGCATATGGCAAACAGCTGTGTTTTCTCTCCCAGGGAGTTACCACCTGTTACAGGAAGTGACAGAGAATGAGACAACTCTTGTGAAGGGAGCCAATTGCCCTCTCCTGCCTGCAGAAACTGCAAGTCTCTTCCATTTCCTTGTTTCATTGCTCCATACCAGTAAGGGATTTAACAAATAGTCCAACTTTTGCTTCATTCACTGAACGCAACATCCGATCCATTTATCTTCATCTTGCACCGTATACAAACTGCCCTCCATGAAGAGTAGTGGTGACCTCCAGTGGCAACTACTGCAAGGGACCCTAGCCACCAGCATCTTTGTCAACCACCTGGACCTGGTGGCATCAGTGGCTTGTCCCTTCTGTGAGGAGGCGGTGTTGGAAACCCTCTACCATGCTTTACTTGATTGCCCCCAGCTGTGGCACTCTTTACTACCCTTGGTGCCCTCTTTGTCACACTGCACTTAAACTTCAGCAGGAAGACACATCTTTTCAGTCCCATACTAGATAGCTGAGGGGCATGTCATCTGCCTAGTCAACTTCCTCCTTAGGTAGGTTAAGATGGTAGCAGTGACAAAGACTGCAGAGCCACCAGAACTGGCTTGCCAGGTCTGGCTCTGACGGTCCCCTCTGCCTCTTTTGGCTCCTTTGTTCAGATGAGTCTGAACATTGAGGTTAGACATTTTTCCCTAAAGTAAAACATTGACTAATTTGCATCCCACTGGGCCCTTGAGGGGGGTCCTAAATACTGTGAAAAAGGGCCAGCTGCTCCTTAAAGTATGATCATGGGTGTGTGGGAACAGAGAAAAGTAAGATTTTTCTTTGTGGTCACTTTTTTAATTGTTCTTTTTTGCTTGGTGTTTGGCTTTATGCCCAGCCACTTGTGAGGCTCTGTGCTTTTAATTGGTTGCTTTTAACTGGTGATTTTTAAAACACTTTAAAAACTGTTTTGACCTTTATAAAAAAAAAAGTATCTTCTGGCCTGTAGCACTCCTTTGCTGAGCTTAGTGTGGGCCAATCTGACTCTTCAGGCTAGGAACTCTGTATATATCCCCTGCCTGGCTCTACCCCTTTCAGTCAGTAGGCTTCTCTTCCTGAATGGGGCACAAGGGTCTCTCACTACTAAACAGCAGGTTTATTGCTCTGGAGCTTGCCTTTCTGGGACCTGCACCCCCAGCCTGCCTCTCTGCAAGCTCTCTGCCCCTTACCAGATTCATAGACTTTAGGGGCTGGAACAGACCTCGCAAGATCATCAAGTCCAGCCCCACTGCCATAGGCAGGAAGTTTGCTGGGGTCAAATGACCCCCAGAAGATAAGCATCCAAATGCCATCTGAATGAGTCCAGAGTAGGTGCTTGCACCACCTCTGGGGGGAATCTGTTCCAGACCCTGGACACTCAGACCATAAAGAAGTTTTTCTTTATGTCCAGTCTAAACTGGCCTTCCAGAAGTTTGTGGCCGTTAGACTTTGTTATCCCTTGGGAAGACCTGGTAAACAACTGTTCTCCCAGATCCTGGTGCACCCCGCTTATGTACTTATAGGCTGCCACCAAGTCCCCCCTGAGCCTTCACTTCTCCAGCTTAAGAGTCCCATGTCCTTCAGCCTCTCCTCATAAGGCTTGCTCTCTTGGCCTTTGATCATATGGGTGGCTCTCCTCTGGACTTTCTCAAGCTTATCCACGTCCCTCCTGAAGTGGGGGGTCCAAAACTGGACACCGCAGTACTCCAGCTGCAGCTTCACTAAGGCCGAGTAAAGCAGGAGGACGATGTCCCTGGTTTTGATTGAGATGCATTGTTGGATGCATGCCAGAGTTTAGTTTGCTTTGCCAGCCACAGCATTGCATTGGTGGCTCATGCTCATCTTGTGGTTAATCAAGACCCCCAAGTCTCTTTCGGTCATGGTGCTAGTGAGTGTAGCACTGCTGAACCTATAAGTATGTTGCTATTTTTTTCTCTCAAGGTGGAGCACCCTGCACTTCTCTGCATTAAATGCCACCAGGTTTTGGTCCACTCACCTTACAAGCCTGTCCAGGTTGGCCTGTATCCCAAACTTGTTCTCCAATGTGACTGCCTTCCCCCATAGTTTAGTGTCATCAGCGAACTTTGCCAGTTCACATCTAATGCCCAAATCCAGATCATTAACAAAAATGTTGAAGAGTACTAGCCCAAGTACTGAGCCCTGAGAGACACCACAAGTCACCTCATGCCATGTTGATTTGCTCTCATCAATCAGTACTCTTTGGGTCTGACCCCAGAACCAGTTCCACAGCTATCAGACCATGAGATGGTCAAGGCTGCAGTTTTCCAGCTTAGCCATGAGGATATCATGGGAGACCAAGTCAAAGGCTATCTTAAAATCTAGATATATGACATCAACCTCGTCTTCCTTGTCCAGGCAATGCGTCACCTGGTCATAGAAGGAGACGAGCTTGGTCAGACAAGACCTTCCAGCAACAAAGCCATGTTCGCTGGGACTCAGAAGTTGCCTTCCATTAGCCTGCTGCTGATGGAACTCTTGATAATTTTCTCCAGAATCTTTCCAGAGATGGATGTCAGACTGATTGGTCTGTAATTCCCTGGGTCTTATACCTTCCTTTCTTGAAGATTGGGACCATGCTGGCTCTTTTCCAATCCTCCAGTACCTCTCCTGAGTGCCATGAGTTCTCAGATATCGTCACCATAGGGTGTGCTATGATGTCTACCAGCTCCTTCAGTACTCTTGGGTGCACATCATCTGGGCCTGCAGACTTGTGGATGTCAAGTCTCTCAAGGTGTTCCCCCACTTGATCTATATCAGTTGTGGGCCCATCTCCTGCCCCCTGGATGCTTTGGATCCTATCTGACAGAGTGACCCCTTTGGATGGGTGGAAGACTGATGCAAAGTAGTCATTTATGAGATTCGCCTTTTCCTGAGCGTCAAATGTCAGCTGCCTCATTTGATTTAGCAGGGGTCCAATGTTGCCTTTGTTCTTCCTCCAACTTCCCAAATATGTGAAGAAGGACATTTTGTTGTCCTTGATTCCCACGGCTAGCCTGAGTTAACTGTCTGCCTTGGCTCTTCTGGTCTGCTCTCTACAGGTGCAGGCTAGTGCTGTATAGTCCTCCTTGGTGATGACTCCCATTTTCCATCTGGAATAGGCTTCTCTTTTTAGCTTCAGGAGGTCCAACAGTTCCCTACTGAGCCAAGGAGCACCCTGGCCCATTGACTGAACTTCTTTTGGGATGGAATGGACTTTCCTTGTGCTTTGAGGATTGCATTCTTAAGGAACAACATTCCTCATGGGCTCCCCTTTCTAAGGGGCCATGGACTCTAAGTGCCTAGTTGACCAGTCTTCTGAGTTTTTGAAAGTCAGCCTTCTTAAAATTGAGGATATGTGTTTTACTGAGAGACTTTCCTGCCCTGTGTTGGACAGAGAAAGTGATCAGTTCATGGCCACTGTCACCAAGCTTCCCCTCAACCCTCAGATTGTTCACCAGATCGTCCCCTTTGGCTAGATCCAGATCCCGCAGTGTCTCTCCCCGTGGACCTCTTGTGTTAGGTAGAGTTCATCAATGCAAGTGAGTAAGCTACACGACTGGTCAGATTTGGCTGTGTGTTCTTCCCACGAGATGTTGGGGACATTGAAGTCCCCCATGACAACCAAGCATCAGGAGCAAGCAGACTCAGCCTTGTACCCTAGTGAATTCTTGGTTCAGCTCTTCCTCTTCATTGGGAGGTCCGTAATAGATGCCTACAGTTATGTGCTCTTCCCCATGCTCCCCCCGTATTTTAAGCCAGAGGGTTTCAAGACACCCTCCTTGGTTGCTAGTGTCAGCTGGAAGGGAAGTGTATTGCTCCTTCATGTAGAGAGCTACACCCCTACCCTTCTTCCCAACATGGTCTCTCCTCTATAGTCTTCTATACCTATAGACCAGTTGTAAGTGGAGTCCCACCAGGTCTCCGTTATCCCCACAAGATCATAATTGTCACGGCGGGGTCCTGCAGGAGGGCCGTGATCTCCTCGAGGTCCCTCGCTCCGTGTCAAGGCCGGCCCAAGGCACCCTCTTATTCTCGCCCGCCACGTCTTTGATGTTATATATATATATATATATATATATATATATATATATATATAGTTGGGAGGCTGCCTATGACTCCCTGGGCACGGCTACTCGGGCCCTCTGTCCCCGCGGTTCTTCCGGACTCCTGTGGTCTCCCGGTGTACTGGGTGCCCCCCAGGCACCTAGCCTTATGGGCTGCGCATGGCTCCTACCACCCCTAATACCACGCCCCAAGCCTCGCAGATGTGCTGGACGTTGGTCTGTCACGTTACATGCCCGTTCTCCCGGGCCTCCTCTGTAATCTCGCCCACTCCTGGGCCTCCCCTGTAGTCTAGCCCACTCCTGGGCTCTCTCTAATACCCAGCCTCTCACTGGGACTCTCATCAAGCCCACTCTGGGCCTTCTCTGAAAGTGTGGTCCCGCTCACGGACCCTCTAGCGGGCCTCCGGTCCTTCAGGCCAACTGCACGGGTACCCTCTCTGATCCAGGCTCGTTGCACTGCTATCCCCTCTCCTCAGGGACAACCGCAGCACCTTGCCTCTGTCTGAGGGGTGTTGCCGCACTAGCCTACGGCTGGGCTTGCTATGCCCGTCTCGGGCTTCTCCATATGGCGCTCCCCCCTCTTCGGGGCTTGCCGTGCCCACCTTGGGCTTCTCAATAGTCCCCCCCTTTCTCGGGGACTCGTTGGGCCCACGCTGGGCTCCTCTAAAGTGCGCTCCCCCTTCCTGGGGCTCGCCACGTCTATGCTAGGGCTTCCTAGCAGTGCCCCCTTCTGGGGCTCGTCATGCCCACACTGGGGCCTCACAAAGCTGCCCCTCTCCGGGGTTGGGGTCTACGTACCCCGCACACAACCCGGGGTCTTCGTTCCCCGCCCACAACCCACTGGTTGCACCCGCAACCCGCTGGTTGCGCTCCTTGATGCCAGTTGCTCCTGCACTGGCGCGTAAACTGCGCCTTCACTGGCGCTATAAGAATGATGCGCCCTCCTGGCGATAGCCCATTCCCTCACTGGCGCTAGGGCACCCCACACTCTCTGGGGTCCCTATGAGGATACTGCACCCTCCTCGGGTGCTGGGGCCCCCACACTCCCGTGGGGCCCTTTATGAGAACACTGCATCCTCTTGGCGCTAGGGCACCCCACACTCTCTGGGGTCCCTATATGAGGCCTCCTCCAACCCCTACAGCCTCACCCAAACCTCCGGTGTAATAAACAGAGCCAAACATAAACTCAAAGTACAAGCCTCTAGGCTATAACATAACTACAAGCCGCATGACCCTAACTTAGTATCGTGGCTCGAGCCTCCAGGGCTATCATGAGCTATACTTGCAACTCAGGCTTCTTCCCATATCTTGGCTGAGGGAGCTCCTGCCTCTCCAGCTACTGGCAGGAAACTGCAAGCCTGGCCTCAGCCCTGGGCTTTATAAGGGCCAGGCCCTGCCCCCTACAGGCAGCTGGCTCCCCTTAGTTGATCCGGCAACCTGCAGCTGTGCTTGTTACCCTGGCAACCTGCAGCTGTGCTCAATTGGCTCTGCCAGGGCTCTCTCCCTGGCAGTTTCTCCTCTCTAGGAGCAGGCACTGAGGTGCCCTGCGACAATAATCATTGTCATTCAGGAGTATTGTATTCATTTGTATTTAAATGATCTTATTCCTTTCTGTTTAGTACCTCTGCTCTCTGCAAGTTAATTAATAGCATGTGACAAAGTAGGCTGTAGCCCAGGGGTTCTCAAACTGTGGGTCATGACCCCCTGGGGGTTGTAAGCAACTTAAAAAGGGGGTTGCAAACTTCTCTTCCCTTCCCAAACATGCAAACACTCTGTCTGCTTCCCTCCCCCAGTGGCATCACGTGTTCTTTGACTCATCCACATTGGAAGTGTTTTCTAATCTCGACAAGTATGAGTTACTGAAGCTCAGTATTTATTTGTCAACAGTTCGATTGACTGCATGCAACTGAGTGCAAGTTTTTTTCATAATCTTAAAAATTGTTCTTAAATTTTTGTTCTATTGAGTTGAGTTATTAGTTATTTCAAACTTTTGGCTAAAATGGAAAAGTTTTTGAGGGGTGTTAAGAGAAAAGCCAAAGATGCCACAGCTACCAGTAATACAAATTAAAGTATGCGTAAGTCAAGAAAGTATGATGAAAGCTATTTATCTCTTGGCTTCACACGTGTTTGTATCAGTGGCAAGGAATGGCCTCAGTGCGTAATTTGTCACAGAACTCTTTCTGCTGAGAGTATGAAACCGAGCAAATTAAAACCACATCTAGAAACAAGTCATAAAGAGCTAGCTAACAAACTTCGTGATTTTTTTGTCTGAAAATGCGATGAAATTAAGCAGCAAAAAGCGAGTCTAGTTAAATATAGTAGCATCTCTTCAAAAGCTCTTTTTGCCTCTTATCAAGTTGCATACAGAATTGCACAGTGTAAAAAGCCCCACACAATTGGAGAAAATTTAATTCTTCCAGCAGCTATTGACATGGTTACTACTATGCTGAGGGAGTCTAGCATGAGACAACTTTTAAGCATCCCATTGTCCAATGACACTGTGTCCTGCTGAATCGCAGATATAGCAGAGGATTTAAATGAGCAGTTACATGAAAAGATGAGAAGCAAACTATCTGCCATTCAGATAGTTGAAGCAACAGATAACGCTAAGGATGCTCATTTAAAAACATACATAAGATTTGTTGATGAGGATAAAATAAAAGAGAATTTACTCTTCTGAAAAAAATTACAGGAACAAGCAAAGCTGAGGACCTTTTCAATATTATTGATAGCTATGAGTGCAAATCTCCTGGAGTGGAGAAAGCTATGAAAATACTGATGCCCTTTGCAACATCCTACTTGTGTGAATCAGGGTTTTCAGCAGTAGCTGCCATAAAGAGCAAATACTGATAAAAAATAAATGTGGAGCACGAAATAAGAATGGTAGTCTCAAAAATAAAGCCCAGTTTTGAAAAACTAAGCACTACCAAGCAAGCTTATCCTTCTCATTGAATACTATTGACAGTTTTAAATTTGACAGTGGGGGTTTTTTTCAGTGAAACAGTTTTTAATTTGATAAACTTTATAAAGTATTTTTTTTACAAATACATTACATTAAATATACAAAGGTAAATGTGCTTTATTTATCTGCTACCTAATCTTTATGAAATCAATAGCTTTAAACATGGGGGATTATGTAAATTTATATATTATTTTATGGGGTTGCAGTATCACATTCTTTGAGAACCCCTGCTATAGCCTATTAAAGCACATGCCTCTTTGAATAAGGTAGTCTATAACATGCCAGCATGCCCTGCCTGTTGTATAAGTAATTTATTTTACTTACATGATATTATCCTGCCTGAAATGACACAGTTAAATCACACTGGAGTGTTAGATGGAAACCAATACAAAATGAAACAAGGGCAAAAATAAGATACTGCAAGGAGGAACACCAAAGGACTTTGAGAAAACAAAAGGCAAGCCATGGGTTGACTAACACTTTACCTGACTGACTCCAAACTTATTCCAGGTCAAATGTAAGATCAAAGGAGATACCATAACCTAATAAAAACTACTCTACAAAATGTAGGGAAGGGGAAATTGTTGACTGATGCAGGCTGACACAGGCTACATGAATGCCAGGATATGCAGCAAGCAGGTTGCAGTGTGGTCCTCAAGAACAAGGGTGCCACATCTAACACATGCCTACCTAAGGCAGTGATTCTCAGCCAGGGTGCTGAGAATACAAGCCTAGGTGCTTCCCCTCCCCCACTGCCTGCTCCTTCTGCAAGGAGGTAAGCCCTGTAATAAATACATTTGTTTTTTAAAGTAAGCACCGCTCAGTTCATAGAAGTTATGGAGTGGTGCCTTGAGTCTAATGAGGGGAGCCTTGAACCTAAAAAAAATTAAAATAACAAGCATACTTAACATGGTCTCTTGCTGTTTTAAATGTGTTTCTCTATTGTAAAGAGAAGCAAAGTATAATTTATTTGCCAAAGAAGTTGTTTCTGAATCCCTGTAGACTATTACTGCATATAGGTTCCCAAAGGGAAGCCCATGCAGGTGTGAAATCCGTTAACCCTATGTGTCCCAGTTAAAAGCTAGAAGGCTGTAACTCTCAGACCCAGTAGGAGAAAGGTTGGATCAGTGTCTTTCCTGAAAGAGAGGTGGAAGAATAGGCTTTTCACTTGAAAGGTATGTACTTGGGGCATATGAAAAGGGTCTATGAAGGGTCATCCTACACAGAATCCATGACATGTTTATTGAGATGCCTTTATCTTTATGAGCATCTCACTTTTCTGTTTGGACCTTCCTGAAGCCTTTTCTAAAGAATTATTTAGGACAGCATATCTCTTAAAATTACATTTTACAACTGCTGACCGCAGTATTTCTTTAGTAGTTTAAGTGAGACTGAAAGTAGTGTAACCCACTATCTGATGATAAAAGGATTTTCATGGTCTCACTTCTAGTGATGCCATGACTAGGAAGTGTTACCTTTATAAGTGACAGGAATATCGGAAATTAAATCTCTCAAACTCTCTGTAAATTAGTCATTTCAATTAACTTTACTTGGCCTTCGTGAGGCCACAGCTGAAATACTGCATCCAACTCTGGGCTCCACACTTTAGAAAGGACATGGAGAAGCTTGAGAGAGTCCAGAGGAGAGCCACGCACATGATTAGAGGGCAAGAGAACAGGACTTATGCGGAGAGGCTGAGAGGCATGGGGCTGGAGAAATGAAGACTCAGGGGTGACTTGGTGGCAAACTATAAGTATATAAGGGATGTGCATCAGGAACTGGGAGAACATCTGTTCACCAGGGAACCCCAAGGGAAATCAAGGTCTAATGGTCACAAACTGCTGGAAGACCATTTTAGACTGGACATAAGGAAAATCTTTTTTACTGTTTGAGTCTCCTGAGTCTGGAATAGCCTCACCCCAGAAGTGGTGCAGGCACCCACTCTGCATACCTTTAAGAAATGCTTGGATGCTTATCTTGCTGGGTGATCTGACTCCAGCTGACTTCCTGCCCCTTGGGCACGGGGCTGGACCAGATGATCTCATGAAGTCCTTTCCAGCCCTAATGTCTATAAAATCTATGAACTAAGTTAGACAAATATTCCCTTTTCTTTATTCTTAGCTCTTGGGTCATCTTTTAGGACTTTAATCTCACAAATTCTATTAATTGTTCTCCTTATCATTCTGTTAGTCTGTCTACTGACTATAATCACAAATTGAATTATCCTTGTATTTGAACTACATCTCAGTGACCTTTGGGTCTCTGCTTATGACTATCTATTGTGCCAGGGCCTAAAATCTAACTGGAGTTTCTAGGGTGATCTCTCTTCCCAGGTGTATCATGCTACCTACTGTTACATTGGTATGTGACCAAAAGCTGTAGGTATTCAATTTCTTTTTCATCATCATGTCTCCAATCCAACCTTTCTATATGTTCTGTTCCCAATATTCTGCACAGGCCGCTGCTTCTAGTGTTGGTGTTGCCAGATTTTATGGGGTACATTGTGGTACATCTCAGGAGATGATTCATGGTTTGCTTGTCCTGACAAACACATTGGTCAGTTGCATAGAGGACCCATGATTTCATGAGAAATGTGCATCTTCTGAGACTAGCTCCCAATCTGTTCAGGCTCTGCCATGTATGTCATTTGTAGCTGGAGCTGGATGCTAACTGCTCACTGGAGGTAATTCCTCACCAGCTCCATTCAACTGGTATTCAACTGAATACTCTTCTTGGGTGCAGCAGAAACAATGTCTGGATAAAATACAATGTTTTAGCTCAATCCTGTTTGCTTTAACTGTCTCAAATTGTGACACATTAATTCTTTGTACATAGTTCTTCCATCTGTATATAACCCTACTAGGTTCAATGGATCTACTTGTGTAGTAGCTGCCATTCAACATTAATAACTTATGACAAGTTCCTCTAGAGGAATAAAACCCCCAAAAACAAACTTATTTTCACATTGGAATTTACCTAAGATTATTGATCAGGTTCACTGGTTCTTATCTTATATGCTAGATGGAGTCTATTGATCTCATCTCCTGAAGGAGTTTTTCTTTGATGTGATATTCTTGCAAGCTCTCTATTTAAGCCATCTTTTTCCTTCAGGTTTTTAGTCAAAATCTTGAGGACTAGTTAAAAAAAAAAAAATATCTGATCAAATTTCTGAATGTGTTAATGGAAAGAAAAACTAACTAGAATAGTGATCCTGAATTAATTGCTACTTTTTGACAGCGTCAGACAGTATGTTCTGTCATGATACTAGTGAAGCATGAAATGGAGGGTGGTAGACCCTATCCTTTCTCAGCATTTATTGGTATTATTGTGCTCAGAATACTTTGGAGGTATGAGGATTACAGTTTTGTCAGACCCCTTTGCAAGGACAAAAGAAGGAGAAAGTAAGTAGACTCCTCATGCCTTTTTTGTGCCCTTCCTTATTTGCACAGATCTGGAATGAGATGCACACTAAATCCTTAGACTCATCTAATCTATAAAATGAGTTTGTTAATATCTCAAGAAAATCTTCATTTTCTTGTGCGATCATTTTCTTATTGGATGGTGGAAGTTTCTTTACTCAGATCCGCTCACAGAACAGGATGAACTAAATGGAATTCTACAGAAAACATAACTGATGTCAAGAGACTCTTGTCTTAGAATACTACTCTGATTGCATTAAGTGCTCTTTTTTGCTATTCTGCAGGGCTGATGATAGGAAAATGCTGTATTCTCTGTCTCCTTGCTTCAGTACTGTTTCCTGAGCCACTACTGCATTTCTAAAATCCTGTATTCTAAAATACAGTATACTTGCTCTTTGTAGGGTCAAAATCTACCTCCGTCCTCATGTCTGACTTTAGAATGAGGGTAAGAAGAACTAGACAACAACATTTAGACCATTATTAAGGAAGCCACTAGACTAAATGAACTGTGAAGCATTTATAAATTGGTAGTCCCATTCTGGTCATAAAGGTTTTATAAAGATAAGTTTGGTGAATTCAAGTCACTGAAACCAATGCTAGTGGTTGATCCAATTCTTAAAATTCAATGATGCCGTAAATTCACTGCTTTCATCATAGTTTCAGATTTAGATCATAGTACTGGAAGAGCCTTCTTGGGCCATAGAATTCAATCGTCTTCATTCACTGGTAATTGTTACTCTTTGGAACCCCCAAAACCACTACTTCAAACCCTCAAACACCATTGTGAATCTCAATATATGAAACACCAAATTAGACAATTGACAATTGACTCTGAGCCAAAGTGTAAGATCTTCTAATCAAGAGTATCTGGATTTTCCAGATACTGATAAGAGCACCAGCATACCCCATTCAAGAACCTGTAACCTTAGCTATGGCGACCATCCCAATGGCTTCAGTGGGCTTATCCCAAACCCATGCTGCTCAAGTATCATGCAGATGCATGGCAGAAAGCGCTGAATGTGCAGTAATAGTTTCTTTCCTTTTGCTCATGCCTAACTTGCAAAACCATACATTTCTACTAATTTAATTACAAGCTTATCTCTGGCTAATAACAGTTTTATATATTCACTACTTTCCTATTATGATTCATAAACTACATGAGTCATTTCTTTTCTCACTAGCCCAGTGAGGGTTAATCCCAAAGGTGAATGAACCAGCTGTTTAAGCAAGAGAAATTGTTTTCTTTGTGTGTAATCATTCCACTTTCGTGATAAACATAAAATGATGGTGAAATCACCCCTGAGATGCAAGTATTTAGGGTTCAATGGGGGCTTCAACACACCATGTTAAATAAAGCAGACATATATGTCAAATAAGTTACTAGGACAGATGATAAAGGCAAAATTAGAATGTGGTTGCTAATGTTCTTGGACAAATAAACCTTCTGCTAATTCTAACAAACAGATTTGCCAGGTCAGTCCATTTCAAACTTATTGCATATCTCACACCCCTTTTGACACTTCAATTTACAGCAGGTAAATGATTTGGTCCGCTAAATCCATGTCTCAAAGATGATCCAATGTGCATGATACTCCACCTGCTGACATGGTTGAAACTTCAAACAGATGCAACTGTTTCCTACTATATTTGCTGTGTTTCTATTGATCCTGGGCCATAACATCACTTTTCGTGTTCATTTTTTACACTTCTTTATTTCAGTGGTGTAACTAGGGTGGGGTGACAAGGGCGATAGTCCTGAGTGCTGATGGAGAGGGGTGGCAAAAGATATAGCTTTTGCTGCAACTGTGCAATTGTGATTGCGATCATAGAGCAACTGAAAGTTATCGCTGCCCCTTTGTGTGGCAGCCACCCTAGGCACCCAGCTACATTCTTATACTGCTGACTAAATGGCTCTCATGGGTCTTCTACAGCATTTTATTTCAGTGGCTCTTTGGTGTCACCAACCAACTGCTCTTAACAACTCTTTCTTCTATTACTGAAAATTCATATCCGCAATTCCAGTAATCCCTTATAGCTAAGTTGCGGTTACCTTTTTATTCTGGCCAACTTTTAATTATCACTTCTTTCAAAAGTCCAAATGAATTGTGCTTCTCTATTTTTGCTTTTGTTTGCTGTAGTTTCCTATTAGCTATAAGGGGTAACTCAACAAAACTATGTAGGCTTGTACTTCTGTCTGAAATGTCTTCACTGCTTTCAGAGCAGAGTGTATAGTCCTAGAGAGTGTATTCACAATAAACATAATTCACCTGGTGTGTAGGCCACAACTAAGTCATAGTTTTATAGCCTGAACATCATTCTTTAAATCATTAAAGTACAGTCATTTAATGATTTGCTATACAGTGATAACAAGGCTTGTGGTATGTTTCCACATACATATCTGACCATATTTGGGGAATTTCTCACAGGCAAACAATATTCCCCATAATGGCTCCTCGATTTGTGTATATCAGGTTTCTGTAGAGGCATAGCAGGGCAGCTCTCTGCCTGGGGCAGCTACGACGCACAGGGCAGCATGGGCTACAGCTATGCTGACTGCAGAGGTGTTATCAGCTGCTGCTGCAGAAGTGGCTATTTTTGCACACCCCAACAAAGGAAGCACATGGGACAGCTGCCCTTGTTGCCCCTTCTTAATTAGGCTACTGGGTTTCTGCTTCTGCCATCAATTCAGAGACAAAAATGGCTACCAACAGTTGTATATACAGAATCACTGCACTGACCCCAGACTGAGCTGCATCCACTGGAATTTTGATCAGATTTCTAGGAATATGGAATTTCAATACTGGTTCTTACAACAGCTGTTGCTTCAAAGCAATGTATTATTCCTTCAGTTCTTCATTCTAGCACCACCCATTTTTACTTGCAAGAAGTTTCCTCAAAGCTGTTGTTTTTGCAGACAACTTAAGTATAAATTTGCCCAGGTAATTTGCCATTCTCAGAAGACATTGCAACTCTTTCTTTGACTAGGGATGTGACATCATTTCAATGTCCATAATTTTTATCTTGTCCCGTTCACCCTTTAAGTGGAGATATCCCCCACAAAAAACAACCCTGTGACACCCAGCACACATTTCACACTGGTTTCAAATTGGCAAAAATCATTGCCTCCAACACTTCCCAAAGCCTGTGATCATGTTCTTTTCATCAGAGCTCAAAATAATATCACTCTTAATGGTGTCCACACAAGGAATATGTTCATAAGGCATGAGTATTCTTTCATGATACACTTTGGGAGCAGAAGCAATGCCAAAAGGTAGATGCAGACATCTGTACCTCCTGAATGGAGTATTAAATGTACATTAGTTAGCTTCAGCTGCCAAAATCTTGAGGAGGCATCCAATTTAGTTAAAAAATCACGCGTTTGCAAATTCAGCCACTCTTCTCTTTTCTAGTTGGCAATTTAAAAATGTTCTCATTTGATAGCCTTGTTGATTCCCTTGGATTCAGACACAAATGCAACTTCATATATCTCCACAGTAAGTAAGGAGCTTACCCATTCTGTAGGTTCCTGAATTTTCTGTATGCGTTGTAATGAATCTATCCTTGCTAACTTTGCCTTATGGTTCTCCTGGAGAGCACATGGTACTTTTCTGCATGGATAAAAACAGGAAGAACTTGGGTGAATCCAGAGGTGGTACAGTAGCACAGTCACACACACCCTTTCAAACCATACCACAGGAACATCAGCTGGGGATTTTTTTTTCTTACCTGCAAATCAGGTAAGAATCTTTCCCCATCCAACTCAGCAGCAAATCCTTTCCACTGTCAATTCCCCACAACCCCCCACACTTGCCACTGCCCTCCAGTAGCCCTCAGCCCTTCAAATAAATCCTTGCACTTTGACATGAGTGTCTTATATCCCACATCTGTCCCTTTTTGTACTGCAGGCAGGAGCTTAACTAGATTACATTTTTCACAAGCTGTCAGACCAAAATTGGTGTCACCTAGGTATGAAAATGAAGGGGCATCTGTATATTCTAGTTTTATACTGGATACAAACAATGCATATTCCCTTTGCTGGTATATGTTCCTGAATAGCCAGTGATATTTGTTGGACTCACTTTTTTTCTCAATTTTAATTACTGGAAAACTATTAACTTGAGATCTAGTGTCCAGTTTAAATGAAACCATTGGTCCTTGCACTTTCACTGGCAGAATCCAGTCCCCCTCATTGGTTCTGCTGGATTTCACTGTATCTATATATAACATGTCCTTCAGTCTGGTTAGGGACAGACATTACACATAAACCAGTTTAAGTGAGCAGAAACTGGTTTAAACCTGTAACAGAACAGACATTCAGTGCACATAAACCAGTTTGAAAATGACTGAAACCGGTTTGAGATAAGTCTGATACTACATTGAACCAGGTTTAACTGATTTGAGTCCAACCGATTTATGCAGCCTCTGTCCCAGACCCGTTGCTGGTTTAAGTTAACTCAGAGTCCCCCAGTGTCCTGGTACGATCTCAGGGCTCTCTGCTCGCTGGCCAGAGCTCCAGCAGACTGGCAGGCACAGCAAGGTCTGCTGGCTTCCCCATGCCCCACTCTCCCCGCCCCCTCACCATTCACTGCTTAAGCAGGGATCCCTTCCTCCTCTCTGCCACAGCATAGACCATAGCCAGCATGTGGTATGCTAGCTAATGCTGTGTGAGGCTCCAGTAGAGACTACAGACACAGCAGGGTCTGCCTGGCTTCCCCCAGCCCTACCCCCTCGCTGCTCAAGCAGGAAATCCACCCCCTCCCACAGCAGGGACCTCAGCCCCAGGGACCCTAGGCATGTGGTAGCCAATGCCAAGAGGTGTTTGTGTATGTCTCTCTCGCCAATTTCACTAGGGCAAGCAGACAGAACAGTGACTGCTTAGGGCTGTTTGGAGCTAATCAACAGGTCAGCCAGTAAGCTGTTAAAGAAGCTTGAAGTAATGGAGAGAGGCTATTGTTTTGCTAATCGGGTTATAAAGACTGTCAGATTGCTGCAGACAGTATGACAAAACAGGGAGGGAGATTGAAAAGCTCTGTATTATCAACAGATACATGCACTGCACACCCCCTGCCCTTGCCTCAGAGTGCTAGCAGGGGGCTAGCAACACTCCTTCTCCTTGAGCAGCTAGCGGGGAAAAGCCTGCGACCCTGCAGGCAGACCTCCTTAATGAGAGAGTCCTGTCAGGGCCTGACCATGCCCCCATCAGCTCAGCTCCCTGCAGAAGGGAAGGGAGGACTGCTCTAGTGCCCCCAGGCTTCTAGCTTGAGCCACTGCAGGCATGTGCCTGGATTTCCTCTGTCTAGAGAGAATGTCTGTCTAGTTTCAAACCAGTTCAGCCTAGCCAGGTTAGACTCACCTGCAAAGATTGAATCAATTCAGGATCAGGCTTTTTGAATGTCTGTCCATAGCCTATATGCTCAACTGTATATAGGAGACATTTTTTTTATGTTAGGGGGATCTGCAGCATGTGGCAAATAGTTACTCTTATTCTTTGGGGCTATGCTGCCTTTTTCACTTGCTGCATGCATGCCTGTAAGTTCTCTCTCTCTCTCTCTCTCTCAGCAGTCTACTTCTCATCAAATGATTTCAATCTGTGAGGTGGCTTATTCTGTCATGTCTAATGCAGAAATAACCTCTTTTGGTATAGCTTTGGCTATCTTGTAAATATGGATAGTCTTATCTAGGGACAAGTCTCCACTACACAATAGCCTCTCTTGCAAAGCATTGTCTGCAATACTTTTTCTGGTTTTTGCTTGTTCATAAACAATTACGCATCTTTCAAAGATCTCATTCCTTTTAGGCAGGCTATATTCTTCAAATTTGGTCAGTATTTCAATTCCCTGCATACTTTGATTTTCTATGAAGATAAAGTTGTTATAAAACAGTCAGGACTTCCTCCCCTACAATATGCAAGAAGACTAAGGATTTGACTTTATTATTTTTCTCATCTGCCCCTATGGCTGTTACATACTACTCAAACCTTTGTCTGAATTCCCTTTAGTTTTTTGCATTTTTGCCTGACAACAGAAGGCCAGAAGGAGGTTGCAACAATTCTGTGACTAAGAGACTTTCTTCCTCATTGAATTCAACTATGGCTGTGCAGATAGAACACATAGAGAAGTCTTAAAACCATCTTTGTTCTTCCATTTGGTTGTGTTTTTACATGTGCTTCCAACTTCATAGATTTGAATCTCAAATTCTCCCAGATCTCCTTGAGG
Source organism: Alligator mississippiensis (assembly GCF_030867095.1). Taxonomy (NCBI): domain Eukaryota; kingdom Metazoa; phylum Chordata; order Crocodylia; family Alligatoridae; genus Alligator; species Alligator mississippiensis. The sequence continues at coordinate 387,708,385 of NC_081824.1, forward strand.
CAAGGATTTTTTTGGGGTGATATCTTTTATTGGACCAAGTGTGTACTTTGGGAAAAGCTAGACAAGATTTTGAATGCAAAGCATTCTTCTTCAGGTCAGATGCCAGGGATGAGTTTGTAATTAAATTTGTAGAAATGGATGATTTTGCAAGTTACACATGAACAAAAGGAAAGAAACTATTATTGTGGCATGCAACAGCGCTTTTAAATTGCTAAATAACTCTATGAGAGTAATGCTTAGGCAATATTGTAACTATGGGGTGTCCATAGTTCAGGTCTTTTTGCAAGGAAAACTAACTTTATCCCAATTATACAGTTGATCCAATAAAAGATACCACCTGCAGTGGGCCACCAAGCTCAAAATCAGTCCTTAAACCCTTAAACTAACTCTCAGGTCTGGACTTTTTATCAGAGAAAACCAGGATCCCTGCTCCTCATGCAGTCAATTCCCCTTGTAGGTCCCCTCTCACACTTCATCTTCCTGTTCCCTTCTGTTTCTGGGTCAGCCAGTCAACTTCCCCCCATTTACTAACTGGCTGAGCCAGCTGCAGCCCCTTAGGTGGGCACCTTGCTAACCAGCTGGCTAATTGCTCCAGGCTGCAAGCCTGCAGCCGGTTACATGACCCAAAAAATTCTTGCCCCTCAGAATTCCTGGACCATCATGGCTACATCATCACACTAACACTATCCAATTTGCTTCTCATTTTCCACTGCTGACAATGTGTAGTGCTCAGATACAATAACAAATAAAAATGAATGAAAGAACAACAAACTTTAATTGTGGAGCAGCACACAGACAACTGTTCTATTTTAGTTTCTGTATCAAGAGTGGCTAGCAGGTAGCACAAAGATACACAGGTTTCACATAACTTTAAGTTTCTCCATAATGAGGAAATCCTCAGACTTCTGGATACTTAACACAGCCTGAGCAGATTTACATAATTCTTTTTCCCCTTTCAGGTCCATTGTGTTTCCAAGGTCCCGTCTATACAACACTTTCCAACCTCTCCTTTTTGTTTAGCTTAATACTAACATCTTCGGGGATTATCTCAATTATGTTGCTGTTAGAAACTGCTAAAAATAATTCAGTAAGAAATTATTTTGTGTCTGTTTTGCATTTTGCTTTTTCTCTGCAGCCTTTCTCTCCTTTCCTTTCAGTCCAAATTTCCCCTACCTTCCTAGCTCACTCTCTCCTACACAGCTCTGTCCATCACCAAAGCTCTCTTCCTTACCATGCTTATCATTCTCTCTGCTGTCCCCTCATATTTCTCTCCCCATGTTTTTCTGATCTTCTCTATGTTCTTTTCCTTTATACTCCCAGTGCCATTTCTGTGTGTCCCTCCTGCTGTCTTTGCCACCCTAGTACTGTCCTTCCATTTTCCCACTCTTCCTAAATAGACAAAGGGTTATGAAACAAATTAGAAGGAAAATAATCACTACATACCAGGGCTGCTTGCACATACCATGGGGGTTAAATTTGGTTTAGTTCTCCCTAAATTGAATCGGTGGGTTTTTTAAAAACACCGCTTCAATTTAGGGAGAATTAAACTGAACTAAACCCCTATGGCATGTACACAAGGTCGGGGACCTGATCCTTACCTGCCTTTTTGGCAGCAGGGTAAGGGGGTGGGGGGGAGCAGTGACCTGCCAGTGGGCTGAGCAGTCCTCAAGTTGTGTGGGGGCCCCCTAAGCAGCACCCACCTGCTGGCACCTGGCCCAGGCAGTCCTGGGGGGTGCCGCAGCCGTGGAGGGAAGCACTGGCCCCCTAGCAGCCATGGAGGGAAGCATTAGGCTCCCACATAGCTCAGGCAGGCAGGCAGGCTCTGGAGAGAGAGAGAAAGAGAGAAAGAGAGAAAGAGAGAAAGAAAGAAAGAAAGAAAGAAAGAAAGAAAGAAAGAAAGAAAGAAAGAAAGAAAGAAAGAAAGAAAGAAAGAAAGAAAGATTCATTCATTTTTCCACTTTAATGAGGACTAAAATCATCTCAGACTTACACAAACTAAAAGAAAGAAAGAAAGAAAGAAAGAAAGAAAGAAAGAAAGAAAGAAAGAAAGAAAGAAAGAAAGAAAGAAAGAAAGAAAGAAAGAAAGAAAGAAAGAAAGAAAGAAAGAAAGAAAGAAAGAAAGAAAGAAAGAAAGAAAGAAAGAAAGACTTTTGACTTTTAAGAGACCTTTATTCCCCGGAGGGTGATGACTCGGAGCCAGTCAAAAGCATGTACAAGGTTGCCCGAAGCTCTGGGCCTCATGTACAAAGTCTGGGCTCGTGGCCTGCAAGGCCTGCCCGTACACTCTAGACAAAAAAAAAAACAACCAACACAACGAACATAAGGACTATTTACAGTATTTACAGTTCTGCCAGCAGGGACACCCATGGAGGCCTCCGGGGTCGACCCGCACGAGCAAAAGTCCAGGGCCTCGGCCCGCTTGACGCGTCTCTGCGGCTTGAGCAGCCGGTGGCATCACAGAACGAGGATCAGGCGTCCCGCCTCGACCCGGCACAGCACCCCCTCGAGGGCCCAGCGCTCCTCAAAGGCGGGCACCGTCCGCCGGAGGACAGCGTGCTCAAACTCGAGCGAGAGGCGGGCCCGCACCAGCAGGCGGAAGAGCTGCAGGGCGTCGACCATCCCGGTGCCGCTGAGCTGGTTTCGCCGGCTCTTCAGGGTGGCCATCTTGGCCTGGCCCAGCAGGAAGTTGGCCAGGCTGACCGTGGCCCGCTCGGCCGCCCGGTACGGAAAGGAGTGGACGTAAGCGTCTTCGGAGAGGTCTCGGCCCAGTACCCGAAGCAGTGCGCCCAGGGCGGCAAAGAGAGGCTGCAGCCGGGGGCAGTCGAGGAAGGCGTGGAAAATGTCCTCGTCCAGCACCCCCGGGCAGAAGGGGCAGGCCGCCGAGGCCGCTGGGTCCAAGTGACGCACAAAGGTGCCGGTGGCCAGGATGCCGTGCACGAGCCGCCACTGCAGGTCGCCGGTCTTCTTGGCGATGGGCGCCTTATACAGCGTGCGCCACGCCGGGGTCCCGGGCCGCGCCAGGCGCCGCCGCCACGCGGTGTCAGGGCGGCCGGCGAGCACCTGGGCGTGCCGGGTGCGCACCACCCACATGTAGAGGCCCTTGCGGGGCAGGGTGCCAAAAGGGCAGCCCGTATTGCTGCTGGGGGGCACCGGGAGCCTGAGCAGCGTGTTGGGCCGCTCGGCCAGCTCGCCGGGTACCGCTGGGATGACGGGTAGCGGTGGGAAGGCGTCTTCTGCGGCGTCTGCGGCGGGGAGGGGCCGGCGAGTCTGGAGATGGGCTTCCAGGGCGGTCGCTGCCTCCGTCGGGAGGGCGGCCCTAACGGCCCGCAGAAGCCGCCCCGCGGTGCGGACGGAGCGCATGGCCAGCCGGGCAGCCAGGGCCTCGGGTGACAGCCAGTCCGACCGAGCGGGGTCCAGGAGGTGCTCCAGGCGGGTGGAGCGCGCCTCGACGAGAGCTGCCGTGAGGCTGGCGGAGGCCAGGCTCGGCACGACACGGTGCAGGGCCGGGTTGTGGACCAAGGGCTCTCGAAGGAGCTGCGGGAACCGCAGGTGCCTGGCCTGGGGACAGAGATGGAAGGCCGCCCGCCAGGCCCGCACCACGCTGCGGTAGAACGGGGGAAGGACCGCCCCGTTCAGGAAGGTGAGGTCCAGTTGAAACAGCTCCCGGTCAAAGCCGAGGCCCCCCACTCGCCGCAGGAATCGGCACGCCAGCTGTCGCCACGGGAGGTGGCCTTCGGTGTACAGGAGCCGCTGGAGGGCCTGCAGCCGATAGGCGGCCACCCTGCTGGCCAGATCGATCAGGCCCTGGCCCCCCTCGCCGGTGGGCAGGTAGAGGGCAGCTCGTGGGAGCCAGTGGCGTCCGTCCCACAGGAAATCGACCAGGAGCCGCTGCAGTCGCTCCAGTAGCTCCGGCGGAGGGTCCAGCACCGCGCAGCGGTGCCACAGGGTGGCCGCCGCCAGGTTATTGATGACGAGGACGCGCCCCCGGTAGGAAAGGCTGGGCAGGCGCCAGCGCCACCGCTGCAGGCGGGCCTCCACTCCCTCCTCGAGGCCGTCCCAGTTGCGCGCCATGAAGGTCGTCGGCCCCAGGAACACGCCCAAGACCTTGAGGCCCTCGCGGCGCCAGGCGAGGCCCCCCGGCAAGTCCGGCGGAGGCCTGCCAGTCCATGCGCCAAGCAGCAGAGTGTCACTCTTGCCCCAGTTGATGCGGGCGGAGGAGGCGCGCTCGTAGGCCCGCTGGCAATCTGCCAGAGCCCGCACGTCTTCCCGGGTGGCGAGGAAGACGGTGACGTCGTCCGCGTAGGCCGACAGCCGGAGACGAGGGCCAGCGGACGGGCCCGTGCCCGATGGCAGGGCCACCCCACTCAGGCGGCGGCGCAGCGCGTGTAACAGCGGCTCGATGGCCAGGGCGTAGAGCATGCCCGACAGCGGACAGCCCTGGCGAATGCCCCTGCGCGCGGGGAACGGAGCGCAAAGCACCCCGTTCACCTTGAGCAGGCTGGAAATGTCCCGGTACAAGACCCGGAGGGCCCCGGTGAAGAGGGGCCCAAAGCCAAAGGCCTCCAGCGTGCGGAAGAGGTAGGCGTGGCCCACGCGGTCAAAGGCCTTCTCCTGGTCGAGAGAGAGGAGGCCGACGTCGAGGCCAAAGAGCTCGCTGGCCGTGAGCAGGTCCCGCAGCAGGAACAGGTTGTCTTGTATGGTCCTGCCCGGCACGCAGTAGCTCTGCTCGGGCCCGGTGAGAGAGGCCATGACCGCGCGGAGGCGGGTGGCCAGCGCTTTGGCCAGAATCTTGTAGTCCGCGCACAGCAGGGAGACCGGCCGCCAGTTCTTCATGTAGCCCAGGTCTCCCTTCTTGGGCAGCAGGGTCAGCACCGCTCGGCGGCAGCTGATCGGCAAGACCTTGTCGGCGAGGCTCTCCTGGAAAACGCGCAGGAGGCTGGGGCCGAGGAGAGGCCAGAAGGTCTTGTAGAACTCGGCAGGCAGCCCGTCGAGGCCCGGGGCTTTGCCGGAGGCGAGGCCGGCCGTGGCGGCCGCCAGCTCTTCCAGGGACAAGTCCCGCTCCAGCTCGCCGGCCTCCAGGGCATCGAGACGCGGTAGGCCCTCGTGGAGTTCCCGCGTGGCCTCGGGGCACGACGGCTCGGCCGCGAACAGGTCGCGATAGAAGGCGACGGCACGTTCGCGGACTTCGCCCGGCTCTGTAATGACCCGGCCCTCAGGAGTCTTGAGATGGTCCAAGACTTTGCTCGCTGCCCGCCGCCGCTCCAGGTCGAAAAAGAAGCGGGTCGGGGCGTCGGTTTCCACCAGCTCCTGGCAGCGGGCGCGGATCCTCGCGCCGCGGGCCGCGCTCTCCGCCAAGTCGCGCAGGCATTTCCTGCGGAGCCGGAGGCTCTCGCTCAGTGCCGCGTCGCTGCCGGCGGCCAGCAGAGCAGCCTCGAGCTCCGCCACGTCCTCCTCCAACTCCCGGACACGGCGGCGCGTCTCGTTCGCGGCCAGCTGGGTGTACTGCTGGCAGAAGGCTCGGGTCTGGACCTTGCCCACGTCCCACCACAGCTTCCAGGAGGAGTGGCTCGGTCTCGCAGCCTCCCACCTCCGCCAAAAGTGGGCAAAGCAGTCCCGGAAATAAGAGTCCTGGAGCAGACTAATGTTCAAACACCAATACGGTGCCCGTGCACAGGCTCTCCCCGGCAGGCTCAGTTCGCTGAAGGCCAGGCCATGATCTGATAGACCCGAGGGAGCGATGCGGCTGCTGCGCAGGAGTGGCAGGTGGTGCCTGGTGATATAAAGGCGGTCGAGGCGAGCCATGGTGAGACCGCCGGCGCTCGTCTTGGCCCAGGTGTACTGGCGCGCATCGGGATGCAGGGCTCGCCAGACGTCCACGAGGTCTGCCCCCTCCAGGGCAGCTTGCAGCTTGCGAGCGGAGGGCAGGTGGGGCTCAGGCCCTGTGCGGTCGAGGCGCGGGGCAGTGGTGCAATTGAAATCGCCCCCGAGGAGGAGCAGGTCATCATCCTCGCTAGCGTCGCGCAGGAGGGCAGCCAAGCTCTCAAAGAAAGCGACCCTCTCCTGGCCATCGGAGGGCGCGTAGATGTTGACGAGCAGCAGACGGTGTTGCGCGAGGGTGACGCGGACGGTCAGCAGGCGGCCGGGGACGACCTCCCGCGGCACCGCCGCGTCAAGCTGCAGCTGCGGCGATAAGAGTGTCGCGACCCCCGCGCGGAGGCTGGTGCCGTGGCTCAGGAACACCTGTCCTCGCCAGGCAGCCCGCCAGGCCGCCTGGTTGAACCTGTCAGAGTGGGTCTCTTGTAGGAAGGCGATGGCCAGCCTCTTCTGTCGCAGGAGCTCCAGGACGGCCTCGCGCTTCACCGCGTCTCGACAGCCGTTGACGTTGAAAGTGCCAATGGTTGTGGCTGCCATGGGGGTGGGTGTGGGAGAGGAGGAGCAAAGCAGAGTGCCGGTGGAAGAGCGAGCACCCAAGAGCAGAGCAAGGCAATACAGACAGGTCAGGGAAGGCCTACTGTGCCCTACTCTAGTCGAGGGACCCGCCCAGGCCCCACTCCACTCTCACCCTCTGGGCAAGCTTGTCCAGACGGTAGGCCATCTGACGTGTGCCCCGATCTTGCTTCATGAGCTTGACTGCCGCCCTGGCAGCCTTGACAAACACTTTGGGGTCCGCACACCACTGGGTGATGTGCCCCGCTACATTTTTCTGCCCCTTGGTTAGCTTCAGCAAGGACAGGAGTCCCCCATAGTCAGGAGAGACCCAGGGGGGCTCCGCCAGCTTGGGGTGGATGTTGCCTACTGAAGAGCGGCGAGGCCACACCCCCGGCGGGAGCTCGCCCGCAACTGCAGCGTCGACCCCCTCGATGTCCAGGCACATCAGCCGCCTCTCGTCGTCCGAGTCGAGGACCGGCTCCGCGAGGACATTCCCTATCTTCTTGGGGGGGGAGGGGCCATCCCGCTCACGACGTCTCTTGCGAGACTCCGAGAGCTGGATCTCCATCTCGCTAACGTCCCCATCTGCTCCGGTAGGCTGGGGCGTGACCAAAGGGGCAGCGGGCTCTCCCGCCACCCCCGGGGCCAGGCCACCGGAAGAGAGACATTCGCCACTATCCCTGCTGCCGCCTGACTCCGGGGGCTGGGGGACAGGCGAGGGGAGGGGGACCCCTGAAGGCCCCTCCCCCCCACCCGCTAAGTCTGCCTCGTCGGTGGCTACATCCGACGGGGCGGGTGGTGTGGCAGCCGGAACGGGGTCCGGCTCTGTAGTGGGGGGGTCCTCGGCACTGGCCGAGGAGGGGTCTGTCAGGGATGGGGTGTCCTGAGAGGCCCCCCTCATCTCCCTCTCTTTTTCGGGTGGTAGGGAGGATGCCCGAGCCCCATCATGCGATGAGGCTCCAGCACCGCAGTCCCCGGCCACCCCAGCCACTTCGGCCGGGGCAGGCAGGGGGCAAGGGGAGGCGTCCGCCTCTCCACCCGGTGGGGCTGCTGCACCGAGGGCAGGGGGCGCCACAGACGGGGGAGGGGGCGGCGGGGCCATGGTAGCAGCACCAGCCCCTCGGCTGGACGATGGCTTCCCGCTGGAGACCCCGGTCCCCTGAGATGGAACGGAGGGGGAAGGAGGACGGGAGGAAGAGCTCCCAGCCTCCCTGGGCCTGTCGCGTGCCCCAGAGGTCGACGCGCCATCTCTCGGCGCTGCCGCAGGCGGCGATGGTCCGGCCGCCTTGCTCCGAGGGCACTGCGCGGCCAGGTGGGAGGAGCCCCCGCACTTGAAGCACGTGGTCTCTCCCACAGACAGATAGATAATAAACCGCCGCCCCTCGAGCGTGAGACTCAGGGAGCGAGGCAGCGACTGGGGGCCCTCCTTGAGGAGCATGAAGACCTGCCTCCGAAAGGACAGGACGTGCTTGCCCTGAGGGTTCTTGTTTCCCATCGGCAGGCGGCGAAAAGGACTCGCAGGAAGCCCATAGGCCTCGAGTCCCCTGGCCAGCTCCCGATTGGAAACGTGCGGTGGGACGTTGGAAATCACCACCCTCACTGCCTGAGTCTCTAGGGGCGTGACAGGGTAGTGGATGCCCGCAATGTCCAGGCCCTCCGCACACACCCTGTCAACCAAGGCGGGCTTGCTCAAATAGATCATCGGGACCGTGTTCACGCGCCCCGCGTAGCGGATGGTACGCCATCCCAGGAGGGCGGCCAGAGCCTCCACGCAAGCCTCGAGCCCCACATGGAGAGGGGCATGAACCCTCAGGCCATGAGACAGTGGGAGGTCCTGAGAGACATCCTCATGCCAGCTGCCAGGCGTAGGAGCCGCCATTCCTCGCCAGGACAGGGTTAAACTGCGAAGCGCAGCAAAAAAAAGCCTCAGGCTGACAGGGGGGACTGGGACTGGGAGGGGGCTGAAAACGCCCCAAAATCGGCCTGAGGGGGGGCAGAGCAACCCCGCAGGGGCTCAGGGCAAGCCCCAAGGCAGGGGCAGATGGCAGGGACCAAGGGAAGGGGCCCTGGGGGAGGGAGGCAGCAGAAATCAAAGGGACAACTCAGGCGGGGGTGGGGGAGGGGCAGAGGCAAACGAGGCTGCCAGAGCCCAGGGGAAAAAGGCTCAGAAAGTGGGGGGAAGGGGCAGGGAGGGGGTCCCCAGGGACAGGGTGGGGAGAGGCAACGGTTTTTTTGGGGGGGGACAGGAAAAGGGGGGCAGGGAGTGCGAGGCAACAAGCTGAAGGCACCTGAGCTGGAGGAGCTTAGAAGGGCTTCAGCTGTCGGCGGCCATCTTGAAAGAAAGAAAAGGATCAGGTTTGCTGCTTTTTTTTTTTTCTTCAGTGGAGCTTGCCTGCATGGGCTACCCCTGGGTCCCATAGCCCCTGAGCTACGTGGTGCCTGCCAAGCCCCGAGCACAACAGCTTCCAGCATCCCATGCACTGTTGCACTTTGTTAGGCAGCATACTAAAACACCTCAGAGGTATTTTATCTTGCTATGTACCAAAGTCATTTAAAGGAGAATACGCTGCCAAGGGTGCAAACAGCAACACCATTAAAGCAGTGCAAAAGGGCATTTAAGCCACTTTAAAGGCCAATTTTGTGGTGTGTACAAAGGCCCCAAAGTACTAAAATATATAGCTTTCCCACGGTGATTCTACACGAGACATTTATTATGCCATTGACTAATTAACTGTACAATAAATGTCTTGGCATCTACGCATGTGCCCCTATTAGAGTGCAGGAAATGGATAAACTCTGCAGCAGAGTAGTACTTATAAATACAGTAGCTCTATGCTGAAGCACCCTCATGCCCCAGTCAGCTCCTCCGTAGCACACTGAGCCCCTGGTCCCCTGCCAGCCTCAGCTGCTGTGGCCTGGCTCAGTGTACTGGGCATACATTTAAATGGCATGCCCAAGCGTTTTCTGGTAGCCTTGTAGTTTATTGCTGTGCATTAATGGCACATATAGACACACCCCAAGTGTGCTGAAAGCCCAGTCTTGCAGGAACAAAACACTGGTTTTTAAATTAGAACTGGTTATACGAGTTAATCCACTTCTATTTTGTATGTGACAAAACTTTTCATTGCAAAAAGACCTGAATTATGGACAACTCATAGTGATGATATTACATAAGCATTACTCTCATAGAATTATTTAACGATCTTCAAGCACTGTTGCATGTCACATGCCCACAAAAAAAGATATGCATCTTGTTTTTGGAAGTCAGAATGTAGAAATGGAGCTATGACCCATTGTGTCATAGAATAAGACCCGGAAACAGAGAGTGTTCAGGAAATATGGCATCCCAGCATCCCCAGAGACAGTTTGGATGAGGCAGAAGGAATTTCCTGGTATAGCAGAAGAGCCACAAGGCTAGGCTGCAGATCCTTGCAAGGGAAGTAGCAACACTGTTACTTCTTTACTGCCAATTATTCTTTATTTAGTTCCTGTAAATAATAAAGTGTTGTTTCCACACCACAAGCCTCACCAACAGGGATCCTGGTTTTCTCTGACTTACAAAAATCCCCAATTTCTAGTTAAAAAAGGCCATCTCAAATCCACATTTTCCCATGCTTTACATGAAACAGCATACATACATCTATATCTATAGAGACACACATATAATGTGCGGCCTCTGCAGGACACGCTAGGAAATCTTGTCATCGCACCAGACAGCAAAGCTAACTTATTTAACAATTTCTTTGCCTCCATTTTTCTGAGCAGGGACTGGGTCACCACCCTGCTCCCACCGGGACCCCCATAGGACCCAGGAAAGGCACACCCAGGCCTAGGGTCGGTGAGGACCTGGTCAGGGAACTTCTGGAGGGACTGGATGTATTTAAATCAGCAGGTCCTGATGATCTCCACCCCAGAGTGCTGAGGGAATTAGCAGAGGTCATTGCAGGACCCCTGGCACAGCTCTACGAGCACTCATAGATGCTAGTGCCCCACTGTTGCCTGATTTTTTATTTAGGTATGGTCAATCTCTTTGTAAACATCTTTGCCCTGTTATACAGGAGGTTAAATTAGTTCATTGTTTCTCAAACTGGAGTAAGCAGTAAACTGCTAGAGCAGGGGTGGGCAAAGTCCGGGCCGTGGGCCCACGGTGAACTCCATCTCCCAGAAGCCCCTGCCTGCATTGCTGCAGCCAGTTTCCATGGAGACCACAAAAGTGGCCAGGCAATGGCAGCCCAGGGCCAGGGTTTCCATGGAGAACGGCCCCAGCAGTGCTGGCGAGGCACATGGCTGGGCAGGGAGCTGCTCTGGGGCTGGAATCTGGTGGCAGTGACAGTTTGGTCCGGAGCCGGGGCAAAGCTCCGATCTGCTGCCCGCACGCCCCAGGCAGGGGTGTGCGGACAGCAGACCACACATCTGCCCCAGCTCTGGACCATACTGTCACTGCTGCAAGATCCTAGCCCTGGTCCCAGAGCACCTCCCTGCCCATCTGCATGCCCTGCCAGCACTGATGGAGCCAGTCTCTGTGGAAACCCTGGGCACCCACAGTCACGACCCTGCTGCTCTTGGGGTCTCCATGGAAACCAGCCTCAGCAAGAGAAACGGGGGCTGCTGGGAAATGGAGTCTGGCTGCTGGCTGGATTCACCATTTTGCCTACCCCTGCGCTAGAGGATAAGGAAAAGGAAAAAGTAGACAAACAAAAGAAAGGAAAGGGGAAAGACAAATGGAGGGAAAAGGAGGAAAAGAAAAAAAGGAACACCTCTACAATATCACTTAGATTGCTAGAGAGGTACAGTGTGGTTGTCATGGCATCAAATGTTACTTTTTGTATCATCCATCATACGGAATCATAGAAGTACACAGCAGTATGACAAAAGGGCGTGCAACCCCCAAAATTTTGAGCATCATTGGATTTACTGATTATAAACAATTTCTGGCTTTAATCTATGAATCTTTTATTTTGTCAATAGCTGGAATGCAACATACACTCTTTCTGTGGGGGGGGTTTCCCTTTTTTGATGATAGTTTCATATGATTGATCTCTTATGTTTATCAGATTGAGACATTTTGTCATCCATTAAACCATGGCAGGAATACTTCTCTTGGCCTATACCACTGTACTGCCCTTTATTTTTCTATCTCCTCCTCTCTTGGTAATCAAAAATTGGAAACCTCTCTCGAAAACCTTTGTCTTTGTGAGGATACAAGGGAAATTTCAATTTCAAAATGCCGTCTCCCATGTTTTAAACATTTATAGTTGACAACAACATTAGTACATTTTCAGATCTCTGACCTGTGCTCTAATTTATACCAGCATGAATGTACTAAAGGAAGAATTACAACCTATTTGCCTGGCACATCATTTACTGGAAAGGGCTGGCTTCTTTGCTGAGACTGAGAGGAACTGAAGGGGTAAGGCTGCAGCCCATGTTGAGCAGGGAGAATGCTTTGATTTTGTGACTCACAGGAACTGTGCCCCCCAAACAAATACAAGGACAAGGGCCAAAAAAAAAAAAGGTTTGGGGGTATCACCAGAATTCTGGTGAGAGACATCATCAAGTTACCACCCAGATAGCTGGTACTGTTAGGACTGGGAATGTATCAGGAATGACTGGAATGAAAAGATCATTTGGCTACACCTCATCCCCCTGGGCAATTTACCATCAGCGATAGGGCATCTCAAGTAGTGTTTCTGTCATGAGACTGTCCACGGAGCCCATTCCCAACTTTGTACTGCTGGACTATGAACAGCACCATAGCAACTCATAATCAAATCCAAAATAAGATATTCTGCACACACCCATCAGTGCCTGGACTGGACACAGACTGCTGAATGTTTAAATTAGCATATTTAAACTGCATAGCTATTGATAAGCACTGTCTGAAAATATTGGACAGTAAATAAGTTCCTACTGGTCCCAATGCATGTTACAATCCATGTAGATATTAAAACTTTTGTCCTAAAATATCCCTTTTGATCACAGGTGATCATTAATAACCTCCCCCCACCCCAGCTAACTGCTTTTGTACACAATGTCTCAAGAAAACACAAGTTACTTTATTTGTGCTTCTTAAAAAAAGAAACAGCATAGCACTTACAAAAGAGGCACAAAAAACCCATCAATTCATAATGTTGCATAAGCAAAAGGTTGAAGGCAAGAAAAGATCTGGTCTTTGTAACTGGTTCGGAGATGACACGTGCACAAAAAAAATGTGGTGGGAAAATCCACCTCAACATCTATCAGGAAGTGGTCACAAGAAAAACATGATTGTATTTCTTCATAGAGGAGCAGTTGATATTTTACACGTAAACCTTCTCATTCCCAAACTCTGGATATTTTTATTGCAAATGTCAAAGCCTTGTACCTTGTTAAACTCTCTTCTGCCTTGTTTGACCTCAAAGCCATGTGTGTGTAGCAGAGAAACTAGAAGCCCAGTTCAGAAATGACACAAAAGCCTGGCTATGGAGTTTGCCTGCATACATTTTAGTTAAGATTTTAAAAACCTTCCCTATCTCCCACCCCTACTTCAAAAAAATCAAACCAATAAAAAACAAAAACAAAAGGCAAGCACTACTAACTTTCTCTGTAGGAACCGCTGCTTAAAGCCCAGATGTGCACTGGGCTCAGCCGCTGCCTATTAAGGGCACAATTTTTCCAACACTTACTTAATGTACAAAGTATTAGGGTGACAAATATCAGGCTATATGGGAAGGGTTACATCATTTTGAGGTAATGAAATACAAATCAGAGTACTGAAATACAAATACAGCCTAGCTCTGATGACTCCACAAGGTGGAAAAAGGTGCAAAAAGCATCTCCCTTTCTTCCATAGGCTTTCATGCATAAGGTGGCACTGCTCCAGGCTTCCATTCACGCAAACCTGTCCAGGCCCTTGCTCACAAAATGCTCTAACCCTAATTTCCACATGCCAAAATTCAATAAGGTAGCAAATATCTATCCCATCGAATTAAGACCCGGAAGATGTTGAAGGTGCAATTTTGAGTGTAAGTGGCAGTGTCTACATGAAATGTTGACTGCACAGTAGCTTGTTACTGAAGGAGATTCCCCAACATTACTACTGCACAGTAGCATTGTGTGGCACAAAGTCTGATAAGATACTAGTGTGCATTAGTAACAAGCAGTCAGCATCACCATCAAGCCACTTGGGGACACTACTGTGCAGTAACTCCAGTTCCTGCACAGTCACTTAGTACTTGTGAATGCAAGTACTAAATGACTGCACAGTAATAACTGCACAGTTAGCATCTCACACAGCCAGTGGGTTGGAAGAGAACAGAAGGCAATCCAGGTGCAGGGGATAGCAGACGGGCTAGTGCTCAAGTGAGGAGGGTTTCTTTCCTGCTCTCCTCTACATTTCATTCTTTTCTTTGGAGAAGACAGGACAATTGTGCAGATATAAAGCTAGAAATGACAGTAAAAGCATATTATAGTGTAACTTGCAAAAGTGTGTTAGAAGAGCCAATGCAAAAGCTGTGAAATTTTGAAGAAAGAATAAAGAAACAAACTAACTTGCAACTTAAGTTTAGTTTATAGTCAGGTTTGGCCAATCTGGATAGGCCTAAAAAAACCAAACCCTATATTCTTCTGAATTATAGGGGTCTTTAGATATCCATGACACATCACTTTAATTTGAAAAGCTGTCATTAAATCTTTATGATAAAATGACTATATAAACAGATAAAGCAACTCTGGATTAGCCAGGTCTGACAGTAATCTTCTCTTTCATTAAAATAAAGAACTCATTCATTACTGCTAAATGAACATTTTACTGAAGACAGTATTTTTAAATGAGTTATGACCAGCTTTTCTTGTAAGGCCCAATATTTGAGATGCATTCTGCTTGAAGGCTCCTTAGTTAAAACAAGAAATTGTATCAAATGAATGCGTTCTGCAGACTGTAACTTTATTTCTGCTGATTACTAGGCCTGTGCGAGTAGTTAGGTATTCGATCTGGTTTCAGATCCAGCTGCTTCAGATGTCAGTGATCTGATCTGGAGCTCTGGATTGGTTTGCTGCTTTGATCCAGCCAAAGTGTCTCCAAAGCTTCAGAGCCGCCTTGGAGATCCGGCCATAGGGTATAATGGGGGATCAATTAAATATCTATAACTTTGTTGTTTTGTCTCTGATATGGGTGAAACTTGCAGGAATGGTAGCTTCTGCAGAGCGCATGAAGCCTTCTAAGTTTCAAGAAGTAGATTTAGGGGTTTGAGGGAAACTGCACCCCAAATTTCTGAAAGCAAAACTCATGTCACGTGTATGTGTTACACCACAGGGGGGTGAAAATTGCAGAGGTGGTGGCCTCTGCTAAGGCCACAAAGCCTGCCAAGTTTCAAGAAGATAAGTACAGGGGTTTGGGGGGGGGGGGGGGTGGGATCTGCACCTCAAGCTGCTGACAGGCAAAACTCATGACACAGATGATCCTGTGTGTGTTAAGGCACAGTGGGCTGAAAACTGCAGGGGTGCTGGGCCCTGCCAGGCCACAAAGCCTGGCAGCTGTGTGTGTCTTGCTGGGGGAGTCTGTCCTCTGAGGCCCTGCACCTCTGGCTGCTAACAGGCAAAACTCGTGATGTGGGTGGGTGACTGTGTGTGTGTGTGTGTGTGTGTGTGTGTGTGTGTGTGTGTGTGTGTGTTAAGGTGCACCCTTCCTGGTGCTGGGGCCTCTGCACAACATGGCAGTGTGCCCCAGTAATGCCTCCTCCTCCCCTACAGCCTCATGCCTGGTCCACCACTTTACATGACAACAGGTAAAATAACTTAGCCAGCTCAACACCAGTAACAGCAGCAACAGCAAAGGTACGCTAATGGAACTGTCGCAGAGCCTTTCTTTTTATAAAGAAATTGACAGCAAGAAGTAAAGTTGTTGTGTTGTGTTGTGTTGTGCTGGACATATGATTGTGACAGGCTAGGTGGCAGTGACTTAGCCCAGGGGTTTTGAAAGGGCAAAAGATGATTGGAGGACTTGGGATTCCCTTTCCTCACCAGTCAGGCCCCAGAGACTCACCCTCCATGTCCCCTGATTGGCCCCTTGGGTCACCTGGAGGAGGATAAAAGGGGCAGCGCGGTTGACTCGGGGGAGACCAGAGAGGGACCATAAGGAAGGAGTTTCAAAGATCTGGCAAGCAAGGCAGGAGCCATTGCCCCAGAAAAGCCTGAAGGAGCAACAAATTACAGTGCAAACCACTTTTCAGAACAGAATATGTTAGACATATGCACAGGATCTTTCACAGGCCAACTCAAGAATGCAAGCAGCTGACTGAAGTTCTTGGCTCTCTCAGAGACCTGCCAGGTCTATGATGAGGAGAATTATGCCATGCTTGCTGAGAACCTTACCCTTTATCTGAGAGTGACTTTTTACACCTTTGTGTGACAAGAGTAGGGAAACCACAGAAGTGTCCAAGAAAAAGGAGCAGTGACAGGAGAAAGATGTGGAGTGAAGTTCAAACTTCATAGAGAGCCAGGGACTCTTTGATACACAGTAAAACTGCAAATCCAGAATAGCCAAAATGAGCCCAGAAGGAAAAGAAAGCAAGATTAAATTTGAGCAATACCACATAGTTTAAGTGTTTTGGGTTGTTTTTAATGTTGTGCTGTCCAAAACTCCCCCCTTCCTTGTTTCTAAGAATGGCCCCCTTTCACAGAGTCAGAGAACAAATAACAAAGACTGATATTTAAAGCAGGCAGGTTATTTTACAACCATCTTTCAACAATAAAATAAGACACTATTAAAACCATTTGGTAGCTAGCATAACTTGGCATCAAAATGGAATTTTAGCTATCATAAAACACCAATATATCAGAAATTCAATGTGCTTAAGGATCATAAAAATATGCTGATCCAGATATCCAAGCACAACTAAAGCAGCTAAACATGGACAAACCTCCCCCCCCCCCCCCCCCATTTCCAGGAGGCAATTCAGTGTCTATTTGGTCAGAACTTAAAGGTTTTTTCTTTTTTGTACTTTGGGGGGGGGGGGGGTTGTTTTGTGTTTTTTTGAGTAAACTTTCACAGCATACATTTAATGTAAACTTAAAGACACTGCCTTCCCTTTGAAGCTTGATTTCCATAGTCCCAACAAATTATTCCCATGCCATACTTGGCTGGAGAGGAAAGAAGTAGAAGAAATATTTTTGGCTCAAAGGGAGTTTCTTTCCTTTTGTTTCTTGCTAGATGGCAAGGTCAAATCTTCTCTCTTTGAAGAGTATTTTGTCAATCCATCAGACTTTGAGGATGATCTTGACCACATTTTCAGCACATACTCTTTGAGCCTTCTTCTGTCAGTATGAGGAATCTCGATTTGTTCTTTCCATCTGAATAAGACACCTTCCTATGCCCTCTACAACGGGCTCTGCTGGGACCATTGCTTTAAATGCCTGGCAGCAAATGAGCCATGGTGACACCAAACTGCCTAAAGCCTCTCTCTGGGCTGTTGTTACCCTCAAGAGTGATACAAGTCAGCCAGAACCATCACAACTCGTAACATGAGCTAGCAACCGTCTCGCCTCTCCCTGACCCTTCATGTGCCTGGTGTCCCCTCCTACCCTAGGACATACACACCAAAACGCATTCCACCTTAAGATCCCATGGCCCATCATGCAACTCAGTAGATACTGAAAGGAGGAACCTACCCCCTGCTGCTTCCACTGTCCCTGACTGACTCAGGCATGGGGGGAGGCACAGAGGCACTCCTGCCCTACTCTAGCTTCAGGCTGCAGGGAGAAGTGTGTGAGGAGCTGGGCTTGGCTGAGGACCATAGCAGCAGCATGCAGGTTCCTCCTTTGAGCATTTGCTTTCAGCCAGCAGGGGACAGCTGCAGAAGTGGGCAAGGAGCAGGGACTGGAAGAAGAAAACTGCATGCCTCTACTACTGCCCCTGGCTAAGCCCAGCTCCTTGCTCAGTCACTCCCTATACAGCAGGCATGACTCTTGGCCTTCCCCTGGCCTGGGGTCATCTGAGGATAGCAACGGTGGTGGAGGGCAGGTCCAACCTCCCTTTATGTGCTTGCTTCATTCCTAACTTCCCTGTGCCCCTTGCCAGTCCAGAGACTTCAGCCATACCTCATTCTCATTGCCCCATGGTCTGAAGAGTTGTGTGGTGTACCCCACTTCAGAAAATCCTGGATCCACCCATGAGGAAAGATCTTTTTTTCTTCACTCTTCCTTTCAAAAACTCTTGCTCCAGAGTGTTATATGCAAGAAAAATTGGATGTCATGGAAAAATACCCAAAGGAGCATTTCCTCTACAGCCTTTGTGCCCCAATCACAATTTGCTGTTCAATGAGCAATACATCCCCCTTTCATACAAAGTGTAGGCATAACCCATGTCCTTATTCATTCCACTTAATGGCAATAGAAAATGAGGAAAGCTATGCCTAATACTTGCAACAATTTTGATTAATATTGGATCAACAGGCATCTTAAACTTTCCTTAGTAATGCAACAATGACCTCAACATTTATACTCAAATATACCATCAACATTTACAGCTCTTTTTACTGTTTGCAGGGCATTTACTGTTTTTATTTGCATGCAGTAGAAATATTATTTGATAGTCACAGTAAATTTATTGGGAAATACTGAACACCAAAGTACCACTCCTCCCAAAATCATCCTAACAGTTGTTTATAAATTATTTAAATTCAACAACCTGTGCATACCAAAGTAGTACAAAAGTAGCATATACTTTAATACTGTAACATCCTTTCAGTGCAATCTTTTAATGCCTCCTTCATCTGTATGGCTCCTCAGTTAGCTGTGTCTAGCTATTCAAAATTAACAGTTTTTCCACTTTGCTTCTCTGCCTTGTCAGTAAGATTCCCTTCTTTGCCTCATACATGTTATATGATACACAAGAAGTAGCAATAACAATAGGAACCCTTCGCTTGATAAAGAACTCGCCTAGTAATGAACAGTGAACATCCTCCCAGTCTACCAAAAGCATGCTTTAGAATCATCCTGGAGCTGCTTGGACAGCAGTGATATTGTTCCCTTCTGCAGTTGAGGTATCACCAGTGTGACAGGGGGCAAGCTCAGGGCTGGGTCTTGTGCCGGCCTGCCCACCTGTCTCTATGGGGCAGACCACCCTGTCTCTTCTGCCACGACTTTGCTGTTTCCTTAAACGGGTGGTAAATGGAAGAGACCCATGCCTTGTAGATGACATCACAGTTCTTAACATCTCCAGCCCCACACTGGGCCCCATAATCCTCCAGTCTGGACCTCAACTCAATCTCTTCCATCAGGCAGCCTACTCCACCCTCATACTGGGCTACTTAGCTCCCTGTACTTTCCCATCTTGGGCGTGCCCCCCACCTCCCGGGACCTTTGGCCACAGACCCTGGCCTCACCTCCAAGGCCAGTCAGAACCCCAGGCCCTCGGCTCTGGGCATCCCTCACGGTGGGCAACTGGCCCTTCTGGTCCTGGCCCCAGCATTGACCAGTCAAGGGTGCCCCAAGTCAGGCTTCTTGGGCATCTAGCCCAGTCTCTCTCATGGATTCACTTTCTCAGCCCTACTATGGGGTTACCCACCCAGTTGTGGGAGCTGGGGTTAATTAAGGCACCCTGAGCCACCTTTCACCAGGGTGGTAACTGGCCTGGCATTTCCCATGCCACTAGGAGCCCCACCAGGCCACCTATCCCCAGGGTGCAGTTTTAGGTCATACCCAGGACCAAGAGCTTCCTGCTCTTACCTGCAAGAAGTTTCATACAGTCTTTCAACCAGGCAATGTTTCCACCTGAACTACCAGCAGCAAACCAGAAAACTGCTGTGTTTATATAGGAAGCCAGTGTTTTAAAATGGCTGCCGCAATCAAGCACCTGCTGGCTGCTTGACTCAGCCCTTAAAGTGGCAGGCACTACAGGTGCACTGCCACAAGCCACACATGCAACAAGTAGGACAGGTCCCACAGAATCACTATTAATATCTCAACCCCATCAATGTGAAAAAGTCCATGCTCATATCTTCTGGAAAAATTCTGTGTTCCTAAAGCTGTGATTATAGTGTGACTTTCCAGGCCGGTCAACATTAATGTTTATAAACATTACTGCACACATACTCACATGTTGATCTACTGCCCAATCAAAGTTCCAGAAGTCAGTTACTTCATATCCCTCTGTTATTCCTTGCACATTGCCCAGACTCACAATTGTGTGTACCAGGATACAGATAATGGTCTTGCCCTCACGAATTAGCACCACTACTAGTGTGGGTTTTCCAGTCCCAAATTGACTGCCCACTAATCAACAGCAGTCCATGGTACTGTATATTCCATATGTTTCTTCACTGTCAAGGCATTTCTTATTTGGTGTCTCAGTGCTGGAGGGCAGAGTTGAGTTGAGCTTACACAGAGCTCTAGAGTGTGGCCTTCCACATTTGAAAGGTCTGCTTCATCCCAGATCTATATCCAGTCTGACAACTGAACACTCATTTCTCAGAATTAAATGTTCCATCTCACCTTTTACAATTGACTGGGAAACGTCTGCAACCTAACTGTCTGCATTATCCTCTTCACAATGCCTTTGACATCTTCATTAAATCACTAGTCATTGATGTAGTAGTTTTCAGTGAAGTACTGCATATACAAAAAGAATCATTAAGTCTGCTGTAAAGCAGACACATGCAGCTTCCATACTAATGGCAGAGAGATAGGATTTCAAAACACAACACAAAAGTTATGAGTCCTGGAAACATGTAAGTGCTGTACCAGAATGCCAGAATATATTGCAAAATTACCATACAGGTCACTGTAGCAGAGCATGGCACCAGAGAGACTGGGATGGCAACCTATGATGTACCATGGCATTAACTGCCATAAATACAGATAGTCAGGATATCCTGGGCTGGCATATGCAGCCAACTGTGTATGCACTGTGACAATGCAGCTATGTTGGCAATAGAAGATAACAAAGATTTGGCTAGTGGAAATTTCCATTGGAGAAAAGGCTTTATGCGAACTGGTAAATAACCAGACCAGTTCACATTTAGTTTCTTTTCTGTTATACCCAAAAACTTGTGTTTGACTTTAAAATGCCAAGTTAGAAGGTTTGATCTCAGAAGAACTGTTTTTAGTAGTGATGTGGGTTCTAACTTACATTAAAATCTTCAGTTTTTACTAAATACCTTACACTGTAAAGACAAATGTTGAATTTAATTTAAAAATAAATTTAGCAATACAGATGAAAACAAAAAGTTGAAAAGACAGCACAGTAATGGTTAAGAATCTGTTCAACATCAAACAAAAGAAAATGGGACTTATGTCAGCACATGCTTTTTATTTGAAACCTATCAAGGATTTGGAAAACATAATATAAGCAAAATCGTTTTTAACAAGATTTCTGGTTCATTTCTTTTCACACCTCTAACACACTTTTGGGAAAAAAAGAAAATTACATAATATTGCAATGCATTTAATTTAAGGGACTGCTTTTGAATTGTCTTTTAATAACCTCAAGTAGAAATAAGGCACAAAACAATAGAAGTAGCATTCAGGAATAAATATTAAATGACAATAATGCCAAGTTACTTTTAGATGAACATATAAAAGTAATTACTTGAAGCAATTCACTTGCAACAAAATAGGTGGACCAAGCAAAAAGCCCAAATGGCACAAAAACAGACATTCATCTTTTCACAGACTCATTTTTAGGCACACAAGCTCATAGAGGACAGATAGTTGCCATAGCAGCAAGATGTGCATCATTTCAATTAGCTTGCAAAAAAGAGCCTCTGTCTTTCCTGCACCTGCCTATGTTTTGTGTTGATATTGTGTGTCATAGTATTTTGCCACTATTTGACCATTACTGGGTCAGTTATCACTAACGATAATAGGCATGCTGCATATCTGACATTCAACTTTCAAACAGTCCTTTGAAGAGTGATTCTCATCAGTCTTTTATGAGATTAGTCAGTTTACCAAATGCAAGTATGATGTGGGATCTATCTACCGAGCAATACAAACTCCAACACCAAACTTTTTTAAAACTCTAGGAGTGCTCACAGGCATGGAAAAAGAAACCCCAAAATGTGCTTTACCAGGAGAAACAGCATGTTACATCCTACTCTGCAGCATCTGTACAGATCAGGTGCTTCAGCCAGGCTTTTTGGTGCTTTTATCTAAAGCTGATTCAATCAGCTATTTGTTTAAACTACAGTCAATATTACAGCAGGTGAAGTTATTAAATTATTCAGGACTGATGTAATTAGAATGTATTTGATATCTGCAAATAATCAAGTCACAGAAGTCCTAATCCAGAGCTCTTTGATGGAAAGACTTGTCTTCAGTAGGATTTGAATCAGGTCCAAAATAGTCTTGTGCACCTTAAATGAATGCACTATGGCTCCTGATAGAGACTCACTTGAAGGCATGATGGGATCTGGTCCCCGATCCCAAATATCACACCTCTTGATGTGCCACATGTGCATGGCAGGAAGCACAACTATGGGATCATGAATTAGATCCCAATCATGCCGTATTCTTGGTGCAGCAAAAGCTCAGGATCATGATTCTGGACTCCCCCTGCACTGGCAGGTGTGGTGCCCAACAATCAGCTGATCATTGTCTGACTCCAGGGACTCACAGGGCCATTCAGGCCCCTCTGTGGTCCTTGGAGCCAGTGGATGATTAGCAGGGATCCTGGTTTTCTTTGATAAAAAAAATCCCCAATTTTCAGATTAAAAATGTAACCCAAAATCCACATTTCAACATGATTTTATAGATATAGAATAGAGTGGTGTTTTGTTTTTGTTTCAATCATGGGAAAATGTGGATTAATGTAATATATATATATATGTTAGTGGTGTTTCATTTTAATCAGAAAAATGTAGATTTTGGGTTAATTTTTTTAATCCAAAAATTGGGGATAATTTTTATCATAGAAAAGCAGGATCCCTGATGATCAGCTGATCATCAGGAGGTCAGGACTACCTCAGGATTCAAGTCCTGGGGCAGTCCTGATCTGCCAACAATCAGCTGATTAGGACCACTCTTGGGACCCAGCCCTAGAGCAGTCCCAATCAGCTGATTATTGGCACAAACAGAACTGCCTCAGTGCTCAAGTCCCAGGGGCATTCCTGCCAGCTGACGATCAGCTGATCAGGACTGCTCTAGGGCCACACATTCAGATTAAAGCACAACGGAAACCATCCACAAAGGTATTATACATATTTTTTGTAATAACTTTGTAAAAGTTTCCTGTTGTATTGCACCATTAATCCCCTGAACATGTGGCCAGTTTACACTTTAAAACACAATTAACTGTTTAATTGCATTTTAAGTGCAATGTCTGCCTCGGTCCCATAGATTCTGCTGTAGTAGGACACAAAACTGATAACCCTTAATCACAAAAATAGTTAAAATGACTTTCTTTGGGTAAAATGGCTGCAGAATTGGGTCACTTAATACTTAGATTATAGGTTATATTAAGCTGTCCTGTGACACAAGACCAAATACTCAGTGCAAACAGCAAAGCATTTTTAAGGATAAAAATTAAACATTAAAAAAATTTGAAATCAACATGCATGCAATCCTAAAACCTGCAAGCAAACATCTATAATAAAGCTAAATATTAGAAGGTTATTTATTTTGTTTGCGAAGACTTTTAATAAGGATTTTCTGTTTGAACTGAAATAGCTGATAACCCTCTTACCCCCCAGATGCTCAATCCGGGGGGTGAGAGTTTTAGTTGCCTTTGTGCATATTGGTATAATAATGTAGCCCCATCATTCTGAACTACTATAAAAACAACAGAGTCAAGAAAAAAACTAGGTAGGTAAGGAAGTGTATATTGATATTCTAATGCTGATATTATAATTCAGGATTGGAAATGTGTTTGTCATTTCTAAATCCAAATATTTGAAAATAGGTTCCTGTTTTACTCACCTGCCAAGAACTGTATTTTGGAATCTCTGATTTCTGAAATATCAAAAGAGGAGAGAGGGAAATAATCTGACTAGTTATATTTTTTCTTTACAAGCGTTATGGCTTATATTTGAATTTCCAAAGGACATACTAGAAATAGTATTGAAAAATAATGCTCAAGTTTTAAGGGCCAATATCTCAAACCCATTTTGGAGGGTCATGGAATATCATAGATGGTTTCATGAATCAGGACTCCTGATACAGGGGATAGCCTCTGTTTATACCTCCTGGAAGACCTGGACAGGCTCACAAGGTGAGCAGATCAAAACCTGATGGCATTCAACATGGAGAAATACAAGATCCTCCACCTCAGGAGAAAAAACCCACATCATACTTGTAGGCTCGGCAGTGCTACACTCACTAGTACCATGATTGAAAGAGACTTGAGGGTTATGACTGACCACAAGATGAACATAAGCCACCAATGCAATGGCACGGCTGGCAAAGCAAACAGAACCCTGGCTTGTATCTACCAATGCATCTCAAGCAAGACCCAGGAAGTTGTCCTCCCACTTTACTCGGCCCTGGTGAGGCCACAGCTGGAATACTCTATCCAGTTCTGGGCTCTGCACTTTAGAAAGGATGTGGAGAAGCTTGAGAGAGTCTAGAGGAGAGTCATGCACATGATTAGAGAACAAGAGAACAGGCCTTATGAGGAGAGGCTGAGAGGCATGGTAGTCTTCATTCTGGAGAAGCGTAGTCTCAGGGGGGATTTGGTGACTGCCTATAAGTATATAAGGGGTGTACATCAGGAACTAATGGTCACAAACTCTGGGAAGACCCTTTTAGGCTGAACATAAGAAAAAACTACTGTCCATGTCCGCAGAGCCTGGAACAGACTCCCCCCAGATGTGGCGCAAGCACCTACTCTGGACACTTTCAAGAAACACTTGGATGCCTATCTTTCTGGGATCATTTGACCCCAGCTGACTTCCTGCCCCTTGGCCAGGGGGCTGGACCCGATGAACTTGTGAGGTCCCTTCCATCCCTAATGTCTATGAAATTGAAATCTATGTTTGGATGTCCTATCTGATTTATAGTCTCTGCAAGTGGCTAAAGATAAGTAGTGTCTGGTTTTGTCACTTACAAATTTGTATGAGTTAGGGTACTTGATATTAATGTATTTTGATACTTTTATGTTATGGCCAGGATTGAGTAATAAGATAATGGGGCTCTGGCACTGTCAGTAGGAAGGGAGGGGGAATCCAGCAGCAGTGAACTGCCAGCTGAGGTTTGCCCAGCCTAAGCTGGAGGGAGGGGCTTGGAGGGGCTGCATGGCTTGCTGCTGCTGGCTTTCCCCTCTCCCCTCCTTTCCTGCTGACATCCAGGGACATGGCACAGACCAGCCCCAATTGCACAACAAGTTAACCCATCAGTTCTCAACCAGGGGGCTGCAGCCCCCCAGCAGGTTTCAGGGGGTCTGTGGGAGCTGTGGATCTAGCGTGATCATGATCTCAGAGGTCAGCTGGGGCAGCCCACACCCAGGCTGACCCCACTGCTGGTGCTGCCACCAGTCTCATGGACAAACACAGATTTTCTGTGTTAAAGGAGAAAATCACAGATTTATCTTTAAAGGAGGAAAGTGTAGAAAACTGTGGGTTTCCCCTTGCAGACTGGCAGCATTCCAGCCTGCAAAGGACTGCTTGGGGCTGGAGGGCCCGGGAGGAGACCAATACAGCAGGGGGTGCCATGTGCATGTACACACACACACGCACACACACACACACACACACACACACACACACACACACATGCACATGGCAGCCAGGCAGTGGTGGAGAGCAGCTCCTTGCAGGTAAATTGTGGGGGAGCATAGGCAATGCATCAGGGGAACATGTAACCCCCACTGCATTTCTGTGCCTGCACGGACATAGGGCTGTAGTGTGGCCAGACAAGCCAGCAGGAACCAGGGTCGGTGGGCAGAGCAGGGTGGCAAGACTCACTGCTGCCACCTCTGGAACCCCTGTGCCAACTGTACTGCTAGCAGCAGGAGGAGTACACAGTTCAGTGGGTGGAAAACTGGTTTAAGGGTCGCACCCTGTTACCAGATTTGCCCATTACTTTGGGGTGTGCTCATTTATTGGGGACACATTTCTAGGGTCTTGGTAATTCTGTCAATGTACTGCTTGTGTTTCTATACAGAGCTGTATATCTCCCTTCTGCAAGTCCTCACCCCCCAATGGAGCTATCTTGCAGGACTTAGTTTCAATGGGGCTGGGTTCCTCCAGTCACCAAATCAGTCATACCCACACAAAAACACACAAAATAACGTGACATGCCTGACCCAGCTGGGTTGATCATCATGGACAGGCTGACACTCTTATATGCCAAGAATCAGTTCATCAGAGCAACAACAAACTGCAGGCAGACACAAGCACACAGGTAACAGAATCCCTCTGAATCCAGCTGGGTGTCCAGCTGACACCCTCATGGGCCAGCATTCAGTTCATAAGGGCACATCTGAGTTAAACTGGGTCAATCAGCCTGTACAAGCTGATCCCTTTATGTGTTTCAAACTCAGCACGTCCCAATCTTTGGCCTCTTGATGAGCAGACCCCAAGGTATTTTTGGGCTTCACAGGGATCTTTAGCTTAGGTAAAAGAAGCATTGCCGCAGAGCATGGGAGGAAGGAAAAGTAAAGAAGGAAAAATGTACTCAGTTACTATCAGTTTGACTATAAAAGTTACTTATTGCTAAGTCTATGAAATATATAATGGTACTAATAGTAACAGACATGCAAAGGAAAAACAAACACAAACAATTACAATACTACCCTGGTTTCACTAAGTATATGGGGAAACTTAGCACAAGCTTAACTAATACAGTTCAGGTTCAGAAATTTATGCCTAGAGAGAAAAGAGAGAGAGAGCGCTGGGATCTCACCAGTCCAAGGTACTCGGGTTGCAAAGCTGACAGGTAAAGTTCATAGCACAATCCTTGAAGGGAGATGATCTGTTCTTCCAGCGTCCCAAGAACAACAGGGGATGGTGTCAGCACACACACTGATGCTTTTTTTTACAGATTTTTATACCCTCAGTTCAGCTTCTTCAAAGCATTCTCAATAGTGTAAATCATTGTCTTGTCTCTTGACAAGGGGTTATCTGGTTTGGAACATCTCAAGAAATTGATTAATAATCAGGAAACACATAAGGTTAGGGAGTAACCAGATACTTGGAAGCCAGTTTGAAATTCCTATGGATAGCAGATATACTGATGGGATATCTCATGGTTTCTTCAGAAACAATAGATAGCTTGCAGCATCAGGGTTTGGGATTTTCACTTGTTGTGAACAAGCCTCAGCTTAGCATGACTTTTCCAGATCTTACTATAGTCTTTTAACAGACTTAAGGCAATTATTGGAGTATTTATAACCTTTGGGCAGGAGGACTTCCACCAGTCATCCCGGGAAAAGTATGACAACACCTGTGGTCAGGTCTCTAACGGGCTGGACGCTGTGATGAACCCTTTACCATTGTTCAAATGTTGCCCATACCCGCTCTGACTCGGTCTCTTGCCTCAGCATTCCCTAACCTGGCAACCGAGTTTTAGTCAATCAAGTTTAAATAGGCCTCCCATAGTGGGACCAGGGAATGTGCGGCCCGAGATGCCTATTCAACTTGGGGGGGGGGGGGGAAGTCCTTTGTAAATCCAGATTAAAACTGGTCTGATAAATGCTGAGCTGGGTGTGTATAAATGTGGGTTGATTAGCATTTGGAGCACAGATTCCCCATCATGCAGTGCTCCCCTGCTTCTCTGATCCCAGAATTCACTGCAGTCTCTGCTTCAGGCTTTCTGTTCTCCATCTCTCATGTAAATAAATGGTCATCTGGTTCCATCTTGCAAATGAGACCTAGGGCAGTTGTTTCACTTTTGTCAGCCTTATCTGGAGAGTTTTAGGTGCGTCTCCCACTGCATCTTAATCAGTTTCGTTTAGGTGTGTGGGGGGGAATTCTTTGTGAGTCAGACAGCTTGGGGCACAGGACACACAAACACACAGCTGAGACGTAACAACCTGGAGAGTGGTAGTAGATGGGTTGGTATCAACCTGGAAGGATGTGGGTAGTGGGGTCCCGCAGGGTTCAGTCCTTGGACCCGTACTCTTCAATATCTTCATCAGTGACTTGGATGTGGGTGTGAAGTGTACTCTGTCCAAGTTTGCAGCCAATACTAAATTGTGGGGTGAAGTGCACACTCCGGAGGGTAGCGAACGATTGCAGGCAGACCTGGACAAGTTAGAAAAGTGGGCAGTACACAATAGGATGCAGTGCAACAAAGACAAGTGCAGAGTGCTGCACCTAGGGCGCAAAAATATCCAGCACACCTACTGGCTGGGAAGTGGCCGTCTCAGCAGCACAGAAGCAGAAAGGGATCTCGGAGTCATAGTAGACTCCAAGATGAACATGAGTCACCAGTGTGACGAAATCATCTGCAAAGCTAACCGCACTTTATCATGCAACATCAGATGCATCACGAATAGAACCAAGGAGGTGATACTTCCCCTCTATGTGACATTGGTCAGACCGCAGTTGGAGTACTGCATCCAGTTTTGGGCACCATACTTCAAGAAGGATGTTGATAGACTCAAGAGGGCCCAGAGGAGGGCCACTCATATGGTTTGGGGCTTACAGGACAAGCCCTATGAGGAGAGACTGAGGTACCTGGACCTCTTCAGCCTCTGCAAGAGAAGGCTGAGAGGTGATCTTGTGGCCGCCTACAAATTCATTAGGGGGACGCAGCAAGGGATCGGAGATGCTCTGTTCAGGAGGGCACCTCTTGGGGTAACAAGGAACAATGGTCACAAACTGACAGAGAGCAGATTTAAGCTAGATATCAGGAAAAACTTCTTCACGGTAAGGGTGGCCAAAATTTGGAATGGGCTTCCAAGGGAGGTGGTGCTCTCCCTACCTTGGGGGTCTTTAAGAGAAGGCTGGATAGGCATCTGGATAGAAAGATGACCCTAGCACTCCTTCCTGCCTAGGCACAGGGTTGGACTTGATGATCTGTTGACGTCTTTTCTGACCCTAGCATCTATGAATCTATGAGTAACAGATCCGGGTTAGGGGGAGACTTCCCTGCCCTCACCTCCTCCCACCACTGGAGAGGAGGTGGGGGGGGGGGCAGCATGGGTGGCCTGAGGGGAGCAGCAACATCTGGGTCATGTCCTCCCCTGCCCTATATACTCTCCCTGCTGTGGGTGGGGAGTGAGGGGCACAAGCAGGGATGAGAGGTGTGGGTAGGGAGTGAGGAGCACCAGCAGGGCCAGGGGGCTGCAGCTTGGAGTGAGGGGGACCTTGAGTCCAAAAGGTTAAAAACTGAATTAACCCTAGGGAACACAAGTTCCCTAAGGTGTTCTAAAATAGAGCACCTAAATCTTATACCACATTTGAGGAGGGTTACTTTTTGAGCAATCCACCACTTTAAAAGTACTCTAGAGCCATGCATGTGTGTCACGGCATGGCTGTAGAGCACTTTCAGGGGCCTGATTGTGCAAAAACTGTAACTTCTGGCTGCCCCCCATTAATTAGCATTCAACATGAGTATGTGTCATGGTCAGCCAGATAGGCCCCTGTGGATGTGATCCAAGGTACAGAGGGCAGGCTTTCTAGGCAATAATGAATTTACATTTTAAAAGGTGAGGCCTCTAGCAATAATGACATGTTATTCAAGGAAATAGATTTCCCACAGTTGGAGAAATAAGTGAGAGACTGTAACTGTCTTCCTGGCAATTGATAACTGGGGATACTGAATTAGGCTAAAAGGATGTAAACATTTCCTAATTATAATTGGATCAGGAAAGACTTCTAGTCTGATAAACAGAAGCACATCTGGGGGCTGGAAGTCATCTGATTAGTATAAGTTCCCTAAGAATAGAAGTACATAAATGGCTAGATAAGAACAAGTATCATTGTCATGAGAGCAAGCATTCCAGTAAAAGCAAGTTTTTGGCTAGTTTCCTGGGCTTAGGGTGCTTGAAGACTTTGGCTTCATCAGATGTGAAAGCTCCATTTCATAGATTTCATAGATTTTCATAGACATGAGGGTTGGAAGAGACCTCAGAAGATCATCGAGTCCAGCCCCCTGCCCAAAGGGCAGGAAGTCAGCTGGGGTCATAGGATCCCAGTAAGATAAGCATCCAGTTTGCTCTTCAAGGTGTTCAATGTAGGCGCTTGAACCACCTCCGGTGGCAGGCTGTTCCAAACCTTGGGGGCTTGGACAGTAAAGAAATTCTTCCTTATGTCCAGCCTGAAATGGTCTTGTAGTAGTTTATGACCATTCAAACTAGTCATCATCCCTTGGGGTGCTCTGGTGAACAAACGTTCCCCCAGATACTGGTGGTCACCCCTGATAAACTTGCAGGTGGCCATCAGATCGCCCCTGAGCCTGCGCTTTTCCAGGCTAAAGAGCCCCAGGGCTCTCAGCCTGTCATTGTAGGATCTGCTTCCCTGACCTCTGATCATGTGCGTGGCTCTTCTCTGGACTCTCTCAAGCTTCTCCACATCCTTTTTGAATTGTGGAGCCCAGAACTGGATGCAGTACTCCAGCTGCGGCCTCACTAAGGCCGAGTACAAGGGGAGAATGACGTCCTGGGATTTGCTTGAGAAGCATCTATGGATGCAAGCCAGCGTTTTGGTCGCTTTACTAGCCGCAGCATCGCACTGCAGGCTCATGTTCATCTTGTGGTCAATGATGATCCCCAAGTCTCTATCTTCCTTAGTGCTTTCCAACATAGCACTGCCGAGCCTATAAGGATGCTGCGGGTTTTTCTTCCCAAGGTGGAGAACCTTGCATTTATCGGCGTTGAACACCATCAGATTCTCATCCGCCCACTTGCTGAGCCTGTCCAGGTCAGCCTGGATCATCCGCCTGTCTTCTGGTGTGGATGCTTTGCCCCAAAGTTTGGTGTCATCGGCGAACTTGGCCAGTCTGCTTCTGACTCCAGTGTCCACATCATTAATGAAGATGTTGAACAGTATGGGTCCAAGGACAGAGCCTTGGGGGACCCCACTGGTCACAGGACACCACGATGAGTGACTTCCATCAATTACTACCCTCTGGGTCTGACCCTGGAGCCAATTTTCCAGCCAGTGGATCGTGGAGGACCCAAGGCAACAATTGGCCAGTTTCTCCAAGAGGTGAACATGGGAAACCAGATTGAAGGCTTTTTTGAAGTCAAGATATATGACTTTTCTTAGAGCTTAGACATTCTTAGAGCTTAGAGCAGGGGTGTCCAACCTTTTTGAATATGGGGCTGGATCATGAACTTTTTATCACCTAGTGGGCCAGTGAGCCATATTCAAAGACCTCACAGGAAGCGGTATCACATCAGGAAGTGATGTCACATGACCTTTGACACCAATGAAGTTGCAGGAAGTGAAAATGAAATGTGGTTTAAAATCCAAAATAAAAACAATATAAAAGCAACAATGAAATAATACCAAACACTTGACTAAAATAAACACTTTCACTTCTACTCACTTCTCAATGAATGAAAGAAGCATAATGCAAGTCGACAGATCAAATGTGGAAAAGATATCAGCCAGAGTGGAAACTAATCAAAGCAACAAAATATGGGCATTTTTGAGAATAATCTTCAAGATTTACTGTTATTGAATTAATAACTTGTTAGTAACACATCTTTAACAAGTAGTAACAAGTTGAACCCCCAATCCCCCACAAAGAGAAACAGAAGCAAACACAATCCAAACACTGGACAGCATTTTTACGAAGATTTTTACCTGCTCCAAATTTACATTGGAGCCCAGATCATTCATGCTCTATTCTTGAACATATTGTTCAGTCTTAAAGGAGCATACAGCACAGCTGCAGGGGGCTCAGCCACAGCTTTCCCTCCCTGGTGCAACCCAGCCAGCCCATCCCATTCCCTATCAAGCGGTGGCTTCCCCACATGTTGCTGCACTTTCCCCCTACCTGTGCCAGCTGATCCCAAAAGGCAGGAGGCTTCACCGCCGCTTCTGCTGGCCAGTGCCAACCCAGCTGGGCATCCCCAGCATCACGTGGGAAGGCAGCTTTGGCCGCATGCTGCCCCACCCACCTGGGTCGGCACTAGCCAGGAAAAGCAGTATGCAGCTGAAGCCAGCTTCCCATGTGCTGCTGGGGACGGGAGGAGGCCAGCCAGGTTGGCACCAGCCAGCAGAAGCAGCGGCGGAGCCACGTGTCACTCGGGACTGACTGGTGCAGGCAGGGGGAAAATGCAGCTGAGTCCCTGCCGCTCCGGCCAGGCTCGTCCCGTCCCGAGCCTTCTGCTGGCCGGTGCAGACCTGGCTGGGTCCATCCTATCCAGAGCAGCATGCAGCTGAAGCCATCTTCCCACATGCTGCTGGGAACAGGAGGAGGCCGGCTGGGTCTGCACCAGCCAGCAGAAGTGGCGGCAGAGCCGTGTGCCACTCGGGATGGGATGAGCCCAGCTGGAGTGGCAGGGGTTCAGCTGCATTTTCCCCCTGCGTGCACCGGTCAGTCCCAAGCAGCACATGACTCCGCTGCCGCTTCTGCTGGCTGGTGCCGACCTGGCCGGCTTGCTCCCATCCCCAGCAGCACGTGGGAATCCGGCTTCAGCTGCATGCTGCTCTGGATGGGACAAACCCGCCCAGGTCAGCACCACACAGCAGAGGCAGTGGTGGAGCCGTGTGCTGTTCAGGACTGACCAGCACAGGTAGGGGGAAAGTGCAGCTGAGCCCCTGCTGCTCCAGCTGGGCTCATTCTGTCCCGAGAGGCACATGGCCACTCCTTTTTCCACACACATCACGTCAGCAACGTCAAGCTGATGCGGTGCGTGTGGGAACCTTATCTCTTCCCTAGCCCTTCATCAGCCATTAGGAAGCTGCTGAGGGTGGGAACGAAAGTAAACTGTGTTTACTTTCATTTCCCGTCGCAGCACCGTGGGCCTCAGAAAATGCCTTGGCGGTCAGCGTAGCAGCCCACGGGCCGTATGTTGGACAAGCCTGGCTTAGAGTAAGATGCAGGGCTAAGGTTGAAATCATTGTTCTGATATTTTCTTTTGTTTGTTTGTTCTTATCTCTCTGTCTGTATGTCAACAAATGGTTACTGATTTCTTATGATTGGTTTGTTTTTTATAATATATCTTTTTGTTATCTTTTATAATGTATTAATTGTCAGTGGTAAGTATGATTTCAGAGCATTTGACCCCTACAGGCAGGCCTTTTCTCTGGAGGAGGTGATCTGTAATTTTTGAGCATGAGCTGGTCCAAAGGAGTGATTCCTTAAGCTGGCAAAATTTCTGCTAAATACTGCCCACATCTGGGTGAGATAGGTAAAGCTGACATGCTGTAGGCCAAGGAGCTGGCCTCTGGTACATTCTTAGTGGTAAAACAACAGATGGAGGAGAAGGGTTTGGGTCTGAAGGACAGCCTTGGTGGTGTATGAGCACCGTGAAACGTCACAAAGGGGCAGCTGACCGAATGTTTCAGTCAGACCCTAGTAAGTGGATTTAGGCACCTAAGGGTAGTATTATTCGAGCCTGGTTCAAGCTTTGAAAATTCATTAATGCATCTCTTTTTGTACCTTGCTGTCAGCCTTAAACAGTCAGAAAAAGCAGTAAGAAGGATGACCCACCCACATTTTAAGTTTTTTTCAGAGATTCAAGCAGAGTGGAATAGGACTGCACTTATGCACCTTAGTGTAGAGGAGTGGAGTAGGGCCAGCCCACAAATGTAAAAGGACTGATTTTGAAACTCCTTGATATGCAGTCACTGAATTAGTCCTAAGTGTTTCAGGTGCGGGTCCTAACATAAATAGCAGATCACAATTCAGCCTTATGCTTGATTCATTTAATGCAATCCCACCATGAATGCTTTGTGATATTAAAACCATTCACAACGGGAAGTTCAGATATAAAAAACATTCTGGCACTGAGGTAAGTCATTTACCAAATATATATACATCTTTAAATCTTAAGAGTGTTACCTTTAACAAGTAGAATATCATGCTCACAATTAAAAACTCAATTTATTTAGAGAGAGTAATACAATTCCTTTAACAGTTAGTATGATTATCCTATCTCAATCTCATGTGGTATTTCATATCCTAAAGCAGAAGTGCTCAACCTCCAGCCTGTAGCCAGATCCAGCCCACAGAGCTGTGTGATCTGGCCTGCGGGGCTCATCAAGGGTCAGGAAATTTGGTGGGGAGGGAAACAGTGGCAATTAATGCTTCCACTGCTCCCTCACTGCCAAACTTCCAAGTCCTAAAGGCCAAATGATATGGCTGTATGTGTGGGATCCCACCAACATGTAAGGCTAGGGCCAGAGCTAAGGCGTGTGCCTGATCCAACATACACAGGGCCAAGGCTGGGTCTGAGACAGGGGCCTGATCTGGTGTGCAGAGCTGGGGTGGCAGGGCTTGAACCAGCATATGCTGGCTGGGGATGAGGCAGCAGGCCCAATCCAGTGAGAGCCTGATGCTATAGCTATGGCTGCAATATGGCATGTGGGATTGGGGCCCAATTCAGTGTGCATTGGGTTGGGTTCCAGTCTCATGTGTGCTGGATTGGGCCCACTCATCTGGCTCATGGGGCCAAAAGTTCGGGCACCACTGTGCTAAAGGAAATAATCCTAAAAATGATCTCTTCTTCCTAGTGGTACTTAGTTACTATGAGATTTTATTTCAGACAGCTTCCATATTTTAATTTCCAACTCCTGTCATTCAAATTTATTTCACTGAATACAAAAACACAAGCATAAACCTATTGACAGGTAAATGAAGGGGATGTTCAGCTTCTTAAACAATCAGGAAGAACATTACTAAATTATGCCCAAATTTGGAAAGTTAGCATGAGTTCCATCCATCAGTCCTAATATACTGTGAGAAAGTGTTCAGAGTCTGGTTACTTAATTTATTATGTTCCTTAAGTCTAAACACAAAATCCTGACCCAATTGAAGTCAATAGCGAAAGCCCCACTGACTTTAGTGAAACCAGGTAAAGTAATTGTACCAAGTACAAGTAATTAATTGTGTTTTATTTCCTTCACTACCCCTTTTTGTCCTCCTCAAGAAAATGTTCAAATAAACAAGACAACTCTTCAGTTTCATTTATAGTATAAACATTGTAAGCAGGAACTTACCCATTTTAGACTCATGAACAGTTCCTAGAGACAAAAAGTATCTGTGGAAAAAATGTTTTGTGTTCATTTGAATATCAGTAAAGCATTACAGGTACATGTTATACAGAAAAATGACACCCAGAAAATTAATATATATATATATATATATATATATATATATATATATATATATATATATATATGTTATTAAGACTGTGAAATCAAGCACTTACATTATAAGAAAAAAGCCATTATTAAGATCTCCTGTGGCATTCCAGTTTAGTTCTCTTGTTCATGTGCATTATCACAGAATCATAGAAAAGCAGGACTGGAAGGGACCTCTGGAGGTCTTCTAGTCCAACCCCCTGCTCAAGGCAGGATCATCCCTATCTAGACCATGCCAAGCACATCCTTGTCTAATCTATTACTAAAATTACATGGGCAATCCTGTCTCACAACCACAAGGCATAGCACCCTAAACTGCCCCAGGTAAAGCAGGAGAACAATGGTGGCCAGCGTCCTGCTGCAGCAAGTGTTGTTAAAATATGCTTGAGAGATCCAAGAAAGAGGACCATGACCCCGATACAGAGGAAGGCAAAACCCCCCACAGTTTGTAGCAATCTAACCACAGGGCAAAATGATGATAGCAACTTTAATTGCATGGTCATATACTTTTTTTTTTTTCACAAACCCTGCCTCCTTCAGTACAAAATGCAGTTATCTGACATTTTTCTTTATCTTATGTAGTATGCTGACCTGTGACTTATTTCCTGCACACTATCCATACACTGTTCTGAGGACAGAACTACTACTTTCCCATCATTTTCATCATTACAACATCTGAGCACATCATAAATATTAATGAATTTATTATCACAACATCCATGTGAGTTAAGAAAGTAATATTAGGGTCTTGTTACAAATTAATTTTAGGTGGCTCCTGGAGCTTTTAACCCCTGGATTATCCACACATTAACACCTGGAACTGGTTTTAAACACATGCTAGGCAGCTTAAAGTCATGCCATTCTAGGACACGTTGATCTCTGATCTGTGTTACCCAGCTCATGTTTCATTAATGCGGGGTCACTTCCCACAGATGTGGCCACTTCCCTCTAGTCTACTGCACAGTAAAGCATCACTATGTAACTGTGTGCAGCAACTACTGTGCATTAAAATAAGCTACTATCTGTAAATGCAAATAGTAGATTTACTGTGCATTATGCACAGTAGCACATGGTTACATAGCTGACTGGGAGCAAATTGCTTGGGCAGCTGCCTGCTTCCCAGACCCCACTCCAATTGGCCAATCAGAGATGGGGTTGGGACAACTCCCCCTGTCCCCACAGCAGGCAGCTCCCAGGCCCCAGCTCCAATCTCAGAGCCAGGGTCCAAGAGCTGCCTGCTGCGGGGACAGGGGACTTTGTCCCCACCCAGGCTCTGAAATCAGAGGCGGCCCCCAGCAGTAGGCAGCTACCCAGGGCAGGGAACAATGTCCCAGCCCCAGCTCTGATCTCAGAGCCAGGGCCTGGGAACTGCCTACTCTGTGGGCAGGGCAGAGCCGACCTGAGTAGAGTGCAGGACCCAGGACAAATCACCCCGTGTGGGGCTCCACCCCCACTCTGATCCCATGAGCCCCAGACCTGAAGAAACTGCAGCCGCCATTTGCAGCAGCAGCGTCAGCAGTGGGTGGGGTGGGGGGGTAGGGTAGTGAGTGGCTGGATGCAGAGCTACCGCTCTGCCCAGCTCCACACTACTGCTGCTCCTTCCAGCTCCATGGGGGCCCCCAAAGCATGGGGCCTGGGGCGGTTGCCCGAATTCACTCCCCGCCCCCCTGGGATGGCCCTGGGGCAAGGAATATTGTCCCAGCCACCGCTTTGAGATCAGAGTGCAGGTTGCCCTGCAAGTCAGTGCCTGGGGCAGGGGTGTGTGGTGGGAGGCAGCTGCTGCAGAGGTGGAACAGCTCCCCCAACCCCCTGGAGTCCAGGCCTGACCCTGGTGCTCGCTGCCAGCCCAGGGCTGGCACCCAGGGAAGCCTAGAGCTCCCCCTGGCTGCTATTTGGCAGCAGAGAAAGGCAGGAGTATCCTTGCCTGAACTGTTCCCGTCAGGAGCCAATTTGCTCCCAATGGGCGGGAGCATGTGCATATGTGCTCTCAGGGAAAGTTTACTACGTAGTATTTTACTGTGCAGTAAGCTTTATGCATATTAATTTCATGTGTAGATGCACCCTCTGTGAAGGAGTAGTAGTACTCAGAGTACTACTATAAGTAGAGCAAAGGCAATATATTCTGTCACTTTTGTGTCACTGTTGTGCAATCCTCTGTCTAAAAAAAGAGTCATATGGCTAAGCTCTGAAGGAAACTGTATCCAACCTTCCTTGGTCTAAATGACAGCTCATATTAAGGAGAAAATAAAAGGAAAAATAAAAGAAGCTCCTTCACTTCCACCCCACTTTCCCCTCCAAAATAGTGGTATTTTAGAGGAATTTTTATCCAAACAGTTTGTAAGGAACAAAACCTTACATGAAATGGAGTGTCTAGTTTCCCTTAAAGAAATATGAACTACATTGCAGAATGAGTTAGGAATCTTCAAGGAACTGAATTTAAATTCCTCCAGGAATTTCTAGGCAGGGCTGATAGGCTTGATTTGTCTGGAATATGACTGGGATGTGAACGATCAGGGCATGATGCCAAAGGATCAGAGCCTAAGGGATCATGAATAAAGCTACAGTCCCAGCTAGAGTGTAGAGGTAGGGGTCAGGAGCAGGCAGATTAGGAGGTTGAGGTCTGTAAGGGACCAAGATGTAGCTGTCATTATGCGAGAGCCTTGAGTCAGTGGAATCAGGAGCAGGAATCCAGAAATCCAGACCAGAGTCACTTGTGAGGCCATCTTGAGCAGGCAGGACTGGAAAAGGGCCAATGTTGTCCCCATTTTCAGGAAGGGGAGGAAGGAGAACCCAGGCAACTATAGGCCAGTCAGTCTCACCTCCTTCCTAGGCAAAGTCTTTGAAAAAGTTATCAAGGCTCACATTTGCGAGAGCCTGGCAGGACAAATTATGCTGAGGGGAAACCAGCACGGGTTCATAGCAGGCAGATCGTGCCTGACTAATCTAGTCTCTTTTTATGACCAGGTTACAAAACGCCTGGATGCAGGAGTAGGGGTTGATGTCATATACTTAGACTTCAGGAAGGCCTTCAATACGGTATCCCACACCATAATGGTAAACAAGTTAAGAGGCTGTGACTTGGATGACTACACAGTCCGGTGGGTGGCGAATTGGCTAGAGGGTTGTACCCAGAGAGTCGTGGTGGATGGGTCGGTTTCGACCTGGAAGGGTGTGGGCAGTGGGGTCCCGCAGGGTTCGGTCCTTGGACCGATACTCTTCAATGTCTTCATCAGCGACTTGGACGAGGGAGTGAAGTGTACTCTGTCAAAGTTTGCGGATGACACAAAACTGTGGGGAGAAGTGGACACGCAGGGGGGCAGGGAACAGCTGCAAGCAGACCTGGACAGGTTGGACATATGGGCGGAAAACAACAGAATGCAATTCAACAAGGAGAAATGCAAAGTGCTGCACCTAGGGAGGAAAAATGTCCGGCATACCTACTGCCTAGGAAATGACCTGCTTGGAGCCATGGAAGCGGAAAGGGATCTTGGAGTCCTAGTGGACTCCAAGATGAACATGAGTCGTCAGTGTGATGAAGTTATCAGAAAAGCTAATGGCACTTTATCGTGCATCAGCAGATGCATGATGAACAGATCCAAGGAGGTGATACTTCCCCTCTATCGGGCGCTGGTCAGACCGCAGTTGGAGTACTGCATGCAGTTTTGGGCACCGCACTTCAAGAGGGATGTGGATAACCTGGAGAGGGTCCAGAGAAGGGCCACTCGTATGGTTAAGGGCCTGCAGGCCAAGCCCTATGAGGAGAGACTAGGGCACCTGGACCTCTTCAGCCTCCGCAAGAGAAGGCTGAGAGGCGACCTTGTGGCTGCCTATAAGTTCATCATGGGGGCACAGAAGGGAATTGGTGAGACTTTACTCACCAAGGCGCCCCTGGGGGTTACAAGAAATAATGGGCACAAGCTAGCAGAGACCAGATTTAGACTGGACATTAGGAAGAACTTTTTCACAGTTAGAGTGGCCAAGGTCTGGAACGGGCTCCCAAGGGAGGTGGTGCTCTCCCCTACCCTGGGGGTCTTCAAGAGGAGGTTAGATAAGCATCTAGCTGGGGTCATCTAAACCCAGCACTCTTTCCTGCCTATGCAGGGGGTTGGACTCAATGATCTATTGAGGTCCCTTCCGACCCTAACATCTATAAGACTGCATTCTGGAGTGAAGTCAGAAATAAGGGATTTGGGGGGAGAAAAGAGGGAAGGAAGCAGCAGGAGCTGGTAAATCAGGCTGGAGCAAAGGGGTCCGGATTGGAGTCTGGAATAAGGAGTTGGCAAGCAGGAACCAGGAATCAATAAGCAGAAATCAGGAACAAGGATGATGCCAGGAACCAGGAAACCAAAAAGCAGGACGCAGGGCAGTTAGGACACTGGCAGCCAGGCCCACTTGGATAACTAGGGCCAGCTGGGGGCTAGTTGGTTTGCTTGCTGCCCTGACCTGACATGGTTATTAGTAGTCATCCAACAGTTGCCATTATACTTTATTGTCAGTTGATGATAATTTTACTTGCTTTTAACCAATAGGGTTTAAAGTTTCCCTGCTATGTATCTGCCTTGGACTGACATTTTTTTTCCTACACACACATGGACTAAGTGAAAATACCTTGTCTGGCTCATGGTTAAAAAAAAAGCCTACCGTGCTCTTGAATGAACATGAACTTTGGAAGGAAGATGGACTTTTTGTCAGGAATGTGCTTTTTGCTCTCCCCATGAAAATCTACCTCAGTTTAACCAAGGCAGAAGCCTGTGAGAAACAGCAGTTTGAACATTAAATGTTCAAAATGTTCATTAAAGTCTCTTTTAAACCTCACCTGCTAAAATCTCAGAAGTCTTCTTAGCACCTGATGCTGACAACATTCAACAACAAGCTTCTGTGTACAACCAGCCTGCTTATGTTCCTGCCCAGGGCATTAGGGTAAAGACACATTTCTCTCTAGTTGCTGCTTTTGACACCTCTGGGCTGAGGTGGGGCTGGGCAAATGGAGCTGAGAACAGGGAGCTGCTCTCGTCTCCTGCACTTTCCATGAAATCCCAATCAGCATTTACACTGAGCGATTGGAGAAATCCATCTGATTTAAATATAGAAGGTACAATATCCATACTGGCAGAGAAGGATGGCATTAGGAGTAGATGGAGACAAGGAGTCTGGTGGGACTAGACATAGAGGAAAGATGCTTCTACTTCCAGTGCAGCTTCTCTAATGACTAGTGAAAGATGCAGAAGCAGGATTAGGAGATGGGAGCAGAGTCAGAATCCAGGGCACTATCCTGACAAACCAGCAGTGTGTTGGCTTCCTCTTGTTTGCTCTCCTTTTGGTCTCTCTTGATGGCTCAGTGGGTCACTTTCAACAGTCTCTGGAGTTTTTAAGGTGTGGGCTCAACCCCTCTCTGGCTGAACACAATTTAGAACCTGGATCTCTCCCACTTTTGGGCAGGTGCTAGAACCATGAGGCTATTGGGTTAAAAGGCAGGTTTCATGTCTCTCCCCTGGCAGGGATACAATCTGAGCCTTATGAGTCTTGTGTTTTATTTCCATTAATTAGATCACCAGTGGGCTCTAGGGATTGCATAGGGCTTTTAAAATGTAAAACACGATGTAGGTGCTAAGTGTTATTAAGAAGTGTGTATTAGTATAAATTAATATTAAATAATGTTATAATTAGCATATGCCGACAGTCTTGGAGGCTTAGAAAGAAAACCCAAAGTGGAACTACAAAAATAATGGAGAAGCAAGTTCCAGTGCACATGGACTTGAGCATCTTTGAAGTCAATAGGAACTACAATGAGGAAAGCCATCTCCTAAGATCTGAAATCATCTCTTTATACTTGACAGAACTGCAAAAATTAAAAAGGAAACCAGGTACAGCTTGCAGATAGCAAGAAGGTAATTGTGGCAGATGATCATAGTGCTTTACTCATAGGAATCTGATTTCCCCATAGGGACTACAAACAGTTACTCAAGGGGGCTCACTTTAATTTCCAGTGAAGCATTCCTAAATTGGTACTTTCAGCAATCAGGGGTTAGTTAAGGCAGGGGTGGGCAAAATATGGCCTGCAGGCTGAATACAGCCCGCCAGCTAATTGGATCTGGCCCACAGGCTGGCACCCACCAACTAACTGTATCCAGCCCTGCTGGCAGCTGCCCCTGCTGTGCTCTGCATGTAGCTGAATCCCGCCTGCTCCCACTTGGGGCAGCACGTGCTACACTCCCAGCTTCCCTTGAGACCCCCAGCCCAGCCAGCAGGCACAGCTTCTGGGCAGAGCTGCTGCTGCAACTGCTGGGCTCCCCTGGCCTCCAGCGACTCCTCCTCCTGTTCCAGCTGCAGCATTGAAGGGAGGGGGGTGGGCTCTGCCTGCAGTTCACTTTGGCCCTGTTTGTGTACAGCTGGGCAGGGGAGCATGTGGATGGTGGGGGGGGTGTGAAGGAGCTTGGCTGCTCACAGCTCCCCACCAGGCAGGCATGGGACAGGCAGGTGTGGTGGGAGCAGCAGCAGGAGCCAGGGTGGGCTTGGTGCAGCCCCACCAGGCAGGCGTGTGGGATGGAAGCAGCAGCAGCAGAGGGAGCCAGTGCAGGCTTGGCTGCAGCCCCACTGGGCAGGTGTGGGACAGACCCAGGATGGCAGGATCAGCTCCTTGTCCCCCTTGCCCCTCTCCTAGGGGCTTCTCTTGCTGCCTGCCAGCAGCAGCTGCTTTCCCACCCTTCTCAGCACTCTGTGAGCCAGGCAGGCAACCTCTTCCCCCTCCCCTGACCTACGGAGGGGCTGGGCTCAGCCACATCGCAAAGAGCGAGCAGGGGAGAAACCAGAAGGGGGGAGAAAGCCCCCCATGCACACACACCCAACCCACCCACACCCCAACCACACAATGCACCAACACCCCATCACATGCCCCACCCCCACCATACCCACACACACACCCATCACTGGCCCACACACCCCACAACCCAATCATTCACCACACCATACCCACACACACCACCTGCACTGCCCCACAGACATCCCACATACGCACATATACCCAGACCCCCCCCACCCTCCCCCACACACCACCTGTCCCCCGTGCCTGCCCAGCAGGGCTATGTAAGCAGCTGAGCTCCTTCATGCCCTTCCTCTCCATGCACATTCTCCCCCACCCAGCCATGCATGAGCAGGACCAAAGTGAGCTGTAAGTCCAGTAACCATACCCCCACACACAGCCCACCCCCCAACCACACCCCCACACACATATACCCACATGCCACACACACACCTACACCCCCACACATGGACCCACACCCTCTCACATACCTCATTGCCCCCATACCCACACACACATTCAACATTTTCTGACAGACCCCACACCCGAAGCACACATCCCACACATCCCCACACCTATACACCCCACACACATCCCTCCAGACACACACCTCACCTGTACCATACCCACATCCCACGCACCCCACCCCCTATCATACCCACACTCACCCCCAACAGTCCCACATACCCCACACCTCATCCATACCCACACTCACACCCCACACCCACACCCCACACACACCTCCCACATCCCCACACACCCCACCCACACCTTATCCACACTCCTTACACACCCACACACACCCCATCCACATACTTCCCCAAACACACACACAGCCCCCACACCCCTCCATGCACAATATACAAGCAAACCCTCCTTAAAGGAGTACTTCCTGGGCAATGGAAGAGACTTCCAGTGGTGAAGACCAGGGATTAGGGGATGGGACTTCCAGTCACAAGATGACAAACAGGGAACAGGGCACCTGTCAAGGGGTGGGACTATTGCAGCCCTCAACACCACACCAAAACTCATTTAGTGGCCTCCAGCTGAAATATTTGCCTGCCCTGGGTTAAGGCATACACACACATTGCTGTGAAATGACTCAAACAACACCACTGCACAAATGAAGATGGCACAAATGTCTGCTACAATTTCTGCAAAAAACAGGCTAAATTACATTTGACAGCAAAGAGAAAATCCATTGCACTGGAATGGGTTACCTAGAGACAATGGAGTCTCCATTCTTGGAGGTTTTTAAGTCCCAGTTTGACAAAGCCCTGGCTGGAATGATCTTATTGGGGATGGTCCTGCTTTGAGCTGGACTACATGACCTCCTCAGGTCCCTTCCGACTTTAATTTTCTATGTTTGTATCTGTTCTTAATTATTAGTTTTACAAGGAAAATTACAGATCACAATATACTTTACAATAAGCTTTGAACAAACCCTTATTGTCCAAGGTATACATAATAGCCAGAAACACTCAGAACCTCTGTCATTTTAAGGCCAAATTCTATTTCTGATAATACCTTGAGGTTGTAAAAGTTCTTTGGAGTGCCCCAGGATGTTAATATTGACAGAGTTTGCTTATTACTATGTAATTAGCAGCAGGTAATGCCATGAGAGAGGAAAATGTTAGGGAATATTAAGAAGGGAATTGTAAACAAAACAGAAAGTATCATTATACCACTTCTAAATCCATGGAGCATCCACACTTCGAATACTGTGCCCAGTTCTGGTCCCCACACCTTGAAAAGGATATAGAAGAACTATAGCAGGTACAGAGAAGGGCAACAAGGAAGATTAGTGGTATGGAGTGGCTTCCATATGAGGAGGGACCACAGATGCTAGGCCTATTCCGTTTAGAAAAGAGATACTTCAGGGAGGGGAAATAAATAGGGTTTTATTATTTACTATCTCTCACAATACAAGAACTAAGGGTCATAAAAATAGTAGGTACTAAGTTTAAAACTATCAAAAGGAGGTTTTATTTCACACAGTGTATACTTAAAGTGCCAAACTCATTGCCACCAGATATTGTGGAAACTGACAATTTAGCCAGACACAGAAAGGGACTGGATAAATTTTTGGAGGGAAGGTACATAAGTAGCTATTGAGCATGAGTGTTACGGGTACAGGCTCTGAATCAGAACTTCCTAGACCTTCGATGCTGGAGGATGCAAGTGCAATTGGAACAGTAAAAAAAACTTGGTCATACCCCTGTCCACTCTCCTTTTCAGCATTCACTCTCTGCCCCTGTGTGACACAATACTAGGCAAGATGGACCTTTGGTCTGGT
Source organism: Alligator mississippiensis (assembly GCF_030867095.1). Taxonomy (NCBI): domain Eukaryota; kingdom Metazoa; phylum Chordata; order Crocodylia; family Alligatoridae; genus Alligator; species Alligator mississippiensis. The sequence goes on from NC_081824.1 coordinate 387,752,084, forward strand.
CTGACCCAATAAATGGCAGTTCTTATGCTCTTCTCATCCCTCTCAGAGCCCTACAGCTTGCTGATCAATGTTCTTCTGCCAAGGTACGTGGGTGGAGTAGAACACTAGATTAGAGATTCATGCTGAGTCTTATTTTGAATAAAATGTGCTTGTCTGTGGTAATAATTGCTCTGTATATAGCTTGCTTTGACTACAATGAATGCTGCTTATAGTTTAGAGCTTTCCATTTTTAATAAATAGGCAAACTGGAGGAAACTACTGGAAGTTAACATAATAATCTAAAGAAAACAGGGTGAATTGGGATTTTGATTGTGTTCTATAAATAGTTGAGAGATAACATACAAGGGAGAATGAATTATTTAACATGGTTTAGGATGGCAATACAAAATGAAACTAATAAAAGGGAAAGAAAATAAATTAGATATTACAAAAAAAAGACTAAACACTAACGTGTATTAGAAGCCAGGACAGTTTACCACATCAACAGATGTAGTTTAGGCATAGTCTCTAGAAATGGCAAAAAGTAGAATATATTACTGGAGAGACACTACATGCTTTTAAGGGAATAGAAATGGGATAAGTGGCTTTCATTTGCAGGTTGCAAGGTTAAATCCTTTGCAAGTTATTGGTGCTGGAAATTTGTGAATATGAGCTGGAAGTCTTATGTCTATGTGAAATGAACTGATGATTTTAATCCAAGTCCTAGTACACAGTTGTCATAAAATGCAAAACATCATCAAAAACAACAGTAACTGGCAACTGTTTTGGCAGTGAGAGCAAGGACTGAATAGGGAACAGATTGGTCCATCTCCTCATGGCTAGAGGTGATTCCTTTAAAAGAGAAAAATAGTAGATCATTGGAATGCTGCAAGAAAGCTAGGAGTTACTCTGTGGGGATGTGCAGGATTCAGGATTGCTCATACTATTCAGTAAAAAACAAATGAAAATTACAATGAAAAAAATCAGCATGCAGCACAGTTCTTCATTAATAAAGAAATCATATCAGCATTCAGAGTGCACAGAGATACCGAATGAACATGATCTACCTATAGCTAACTTCTATTATAGGTGGTGCTGGTAGCACACACCATCTATTAGTAAGGTTGCTCAACATTTCTCATTAAACTACTCTATTTTCAGTGCCTTTGTAAAAGGGTCTGTTGTTGGGATAGCAAAGTCATCCCCTAGTGGCTACCTGGATCCTGCCACCTCTGGCGTCTCAGTGTCCTACCCTCTTGTCTCACTTAGCATGTTTTGGTGTTACAATGGGAGAAGGAGGCTACCCCTAGGGGGCAGGGATGTTTTATTTCAGTTCTTAGGTCTTTGTCTAGGATGATGCCCCCTGGCCTTGGCCCACTTTACTCTGGCTCGGCCCCTCTACCCAAGGCCACTGTCCCAGGACCCTAGGTTCCCAGGCAGTTGATTTAGGCAGTAATGAGAACACTGATAAGGAAAAATGGTTATGCTGGAATGATGTTCCAGTCATTATGATCCAGAATATACATAAGAGGCAAGTATTTTTGTGGATGATAGCTTATATAGGACCAACTGCATGGCTGGGATTGATTTAAACAAGCAATCAAATGGAGTGCATTCTTCTGCACTGAAAACATATATCATTCTTTCTCAACCATATAGCTGGCCCACCTACAGAAGGATCACCCACAAAAATCCTTGCCTCTTGCTAAGGAAAAGTGTTGTTTTAACCATGTTAAGAGAAAAAAATAAACAGGTGACATTTTCTTTGTCAAACCCCAGAAAGGCAACATTAACTCTCCCATTACCCAAAACTGAATGCCTGACTTTGCAACCTTAAAATTATTTTAACATGTATGTGCACCTGCACGTGCATATGTAATTGTCAAGCTTTTTTAAAAAGCAAACTAAACAAAAAATCTAGTTTGTGGTCCTGTGGCCTATTTATTATTAACACCCACATGAGTTCCAATAGGGCTTGAACATTTTATCCACCACAAAGGTCCCTACTCTTTGCTCATCACATCCCCATTATCCCCAACTAGCCAGTACCTGTTTAAATTCTTTAGGCTTTTAATTCCAGTTGCAGTCTCTCAGTCAGTCCTATTTTCCTCACCTAGACTTCCTGTACCATTTCCTGACTCCCCTAATCATTCCCAGTCCTAGTATCTTTGTTTAATTCAAGTTTCTTCCAGCACTTCCAGCCTTTCCCATCCACTCCTAGGCCTCATGGTCCAGCTCCTCACGTGAATGCCCTCTCTGACCCTCACGGCTTCCAGTCCACCCTTTGCATTCCCACTCGTGCCTCAACCTTCCCATCTAGCTCTTTATCCTAGTCTTTTTGCTCAGAGGGTTTCATTCCTCACCCACCCTGGATCCTCGTCAGACCAGTTATGCCTTATTTTTTCCTAAGTACTATTGGCATACAACCTGAGACTCTTGTTCAACTAGCTTCAGTCCCTCCCAAGCTCCACATAAAATATCGCTGTCCCAATTCTACCCCCTTCATATTTCCATCAAGCTCCCAGTCCCAGACTCTATGACCAAGTAGTCCTTGAATCTTTCCCCTCAGATCCAAGTCCCAATTTCCCTTCTCTCATCATAGCAGGTTCAATCCTCAGTTCCCCATCAATTTCCATGTTATACTCTACTTTCTTAATGCCAACCTTTGCCCCTTACCCCCCACACTACCCTTGTGTTACCTCTTGCCCCCTCTGCCTACCCCCACACCCCCCCACACACACACATTTTATTCAGGCAGTTTTCCCCAGAACCAGGCTGGTTGGGGAAAGGGATGGGGATACTGAGAGCACAGGAGGGAAAGCATCCTTGCTCTGAATTCTGATGCCTGGGCTTGGCGACTGGATTTGACAGAAAGTCCTACTCAACTCTCTGCAGCCAAAGGTTGGTGCATGTCCCATACATCTTTTGGTATTTCAGCTGCATAGGACTATAGATCTATGATTTTTTTCAAAGGGTTAGCTTAGCCAAATTTGAATAGATTTTGGGACATTCCTTACAAATTTCAAACTCTTCCTCCAAATCATGGAATCATTGGAGCTCCTCAAAGAAAGGTGACCACAGTTGTTTGTTTTTTTTCTAACTTGAGCAAAACAATCCATTTTCCCCAGCCTTGTTCTTAATCATGGCTATGCTTTTTAGCTTACATCTTAAAAAAAAAAATCAGATTAAGGCCAGCATGGAAAAATTTAGCCCAAATGGTTACATTTTAGAAACATTACATGTAACTGAAAACAAGGCTTTATAGAGGAAAGTGTTGGGCAGGGCAGCCTTTATAAAAAGTGGTGCCACCACACCCACTCATAATATTTTCTTAATTGTATATTATTACTTGACATATTTTAAATGCAACTAATAATCGGAGACAAAAAAAGAAAGTTTAGAGATGTACTCATGATAAATGTCAAAGCCTCTGCCAGCAAAAAAAGACAGAGAGGAAGTGAGAAAGCCTGAAGCAGAACTTGCACTTTCTCTTATTAAGGCATTGGTGAAATACATGAACCACAGACTAAGACTAATCTGAGAATCTGGAGATGTTAAAATGACTTTCAAAACTCTCACCCCCCTGGAATTAGAGGGGGAAATATGATTCTTGAGCCTGCTCACTGATTTAAGCATTTATTGGTGTTGCAAGGAAAAATGATAATGAAAACCAGCTCCTGATCTCTGCAATGAACTCATTATCTATGCTTGAAAACTTATGCAGAGTTGGGAAATTGTGTGCAAATCTATAGACAAAACCAAGTAAGCATGGCAGATATTCATTGGGCTTTACTCATGGGAGTCCAATTGTTACACTGGTTACCCTTCTACAGGGACTGAAAACAGACTTCTTATGGGATGTCATTATCATTGCCAATGATGCATTTCTAAAACTGGTGCTTTCATTAATTAGGTGTTAGCCAAGTATAAAATACATATTGTGATGCAAATACAGATCTAAAAAGATACTGATGCAGTAAGTAAGGGGGGATTTAAAAATTGAATTTAGGCACCTAAAATGAGACTTTAGGCACCTAAACCCAAGAGAGCTATTCACAGAAATCCCACTTACTACCAGGAAAGCCCTGGGTACCTACATTTTCACTAGAAGACCACTGAAATAACTGAATCAGTCACAAATTGAGTTTTAGGCAGTGAACCCAATTTCATGTAGGTGCTTAACTCTGGATGAGAGGTAGGGGTTCAGATACATCTTTTTGGCATTTCCTCTTGGCTAGCTTTGGCTTCCCAATGCTCATCATGAAGAGCAATCTGAATCCCACTCCATGACATATAACTCCTCCCCATTTAAAATACAGGGAATTTAGAGCCTTTTTATTTTGGGTTGCTGAATTCTGTACCTGCAGCTGACAGCCAAACTTTTAGGCTCAGAAATGCTCAGCAGAGTCATACATAAATCCTTTTGTGGCTCTCACCCTCAAGGGTTAATCTCTTCTAACTGTATATTGATGAAGAAATAAAATTCTGACAACGGATATGTTGAGGACATTTCTTTCTCAAGGAAAATGCCAGTCAGTTGAAATTATGATGAATTAGGTGGGGGAGGGGGCACGATTTAAGTAGTGCAGCTTCAAGAGCCTCGCTAATTAAAAGCTCCTGGAGTGTCACATGTATCAGCATTCCTGCACTGAAAAAATGGCAGTGGGGCATTTTGAACTAAAGCTCATCAAATGAGTTTTAAAGTGCCCCACTGCTATTTTTCAGCATGGGGACACTGATACACATGATGCTGGAGTCTGTTGGAGCATAGTAATTACCACACTCCAGCAGACTCGATTAACCTGCTGGCAGATTAATTGAGTCTTCTCCAAAGCTCTGGAATTACAGCACATCAGAGCTGCCTCCTTGCACATGTATAGGAGCCCCTTGATTCCAAGTATTTGAGGAGCATAGTCTAGGTGTTGTATTCTGGTAAAATTACACATTACACTTAGACGACATTAAAGCTGTGGAATGTTAAGTGGTGTTATGCTGTGAACAATTAATTGCACAGTAAGGATTAACACTGCTTCTTGCTGACACAGCTCTGACTTGCCACTAGAAGACTGGCTAAGAGCCAGGACACATGGGCTCTATCCCTGCCAAGGAGGGGAGAGGGCCTAGAAGCATTGCATCCTGGGATCCGAGAGGACTACAAATTGCTCGTTTTATTTCTGTGTAGCAGACTGAAGTTACGCTACCGCAAGCTAGGTAGCACAGCCCAAAGTTAAACCCTTACCTGAAGTGGCATAATTTTGAGATGCTCAGAGGACACTTAGCAAAAGTTAATGAGCTTCAATGTGTGGATGCTCATGTTTTAAGTGGCCTTAGTATGATCTAAGTGTAACATGTAACTTCATCCTTAGGTGGACCATAAAATATGATTACTCTGCTACTTATAATTTTCTCCATATATATTTTCTTAACTTCTTGTCTTCAACTGTTGAATTGTATTGCTGTTTGCTGCTCCACTCCAAAGTTTGATGAATTAGGTGGTAAAAGTTGGGATTCCTAAATATAATTTACAAAGTTGTAATATTCTCTAGGACTAGAGATAGAAGTAGCCAACTGAAGTGGATCAGTTGTGCTAGGATGTGTCCTGGTACAGTTGATTCACTTCACTGAGTGAAACACATGGCCCATTGTCCAGCATTGGTAAGGCCTCACCTGGAGCACTGTGTCCAGTTTTGAGCCCCACACTTCCAGAAAGATGTGAACAGATTGGAAAGAGTCCAGTAGAAGCAACAAAAATTATTTGAGGCCTTAGAAACACGAGTTATGAGGAAAGACTAAAAGAACTAGGGTTATTTAGTCTATAGAAGAGAAGACTGAGAGGGGATTTTATATGCCTGAAGAGTTGGATCTCATTAGAGTGACAATAGAGGAGGTTTTAGAACAAATCAGTAAATTAAACCAGGAATGCATGGCATTCATCTGAGTGTAGTGAAGGAACTCAGTTGTGAAATTGCAGAACTCTTGGCAATAACATGTAACCTACTGTTATAAATAGCTTCTGTGTCAGAGGACCGGTTGATTGCCAACATAACATCCATCTTCAAAAAGGACTCCAGAGGTGATCCTGAGAACTACAAACTAGTGAATCTCACTTCCATCCCTGGCTAGTTGGTAGAATCTATAATAAAGAATAAAATCATCAGTCACACAGATATGTATGATCTATTGGGGAAGGATTGTCATGATTTTTATAAAAGGAAATTCTGTATCACCAGTCACTGAGATTTTTGAGGCTGTTAACAAGTATACAGATAATATATCTAGATTTTCAAAAAGCTTTTGACAAGGTCCCTCACCAAGGATATACCCTCTCTGGCATCCACCATTTTTGGTTATGGGATATCAGAGGACACATCCCTGATTGTTCTATTTAATTGATACTAACAGATCATGAATTTGTCTAATCCCTTTTCAAACCTGGTTTACTGCCTGCCTCTACAATCTTCTGTGGCAACGAGTTCCACAAGTTAACTATCTACTACATGAAAAATACTTTCTCTTGTTTGTTTTAAACCTGTCCCCTGCTAATTTCAATGGGTACACCCTACTTCTTGTACTCTGGGACTTGGTTAATAACAATTAATAACAGACAAATTTATAGTAGATATTTCCATTAGTAGTTATAACAATCAAAGATGCACCCCTCTGAGTTTTTTAAACCATGATGGTAGGTTCCAAAAAAGGTATGAACCACTCTATATGATGTATTTACTCACATACTACACACCTTTTTTCACCAAAATCAGCCCTCCAAAATGGGGAAACTGGATTTTGTATTTTTTCTGGAATTGAAGCATGGAGATACTTTGCTCTAATGGCTGCCACTTGTCTCTGGCACAGCAAACAGTTAGGGCAGAGTCCAGTGTAACCCTCTAATAGCTGGTAGGAAATTGGCAGTAGGTACTTGCTGAGCACCCAAAAGCTGCTACCAATTCCTTAGCAGCTGTGAGACGGTTAACATCAAGCTGGTGCTTGAACCAGTCATTGTGCTGGCTAAGGGTGAGTGAGCTACTGCGTTCATTTGGCCATGACCCCGCTAAAAACATTTCTCCTGTACCTGCCTTCCAAAAACAAAGTGCATGTCTTATCTGGGGGCAGGTGGCATGCGAGAAAGTGTGTGTGAACTGTTTAGATGCTTTACAGGAAGAGCATATGCTAGTGCCATTTAAGACAGGATATTGGGCTAGCAAGACCCTTGGTCTGACCCAGCATGACAATTCTTACATTCTTGTAGTTAATGCTGTCTAAAAAATAAAGCTTCAAAAACTCTTCTTTTGGGGTCAATCTGTACCATAACATTTGTCTATTAGATCAGGCATCTTAAGGGTTTCTGATGACAGAAGAAAAAAAATCCCAGCTGAGTACAGCAGAATTGAAAAATTAAAAGGACAGAACTCATCAACCAACAAAGGTTTAGGATTCAGTTCCTTTGAGCAGAGAAGAGGGAAGGAGGAGTTGGAGGAGCTGAAATCTGCTAACCAAAATAATCACAACATTTCACTTGGCTAAGCAAAACTTTACATATTTCACCACTCTTCCTCTACAAATTTATTTCAAGAGTACTCAGTATTCAGTAAGAGACTATGCACATCTGCTTTTACAAGAAATGAGTTTAATTGCTGATGGGATTTTTTCCCCACTAGCATTCCAACCCATCTGCATGTTGCGATTACTGGAGTCTAATTTTGTTTCTGTCTACTTCAACTTTTTCAAGTGATATTCATTAATCCCATCTATGGCATCTCTAACATGTGGGAAATCTGCCTAGAGTAATTACAAAGTATTTCCTTTGCACTTAGTTCTCATATAAGAGCATGGGAAGATAATGAAAGCTGATTGTAGTGTCATCATTCTATTGAGGAAATGAATGATGCTGTTCAAATAACAGCTGGCTTGTTACATAAAAGAAATGACAGATCAGAATAATAAAGGCTAACTTCCCTTTAACTGAACATTCTGAGCTGATGGTTTCAAATTACTGCTTGAAATCTGGAAATGCAGAAAAAAATTAAAATAATTTAATCACATGGGTGTGTGTGTGTGTGTGAGAGAGAGAGAGAGAGAGAGAAGAGATCATGCACATAGACATGCACCCTTACAGAAGGGATTCCCCTGCTTTCTTTGGAAAATATACTATGAGGAATACAATGATTCAGATCAGAAGTAGCCATCATGGGAAGGAAGCAGCTTTTCAAAGGATTTTTTTAATATAAAATGACTCAAAGAGGACATTTGGGAATATGGAACGACATATGTGAGGGAAATTGAAATTGAGTAAGAAGTATAATGGGATTTAAATTGCACAATATTTTACATGTATGTACTATTTTAAAAATCCCAGTATTTCAATAAAAGCCCATTACATGAAATTTCCATATTAAGCCAAGGATGCTTTTTATTTTAATTTTTTAAAGATTTCATTTGAAACATCCTTCTACATGAAACTAACTTTGCACATTAAACCACATTAAACTTACTTCAGAAGCTGAAGAGTTAGCTTCACTTTTTTTCCCTTGTAGGACCGGAAGATATATTTCAAGAGAACTCACATAGTTAAATATCTAAGACTTTTTCCTCTTATAATAAAAAATAGATAACCTATTATGAGCTTACTGAACTGAAACAGTCATGTCAAGATGGAGTTTGTAACAAGAACTGTATAATGACAACATAAATGAACTGACACTACTATCTAAGGATCCAATATCCTAGAATGGAAAAATTCTTTATGCAAACTGTTGTACAGCATCATTGAACTCAAGTGATATTGCAAATAAAAGCAATTCCGGGAATACTTTTTAAAATTAGCCATAGGAGAAAAGGGCAATGAACAAATGAATGATGAAGATGCATATTATTATCATGTCTGTCTATATTTGAATTCTAAAGCAAGACTTTGTGAGGCCTTGGCAAGGCATCTTGCAAACTCATTTAACTTCCAGGGAACCAAGAAATAATCATGGTACTGCAAAACTAACTGAAGAGACATGAAATCCTACTGGACCCAAAACAACACTTTTATTTTGCAGTGGTGAAATAACGTTGGACAGTGACCCAGCTTAAGCTAAAAGCAATAGTTAGGGTACTAATCAAGACATCAGCAAGTGAACAAATTACCACAACATAGAGGAGGAAGCAAAACAAAAATTTCTGTTGGAGAAGATAATGCTATAAGTTGAGGTATGCAGTATGCATGAAAGATTGGCTTCAGGAAATGTCAGAATGAAAATGCTGTATGATTCAATTAATTTTTTATTATTTAGAAATGAAAAATTTGGATCTATTGTTGTCAAAGCAACAAATACCATCTTTTATTTCTATATAAATCTTCTGGAGAGAGTGCTGTGACGTAAAATCAAACTTGAAGCCCAGGAGCACAATTAATGTTAAGTTAATGCATTTACAATAGAAGATAATTTTCCAGCCCAATTGGTTTTGTCTTCAGATTAAAAGACTATTGAAAAAGATACTTAAAGCCGATACTGATTTCTGAGGAAGTCTCCCGTACTTGGTCCAAAATACCCAGAGTTCAAAGTGTTTCTAAAGCCATATTTTCAATTCACAATATATATATAATTATATATTACATGATATTATTAGAATTAGGGGTGCACCAATAGAGATTTGGGGGGCTGATAACAATAGCCGATATTTAAGGAGGCATATCAGCCAATACTGATCCGATATCTGATACAGCTGCCATCAGCTGGTAAGTTCATTGTGGTGGAAGGGGATGGGGGAGAGAAGGGGCATGCAGGGGCAGATCAGCTCCTCTTATGGTGAAGGAGGGGGCAGGGAGGGCATGGGATGGAGCCGTGGCACATGGGGTGGGGGTAGCTCCTGCCCCTGCTTGCACCCCGGGGGGCGAGGGGGGCTCAGATCTGCATGGTGAGGGGCAGGCTGCATGCCACACAGATCTGGGGGCACACCCCCACCTCCACCTTCCCGTGGTGAAAGCAGCAGTGGGAGCCACCCCCCCATGAGCCACACCTCCCTCCCACTCCCCCCCCCCAGCTGGGCAGCACCTGCCCCTGCCCCCTCCCTCACTGCAGGGGGCATTGATCTCCCCCCCCCATGCCCTTTCCCTCCCCTCTCTCCTTCAAACTTACCAGCTGGAGGCAGCTCTCCAAGCTACCGGCACTGCTCCATGTTGCACTGCGGCTGCGCGCAGCACGGGCATTTATCAACTAAATTATTGGCCCCATCAGGCCAATATTTGATATAGACAATTTTCTTTATATCGTTACTAATCGGATATTGGACTGATGTATCAGTGCACCTCTAATTATAATATCATAATAGCTTATGTGGAATTTTGCCCAAACAATAGTTTGCACATGCAAATCAATGCACATCTCCATTTAAAAAAAGGTGCAGTGTTCACAGAGGTGTATACAGTACTTGAAAATGGATGTAAATCTTGAAAATACACTGTTCAAAGACATTGTAAACTGTGTGAAACCAGAATTAAATAATGTGAAACCAGAATTTTCTTAGAAATTGTCAACTTTGTACAATGGCCAGAAGTCTGTTTTTAGAGCCTGATTCTCCTATCGTGTTAGGCCCCTGGTGGATGTTAATTTGTTTTGCATTGCATAAAAAATCATACCAAATAACAAATCATGAGAATATTGCATAATAAATCATACCATGAGAACTAGCCATACATTAACGTTATATTTATTCAAATTATTATTAAAATTTATATGCAAATCAAAACTTTAAAATTATACTTCTGCGCCACAAATAAGGTGCCATTTGAGCAAACAACTTTGTGGCTGATCTGCTATTTTTATCCAAGAATAACTGGTTTGGCATCTAGCATGTTATGATTTAATCTGCAATATTCTCATATGTTGCACAACAAGTGAGTTAAAGAGACTACTCAGAGTAAAGCTACTGAAAGTACCTGACTGTAAAAAGACTTACTGTATTTACTCAAATCCAAGATGAGGTTCCCTGCCATGCCCCACCTCTGATCAGTATAGGGGAAGAAAGCCTTTGTTTTAGATTTGCACATAAAGCGAAGGGGGAGGCAGGGGCAGGCAGCTGCTCCAGCTTTGACTCTGGCCCTGAGCCTGTACTGGGGCCAGAGTCAGACCCACAGCAGCCTCCTCCTACCCCCTGCCCCACTCCACCTGCCCTCTGCAGCTTCTACCCTCCCCCATTCTCTCTCTCCCCCACATTTACTGTCAGGTGCAGTTCAGCTCCAGCTGGGGTTGGATTCCCTCCCCAGCACAAAGTCTATCTCCTGCTCAGCCAGTCATAAGCCCACTTCCACTGCATGACTTGGCAAGGATTCAGCTTCCACATGCTCTACTCTGGGGGGGAAATAAAGCCTGAGCAGCATCTGACAACAAGGGAGAGTGGGGTGAGGAAAGCGAAGAGGCAAAGACTATGGGGAGTAGAAGGGAGATCTACCGCAATCTGAGCAGCCTAACACCTAGCTCAACCCTATGTCCAGTCAGGATCCACAGACTTCTTACTTTTTAATGTAAAATATAGACACTAAAGTACTTCATCTCTGAAACCCTACTTTAAAATTAAAAGTTTGATACCACCAGTTGTCAAGTTTCTTACTGAAGTAACTGTACTGGGGGCCATTAAATAAGGAAAGAGATCATTACCTAAGAAACTGTGGAAGGAAAGTTTTTTGTTTTGGTAAAAGAATGAAATTTCTAAATAATATAAATACTCAGGCTTGGGAAGGAAAATTGGAAATGTTTTCTCATGTTTAGAGATAGGCAGTGAAGGGAAAACTCCTTAAATACATTGCAACTGAAGCACATCAAGCCAAATTCATAAAATAGCTATGAGGAAGGAATTAGAAACCAGATTTTAATTTGATTTTCTAAAATCTAGTTAATGTTTTAAAAGATGATTCAGGTTTACAGGCTTTTGAAATACTTTTATTGTAATAAGGGACCTAGTAACAGGAGCATTGGGCATAGGACTAAAAGGACCTCCTAGGTCAGGAATCAGCAATATATTAAAGCAAGAGCTACTATAATGGAATTAGCTCTGAAGACAGGCTGCCACCTCTAACTTAGCTGCCATTGTTGCTGCTGCTTCCCTGACCACTAGTACCACTGCTTCCCCCTCCCTAGGGCCACTTCCCCTCAATGCAGAATTCCTTCAGACATCCTAGCTTTGTGGCTCATATCCAATCATGCAGCATGAAGGATCAGACCTATGAAGCATAGGTTGCTGACCCCTGCCCTAGGTCATCAAATGAGGTATCCTGCTGTCCCAAACAACGTTATATAATCCTGTTCACAAAATTATTAAGATCTGCCTTAAAACCTTAGGTTTCTTTGCCAGTAACTCTTATATAAAGGCTGTTTTGGATGCTTTCTGATCTAATGGTGGAAGAAACAAGTGAAAAAAGAAAAGCATTAGACAGAGATGGTACAACTAAATAAACCCATTATTACCATGGATCTAAACAGGGAAAATAGTGTTTGATGGAGAGTTTCAGTTTTTTTTCCATATTTTTGTTAGCACTTGAAATTTATCAATCAAAGTGGTATTTTTGAAGATTTTTCACACAAAAATAGTACAGAAATCAGGATAGAACACATCAGAAATCAGGATAGAATTAAGTACTACCTAGGTATCAAACTGAAACATGGAAAAAGGGTCAGTAACTTTTTTTCCTTTTTCCTCTGATTATGCCATCAGAGAGAATTTCTATGTACTCTTGTTCTTTCTGTGGAACATTTAGAAACAGAGCATCCTGAACGTTCATAAAATATTTCATAGGCACTTCCATGATGTTTCCTTCACACTTCAGCAATATTCAGAAGCTGGATTCCTTATTAACACATAATAATTCCTATAGAGAGAGATTATAAGACTGCTGTGGCTTTATTGCCACCCAGTTTATTTAAGAGGCAGCTATATTTATATCATAATGGGGGATAATGCGTTGCATAGATTTACAAAAACATCTTATAGAAGAGATTTTCAAAGCTGAGTTTGATTTTATTGATTTGACTGTTCTTATATTGTGAAAGTATAGTTACCAGAATACTAGATGCAAAGTTCAGCTGCATATCCTATACTAAGCTAAAGTCTATGATCTATGATCTAGGTATAAGGTCTCTTTTGACGGTCTGATAACTGCAACTGGGATACAGGCAGAATATAAATTGGTACAATAAATTGCAGTGGCTGTACTGCATTTTAGTGGCCTAATTTTCATTTCAGTCCTGTTTTGAAGCTAGCACCTCATTTTAGAAAAAAGCTGTGACATCATCTCACACAGTAGTAGAGCCTGCCCTTGTCAAACTCAGTTTATGATATTAAACATCTGTGCAGTACTGTGAAAATACAAAATGCTTCAAACCCTAGAATAAGACTGCGAGACCCACTGATCGGATACTTTAGAACATACTATATCCCCAACTGATGTCCAGACCCCAACTTGGATCCCTCCTACTCAGGAAACCTAACCTGCACCATCACCCTCGGCCACAAGCCCCCTAGACCCCTTTCCTTCTCAGCAGTGGCCCGCTCTGGGACCTTTGGCCTCACAGGCCCTGGCTGTCCCTTGCAGTAGGTGCTCTTGCCCTTTGACTATCATGGTCCTGGCCCCAGCATGGGCCAGTTGAGGTTCTCTGGGTAGGTTCTGGTGCAGCCAGCCCTCTCTTCTATATGGGTCTGCCCTCTTGGACCCCTCCAAAAGCTGTTCTCACTCTCTGGGCTTATGGACCACATAGTTACTCTGGACTGCTCCTGGGCCCGCTATTCTGCCCTCACTGGGCTCACCCTGCCCCTTATAGGGCTCTAGGGCCCTACATCCCATAGGCTGCAGCCCCCACTCTGTGGGACTTGGCCCCTGTCTCAGGCCCCACTCTATGGGCCTAGAACCTGTGCTTTTGTCGGGGTGTGTTCCCCTATGTTTTCCCCTCCAGAGGGTACCCACAAGGCAGCAGGGGCTGAGGCTTTATGGTGCCCCATCGTCATCTTTCAATGGGGTGGCATAGGTGTGGCATTTCCTGAAGACTGCCCCACCATAGGCAGCCCAGCTGGCAGTCTGGCCCATGGGATTCAATATTTTATTCAACCAAGTAGGGGATTTGAGATGAGGTGGCTTTGTCCAGCTGAGAGTATCTGAAGCAACTGTTTTATTGTAATGTGTAGTGACCCCTGGCTACTGGGGAGAGCACACTGGGCTAAAAAACTTGATATAGTCAGTGGTTCCTCAACATGGGTCCGCTGTCACCCCACAGCACTACAAGGCTTCCTAGTTTACTAGATTTCAGACTTGCATCAGGCGTCAAAGTACTCTGATGTTAAATATGCAGAGGGTTGTCTCCCAGGCCTCATGGACCTTTTCATGTAAGTGCCTGTAAGAATATGGCTAACAGTCCCTGTTAATATTGGTAGCATTGTTCATAAACACTTCTATCATATACTGTAGTACAACATTCAATATCCCTTCAATATCTATTATATTTGTCTGGAGAAAGTAGACAGAAATGAACACTATAACAAAACTTCCATTGATTTATACATTACGTTTCATGTTAATAACAAACCCAAGAGAAACCCATATGGGCTGCTGGGCACAAAGGTGAAGAATTAAAATGCTAAATTAATTACAAATGAGAAGTAATGGGGTCATGTATAATTTAAAAATAAAAGCTTTTATTTCAGGTAGTGACAGCACACTGATAATATCAGCCTTCAGAAGAAGTGGGCACGTAATTTCCTTGCACTGACTTCAGGCTAATTTGCTATCCTTAAAGGAAAGTATTTATTTTGTCTGTCCTTTGGTTTATGGTATGCAGCTCCTTTTATTTCAGCACTCCAAAACAACAGAATAAATAGTACAGATCCTTCTTTCTCTTGTCTTAGCAATTTGGTAAGGTTTCATATTAAAGCTACTGCCTTAGGCCCATTAGATTGCTCATCCCTGAGAAGGTACAGTACATCTCCTCAGCTAAAAATCTTATTGAACATAACGAAGCTGAAATGAACATCTGACTTATAGAGAGATGTCTTTTTTTTAAACAAATAAACCTATTTCGAGGGGTTGTCACGAATAATTCAAATAAAGATGACTTGACCTTTTTTCAGCTTCTCATAACTCCCATTAGGTAGAACTCAAAAGAAATACAAATTGAACAATTCTAGCTAGACCTACAGCCTTTTTAAAAAAAGGCACCAAATAGTGTAGGCTAATGCATACACTCTGTTCACAAATACTATACTAATCACAATCTCAATTTATATTCACTGAAAGTAAAATTGTGCCTTTTTGCAGTTATAGAAGCTGGCACAAAGTCAGATTTCTCATCTGCACCTTCATTGCTGTTTTCTATTTTATGTGCATAGCTAAAAGATTAGTTAATTACTAACTAAAGATTAGTTAGGAACTGTTAGTTCCACCAACAGTTTTGCCTAATATAGGAATTACTGGATGAGATTCTAGGTCTTGGATAATATAGGAGGTCAAGGTAAATGATTGTGGTGATCCCTTCTGGCCTTAAAATCTATAAATTATTTACTTAAGAAATCATTTAGCTAAAGTAAGAGCCAATTAAGCCTTTAAAGTAAAATTCAAGTATTAGGTTAAAAAAAAAAGATGCCTGTACACTTCCTTATTCCTGCTGGAACCAAAACCAAATGTGTCAATACACTAGGAGTAACATTCTTTTAGTCTCACTGTAGCTCCAGCTTAATGAAAGAAAGACCTTTCAGAACCGTCCCTGGGCAGAATCAGGATTATTTTTAAGTGGGGGTGCAAGAGCAGTGACCAAGGCTGAAGGAGTGGTTGCACCCCTGCTTTCAGCTTCCCACTCCCTACTGGGATAGGCTGAACATGCAGCAGAACCATCAGCCAGGGACCTTAAGATCCTGAATCAAGCAAAAATGTCTGCCTCTTGCTCTTGGCACCTCCTCTCCTCCAATCTGTGCTCAGCCGCACCTCCTCACCCCTCTCATTCTCTCCTCCCCTACCTGCCACTGCTACTTTCCCTAGCTGACCCAGGAGCACAGGGAGCCCCAGAGCCACTCCTGTCCCACTCCAGCTGGGCCTAGCCAGAAACAACGGCAGCAGTGGTGGCAGTAGTCACAGTGCTGGATTATCACATGCTGAGGCACTAAACTATGTCCAGTTTAAGAGGCCCTATACAATAAAAATAATTCAGTGTATGTATATTTTGTCATATTGGAAAGAAAATGGCCATATTTAGAGAGTCATTTCCCCATATCTCCTTTATTTACTAACTGATTATTATAAAACTTGATATTGAGTCAGGATTTTTTTTTTTCTTATGTAGAGGCTCTTCATATTGTGAGGTCCTAAACTGTAGTTTAAACCTAAATCCGGCACTGAGCAGTCGGCAGTTCCCACTCCGGGAATCTGCTCCCAGACTTGAGGAAATTAGGTAGTGAGAGGGAACTCGCCCACTGCCGCTGTGCCAGGCTGAGCCTGGCTCCCCAGGCAGCCTTGCTGGAGCAGGACAGGAATGGCTCTGGAGCTCCCCTTGCCCCTGGATCCGCAGCAGTGGTGGGCAGGGGCAGGAGGGGGCAGGGGGTTAAGGGAGTCTGGAATTCCTCTGATTCAGGGCCTTTTTTATTTTTTTTTTAAGTCCCTGGCTACTGCTCCCACTGTCTGGTGCGAAATGGGGTGCAACCATGTCACTGCATCCCTCCAGATCCATCCCTGGACCCCTCACAAGGTCTTAAGAGATGTCTACCCCAGTTGGGTCCAGATAAGCCTGACTCAACTGCCACTTTGAATCTCCACCTGTTTGGAGGTTTCAGCATTACTAGTTTGACTCAGACCATTAACACTTCTTAACAAAAACAGGCATTTTCAGGTGAACACCATTTACATTTGATGAAACCATGGAAGCCCGTTTATGTTCACTCTCTCTGCTTGTTTCTCTATTTCCCTCTTTTTCTCCTGTGGAAAAATCCATTTTAAAAAGAGCACATTGTGCAGTAGATGATCCTCTTGTTAAATTTATGAGATTTGTTTCCATCCTTTGTGAAACTAAAAATTCTGTCTCCACTGTGGCTTCCCACATCTATCAATATAATCAGAGATGTGCTGTTTTAATGATCTGTGGGTATTCTAAAAATGAGAACAATGACCTTTGTGTTAATTAGTTAGTACAGAGAGCCTACTGAGATGGAAAGTGTGGAACTTAATGGGACATTAGATTATATATTCTACTCATAACAGAGGAGGTAATATCTTATGTTAATTTGGGGATCAAATAAACACTGCTACTATACATACTAAGAAGCTTCTTAACTCTTTCACTTAACTCCTTCAGGATGTTCAGCTAATTTCTTTTCAATAAAGATGCTATTCAGATAGAAAAAAAATTAATAAATGTGCAATGCTATATGCATTTGGTACTTGATCCCATTTTTCAACAATCCAAGTTTCTACTATTTTCTACTTTTTATGTTCTCTTTGAACCTGATTTGCTCATTTTTCAAAGGAAACTACATTTACAAATTAACTTTATTTTTAAATAAATATAAAGAGTTAAAATATTTGCCTTTTCATAATAGTAAATACGTCATGCATATGCAAATTGTACCTTTCAATATGCAAATCATGCCTTTTCAAATACCACAGCAGTGTATTTACCTGCTGAACCTCAGTACCATCAAATCTCAGTACACTTTCAAATAAGCATGATCAAATTCATCCTAAGTGTCACAATTCACACCCTGTCATTTTAATGAAAATCTTGTTTTCCAACTGCTGTTATAGTCCATATAGCTGCCTTGGACCACTTGAAAGTTCATCACTGGGTGCTGGAGGCATCCATCTTCAATATAAAACACATTTTAATCAATAGTGAAGTTCATAGCAAGAGCTTACAAAAGAGGTCTGACTTTATTCCTAACTTACACAGCTATTTCTTTACAGGTGTAAGCCTGACTCTGCAGGGAGCCCCAGTGGTTTAAATGTTTCTCCACCTAAGCACGGTCTGCACAGATACAGATTTGGGATTTAAGAGGAAATTATCAGCAGACCAAGCAATATTTGCCATAGATGTAGGGATGAAAACTCATCCTGTGCAGCAGAGCCAGGAAGTGCTAAAGAGCCACTTTGATCCTTCTTTCAAGCATTCATCGATCAATTTTGAGTTTCTCTGCACAGTGCTGAATTTAATCTGGAGTCAAGAGCTAAGAATGGAAAAGGTCTGACTCAAGGATGATGGAAGGACTTCCACTGATATGAATGGCCTTGGAAAGAGACAAAGAATGTGACCGTTGTCTTTTGTGAAAGCTTCATGGGGCATTTATGGGAAATAGGGAGGATAGCTTGTGGGAACAGACAGAGAGTTTTTATTAAGGAAAAGTAGATTTTTTTTGCCTGAGAAGCATGACAGGCTGCATTTATGTTTCTTACCTTAACTTTAAAAGTCAGTGTTAACAGAGAAAAAGAATTCTGAGATTATTTGTGTCTTTTTTAAAATATGGTATCCTTAGCTTACTCCTTGTTTGTCTGCACGTTATCATTTTATTTAATTAAATAACATTAGGGTGAAATGGTACAGTTCCTGCCTTTGCCTCCTGGCATCTACACAGCAGTACTTATGGTTGATACCATCATTACAAGTAGTAATCAAGTCTCGTCTTTGTTTCACAACTCTTACTCAAGAAAAATGTTTTAGGCTAGCGCAGAAAGGAGTTCTATTGCTTTATGGTAAGGTATATCACAGGAGGAAAGAAATTTCCATTGTTCTTTTTTATGCTCTTAATCTTGTCTGGATTAGTGTTTCATTCTGCCTCATTCTCAACTACAGTCTTTTACTTCCAACCCTGCTGTCTTGAAACAGGTCTTCCAGTGAAAATGACCTCAGAAACATTGGCTCCAAATCACAGAACTCCAAGGATGGCTTCTAAATGAATGTGAAGAAGATCAAAGCAGTATTGCTGGCTGGCTGTGAACAGCAGGAGTGAAAAAGCAAAGATTCTAGTTTTTGCTGTGTTTCATCTTCACCCAAGAGAAAACCTAACTCGGAGCCCAATTTAATTTTTATTTGATTTGTGGCCAAATGGCAAATGTCTTTAGTATTCCTGTATTGCTTTTGTAGTAAACACCAAAGGTAGGAAGAGAATCCCTACATGGTTTTATATGGCAATAGGCCTAAGGGCTTATAGGCATTTCAAATGCACTATGAAAGGTAAAGGCTTCTCTCACTAATACAATAAAAAATAATTTTTAAATGTAGAAAAATAGTGTTCCATGATTATTATCTTTCCCCCGGCCCTGTTATCTCTCCAGTTTCTGTCCCACAGGTACTTAGTCCATTCTGTTTGGGTTCCCTCATAGCCCTCACCGCCACAGTGCCCAAGAGCTTCAGAAGTAATGAATAAAAACGTTACTGTAGCAAACTTTCCCTCTCCTTGTCTGTAGCTTTGTTTCTTTTTTAAACCTATAGTTAAATATGTGGGAGAATAGCTATTGCGGGAATATCTGATCAAAGAAATGGGTTTTGTGTTTTGTTCTGAACACTGGAATCTTGGTGTCTTTTCTTGATGTGCTATCTATTTAATTTAGATGATTATTGCCTTCAGGCAGGGATATTGTCTGTCAACTGTCATGCTAATTTATGGCACCATGTGACTACAATGTACTTTGTATAGAATATAGAACTTTAATCAGAAAAAGACTCAAAGCACTTTACCCAGATGGCCTCTCCATTATCCCCATTCCCAGAAAGGGAAACTGGAGCACAAAGAAGTTAAATGACTTGTCTAAGAAACATATCAGATCAATCGTGTAGCTGGGAATGAAAGTCAAGGGTGTAATCATGACCTTATTGTAGTCACTAGGTTTTTTCAAAAGAGCCAGGATTCCAACCCTGGTTCTAATCATTACAGTGCACTACAATGCAGACTGATGAAATATCTTCTTACATCATTTTTTTCAGTGCTAACACTGAAATACAAGGACATTAGAAATTAAACACACTCAACTACTAAATCCAAGGTATACAGACCTATGCAACTAAATTCAAAGTTAAGGCTCATGCAACCCTTAACCCATGTCACTGTGCCAACTGGAGGCATTGAAGCAGGTTCCATGAATTGAACACTCAGGTAAGGGCTGCAAATGAATAAGCACTATTACCACAAGTTAGGTTTGCGTGATCAGGCACTATCTTTATCTGATATTCTAGGACCATAGCAATATACAGACCCAAGTGTATGAGGTCTAAGTGTGGTTTAAAAGGAATCAATAATGCTCCATCCTTTCCTAAATTCAAATCAGTGGGTGCATCTACATGTGTTCTTTACTGCAGTTGACTAATTAGCTCCACAGTAAAGTGTCACCATGTACACGTGCACCAGTATTAGGGCATAGTAAAGTAAATAACTCCACCATAAGATAGTACTGTCAGGAGCAGTACTATCTTATGGCAGAGTCATTAAGTGTGACCAAACACATATGTAGATGGTGACCACCTGGAGCAATTTGCACCCAGTCAATCCAGGCAGCCAGGGGCCAGACACCTGGCTTCTGCCAGCCCCTCCACTGCCCAACACCACCTCCAAAACCCGGGGCTGCTTTGCCCTGGGTCACACTGATGTAGTACCAGGTGCACATGTAGATGCTGCATCTGGGAGCAACTGATTCCAGGTCAAGCTGAACTGTGGTTTATTGCTGCACATTAATAGCACATATACATGTACCCAGTGTTTGTCAACGTATGCTACTTATTTCTTTGCTAGATCATTTTAAGTTGGATCTTTCCATTTTTGTACTAGGTATGGAACTTAAGAACATTTTGTAGATTCCCATTAATCTTTGGGGAGAAAATAAAAAAATCTTTGGGGAGACGGGCAAGGGCAGGTAGGGGCTGAACGTGGTCTGAGCGACCATCCGGTTGGGCATGAGGCCGTAGGGGGCTGCGTAGAACCTGTGGAGGGTGTTCTGCTTTTCCCTTGTTCTATTCATTAAGCAGAACTAGCATCACTTTAATGTTGACCCAATTTCAACATCCTTACCACCCTGCAAATGTAGATGTCACCTACACATTTCAGTTGCAGGTACATCTACATAGTCAGTTAGTACATTTAGGCTTAAGAACAGACAGAATCTGCAGACTTTGCTTAGGTCCTATGTACATGCTTGCCTCAGACAACCACTCCTAGCCACTGCTGCCATCTGAAGCTATAGGTGCAGCAGAGAATCCAGGAACAAGGCTGTGAACCTGTGTGGGAAGGGAAGAATCATAGGGAAGTAGGGCTGGAAGGGGCCTACAAAGGTCATCTAGTCCAGCCCCCTGCCTGAGGCAGGATCATCCCTATCCAAACCATCCCATACAAATCCTGTGCTACCTGCAGCACTGCAGCTGTATTTGCTGCACTTTACAGCCTGTACCTGTTGCAGTAACATGGACTAGGAGCCCCTAGTTATAAACTGTAGTCTTTTAATGAAAAAGTAGTGTTGTGCATACACACACACATAGGGAGGTTCATTTCTTACATTTCTAAAAAAAACCCCTACAGCACATAAATAATATCATAACTTTTCTTCATAGCCACACTGAAAATGGATGACCTGCTTTCCTACTCAGGAGCTTGAGCATACAGACAGAAAGCTTACAGGGGATGATATCATGGAAATTTTGGGCAGAGAGAGGCATGGGGGGATTGAAGAAACTGCTGCTGTATAGGTAGAACTGAAGCAAAAAACTTTGTGATATTCTTGAAGAGAGAGACTGTGGAGAGAACAGAACCAGACACTCTTGGAAAGCCTATCTGGAATGGTTACAAACAAATCTAAGTATTCAAAGGCTCCTCATATAAGGCCACGTCTCTGGACAGGGAGGTGAACCAGCACTGTCAATAGTCCTATTATAGGGCCAAGCCTCTCTCTGGTGTTCTGTATTGGATCAAGTACTATGTATGGATCTTACACATGGATAATACCCACAAGGGCATACATGTGCTCCTTGAATTAGAAGTGCTTCTTCAAGTGAGTAGCCATTCACACTTCAAACTCCTGCTTTTCTGCCTTCCCTTGTGCATTACCTTTACACAGTTCAGGAGATGGACTTGAACAATTCTTGCAACCTCATGAGCCTTTTACTCTATGCTGCACTGCACTGCTCTGCTCATAACAAGAGCAGAAAGGAAAGCCAAGTGTAGACCTTCATGTTGAGCTGGTATCCTTGTAGCTTATGTTAATTTTAGCATTTACCTGTACTATCTGTAACGGAAGCAACATAAAAGGAACAGAGTAGGGCTCTGAGAAATGGCAAATTTCGTTTCGATTTGAAACAGCTGTTCCGTTCCGTTCTGCCGAAAGTTTCACCATTTTGCCCATAGGCTATAATTGGGAAGGTTGAAACAGCCTATAAGTTTACCATTTCTGGCCCAATTTGGACAAAACTTGCAGGAATGGTAGCCACTTCTGAGGGCATGAAGCCTGCCAAGTTTCAAGGAGATAGGTGTAGGGGTTTGGGGAAACTGTACCTCAAAGTCTTGAAAGCAAAACTCACGTCACATGTATGGGTCAAAACTGCAGATGTGCTAGCCCCTGCAAAGGCCACAAAGCCTGCTAAGTTTCAAGGAGATAGGTGCAGAGGTTTGGGGAAACTGTACCTCAAGCTGTGGACAAGCAAAACTCATGACATGGGTGACACTGTCTGTGTTAAGGCACAGCAGGATGAAATCTGCAGGCTTGCTAGCCCCTGCTGAGGCTATGAAGCCTGCCAGCTGTCAAGGAGATAGGTGCAGGGAGAATCTGGGTTCTGGGGCCCTGCACCTCTGCACCAAGCATGAAAGACAACTGGGGGTCAGGCGACCCCAGCAAGGTGACTGTCTATTCTCCTCTTGAAGATTTCCAGGGTAGGTGATCGCACCACCTCTGGAGGGAGCTTATTCCACAGTCTGGACATCCTAGTTATGAAATAGATTTTCCTAATGTTGAGCCTGAAACAAGCCTGAAATGATCTTCAAGGAGTTTGTGACCATTACTCCTAGTTTTTCCCAAGGGTGCCCTGGTGAACAGTTGTGCACCGAGCCCTAGATGTATGCTTCTGATGTAGTGGTAAGCTGCTACCAAGTCCCCTCTCAGCCTCCTCTTTTTCAGGCTGAAGAGTCCTAGGTCCCTCAGCCTTTCCTCGTATGGCTTGCCGTGCAGGTCTCTGATCATATGGGTAGCCCTTCTCTGGACTCTCTCAAGCTTTACCACGTCCTTGTTAAATCCAGCTGCAGTCTCACCAGTGCCGAGTAGAGCAGGAGAATCACTTCTTTGTAATGGTTTTGCTGGTTTTGCTAGAGATGCATCAATTGATGCAAGCTAGGGTATTGTTGGCTCTGCTGGCTACAGGATCACACTGCTGGCTCATGTTCATACTGTGGTCAATTATTACCCTCAGGTCTGTGGTGGCAAGTGATGGGGGATCTTCCGTCCTGCTGCCTGATGAGAGGCAATAGTTGCACAAGCACCCATGTCACGAGTTTTGCCTGTGAGCAGCTAGGGGTGCAGGGCCCCAGAACTCGGACTCCCCCTGCACCTATCTCCTTGATAGCTGGCAGGCTTCGTGGCCTCAGCAAGGGCTAGCAGGCCTGCAGCTTTCACCCTGCCCTTAACACACACAGTGTCACCCATGTCACGAGTTTTGCTTGTCTACAGCTTGAGGTGCAGTTCCCCCAAACCCCTTGCACCTATCTCCTTGAAACTTGGCAGGCTTTGTGGCCTCAGCAGGGGCTAGCATGCCTACAGTTTTGACCCCACTGTGGCTTAATATACACGTGACATGAGTTTTGCTTTCAAGAATTTGGAGTGCAGTTTCCCCAAACCCCTGCACCTATCTCCTTGAAACTTGGCAGGCTTCATGCCCTCAGAAGGGGCTACCATTCCTGCAAGTTTTGTCTAAATCAGGCCGGAAATGACAAAGTTATAGGCTGTTTCAATCTTCCCCATTATAGCCTATGGGCAAAACGTTTCGACTTGCCCCATTTTGTTTCAAGGCTGTTTCGACGTTATCTGTTTTATTCTCATTTCACTGTTTCAATCTTGAAATGATGTGAAACAGCATCGAAACAAAACTGGTGGTGAAATTTTGCACAGCCCTATAACAGAGTAACCGGCTAGACAAGCTTCTTAGAAGACTAGTCAGTTTTAGGACATCTGATCTTGATTAAGGGGTTAGATCAGTGTATATTCTCTTGACTAACAGAATTACATAATGGCATCCCCTTGTTACCATATCTTTTGAAGTTTCTATCAAGTAATGTTGATAGCCTTTGTTTGAGAAGGGGGATAAAAAGGGGCTTGATGCTTTAGATAGGCCCTTCTAGACATCTTTTTCTGAGGTTCCTATCTGCAGACATGAAGATCCAACACTTCTTAGAACTTAATCTCTAATTTTGGGTAAGACCTCCACAACAGGCTGGCCAATTCATAAGTTTCTGAGTTGTAATATTGTAAAATTATGCTTGGTTCATAAAAGTATATTTAGATATGTAGCAGTATATCAAGATGTGTTGTTCTTTATTTCCTAGTAATATTCATAATTGAAAATTCTAATAAAATTTGCTTATACATTCACTCCATTGAAGGACGCATTTTACACAAGAACAGGGGCTGTCAAAAGAAACCCTCAGACACCCAAATCTACTTTAAGGGTCAACAGAAGGAAAACAAGAGAGGGAATACAGGCAGCAAATAGCACTACTATTGATGCCACCTGAACTTTTTATTTGCACTTTAGCTTTCAGAAGGTGCAGTTTTCGTTTGCTTTGGAGTTTTCTTTGGCTTTGTTTGCACTTGGCTTTAAAATTAAGAAATAAAATTCCCTGCTGTTGGCAGTCAGCAGCTTTACACTGTTCAGAAATTTCTACTTGTATGTATGTGTAGGCTTAATAAAGTTGGAAAATTGTTCAATCACTTCTGGTTCCACACACACTTGTAAGGACACAGGAGGCCACAGGTATGCCAAAAGGTTCTAATGAAGTATATAAAAGAGATCAAGCAATCTACACAAGCTTATAAAATGGCACTCCATGACCCCAAACAATCAAGCACAGAGATTTACATTTAAATTGATACTTACTGGTAATTCGGTGAAGAAAAAAAATCAACCCTTATCCACCGCAATCCATACACTTTTATCGGAGAAAAAATAACCTGTGCAGGTTAACAGCCCCCTCACTCCAGAAGTTTTAAGAAAATAAGTACAGCAGGCAATTTAACGCTCTGTAATAAATCTTCACAACTTTTGCACAGTATTTCCCCATCTGCAGAACAACATGCACATTAGCAAGAAATTACTTAGTAAGATCACCAAGCATAGCAAAAATGGGAGCATATATACCATTCCTAATTTCCCTATCCTCCTTGACTTATGCACTGTTTTGCTTATAGAGACATTTTGTGGGTGTGCAAGTTAGCCAAGGAGTCTGTCAGGACCCATGGTCCACTCCCTGCAAAAAAATATCTCTTGCTTCATCAACATAGGTCAGAGTGCAACGAGCTAGCATTCAAGCAGGCATCCAAAGGATTTTGGGGTGATGTCACTACACCTTCAAATTTCCAAATATGTATTCCACCTCCATTTTGTGTGGCCATATGTTGACTGGATACAGCTCCATAAATCATGGCAGGAAAGGACAAGTGATGTTACACATTTGCATCCCTCTGATGGGGATAAGTGTCCAGCTTGTCCAAGAATGTAAATCTGACCTCCTCAGAGCCCTGACACCATGCATCTTGCCATCACTTCCTACAGTGTCATTTGTGAACCTCTCTACCAAGCCCTGCAAAACAAGAGAGTAGTCGTATTTTTTGGTTTAATATATTTACTAGTTACTTAAGTAGGGGAAACTATGGGCACAGGTAACAACAGTAACCTCAATACAGATAGGGAACCCCAATTGTTTGAAAAATAAGCCATTACTTCAAGCACACTCCTGATACTAACAGCCTCTGTGCAAACAACTGTCATAAAAAAGGGTTTCCATTATAGCATGACAATTTTCCGTTAATTCTAGTTGACACGCCAACACCAAGCTGGTTAGCAGTGCAAGAAGGAAGTGTAAGAGTGTGAGGAAACTAGTTTCTAGAGCAGTGTTTCCCAACCTTTTCCAGGCCAAGGCACACTTACATTAATACAAATTGTCTGTGGCACACTTCTTAAGGCATTCCCCATCCTCATACCTATTGTAGCTCATTCTAGCTCAGTGCCCTGGCAAAATTCTGCAGCACACCTGGTAATTTCTGATGGCACGCTTTTGTGCCATGGCGCACTGGTTGGGAAACACTGTTCTAGAGTGATACCAACCTGCGCCTGTACCAACATGGATTCCCTTAGTCATCTGGTCTGGTTCTGGAGGTTGGATGAAGTTCCTTACACTGGTCTGTGAAGGCTTGCTTCCTCATGAAGTTTAGGAGCCACTCTTGATCATTCGAGGTCTGCAAAATGACCCCACCTCACTATATTTTTATTTTCCTTCTTCAGAAACACCCTTGCACATATAGGGATAGGGTAGCAATCACCACATGTGTCATGTCTTTCAAATCCACAGTCTGCTAATTCCATGCCCTTCAGTCTAGTGTCCTTCCACATTTCTGTTGATCCTAAAAGAATATCCTTTGTCCTTTTGAATGGCTACCCTGCATCATGAACACGTGAAGATCCTCCAACAAATCCATAGTTCTTTCCCAGAGCTATAAATAAACAAAACTGAGCAGCACTACAGGACTAACAAAGTAATATCTGCTGGTTGGCTAAAATAACATTAACCCTTGGGACTATTAAGAAAAGACAAGTTGTCCCACAATACACCGCAGAAGGGTTCTGATTTGTATGGCACTGGGGAACCTAGAATATACCCCTTGCAAATGTTTGCTAGTAATCGCACTGTGGACAATGGTAAGCAGAGATGACGTGTGTTATAAAAAAATATGGCTGGGGAAAGGTGGATTGCCTGATTTGATTTAGATCCATGTATTCACAGCATGTTGTCATATTGAAAGTAATATTTGAATGTTTGTAATAGTTGCCCATTAGCCAGTTTAGGAAAAAGGCAAGATTCATCTTCTTATCTAGGCCATTGTTTTGGTCTACATGGGGAAGGTCCTAGCTTTGCTCAAAGTCTTAACTCTTGAATTTTATCTTTAGAGGCCTTTAACAAAGTTAACCTAAAAATGACCCTTAAGCAAACATCCCAAGAGATCAAGCCCTAGAGCCTTTGAAAAAATTGGAAAGAAGGGTCACTTGCAGTGGTATGGAAGTTCCCTAAAGTAATTAAAATGATCAACAAAAGAAACTGAACCCAGCAGAAATCTGTTGTAAGATCCGAGCCCAAATTTGGGAGTAGTGACAGGTTTGGGTAGGAGGGGTCCAAGACGGCAACTCACTCAATAAATACTGTAACCTACTGTCCCAATTTGGAGGTAACCTCACTTGCAGAACAATGAAGGAAGAATCGCAAGTGTAGGCCGGATCAGACTGATCACCTGAACCACCCTCTCCATGGCATCTCTTAATTCACGCTGAAGCCGCGGAGCGCCCGAAAGGGACTGAAGGAAGGGGACTTAGTCCTATCAGTACTGAGGCCAGCCCATTGAACCATATTGCTGAGGCCAGCCCATTGAACCGTAGTACTGAGGCCAACCCGTTAAATTGTACTACTGAGGAATGTAACCATATTTAGGTGTTTGGCTTCTCGGAATTCTAGGATTGTAAGTATATTATAAAAATAATAGTATTGATTCAAATTTAACTTTTAGTTGTAATTGTAATTGTTTTAAGGAAGTGCATTTGGAGCATTGGTTCTGATATATGTAGTTATTGTGTTCTTAATGTTTGTGGTATTTCTTAAAGCTAAGCAGTTTATATGCGTAGCAAAGAATTTTAAAATAAAACTGTGTTGTATGAATTAAGTGTGTAATCATTGTGAAATCGTGCAATCAACTAAATACTCCCCCAGCCAGTACATCAAACGAATCAGTAAGTTGTGTGGGATCTTCTCTATTCCATAACCCACTAGAGACACATGTGAATACCTGAATCTAATACATGAACACATGAATCTATCACTATAGGGGGAAGCCTGAAACTATAGTATCTAATGGCTCCACAAAAACATTTTGAACAAATCTTCAGGCATTTTTTTAAAATAAACAAAAATGTTTCAATTGGCTTGCCAGTTTTTGAAAAGTTTTGTCTTATCTTGGGTGCCAAAAAGAAAAGTCACTTCTGGTATCATTGCTATGGCATGTGACATTTTAAGTCCTTGTGAGGGCTCATTTTATAGTACTTTTAAGATCTGGAGAGTTCAATGAGATTTGTCAGTAGGGACCTACCAAATTCATGATTATGCAATTTTTGCAGAAGCTGCAAATTCGTAGGTCCCCTGTGAAAAAGCCTGGTCTCCATGAAAAAGCACAGGGACTGTAAAGGAGCAGGGAAAAAGGGCGGTGGAGGGGGGGGGGGGGGAATGGAGCTTCAAACAGA
Organism: Alligator mississippiensis; assembly: GCF_030867095.1. Taxonomy (NCBI): domain Eukaryota; kingdom Metazoa; phylum Chordata; order Crocodylia; family Alligatoridae; genus Alligator; species Alligator mississippiensis. Next base: position 387,780,538 of record NC_081824.1, read on the forward strand.
ATTGAGAAGCCCTGGCATCCTAAAGAATTGGTGGGGGGGGAAGTGAAATTTTGGTGTCAGAGTGCGGCAGGCACCCCCATACCTCTGATAGGCCGAGGAACCTGGTAAGTCCAACCCTGTCTCAAAGATTGACAGGTTGGCATCTGTCAACCTCTGGGAAGGGGCAGGACTTCCAGGGGGGCCCCAGACAATCAGAGGGGTGGGCAGTGGCCATCATGTTCCACCATGAAAATGGCACCCAATGCTGTGCCAGGACCATGAAATTCAGAGGCAGCCTCTGTGAATTAAGTAGGTCCCTACTTATCAGCAGGCATCATCTGCAGCCAAGCTTGAATCTAAAATAAGAAATAACTGAAATGTATGGAAAGGTAGCCTCAAAATGCTACTTGGCTTCCTTTTCACCATTTCATTTTTTTCTTGTTCTCACCCAGCTAAAATCATTGTACGTCATTAAAAGAGAAGATTGGCTTATTTTGATCTCAAAACAAAACACTCAAGATCATATGATTCCATAGGCTAGATCGAACGCTCGTGGCGCACGGGCCAAGTCCCGGAGGACTGGAAAAGGGCCAGTGTGGTCCCCATTTTCAAGAAGGGGAGGAAGGAGGACCTGGGCAACTATAGGCCAGTCAGTCTCACCTCCATCCTTGGCAAAGTCTTTGAAAAAATTATCAAGGCACACATATGTGAGAGCCCGGCAGGACAAATTATGCTGAGGGGAAACCAGCACGGGTTCGTGGCAGGCAGATCGTGCCTGACCAATCTAGTCTCTTTTTATGACCAGGTTACGAGATGCCTGGACACAGGAGGAGGGGTGGATGTCGTATACTTAGACTTCAGGAAGGCCTTCGATACGGTATCCCACCCCATACTGGTGAACAAGTTAAGAGGCTGTGACTTGGATAACTACACAGTCCGGTGGGTGGCGAATTGGCTGGAGGGTCGCACCCAGAGAGTCATGGTGGATGGGTCGGCTTTGACCTGGAAGGGTGTGGGCAGTGGGGTCCCGCAGGGCTTGGTCCTTGGACCGATACTCTTTAATGTCTTCATCAGCGACTTGGACGAGGGAGTGAAATGTACTCTGTCCAAGTTTGCAGATGACACAAAGCTATGGGGAGAAGTGGACACGCCGGAGGGCAGGGAACAGCTGCAAGCAGACCTGGACATGTTAGACAAGTGGGCAGAAAACAACAGAATGCAGTTCAACAAGGAGAAATGCAAAGTGCTGCACCTAGGAAGGAAAAATGTCCAGCACACCTACAGCCTAGGGAATGACCTGCTGGGTGGCACGGAAGTGGAAAGGGATCTTGGAGTCCTAGTGGACTCCAAGATGAACGTGAGTCAGCAGTGTGACGAAGCCATCAGAAAAGCCAATGGCACTTTATCGTGCATCAGCAGATGCATGACGAATAGGTCCAAGGAGGTGATACTTCCCCTCTATCGGGCGCTAGTCAGACCGCAGTTGGAGTACTACGTGCAATTCTGGGCGCCACAATTCAAGAGGGATGCAGATAACCTGGAGAGGTTCCAGAGAAGGGCCACTCGTATGGTCAAGGGCCTGCAGACCAAGCCCTACGATGAGAGACTAGAGAAACTGGACCTCTTCAGCCTCCGCAAGAGAAGGTTGAGAGGCGACCTTGTGGCTGCCTATAAGTTCATCACGGGGGCACAGAAGGGAATTGGTGAGGATTTATTCACCAAGGCGCCCCCGGGGGTTACAAGAAATAATGGCCACAAGCTAGCAGAGAGCAGATTTAGATTGAACATTAGGAAGAACTTCTTCACAGTTCGAGTGGCCAAGGTCTGGAACGGGCTCCCAAGGGAGGTGGTGCTCTCCCCTACCCTGGGGGTCTTCAAGAGGAGGTTAGATAACCATCTAGCTGGGGTCATCTAGACCCAGCACTCTTTCTTGCCCGTGCAGGGGGTCGGACTCGATGATCTATTGAGGTCCCTTCTGACCCTAACATCTATGAATCTATGAATCTATGAATCCTATTTCACTGTACAGATAAATGACACATCTACCACTGATTACAAGAATGATCCAGTCTTTTTCTCAAAAGAAAGCAAAACTGACTCTCTTTTAGCAAAACAAGGCACTGTTCTCCTTTTTGTAGTACACATCCATAAAGAGTTGGATGCTCTGAAAACCTGATCCAATTAAACTAATACATATCAAGCAATCTGGTGAAGAGAAAAGAACATATCTGAAATGCCTATTCCAAGGGTGACTTGCTGCAACACGGGTGAAAAAAACATCTACCAATACTGGTTTTGAGAAGGCATGGAGCATTGCACACCTGTTAACAGCACACAGTCTGCCACAACAGGACAAGCTGTGTAGATATGGGAAGTGACTGTTTTCAAACATATTTTGATCAGAAATGTAGCCCCTACTATATGCAGTTGGCTTCTGCCTCTTGGACATCCAATGAAATATTTAGGAAAAAATAGTATTAGATCAGAGCACTGGTTTGTGATTGGTCCCTTTAAATAGGGACTAAAGCATCCAAAGGTATCTATAATTTCAGTCAGCTAAAGGCTTACAGCTATCACGCAAGTCTGCTGCCAAGAATTACTGTAGGTTTTTCACTTGGTACTGAGCATGCCAACTATACGCTGCACCTTGCTCATATTCCAACATTGCACAGATCTTTCATTTTCTGTGAATGACATTTACTTCTGCTTAATGCATATTTGACAGTCCCCTGAACAGTACTACATATGAGAGGGCTTCTTGCACATTCTCTGTTTATAACCGTAACACTAAAGAATAAGTTAGTGACAGCATACATAATTTTCTAAAGCTGTAGCAAGTTTACCAAAGAAATTAAAAGCAGAAACAGTGAAATCAAGTATTAAAGAATAGTCAAATCCAACAGAATCACACCACCAGGACCTGTCCCAAATAGAAGTGTGGGCTGTGATAGAGTCCATTTAAAAAGATTAACTCAAAAGATTATAAATAAAGAAAAACAGCAACAAATGAGCAAAAACCAGAATTGGTAAGAGAATAGGTGGTAGAGCCCTCAGTGCTCATGTAAGGGCATCAGATCCTCAGAAGTGCTCCCCATCCATCAAATCCCACGGCTAATTTCCTAAAAGGGGATGTAGTTCTTTTAGACTAATGGCTCTCAATCATTTAACGCTCAAGGCAAAGTTAGCCTTGAGTTTAGACTTCTGCATGAATTTATCTAGAAAAAATGGTTAAGGCTTTGGAAATGCCCAAACAGAAGTTACCCACAGGAAGACTTTACAAAATTTTACATTTGCTCCAGCCATGCCAATGTGCTAATGCGCAGTAGAATGAGTCTACTGCCATTAGCATCACAAAAAGACCATGTGCTACTTATTGTGCATTGATTTAGTACCTGCTAATACAGGTATTAAATGTAATGTTCAGTAACAATGGTGCATTAATGAATGTGTAGATGGGCCCGCTACTTAGTAAAGCCAAGACAGGATGAGACTTCCTTCACCGAGTGTATGTGTAGTGAGGGGGAAAGGAAGGGAACTTTGGAAAGTGGAGGAAAGTAGGTGATTCTGAATGAGAGGAAGGTTAAAATGGTAAGGATAGACATGGCTAAAACAAAAGTTAGTAGCTGTGGGTTAAGGCCTGTATTCAGAGTGTATTCAAGAGGAAATGAGGAAAGGCTGAGGTCATGAGAAGGAGGAGGGCCCTAGCATGGTCCCAGGATGGGTTTCATGAAGGGTGTTAGAGGTACCTGCAGACCTACTCGAAGGAGTTTGAAGCATGTTCTGTCACATGTTTGAGCAAGCCTTAGTATTGCCTGTTTCTATATGATTGGGGGCAATTTTAACATCTAGCTATATTTGTGCTTCCATTGAATATGTAGATTTGTAACATTGTGCCTACGGTTCTATGGCTCTTGCCTTATTCCTTACATAGTTCTAGACACAGGGCAAAATTTATTTAAGGAAGCAAAGGATCAAAGGAAAGAAAGAACTTTGATCACAATTCAGTACAGGCCTCTTGAAATGGATTAATTAGTCTGGCTCTTCAGTGAGTTCAGTACCAATCTGAGTCTTAACAGACATTGTTTAAGTCCATTTTCTGCCCTGTCAAGCCAAGCCTTCCTGTGCAGAGGCATAACTAGCAAGTTTTGCACCCTGAGTGGGAGAGCCACTGAATGCCAGAGAGTATAGGAGAGCAGCAGATGACAAGCTATTGAGCAGAATTTGCAGATTTGTTTGAATCTGACATGGCTGCACCATAAGCACTTCTGCTATGGCCTTAAACTTGTGACTTCTGGGCTGTCAACCATGCACCTTAGCACCCATGCCCCCGTAGCTCCCACCTTTTGTGGCGAGTTGCACAAACGTTGACTGATATTAGTGCTAACTCAAGTTTGGAGCAGTTGCACTTCAAGCAAACAGGGGCCTGGGGGACTGAAAGGTAAGTGTCCCCTATTCCAGGCTTCCCCCCCGCCCCACACACACACACACTTCTCCCCCCTCTTCCCCTGTAGTTCTCCGCCTACCCTTCAGGGTTCCCCCCTGCTCCCCTCCATCATCACGGGAGCTAACCAAGCTGCTTATTTGTAGTGGCCTGAGCTATTTATCCCAAGGGAACAGTCAGGGAAGGGTTAACCTGCCTGCCAAATCCCTGCTGCTGCTACTGCCAAGCTGCTGCTCTTTTCTGGAATGAGCCTGCCCAGAGATCAGCAACAGCAGCAGCAACCAAGCAAGCGGGTTAGTTCTTCCCTGCCTGCTCCCCTGGGACAGACAGTAGAGGCCACAAGTAAATGGAGGATGGGGTGCCCCAGAGGGGCCATGAGCAGGGATCTGGGGTTCTAGGGAGGGTGGGGTGGAGGCAATGGGTGCTATCTGAGTCAGCAGGAGAGGGGGTGGGTAGGGTGTTTACACAGAGGTGTAGCCTGGAGTTGTTACATCTTAGTGTAACAGGAGGTGGGTGGGTAACTTGGATCAGAGATAATCTCTGGAATAGTGTTACTTTTAGCCGCCTAAAATGTGCTTAAAATTAGTTTCAGGTGTTAACATGTCGACAGTCCAGGTGCTAAGAGCTCCAGGAGCCACCCAAAATTACCATGTGACAAGGGCCTTACGTGCCTTGGGGGTTGCTTCTGCAGTGAAGCCTGCACACTTGAAGCTGTAGCGACTGCTGCTGTGGCATGGACTTGGAGGCCTGCCATTTGGGTGCCCCCTCTAAGCCAATGCCCAAGGCTGGTGCCCCATTTGCCCTTCCCTTGTTATGCTACTGTTCCTGTGTAACTGTAGGCAAGTCATTGAAGTCCACAGTGCCCCAGTTCCTCACTTTTAAAATAGGGAAATTGTGACGATTAAATCAAGAGGTTGTAAAATGTTGGAATACCACACTGATTGGCCAATATGAGTTTAAAATGACTACACCACTTTGGTAGCGTTAGAGCAGTGGTGGGCAAAATATGGTCTGCAGGCTGAATCTGGCCTGCCAAGTGACTATATCCAGCCTGTGGCTGGCCCTGCAGCACTCCGCATGGGTCCATGCCCTACCCGTTTGTGCTGGGGCAGCCTGCACCGGGAGCCTACTGTGAGTGCCAGCGCAGAACCCAGCCAACACAAAGCTTCTGGTGGGGATGTTCCCAGTGCAGCTGCAGCCAGGTGCTGCTCTGAACCCCCTGGCTGTGGTGGCAGCTCCTACCTCTGATCTTGCTTCTGTCATGGCACGCCAGGACAGCAGTTTCAGCTGGGAGCTCATACTCTAGCATACAGGACTTTGGCTTCAGCTCCTGGCCAGCTTCCAGGGGAAGGTGGCTGGGATCTGGAGCCAGAGCCCCATGCAGCTGCTGGAAACCATGTGGCACAGCAAGACAGGAGCAAAAGAAGGAGCTGCTGCTGGAAGCAGAGGGTGCAGAGCACCATGCAGCCAGCTGCAGCCACACTGGGAACAGCCTGCCAGAAGCTGTTCCTGCTCCAGCCCCAGCTGCACCATGTTGTCCATGCCATGCCATTCTAGGAGGGTAGGTGAGCAGCTTCAGCTGGGTGGCTCCTGTCCCAGCACAAGGGATGTGGCTTCAACTCCCAGCCACCTTCCTGTGAGCTGGAGTCCTGTGTGCTGGAGCAGGAGCAGGGGCTGTTCTCAGTATGGCTGCAGCCAGCCAGGTGCTACTTTGCACCTCCTGCCTCCAGTAGCCACTTCTCTTGCTCTTGCTGCATCGTGCCACACTGCTCCTGGAAGGTGTGTAAGGGTCTGGTTCCCAATTCCAGAACTGGAGGCAGGGGATGCAGGGCAACACCTGGCCAGGCTGTGGGCATTGGTGGGAGTGCAGCACAGGCTGCCCCAGTGTGAGTGGGCAGGAGTTGGCCCCATGCAAAGCAGCACGGGGACAGCACAGACTGCACCACCCAGTCAAGCTCTGCTGCATCCGCCTCCTGCCCCCCCTTCACCTCACCCCCAGTAAGCTCCCAGGACCTAGCATCCAGACAGCATCCCCTCCACACACACACACATGCCCCCACCCATAGCCCTACATACACACCTAGCCCTCCCAATTCTGAACACTGCTCCCTGCCTGCCCACAGCTCCATAGGGAGTTTTGGTGAGTTGTTGTGGGAAAGGGTGCTGACCCAGCCTGAAACAGCTGATCAAAACTCCTTATGTGGTCCTCAGGCCCAAATAATTGCCTACCCCTGCCTTAAAGCATTAAAGCCATGATGGTCCAGGAATTATCCAAGGCAAAGTTATGCCTTACACCACTTTGAGAATTATAGAAATATTTATTTATATGTAATTATATTTAAATAAATAATTTTTTATTTATTTAAATATTATTTTTTTAAAATTTATTTAAATATTATTTATTTAAATAAATAATTTTTTATTATTTTTTAAATAATAAAATATTTATTTATTTAAATATATTTACATATAAATAAATATACATATAAATTAATAACAACAATAAAGGGGGACTTGTACTTTAACCTTTTCCATAATCAGCCATAATTGCTCTATCCTCCTCAAGCTGCTTCCAAATCTAAGCTATTTTATAATGCTATTGCCACTGAAAATGTAAGATCCTACCAAAAAAACAGAACACAGCCCTCTTTAACAGTTCAACATCCTTAGCTATTTAGAACAAAAATATCCCAGAAGTATAACATCTAAAAGGGAGAGACCACTATCAAAGCAACTTGTCTATAGCTAGATGGAGTGCTAAAGGCTGCAAGTGTTTGCTGTTGAGACTGTAATACTGAAAATATCTTCCATTAATGGAGGGACTTATTGTTAGGCAGTATGACTCAGCTGCATAACTAAGACAATATATTTTAAGGCACCAAAAAATTATATTCTGTAGCATTAGTTTAAAGAGAAAAGGCAGACTTCAGATCTTTCACCTTAGACCCTCTTCCAGGAGGCTGAATTCCATCTGCACTCTTCTGAACAACTTTCATCCATTAACATACTCCTATGTATGTGCGCATTAGCTTTCTTGATTTCTTTCTACTGCAATTCCATCCTGTTCTGCTTGCCATGATAACAAGCCCCTTCCATTCAGATGTGACCTGTGTGCTAAAGAATACAGGGAAATAGAATGAACATCATTCATGGCCCATCTAAAACATAATCACTATTTTTCTTTTTGTTAGGAAGGAATGGAGTTTCTAGCTGCTATCATCAGAAAAAAATAAGGCAGTTTCAGCTAGAAGCAAAAGAACTGAAACAAGATGTACTGTTTCAATAAATAAATAAAACATAGAGGAGAAAGTTTAATACAGTCTGTTTTTTGCAAAGAAGAGCACTTTTCCCACAGTAATTCTGTTTCCCAAACCTTCCTGTATAAAAGTAAATGGCCCTTTTTACTTGTATGTGGCACACCTGGAGCCTTGTACCTGGAGACTGTTATATGTAGTGTCTAGCTTGGCCAGCAACATGAGTTTATGGGCTTGGTGTTTTTTAAAATCTGCTTCAGTTGTCCATGAGAGAAAACTGCATTTGCAAACAGAAATGTAACTGTAGAAACAGCTGTACAGATAATAGGGACATTTGTGACTGAAAACCCATGATGTGTCCAAACAATACTGCTAAGCTAAGTCAGTACATCTGGAGCGAAATCTTTTTATTAGCTCCAGAGAGAGAGAGAGAGAGAGAGAGCAGCACTGCTTCCATGCCTGTAATCAGTATTCACATAGCTTCCCTCTCCTTTCTCGTCTTCATTTTGTTGACTCAGATTCCACTGAATTGGACCCTCAGCTAGTGTGCAGTTCTGTTGACACCAAGACTGCTATCCCAGGTTACACCAGCTGAGGATCTGCCTCAGTCTCTTTTGTCACTCACCCTTGGATAACATAGTAAGAAATGCAATTACGTTTTCATTTCTCAAAAAAAGAACTGCATTGTCTTTTCAGATCAGAGAGAAAACAGCAAATAACATGGATTACAACTTAATAAAATACAGGTGGAATCTGTGACACTGTAAACTGGTGTGAAAAGAAGTTAAAAGAAATAAAATCACCTAACAGCTTCCATCATAGCTATGGGGCTTTTTTGATTGTTTCACTGCCTGTCAGAGGCACTCCTTAGTGACATCTCCCAAGACAGTATGCATACCCACCTGACAAGCAGCTGAATTGCAGAGCCTATAATCTTTGATGTGAAATGTCATAAATGTCTGAAATCACAAGTTTCCATTTTAGCATAAGATTAAGGTGTAAAAATTCTATACCGGATGAAAGATTGTGTGAAATGTTGGATAATGCTGGCTTTTATCTCCTTTGCGCTGCACAGATTATTTAAAAATCTGTCACAAATAACTGTCACTGAATACACTGCACTGAAACCAAAGTACTACGTTGTCTAGAAACCATTATAAAACAATGCATATGAGACCTGGTATATTTATTTATACAATAAACATCTAATTTATGACTGATTCCCTAACACATGCTTATTCAGATATACACTCACCTCACACTGAGATTGTGCCGTATGCCCAAATATCCCACCGTTCCAACAAATCTGAAAAGGATGACAAATCTTTCACTGTGAACCACTGAACCATAAGTTGTCATCACTTGAGCAAGAAACAGGGAGGGAGGACAGGAATGTCAGTTTGCCATTCTTAATAAGAGCATGGATGTTAAGGATTAATACAATTATTTGGAGACACAAGAATGTTGGAACTGTGCAGCACAGCAAGTCAAAGAAATAAACAAGAGAAAGGTATTGCTTACTTATTACAAGAAATGTGATGCATTATGGAAGCCTGCTTAAATGAGTCACATGACTGGAAAATTAAAGTCCCTGAAGGCACAAACTTAGAAGAGATAGTATTTGGCAAATGAAATGCTCGCCATGGTATGGATCCAACCTTAGATAAGGATGATACGATTGTCAAAACTGTCAAAAGGAAGTGACATTCAACAAATAACTTTGTTCTGTATTTGAAAAAGGAGGATGATGCAATCATATCTTAGAGTAAAAACAGAATACATCCTATTCTATCTGGAAATTGGTAGGAAAATGAAAAGCAATTATTACATGTTAAATATTTTTTAAACCTGCAGGGTCAGATAACTTGCTTCCAGGAACATTAACATTGGGCAAGGACCTCTCTGACTATAGGCTGGTAAGCCTGACACTGGCTTTGGGAATAATCATGAAAGGGCTGTGGAGGGACACAATCAGTGTAGAATTAAAGGGTGGTTACTGTCCCAGGGACAACGGGACTAGAGGGAGACCCCGGCCCAGGGCCAGGGGAAACACTCACTTATGCTCCACAGGAGGAGGGAGCAGTGGCGGCGTGCAGGCCGGGGAACCACCCGCATGGCTCGTTAGCCGCGCTTTCATACGGCTGGGGTAGAGCGACGTCAGAGAGAGGTGCCACTCAGGGGAAATAAAACGTGGCCCCAAAGACAGAGGGGGCGCGCGGCGAGGGGGCGTGGAGCCCGGGAGGAAGCCCGGGAGTGGAACCGGGCCCCCGCAAGGGGCCTTTGCCGTGGGCCAAATAGGCTGCAGCCGCGCCGGGAGCGATGGAGGCGGGGAGAGCCACGGCGCCGCGGAAGAGCGGCGAAATTGACGAGGGAGCCGGCAGAAGCTCTGAGGAGGAGCCCAGAGAGAGGGCCAGCTGGAATCACTGGTGAGGTAACTGGGGATGAGCTGGTAGAGGCTCCGGGGAGGAGCCCAGAGCGGGAGCCGGCGGAAACTCCGGTGAGGGAACCGGACTGGAGCCGGCGGAGACTCTGGTGAGGGAACCGGGATAGAGCCGGCAGGAACTCTGGTGAGGGAACCGGACTGGAGCTGGCGGAAACTCCGGTGAGGGAACCGGGATAGAGCCAGCAGGAATCCCAGCGAGGGAACCAGGGAAGACCAGGCAGAGACGCCGGCGGGGCGTTGGGGAAGAGGGCCGCAAGAGGCAGAGAGGGCCCTCGACGCCCAGTCCTCGTTCGGGGACAAGGAACAGAAGGTCCATGACCAAAGGTGGCATTGGCCAGGGTGTAGGGGAGGTCAGAGCCCCATAGGAGCCCACCCAGGGGCGCTTCGGCGCTGGAGGCCGCAGTGAGGGGGACCCCCCTGCTGCAGGCCCAGCCGCGACCGCGGTCGGTGAGTGCCGGGGACTCCCCAGCGAGAGCGGGGCAGGTCCGATTAGCCACCCGTGCAAGAGTTGCCAGAGAGCACCTTCTGGAGCAGAGGCGGGTACAACGTGGTGGCAGCGGTGGGATCATGGAGAACCCCGATCTGGCGACTTACGCCGACATGCAGGCCCCGGCTATGAGCCCCGTTGATATTCTCGGGCAGAACCTGCAGCTGCTGACCCAGATGTTGGACCAGCAACAAGAATGGCGCCAGCACAGCCTGGCATCCTTTAAGATGCCTAAGATGACTAAAGAGGATGACCCGGAGGCATATATTGAGGCCTTTGAACGGCATGCCCTCGTGGCAGGGTTAGATAAGAGATGCTGGGCCAGCCAGCTGGGGGCCTTAGTAGTGGGCAAGGCCCAAGCCGTGTACCGGGCCCTGTCGAGGGAGGATGCCCTGGACTACGAGTCCGTAAAGGAAGCCATCTTATATCGCTTGGAGATCAACCCCGAGCACTACCGGCGCCGATTCCGAGCTAAGAAGGGCCACGAGATAAGACAGCCGAGAGTGTTGTTACAACAGTTGCGCGACTTGCTGGATAAGTGGGTGAGCCCAGCGGGGCATGACTGAGAGGCACTAGCTGATCAGATCGTCCTGGAGCAGTTCCAGAACGACTTAGAGGAGCGGACGCAACGGTGGGTCCGGCAGCATACCCCACAGAATTGTGAGGAAGCTCTGAGGTTGGCTGAAGCTTTCGCTGCCTCGGAGGCGTACTACCCCAGGGAGAGAAGGAGCCAGGGACCCTCGGTGGCAGCCCCACGAGAACCAGAGCGCAGGCATCCGCCCGACCGAGGGACTCCCAGGGATACGGTATGTTTCCGGTGCGGGCAGAAGGGCCATTTTTCCAGAGAATGCCCGCGGCAGGCCACGGAACGGTGGGCCCCGGATAACCGAACAAAAGCCCCAACAGAGCAGTGGCGAGGTCAAGGCCTCGGCGAGCCTATGGACTGCAGTTATGTGGTCGGCGGAGGGAACGTGGCTTGGGAGCGCCCGGTTGTCACAGTGTGGGTGGAAGGCCGCCCCGTGCAAGCTACCTTGGATTCGGGATGTGCTCAATCCCTCGTCAGGGAAGATTTGATACCACTGCATGGTCGGGGGACAGCTTCCCCCGTGAGAATTGCCTGCCTCCATGGGGATGCGAAGCAGACCGAGCGCCAATGGGTCCGCCTACAGGTAATGGAGTATCAGGGAGAACTCCTGGTGGGCGCGGTGCCCCGGTTAGCCTGTGAAATGCTCCTGGGGCGCGACTGGGCACCGATATATGACGTCCTAGACAGGGTAAGGGATGCAGAAGGGGCCCGTAAAAGGATCCAGAGCCGAGAGGGCTGGTTGGGCGAGCTGGAAGAAGATGAGGGGCCAACCGATGAGACAAATATGTTGGACCTTGACAACCTCACGAGTAGTCTCCTGTTCCGCGATGCCCAAGAGAAGGATCCGGAGATTGGGACGCTTCGAGAGCAGGCCCAAGGTACCCAGAGGGCCTCTACGTCAACACCAGAAGGACGAGCCCACTTTGAGGTAAGGGATCGACTCCTGTACCACCTACAGGGGGACAGGGGGGAGAAGGTCGAGGGTCCGCAGCTAGTGGTGCCCACCCAATTCTGCCAGGCTATTTGGCAGTTGGCGCATGCAAGCCCCATAGGGGGGCATCTGGGCCGAGACAAAACCCTCGCGAAGGTGAACAGATGGTTTTTTTGGCCCGGGATGAGGGAGGAAGTAGCCCGCCGGTGTGCGGCCTGCCCCATTTGTCAAAAGACAAGAACCGAACGCCCTCCTCGGGCCCTGCTCCAATCCATGCCAGTTATTACTACCCCGTTCACGAGGATTGCATTAGACGTCGTGGGCCCTGTGCCCCATAGTAGCTCGGGTCAGCAATATATTCTAGTTATCGTGGACTATGCCACCCAATACCCGGAGGCAATCCCCCTGCGAACGGTGACGGCCCCGCGTATCGCGGAGGAACTAATAAAGTGGATAGCCCAAGTGGGGATCCCACAAGAAATCCTGACAGACCAAGGGAAAAATTTCATGTCTGGGGTTTTAAGATCGGTATGCCGGACCCTGCAGATAAAGCAGCTCCGCACCTCGGTCTACCATCCCCAGACCAATGGGCTGGTAGAACGCCTTAACGGAACCATAAAATGGGCATTGCACCGGTGCATACAGGGGGATCCCCGGAAATGGGACCTCCTCCTCCCCCTAATACTATTCACTCTCAGGGACACCCCCCAAAAATCCACAAAGTTCTCACCATTCGAGCTAGTATTGGGACATCGCCTGCGGAGCCTATTACAGGTCCTAAGGGAAGAATGGGAGCGAGGAGAAGGACCCTCCCAGGACCCGAAGACATACCAGCAGATGTTCCAACAGAGGATCAGATTGGTCCGGGATCTGGCCCACGAGAACCTCAGGGAAGCCCAAGCCCGCCAAAAGGGCCAGTGTGATTGCTGGGCCAAGGAGCGAGAATTCGAACTGGGGCAGAGGGTCCTGGTATTGCTCCCCACATCCACCAGTAAGCTCCTAACGCAGTGGCAGGGGCCGTTTGAGATCCTCCGCCAGGTGGGGCCCGTAGATTATGAGGTTCACAGACCCGGACACCTCCGGGAGAAACAGATCTATCACGTGAACCTCCTGCGGGAATGGCGGGATCCCGAGGGATGGGCAGCCTTTTCCGAGGCCGAGGACGAAGAACTAGGACCCCAAGGGCCGGAGAGAGGAATGTAGCCTGCTTCAGAAAATACCCCAGTCAGGCTGGGGGAGGAACTAACGCTGGCACAACAGCGAGAGGCCCAAGCCCTGATAAATGAATTCAGAGGGGTCTTTCGTGAAGAGCCCGGCTGGGTTCAGAATGCGTGCCACGCCATAAAAACACCCCCTGGGCAATAGTGAGGGAGAGATGGCGACCCATTCCCCACCATCTCCTGGAAACGGTCCGCAAAGAAGTTGAGTCCATGTTGCAGCTAGGAGTTATCCGGCCTTCCAGAAGTCCCTGGAGAAGCCCATTGGTACCTGTGCGTAAGCCGGACGGATCATTAAGACTTTGCATGGACTACCGGCGCTTGAATGCCATGGCAGTCTTTGATGCATTCCCCATGCCCCACGTGGCCGAGCTGGTAGAAAGGATAGGAGATGCACGGTATATATTGACCCTTGACATGGCCAAGGGATATTGGCAGATTCCGGTAGCCAAGCGAGACTGGCAGAAGACAGCATTCGGCACCCCGTGGGGGCTATACGAATTTGTTAGGATGCCTTTGGATTGCACGGCGCCGCCGCAACATTTCAACATTTGATGGATCAAATCCTGGCACCCCACACCGAATATGCAGCGGTGTATATAGATGATATCATCATATACACCCGGACTTGGGAGCAACACACGGGAGCCCTTTGGGCCGTCCTCACAGTGTTGAGGCGCGTCGGCCTAACCGCAAATCCTCGGAAGTGCGCTTTTGCGCAGAAGGAAACAAAATATTTGGGATTCTTGGTCGGCAGGGGCACAATTAAACCTTTGGCCAACAAAGTAGAAATTATCCGAAACTTTACGGCCCCACAAGATTGTCGCCAGTTACGGTCCTTCCTGGGACTAACCAACTATTATAGGCGATTTGTACCCCATTTTGCAGAATTAGCAGCAACCCTGTCGGGGGCCCTCAAAGGGCGGAAAACGGGAGTAGTCAGGTGTTCGGAGGAAATGATACAAAGTTTTGAAAAGTTGAAGAGGGCATTATGCGAAGACGTCATTATTCATACCCCTGACTTCTGAAAACCCTTTATCTTGCAGACAGACGCCTCGGAGACGGTGGTGGGTGCAGTCTTCACCCAAGAAGGGGGGGGGGGGGCGAAAGACCTGTGGCAGATGCGAGCCATAAGCTACTACCGGCAGAAAAAAGGTATGCCACCATTGAGCGCGAGTGCCTGGCAATTCGGTGGGCGGTGGATTACTTCAGGTACTACCTGATGGGCAGAGAATTTACACTAGTGATGGACCACGCCCCACTGAAGTGGCTAAGTACAGCCAAGTCCGATAATGCTCGGATCACCCGGTGGGCATTAGCGCTCCAACCGTATAAGTTCCGCGTCACATACCGACCCAGGAAAACCAACACCGTGGCGGACTTCTTATCTAGGTGCGGAAATGAAGACCAGGCCGGGGACCAAAAGGATCCAGGGAAAGGGTGGATTGACCCTACAGGTACGACCCGCAGGGGAAACAAAGCAGCACCCCAAGGGTGCTCTTAAGGGGTACTCTTAAGGGGGGGGTTGTGTCCCAGGGACAACGGGACTAGAGGGAGACCCCGGCCCAGGGCCAGGGGAAACACTCACTTATGCTCCGCAGGAGGGGGGAGCAGCGGCGGCGTGCAGGCCGGGGAACCACCCGCACGGCTCGTTAGCCGCGCTTTCATACGGCTGGGGCGGAGCGACGTCAGAGAGAGGCGCCGCTCAGGGGAAATAAAACGCGGCCCCGAAGACAGAGGGGGCGCGCGGCGAGAGGGCGTGGAGCCCGGGAGGAAGCCCGGGAGTGGAACCGGGCCCCCGCAAGGGGCCTTTGCTGTGGGCCAAATAGGCTGCAGCCGCGCCGGGAGCGATGGAGGCGGGGAGAGCTGCGACGCCGCGGAAGAGCGGCGAAATTGACGAGGGAGCCGGCAGAAGCTCCGAGGAGGAGCCCAGAGAGAGGGCAAGCTGGAACCACCGGTGAGGTAACTGGGGACGAGCTGGTAGAGGCTCCGGGGAGAGGCCCAGAGCGGGAGCCGGCGGAAACTCCAGTGAGGGAACTGGACTGGAGCCGGCGGAGACTCTGGTGAGGGAACCAGGATAGAGCTGGCAGGAACTCCGGTGAGGGAACCGGGATAGAGCCGGCGGAAACTCCAGTGAGGGAACCGGGATAGAGCCGGCGGAAACTCCAGTGAGAGAACCAGGGTAGACCAGGCAGAGACGCCGGTGGGGCGTCGGGGAAGAGGGCCGCAAGAGGCAGGGAGGGCCCTCGACGCCCAGTCCTCGTTCGGGGACAAGGAACAGAAGGTCCATGACCAAAGGTGGCGTTGGCCAGGGTGTAGGGGAGGTCGGAGCCCCGTAGGAGCCCGCCCAGGGGCGCTTCGGCGCTGGAGGCAGCAGTGAGGGGGACCCCCCTGCTGCGGGCCCAGCCGCGACCGCAGTCGGCGAGTGCCGGGGACTCCCCAGCAAGAGCGGGGCAGGTCCGGTTAGCCACCTGCGCAAGAGTTGCCAGACAGCACCTTCTGGAGCAGAGGCGGGCACAGTTACATAATAAATGCTAACAGGGAAGACCACATTTACAAAGCAGTAGGTTGTATTTACCAACACAGTGATGCCAAAAAAAACAACAACCAAAAACCAAAAAAACTAATATCATGAAGAATGATCATGAGATCCCAGTGAGATGTGCTAGAGGGCAAAGGCAATCACTGATTGTATATATAAGGAATAGAAAATAGGAATGCATAACTCTGTGTATCTCATTACTGAAGCCAATAATGTGTCTAGTTCTGGTGTTCACACTTCTTAAAAGTTGTTGAAAAATTGAGAAAAGTGCCAAAAATAGCTACAAAAACATTTTCAAGATGTGGTACGATTACTTTAAAAAAGGTATAATGCAAAAAAATTTCCCCTAGCCCTATGGTGGATCCAAGGATGAACTAGACCATATGCTCATAGGGAAGAGGGAAGAGAAACGGTGATCTGTGAATGTATTTGTCCGCCCCGTAAACAAAAACACCCTCTCTGAAAGAGATAGGTAATGCCAGCAAGCAAGCATCAGTTTGGGGAAAATGTTTTGGCCCTGGAAAATATATATATAATTGACAGCCAAGCAAAGCATTCAATTTCAGATAATTTAAACACAGAAATAGAATGAAGATCTTATAGAGGATCCATGGGAAATTCTCAAAAAATACCAAATTTTAAAACTAAGCCTTAATATTTAGCTTGTCTGGTGGATTACAAAGGCAAAACAAATTGCTCAGAAATACTTATGAGCCCCAGTGATGAGTAATCCCTGATCAAGTTGCAGTATGCAGAGAGGGACATTTCCACTTTCCCCTTTGTTTAGTGACACAAAGGGAACTAATATCCCCCAAGGGGTCCTCACAAACTCCCGGCACCCCAGTAGCTGATTTCAGATGCACTGCAATATATTTGGCCATCTAGGAGACTGGGGAAAAAGAAACTTAGATAAAGAAAATAATATAATAATTACTAGTTTTGTCTCAGCATAATTACAAATGAAGTTTCACCAGCTACTAATTATCTTCTTCGTTACAAAGGCCATTCTTTATTTAAATGAAGTGGAAAGAGATGCTGTTAGAAGCTATGAACATCGTGCTAATTGGAGAATAAATAGGAAGAGACATATTTCTAGCTGTAGGCTGATAAGCAAAGGTGCATTTCTTTAAATGCAGGGTGAAAACAGAGACACAAACTGTTTCTTCCTGAGTATTTTGGGAATCTGATGGGTAGCATGCACAGTTCAGAGGAGGAATTAACTTCTGTGAATGTACCAGATGGAATGTACAAAGAAACACCATTATTTGCATGAGAAGTATAAGATTCCTATCTGGAAATAGCTTGGTTTATTTTTATGAATAATTTTGTACCTCCCCCAAAAGGTACAGGATGTTAATGCTTTTCCCCTAATTTCTGAATACCACCTGCCTAATTTGAACCAATGAATCAATGGAAGCCTTGCCAATGATTTCAGTAGGTGAAGAATCAAACCCTCTAAACCTAATCCAGATTAAATGGTTTTGGGGCCAGGTCTGTGTATTCTGTGAATTGCTTGTCCAATGCTTTACCAAAATAATTCAAAAGTAAAGTAATACCATTTTCAAACCTTCTAAGAAAAAGGCAGTTTATCCCCAGGGGATTATATTGATATAACATATTATGTGACAAGTTTATATAAATTCACATGGTGTGAAATGTAGAGTAAGGTTTTTATGATTCATAACCACAATCAGTTCAGGGTAATCACAATAGTCAGGAGTCTCTAAAGAGCTACGAAGACCTCTTCACACAGAAGCAATAAACCCATTTTTATACCACATTTCATTCACTTATCAGTCTGCCTCCATTTCCTTCTTTGAATTATATGAAGTGCTATAGCAAGAGTGCTCCAGCCACTTCCCTCAAAACTTGTAAAAGGTCTATGTTGCTGTATATGCATAAGATCTTATGAAGCAGCTTCAGAAAGGAATTATTAAACCTGAAACCAATATCTAGATTCCGTATACAATTCATGAAGAGAGTTAGATGCCTCAAAATGGGCTGTACAAAAGGCAGAATGCTAACAGAAGAATCACTTGAGCTAGCTAGTAAGAATAACAGAGAATAGTGGGGTCTAATTTCCACCCTACCTGTTTCTGTCCACTTGGAATTTACAACCCTAGGCTGCCTATAGACATGCTCAATGGCAATTGATTGAGTCTGCTCCGCATTCCAATTAGAACGCAAGCGAGTTGCTTCACCATCACTTGTATTAAGCTCCGCCCCCCCTTCCAGAATGGCCACAGGGGCACTTTAACTAAACCTTGTCAAATTAGCTTTAGTTAAAGTGCCCCTGCAGCCATTTTGAAATGTGGGGAGCTTAGTACACATGACGGTAAGCCATTTTAATTAGAGTGGCTGCCCGGAAACTGCTCTAATTAAAACGCCCTCCCCCTCTACCTCCAAGTGCCTGTATAGGCAAACTTTAGTTCCCTCTATACCTGTTTAGTTAAGAAAAGAGATGTTTGAGGGAGAACATGATAAAAGGATTACAAAATACTAAACGGTGAAGAGAAAGTAGATAGGGATTGATTACTTACTATCTCTCTCAATACAAGAATTAGGGGTTATAAAATGAAACTAAATGGTAATTTTAAAACAAACAAAAAAAATTCTTTTTTATGCAGCGTAAAATTAAAGTGTGGAATTTATTGCCACAGGATGCTATGGAAGCTGACTGTTTAACCAGACTCAAAAAGAGACAGGATAGATTCTTGGAGGAACATGGGAATTAGGGGCACAGCCTCTGAATCAGAACTTCCTAAACCTTAAATGCTGGATGCTGCCAGTGGAAGAGGAACAAGGATAAAACCTTGGTCATACCCAGTTCACTTTCTCTTTTAGCATCCATTCTCTGCCTCTGTGTGAAACAGGACACTGGGCAAGATCCACCTATGGTCTAACCCAGTAAATGGCCATTCTTATATTTGTTCATCCAGTGGCAAGAGAGAAGGCTTCTCAATATCTCTTAGTGAATCTGTTTTACCTTATATGGACTAGAAACAAAACCAAGCCTCCCAGGTAACTGCACTGACCACAAAATTAAAGACTCATTCCCTCTGTAACTTTAAACTCTTCAGTCCTCATCACTCATCATTCTGTCACTCCTCTGGACAAATGTATGGACTTAAGAACAACTGTATCCTGTTAAAGGATGAGTTTAGGAGTTACACTCCCTGGGTTGCACTCACAGGGATTTGTTTGGGCAGCAGTTACTAAATCCTACTGAAATTAATCTGCGATTCTTCACTGAGGTTTGGATCAGTGGAAATATAACCCACGAGATGCGACTCCAAGGCTTATTCTTTCACAGTTTGCCCACATGTCAGCAGGAATGATACCAGCTATGTCACAGAAACACTGAAGATTTGTCAATGTTTTCAATTAAGAGTTTTGTCCACAGTCACAAAAGAAGTTTGTAACAGAGTCAGGAATTGAACCCAGGTCTCTTCATTGAAAGATGAGAGCCAGAGGACCATTGTTTCTTTCTGAAAAGCTATATATGCTCCGACTATTGGTACTGTAAATTTTTAGGCAGTGTCATTTTGAGGACACTATGTTCTGCCTTCCATTAGTGTTATTCTACTCCACTACTGCTATGCTGACATACCACGAATTATTGGTATCATGCATATGTTTCATGCCTCTTCAATTCGTACTACAGATAATCTCTACGTGAAGCTCTATGTGTAGCTCTCTACATGAAGAAGCAGTACACTTCCCTTCAAACTGAGTTTAGCAACCAAGTAGGGCATCTTGAGACCCTCTGGGTTAAAATATAGAGATAGCATGGGGAAGGGGATATAATTGTAGCAGTCTATTACAGACCTCCCAAACAAGAGGAAGAGCTGGATTGTGAATTCAACAGGGAACTGGCTGAGGCTGCACGTCCCTGATGCATGGTCATCATGGGGGACTTCAACCTCCCTGACATTTTGTGGGAAGAGCACATGGCCATATCTGACCAGTTGCATAGCTTCCTCACTTGCATTGATGAGCTCTACCTAATGCAAGAAGTCCATGGGCCAACTAAGGGAGAGACACTGCTGCATCTGGTTCTGGCCAAAGGGAATGATCTGGTGAGCAATCTGAGTATCCAGGGGAAACTTGGTGACAACGAGCATGAACTGATCACTTTCTCTGTCCAACTCAGGGCAGGAAAATACTATCTCTCAGTAAAACAGAAATCCTCAACTTTGGGAAGGCTGGCTTTCACCAACTCAGGAGACTGGTCAGCCAGGTACTAAGCAATCATGGCCCCTTAGAAAGGGGAGTCCACAAGGAATGGTTGTTCTTTAGGAACACAATCCTCAAAGCAGAAGAAAAGTTCATTCCGTTCCACAGGAAATGCAGTCAGTGGGCTGAGGAAGCCCCTTGGCTCAATAGGGAACTTTTGAACTTCCTGAAACTAAAAAGAGAAGCCTAAACCAGATGGAAAATGGGAATCATCACCAAGGAGGACTATACAGTACTAGCCCGCACTTATAGATAGCGGACCAGAAAAGCCAAGGCAGAAACTGAACTCAGGCTAGGTATGGGAATCGAGGACAACAAAATGTCCTTCTTCAGATAAGGGGGAAGTCAGAGAAAGAATAAAGGCAACATTGGACCTCTGCTAGATCAAATGGGGCAGCTGACATCTGATGCTCAGAAAAAGGCCAGTATCCTAAATGACTACTTTGCGTCGGTCTTCCACCCACCCAAGGGAGTCACCCTGTCACACAGGATGCAAAGCATCCAGGAGGTGGGAGATGGGTGCACAATTGATATAGATCAAGTGAGGGAACACATTGAGAGGCACAACATCCATAAGTCTGTGGGCCTGGACAGAATGTACCTGAGAGTCTTGAAGAAGCTGGCTGACATCATAGCATGCCCTATAGTGAAGATATTTGAGAACTCATAGCGCTGAGGAGAGGTACCAGAAGACTAGAAAAGGGTCAATGTGGTCCCAGTCTTCAAGAAAGGAAGGAAGAAATGTACAGGGAATACAGGCCAATCAGTCTGACATCCATCCCTGGAAAGATCCTGGAGAAAATCAAGGGTTCCATCAGCAACAGGCTAATGGAAGGCAACTTTCTGATTGCCAGCCAACATGGCTTTGTTGCTGAAAGGTCTTGCCTGACCAACCTTGTCTCCTTCTATGACGAGGTGACACATTGCCTGGACAAGTGAGATGGGGTTGATGTCATATATCTGGATTTCAAGAAAGCCTTTAACCTGGTATCCCATGATGTCCTTATGGTTAAGCTGGGGAACTGTGGCCTTGACCATCTCACAGTCCAATGGCTTGGAAACTGGCTCTGGGGTAGGACCCAAAGAGTATTAGTTGATGGGAGCAAATCAACATGGCACAAGGTGACCAGCAGTGTCTCTCAGGGCTCAGTACTTGGGCTAGTACTCTTCAACATTTTTGTTAACGATCTGGATTTGGGTATTAGATGTGGACTGGCAAAGTTTGCGGATGACACTAAACTATGGGGGAAGGCGGTCACACTGGAGAACAAGTTTGGGATACAGGCTGACCTGGACAGGCTTGCAAGGTGGGTGGACCAAAACCTGGTGGCATTTAATTCAGAGAAGTGCAGGGTACTCCACCTTGGGAGAAAAAACCATCAACATAGTTATAGGCTCAGCAGTGCTATGCTTACTAGCACCATGACCGAAAGAGACTTGGGGGTCTTAATTGACCACAAGAGGACTCAGTACTCAGGCTAGTACTCTTCAACATCTTCATTAATGATCTGGATTCGGGCATCAGATGCGGACTGGCAAAATTCATGGAAAACTCTAAACTATGGGAGAAGGCAGTCACAATCGAGGACAGGCTGGGGATACAGGCTGACCTGGACATGCTCACAAGGTGGGTGGATCAAACCTGATGGCGTTCAACATAGAGAAGTGCAGGGTGCTCCTCCTTGGAAGAAAAAAACAGCATTATACTTATAGGCTTGGCAGTGCTATGCTCACTTGCAGCATAACTGAAAGAGATTTGGGGGTCTTGACTGACCACAAGACGAATATAAGCCAACAATGCAATGCTGTAGCTGGCAAAGCAAACCAAATTCTGGCATGCATCCACCAATGTATCTCAAGCAAAACCAGGAACATCATCCTCTTGCTTTACTTGGCCTTAGTGAGGCCACAGCTAGAGTACTGTGTCCAGTTTTGGGCCCCCCACTTCAGGAGGGACGTGGATAAGCTTGAGAGAGTCCAAAGGAGAGCCAGCTGCATGATCAAAGGCCAAGAGAGCAAGGCTTATAAGAAGAAGCTGAGGGACATGGGACTCTTCAGCCTGGAGAAGAGAAAGCTCAGGGGGGACTTCATGGCAACCTATAAATATATAAGAGGTGTGCACCAGGATGTGGGAAAACAGTAGTTCACCAGGGCTTCCCAAGGGATAACAAGGTATAACAGCCACAAACTTCTGGAAGGCTGATTTAGACTGGACATAAGGAAAACTTTCTTTACTATCCGAGTATCCAGAATCTGGAAGAGAATCCCCCAAGATGTGCTGCAAATGCCTACTCTGGATTTATTCAAAAGGCATTTGGATGCTTATGTTGCTGGGATCATTTGACCCCAACAGACTTCCTGCCTATGGCAGGGGGGCTGGACTTGCTGATCTTGCAAGGTCCCTTCCAGCCCGTAATGTCTATAGTGTATCACACTATCCCTTTCCAAAATATCTGTACTTTCCAAAGGCATTCACTTCTGCCCAGAGGAAAAAACATGGCAAATTACTAAGGCATAGAGAATTCTACCACAGACTCTGCTTGCAAATGGACAAACATGGAGCTATAGTCATCCCCAACCATCAAGACTACATCAGTGAAGCTGACAGAGACTCACCAACATCAAATGCTATCAAGAATTTTGGAAGGACTCTACACCAGATTTCATTCTGGAACTGGAAAATATCATCAAATCATTCTCATGCCAGCTTCAGGAAAAAACTACTTCTATTTATCCCCTACTGTCCCACCACAGGAACTTTCTATTTCATCCCAAAGATTCAGAAATAGGCTAATCCTAGCATATCCAACTGTGGCATCCAACCGTGGCACCCACACTGAAGAGCTATCAGGATTCATAGAAACTACCCTGAAACCACTGGTCACTCAAAGAGCAAGTGCTGTACAGGAGTCCACAGGCTTCCTCAATAGTACCCAGAACATCAACCATCTCCCCGGAAAAGCCATACTTGCAACCATGGATGTCACCAGCCAGCATATTCACTAACATCCCACACCATGAAAGCGCAGCTGCCTGCCTGAAATACCTTCAGGAGCATGGAGTACAATCAGATTTGCAACAACATGCTGCACAAATTGTCTATTTCATCCTTACCCACAACAGCTTCTTTTTCAACAATCATCATTTCCTCCAAACCATGGGCACACCTCTGGGCCCAAATATAGCCCCTCAATATGTCAAGCTTTTTGTGAACCACCTGGAGGAAAAATTTTCTAGAAAACCTCACCAAACTTGCACTATACCTATGTTACATAGGTAATGTTTTAATTGTCTGGACTCACTTACTGACTTTCACCACAGGTGTAACAACTATCATTTCTTGGTCAAACTTTCTCTAAAATACTCCCACACTAACATCAACTTCTTAGATATCACAGTTTATATCCAGAATATCATTCTACAAACCACTACATACAGAAAACCCACAGACAACCATACCAATGTCCACAATACTAGCAATCATCTCAAACACACAAATAAAGCTGTTATCTACCGCCTGACCTTCAGATACCACTGCAGCTGCTCAGAGAACACTCTCGATGCGCATCTGACCAGCCTTTATACAACAAGGACTTTCCATTAGAGAAACAGACTGTACATTTCAAAGAGCTATCCAAATACCCTTCAGCAACCTGCCACAATGTGAAAAGAAACCCCCTTGTGAGTGCATACCCCTGCTGGTCATGTACCACCCCACACTGGAACTGATTAGAAGTATCTCCGAATAACTACAGCCTGTAGTCATCAAAGATCAGACTGAGAAAAAAAATATTCCCAGCTCCTCTGCTCCTGGCTGTCAAACAACAACTTGTAAAACTCATCATTGGAAGCGAACTCCCCACTGCCCAACTGACATCAAGTGGGACAAGGGCCACCTTGGCAAGAAATGCTTAACCTGTCAACCATCTCCACTGCCACTACAATCAACACTCCCTCCCTCCCATAACAAAACCATCAGAATCCATGGATCTTACACATGCCTTTCCCAAAATGTGATATACCTGATCCAATGTACCAAATGCCTTCATGGCAATTATGTGAGTGAGACTAAACACCAACTATGCACCAAAATGAACTGTCACAGAAAATATATAAAGGACAGAGACACACATACACCATTAGGAATACATTTCTCCTAGAGCAAACACTCCCTCAAACACAAATAACCTCTTCATTCTCCATTTGTGTTGTCAGCCCTCTTCAGAAGAGAGGTTTATAATTTGCTACAATCTTTTTTCTGAATTTTTCTTAAAAAATCTTCGTGTAGTCCTTTTTCCATTTATTTCTGCCTACGTATCTGTTGTCCTTTTTTGTATACTGACTTTCTATCAATAGCAGCTTATTCTTCATTTAGTTTTAGGACTCAATCCAAGATCCAGTCACTACATTTTCTGCCTCCCATACAGTTTGCTACCATTACCTCCTTCTGTTCCATGATACCCTTGACTGTTCTTAGCCTTATCTTCTATCCTTCCTGTCAACATAGAGTCTGTCCACTTATGAGTTCATGTTCATTACCTTATACAGCACTAACTTCCTCCCAGACATCCTGTCTACTTCCCTTAAATCAATCCACATCCAATTTGCTACTGCAGTCAAATACCATATTAACTGAAATGGCATATAAGTTTATTGCCTTAACTGTATCTTTTGCACTGAGTTATATTTTCTTGAGCTTTACTAGTGTGTCAACATATTCTTTCCTTCATTTCATCATAAATCTTTGAAGAATTCATGAATGCTTACAATTTCTAATGCTACTGATGTGTTCTATTATGCTTTTATCCATTTCTATCCTCTGCAATATTTGTGCAGTTTAAATATGTTACGATATGCATATATGTTTAACCAAATCCATTCCTATATCCTATAGAAAATGTCAATGAAGTAATCTCAGTCAATGAAGTAATCTCAAATTCATTCTGGCCATATATATTTCAGATTATCCATATAGAACAGAAATTAAATAAGATCCCCCTCTTTAGTTATTACATAATCCATCCATGTATTGAAGACAGTGGACACAGATACAGTAAAATGCAAATGTAACAAGCAGTAACCTTATTTTACTTTTCCCCCTCACCTAGTACTTTATCACTGCATTCCAAGCACAGCACACATATTTCCATGCTATTTCAGCTACATTTCAACAACAGAGGATGTACTTTGAGCACGTTTTGTATTATTATTGCCCATTCATGTGAGATGTTATGTTTCTGCACAATCCATCTAACATACACTCAGTAAGATTGTTTGCTTTTTTCTCACATCTGTCAGTATAGTTTTGTCCACCATCACTCCATCACACCTCTTCCATACCCTTTCTGCTCTTGAGGAAACATATAATTAGTTTCAGTATGCTCAATCAATTTGCTCACTAATGTTTCCAGAAAGGCACTTGAAGATCACAGACAAGCAAGCTATAGGTCTTAAGATTTTAATATCAGTTGTTTCCATTCCCGTGTTCTTCATAATGAACACATTCGTTCCAACCACCATCCAGTTAAGCACATATTTTTCCAGCGTTTCATGTAGACATATTCTGCACTAAGAATATAAGTTTGTTCAGCTCTTTAACTAATTGTGAATTCCAACACATCTTGGTACTCTGCAATTAAATTATCTTTTGTTCTCTTTGTACATCTTCACCTGTGATCTGCACTGCACTCTTATCAATCATACCATTATGCTCACATGTCTTTGTTTCAAATGACTCATGCTTAAGTATTACATGGTGCCTTACTTTCCAATAGTTCTTTCCAACAGTCAGTCACACCTCATTCAGTTATCTTTGTAGTCCTCTCATCCCTGTACCTGCAACTGTCTGAGGAATTTTCTCCAGTCATTTTCAACCCACTTGTTTTGCTGGGAATATTGTTATGTGTTTGGATTTTTCTTCAGTTTTCCTAACTGTACCAACAGCCTCTGCTCTAACCATTTTCTATTTCTGTTTATGATTTTTATCATTATTTTATATTACAGCAGTGCTTAAGGAGAAATAAGAGCATACAGCCCAACTATGACAAATAATAATACGCAGACTAATATATAGTCCTTGTCCTGAGGGGTTACAATCTAAGTAGTCAGGATGGACAAAACTAAGAACAAGGCTGACAATGAACAATGAAAAAGCAGCAAATGTCAGAAGTGCTATGATTTTTCTTTTCTTTTTTTCATGGGAGGGGTTAAGTTAGGAGAGAAATTAAATAGAAAGACAAGATAAAGGACAAGGGATACATGAAAGAACAAAACAGGTAAGCCAAGGAAAGGAAGGAAGAGAATCAAGTGAAGCAAAGTAAAAGACTGCACAGAAATAGGGTGTCTGGGTGGGTTTGAAATCACCCATGTTACTAAGAGGCCATTTTCTTCATACAATACAAAGCATGTGGAGTTAATAGATAATGTACTGCATCACTGTCAGAAATTCCTGATGAAATAAAAGTATTGCTTCAAAACAAAACAGAAGAAAAGGGAAATAACACATCATTAAGGATAATGTAAACCTGTTAAGAACAGCATAGCCATATCAATAATTTTGACATTTAAATATCAAATCCATTGTAGGACAACAACAATAATTGTCAAGTACAGATGTACCAAATCATCTGTTCACATTGGAAATATCAACTAAACCGATAATTTTAACTTTTGCATTGCATGCAAGAGATTTATCTTTTGTTTTTATAGGACTTGTCATGTATGGGGAACAAAGACATATAATAGTATGAATAAAGTATTTTAAATAGGAATTACAATCACTGTATGAGCATACCTTATTATTTATTTCTATTGTTGTAATGCTGAAGCACATCACTGAATTAGGACCAGAAAACTGGTGATGCGTAGGGGGTGCACGCTGGTACAGGTGCACCCCCTGAGCTTGGCAGTGCACCCCTGCAAAAAGGTGCCGTTGACACTGCCGGCAGCGCCCGCGGGTGGTTACCACTCACCAACCCTCCTCCTCCTCGCCACTGACACCACTACCGGCATCTGTGGGTGGTCCCCAATTGCCACTGGCCACCACCAATGCTGCTGGCGCTGTCTGCAGGTGGTCGCTGACCACTGATCGGCACTCAACACCCCACCCCCGCACCCGCCAATGACAGCACTGGTAAGCTGCCTGCAGAAGCTTACTGCTCACCGTCGCCATGCTTCTGCTGCTGTCAGCGCCACCACCACCTGTGGAAGCTTTCCATGCCCCCCCAGCCTCCCAGAGTATGCAGCGTTCATGGACCAGAGTACATTAAGCACCATGCAATCAAGTTTTAAGACACTCACAACCCCATGTACAACACAACCCAAGCCACCAATTCTGCAATAAGATTGATCAGCAGGGATCCTGTTTTTTTGTGATAAAAAAATCCTCGATTTTCAGATCTAAAAAAGTAACCCCAAATCCACATTTTTCTGTGATTTAAATGAAACACCACTATATAAAGCTCTATGTATTAGTGGTGTTTCATTTTAATAATGGAAAAATGTGGATCTTGGGTTACTTTTTTAAATCTGAACGTTGGGGATTTTTTTTTTAAATCGGAGAAAACCAGGTTCCCTGCTGATCAGTGAAGGTCTCCCCATTCATGAGGGATTTCAATAAGTCAATAGAGCTCTGCAAAGACACCACAATCTTTCCAAGTAGATCACACATAGGACTAGTGCCTAATGGGATGATTACTACCAAAAGCTGTTTAGTTTTAAATACACACCAAGTCTTGTTTTTAGTATAGCAATACAAATGCATGTCAATTGCATTTCTACTTACCACGAATTGTTTGGCAAGCTTTCTGTGGGCTTTACAAAAGACAAAATTTGAAGGATTGTATAATGAAAAGAATATGCCCTATAAATCAGGTGAAAGACAAATACCCTACAACAGTATTATTTCCATTATTAAATTTGTACAGTTAAAGGGGCTGCAACTTGAAAGTCATATTTTCAAAAGCCATTTATTCTGTTGTTATAGCACCCAAAGTATCTAAAGGACAAATCTGTTTTCTAATCAGCTTTTAAATTCTCTATTTTTACAGCTTGTTTCATATACTTGTTTCAACGTTGCGTGAGAAGGCTTGGTGAGGCTTGCTGGTCACACACACAGGCATGAGTCAGTTAGGCTTTTCTACTGCTGTGGAAGTGACATACCCTTTTCTAATGTAGCTTATAGGAGAAAATGTTCAAGGAGATCAGCTGCTCCAAGTTCTGTGTTATTCTGTTGAAGCCAGTAAAGAATTTGATTCCATTATATCACTGATGATAAACAGCATTTAAAAAGAAGGCCTCGTCCAGGCAACACCATACTGGGATTCAGCTGGGCCTATAATAATACATCTTACCAAGCATAATAGAAGCTTTTGGGAACATCCAGTATTCTCCTTTTCTTTTTCCCCCATCCCAAAGCTTGTAGGTGTTCCAAGCTCACCTCTGTTCTTCTTGGCAATCACATAGAGAAGGGTTTTCCAAGCCTGATTTTATCTGTCCTCTTATATTTCTGGAAAAAGTCCTACTACATGGCAACAACATAGCCTTAAAACCCATGTTCCAAATGCTATCAGTTTGTAAGACCCTGTTTTGAAAGTTTCAAAAACACCTGCCACAAATATGGCCAAACTAAAACCTGAGTAGAAAGACTGTTCATAGGGATCCACAATGTGTACCTATAAAAGAGTTCATTTAAGTTGGGAAAGTCTGTAATAGCTTTCAAAAACCAAGAGATAACAACTTTTTAAAATAGGAATACTTCAACATGCCTTTTTTACTAACTGGAACCATATTATATAAATAGGAAAACTACTATTCTGTCACCATTTGAGAACAATATCATGATTGAAACTTCCTTATTCAACCTCCAAGTATGAAATTCACCTGAGAGCACAGCCTAGGCTAAAATATATTTTCCTGAAAAATTACATAGTTGAAACATTAGGAGCTTCTCAAAGTAGGACATTATAAGTTGTTTTGAAACTGTAGTATTAGGTATAATATTCCCTAAATAATGTAATATAACTAAATAGCTAAGAACTCACATGGCTTCCAGGGTCTAATCAACTGAATTAATTCCCTTACTGAATTAGGCCCCAGTTCTGAAATCAAATCTGCTACCCACATCCAGCAACAGTACCAGTCTTAGTTATGTGATTAGCTCAGCTGGTATTATATCATCCTGGACAATCATTAAATTTATATTAAAGATTGGTTTTATAATTCTGCATAACTTTTTCAGTACTCATGCTTTTGCATATTATGTACCAGGTACCCCAAATACCTTATAATGCCAATAATCTTTCATTTTTTCCCCTCACAAGACTGGAAGGAAACTGGGACTATTCTTATAAGGTTCTACTAGATCAAAGCCAATGTTCCTATTCCTTGTCTGTGTATTAGTTAACATTACAGGTGTCTTGAAATTTATAAAATTCAGTGTAATGTATTTAGTTGGGTTTGTAAATTAAGTTTGCTTGCTATCAAGCTTTCTGTAACACTTGTTGGAAGGATACCATAACAATAGAATGAATTAATTAATTAATTACATCTTGCACAAGGGTTTGCTCAAATTTATTCTCATGTTGGATAGCCTAACAACTCCAAATAGCCATGGAAGACAAGTTTTTAATGCAACTGAAGCAATGTACTGCCAGATGTTATGAGCTATCCAAAAAAAATTTCTATTTTATGCCATAATTTTATTTCTGGATATCAGATGGTTTCACCTCACAGCTGCTTTCAGCAACTGTAGCAGAACAGGTGACAAATGTGACCCCTTTTGCAGCTTACTGATCTGCCATCTCCCTAAGTTTACCAGAGTCAAGTACTTATACAGCAAGAATTCTGAACCCTTCATCCTCTGACCCACATATACCATCTTAAATGAGAAAACTTAAGTCATAATAACATTATAAAAGACTGCAGTGTTAGCAGTTGAGAGAGCAGTTTCTCAAAGAAATACCATATATTTATTATTATTCTAGCACATAGGAGGCTCAGAGGCTCCAGTCATGAACTAGGATTCCATTGTGTTAGATTTTAAATTCTTTAGGAAAGAGACCATCTCTTTGTTCTAGGTGTATACAGAACTTAAGCCAAGAGATTGCAGATGGATATAGCAGGCAGGAGAATACAAGGAGACAGCAAGATAATAGTGGGTCAGCTGGACAGGCTGTACCCTCAGCACACCAGCAGCCTGTTTTCAACTTTTTGGTTGGGTTTTCTTTGGGGGGGAGGGGTGTAGGCATCATGGCAAGGAAAGTTTTAAGAAGGGATTTAAAGAGGAACACTGAAGTGAAAGGGAGGGCGTCCCAAGCACGAAGGGCAACAAAGGAGAGGGGAGAAAGGTGGTTGCTTGATATCTTAACTCATAGGCAGAGGAGGCTGGTATCATGGGCTCAGTGTGGTGGGAGTCTGTTTCTTGATTCTGAAAGAGAAGTCATGCCAGAAAGGACTTCCAGAAGTCATCTAGTCCAACCCTACTGCCTGAGGCAGGATCATCCCTAACCAAACCATCCCATACAAATAATCTAAACTTTTTACAAGATCACAGACAACCCTGACACAACACAGGCATACAACCCTAACCTGCCACAGGTAAAGCAGGGGAACCATGACCACCAATGCCCTGCTTCTATAAAAGGTTGTTAACATATGCTCAAGAGATCACACATCAACCCACCTACACTACAAAAGAAGGCAATCCCCACAATCCATACCATTCAGACCATGGGGTAAAATTCCTTCCTGACCCCAAATATAGTGACTGGTCTGACCTTGAGCAGAAAGGCAAGACCCTCCAGCCAGGAACTTCTGGCTTTGGTCAGAGTCCAGTCAAAGTCCCAAGCCTTGGCTGTAGCCAACACCCAGTGCCTCTGAAGGAAGCTTAAAAACACCCTCAGACATGTAGCAGAAAGAGGGGAGGGGCAACCAGCAAAACCCAGAAGCATGGGAAATACCCACGGTAGAACATAGGCCTAGCTATGTCTAGAACATCCTTAACCAACGGCTGTCCAACCTCTTCTTGAACACCTCCAGTGAGAGAGAGAGTCCATAACTTCCCTAGGCAGTATATTTTACTGCCTTACCATTTTAACAGTGAAGAAATTTTTCCTGATATCCAATTTAAACTTACTTTTCTGCAACTTCAAGCCATTGGTCTGTGTTCTCCTCCCTGCAACAAGAGAAAAAAGGTGCTTTTCCTCTTCTTTATGGCAGCCCTTCAGGAATTGAAGTTTACTATCATGCTCCTCTGAAGTGCCTTTTCCTTAAGGTAAACATGCCTAACTCCTTCAGCCTTTCCTTGTATGACTTGATTTCTATGCTCTTTACCATCTTTGTTGCCTGTCTCTGGACCCTCTCTAGCTTCTCCAAATCCTTTTTTTAAACGTGAAGCCAAGAACTCCACATAATACTCCAGGTGAGGTCTGTCCAGTGCCAAGTAGAGAGGTGCTATCACTTCCCCTCTCTTGCACTTAATGCTTTTATTGATTCATCCCAAAACTGCACTTGTCTTGTGTGCCACGGCATCATACTGCAGACTCATATTGAGCCTGTGATCTACCAAGACTCCCAAATCATTTTCCATAATGCTACCATCTAGCCAGGTATCACCTATTTTATATTTCTGTTTTTGATTATTCTTCCCGACGTGTAGCAGTTTGCATTTATCATCATTGAACTTCATCTTCTTAGCTCTATCCCAGCTTTCCAATCTGTTAAGGTCCTTCTGAATTGTGCTTGCATAGTCCAACATGTTCACAACCCTTCCCAGTTTCATTTTGTCTGCAAACTTGCTCAAGAAGCCTTCTATGCCAACATCCAAATCATTAATAAACATGTTGAAACAGTACTGGACCCAGCACAGACTCCTGAGGGACTCCAAGATAGATGATCCCCTGATTGTATTCTCCACTTTCTGAAACAGAAAGTTGCCTTCCACACAACTTAGAAACCAGCTTGACATTTTTTGTTTGGCTACATTGTTCTTCCACTCGCTTCCCTTTTGTACCATTTGTTGTAGTTCAGTGGCTCTGTGGCTTTTTCCCCAGAGTTAAGTTGCCTCTTTGAGTCTTTTCCCCTCTGGACTGTACGCTCTGTTGCTGTAGGGTTTTGATCATGACATGATTCCCTATGAAATCTAGTTCAAAGCCCTTCTTCCTAGGTTGGCTGGACAACACTTAAAGATACTCTTTCCCATCCTCGTCAAATGGGTCCCATCTCTTGACCGCAGCCCTCCTCCCAAAAATATCTACCCATTGTGGAAGAAGCCAAAGCTTTCACATCAACATCACCATCTCAACCATGCATTCACTTCCAGAATACGAAGGCAAGGGTCTACCTGGACCCTTGCCTTCCACAGGAAAAATCAATGAGAACACCACTTGTGCTTCAAGCTCTTTAATCTTCCTTCCAAGTCTCCATTGTCATTGTCAAGGGTGAGAGGGAGGATGTTTTCCTCTGAAACAACCTCAACCTTGAGCCTGTAGAACATTGGAGACGTCTCCAAATTTAATTTACAAGCTCAAGTGAAAACCTGAAAGCTTCAAAATAGAAAATTTAAGTCGTTTAGAGAAAAGAGATTTTATATAAACCTTTCCCGTGACTATGGTAAGAATCACAAGAAGAAGCGTTTCCTTTTAACCACAAAGAGTATTATCTCTCTAACTCTTTCTCTCTGCTTCACTATAGATCTTTTTTCCTAGAACCTTCCCTGGACCTGACCCTCCTAGTTTCCAGTTTTATCTGTAAGCATCTTTTACCTAAAACATGTATCATCATTAGGATCTTGAAATTATACTATACAAATCAAATCAGCATCTAATATGGTAATCAGTCAGGCAATTCCCAGAAAAGTAGCATCAACCTTATAACCTTTACCATTTATTTTTTAAACCAACAACACAAACTCTGCACTTCCAGTACTAAGCTACAAATACGTCTTGTACTTCAGCCATAGCATCTAGTTACAAATTGTAAAGACATAAATTAATAGATTTCATAGATTTCTAGGGTCAGAAGGAACCTATTAGATCATTGAATCTGACCCCCTGCTCTGGGCAGGAAAGAGCACTGGGGTTAAGTAACTCCAGCCAGGGGTTTTAAATGCCTCCAAGGTAGGGGAAAGCACTACCTCCCTTGGAAGCTCATTCCATCTTTTGGCAACCCTCATAAAATAACTCTATATATTACATATTTTTATGAGTCTTCTTATGCAAGTCTCTCCCCATGTTCCAGCTATTGCTATAGCTGGTGGTTTCTTTGGAAGAAAATACATTGTAGAAATGTATCTGTTTTAAAGGGGTATATGGGCCCTCTCATCAAAACTGATTAGGTTAATAACTTCAGCACTTGTACTTCCAGGATATGCCATAAAGAATGAAGGATGGTTTGGGGATTAAGGTTATGGACAAGGATTTAGGAAATCTCACTTCAGATCCAGGCTGTGTCATAGACGTTGTGGGACCTTGAACATGTCACTTGATACTCCTATGCCTTTGTTTCCCATCTCCCACTCTGTGTGTGAGTTCTCTCATATGTAGATGACACAAAAAAGACACCACAAGTTCTCTAGGAAGTATCTTCTTCTTCTTCCCTCACTTCTCCCACCTAAACGAGGTCAGTGTTGTGATCCTGGCTCTCCTCCAGCTTTGGCCATACGTATCATCTCCTTCCAACTCGTTCTCTCTCATGTCCCTCCCACTATATCTCTCCACCTCATCTTCGATCTTCCTCTTCCCCTACTTCTATCTGGGAGTGCCATTCTGGTAACTCCTTTTCCTATGTATTCTTCTGGACTCCTTTGAACATGCCTATATCAAGACAGTCTTCTCTCTTGTACTTTCTTAGATGCCTCCACTACCTACACCTATCCTCTGATGCAGGTATTCCTCACTTTATCCATCTTCATCACTCTATGCATCCACTGGAGCATTCTCATCTCTGTCATGTTCAAGCTCCTTTCTTGAGTATTCTTCAGGGACCATGTCTCCACTCTATACAACAGCACTGGATGCATGTCTTGTAGACTTTCTCCCTCAGCTTCACTGATACTCTCCTGTCGCATAATATCCCTGTTGCCAATTTCCAGTTTGTCCACCCTGCTGTTATTCAATGGTTCAGCTCTTCATCTAACTCTGAATTCTGCTGAACAGTTGACCCCAAATACTTGAACTTGTCAACTTTTAGAACATGTTTCTCATCAATTACCACATTTCCAATATCAGGTACCTCAGAGAAATCACAGTGTATATATTCTGGTTTGAAATATATTCACTGTGATTTCTCTGTGTCACCTGATGCAGATCCTCATGATGCAGATCTCTAGGAAGTATCTGGAAGAAAATATAGTATTTTACTCCTAGCATTCGGGTGCATATTTCTGGAAGGTTCGACTTTTCAAATTAGTTTGTATTTTAAAGTGGGGGGGGAAGGTCACATGACTAAAATGGGGATTATGGTTCTTATAAAAAATAATCCCTACACAATTAGAGACTTGCTAGGCATAAGTATTTATAACAATGGAGGTAAGTTTTTTTTTTTAATCTTTACAAAATTCTTCAATGCTAAACAAGTGATGTGTGGGAAATGCATTGTGAGTGTGGTTGATAAAATTGTGGTTAACTATTGGAAAAATGTCAATACTGCAATAAAAAGACAGACTTACTGCTTCTAGCCATTTGTAATTTTGTGCATAGCCCACTTGTGGGCTAGTATGTGCAAGTAAAGATCTTATTTGTCTAATACAGAGCTCAAGGGCACAGCATGAAATGGATACCCGTACATTAGCTGGATAAGAGGTGTCCAAACTCAGGAATCTAAAGTAATTGTACTTGCCTTTCCATTCCATACCGCAAACACAACAGCAAATATTTATGATTTTTAACTAAGATTAATATACCTCCATTTGATTAATTCAAATGCAGAACCTTAATACTTGGACCTGAGAGGGAGGAGGAGTGCCTCATACTACCTTGCAGTAATTTACCTTGGGATGTGGTACGGATGGAGGGAGTATCAAAGGAAAATGCATTCAGAAGTCAAAAAAAGTAAGAAATTTGGAAAATGACTCTTCACTACCATCTAGGCTTCTGACAAAGGCTTAGAGAGCATTCTACAGGCAAAGGCCATTTCAAAGTAATACAACTACAAAATGAAAAGCCCCAAGGATAACAAAACAACATCTACATACATTCTCAGTCATGTCATTTGTAAAGCTCTAATTAGCCACCTAAAACCTCAATTGATTTCATGTCTTCACTCAAGACTTATTGAAAATCTTTGTTTACATAAGTGCTCTGCAGAATTATAACTGCTGTACACTGCAGTGACAAAACAATGAAGTTAATGTCAACCACATCTAAAAATGGATGTTCATTGCTAATTACAATTCTATAGTGTGTATACATCTAATTCATTGTAGTGCATAGAGCCCGAGACCATTGTCATGATTTTCTGTTTTACTTAGCAAGAGAGTTAAATGAAGAAGAATTGTTCCCGTTTGGTTTCTATTATTTTCAGTTAAAGATAGTTAGCTGTTGCTGATTTATCTCTTCTGTACCTCCCAGTGCAGTGGGTGAAGTTCTGGCCCACTGAAGTTAATATGAATTATACCATGAATGTCAGTGGACCCAAGATTCAACATAATGCATCTATGCTATAAGCTTCTATACAAAAAACAGCATACATCTCTCAACATGGAGCAAGTGGGAGCTCATATACTAACAACTCACACAATTTTTTTTTCATGTTTTCATATTGAAACATATTGTGTTATTTTTCTTAATACATTGTAGCACTTAGCTCCAGACACAGTTCAAAAGATACCCTGAGGTAGGAGACAGGGTTTTCCCCATGGCTGTAGGGACAGAACTAGGAACAATGGCCTCAGGCTGCAGCAGGGAAAATTTAGGCTGCAGATAAGGAGGAACTTTCTGCATATGATTTCATAGATTTCATAAACATTAGGGCTGGGAGGGACCTTGGAAGATCTCTGAGTCCAACCTCCTGCCCCAGGGGCAGGTAGTCAGCAGGGGTCATAGGATCCCAGCAAGATAAACATCCAAATGTCTCTTGAAGGCGTTCAAAGTAGGTGCTTGAACCGTCTCCGGCGGCAGTCTATTCCAGACCTTAGGGGCTCGGACAGTAAAGAAGTTCTTCCTTATGTGCAACCTGAAACAGTCTTGGAGTAGTTTGTGACTGTTCAAAATTGTCATCCCTTGGGGCACTCTGAAGAACAGACATTCCCCCAGATCCTGGTGAGCACCCCTGATAAACTTATAGGCAGCCACCAGATCACCCCTGAGCCTGCGCTTTTGAGGCTGAAGAGTCCCATGGTTCTCAGCCTCTCATCATAAGGCCTGTTTTCCTGACCTCTGTTCATATGCGTGGCTCTCCTCTGGACTCTCTCAAGCTTCTCCACATCCTTTTTGAATTGTGGAGCCCAAAACTGGACGCAGTACTCCAGCTGTGGCCTCACCAAGGCTGAGTACAAGGGAAGAATGAAGTCCTGGGATTTGCTTGAGAAGCTTCTATAGATGCAAGCCAGTGTGTTGCTCACTTGACTAGATGAAACATCACATTGATGGCTCATGTTCATCTTGTGGTAAATCATGACCCCCAAGTCTCTTTCATCCATAGTGCTAGCCAGCATAGCACTGCTGAGCCTATGAGCATGCCGCAGGTTTTTCTTCCCAAGGTGGAGGATCTTGCATTTTTCAGTGTTAAACACCATCAGGTTCTCGTCCGCCCATTCCATGAGCCTGTCAAGGTCAGCCTGGATCACCCTCCTGTCCTCAGGTGTGGCTACTTTACCCCAAAGTTTGGTGTCATCAGCAAACTTGGCCAGTCTGCTTCTGATACCAATGTCCACATCATTAAGGAAGATGTTGAATAGTATAGGTCCTAGGACAGAGCCTTGAGGGACCCCATTGGTCACAGGGCACCATGATGATTGACTTCCATCAACCACCACCCTCTGGGTCTGACCACGGAGCCAATTCCTCAGTCAGCAGATCATGATGAAGCCAAGGCCGCAGTTGGCCAGAGATGCTAAGAGGTGATCATGGGATACCAGATCAAAGGCTTTTTTAAAGTCAAGATATATGACATCAATCTCTTCTCTCTTGTCCAGGTGATAGGTCCCCTAGTCATAAAAGGAAATAAGATTGGTCAAGCAAGACCTACCCACAACAAACCTATGCTGGCTATCCCTCAGGATGTTGCCATCGGCCAGTCTGTTAAGTCTCTTTGATAATCTTTTCTAAGACCTTCCCCAGGATAGAGGTCAGACTGATGGGCCTGTAGTTTGCTGGATCCACTTTCCTCATTTTCTTGTAGATAGGCACCACATTGGCCTTCTTCCAGTCTTCGGGCTCTTCACCAGAGTGCCAGGAGTTCTCAAAGATCCATGCCAGGGGCTGAGCTATGATGCTCGCCAGCTCCTTGAGTACCATGGGGTGTAAACTGTCAGGGCTGGCTGACTTGAATGTATCCATCCTCTCAAGGTGTTCCTTCACAAGGTCAGCACTGATGGAGGGTAAGGAATCTCCCTCACGTGGCCCTTCCCATTCCATAAAGGCCAGGGGCATCCCTTGGAACTGGTGAAAAACCAATGCAGAGTACCCATTTAGCAAGTTGGCTTTTTCCTGGGTGTCGGTTGTTGTCAATTTCTCATTTAGCAGGTGTCCAATGTTGCCCTTGCTTTTCCTCCGGCTCCCCACATATCTAACAAGGACTTTTTTTTGTCCTTGATACTTGTAGCTAGTTGGAGTTCAGTCACACCCTTGGCTTTCCTGGTTTGCTCCCTGCAGGACTGGACCAGTGCAGAATATTCCTTCTTGGAGATGGATCCAGTCCTCCATCCTTTGTAGGTCTGTCTTTTTAGACATGGGAGGTCTGCTAGTTCCCTGCAGAGCCAAGGGGGCTGCTGTGCCCTTTTGCTGTCTTTCCTTTGAGATGGGATAGACTTTGTTGTGTTTATCCAGGATTGCTCCCTTGAGGAGCAACCACTCATCCTGAACTCCCCTCCCCTTTGGGTCGTGGTCCCTTAGGGCCTCACTGACAAGCCTCCTGAGCTTGTCAAAGTCAGCTTTCCTGAAGTCAAGGACTTCTGTATTGTTGACTGACTTGTCAGCTTTACAGCAGATGGTGAAGGTGATCAGCTCAAGGGCAGGCAGGCATTGGAACAGGCTACCTAGATAAGTTGTGGAATCTCCATGCTTGGAAATTTTCAAAAGCAGGTTAGACAAACATTTGGCTGGGACGGTTTATTCAGGGATGATCCTGCCTTGAGCAGGGGGCTGGACTAGATGAATTTATGAAATCCTTTCCAGCACTACTTTCCTATGATCCTATGAATGCTTGCATTGTCTGTGCTTACCTTCTCTCAATGTATTAATGATGCTGTTTCTTGTACAAACCAAGCATTCTACCCAATAATGATAAAGATTTCTTAAATTGGAATTGTAGTTGCCTTAAAAGTTAAGCTGGGGAGCAACATAATTTTGGTGATTTCTTGGAAGTCATGGGGCTGGATTCTCAGCTGGCAGATGTTGTGGTAATTCCACTGAACTCAGTAGGAGTACTACAATTTATACCAGCTCAGACTCCAACCTCTGATGTCTTCCTTCAGCTACAGATCACAAAACAAGCCTGTGAGTTGAGCAGGTAATATTCAGTATTTGACTCTAAAGATCTACAAAGACATCATTGTTAAATATGAAAGATACCCTTCACAAATTTTGCTAAGTGTGGTTTCATTAGAGGCTGTAGCCTATGAAAACACATGCCTCTCTAAATAAATTGGTCTTTAAAGTGCCTCCTTGCCCCACCTTCTGCCTACCTTCAGATTAACACAAACATAACACATATTATTTAAATATAAGCCAGAACAGGAACTTAAACCTGAGTCTCCCATATGCCACTCAAACCAACTGGTTTTCTGAGTTGGGCCAGTGTCTTTCCTGTTTTCATCAGAAATTACTTCCTGACCCTAAGAACTTTATAAAAAAAGTTCCAGTGAAATCAGTTCAATAAACTGCCACTTCCTGATCAAAAAACCATCAAAACCAGCTGGTCTTAGTTTCAGAATCCTCTTTTATATCTCATCTGAAAGACAGCTCTGACAGCAGCATGATGATGCTGAGAACCACTGGTTCAACTAGTGACTCTTAGTCAACATTTCTATGGACTGAAACAGCATTTCCTGTTTCAGGAGCTTATCACCTATGGAAGGGGAGGAGGTAGCGGTAGGAGTAAAGGTGAGAGGACATTGCTGGTGAAAACTGCCCAGGAAAGAGCTGGGGAGGCACTACTGTCACTTGCTGTTTCATAGTTGTTAGGGGCTGGAAGGGACCTTACAGATCATTGGGTCCAGCTCCCCTGCACTTAGGCAGGAAAGACTGCTGGGACCAGATGACCCCAGCAAGATGGGCATCAAGGCTCTCTCTCTTTTCCCTTCCCCTCTGTAAAGAAGCTAGTCTTCTACTCTCTTCATTCTCTGGACTACCTAAGCTACACCTTGGCCCTGTCCTGCCTCCCGCAGGGCATGGCACCATCCTGTGCTCCAACTGAGATAGGACAGCTTTGTACCACCCCTCCAGTGCCCTCAGTCTGACACAGTCTCTTCTTGCTGATTGAGGAGGATATCAGTGGATTTACTATATTCTGCTAGTGAGAAGCAGTTGCTGGAAACCTTCTAGGAGCGGACCGTGGGATTGGCAATTCATATTTTCTGCCTCTCTCTGTAGAGCCCTGGCTCAGGGGTCTGATGAATGCAGAAAAGTAGGAGCAAAGAGTATGTTGTATAAAATAGTTCGTACACTGTGCACTTTCACTCCTCCCTGCTGAAAGGACTCTAGGGAGTATGTGCAGAGACGCTGCTCTACCAAAACAGCATTTCCTGACTCTACTGCTGGTCCTCTGCTACAAGTCACAAGACCCCCAGTAGTGGCTGCGCAGCCTGAAGCCTTCATAGAGTTAAGCACCTGTACTCCTACCAGGAGCCCCTGGCAGGAAATTGTCCCGCAGACTGCATTACCTCCACCACAATACCCAGCTGTGATGTTAGTCTCAGAATACACCCTGATCAGACACCCAAATAAACAAAAACTCTTAGTTTGAAGTTATATGTATCATTGATCTTGTTTTTATATTTATCCATTTTCATCCATAATTTCTCAACAAAACCTGATGTTAATCTAATGATGATAGTAATTTGTTCTTTTATTCTGGTCCACCATATTTCTCAGCTATGGTATTTATTTTTTCAAACCATAGCAGTGAAATCCATTTACTGGCTGCAGTCACAAGAATTTTAAACAGCTTCCTAAACTTTGATTACTTTCAGTAACCCATGACAGCCTCCTAATACCTTAATAATAGGAAGTTGTGGTGATATATCCCTGAAATAACTCTAGCATCAATTTGTTCACATCACGTCAGAAGCTCTTTAATTTGAGATAGTCCCAAAAGAAATCAAGATGAATACTGGAGAGATGAAAGGGAAACAGAGCAAAACCACTTACTGTTATCATGTCAACTTGATATCACTGGAATGCTTTATCTCTTTCAACTCCTAAAACCAAAGAAATTAAACTAAGAAAGGACCCATGTATACTATAGCACAATACTGTATAGCCCCTTCCAGGAGTCCTGTGACATACAGGAGCACCCGTTATTTCAGTGAAAGCTGTGGGTAGTCAGGATCTGTAGTCCACATTTATTTAGTTGCCTAAATATGAGTTTAGGCTCCAATTCTGAAAACACGTATGCAAATACTTAATTTAAACCATGTGAAGTAGCCACATTGACTTCAGGAAAACTGCCTCATGTCCTTAAAGTGGATTGATTGTATGTGCCAAGTATTTGCCAAACAGGTGTAGAACATGAAGTACCCAGGTTTTACCATGGACATCCATAGGTGTGAGTTGAGCCCTATTTTGACCAGAGTTTTCCAGTCAATTTGCATGACTCCTAAAGAGTGACAATAAAAGAACACTGTCATTAAAGCATGAGTTTCCAAATCCCACACAAGCTTTGAAAGCTTCACGCGGCAAAGTTAAAATTATCCAAAATCTAAACAGAATAGAACAAGGACAAAAGAATCAAAGCAGGACTTCAGTGGTTTATCAAAGTAAAAGTCATTTGTTAGATATAGCTGTGAGGGCCACAAGTTCACAAATTATACTGTATCTAAATGCCAGACAGCTTTAAAAGCTTTCTTCAATGCATGGACATCCCAGGGTTTCTTACTCACAGTAGATTCTTTGCTGTCTTTATTTTTTCTTTTTTTAATAACAAAACAAACCTAAAGAAAAAAATACCCCATGGCTTAATCCCTGCTAGGTCTGCAATATAATGACCTAAAATCTAGAATAGATTAATTTAAATTGAAACCTTTTCTGGCATCACAACAGAACCATTATGGGATATTGGGTTGCCATAGTAACCTAGGTAATGAATGAGGTACTGTTGTTAAATCAAAAAACCTCAAATAAACAAATATAGACATGGGCAGGCAGAAACACAGAATTGTACATTATATTAAAGATCCGATCTCAGTGGCATCATGCCACCTCTGGATTATTAACTAGAAACTCACTAATTAGCATTAATGCAATGTTAAGGAAGAAAATGGACATGTGGAAGTCAAACACTTGTTAAGGCACACTTGTTGTGTTTCCTGTACAAAATGCACTAGATTAAATGACTAATAGGTGCACATCAAAGATTACAAGGAGAACAGAAACAGAAAACACTGCCATATGGCTGAGCGAATGCTAAGGCAGAATTCCTAATTCTCTGATTTTTGGCAGTGTTTACATTTTCTTGGTTTTGAAATTAAAATTCTACTTTATGCATTTAGCTTCCTTTTTCTATAGAAAGACGTACAAGTCCGCTGCTTTCCCCACAAGCAATACTGACAACAGCAATGAATGCACTGCTGGCCTGATCCCTCCCTGTTCAGCCAGGCTGAGAATACAGGAACACAGGAGTAGAAGAGGCCTCCTGCCTCACTGAGTCTAATACACAGAGAGTGAATGGATCCCAATAGTCTTTACCCTATTCACCCTTTATAAAATGGCTTATAAAGTAGCCTGTAAGAAGATCTATGCTCTTCT
The DNA here is from genome assembly GCF_030867095.1 of Alligator mississippiensis. NCBI lineage: Eukaryota > Metazoa > Chordata > Crocodylia > Alligatoridae > Alligator > Alligator mississippiensis. The sequence continues at coordinate 387,822,775 of NC_081824.1, forward strand.
TTCTCTCATCTACCCCTCATCCCCTTCTACCCCCACTCCAAAATCTGATAGCAGCATTAGCAGGAGAAGCTTTAAGATCCCTCCCCCTTACACCCAGCTTTTTCAAATTACACACCCACTCTAATCATGGGCATAATCTTTACCACTTCTCTCCCTCTGTCAACTCTATTACTCACTCTTTCTTTTCCATTCTGCTCCTTGCCTTCCTGAGGTAGGGGATCTGTCATACTAAGGTGAGGAGAGGCTTCATGAGGAAGTTTCACCCTCTATTTTAAATATAGCCTCACTTGTAAATTTAAACATTAGTGCCCATATACTGTCAATCAGGGATGGACCAAGTTCAAGGCTAGCAAAATGTGACAGGAAACTCTAAGAATACCATAAATAGGTTGAAGAGTAAATAAAAAAGGGAGATAAAACATAAAGCAAGTTCATTTTTTCTGACAACATTCAGAGAGTTACAAAGCAATGCATCAGTTATAACAAAGTAAAGCTGCAATATAAATATGTGAGAGGAAGCAAGAGCAGGAGAATTTGTGACAAGAATTGCATGAAGGTTTTATAGTAGCATTGCCATGTAGGAACAGCGCTGGCTGCAAGCAAGAGTATAGAGCTGCGTTTTGAGCTGTCATTTGCAAAGGGCTGAGGCGTCTATATGAGAGTTTGAAAACGGTTTGTTTCTATCTTGCAGTCATATATCATAAACACTGCACTAATAGACTGATAATGATATCTTAATATGTGACCTTTCTGATTCTATTATTAAAATGTTATGCAGCAAATTAAGGGAAAATTACTCCCTCGTAATTCTACTAGTCTCTCCCATTCCTACTACAGAGATGGTCAAGGACTGTTGGTGTTAGGGCTCCATCTTCCAGGATAAAAGAAGGCAAGAAAAATTTATGCAAACTTTCATCTGGCTGTTCTCTCTCTTTCTTTCTGTCTCCAAATGAGATTCGCCAAGCAAGAGAGGAGGTAAAAAAGGAGTACTAGGAAGAAACAATATAGTAAATGGCTTTTTTCTGAGAAGGGAAAAAGCAGCAAAAGGAAAAGTAGACTCTGAAAAGTAGAAATTCTGGTAAATGTATTTTTTCCTCTTTTTTCTTGTTGCATTTTTCCTCTCATGCTAGCACAAAGGCCATCACAAATGGTTAGTAGGTGTAGAAAGCAGTACCCTGTGAGGGTGGCCTTCCATGAGGAGGAGGCCTCTGACATGTCTGTGGAACCTCAAGCCCAAAGGAAGAGTCCTTCTTTGCCCAGCGCACAGTTCTGGTTAGTAACACATTATAACTATGGGGCCCCTGGCACAGATTCATTTAAAGGTGCAATAGGATTCGTTCCCCAATCCCAACAATTATGTCTCCTGCTATGGCACTGTAACCCTGCGCTCCCACAGCAATGGCAAGTTGAAAGACATGTCGCAGCCCCACACTTGGGGCCAATAATTTGCTGATTGTTGGCTCCAGCCCAGGCAGCCCTTGGTCCAGTTCCAGATTGAAAGCTCTCTGAGCCAGGGCCAATAACCAGCTCATTGTTAACTAGATTGTTAACTACCACAGAGCTGCCAGGCATGGGGTGTAAAGTCCCTGGTGGGGAAGCCCTTTGCCTCTCCTCCCTAACATCAAGCCAAGGCTGACAATCAGCTGAATGTTGCTCCTAACCACACATTAAATATAAGGTCCTATACAAACCAGTCATAAAAATATTCTCCCTGCCAGCCCCCACATATGTATTTGTGTGTGTGTGTGTTGTAAAAAGAGTTTCCTTTTCTTTTTGGTTGTACCACGGTAAAGTATGGAAAAGAACTTGTCTTGTCCTTTACTTGATGCAGCGAGAAGGGGAAAACAGGTTATGAGCATATCTGTAAAATCAACCTCTGATGGAAAATCGTATTTTCAGAAATCCTGATTTTTTTTCCTTTTGATAAAAATAAAATCCTTTTCAGCTTCAGAGAACCCTAACCTAAGATTCTAAGGAGATAATACGCAAATTAACAGTTGACATTTAAGTACTAAATGAACTAATGATATATAAGTTAATTCTTATAACAGATATTTGATACAAAATAACATATCTCTCTCTCCTAATATTGACTGGATAAACAGTGTTCCTAAAACACAAGTTGAATTCTGTCCTTGTTGAAATAAGTGGCAAAAGTCTCAGCATTTCACCCTGTTTGTTACAAAGTGCTGGCACTCCAGTAATGTCATCTATATCAGTGAGCCGACATTGTGTTAATTTCAATACTGTAAGCCCCACTCTGCCATATGCATTCCATTTTGTAGATCAAGCATGATAGCAGTTCAGCATCAGAAGCTGCATCTTCTAGAGTTCCTAAACTACTCAGAGAACTCTAGAAAATGGACTGGATGTTCTTCTGCATTCATTGCTTCACGCTGACCATCTTTCACAAAATACAATATATTTATATATGCTCAGCAATCACAATCTTATTGTTATTTCCCTTATTTCCAAGTGCCCAGGATTGCAGGGTAGAGAGCCATGGCAATGAAGCCCCAGTTATAAGTGACAAGAGACTGTAGAGGAGAAGTTTAATGGGAGAGGTGGCACCAGGGTAAGTGTGTTTATGTGTGTATCTACCTCTTCTCCCTTTCTACACTTCCTGGAAGCTGAGAGAGGACTGCAAATAAAAGTAAGAAGAAAAGCAGCAGTGACTGTCACGCATAATTTTTCTAATGCAGCAAAACAAAGACCAAGGCTCGCACCATGATGGACAACAGGCCTTGTAATATTTCTGGTTTAAATGTGTTCATATTGTAATAATGTTGTGTGCCTCAGTTTCCTTGTATCTGCAGAAAGAAGGGTTAGTGGATTCCCTGCTAGGTTCAAGTGCTGCCTACATGCAGAAGGGGTGAGAGGGACCTCCAGCATCCAAGGAACTGAATAGCTGTGCTTTTGTTTCTGGTGGACTCTATACATCTTTTGAAGGAGATGGCCCAACAGTGACAGGGGGCACATCTACACATTCATTAATGTACAGTACTTACTGCACATGTAATTTAGTATTTGCTTAATGAAGTACTAACTAAATGTACAGTAACTACAGTTCCTGTGCAGTAGTGCCAGCACACGTTTATTTTTGTGACGCTTGCTGCACAGTAGCCTAATACTAATACGCAATAGGGGTGTGTGAAGCGGGTTGTATTCAATTTGGATTTGGATTCAGCCCAAATCAGGGGACAGTGTTTCAATTTGTTGATTCAGATCACTGTCCCAATTCAATTCGTCCGAATCTGAATCTGAAGATTCAACGCTGATTTGGAAAATCAGTGATTCGGCCATAGACACGACTTTAAATGTTTTTTCTATGTACCTTGAGGTACCAGGCATGGCTCGTGAACGCTGAGATGGTGGGGTGGATGGAGCTTCCCACAGGAGTAGAGAGGGGAGGCCTGGGTGCTCAGCAGTGGACCTGGGAGTGGACCAGAAGTGCTTCTGGTCCACTTCCAAGTCTGCCACTGAGTGAACAGGGGACCCCTCCCGGCGCCCTCCTGGCTCAGCAGTTGGCCACAGGGGGACCCTGGGTGCCCCCCCAGACCCAGGAGGCACCAGTCACTGAACCGGGGAGTGGTCCCTCATGCACTCCATGGTGGACTCGGAAATGGACCAGATGTGCTTCTGGTTCTCTTCCAGGTCCACCCCTCCCCACCCTGCTCCCATGGAATGCTCCATCCCCACCACTATCTCAGCATTCATGAGCCGCCTAGTACCTTGAGGTATGCAGAAAAAGAATATAAAGCTGTGTCTATGTCCAAATCATTTAATCTATCCAAATTGATTTGAAGGGTTCCGAATTGATTCAGAGAGATTAAAGCGTGTCCTGATTTGATTCAGATTCGAAGATTTGGCCACTGAATTGGGCTGAATCTCCATCGAATTGAATCAGTGACTGAAGCTTTGCACAGCCCTACTACAAAATAGCTTATTAGCATGGTTTTTGCCTGGCATGTTACTGCACAGTATTATTAGGCTACTGTCTGTCTAGTGTAGACACGCCCAGGGTGAGACAAGCATCATGATGGATAGAGAAGCCTGAAAAGCAGGGTGCAGCCTGGGAGCTGGGGAGTCTGAAGCAAGGAAACAGCCAGGCTACTTTGGGGCTCTTGGGCTGTGCCAAATGGAGGGAGAGAACATCTGAGCTAACTTTCAGGTACTCAGGGCTGTGCAGGCTGGGTTGGGGCTAAAGGGACTGCTTGAACCTTTTTAGAGGGGCAGGGTCTTTTTGCTCTGTAGCTTTTGCCTTGCCCCCACCTTCCCCCCAAGCTAAATGTCTTTATTAAAGACAAGTTGTCTGTTTTGCTGTTTGTAACTTGGCGTGTACTCCTTTCCCCTTCAAAGCAATAAAGTGCCTCTCTTGGGAGCTGAACTGGAAAGCAGATACTTGAGGCAGAGCCACCAATACCCAGGAAGGGTCAAGGACCAAAAGGCGAAGGCTTCAGAGTTGAAAGGAGTCAGGGCTCCACTCCTTCTCTATAAGGCAGGCCTGGGTATCCTTAGGGATACTCAGGGACACCAGGCAAGGCCACAGAGGTGCCAAGTAAGTGCACCCCTGGGGGAATACAAGACGCATATACCAGATTTTTCAGCATTGATCATAAGGGATCCTGGTTTTCTCTGATAAAAAAGAAATGCCCAATTTTTTAATTAAAAAAAGTAATGCAAAATCCACATTTTTCCATGATTAAAATGAAACACCACTAATATACAGATATATGTATATAGTGGTGTTTCATTTTAATCATGGAAAAATGTGGATTTTGCATTACTTTTAAATCTGAAAATTGGGGAATGTTTTTTGAATGAGAGAAAACCAGGATTCCTGTTGATCATCCTTGGTGATCTGTATTCATTCAAACAGAAGTTTTACAGGGTACAATATAGTCCCTTTCTCAACTCATAACTATCTAAAAATACTTAACAACCAATCTTTAAAATTAACAATGCACAATGCTAACAGAGTATCCAAACCATATTTTTGTTTGGTTTTGTTTTGCTTTGTTTTGTTTTTTAAAGTTCATGGCTATTTCCTTTAAAGCAAATTAAATACAACTCAATAAAAGTAAAATAAACTACTAAAGGAAGGTTTTTTCTTTTCTTTTTTCTTTAACTTAGCCAGTGGTGCTAACAAGAAGCATTCACCAGCTTCCAATAACCTTTAAAATGTTCTTTCCATTGTTCAAACTTCCTTGTCTGCTGTATCCAAAATTGCTGTTATTGCTGAAAAACATGGCTTGAGGAGAGTGCAGAAGCAGACTACATCATTGTAATATATTTCACCATCTGGAGGAGGAAAAAAGAAAGAAGAAAACAAAAATGTAAATGAGTACAGTTGTGTTTTGGAGGCTAAACCAGGAGGAAGTATACAAACTCAAATTCATCATATTTTTATATATCTAAATATGATCTATTATAGGTTGGAGAAGCTTTTGGGCACAAAGCACCCTTCCTCAGGTCAGGAAGAAGTGCTTTGTGCCTCAAAGTTTGTCTAACATGTTTCACAGCTGTACAGATGGTCCAATAACAAAATTATCAAAAACCCCCTTTTTCATAGTTCCTAGACCATCCATTACTAAAACAATACTTTAGCCATACTAAATATACCATAGCTTTTGAAACTAAATTGATCTTAAAAAGAGATCCCTCAGCCTTTGACCAGCACCACAAATGAAAGGAACCTGGGTGTAATAATAGACCACAGTATAAATATGAGCCGGCAGTGTGATGCTGTAGCCATAGGGCAAATAATACTCTGGCATGCATCAATCAATGCATCTCCAGCAAAACCAAGGAGGTGATTCTTCCTCCCTGCTCAGGTGAGGCCACAGCTGGAGTATTGCATCCAGTTCTAGGCACCACACTTTAACAAGGACATGGACAAGCTTGAGAGAGTCCAAAGAAGAGCCACCCATATGATCAGAGTCTTACATGGCAAGCCATACAAGGAAAGGCTGAGGGATCTGGGACTCTTCAGCCTGAGAAAAAGAAGGCTGAGAGGGGACCTGGTAGCAGCTTATGGCTACACTAAAGGAGTACATCAAGGGCTTGTTGAGTGCCTGTTCACCAGGGCACCTGAGGGGGAAACCAGGAATAATGGCCACAAACTCCTGGAAGATCAATTTAGGCTTAACATTAGGAAAAACTTCTTCACAGTCAGGGTGTCCAAACTGTGGGATAAGCTCCCTCCAGAGGTGGTGCAATCATCTACCCTGGAAGTCTTCAAGAGGAGACTAGACAGTCACCTTGCTGGGGTCACCTGACCCTGTTTTCTTTCCTGCTTGGTGCAGGGGGCTGGACTCAATGATCTTCCGAGGTCCCTTATGGCCTTACAATCTATGAATCTATGAACTGACAAAGGAATTTAGACTATTAAAATGGACTTTGGTTGAAGCCTAAGTCCAAGAAAATGATTAACAGAACCGCCGCCGCCCCCCCCGCCGCCGACCCAAATCAGTTAAGTCTGATACTACATTCAACCAGTTTTATCTTAAACCAGTTTCCACCATTTTGAAATGGGTTTATGTGCACTGAACTTCTGTTCTGTTACAGGTTTAAACCAGTTTCTAATCACTTAAACCGGTTTGTGTGTAGCTTCTGTCCCTAGCCTATGAGATATGGAACAAATCCCATTTTATTGTCTTTGCTTCTCTTAACAATGAACATAGGTCTGAAGTCAGAAGACTTAATTCACTGTTGTCCTAAGGGAGTGCAGTTCCCAGAAACCAATGGAATTATGATCAGTAGACCACTGTGCAATCTGGCTCACGGTTGCTAAAACTATTCAGATGGATGCTATCTTGTCATATATAGTGTGTCTTTGTTGATATTAATTTAAGAAGTTGTTTGGCTATTTCCAACTCAGCTAATGAATCTTTCATTTCATATATGTCTCTCCATCCCTTTGGCAACTGGGATTCAGGCTATTTAATATACAAGAGTTGTATTTTTCTGGAATTTTATATAATGCATATAATTATACCTTGTACTCTGGAAGGTAGGATTATATTTTTATGCTGCTTCTCAGATGGCATGCCCTGGAGGGTCTCCATCTGTTTTCATGTATTTTTAATAATACAATGACTGCTGTTATAGTTCAGAACTCTAACATTCTTATTTGGCTCTGACACAACGTACAGGTGAAATAAACTGAAGCCAAGAAATGTTGGTTTTGTTATTTAATTGATATTCAAACTATTACATGTACAAAAGTAGTCATGTCATGCTCTAGGAATGAAATCTGGCTCCATGGAATAAATGTGAGTTTTATCAGGCTAAGTACAGACATTCAAAAAACCCAAGGGGAAAGCACTCCAATATTGTGCTTTACTCAAAGTGCTCCTGGTTAAGTTAGGAGTAAACAGAACAGATGTTTGCCATTCAGTGGGAGAGGCCAGAGCCTGTCAGCCCTGGCTGAGGCCAGCAGACTTGAGGCACTCCAGCACACCTCCTAGAACAGCGTTACTCAACCCATGGGTCGCAATCCAAAAGTGGGTTGCAAGAATATTTCTAAGGGTTGTGAGCCTGAGGCAGAAAAATGTGTGAAAGCACATGTTTCCCCTTGAAGGCTGGCAGTGTTCTAGCCTGCAAGGGGGAAGGTGGTCAGGTTCCAAGGCTGTAGCAGGGCAGTGGGGGAGAAAGACTGTGGGTTGCACACAGATAGGACCAGAGGGGTGCGAGTCAGGGCAAGCCATTGATCTTGGCAAATGGGTCCTGGTAGGAAAAAGGTTGAGAACCACTGCCCTAGAAGGCTTCCATAGAATGCCAAGCCCAGTCAAGAAACCAGCCACCCCAATTGTCCAACACAGCCCCTCTCCACAGCCTCATCCCCCACCAGTGGGTGGCTGTCAGTGCCAGCAGCTAGGGGATGAGAGGGAGGGAACTGAGCCCCATTGCCATGTGCACTCTCCCCCTGCTCGCTTCCAGCTTGCTGGGTTGGGTCTTGGAGGGGGAAGTGTCTGGGTCTGTGTGGCAGGAGACTCCATTCCCCGCATCCACCCCAGCCTTCTGACAGCTGCAAGTCAGAGGCATGCATCAGGAGGCTGGGGTAGGTGGGGGAGTGGGGTAACAGAAACTCCCTTGCCACATGGACCCAGCCTGGCCCCCCCACCACCTGACTGAGCAAGCAGGTGGGCTGCCGTGTAACAGGGGGGGCTCTGTTACCCACCCTCCTGGCCACACTGGAAGGAGATGGAGCCTTTTCTGTCTCCTGTCTGTGACAACCCAGGGGTACAGCTAGGAAAGTGCTCACCCAGAGCAGACAAGCACTGGCCAAGGCTAACAGACCACCCAGTGAGGGGCCCCTGTGATGCCAGCAGAACGTGACCTAACTTGAGTGTCAACGGAATCTCGTACAGACATTCAATAGAGCACTCTAACCTAAAATACTTTAGTCTGATACCACATCAGTTAGGCCCTGGGAGCAGTGAGAGACATGCAGGTGAAAGTCTGCTGCGCCCCTGCTCCCCCGAAACCCCCAGAGACCCCCCCAGCAGCCGCAGAGCCCCCTGCCAACCCCCAGCACAGCAGGAGGTAAGTGGGGCCCATGGTGGGAGGCAGTTAACACTTAGAGAGTGGGAGGAGGCAGCTGAGTGGGAGCTGGGCCGGGTCTCACCCCGCCCAGGCCCCTACTTCACCCAGCCCCCCAGGGAGCCACGCAACCGCAGCCTCGCGAACAGGCTGTGCAAACAGGTGCGCTCATCTGCTGGTGCGTGAGTTAGCATGGAGTTCACACAGGAGGGTGCGCAGGAGGGCCCGAGGCTTTGCCTGTGTGCCCCCACCCTAGGGAAGCGGCATGATGCAGATGGGCACACGCCGCACCCCGAGGGTCCCCTTGGGATCTGTGGCCCCCCTCTCTGGCACCTCAGAGACAGCCACCCAGACAGAGCCCATGGTTCTGGGCTCCACACAGGCGGAGCCCCTGGCTCTCAGCTGCAGGGGCTGCCTGTCCCTTTTTCAGGGTCTGGGGCCCAGGAGCATGGCTACCTCCTCTTGTGGGGTCTGCTCCCTTTTGGGGTCTCTGGTGCACCATCTGGAGGAGCTCCAGGCCACAGTACAGAGACTGCATGCCATCAGGGACTGCGAGCAGGAGATTGACTCCTACTGCCAGGCCCTTTGCCCCCGGGAGCCATAGAGTAGACCACGGTCTCCCTCCAGGACAAGGGAGGACTCCGGGACCTCCCATTCTGTCCAGTCAAGGGAATGGGCCAAGGTGGTCAAGGGCCCTGAGGCCCACCACACCAAGGCCCCTGCCCTGCCGGAGCTTAGCAACAGGTATGAACCTCTTGCGGCCCCAGTTGAGCCTGCTGAATGCAGGCCAAACTGCAGCTACCACCTCCACTCTCCCCAATGCAAAGTGTTTGTTGTGGGAGACTCCATCCTGAGGAGGATTGAGGGGGTAATCTGCTGCCCCAACCCCTTAGTCCAGGAAGTCTGCTGCTTTCCAGGGGCCCACATATGAGACATTGCAGAAAAGATCCCTAAGCTCCTCCAGCCCACAGACCACTATCCCATGCTCCTTATTCATGTGGGCACCAATCACACAGCTCGGAGTGCTCCCAGCCGGGTCATGAGGCACTACAGGGATTTGGGAGCAGGGCTAAAGGGTCTGGGGGCACAGGTGGTGTTCTCTTTGATCCTCCCAGTCTTGGGATATGGACTGCGGAGGGAGAGGAGGACCCAGGTAGTCAACAAAAGACTGTGGCGCTGGTGTCATCGGGAAGGCTTTGGCTTCCATGACCAGAGCCTGCTCTTTGGCGAGAGAGGCAGCGAGCTACTGGGAAGAAATGATCTCCACCTCTCTCCCCTGGGGAGGAGACTCTTCTCAGCCAGACTGGCTGACCTGCTCCACTGGGCTTTAAACTAAGCCCACCGGGGGACAGGTGGATACCGCCACTGCTGGCCCACTGAGCAACCCTTGCAAAGCCAGCAGTCCAAGGCACTTAAGGGAGCCCACCGCTGCCCCAGCCCTGGTACAATCTGTGGGCAAGGCAACAGCCCCCAAGGGGACACTTTCCTGCCTATACACAAATGCCAGGATCTTGGGGAATAAGCAGGAGGAACTCATCCTCCTGCTTAAAAGAAATAATTACGACATCATAGGGATAACGGAGACCTGGTGGGACTCCACCCATGACTGGACCACAGGTATAGATGGCTATACCCTGTACAGGAGAGATCGAGTAGATAAAAGGGGCGGGGGTGTTGCTATGTTAAGGAAAGCTATGCGTCCCTGAAAGCTGATGTTGGTGACCAGGGTGGATGACTGGAGACCCTCTGGGTTAAAATCCGTGGGGAACACAGCACAGGGGACACAATAGTGGGAGTCTACTACAGACCTCCCACCCAAAGTCAAAAGCTTGACCAGGAGTTCACCTGGGAACTGGCTGAGGCCACATACTCCAGGACCATGGTTGTCATGGGTGACTTCAATTACCCAGACATCTCGTGGGAGGATCACTCAACAAAATCCGAGTGGTCGCAAAGCTTCCTATTATGCGTGGATGACCTCTAACTAACTCAAGAAGTCTATGGGCCAATGAGAGGTAAAGCACTGCTTGACTTGGTACTGGCTACTGGGGATGACCTAATCAGTGACCTAGTGATCGATGGGAAGCTGGGTGACAGCGACCACAAGCTGATCACCTTCACCATCTGCCGTAAAGCTGACAAGTCAGTCAGCAACACTGAAGTCCTTCACTTCAGGAAAGCCGACTTTGACGAGCTCAGCAGGCTTGTTGGTGAGGCCCTAAGGGACCACAACCCCAGGCAGAGGGGAGTCCAGGAAAAGTGGTTGCTCCTTAAGGGAGCGATCCTCAGTGCACAAGCTAATTCTATTCCATCTCAGAAGAAAGGCAGCAAGAGGGCACAGCAGCCCCCCTGGCTTTCCAGGGATCTAGCAGACCTCCTGAGGCTAAAAAGAAAGGCCTACAAAGGATGGAGAATGGGATTCACCTCCAAGGAGGAATATTCTGCACTGATCCAGCCCTGCAGGGAGCAAACCAGGAAAGCCAAGGCTGCAACTGAACTCCAACTAGCTTTGAGCATCAAGGACAATAAAAAGTCCTTTTTCAGATATGTGGGGAGCCGGAGGAAAAGCAAAGGCAACATTGGACCCTTCCTAAACCAGATGGGACAACTGACAACTGATGCTCAGGAAAAAGCCAACCTATTAAATGGGTACTTTGCATCAGCTTTCATTAGTCCCACGGGATGCCCATGCCCACTACGGGACAGGGAGGTCCAGGTTAGGATGATCCCCTGCCCTCCATCAACGCTGACCTCGTGAAGGAACACCTTATAGATTCATAGATTCATAGATGTTAGGGTCGGAAGGGACCTCAATAGATCATCAAGTCCGACCCCCTGCATAAGCAGGAAAGAGTGCTGGGTCTAGATGACCCCAGCTAGATACTCGTCTAATCTCCTCTTGAAGACCCCCAGGGTAGGGGAGAGCACCACCTCCCTTGGGAGCCCGTTCCAGACCTTGGCCACTCGAACTGTGAAGAAGTTCTTCCTAATGTCCAGTCTAAATCTGCTCTCTGCTAGCTTGTGGCCATTGTTTCTTGTAACCCCCGGGGGCGCTTTGGTGAATAAATCCTCACCAATTCCCTTCTGTGCCCCCGTGATGAACTTATAGGCAGCCACAAGGTCACCTCTCAACCTTCTCTTGCGGATGCTGAAAAGGTCCAGTTTCTCTAGTCTCTCCTCGTAGGGCTTGGTCTGCAGGCCCTTGACCATACGAGTTACCCTTCTCTGTACCCTCTCCAGGTTATCCGCATCCTTCTTGAAGTGTGGCGCCCAGAATTGCATGCAGTACTCCAACTGCGGTCTGACCAGCGCCCTATAGAGGGGAAGTATCACCTCCCTGGACCTATTCGTCATGCATCTGCTGATGCACGATAAAGTGCCATTGGCTTTTCTGATGGCTTCGTCACACTGCCGGCTCATGTTCATCTTGGAGTCCACTAGGACTCCAAGATCCCTTTCTACCTCTGTGCCACCCAGCAGGTCATTTCCTAGGCTGTAGGTATGCTGGACATTTTTCCTCCCTAGGTGCAGCACTTTGCATTTCTCCTTGTTGAACTGCATTCTGTTGCTTTCTGCCCACTTGTCCAACCTACCCAGGTCTGCCTGCAGCTGTTCCCTGCCCTCCGGCGTGTCCACTTTTCCCCATAGCTTTGTGTCATCTGCAAACTTGGACAGAGTACATTTGACTCCCTCGTCCAAGTCGCTGATGAAGACATTAAAGAGTATCGGTCCAAGGACCGAACCCTGCGGGACCCCACTGCCCACACCCTTCCAGGTCGAGACTGACCCATCTAGCACGACTCTTTGGGTGCGACCCTCTAGCCAATTTGCCACCCACCGGACTGTGCAGTCATCCACATCACAGCCTCTTAACTTGTTCACCAGTATGGGGTGGGATACCGTATCAAAGGCCTTCCTGAAGTCTAAGTATACGACATCCACCCCTCCTCCTGTGTCCAGGCGTTTCGTAACCTGGTCATAGAAAGAGACTAGGTTGGTCAGGCACGATCTGCCCGCCACAAACCCATGCTGGTTTCCCCTCAGCATAATTTGCCCTTCCGGGCTCTCACAAATGTGAGCCTTGATAATTTTTTCAAAGACTTTACCAAGGATGGAGGTGAGACTGACCGGCCTATAGTTACCCGGGTCCTCCTTCCTCCCCTTTTTGAAAATGGGGACCACGTTAGCCCTTTTCCAGTCTTCTGGGACTTGGCCCGTGCGCCACGAGCGTTCGAATATTCCCGCCAGTGGCTCTGCAATGATGTCGGCCAGTGCCTTCAGCACCCTCGGATGGAGCCCATCCGGGCCTGCCGACTTAAAGGCATCCAGTTCTTCCAAGTGACTCTGCACCACCTCAGGATCTACATATGGCAGTCTGGCGCCTTGCTGCTGCCTCTCTACAACCCCAGTGAGAGACTTGTCGTGCCCCTCACTTAGGAAAACTGAGGCAAAGAACTCGTTGAGGAGTTCAGCCTTGTCCCCCCTATCTGTCACCAATTGTTTCTGCCCATTTAGCAGCGGTCCTATTCCTCCCTGGGCCTTCCTTTTACTCCCAAAATATCTAAAAAACAATTTCTTGTTGTCCTTTACTTGGGTTGCCATCCTCAGCTCCATGGTAGCCTTGGCCTGCCTAACTGCCTCCCTACAAGCACGAGCAGAGGAGGTATATTCATCTTTAGTGATCTCACCCTGTTTCCACTTTTTATGTGCTCCCCTTTTGGCTCTTAGGCTACCCTGGATTTCTCTGGTCAGCCATGGAAGCCTCCTGGCCCCTTTCCCTCTTTTGCCTCGCTCGGGGATTGTCTTGCTTTGTGCCCGAAGGATTGTTTCCTTTAGGCACAGCCACCCTTCTTGGGCTCCCATCCCATCAAAACTCCTACTCTGCAGTGCTTCCTTGACTAATCGCCTGAGTGCATTGAGATCAGCTTTCCTAAAGTCTAGCACTTTCACCCTACTAGTTACCTTACCCACTCGCCGTCTTATGTTGAATTCTATTATAAGGTGATCACTGTCTCCCAAATGGCTACCGATCTGGAGGTCCCCTATCATGTCATCTCCCGTTGCCAATACCCTTGAGAGGCTGGATACCTTCAAGTCAGCTGGCCCTGACAATCTACACCCCAGGGTACTCAAGGAGCTGGCTAGCATCATAGCTCAGCCTCTGGCACAGATCTTTGAGAACTCCTGGCACTCTGGTGTAGTGCCTGAAGACTGGAAGAAGGCCAATGTGGTGCCTATCTTCAAGAAAGGGAGGAAAGTGGATCCAGCAAACTACTGGCCCATCAGCCTGACTTCTATCCTGGGGAAGATCTTAGAAAAGTTCATTAAAGAGGCCATCCTTAATGGACTGGCTGACGCCAACATCCTGAGGGATAGCCAGCATGGGTTTGTTGTGGGCAGGTCTTGCTTGACTAATCTAATTTCCTTTTATGATGAGGTGACCTATCACCTGGACAAGGGAGAAGAGATTGATGTCATATATCTTGACTTCAAAAAAGCCTTCGATCTGGTATCCCATGATCACCTCTTGGAGAAACTGGCTGTGAAATTGGCTCTGTGGTTGGACCCAGAGGGTGGTAATTGACGGAAGTCAATCGTCATAGTGCCTTGTGACCAGTGGGGTCCCCCAAGGTTCTGTCCTTGGACCCATATTGTTCAACATCTTCATTAATAATGTGGACATTGGAGTCAGAAGCAGACTGGCCAAGTTTGCCGATGACACCAAACTTTGGGGCAAAGCATCCGCACCTGAAGACAGGAGGGTGATCCAGGCTGACCTTGACAGGCTCATGGAATGGGCGGATGAGAACCTGATGGTGTTTAACACTGAAAAATGCAAGGTTCTCCACCTTGGGAGGAAAAACCTGCAGCTTCCTTATAGGCTCAGCAGTGCTACGCTGTCTAGTAGTACGGAAGAAAGAGACTTGGGAGTCATCATTGACCACAAGCTGAACATGAGCCTGCAATGCCTCTTTATGTGAATCATCCCACGTACCTTCACATTGTCTTTTACATTGTCTTTTACTTGTGGCCATTATAAAGAGTATGAAGTTTCCAGGGCTTAGAAACATTAATAAATAATAGAATAAGTGACTACTTAATGAGACAATAATGCGGTTACATTTTACAACTTGGGGGCATCACAGTTATGAGTCTATAATTAAAAGGGTATTTTCATGATTAACAGGTCTGAAACTGACCTCCTTAATTTTGCTCAGAGGCATTTTCAACATTGATATTTTTTCTTTGGCTGTTTTTCTTAATATATCCCAACAGGATAATTTAAAGCAGAAGTTCACGTTAACAAGTCATAGAGTTAAGTATTCATACAGGAATGCACACACCTACACCAATGCTTTACCACTTCACATAGTAATAAAATAATAGTTTGGAATTAGTTTCAGGTATGGCATATTCCAAATGTGTGGTGTTATATCCAACAAGCATGGCTATGAAAGCAGAATCAAATCTTGACAGAAGCTAGGTCTTCATTTAGACTCGTGTCTTTTAAAAAACACAGGCGATGCTCCAAAAGGATTTGACCAGTTGACATTCTCTCTTTGTTTTCACAGCAAGTACAGCACAAGCTGGCAAGCAGCCATTCAAACTGTTCCTCGTGGACCTGAACAAGGGCCTTCAATAGTGAAACTATGGGCACAGGAACTGGTTAACCCCCAGCAAGTCTACATGATACCACCCTGAAGAGCTCTGCCCCTGCAAATGGCAATGTAATCCTGAATGAATCAGAGGCAATTTTCTCCTGCTTTCAAATGCCTGCCTTTCAATACACCATCTGCTTGCTTGTGCATAGTTTCCATCATTAGTGTAATTGGGGGAGAGATAGGGGGCAAGAAGGGAACCAGTTCCAGGTCCTATGAGAGGGCACCAGAAAGCCCTCATCCCAGAAATCTTTGCCACAGCAAGGCCAGTGTGCTTCACTGTCCAGTCATAGAAGCTGGGCAGGCCCAGCCCCACACCTAGCAATGTGTTTGGGAGGTGGGTGGAGCAACTGAGGCTAGTGGAATGATGCTCGGCGCACCACCCTTAGGGAGTCTTTCACATAACAGTCCTGCACCCAATAGCATATTTAAGGTGCAGGCAGGTGGAGAATGGGGCACCAGGGGTGGCTCCTAAGGAGGTGGGCTTCTGCCACCTGAGCTGAGGCTGCTACAACAGGAGCAGCAGCAATACCAACTGCCTTCACTGTGCAGAAAACAATGGCAGCTAAGACTTTCCTCTCCCTCTCTACCCCTCACTCCACCTCCATTTCCAGTGGTTGGTATACCCCACCTTCCCTGACCACAGGTGCTGAAGAAGCTTGCTAGCTGCCATGGTGTAATTTGTTCCATGTCTATGCCTTGAGATTCACCTCTCCAGTCCTGTGTCCATAGCCATAGAGAAGAAGCAATCTCTTTTACAACTCCTTACAAAGCCAAATGAGCAGTGCCTTAAAACAGAGCCGTCCAGTGGTTCTCAGATGTTAATGGCAGCAAATCCCTTGTTAAGTTTACTATGCTGTTATTTATTCCAATAATTCCATGTGATAAAAAACTAACATTTTATGTAGTTATAACTGTATTGCAACCATAACAACCTACAAGTTGTAGAGTTATTCTCTATAACTTTATTTTCCCTTCGTTTTCCTCCATTCATATTTCCCTTTTCCATTCTTTCATCTTGCATACCCTCTAGAACTTTCCAAGAACCATCTGGTATACATACACCCCAAAACATTGTCCAAAATCTATTCACTGTTTCCAGGCTGTGTACAATGAGTCGTTATAAAAATCTACCTTAACAATATCTTCTTGCTTTGATACGCTTTAGACACAACGAAAAACCTTAACATTATTTAAATACAGCTGTTAGATGCAATACTTAAATGATTTTGACAATCTAATAGCACAGCAGTAACGTGACCTGCAGCATTAAACAGCCATACAAAAACACAGTCTCTAGAGTAGTTAATACATTTCAGTTTGTGGGAAGCTTTGAGAATTGCAATTAAAAAACCTCAGCGTTGCACCAACTGCCATTATCTGTTGTTAACCAAATACAAATGTCACCTTGAATAAATTGCAGGAAGCTTATTCGTGGAGCAAATAACCATTAATAAATTTGGGTAATTTTTTTAATGCAGACAAAAAGTAGACATTAACTAACAGCTCCTAAAGCAACAGCAGTTATCATAATGCCCACGCTCTACAGTTAGACTGGCCAGTATGTCTTCTTCTTATCCTTCTCCAACAGCTTTGAATTGCAGAATTAGGCAAATCTTCTGTAGATGGGCCATTTCTTTTTCAGTTTCAGTTACAAATCTTTTCAGGGGAAGTTTGTTGCTAGGCACTCCACTACATGTTCAAATGAAAGCTGGATCAAAACCTGCTATAGAGTTTTACACATTTTCAAGCTCTAACTTTATAGCTGGCTGGCTATTTTTATAGCTGGATAGTCATTTTTATCATGTGATACTTACTTTCACTTGTGGCTGGTCTTACTTTGCATGTGTGGTTGGTCTAAATTTATTGTACAGTGAATTACATAATATATGCAATGTGTAGCAGGGGCCTAGGACAATTTCATAAAGCATAAGGTTACTGTGTCAGGCTGGCCGGTGGGCTCACCAGCAGCCTGGCTTGATGGCTTGAGCCAATGGCTCAGGCCAATTGGTGGGGGTATTTCCCTCCCCACGAATCAGGAGAAGGCAGAAGGAAGTCTTGTCCCACCCTGACTCAGGGACAAGGTTAACAAGAGGACCTGAGAGGGAACTAACCTCTCAGGCTTTCCTATTGGTCCATTTTCAATCTGGGGGTGGAGCCACCAGAAGGGATAAAAGCCCGTGTGCCCAGCACAGGGGCAGCTTTGACAAGAGATGATGAAGATGGGATGCAGAAGAGCTGGTAGAGCTGACCAGTGGAGTGGAGCCATTGGCCCAGAAGTGCCCTGAAGATGCCTTTGTCGAGCAGGAAGCAGCAGATGGCTGCATCTCAGCCCTGCTGTGGAGAGAGCTACGGCACCACTGCAAAGGTCAGTGCATGGAGGATCTGCCAAGTGGAAGGGACCTTGAAGGCTGCATGAGACAGCACAGGTCCTCATCCCTGCATGAGGCAGGAGCCCTCCATGCACAGGGCGGCGCATGGGGCCAAGAGAGAGGGCTGATGGGCCAGATAGCTGCATGAGGCAGCTCAGGCCTTCTTGCAGGAAGTGGCTGCAGGACAGAGTGACCACTCCAGCGAGAGGGGGAAACCTCCGCAGCCACCCCAGAGGGGGAGAGAGACAAGCCAAGCTTTCCTGACTGCTGGGAGCCATGAGTGACCCAAAAAAGGGCTTTCAGTCCCAAGGAGGGGAGGAGATGAGGATTTGCACAGGGGAGGAGGGCCCCCCCCAGTTTTACTGTCACTGGGCCATGCTAGGCATGCGGCCTAGATGAGGGAGATAGTATGTTGATATGGTAACCTGCTCTTTTCCCCTGGTATCACTCCTTCTGCTGGGCATCATTGCTATATACTGTTGTTGTCTTTGTTCTTTATATTGTTGGGGCCATTGCTGTAAACTTGCACATTGTTGTTGTATTGTGAAACAATTATCAGCCATCTGGGGTCATTAAGGGTTTAGTTGCTTGAGGGCCCCTGTGAGAGCACCTCCTTGTTCAATATTTGCTTTTATGGTATTCGTTATCTTTATGTATTGAATCCTAATAATGCAATTTCCTTATGTGTGGTTAGGCAAGTGAGTTATCCCTGCTGGGTTTTGTCTGTTGACCTATTGATTAATCTGTGTTGTTGCAGTCGACTGTTCCCTTGCCTTCTGCCTGGAGAGCCCGCTGAGCATAGGTGATGTACACCAATGGGAAGGCCAAAGAAAGTCATGGCCTATACGGATACAGTGCCTTTGTCTGCCATACCCAGCTGAGATTGCTTGGGTTTATGTTCAACAAGAGTTACTGTTTTGTGAACTAATATTTGTAAATAGTGCGTGCGTGTGTGTGTGTGTGTGTGTGTGTGTGTGTGTGTGTGTGTGTGTCTATATATTTATGGACCATTGTACTGTACAATTAAACCTGTAAACAGTTAAATATCCTTGGGTCTACCTGGTCTCTGCTCTGCTCTTCAGGAGAGGGAGGCGAGCTGCCCTAAAGCTAGGCAATTACACTCCCACAGCATACTTGCACCCTGCTAACATCCCATCAGTTGAAGAGGGGTACCAACTGCATACCACCTGGGCTACATTACAAATAGGTATTTTTCAACACAAGTATCTTTTCCTTCTTAAAAATTAATAGGAATGAGAGAGCATCAACTATTAGCATAAAAACAAAAGCTCATGTTATAAAGTACCCATTAGACCTAAATGTTTGGTTTGATTTCTATTTTTAAATAATAAATTCTTATGGCATCTAATCATCATTACAAACTAATACCAAATTCTAATGCTATATGGGGCAACAGATTGATTTACTCATTGCATCTACTCATCTAGTTGATTCATCAAAACTGTAACAAATTGATTTTTCATATAGTTAAGTTCCAAAATACACTTATATATTTGCCACAGGGAAATAGGAAGCTTCTAGTGAAGTAGGTTAAGGAACATTCTGACTTCAATGTCTATAGTGTAGGCTTTGTTGATAACAAACTGTTAAATTACAAAAAACCTGTTTTCCACCACAAGCATCATGTCCTTTACTTCTAATGTTGTGTTAGAGATTATGCTCCATGGGTCAGTTCCCACAAAGCTAAATAAATGGTTAAATGCTGCATCAGCTGTAAATTTAGAATGTACAAAATGTACAAAATGACAAATCAGTTTGGAGTCTCTCAAATGTAGAACTGACTTCATTTGGTTCTGAAAGTGAAGGAAAATACTAATATTTATGGAACATGAAGTACTGCACTTGCTTGTTACAAGGAGAGGCTTCAAAACTTTCTAGTGCTTGTCACAATTGGTCATCAAGAAGAGTATCCAGTCAGAGAGATAGAACTCATGGTATACACTTTCTAGTATTTCCCATTGGATAATAGTTCAGGAGAGAGAGGAAATTGCTTGAGTAATATTCTTCTAATCAGTTCTTCCATGATTGGGGAAACAAATTTAACATATATCTATATAGCTATCTATGGAGAAAGTAGACTAATGTGATCTGTTCCAATTTCAGTAATGTTCTGCTCTGTGAAAAAGTCTCCAGTATTTAACATTCTATTAGTATCCCATATTTCAGCCCTGGCTCCAAAGTCTGGTAAAGTGCATAACTGAGAAGTGTATGCAAAGATCAGGCTTTCCAAAGATACTGTATTGCTCTTTTCTGTGTTTGTGAAGTACACAAGAGTGTCTGATATCCTGAGGGCTTTTTCTGTAAATCATGTGGGAAAGCAGAAAAGGGGAAACTATAAAATGCAGTAATGCTGTGCCATGTGGAACTGTTGGTTTGCATGTGGTTCCAAATACACTGAACAACAGCTGCCAGCAATGGGACCAAGTGTCATGCATGTTGTCCTTGTGCAAAGATATTCATGGCATGAGATAATGTACCTACCTCTTTCACTGCTTCAGGACTAAATCGCTGACATTTTCAGATCCCTGTGTGCTTCTTTGTCTTTGTGTCTCCTATGCTCTATGTCAATGTCGTATTTAGTTCCCTTTCCTATCCTCACTTTGCCTGTCAAGCTGCAAGCAAGTTTTCTGCACCTTGTGGCTCTCTTAACTGGAAGAAAACAAGATGTAAAAACAGCATCAGGAAGTCTGTTGCCAGGGCAGTGGCACGTCTGCTTCTGTTAATGCCGAAGAGCCAAGAGAACATTTCATGTATGTTTACTGTTGTAAAAATAAGCCGTGAGGACTGCAGAATGAGAAATACTAATGAAAAGGAAGGTAAGGAAATAATATAAGATGTACGAAAAATTCTAGTCTATGCTGAACATAGAGGTGTAAGGCAGCAGGGTCCAGGGGTTCAAGCTAAAATAATCAACCTGAGGAGAAAGGAAAGTGATACAAGTACAGAAATGAAGTCAGGATAATTTAACTTAGAAGAGGTAAAGAAAGGAATGAGAATGATCAGGAAAAAAAGACAGAGGTGGCAGAATATAAGAAGGGAGGAGCTGAAGGCAGCTGGAAATTCAGTGTTGTACCATACCTTTCTGAAAGAGTAAATCAGGGAGCAATTGGTTTCTAAGCCCCTGATACCAAGATTTCTCAAAGCTAATCCTTGTCATGACAGGGTGACCATAAAGTCTGAGGTACATTAGCCCAGAAGCACATGGTTATTTATATAAAGACGTGCAATGTCTTAAAGAAGAAGGTCAGACAGCTGACTTAAAGAATGAAGGTGGGGCGAAAGATTTTAAGTAATGCTTTTAGGTAAGTTGGTTTGTCATAGCCAACCTTTTCCTTCCATCTCCATGTCTAAAATGCTCAGTCAAGGCTTCATCATCTGCCACCTTGATTACTGTAACCTGCTCTCTAGTCTCTTCTACATTCATGTTTCTGCCCTCCAGTTCATGCAAAACAGGTGATATGAGCATCTTCCTTGTTTTCTCTTTATCTCATTTTGAATCCTTTGAATCCTTTCTACCGCACCAGGTTAAAGCTACTTGCCCCTGCCTTCTGCATCTTACATAATAGTGCTCTTGCCTACTTTCCTGTTCATCATCTCCTCTCCCCTTCTCTGCCAAAGATGACAGCTCCAACACTGCATTCATCTGCTGCCTCTGCAGCTGTGCTCCTGCTTGCTTTTAGGCAATTCCTCTTTTTGTGCTGAGCTAATCTGCAAAGCTAATAATGTCCTCTCCATATCTATATCCTTTCCCCGGGCTTTTCAGCAGAGCATGGTGGGGGAAAGGGAAAATGCAGGTAATTTTA
The DNA here is from genome assembly GCF_030867095.1 of Alligator mississippiensis. Classification (NCBI taxonomy): domain Eukaryota; kingdom Metazoa; phylum Chordata; order Crocodylia; family Alligatoridae; genus Alligator; species Alligator mississippiensis. Next base: position 387,844,174 of record NC_081824.1, read on the forward strand.
GATTTCTAAAGAAGAGAAAGGGGCAGGCTGAATACAGCCAGTCTTCACTGTTGCGTTCCTTCCTCTTTCCCTTCGTCTCTCTGTCTGGTCACTCTAGGTGAATGCTTGTTAGAGCAGAGAGAGAGCTATCCTGTCTGTTGATACAGCTTTGTCTGTTTATACAGCCTACCATATTTCCAGTGCTGTTGGAAACAAATAAATAATAAGGATAATAATGTGGGTTTGCAGCTGGGAAACTATGGAGCAACATAATGGAAAGTGAAGGTGTGTAATTTCAGATAAATTTAATGCTATAAAAAGGATAGACAATCTCAGCAAGAAAAGAGCAGAACAGAATGCATTGTGGCAAACTATTAAAAGGTAGGGAGGAAAGTTTCAAAGATCAAGAGAAATTCAAAAGGAAGCTGCTGCTGGAACTAAATATCCCCAAAGCAGAAAAGAATAATGAGAAAAAGATGAAGGCACTAATAGAGAGGCTGATTGTTGCTTAAACAAAAACGAAGCAGGCGCTCTAAACATTCATTTCTTTGCTTCTTGTATGTGAAAACACTCAAATCGGTAGGAGTTTGGGCTACGTGACAAATTTTTGTTGTTCTCATTTTCTACAAAGCACAGCTGAAAATAATTTCCTGAACTTCTTTTCTGAACTACAACTGGGTAAAAGGACTGGATTATTTTTGCTTTTGCTTTTTTACCAGGTTTCTGTACAGTGGGATCATTAATCAAACAAAGACATAAAAGCATTGACAAGAGTTAAGTAAGAGTATTTAATTTTCCTCCATAGTAAAAAAAAACAAACCTCAAAAACATGCTGCCCCACTGTGATTGGTTATACCTAGTAAACAACCTGACAGTCCCGTGCTGAAATGCTAGTCTGACCAGTTAGCGTTGGCACGGTCATGACACAAGACATTCTAATTACTTGAAAAAATCTCCCAGGAACTTTTCTCACACAATGTGGCAGCTGAGGGGTTTCTTTCTTGCATAATACATAAATAAAGCAAGCACATTTCAGCTGAAGCAGAACAGCAAGTGGGATATTCCATTCCCAGGAGAAGAAAGATAATGCCAATGAGACAAGCAATGAAATGTGCCACAGGTGAAAAAAGAAGCAACAGCAGCAGGAAACAGGGAGGCACTCTGGAAAGAAATTATACAAACCATCAAGAAAAGTCAGGACAATATAAAATGGAATTATGTACATGTAGCAAGAAAGGAAATGCTTAGTCCTAAAAGGCAGAACCAAAAGAACTCTAATTATCCAATAATACATCCAAATAAGCTTTCCACTTTTCTAATAAGAAAATTAATCTTAATCCAGAATTTTTTTCACTGGGCTGTTCTTGGGGTATAAATTCAAATCCATTTTGAACTCTATTACCAGCTTGTCTTAGCAGGCACAAGGATCTTTACCTCAATACGGAAGTCTCCTGATATAATTCCTATTAATAAATGGTTTATTTAATAATGGAATGAGTCGCCCGTGAAGAGCCTTTCAGATAATTTAGAGAGTAATCACTGCAAATAATCTGCAAACCTCACTAATAATAGTATGTTGCTTCATTTGTCGTGATAGCCTATCGTACCCCATTTATAACTATTTATAGTTAAACATGGAAATTTAATTTTGATTGCAAATTCTGCTTAAAGTATTAAAAACTTTAAAAGTATATTGCAAAAGTCAAGGAAAGATCAATGCTGGCTGGGGATGTGCTACCAATAACTGAACAAGGATCTGTGTCAAAAAAATTCCCCTTTGCTTGTAATAAATCTTGTTTACTGCATATTGTACTGAGGCTAGTGGAAAGACTATAAAACCTTTTCCCTTTAACCAAAAATTCTCTCTCAGAAAACAGCCAAAGTGCATAGATACTCCAGGTTTTTATCTTATAGGTCCCCAGGCACCTAACGTTCTGCTTCTGCCAGGCATGCCTCAGTCTGGGCATTTTGAAGCAGGGTGGTGTCTAACTCCTATTTCATCCTAAGCAGAATCTAGAAACTAGATGTTATCACATCTTTGTTTCCTGTGAGGCTTGATTCAGTAGACATGGGCTGAAACTATCTGTTGTACATCCACCCGATCATTTAAAATGATAGTGGTGATAATGCTGCTGCCACCACCCCTTCCTTGCTTCTATACAATAACCTGGGTTTTCTAGAACTCACTGAGGAAACAGAAGACTTAAGACTAGGCCCTCCTGCACCAGAGAAGTTCAAACTCACATCTCCTACCCCACTAAAGAGAGCCCTAACCACCAAGCCACAGGCTTTTCTGGATGGTGGCACTCTCCACACCTTATAATGAAGCTAAGCCACTGGGCACCAAAGAGAAGAGGAGCAAGAGACTATGACATCATACCATAGCCTGGTAGCTGAGGCAATCACTTGAGAGAAAGGTGATTTGAGTTTAATATAAAATGCATAAATAGTGCTTGGAACAGGGACAAGAACCCAGGTCTCCTCTTCTCATAGACAACCTAACCACGAAGTGAAAAACCATGGACATCAACACCAGCATCAGGATAAATATGGGGTTCTGGGCTGGGACTCCTGTGTGAAGAGAGACAACTCCCTACAACCTTACAGTTCCTAAGCTCCAGAGAGAGGAAGGATTTAAGATACACTGGTAGTCACAGTATTTCCCTATTCACTCACTTACATTATTCCATGCTGACTTCAGGTGTTATTTTTCCTACAATTGAGCACACTGGTTATTTGGAACCCAGCAGGAAGTATGTACCAAAATGTCCATGTGCACTATGCAGGAAAGCTAAGCTCCTAACTCACAGTTCTGGATTCCTCTCTAGGACACAAATGTCTAGATCAGGGTTTCTCAACTGGTGAGATGTGTCCCACGGGTGGGACATGAAGGTCCTCTAGATGGGACTCAGGTTGCGGCGGTGAAACCAGAAGTCCCGCTGTTGCACTTCGATCAACTGCTGGGGGACACCCCCCTCCTCCCCTACTCTTTGACTGGCCTCTGGAGGGCCCCACCTCCCCCCCACCCACTTATTGACAAGTGGGACCAGGATTTTTTGGCCTTATGTAGGTGGAATGCAAGGTGCAAATGGTTGAGAACCGCTGGTCTACATTCCTTCAGGGACTACTCTGAAGTACATAATTCATTGTGCATGTGTTTATGGGTGCTTTCTCTACCTAGCCCAGAAAGAAGAACACCTGAAAAAAGAAGTCCTAACAGTTTTTTCCACTGAGAATTGGTTTGAAAAGTCTACAGTGTTTTGGTTCAATTTGGCTCATCCCAAAGGCAAAAAAAAAATCTCTTTCAGATGCATTCTTTATGATGCTTGGGCAGAGATGATTCCCTAATGTCTTGAGGACAAGATGGAAGATGAACCTGCTTATCAGAAGCAGAAACATCATTCCCCTTTTCCTATTCAATTTGGTGACAGAATTTTAACAAGGGACACCAAAGAACCTCTTCAGCAAGGAAGAAATACCAAATATGTCTTACTTGAATGCTTATGAAGAGTGATACCTGGCAGAATCAAAATGCCTTATGATTATAACAGAGATGATAGCACCTGCAGTTCCCAAGGGCAGAGTGAACAGCTTCAGATCCCTTTCTTAGCTAAACTAACAAAACCTATAGAGTTAGTTGTCCCTATTTATAATTGTATATGCATAGTCATAATTTAGGGGAGGGGGGAAGTGCTGCTGGGCACAGGAGAGAATGGACAGGAGCTGAGAGCAAGAACTGGGGAGAAGATTCTGACTTGACTCAGAGACTTAAGAAAAGTCCCCAGCTACTGTTTAAATGGTGTGTTCCCTGCTCTCCAGTGCTTGGCACTCCCCCCCCCAGTTACACCTTTGATAAGGGTATATGGCCTGCACTTTCCAATAGCCACAATTCCCAGCTTCTACAAAAAAAAAGCCAAGGGGTTGTAGAGAGTCAGTGTAAAGTAGAACAGCTTTCAGGAAATTTTGAGCATGCAGGAAAAATCAATAAAACATAGAAAAATGTTTACTCTATTTCATTAAGAACTCAAAGGAATAGAATGTTACACAGTATGCTAAATGCTTCCCCAGAACAAAACCTGCAAGAATTAACCCTTTGAAGAAGGGATTAGTAGGTCAGAAAGAATGGGGAATTAAGTCCCTTTAATAATGGAATATACGGGCAGAAAGCTACATACTCCACCATGCCAGAGCATTGGCTCAATACATATTCAAATTGAAGTTAGGTACTTGTACATCACTGATAACTTTTTGCACAGACCTGATATTTTCTTGGAAGACTTGTCATTCAAGTGATGTTATTATGATCCAAAGTGATCACAGAATGATGCCACAAGACTGCAGGGATCCATTAGCTGTGAGAATCTTGTAGATCATAGGAATTCCAGAAATGACTAATGACTTGTTTGGGAAGCTGGCAGTGGAGTATGATTTTTTCCCAGCCTTTCAAAAGACTGAAGAAGGGACTTTGTGGTGCATCTGCTGTTCACCAAAAGCTTGGCCCCTTTGGAAATTGCTTTGAACCTGCAAAGTTTCATTTCAATCTTTGTTCTTTCTGCTATCTCTCCCCCTTTGTATGGTGTCAGATTTCAACTTCAATGTATGAAGCCCCTGGGAGCCCCTGGGAGCATCTACATGTGCAATTAATGTGAACCAATAAACTCTGGCACTTATTGCACTGGGATTTATTGCCCTGGGGCACACCATTTGCACGTGTGCCCAGGACTGCAGCATGTTGAGCTGGGTCAGAGTAGCCCTAGATGCAGGAGGTCAGAGCAGCCCTAGATCCAGGAGGCCAATGTGCCAGCCAGGGGATGCTCCAACCCAGCTCAACATGCTTCAGGGGGGTTGGCTAGGGCATGAGGGTGCTCCAGGGCAGGGGGGGCTAACTGGCAGGCAGCCCCCACACTGAAGTACCCTCATGACCCAGCCAGCCACGTCAGCATCTACGCATGTACTGCTGCAGAGTAAAAAACTGCACAGCAGGGTAGAACTATAAACCAGAGTTTATTGGTTTACAAGTAGTACTCTGCTGTGGAGTTTAATATTGTACTCCAGCCAAGTAGCCCTGCATGTGTAGATGCCTGCATGTTTATTGCAGAGCTAATTAGTCAATTCCATAGTAAACCTCTTGTGTAGATGCGCCCACTGTCTGGTATTATCACCCAGTGTGTAGATTCCCTCTGCCCTATCTGGGCATTTATAAAGATTGCCACTTTCAATTAAGTGCCATGCTATATATAGGACACCACATTCACATAGGGGGCTGTCCAAGATGTTAATCTTGTGAAGTGTTGTTTTGAAGCGTCCATATCTAGATCTCAGTCTGTTCAGCTTGACCCATGCTTCTCTGTCAAGGTTGTGCTCAATGGGGGACTCATTTGGTGTCGGTATAAAATGTTGTAGAAATAGACCTGATCTTTCCCAGCAGCCAGCCCACTCTGTTGTTGCCCATAGGTTTGGTTCAGTATCCCTAACCTTTTTCAGGAGCTTGTGGACTTCATATATAAACAATTTATGACTTTTAAGCCTCTCAAGCCTCCATCTGTTCAGTTCTTCAGTTAACAGTTGGTGGAGCAGGTGATATTCATCATCAACTATTGCCTCTATTGCCAGTAATTATGTTAAGGTCTGTCTTTTATCACTTGTTCTAATGTCTGAGAGTACATAGAGTACAACCATGTCTGTGTAAGTTGTGCAGCCTGTTATGAGTCTCAGTGCACTGTTGAGCTTTTAAGTATGATAGCTTCTGGACCATAGAGGAGCACAATACCATTGTGAGTGCGGTGGTTGTGAGAACTTTGAAGTTGGCCGTGTCATTCTGGTTAAACATCTTAAGGCAGTTACCTGTGCATAGATTTTACAAAAGGCCTTCTAAATGTGTTGTTTATAGGTGAGGGAACAGTCTAATGCACCTCCTAGGTATGCTCACAGGGAAGGATCTAGTTGCCTACTCTAATATTCAGTGGGCTCTTGGCTCAATGATTGTCCAGATGGAAGAGTGATGATACTAAATTATTCATTCTCAACTTTAAGTGCCACTTGTGGAAATCATCAATAATGAGTTCCTTGTTGTTACTCCGTATCTTTTCCAATTCTGTCATGCCAAATCCTTGGAGTACTATGGCAACATCATCAGTGTTCATGTATCACTTAAACATATGCAGAAAGTCTGAGATACTTACATTGAAAAGTATTGCTGCTAGCAGTGACCCTTGAAGGACTGCATTCCCCAGGGTTCGAACTCTGCTTTTTCTCTCCCTGGCTAGTAATGAATTTAAATGATCTGCTGTAGATCGTGTTCATAATGAAAGCACATAGCTTGCAGTCAGGTATCATACAGTGTAGTTTATATTTAAGGCCTTGGTGCCATACAGTATCATAGGTGGCTATAAGGTCAATAAAGACTGTACCTGTCAGAAAACAGGCTACTGTTGGAAGCTGGGGGATCAATGATGTTCTCTATTCTATTCAGAATTACATGCTCCATGAGTTTGTATGCAACACAGTTGTGAGATGGGCTGGTAGCTCTTTGGATCCTCTGGTGGTTTATTGGGTTTCTGGATAGAAATAACACCACCTTTCCCCCAGATTTTTGGAACTGTGTCACTTTCTAGACATTTCTACATGAATTTCTGAAGCCATCTTTTCATTGTAGTTCCAAGCTTGGAAATGAATTCTGGGAATATCTTATCTAGTCCAGCAGCCTTGCCAGACTTGATGACTTTAATAGCTGTGTCAAACTCATTTTCAGAGATGGGAGCAGTTAAATTAAGGTTGACATTGGGTTATTTAACTTGCAGTTTATAGCTCATTGGCAAAGGTAGAGTGAGGCAGTTAACCGTTAGTCTGAAGTCAGGCAAAAGACAGAGGAGGGTGGCACCTTACTGGCTGATTTGTTCAGAAAAGCATAAGCTTTCATCAACAAGGGCATTTTACAGATTGATTTGTTTAGAAAATAAAATCTTTTGTTGGCAATATACAATGTTATGAATGGCATATATGACAAACGGAGAGAAAAAGGAAAACAAAGCAGCCGAATTCTTGCTGTCTTAATGGCTCTAGAGAAGCCATCCATTTAAGCTGTTCCAATTCAGGTTACGCACCTTTTATATTTCTTGAATTATTATTTTTAAGCTTTTAGTTGTCAGACTCATAATAGCACTCCTGTGGATTAGGTAAGTAGTATAACCTAGCAAGCAGGTACAAATGGACAAGCTACACATATAGAGAAGTTAAATGTCTTGCTTACCCCACAAATCTATATTTGAGCTGGAAGAAGAACCCAGGAATCCTGGCTCATATCTCTAAACTCCAAATCTGTGTGTGTGTGACTCAAAGTTTGTGCAACAAGTACCTGGGTAAATTTTGAGAATGATACTGCTAGAAGAATTGGGCAATATCTTACATGAATATAGAATTTACTACAGACAAAAAACTAAATTATGTCATCATTTTTATTAAAGGTTTAAAAAACACATCTACTCATAAGTAATCATTAAGGCCTGCCCACAAAGGACCTTGTCATTAATAAAAGCATCAGTCATTAATAAAAATGTTAAAAAAGTATTGGACCAAAAACAAACTCTTTTGGAACGCTCTGCTTGACACCCCCTACCACTCTGATGTGGAGCAATTAATAATCAATGGAAAGAAAACAAAACCCTGCCAATATTGTTTTGCAAAAATGGAATTCTATCCAAATGCCCATAATTTGAAGGTGAAAATGCTTTTTGATTCAGGAAGAATTGTTTGAGCATACATATGGCAGGGGCCTAAAATCCCTCTGAATCAAGTTAAGCAAAGACTTAAACCTACACCTTCCTCCTTTAAGGCCAGTGCTCTTATCACATAATTATAGCACACTAGCCTTTTTCTTGCTCCCCCATGCCTATTATTTCTTCTTGCCCTCCAACTCACAAAATAACCTCTTAAAAACTGTGTGAAAACTGATTTGTCTGTACAAAACACTTCAGCTTGGGTGAAACCACCTGTCCTTTGTAATTTGGCTGTGCCTTCATTTTGCCTTGTAGCTCTGTAAGTTGAGCTGTTCTGGTGTTTTACATATAAATGGAATTAAGAGGCCACAGCCTCAGCTGGTGCAAATCAATGTACCTCCATTGAAGTTTCTAATTTTCTTTTCTTATTTTCAGTTATTTGATTCATTTTCTTGTGCAATTGAGTGGAACCAGCTATAGCATCATTTGTCGGATATGTAACTGGCAATGCTATATGCTATCAAGAGCCTTTAAAGATTTTTAATTTCAACCCTCAATTCTTCTTTGCCACTACTTTAACTTGGCCCACCCCACTCTGGACACCTTATGAGTGTCCATGGGCAGAATTTCATCAATTTGTTCCATCAAGGGATCTGGATGCACATATGAAGAAATAATGGGATATTCATAGGCTGTACCCTGTTCAAAGCAGTGGCCAAGAATTTTGTTGCACAAGCCTCATTGGAAATATTATCCATAACACATATACTATGTACCATAAAAAGCATTCTTTACTTTATGCTCCATATTTTAGAAAGCACTTGGTAAAATACATGATGCACACAAAGTATTGAGACAACCCAGGACAGCAAATACATTTTTTCTGATTCTTGCCTAACAAGCCAGAAAAAAGAAGCACAAGTAATCAAGATTATATGCACAGCATAAAAACATTTTAAATTGAAGTTAAAAGAGCATCTGCCAATCTGTAGCATAGTAAAAAAAAAAAAAAAAAGATGTATTGTTTGGCTGGGGAATGTAATTAATGATCCAATTTTTAAAGTATTTTTACTTCTCCATGTTTTAACAAGCATACTGAAAGCCTAAACTTTGGCAGCCCTCTCCTATCTTTGATTTTCAGGGTATAAGGGAATGAGGTGGCTCTTTTTGTTTTGTCAGAGTTGTATGAAGACATGCTTTTTATCTTCATACAGCTATAAAACCTGATTTACCCTCTTGCTTTCTTCCTTCCTTTCTAACTTTCAGTGAACTGATTCCACATTGCTAGACTGCAGTAAAGAAATTTGCTGTGAAAGATTAATGATTCTCTTTATGCCCAGCAACTATACATGAATGATAAGCATGTTCCAGGAGGCAAGAATTTTTCATTTCATAGATTTCATAGACATTAGGGCTGGAAGGGACCTTGGAAGATCATCGAGTCCAGCCCCCTGCCCCAGGGGCAGGAAGTCAGTAGGGGTCATAGGATCCCTGCAAGATAAACATCCAAATATGTCTTAAAGGCATTCAAAGTAGGTGCTTGAACCACCTCCGGTGGCAGGATATTCCAGACCTTAGGGGCTTGGACAGTAAAGAAGTTCTGCCCTATGTCCAGCCTGAAATGGTCTTGGAGGAGTTTATGACCATTCGACCTTGTCATCCCTTGGGGTGTGCTGGTGAACAAACGTTCCCCCAGATCCTGGAGAGCACCCCTTATAAACTTATAGGCAGCCATCAGATCACCCCTGAGCCTGTGGTTTTCCAGGCTGAGGAGTCCCATAGCTCTCAGCCTTTCATCATAAGATCTGTTTTCCTGACTTCTGATCATGTCCGTGGCTCTCCTCTGGACTCTCTCAAGCTTCTCCACATCCTTTTTGAATTGTGGAGCCCAAAACTGGATGCAGTACTCCATCTGCAGCCTCACTAAGGCCGAGTACAAGGGGAGAATGACATCCTGGGATTTGCTTGAGAAGCATAAGCCAGCATTTTGCTCACTTTACTAGCTGCAGCATCACATTGATGGCTTATGTTCATCTTGTGGTCAATCATGACCCCCAAGTCCCTTTCATCCATAGTGCTAGCCAGCATAGCACTGCCAAGCCTACGAGAGTGCTGTAGGTTTTTCTTCCCAAGGTGGAGAACCTTGCATTTTTCAGTGGTAAACACCATCAGGTTCTTGTCTGCCCATTTCCTGAGCCTGTCAAGGTCAGCCTGGATTGCCCTCCTGTCCTCAGGTGTGGACGCTTTCCCCCAAAGTTTGGCCAGTCTGCTTCTGACTCCAATGTCCACATCATTAATGAAGATGTTGAATAGTATAGGTCCAAGGACAGAGCCTTGAGGGACCCCACTGGTCACAGGGCACCACGATGATTGACTTCCATCAACCACCACCCTCTGGGTCTGACCACAGAGCCAATTCCCCAGCCAGCGGATCGTGTTGGACCCGAGGCTGCAGTTGGCCAGTTTTGCTAAGAGGTGATCATGGGATACCAAATCAAAGGCTTTTTTAAAGTCAAGATATGTGACATCAATCTCCTCTCCCTTGTCCAGGTGATAGGTCACCTGGTCTTAAAAGGAAATAAAATTGGTCAAGCAAGACCTACCCACAACAAAACCAAGCTGGCTATCCTTCAGGATGTTGCCATCGGCCAGTCTGTTAAGAATGGCCTCTCTGATAAACTTTTCTAAGACCTGCCCCTGGATATAGGTCAGGCTGATGGGCCTGTAGTTTGCTGGATCCACTTTCCTCTCTTTCTTCAAGATAGACACCACATTAGCCTTCTTCCAATCTTCGGGCACTTCAGCTGATCACCAGGAGTTCTCAAAGGTCCATGCCAAGGGCTGAGCTATGATGCTTGCCAGCTCCTTGAGTACCATGGGGTGTAAACTGTCAGGGCCGGCTGACTTGAAGGTATCCAGCCTCTCAAGGTGTTCCTTCACAAGGTCAGCATTGATGGAGGGTAAGGAATCTCCCTCACCCAGGCCTCCCTGTCCCATAATGGGCAGGGGCGTCCCATGGGACTGGTGAAAAGCTGACGCAAAGTACCCATTTAGCAAGTTGGCTTTTTCCTGGGCGTTGGTTGTCAGTTGTCCCATCTGGTTTAGCAAGGGTCCAATGTTGCCCTTGCTTTTCTTCCAGCTCCTGACATATCTAAAAAAGGAATTTTTATTTTCCTTGATACTTGTAGCTAGTTGGAGTTCAGTTGCAGCCTTGGCTTTCCTGGTTCGTTCCCTGTAGGTCCGGACCAGTGCAGAATATTCCTCCTTAGAGGTGGATTCTATCTTCCATCCTTTGTAGGTCTTTCTTTTTAGATGCAGGAGGTCCGCTAGTTCCCTGCAGAGCCAAGGGGGCTGCTGTGCCCTTTTGCTGCCGTTCCTCCAATACAGAATAGTCTTAGTTTGTGCATCCAGGATTAGTCCCTTGAGGAGCAACCACTGTTCCTGAACTCCCCTCCCCTTTGGGTCACAGTCCCTTAGGGCCTCACCAACAAGCCTCCTGAGCTTGTCAAAGTCAGCTTTCCTGTAGTCAAGGACTTCTGCTTTGCTGACTGATTTGCCAGCTTTGTGGTGGATGGTGAACGTGATCGGCTCATGGTCGCTGTCACCCATCTTCCCTTTGATTGTTAGGTCACTAATTAGGTCATCCCCAGTAGCCAGAACCAGGTTGAGCAGCGCTTTACCTCTCGTTGGCCCGTAGACTTTTTGCATCAGATAGAGCTCATCCACACACATGAGGAAGCTTTGCAACCATTCGGATTTGGCTGAGCGCTCTTCCCATAAGATGTCTGAGTAACTGAAGTCTCCCATGACAACCATGCACTGGGAGCACCTGGCCTCAGCCAATTCCCTGGTGAACTCCTGGTCAAGCTCTTGATTTTGGGTGGGAGGTCTATAGTAGATTCCCATCATTGTATCTCCTGTGCTGTGTTCCCCATGGATTTTAACCCAGAGGGTCTCCAGTCATCCACCCTGGGTGCCAATGTCAGCTTGCAGGGATGTGTAGCTTTCCTTGACATAGAGAGCTACACCCCCACCCCTTTTATCCACTCAATCTCTCCTGTACAGGATATAGCCATCTATACCTGCAGCCCAGTCATGGGTGGAGTCCCATCAGGTCTCCATTATCTCTATGACATCATAATTATTTGTGTTTAGCAGGAGAACAAGTTCCTCCTGTTTATTCCCCAAGCTCCTGGCATTTGTGTACAGTCATGCAATTGTCCCCTTGGGGGCCCTTGCCTTGCCTACAGATTGTTCCAGGGCTGGGGCAGGGGTGGGCTCCCTTAAGTGCCTTGGTCTGCTGGCTTTGCAAGGGTTGCTCAGCACGCCAGCAGTGGCAATAGTCCCCCCGCCCCCTGGTGGACTTAAATTAAAGCCTGGTGGAGCAGGTTAGCCAGTCTGGCTGAGAAGAGCCTTCTCCGCAGCAGAGAGGTGGAGGCTGTCCCTTCCCAGCAGCTCATGGTGTTTTTTATTGGACCAACTTGTCCCAATAAAAGATAACATAAAAATCTGCTACATAGACATTTGCCAGACCATCATAGCTACAACTACACTGCAAAACTACTACAATATGGAAGGCAATTACTTACTAATTCAGACATGTCAGTCCTTGAACTATTTAGACAACAATAGTATGTGATACTAGTACCTCAGCATTTTATTACTTTCCTATATACAACAAATGTACCAATTGCTTTGTTATTCCAAAGGCAAATCTATCTGCATTTTATCAATTATAGCAATAGGATTTCCCAGTCCTTTGCACTTAATTATTAACTGAGCCTGGAACTAATTTTTATCTGTTTGTTTGATTTAGTTTTTGAGTAAGTGACAATAGGACGTGCATCATTTTTAAATTGAGGTTTATAGGAAATATATTTAGACTAAGGATAAAATATCCTTGGATTAAACATTACCAGGGCCAGAGCCACAAAAGTCTCCAGAAAGTAGCAGAAAAGTCCCATGATTGTAAAGTTATTTTGTAATAATAAAGTAGTATAAAATATCCAATATTGCTCCACCAAATACATCTTTGATTTGTTAAAAACAATATAATGTACAATTGCTGCTGGGATTTCACTTGCATTCATTATATCCTTGATATTATGACATTTGTTTTGCATTGACTCTTGGATGAGTCAGTCAGGGCTTGAACTCCCATTCTATGTTACATGTACATAAAATAAACCAAAAATAATCCTGGTCTTACGACTGAAGTATAAAGGTAAGTCAGCCAAGAAACCTAAAAACTTCTGGTCCAATATAATTATAAGTGATGATCATTTATTACTTATTTCTTGTATTGACAAGAAAGGAAGAGAAATGCACCCAGAAAGTCAACTGAAGGTCAGGAGCAAAGAGGACAAAAGCCTAAGGAGAAGGGAATGATCTAAAATATTTCACAGACACTGGCCACATCTATACGTGTGCTTTAATGTGCATTAGTCTATTTTAATCACAAAAATGTGCTGAATTCTTAATGCACATTAAAATAGGCTAATGCACATTAAAGTATGTGTGTAGATCTGCCCAGTGTCTGTGCATTAAATGTCACTTAAAAACCATAGGCACTTTTACATATGCTCCAGGGATGACAGGGGGGAGGAGGGAGGAAAGGGCAGCACTGTAATTAGAATGGTTCCGGCAGATGCTTTAATTAAAAGTGATGCCATGTCTCCTGTATCAGTGCCCCTGCACTTAAAAATGGAGGCAGGGGCACTTGGACTAAAAGCTTGTTCAATGAGCTTTAGTTCAAATGTCCCCACCACCATTTTTAAGCTCCATGCATGAGACGCAGGAGGCTGCTAGAACACAGCAATTGCCATGCTCCAGCAGACTCAATTAATTGAGTCTGCTCCAACACACTGGGATTCCAATGCATCAGACCAGCCTCAGTGCTTGTGTATAGGCACCCCATGCTATTTAGTTAATGTGCATTAAGACAGGCTAGTGTGCATTTTCTTAGTACCTCACTGTGGAGAGGAACAGGCAGGAGCTCATGGAAAGATGGAAAATCTGCCCACAGGGAAAGAAGAGCCTGCCAGGCAAGAGAGAAAAATGCTGCAGGAGAGGTACCTATGAAGCAGCTGCTCCATGAGAATAGAGTGGCCCTGGAAAGGAGGGGCAGTGTGTTGGATGAAACAGGGTAGAGGGAGATAAATGGAGAAACCCAGGACAGTGGGCAAGAGGGAGTGAATCCCTAAGAGCCAGCTCTGAGTGGGGAAGAGAACTCGGCTGCGCTCTACTGAGCCACAAGGCTGCGGCTGAAGGGATGCCACCAAGAGGTGCAGCACAAACAGTGGGAGAGCCCTGCCCGAGATAGGCACACCACAAGAGAAGAAGCTGTTACTAGCAGGTTCCAGCAGAAGCTGGGGGGGAAGGGTGGGGAGGGTTCATTCTTTCTCTTTTGTTAAATGTTAATTGAGTTAATTGGGACTCTTGGCGGGTCCACAGGGTGAGGGTGTCTGAGTGGCTATGACTCTAAGTATTGCTTAGAGTTGCAGACTGTGGCTGAAGCCCAGGCAGGAGGAACTGTCAAGGAAGCCACAGGTAGAGAGACCGAGAGAGGAGAATAAACCCCAGTATTAAAAATCCCAGAAAGGGCTCTTCTGGGTTTTTTTGTTGAACTATTTAATTTACAATTACAGGGAGGGCACCTTGAGATTGGACACATCAGGCCCTACCACAACCATATGCAAGACTTACCTGATGCAAGTGGAAGCCAGTAGGTCCACTTTCTTCTGGGTCATTGAGACGTACATAGATAAAACCTAGAATGAAAAAAAATAAAGAAAGTTATCTCACTTAAGAAAGTCTATGATTTCAATTAGCGATGGAACATCTGGATGGACCCAGGATGGGGTGTGTGGGAGCCCTGGAAGAAATCCCATCGGAAGTTGGCAGTGGCAAATTATGGTAGGACATGAGAAACACTTCCCAACTACTAACATCAACAAAAATTCAAGATGTGTCAGGTGAGAGCGAGAATGTACCGTAGCAAAGCAACACCAAGCAATAACAAGAAGAAGGGATTAGTCCGAGAAATATCCAAGCTGCCTTAGACTTACGTTCAAGTTGAGGTAATGCCCACATATTCACAATGGAGGTACTAGATTTAATACACATGAACTAAAGCGCATTAATGCATGTGTAGACATGCCCAGTATCTCTTACAGAAATTTGTCAGTTGTCAAGAATATTCTTGCATTGTATCTGACCAACAGGTCCACAGGGATTTTGAAAAATATGGGAATTTCCCCTTTAAGCAAATAAAACAGAACTCCTAATTGAAACTTGCAAAGTCTGTATTGTCCCTTTCTGCTTTAATATTACAATAAACTGAGTTTGTAAAAAAAATAATGACACTGTGTATAAATTCTTATGCAAAGTGACAGGGATCTGAGCCTAAGCTTACTGAAGAATAGTTTATCATCATTTTTAATTAGGAGTTTAGTAAAATTCTGCCCAATAGTTTGAACTCTGCCCAACGCTACTTAAAAATCCTTTAGTTTCCTGACACCCAAATTATGCTGTAACAATGGTCCTTAAGATATCTTCTTGTTGAAGGCAAGAACACATTAGTAGGGTGTTACATGTGTGCACTGAAGGGAGCAGAAAGTACAACATTAAGCAACAAGGACTAATTCAACCTAAACTTTGATATTTGTGTTTCAAAGTTTTAGGGAGAGAGAAAAAAATTACAAAATGTTATTAAACTGAAATGATCTTGGTTAGAAAAACATGGAATCACATTTGCTCTATATCATGAATGTAGAGTTCTTTGCTGATATGGCAATGTTGCACTATGCCAAGTAACTTCTAAACATAGAAGCTTGTTGCAAATACTGAAGTGAGATTACTCCGTGTGATGGGAGTCTATACACATGATATGTCATATTATCACAACCCAGGAAGTCAGAGGTGCTCTGCATAATCCTCAGCACTCATCAGAATAATAGGAATTGTAAAATATGTGAAATCTTCAATAAATACAGAAAATAGAAATGCACAAGAACTATCAAAAACATCTAAAATTGCAAATCACCCTTGCTCTGAAGTTGGAACATGAGAAAGATTACCTCTTGGAAGTGAACTAATTAAAAATTAAAAGCTCTCGCACCACACATGGAGTAGCAAAGTAATAAATGATACATTGTAAATTGCAGTTTGCTTGTTATAGGATTTCAGAGAAGTTAATATAAAATAATGGCCCTCAGTTCAGTTTTGTTTGATATACCAGTTCAAAGACAACACCATAAGATTTTTCTGTGTAAGTACAAATATGTTAATAGAAACCTCAGTGCAAATCAGAAAAAAAAAAGTTTTAAAAAAGACTGTGGATTCAAGGGACCCATACTTAATATTCTTGGAGTATCACAAAATGCCCTATAATTCATAGAAGGAACTACTGTGACCCATCTTGTCTGACCTTCTGCATAATACAGAGGAGAGATTACAGAAAGGAACAAAGTGGTAGGAACTGATGCAGACAAAGCAAGCACCTGTGGGGCATTCAGAGAAACCTTCTACAGTTTAACTAGACTTACTGTGCCCTGTGATGTGATTCCTTGCTGACTACAACTGTTCCTCTTCTCATATTGAAAGGCCATTCACTTCAGCTACACTCTATCCTTTTCCCTCTTCTCAGTGCTTATATTTTTTGAACTAAGCTGCCCCTCCTCAAAGAACAAACTTAAACTAACCATGATGTTTCTTGCCATAACATTTTCACCCCACTTTTCTATTATACTCCTCATCCCTTCCTCTATACCCTGTCTATTTAAACCATAAATTCACTGGGGCACATACCATCTGTGGTATTCTTTATGTAGTAGGTGGCACAGTGGATCCCCATTTTGATTGGCCTCAGGCACTACTGCATTAAGCAGGTCTCATTATTATCTGGCTTCTTCCCAAAAACTGAAGTTGTGATCACTTGCTTGTACCTTAATGCTTTTGCCTTTTTGGAATTATTACTAACTATTCCATCATTGACACCAGTAATGCATCAATGCCATTGCCAGGATGTCCTTTACTTCTAATGTAATTTTAAAAACTCTTTCTTTCTTATTGCCCTCAGCTCTGCTGACTATAGATTTCTCCTTGCGTCATTTTGCTGCTCTTATTAAATTTCTACAATTCATGCGTCCAAATTTATATTCATTGCTATCAACTTCCTCTTTTCCCATTTGTTTCATATATTATTGGTTTAATGTATGACATATCACATTACCTGTTTCATATAGCATTTGTTTTATATTCTACTATTATTATTATAACTGATTTCACTTCCTCTCTGAGCCAGACTGCTTTTTACTCAAAATAGCCTTATTTCTTGACTAGCTTTTTGGGCTTTGAGTAAAACATTTTAAACAGCTCTCAATCCTCTTTCACATTTTTCTGTTTCAAAGTCTTTCTCTCTCAATTGATTTGGCTCATAATTGTTTTCAGCTTCAGGAAACTGGCACTCTCAAAACAGTATAAACACCCCCCCAGTTTTATGCACACAAACACCTAAGTAGCTTTAACTATAGTTATACATATACACATATACATGAACATACACACATCAGTGAGATATATTAGATTGAAATTACTATTCAAGATTTGATTACCTTTGTTGTGTGCAGATAAAATAAAGATGTGATCGCTTGCTTATACCTAAATAACTACCTATTTTTAGGTCTGAAGTCACTTTCTCATGATGTGTCAAGATACAGGCTAGAGTAGACTTCCACATGGTGTATACTGCACATTATTGACAGCTTCCTCAGGTGCCAGTCATCCTACTCTTTAGCGTGACTTGGTGGTTTGTAGCAGAGACCAACTTACCTAGCTTCTGCTTTTCATGCTGGAGAATTAATCCATAAACATTCAGGATCATTTGCCTCTAACCTGTCACTGAATCAGAAACAGGTGATGGCATTCTTGACAGGCTGCCATTCTTTCCTCCCCTGTCGCCCATTCAAAACATACTAAGTAGGTAATAACCAGTGTTAATATTCTAGTCACTTAAATCTTCCTGACAGGTTTCAGTAATACTAACTAGGACATATTGGGCATGTCTACCAGTGCATTTATGCCCGTTTAAATTTACTGCACAGTAAATTACTGCACAGTAAGTGGGAATAGGCCAGCGTCTACACATGCTGGTGTTAAAGGGCATTAACGCTGTGTGTGGACTGACTTGGGACAAAAGTTAGTCCCAAGTCAGACCACACACACAGTGACTGCACACTAACTAATCAGGCGTAAATTTGATACTGTATGATCACTTGATTAATTTTGTATTCAACATCTCTATCTTGTGCTAAAAGAGTACTCATTTTCCCTTTTTCGCTCTTGCCTTTTGTTAGTTCAGCTTCCTTCTGACTAGTCTAGCCAAACTGTGCCCTAGATGACTGATTTTTCTTCTGTTGAAAAACAGAAGAAAGAGGCCAACAGCCTCTCTTTTTCCTCATAGAGTGCATCACAAAATTAAATCCTTCTACATATACTGCTTACCTAGTCAATGGCCCACTTCAAAATCCTGCATTCCTTGTATCATTAATGCCTTATTCAAATCACCAGTCCACACAATTGTAGGAGAAGCACAAAAAAAAAAAATCACTTGCCATTGTGATGACTACCATCTTGGTCATGTTGAGAAACCAAATCAGAGATCTCTAAAGTGAAACTATTTTAAGCTATGCCTTCTCCTGAAAACAGTAACAGGCTCATACCCTATGGACTGGGAACAGCAAGGGATACTGTACACATTGAGCAATAGGTTCCCTCAATATCCAACCAAATTCTTACTGAAATAGAAAATTAATAAGATTTTCCTACTTCCTTCCAACTATTGCCATAGAACTGGCGTGTGAACAATTTACAATATTGGATGTATGTAAGTCAACAGGGTGGGATGAACTTCACCCAAGAGTGCTGAAGGAGCTGGCCAAGGTAATCATGGAATCCCCAGTGAGTCTCTTCCAAAACTCATGGCACACTGGAGAGGTCCCCAAGGACTGGAAGAGGGCCAATGTTATACCCATCTTCAAGAAGGGGAGGAGGGAGGACCTGGGTAACTATAGGCCAATCAGCCTAACTTCTATCCCAGGGAAAATCCTGGAAAAATTCATTAAGGAGTCTATGTGCGATAGGCTTACAGAAGGTAGGATTCTGAGCAACAGCCAACATGGCTTTGTCATGGGCAGGTCTTGTCTTACCAACCTAATCTCTTTTTACAATCAGGTGACTCACCACCTGGATAAGAGAGAGGAAGTTGGCATTATATACCTCAACTTCCAAAAAGCTTTCAATCTGTTCTCTCTCAATCTTCTCATGAGAAAATTGAAAGACTGTGAGCTTAACTGTGAGACAGTCAGGTGGGTAGGAAACTGGCTGAGGGGTAGAACTCAGAGAGTTCTAATGAATGGATCTGTCTCTTCTTGGTGGTAAGTAGCAAGTGGTATCCCGCAGGGGTCGGTGTTTGGTCCAGTGCTATTCAGCATCTTCATCAATGATTTGGATGGGGGTGTGAAAAGCTCACTGGCCAAGTTTGCAGACAACAGCAAGTTATGGGGAAGTGTGGTCACACTTAAAGACAGGCTGCAGATACAGGTGAACCTAGACAGGCTTGCAAGTTGGGCAGACCAGAACCAGATGAAGGTCAATGTCGATGTAAAGTGCTCCACCTGGGGATGAACAATCCCCTATATACCTACAGGCTTGGCAATGCCAACCTGACCAGCACTATGAATGAAAGGGATCTGGGGGCAATAACAGACCACAATATGAACATGAGCTGGCAGTGCAATGCTGTAGCCAGCAGGGCTAATCATACCCTGGCAGGCATCAATTGATGCATCTCCAGCAAAACCAAAGAAGTGATTCTCCCACTCTAGACAGCATTGTTGAGACTGCAGCTGGAATACTGTGTCCAGTTCTGGCCACCAGTCTTTAACAAGGACGTGGTAAAGCTTGAGAGAGTCCAGAGAAGGGCCACCCATATGATCAGAAACTTGTACAGCAAGCCATATGAGGAAAGGCTAAGGGACTTGGGACTTCATCCTGAGAAAAAGAAGGCTGAAGGGACTTTGTAGCAAATTACCACTACATCAGAGGTGTACATCAAGGGCTTGGTGAACAACTGTTCCCCAAGGCACCATTGGGGAAAACTAGGAGTAACAGTCACAAATTCCTGGAAGACTGTTTCAGGCTCCACATTAGGAAAGGAAAAACTACTTCACCGCTAGGGTGTCCTGACTGTGGAATAAGCTCCCTCCAGAGGTGGTGCAATTGCCTACCCTGGAAATCTTCAAGAGGAGACTGGACGGTCACCTTGCTGGGGTCACCTGACCCCAGTTGTCTTTCCTGCTTGGTGCAGGGGGCTGGACCCAATGATCTTCCAAGGTCCCTTCCGGCCTTACAATCTATGAAGCATTACACACTTGATCCAAAACCAAGTGACATCAGTGGAAAAGGTTGGAGATATAATACCATAATAAATTCCAGTGAAAATATTTCATTTCAAAGGGAATCTAACTGGTATTGAGCTAATTTCACAGTTGTACTATCACCTCCATGTTCATGGTATCATAACCATAGCCAAGGTCAGTGGTAAAAAAAGAGGGACAGAAAACATCTAAATAAATGCAAGAAAAGTATAGGACTGTTTCCTCAGGCCTCAAAATGTTACCTAGAATGCTCTCATGCTAGTTGAAGTAACACATGTCCCCGGAGTCACCAACATGTCCCCGGAGTCACCAACATGTCCCCGGAGTCACCAGTTTTTGGAATAAGAAGTAATATGATTAGAAATCCCTTGAATTCAGACATGGTAGGCAAGGGTAGATATGCAGTAAGAAGCAAGATAATATCTTCTGCCAAGGGTTTTAGGTAGACAAACTTGACTTCTCTCCCGTATGTCTCTCAAATTTTATGGATTAGTTCTTTATGATTGCCTATGATTGATTGTACTAGTATGCCAATTTTGCATTTGACTTTACAAGGGCAAGAATATAATAAAAAGCCATTAAAGTCAATGGCTACTGTCTTTCAGCCATGTAGCAAGACTGTGAAATATAGATCAATCTTTTACAACTGCTCGTTAAGTAAAACTTTCTACACTGTGTTTCTTTAATTCAGATTATTTGAACATGTAAGGCACTTTATTTTAACAATCTATATAACTTCTTGTAAGAAGGGAGAGATAGGGGGAGATTTTTTGTTCCTTCATAGCAAACCATTTCTATATCAGCCACAATTGTTGCCTTGGTTCCAGGCCTACATGAGATTCTCTGTCAACTGCAACAATAAGAAAAGCATGTTTACAAATGTTCAATATCTCATTCTGAGGATTGGAAGAACTGGGTTTAACTCTTATCTCTGCCATGGCTTCCTCCTGTGTCACCTGGGGCAAGTCACATTGGGTAACATTTTCAAAAATATCTACAAGACTTAAGGGTATGATCCAGAAAGCTACCTTAGACACTTAAAATGGGACTTAAATGCCCAAGTTAAATCGAACTCCAAATAGCAATCCAGGGAACTACTTAGAGCATTAGGTAAAAAACCTATTAGGCACCGAAATTCATTCAGCACCAGCAAGGTCCGTAGATCCTTAAACTTAGCCTTCCATGATTACATGAAGCAGCCTGATCTGATTAACTAGATACTTAGCTCTTGCTTAAGTCCTCAGAAGAGGACTTGTGTACAATAATAGCATCAGGGCAGTGCAGATTATGCAATTGCACGGACCCTGATCTAGTCAGGGACTCCATGGAATTATTGCTATGTTTTAGCTTGGTTGTCTAATAAAGGATACAGGCCTAGAGTTGCTACCAGCTGAGGCTCTGAGCATACCAATTGCGGAGTGATCACAGAAATCTGGTCATCTACACCCACTAGACAGGCTGTACTAGGGGGACTGTAATAAAGGTTGGCCAGTCCCTGGGGGTGGGGGGACAAGATTACAACTCACACTATATCTGCATACATCTCTGTCTCCCTCACACCACAACTAATATACAGCAATAACAGTGAGTTTAGGACAAAGCATGGCAGCCACAATTGCTCTCAAAAAGGCAGCTGGAAAAGGAAGTGGTAGTGCCAGTAACCCATCTTTTATATAATAACCCAGTGGCTAAAAGCACTTACCCAGGAAGTAGGAGACCTGGACTATAGGTACTCCACAGCCTGAGAGGATTCAAGCCCATAGTTCTTACTTCCAAAGAGAGTGACCCGAGCACCAGATGGTAGAATATTTTAGGTGGGAGCACAATCCTCCTGAAGCTTGATCACTGTGCATGTAAAAAATGGAAGTCATTGGGCCACAAGGACAGCAAGCAAAAGGAGCCTCCCTCCATAGTTTAGTAGTAACAACAGCACTTAGCTTGGAAGGGGAGACCTCAGTGTTGATCACTGATTCTTGGATTGTTAATGCATTTTCTTTAGACAATCATTGAACAAAAACCAGAAATAATCCTGAGAGGACTCCCCTTCAAGCTGAGACTAACCACTAAACTACAGCATCAAGCTCTCTTTTGCTTGTTCTCTCTGGCTTTTTAACATTTGTGGCTTTACAATTTCTCAGCTTCTTTGACAGGAGAGATGGAAGGTGCCCCCATTCAGAATATTCTATAGGTCTGGTACTTAGGACACTCCCCTGGGAAGTAGGAGATATGGGTTTGTGTCCCTCAGACTGAGGAAAGCCCAGAACCCATATCTCCCATTTCTCCTAGGCTCTTATAGCAATAAACAATAAACAGCACTTCCTTCTCATTTCCCAGTCATTTTTTTTAAAAGCTAAATCCTGCTCAGTCAGGCACCTAAACCTCAGAAGAGGACCAAAGTAGATGGACATGCCTCAGCTCAAGAGAGGGCCAGGAGTTCAAATAAAATCTTGTGCTCAGTAGGGCTGTGCAAAGCTTTGGTCGCTGATTCGATTCAGCAGAGATTCGGCCTGATTTGGGAACTGAATCTCTGAATCCGAATTGAACCAGGAGACCCTTTAATCTCTCCAAATCGAATCAGAACCCTCCAAATTGATTCAGGGAGATTTGGAAAGATTTGGCGATTCAAACATAGACACAGCTTTAAATGTTTTTTCCACATACCTCAATGTACCAGGAGGCTCGTGAATGCTGCGATGCTTGGGTGCATGGAGCATCCCACAGGAGTGCAGGGAGGTCCCCAGCATGCTTGGCAACAGACCCGGCAGTGAACCAGAAGCACTTCCGGTCTGTTTCCGGGTCCACTGGGGCATGCACTGGGGGGAGGGGGGGGCCCCCCCATGCCTCCCTGGCTCAGCAACTGGTGCTTCCTGGGCCTGGGGGGAGACCTGGGGTGGCCCTGAGGCCATTTGCTGAGTCATTTTCTCAGCACTGATGTGCATTTCGCCATTTATACAAATGTATGTGATGCAGTACCAGGTGTGTCAGCTCAGAACAGACAAATGTATAAGTGCCCTCAAATAAGGTACTAATTAAATGCACAGTGGGATGCCCTAATGTGCAGTAGTGAAAGTGTATGGTTTTATAGTGACGCTTAATGTGCAGGAGCCTAATTTTACTGCGCATTAGCATGGTTTTTGCTGTGACACTCTAATGCATAGTAAAATAGGTTATTGAGCAATAAAGCGCATGTGTACACATGCCCAGTGAAATGTAAAATAATTCTTTATGTAATAAAGCAGTTGCACTGTTTCTAACATTTCTATTTTATTAAATTTGTCACTTAAGTGTTTCCATACTCTGTCATATACAAAGTCCTTAAAATATATGTAGCCATTAAAAGTTTGAGTCCTGCAGGAATTTTCAAATGTTGAAACCTAAAAATATTTCCACTTACATGTAACTCATCTTGTATAGGTATATACATCGCCTAGCTAAAAAGGAGGCGTACACCCTATTGAAGGGAGGGGCCACCACCAGGGAGGACTCTACCTCGGTTGCTCGGGGCTGTAGGGGGGCAGTGTAACAGGGGAGCCTGCTTAGGGCTGATCTCACCATGGCCCACCCATCTGTTCCTGGGCCAACTGCCCTCATTCTCGCCCACCGCACCTTGTTGTTATAATTAATTAGTAGATTTTAATAAGTGGGAGGCTGCCCATTTTCTGCCCCGATGCCAGGGAGAGCTATTTGCGGCTCCATTCCTCCCCTACACCACAGCCCAAGTCTCGCAGATGGCATCTAGATGCTCTCATCATCACCCCTACACTGGGCCCCAGAACCCTTCTATTGAACCCCACCTGGATTCCTCCCTTCAGGTGGACTCTTCCACCGTCATACCAGGCAACATAGCTCCCTGAACTGATCCCCCTTTGGGTGTGATTCCCCCACCGGGACCTTCGGCTCTCTAGCCCTGACCCACCTCCAGGCCAGTCGGAATTCAAGGCCCTCAGCTCTTGGGAGTTCCTTGTGGTGGGCCCCCAGCCCTTCGACCCTTCCAGTCCTGGCCCCACCATGGGCCAGTCAGGGGAAATTCAGACAGGCCTGAGTCTATGGCCCTTTTCTCACTCTCCGAGAGTGCACCCTCTGGGCCCTCCAAACAAAGGGGTCAGCCACCCAGTCGTGGGGGCTAGGGGTTAAGGCACCCTGACCCACCTTTCACTGGGGTGGTAACTGGTCTGGCATTTCCTGAGGGCTCCTGCACCACTGGGAGCCCTACCAGGCCACCCACTCCTGGCAGGGTGCAGTTTTAGGTGATACCCAGGACCAAGAGCCTCCTTACCATCCCCTACAGCTCCTCCCTTACCTCCAGATGATATCAGCAGCCCTATCGGCCAGGCGAAGTTGTTGCCTGCCTCCAGCAGCAGAACTGCCCTGCTTATACGGGCAGCCCTAGATTAAAAATGGCTGCCTGCATCAGGCACCTGCCGGCTGCTGCCTTCTAGCCCTTAAAGTGGCAAGCACAAACAGTGCCCTGCCACAGGTAGTCAGGAAGGCCAAGGTGGAGATGGAACTGGGACTAGCTACCCAAATCAAGGACAACAAGAAGTCCTTTTTTAAATACATAGGGGGTAAAAAAGAAGGTACTGGGTAATGTGGGGCTGCTGCATACATGCTAGGAAATCTGGTCATTGCACCAGATGACAAAGCTAACCTATTTAACAATTTCTTTGGCTCCGTTTTCCTGAGCAGGGATTGGGTCACCCCCCCACAACCGGGACCCCCATAGGCCCCAGGGGAGGCGCACCCAGGCCTAGGGTCAGTGAGGATCTAAGGGAACTTCTGGAGGGACTGGACATATTTAAATCAGCTGGTCCTGACGATCTCCACCCCAGAGTGCTGATGAAATAAGCAGAGGTCATTGCATGACCCCTGGCACAGCTTTACGAGCACTCGTGGTGCTCTGGTGTGGTGCCAGAGGACTGGAAAAGGGCCAATGTTGTTCCTATTTTCAAAGAAGGGAGGAAGGAAGACCCAGGAAACTATAGGCCAGTTAGTCTTACCTCGATCCTGGGTAAGCTTTTTGAGAGAATTATCCTAGCGCATGTCCACGAGGGGCCTACAGGGGATATTATGCTTAGGGGCAACCAACACTGGTTCATTAGAGGCAGGTCCTGTCAGACCAACCTACTGGCCTTCTATGAGCAGGTTACAAAATCCTTAGATGCAAGGGTAGCAGTGGACCTAGTCTTTCTGGACTTTAGGAAGGCCTTCGACACTGTCTCTCACCCCATTCTCATTAAAAAACTAGGGGACTGTGGTGTCGACACCTACACAGTCAAATGGGTCGCTAACTGGCTGGAGGGTCACACCCGGACAGCGGTGGTGGATGGGTCTTATTCGACCTGGAGGGATGTGGGCAGTGGGGTCCCCCAGGACTCAGTCCTCAGGCCTGCACTGTTCAACATCTTCATCAGCGACTTGGACGAGGGGGTAAAAAGCACCCTGTTCAAATTCACAGACTACACTAAGTTGTGAGGAGAAGTGGGCACACTAGAAGGGAGGAATAGGCTACAATCAGACCTAGACAGGTTACAGGGGTGGGCGGATAAGAACAGGATGGGTTTCAACACTGACAAGTGCAGATACTGCACCTGGGGAGGAGGAACCAGCAACACACCTACAGGCTGGGGAACTCCCTTCTCATCAGTACAGAATCAGAAAAGGATCTTGGAGTCATTATTGATGCCAAAATGAACATGGGCTGACAATGTGAGAATGCGGTCAGGAAGGCCAACCGTACCTTGTCATGCATCCACAGATGCATCTCAAGCAGGTCCAAGGAGGTGATTCTCCCCCTCCATGCAACACTGGTCAGGCTGCAGTTGAAGTACTGCATCCAGTTCTGGGCACTGCACTTCAGGAGGGATGTAGACAACATGGAGAGGGTCCAGAGGAGGGCCACTGGCATGATCAGGGGACAGCAGGGCAGGCCCTATGAGGAGAGGCTAAGGGACCCTAACCTGTTCAGCCTCCACAAGAGAAGGCTGAGGGGGGATCTAGTGGCCATTTACAAACTAATCAGAGGGGACCAGGCTAGACATCAGAAGGCGCTACTTCACTGTCAGGGTGGCTAGGATCTGGAATCAACTTCCAAGAGAAGTGGTGCTGGCTCCTACCCTAGGGGTCTTTAAAAGGAGGCTGGATGAACACCTTGCCGGGGTTGTTTGACCCCAGTACTCTTTCCTGCCATGGCAGGGGATCGGACTTGATGATCTGCTCAGGTCCCTTCCGACCCTACCAACTATGAAACTATGAAGGTATGTGGGAGTGGTGATTCAGTTTCCTTAAACAGTACCTCCATTTAACAAGAGGGCACAAGCAAGTTGGACTTATTTACAGTCATAGGGTACCTATGCATGAGTGTGGAGGCTGCTCCAGTACACTGGAATTCCAATGAATCGAGTCTGTTGGAGCATAGCAATTGCCTCACTCCAGCTACCTCCTGCGTCTCTTGAATCAACATCCCCACACTTAAAAATGGTGATGGGGGGCACTTGAACTAAAGCTCATTTAATGAGCTCATTTAATGAGCTTTAGTTTAAGCACCCCCACCACCATATTTAAGCATGGGGATGCTGATACACAAGATGTGGGAGTGCTTTAGTTCAAGAGGCTCTCAGAGCCACTCTAATTAAAACACTGTCCCCCTCCACCCCGGGCACATGTTAAAGTGCCCATTGGCATCAGAACCACAAGCTGTAACCCAGCATGAAAACCTGATAACAAAATTACCCCTTTCAACAGTCCAGCTTAAACCTCCAAGTCTGGACAGTCTCACGGGGACCCTTCAGGGTGAGAATCTTCACCTTGTGCACAGCCCAAGCAAGGGCACAAGGACTTCCACAATCACACTGACCGCACTAACTTCTTCAGCCTTTCCAACACCGCTCACTCAGGTCCTGCTCTATAACACCAGTCAGTTTCTTCTCTCTCTCTACTGGGGCCTTCTCAATAGGGAAGTTGATCCTTCTCCCAGCTGCACTCAGACCAGGATCCCCCACAACCTCCCTGGGGCCTCTTTCAATGGTGGTTGGACCATGTCAGGGAGCAAGGCCTGCTCCCTGTTCTGACCACAGTGGCTCCAGGCAAAATGTCTCCTGCATTGCAGCTCCTCTTCCCCACTTCCCCTCCTCCTGGGTCTCATAACAGATTGGGGGCTATAGTTCAATCCATTGTCCCCTGTTTTTCATTTTCACAGGCTTTTTGTAGCCCTGTCTACTCCCTCTCCTCGACTGATGCAAAATTCAAATTATTTTTTTTGTGCTCTCTGCAAAGCAAAATGTAGCTAACAAGCCCAGACATGGTAATGCGAGCTCTGGCTGTTGTTTTAGAAATTCTCTTTCAATTTCATTTTACTTTTTCTGTTCTTGTGTTTTGCATAATACTCAATATACTCACCTAAATTTAACAAAAGCATAATTACTTCTCAGATCTTACATTTGTCCAAGTGTATTTTTTCCAGTTAATCCAGTGCTTTCTCAAAGCCATACACACACCAAGGAAGGAAATGGTAATATTGTATTAACAAACTCTGTTTTAAATCGCACATGGCTAGAAATAATTGTCCAAGGGTGTTTCAAAAAAATAACAGAAATTTTGAAATACAACCATGTTGTATACAGTCATCATTTACTGAACCACATCACTTCTCTGCACAGTTGGAAATCATAGTTATGTTTGACAATACCGCCATTAGTGTTCTGCACTTCTTCTTCTTTTGTACAACATTTTAGGATTGCAACATTCATAGATTGATATCTATATTTGATTACCATTCAACTGCTTCAGGGTTAGCTGCATGGATTGATCTTAGATCACTATTAAATGATCTAATTGGGCAATCCTTCACAATGTGTTGCACTGTCTGAAAAAAATTGCACTACAGTTGCAACCCAGTTCTGCACTGGGCAATGTTTCACACTGCTGGGCAGTTTCCCAGTCAACTGCATGAAAAATGTTTTTATTTCAAAATCACCATTACTTTCTGAAATACCCCCATGCAATGATATTGAAAATATTAACTATATTGATAATGTAAACACAGCTTCAATATATCTTATGAAACAGCAGCAAAGTCCTGGTATTTATGGTCTGAAGTATATAGTGAGAAATATTTTGAAAATACCTCTTATTTGGTGTACACTGATCCATCAGTAAAGGAAATAATTAGCCTTTAGAAGCAAATTTTATGAGCCCCAATGATAATTCATCCCTGGCCAGGATGATCTGCAATAAATGAAGAAGGGCTGAGTTCTACCAAAGACAGAAAACACATTTTCCTATGTTCCCTGGAATCTATTGCTAGAATTTTAACAAGGGCTTCCCAAGAATCCCTGAGAGCTCTTGCCAACATATCTGTCACCCACATACATACGTTAAGATACTCACCCTGGGGCAGTTTTCTAGAAACCTGTTGTGTGATATTTTCCATTCTTTCCTGGTTTTTTACTGTGAAAAATGCTTTCAGGATTTGAATTCTACTGAGAGTAGGAAATTAAAAAGCCTAGACATACTTTTAAAAAGCTAAAACAAACAAATAAATAACTCATTGTTTAACCTCAAAGGCTCACATTATTAGAATTTTGAATGAAGGGGGTTTTTTATTCCAAAATGGCTTTGCCATCAGTGAGATTTAACCTCCTGACCATTTAGCATGGTAGCATAGTATAGCTTGGGCTGGGGTATTTATATACCTGCCAACCCGCAGAAGCAAATGTTTATTAGAAGAGAAAATATAAGCATCTCATGACAAACTGACAGTGTAGCACAGAAAGGGCAAAAGACTGTCTCAGATAAAGGTTAATTCATAATCACCCTTAATCATGCGAATATTTCCAAGAAGTTCAATGAGCATACTTGCAAGAGTTGCCCCACTACTTACGGGCTCCTCATTAAAAGACTGGTCCTCATGGTGACCAAAATAATCTCAGCTGCATTCTTACGAATTGTTGCTTGCATCTAGGTTTACTGTGCACAGTCATGATCATAAACCAGACCATGACCCTGCAAACCTACAAGCAAGAGAGAGCATGCAAATGAGAGCAAGCTGTATCATTTGCCAGACCTGGGCCTTGGCTAACAGCAGGTAGCAAAACTTGTCAATTTTTCACACCTAATCACAGAGTATTTGGATGAGATGATATAGCAGGCCAACTGAGACTAGCAATGCTGTCATCTTTGTTAGAATGCAAGGCACTGAAGAGTTTTATAGTGGCAAAAAGCAAAAAATAGAAAAGTTTAAGAAAGTCTTTTCATAACTGCATAGTAATTTCCTAACAGTAATGATAGTAATTGCTGAGCATTGTTCTAACTCGGACAAATTTTGTCTGATGTAACAGGACAGGATACTTTCTTGTGGCTTACAACAGTATGGCTGTTGTGCAGGGTGAGCAATAATGCTATTTGGAGACCTAGTCCGTCTATGGCTATGTTCTGGCACAGTAACTTTCCACAAGCAGTCATTTTAGCAGCTGGAGATAACTCGGATATGAAGTAACAGAAAGCTACATCCCATGTCACCAACTGAACAATACTGCTTCTGAGCTTAATCATGATGTCCTGGATATAATTTACTCATAAGTTACAAAATTGTCTACTCTCTGGTACAGCTGTAAAATGGGTACAGATGGAGCTACACCAGTTTTCCACCCCAACAGGTTTTTCCTTACTGTTCAAGTCTGAATTTGATTATCAGTTGCCAGAGACCGTGTTTTCATATTTGTTTGTACAGCACCTAGTACGCTGGGACTTTGAAGCTGACTGGGTCTTCCTCATGCTATTACAAAAACAATATTAAATAATTACACAAAATTATATCTCCTCCCTTTAATTCTATGGGGCAGAAAAATCATCCTACAAGAATGATTTTCTTTCTTTTTTTTCCCCCTATTCTATTTTAAATCCTTCTCACTGAGTATAACATTTCTTAATTTTTCAAAAAAAGAGTTCAGACTTTTTTGGAGTTTCATTCCAGTGAATACCAGAATCTTGTTAAAAACATACACTGTGTGCATTTATATGAGAAGCTCTACTGTGTATTAGACTAATCTAATGCACACTAAAGCATCACCATCTACATGTGCATGGGACTTACTTCGCAACAAATTAGGCTAATGAACACTAGCTTGGCAATGCCCTGTAGCCAAGGGACAGCAGCACCCTAAACTCTTCCCTTGCTTTGCTTGCTGAGGGGATGGGGGAGCTCTCTGTCCCCAGTCCCAGCGCAGTGCTGGACTGGAGAGTGAGAAACCCCATAACCTCAGCCTTGCCTTGCCCCAGTCAACTCCCATGCTCTGCCTGTGCCTGCAGAAAGCCAGAAGCTAAGCAGCTCTGAGATTGGGGACACTGCAGGGAGAGGGGGGAAAGCAGTGCCAGGAGTCATGCCAGGGATAAAGCAGCACTGGTACCAGGGGGATTCCTGGGGGTGCTAAGCAACACTGAGTCCCAGACACATCTCCCCCCACATCTGGTGCTGCTTACAAACCCTCCAGTGCTTCCCCCAGTACCAACACTGCTTACTCCCTTCCCCCACAGCTCCCCCTGGTCCTGGCACTGCTTACCTCCCCACCATGATTCTCCCTGGTCTCAGCACTTCTCAACTCCAGGCTCCCCCCAGGCATAGGCAGGGGCAGGAGCTGACAGAGCTTCCCCATCCCCTCAGCCTTGCCGTTGTCCATGCAGTGCATGCCCCTCTGTCCCAAGCCTAGTACTGCAGGGACAGAGAGCTCCCCCATCTCCTCAGGAAGCAAAGAGAGGTGAGAGCTCAGGATGCTGCTGAAGCTCAGCCACAAGGCATTGCCCCAAGCCAGAGCCACTAAGTCAAGTTGCAATCCAGAGCTCCAAGCAGCTGGGAGCTGTCCCCCACTCTGGGACAGCTCCCCACTGCTACCTGGATCCCAAGACTGATGCCTGTGCCCCTGCCAGCCTGGGGCTGGTACTGGGAAGCCTGGAGTTCCCTCTGGCTGCTGCAGCAGGGAAGACCAGGGCAGGGTGGGCACGTGTAGCCCTGGACTCAACTGCTTCTGTTGGGAGCAAATTTGCAGGCACACATGTAGATGCATTCTTAGATGCAGTTTACTGCATTTTATTTTAACGTGCAGTAACCTTAAGGTGCATTAATTGCATGTGTAGATGCCTTGTGCTAGCAAGAGATAAATGGAATGTGATTTAAGATTAAAAAGTGCTTTGTGCGCACCTTTGTATAGCTATGTCCAAACAGTTTGCATAATGGCAGCTATTTCCCTGAAATACAGCATTCAAGAATTTAAAACATGTTCCCTATTCCCAAAACAAATCTAGGTTGTGGGAATACTGCATAGTGGTATGGTTAGTATTGTTATTTGGTTGCTGGCATTGAAAATTCTCAGAGAAGTGATCTAATGCTTGAACTGCGCTTGGCTTCCCTCCCCTCTATATTTGTTTCATCAACACAGGTAAACTGAATTATATGACATATCTGAGTTTAAAAATATAGTCAACATCTCTCACTGTCTTAACAGTAACATCCCCCTGAGTTTGCAAATCTTGAATAACTGAATATGTTTGGTATCCCATGAGACATGCTTATATTGTAAAAAACATACATTGAATTTGGTTAGTTTTTATTTGTGGTTATTCTTGAATTGCACATTGCTGTGTTGCAGTGTTGAATATATACAAATAGACCTGTTTGACTTTAAACAGTTCTTTAGGTTGGTAATTCTTAGTGCACACAATTTATTATGTATTTATCATGAAAAAAAGCTATTATCCCAAGGTCACAACTGCTTAAGGTCTAGGATTCAACAAATGTATTCACTGAAAGAGCATTTAATGTTGTTCAGTAAAGAAATCTATGGAGCCCATTCTTCTCTTCAATGATAAAAAACAGTAGCCTGAGATTTTACAAAAACATTATCTGAGGATAATCTCTGCAGGGCTTGCTTTTGCTTCACCATGATAAAGTGACACCGTGACATTAATTAACTAGGAAGAATGGAAATCCAGGTTCTTTCTTACTTACTCTGGGTTTAATACCAGTCTATTTCAACTGAAGTCAGTTAAGTCACATCTGAGTTATACCAGTGTAACTAGGAAGATAACTCAGTTTAGTTTTAGCCATGAAACTTTCCTTCAATAAATGGAGCAGCATTTGAACTAACCACATCTTATTTATATGCATTTGGAGATGTGGTGTGTGCATTGCTGTACTCTAGGCACTTGTACAAGAAACAGAGCTGTAGATATGTGGCATGTGACAGAGTATCAGCATGTATTACTTCTTAACATATTATATGTAGACATTGTATCAAACTATAAACTAAAAAAAATTGGAGGAGCCCAACTGAAATATCAGGATCTGAAGAGGTGAGTGTTAAATCATGAAATGGGATTCAGAACTAGTATATAAAGGATTGACGACACAACTCATTCAATGAATGACAGAAAGGTTTTATTTACTACAAATATTCACTGTTAAATGAGCCTAAAGCAAAGCAAAGTCCAGTATATTTAGCTAAAGAAGCTTCTCACCAATACAGGCAAAAAGGCAATCTCTGTTTTGTCAGTTTCTCAAGGTGTGGATCCTTTCATCAGCTAGGCACAGTACCAGTTCTTGTCAGAATAATTTCTCATTCTTGAAGCGCACCCTGTTAGCTCTTTCATTCCTCTTTTATACCCTTCAGCTCAGCATCTGCAAAGTATTCTTGTAGTTGTATAAATCAAGAGAGAATCCCAAAAAAGTAATTAACAGGAAAACCCTGTTAATCAACCTGCTCATTACTGCTTATCAGACAGTCTCAATTTTGATTGAACTTCCTCAGTAACAAGAGGTTATCCATTTCTACTAAGTTGGAACATATCAAGAAATTGATTAACACCAGGAAAAACACAAGGTTTTTTGAGTCATCATCACCCTTGGAAGATCAAGGGAACCACTGAGGCAAACCAAGAGTAAGTCAGGAGGGGACACCTATCAAAGCCCATATGGAGAATGTCTCTTCCTACACAGAAGCATGAGTCAAATACAAAGAAATATTTACTATACTAATTAATCAAGACATTTCACACAGTTACATACCAGACAAATAGGAGCCTGCTTAAAATTATAACTTTTGTGAGTAGGCCCAGATCAGCTTGAATTTCATAGTCATCAGGGAGAACATCTTAAGCTACAATATGTCTTCTCCAGGCCTTTCAGTGGATAGTAAGGCAACATATTGAATTTTTGCTGCAAGTTTTAGCCTTGGAGTTATCCACTTTTTCTGGGCTCTAAATTGTGTTACCTTAATGGAGAGCTCAATTTGTGCTGTATCTCCAAAAGTACCACTCCTTTGAACAACTCTTAACAATCTTGCTACAGTCCCTAAACAGAAGTGCACTCAGGCACTGGGAGGCCAAGGATAGTGAAAATGATAGTGTTTCCAGAGGCAAGCACTCATCATTGAAAATACTCAGCCACACCAAGGGGACAGTCAGCTTGAATGCTTCACGGTTCATCCCCACAACTTTTCTCATAGGGGGGGGGGGGGAAGGGGGGAGAGTTCTTGCAGGTAAAGTCAGAGCCTAAAGCACAATGTCTGATAGGTTATCTATACATATGCTCAATGGTGGGAGGGGAGTTTTAATTAGAGGGGCTCCTAGACAGCCACTCTAATTAAAATGCCACAGCTTCACATGCATTATCATAGAATCGTAGAAAATGAGGGTTGGAAGGGACCTCAGGAGGTCATCTTGTCCAACCCTCTGCTCAAAGCAGGACAATCCCCAACTAAATCATTCCAGCCAGGGCTATGAAAAGCCAGGCCTTAAAAAGTTCCAGGGATGCACTCTCTCCAATTTGTCCACATCCTTTCTGTAGTGGGGAGCTCAAAACTGGACACAGTATTCCAGGTGTGGCCTCACCAGTGCTTAGCCACTTGATCCGCAGACTTTGCACTTGTTGTTGTTGTTGAACCTCATGAGATTTCTTTTGGCCTGGTCCTCTAATTTTTC
Source organism: Alligator mississippiensis (assembly GCF_030867095.1). Taxonomy (NCBI): domain Eukaryota; kingdom Metazoa; phylum Chordata; order Crocodylia; family Alligatoridae; genus Alligator; species Alligator mississippiensis. The sequence goes on from NC_081824.1 coordinate 387,878,273, forward strand.
TAGGTCACTCTGAATCCTAACCCTACCATCCAGCATATCTACTAGTCCCACCAGGTTGCTGTCATCTGCAAACTTGCTGAGGGTGCAATCCATCTCATCTTCTAGACGGTTAATGAAGATGTTGAACAAAGCTGGCCCCAGGACTGACCCACGTGGCACACCAGTTGATACCACCTGCCAGCTAGACATTGAGCCATTGATCACTACCTACTGAGCCCAATGATCCAGCCAGTTTTCTATCCACCATTCATCCAATCCATACTTCCTTTACTTGCTTGCAAGAATGCTGTGGGGACCACATCAAAAGCCTTACTAACATCAAGGTATATCACTGCTATCTCCACATCCACAGAGCCAGTTATCTCATCACAGAAGGCAATTAGGTTGGTCAGGCATGACTTGCCCTTGGTGAATCCATGCTGATTGTTTCTGATCCTTTTGTTCTCTTCCAAGTGCTTAGACATGGATTACATGAGGACCTGCTCCATGATTTTTCTGAAGACTGAGGTGAGGCTCACTGTTCTGTATTTGCCTGAATCCTCCTAACCTTTCTTCAAGATGGGGACTATATCTGCCCTTTTCCAGTCACCTAGGACTTCCCCCAGTCACCACAAGTTTTCAAACATAATAACCAGCAGCTCTGCAATCACATTATCCAACTCCCTCAGCTTCCTTGGATGCATTGCATCCGGCCCCATGAACTTGTACATGTCCAGCTTGTCTAAATAGTCCTTAACCTGTTCTTTCATCACTGAGGGTTGCTTGCCTTTTCCCCAAACTGTGCTGCCTGGAAGAGTAGTCTAGGAGATGGCCTTGCCTATGAAGACCAAGGTAAAAAGGACATTGAGTACTTTAGCATTTTTCTCTTTATCTGGCACTAGGTTGCCCCCCCCCCCCCCTTCAGTACATAACTCACATTTTCCCTGACCTTCCTCTTAAAAACCCTTCTTGTTACCCTTCATGTCCCTTGCTAGCTGCAAATACAAGTGTGCTTTGGCCTTCCTAACTTCATCCCTACATACCCAAATAATATTCTTATACTCCTCCCTAGTCATCTGTCCAAGTTTCCACTTCTTGTAAGTTTCCTTTTTGTACTCACTCAAGAGTCTCTGCTAAGCCAAGCTGGCCACCTGCCACATTTGCCATTCTTTCTGCACATCAGGATGGTTTGTTCCTTCACTCTCAGTAAGGTTTCTTTAAAATAAAACCAGCTCTCCTGGGCTCCTTTCCCCCTCAGACTGGCCTCCCAGGGGATCCTGCCCATCCGTTCCCAAAGGGAGTCAAAGTTTGCTCTTCTGAAGTCCAGAGTCCTTACTCTGCTGCTCTCCTTGCTTCTTTTTGTCAGGATCCTGAACTAAATCATCTTGTGATCACTACTGCCCAAATTGCCATCCATTTCTACATCCCCCACCAATTCTTCCCTGTTTGTGAGCAGCAGGTCAAGAAAAGCACAGCCCCTAGTTAGTTTCTCCAATATTTGCACCAGGAAGATGCCCCCAACACTCTCCAAAAACTACCTAGATTGCCTGTGCACTGCTGTATTGCCCTCCATTTCTACATCCCCCTACTTACCTCAGGGTTTTGGTCTCCATCCCCTGGCAAACCTAACTTAAAACCCTCCTCACTTGGTTAGTGAGCCTGTCAGTGAAGATGATCTTCCTTCTCTTTATCAGATGGATCCCATCTCTTCCTAGCTATCCTCCTTCTTGAAATAATATCCCATAGGTGAAGAAGCCAAATCCCTGGTGGCAACACCACTGCACAGCCAGGCATTCATCTGCAGGATGTGTCCTCTCCTGCCTGGTCCCTTCCTCTTGACCAGAAGGATCAAGCACATGACCTGTTTCCCTATCCCTTTTACCCTTGCACCCAGAACCCTGTAATCACCCTTGATCTGCTCAGGGTCACTCCTGACAATATCATTGGTGCATGCATGGATGAGCAGCATGGGGTAATAGTCAAAGGGTCAAATGAATCTTGGTAATCCTTCCATGATATGTTGGATCCAGGCTCCAGGGAAGTAGCAGACCTCCCATAACAACAGGTCAGGTCAGCAGATGAATCCCTCTGTCTGCCACAGAAAGTAGTCTTCAACCACTGCCACCCATTGCTTCATCTTCATGCAAGTAGTCTCAATCCTCCCCAGATATCTCCACCTGGGGGATATCTGGCCTGGCCTCTTCCACCAATGAAGTTTGCTCCACTGCTTGCAGAGGTCCTTTAACTAAGGCTCATTTGGTGAGTTTTAGTTAAAGTGCTCTCAGGGCCACTTTAATATAAGTGATGGTGAGGTACGGTGGAGCATTTTAATTAGAATGCTCCAGTTAACTTGATTAATCACAGATTAAATTGCAAATTAAATCACAAATTAAATTGGAAAGACTCAATTAATCGTTAATCTAATTAGAACATGTCGGAGCACATGTATCAGAACCCACAGTGTTCATGATACAAGGTGCTGGCCTAAGAAACTGGAATCCAGCAAATGTCTTAGACTTTTGGCATGAGCCCTTTGGGAATTGCTACTAAATTAGGTAGCCACTGAATTCTTTATTACCTGACATTTTGCAATAGATTTTAGACATAGGCCCAAGCAGAGGGTACTACAGTAATCTGGGCTTCGAAGGCATGGGATAGTACTAGCAAGATCTACATCTACATCTGAAATGAAATTTTTATGCAAATAGCAAACTTGGCCATCACTGCTGTCTGAACATTCAGAGAGAAGTGGGTTTCTGATGAAACCCCTAATCTATGGACCTGCAGAGCAATACCTTTGTCAAATGAAGTGAAATAATTTTGTCCATTTTGCTGTCTCCTTTCCCTTAGATTAGCGGTTCCCAATCTGTGGTATGCATACCACCAATGGTACTCAGACAACCTGTCAGTGGTATGCATTAACAGATTTATTATAATTACTTTATATGACAAAAATGTGCTCATGGTATTTAAAGTTGCATCATTTAAAATTGGTGGCATGTATTCTGTCAGAGTTTGGGAACCACTGCCTTAAACTATAAGTACTAGCTAAGTCTTGCCTATGGAGGGTAGTCGGCCAGGCAGTCCTAGATTTGTGGAAACAAGCAATATCGTATGAACTGGCGATGTATCAAGGAGACAGGGGGCACTGTCCCCCCAGATTTCTGCACTGATGGCAGGGCGCAGGTATGGCGCTGAAGCCTGGCTGGAGCCAGCACCCAACAGCAGTGGGGACTGCAGCAGTGCAGAGCTGTGCCCCCCGACTGTCAGTGTTTATGCATAGTCTATGATTGTATAGCTCTGCCTGACTTGAAAATATATGGATTGCAGGTATCATCTGTATTGCCAAACACACCCCTAATGAACCAGAAATAATTAGGCAGTGCGGAATTACACAACCATCAAAAGCTAAAAGCTGTCTGTACAATGAACCAAAGCAATTTCTACCATTTGGACCAAGAAAACTCCCGCAGGCATCTCTGCTTATTAATATAGTTCTTATTAAATATAGTTCACATTTAAGATCAAAAAGAGGCTTGCCATTGTCTGTACAACATGCAGACTCTGGACACCATTTTTTTTCACTTTACTTAAGTCTCATCTCCTAATCTAAGTCATTGTTCTGTTAATGCTGTGTTCAGGAAGACTGGCATGTCAATATACAGAAGTGTCATTTCAGTAGCTGACTGACGGCACCATTTCACATCAACCTGAAAAGGCTGTATGTAATATCAGTATACTCATAAGTCATTGTACTCACAACTGTTCTCAGGTTTGTGCAAGGGTTTTTGGGAGGTGCAGTTTCCAGATAAGAATATTGAAATGTCCATTTATGCATTCATAGTTCAGTAATTGTGCTAGCACCAGTTCTTCTAATTTCCGGAATAACTTTTCAAAGACACCCACACCAAAGACTATACAGAATGAGTGCATATTCTATGATTTTAGCTAACACTGGGCATTGATTTTAACAAACCAGTAAAACTTATAAATGTTACCTAATATGTTTGCACTCCAATTTGACCTGTTTCTCCTCTTCTGGTGCCTCTAAACTGTACCATATGCATTTTTTTTCAAGAAAGTGCTTTTTAAAATTTCTTCCCAGATACTGTCAGTGTTCTTTATTTAAAAGTAAAAGTCAAAAACCATCTGTAACTCATGAAGCCAAGTGACAAAGGTAAGGCTGTGACAAAATTATAATGTCAGGGAACAAAAGGCTACTAGTTGTGGTTCTATAAGTCTCCAAGGGGAAAGATCACACAATGCTATTGAAGGATGAACAGAAGCAATGAGAGCAGGAATTTTTTCATTGAACACCACATAATTCATTGATGTTCCTAACTTTCTGTATTTATGCTTCATGGTTTGAAGAGAAGCATCGTGCCATAATGCTTTTAGTTTATTTAGAACCATTCACATTCCAATGTTACATTTTATGTAGAAGAATGGCACAGCTCCTTTAATATATCCCTGTCAGTTCACAGTGCAGACAGAGGTGATGCTTGGTTTCTAGGCAGACAAATGCAGGCCTACTTTTCCACTACAAGAATGCCATTTCTAAATGTACCAAATACAGCCCAGCACATTCATGGAACTGTTTATTATCAGTACTTTCAGATTTTTTTATTCTTTGCTGTAAGCACAAAGAAATATTCCTACAGCTACTTGCATGATGCCAGGTGATGGGTGATATCAGAAAACAGAGGTTAGGCCTTCAGTTGATGAAAACTGGAATAACTCTGGTAACATTAGAGAAGCTAGGACAATTACAGTAATATCTTTGCATATACTTTAGCTCACAACAGTCAAATCTGAGTCCATGTATCCCTGTATATCATCTGTATATTCAATCCTTCATGTGCTGCTCTCTTTTAATTGAGATATGTTTCCTATGTCAGCAGCGGAAGTTCTGCAAGAGGAATTCAATTTGAGGGATGCTTCAATTTTACTTTGGCTCACCTAACGAAAAAGGTGTCTACAGATAGCAAGCATCCTAGGGCCAGTTAGGAGACTCACATACAGTTAAATTCAGCATTGCCAGAAAAGTGTAACAACTCAAAACTGAAATGGGACTGCAAAGCTTTTGCCAGGAGTGAATCTGACACAATGGACCCAGCAGGTATCAGGAAAGGATCAGGTTTCTCTTAGTTTAGTCTCTTTCTAGTTGAGATTTTAAACCAGCTTTAAAAATGATGTAGCTCTATTAAGGTCAGAAGAAATGAGCAAGGAAGCTTTTGTGGCCGGAATAAATTCTCTCCCCCGTTTGATCCTGATACATAATTATTCCAAATATTTAACTCAGAAAGAACTAGCATCATAATGCTTTCATGCCCATGACCCAGTATCAGCAGTTCTACCTTGGTTAAATCAACTTTGTTATAAAGGAAATAAGAGCACTCACTAATCAAATCTAAGTTATTAAGGTGACAAGTACCATAAAAAGACCTAAGGTGCAAGGTAAAGTGGTGCAAGGAAAACGGCATTGGTATGTGATGGGGCAACACTGATTGAATAGGTGCTAGAAATACACAGGCATTACAAAGAAGAAATAAGGAAGTGTTGCCATGTACTGCAAAGTAGTGACATGCACTTTTTAAGAAAGCCCCAATGCCTTTTCAGCATACAGAGACTCAGTCTGAAGCCTGGAGGAAATTATGTCCTTGTAAGACTGAAATGTATGACGGACTACATGAGACTGAACAGCCAACAAGGTTAATATCTCACAATTTCAAAGTAAAATGCCAGGGGTTAAGTGGCGTCAGTGTTTCCCTTAGTCTTCCTGCAGCCTGTTACAAAACCAGTTGCCAATAATGCAATGCTAAAATCCAAAAATCATTCTGAGTGATAGGCAGCTACAAAGATCAAATGTGCAAGAAAAATGTGCTATATTTCCTCTGTATACTCTACCAGTTGCCTCGAGATGATAATAAATATAACTTGTTTCATTCAGGCTTTGTTCCACGGAAAAGGTTAGAAGGGATCAAAATCAGAGTTAAAATAATCCTTAACATCTCAATTAAAAATAAAATCACTCGATATGCCAGGAGGAAATATGTACACTTTGTAATCAGGGTCACATCATGACACTGAAATGTTTCAAATGAGACATTTTAAGCTGCAAAAGTTTAAATATTCAGAGATAAACTTTTAAAATGTTCTTACATTCAGGAAGTAAACTTTCTGTTGAAGACAATAATGTCAACGTTAGGCATTATTGGGCATGTGCAGATGACATGATATTTCCCGTTTACACTGACACAACTGCATTTGTGTTTGCATGACCCGGGACTTCCCGCCACTCTAAAGTCCATTTAGCACCTTAAACTAACATTACTCGGAGATGTGTTAATTTGTGGTGCTCTCCAGTTATGTTGCTCCAACTGTGGATTTGTTTGTGCAAATAGCCAGAGACTCCAAAGACTTCTAATTAATCCCGTTCACCACGAGCCGGCACTGTGTTCCAGCCTATAGCCAGTAGGTGCCACTGTGTGTTCTTTTTTACACTCCTTCACTCCTCCCTCACAGCATGCAGTTCAGGTTGGGACAGGTCCACTCAGACAAATTATTATTTTAAAATGGGGGAGACAAATAAACCCTTAATTTTCTACCTCCTCTTAATTCTTCCACCCCCCCCCCACTACCTATAGTGTAGGTCCTCCCACACCACCCATGTACCCTTCTGTCCTCTCACCCCCCCCATGTGCCCTCCACCTGCTACCCCCAGACCTCCTGTCGTGTGCTGCCACTGCAATGAACATAGCTCCCAACAACAGCTGCAGCATCACCATCATGGTAAGTTTTTTGCAATTAGTTTGAAACTTTGGAGTGAGTGGTTACATGACTTCCTTCAATATTGTAAACCTTCTGAACTTCATCACATTCCATTTCAGAACATGACCAAAAGTCCAAGGGCAGGATGCTTCCTGACAGGCCCGATGAAGAGGATATACAGCGTCCTGGGTGATATTTACGTAATGTGTCCCACCAACCTGGTGTGTGTGGGGGGACAGGGGGGCAGCCAAAAGTCCAGTTTTTAGACTGTGTGCCAACCCCCCCCCCTTCTTCTTCTTCCTTTTCCCCCCCTCCTCACAGAAAACTTTTGTGGGTAGAACTTGCCAGGGGTGGCAACTAGCCCACAGTCCAGTGACAAGGAAAGTAGAGTGAAGATAGTGAAGAGGCGTCAAGTGGAAATATCTTCAGCTTTCAGCTAGGGTCTTCAGCTAGGGTTCAGCTATGGTTCTGTGCCCCAGAAGGGAGGGAGGAAGGGAGGGTGGCATCCTACACACCCTGCCTGGTTACTGAACATGTCCCAGCAGGAAAATGGCTGGGTCAAGGGGGGGGGGGGACAGGCATGGTCCCACAGGGGCCCTCGCAGGTGGGGAACCCCAGATACGGTCCCCTAGGGGATCCCTCAGGTGGAGATGAATGGCCCAACTCAGCTGGCTGGCTGAATCAGGCCATGCTACTCTTCATTGCATTGTAACTTTGGAATCTTTGCTGGCCACAAAGCTTAGGGAGGGAGGGAGGGGGCCCCCAGGTATGTGGATGGGGGAGAGGGAGGCATCCTGCCCCCCCCGCCAGTTACTAAACATGTCTCAGCAGGAAGACAGCTGGGTCAAGGCATGGTCCCAAAGGGGCCCCTTCAAGTGGGGCCCCGCTCAGGTGGAGATGAATTGCCCAACTCAGCTGGCTGGCTGAGTTGGGCCATACTACTCTCCATTATGTTGTAACTTTGAAATCTTTGCTTGCAACAAAGCTTAGGGAGAGAGGGAGGGGCCCCCTCAGGTAGGGGAGGGGGCTTTCTACTTTCTGTTATCCTTATTTATTTAAAATCTTCCTTCCTTCCACAAGTCAGAGAAGAAACTCAAGGAGACAGAGTGGTGGGTGGGTGTCAGACGACATGTATCCCACCAAATTTGCTGCGACATGGCCAGTAACCATGAGGAGGGCAAGAAGACTGTGAAATGGGCCTGCAGAACTTGTGCAAATTGAGCTGATGTTTGGACCAAAGCGAGTGAAGAAAGCTCAGCTTAGCTTTCTTTATTGTCAGCAACAATTCAGAAGTTATTTGGTTGCAATGGAGAGGTGTAAGGCAGAGGTGGGCGAGTAGGGTGAAGAGTCCGCAGGCCTGGGCCTACTACCCAGACCTCAGAGGTCTTGGCCAGCAACAAAGAAGGCGGCCTCTGCAATTCAGAAAAGAAACTCAAGGCTCAGCTTCCTTAGTGGAAAGTCCCACCTGTGACCCAAGCCCTATGCCACTGCGGTGGTCATAGCTCCTTAGCACAGCTTACTTTGTGGTCAGCAATAATTCCAAAGTTCCAAGGGTGCAATGGAAAGGTGTAAGACAGAGGGCAAGTGGGGTGAAGAACCTATTACCCAGACCACAGAGATCTTGGCCAGCAACCGAGAAGAAGGCCTCCGCAATTCAGAAAAGAATCTCAAGCCTCATCTTCCTTAGTGGAAGGCCCCACCTGCGACCTGAGCCCTCTGCAGCAATGAATGAAATGAGCTTGCAGAATTTGTCCAGCTTGTGCTGATGCAGGACATGGCCAGTAACCAGGAGGAGGGCAAGAAGACTATATGAAGTGGGCCTGCAGAACTTGTGCAAATCGAGCTGATGCTCGGGCCAACACCAGTGAAGAAGCCTCAGCTTCTGCCAGTGCAGTGATCATAGCTAACCAGGAGGAGGGTGAGACGACTATAAAAGGCAGGGAAGGTTTTCCCTAGCAAGAAGCTTTCCCCCAGTGGTCATAGCTCAGAAGCACAGCTTCCTTTGTGGCCAGCAACAATTGAAAAGTTACAAAGGTGCAATGGAGAGGTGCAGAGGTGGGCAAGTAGGGCAAAGAGCCCACAGGCCTGGGCCTACTACCCGCACCCTGGGAGTCAATTTGCTGGAGGTCTTGGCCAGGAACCAATCATAAAGCCTTCACTTTTGTGGCCAGCAACAATCCAGGCCCCATACCAGGTAAGTGGGGGGGGGGTGTTGGGGGCTGGAGGAGGGGGAGAGGACCATGGGGGGCCCTGCCCAGCCCCAGCTTCCCAATTGCTTCCCTGCCCAGGCCTGGTCCCCGCACTGCACTCACTGGCTATAGCAGCAATCGGGCTGCTTGGGGCCTCTTGTGACAGCCCCCCTCATGTGGCATAGGGCAGCAGGGCCATGGGATGAAGGTAGCGTACAGACTCAGTCACTGTGATACTCCAGCCACACCCTCACTAAGCAGGTCCCGCCACTTGGTGTCTGGGTGGGACGTGAGGGCAACATAATGGACAGTGCGGCGCATGAGTGTGTAGAGGTGGTGGAGATGGATGGTGGAAAAGCGGACTGGTCTGGTGTCCTCTAGCCAGCTCATGTGGTGGAGTGGGGAGCACCATGAAGCCAGGCGAGGTGCCAGCCCCACGACAAACTCCAGTGGGCTGGAAGACATGGTGGGGTGGGGACTGCCCCCGCCAGGACCTGGTCAACAAAGGCAAGGATGTCAGGAGGTACGGCAGATTTCACCTGGACCAGATGGCAGGTTGCATGTATACTGGGTAGACCCATGCGCTGGGCCAGCACAGTGGGGTCCACCCACTCCCACTAATCGTAGTCCAGGAGGTCTCGTATACAGGTGACACCAGCCAGGATCAACCTCTGTCACAACCGGGGCACCTCTGCCATTGACATCTCTGGCTGGGGATTCCAAAGGAGGGGCTCCATAAGCAGGTTGGCACCCTGGGTGACTGTTGCGGAGATCCTGGAGGTGGAGATCAGCCTCCAGGCTTGGAGGAGGTCCTCTTAGAAATCTGGTAGCCCTTGCAAGTTCTGCAGGGAGAAGCCCCACAGGCTGAGGAGCTGCCAGTCATATCAGATCCCCCAGAAGTGGTGGAGGAAAGCGCGGCCCAGGTGGCCCTATGCCACATGGCTACTGACACCATATAGCAGGCCTGAAGGTGGAATGCCAGGACCTGGCTGCACAGGCAAACCAGGCCCTAGCTGCCCTCCCACAAAGGGAGGCTCAGGACCTCTGCAGCAGTCCAGCGCTGTTCTGGCCAGAAGAACTCCAGCACCAGTCTCTGGAGTCCTGCCAGTACCTCAGGGAGCACAGACAGGGTGTCTAAGCAGTGCTAGAGCATGGACAGGGACCAGCTGGTTCAGCACCAGCACTCTCCTATGCAGGGAGAGACACCGCAGGAGCCCTGCCCATGCCTGGAGCCACTTCACCACCCTTGCCTCCAGCTGGTGCCAGTTCTCTGGTGAGGAGGGTTCTGTGGGGGACAGGTAGACCCCAAGTAGAGCAGCGAGCCTATGCTCCAGCAGATCCCATGGACCATGGATGGAAGTGAGCCCACCTGCCACCCATCACCCACCGCCAGGCCAAAACTCTTGACCCAGTTGACCAGGGCAGAGAAGGCCACTGAGTACAATGCCTGGCAGGCCTCCATCTGCACCAGGTCACCCGAGTCCTTGATCATGAGGAGTACATCATCAGTATACACCGACAGGACCAGCCGCACCACCGCCTCCTGGAGCATCAACCCCACCACCCGCTTCTGCAGGAGAATGAGGAAGGGCTCCAGGGCCAAGGCGTATAGCGGGCCCAACAGTAGGCAGCCTTGATGCACCCCTCTCCTGAACAGCATGGGCTCTGTCAGGGTCCACTTGAGCTTGACTAAACACTCTGCAGAGGCATACAGTACCTGGAGACACCACACAAAACAGGGCCTAATGCCAAAGGCCCGCAGCATGCCTGTGAGGTACCCATGATCCACTCTGTCAAATGCCTTCTCCTGGTCCAGGAATAGGAGAGTGAAAGACAGGCCCTCCCGGTGCACTACCTACAGGAGGTCCTGAACTAGGTACAGGTCAAAGATGGAACATCTGGGCACTGCATACATCTGGTCAGGAGGGATCACATCCATCAGCACAGACTGCAGGTGCAGTGAGATGGCCTTCACTGCTGCCTTGTAGTCGGCTCAGAGGAGGGACACAGGATGCCAGTTCCTCAGGTTGTGCGGATCCCCCTTCTTCAGCAGGAGAGTCAGCAAGGCCCTCAGGCACAACAGGGGGAGTTCCCCACTTCCCTTGGATTCAGCCCAGACCGGAGCAAGGTCCAGGCCAAGGACATCCCAGAAGGCCCGGTAGAACTCCGCAGTTCTACTGCCAAGCAGATGCCAAGCTTGGCGTCTACTGATGCCAAGCATCAGGCGGAGGGTGGCTGAAAACTCAGCTGGAGTGAGAGGAGCTTCCAGCCAGTCCCAGTCACCCACACTAATCTGCAGGGGTCCCTCCCACAGGGTCTGACAGGCTTCAGCATCAGTTGGATCCAGGGGAAAGAGCTCTTCATAGAAGGCCCATGAGTGCCAGCGCATCTCATCTGGATCTGTGAGGGGTGTACCGTCACCCACCAGAAGACAAGTGATGTATTTCTTGGTCCTCCACCTCCTCTCCAAGGCATAGAAGAAGTGGGAGCCATGGTCTATCTCCCAAAGGAGCTGGATGCGTGAGCAGACAAATGCACCGCAGGTGCGGTGGTTATCCAGAGCACGAAGCTCTTCCCACCTCTCCCGACACTCTCTGCAGAGGGATGGGTTGGTTGGGTCAGTGGCCAGGCACCTCTCCAGGTCTAGCACTTCTTGCTCAAGTTGCTCCCAGACCGCCTCCCTCCGCCGGGTGTGCCCCCTCTCCTCCCGCGCGTAGCCATGGCAAAAGCAGCCAGACGCACACTTTCCCCACATCCCACTATCTCCGAGCTGAGAAGAAAGCTGCCCGTTGCTCCTGCCAGGCCAGCCAGAACTCCGGGAAAGCTTCCCTGAAGCCCACATCCTCCAGCAGGCTGGCACTGAAATGCCAGTAGACCGACCCCAGATGCCCAGGCACCAGTGTGGCCTGGGCCCAGACAAGGTGGTGATCACTGAAAGGGGTCAGCCGGATGCCAGAGGAGTGGGCCTGGGCAAAGTATGGCAAAGAGATATAAACCCGGTCTAACCAGGAGTGGCATGCCTGCTCCTCCCCCACCCTCACATAAGTGCAGGCAGGGGGTTCAGTAGGGTGACAGGCACACCAGACATCCACCAGGGAATAGTCCATCAGGATCTCCCCGAGGATGCCCACAGCCTGGTTCCACTCCTTGCCTGACTGGTCTCACACATCTAGGGTGACATTAAAGTCATCACCAAGAACCAGGCACTTGCGAGGGTCGAGGGTGCCTATGTATGTGGCTGCCTGGTGGAAGAAATCTGCCAACTCTGGGTCCGTTGCAGGTGCGTACACATTCAGAAGGTTCAGGACCAGCCCCTGCACTTGGACCCAGAGGTGCAGCAGGTGGCCTGGCACCACTTCAATGTCCTAGAGAACCTCCAGCTGCAGACCCGGGGAGAACAGGGTGGCCACCCCAGATGAGGTGGCTGAGAGATTACTACCCTGCCTCCCCACTCCAGCCACCAATTTGGCTTGTCAGCTGGAGTTGCCAGGGTCTCTTGCAAGAATACCATGGGGTACCCCCCTCCTGAAGGAAGGAGAGCACCTGACACCTCTGGAGACCCTTCCTGCAGCCGTGGACATTAAAGTTCATGATCTGAAATGACCTCATGATTGGGGGGGGAGGGGAGGTGGAATAGATGGTTCTGCAGGGGATTCACACATCTCAGTGCCCGGTGTGGGGCCCGCTGGTTCATGTAGCACCCTCCCATATGCATAGAGGACATCTATGAAACTACAGGCCCACCTATAGATCTGGGTGTTGCAGCTTTTGGGCCCCTTGCCTTCCCCCACCAGCACCCTCACAGTGGCAAGGACACTATCAAAATCTCCCCAGAAGTCCAAGGCTAGCTGTACTTTGCCGGCAGACTGGCAGGTGTAGTCACAGTCAAGAAATGCAAATAGCTCATCCCTGGGGACCCCTAGGACAGAGAGGTCTGCAGGCTTCATGGAGCCTGCTAGTTCTTGGGCTTCCTCCTCCTGTTCCTGGAGCTCAGAGGGCTCTTCTGGCATGATCTGAACCCCCTAGTCCACTAAGACCCTGGACTCTGGTTGGGATTGGGAGAGCTCTGCAGCCCCCTGGGACAGGGGTGGGGGTAAGGGCGGGGCTCTTTCACAAAATGGTGGGGTAGAGCTGGAGTCCTGGGGGGTCTATGCAGGGTCCCTGATGAGATCAGCCCATTGATTAGGGGACCCTACTGTAACCCCCTCTGGTACAGGTCTATGGGGCAGGCTGCAAGTAAGGTTTTCCTGGGAGATGGAGGGAAGAGACCCACCAGGCACCGGGGTGGCTCTGGCGTCTGCCTCAGGGTCCTGGGAAAAGGGACCTCCTCCCCCACAACTCACCAGGCCTCTGTATCACCTAGATCAGAGGGAGGAGGCTCTGCTGCCAGACCTTCCTTTGGGCAGGCCTCAGCCTCAGCACCCATGGTTTCAGGGGGTAGGCATTGGTCAGCAGAATGAAGGACTTCCCCTATGGGCTCCTGTTTGGGACTGTCTAGCAGCCCCAAAACCTCCTCCATGGGGATCATCCATTTAATCTTTCCCAGGGGTGGGGTGTCAGGCACAGCTGGGGAGGCCCCTGGAGGCTGGGCCACTCCTTCCCCCTGTGTGGTGGTCTTGGGAGGGGGAGAGGAGTCCTCCATGTCAGAGGGTGCCAGCTGTGCCTGGGCCTTCCTCTTGCCTTTATGCCTGGAGGGGACCTGCACCCACTCAGCCATAGGGTGGTCCCCAGGTGGACAGGCTCCAGCAGAAGGTGAGGGTTGGGGGGGCAGCCATGACAGGGGTATGACTAGGGGCAGGAGGGCCCTGCTCTCTCTCTCCCCCCAATTGCTGGTGCCCTCCCCGGAACTCCACTAGACTTGGTTGGGGGGCGGGGTCCCTTGAGCTCATGGGTGGGCTCATAGTTGTGGCTGGGGTGCCAGGGGGGCCTGAGGGACGTGAGGCACCAGTGCTAGAGGCACCCCTTTTTCCAGTGGGACCCACAGATGCCCTCCCCACCTGGCCCATGAGGCACTCATGATGCAAGTGCCCCAGGGCATGACACCGGAAGAAGCGCAGATCCCCCAGTGTATAGAAAATCCACACCAGGGCCCCCTGATAAGGAATTACTGGCCACCCATCAGCCTCCAGCCATGCTTACACCACCAGCTGGATCATGACCTGGTTACAGAAAGAGTGCATGTGGTGGAGGCCAGGGTCTCAGCACCCCAGTGAGTGGGCAGGGAGGTAACTCTTCCCAGGGTTTGGAGCTGGGGGAACAGGGCCCAATTGGGGATATAGGGAGGGATGAAACTGAGGACCACTCTGGTCCTCAGCTCTTCTAGAGGTTCAAGGGGGACGTACTTGCCCTTCACCATGAGCCCCCTCTCCACTGCCTTTTGTGCAGCAGCCTCCAAGGCAAGGAAAAAGACCCCCTTGCCATGAAAGTGGGAGGTCACCATGATCTTGTGGGCCCCCACTACCCGAGCCAGGGCCTGAACCCAGGTTTCAAAGTGCAGGTTCTCCCGCTTGGGCAATTGGCACTTCACTCCATGCCTGTGGGTGAGTGCCGGAAAGGGGTCCCCACTGCCCGAGCTGGAAGGGCCAGTGGTGGAGGCTCCAGGCCCCCCAGCTTTGGGTCTCCCTGCAGCTGCCTGTGCATAGGTGTGGGGACCATGTTGGTGGGGCCTGAGCTACGGCCAGGGACAGGCTGAGTGGGTGTGCTGGCTGGTGTAGTGCACCTGGTCCCTTCAGGTGCTGGAGGTCTAGGCTTTGGGGCAGGGCCCTTGTCCTTCCCACCCCCAGCTGTGGAGGAGGCCGAATAGAAGCCCATCCCACTGTCCTTGCCCTTGGTCCCTGATGATGGGAAAGGGAACTTGGGAACCCCTCGGGGAGGGGGCTGGCCAGGGGTGACCCCCTGGCCCTATTGGCTCCCTACCAGAACCTCACCTGCCCCTGCAGTGGAGGTTGCAGGCTTCTCCACCCCTGGAGGAGGTTGGTTGGAATCTGCCTCTAGGAGAACGCTACAGGGGCATGCGTCCCCTTGGGGGCTTGGCTGGGATCCACCCCTATAGTGGGGCTGCAGGAAGCTCTGTGGGGGCATCTGCCCCCCCCCCCGCCTGCAGAAGGTTCTTGACCTGCCATTGTTTCACATGAGGGCAGGGAAGACAAAGAAAAACAAAATATCCCACAGGAATGGTGAATCTAGTAGGGGCAGGCTGGGGTTGTGGGGCAGAAGGGGAATAGAGAGGAAGGGAGGAAGAGGGCTGAAGTTCACTGAGCCACAGCCCCACAGGAAAAAAAAATGGGAGGCCTATGCTTTGAGAATGTCGGGGGGAGGGGGAACACACACACAAGGGCTGGGGAAACTCGAGCTGGCTTACTCAGCCGCACAATAAACACCAGGTCAGGGGGAGTGGACCACAGGACTTACCACACAAGGGCTAAAAACACACAGGGAAGGCTGCTGAGGCAGGTGTAAAAGATGGCGGGAGCAGTGGAGGGGCTTTGTTTGTGGAAGATCTTTTCAGAAGCCCCTCAGGCCTCCAGCCAGTCACTCAGCAGCAGAGTGGGAGGCAGGAAAACAAATCAGGATCAGAAGCAGTGAGGTAGCTGTGGGGGAGGGTAGGCATGGTCAGTCATCTAGGAAGTGATCCAGTGCAGGTGCGGTGTCAGGTGGTGCAGCAGGGAATCTCCCTCTCTCCTGAGAGGGGGCAGCAGCAGCAGCAGAAGCAGCAGCGATGGTAGGAGCCATGCAGTTCAGCCACTCAGGGTGTGCTTCTGGTGAAAGTGGAGGTGAAGGTGGGGGTGGCCTGCCAAGGCAGCTGGGGCAGGCAAGGTTCCTTTAGGCTCCGGCAGTGATGGTGGAGGAGGGGTCCACAGGCAGTGCAGGCTCCCTCCCCAGGCTGTCCCCCGACCACGGCTTGGCAGCGGGCTGGGCAACAGACTGGAACAGGGGTGCAGAAGCTGGGGTGCGGTGCAGTACAGTAGGCCCCTCCCTGTGGGGGGGTAGCAGCATGCAGCAGAGGACCCTCCCCCTACTGAGGGGGGCAACAACAGCATCAGTAGCCACCCAAGGCAGGAAGGGTTGTGACCAACTTACTCCAAAAGTTCTGAGACCAAGCCAGCAGCTAATAGTAACCAGAGGCAGGAAAGGGCCTGGCCATCTTCTCCTTAGAAGCTCCTGAGACCAAGCTTGCAGCAGGCAGCCACAGCAGCAGCAGCCTGGGATGGGAAGGGGCATGGCCAGCTTCCTCCCAGAGACTCCTCCCCCAGAAGCTCCTGAGGGCACATAGCCCTGAGCTGCTAGCTAGGGCAGGTTTTTATACTGCTGGGGCCAGCACAGGTGCTAGCCCCAGTCTCTAGCTTCCCCTGGGTACATATCCAGGAGAAGCTGGGCAAGGTTATTTTGCCTCAGGTGACACAAATTGTCCCACAGCAAAGTGCATGTCTGGGCACATGCACTGAGGCAAAAAGCCCCTGCTCCAATTTGTGCCGCGTCTATTTGAGCTGCTGCAAGCACGCATGCCTGCACGTGGGCACGCGCCCAGTGGGGGAATGTTTGAAGGAGATTTTAAATCAGGACCCCTGTGATGGATTTCCAAAAGAAAAGAGCCCATCCTTTGGCACATTTCTGAACAACAGGGTATAATGTTGTACTTGTGTCCAAGGTAGCAATTATTTTCAGGAATTAAAAATAAAGGAATTAAAAATAAAGGAAATTGGAAAGAGTTAGCCACTTTTTCTTATACTAGGCAGGGAAGTTTCTTAGAATAATAAACTGAGTATCCAATGTATTGATACATCCACCCCTTTATCCTTAAACTCAGCATTTGTTTAATAGTATGCTTGCAAAACCAAAAGTACCTAGGAATGAACAAATAAACCTTTGGGATAAACCTAAAGCAATGGTGCCCAACCTTCCAACCTTAGAGGCCAGATGAGTGCTGTGGGGTTGCTCCACAGGCTGAATCCCACACAGGTTGGTTGATGGGATCAATCCATGGGTACAATTCCATGCACCAGCCCAATGCTGCACAACAGGATCTGGCCATGAAGCAAGCCTGCACACCAGGGCAGGGCCATGTTTTCCAGCCCACCAGGCTTCACATGGGTCTGGAAACTTAGCAGCAGGAGGTTGGCAATCAATGCAGCCACCACTCTCTCACCATAAAATTTCCAAAAAGTTCCATGGGCCAGAAGAGACAGCTCTACCAGCTGGAATTGAGAACTGTTGCTCTAAAGTTTGCTAAAGTAATAAATGAAAGGAAATAACTATTAAGGTGGCATTCTAAACCTGATAAAGTCCTATGCACTTGTCTTACTTGAACCACATGCTTAATCACTAATGAAGTCAATAGCACTTAAGTATATGTGCCTACGTGTTTTGTAAAATCATGGCCTCTCTACTGAATTCAGCCCCTTGTGACTGGGAGTACTGGAAAAAGTATGGAATATTCCTTTCTATGTTTCAGTATGGGATGGAAAGATGACAGAACACAGTCTCTAGAAGATGCATGAAATAAACCTGTTGATTTAACATCATGATCCTTAGAGATGATTTTCCAGCTCTGTGCTCTGGTGGAAAGGAATTCTGGTCAAGTCTATGCCAGCAAATTATGAGGGAAAATTCCTGATAATCTTTCAACTCCAACCTGGTTAGTGAGCAACTGATCCCTATGAATGTGAACAAGCATTGCCTTAAACAAGAAATCCCTGAAGAGAATGCACTGCAAGGCCAAGGTAGAGAGAAAATAGTCTAGGCCAGCATACATGATTTTCACTCTATTTTGCCAGCTCTTGTTGGTTTGAATTCAATTAAAAACAAATGCATTCTTGTATCTGCGAAAACACTGTATGGTTTTCTAATTTGTTTTCTAAATGCATATACTTAATTGTACATTGTAATATCTTAAATGATTACCTTGTAGCCCTGTCAAAGAAAACCAAGAAGGAAAGATAAGACTGCCTTACAAATAATGTTTGAGAAGTGACCAAATCAATCATTTGTTTTAGGTTGCTTGCAACACTTCATTCCTTACAGCTTTGTCAACAGCTAATTTCTTGACAGATTTCTAACTGGGATTCCCTATGAATAAAACTTTAATCCACTGAGCTCTTTTCACTTTAAACCTGAGCAACTTTACAATGTTGTGAAAACTCATTCAGAGCACTCCTCCTTCTCTATTTATTCCCCTGTTTGATTTCAGCTTGTTTGTTGTATTATTTCTTTCCCTCTTGTGTAACATCAATACATTAATATATTTTTCCCCAATAAGGTAAAATATTAAAACCCTTCTGGTGGTTCCTTTTTAATCACTTTTCTCACTTCCCCTTCTGCAATTTCTCTCTCTACTCTTGTGTCCTAGATTCTGTGGGTTGCTGACATTTGCCTTCACTTATATCTTTTAATCTTCACCTGTCACTCTTTTGAGCTGCTATTTCAGGCTTATATCTATCATCTGCCACTCACTCCTTTCATTTTACTTTATTTTTCTCCCCTATTTTTCAGGAATTAATTTTTAAAACACTCATCACACCTCACTACTGAAAAAGAAATCTTATAAGGCCAGACTCTGCTCTGTTTTACCAATGCCACCCCAAAGACTTCAATGGAAAAGCACAGACATACATGTGAGAAGAGTTGAGCTCTCAGTCTCTCATGGCTGACTAAGATGTCTGTCTGAAAATGGTAATAGCAGATAAGATCAAAAGAATGACTAGAGAAGAATTCATAACTGGGCACATGTGAACTTTTACTCTGAACAAACAGTGATACATTGCAAGGTGTAGAAATGATGAAACTCCTAGATGAAGCAGAGAAATAGTTTCTTCAACATCAGACTTAATGTCTCCTGTGATTTAACAATCTTACATTGATTCAAACACCAGTGTTAGCCAGGAACAACTTTTCTTATCAGACTTAGACAAGGGTAAAAATATTAGTTACACTGTTCCTGAAGTCCCTCCCCAACTCTGCTATCCATGGTTTATAACAGTGTTGTCAAATAAAAGGTCTATGCACTTGATGCAGCCCACAGAGGTGGGTCATCTGGTTCTTGGGGCTTTCTGCCACAGCTGCCAGGAGCCAAGGAGTTAACACCAGTCTCTTAACCCTGCTGCTGTGGATGCTGGAGCCTGTATCATCACCTACCCAACACCCAGGAGGTAATCACCAGCATAGAAATTAGTATTTCTGGTTACCCCTGGTGTTCACCTCCTGGCTGTTGGCCACACTGACACTGAGACTCCAGCAGCCACCACAACAGGGGCTGAACAGGAGCTGTGTTAATTCCTTGACTGTTGGCACTAACACAGCAGTGCCAGCAGCCGTCCTCAGAAGCCATATGTTTGGTCCAGCCTGTGAAACATTCTATAGTCCTGATCCAGCCCATGAGGCAAAATGATTTACAATATTGATTTGCCATCCCTAATTTACAGTCTCAGTGATGGTTTATGACTCCATTCTGCAAACTGTGTGTTTTAAAAAAGCAATTACAACTTGTTAGCATTTTGCCAGCTCAGTTAATTGGCCCTTTGGCTGTAGTAAATGGCTTGTTAACCCTTGTTAATTAAACTCCACACTCATAATTGCGCTAATAGCAAAATAGATACACATTGAACAAACATGTCTAAATGACCAAAAAGCAGTAAATTATGTATTGATTTACACTTTGCTATATAAAGTAGAAAGTTCAGGACCAGCTGAGATCCTGGAAGTCTTATTTTAATTTAGGGAGCAGTATTCTATGCTGAGTGCATCAGCCAAAAGATATCGAAACATGGACTCAGAGTAAAATCAAGAGGCTGTTTTAAAGCAGTCAGTCTGTTTATTTTGTGCTCGTTATGGGCTGACAACTTCAGCAGTGAGGCCAGTATATGTAGGTAGCTTTGATGGAGACCCTGAAGTCTCAGACTGAGGCAGTGGCAGACTGGTGAATGTATCTCAACATATAGCATCAGAGGCATGGGTTTGAGCCCCACTCCAGATCTGTAGTAAAGATCATATCCTCACAGCTGTTTGGGTACCTGGTCATTCGTGCTGGGGAATCAAAGGCAGCTGAATGTTATGCTAGCCACATCACTCTGTTATACACAGTTGACTACAAAACTGGCTTGGCTTTAACCACACTAACCCTATGGGCCATCAAAATCTGGAGGACATTTGACTATGAATCCCGCAAGAATGATATTTTTGCACTTCCGTTTCTAGCAACCTGGAAGGAAGAAATGGCAGAAATTGAAAAATAAAAGTAAATTATAATTTTATACAATGTTACTATGTATCTGACAAAAGCACATTAAAGCCCTAACATGCAAACAGTCAACTACCAAGTCAAAAGCATCTGATCACAACCAACATCTTTCTAGGTAAGAACTCATACATAGCCCCTACACAGCATGGATTTGCTATATGGAAGCAATCAAATCAAAGTGTTGCTCATGCAGCAAAATGCAGAAATGATCACCTTCAGCTATTAACTACATTCATCTATAGTGCCTATATTTTAAAATAACTACTCTCCATGTATGTTATTTCCCATCCCTCTTACGTTGGCAGGTCTGGGAACCTGGGCAAAATGTCAAGTATATGGAGTATGTCTGTATATAGAACCTAAGCCAATGCAAGTGAATATGCTTCCAATAGAAGTATGTGGACACCACTTGAGGTTCTTGCCCTATACATTTATACAGTGAATTTCATATTCATGCATACAAAAAAATGGGGGGGAGGGGCAGGGAGGAGGAGGTGGAACAAAACAGAAGACTGAGGGGGGTAGGGAGGAGAGGGAAACAGACATATTCATCCTGATTTAAATGTCACAGAGGAAAACCAAATTCAATGTCACCCTGTAAAACACAGACTAATATATTTCTGAGATGGGAGGAAGAGAAAACATATTTTCCTAAAAGCATTCTTGAAAAATAGTCAACAGAAGGGGACAGTGAGAACCCCTGTTGTTACACACCAGCAGCCTGCAAGCTCATGCACAGGCAGCCATTTCCGGAACAAAGAGAAATCATTAAAGATCAGGCATGTTGAGAAAGGCACACACCTGGGTTTATAGCTGAGATGAAAGAAACACTGTACACTCAGATTCAGGCTTGTGTTTAGATTCTGTAAAAATAATCGCTTGACTTTTTGACTTTGACTTTTAAGAGACCTTTATTCCCTGGAGGGTGATAACTCGGAGCCAGTAAAGAGCATGTACAAGGACGCCCGAAGCTCTGGGCCTCATGGACAAGGCCTGGGCTCATGGCCTGCAAGGCCTGCCCGTACACTCTAGACAAAAAAAAACAACCAACACAACGAACATAAGGACTATTTACAGTATTTACAGTTCTGCCAGCAGGGACACCCATGGAGGCCTCCGGGGTAGACCCGCACGAGCAGAAGTCCAGGGCCTCGGCCCGCTTGACGCGTCTCTGCGGCTTGAGCAGCTGGTGGCATCACAGTACGAGGATCAGGCGTCCCGCCTCGACCCGGCACAGCACCCCCTCGAGGGCCCAGCGCTCCTCAAAGGCGGGCACCGTCCGCCGGAGGACCGCGTGCTCAAACTCGAGAGAGAGGCGGGCCTGCACCAGCAGGCGGAAGAGCTGCAGGGCGTCGACCATCCCGGTGCCGGTGAGCTGGTTTCGCCGGCTCTTCAGGGTGGCCATCTTGGCCTGGCCCAGCAGGAAGTTGGCCAGGCTGACCGTGGCCCGCTCGGCCGCCCGGTATGGAAAGGAGTGGACATAGGTGTCTTCGGAGAAGTCTCGGCCCAGTACCCGAAGCAGTGCGCCCAGGGCGGCAAAGAGAGGCTGCAGCCGGGGGCAGTCGAGGAAGGCGTGGAAAATGTCCTCGTCCAGCACCCCCGGGCAGAAGGGGCAGGCCGCTGAGGCCGCTGGGTCCAAGTGACGCACAAAGGTGCCGGTGGCCAGGATGCCGTGCACGAGCCGCCACTGCAGGTCGCCGGTCTTCTTGGCGATGGGCACCTTATACAGCGTGCGCCACAACGGGGTCCCGGGCCGCGCCAGGCGCCGCCGCCACGCGGTGTCAGGGCGGCCGGCCAGCACCTGGTCATGCCGGGTGCGCACCACCCACATGTAGAGGCCCTTGCGGGGCAGGGTGCTGAAAGGGCAGCCCGTATTGCTACTGGGGGGCACCGGGAGCCTGAGCAGCATGTTGGGCCGCTCGGCCAGCTCGCCGGGTACCGCTGGGATGACGGGTAGTGGTGGGAAGGCGTGTTCCGTGGCGTCTGTGGTGGGGAGGGGCCGAGGAGTCTGGAGATGGGCTTCCAGGGCGGTCGCTGCCTCCGTCGGGAGGGCGGCCCTAACGGCCCGCAGAAGCCACCCCACGGTGCGGACAGAGCGCATCGCCAGCCGGGCAGCCAGGGCCTCGGGTGACAGCCAGTCCGACCGAGCAGGGTCCAGGAGGTGCTCCAGGCGGGTGGAGCGTGCCTCGACGAGAGCTGCCGTGAGGCTGGCGGAGGCCAGGCTCGGCACAACATGGTGCAGGGCCGGGTTGTGGACCAAGGGCTCTCGAAGGAGTTGCGGGAACCGCAGGTGCCTGGCCTGGGGACAGAGATGGAAGGCCACCCGCCAGGCCCGCACCATGCTGCGGTAGAACGGGGGAAGGACCGCCCCGTTCAGGAAGGTGAGGTCCAGTTGAAACAGCTCCCGGTCAAGGCCGAGGCCCCCCACTCGCCGCAGGAATCGGCACGCCAGCTGTCGCCACGGGAGGTGGCCTTCGGTGTACAGGAGCCGCTGGAGGGCCTGCAGCCGATAGGCGGCCACCCTGCTGGCCAGATCGATCAGGCCCTGGCCCCCCTCGCCGGTGGGCAGGTAGAGGGCAGCTCGTGGGAGCCAGTGGCGTCCGTCCCACAGGAAATCGACCAGGAGCTGCTGCAGTCGCTCCAGTAGCTCCGGCGGAGGGTCCAGCACCGCGCAGCGGTGCCACAGGGTGGCCGCCACCAGGTTATTGATGATGAGGACGCGCCCCCGGTAGGAAAGGCTGGGCAGGCGCCAGCGCCACCGCTGCAGGCGGGCCTCCACTCCCTCCTCGAGGCCGTCCCAGTTGCGCGCCATGAAGGTCGTCGGCCCCAGGAACACGCCCAAGACCTTGAGGCCCTCGCGGCGCCAGGCGAGGCCCCCCGGCAAGTCCGGCGGAGGCCTGCCAGTCCATGCGCCAAGCAGCAGAGTGTCACTCTTGCCCCAGTTGATGCGGGCGGAGGAGGCGCGCTCGTAGGCCCGCTGGCAATCTGCCAGAGCCCGCACGTCTTCCCGGGTGGCGAGGAAGACGGTGACGTCGTCCGCATAGGCCGACAGCCGGAGACGAGGGCCAGCGGACGGGCCCGTGGCCGATGGCAGGGCCACCCCACTCAGGCGGCGGCGCAGCGCGTGTAACAGCGGCTCGATGGCCAGGGCGTAGAGCATGCCCGACAGCGGACAGCCCTGGCGAATGCCCCTGCGCGCGGGGAACGGAGCGCAAAGCACCCCGTTCACCTTGAGCAGGCTGGAAATGTCCCGGTACAAGACCCGGAGGGCCCCGGTGAAGAGGGGCCCAAAGCCAAAGGCCTCCAGCGTGCGGAAGAGGTAGGCGTGGCCCACGCGGTCAAAGGCCTTCTCCTGGTCGAGAGAGAGGAGGCCGACGTCGAGGCCAAAGAGCTCACTAGCCGTGAGCAGGTCCCGCAGCAGGAACAGGTTGTCTTGTATGGTCCTGCCCGGCACGCAGTAGCTCTGCTCGGGCCCGGTGAGAGAGGCCATGACCGCGCGGAGGCGGCTGGCCAGCGCTTTGGCCAGAATCTTGTAGTCCGCGCACAGCAGGGAGACCGGCCGCCAGTTCTTCATGTAGCCCAGGTCTCCCTTCTTGGGCAGCAGGGTCAGCACCGCTCGGCGGCAGCTGATCGGCAAGACCTTGTCGGCGAGGCTCTCCTGGAAAACGCGCAGGAGGCTGGGGCCGAGGAGAGGCCAGAAGGTCTTGTAGAACTCGGCAGGCAGCCCGTCGAGGCCCGGGGCTTTGCCGGAGGCGAGGCCGGCCGTGGCGGCCGCCAGCTCTTCCAGGGACAAGTCCCACTCCAGCTCGCCGGCCTCCAGGGCATCGAGACGCGGTAGGCCCTCGTGGAGTTCCCGCGTGGCCTCGGGGCACGACGGCTTGGCCGCGAACAGGTCGCGATAGAAGGCGACGGCACGTTCGCGGACTTCGCCCGGCTCTGTAATGACCCGGCCCTCAGGAGTCTTGAGATGGTCCAAGACTTTGCTCGCTGCCCGCCGCCGCTCCAGGTTGAAAAAGAACCGGGTCGGGGCGTCGGTTTCCACCAGCTCCTGGCAGCGGGCGCGGATCCTCGCGCCGCGGGCCGCGCTCTCCGCCAAGTCGCGCAGGCATTTCCTGCGGAGCCGGAGGCTCTCGCTCAGTGCCGCGTCGCTGCCAGCGGCCAGCAGAGCAGCCTCGAGCTCCGCCACGTCCTCCTCCAACTCCCGGATACGGCGGCGCGTCTCGTTCGCGGCCAGCTGGGTGTACTGCTGGCAGAAGGCTCGGGTCTGGACCTTGCCCACGTCCCACCACAGCTTCCAGGAGGAGTGGCTCGGTCTCGCAGCCTCCCACCTCCGCCAAAAGTGGGCAAAGCAGTCCCGGAAATAAGAGTCCTGGAGCAGACTAATGTTCAAACACCAATACGGTGCCCGTGCACAGGCTCTCCCCGGCAGGCTCAGTTCGCTGAAGGCCAGGCCATGATCTGATAGACCCGAGGGAGCGATGCGGCTGCTGCGCAGGAGTGGCAGGTGGTGCCTGGTGATATAAAGGCAGTCGAGGCGAGCCATGGTGAGACCGCCGGCACTCGTCTTGGCCCAGGTGTACTGGCGCGCATCGGGATGCAGGGCTCGCCAGACGTCCACGAGGTCTGCCCCCTCCAGGGCAGCCTGCAGCTTGCGAGCGGAGGGCAGGTGGGGCTCAGGCCCTGTGCGGTCGAGGCGCGGGGCAGTGGTGCAATTGAAATCGCCCCCGAGGAGGAGCAGGTCATCATCCTCGCTAGCGTTGCGCAGGAGGGCAGCCAAGCTCTCAAAGAAAGCGACCCTCTCCTGGCCATCGGAGGGCGCGTAGATGTTGACGAGCAGCAGACGGTGTTGCGCGAGGGTGACGCGGACGGTCAGCAGGCGGCCGGGGACGACCTCCCGCGGCACCGCCGCGTCAAGCTGCAGCTGCGGCGATAAGAGTGTCGCGACCCCCGCGCGGAGGTTGGTGCCGTGGCTCAGGAACACCTGTCCTCGCCAGGCAGCCCGCCAGGCCGCCTGGTTGAACCTGTCAGAGTGGGTCTCTTGTAGGAAGGCGATGGCCAGCCTCTTCTGCCGCAGGAGCTCCAGGACGGCCTCGCGCTTCACCGCGTCTCGACAGCCGTTGACGTTGAAGGTGCCAATGGTTGTGGCTGCCATGGGGGTGGGTGTGGGAGAGGAGGAGCAAAGCAGAGTGCGGGTGGAAGAGCGAGCACCCAAGAGCAGAGCAAGGCAATACAGACAGGTCAGGGAAGGCCTACTGTGCCCTACTCTAGTCGAGGGACCCGCCCAGGCCCCACTCCACTCTCACCCTCTGGGCAAGCTTGTCCAGACGGTAGGCCATCTGACGTGTGCCCCGATCTTGCTTCATGAGCTTGACTGCCGCCCTGGCAGCCTTGACAAACACTTTGGGGTCCGCACACCACTGGGTGATGTGCCCCGCTACATTTTTCTGCCCCTTGGTTAGCTTCAGCAAGGACAGGAGTCCCCCATAGTCAGGAGAGACCCAGGGGGGCTCCGCCAGCTTGGGGTGGATGTTGCCTACGGAAGAGCGGCGAGGCCGCACCCCCGGCGGGAGCTCGCCCGCAACTGCAGCGTCGACCCCCTCGATGTCCAGGCACATCAGCCGCCTCTCGTCGTCCGAGTCGAGGACCGGCTCCGCGAGGACATTCCCTGTCTTCTTGGGGGGGGAGGGGCCATCCCGCTCACGACGTCTCTTGCGAGACTCCGAGAGCTGGATCTCCATCTCGCTAACGTCCCCATCCGCTCCGGTAGGCTGGGGCGTGACCAAAGGGGCAGCGGGCTCTCCCGCCACCCCCGGGGCCAGGCCACCGGAAGAGAGACATTCGCCACTATCCCTGCTGCCGCCTGACTCCGGAGGCTGGGGCACAGGCGAGGGGAGGGGGACCCCTGAAGGCCCCTCCCCCCCACCCGCTAAGTCTGCCTCGTCGGTGGCTACATCCGACGGGGCGGGTGGTGTGGCAGCCGGAACGGGGTCCGGCTCTGTAGTGGGGGGGTCCTCGGCACTGGCCGAGGAGGGGGCTGTCAGGGATGGGGTGTCCTGAGAGGCCCCCCTCATCTCCCTCTCTTTTTCGGGTGGTAGGGAGGATGCCCGAGCCCCATCATCCGATGAGGCTCCAGCACCGCAGTCCCCGGCCACCCCAGCCACTTCGGCCGGGGCAGGCAGGGGGCAAGGGGAGGCGTCCGCCTCTCCACCCGGTGGGGCTGCCGCACTGAGGGCAGGGGGCGCCACAGACGGGGGAGGGGGCGGTGGGGCCACGGTAGTAGCACCAGCCCCTCGGCTGGACGATGGCTTCCCGCTGGAGACCCCGGTCCCCTGAGATGGAATGGGGGGGGAAGGAGGTCGGGAGGAAGAGCTCCCAGCCTCCCTGGGCCTGCCGCGTGCCCCAGAGGTCGACGCGCCATCTCTCGGCGCTGCCGCAGGCGGCGATGGTCCGGCCGCCTTGCTCCGAGGGCACTGCGCGGCCAGGTGGGAGGAGCCCCCGCACTTGAAGCACGTGGTCTCTCCCACAGAGAGATAGATAATAAACCGCCGCCCCTCGAGCGTGAGGCTCAGGGAGCGAGGCAGCGACTGGGGGCCCTCCTTGAGGAGCATGACCACCTGCCTCCGAAAGGACAGGACGTGCTTGCCCTGAGGGTTCTTGTTTCCCATCGGCAGGCGGCGAAAAGGACTCGCAGGAAGCCCATAGGCCTCGAGTCCCCTGGCCAGCTCCCGATTGGAAATGTGCGGTGGGACGTTGGAAATCACCACCCTCACTGCCTGAGTCTCTAGGGGCGTGACAGGGTAGTGGATGCCCGCAATGTCCAGGCCCTCCGCACACACCTTGTCAACCAAGGCGGGCTTGCTCAAATAGATCATCGGGACCGTGTTCACGCGCCCCGCGTAGCGGATGGTACGCCATCCCAGGAGGGCGGCCAGAGCCTCCACGCAAGCCTCGAGCCCCACATGGAGAGGGGCATGAACCCTCAGGCCATGAGACAGTGGGAGGTCCTGAGAGACATCCTCATGCCAGCTGCCAGGCGTAGGAGCCGCCATTCCTCGCCAGGACAGGGTTAAACTGCGAAGCGCAGAAAAAAAAAAAAAAAAAAAAAAAAAAAAAAAAAAAAAAAAAGCCGCAGGCTGACCCGGGGGACTGGGACTGGGAGGGGGCTGAAAACGCCCCAAAATCGGCCTGAGGGGGGGCAGAGCAACCCTGCAGGGGCTCAGGGCAAGCCCCAAGGCAGGGGCAGATGGCAGGGATCAAGGGAAGGGGCCCTGGGGGAGGGAGGCAGCAGAAATCAAAGGGACAACTCAGGCGGGGGTGGGGGAGGGGCAGAGGCAAATGAGGCTGCCAGAGCCCAGGGGAAAAAGGCTCAGAAAGTGGGGGGAAGGGGCAGGGAGGGGGTCCCCAGGGACAGGGTGGGGAGAGGCAAGGGGTTTTTTGGGGGGGGGACAGGAAAAGGGGGGCAGGGAGTGCGAGGCAACGAGCTGAAAGCACCTGAGCTGGAGGAGCTTAGAAGGGCTTCAGCTGTCGGCGGCCATCTTGAAAGAAAGAAAGAAAGAAAGAAAGACTTTGACTTTTAAGAGGCGTTTATTCCAGGGAGGGTGACAAATTGGGGCCAGTAAAGAGTATGTACAGGTTGGCCCGAACACCTGGGCCTCACGGACATGGTCCTGGGCTCACGGCCTGCAAGGCCTGCCCGTACACTCTAGACTAAAAACCATAGTGAGCCAAAGGTCTATTTACATATTTACATTTCCGCAAGCGGGGACACCCATGGGGAGCCTCAGGGCTCGACCCGCGTGAGGCAGAGTCCAAGGCCTCGGCCCGCTGGACGTGTGTCCGCAGCTTGAGCAGCCAGGGGTGTTACAGGGCGAGGAGCAGGCGCCCTGCCTCGACTCGGCAGAGCACCCCCTCAAGGGCCCAGCGTTCCTCGAAGGTGGGCAACAGAAAGAAAGAAAGCTTCACATAATATGGAAAAGGAAAGTGTCATTTTAAAAGTTCAGATTCAACCACCTAACAATCTGATCCAAACCCCACTGGAGTCTCAGAAAAGACCCCTAAGGACTTTCATGCACTGTGTATACATGAGCTATAAATAAGAGCTTAGGCTATTATTTATTGCTCATGTATACTTGGTTATAATTATTGAATCCTTTTTCTGCCCTTATCTAAGAGGTAATATAGGTAAAGAAACATCCTGGTTTGCACTGTTTGAAATTAAGTTTATTTAAGCAAATGAAATCTGTCCTAACTTTTCATGTGGCAGCCATCTTTTAGTAACTCCACCCAGCTCACCCATATACAGGCAAGAGAGGCTGTTTCCATACACAATTGCTGAGCAGCAAGATTTGTCGCTTCTAAAGATGGCTGCAGCAAATGTGGATGGGAAGGAACTTTAAAAGCTGTATTTTTATGGTTTGTTTAAACATAGGGCTTTCAGAGTATGATTATACAATTCAGAATAAAACCGTGATCAATAATGAAAAATCCAGAAGCAGGTTAGAATTATAGAATAACTGTAAATTAGGGTTGGAAGGGACCTCAGGAGATCATCTAGTCTAACTCCCTGCTCAAAGTAGAACCATTCCCAACTCGATCATTACAGCCAGGCCTCAAAAACCTCCAAGGATGGAGATTTCACTACTTCTCTAGGTGACCTGTTCCAGTGTTTCACCACCCTCCTAGTGAGAAAGTTTTTCCTAATGTCCAACCTAAACCTCCCTTGCTTCAACCTGAAACCATTGTTCCTTGTTCTGGCATGTCACCACTGAGATCAGTCTAGCTCCATCCTCTTTGGAACCAACCTTCAGGCAGTTAAAGCCTGCTATCAAAACCCCCTCAGTTTTCTCTTCTGCAGACTAAATAAACCCAATTCTCTTAGCCTCTCCTCGTAAGTAATGTGGCCAGCCCCTAAACCATTTTTGTTGCTCTCCACTGGACTCTCTCCAGCTTGTCCACATCCTTTCCATAGAGGGGGACCCAAAACTGGACATAGTATTCCAGATGTGGCCTCACCAGTGCAGAATAGAGGGGAATAATTATTTCCCTTGACCTGCTGGCAACCCTCCTATTAATGCAGCCCAGTATGCTGTTAGCCTTCTTGGCAACAAGGGCACACTGCTGAATCATATCCATCTTATTGTCCACTGTAACACCCAGGCCTTTTTCTGCAGTCCTGCCTCTTAGCCACTCAGACCCCCGGCTGTAGCGGTGCATGGGATTGTTCCATCCTAAGTGCAGGACTTTGCACTTGTCCTCGTTGAACCTCATGAGATTTCTTTTGGCTCAGTCCTCCGATTCGTCTAGGTGACTCTGAATCGTAGCTGTATACTCCAATGTATCTACTACACCAACACCCCAGCTTGGTGTCATCCAGCTTAGGGTGCAATCCAGCCCATCTTCTAGATAGTTAATGAAAATATTGAACAATACTGGCCCCAGGATGGACCCCTGAGGCACTACACTTGATGCCACCTGCCAATTAGGCATTGAGCTATTGAATACCAGCCATTGAGCCCAACAATCCAGCCAGATCTCTATCCTCCTTACGGTCCATTCATCCAACCCATACTTCCTCAGCCTGCTTGCAAGAATCCTGTGGGAGAGCATATTAAAACCCTTGCTAAAGTCAAGGTATAGCCCATCTGCTGCTTTCCCTGCATCCACAGAGCCAATCTCATCATAGAAGGCATCAGGTTGGTCAGGCATGACTTGCCCTTGTTGAATCCATGTGGATTGTTCCTGATCACTTTATTCTCTTCTGAGTGCTTAGAAGTGGATTCCTTGGGGACCTGCTCCATGATTTTTCTGGTGACTGAGGTGAGGCTAACTGGCCTGTAGCTCCCTGGATCCTCCTTCTTCCCTTTCTTAAGGAAGGGCACAATATTTGCCCTTTTCCAGTCATCTGGGACCTTCCCCAATCACCAGGAGTTTTAAAAGATAATGGCCAGCAGCTTTGCAATCACACCAGTAACTCCCTCAACACTCTTGGATATGTTGCATCTGGCCCCATGGACTTGTACATGTCCAGCTTTTCTAAAGAGTCTCTAACCTGTTCTTTCACCACTGATGGCTGCTCACCTTCTCTCCAAAGTGTACTGCTCGGTGCAGTAGTCTGGGAGCTGACCTTTCCTGTGAAGACCAAGATAAAAAGCATCAAGTACTTCAGCCTTTTCCTCATTATCTGCCACTAGGTTGCCTCCCCCATTCAGTAAGGGACCCACACTTTCCCTGATCTTCCTCTTGTTGCTTACATACTTGTAGAAACAGGACCGGCCCATTCTATCCTGAAGAACCTGCAACCACAGGGGGCCCTGCAGCCAAGGGGCTCCCTGTGTCTGGCTGCTCACCACTGCCCCCCCTGCCGCCAACACCACCACCACAGCAGTCATGTCCAGCCACTCACCACCCCCACAGCCCCACCACCAACAGCATCACCGCAGCCGGCTTCATGTCCAGCTGCTCGCCACCCCTCCCGCCACAGTCACCACTGGCTTCATTGGCCGCTTACCACACCCCATCCCCCTACCACCAGATTCTTTGCATCAGGTGGCCCCAGAACTATTTCTTGCAGGGGGCCTCAAAAAATGGTGGGCTGGCCCTGTGTAGAAACCTCTCTTTTTACCCTTCACATTCCTTGCTAGCTGCAACTCCAAGTGAGCTTTGGCCTTCCTGATTTCATCTCTGCATGCCTGAGCTATATTCTTATACTCCTCCTTAGTCACCTGTCCAAGCTTCCACTTCTTGTAAGCTTCCTTTTTGTGTTTCACCTCACCAAGGAGTCTTCTACTAAGCCAAGCAGGTTGCCTGCCATATTTACTATTCTTCCTGCACATCAGGATTGTTTGTTCCTGCACCCTTAGTAAGGTTTCTTTACAATACACCCATGCAGTCCGTCTCAACCAATACAAGATCCCTAGAGTCTATCTCCAATCCAATTAAGTGGCCTATATTTGTGCTGAGAAGTAGAAACTGTCCTCACTGTTATCCTTTCCAATACCCATCCATGTGTGATAGCTAAAAGCAACCTTATGTCTGCTGAAAAGTTTGTATCAATCTTGTACAATATTTGAGACCAATGGAAATATACTGATTTTTTTAAATATATGCTTGAGTTGTATTTAATATTTTCATGCCCATTAATTCTAATGGAACTACAGCATTTCTTTTTAAAAAAATGTCCCATCTTGATTTAAAAACTCAACTCCATCCCTATGAAGAATAACTCTCATTATCAAAAATATCTTACTTATTTCCAGAGAGAATTTGACTGACACCAAGTGATGATCTGGTCTTTGAAACTGCATATAATACAATCTTCCATCACTTGTTACTTTCAACTTTTGACATAAAAAGGAGTGAATGCATCCATCATTTAAAACAAAACCAGCAGCAAATGCTACCTCCCTCAATGGTTCTATATGCAGGACTTTCCCCAAACTTTCCCCATGAACATTTACCCCTACCTAACTCCTGTCTCACCCAAAAAAAGAGATGCACCTTGCCATAAGTCCTTAAGGTCAACCATCCTGGACTACTAGGAACTACAAATGGAAGCTAATCCACTTTCCTAGGAAGTGATCCATCACTTCCCAGTGTGAGCCCTTTCAGTCCTGTTTCAGTTAAACAAAGAGTTCAGTTGGCACTTCTGCCAACTGACAGCATATTGAGCCCATATCTAGCTTGCTCTAGCATGTAAGTTTGTATTTATAGTGCTTGAATAGCAAATTATGCAAATATATATTTAAGGAATTTTAAAAATCTGGTTCACTGATCTGCTAGAACCATTAGCATCTATTCTGTACACTCATATTTACAAAGTTGATAACATTTATATTAACCACCCAATGTGCTGTCACAGAGCTGTTGTTCCCTGCTGCCTCATTAAAATCCCCACTGTAATGGGAATTTAATATTGATAGACCACAAAAGACCCTTTAGTAATTTTTAGACACACTGAAAACACAGAGGTTGGCACAGAAAATTTTTATTTAAAAATAGGAACAATCTTGGGTTTAGAAACTAACTTAAAATTGCAGAATGTGACCAACTGTTGGATGGCTAGATTATTTGCTAGACAAATTGTATTTCTGGCATTTGCGTTTTAGCTGCATCCTTATAAAAGTTAAAGCAGACAAAATTACCAGGTTTTGAAAATGTGTTAAAAATAGATTCCTAGCTGAGATGCAGCATGGTCCATCAGCCACCATGGAAAGAGTCTCATAAGTATTTTGGCTATGTAGAAGTGTCCATCTGGATGGACTGTGCCTTTTCACTTCAAGTTCCTTATTCTGGCATATTGCTAAAAATGAACAGCAGTGTTTCTTCCATCAGCTGCAGATATACAGCTGTCATTGCAATTTCCACTGCTTGAAACTTTTAGAATAACATGGTTTGATTTTTGTTGAGAAATTTATGGTTATTCATGCTTTCCACTGCAACGTCTGCAGAGGGAGCCAGTATGCCAAGTTGAAATGAAAAATATATTCCCAACAGGCCATTTTAATCTAAAGAAGTATAAGGGAAAGACTACAAGCAACGTCTTCATTTTCATAGGAAGAACCACTAACACTCCTCCCCTGGTTTTCTACTCTCCTTACCTCTCTAGCCACTATATCGTCTAATGAGGATATATGTCTCAAGTTCTGAAGTTTCATAGTCAAGGAACTTGTCTTTCCCACCCTAAGGGTAGTGTCTAGTCATTTTGTCTAGAGCACAATGCTTATTTCTCTTATAAGAAATACAAAAAGACATTTTTTCATTTTGCAAGGTCTGTGCAAATAAGGAAGGGTGTCATGCTAATCAGAGCTGAAACAAGAAAGGTGGCAACATCATGAAAAGATGGGAAAAAAACAAACTAATGACCTAAGAGAAGTTGAGAAAGAAGGTCACAGTGGACTTAGGTAAAAACATTATCTGTAGAGATAAGGCATGGATGAGGATAAACCTGCTTCAGACTGCTTCCTAGGGATAAGGTATTGGCTTTGATTTAGAAGTCCTAAAACATCTAGGATCTACTAGGACTGTGCAAAGCTTTGGTCCCTGATTCAATTCGGTGGAGATTCAGCCCAATTTGGTGGCTGAATCTCCAAATCCAAATTGAATCAGGAGACCCTTTAATCTCTCCAAATCAAATCAGAACCCTCAAATCGATTTGGAGCAATTCAGGAAGATTTGGACATAGACACAGCTTTAAATGTTTTTTCTACATACCTCAAGGTACCAGAGGGCTCATGAATGCTGTGATACTGGGGTGGATGGAGCATCCCACAGGAGCATGGGGGGGTTCCCCAGTGCACTTGGCAGCAGACCTGGAAGTGGATCAGAAGCACTTCCAGTCCACTTCCAGGTTCGCAGGGGAACCCCCCCATAACCATCTGGCTCAGTGACTAGTGCCTCCTGGGTCTGGGGGGGCACCCGGGGTCCCCCCACAGCTGATTGCTGATCTGGGGGAGTACAGGGGGGGCCCCCACACTCCCTGGCAGACCCAGAAGTGGACCAGAAGTACTTCCGGTCCACTTCTGGATTCAGCACTGAGCACATGGGGTTGCCCCCCCATGCTTCTGTGGGATACTCCATCCATGCCAGCATTGCAGCATTCGCAAGCTGGGCTGGTACCTCAAGGTATGTAAAAAAAAACCAAACATTTAAATCTGTATCAATGGCCAAAACGCTGATTCTCTGAATCAGCATCAAAATTTCAGTTTCAGCCAAGTCGAATCGGGGACAGTGATCTGACTCAACTAATCAAATCACTGTCCTTGATTTGGAATGAATCCGAATCCAAATTGAATACTGCCTGCTTCACGCACCCCTAGGATCTACCTCTTACCTGGTGCTATATTATCACAATTATAGTCAGTGACAGTGCTTATACAGAATATAAAGCTTCCCTTTAAAGAAAACAGACCATAAAATGTAGATTTCATTCCTTTTTAAATCCAAAATGCACCAAACCTTATGACTTTCAAGGTCTTCTCCTGAGCTTTTAGCTAAAGCTACTATTGGTACACCAGTAACTTATTTCTGGAGGTCAGGTATTTGATTATCACAGTGAGGTGGTCATATGAGAATTTAAGGCTAGCCTATGGCTGGAGTATTATTATTATTATTATTATTATTATTATTATTATTATTATTATGATGGCGGGCTTACTGATAGCAGCCCAGCATGTCCGAGCTTAGAGAATCCTCATTGTGATTGGTGCAACACTTCCACCAATCAGGCGATTGCTGAGAAGGGGCTTGCCCCACCCCTACCCAGGGCAGGACAGAGAACCCAGACCTGATTGAAGCCTGCACCTTGCTTCAACCTGATTGGTCTATCTGCAATCTGAGGGCAAAGCCTCTGGAGGGGATAAAAAAAACAGTGTGCCCGGCACATGGACAGCTGCGGCGAGGGACAAAGAAGAGAGAGGGCAAAGGAAAAGCTGGTGTGAGCTGGCCAGGGGGATGGAGCCAGTACCCTGAGGAGCCCAAAGACTCCTTCTCTGGATGGGAGCAGCAAGCGGCTACCTTCCACAGCCCCGCCACTGAGGACTGCACAGCTTGGTGCACAGAGCCAGACCCTGGGAGCCACATGGGGTGGCTCAGGTCTGCAACCCCTGGCATGCAGACAGATAGTGTGCAGATGGTACACAGCATGGTCTGGGAGTAGACCAGGATCTTTGGAGCTGCACAGGGCAGCTCGGATCCATAACTTCTGACAAGTGGCCAGGCTTTTCGATGCATGAGCGGTACACGGAGAGCAAGAGACCCTGGAAGGTGGCTCAGGTCCACAGCCCCAGCACAAGGCTGGAATCTCGGTGCAGGAGGCACTGCACCGTAGGTCCCACAAGGGACCAAGACCCTGGGAGCTGCTCGGGGTGGCTCAGGTCCCTAGCCCTGGCACATGGCCAGGAACTCGATGCTGTACTACAGATCCCAGAGGGACTGGGCCTCAGGGCCACCCAGGTGGTCCGGGCCCCCAACCCTGAGCAGAAGGCAATGACCCCAGAAGTACACAACAGTGCTCAGGGCTACTAGTGGGCAAGTGGCCCAGAAGAAGCCAGGCCCAGGAGGCTCCTGCAAGTGAGGACCAGTTCAGCCAAGGGGCCAAGGACCACCCACCCAGGACCCTGGAGTTGTGAGTTACCTGGGAAAGGGGTTCCCACAGGGGAGGAATGAATGACCCCAGGCTGGTGAGGCTGTTTATTGGAGGGGAAGCCTAGGCAGGAGAAGGTTCCTCAGGTCTGGAGTTACCTTTGGAGATGTTCCTTGGGTTGTAATAGGCCTGAAGGACACTGGGAGAATTCCCCTGTCCCACTGGTTGCTGGAGCACAGCCAATGCCCCAGGACCAGACCTTGGGAGGTTTAAAGAGTTCGGTTCAATTTGATGCTGATACACCTTATATTTTGCGAGTCAGTGCCTCATATTTTGTGTATTTACATTTTATAGTTGTGAGCTGGTATTTTAGTAGCAAAACCCCCAGTTTTTCTTTATTATTATTATTTAAAAATACATTCCCTCCTCTTCCCCAGCCATTTCTGACTTTCTCTCTGCCCTCTCTATCCCTTATCAGTGATTACAAGTAATACTAGGTAAACTAAGTTCTTATACTCCCACATAGTAATAAGCCCCTTTTATATTGCAAATAGGGTTCTATTATGTTTGCATTGATTTTTACTGTTTTATATTGAATTTATATGATTTAGGCCCATGTCTGTAAAGTAATGTCAAGTTTCCATTTTGTATGTCAAGCCTCCATCTTGTGCCCTCTGCCTGGGTGTAACCTATGTTGTAACTGTGACTCATGCCTAACCAGTCTCATGTAAATTGGTTCTTGAATGAATGGGAATGAATGAGGGTGCTTGAGGTACAATGGTAGCAGGCCTCTACTGAATGATCAACTCAACAACTGGACCATCAACTCAACAACCAGACCATTGCCTTGCATCAACTCACCCAGGAACTGCGGACCTCAACCAGGAACAGAACAGAAACCCAGCATTTGAAAGACAAAGAACCTATAGGAACTAGCAGCCCCACCATTGTGACCTACCAGACAATGAGGACACCTGGATCTGCACATAGTCATCTGAGCAGGAATGTCCTTGCCTGGACATGTCCCTCCCAAAGGAGACACAGGTAGCCCACCCCTATAAAAGGGGTGGTAGAATGTGACTTCATTAGGATGCCCTCTCCATCTGGACCAGCGCTGTGCCACTCCACCTATCCACCCAAAGGCCCTGCTGGCAACCCCCTCTGGACAACACCTTGCTGGAGAAAACCCCAACTGACCATTGAGGATCAGCTCACAGCCCAGGATAGGTAGCTATCACCCACCTTTCTTCCCCAAGCAAAGGATCTGGACTCTGTCCCTACACACTTTAACTTCAATCTCTCCACCAAGCCTTTTTCTCTCCTGCTACCATTGTGTGTGTGTGTGTGTAGGAACCAATAACTTTGTGAGCTGTATAGTATACTGGCTGTTTAATAAAACTGATATTCTTGACCCTGAGTTGGTCTCTGTCTTGCTGCAGGCTCCCAACTAAATCCCTGTCTCTCTGACCTCCCCATGACCCTCATTCCTCTCTGCCACCCCTGTATCCTCCGGCTCCTGGCTTTCTCTCCCTCTCCGCTGACCTCCCGGCCCTGCTTTTTGGTTTCCCAGCTCTACCCCTCTGCCTTTGCCTTCCCACTGATCTCTCTCTCTCTCCGTTCCTGCCTGTCTTTCTCTCTCTGCTTCTGCCTTCTCCCTGATCCCTGTCTCCCTCTGCCTTCTCTCCCCAATCTCTCTCCATTTGTGTCCTGCTGCCCTGTTTCTCTCTGTTCACCACTTGTGCCTCATCACCTCTGCTTTCTCTCCCTGATCTTCCTCATCTCTCCTTCACTTTCCATTCCCATTTATGCCTGCCTTCCCGCCCCAATCTTTCCTGCCATCCTGTCCATTCTCTGGTTTCCCCCGGGTTCCCAGGCCCCAGCTCCACCTGGAGCCTCTCTCCCACAGCCCCTTTCCAGCTCCTGGAATCTGTGCCCCCCACCCCAGCTCCCTGATCTGGCTCTGGCACCCGGAGCTTTTCCCTATCCCCCCGATCCAGCTCTGGCACCTGGAGCATCCCCAGCTGCTCCCCAACAGCTTCTGCTCCCTGACCCAGCCTCCTGGTTCCCCCCACAACTCTCCCCGCAGCCTTTCCCTGGTACCCAGAGCCCTTCTCCAGCTCCTGGCACCTGCAGCCACTCCCCCACAGCCTTTCCCTGGTACCTGGAGTCCTTCTCTGGCTCCCGGCACCCACTGCCACTCCCTGCAGCCTTTCCCTGGTGCCCAGATCCAGCTCCCGGCACCCAGAGCCCCTCTCCAGGCTCCTGCAACCTCTCCATTTCCACCCGTCCCACCGCATCCATGGCTCCCCTCAGCATCTCCAGCTCCTCCACAGCCTCTCCAGCTCCTCCTGCCACATCTGGGGCTCCCCTGCAGCCTCTCCAGCTCCCCCACACCCTTTCTAGCCCCCCTACTGCATCCATGGCTCCCCCCGCAGCCCCTCCAGTTCCCTCACAGCCTCATGGTTCCCCCCACAACCTCTCCACCTCCCCCCTGCTGCATCCACAGCTCCCCTGCACCCTCTCCAGCTCCCCTGCACCCTCTCCAGCTCCCCGCAGTCCCAGTTTCTCTCCCCTGGTACCCTTCGGTTCCTCCGCGGCTCCAGCCCTAGCCTCTGTGCCAGCTTCTCCCCAGCATCCTTCCTCTGCTCTGTCTGCTTTTGGCTTTTTCCTTTGATCCATTAACATTAATTAACCTTAAGTTACCCCAAGCCCCAGTGACCACAAGTAACCCCAGGGGCCACTTTAACTTTAAATAACTCTATTCTCAAGTGACCCCAAGTATACCCCAGGGTACCTTGACCTCAAATAACCCCAGAGGCCACCTGACCTTAAGTAACCCCAAGCCTCAGTGACCTCGAATAACCCTGGGGCCACTTGACCTCAAGTAACCCCAAGCACCGAGTTACCCCGACATCCCCTCGTGTTAACATACAGCCACAAACTTGTGTGTTTAGGTGTTTATGTATGTGCGAACTCATAGCGGTGTTTATGTAGTTTGTGTGCGTGTATATAATTGTGCATCACACCCTCCTGTCTAACAGCAATATTGGGATCCTGAGTGTTGATCTGGCATGTGTCAAGTCAGCATTTAAATAGTTTAATAGTGCCTGATCATTATCCTTTGCTCTGGTTTACTTACCTGTATCCCGAGCGGAGGAGGGTAAAGGAGGGTACATGTATTGCATATAATTCTGTTATATTTATATGTTCTATATATACAAGTTGTTATGGTTATTGTATTAATAAATTTGTATATAGTTAAGTTTTAGACTGCCCTGGCCTGACTCTATAGGGACAGAGGGAAACTGTGCACAGCCTGCAGTTTCACCCACAGCACTCTTGCCAGCTAACAATCCCTTCAACTGGAGAAGGGAGTACATACCTGAGTACACCCAGGCATTATTATTATTATTATTATTAGTGCAGGTAGGGGGATTTTATTTTTATATCTTGTTATTTTGCACAAGAGTCTAAGACACCCAGAGCTCTGCATACTAGGCTCTTTTCTGTGTGCCCCATAGATCAAACTAAATGGAATAAATGGCTTCACACACCTAGTTGCATACAGTATTACATTCAGTCTTTGATGTCATATGTCCAGTGATACTAGCCAGCTATTTGCATGAATTCTTAATGCAAAGAACTTTAAGCATCAGGGTTCATTACATCAAATGTTGCAATAGCCTTAAACTAACTTTTCTATTCTGAAAGCCATGCACTAATATTCTTCTGCTTTCTAAATACATTAATAGATTAGGGTCCATGCAGACAAGCAGAGCAGAATATCAGTGCTGAGACCTACCACCTACCAAAATCATCTTCTTACTCTTTCACTATAGTGGCTGAGGAGGCTGTTCTGACAAACCATTTTGGAAAGGATTTGGTTTACTTTTCTACTGTTTTCATGCCTGTTTTACCTAACACATGCAGGAGTTATTTTCCAAGTACAGAGCATGAGCTTCTGAGGAATGTGTTGGGGTGTGGGAAACAATCTGAAGTGGCAGGAAAGTATAAACAATGTGGTGAGACTTCTCAGTAAACTGCAAAACTAGTTCTGGGCAGTTTCTAAAAACATTCCAAACTTGCATCTAAAGTAAATAGAGAAAAACATCTTTAGTTTAATTAACATTTGAGAGATGTAAAGGTGTAAAGATTAAAAATAGCATACTTCTTATGGTTTCCAGTCAAATGCAACACTGTGAGCAACTTGAAGCAAAATCATGTTGGCTATAATTATGGATGCTGATAAAAAAAAAAAAAGAGAGAGAGAACAAATGATTTGCCACAACACAATCAGTGTCTTGAGCAGGCTCTTCCTTACCCACATACACATTAAAAAGTTGTCTGCTACACAGAAACTATACCAGGCCAGAAAAGCTGAGTTTCAGCTATGATGTGCATACTGGTTCACATGAGAGGAGGGAAGAGGAACCCAACCTAGGGTCCATAAGGAAGTTGTGAAGAGGCTGATGTAGAGGTTTTTTCATAGGCATAAAGGACAATTAGAACCCTGTGAAAGTCAGTGCAAACTCACTCCTGTTCATGCCTCAGAAAAATTTCCCCCTTCTACTCTTACCACATGCTCTCCTTAGTCACCATTGTTCAGTAGGTTCCTTGCTAACAGATTCCTGTTGACACCTGGAAGAAATTTAGAGGTCTAAGGGTTCCTTTTGATACTCTGCTCTCAGCAAAATGAGTTGTCCAATGAACTGATTGCAAAAATCAAGCTTTATTAACTTTCTCAAAATATGAATATTGCTAGTAAATAAAGAATAACACAATATATTTAGGTATACTTTTACAATCCTAACAGAAAAGAAGCAATCTTATAACTTACAATCTCTACATCTTAAAAGTCTCAGAATTCCTAACAGGCGGCCAGTCTCTTAGGGCGGTGTTCCCCAAATTTGGAGGCTAAGTTCCTAGAAGTGTTGGGTTTTTACTACATCTGCAAATGGGAACCTCAGCAAAGGATGCCAGAGGAATGCATCTCAGGGCCCTTCTGCGTGCATAGGGAAAGGTGTGATGGGATCTAATGCAAGATCCACAAAATTGCACCTACTGCCATGCTACAAGTGCATGGCAGGAAATGTGATTGTAGGATTATGCAGTAGATCCCATCACACCTTATTGCTGGTGCAGAGGCTGCCTGCTCCTGGTTCCCCTTGTACTAGCAAGAAGCAAGCTCCCATGGCTAGGAGCCCCCCAAGTTCAGGCACTCCCAACTGTGGGGGTGCCCTATGTACCTCCAGAGCTGGAGGACTGCAGCAGCTGTAATCCCCCAGCCTCAGGTGCCAGTACCAGGACCCAGAATCGGCAGCTGTTGGGGATGAGACTCCCCTCAGTTGCAGGACTCCCAGCCCTGTCTAGGCATGGTGCACCCCTGCAGCTGGCAGTCTTGTTAGCCAATGGGGCTCCCAGCTGCAGGGGAGACCCTATTGCACGTGCAAATTGATCAGTAGCAACCAGGTATACAACTACATGTTTCTGAGGTCTAACTTTATAGCTGGTTGGTGCTTTTCATGATGTGATAGGTACTCTACCTTTGTAGCTAGTCTCAAGGTAATTGAGCAATTAACCAGTTAGTTGCATGGTACCTGAAATGTGTAGAGGCTCAGAACACCAATCCCCTTTTTATCCCCCTCCTCCAACAAAGGCTCACGTTACTTTGCAGAATGAAATTAACATAATAAGAAAAGCAATGCTCTGGTGTCATTGTGGTACAGTTGGAACATAATGACCTTCACTTATCAAGATCAAACTGAGCTAACATTTCCTAAAATGATCTCTTGCTTGTCAATCAGCTCCTTCTATGCCATTTCCCTTAGCCTCATTTATGCTAACTTTGCCACTTAACATAGCCCAAGGCTTACTAAAGCTACTACAGTGCAAGCTAAAAAGATTCAAATTTAATACTAAAGGCTCCAAAACCCACTGGACATTGGGTAGTCATTGCAGGGTCTCATAAAACCTTGCTTTAGACATCTTGGGGAAGGCCTGACCAAAGGCCTTCTCTGCACTGAAATGAATATGATTAACCCTGTTTGCAGGTGTCTCACTTTGACCAGAGGCCTTACCTACAGAGAGCCACAGCAGCCACTGGAGTCACAGAAGAAAAAGGAAACTAAAAACAAAGATAATGGTAAGAAGCTGCTTCACAATCACAAAAAGGCTGTAAAAGCTGACCTATGCTACTATTCATTCTAGTAGTGTAACTGGGGGAGGAGGGGAAGGGGAGGAAGAAGGCCACCAACTTAAAGGTGGCACCAGAATAGCATGCTCTGGCCCTGCCAGTCTTTGCTGTACTGTCTAGCCAGAGGAGCTACATGTTGGGGCACTTCAGGCAGGAAGACCGCCCTCCTCCCCTTCCTGTAGCCCCGCCACTCATGGGGATGTTTTTCCCAGGACACAAAAATCATTTATTACATTTCTGATTCTTTCCAAGACTTGATGGGGACTTTAGCTAATCAATAGTTTGGCCAACAGCCTGCTTCACTATTGCCTATAGTGTCATAAAGACTTCCCTAAATTATCATCTGCTTTAATATTTTAATACAGAATTTTTTAATCTCACAGCATCATTCCACATCTCAGAACTTGATTGCTTGCCATTTCTAATGTTTTCATGTAGCACTTTAGTGAATAATTGTCCTTTTAAAAACATGGCTGCCAGTTCCCATTATTTTGAACCAGGAGGAAGCTTAACTTGCCCCTAACTTAAGGGCAAGTTAGCTAAAAAGACCATTTATTTACTGCTTTTGCACCTGGGAAATTGTCCAAGTTATTGATTTCCTTTGTTTCCAGGAGAACTTAAGTAAGGCTGCCCTAAATGAAGACTGCAGCCCATTTACTCAATGATTAAGAAACTGAGAAAGAGAAACAGAATGCAATTAATTTTCAGATAAGGGGACCCAAATAGAGAGGAAACAGTGTGATCCCTTTTTAACTTAAGTAGTTAGACAGAATTCCCTGACTATTAAGCTGTTTCCAGTAAGAGAAATGGACGTTGGAGTCCGGTACAGTATTTCTTTGATGCAAACCTTATTTTTTATTTTTTTTACAACATACATTTACTGGAAGACAACAATAGACTGTAGAATCTGATGGAAAATAGGACTTCCAACTCATGAAAAAAATTGTTTCAGCATCTGTTTCCATTCTATTGTAGAATGAAACCCTAATCTTTTTTAAAATCTCAAAAACAAAGGGGGAAAGTCAAATCTCCCACGTTAATACATTCAGTGATCCAGTGGTCAGGGTTACTTCAAGCCTGTACAACTCAAGTGCAAGGTAGTGCTCTGCTTGATTTAGACCAACAACTTAAACTTTGTTTGGCAACTTAAACTTTGGCATTACATTGTAGGAGTATTCCCTAACCACTATTGTAAGCTATTCGTTCTCATACTTCCTTGCATACAACATACCTTTTTTCCAAAAACCAGATGCTGGAATTCATAGTTAATATTATATGAAAGAAAATGCAGTAGCCAAAAATAAAGTCTACACACAATCCACAGGGAGAAGAACAATGAGCAGGCTCAACTCCCTAGGTGCTGCTACTCAGTTACCTACTACAAAGAAAGATTGCTTTTTTCCTTCATTCCTTATAAAAGGTGCATATCTTATTGTGGAGTGTGGTATATGTGAGAAAATAGAGCATTCTGGGGTAGAAATGTTTCTCTCTCCTTATTTGGAAATCCCTCCTAAAGCTGAGAAACTTTTCTAATGAAAGTTTTGTTGAAATGGATATAATTCTGCAGAAATGTTTCGCTTTTGGCTAATTTAGTCTTCACTAAAAGGATTAAACGTGAGCAGATGGCTAATACAGTTAGTATCAACAATAAGAGGTTAAAGACTCAGGCTGTAATATGGAAGGATCAACTTAGAGACTTCTTAAACAAATTAGATGTTTTCAAATCAGCTGCTCTCATTGAAATTCACTCTAGACTAAAATGTGTCAAGAACTGGTTGAGGCAATTTTAGAGCTGTTGATTATTTTTGAGAATTTATGGAAGATCACTGAAGCTCAAGAAGTGAGGAAAAATGCAAATAGTGTCTTTTTATTTGAAAGGTTGGGGGGGAAGATGACCCAGGGAATTACAGACCACTAGGCCTAACTTCAATTCCTGGAAATATACAGGAACAAATCAGTCAATGTCTAAACACCTAAAGGACAACAGGGTGATAACAACAGTCAATATGAATATCTCAAGAATAAGTCAGGTTCA
Source organism: Alligator mississippiensis (assembly GCF_030867095.1). Classification (NCBI taxonomy): domain Eukaryota; kingdom Metazoa; phylum Chordata; order Crocodylia; family Alligatoridae; genus Alligator; species Alligator mississippiensis. Next base: position 387,921,752 of record NC_081824.1, read on the forward strand.
ACAAATCTAATTTCCTTCTATGACAGGATGCCAGGGCTCATGGATAAAATCAGTAGATTGATTTATCTGTACTTTAACACAGTTTTTGACCCTGTTTCACTTGACATTCCAATAAGCAAGCTAGTAAAATATAGTATAGAAGAAACTATACGATGGGTAAATATAAAGATAAAATGGGTACACAGATAAGATGGGTACACAAATGGTTGGGAAACAATAATCAAAAAATGGTTATTAAATAATCAAAAAGTGGTCATTCTTAAACTTGAAAGATGTATGAAGTGGTCTTCCACATGAATTTATCCTGCATCTGGAACTATTCAATGCTTTCATTAATGCATTAGATAGAGAACACATCATACCAAGAAAGTAGGAAATACAAGCAATTTGGATAGAGGAGTAAAATTCAAAGTGATCCTGACCAACTGAAGAAGCAATCAATGAAATGCAATTCAATAAATAAATAGGATGCAGTTCACCAAGTAGTTCAAAATACTGCCCGTAGAGAACAAAGCAAAATGGGAAATAACTATCTAGGTAACATTTCTGTAGAAAAGGATCTAGGGGTTATAATGCATCACAAACTGATCATGAATCAATAATGTCATGTCAAGGAAAAAGTTGACACTATGCTACTGCAACATGGGGTCCAAGACTCCTGCTACTTTAAGAGGGGAAAGCAGCAGGTTTCATAGTTGGTAGGGTGGGAAGGGACCTGAGCAGATTATCGCGTCCGACCCCTTGCCCTGGGCAGGAAAGAATGCTGGGGTTCAAACGACCCCAGCTAGGTGATTATCTAGCCTCCTTTTGAAGACCCCCAGGGTAGGAGCGAGCACCACTTCCCTTGGAAGTTGCTTCCAGATCCTAGCTGCCCTGACTGTGAAGTAGTGCCTCCTGATGTCTAGCCTGAATCTACTCTCAGTCAACTTATGGCCATTATTCCTTGTTACTCTCAGTAGTGCTCAGGGGAACAGGGACTCTCCCATTGCCTGCTGGTCCCCCTTGGCAAGTTTATAAACAGCCACCAGATCCCCTCTCAGCCTTCTCTTGTGGAGGTTGAACAGGTTCAGGTCCCATAGCCTCTCCTCGTAGGGCCTGCCCTGCTGCCCCCTAATCATGCAAGTAGCCCTCCTTTGGACCCTGTCAATGCTGTCCACATCCCTCCTCAATTGCAGCTCCCAGAACAGGACGCAGTACTCCAACTGTGGCGTGACCAGTGTCACAGAGGGGGAGGATCACCTCTTTGGACCTGCTTGTGATGCATCTGCAGATGCGGTTAGCCTTCCTGACCGCATCTTCACATTGGCGGCCCATGTTCATCTTGGAATCAATAGTGAATCCAAGATCCCTTTCTGCCTCTGTGCTGACGAGAAGGGAATTCCCCAGATTATAGGTATGCTGTGGGTTCTCTCTCCTTAGGTGCAGTACCCTGCACTTGTCAGTATTGAATCCCATCTTATTCTCATCCACCCACTCCTGTAACCTGTCCGGATCTAGTTGTAGCCTGTCCCTCCCTTCTAGCGTGCCCACCTTGCCCCACATCTTAGTGTGATCTGCAAATTTGAACAAGGTACTTTTCACCCCCTCGTCCAAGTTGCTGATGAAGATGTTGAACAGTGCGGTACTGAGGACTGAGCCCTGGGGAACCCCACTGCCCACATCCCTCCAGGTCATAGTTTCATAGTTGGTAGGATCAGAAGGGACCTGAGCAGATCATCAAATCCAACCCCCTGCCATGGCAGGAAAGAATACTGGGGTCAAACGACCCCAGCGAGGTGTTCGTCTAACATCCTCTTAAAGACCCCTAGGGTAGGAGCCAGCACCACTTCACTTGGCAGTTGGTTCCAGATCCTAGCCACCCTGACTGTGAAGTAGCGCCTCCTGATGTCTAGTCTGAATCTACTCTCTGCCAGCTTGTGACCATTATTTCTAGTCACTCCTGGCAGTGCTTGGGGGAACAGGGACTCCCCCAATACCTGCTGGTCCCCTCTGACTAGTTTGTAACAGGCCACTAGATCCCCCCATATCCTTCTCTTGTGGAAGCTGAACAGGTTCAGGTCCCGTAGCCTCTCCTCATAAGGTCTGCCCTGCTGCCCCCTGATCATGCAGGTGGCCCTCCTCTGGACCCTCTCGATGCTGTCCACATCTCTCCTGAAGTGCGGCACCCAGAACTGGACACAGTACTCCAACTGCAGCCTGACCAGTGCCACAAAGGGGGAGGATCACCTCTTTGGACCTGCTTGAGATGCATCTGTAGATGCATGACAAGGTGTGGTTGGCCTTCCTGACCACATCCCCACACTGTCGGCCCATGTTCATTTTGGCATCAATAATGACTCCAAGACCCTTTTCTGCCTCTGCACTGAAAAGAAGGGAGTTCCCCAGCCTGTAGGTATGCTGCTGGTTCTTCCTCCCCAGGTGCAGCACCTTGCACTTGTCAGTGTTGAAACCCATCCTGTTTTCATCCACCCACCCCTGTAACCTGTCTAGGTCCAATTGCAGCCTATTCCTCCCTTCTATCATGCCAACATCCCCTCACATCTTAGTGTCATCAGCAAATTTGAATAGGATGCTTTTTACCCCTTCGTCCAAGTTAGTGATGAAGATGTTGAACAGCGTGGGTCCGAGGACCAAGCCCTGGGGGACCCCACTGCCCACATCCCTCCAGGTCAAAACTGACCCATCCACCACCACTCTCTGGGTGTGGCCCTCCAGCCAGTTAGTGACCCATCTGACTGCGTAGGCATCGACACCACAGACGCCTAGTTTTTTAATGAGAATGGGGTGAGAGACAGGGTTGAAGGCCTTCCTAAAGTCTAGAAGGACTATGTCCACTGCGACACCTGTATCCAAGGATTTTGGGACCTGGTCGTAGAAGGCCACCAGGTTGGTCTGACAGGACCTGCCCCTATGAACCCTCGTTGGTTGCCCCTAAGCATAATCTCCCCAGCGGGAACCTCATAGATGTGCTCCTGGAATTCTACCAGCCTGCAAGACGAAACCCACAATTTTCCATATTTTTCTTCTTAAAATGAGAAAATCCTGGTTTTTCTCCTTAAAATGAGAAGATCCACGTTTTACTGTGGTGAACGGAAAACCCTGATCCCCGGTATTAATAGTGAAATCTGATTTTCTGCCCAGGATAGAAGCACCCTGCTTTGATGTCAGCAGTGCAGGAGCTGTGGTGTTACTATTCAGGTAGCTGAGGGAGTCAGCTGACTTGAGTAATGAACAATTGATGCTTCCTCAACAGGTGTTAATGAACATCTCTTCTTTTTAGTGGTCATGTTGTTCCACTAATCAAGACCATTCTTAGGGCAACTTTACTGTCTGCTGACTTTTCATGGTCTCTCTCCTCCTATTTCACAGTTCTGAAAACTGTTTAGCTCAAAATCATAGATTAACCCATGCCTTCAGCAACAGCTAGGGTTTCAACTTTAATTAAGCAGAAAAGGACAGGTGGTCAACTAAAGGTTAGGCTCTGTCCCTGTTCAATGCAGCTATAAATCTGGAATATTCCCTCCCCGCCCGCCCCCCCCCCCCATGCTGACTTTCAAAAACAAGAGGTGTATATTCCAGCATGTGTTATGTGCAAGATAATACAAAACCTAAGGCAATCCTGCTATGTTACTCAGCACTGGTAGGACCTTAACTGGAATGCTGAGTCTGGTTTTGGACATTGCATTTCAAAATAGACCTGGGCTAACTGGAGAGAGTACAGAGGAGAAAAAAAATGATCAGAGGTCTAGAAAACATAACTTTGATGAAAGATTAAAAAGAATATATATATTTTTAGTCTAAGGACAAAACACTCAGGAGAGATACATAAACAAGAGTCTTCAAACATAGCAAAGATTACTGGAAAAAGTTAGGTTATAAACTGGTCTCCATGCCTACTGGGATAGGACAAGAAATAATTGGTTTAAGTTGCAGCAAGAGCAACTTTAAGAAAAGCTTTCTACCTTTTAAGACAAGGAACTGTCTGGCTAGGGATGGTATGGAATCTCCCTCACTGTTTTCTAGGAGAGGCTAAATAAACATCTGTCAAAAATGGTTTAAGAAGGATGGATTCTGGCTTGGGGCAGGAAGATAGACTTGGAAACCACTTTAAGTCTCTTTCTTCCCTGTGTCCTATTATTTGATGATATCCTATGAAAAAAAATAGTCAATCTGACTCCTGTAGAGAGCCTGGCCTCATAGTTTGAGGTCACCCTGGAAAGCTTCATTTAAAATTATTGTACACTTGACATGAAGGTCTGACCTCAGGGAAGTCAGCAACAAAAGTACCACTCAATTCAATGAGGCCAGAATCACCACTGAAATAGGCTATTCTGTCCTTCTAATACTATTGGTTTAACATTTAAATTATATTCTTATAGTATATTTTACCTTCACATACGTTAAAGCTTTGTGAATTATTTTTCTAATTTTAATCAGTATTGACCTTTTGTATTCCTTATTTTGAAAACTCCACACTTTTACCAGCTTTAGATAAACACTGAATTCTATAAAAGTTTTGTGCTGAATTCTGAGGCAAAAATAAAGTGTATATTTTCTCATACAGAATGAGCAAGATGCTTTTTCTTTGCAGATTAGAAATGCCTTTTTATCAGTGGAAAGGTTCCACTTCACAGCTATCCTATGATAACGCTCCCCAGCTAGAAATCTTCCACAGTATGATAGTTATCTCTATTCCTGAGATCTGTGAAGGTCACTTCGGCAACCAAGTTTAAAAAATAAACACTTTCAATAGAAGGAAAACACACTAAAATGAGTTATCAAAATGTAAAACTACAGCTATCCAGGGGTGGATCCAGAGGGGGTGTGACAGTGTGGTCTGACTGGAGCCCCTGCTTTTATATTGCTATAAAGGCCCATGATGCTTACTTCCACTGCTGATCTCCCCTCCTTTCTTCTGATGGTCAACTCAGCAAGGGGAGAGGGAGAGAAAAGGCAAACAGCAGCATCCATTCAAAAGCAAGTTTCCAGCCAGACCCTGTCCTGATCTGCTGGGAAGGGTATGAAGCTAATCCCCTTGTGGGGGAGATGCAAGGCATCCTGGGATGCCAGGGGACTTTGACTGAACTGGAATGTGGAGGGGATCTGGGACAGAAGTTCAAGGAACCAATTTAATCTAAATCAGTTATGTCTGATACTACATCCATACATGTTCAACTTAAGCAAGTTTTGGCCATTTTGAAAGCAGTTTATGTGCCCTGAATTTCTGTTGTGTTACTGATTTGAATGGGTTTCCAATTGCTTACACCAGTTTGTGTGTAATTTCTGTCCCTAGTCTTCATGTGCAAGTAATCGAGCATTACGGAGTATACCAGCCATGATGCAATTTTTTCCTTCATTAGCTTTCTGCAACTGATCTTCATGTCTGTCACAACCAAGTGAGTTTGGTGCCTCGGCACGATGGAATTTTCCCGCCACATGAGAGCCTCTTGCAAAGAAAAGGTTTTCTGTTGCAGCAGAAAAACCCCGATGCAAGAAAGTTCCCGCCATTCAAATGCAAATTTGTGTCCCGCTATTGGCCAGTTCTAAATTATTCCTACGTGGCGGCTAGTGATTGGCTTGCTAGCCATTTAAAATTTCGCGTGACTTCCGCCCAAGTCGGAGAACTTTGAGCACACTGCAGAGTGCTTCTAAAAGAGATCTGACTTGCGGCTGAGCTGATCAATAGACTGATCACCTATCGATTCTTCTCCCCGTCGCCGAGCGCAATCCCAGACGTACCCTATCCCCGCCAGCTTGATCTGTGGACGGATGAGCTAGCCTGAGCCTTATCAGCTAGAACAACTAACATAGTTGTTCAGACAACCGGACCGTTTTCATCGCAACCACAAGAGGCGTAAGTAAAGTTTTACAACCACTAAGCTTTGTCGGCCTCTCTATTCACCAGCCCGCCCAACAAACGAATAATTATTACATCACCTTTAGTCGGCTCTGGCCGTTCGAGACATGGCAACGAGGATGGGATCTAAGGGCACGGTGATAGAGAAGAACCTAATCGGGTGCTGCCCCTGGCGCACCGGGACCCGCCGCGTAGAGAATGCAAACGACCTGTGGGCGCATATCGCTTACCACCAGGCGGTAGAAGGGGATGAAAGAAATATTGATGGTTACTTCTCCATAAAGAGAAAAGAGGCCGTAGTGAAGGAATGGAGAACTAAGCTATCCCTTGGGGAGTTTGGATGCATAATGGGGAGCGACCAGGTCTATTATCGACCCCCGGAGGAAACCTCAACCATATCCTTAGCTGGGGTGAAAGCGCGGAAGGCAGAAAAGCTGACCCCCACTCAGGAGTTCGTTCAATGCATTCGATACTTAAGGGAAGGAGGGAAACCCACCCCCACGGACTGGTTCAACTGTCCGGATTTGGTGCCTGAGTCGCGGGGCCATGAGCTCCTCGTTCAGCTCTGGAAGGATTTGGAAACTAAGGGCCGTCATGTGCCGAGATGGGGTCTAACTAAATGGAAGAAGGGAAAAATGATGAATGTGCTGTTCCGTACAGTAGCAGGTCTACTAAGGGAATACGCAAATTTAGAGGCACAGATGCATATGGCGGGTAAGGAGTCTCTGGAGCGGACAGCAAAGAGCTCCGGAGCAGCGCTTATCAAAAGCACCAGCTGCATGATGCCACTAGCAGAAAATGGCGCCGAAAGAAGCGCAAGCCATCCGGGGAACCCGGAAAAGAGGGGCGGAGTTTCAGAAGACCCGGCGGGGATCCACCTAACAGCTCCGCCCCCTGAGGTGACGTCGTTCCCAACGGCCCCGCCTCCTTGCCACGGGGAGGGGGCAATGGGAGGAGGGATGTACCCAATGCTCCCAGATGAAGAATTTAACTCTTTCTCTACCACAGCTCACCCGATAGCTGTGATGAAGCATGTTGCGGATGAAGAAGGTACTACACGCACCACTGTTATCTCTCGCACACGCACCCGACCAGAAATTCAGGAACTTTGTAGAGAATCTAAAATAAAACCAGAAGAAACTTTGGCCATGTGGTTAGGATGATTAATAGTGGAATTTGGATCTGACACCTTAGACAAGGAAGAAGCGAGTGCCCTGACCCGACAAGCGGCGTGGAGCGGAGGGCGAGCTACCGACTTGAATGTGGTCACAGACAGTGCCCACTGGCCCATCCCACTCCCGGCACTCGTAGTGGGACAGGTAACCCACAAATTTCACACCTGGCACGAAGGTTGTCCGCAGAAGGCTACTGCAGAGCAACTCCTCCTGGCTATAGTTGGGGTGTCATATCTCTCGTGGAGCCCGAGAACAAATCCAATGGGACTAACAGCCATACAATGCAAAGAGAGATGGGCTCACCGCCACCTATCCGACCCTGGGGCAATTCCAACGCCCCTGGAAGCTATAGATGCCTGCGTGGAGGTATACGGAGGAGCAAATGCCGTTACACTCCAACTCTTTTTTAACCCAATGGCAGGTCAACCAGTGGGAAATCTTTTAGGCCATCTCCCATGACTACAAGCACTTATGAAGCAAGGTGAAGAAGCTTCTGATATATTAAGGGACCGACCTTCAGCATACCCAGCCGAAACACTGAGACCTAGACATCAAGAGTACACCCCCTGGCAAGAGCCATGGTGGTCACCCCCAAGAACCCCGAAAGAAAGAACGACAAAGGAAAGGAACATGTTTGGTTTTCTCCTTGCCTACTCCGGACTTACAAAGACTCAGTTACGAATTTTGGGAGAAAGGGGCCAGTCTCGTCTGGCCAAAGCATTAGGATTCAAATTCGAGGACCCATCAAAAAATGAGTAATGGCCGGCGGCTCTGCCGGAAGCCTTCTCCAGCTCAAACCTGACCCCACTGATTCTCGACCATACACCAAACTCACTGTTTACAACCCTACCGATCCGGAGGACCAGCAACAAGCATTCTTCCTTCTCGATACTGGAGCTCAAACCAATGTGATTACCTCAATGATACCTCATCAAAAGACCACCAAAACGATCAAGGTGCAAGGGCTTAACGCTATCGCCATCACAACGAAGGTCAAATTTTGGGTCCAAGGCCACCGATACCCCCTAGAGGCTGTCCTAGGGGGCATTAACATTTTAGGGATCCTGGGGATAAGAGTGCTTGACCTTAAAGAACAAGTGCTACAGGCATTACCCATTATTATCCCAGAACAGGATTGGCATCGACCAATGCTTCATAACACCTCCACCTGGCGATATCGACTGATCCCAACTAAGGGTCCTCTAAAACAGTCCCTTACTGACCTCCTGCGGCGACTCGAGCGATGAGGCTGTATTAAGACCGTAACTGCCAGCACCTACCTGTCATCAGGATGGGGAGTTGCAAAACCTGGAAAGCCTAATGAAGCCCGGTTGGTTGTGGACTATAGAGAAGTCAACAAAAGGTGTCAAGTACTTCAACAACCTAATCCTTCTACTCTGCCACAATGTATGTTTGAGAGGGCACAGTTCCAACAAAGTAAGTGGGTCGGAGTCAAATTGGATCTAAAAAATATGTTCTTTTCCATCCCGATAACTGACCCAGAAGGAATACTAAATATGTATATTGATGGCATTATGTACAGGTGGACGGTCTGTCCACAAGGATATCGCAATGCTCCATCACTAGCCACTGGAGCTATGAATAATACCCTAAAGAATTTTCAAGCTTCATACTCTCTTCCCCCAGAGAAGGAATTGAAAATTTGGAGTTATGTCGATGATATTGCCATCATGGGTTGCGATAGTTCCTTAGTTACTAGTATAGTCAATCAACTAGTCGCTCACCTTCAGAGTGAGGGATGGATGATCAACGAGGAAAAGTCAAGCCTGCATCCTGTAGATGACATTACGTTCCTTGGTACTCGATACATCGGTTCCATCCGCCACGGAATTTCGCATGAGGGTCCTAACATCGATCCATTAAAAACATTCTTCCCTACTACTAAGAGGCACTTCCAACAGCTTTTGGGTCATTTGAATTGGTATCGGGATTATGTTGGACCTAGTGATTTGGCACTCCTCACCAAATTGCAGCGACAGATCCGTAACAAATCTCGAAAGTCCACACCCTGGACGAAAGGAGACCAGCGGAACCTGCTTCGCTTGCTAGCCACGGTTAAAGATACATCACTCCACGCCATCGATCTGGGTGAGTCACTAACCATAACCCTTGGGTTCACCACAAACCATGTGTGGGCTGTCGCACATAACCCTCACGATGAGCTAGTATATACAGCCCATAAGACGCTTCAAGTGGCACAACATCGATATGGAGCTGTAGGAAAAATCCTCCTAGCTGAACAACTGGTGGAGCCTTTAGCAAGGGGGCATGGGACGTTACGCGCTCCCGGTGCCACATTGTTACCCTTGCTGGATGCGGAAAGAGTCGACCCACATTTTCAGTGGGAGTCTAAGACCTGGAATACGCTAGTGCTTACCCACCATTACAACTGGCATTGTTGGAGGTTGGAAGACACGGCACCTGATCCAAGCCCAGAAGATGAGGAGAAGGTCCCTACATTGTATGGAACTTCTGCCCCGGCGTGGATGGCCTCAGATGGAACCTCCCGACATGGCACAGACTATGGGTATTATTGCGAAGCTTGTAACGATAGGGAAATATTTCAAGCCAACCCAGATGATAATTCGGCCCAAAAATGTGAATTATTAGGGTTCCTCAAGGTACTAGAACATTGTCTGACACATCATAACAATACACTCCCCGTTCCAATCATTGCAATTGATTCACAATACATTTATAAAATCCTTACAGGTACAGCTTTTCCCTCCGAAAATTTGAATGATTGGCAAGACATCTGGAAAACGTTAACTAAATTTGTGCGCCTCCCGTTTATTAGGCACACTAAGTCCCATCGTCCGGATACTGATCCAGTACATGAAGTAATTGATAAGCTCTTAGAAGATCCACTCCAGACCAACATAGTCTTGCCTATCACATCTACCTCCGGTCCCAAAGTAAATCCATTCCTCACGTGGCTTCACGAAAATTGGGGTCACCTGGGACCACGAGCTTGCCATCAACGTTGGTGCCAAACCCTTGCGAAGCCGGCCTCATACGGAGCTCGGCGTGATTGGGAAAAGGTAGCTCAGGCCTGTGAGATATGTGCTAAAGAAAAGTGCCATAGAACCAAACATAAGCTTGGAGCCTTCGATTCTTCACAGTTTCAGGCAGGAAAAGTTTGGCAGGTAGATCTGCTAGGACCCCTCCCAGGGTCTAAGCCGCCAAATAAAGGATTAGTTGTTGTCGACTTGGGAACAAGACAGTTACAAGTCATTCCTTTATGAAAAAGCAATGCCACTGCTGTCATTTCTGCTTTAACTGCTGTATTTGCTACCTGGCAACCCCCTCATGAGATTCAGTCTGATGGGGGACCCCCGTTTAACTCTAATGCTCTAGACAAATTTGCTCGTCTTCACAATGTAGCCTGGCATCTCCATCTGCCGTACCACCCACAGTCCAGCGGCGTTGTGGAAAGACACATAGGTCTGTACAAGGAACAACTTCGCCTCAGAGGAGGAGGGACATTTAAAAACTGGACTAAATTCAATCATGATGTTCTCATCTCACTGAACAACGCTAAACTGTTATGGGACGAAACTAATGTCCAGAACCCCCCACCTCTGGAACCCAAGTTCCAGCCAGATGAGTTAGTGTGGATCTCAATACCGCACCCCCATCAGTCTCATCCACAAGTTCACAAAAGAACCGTTCAACGGTCGGGACAATATCCTAATACCTAATCTGTTCAATTAGAAGAAAAGCCCGATCGTCCTCCTATTGTCGTTCATCACAACTGGATGACTCGCCGTTCTGACGTTCACCCAGTATCCTTACAGTGAATTCAATTATAAGTCTCTTTTGTTTTGTGTTGTTGTTCTCTTTCTTCACAGGTTTAGTTCCAGCAAAGCAGTAACTCACAACCGCCCGATTGTGAGATTCATCGAGTACCAAACTACTGTTCATTCGAGTCAATAGAGTGATGGTTGTGAAGGAGACACTGAGATGGCGAACGTCCATTCGCTCAGGACTTGCTATAACACTATTTTCTCTCATTTTATTAAGTATTTTATTGACATTGTCTGTTAATAGGACAAGATGGACCGACTACTAGATGAAGGAAGTCCCAAGCAGATGTTCTCCAATCAGACGATGATCAACAGTTGTTGTTATATGTTCAAAGTTATTGTATTTTGTAATTTGTTGAAAAAACCGGTCTATCAAATTGTTTGTTTGTGTATATATATATATATATATATATATATATTATTGGTTGTTAAAGCTTTGCCAGGTCAGTAAATCCGGAAACAAAGATGCCGTATGATGTGCTCATGTGTCTAAAATTCCAGTTGTGTCGTCGGCAAGGGGGCATGTCACAACCCAGTGATTTTGGTGCCTCGGCACGATGGAATTTTCCCACCACATGAGAGCCTCTTGCAAAGAAAAGGTTTCCTGTTGCAGCAGAAAAACCCCGATGCAAGAGAATTCCCGCCATTCGAATGCAAATTTGTGTCCCGCTATTGGCCAGTTCTAAATTATTCCTACGTGGTGGCTAGTGATTGGCTTGCTAGCCATTTAAATTTTTGCGCGACTTCCGCCCAAGTCGGAGAACTTTGAGCATGCTGCAGAGTGCTTCTAAAAGAGATCTGACTTGCGGCTAGCCTGAGCCTTATCAGCTAGAACAACTAACATAGTTGTTCAGATGACTGGACCGTTTTCATCACAACCACAAGCTGCGTAAGTAAAGTTTTACAACCACTAAGCTTTGTCGGCCTCTCTATTCACCAGCCCGCCCAATGAATGAGTAATTATTAGATCACCTCGAGTCGGCTCTGGCCGTCCGAGACAATGTCAAGATGTGACAGGTTTAAGTGCACGTTCTAAAGGTTAATTGAACTGAATATATGAAGAGGTGACTCCCCCACCCCTCACCATACTTCGATGGGCTGTAACTGGAACAAATTATATCCAAAAATATGTGGATTCACACAGCTTACAAGCAGTACTACATTTATTCTAGGACTGATAAAATACTGAGAGAAAAATCAACCATGGTCTGTTGAGTGGGTTAGTCAAATAAATACATATGGTACTGAACTGAGTAACAGTATTTTTGTTCCGCAGCGTAACCACGATAGACTTTTCCTCTACATTTCCTCTAACCAGAGTTTCCACTAACACCTACTGCAGAACTGGAAGTCATCTCTCCAAAGTCTAAGTTCAGCACGACAAATAGATCATTCTGCGAGAAGCAGCTGCAGCCCACTCAGTGCTTCTAGCTAGAAAGTCTGCCATGACAGATTTTCCCAACAGCTGGACAAGATTCCAGCCAAGAGAGAGATTGATCAGGGGGTGCAGCTTGGAAGCTTATTTCATATATTCCATTATTATCTACTAAATATTTTACTAAAGACACAAGTTCCCGCTACGGAAAGACTGTCGAGTGATTCCATCCTGCAATACTATGTGGAAACTAGCATTAGGCTATTTAAGCAAGCAGTATTTGGGAATGGGAGACTAATGCTCTCACAATGCTTTGATGGCAATGAATCAGCTATTTATCTTTTCCATTATACAGACTTTGGATACAAATGGGAGCCCAAACTACCTTCAGGATGGCAAAGAAGAGGCAGAAGGGATTTTTTATTTATTGATTTGTTTTTAAAGAGCTACCTCCTTCCTTAGGTCAGCTCAACTGTGCTCAAGGACCTAATCAACCTTTATTGTAACCAGTATGGCAGCTTGCAGAAATACAGGATGTGAAAGTGGAAGCTGTGAAAAAGGTTGCCAATGCATCTGTTGAATAATGCAGGTGTCATAATTGCATCCTGGCTAAATTCTAAAATACCTAATACATTGGTGAATACCATAATTTCCTGGTTTTAGTACTCCAATTATAGAGGTTCAATCCTAAGCAGCAATTTTTAACTGGTAAAATACTATTAGATTGTACTGAGCAGTTATTGCAAATCTAGATTGTCTGTTTAGTTACAGTGTTACAGTACAGCACTTAGGAATTTTTTTTTACGGTTTTTAGAATGAAGTAGTCTGGGCCAAGATTGCTAAACTGAAGCTCTAGATGCTAAAATTATTTCAGGGTGGCACAGGGTATGACAAAAAATGCCACAGGTGTCTGGGACTTGGCAGCACGCTGCAATCTTGCCAAATAATTCTGGATTGTATCATCCTCCTTGCGCATGGCTAGTTCTCTTCAGAAATGCATTTTCTAAGGGACACTACAACTCTAATATACAGCACTTAAACAACTAATTGCACCAGCGCATCACCAGAGTAAGTGCAAAGATTGCGATGTAAATATCTCAAAGGGCAGTTGTGTGGCAGTGAGTTAATTGAATAAAAAATATGGTGCAATAGGCTGCAGTGATCCAGGAGATTTCAGCAAAGGTTCAGTATGGCATCAAGCTGTTGGGATGTTGGAAAATGGAATTTAAGGATTTACATTAGAAGTATTTTGAGGTAGCAGATTTAAAAAAACCCCAAATACTAGTAAATTCTAGAAATTATTTTGGTAATTTGAATGAATACCCAATCTCTAGCAAATCCAACTGTAATAGCAAACAAAGGTCATAAATGACAACACTCACTTGGTGAGCATGAAATGCCACAACATCTATCACAATGAACTGCACAATGAACTGACCAAATCGTGATTCAGGGCACAAGAAATAAAAATGTATTGCTTCTTTAAGAACAGAATGAGTTGCTATGGTAAAGAATAACAACTCTTCCTTTTGCTAAATTTCTTAATTCCTGACTTGCTAAAAGTAGAAAGAAAACCACCAGAGGTAACCATCCTATCCTTATGACTAAATGGTAGAGAATTCAAACAAGTAAGAAATTGCCCAAATAACCTATCCCAATTCTCAGATCACTTCAGATTTCTGAGAAATGGAGGATTTTCTGAAGGTTTTATGTTTGGCCCAGGATTTTCTAACTCTCAAAGAAAAAGGATAGGTATCCTGATTATTTCTCAGTCAATACCAATGACTGAAGTTTTGTGATCTAGCAATATCATTTTCAGGAGGCTGTGCATTAAAATTAATGACAAGACAGATTCTTTGGGGAGAAGCATTTCTAGCAGTTTGATTAATTAAGTAAGCTCATTTAAAAAAAGAGCAAAATAAAAAGAAGTTCATCTGCAGATAAAACAATGACTTTTAAAACAGAGCTCTCCTGAAAAGAAACCTACTAAACTTTATTTAAATATGGTGCTCAAACCATTATTTTTCTAAATACTTATATAGAATAATTTTATGAGAATATCAGGTAAGTTTCATGGCATTTAAGTGCTGGTACATGTGTAAGAGTGATTTTAAAAATATTTTTTACCAGCAAAATTTTACAAAGTATGACTTAAAGTGTCTACTAGTCATAGAAAAACTTCTACCATGCATAGTTTAAGTAGCACCTTAAAAACTAATAGGATTACTTGTGGAGTAATGTGCTAGTCAACATAAATAAGACCATTAGAATAAACCCCTGATTTTCTTGAAATTTTAAAACTGATTGCTTTTGAGGCACTTGAGTTTAAAAATTCCCCATCCTTCATTCCACTAAAAGTCTGGTGCAGTTCTCCAAAAACTGCTCCTAAAACCTGAAAAAATAAAAAAATTGTAAGTGTCTTCATTGACCCTGCTGAAGTACAAAAGGTAACCAAAAAAGTTTCATGGCACCATAACTGTTAGGAAAATAGGTCCTACACTTTTCTTTTTAACTCTGAAGTGGTCCTTTATAAAAGAAAAGATGTACCTGTGCTGGGTATGATGTGTTACTATTTTTTAACTTGCATTTCAATACTATACTACTGGCTCCTTTAACAAGGTTCTAAACTAACCAACACCCACCATCAAAGACTTCAGAGCCCATCCATATAGTAGCCTAGCATCTGACTCATCCACATTGTCAAGATGGAAAAGAATAGGACCTAATGTATGTTTGACACTGGATTTGGACCCAGCACCTATACCGTTGTTCTGGGCAGGCACAACCCTCAGGCCGACCACAACACCTGCCAGTTGATAGTAGGCAAATTTATTGATACAGGGTAAGAATGAAAAAGCAACAATACAAACAATCCTATATCTACCAATCCTAGGGCTGTCATCAGAGTCAAAGTACATCTGTTCAGCATGCAGGCTCCACTCTGAGGCTCTCTCTCTTGGGTTTCAGCAGTCTGGAGGTGGGATGCCGAGGCCCACAGCCCCCTCTCCAGTGGGGTGCATGCTGGTATGCCCTCAGTCCATGGTGGCCTCAGGGACCCTTCCCAGGTGACAGGGACAAGGATGGGGACCCCTTTCAGGGAAGAGAAGTGGGGGGGGGGGGGACAGCAAAGAGGGACAGACAAGGCAAAGGGAAGGACGCTTCTTAATCTCAAGTCTCTGCTTTTGTAGTCTCCTTCCCCCTTGATGACTCCCGATGACTCTTCATCCGTGGCTATCTCTGGTTGGTTGTCGCTCTATGGTCACACATCCACGTAGCCTTCCGGGCCTTCTCCTAATTTGGTCTGTTCCCCCCAAACCAGGACTTAGGCCCCGCTCTCTCTGTGGCCTTGTTGTTGGTGTCACTTATCTTGTTATGGGACAGTATGGTACATACTTCCTTTGGCTCCCAGGCTGTTTCCTAGACTACGTGTCTGTGTTAGCCTTGTTGTGCTAGACAGCCTGTCTACTTCCAGGGCCATGAGAAGCTGTGTGTGCATCTCCCAAGCTCTTTAGAAATCCATTTAACCCCTGCTGCCCATCTTGACCCCTTGCCATGCATATATCTATACCTATAAGCCAATTCCCAGAAAACAGGCTTTTAAATACCATTTCTAATATAAAGACCTTTATGTATTTACATGTAATTGAAACATGATAATCAAGGATCCTTGTTTTCTCTAATAACCCCCCACCCAATTTTGACATTTAAAAAAGTAACTCAAAATCCACCTTTATCTCCGATTAAAATGAAATACTACTATATACCTATATATATATATCTATAGACAGATGTTTAATCTATATGTCTATATAGCTATAGATACTAGTTGCGTTTCATTTTAATCACAGAAAAAAAGGTAGATTTTGTTACTTCTTTTAATCTGAAAATTGGGGACTTCTTTAAATCAGAGAAAACCAGGATCCCTGATGATCATTACAGCTGATAAACATCCACTGTAGAAACTAGATCAAAATAGGGCAACAAACTAGTGCTCCATTGTGCAGACCCCATGATCACTGTGGTGGGACTCATTCATTAGAGGATGGAGAGAATAGAGATCATGTGAAACATAGTACTGTCTTAAAATATTTGATTCAATGTCTTTAATTCACATTGGCTTCTGTACTAGTCATGTAACGTGAACTAAAAAAAAAAAAAATGGACAGAATATTGTAATAAGAGGATAATCGAGGGTGCTACAAAGAGTGCTCTAAGAACAGTCTTAAATGACCTGACAAACAGAATAAATTAAACCTGGGGATAATGGCACATACCTTTGTGAGTATCCCTGGCACAAAAGGATGGAGAAAAGATTTAGTGAGCTTTATTAAGACCACCTTTAGAAAACACAGCTCAATTCCAGATGCATCCATAACAGAAAGATGTCAGCAAATGGAAATGGGGAGGGAGAATTCTGAGAAAGCCAAATACATAATGTAGGTATAAGAGGGATGGATTTATAAGGAAAGATTAAAGAGATTGTAGGTGAAGAGGAAATGGGTTACATGGCTCCAAGTAACCGAAAAAGAAATATAACATCAACATAAAGGAAGAATTACTAATTAGGGTTGCATAACTAGAGACACTTGGATGAAATTAAGTACAGGACATTTGATCATTATGATAAAAGTTACTGGAACATAGATTCCAAGAGACATGTGAAGTGGTGGGAGCGCTATGTATTAAATTAATTAAAAACTAGCTTGGAGAATATATTTTTTGGGATTCTTAAATATTTTTAAAATGAAGGCTATTGACCATATGAATGGAAATTATAATAAAAATCCAAGTTTCAAAATTAGGATTATATGAAATGAAATAAGAAGCAGTAAACCTACCATTTTTTAATCTTATGCAGAGCTACAAAAGCAGCTTTTTAACTCCAATAAAGATGTATGGCTTGAAAATGTGATTAAGTGCAGCACCAACCAAGGAAATCAAGAGATAAATCTTCAAATACAGGCACAACAAAAAAAGTATTTCAATGGCTTTTAAGGAAAATATTATTATATTCTTTTTTAAGCCCGAGTCATTCAACTGTGTGGCTCAATTGATTAATATATTGTCCTTAGCTGACAAGCATTTTGAGAGCTGTAAAAAAGTTGAAAGGAGGTTAACTATAATTGGGACAAATGAAATGTCAGTTTGTGTTATTTGATGTAGCCTTGTAAAATGATTACAGTTTCCAGTATTTCCTTGAGCAGCCAGACATTTTGTGACCCTTTGTGGATAATACCCTTCTTTCTGATCCATGGCTTTTGAGTCCACTGTAATGTCAGAGCATATCATTAATCAAAAATTAAGAAGAGACCTGAAAAATAATAGGACTTTAAAAGCAGATGCCTTCTACATCATGTTAGTTAAGCACATCCCAGTGTGAATTGACAAGTGAGTGCCAAATTAAAGAGACTGCAGCCCTCATACATTAAGAAAATTAAAGCTAATGTAGAACAGATCAAAGAATTTTGATTTTTAAGTTGTTCTTCCTTCCTCCCTGCTCCCATCTCCTTACTTAATAAATTAAAGGTGAGTCTAGCTCTTTAACTAGGATGCGGGCCTAAAAGAATATAAGGAATTTCCATAATGTGCATTCAGCCCGAGAAAGCTTCATTGTGAAACCTCCAAGAAAAACCCACAGCTTGATTAGAGCTTGTAAAATAATGGATTTTTGTTGAAAACCTGTAAATATTTTTTCACAGAAAATTTTCAAAAAAAAAGTGCTGTTGCATTTTATATTTTTTATTTAACTACCTCTGGTAGTGGTGATTCAAGTGTCCTTCCTTTTAAATCTGTACTGAACTAGTGCTGCCAGAAGTGCTGCACTTTGAATGAAATATCAAAATAAGGGCAATTCATGGCAAGATTATGTTACAAAGAAGCAAAAACCTCTCCTTTCTACTGGTATTTGAAGAGTAATAAGCAGGGATCCTGGTTTTCTCTGATTAAAACAGCCCCAATTTTTGGATTTAAAAAAGGAGTGCAAAATCCACCTTTTCCCATGATTAAAATGAAACGCCACTTAGATATAGATATTTGTGGTGTTTCATTTTAAAATCACAGAAAAGGTGGATTTTGGGTTAGTTTTTTAATCCAAAAATTGGGGATTTTTTTTTTTAATCAGATAAAACCAGGATCCCTAGTAATAAGGGATAGGGCCACCCTACATAAATTCTGGATCTGAAGGAATGAAACAATTCCCTCTTAATAACCTTTTGGCTTATTTCTTCTGTGGCAAGGATGACACCTTGTTTATAGATTCATAGATGCTAGGGTCGGAAGGGACCTCAATAGATCATTGAGTCCGACCCCCTGCATAGGCAGGGTTTAGATGACCCCAGCTAGATGCCCGTTCCAGACCCTGGCCACTCTAACTGTGAAGTTCTTCCTAATGTCCAGTCTAAATCTGCTCTCTGCTAGCTTGTGGCCATTATTTCTAGTAACCCCCGGGGGCGCCTTGGTGAATAAAAACTCACCAATTCCCTTCTGTGCCCCCGTGATGAACTTATAGGGAGCCACAAGGTCGCCTCTCAACCTTCTCTTGAGGAGGCTGAAGAGGTCCAGGTGCCCCAGTCTCTCCTCATAGGGCTTGGCCTGCAAGCCCTTAACCATACGAGTGGCCCTTCTCTGGACCCTCTCCAGGTTATCCGCATCCCTCTTGAAGTGTGGCGCCCAAAACTGCACGCAGTATTCCAACTGCGGTCTGACCAGCGCCCGCTAGAGGGGAAGTATCACCTACTTGGATCTGTTCGTCATGCATCTGCTGATGCACGATAAAGTGCCATTAGCTTTTCTGATGGCTTCGTCACACTGCCGACTCATGTTCATCTTGGAGTCCACTAGGACTCCAAGATCCCTTTCCACTTCCGTTCCACCAAGCAGGTCATTCCCTAAGCAGTAGGTATGCCGGACATTTTTCCTCCCTAGGTGCAGCACTTTGCATTTCTCCTTGTTGAACTGCATTCTGTTGTTTTCTGCCCACTTGTCCAACCTGTCCAGGTCTGCTTGCAGCTGTTCCCTGCCCTCCGGCGTGTCCACTTCTCCCCATAGCTTTGTGTCATCCGCAAACTTGGACAGAGTACACTTCACTCCCTCGTCCAAGTCGCTGATGAAGATATTGAAGAGTATCGGTCCAAGGACCGAGCCCTGCAGGACCCCACTGCCCACACCCTTCCAGGTCAAAACCGACCCATCCACTATGACTCTCTGGGTGTGACCCTCTAGCCAATTTGCCACCCACCGGACTGTGTAGTCATCCAAGTCACAGCCTCTTAACTTGTTCACCAGTATGGGGTGGGATACCATATCGAAGGCCTTCCTGAAGTCTAAGTATACGACATCCACCCCTCCTCCTGTGTCCAGGCGTTTTGGTCATAAAAAGAGACAAGATTAGTCAGGCACGATCTACCTGCTACGAACCCGTGCTGGTTTCCCCTCAGCATAATTTGTCCTGCTGGGCTCTCGCAAATGTGAGCCTTGATAATTTTTTCAAAGACTTTGCCAAGGATGGAGGTGAGACTGACTGGCCTATAGTTGCCTGGGTCCTCCTTCCTCCCCTTCTTGAAAATGGGGACCACATTGGCCCTTTTCCAGTCCTCCAGGACCTGGCCCGTGCACCACGAATGTTCAAATATTACCTCCAGTGGCTCTGCAATTACATCAGCCAGTGCCTTCAGTACCCTCGGATGGAGCTCATCCGGGCCTGCCGACTTAAAGGCATCCAGTTCTTCCAAGTGACTCTGCACCATCTCAGGGTCTACACATGGCAGTCTGGTGCCTTGCTGCTGCCTCTCTACAATCCCAGTGAGAGCCTTGTCCTGCCCCTCACTTAGGAACACTGAGGCAAAGAACTCGTTGAAGAGTTCAGCCTTGTCCCCCCTATCTGTCACCAATTGCTTCTGCCCATTTAGTAGGGATCCTATTCCACCCTGGGCCTTCCTTTTACTCCCTATACATCTAAAAAACAATTTTTTGTTATCCTTTACTTGGGTTGCCATCCTCAGCTCCATGGTAGCTTTGGCCCATCTAACTGCTTCCCTACAAGTGCGAGCAGAGGAGGTATATTCCTCTTTGGTAATCTCTCCCTGTTTCCACTTTTTATATGCTCCCCTTTTAGTCCGCAGGCTGCCCTGGATTTCTCTGGTCAGCCAAGGAAGCCTCCTGGCCCCTTTCCCTCTTTTTCCTCGCATCGGGATCGTCTCCCTCTGTGCCCGAAGGATCATTTCCTTAAGGCACAGCCACCCTTCCTGGGCTCCCATCTCTTCAAAACTCCTACTCTGCAGTGCATCCTTGACTAATCGCCTGAGTTCATTGAAATCAGATTTCCTAAACTCTAGCACTTTGACCCTACTAGTTACCTTACCCACTCAACGTCTTATGGTGAATTCTATTATTTGGTGATCAATGTCCCCCAGGTGACTACCAATCTGTAGGTCCCCTACCATGTCATCCCCCGTTGCCAATACCAGGTCCAGTAAGGCATTCCCCCTAGTGGGACCGTGTACCTCCTGCATCAGGTGGAGGTCCTGTACACAGGATAGGAACATGCGTGAACGGTGGGACTTTACTGTCTGTGTCTCCCAGCAGATGTTTGGGTAGTTTAGGTCCCCCATGACTACTGCCTCCCTGGTTTTTATGGTCTCTGAGAGCTGCCTCAGGAGCCCTGAGTCTAGTTTTCCCCTTGGTGTGGGGGTCTGTAGCAAACCCCTACCACCAAATCCCTTTCTCCTTGCCCCCATGTAACTTAACCCACAATCCTTCTACTTTCTCCTCCTTCGATTCTGTCTTGATAAGGGTTGAAGTATATTGCTCATTGACATAGAGCGCAACCCTTCCCCCTTTCTTCCCCACCCTGTCCTTTCTGTACAGCCTATAACCCTCAATATATACCGCCCAGTCGTGGGAAGAATCCCACCAGGTTTCAGATAGCCCTACTAAGTTGTAGGTGTTTTCTGCAAGCAGGAGTGCTAGTTCATCCTGCTTGTTCCCCACGCTCCTAGCATTAGTATATAGGCACTTGAGCCCTGTGACTGGTGCCTTTTTTGCCCCCCAGCTCCGATTCCCAAAGGGCCCCTTATTGCTTACCTGCTTACTGCTTACCTGTGCTGTATTGCTGGCCGCCCCATGGATTGCAGGTTCCCAATTTTCTCCTTCTTCAGGCTGGGCTGTCCTTGTGGATGCCACATGGTTTGGTGGTCCACGGCTTCCCCCGCCCTCATCTTCCCCTGCCCCGATGAGCCTAGTTTAAAGCCCACCAGAGGAGATCCGCCAACCTAGAAGAGAACACACGCTTACCTTTGGGGGACAGGTGAAGCCCATCCCAACTGAACTCGTTCAAGATTGCTCCTCAGGTACACAGTTGTGGTAGAGGAGGTTTGTACTTGGAGCTCCAGGAAGTACAGAATGAGACACAGGGCTCTGAAATATGAACAAATAGAAGCAGAGGGAAGGAGAAAGTGAACAGGTTGGATGTGGAGAGGATTCCCCAGGCAATCCTGTAGAACAGCGGTTCTCAGCCTTTTGAACTCGAGGCATCCCACCATGACTTTTGTGAATTGAGTAGCACCCAATTTAAAAAACTAATTTATATATAACAGTGCGTATTTTCTTACACAGGGGCTGAGCAGTAGGGGCAGGGTATTGCCCAAGCAGGGACAAGCCTGAGACTGCCTTATCTACTTAGCTCATCTCCTCACACCTCACTTACCTCCTTACCCCTCACAACACCCTTCAAAGGACCTGGCAGCACCCCAGGATGCCCCGGTACAATGGTTGAGAATCACTGCAGTAGATTCAAACTGCAGGCCCAATTGCATGAGAGCCATAAGACTACACAACGTCTGGGTGGTTGGTGGTAATGATACGAGGATTCCTCAAAAAGTTCCCAGAATTCAGTTCATTAGGAGCATCATTACCTTCCCTGGTGTGAGCCAGGTACTGATAGTTGGTGTGACATGAACGCTGATCTATTGCTAACCAATCGCATGGCTTGGCGGTTATGCACATGCTGACTGAGTGCTATAGAAAGTAGTCCAAGCTGAACAGCCAACCTCCATAGAAAAGGGGACTACTGGCAGCCATATTCTATTTAGTTTTCATCCAAGGCCACATTTTTTTTCTAAAAAAAGATGTTACTCAAAAAAAATCACAAACCTACTTAAAAAACAAAGGCTTTGCAAAAGCAAAATTACATAAATGTTTTTTAAAAAAGAGTGAGCCAATTCCCACCAAATCTGCAATTTATAGCCAATCTCTGAGTAGGTTCAGTTTCTGGAAGTTAATTCTATCTTGCCCAAGTTCCCGGCAAGAGAGGCATCTTAAAGCATTGCAGAAGTTCCCGGGGAATCATTTCCAGGAGGCAAACCATAGAAACAGAGATACTTCATAATTAACAGACTTAGATGAAGACAGGAAGTTCTTGCAAGAGAACTTCTCTGGTGCCGCCATACAGAAAATTGGGAGTAAAATTTGAAAAGCCAGTGAAGTAGGATCATCCTGTGTGTCAGTATACAGCAGATACTGCAGGAAATTGCAGATGTGAAGCTACTGTATCCATCAGCCATGGCCTGCTACTTGTGAGCCTGTAGCAGATTCCTGCCTTGCCAGTTCTTCCCCATTCTACAAGTGTGCATGTGTCCAGCTCAAGTTCAATACTTTGTATTTGTTCTTAGGGAATTAAATCCAACCTATCAAGACCAGTTTGAATTATATCTTTGTCATCTAAGATGCTTGTATTCCCCCCTAATTTTCCATTTTCTGCAAATTTTAATACTGTATTTGTCATCCAAGTTCCTATTAGCATTAAACCGGAGTCAGACATTCCTATGGGGTTCTGCATGATAAGGCCTCAAATCACTGACATCAAACCACTGATAACTATTCTTTGAGTATGGTTTTATACCAGTTGTATAAAAATATCATCCAGATCAGATTTCCTTATGAGCACATGATGTTAGGCTCTGTTAAAAAAGACTTATTGAAGTCAAGATACTCTACTGTTTCCTCTAGGGTGCACTGAAACGTATTCCTGATAAAAAAAGAGAACACACATTTGTTTGAAATTGTAGCAGCCTTTAAAAAATGGACTCACCTGAACAGAATGGGAAGGGCCACCTGGCAGAAACAGGGTTTGTCCCAGAGGGGACACTGTAGGCTCTGAGGGCAAGTGAAGCTGTTTTGGAAGCAGCCCTGTTGGAAGTAGGAGGGGTGAGGTAACCTCAGCAAAGTTTTGAAAGAGTCATTAGCAAAAGCCCGGGAAGGGCCCTGAGCTGGGATTGGCTGAGAGGCTTGGCTAAAAGGGGGAGCAGTTTTTCCCTGGGGGTAGGGGGGGGACAAGAGAGAGGGAGGGGCCAAGGGCCAGGGTGGAGACCAGATTCAGTCTCAGCACAGCAGTCCCTCAGAGAGCCCCTGAGAGAGGCCTGCAGGAGCAGCAGTGTAGGAGCTGCAACTGGAGTGACACAGTATCCAGTGTGATACAGTATCCAGTTCTTCTCTCTGGCCCCGGGAGCTGCAGCAGCAGGAGCAGGCAGGGACTGCTTGTGTGGAAAATCCAACCCTGGAGAGACCTGACTGCAGCTGGTGTGGCTGGGTGACCACAGCAGAGCCGGGGCGGGGACTGCTGGAGTCTGCCCTAATTTCCCTGAGCGGTGAGGAGCCCCAGGGGCAGGCAAAGCCCAGGGCTGCATTTGCTGGGGCTGTGAGCCTGTGTGGGACCAGAGGGTTGCTACAGCCTAGAGCCCAGACACTGCTCACAGCAGAGCCTGGGAAGGGGGTCAAAGGCAGGGGAGGTTGTCTAGTAGGAACTGCAGAAGAGGAGCCACCGCTTGCTGCCCAGAGGCTCCAGGAGCAGGGAGGCGGACACCATCGCCAGGGAGCGTCCACAGACCACGTGCAGGGACACAGACAGTCCTGCTCCCTGAGATACCCCGCCAGGGGCAGTGCAAATGGGATCCCCAGTACACCGTGTGCAAATGAGAGACTGTGTAAATAAGTTCTTGAGGGTTTATTAGTCAATATATCCATGTGCTTATTTAATGATTATTTGTTATGTTGTAAATAATTAAATCTTGTAAATAGTTTGAGAATTGTCTGCAAGGGTGCTTGATTGTATGGGGAGGCTCTCCACTCAGGGGCACTGCAGCAGCTTCCCAGGGGGGCTGGGCAGGGCGACTGGCTACTGGGTACCCCAGGATCCCATTATTCAGGTGAGGGCGCGTGTAGTGTCATGCCCAGGGTTACAAAATGATATTTTCTTCGCAACTCTGAGTTGGCTTTTCTTACTACCGCATTACATGGGAGGGCCTAGATTCAAGGATTTATATGCTCTAGTTGCTTTTGAGTAAGAACAGATACACCTTTTCCTCTAACAAAACAGTTGGCAAAGTACAGTCCTTAGATTGAATCCAGCTCACCAACAGATTTGATGACTTGCAGGTGGAGGACCACCAACTAATTGGATCTGGCCCACAGGCAGCCTCTGGCTCTGCCCACCACATGGTGCCAGATGGGTTTGCTTCCACCCAGCAGCATCAGGCTTTTGTGGACCCAGGCAAGGTTCCCACTGTGGACCCAGGCACACATCAGCATCAGATGTGGGCACTGCTAGCAGGTTCCACATTGGAGCTCAGGAACCTACTGACTGTGCCCACAGCTGACACCGCCACCCACCTGGCATGGCAGCAGATCCTGCATGGGTCCACAGCTGCCAGCAAGTTCCAGGTCAGGGCTCTGGGTAGGAGCTTCCACCATGCCAGGAGGGTGTCAGCATCAGCTGTTGATGCCACTAGCAGGTTCTGCATCTGGGCTCCTGAACCTACTAGCAATGTCCACTGTTGATGCCACCACCTGCCCGTTGCAGCCAACTATAGCTCCAGTGGGTTCTGGAAGGAGGGGGAGGCAGAGACCATGAGCGAGAAATGAACAGACAGACAGAAGAGGAGAAAGCAAGCGGATGAGACAGAGGAGCGAGCGGGCAAGACAGAGAGTGCAAGACAGAAGAGGAGAGAGAGCGAGCAGAGACAGACAGACAGAAGAGGAGAGAGCAGAGAAGAGAGTGTGGAGAAAAGAGAGAACAACAGAGAGGAGGAGAGAGAATGGGAGAGAGAGAGACAAAAAGATGAAACAAGAGATACACACAGAGAGAAAGATGGATGTGGCCCTCGACTGGTCCCCAAAACTCATTAAGTGGTCCTCCACCTGAAATAATGGCCCACCCCTGATCTAACATGTGATTCAGCATAGCCTGACCTAAACTTTTATGTGCACAAAGTCCTGCACACTTCAGTACAGATCTACATATACTAAAGATTAGGTGAGAACAAACAGAACAAGGTATTGGAATACATTGGTATCACACTGGCTCAGTCTGTCATTTACTTTGAACAAGAGCTACATGGTAGCCTCTGAATCCCAGGCAAGGTTGTTTGGGATTCACAAGCTAGACAATCCTGTCCTTAAGTCCCCCTGAGGGGCCTGAACAGTTTGGAGAACCCAAAGTATGCCTAATGGAGGAAGAGGAGGATGGCCATGATCCTATTTTTTCCCAACAGCTAAAATTATGACACAGGATTGAAGCTAAGATATATTGCTCTCCGCCATAGACATATCAACTTCATGAGTGGTTAGTCTGTGAGTGAAACACTTCAGTTAAAGAATGACATTTCAGGGATAAGCACGAGAGAGGATGATAATTAGATTTCTTCCTACTTCATCTGTCAGGAATGCAAAGTCTTACTCTTGGGCTTGGAGAAGTCCTTGGGGAAGATGCCACTAATAGCTAAACTTTGGAAATGTGCTCTAGCTGATTTACAAGAGCCTTTGCCAGAAACACCAGTGAACAAAAAAAGGAATGAAAAGCAAAGTACTGCTTTGAAAAGTGACTAAGACAAAATGTGAATTTCTCAAAGCAGCAGTTTCCAATCTGTATCAATCTGAGGAAAGGCAACTGTCAGCTCCCTGGGGTGAGTCCACAACCTTTTTGTTGTTACTGGACATACTACTGCTGCCACCATCCCAAGTACCACAACCGTACTGTCCTTGAAGAAGAAAAAAAATCAAACTATCACAGTTAGAGTTAAACTTGTGACAAGGCTAAACTTAAGATTAAATGACAGTATTTTTATCTTTTCTCAGCTCTCATCTGACACTTTCCACTAAGTTGGTTCTATATTGAAGCTTACAAGCACCTAAAGGGTGCAAACAAGTGTGCCTAAAAGATTTAAGCCTCAAGCACTCAGGTTGAAAGAAGTCAGTGCAGCTTCACAGACTTCACAATCCTCTAAGTTGGAAAGCTTGAAAATACTAAAAATGCTTTTTCTTTTTTAAAACAAGGCATTACTTGTTTTAGTACAATCTAATGTGGAATACCAACTCCCCTGCCCCACCACCTGTCAGTCTTTGATCAATGGAGATTGCCTGAGCTTCATTAGATTGTTATAAAACAAGATACAACAGTGGCGTTTTTTGTCAATCAGCCCTTACTCCTAACCATAAACTAGTGACTCTTTAGAGACAGCTAGCTGAAAGGTTGCCAGCTGAAGTTAATTTTATAGAAATTCCTGAGTTCCTTTCTTTTTCTCAATAAAGAGACTATCATCTAGTTTACAAAAATTACCAAGAAAATCAGAAACCTTGAAATTAGAGGCATCAAGGGCACCATGAAGATGATTTATAATCCACCAAAAGGGGTTAGCACTCAATTTCTCACAGCATGGATTATTTATTTATTTATTTAAACACATGGTTACATTTCCTTCTGTGTCAAGTGTGCACATGGTTGACTGTGCACATTTCATGGTTACACTAGCTTCTGTGTCAAGTGTGCAGAAAAAAAGAAGCCTTAGAAATAGATAGCACAGGTTGGTAGAAATAGCAGAAGACAGAAAATATCTTTAGTTATCTACAGGCTTTAGTAGGTATTTTTATTTTGCCCACTCCTTTCTATACTTCTGGGCATATCTGTCATTGGTGTCAATCAGGGCAGTGCTGTTGAAGTCAATGGAGCTATGCCAAGTACCTCCAACAGAAAAGATGGCCCTTCCAATTCAGCTTAGTCAAGGCTACCATGTAGCTGCCCTGCAAAGAAGCCACGCAGAACTGAGCCATGTTCAGACTGTAATTACTCTGTAATGAAGCCGATCTCCAGTGGTGCCTGTTCCCTTTCCATGCGAGTCACTAGAGTTCAGCAAGCAGAGAGAAATGTCTAGTGCCAGTGGGTTATATCCTGAGATCTTCTTCTGAAGCTAGATAACAACAGCGTTCTGGCACAGAGCTGGCTCCATCATGGGAAGCAACAGATGGATAAACAACACTCAAACTTACTTTTACTTCACACCATACTGCAAACCACACAAGTCAGACTCTGTAGGAATCAAAGAGTGGCAGTCGACCTACGTGCACTAAAACGGCATTATAAATGCATCTGTTTCGCTGGCTCAGCATGAAGCATGATTGGAAGATAAATATATTTGCTGAACAATATAACAACTGCTGTTACCATGTAGAGAAACAGTGGAGCTGGAGGTATGAGAAAAAATTGCTTGGGGTATGAAGTTTAGGAGTGCCAAGTGTAGCTATTCTGGCTGCCTGAAAGAAAAGGACAACTATTTTTGCATTTTTGTAAATTGAGAAAGATGTTTTTATTACAGTACATTAAAGGTCACATCCCTGAGAGATTCAGGGGAAAAATTAAAATGCTTTCCATGTGAAAATAATGCTTTAATTTGACAAGTTTAATTTAGCAACTTTAATTAGTTTCTTACGAGTAGTTCCCCATTTCAGGTTGACGTAGGTGATCTGCAGGGATCCTGGTTTCCCCTGATAACAAAATTGCAAATTCTCTGATTAAAACACCTCAAAATCTAAGTTTTTCTATGACTAAAGTGAAACACCTCTCTCTCTCTCTCTCTATATATATATATATACACACACACACACACACACACACACACACACACACATATCAGTTGAACACAATATTTTATTGATATATTTACAATTTTAAAGCAATTTGGAAACCTACCAGTGCCTCAATCACTATGATAAAATAAATGCCTATAAATGTGCTTGATTTGTTGTTTTTTTATCATAGAAACAACCAGAGCTTCCCCTGCCCCCTTTGCTCCCCAAGACACAGGTCCAGGTGCAGCTGTCCCCTCTTCCCCCCTGCTTGTGGCACTGAGCAGCCCTGATACGCTGATGCCTGCCCATGCCATTGCCCCTCACTCCCAAACCACAACCCCCCCACCCTTGCTGCTGCCCCTCACTCCCCCACCCACACCCTTCCTGGGCCCTGCTGGTGCCCCTCACTCCCCACCCACAACCTCCCCACCTCCTGCAGCCCTGGGCTACAGGACCAGGGACCCAGGTCTGCAGCCTCCAAAAATCTGGGGGGCACGTGCCCCACTGTGCCCCCCCAGAGTGTGCTCAGCAGTGGGGAGCCAGCCCTCCCTCACCTCCCCCCCGCCAGACAAGCTGCCCATGGCCCCGTCCTGTTCCTCACCCAGGCCCTGTGGCCGCACATTCCAGCTCCCCGCTGACTTACCTGCGGGAGCTGCTCTCCAGGCTGCCTGGTGGCCATGTGCATGTGTATGTGTGCACATGCATATGGCACCTTCTGCTTGACTGCCCTCCTCCTGCTCCCCCCAGGCCCTTTCAGGCTGGAGCTCTGCAAGCCTGCAAGGGGAAACCCACCGTTTCCCCATGTTTTTTCTCCTTAAAAGGTGAAAATCCAGGTTTTAACACATTTTTCCAAGGCAAGGGAAAATGTGAATCCCTGGTGATCTGACATGATTTTGATTGTTTATTTAAGATTTAAAGACTACATAAGCACTGTTTCTGAATAGGAAAGAGGTTTTTGACATTAAGGGTGAGACACCGGAAGAAGACAATTTGGAGGGGAATGTAGGTGAAGGTCAGATGCAATTTGCCATGCTACACTCCATTCCCTGGGTCGTGGGTATGTACTATCTAATAATATTCAGGACTTCACGTGTTGAGACTGGGAGAGAAAAGAAACCAAACAGATGGAATGAAATTAAATGGACGAGGAAGAGAAAATAAAAGATAGTTGCATTTGTGCTATGCAGAGATTGTACAGGGTGACTCACCTCAAGTTTTAAATAGCTTAGCAGAATAACAGGAAGGCTCTTCAGCAGCACATGGGAGTCAATTGGTACCAACAGGAATACTCACAGAGAAGAAGAGCGAAAATCCAGAGCTTTGTATTATTATTACAAGTGTCAGTGATCTAACAACCCTCCATCAAGACTGATAAAAACACTGTTTAGAAGATAAGCAAACTGACATATTGCAGAAGAGTAGTGAATATTTCTTATCCCAAAGAATAAAATTCTAAAATACTCCAACTGTAGAGAAGAAAGAGGCAATTTGTGATTTTTGCATCTGTTGCCGACGAATTGGTGGTCATTTAAATTGTCACTTCTGACAATCACAAGCTCACTTGTCACACTGGCTCCTGACTTAACTATGGATAAAACTATTCTGACCAGTTTGCCCCACACTTTTCTACTCAAGCAGCATGTCTTATTAACAAGCATGAAAGTCCAGCCAATGACCAATAGCAGTGGCTAACTGAAGGCTGAACAGTAAGAAACCAACTGTTATTGAAGTTATTGGGATCTTTGCCACCAAATGTAGCCACAACGTTCTCCTCCTTATTTGTATTAAATTGAGAGAGAAAGTTGCTGTCATCATTAGTAACAAGGGATGGCCTATGCAGAGTATGTCCTACTTATGCAATACATACTTTCCACTGACAGGAATGGGGGCTAGTTAAGATAGAGGAAGGCACGATTCACTTTTACAGGAAAACCAAAAACAGCCATTGGCAACTTCACAGAACTTCATTTCAAGGAAAGGTCACAACTTGGATAGCCGTTATCAGAAGTTGCCAACATACTGAGAGAGAACTGCATTTCTGCAGTGGGCATGTCACGCTGACAAATGAAATTGGAATTCTGTCTGGTTCACCAAATTAATCTGACAACCTGAAGTGATGCATAACCCAAACTTTTACAGAGACTTGTCTAAAAGTGGAAATCACTGCCAGAACTATATGGTTATTGTGGAATAAGATATCTAGAGGGGAATTATACCACTATAACTACAGAAAATTCTACCAGGATAGTAAATTTACCATTGTAAATAAGCCCTTAGTTAGAATCTGCTGGTTAAACAAGAAACTCTTATAAAGCATTACATCATTCTTAATTTTAACAGCTGCTCTCCTCTGCTTAGCTTCTGTCATTTTCAGAGGTTTCAAGACATAGCACAACAAGTGGTAATCATGGTCAGTGCCTACATTATTCTCTTAGGGAAGTACCCTTCTGTTTCCTGGCTGACATGCTAATTTGTACTGCTGAATCCACATATTAAAAAAAACCATAACAAAAACCAACACCAAAAATATATTTCTAATTTGATTACATCACACCATTCACAAAAGAGTTTGACAGTTGTTGGCACTGCATTTATGACCCAGGTACCTTGTTCTGGACAAACCCAAACCCTCAAACTAACCATGACTTCTCTGTTTGATAAGAGGCAAATTTTATTGAAATGCAGTGATAGCAGATAAGAATAATGCAAACAATTCTATAGCTACCATTCCTACAGCTGTCACAGGGTCACGGTAAATCTGGCCAGTACACAAGCTTCACCCTGAGGTTCTTTCTTGAATGTCAGATATCAGCAGCCTGGAGTTTGAAGGCTGAGGCCTACCCTCCCACAGTGGCATGGGTGAGACAAGCTGGTGGCATGCCCTCTGTCCATGGTGGCCTCAGGTTCCTCTCTTAGGGACCCTTTGCTGCCCTGTAAT
This sequence comes from Alligator mississippiensis, assembly GCF_030867095.1. NCBI lineage: Eukaryota > Metazoa > Chordata > Crocodylia > Alligatoridae > Alligator > Alligator mississippiensis. The sequence continues at coordinate 387,952,818 of NC_081824.1, forward strand.
CCCTCCTTTTGTATCCTGTCTCCACTCTGATGACTCATTTCTGGGCATCGTTGATTGGTTCCCTGTGGTCATCATACTGTCTATGTTCTGTCTTGCCAGACTATTCCTTTGTTTCACAAATCCATTGCATGCACGCATCCTAATTTGGTTATTCCTAGTTTCTCCTAATTTGGTCCACCTACCAAAACTGGAAATCCTAAGGGCCCTGCAGTTTGACAGGGATTGGTGCCAATGCAATGCTACAGAGTCCCTTATCTCTGTTATGGAACACCGTGGTACATGTGTCTTCAATTTCCCAGCCTGTGTGTCAGTTTGCTACTCATCTGTATCAGACACAGTGGGCATAGAAGGAAACTGTCACAAACAGGCTTTTAAAAATCAAGTAATCCTTGCCATTTCCCTGGACTATTGTTCTAATGCAATATCTATTTTACCTACAAGCCAATTCCCAAAAGCAAACCTTTAAGTACTATTTTCTAGCCATCAATGGTGGCTTAAAACAAAGTAATAAATAAAATTAAAAGCCATATATTATAAATAGAAAAAAATATTTTAAAAATAAAATAGAGTAGAACAAATTCCATAGAAAATGCCACAGAACTTAACTCCACCTGCTGAAAGCCTGCCTAAATTTCAAAGATTTCATAGATTTCATAGACATTAGGGCTGGAAGGGACCTCGGAAGATCATCGAGTCCAGCCCCCCGCCCAAAGGGCAGGACGTCAGCTGGGGTCATAGGATCCCAGCAAGATAAGCATCCAGTTTCATCTTGAAGGTGTTCAATGAAGGCGCTTGAACAACCTCCGGCGGCAGGCTGTTCCAGACCTTGGGGGCTCGGACAGTAAAGAAATTCTTCCTTATGTCCAGCCTGAAACGATCTTGTAGTAGTTTGTGACCATTCGTCCTCGTCATCCCTTGGGGCGCTCTGGTGAACAAACGTTCCCCTAGATACTGGTGATCACCCCTGATAAACTTGTAGGTGGCCATCAGATCACCCCTGAGCCTGCGCTTTTCCAGGCTAAAGAGCCCCAGGGCTCTCAGCCTGTCATCGTAGGGTCTGCTTCCCTGACCCCTGATCATGCGCGTGGCTCTTCTCTGGACTCTCTCAAGCTTCTCCACATCCTTTTTGAATTGTGGAGCCCAAAACTGGACGCAGTACTCTAGCTGCGGCCTCACTAAGGCCGAGTACAGGGGGAGAATGACGTCCCGGGATTTGCTTGAGAAGCATCTATGGATGCAAGCCAGCGTTTTGGTCGCTTTACTAGCCGCAGCATCGCATTGCAGGCTCATGTTCATCTTGTGGTCAATGATGACCCCCAAGTCTCTTTCTTCCATAGTGCTAACCAACATAGCACTGCCGAGTCTATAAGGATGCTGCGGGTTTTTCTTCCCAAGGTGGAGAACCTTGCATTTATCGGTGTTGAACACCATCAGATTCTCATCCGCCCACTTGCTGAGCCTGTCCAGGTCAGCCTGGATCACCCGCCTGTCTTCTGGCGTGGATGCTTTGCCCCAAAGTTTGGTGTCATCGGCGAACTTGGCCAGTCCGCTTCTGACTCCAGTGTCCACATCGTTAATGAAGATGTTGAACAGTATGGGTCCAAGGACAGAGCCCTGGGGGACCCCACTGGTCACAGGACACCACGATGAGTGACTTCCATCAATTACTACCCTCTGGGTCCGACCCCGGAGCCAATTTTCCAGCCAGTGGATCGTGGGGGACCCAAGGCGACAATTGGCCAGTTTCTCCAAGAGACGATCATGGGACACCAGATCGAAGGCTTTTTTGAAGTCAAGATATATGACATCAATCTCATCTCCCTTGTCCAGGTGATAGGTCACCTGGTCGTAGAAGGAAATGAGATTGGTCAAGCAAGACCTACCCGCAACAAACCCGTGCTGGCATCGGCCAGTCCATTAAGGATGGCCTCCTTAATAAATAAACTTTTCTAAGATCTTCCCCGGGATAGAAGTCAGGCTGATGGGCCTATAGTTAGCCGGATCCACTTTCCTCCCTTTCTTGAAGATAGGCACCACGTTGGCCTTCTTCCAGTCTTCGGGCACTACACCAGAGCGCCAAGAGTTTTCAAAGATCTGCGCTAGAGGCTGGGCTATGATGCTCGCCAGCTCCTTGAGTACCCTGGGGTGAAGATTGTCAGGGCCGGCTGACTTGAAGGTATCCAGCTTCTCAAGATGTTCCTTCACAAAGTCAGCATTAATGGAGGGCAGGGGATCACCCTCACCCGGACTTCCCAGCCCTGTAGCAGGCACGGGCGTCCCATGGGGCTGATGAAAGACCGACGCAAAGTACCTATTTAATAGGTTGGCTTTTTCCTGGGCGTCAGTTGTCAGTTGCCCCATCTGGTTCAGCAGGGGTCCAACGTTGCCCCTGCTTTTCCTCCGGCTCCCCACATAGCTGAAAAAGGACTTTTTATTGTCCTTGATGCTCAAAGCTAGCTGGAGTTCAGTTGCAGCCTTGGCTTTCCTGGTCAGCTCCCTACAGGACCGGACCAGCGCAGAATAATCCTCCTTGGAGGTGACTCCCATCCTCCATCCTTTGTAGGCCTTTCTTTTTAGCCTCAGGAGGTCTGCTAGGTCCCTGGAGAGCCAGGGGGGCTGCTGTGCCCTCTTGCTGCCTTTCCTCCGAGATGGAATAGACTTAGTTTGTGCATTGAGGATCGCTCCCTTGAGGAGCAACCACTCTTCTTGAACTCCCCTCTCCCTGCGGTCACAGTCCCTTAGGGCCTCACTGACAAGCCTCCTGAGCTTGTCAAAGTCGGCTTTCCTGAAGTCAAGGACTTGCGTGTTGCTGACCGACTTGCCAGCTTTTCGGCGGATGGTGAAGGTGATCAGCTCGTGGTCGCTGTCACCCAGCTTCCCATCGATCACTAGGTCGCCGACTAGGTCCTCCCCAGTAGCCAGCACCAGGTTGAGCAGCGCTTTGCCTCTCGTTGGCCCATAGACTTCTTGAGTCAGGTAGAGGTCATCCACGCACGAGAGGAAGCTCTGCGACCGCTCAGATTTTGCTGAGCGATCCTCCCACGAGATGTCTGGGTAATTGAAGTCACCCATGACAACCATGGTCCTGGAGCAAGCTGCCTCAGCCAGTTCCTGGGCAAACTCCTGGTCTAGGCTCAGGACTTTGGGTGGGAGGTCTGTAATAGACTCCCACCATTGTGTCCCCTGTGCCGTGTTCCCCACGGATTTTAACCCAGAGGGTCTCCAGCCGTCCACCCTGGTCGCCAATATCGGCTTGCAGGGACGCGTAGCTTTCCTTAACATAGAGAGCTACACCCCCGCCCCTTTTCTCTACACGATCCCTCCTGTACAGGGTATAGCCATCTATCCCCGTGGTCCAGTCATGGGTGGAGTCCCACCAGGTCTCCGTGATCCCTATGACATCGTAATTGTTTGCACTGAGCAGGAGGATGAGCTCCTCCTGCTTATTCCCCAAGCTCCTGGCATTTGTGTACAGGCAGGCAAGCGCCCCCTGGGGGGCTCCTTCCTTGCCCACAGATTTTACCAGGGCTGGGGCTGGAGCGGGCTCCCTTGAGTGCCATGATCCGCTGGCTTTGCAAGATTTGCTCAGCGGGCCAGCAGTGGCGGTCGTGCCCCCGTCCCCCAGCGGGCTTAGTTTAAAGCCCGGTGGAGCAGGTCAGCCAGTCTGGCTGAGAAGAGCCTCCTCCCTAGGGGAGAGAGGTGGAGACCATCTCTTCCCAGCAGCTCGCTGCCTCTCTCGCCAAAGAGCGGGCTGTGGTCATGAAAGCCAAAGCCTTCCTGACGACACCAGCGCCGCAGTCTTTGGTTGACCACATAGATCCTCCTGTCCCTTCTCAGCCCATAGCCTGAGACTGGGAGGATCGACGAGAACACCACCTGTGCCCCCAGACCCTTAAGCCCCGCTCCCAAATCCCTGTAGCGCCTCATGACCTGGCTGGGAGTGCTCCGAGCCATGTCATTGGTGCCCACATGAATAAGGAGCATGGGATAGCGGTCTGTGGGTTTGAGGAGCTTGGGGATCCTCTCCGCAATGTCCCGGATGCGGGCCCCTGGGAAGCAGCAGACTTGCCGGGCTAAGGGGTCAGGGTGGCAGATTGGCCCCTCCGTCCCTCTCAGGAGGGAGTCTCCCACAACAAACACCTTACGTTTTGTCTTGGGGAGAGCAGGGGCGGGAGTTGCAGTTGGGCCCATGTTGCCTGTGGGGGCCGGCAACTCAGCAGGCTCTGCTGGGGCAGCAAGAGGTGCATACCTGTTGCTCAGTTGTGGCGGGGGTGGGGCCTTGGTGCGGCAGGCCTTAGGGCCCTTGACCACCTTGGTCCATGCCCCTGGCTGGACACAGCAGGAGGTCCCAGAGTCCTCCTCTGGCCTGGAGGGAGACTGTGATCTACCCTCTGCCTCCCGGGGGAGAAGGGCCTGGCAGTAGGAGTCTATCTCCTGCTCGCAGTCCCTGATGGCACGCAGTCTGTGGACTGTGGCCTGGAGCTCCTCCAGCTGGCGTGCCAGAGACCCCAAAAGGGAGCAGACCCCACAAGGGGAGGTCGCCATGCTCCCAGGCCCCAGAGCCTGAAAAAGGGACAGGCAGCCCCCGCAGCTGAGAGCCAGGGGCTCCGTCTGCGTGGAGCCCGGAACCAGGGGCTCTGTCTGGGTGGCCGTCTCTGAGGTGCCAGAGGGGGGGGCCGCGGAGCCCGAGGGGACCCTCGGGGTGCGGCGCGTGCCCATCCGTGTCATGCCTCTGGTAGGCTGGCTACAGCTGGGACTGTCTACCCTGGGGGGTGCGCAGGCAGGGTCTGGCGCCCTCCCGCACGAACTCCGCGCTAACTCACATGCCAGCAGAGAAGCGCGCCTGTTTGTGCAGCCTGTTCGCGTGGCTCCCTGGGGGGCTGGGCGAAGTAGGGGCCTGGGCGGGGCTTGACCCGGCCCGGCTCCACTCAGCTGCCGCCTCCAACACACACACACTAAGGGGTTAGCCCCTTCTCTCCACGGGCCCCGCTTACCCCGGCTGCGCTGGGGGTCAGCGGGGGGCTCCGTGGCTGCTGGAGGGTTTCTGGGGGGCTTCGGGGGAGCGGGGGCACAGCGAGCTTTCACCCGCGCGTCTCTCGCCGCTCCCACGTCTAACTGGGCTTATTCCCGGTCAGCGGGCCCTTTTAAACTGAATAAAAAGATCTTACAATGATACAAGATGCCCAGACTCAGGCATTGACAGACAAGGGGAAGGGAGTTCCACGGCTGTGGAGAAACAACTGAGAACAACTTGCTAAGAGGGCCATCTGTCCCACCTTCCAAGTTCAATCTTTTTCTTCTGCCATTCCAATGGAAGATTATTTTTAACATCCTGCTACAGGAAACACAGTGTGGCTCACAAATATAGTAGGTCAGTGGTATTCAGCCTCTGGTACATGGATGAGATCCAGCCCACAGAGCAGTGTCATCTGTCCCACAGGGTTCTCACAGGTCCAAAACTTTGGAGGTGCAGGAATGGTGGCAATGAATGTTGCTTTTGGTTCCCCACTGCCAAATTACCAGTCCCCTGGGCAAGTGACATGGCCTCATGTATTCGATCATGCCAACACACAGGGCCAGGGCTATAACTGATCCAGTGCATGTGGTTGGGGCCAGGGCAGTGGTATAATCCAGCACATATGGGGCTGGTGCTGGGGCAGCAGGTCCAATTCAATGCTTGCAGGAAAGGGGGTGGGGTAGCAGGTCCAATCCAGCAAGCAGGGCCAGGGCCACATGCAGATTATGCCTGCTTGCCACCTCCACACTGGATCAGACTTGCAGTGAATAAAAGTCAATAAGCTGCAACTCTATGTACCTAAATTAAAACCAAAAAACAAGTTAATATCAAAACCATATTTAGATTCTAGCAAAAAAGGGCAAAACAGATCTATTGGTGAAATTCCACTGAATCTAGACAAATGCTGACTAGAAAGAAGGCATACAAAATTAAACAGGCAATTAACTGTTGGAACCACTTACACTGGAATATGGTGGATTTTCAATCACTCACTGTCTTGAACCTGGACAAGATATGCTATCACTGATTCGATACAGAAATTTTTGGCTGAGCTGGTCTGATCTCTATTATGCAATCAGATTAGATGTTCATATCTGTCCCAGTTGGCCTTCAAATCTGAGAGTTACCACCTTAGAATGACCAAATATAATTGGCACACTAATAAATGGCACATCTGGAGAAGTGCCTGAGAACAAAGCCAGTTCAGTGACTCTCAAGCAGCTGCTATAGCACAGCTAGTTGCAAAAAGATCATTTAAGAAGGCATGCTGTGTGGTCAGTAAATCTGTTCAAAACAGCTGATATTTATATATCGCTGGATGCTAGCATGAACCTCCCACTCAGCAGTGTTTTGCTCCATAGACTCTGTTCCTCTCTTCTATTATGGATCATCAAGAGTCCACTATGGCTGACCTGTATATAAATTTGGTAAATGGTTTAATGCTTTGTACAATGTTGATTGTAAAAGCAAATTCATAACATAAAAGTGAACAACTCCCTGCACAATATATTCCGCTCTTGACTCTGGTTGCCTCCAGCAGCTGCTTAATTGGCAAGTTTCTTTCCAGTAGAATGAGCTAATTAAGAGGATTCTGCAGCATTATAAAACTGGTACCCTACTGATCACTCTTTTTGTTAATGCAGAATTACCCCCATACTTTGTTTTAAAAAAAAATATATATATATAACTGCTCCTTTAAAAAAAACAAAGAAACAGCATCCCCCACCCCTGCCGAAAGCATGCTGAAGTTTTTCCTCTGAGGCTAAAACAAATGTTCTCAGAAACATTCTTTAGTTCAATCGTAAGCACCAAAAATAGAATTTCCATTTTAAAAAATGCCCTACCACAACTTTAGCTAGTACAAGTGGCTGGATAGCAAGTAATTGTCCCTGTGAACCTGTTTTGATGTTGAACTTGTTCACTTGGAAATAATCAAAATTTAGCTCTTTCGGGTAATGGCCCTGTTCAAATTAAGATATTCAGAGAACAACTTTCAGCCAAGGCAAGATGAACGCAGAGTCCACCATTCAGCCCAAATGAATAACTTCCTTAATGGTTCTCCTGGCAAAGCAGCAGCCTCCAGTTAGAAGGCTCTACTCCAGTTCTGGCTCGGCATATCCTGCCAGACATCACATAGGAAATCAAGATATAAGTTATAGCCCAAAACAGAGAGAGAGAGAGAGAGAGAGAGAGATTGCACTTCACTGCAGTAGGTATTTGGAATGCATGAGCAAGAAGCTTGCACCAAGGAAAATTTTATTAGGACTAATTTTACCTTTTGACATCGTATTTTATTTAACTGCTGCCCCATGCTGCAGAACATCATCCAGCACCTTTGAAACCGAGTAATAAGCAGGCAATGCCTCAGGCTCAACTGCCTGTGGTAGTGAGTTATTAGTACACAGCAGAAAGTGTAAAGCTGGAGCAGATTCAGGACTAGTGACTCTTCAGGTGAGAAATTTCTCAGATTCTTCATCAGGTCCAGTGGTTGTAACAGATTTCATGTCCAGAGAGGTGGGTGCACAACACAGCTCTCCTTCCCTGCAGGAATTGCGACTGCTTGTCATATTTCCTTCTTTTACTAATAGGGAACATTCTGTTTAACTTCTGTCTGGAAAACCACCAGGTAGACAAAAGGAAGCTAAACTTCCAGCTGGCAGTTAAGATCAAAGGATTATGCTTATACTTAGGGTAACACTCCAGTACCACACTACAAACTGGAGGTAAGATTCAAGCCTAAATGAGAATGAGCTGCTGTTTTCAGCTCACTGCCCAGTGACTATAAAAACTGCAACAAAAACACCCTTTCTTCCTGATTTATAATTACAACATGCAATTCTTTTGTACTGAGGAGTGCATGCATTTCTATGCTGAATGACAGGCTTGAACCTCTAACTCAGTCTTCTGAGAACAACACTGGACTGTCCCCACAACAAAAGGCTCCATTTGTCCTTTGCCAAGCTGCAATGTCTTGGATTTCCCTTTATTCTCCTAGCTGACCTGCTGTGTGAGCTAGCAGTGGTTCATATGTAGAATGCTAATATGGGAATAACAATTTCAAACATAAAAAAAAAAATTAATTTAGGATTCTTCAGAAGAAAAAATGCAGGCATTTTTATCTCACATCAGTTGCACTTAAACACTGCCATCTTGTGTTGTAGAATGCATCAGTTTGTTGAATTTCAGAGCTAAAAGACCATTTCAGCAAGGATACCAAGACTAATACAGTAACCTTTAATAGCTGAAGGCATAGCTACACTGTGGAAGAGGTGTGCTCTTCACACAAAGAAGCTCACCCAAATTAACCGAAATTGAGTTAAAACAGCAATAAGTAGGCAGCATGGAGTTTAAGACTGCTTAGTGGCTCTGGTTCCACTCAAGACTCTTCTATAAGCTTTGGTGCTAGCTTGTGTTAAAACGCAATCTCCCCCCACTGCTATTTTAACCTATTTTAAGAACATACTTTTGTTTTTTCCCCATCCAGAGACACAGTAAAAGTATAGCTGAAAAAGGGAGTGCTTACCAATGCCAATTACAAAAGGCCACCAAAACCAATAAAGTATTATTACTTATGTAATAAAGAGGTTTGCAAAATATAGGATTCAAACTGCAAGTTACAAAAGAGCAAAAGTGACGGAGATGATCCCAGCCCTTATCCGGCCCACTGATTACTACCCCACAGTCCTAATCCATGTGGGCACTAATGATGTGGCCGGGAGCAGGCCAGATCACCTGATGAAGGACTACAAAGCTCTGGGGGGACAAGCTGAAGGAGACCGGGGCACAGGCAGTCTTCTCATCTGTTCTCCCAGTGAGCAGACGTGGATGACGCCATGAGACCTGCATCAGGGAGGTCAACTTGTGACTTCAGAAATGGTGTCTTGAGGCAGGCTTTGTCTTTTTGGACCATGACCCATACTTCGGAACAAGAGACATGCTCAGGTGGGATGGGCTTCACCTCTCCCCCAAAGGTAGGTGTGTGTTCTCTTTCAGGTTGGCTGATCTCCTCCAGCGGGCTTTAAACTAGGTTCGTTGGGGGAAGGGAAGGATGAGTATGGAGTGAGCCATGGAACACCGAACCAAGAGACACCCACAAGACCACCCCAGGTATATAGCAAAGATCCTATTAGACAGCAGTATAAAGGGGGACTAAAGACAGCCACCAGGGGAATTAGGTGTATATACACAAATGCCAGAAGCATGGGAAACAAGCAGGAGAATCTAGAGCTCTTGCTAGTGAGCAACAACTTTGACCTACTGGGACTAACTGAAACCTGGTGGGACTCTTCTAATGACTGGGTGGTGGGAATAGAGGGTTATAGGTTGTATAGGACAGCTAGAGTAGGGAAAAAAGGTGGGGGAGTTGCTCTCTCTGTCAAAGAACAGTACACATCTTCCCTTATCAAATTAGGGTCAGAGAGTGGTCAAGAAGAGACTCTGTGGGCTTGGGGTGAAAGGGATCTCGTGGTGGGGGTCTACTACAGGCCGCTGCACCAGGACAATGAGCTAGACCAGGAATTTTCCAAACAGCTCGAAGAGGCTGTGAGGTCTAGACATATGGTAGTCATGGAGGACCTTAACTACCCAGACATATGCTGGGAGGAGCAGTCAGCTAGATCTAACTTCTCTCGCAGGTTATTAACCTGTATTCAGGACTTCCACCTAACACAGGAGGTAAGGTGTCCCACCAGGGGCAACACCTTGCTTAACTTGGTGTTGGCCACAGGGGATGACCTGGTGGGGGACCTGTGGATTCAAGGCAACTTAGGAGACAGCAATCACAAAATGATTAAATTTACTATCCAGCGAAGGGCAGGCATTATACCCAGGAGGGCACAGATGCTGAACTTTAAAAAAAGCTGACTTTACTAGACTCAGGTGATTGGTTAGGAGGGTGCTAGGAGCTAAGAACTTGGATGCGTTGAGGATCCAAGATGGGTGGAAACCATTCTTTGGGCTCAGAATGAGTCAATCCCATGGCATAGGAAAGGGGGAAAAGGAGCCAGGAAGCCCCTTTGGCTAACCAGAGGCATCCAAGATACCTTAAAGGGCAAAAAAAAAAGAGGCGTACAGGAAATGGAAGCAGGGGATAGCTAGCAAAGAGGAATATACTTCTTTGACCCACACCTGCAGGGAGTCAGTCAGGAAGGCCAAGGCAATTCTAGAACTCAGGCTAGCATCAGGGATTAAGGACAATAAAAAGTCCTTCTTTAGGTACGTTGGGAGCAAAAAGAGGGTGCGGGGTAGCATAGGGCCCATACAGGATGGGCAGGGGGGCTTAGTGACAGATAGCAGGGACAAGGCAGAGCTCTTCAATTAGTTTTTTGCCTCTGTCTTCTTATATGGGAATCTAGATGAACCCTCAACATGCATCACGGACACCAACAAAGGGAACATCAGCTGACCAACGGTCAGTGCCGACACTGTAAAAAGACACTTGGAGGGACTGGATGTATTCAAATCACCAGGGCCTGAGGGACTCCACCCATGGGTAATGAAAGAATTATAGAGGATCACAGCCGATCCATAGGCAAGGATATATGAGCGCTCATGGTGCTCAGGTCAGGTTACGGAAGATTGGAAGAGGGCTAACGTCATCCCAATCTTTAAGAAGGGGGGGAGGAGGACCCAGGGAACTACAGACCAGTCAGCCTTACCTCTATCCCAAGGAAAATCCTAGAAAAAATGATCAAGGAGCACATCTGTGGGAGCCCATTGGCCAATGTGATGCGGAAAGGTAACCAACATGGGTTTTTAGCAGCCAGGTCTTGCCCAACTAACCTAGTTTCCTTTTATGACAAGGCCACCAAATGTTTAGATGCAGGAGTCAAGGTAAATGTTATTTAACTGGACTTCAAGAAGGCCTTTGACAAGGTATTCCATACCATCCTTATAAATAAACTGAGGGGGTTTGCCTTGGATGATTATATGGTAGAATGGGTAGCAAATTGGCTCAAGGGTTGCACTCAGAGGGTGGAAGTGGATGGGTCAATGTCAACCTGGAAAGGTATGGGAATGGAGTCCCTCAGGGCTCAGTTCTGGGGCTGGTGCTGTTCAACATCTTCAGTGATCTGGACGAGGGGGTGGGAAACACCCTGTTCAAATTTGTGGATGACACAAAATTATGGGGTGCAGCTAACACCCTGGAGAGGAGGAACCAGATCCAGGCCGACCTAGAGAGGCTGGGGATGTGGGCAGAGAGCAACAGGATGCAATTCAATAAGGACAAGTGCAAGGTGCTGCATCTAGGAAGGAAGAATTGCCATCATACCTACAGGCTGGGGGGGCGACCTTCACAAACAGGTCCAGGGAAGTGATTCTCCCCCTCTATGCAGCACTCGTCAGACTGCAGCTGGAGTATTGTATCCAGTTCTGGATGCTGCAGTTCAAGCGGGATGCGGAAAACCTGGAGAGGGTTCAAAGAAGGGCCACTCACCTGATTAGAGACTTGCAGGGAAGGCCATACGAGGAAAGGCTAAGGGACCTTAACCTCTTCAGCCTCTCCAAGAGAAGGCTGAGAGAGGACCTTGTGGTAGCATACAAATTCGTAAGGGGAGAGCAACATGAAGTAGGCGACAATCTGTTCACCAGAGCACCCCCTGGAACAACAAGGAACAATGTCCATAAACTACTAGAGAGAAGGTTCAGGCTGGACATTAGGAGAAAGTTCTTCGCAGTCAGGGTGGCCAGAATCTGGAATGGGCTCCCAAGGGAGGTGGTGCTCGCCCTTCCTTGGGGGGTCTTCAAGAGGAGACTGGACAGGCACCTGGCTGGGATCACATGACCCCAGGGTTGGTGACTTTTCTTGCCTGCCAGGGGCAGGGGGTCAGACTAGATGGCCCACTGAGGTCCCTTCTGACTCTATGAATCTAAAAGTAGCATCTCAAAGTCCCTGGAGAAATAGCTATGTAGAAATCTGCCTTTTATCATCTTTTTCAAGTTAGGGCCATCCTACAGAGTGTAAGATTTGTAGGATTACGCAAATGAATCACACATTTCAACATCCAGTCTTAGCCAGTGCCTAGTGAGATACTTCAAAGGCAAATTAAAGAAGTCCAGCAATAAGCAGTCTTATGAAATAGTCTGCTCACCAAATAAGCTCTCTCCTAAGACCCTGGAGGTAGATGTTGGCTTATGGCAGGAGACATGACTCCATCAAGGGGCTTTGTCAGAGGAATTTGAAAAACTGAGCTTATATAGTGAGAAATGTTTTCTTTCACTGAGACGAAAACTTTTTCTCGCAAAGGCACTTTTGTCGAGCAAAATATTCCACCTGGCACAAAATGAAATATTTCATTTATGGGAACCCAGAAGAAAAGCAAAAGAAAGAAGGGCTATATTTACAGAGGGGCAAGAAGTGTACATATTTAAGTGCTTCAGGATCCCTATGAAGATCAGGCCACTCAGCCAGAATGCGAAAGAATCAAGTACTGTTCCCCCCTCTGCCTGATGGGATTTAAATCCACATCTCCCACCTCCCAGGGGAGTGCCTTAGCTACTGGCCAACAGACCATTCCAAAGGGAGGAGGAAACTGTCAATCCCTCAGGGTGGAGATGTTCTATGTCTACATCTTCTATGCTGCTACCACTTGTCCTAGTACCAAATTTCCGGTCCACGGTGAGCTTCATGGGCCAGACCCACCCCATAGGCTGTATCTTGGTCACCCTGGTAAAAAACATGTAAAACCCACTGAGGAAAAATTAACTGGGTAGTAGGGACACTTAGATTTGGGATCCTCCTCTAATTAACATTTAACCATTTATACAAAGTTGAACAGAACAACCAGTAGAGACAGAGCTCCTTCCCCAACAGACAAGCCTACCGCTTGGTGGTTGGGGAGCACTCACTGTCTTGAGAGGCTCGGGTTGGCAGAAGAAATTGATCCTGAGGCACTGTGGAGCCCAACTTTGTCCTAACCAGAAGGCTACTGGCTAAAAGGAAAACTAACATAACTCTTTCTCCTCAAAATTTGTGGATTTATCCCTGAAAACAATTTTCCAGCGAAAACTATTTGGTTAAGCTAACCCAAATTTATAAATAGTCTTAAGATGGCAAAAACAACATTTAAAAAAGTAAATTTAATATTCACTGAGGGAAAAATGCCTAGCTCCTGCATATAACCTGATGGGCCTTCACATAGCTTAACACTTTTTTCTTTTTGCTAAACTGACCACAGCACTCTGAAAGAAGATCTTCTGTTTTAGTCTCTACTCCCCTTAGATTGCTCAGATTCTGCAACCAGGATACCTGTCTCATTGTAACAGCCTTCGTCATTAATCTTACCATAGCACCCCTGGCCTCCAAATGCCACCTGAACCAATAAAGTATTTATTATTTATACAATGAAGGAGTTTCCAAAATGTCAGAGGCAATCTGTTGGAAAGCTTGTGCCACCAATTTTTCTTCAGACATGAAGGATCTTATTTCTACCTTAAACTCCTGAGGTAGTTTATTGACTAAGTCTAACACCTTTTGCCAGCTAAAGTTATTATACTTGCAAAGACACAGACAGGCTAAGTACAGACTGTCAAAAAGTCCAAGGCTGAATCAATTCAGTCTTCACAGATTAGTCTCATAGATTGAACAGATAAGCAAGTGAACAGACATTCACTTTTGATTCCAGAAATGCAGCCATATGCCTGCAGTGGCCCAGGCCAGAAGCCGGGTGGCACACCTCTCTGCTTGGATGGAGCAGGCAGCATAGGACAAGGCTAGCCCACCCACCCTGCAAGGGATGGTTTGCTGGGAAGGTGAGAAGCAACCTGGGATGCTGAGGGACTGTGAGTGAACTTGAATCTGGAGGGGATCTGGGACAGGAATTCAATAAACCCATTTAACCTAAATCAGTTAAGTCTGACACTACATCCATACAGTTTATCTTAAACTAGTTTCAGCCATTTTGAAAGTGGTTTACATGTACTGAACTTCTGTTGTTACAGATTTGAACCCATTTCTGATCACTTATATTGGTTTGTGTGTAACTTCTGTCCATAGCCCTAGTATTTGGTAATTCTGAGTAAACTGATAAGGAACTTCCTTCCAAAAGAAGTGAGCCACCTAGGCTCCTTTTTTCTTCTCATCTGATTAATTCTTAGAGAGTAATAAGTGCAAGACATCCAGGTGTGGTATACATGCACAAAACCCTCCAACCCTACAGGGAGTATCTGGCTCTTATACCTGCTCCCTTGCAATGCAATCACCTGTACTTAGTTCCTCATTGTCTGGCATAAATTAGTCTTCTCCAGCACTGCAGAACATCTAACAGCTCCTGCAATTTCTTCTGCATTACATTGGGCTGTATATCTAATGCATCTGCAATGAAAGACTAAGTTGTTAGGATGACATGAAATAAATGAGGTCACAGACTTTTGGATGGTGACCAGGGATAATACTGGTTTTCTCTGATAAAAAAATCCCCAATTTTCAGATTAAAAAAAGTAACCCAAAATCCATTTTCTGTCATCAAAATAAAACACCACCACACACACACACACACACACACACCATTTCATTTTAATCACGGAAAAATGTGGATTTTGAGTTACTTATTTAAATCTGAAAATTGAAGTTTTTATTTTTTAAATCAGAGAAACCCAGGATCCTTGGTGACAAAGAAATGTCAAACTGAAGACTGATGTGGTCTTCACTGTGCTTTTTGCGATGCAGCTTGAAACATCTGGTAGGACTGACATACTTGAAATCTCAGAGATCTTGCCAGGAAAGGTGATTAAATACTGAAATGTACAGAACAGGAGGAATTCCTGGTGTGTTATAGACCCTCTTGAAGCCCATTACAATAGGGGTGAGAGCCAGATGTGAAATCAGCAGGTCATGGTAGGGGATAGTGGGTAGGATTATCCTTCCAATAATAAACTATTTATTGTAGTAGCCTCGAACTCTGACATGCATGCCAGAAGCACAAGGTCATGTGTGTAAGGGCTTGGAGGATAGATAATAGAACAGTTATGGTCCGTGGCAGAAGTGAATCCTTCCAGGCTAGGGAGAGAGAGTCAGAAAGCTTGAGCCTGAATTGATTCAATTTTTGCAGGTTAGTCTAACTTGACGTGGCTGAACTGGTTGGAAACTGGACAGACATTTTATCTGGGCTGAGGAAATTCAGGCACCTGCCTGCAGTGGCTCAGGCTAGAAGCTGGGAGGTGCTCAAGCAGCCCACCCTTCCCTTCTGCAGGGAGCTGAGCTGAGGGGGGCATGGCCAGGCCCTGGCAGGACTCTCTTGTTAGGGGGTTTGCCTGCACAGTCCCAGGCTTTTCCCTGCTGGCTGCTCAAGTGGCAGGAGTGTTGCCAGCCCCCAGCCCTGGGCTAGCACTCTGAGACAAGCCAGTGCATGCATCTGTTGATGATATTGAGCTTTTCAATCTCCCTCCCTGCTTCATCATAATGTCTGCAACACACTGACAGGTGAGCAAGCCAGCTGGGGGTCTGATTACAGTCTTTATCACGCAATTAGCAAAACAATAGCCTATCTCCACCTTACTTCAAACTTCTTAAACAGTTTACCAGCTGACCTGTTGATTAGCTTCAAATGCCCTAAGCAGTCACTGTTCTGTCTGCCTGTCCCAGTGAAATTGGAGACAGAGACACACACAGATACCTTTCAGCATTAGCTAGCATACCACATGTTGGCTATGGTACCTACTGTGGCAAAGAAGAGGAAGGGATTTCTACTTAAGCAGTGAGCGGGGGAAAGGGGGAAACCAGCAGACTCTGCTGTGCTTGCAAGTGTAAGCCAAGTTCTAGCTGTGTGCTTCCCAATCAGCCAGTGATGACAAATACTTAAGAGAACATGTGAAGAGTGCTCCAAGGCAGTAGGAACGGCTTGTAGAGAAAGACTGCTAAGACCTAGATGGATCCTGGTTTTGCAGCTCAAACAAGGCCTTTTTTCAGGCAAGATTCCCTGGCCTTTGAATTAATTTAAAACAAACACAGGGCAAATGAAACATTTGTCCAGATTTGTCCCTTTTTGCCCAAGACTCCCTCTCCTTTATTTTCCACATAAGCCAGCGAGCTCTGGGAAGAATGGTCTGGTGGTTTGAGCAGAGTCTGTTAGCTGGGTGTGCTGTAAGGATTGTATCTCAGGGCTTTTCTAGAACAGATTTCAAATTTTGAGGGTCACTAGCCTGACCTTGAGACTGCTCATGGTTACTTGCCAGAAGACAAAAACTGTTTCCTGTGTTATATCAAGGCCCAATTTCCTGCAACTTTCTGCAGTGGCTTCAAGACGTGCAAATTTGGGCTGGAAACAATCATTTCCGTTCTTTAGTGCATCTGCATGAGTTTGCATGTTTGTGCTTGCATTGTGGGAGAAAATGCTTAACTATTTTCTACTGGTAAAAATGTGATCCTGCCAAGTCTAGAATGAAACACTATGAAAGAAAAACTAATAACTAACTAGTCTGGAGTTCCAAAAGTATCTGGACCGGAACACCAATGCAGTAACAGTGGGTGTCTTTACACATGCTCCGGTGTGCGGGTGGAGCGATGCTTTAATTAGAGTGGTTCTTGAAGGCTGCTTGTTTATTCAGCATCTTGTTTATCCAGCATTCCATGCTGCAAAATGGCAGCAGGGGTGCTTTAACTAAAGCTGGTTTGACAAGCTTTAGTCAAAAGCACCCCTGCCACTATTTTGAAGCATGGGGATGATGAATACATGCAATGCTAAGACTGCTGGAGCGTGCTAATTAGCATGCTCCAGCAGACTCAGTTAATCAAGTCTGCTCCAATGTGTTTGAAGTAGAATGCCTTGGAGCAGGCATCAGGCACGTGTATAAGTGCTCACAGTGTGCTTACCGGGATTGTTGCTGCCCTACTGCAACATGCTTATGTACCATTCAGCAAGATCTAGCTTTATTCAGAGCGGGTGCATTTTAACACATTCTGCTCATCTCCCTATTTTTTTTGGATTAGGCATACAAAATGTCTGAAGTCAAGATGAATTGGTCTACTGGCAAGGCTGAACAAGCAGCTTACCCACCTCAGTATGATCAGGCTTTTTCTAAAGGAAACAGTTTAACTATAAGCAATATTTGTTAGGATTCATAGGGAATCCTGCAGGACAAAACCCAAAAATTTCAGAAAAAATAACCAGCAAAGAAGAACTATTAAAAAGAAAGGACACCAAATAGGGGAGAGGAAGTGGAAGGAAAGACTCACTGCCTGGCTTTGTGTTAATTTTATTTCCAGGCTAAGACAGAAAGTTTAGTTTGTCAAGTTAAGTGCCCATTTTGAAAGGTTTCACATGAAGAAAAGCTACTACTGTACCTTGAAAACAGGTTCTCACCCTACAAGATGAGTTCATTGGTTTCAGAGCCCAGTGGTAGCGAGCAGTAAATCCCCCAGGTCACAGGAGCCCAGGAGAGGGGAAGGAAGGACTTCTTTTTCACCTGCCTTTCCTGCTGCTCCAGTTGTACTCATGTCCCTGGCTCTATGCAACTGTTTGTGTGCTCCCCATCCCCTCCCATCCAAACATAACATTTAGACTGATCCCCATCAAAGGAAGAAGCACTTTAAGTTATTTTGTTTGAGTTACTTTGACAAGGGTTTTGCTGTCCCCTTGCATCCAGCTTCCCTTTTTCCACTTTTGAGCTGCAATCCATAAATGAGTCTAAACAGTTTTTCGTGGTAAAAATCCTTTTTTTTTTTTTTGCATCTACCAAGGACTGGTGGGGTGCTAACTGACAGCAAGATGATTCTGCAGGTCACCAACCAAGAAGAGAAAAAGTTGAGAGCTATTGCCCAAAACTGCATAGTACATATTTCACCAGCATGCAGCAGCAGCTCAGGGATAGTTCTTGCATCTCATTAACAGAGCAACAGACCAATTAGGGGAAGTTTCCACATGTCCTGAATTAAACATTGTTATTGTAATGGTAGTCATGTAACTTGTACTAAATATTGAAAAGAAAGAGCAAATAGGACCTGACAGAGAAGATCACTACCAAATTTACATTTGGAATGGGTAAATAGCAGAAAAGCAAGATATAAGACCTCATTCTCTACGAGTATGTACACCTATATGTAGCAGTGTTTTAAACCTCAGACAAGAAATGTTTTACCAAAACAAATTCAAACAATCAGGTTTATTGTTCAGCAATTCATTCTGTGGACATGAATATTTTGCAAAAGGCAGGTAAGACAAGGAAAAAGTCAATGTAGCATCAGAAAAAATATTTACAAATATACTGTAATTCAACAGAAAACTCCTCCACTTCCTGAATTAACTTGTTTTAGGGAAAGTGATACTTTTATCTGTCAAAAGTGAAAAGGAGAAACCATTCCCTCAAATGGATTCCATTGTTTGTGTGTAGCACATTATGCCTTCACCACTGAGCAGACTATACTTGGTATCTTAGTTTCAAAAAGCAAATAAACAATTTTAGAAACCAGCATACAGGAAGCAAACACGTTGGTGTGCATTTTAATGCAGCTTCATATTACTCTAGAGAACTCACTTTGCAGCATGTTAAAAAATGAAGACAGCGATTGCAAATACACGTTTATATTAATTATTCCTATAGTGCTCTATAGTTTTAAGAGCATAAAAACAGAAATACCCTCTTCATGCATCATAGGAAATTCAGCTACTTAATTATTAGCCTCAAACATATTTTGAAGTTATTACTGATGCTTGTTCTTCTTTGTGCTTGAGAGGTTGAGCTCAAAGTGAATGCATTTTCCCCAAGATATTATCTTATTGTAATTACTTTCTCATAAATAAAAGTACAGGTATATGAAGGATATAGCTCGTCTTCTATGAAATCTAGAAGGGCAAAAAAAGGTTACTCTTAAAAACACACATTATATATTTATAGATCTACATCAGCAGCAAGCACCTCCTCCTCTATCTGCAGCAATGGCTTCATATCTACGTTCGCTTCACATGGAGGTTGGCTGTCCAGCTGTTAAGGAAGGGAAGAAACAGAAAAGTTGTTAATTAAGAGCCTTGCTACTGCTCAAATGTTAACTACTGTTAGTGCTAATGCAAGTTTGGAGCAGTTGAACCTTAAGGCTAAACACTTTCTCTGGATGTCTTGTACCTGCACAGCTGTGACATGCTACTAGAGAGCTGACAAACAGGGGCCCAAGTAGGAGCTGCAGGTGTGAGTTGCCACTACAGGGCTGGTGAGCCAGGACAGGCTCCTGAAATGGGAGGTGGAAAGGAAACAAGGGTGGGGGAAGGGTGGTGAAATGAAGTCCCCCAGCCACTGAAGGATAAAATAAAAAGTAGTAAAAAATAAGAATGAATTTAAAAAGAAATAAAGAGGAAGTAAATTAAAGCAAGACTCATGTTTAAATAAATTGGGATTTAAAATTAGGGTGTGGGGGTGCTGGTTGTGCTTCCAGGGGTGGCTGGGATTGGCAAGACAAAATGCTTTTGGGGGAGCTAATGCACCTGTCTGGGAAGTAAGTCCCCAGCCCATGGGGACCTGATCCGGCCAGACTCCTACCTTATTCCCACCCACCCCTGCCTAGACTCCATTCCTGGACCTGTTCATGCCCTGCAACCTGGCTAGCTGGCATATGCTAAGCAGGCTGTACAACTCTGAGGATGGGAAGGTCACACTCCCAGAGGGTTGAGAGGGGGAGCTGGCTTGGTGTCAGAACTGCCCCCTGGGCAGTAGTGTTCAGGAGGTGGAAAGTTCAGAACAGGAGGGGAGGGGAGGGGATACTGCATCCTGGGATGATGAAGGACTGCAATATGGGCAGCTCATCTGTAGGGAGTCACACATTAATGAGACATGATCTGGATAACAGAGATAAACCTGGCCCAGAGTTGCATAAACTTAAACCACCTAAAATGTGCTTAAAACTAGTTTCCAGTGTTAATGCACAGACAATCCAGTGGTTAAGAACTCCAAGAACCACTTAAAATTAATATATAACAAGGCCCTAAGATTACAATGTCTTAGTGAACAAAAATATACTTGTAAATTGTTAGTCAAAACAACACCAAATCTATTATAAGTTCTCTTTGCAGAAGCAAAGAAGTCTCTTTACACCAGTAAAAAATAATACAAGTTATGGATTTAACATATAAAATATAATGAACTAGCCAATTGCCCGTCAAGAATGATGAGGGGGCGAGGGGAAGGGGGCCACCTAACACCCCATCCTGCTGCTGTTCTGCATCTTGTCCAGTCCTTGGCATGGCTTCGGAATCATGGCGGCGCTCCCCCACACTTGGAGCACTCTGATTGGCTGTTTCCATCAGCCAATCAAAATGCGAATAAAGAGTTACAGACAGACAGACTTAGGCTTTTATAATATTAGATGATAACACTAATTACTGTGCTACAGTTAAACTCAGTGTTGTGTGTAACTAATGTTCGGGGGAGGGGGTGTTAATATTTTAAAACTTGGGCTCAGCTGGAAAACAGGACTGGGGTTTAGGGATAACCATCACCACAACATTTTGGACCTAATAAGCAAACTTAGATTGATCTAGCAGTTTCACAAATCTGGATTTTGTGAAACAGAGGTAAGGAAGAACAAAATCAATTCCAGAATCATGCATCCGAAGCATCTATATTACTTTTCTAATATTCCAAAGAGCAGGGCGAGGGACAGACATTACACATAAACCAGTTTAAGTGATTAGTAACTAGTTTAAACCTGTAACAGAACAGATGTTCACTGCACATAAACCAGTTTGAAAATGGCTGAAACTGGCTTGAGAGAAATTTGGTTGAATGTAGTATCAGACTTAACTGATTTGTGTCAAACTGGTTTAATGCAATGTCTGTCCCAGTTTAAGATAAACCAGACACTCCCAGCATCCCGGCATGCTCTGTGGGCTGGGTATATGCCTTCATTTTCTCAGTCCAGAGAGAATGTCTGTTCAGTTGGAAACTTGTTTAACATAGGCAAGTTAGACTAACCTGCAAAGACTGAATCAATTCAGGCTCAGGCTTTTTGAATGTCTGTCCCTAGCCAAAGAGATCCATCTTGAAAGCCTTCGGCAATCACATCTCCTGCAGTAACACGCTATGAGAAGAGTTGCTTTTCCAGTATCTAGTTTCCAAATCAATTTGTACTTTATGGCTAAGTACAGACTATCAAAAAGCCTGAGGCTGAATTAATTCAATCTTCACAGGTTAATCTAGGCTGCATAGATTGAGCCGATTAGCAAGTGAACAGGCATTTACTTTTGATTCCAGAAATGCAGCCACATGCCTGCAGTGGCTCAGGCTAGAAGCTGGGGGGCACTAGAGCACAGCTGCTTGGCACTTAGCCAGCATGGGTTGTGGATTTGCTTCCTCTTCCTGCTGCCCTGAGGTCTCTGGGGTATACTGTCCAGACTCACAGCAGTAGGACTCTGCAGGGTTGCTCATCACTTCCTCTTCCTGCTTCCAGGTGCCTCTGGTATATTTAGTCCACAGCTACAGCCAGCACTAAGCAAGCCGAACAGGGCACCTCTGTACTTGGGGGAAGAGAAGTTTAACCCCTACCTCCCTGGCACCAGACTCCAACAGGGGTTTGCTGGGGGAGGGGGGGGAGGTGCAGTGAGCCAGCCAGTGAGGCCAGTAAGCCAGCCTTCACTACTCCAGCTAGGGAGCAGAGGGGCGGGGCCAGCCCGGCTCTATGGAGCAGACAGCAAAGCTCAGCCCACAGCTGCAAAGTGCTGGGATGCTGGGGGGGCCTCTAATTTAACTTGAAACAGGAAGGAGTCTGTGACGGACATTTCATAAACTGGTTTGACCCAAATCAGGTAAGCATGTACTACATTCAACTAGGTTTATCTTAAAACCAATTTCAGCCATTTTGAAACTGGTTTATATGCACTGAACTTCTGTTCTTTTACAGGTTTAAACCAGTTTCTGGTCACTTATGCACAAACATGTTTAACTTCTTCCCCTAGCCCTGTTGTCTAACAGATTTGAGCTGGTTTCTAATCACTTATATAGGTTTGTGTGTCATTTCTGTCCTTAGCTTATTGGGTTGAAAACAAAAATAAAGTAACCTGACTTTGCCCCCACCAAAAAAGAAAAAAAAAAAGAAAAAGAGAGAATATAGAAAAAAATTAGTAGTATTTTCTCTTCTCCCTGTTAGGCTTCTACAGCCAGGAAAAACCTGGATCTAGGTCACAGGTTCTGGCAAGAGCACCACATTGCTTTCCTAACATCAGTGAACAAAAAGAGCTCAAATAGAATAGTTAGAGCATTTTGCCATGGGAGTATTTCATTCCTAAATGCCTGATTCAAAGGAAGAACTCACCTTAAAATTAAGAAATTGTCTAGTGCTTTCTGCAACAGCAGCGAGAAAAGTAATAGCTTATCAAGCTACCAAAAGCAACTTCATTGAAAGTTAAAATGTTAAAGATACTAATGAAGAAAAAAAATTACCGTGTCCTTTAATTAAGACATGCAAGTAAATCAACCCCCAACTGCACTCATACCCAAATGAATAACCAATCATGAGGCAATAATTCAAGTAATATTAGCATTTGAGAATTACTAAGATCTGTGTTACCAGAACAGGATAAACTAATGACTTTTCCAGAATGTGATAGGAATGTACTAATAAAATTTCATATTAGTTTTATAAACGGATACGGGTCTGCAATGCAACTGATCTGTTATCAAGACAAATCTATTCAGTTACTGGCAATAATCCTAAAATTTGCCTCTCCTGGGCTTTCAAAGACTGAAGTACATTCACTTCATCTCCCTGCTTACATCCATTTCCTTAACAAAATGCTGGTGGCTATACCAGCACAAGAGTTAAGTGGAATGGGGACAAGAGCCCACAAAAAAAGAAATGAAACAAAACCATCATAAATGAATTTGCTAGTATACCAAGTTTGCACTAAGCCGGTCATGTCAAACTTAGATCTGAATGGTGGGGCATCTTGCAGGCCAGATAGGAGGCAGCAGGACGAGCGGTGACAGTGGGGGTTAACACAGATTTCACTCATCTCCCACCACCAAAACATACCCCTGAAGGGACTCCATACCTAGGATCTTGGCAGTGGGCCAAACCCCTGCCCACACCTGCCCCAAAATGTCAAGCCCCTTTTGACTGGTAAAAGAAAAGACACTTGTTGAGCCCCACAGCAAGTACCCCCAGAAAGCAGTACTCATACTTATTCTATTTCCTTACTTTTAAATCTGATATAGCAGTCATTGCAGAAGAGCTCATTGTTTCGAATTCTGACTTCAGCTCCCGAGCCTGATCCTCCAAGGTTGCATTTACAAGCCACACACTGTAAGAAACAGCAAGAATTAGCTCCACTTTACAAACGCTGGGAAACAAAGTTCAGAAGCAGCTCATATTACAAGCCAGCAAAGCCCAGACCATAGACCCAGGATCCGCAAGAGCAAACATACAAAGATTAGTTGATTAAAATGCAGCCAACCAGATTAGCCTTATCATTTAAGGTGATGACTTGCCAACTCATAGCAGCGATGTACATTCTAAACATGTAAAAAGCAGACGTGATTTAGAGATTAGGTCACAAAATCTTGTTTTAAGCTTCAGTTTCTCTGAAAACACAAAAAAATGGCACAACATGAAAGCACTTGTTCTTGAAATGGCGATGAGCAATTCTGGCGCAGAACATTCAGGTCTGCCACTTGCAGACTCCATGCTGCCGTATCTGCTTTTCATTCTGCTAGCTTGTTCCCACAACCCCATAATTTTCAAAGGCAGCAAGCATTTATGCACAATTATTCTAAGTGGTGTATGGATACATTTAAAAAATAGAAGTTATTTGGAGCTCCAGTCCACTTCAGTTGCCAAGAACAAAGTCCTCCGTACCATTTCTTTATCCAACTATTAAAATGTTTAAGCCTATTCACTAAACAGAATATTGCTACAGAAGGGCAACTAAACAACATCTCTCCAAGAAGGCATACAGAACCTTCAAAGTTTCTAGGGCTACTTCACAACTCCCATTTACCTACTGGATTTACAAAACAAAACAGTAATCCCTAAGGATCTCAAGCTTTCTAACCTAAGTGAAAAATGCTACAGTATGTAGGGATCAGGCTCCTCCACAGGGCCTTATAAAATACATTTGAAACAACCCTTATTAAGTAATAAGTCCAATTCTGCAGCACTCTCTTTAATGTCTCAATCTTAACAGATTCTCTTTGGGCAGGGTCATGCCTTTTCTCACATGCCAGCACAGGCAAGTTTAGAGGTAAAAAGAGCCCTCTAATTCCTCAAAGCAGAGTACACTTCTTATAGGGAACAGACGGACTACAGCATCTCTCCCTTTCCAGGTGGGCAGGAACTGATGAAGCCTCAGCTAAGTTCCCTGCAACATGCCAGTTAGCACAATGGATCCAGACCACAGCCAGTGAGCTAGTGTGTGTGTGCAAAGGGGGGCAGGTAGTGTTGCAGGGAGTGGGGATGGATACTCTGGGCACTTACACACATGGGGAGCCTGCTCCGATGTGCTGGAAACCCAGTGTGTCAGAGCAGACTTGATTAAATCAAAGTCTGCTGGAGCACAAATTGACACGCTCTGGCATGCTCGTGTGTCATGTGCATGAGTGGTGCAGCGCACCTCCACACTGAGAAAGTGGTGGTGGTGTGTTTTGAATTGAAACACGTTCAATGTGCTTTAGTTCAAAGCACACCATCACTATTTGCTCAGCATGGAGCCGTGCTGCACTGCTGAAGCACATGACATGCAGGAGCTTTTAATTAGTACGGCTCCCTAATTAAAAGTGCCCAGTGCCACATCAGAAGCATGTGTAAAAACATCTACACAATCTGCAACAGCAGTGGAGCTGGCACAGATTACTTTTGCCCAAGCTTGGAGAGAACCAGGAACCAATGGCATGGGTGTCACCCCTCATGTGCTCATAGAGCAAAGTGCATTATTGTCCTTAACTAAGGGATCTTAGGAAAGTCAAAAACTGACCTCTATTGACTGAGATTCATAAAAAGGACTAGTAGTTTTAGGTGGCTTAGTTCTTGACTATACAACTTGAGACATCTTTCAGAAGGCAGGGGGGGGTTCAGCTCTTTCACAACAGGTTTTCTTTAGAAGTAAGAATTGTAAGGTAGATCTGAGAATTTTAATGCTTCTCTAATATTGCTCTAAAATTTAGAAATATTGCAAATTAGAGCAATATTAAAATAAGCATTTAACATAACATTTGCAGATAGGACTGCGGCATGGATACATACACATAGCACACCTGCATAAGGAAAGCATGTAGCATGTGATCAGCAGAGCCCCTGCAACCAAGCGTGCTCCACATTAGCTCCTATTTCTTCACAGTGTTACTCCTACCTCTCACCTTAAAACAATGTAAATGATAACAAAGACCAAGAGATTCGATGATCATGGCGGCTCCTTTGCCCAGAACGTTATTACAGTATGAACATATTTTCTTCCCACTGATTGACCTGGATACAGAACAAGAATGTGGCTCAGATCCTCAAAACCAACTTGGAAAGGTTTTTAAAAGAATTTAGCAAGGGCAATCAAAGGTCTGAGGCGGTGAGAAAAATCACTGAAAGAGAGTACTCGTAAAGAGAAAAGTTAGGTTATCTGGAAATAATATCCAACTTAGTTTGTTAAAATAAATCTGCAAACTAAGAACAAAATATATAATCTAAACAAAAAAAAAGTAAATATGTACAGACAAAACAAATGAACATTAGAATTTCTGTCCCATCTTTCACATCACTCACAAGACCAAATGCCACCTCGAGGGGAATCTAAAAGAAGGATATTGCTGAGTCTGATAAGTACCACACAGTCTCAGCACTACTGCCTTATTACTGATCTCTGGGAAAGTATTCTAAAGTCTGCATTTGAGTATATACCCTTGCCAAGTCTCTTCATCTGCACCTTGTTAGATAAGAGAAAGCTGATTCTGGAATTTAAACCCTTTGAAAGTGTGCCATATGGAGGTCAGTTTCAATGGATCAACCAGGATGTTAGCAAATCAGAAACTGAAAGCAAGAACAAGATAAGCTACCATTTTAAGGGGAAAAATTATCTTATACTATATTTTAAAAAATTACGTAGCCTAGCTTTAAAAAAAAAAAAAGGTGGGGGGGAGGGGGCGCAGCTGATACATTTATTACAATGTTCCAGAGTGCTAGAGGTAGGAAAGGTAAAGGAATGTTTTCTAAAGTCTTTATTAGACCTAGTACAAGCAATCACATGTAGATGATTTCTGAGAGTTATCCACAAATTTGCTTAAAAAAAATGACTTGCACATAACCATGATCTGTTTCTTCTCCTATGCCACATTTGAAATTCATTTTGACTTCAAAATAAACTGTAATTCTTTCTTTCCTTTCTGGATTAAAAGCAATGGCCTACTCTAGCTGTCCAAGGCCAGTAGTAATGAAAATTCCTGAGCATTCCTTAAAAAGATATTGACCACATGCCAAAAGATATGAACAATAAAACATAGGGCTTACACTTTTATTTACTGTATTTCGCAGTGTATAGGCGGATGTGCTGCATACATCGACCCCATTTTTCTGATCCAAAAAGTTAGGAATTTCATAGATCCAGTGTATAAGTCAGCCTAACTTTTTGGATCAGAAATATTAGGTCAACTTATACCAGTCCCTGCGCGCCCTCACTGCAGGTCAGGCACCCAGGAGGTAGAGAGGTGCCGCAGCACCGCTCTCAGGGGACAGAGCTAGGCTCAGTGCTTGACTGGCATGGCCCCAGCCCCTGTGAGTAGCACTGCCTGGGCTGTGCCAGCTGAGCACTTAGCCCAGTGCTGCTCACAGGGGATGGGGTTGCACCACTCGAGAGCTGAGCCTGGCACCACTCACAGGGGACAGGGCCAGGCTTAGCACTCGGCTGGCATGGCTCCATCCCTTGCGAGTGGTGCTGCCTGGGCTGTGCCAGCTGAGCACCAAACCCAGCGCCACTCGCAGGGGATGGTGATACAGTGTATAAGTCAAGGTTGAATTTTAAAGCGTTAAAAATTGGGTGTCAAAACTTGACTTATACACCATGAAATATGGTATTTATTTTTTAAATACTAGATTTTTAAAAAAACCCAATAAATGCTAGCAGTACTAACTGGAAAGCGTAAAGATACTTTAAGTAATCATTATGGTAGCCAACAAGTAATAGAATTAAGTGACTAAAAGTTCATTTGTCTAGCTTTTCTTTTTTTTTTTTTTTAAACCAGTATAAAGCACGAGCAACAAAACCATGAGAAATATGGAACTGATAATGCTTGGTTCTGCTTGGTGCTTGCCTGAAAGTTGAGGCACTTGGCAAACATGAATTAAACTTTCCAACACCCCTATTGGGTAGAGGCCAGTACAATATAATTATATCCGTTCGACAGACATTCAGAACTGAGTTAAGAAATTAAGTAGCTCATTTAATATCAATCAGCAAAGTCCATAGCAGCCCTGGAACACCACCCCCACTGTAACTACTATATCAGCATCTACAGGGTAAGACAGACTTCTGTTCATTAGACTGAGAGGGGCAACTACTTACTTATTCCGTGTCTGAGACCCGGATTGGGAAGCAGAGGTAGGAGACTGAGCGCAAGGAACAGGAGATGGTGCTGATGGGAGAGTGTGGGTCGAAGATGCTGTTCTGACAGAGCTGGTTGATGAAGGTGCTACATTGGAGGAGGGAGTGCATGTGTAGGCCCGATTTGAAGTAGACCCTGCTGGAGGAGCAGGGCGAGTATAATCTTGACTAGATGAGACAGACTGATTCATCCATGAATGATGTCTCCACGAGCTTGTTCTTGAAGAATCAAGATTGTCTAGAGATTCACCTCTGAAACAGATAATTGTTAAGTTCTAATACTCCGATATTATTGCGCAGAATCAACTTTCTGATGAAAAGGTTCATTTTGTAGCATAATATGCTTGTTGGTAACCCAAGAAATATTTGTATTAGGCTCATTAATTAAAAGTAGCAAGCTACATAATTTTACTGTGTTGTACTGACCTTTGGAAAAAGTGAACTAAAAAAGGTGGTGCAAAAGGCAAAGATAATGGTAGAATAACTTTTGCCACAGCCTTATCAGAGTGAACTAAATAAGAATCCTTTGATTAGTAACAGACATCACATAGTGGCTTTGTTTGTAGTTTTCTCTAAGGGATACCGGTTTAAAAATAGATCTATGCACTACTAGATAACAACGTTATCCAGAAACCAGCTGTTGGCACAGGAGCTATGAGTCCTCACGACTGATATCTATTGTCTCCTAAGTGCAAACCAACACTGAGATGTTGTTTAAGCAATAAATATTAGAACATGAGTTTCATGCAAGATTCCCATGTGGCAGAACTTAGAAAATCAATGTACGAGCTTTATTTCACAAATGTTGCTATTGATGTTCTTAATAGCACAGGCAAATGATGGAGCATATTAATGATTAACTTTTGCTATGGCTACATCAAATGAAAACTAAGCAATTAGGGAAGTATTTTAGTTTCCTAAACAATCGCTCTGCACAGTACTTGTAAATATGTGGTCTCAGATATGATACCATAATACAAGCAAACGTCATCCTTCTGTTAAGACTCAAATTGGCTTAAAATCTTCTCATCTTTGAAAGCAACAATACCTAAAAGGCCCCCAAGATAAATATTTATCAAGAGCCAAAGTTCAAATTTTGAACACCGGTCTTACCTCCTCATCAAAGTGTTGTGTACAGTAATGGGTTCCTTATATACACTGGAACTGCGCTGCCTAATCCAGCTGTTGTCTGTATGCAGTGACGTTCTCTTTCTCATTTCCTGAAGGATTTGTTGTCTCTCTGCCTCTGCTTGGGACATGGCAGGCTCTTTCTGAGACCCTTTCTGCGAATCAGGAACATTCCGAGATTTTTCCAAGTATTTGTTGTTTGTACCTGCTTTGAATAAGATACACAAACATTTGAGGGACGAAGGGGAAAAAATTGCAATGGCAAAAAAACTGGTGTTGCCCAATGTGCTGCATGTTCACAGTCACAATTTTAAAATTTGACTGAGGTGCTAGAGGCTTAAGTTTATACACGTTTGTATTGACCATCATAAAAGAAGTCCAGTCCAGGAGGGGATGGAAGAGCAGTGGGGAAAAGCCCCTAGCCCATTCCTCAGACTGGGGACCCTGCTTCTGACTCCAGGGGCTCCTGAGTGAAGAACAGGCAGGGGGTGGTGCTGCTCCCTCTACTCAGCTCCCTGAGACCAGGAACAGGACAAAGGAGCAGCTGGGCAAAGCCCCTGACCGCTTCTCATTCTGGAGACTCCTCAGTGAGAAGTAGGTAGGGGTCTCATGGCACCACTCCCTCTGCTTGGCTCCTGGAGTGTGAAGAGCCAAGGGTAAAGCATAATATTAATCTGCTGCTTTCACACACAGAATTTAAACATTAAAAATCACATAATAAATCATGATAATTTAAACATAACAGTTAATGTGATGTGACATAAGCAAACACTATATACATGCCACAGAACAGAGCCGTATTATTTTCAAGAACAGGGGAAAGCCAGAGGATCCTTTTCTCTAACATTCTAAACTACCCATGCTCGATTAGAGGTCCAATAATTTGAACCAAAGCCTGACAAAATACACAGTTGCACAATGGAGCCCTCTCTCTTTTTGCAGAATTTATATTCTCCCCATTCTCTTTACAAGAATTATTTCCTTGCTCAGGATATAATTATTTCCCTGTTCAAGATATACACAAACTTACTGTGTTTTAGACAGGACTCTTAATTTTGCTTTTGTAAATGCACTGCCTTCAAAAATGTCCCTTAAATGAGACAAGGTTCCTTGGGTGAATTTGATATCTTTTATTAGACTAACCCAAATGTTTGGAGAACAGTTATTAAGCAAGCTTTTGGGTTCAAAAACCCTTCGTCAGGCTAAGGAAGTTTCAGCAGTTGGTGTGTGGGGTGTGTGCTCTTACTTAAATGAGACACATTTTCTTTAATATCCTGCTACTGTAGTATCTATCCCAATACCTTGATACTATGGTAAAAGGAGACCTCAAATTTTTGGTGTAAAGAATCCTCTGGTCTTTACCTGATATACCTAAACAATAGGGGGAAAAGGACCACATTCCTTAAATTAATAGAATTACCCATGATTAAAAGTCAGTATTTTAAATTAACAGTAGCTAGTACTTAATCAAATAGTCATAACACATATAGTTCTGCATTAATTTACTTCACTGTCATTTTCTCTGCCTTTAAATGCTGCTATATCTACAGATTTTTTTTTTAAATCAGTAGAGATTTAAATTTTAAAATAGTTTGGGAGTTATTTTTCTCATTAGTTTTAATGATTGAAACATGATTTGAGAAAGTGACACAGCCATTATGAAGCTGCACTCCCACCTTGCTTTGGGTTATTATACTTCATGTGATAAAGCATTTGCCTTCTTGGAGCCTTCTGTTCAGGTTCTTTGGTCTCTTGCTGCATCTTCACACTTTGTTTTTGGTTTAGCTCATCCTGTAGCAACCCTCGGGCGATACCACCCAATGGTTTCTCATATTGACCTACATTCATGTTTGCATACATAAACCCATTTATTACTCAGACACAAGATGTTAAAACAGTTTCTAGATGCAGAAATAGTATCTTCCATCATTGGTATCTTTCATCAGAACAGGATTTAGTAAGTCAAGTCACCCACATTCACTTTCTATTTTTGCTTGAAACAGATTAGGAATTGAATTTTGGATATTTTCTAAAGATAATTTTCTGAAATGTAATTCTTCCTAACTGCTTAAAAAAAAACAAAGCCATTGTCATAATACTATGAAGTCATCTCCTGTTATCCCCACATTCACAAATTAAAAGTTGCAAATTCAGCTACGTTAAAAATACCTTCCCTTGAGTTTTCTTATTACCAATTCAAACGTACTAATGGATCCTATACCAGATGTGCTCAACCCCCCAACCCATAGTCCCATGTTATCTGGCCCATGGGACTGACTCACCATGGGTCTGGAAGACTTGGCTGCAGAAGAGTGGTGCCACACCCCTGCCGCACTTCCTCCTGCACCACTCCAAGACCACCAAATTTCTGGACCTCCAGGGGAACCCTGGGCCTTGTATGCTGAACTGGGAGTCCAATCCCAGTGCAGAGGGCTGGGTGGAGGCCTGGGACCCTGGGGCCCAACCCTAGCACAGAGGGATGGGAGGGGGTGGTGCCAGGCTCTAGGGTCCACTCCTGGTGTTTGGGGCAGAGAGGGGACAGTTCTGGGCCTCAAAGCCTAATCCTTATACATGGAGCTTATCCAGGCTGCGGACAAGGCCTGCTCTACTCATCTGCCCCACAGGCCCAAAAGGTTGAGCACCACTGCCCTATACCATTTTCCATAGATAAACCTATAGTTTCTCTCAATCTACTATGCAAGACCCATTAAAAAAAATGTAGCCATATCCTAACTAATTTTTTGGGCTGACAAAGACTTTTTAAAAAAAATAATCACAATTAAATTCCTAGATTAAAAAAATAGTTGCAATTAATCGAAATTTTAAATCACACAGTTAAACAAGTCATCACGCCCCTACCCAACAGGTTCCAAGCTGCACCCTG
Organism: Alligator mississippiensis; assembly: GCF_030867095.1. Taxonomy (NCBI): domain Eukaryota; kingdom Metazoa; phylum Chordata; order Crocodylia; family Alligatoridae; genus Alligator; species Alligator mississippiensis. Next base: position 387,984,346 of record NC_081824.1, read on the forward strand.
CAGCTCCTGCCTGCCACCACCAACAGCGCGCAGCCCCAGCTCTGACCCTGGCCCACCCCATGCCCGCTCCGGACTCTCCCCAGCCACAGTGAAGCAGCCGGAACCCATGTGAATAGCTCCAACCCAGACATGCTACACGCCTGCTCCAGACTCACCTGTCCACACCGGGCAGTGGCAGCAGCCAGGCATAAGCTGCTGCTCAGTACGGAGGAAAAGTGGCCTCTCCCCCTCACCACTGCCAGGCCCTTCTTGCTGCAGCTGCCCAGAGCTCACACCCCAGCTACACTGCGGATCCTCTGCACTGCTACCCTGCTGGGCAGCCCAGAGGCAGTGATGATGGCAGCGGAGCGGAGTTACAGGGCAGCCCGGGCACAGGCACTGGGCAGCTGCAGCAAGAAAGGCCTGGCAGCAGTGAAGCGGAGGAGGCTCTTTTTCCCCGTGCCAAGTAGAAGCTTCTGTCTGGCTGCTGCCGCTGCCCAGCATGGGTATGTGAGCCTAGAGCAGGTGAGGGGTGGGCTGGTGTCGGGGCCATGCACATGGGTTCTGGCTGGTCTGGAGCTGGTCCACTCCACTGGTCAAAATGATGTGCGTGATTAATGCGATTAAAAAAATGAACTCATTTTTTTTTTTGAGTTAAGCACGTAAGTTAACTGTGATTACCTGACAGCCTACTAATTTTTAGTAAAGCATTTATTCCTTATGTAGATGATGATCATGACAGCAGTCCATACCACTGCCTGAAAAGGAATCTTGCTAGTATGAAAGCTTTTAAAGACCAAACGGGAGTGCTCCATAACAAAAACTACAGATTTCTCCCTATGATTCTTACAGCAAGCCTAGTACTTTACAGCTGAAAGTAGAATATATATATATTTTTTTAAAAGCATCCAAACTGGATCTAAAGACTGAGTCTTGGGTGATTTGCCACACCCCTCAGATAGTTATTTGAACTGTTTATTTGCTTGACTTTTAAAATTGTGACAAAGTGTGATATGTTGTGAACTTGTGTGCAGATCCCATAATTCTTTTTTACTTTCAAATTATCTTACTGCATTAAATATCCTTTGAAGGTATTCATGTTCCTATTGATGCTTCATAAATGAAGGAAAAAAACAAACAAAAATTTAAGTACTCACCGTTTCTGTTTGTGGTGTAATCATCCAATTCTGAAGTTGACCTGGATTTACTTCTAAAAATACAGAAAACATGATTTGGTTTCCCATAGCTCCTAGACATGGAACTGGAGTTAATTGTTTTTGATGCTGTATAAATACAATCTTCCTAAATTACAAGGAGTGCTCATAGCCTTAAATTGTAACTGCAGAACCCTTTGGTAACTGCTGTATACACACAGAGGCCCATAATCCTTGCCTCAAAGAATGCCAAAATTATTATTTGAAAGGCTGATGAAGATGAGGTACAACCCAGCATATCACATTTCAGGCATGCACTCTCTCCCAGTTCATACAAGGTGATGTATTTAGCACTTTACACTTTGAAAATGCCACTGCAGCTGAAAAGAATGGTAAAGCCTTACATGTTGCATTGCAAATATTTCTTGGGAAATCGCTGTAATTCATCATGCACTTCTTCACTCTGGGTGCATCCACACATGCCACTATGGTGTCATTGTTACTGTACTGTCTTTTAGCACTTCCTTTTACAACTGCTAAAATACAGTGAAGAACAGTCCATACTGCACTGTGCATGGTTATTTTTAGGCACTATGTCACTGTAGCGACATGCTATAATGAGGGAGAGCCTCACTATGGCAATGTAGCTGCAGCGTTACAGTTTTTGCCCACAGATGCTAGGTCACCACAGAGCACTGCTACAGCAATGTAGCCTCATGTGTAGACACACCCTCTATGCGCTTAGCTGAAGGAAATTAGATATATAAGAAAATGAAAATGTGTACTGACAGCCCAGACGAGAAGTTTATCAGCACTTCTATATTACTAGCTCTAGCTAATGCAGGCAGATCAATGTGTCAATTAGTACTGAAAAATAAATAAATAACATTGTGTTTTCTGCTTCCAAAAGCAGCAGCTATAACACATTACAGCAGCATCACTGCATGCACATCAGCTATCGAAGCCCTAAGTAAACTACTGTCTTCCGTCAAGAAGATCTTTGAATGCAGAATACTTAACATATCTGCATAACATTTCTTGCCCCTCACTAATTTTCTGTTCAATGTGCTGACTGATGAGTTCTTGCACGGGTGAAGAAGGAAACAGCATAGGTTGTTCAATTGCTTATAAGAGTAGCAATTATTAGGAATAAGGAAGCCTGACCCGAGCCTTACCTCTAGGCTGCCTATACACATGCTTCCTGGATTTCTCAGTGTTAAGACTGATTAGCTGAAGCTCAATATATCAGATGAAGTACACTACATATCAGCTCTGACTCCTAGTAGGTGAAAGCATAACTCAAAGATTACACAAAATAAAATTGCTAATAAGGAATCTCACTTCATCACAGCAAAATGGCTCAGATTTACTGCCAAAATCAAGACTCAAGTAAATAAAGGTGAAATTATAACCTGTATGAAGATTGTGTCAGACTAACCTGTCAGCAAGAAAGTGGCCAGATCGATCCTCAATGGTTTTAGGTTCATCATAATGTTTATAAAATCTATAAGCAAAATAAATAAATAAATACACACAGAGACACACACACGAAACAGAGCACTATATAAAAAAAACAAAGTCAAATGGGCAAGAAAGGCCTTCGTAAAAATGTTCCCTGTGAATACACTGCTAACATCTATTTGAGTAAATATGATACATTTAAGAATTGGAAGACAACTGAGATTATAAGATGACCTCCCCCAATACTTAAATTCTACATATGGAAAATTTATAAATTTGTTATAATTTTCCAGGTACAGAATCTAATTATTGAAGATCTGCCTTGTATTTGTTCCCCTCAGACTTATTTTCTCCACTGTGGCAGCATAAGTGGTTAGGTAGCCATTTGCTTTCTACTTCCCCCCAACTTTTTACCTTGGCAGCCCCTTCCCCCTCTCCTTACTGTAAGAGCCTGCTCTTCCTGAGTACATGAAGTGAGGAACAAATCTGAAAATAACCTTGAAATTAAATATGGCTGTAAAAAATTTCATATAGTATCCATACACTTAGGTCATTCAGAATTGATGCATGTTACCTTTTTTGAAACTGCTGCTTGTTTTAGCACACGTACTCCATAAACACATTTTTGAACACCACTTGGCACCTACCTTTATGTAGTACAAGCTATATATGATATTAGTCCAAAGCCAAAGGCTCATGATATACTACACAGTTCATTGGGCTGGGGCCCACCAGAGTCAACAGCATTTCAAGCCATGTTGACCCCACAGCTCAGCACTGCTCAGTATGTATGTACCCCCCCACCCACCACACACACACACACACACACACACACACACACACACACACACACACAAAGGATCCATGTACTAATTAGTCCCCAAGTCATTACAGGAGCTAGGTGCTCTTGTCATGAATCCTGGGATGCTCCAAAAAGTTATATGCAGGAGCAAAGCAACCTGGTTTAGCTTTACCATATGGAGGCTGGGGCCGCACTAATCATATGCACCAAGCTGAGAGCTGGGGTGACAGATGGATTCTGGATGAACAGTATTCAATAATGTGGCTCACCATGACTTGAAAAAGAGTCAGTGGTGAGGGGGACTACGCTTAATAGACATTACCATAGGTCTTATTCAGATGGGCTACACTAACCCATTCATGTAGTAGGTTCCCATCAGCATCTTGGCTAGTATCAAGGATTTCTGGCACCAAAAGGAGGTTGTCAGGGCTGGCTCCTTCCCTGTCTGGCCCTCCCAGTGCTGGTCTGGTACTAAAGTACCTCTAGGCCCAGTACCAGTTCCCTGCAGAAAGAATACCAACCCATTTTTTTTTTTTTTTTAACTGCCATAAAAATGGTTCCCATCAGCAGGTTTGCCCAAAATGGGCCACATGTTTTATAGTCATGTTCAGTGTTGGCTGCATTTAATCAGTTTCATAGTTGGTGTCCATTGATGAGCACATGCTCTTTTTGGCAGTAATTTAGTAACAGACCATGTATTTGGTGAGTTTTCCTTTTATGGAATGAGGAACTTATTTCCTCATGCCAAGTAGGGGGAAAACACTTCACCCTGTATTCAAGTAAATACAGTATAGAACTGTAGGAAATTAGGGTTGGAAGGGACCTCAGGAGACCATTTATTCCAAGCCCAGCTCAAAGCAGGACCCATCCCCAACTAAATCATTCCAGCCAGGGTTTTGTCTAGTCAGGCCTTAAAAGCCTCCATGGATGGAGATTCTACCACCTCTTTAGGTGACCTGTTCCAGTGCTTCACCACCCTCCTAGTGAGAAAGTTTTTACTAATACCCAACGTAAACTTCGTTTGCTGTAACTTGAGAACAAAAATCCTATGTCAAATTTAAGTGCATAGTTTGCCCAATACATTTGGCCTGCTAAAGAGGGGACTCAAGGAACATTAGTTACACAAGAGTTCAAAATACTCTCAGATACTCTAGCTTTTCCTGCAAATTTATAGGTCTTTGAAAACAGAAAACTAAACAACCTCCGCCACCACATTTGTTTCTAATCTTTCCATTAAGTTAACCTGTTGTGCTCCTTGTAACAGCAGGAAAATCATTTTAGAATTACAGGCTCAGAAGAGACTTTTAAAGTTATCTGGTTCAACCCCCTTCATACATACAAGATTTGCCTGAACCATCCCAGGGAGGTATCTACCCCAGTCAATTCTGGAACCCCTGTTGATCCTTTTTTTTTTTTTAATATACAAACAGATGGCTATAAAAGGAAGGAGATGGTGTTTTACTCTCTACCATAAAAAATATTGAAACTAGGCATCTCAAGGACAGTGTAGTAAGTAGGCAAATACCTAGGTATCTCAGTTACTACATTCACAGTCTATGTAAATACATCACTCCCATTATGAATGCAGACCTTTGATGCTGCTCCTCTGCCTCTGCCCACCGCTTCTGGTCCTCAGTATACTGCTGCTCTATCTCCTTACGTCTTTGCTCAAGCTCTAGCTCTTGGAGTTCACTTTTTTGTTTCAAGTGGAGGATTTCTTTCTCCTCGAGTCCTTGTTCCTCCTGAAGCCACCTCCTTTCCTCATCTTTCTCTTTCTCATTCTGCTGCTGCTGTGACCCCTGTTCACTTCCTCCACCTCCTTCAGGAACATCAGCATCTCCTCCCATGACTGTTCTCCAACTAGAAGCCAAGGGCACATGTGCAGTGATAGACATCGTGTCTGCAGTTAGGACGCACTGCTCCTGGTGGAGAGGAAAACATTGCATTTTCTTTTTAAACAACATCACATGATGAAGAAAATATTGTGTTTTGTGAGCATATGAAGAGCTAGCTCTGGGGGAAATCTCATGGCAAATGAAGATCCTTTGATGTATGTTTCAGGATGTGTTGGCTCAGGTCAAACAGGTCTTATGGTCTTGAATAAAATTTATTGGATAATATAGTGAAAAGATGTAACAGCAAAATTGGTGGCTTAAAGTTGCCTGAGTTTCAGATCTGTCCCACCTCCCTGTTCACAACTGTATACAAACAGAAATGGTTTTGCCAAGACTGAGAAACTGCTCCTTAATCTGATACAGAAACAGACAGCAAGAGAGCCCTATAAGCACTTTAGATATCCAGAGTGGTTGCTCAGCTATGGCACAGACAATAGGTGCAGAAAGGAGCTGCTAAAATAGCCAGTCAAACTCTTGATATTTTGAGATATCTAAAAGATTTTATTTAGTAAGGCTGCAGTTTATTTCCAATGCAAGTTCCTCAGAAACAGTCTGGTGTAGCCTTAAGACCACTATTAAACTAGGTATTTCTGAATGTAATTAAATTTTGACATATACAGGTAGTCCCACTAACTTCAGTGGACCCATTCAATAAAGAGAATATGAAAAGCTTGAAAGGGAAAACAATATTACAGCCTACCTCATCTTGGTATTTTGAACTTTCTTTTTCTGCTTCCTCCTGAGCCCGCAGCCATTCTTCCCTCAATTTCTCTTGCTCACGTTTATATTTCTCCTAGCAAATTATATATAAAAAAAATTCAGAGCAATGAGAAAATGTGATGTGCTCTGCTTGTAATACAATACAATACAGCACTTGCTTTAAACCATTCTAGTGTATACAGCAGTCTGTTTGGTGTAGTGAAGTCTAATCTGATGGAATGAAATCCTGACTCTAATGATGTCAAGGGGAATTCTGACAGTGACTTACATAGAGTCCAGTTTTTATGCTCAGCTTCTGAAAGCCCACCAACACATTTTTAATGTTCCCTACCTTTTGATCAGTTTGAGTGCAACCTGAAAACTACTGTATCACAGGAAGAGGGATAATACTGAAACTATAGGCTAGCAATTGTGTGCAAAAGGACCAAAGAAACAAAAGGAAAGAAAGGAAAGAAGGGACAAAGGGGGAAGGGATAGAGGAGGAAGGGGAAAAGGGAAGTGGGAAGCCAGGTCTCATTTTCTTTAAGAACAGCGCTCTAAGTTTACCTTGGGCTCAAACAGATTGATCTCCAGAAGCATCCAAAAATGTGGTAGCACTTTATAAAACACCAAAGCTTTTACCTTGAAAAGTTTACAAACTAAAAAACAAAACCAGAAAAACCAGACAAAGACAGACAGGCAGACAAAGGGTATGAAAAGGGACAGATTTAATTATAGATAAGCAAAGTGTGATTAAGCCATGTCTTGATGAGTGCACTGTCACCACACACAGAGCTTCTGCGGCAAACTATGCTCAATGACACCTGCAGATCCCTACAATTTTTAGATGGTTAGCCTTAAATTAAATTAATCTGCACAAATGTGGGGCAAAGTGTTAAGCACGAGTAGTCCCATTCTGTTCATTTCCCTGTGATTACTGGCATGCTCAAAGTTAAGCACATGCTTTGTAGCACTGCTACCTCCAAAGTCATACTTCGCCCTTCTAACATATATCATAGAAATGTGAAAACATGGAAACATCCCAGCTTAATTGCTAATGCCAAGGCTGGGTTTTCAAAACTCTCAAGAAAGTATTTATTTTGTTTTGTTTTTTTCTGAGACAATTAGACATTGTAGTTAGTAAGGGACTGAACTTGGAATCCCATAATGGCATTTCTGAAAACTTTTTTTGAGGGAGAAAGTGCAAACTACAGTTTAAGAATATTTTACTGGCAGATTTTTGTGACCTTGAACGTCTTAGGATACCAATAATTGGCCCAAAGCATGAGTTATTAAAGACAAATAAAACATGCTAGCCCACTCTTCTCTTTGTGCCTCTACTCACATTTACAATAATGAATGACCAGCCAATTGTTATTCTGAAATACTGTGGCTTGTACAATACTGTTGCCACATTTTAAAATATTAACATAAACTTCTGTTGGAAAAGTCTTGTATATAAAAACTAAAAAGACAAGTTCTGATATAGCTAGATCCTAGACCCCATGAAGTATTACTTCCCCTTACTTAATTTTTAGTGAGACTGAAATTTAGAAATTCTGGAACTGAAGGTAACTCCTATGACATTCTCATTAAAATAAAAATTCAAGGCTTATTCAAGTTATTCTGTGCAGTTCACACATTTCAAAATAAACATACACCTTGGCAGACTAAAATATATATATGAACTGTTTTTTAAAATAACCTTTTTGAAATAAATAAATTTCTCCTTGACAGATTTAAAAAAGAAAAAAAAGTGAAATTGATTAGTTTTGTTTGAAATTATATGCAGAAAAGGTTTATAATAATTTTTTTTAAAGACAAACATTTGTTTCATTTCAAATTATGAAAATACAATGCTTGTATTTTCCTTTCCCACGTAAACCTTTCAAAACTCCTTCATATTTGAAAGCTTTACAGTGGCAAAGAGAAAAATAAAGATAACTCTTCCAAGGAGCAATTTATGCTGTGCACACATGTTCAAATGATCTGGAAGACTTATCCCAGATTTGTTTTCCTGGTGGAAAAAATTACCAGGAGTCCCCTGAACAGATATTTAAATGCTAAGCCCCTGAGGAACAGAGATCTTGCAGTGCTGACACTATGCTGCTGGGGGCTCCAGTGCACACATCTCAGTTTGCTCTGAAACCTCCCTGTCTGCTTGGAGGCAGATAGCAGTTGTACAAAGGCAGCCCTGATTTGCTAACTCAGATTACTCAAGGTCAGTTTGTGTCTCCCTGGAGCACAATGTAAAGGGGGGGTATGTTCTGTACTCTGGTTGGCTGGAGCAGTAGAATCTAGCCTGAGCAACATACTGCCACCCAGAAGGGCTAGGATCAAATTACTATGGGATGCTGGATAACTATGCTGCGGCTTATCTCAGAAAGGCAAGTTCACAAACATTTGCCCTGCCAGGAGAAACTCTCCCAGAAGTGATTTAACCTTGGTTATTCCCAAGATATTTTTCTCCTGGAGCAGCCATTTTTGCTCTGGGAGAAATAACTCTTCTGCTGTTGGGAAGGCTTAGGACTCAGACTGCGGACACACATTAAAATGATCTGGGAGAACACTCCTATTTCATGTATATGCCTAGTTTCTACTGAAAGAGGAACAACTTTCCCAGTAGAAACTGAAAGTCTGTATGTGGCATTAGCCAAACTTAAACATAACGAAAAGCAGTTTATCCCAAATCCCAATTCCTTACATTTCTGTCATGTCTCTTCACAGTTCCTAAAGCACTCTGCAACATGATGGAGGTAGAATTGTTTTAAGAAGTAGGACATAAGGTGTAGAGAAATTAAATTATTTATCCAAAATTAGGCAAGATGGCAGAGCTTGTACTAGGTCCTACAGTTTCCTGAATGACCATCCTATGCATTATCCACATGCAATGGAATTTCCATCTGCAACAGGATAGTTGAACAGTACCTGCAGTAAACGTTCCTGTTCTTTTTGCCATTTTTCTTGTCGTTTTCTCTCTTCCTCTTGATCCCAAACCCGGCGACTAGGAACAGTAATGGATGGGACTGAAAGCTAGAACAGAAAGAGAACAATTAGATGCAAACGAAGAAGATATCTATTCACTATCTTCTATAATGTATTTTTAAATACTAGGTCCAAAAACAATAGCTACAATTTGAAAGCAACAAGATCCTACAGTAGTATACCACTTGGTGCAGTTAAATTTTAACACTTCATTCGAGCTTTAAGAAAGGTTTAATCAGTGATCTGGTTAATTTAGTGAGACAAGTAAGTAGAATAAAAAAACCCAGTAAAATACTTAATAGCAGGCTTCCCCAAACAAAGCCACAAAACTAGTAATCTATTCACAGATTCATAGATGTTAGGGTCAGAAGGGACCTCAGTAGGTCATCAAGTCCAAACTCTTGCCCTGTGCAGGAAAGAGCACTGGGTTCAGATGACGCCAGCTAGGTGCTTGTCCAGTCTCCTCTTAAAGACTCCCAAGGTAGGGGAGAGCACTACCTCCCTTGTAAGCCCATTCCAGATCTAGCAACCTTTACTGTAAAGAAGTTCTTTCTAGTGTCCAACCTAAATTTGCTCTCCGTCAATTTGTGGCTGTTGTTCCTAGTTACTCCAGGGAGTGTCCTAGTAAATACAGCATCTCCTATTCCCTGCTCCCCTCCCCTGATGAATTTATAGGCAGCCACAAGATCACCATTAAGTTCCACTAAGTTCATTTCATAAACAGTGTGTAAACAAGTACTCACATCAGATATTGCAGATTCTGAGCCTCCTGTATGATTCATGAATAAGAGGAGAAAGAGACAAAAAAACCCATATTATAATTGCATGCAGCTATAAGACTTATTTAAATGTGGAAAGTTTGCTTGTGGAAATTCTATGATACTATTTGATTACACTGTAAACTATGCTTGTATTTGACCCATTATCTTTATTTAGATCAGTGAATCATTAGGCATCTGCAGTTAATACCTATCTGAGCAACTGCTGAGAAGAGAATAACCCTGTAACAGCAATACATTCTTCCAGACACTGCCAATAATTGCTTTGTATTGAATTAGCAGTATAATCCCAGCTGTAGTGACATGAAGTTTACTCATTAGTCATTACACCTTTCCCACTATTACGTTGAAAAATTAAATATTTGAAATATCAGTATAAATACTCCCCCCATAGAGTGCTTGTTAGTGTTTGTTACAGATCTCAGTTTAGCTTGTGCTGTTGTGACAAAGTGCACACACCATGTAGATATACTAAAAACTATGAGAAAAAAATTGTGGGAAACAAACTCTTAGGAGTGAGTTTTTCTTAGAATATTTCTGAAAGAACACAATGAATGCCAAAAGAACCAATAGTTTAGACTACGTTAATTACATGACACATTTCATTAAAAACAATTATGTAATAGAAAAGCAAAAACATTGGAACCTATTTCCCTGCCATGCAACAAAACATGGGAGAGAAAAGCACATCAAATTATTGTAATTGCTCACAGGCCTATGTCAAATTTATTTATGTGCATTATTTTTAGCTACAAAATGTTTAACAATGGAAATGTATTGCTGAGAATAATAAAGCATCATATGTGAAATTAATAAAAATATAAATTATTGATATATAACTAAAAAGTATGCCTTACCATACAGAAAGGCTTTTTTCGAACAAGGAGAAAAAAGGCAGTTAACATACTACCGAAGAATTCATTATACAAAAACAAGATTAAGACCGGGTCTTAAAATATATTTCAACATCTTCATTACAATAAAAAATAGGTAGGGCAGATATTTAGAAATGACTACCAACATAATAAGAAATGCGTTGTGCCACTTCAAAAGTCACTTTAAAAAACCCCACACATTCGGGATGAAATTCTGGCTCCACTAGTATCAATGATAGAATTCCCATCGACCTCCACAGGCCTAGAATTTCACCCACGAAGGCTGCAGCAAAATATTGACATTCAAAAGAGTCTTAAAAGACAGAATGTTAGAGTATTAGTGAAGATATGATATGTGACATGCAGAGCACACAAAAAAGCAACCCTACAAAACTATGAACAAGAGCCATATATTTTGCCTGTAAAAGGCAAAAACAAAACGCTACTAAATTCATTTCAAAATTTATATTGGGTTTACTTTGGATTTAGTGCTGTTATCTACTGTAGAATGGCAGCAGAATGATATGTTACATCGATCTGGTTGTAGAGAGCAACGACTCTGAACAAACTGCAATTTAGGTTGAAACGACTAATGTTATCGATAGCTCTGAACATTTCATGAAATATGTGCTGGAATGTTTATTATCCTGTTTTGTAGGTAGTTGCAAACCTAAACAAAGAACATGACCCTTCTGTTACCCAGTGGAAGAAAAAAAAAGTGTTTTGAACTTTTCATCAGAGGTTTTAAAAAGGTTTAGATATACAAAAACACACAAAGACCCATTACCACAAAGGTAGACCCATGAATTGTAAGAATAACCTGACGACCCTAGAGAAAGAATGGAAATGAATTACATTCCTTTGTCATGGTAGCAACAAACAATGCTGAAAAGACATAGTACCCAGCACCAGAGACTTGTTAGAAAGAATGTACAGTGGGAACAATTTCATGAAAGTACATGAAACGTTAGCTTTTAGTTTTACCTTGTTCAAAAAATTGTGATCGTCTTTTTAAGTTTTTCAAAGAAATAGATTCAGATTCTATTTGAAAAATACAAAGAACACAAGTCAATATGGTGCTAACTTTTCTTTTTTTTTTAAACTGACTATCACCACTGGATAACAAATGACAGTTAGCAGACTTTTTCAATCTGTAAAAATATTACTTAGAAAAAAAGATGGAAAAAATTCTAATCTTTTGTAATAAATAATGTACATTTTTTTAGTAGGTTATACCACATAGAGATTAGTACTTAGTATAAGCAGAATCCATCTACAGTAACAACACAGATGACCCACTTTGTGTGAGAGAACTGGAGAACTGGCAATATGGTTTGGTTTAGCTGAAATCTCAGGTTTGGTACTCTTTTACAGCCCATGTTTGGGATTACAATCTCTAAAATTCAAATTCTTTGACTTGTCTTCTCCTCCTCTATGACCCTTAGTCATAATACAATGGGATGGCTTTAGCCGGTGCATATACTTTCCCATTCAAAAGTGCTTCCACTTCAGGGCTCATATATAAATCATCAGGCAAGCTATTATAAGATACAGTTAACTAAGCAGTTCCCATTAGAGAATTAGATATTCATTAGGAGACCTAAGTGGTTGCTTTCTCTTACTCTACCCCCAAAGAGTACCTTTGTTAATAACATCATTAGGACTTGTTACATGAAGCCCACACTATGCAGTTGAGGTATTAAAAAGTCATCATACTTAAGTTATAGTGGGAGAAAAAAAAACCCCAAACACATAGGGCAAGTCCCTACATTCAAGGTTGTGAGGTTTGTGGTGCCACAAATCCAGTAGCAAAAAAACCCCAAAACACAAACACCCTCCAGGGAAAAACCCGGCACAGAGCATGTGTCAGTAGCATGGTCTGGAACAAACAGAGGGCTAGCCATCCAGAGCAATGCTCTGGCTGCCAGCCAGGTTCCATGCTGCCAGATCTGCACCTCTGCTGTACCAGGAAACCAGGTAATAGTTCAGGGGTGTGTAATGGGGCAAAAAGCAGCGACACAAATCTGTGCCTCTGCTATTTGTCTCTACAAGCACATACTCCTGCATGTGGGGACTCACCCATAGAGCTAGATTCTCTTCATCCTATCCCTCTAGTGCCTGTAGGGCAGAGAAAGCACTGACACTCAAAAGCTATGGAAGGACTGATACGAAACTGCTGTAATCTGTTATAAACAATACTGCACTATGTGGAGTTATTTTTTGTCTCTGCTTTGTTTCCCTGCACAGGAAGTCTATAACCAGCCATACTGAGATCCAGGTTCTTGTTAGGGCTTTGTTTAAAATCTAAGAATCATAGAGACATTCAGAGGTCATCTAGTCCAACCCCTCCACCAGAAGCAGGATCATATCTATCCAAGCTATCCTATACAAATTCATTATCTAAGCTATTAGTAAAACGACAGCCAACCCTGACACAAATCACAAGGCATAACACCCTAACCTGCCACAGGGAAGGCAAGGGGCCAACAGTAGCTAATATTCTGTTACTGCAAGGGTTGTTAAAATATGATCAAGACATCCAAAGAGGGCCCCTCCCATCACTATACAGGAAGGCAAAAACCCCTACAGTCTGTACCAACCTGACAATGGGGTACAATTCCTTCCTGACTTCAAATATGGCAGTAGGTCTGACTCTCGGCAGAAGGGCAAGCTTTCTAGCTAGGAATCTCAAAGCTTAAATGTCAGCAGGAGCATTGGTACAACCCAATCAAAATCCCCAGCCTTGGCCATAGCTAGTGTTCAGTGTTTGAGGAAGGTAAAACCCTGTCCTAAATTGTCCTAAATATGCATGCAGCTGATACATCTGAAGAGGGTATGTAATAAAGAAAAAGTTTGTGAACCTCTGCTATAGCGCAACCCTACTTATTTTGAGTGCAATCAGACTTATGTGCTAGACATGTAGCCTCCAGTATTCCACTAACATTTACAGGTACAATATCTGTGTTCTCTCTTCTTTCCTTTACAATTAACTGACAAACAACAGTAGTTTACCTTTTTGCTCATTAGAACACAAATCTGCTTGCATCCCATTTATCACTTTGGCTCCGGTATCCTACAAAAAGAAAAGCTATTTAAATATAATTTCATGGTTTCATTTTAACTTATCAGTCACGATCACCATTTTCTCTCACAGGAATTGCACGAAGTTAAGTATGCCAGACAGTTCCTGTAACTTATGAGCAACTTGTAACAAATTTTCTCCAATATATTTTCTATATAGGGTACAGACATTTGCTAGAATTAATGTCCATCATTAGCTGATGGCCTGAAAGAAACCATTCAATTTGGTTTAGAAAAAAAGTTATAAGCCAAAATGGTAGTTGCTATTTGAATCCATGAGGTGGGGGTGAGGGGGAGAGTTTAAGTGACTCAAAAGCATAAACTTTATATTTCTTGAAAAAGTATCACGTGCATTACTATCAAATACCTGCAGTAGCCATTTTTAAAGAATTAATGTTCTAAGGTTTATATTCAGAACAAATGTCCTCGTCAAAGCCTGTATACATTTTAACATTTATTGATTCCATGTTCATGGAAATACAGCAGTCACACTTAAAAATATTTTCTCTCTTAATTTATTAACTAACATCATCACAATATTCATAGTTTCTTTCATCTTCACTGACATAAGGATAGGGAAGCAAAGAGAATATTACACATACTGAGCAACTTAAAAGTGGCAAAAAAAATGTTTAAAGATAAGTACTGCTTATTTCTAAACTAGACCAATTCCATTACTCCCAGAAACAAGACAACAAAACCTAACTTCTCTCCACCACAAACACCTACTTTAAAAGCTCCAGGCTCAGAAGAGGAAATCTAATCAGTAAAAGCATTGTCATTTAGAAAAGAAAATGGAATCTAAATACTATGGAGGTGGGGTCCCTCTACTTGTAGTCCTTTTGGGCAAAGGGGAGTCAAACTAGATCCCTGTTCCTTTACTAACCTGACCAGATAGCAGAAGCCCTTAATTATGCTAATGGAGGAGAGAAGTGGACCACCACTCCATCATGTCATCAACCCACTCTTATCCCGAGTGGAAAGTGTCATCTAGTGTAAGAGCTTTCAGTGCATCAGTAAAGAGCATTCCCTTCCACAAGGTGGCCAAAGTGAGGTTTCTTTGTGCTGCTTCTTCTGGAGATTCTTCAATTACATCCAGGCTAATGTCATTTTAATATAGTAGGAGTTCTTTGCATATTTATATGGAAGCCAACTGCTTTCTAAATTGCTACCAGAAAGATACTGCTGCCTTGTCATTCTAAAACTATGTAAACAGTTACACTGACTTTGTACATAAATAAAAGTTAGACATTTACACAGGAAATGATGCATTAAAACAGAGACTAATTAAAAAGCCAATTGAAAAATCTTGCTCATTTGCTAGATTTACTCTTTTTCTCCTTAAGATCTTAAAACCTGTCCGTCAATTTCGTCTCCCAACATTCCACAATTCTAGAAAAAAATACAAAACAAAACAAAACTACAAGCAACTTACAGAATTTTGAAGACTGCTGTTGAAATCTGTTTTTGTTGATATGTCTGAAGAAGTAGTGGGAAAATGATCTCCAGAAGTTGCATCAATCCATTTATTTTCAGATGTACCTACAATGTTGGCAGCCAGACTGGTGAGATTGAGGATTTTATGCCTTAAATATGGCAGGGAAGGCTGGTCTTTTCCCCAATCTGATTGGCACATGGAGATCAAGAAATGAATGTGGACAGAGATGCCAAAGTAAAGAACAAGAATTAATGAAAACACATTCAAATCAGACAATAATAAGGAAACATACACATACACAATGGAGAAAGAAAGGAGGAAAAGAAGAAAGATGAATTAGGTAGACTTTGTAAGAGAAAGAAAAAGCTTAGCCTTTTAATAAGCAGACCGCCTTCCCAATAAGCCAGTTAGTCAAAAGCTAGGCTCAAGAAATATTAGCAAGTTTACTTAGATATATTACATAAATCAAGATATATATTTATTATTATTCATTAAAAGCTATTTTTCCACAAAAAACTTCATTGCTAAACCTAATCTTGACTATTATCAAACCATCATGGACAGAAATCAGGGTTTTAAATACATACAGAGCTCCAGGAACACTATCTCCATATTTTTCCAGGGGCATGATATATCAAATTTGTCCCCATTGATTATTTGCTATAATCCACATTTAATTTGACTATATTATGCAGCTAATGAGGCCCAGAGACTGGGTTTTCAATGACAGGTCACAAATTTAACTGTATACAAGTAGGAAAGGCAAATACCACTGCCTGCTCCAATAAACTAGTAAATTATTGATTCAAGAAAAGATTATATAAACCAAATGAAACATGATTGAAGGGAAAGCTACCTTTACCTTAACATTAATCTCATACAAGAGTTGCAGCCACCCTTCAATCCAGAACCAATCAAGATCAATGCCAGTAGCTTCCAGGGTCCCATGCTTTTGATTTTTCTTGGGGCCTGTCACTCATCATTTACCTAAGGTTCTAGACAAGTTTTAACAAACATTTTGGTTTTTTTTTTGTTTTAATATCCTATTCTACATTTTCCTGCCCCAACAAATGACAGTCAAGCTGTAGTAGGGCAAGTAAAAAGATCACTGATATGAGACATGTGGTCACTGGAAAATCCTTGTCGGACTCTCAAAATGTGTTAGGGCCAAGCCAACAGCAAACTTTGAAGCTTTGCCAGATCTCCTTCAAACCAGGAAGGATGTATGGATTAGTGCTTCCTGCAGAGCCAGAATGGTGGTACCATAGCCAGGAAGGAATTTTTAACCCTAAAACTAAGTACAGATACTGAAAAATCCCAAGGTGGAATTGATCAAAGCTGCACAGTTTTCTGTAAGGGGCATAGTTTAGGTAAGTACCAAACAGAACACACATTCACCCTTGGAGAGGATGAGGGCAAATATTAGACTGGGTTCTGCCATTTTTAAATCAGTCTATATTTGCTGAACTTCTGTTCTGTTACAGGTATAAACCAGCTTCCAATCACACCAGTAAAAGTGTAATGCCTGCACCTGGCCTGAAAGGCTAACTCCCACAGTCCTCCTTTGAATTAGGCAAATCACATCTCAGATGTAATATACTAGGTTCTGCTCCAGTGTCCATCATGTATATTTCCTGCTCCTTTCCCCGCTGTTCAGAGGGGAATGTAGGTGGAGTGTTATACCCAAAAGAGAGAGATGGGGGGGAAAGCTGCTGTCTCCAAAACCTGTCGGGAAAGATAGGGGTGGTTTATCCAATCTGAACAAACAACCGCCTCCACACGTGCCGGCAACTGAGGTGGCAAGAAAGGGCATTTTCTGTCCCTTTATATAGTCTTCTTACACACCTAAGTAACAATCCTAGGACACACCTTTAGCTTTGCATTCCATCAAAAATTAGGCCAGTGCATAAGTATTGGCACTAAATTAAGATCAGTAGACTTGCCAGTGAAGACTGCTGCAGTATAAATGGTTAAAAAGGAAAACAAAAAAGAAGGATACCAAGTTGTGTTGTTACGAAGCAGCCACACTAACAAAACACTTAAAGCAAGGATTATGGGACTCTGCAACACATGCATCGAGCTCAAAGACAAAGCATATTCACCTTACTAAGCATACTGTAGTTGCCCTGTGAAACAACTCACCATTCTTTCCATATCGTCTGACATCCATGACCAGGTTTCCAGTTTCTAGAGCATTAGCAATGGCTTCTTCCCCCTCAGCAGGGTCCATGTGTGACACCTTTGTGCCGCTGACAGTAATGATTTCATCATCTACATGCAGTTGGCAAAGATCTGCAGGACTACCTAACATACCAGAAGTGGGGGAGGAAAAAAAAAACAAAAAACTCAGATCATTTTTGTTACTGTCCCAATCAAAAGACAGGCAATCATTTGGTTTCCTGAAATCAATATTTACTATTGCTGGAGAGTTACGTAAGCTTGGAAGAATTACTACCGTGCATTGGACTTTCTGGTCTATTTAGTGCTGGGTATCTTGGTTAATGTTGGAATAATGCTTTCTTTTCTATTAAAACATCTGCAGGAATCATACAGGAAGCCTGAGCCTTTCAGGTTTACATATTCATACCCGAGACCTACTTATTTATTTTGAGATTTTTGTTGCCTCTTTCTTGACAAGTCTGATCTTGAAGGCAAGGCAGTGCAAGCACCCTGGTATCTGCCAAAGATGCATTTATGTTGCGTTTGTTTGCAGTTTGTACCCTGCTAGCATTCTGGATTTCTGGTTGCACCTGAAGTGAATGTCATTTTGCCTACTGCCTTACTGAAATGCAATTTGTATTATTCCAGAATTAACCAGGGCTGAGCTTAGTTAAGATACTGCTGGGCTGTATTCCAAGTTAAATTTTTCTGGGTTCTTTAAATTACTGGCAAGTTCAATAGCTCAACCAAGCTCTACTTTTATTCTAGGTTGAACTTGAATTCTACCAACTTGTTGTAGAGTATGTATAATTTTAGAAACCAGCAGAAAGGCGATGAATTTATGAGAAGCTCTAAAGCACCGAATTAAGGGGCAAACAGGATATGGACTTAAGTTGAATTCCTTTCAATTCAGTGGGGGGAAAGATGCTAAAAAGTTATTCTTCCTTGCAGAAGGATTCCATGGATTATACCTGAAGGGAGTGAATACCTGGAGGGAAACCTGAAAGATCAGAGGCAGGAAATTTAAAAGGCAGTGAGATGAAGTTAAAGAAAGGAAAGTAAAAGCTGTAGATAAGGAAAAAAATTAAGTAGGAGTTCTGTTAGATTATAAAAGTCTCTGAAAAGAAGTGGTGCAAGCAGTACTCAGGACTTTTAGAAATAGACTACATGCAACATTAGAAAATACTGTAAGAAAATCCTGTACAGACAAGAGTAGATGACTTTGTTCATGTAGTATTCATCTCCACTTTTTATGATATCCCTGCAAAGTTTTTACAAATAAGAGCCAGGGCCTCCAAATAACAGTTTAGATGGCATTTAAAATGTGACAACACTGGAAATCAAGGAATTATGGGTACGACTATACTATGTTGCAGGACTCCTGGAGAGGTCTGCTCTCAAGCACAATGCACTACCCACCCCTGTTCACATACACCAAACCCAAAAATACAGTAGTGAAGACACTGTGGCTGCCAAAGACAGAAGATTCAAGGCTTACATGGGCTAGGGACAGACATTACGTGTAAACCAGTATAAGTGATTGGAAACCTGTTCAAATCTGAAACACAACAGAAGTACAGTGCACATAAGCTGTTTTCAAACTGGTAGATTTGAACCAGTTTAAGATAAACCTGGATGGATGTAGTATCAGACTTAACTGATTTAGGTTAAATTACTTTATTGAACTTGTGTTCCAGATCCCTTCCACATTCAAGTTAACTCTCAGTCCCACAGCATCCCAGGATGCTTTGCACACCCCCCGCAACAAACCGCCCATTGCAGGGTGGGTAGGCTAGCCTTGGCCCAAGCTGTCTACTTCAGCTGAGCAGGGAGGCATGCTTTAACAACGCTCAGCTTCTGACCTGCACCACTGTAGGCACGCGTCTGTATTTCTGGAATCAAAAGTGAATGTCTGTTCACTTGCTTATCGGTTCAATCTCCGCAGCTTAGACTAACCCATGAAGAACAAATCAGTTCAGCCTCAGGTTTTTTGACCACCTGTACTTAGCATTGGTGGGGGAGGGAAGGAGGAGCAGGAGGGTTGGTGGAGAAGAGTACCTCAAAAGCAGCTTCCCCCTTCATGTATCTCCCTTTGGTGCAGAACAAGGAGAGGAGGTAGACAGGGCATGATCAAAAGCCAGACTACCTTAGAGTAGAGATCACACTACATAGCAGATGCATAACCTAAGGAAGTAGGGCACCAGCCCTGGGCACTGACTCCCAAGGGGTGACAGAGTGAGCAGCAGAATGATTAAAAGAACAGAAATTTCCTGGCATCTTAAAATGTTGGGGTACAGGAATGAGAAAAATGGAACATTTTCTCTTTTCTTCCTGAATTAAATGCTGGTTAAGAAATTTAATATTCCATTCATTTGACTGTTCTTTAGAATGTGTGGACTCAAAGGGCCTCTGGTAGATCCTCACCAAAACAACCAAAAACAAAAAAAAACACACCACCACTGTAAATCCAAGCTTTTGCTGCATGTTATATATACAACATTATGGAATAAAGACTAGGCAGAAGAAGGTATAGGAATGAAAAAAAGATAGAAGAATCCATAGCTTTCTAGATACAGCTTATGCAATATAGGATTAATGAAGATTACTTTTAAAATCCAGTACCTTTGGGTTGTAAAATAACTGTGCAGTATCATGTCCAATAAAATTTTGTGCTATCCAGGAAGCATGCTGTATTTTATTTTTTCACAACTGAAACAATGCCATGTGTAATACATTTTTAAACATAATGTGTATAACTGGAAATATCTCAGACTCGGCTGAAGGTGTAAATACTTATATTACCATATTTCTAATACTTCTTAACAAATAATTTTGGTCATGCACTGAAATGTCACTTTAGAAGATTCTTCCCCCATAAGCTTAGAAAGCTGACTAAACTAAGTCAAAGCTAATGTTCAAAGTGAGAGGTGTACTGAAGCTCAACAACAAAGTTGACTCTATGAGAGAAGAAGTTCAAATTATCAAGTAAGACTAAGAAAGCATAAACTACAAGAAACAAAACATTAATTCATTCGTATAGCGATTCTGTATGGCAACTGCTATAGTCTCTAGATTACATTTATACATATAAACCTAAATAAGCACTTGAATGAACTGAAATTTTTCCTACTACTGCATCAGATTTAATTTTAGATCATAATTAAAGCAAGTGAGTTATGGTATTTTTCAAAATTTCCACTAGAAGCAAAAAGCATTTTTCTGCTAAAAATGGAAATCTTTACTTTTTCTAATAAACTGCAGTGCTCAGTTATCTTCACATAAAAAAAAAAGGGCAAAGAAAGTTGGTCAAATTTGGTTTGCAAAGAAGACAGCCCTATATGGCTACACCTGGTATATTTCAGTCACGTGTACCCTTAGGTCACTCATGTCATCTCAAATACTGGTTGTAAATGGGCAAGGGAGAAGAGGGACATTTCAGGTGTGGAGGATTACAGGGCAGTGGGGAAACTGGCTAGGTCACTTAATGTTTTCTCAGGCTTTCTTTGTTTATTTAGTAGAAGGTGTTGAAATTGTTAGAAAAAATAACTGCAACCCTGGTTTATTTTATGGGTGTTAACTGGACTCTGGTCAAATATGCACTTCAACTTTTAAAAAGCTTTTGAAGGGAACAAATATCAAGTGTATGCTGCTTCGGTACAATGTTTTTTCTCATCGGGGCATTTAAAATAAAAAATATATTAAGCATATAATTCATTGTAAAAACCAAGAATGAAACGCACTGAAAATATTTTAAGGAAAACAATGTAGTTAAGATAGTTCGCTAAAATTTCAACATTCTCTTAAATTTGAAGCAAGCATTAAGAAATGAGCAGAAAAAAAAATGAAAGTATGCTACGGTATTTCAAGTGCTGTCCTTATTTTTGAACTATTATGTAGCTACCTCACAGTGATAGAACAATGCTTAGCTTTGAAGGCAGCATTAAACATACCATGTATGTAAGAGTGTTAGGCACAGTTCGGTTAAAAAAAAAAAAAAAAGTTACTACTGTTACTACCAATTCCTTTGTACTCTGACATGTTATTCATGGTTAGGACAAAGTATAAACTGAGATAGCCACAACCGAACATTCACCCCTCCCTCCACGGCAGGAGCCCAGAATCAGGGTTGACAGGGACCTTTGTGCACTACAATCCTATAAACATTAACCAGCATTACTGTAATGTTACTCTTATTTTGATTTACAATAGGCAGCACGGAGAGAGATCTTTGCCCAGAGTAACTGGCATAAAAAGAGAAGCCTAGTGGCAGTGAGAACAATTTTAAATTACTCTTGGATAAAGGGGTTATTCATTGTTTGATTTTCTTTATCTAGTAGGACCTAGCCGATGTAAACACAGTCCTGGTTTTTACTTTAAAGTCAATACATAAGTTGGCAATTAATAATTTTTCTTGCTACGAAAAAGAGTTTAATAAAAGCTAGCTTGCAACAGTTTCTCCTCTCCTCGTTTTTTTTTTAATTTTTTATTATGCATTAAGCCATCAGGTGTAAAAATGAAAATAGCAAAACTTGGAGTGAATATTACTGAAAAACAACACATACCATATAAAAGATGCTATTTTATGAACGATTACTCTTTTTAATTAACAATTCATTAAAATATAGTTTGCTCTTTAAAACAAACTACACTAAAAACTCAGAAATATAAAAAGGACATTTAATCCCCAACAGGAATGACAAGAACCTTAATCTTTGATATTAATACATATCTAAAAGAAATGGAGCTTTAGTTACTGTCTACTGTTTATTCCGATTCTGAATGCAACTTGCAGTTGATTTTTACTACCTCTGTTCTGAAAAAAAAATTAAATTTCAGTCACAGAACTTAGAGGTTGCAGTTACTTTTCAAAAGTAATAGTTTCCAATATTCAATAGAGTGGAGGCAGGCAAACCTGAAACAAAATATATGCCTGGTAACAATAATCTTTCCTGTGTACCTGGGTTTATATACAGTAGGAAGTAACACCTTTAAAAATATAGGAGAAAAGAACAGTCTGTATTTTAAAGACCCTTATCTTTCAGAATATTAAACTGCATCAGGCATCACAAAACCTTATTAATAAATATATATGTATACCATTGCTATGGATATACAATTGTTTCAGAACACACTTAATATTAAATAAGTTAAGTGATACTTATACAAAGGAACTGTAGAATATTTAGCCTTTAACAATAAAATAAGTGTTCCCCTTTTTCTTTTCTACCCCCATCTGAATTCTTAAGAATATTTCCATCAATTCTTACAAGTAAATGCCTTTATTTGAAAGCCTCAGTGCATTAACAATAGGAACAAAGTCTCTAAGAGGATTAAATATGAATTTACCTTTTTCAATTGATTGCACAAAGACCCCAGAAGTATTCCAATTTGCTGTAAACCCAAAGTTGTGGCTCTTACCCGGTTTCTGGTTTATACTGATTCTCATTTCACTGTACTGGTCCTGAAAAATAAAACATGACACTGCAGTATCTGGTATCACAGGCATTTACATGAGGGAAAGTTTATCCACTAAATAAGTGAGGCTACTCACAATGTACACTTTAATTATCTATGAACTGACTTTAAAATGGTTTTCCTTGTAGATCATGCTAACTAGTTTGTTTGTTTGTTTGTTATTTAGGTGAGTAATTTAAACTGTATATTGTTTCCTGTAATTGTGTATAGTTTGTTTATTATTAAATTCATCATAACAGGTTCCTCAGGGCAAAATTCTCTGGTAAGATTCTGTAGGAATTGGAAAGACATTATGATCTCAATTTTAAAAAATGGGCAGTTAGTTCTTATAAACTTCATCCCCCTAGGAGCACAAATTGTAACATCTGAAGAGGAAAAAACCGTAGTAAGTCCTTGCACATATTCTAGTATACTCAGGGTGCTCCCTGCCTCATGAGACTGTCTAGTGGGAATCTCAAAAAGCTGGATAATTGTAACTCATTTAATCTATATTTATGCATGCATTGTTATGCAACTGGATGCATTAAACTTGGACCAGTGTCTCTGCGCAGAGTTCCACAAAGTCAATGGGCTGTTCTTAGACATAGTGGTTTTAGATTTATAAAGCAATTCCTAGAGCTGGCTGGAAGCCAAACAGTCCATTCCATGGGGAACTGATACTTCAAAAATTGTTACAAGTCAGAACAAAAAGCTAAAGTTCCCTGCGAAAGAAAAATATTGAAAAAATTCAATTTGAACTTATCTAAGCCTTCTGTTTTGCTAAAGTAAGACTGTTTAGTTTACTATCAGAACATTCTCAACTATTCAGTGATATGATATTTAGTTTAATATAATGAAAACCCTACTTAACAGTTTTTCCCTGATCCAAACAAAAAACACTAGTGTTTTTGTCATAATGGGAAAATTGAAATGATTCATTTAGCTTTTTCCTGTTGGAAATTGTCAGAGTGGATACATTTCCCCAAAACAATATTCTATTACTAAACCACATGCTGTGGCACTGTGGGCCATTTTTAGCTCAATAAATTACCACTATCTGCATAATTATTGGAATAAATCTCTATTCATATGGTTACAAATATGGTTACCCTTGTTTCTTATTCTCCCCTTTCACTTACCTAACACTTCTACATCTAATCCTACATTGTAATATCAAACCAAATTAAGTAAGCAAAGGTACTCTAAGTTAGTAAAGTGGAATGTGCTAGAGTTTGATGAGCAAAGAGAAGCAGGAAATAGGCACAGACACCAGCTACAATGGCAATATGTGGAAGCATTAAAAAAAACTTAAGTCAACCCTTTGGATCACGAGTCAGAAGACAATTACCAATCAGAAGAGATGTTATAATAGCCAGACTACAAGATACAGATAAAAAAAGGCATCTCTCTCTGTTAAGAAAGAAACATTTTTGGCAAAACTCAGAGTTACAGTTTATTGAACCAGCGTGCAAGTTACTTAGCTATTACAGTCATTGGCCAATAAATAGGTTCTTACTTTTCCTTAGGTATATAACTGACTGCATTAAGTCAAAATTCCATATTTTTACACATACAACAAGCCCCAGAAAATAATATGCTCCTTTTTTATGAAAGACAGAATGAAGGAAGGGAAGGGGGGGGGAGAAAGATTTTTTTCACCCCAGAGTTATAGATGCAGAGTAGAGATAGAGCCTAATCATCAGCTGACTCACCCTTGCTTTCCTGCTTAACTAACGCTGAAAAATTAGCTACTGCTGAAGACTGGTCTCCATAGGTGGATCTATGATTTTGAAGAAGCTAAAGAATCTCTGAGGTTGTAAAATAGAAAAGGAGAGAACAGAAGAAGCTGGCAAACAGCAAAATAACCCTAAAAAGTTTAATTTGATTGGTGGAACATCAAGATCATTAAAAAGGAGAGATGATTGTTAAGACTGTGAAGAGCAATAAGCTATTAAGTCTACTGAGGCCATCAGCTGCCTGACCAGTAATGAATGAATTGCTGCACTGTGGAGTAGAAATCAAAGCAAGACATTTCTATCCTGGTCAGAATATCAGCTTCTTTGCTTAAAACACATACCAATTTGTGGGGGCAGGAGGGTGGGAAAAAGGTGTGTGTGGTAAGTGAGAAAATACGGTATTACCTTATATTGAAATTCTACTACTATACTTAAAGTTCAGCACAGAATAATGTATGAAGTAAGATTTAGGCCATTAACCTGTTCCTTAAAAAAAATAAATGAGATCTTTTTACTTTCCCCAACTACGAACGGATCTTTACTCTTACTCCACCTGAGAGGAGGAGAGTCCAGTTCCATTCACTGAATTTCACCTTGCTGCTTTGACAGGTTCTCTCCAAAGATTATATTGGTCTACAAACTCAACATTAGTGCTTTAGTGTTTACTTGACTACCAGTCTCTCGCCTGGCCATGAAATGATTTACCAGCAGATTAAGCAGAAAAGGATTTTCTACCTCAACTACATCTTGTTTGATGCATGCTGTATAAAACAGTCATGTGCCTGATAACCAAACAGTAGCTAGGCTTAGTCTTTTTATCACTGCAGTGAACAGAAATGAAACCCGAACCTAAAATTTTTGTTTCCAAAGCAAAAATGGGCACATGAAGTCCATATATCTATCTAATTTAATACATATCCTACCAAATTTAACAGCAACAGCTCTAGTTACCATTGTATTATTATTATTTAAATTATCATAATCTCCTCCTACTTGTAACAATCACGTCTTCAGAAACAACAATTAAATAAATTAATTATGATGACCAGACAGGCAGTTTAGAGCTGCCAGGCCAAAAGCAGTAGTAAGAATCTGTAAACTGAAAACAACCCAAAAAACCTGCTCAAGAAGAAATTGGTTAAAGAAAAACAAACAAGCTGCTGTCCAAATGGGCTGACACTTACAAAACAATATTAAAACAAAAATAAGAAGAATATGCAGTGACTTCATGATCAGCATTCAGGTTTTTTTGCTTCAGCAGTAGGCATAATTAGCATTTAGAGAAATGTAAAAAATGTGAAGAATGCAACTTGCAGCATGATCTTTGAGGTTTAGCAACATCAACTCCTGCAGGATGCTACTGACAGCTGAAGCTATTAGTATTCAGTTTACATTTGAAACCTGAGACTGACAGGAGACAGCAACAGTCAACAGCTTCATGAATACAGTACTTTATATTCCTCAAAGCTCTATAAAAAGAGCACTAGATCTAATTTCTGAACAAAAGTTGGAAAATTTTGCATCAGACAATTAGTGAGGATGTGATTTAGTTTAAAACTAATTAGTGAGAACAGTTGTTAAACTAAAACCTAGTTGGAGAATTAGTTAAAAAAAAGCACCGATTCAGGCCAATTTGGGGAGAGTGGGAGTGGGTAGGAGAGATGCAACTGTGATGCTGCGTACATTAAAAAGGGTCAGATTTTTAACGCCTGAATTATTTTGCCTCCTGCAGTTTGAGGGCGCAAATAATGGCTATAGTGCAATTTGGGTCACTCACATGACTGTACTCAGGAGATAAGATAATTTGCTGCTGCAAAGCATGGGCACAAAAACTGAAACCTGGGTAATGTTGAACTGAACATCAGACTCACTTTGTACTTGAATTAGAAATGCAGTGAAGCTCAGGGCAGAGAGTTTTAAGTGTTGTAGTTACCAAAAGAGCAAATACTATTTTTCCCTATACTATCTGAAAAAGAGGCTAGATGAAATGGGCTAAGTTGTTTCTCTGAGCAGCTCTCATTACTGGAGAATATTGGCCTAAGGTTTTAATAATAATCTTTGTTCACGCTGCCTTAGGTCTACTAGATTACTGCAAGTAATTATATACTTTTCAAACTCACCCGTGACCTTGAAACCTCAGGCTCTGGCAGGCTTCTTCTTTCTGCAGAGGGTGCAACTGTAACAGAGTCAGGAGAAGTATAATACTCTGATTTAAGACCATGGCTTCCAGCATCCTGGTCCTGGGATACAGCAGAGGCTACTGAAATAGGCGAATATGTTCTTTTAATATCTTCCTCCTTTTCTTCTTCCTCCTCCTCTTCCTCATCCTCTGCATCTTCATTGCCACTTTTCAGTGCAGTGGTAGAAAGAGGCTGTCTTGTTTCTGGTTGTGAAAATGAATTGCTGGTGAACAAAGCTGGAGCTCTCTTGGCTCTATCTACTTCTCCGTTATACTTCTGGGCATCATCCATCTAGAATTAAAATGTTATTACAGAAAAGCAATTCTTAAAAATCCACAAGCCACAAATGGAGTATTTCAATACTCCAAAAAGTTTAACTAAAAAAAGCACTTTGACCTTTCTTCTTTCTCTTCAATTACCTTTTTAGTCCTTCCATTCAATACCACTTACTCCTTGCCTTAACAGAAAGCAAGAGGCCTACAGGAAACTAAATAATCCAGGTTTGAATTCAGGAGTAACACAATCAAACCATATGCTTTCAAAAGCTTACCTATTTACCAGATGCAAAATTGGAGAAACTAAGGGCTTTTGAAAAAGCTATGAAAAATCTACACCGATTCTGATTTTCCATGTTGTGTTTCAGTACAAAGGAAAAAAATCTCACTGTTCTATCAAGTTGGATTTACACCACACAAGAAACTGTCCTGATTCATTAGCAATTATCCGATGCAAAGAAAAAGCTCCAGAAAACTGTAACATATTTTTAAAAAAATTTCTGGCAGGAAACTTTACAAAAAAAGAGATTACTATTCACACAGTCTGATCAAAGTACTAATACAATCAACAAGTGATCATTTAAAATATATATCAGTAAATGTTTGAGCATAGAAACAAAATAATCTGCTCCATTATTAATATGCCCTGTGTAATGCAATCACAGGTAATTTGGAAGGTAATTAATTACAATGTTAAAAGTACTGTTTGGTGACTTACTTAAGATTATAACATTCATATACATTAAGAAAAAGGATGTTTTTACCGTAAATGATCTAGGAAGTGATGAGATTCCTCGTGTGTGGACACCAAAAGGTCTTGGTGTAACCACAGATGTTAACCTAGAGGTATCAGTTTTCTGGTAACTTCTGGGTAGAGAAGCTGAAACCCGAGCTGACCCAGTTTGTGCATTCACTGAATGGTGAGTAGACAAAGGAGCTGAGCTCTGTTTTTCGGACAGGCTTTTAGATGGAATTTGCGTTTCACCTGTTGCATAGCTCTCCCACTTCTGCAAATTCTCTTTGCTAGTTGGCGCAGCTAAAGGTTTTTCATTGTTCTTAAACACATCAGTGGTATCTTTTTCAACTAAGTAATCTTTTGCTACTGAGGATCTAGAAGATGTTTTTTCTTCACTAAACACATCATCATATGACGAATAAATCCACTTGCGTTCAGTTGTTCGCTGGTTGTCACCATAGGTTTCGTGATCTCTCTTCTCCCTGAGGAGACAGGGCTCATTAAAATACCAAAGGAGTGACCTGGTGAACAGGTGGGTTTTAAAGAAGTCTTTCAGCTACTAAATGCTTGAGGCAAGAAAACAAGCAGTAGGTAAATTAAAATGAATCCTGCTCTCTCTCCAAAATTAAAAAAAACCTTTTCTTTTCACATATTAAAATGGCCAATAATCCTATATACTCTGATGTTATCAACTGGCTGTGCTGCCAAAACTGGTTTCTCTCCAAGCATTCCAGTTAAAATTTTTGGAAAGCTGTAATAACTATGTTTCTCCAAAGGAAGTTAAGAGATGGAAATGTACTTAATTTGGAAGGGTGGAAGACTGCCACCTGAAGACTATTGTCTTATTAAATACTGTACTAAAATGCTTAACTAATTTATAGAGAACATGGTGTTTGTTGATCCTGAAGCTGAGCTTTAGTGGTTTTGTTTTTTGTTTGTTTTATCATTAAACGTGTCCATGTAGTGTAAAAAGCTCACTAGCACAACTATAGTGTTTTAGAAAACTATTTTTTAAAATCACGGAGATATTGGCGATTAAGTACAATGAACATCTATGCTGATACTGAATAAAATATATTTTTTGTCTTGAAAATAAGAAGTACTGAAACTCAGAACGTGTTCAAAAAGGGTCCTTTTAATTTGCTGTCTAGATGTATGCAGCAGGTATACACAGGCATTCATCTAAAATAGATGAGACAATGTATTTATAAAACCACCATCACCTATAGGCCAAATATTGTTGCTTTACTGTATTTACTTTCTTTCCCTTTGAAGAGTGAGTTAAAACTATTTGCATTTCACCCATTCTATAAATAGCACATGGATTCACATAGCAATTACATTGAGAAAGTTGGAGAACCCATAGTCCTGCTATTTTGTGATATAACAAGCACCAGGCATATATTTACTCACCATGTAAATACATGTCTACAACTAGTAGAAAATTACAACTACAATATTAAAGTAAAGAAAAATACCCAATCCTATTAAACTAGCCCAGGTACTAAAACAGCATGACTGACCAACTTATTCATTCTAGCCTGGCTAGGCTAATTTTAAACCAAATATGGTTAATGTGAATGCAAATTTGATAAAAACAGATACACTTATTTATACCTAGTTCCACTTTCTAAATTTCATGGTACATGACTATCCAGATTTAACATCCTCTATAAATTTCCCAGAACTAAACCACATCTGCCATTCAGTTATTTATGTAATGCTGAAATCTAAACAAATCAGTCACAAGTTGGCAAAGGAAACCTTTATCAAACAACACCCCCCCTCCCCCACAAAAAAACAAATGTACTAAATTAATTCCACTTCATATGCCAGCATCATTTTAATGCTAGTTAAAGCTACTTTATAGTAGAGAGAACAAAAGAGCCCACGCTTAAATAATACACATGAAACCCCAGTTGGATGCATTACCTGTCTCGCTGCATTTCTTTCAGTGATTTGGTATTTCTTACAGAAACCTCAGAGGTTTTCCTTTCAATGTCTTCTCTTTCTTCCTTTTTCTTTTGCAAATCTGAAGTGAAACTTTTTCGGCGACTCTTCCATTTTGCAAGATCCTAAAATGGAAGTCACTTGAGTTTTGGGGTATCTAATTTTCTGGAGACCTGTAACCACTTCATAGTCTATCCTACTGCATTACTCAGTCCTTCTAACTAGATCTAAGTGTCCTAATTTTCCTCTGTAGACAGACACAGTTTTTCTGTGCTAAGGCTAGAATCTCATGTGTCTTCTTGCAAAGTCTGACCTAAATGTTTCCGAAACACAGTGTTTGTATTTTTCAGATAAGGTGACATGCCTGTTGATCTTCTGATCTGAAACTGAAAAGGAAAATTAACTTTTCCTTTTCAGTTCTTTCCAGTTGCATCTGCAATATTTATTCTTAAATTTTCTAGGAAAATAGAACTGTTTTATTTAAATGCAACTGTTTATTTGCTTGTTTGTTCTTTAAGCAAAGGAAAGCAATATAACAACTGACTGATGCATTAGTTTTAATAAGCTGATGTCAGTATTAAAGATGAATTGAAGGCAGAATATTTTTGGGGAGATTTTTTAAAGAATTAGCAAGGTAAAAAAAATATACATTAATGTAATTTGCAAGGAAGAAAATATTTTTTTTTCTGAATGGCCAAAATACTCAAATATACTCAACCATCAGCCCTTCATTAACTTTCATTGCATGTGTAATGCTTTCTATCACTGAACAATTTAATGTGGAATTCTAACTATCATTAGATTTCACAGTAACACTAACATGTATTCCTCTAAGCAGAAGCATGCCCTGTTTAGTTTCCTCCAAATGCGATTTGCAATCTTTGTTGCAGATCATTGTATTAAGCCATACTATACATATGATATATGTATAGTAAATATCTATACATAGCCATACTATACATATGATATGATACTATAATATAGCTGTTTTTATATTACGCCTATATTACATTTACAAACATGCAGACCAAAAGATACTCTATTCCCAGAGAAGCAAATATCTAGTAGAATGACACTATGCTAAATATGGCATCTTATCTTTTAGGCTAGGTACGGAGGTTCAGAAAGCCTGAGGGGGATTTACAGTAATTTTCACAGCTTTTTTTAAGCACCCTACATTAGTCTGGGAGAGAACAGAACTCAAGTTGCAAGCCCAGCCAAGGAGCCGAGCAGCTGGCCACCCCTGATTGGCCAGTACACACCCTCTCCCCAGCTCTGTCACCTGCCAGCAGCAGCTGGGGGAAAAGGAGCCCCCAGCTGCACAGGCCCAGCCCCAAACCAACATGGCAGGAGGGGTGTCCATGTGGCAGGGTGGGCATTTCCCCCACACACCTGCTCAGTCTGGTGGACACCTGCAGCCAGGAGCTGCTGCTTGAAGCCTCTGTCTCCTGCCTGTGACCAGACAAGGTGGGGGTATAGAGCCATGGCTCAGAGCTGCATACCTTTCTGCCGTTCCAGGAGCCAGGGTTGGGGAGCAGACCCCAATAACTTGCTGGCTTGGGTTTGGAGGGTGCCAGGCCAGACTGGATTCACACAACAAGGGGCTCCACTCTCCTTCTGCCCCGGGTTCCTGGCACAGTGGAGAGTTGCACATCTTTGAGCTTCAGCTCCATTCTCCCACCCCTTACCCCTCTTCCCCCCTGCCCAGCCACACAGGCAGGAGACAGACTCTGAGCAGCTGCTCCTGGCTGCAGCTATCCACCAGGCTGGGAACCGGGAGTAGGGAGGGGGAAGTAGAGCCCCACTGCCATGCAGACCTGGTCCATCTCTCCCTCCCCCAAGATCCAAGCCAACAAGATCCCGGGGGGGGGGGGGGGGGGCATGCAGCAGGGGTCTCTGCTTCTCACCTCCCTGCTCCTAGTTCCCAGCATGGCAGACAGTCTGGCTCTAAGCTGGCTCCTGGCTGCAGCTGTCAAGTGGGTTGGGTGGGAGCGATGAGTGGAGGGAAGAGCTCTCCCTGCCCCTCCTGCTGTGCCAGCTCAGGGCCAGGGTTATGTGCAGTGTGGCTCTGTTATCACCCTCTCCTTCCCCCACTCAGCTGCTCAGGCAAGAGACAGAGACTCTATCTGTGCCAGCTCAGGAGCAAGGCTGGCCCGGTGCTCACCCTGTGCAGATAAGCACCAGCCAAGGCTAGCACACTGACCTGCAAGGGGCACCTGTGATGCCAGAGGACAGTGAACAAAGGTGATTTGCTATGGGATATGGTACAGAAGTTCAATATACTGCTCTGACCTAAACCAATTAAGTTTAGTACTACATCCATCCAGGTCTATCTTAGTCCAGGTTCCACTATTTTGAAACTGGTCTGTATGTGCTGAACTTCTGTTCTGTTGCAGGTTTAGACTGGTTTCCAATCACTTATACTGGTTTATGTGCAATTTCTGTACTTAGCCTTATTGTCATACACAGAAAGCAGCCTTCAAGCTGGTATTACTGTTTAGTCCTCAAAGGCTACAATGGAAAAAGCTTTACCTGGCAGAGTTCAATAAGATGCAGTAGATGAATTAAGGCATCAGATTTCATCCCTTCTTCCGATAACTTAGGCTAGGGCAATTGTTTGGACTGGGTCTTTCTGGACTCAGTTGTGTGAAATAGAGTGCACGCAACAGCCTACAGATTAGGTAGAAGTTGAATGTACTCAGCATCTCTCAGGTAACACAGGATAGAAACTGCATGCCCTTAGAAGTGTATGTGCACAGAGGTCAGGGGCAGGGAACACTTACATCTTGCCACCTTTGGTCTTGTTCTTGTAGCTGGGCTTTTATTTTCTGTAGCTCTTCAAAACGAATCTTGCGCATTGACTGCAGCTCATCTGCGCTGATATCAGTCAAAGACTTACTCCTAGGAAAAGCATTGTTATGCTTAGATTTATTTGTGCCAATATTTATTCAAGTGGAACTTTTGAAAGGAAGGGATTTATGTTAATATGATGAAGCTCTTGGAGGGAGACATTTTAAACTGAGCAAGAAATAGTAAAAACATACAAAGTCTTGACAAGCAGCTAAATGGGCAGGCTGGGATGTGCAACAATGCCAGTGATCATGTCAATAAACAGTATCTTTGTTCTAATAAGATTAGAAAAGGTAAGCAGCAGCTCCTGTGGTTTTGTTGCAGCTTCGTATTAATCATTCAAGTTGATTCTTCACATTTGCCTGCTCCTCACAGATCTCCGCTGCTTCTTTCTACTCAAATTCTCCTCTACCCCCAAATGCCGTTTTCTCCCTCCGCGTGTGCAGTTCTGTCATTTTTACCTATTCCTCAGGCCCAAAATCATGGAACCATCTTCAATTATCCTCCTTCTCTTTCTTCATACAAAAGCTTTCAAAATTTTATCACTTCTCATACAAATTATGAATACCTCTGTCCCTCAATCCCCCCCATTCCCTCCCCCCCACAAGCCGCAGCCACCCACACATTTCTAAAGACCACTCCATCCTCACTACCAAAAAGCAGTTTGATTCATGCCATGACTTCCCAATTTCCTCCTTCTCAGCCTTCCTGACTCTCTTTGATTTAATGTCCAACAGCTACAATAATCTTACTCTCTCCCAACTTTCATTAAGCTGTCCACACCAATTTCAAGTTCCATTATTGCATTGTCACCCACTCTCCTCCTGCTAAATTTTCCCACAACTCTCTTCTCTTTCACTTCACTTGCCATATTTGACATCCATTCCCGTGCTACTTTCTTCTCTGTTCTCACCTGTATTGAGTCATTAAGACAGAAGACAGCTGCATTGCATGACAATTTTCTGGAGGTTTTGTATATCATAATGAAGACCTTTTGAAATATTTTGCAACACGCACAAGCATGTGCGCAAGCACTGATTCCCTCCCTCATCCCCCATGGAATTTTTGCAACTGAGAAGTAGACAGTATTATGTATTAGTTGTTTTCCATATTGTTAGAGTGCCCTAACCACCAAACTATAAACTCAATTTCTGTCACACACTTGTTTGAGCTCTTCCATGCCATAAATAAATAGTTATTAGGCTAGAAAACCATGGAATTTTAAGAGGTCTTGTGTTTATCTATTCATTCAGAAGAGGTCCTGAAATTGTGCGAGTTCTTTATTTCCTATTCTCTGCAACCTTTTAGAACCTCTTCCAGATTTAAGACTCAGCCATAGCTGGAGAGACATGACAGCCTTCTCCCATTCTAATGCTTCAGAAGAATGCCACTTCTGCTCCCAACCACCTAGCTTTAGGTTGAAGAATACTATGACCACCTGAATGACAAGGAATGACACTGGATTGCAAGACCAAGGGAGTACACTGAAAGGGAAAAAATAATGGTATTAAATTAAATCTGGCCTAATAATATAGTTAATTGGCACAATGCCTTTTAAAATATTGGCAAACATTTAGGTAAAGCCGTGACCACATTTCTTCCCTTTCAAACTTCAGCGTACCTAAGCATGAATATGAGGTACAAAATTGTCTGGTGGCTTCGTGGCACATCCACCTGAGGTTTAGGAAGAGGTCAAACCTTCTCACTAGTAACCAAAGGCTCTGGACTTTGGTTAACAATCCCATGGTTATTTCACTCGGTACTTATTTATTTACCATTCTCTGGCCCTTCCTTGCTTTTCTAGTTAACTTTTATATCATGTGCAGAAAATTGTTGTGGATAACAAACTCCAAATATTAACACCAAAAGTGCTCAATATTTGTTGATGGAATGATAGAACACTTACCTTCTAAATTTCCCTTGCTTTTCTCTACATCCCCTGAACCAATTAGCTTTAAATATTGCTAAGTGAAAATCGTATGGCTTAGCATAAGATGAGCACATACAAATCGGCATAACAAAAATTTAAAAAAAAATCCAAAAGACCTATACTTTCACATACTCATTCTTAAATTCTAGCTCTGTCCTGGAACAACTTTCACTCTGCTGATTCTGGCAACGTTCGCTATTTAATAATGTAATTACACAGCATCAAGAAAACTCAATCTCTTTCTAACAAACTATACTTCTTCAAAAATCTCAAAAGAAAATCCACTATCACTTGCCCCTCTAAGTTTCAATTATCTTCCTCTACTAGGATCTTCCTTTTTCAAAAAAAGTTGAGTTTTGATGTCAAGTTTTGATGAAGATGATTAAATGTCACATGCTGAAACAAGAAATTGAACCCAACAGAAACGCTTCTCTAAACTAATTTCACTTTAAAGCTATCTGCTATCAACTTGCTTGAGTCTTTCTTTCTGGGTGATTTATCTTGCATTGTTTCATACATTTGGAGTAGCTGGGAAATCTTCCAACCCTCCTATAACATAGATCTTTAAAACACAGCTCCAGAATTCTCGCTTGTGCCCTATTTCAAACAAAATAAAATATATGTACTAGCCTTACTTCATATTTGATGAATATGTAAAAACCCAATTTATGCATATATAGTTGCCATGCGTAAAGTTTTAGCAAAACAAATTCCACTGCCGATTTTAAAATACCAAACAATATAAGTGATTAAACTTTGTTCTCCGCATATGCAATGCTTTATGCCACAAGGAAGCTGTCACAAGCACAGCTACTGGATTTCCTATACTTGTTAAGTAAATTGCCCAAGCACAGAATTACAAAGCAGCATGCACAAGTTGCTTCAAGCAAGAGTTTTTAGCTATTGTGCATGCATAAAAAAGTTAAACAACATACACAAAAGTGGTAGGGTAATACCTTTCATGTCTTTATCAAACTTACCCATGCTCATCAGAAAGCTTTTGAAACAGTCTGAGAAAACCAAAAATAAATTAATTACAGTGAGTCTTCCATGATAAGCAAGAGAACATTAAAAAGTTTGGTTATCAACTATTCTGAGTAAAGCAATGGGTGAACCTCAAATGGTTAGGGCTTGCAAGCTTTTTAGAGCACTTCACAGTTCAAATGCTAGGGAGAAACTTTTAGAACCCACACACTTTGGGAAGTCAAGTTTGTAAACCTTTGAAACAAATGTCTCCATCCCAATTTCTAGTACTTCTATCTTTGGAAAGACTGAATTACTTCTTCCAGCACTGCCAAACTGCAAGGAATACATGCAAACCACAACTGTTTCAATAAATGAAAATTAAAACCACACAGTCCTAACAAAAATTGCTACTTTGGTTCCAATTAATTCACCCAT
The DNA here is from genome assembly GCF_030867095.1 of Alligator mississippiensis. NCBI lineage: Eukaryota > Metazoa > Chordata > Crocodylia > Alligatoridae > Alligator > Alligator mississippiensis. The sequence goes on from NC_081824.1 coordinate 388,020,166, forward strand.
TCCTAGTTTTAAGGCACACAATAAATGAAATGAATTAAACAATGCCAAAAGTAATCAGCTTAACACACATGAGACAGACCCAAATACATCCAGTGGGATGTATTTAAAACATTTTAAAATACAAAACATTAGTAAAGGCATTGAGCATAAATATTTTTTAATGAAAAATCCTTGGAACAGCTCAATTATTTTCAAGTATTTGAGATATACTGCTAAGCACTTCTTGCATTTGGTTAACTGTGTGAAGCTGAAATATAAGAGACAAAAATATTGTCTGGAACATGAAAAACTGCAACTCGCAATGCCGTATTTTCAGTGCCAAGAACAAACTCAGAAAAACCCACTCTCCAGGACTGAGCATGACATCTGAAAAAGAGCAGTAGTTACAGTGCAGACTGGAGAGAGAGGTTCTCATCACCCCAGGGATGGAGCAGTGGAACATTCATTAAAATAGAGTATATCTGAAAGCAGGGAAGATGTTATGATTGGGAGAGTGAAGATATTCCAGTGGAAACTAAATTAGCACCATACATATACACCCTCTCTTTTCAGGTAGGTTTTTTCTTAAAGGGCGTAGGGTTACTGGTGATTTCTACCTCAGGTATCAGGCCTACAGCTGTGAAAAATAAGTTTCTGAACATTTTTCAATCCTGGATCATGGGCATTACCAAAACCCTTCAAAAATCAAAGCATTCACGTACTTCAGGGCCTCTCTACACGTTACATTTATACCACAATTAACATATTAATCATGGGATAAATGGCAAGGGTGGTACACATGCACCCGATGCCAGCAACTTGAAGCCCCACATCCACACTTTACAGTCTCTGGTGGGGAAAAACCTTCAGCAACCCTGCTCTCCATAGCCCTACTGGAGTTGCTGAAAGCAGAGTTTAAACTTCCACAGGAGGAAGCCCTCAAACAGACCCAAGGATGACGATCAGCTGATTGCTGGTCCCACCTCCAGGGCAGTCCCAGGTTACATGTGGGACCAGACACCTGGCTTTCAACTGGTCAGTGCAGAGGGAACTCAGGATCATGAAGGCAATGGCAAAGGGTGCGATTGGGACCCGATCCCCAATTCCAACAATCACACCTGCCATGCCACATGATCAGATCACAGGGTGACTTGACATGAGTGTGTATCATGGGCTTCAGGAACATTTGTACACTATATTGAAAACCTACACCTCAGCTTCTATGGTCTCTTGAGTAATTTATGTATGTGCCTGTTCATCCACAAAAAAGAAGTATATTAATTTGAGACACTGCTGGTATCTTGATAGAATTTACCAGCAGCCATAATGAAACATGAAATATCCTAATTATGGTTGAAAATATGGTATTGCAGCCCAAAGCAAAATTTAATGAAAGCAAATGAAGCTTTTTTATGGATTACGTAACTAAATAAATATGTTGAAGCCTTCACACTTGCATGCATGGATCAATACAAGATGATGTTTTCCTTAAACAGAGACAGTTCCAATAATTCAGATACAAACTTAGTCCGTGCAGATACACAACCTGACCTCTCAACCATCTGCCGCTTCTTGTGTCTAACTTTGCTGGCTTCTCGGATAGCTTCCCATTTTTTCCAGTCTTCTTCACTGCATGGACCTGGTATAAAACTGATTGGCTGCACAATGCTTCCTACTTTCCAAGAGTCGATCTTTCGAGTCAACATATCATCCTTCTGTCGTAAAGAGGGTGATAATACCATACCAGCATTTTTTTTCTCTTGCAACGTGCTGCTCTTTTCAAGTAAGCAAAGGAATTTGGACCGGATTTCCTCTGGAAGGCTCCAAGGATCAGGAAAGAGTGCAGGATGGTATTTGTCTGGAGCACCTGATAAAGGCACTGCTTTTTTCTGTGCTTGGGCTTTACGAACAATCATGTCATCTTTTTCTAAGTCTGGAATCACAGTTTGTTCTTCTCTGGGCTGCAATATTATTTCACCCTCTAGGGAAGGCTCTTGCTTAGAGGATTTTTTAAAATAGTCAGGATCCTGAAGAACAACTGGATTCACATGGGAAGCCCCAGTCCTCCGTACAAATAAATCATCATTTTCCAAGTCTGGGTACAGTTCTCCATTCTCAGTCTCCTTCTGACTGTATCCTGGTGTAAAAGAAACATTCTTTCTGCATGTTACGAGCCTAGGGCCAGAAGTAGGATCAATTTTGGTCTTTGTTTCAGAAGACAAGTAGTCAGTATATTTTTGCAGGGCCTGAAGTAATGAAAACTGACTGAAGCACATAAAAAAGGAGGAAGATAGAATATCATTAAGTGGCAAAAGAAAAGTTGGATCAAGACAAAAGTATTCAGAACCATATTTGCTTTACAATTGCAATCTTTAGACTAGCACCCATACATTATTCAGCATTTTCTACAATTACGATGCTGCAGCATGTCCACCACTCTAAAAGTGTCAAGACAGCACATCCACCATTGTAGAAACAAAGAGATCGTATTCTCAGGCACAAAATAACCTTTTGTAGCTTGCTATGACCTTTACATTTAGGTAGTCAAGTTGCTATTTATTGTATTTCTGCACTTAATTCGGTACACCAGCAATACTGCAGGCGACACCCATTAAATTAATTTAACTGCTGCATAACTTGTAGGATCCTTTGATGCAGCAGGGGAATGCAAGTTTATGCAATGATATCAACCTGGGTTGATCAGAAGACTCCATCTTTCTGCCTTCTGCCATTTGTAACAGAGATTTTCGTACATATTCAGCAGTTTGTTTAGTATGGTTTGGATCCTTTCCATAATGGCTGTTCAAATCAAGACTTAGTCTTGGTTCATTACCAATAGCAGCACTGCTTTGTTTATCGGCTGAATCCTCATCTTCAGAATCTGATCTCTTTTGGCTGTAGGGTAGCAAAAGGAACGAAAAGGAGGGAACATAAGGAAATATTTAGAATAACTGTGGAGCACAGCACACAGAGGGAAAAATGCTATAGCTTGTCACAGACAACATACCAGTTAAATTCCACTGTCAGAGAGAAAACTGCACAAAACCTCCATTAAAAAAAATGCTGTTAAACCTTCAGCTTCTATCAAAAGGAAGCCAGTGGAGATGATGACGAAAAAATCAGTTTCTGGATGCAGCCACACACTTTAAGCAACACTCCAGTTAAAGGTTGTACATACAGGAAATATAACAGGAGCATGCATGAAACACACACCTGAACCCCTGAAATTCCTTATACCAAGATTTGGAAGAATATTTCTTGATTTTTTTCCATTCTAATTCTTCTGGAGTCCAAAACTTAGGAAGAAACTTGTCAAAAGAAACCATCGCTTTTGTCACTGCTGAGTTTAGCTTGCGAACATATAGATCATCCTTTTCAATATCTGGGATGCTTATGGCTCTCTCTTCCTCATCATCAAAATACTCAGAAAACTTTGAATGAATGTGGATGGTTGGATTGCTTTCCACTTTAAGGTCCAAGTGTCTCTGACTCTTCTGGTTACTGTTCAAAATATCCAATCAACGAAGATATTTTAGGAACAACAACGTAACATGCGCAAGAGACATGCTTTTTGTTGCAAAAGTTCTGCCTTGTAAATGAAGCAAATTAGCTCCCTGTTCCATTACCTCAGAGTTAGAACAAAGTTAAATGGTTACAATAGCATCTTATTTGACCTGAAAAGAATAAGAATTCAGCTACAGAAGATGTAGTCATTTACTGGCTATGTTAAAAGTTATTAGAAATGCTTGCTAGGTTACACTTAGTAGAGATTGCAATTTTAGTAGGATAGTTATTTGTATCTAGTACTAGCATCTCTGACCTCATGGGTTCAAGTAGCACAGCTAATGGACGAGCTGGATAACTCTCTCGTGAAAAAGACTTGGGAGAGTCTTTGTGCAACATATAAAGACGTGCAGATGCAGCAGGGCTCACTGGGCTCTTTTTTATTATTAAGAATCTACGTTTTGCCAAATCATCCAAGTCCACGTCGGGCAGCCTTCTTTCATCTTCTGATTCAGAGACACTGTCATACTCGGAAATTGTCTGCAGGGAAGCTGGATCTGTAAACATGCATTCTGCTCTGCTATTTTGGCAGGTTGCTAAAGGATCTTTTCTTTGCCCACTGAGGTTGATCAAAGCAGGAACAAAGTGAAGATAGTGAAATCACAGAAGTATTGGACTGTTTTCAGATATTAATCTAAAGAGTAGGCATTTAAAAAAACCCACCATAGCTAGTAATTAATAACAACTGAATTTTGGGAAGCTTTAACCAAAAAGTAAAATGTATTCAAGACATTTTATCACTCCACTTTAAGATCATAAATTCCCACTGCTAAATTTCTACCATCCTCAAAATGTTATCCACATACTATTAGCAACGCAAAGAACCTAAGTATTCAACTATTTGCAATTTTGTCATTTGAATTACAGAAAAGATGTATTCTCCTGGTGTAATGAATAAGCTTATTGTATTTGCCAATTTGTCACAATGAAAAAAAAAGACCTACTTTACTCAGATAACCTGCTAGTACCTTGAAAGTGTTCCATCTGACTCGGTGGAGACAGGACTTGCCCAGCTTCTTCTGTTGTCCTCATTTTTTTCTATCCTCTTTTTCCTCAAAGGTGCTGGCATATATGCTGATGGTTTACTTTTACTGGGTAAGAAACGATTGAAATCTGTAAGAGGCTTTGGTTCAACTGCAGATAGTCTGCGATAGGACATGTCATCTTTATGGGAATTGTGCATTTTGTAAGGCAGTTCAGAGTCTGTGTCACTTCCACAACCTTAAAAGAAAAAAGAAAAGGCAGAAATGCAATTTATCCCCTAAAGACAAACATCAAGATACCACTTTAAATGCCATAAAATAAAAGTAGATACGTGTGCACATTCTCAAGTTTCTGCTCAGATTTCATAAAGCTATTGACAAGACAATAGCAAGGGTATTTTTAGAAGCTTGTCACAAAGCTGTGATGAGATCCAGTAGGTTGAACTCAATTTGCATACTAGCATTACTTTTTTTTTTTTTTTTTTGAGAGCAAAGTGCTGATTTCCAGACCTAAGCTTTAAAATCTGACAAATGTAAGTAATTTTAAGCTTAATAAACACTGACGTTTGAAATTACTCAACAAGGCTACATGTAAATATTTCAGGTAGTGGTACCTGAACTCTACAGTCTCAGATTAATACTAGGGGTGCACCAATAGAGATTTTTGGAGCCGATACTGATAGCCAATTTTTATGGAGGCATATCGGCCAATGCCAATCCAATTTCTGATACACTGCCCAGCAGCTTGAAGAGCAGTGTCCAGCTGGTAAGTCTGTTGTGGTGGAAGGGGAAAGGGAAGGGAAAGGGTGGGAGCAGATCAAGGCCCCTGTGATGAGGGAGGGAGTGGGGCTGGGGCAGGGGTGCTGTCCAGTTGGGGCAGGGTGGGTGCAGGACAGAGCCGTGGCTTGTGTGGGGTGGGTGGGATGCAGGGGGACAGCTCCTGTTGCTGCATGCCCCCCCCAGGAGGGCACAGGGGGGTGCTTCCAGATCTGTGCACGCCCCCCCATGGTCTCGAGGTGCCCCTTCCCCCCCCAGCCTCCCAATGAATTACGGCTCCTTTCTGCACCCTGCCTCATCCCGGTGGGACAGTGCCTGCCCTAGCCCCACTCATTATGGGAGCTTTGATCTGCCCCTGCTCCCATGTCCCTTCTCCCCACTTCCACCACAACAGACTTACCAGCTGCACACAGCTCTCCAAGCTGCTGGACTGCGCTCCTTGCCACCTACATGCTGCACTGTGGCTGCACACATGCATGGGGCATTTATTGGCCACATTATTGGCCATATCAGCCCAATTTCCGATAGTCAATTTTCTTTATATTGGTACTGATCTGATATTGGACCTATGTATCAATGCACTTCTAATTAATACCTAAAGCCTCCAAAAATTAGCTCTCTGTACAAAAATTACTCTATGAATCTGTGGAATCTTGACTAAGTAGCATAATATAATTTGTAACCTAAAATGTGAAAACTGCCTAAGTTTACAGGTCTGCTCAAAGGAATAGACCTTGCAATCATGTGTACTGTGTTTTACTTCCAATTTTAAAAGCATTCAACCACTTGGAAAATGATGCACACAGAAACAACTGAAGGAATTTGATTCACAAGCCTCATCCTCACTTTACATATGAAATGAGGAACCAAAGTAAATCCAAAAATTCCAAATATTTTAATCCAATACTGGTATATGACAGAATATGAAAAAGATGTAGAAATCTGATTTATGGCTACAAAAAAGAAAAACACATCTCTAACTTTGGTGATTATGTAAGATTTTTACATAATCTTTTACGTAAGTGTTTAAATAGACAAGCAAGGCAAAACAGGATGAGTTACATCTCTGAATTCAGTTTCCTTGTATGTCTTGCTTGCTGCTAGTTTCCTTGTACGTCTTGCTTGTTGATAGTTTTCATCAGGCCTTTCAATCAGCAGTTTTGAAAGCACATTAAAAGGGTGGAAAATACTGAAAAACAATCAAAGTTTTCCACCAAGCCTTTTATTTGACCAACAAAAAAGTATCAAATGAAAAGTTTCAGATAGGTCAAGTTAGGGAAATTAATCCTACTTCTGAGGAAGGTTATGTGGGATTTGGAAGAGAATCAGGTGGTAGGCAACAGCTGATACCTTAAAACATTCTTCTCTATGCTTTAAAGAAAGTGCAAGAAGTAAAATAACACAGTTGGCAAAGGTTGTAAACAATTCTAATGGGAGATAGTCATGTGACCAGATAACTGCTTCAGGCAATAGCTACCTATCAATATTTATTCCTGTAAAGATATCCTGCCATGGCATCTTCTGAAGCCTCTTATTTAGAGCTTGTTTAGAAGACTGGGAATTTAAATGCCTAGGCACCTGCAGCATTAGGTCCATGCATTTTTCCCTACCCTTGCCAGTGCCACCGTATGTGACCCAGCAAACAATCCATCAGACAATAGAGGAACTTAATAAAGTAAGATACCTTCACTGCCACCTTTCAAGGTTATATCTGATGAAAAACTTGCAGAGGATCTTGAACCAAAGGAGTCTAGGCTATCAAACGAATCGTCTCTTTTATGGCTAATTGAAGAAAATGCTTCTCCACGGTCAATGCTCCAAATATCACCGTATCCACTATCCCTGCCACTTCTTTTCAAACTGCTGGATTCTTCAAGTGCCTAAAGTAGAAAGTAACATATTTATTTTGAAATAGCCTTTTTTTTTTTTAAAGGTACATGAACACACAATTTCAAAACACATTTGTATATGGATCTTGAACTTTAGGAAGGTGCATTTTAAGATTTTAAAATAAATGTATAAAAGCTTGTTAAACTGGTAACAGAAGAAACAGAAGAATATGATGCCCATTTGAAAGAATACCATGATACAGTTACCAGCTGTTTACAAAGACAACCAACTCCCTAAGGCAGAGGTGCTCAACCTATGGCCTAAGAACCCATATTATCTAGCCCACAAGGCTCCCTACAGGTCTAGAAATATGGTGGCAGGGGAGCAGCGTCAGTATTAATTGCTCCCAGAGCCACAGCAATTAATGCTGCCACTACTGTCCCACCACTGAATTTCTGGACCTGTGGGGAGCCTCACAGGCTGGATGACATGGCCCTGTGTGCCATCGTGTGTTGGTGCACAGGATCAAGTCCACAGCTGGATTTGACCTGCAAGGCCGGTTCATGGCCAGATCCCAGCATGCTGGACTGCAACAGTGGATCAGGTCTACATATGGGATCTGGCTTGTGGGGTTGGATAGGTTGAACACTGCCTTAATGAATTTGTTTTTAAGAGCTGACATAATCAATGCATGATATTTGCACACCATATAGTTTGCAATTTAATATACATCCTTAGAAAGACCATATTTAAAATAACTATTCTACCTAGATTTTTACCTTAGTCAGAGCTTGTCCCAGTAACTTTTCAAATGCTTTAAGGTTTAAGTATGGACCATTATAATGAGGGTTGCTTTGAGCTTTCCTTCCAAGCCAGTACAATGTAATCAAAACCTAAAAGCCAAAGAAGTGAATTTTAGAAGCTCATTAGTTGGTTATTAAATTGACACATCATTTGAGCACAATGCTGCAGTTGTTTTGGAGATTTCCAAGTACTAATGCAATATTTGTTAGTGTCTCAAAATTACTTTACTGTGGCTATTGTGTTGCATCTAAATGCACCTTAAAGAATAAAAATTAATCCCTGTACTGAATTAACCTTTTCTGTTTGAGAAATGAAACCTGAAAGAAATCATAGTAAACTTGTACTAATTTATATCAGAGAAATGATCAGCTCAAGATGAAGTTAAGCATGGCAATAATATTACTAGATATGTTTTTATAAAACTTGAATTAGAGTGAAATTATTTCAGAAAGTGTTAAAAAGTATCTTACATTTTTCACTCTTCTATTGGTCTCCTCTGGTCTACAAAGAAAAGAAAAAAGGAATTTAGTTTGAAGCAATTTAATCCTTAAAAAAAACCAACCAAACAAACAACCCCTCCCCCCCCCCCAAAAAAAGAACCCTTAAAATTTGTGAAGCTGTTACAAGTTGCCATGAAATGTGGATATGTGACTCTTCACAGGCACATATTTTTTTTTTACTGTTCAAGAGCTACTTATGAAAACAGACAGAAATAACTGTATATTGAGTTTTTGAATACTTTCTGTAAATGGAATCCATCCCTTGTTATGATCTATTTATCTGGTGTCAGGGGACTACCTAAACCTCTTTCTTCTAAAACTTTCATTGGTAACTGAGAACTTAAGCTGCTTGCCACTTTATTTAAATTATCCTAAACTCTGTATGAATCTAGAAGATAATACTTCCTAAAGTATTTGCTTCAGCCGTGATCAAGCATAGAAAGTTTTTTCAGCCCGAAGAAAAGCTTTCAAAATTCTGAGCAAGTAAATCTGGGAACATCTAGAGGGTTGGGGGGGGGGGGGGGTTGTTTTGTTTGGGGTCTTTTGTTGTTTTTAAGAATATTTAAGGAAAAACCCCTTAAAGAATAGTAACTGCAACCCTAGCAAATGTTTTAAGCAGCTCACTGAAATGCTTTGCTAGTGTCAATCAAGCTGTATTTGCAACATGCCCACTGCTCTCATGCAAAGTTTAGGAGGAAAAGAAGAACTTTCCCATATTCCCAGGAGGGCTTTCAAATGCAAGGTGGCCACAGAAATTCCCCCCATTCTGTGTATTCACTGGTATATTTTTTTTGTGTGACATCTTCTACTGGACCAATAAGAGTTGGTCTAATTAAAGAAAGCACCCTCCAAAAAAATCCTTGCTACTCGCATATTTCCTGGATCATCATAGCATCAACATCACTCCAACACTATTCACAGGTAGTCTTCCAACACCAACTAGCAAGCATTACGGGCTGCACCATCAGTATGAGAAGCACATCCACCTTCCCCATCACCACCACCGTTGACATCCTGCTCTTCTTGCACTGGCTCAGTACTGAGTCTAAATACAAGCACAGCAATTTGAGGCTGCAGTCAAACAAGAGGAAAACTATACTTACTGGTCAGAAGACTAATATACAGAAGTAGAGAGACCTATCAGCAGGGACCCTGGTTTTCTTTGATTAAAATATTGTGTATCCTACTTCTGAGATATTTTATACTGGGAAGTCAAGAAGACTATTTCACTTGATGAACTTCCAGTTTTAACCTATTCCTGATGGGCAGGGATCCTGGTTTTCTCCGATTTAAAAAATCCCCAATTTTCAGCTTTAAAAAGTAACCCAAAGTCCACTTTTTTTGTGATTAAAATGAAACACCGCTATACATATAGCAGTGTTTCATTTTAATCACAAAAGATGTGGACTTTGGGTTACTTTTTTAAAGCCAAAAATTGGGGATTTTTTTTTTTTAATCAGAGAAAACCAGGATCCCTGCCTATCAAGGATAGAATCAGACTGAAAGTTCATCAAGTGAAATAGTCTGCTTGACTGCCCAGTAAAAGATACCTCAAAAATAGGATACACGATATTTTTATAGGGAACAACAATGATGTAGTCTTTTATTCTATCTAATAAAACTGCTGGTTGGAGCATACAGTTCCCCTTCTGCCCCCCTTCCTGATTTCAGAGAGGCTGCCATTCATATTCAGGTCACCTGCAATAGCATACCTATCCTTTACAGCAGTTACTCTCCTACAGACATGCTCTATGACAGCTGCAACATAGATATGAGTCAGATTCACCCCCTCCCACAGTGCTTGCATTCAACCTTTGAGCAAAAACCTCCTACACACCCATACTAGACAGGTTCCTGACAGAAGTGTACAGCCCACAAATATTTCCCAGTAAACATCTAATACAGGTCACAAACATGTTGCTGACACATTAGATACGTATTTGGGATAAATACAGGGTGAACTTAAGAGGAGCTGCTTGCAGCAATGATGCATTTTTCACAACTGTATCAAATTGTGAGCGTGAAGATTTCAATGCAGTTGCTAGTAATGACTATGTGGTATAAATAGCAAATCTCTAAATAGAGTACATATCATTTTCTTTAATCAAGGACTTTAATTGAAACACTAGCATAATACAGTGTTAGTCATTATGGGGAGAAATAAGCTTTTAGTTCTACACCTGGGTAAGTAGTTGCTAAGAAAAAATTAGGTAGGTCTCATAGGACTCTCTATACCACTTAAGCCAGGAGAAGTAGTAATTGCTATCTATTCTTTTCAAGATATAACATGATGCTTGATGCTTCAGAAAGCTAGTCAGTTCTGTTCATTTTTCCCTATTCTTTAGCTTCAACCTGTATGTTGCAGCTCAACATGCAGGTTGGCTGGCTGCTTTAGGTCTATACACACCTTTTATCTCATGCACCCCCATAAAAGTTGCTTAAAATCTAGTACTATAAGTACTAGATTTTTTGTACGTTCTCCCAAACTTTCCAGTCTTCATTGCTGTGTTTCACAGAATCAAAAAAGGACATGCTGCAACAACTTTGACTATGCCTTTCAATCACTTAACATTCTTAGATAATTATAACCGCCCCTTGGATGTGCCCATATACTAAAGTGCAGATGAAGTGCTGATTTAACAAACATTTGTCTCTTGAAAGCAACTTAAAGAATTTAAGAGGCAAATGATTTACTGAAGCAAACAAATTTCAGTATTTGAACCAATGCACATACATTAATTCAGTTACATTTAAACTCCTAACTCAAGCTTACTTATGTACTCACTAAGGGAACAGCAATATGCCCAAGTTTGCAACTATAAGTTATTTATGAAAAATCCTGCTGGGACACATGCATCTTATAATGACTTGCTATATGCTAAGCTATGTTACTATACAACAGCATTTGGATAATGAAAAATCAGGGAGGCATCACTAAAAGCTAATGCCACCGTCAATCATTACTTCACCCAGGTTTCCAAACATTTTAATAAATTAAGAGCACTGACTGGTAATCTAACTCAATAAAGAAAAATGTTTGAACTAAATAGTCATGGCTAAATGTTTAAAGATTGTGTGGTGGAGGGAGGTTTAAAATTGCACATAATTTTATTTCAGGTATACTGCAATCTAAGTAACTGCCATACTTAGCAGTCATACTGAACAGCAAACCAACATCTCAAAAATCACCTAATATAACTCCCATGCCAAGCAATTAAGAGGTCCCCGAGTTTAAAGTAAAACTTCCAAAGCACAAAAAGCAAGAATACTTTCTATGCTGGGTGGTGTCTTTAACAGAATTATCAAGGTTATGCCCATGGAATAACAACTAATGTGAGAAGGGAGGCCAGATGCCTGAAATAACAAAAAGCATGAGAAATTATTACCTATGGATAGGGTGACCATAATAAGTCAGAGGGAAATACGGGACTGGGTAAGGGTATCCAGGACAGGAGGCTGGGAGGTAGCAGCTTGCATGCATGCATTCACGCACACAACCCTGTGGTTTCCAGGAGTGGGCCCTGTGGGACAGTGCATGTGTACGCACGTGCGCGCGCGAGCACACACACACACACTCTCTCTCTCTCTCTCCCCCCCCCTCTGCCCCCCGGCTCCCCACACCCTCCTCCAGTCAATTCTGACTCTACTGTGCAAGTAACTCTGTAACTCTGCTCACATCCCAGCGGGGTCTGGACCAGGAAGCAGCCAAATGAGTGAACTCCCTTGAGAAAATTGAAACAAAAATCCTGGATTGGTACAAACCCACCCACTCATGCCTGACTTATGGCTCAGGAGCCACATGTGCAGGTGGGTTCCCATCAATCTGGGACTTTTGCTTCCATTTTCTCCAATAACTGGGATGCTGAGACAACCTATGAAATCCAGGCCCATCCCAGCCAATCCAGGACATATGGTCACCCTACCTATGGAACAAAGGCCTCTGGATGACTGAACTGCACAATGAAAAATTGAGTACGATACCAAGGTTAATCAGAATTAGATCAGCGTGAAACAGCCACTCAGAATATAAACCCTTGTGTTGCAATGCCTCATCCACTTCTTTTTTTTTTTTTTCCTTTAAATTTTCCCTGAGCCTGAGAAAGGGCGCATGTGCCTGAAATCAGAAAAAGGGTTGGTTTTTTTTGCAATTTCTTAGTTGTTCTAACAAAAGGTATCATCTCTGAACCAAGAGTTCTAGAGTGCTCCACTTCATCCACATCGAACATTTATATAGGTTTTCCAAGGACAACAAGTTTTTGGGGTGGAAATAGCTGCCACTTATTATTAGCTGGCATAAGTATGTAAGAAACTAAAATATGTCAAATGAATTCCAACAGAATTGTTTATAAGTACAGAGCATCATTTATACTCCTGCAATACTGACAGTAATATTCTATAGGAAGATAAGCAAAGGCAAAAAAGAACAAGAGCTTAGCATATTGGGAAATGGGACCAGGGAATCCATCAGTTTTCCTTACTACTTAAGATCAAGCAGAGGGATAGTCTGCTTCTCTGTGCCTCAAAGTTAATCTGATGGTGCCAACTCCCCACAGGGGCCAAGAGCTAATTAACACTTTAAGTCACTTTTTAAAACATAAAAATGAGACGTGTATAGAAGGATTACACTGACTTTCAAATTCCTTAAAATATTAGGACCAGAAATTAGAATTCAACACAAAACAGACAACCTTTAATATAGATTCAACACACTTAGTCATTAATACACTCACTTTTTTGGGTTTCTCCTTACACATTTACTAGTAAGAACTGCTTATAATGGTTGCATTTTAATTTATTTTAAACATCTAAGCCATGGGTGCTTGCTAATGTTTTAGGAAGAAGCTTTTCCCTTCCCTCTTTGTTCCCTAATAACAGGCACACTGTTCCAGGTACTATTGAGACACATGTATGTAGCCAATTTAATACTTTAGACAGAATCCTACATACCCTTGCCAGAAACAAATGAGAAACTCAAAACCAAGGAACTAAAAGTGGATTGATTTTTATGATACCCAAGAAGGAATTTGCTCTCTCACTTCCCCTTTATTTTCAGTGTACAAACTTGTGAAGTCTTAACCATAGATTCTTTTTAAAAAATCTGCCTGAATCTGGACACAAATTCAATACTAATTATTAGGGATGCACTAATATAGATTTTTTGGGCCGATACCAAAGGCTGATTATTAATGAGCCATATCAGCCGATACCAATCCAATTGATGATATGAAAGCCTGGCAGCTTGGAGAGCAGCATCCAGCTGGTAAGTCTTTCGGGAGGGAAGGAGCGGGGAGGAAGGGGAGGGCAATAGGGGGCAGACTGAGGCCCCTGTGGTGAGGGAAAGAGTGGGGCTGGGGCTGGAGCAGGCATTAGCCAGTCAGGGTAGGATGGGGCAGGGGATGGAGTCGTGAATGGCTTGTCCAGGGGGAATGGTGAGGGAGGGCGCCGCTCCCACGGGAAGCATGTATGACATGCCCCTGAATCTGAGCACAGGGCGAGGGTAGGCTGCCACTGCAGACTGGGCTCGGGGCAGTGCTGAGCTCTTCTCAGAGGAGGGATTGGGTCAGGGCTATGCTCGAGGCAAGTGGCAGCAGTGCTGGGAGGGGGACTACAGTGGGGGGCTACAGCCTCCCCAAAATTCCCCGTGGACCCCTCCGAGCCCCGCCTTCCAGCGCTATCACTACCTGCCCTGAGCACAGCTCCAGCCCAACCCCCTGCCAGAAAAAGTCAGGTGCTACCCCAGCCCCAGCCTGCAGCAGCAGCAGCCCACCCTCACCCCATACAAATATCTGGGGGACACATACCCCACATGCCCCTCCCGGGAGTGTACTGTGGCAGAAACTGCCTCCCCTCCCTGAAACCCCCAGACAAGCCACTCCCAGTTGGGCAGCACCTGTTTCATGCTGTGGCTGCATGCAGCATTTATCAGCAACATGATCTGCCATGTCAGCCAAAAAAAGCCAATTGCCAATAATGTCAAATTTTCCTTTTATTGATGCTGATATGATATGGACCTATATATCAATGCACCTCTAGTAATAATTTTTTTTTTAATTCAGTATTACTATTTGTGTCTTCTGGAGTCTTGCTTTGTAAATTCACAGTTACAACATCCCTCCATCCATGTTTAAAGCATGGACAGATCTTTGCTCTTGATTAGCACATTCCACAGTCTCTGAGGTTGCTGAATTTGACTCAAGATGCAACGTGTAATGCCATTCAGTAAAATCTTTCCCTCCTTCTGTGGCAGAGAGATTCTCTGCTACACACAGCAGGGAGAAGTGACTTGTAGTCTACTTCCAGTGATGGAAGAGAATTTGTTGCTCCTTGAACCAGTGACAAATGCCTTAGGTTTGTTGCCAAGCCCTTTTCACTATGGTGACCAAACACCCTGAACACCTTTCTGACAACTGCCAAAGCTATCTGCTCCCATTCAGTCCTCCCTATGTTAGATATTGTCAATACGCGACTTTTTTTTTAAAAAAAAAAAAAGGAAAACATCTTTAAAAATGCACCATGCTGTTCTCCTTTTGACCCTGTACTACAAGGGGCTTTCAGTTCATAGATGCAAAACGCAGAACTCAGGGAAGCCTGATTGCAGACTAGACACACTCCCTTTAAATGTGACACAGACTAACAAACAATCCTTAGCTAACTTAAAGAACAGACTCAACTTACACTTCTGACGAGGATGGTAGAGCATTTGAAGGGTTCTCTACCCACTCATGGGTAAGGGTATGTTACATGAAAAATGAGTGCAGTGTCTCTGCCCAAATGCCAGTGCGCTTGTGCTAAATTTTAAACTCTTTAGACACCTACTCAATTGCTATTAATATTCTAGCATCAGATTTCACTGAACTCCCACTAGTTGCTAATAATAGACAGGCTTCAATGGAAGATGGGATAGTTGCATGGATACAGAAATAAAAAGAAGTTTTTTGAGCTGTTGGATTATTACTAAAGTGAATATTTGTCTCTTGTAAGCCGTTTCACTGACTAGTGTAAATAATACTATCTTGGCATTACAGCAAACACCCAACTTTAATTTGTGTGCCCACATGACTTGCAAATTTGGCCATCCTTTACTTATAAAAAAAGAACAAACATTCTCCATCTTACCCAAAAATATGCCATTGGGCTCCACGCTAAAAACCCTGTACAGCACAGAAGACCACATGCAAAGTAATGCTTAAAAAGTCCCTCTCTCTCCCAGACCCCATACTATGACCATGTCATCAACCTCTGGCAAGTATTCATCCTCATCCATTTGAGAAAAATCACGGGTATCTTTCACATATGCTGAAGATTGAAACAGGGAAAATGTTCAAGATGTGGATGAGCAGCCAAGGAATTCACTGGCTTTCAACTACCTACCTCTGTCACTTAAACCAGGAGCTTCCTTGCTAATCTTTATGCTTCTATAAAAGTGTCTTATTAAAATAGTTATTTCTAGACACAAACATTAGACCCGGCAAGCAACAGTACAGCCATATTAGCCACTGCCTTCTCTTTCCTCACCACTTGCTGGGTTTTCAGTTCCTCTAATTTGTTCACATCTTAGATTCAGAATACGAGCTCCTCCTTTTTCCTATCACTGTAAAGTGCTAGGCAGATTTATGGTACTATAAACATGACACAACAGTGCCAGTAGAATAGGACTTTGGACTAGGTATGCACATATGAATCAGGGCATGGGTTCAAAGAAATAAACTAAAATTAAAAAAAAGAGAGGAGAAGGCGGGCACAGGTCACAAGAGCCTAACGCTATGACTAGCAACGCAGATAAGGTTTTGTAATTTCATTAACATACCTTCAAATTTGATCAAGAATTCTGGAGTGCAAGTTAAATAGAAATTCATATAATGGTGGACTGGCTCCATCATTCTGTATAACAACTTTATTACACCAACTCCGAAACACCTTCAAAAACCGCAGTTCCTCAACAGAAGGTGGGAGGGGTTACCATGAGTGATTATGCTGTGAAACTTCTCTGCTCCAGCCATTCATGCAGGCCTAGCAAACATGTGGAAACATCATGGCTGCAGAGAGCTGGGAGCTGCACTTCTGTCTCAGAATGATTTTGGCAAGACGTTCTGAGTCTTGCATTGCCCCAGACCAAACAGAAGTTCACTGCTGGTTCCACAGTGGAAGGGAATCTAGCTGTGGGCTGGGAGCCTGCAGCCAGGTTCCCACAGCAACAGCCAGGCTTTGTCAGTGCTCACTGTTTCCAGAACGGGAGGGGGGAAGGCAGCAGAGGGAGCTCATTCTTGAGCCTCCCCAAGTGGTGCTGAAGAATGAGGTGGGGGAATTGGAGTCCCCATCTTGGGGGAGGAAGGGGGGCTCCAATACACCTGCCCCACCCTCCAGGGGGAGCTGAAAAAATCCCAGATTAAACTCCATCCACTCCCTTTTCCCTCTCCCATTCTGAAAACAGCAACAGGCTGGGAGCTCTTCAGACGCAAGTTACAAAAGATGCTACATTTTGAAACGTCTTTATCTGATCTCATGCAACGAGGGATCAGATTTCCACCAGATGGGCCATTTTTTAAGTTGTTTGCAGCCATGTACTTGCATTTGGTCACAGCTATAAACTGCTTTCTCTGGCCAGGCTGGGTGAAAATTGTAACTTGTCTCCATCCCCTGAAGCATCAATTGCAGGTTGGTATTAACAATCTTCTCTGCAACCCATAGATACAAGGAATGCACCCATTCCTAGTATTTACCAAAGTATATTGTTATGTACAGAAAGTCATGCCTCTGAACCAATTAGTGCCAACCTACCCTACCTTCTGCCAGACTTGAGGCTAGTATGGCTAACTACCTCTGAATGCAACAGAAATACACTATACTCAAAATCACCCCCCCCAACCTTTTTTCCACCTGGCCTGTGAGCACGTATGCAGAAGATAGTAATGTTAATTTCTGGAAAACAGTCTAGACCTATAAATTATAAGATAAGAAATAAAGTACCTACCAGATTCAGCCAAAAATATCAGCCACGTGCCAGATAGTTTTAATCAATAAGAACAGAATATACACTACTTTTCAAGGGCCTCCCCTTCAAAAAGGGGCCTAGAAGATGTAATTATTAAGATTTGGATATTGGTTGAAAAAAGTTCTCAAGTTTACTTAGCCGAATGTTATGTTTTCTTCATTCAACTCGGTAGCAGCCCATTCAATAAAAAAGTTTCAAAGTTTTCAAAACAATTTTTTCATGCTGTAAAAATATTTTAAATGAGTAATTTTAATGAGGTTTTGATTAATTCAGTTACAGAGGCATAACAAAGCAGCAGTGATGCATGGGGGCAGCAGCAGCTTCTGGCTGTCAATGCCAGCAGCAAGACTGTACCTGGCTGTGGAGGCAGCTGTTATTTTTCTGTTCTACCGCATTCCCAACAAAGTTGGTGTACAGAGTTGCTGGCCTGCTCACCCCACCTTAGCTACATGATGCTTCAGTAAAATAACTTCTCACTTATACTTAATACCATTGTTTAGATATCCCATAATTTTTTATTGGTTCCAAGCACTAGTCCACAGATCTTGTGAAGTATTATTTTGAAGGATCTCTTTTGATAACTTTGAAACTATTCCTTGTATTGAGTTTCTACAGCCAGGGACAGAAGTTACACATAAACCAGTTTCATAGACTCATAGACATTAGGGCTGGAAGGGACCCTGGAGGATCATCAAGTTCAGCCCCCTGCCCCAGGGGCAGGAAGTCAGCAGGGGTCATAGGATCCCAGCAAGATAAACATCCAAATGTCTCTTGAAGGCGTTCAAAGTAGGTGCTTAAACCACCTCCAGCAGCAGTCTATTCCAGACCTTAGGGGCTCAGACAGTAAAGATCTTCCTTATGTCTAGCCTGAATTGGTCATGGAGGATTTCATAGATTTCATAGACATTAGGGCTGGAAGGGACCTCGGAAGATCATCGAGTCCAGCCCCCCGCCCAAAGGGCAGGACGTCAGCTGGGGTCATAGGATCCCAGCAAGATAAGCATCCAGTTTCATCTTGAAGGTGTTCAATGAAGGCGCTTGAACAACCTCCGGTGGCAGGCTGTCCCAGACCTTGGGGGCTCGGACAGTAAAGAAATTCTTCCTTATGTCCAGCCTGAAACGATCTTGTAGTAGTTTGTGACCATTCGTCCTCGTCATCCCTTGGGGCGCTCTGGTGAACAAACGTTCCCCTAGATACTGGTGATCACCCCTGATAAACTTGTAGGTGGCCATCAGATCACCCCTGAGCCTGCGCTTTTCCAGGCTAAAGAGCCCCAGGGCTCTCAGCCTGTCATCGTAGGGTCTGCTTCCCTGACCCCTGATCATGCGCGTGGCTCTTCTCTGGACTCTCTCAAGCTTCTCCACATCCTTTTTGAATTGTGGAGCCCAAAACTGGACGCAGTACTCCAGCTGCGGCCTCACTAAGGCCGAGTACAGGGGGAAAATGACGTCCCGGGATTTGCTTGAGAAGCATCTATGGATGCAAGCCAGCGTTTTGGTCGCTTTACTAGCCGCAGCATCGCATTGCAGGCTCATGTTCATCTTGTGGTCAATGATGACCCCCAAGTCTCTTTCTTCCATAGTGCTAACCAACATAGCACTGCCGAGCCTATAAGGATGCTGCAGGTTTTTTTTCCCCAAGGTGGAGAACCTTGCATTTATCGGCGTTAAACACCATCAGATTCTCATCCGCCCACTTGCTGAGCCTGTCCAGGTCAGCCTGGATCACCCGCCTGTCTTCTGGCGTGGATGCTTTGCCCCAAAGTTTGGTGTCATCGGCGAACTTGGCCAGTCCGCTTCTGACTCCAGTGTCCACATCGTTAATGAAGATGTTGAACAGTATGGGTCCAAGGACAGAGCCCTGGGGGACCCCACTGGTCACAGGACACCACGATGAGTGACTTCCATCAATTACTACCCTCTGGGTCCGACCCCGGAGCCAATTTTCCAGCCAGTGGATCGTGGGGGACCCAAGGCGACAATTGGCCAGTTTCTCCAAGAGACGAGTTTGTGACCATTTTACTGTGTCATCCCATGGGGTGCTTTGGTGAACAGACATTCCCCCAGAACCTGGTGAGCACCCCGATAAACTTATAGGTGGCCACCAGATCACCCTTGAGCCTGCACTTTTCCAGGCATGGCTCTCAGCCTCTCTTCATAAGGTCTGTTTTCCTGACATCTGATCATATGCGTGGCTCTGAAACCAGTTCAAATCCATAACACAACAGAAGTTCAGTGCACATAAACCACTTTCAAAATTGCTGAAGCCAGTTTAAGATATACCTGAATGGATATAGTATTAGACTTAACTGATTTTGGTTAAATTGGTTTATTGAACTTCTGACCCAGATTATCTCCAGATTCAAGTTCACTTATAATTCCCCAGAACCCCAGGATGCTTGCACCTCCCCCACAAACCTCACCCTCACAGGGTGGGCAGGTTAGCTTGCGCCCAAGCTGTCTGCCCGAGCAGAAAGGTATGCTCTACCACCCCTCCTCCCTGCTTCTGGCTTGGGCCACTGTAGTCATGTGGCTGCATTTCCAGAATCAAAAGTGAATATCTGTTCACTTGCTTATTGGTTCTACACAGCTTAGACTAACCTGAAAAGACTGAATAGATTCAGCCTCACGGTTTTTTGACTGTCTGTACTTAGCTTAAAAGATATTATTTATACCCCTCAGTCCAGCATCAAATAAATAATTAATAGTGTCCTTTTTCCATAGGTTTTGTAGACAGAGTTGAATTCCAAACTACACTGGTTACCTATTTATGGGACCTCCTTAAAAATTATAAATAGTAAATAAAGCATTAAATATGGTGGTATGAATTTTGAGAACTATTTAAAAAAAATATGTTAATGGTAACTGTCAAGCACCATAGAAGCATAGCAGATATTCAACACTACTTAAGGAAAATATATCACTCACTTTTTCTGTCTAAACTGCAGTCACCATGGTAATGCATAGGTAGCGTTGGGAAAACCACCCCAATATTCAATTTTTCCATCTCCTAGAATTGCTCTGCCAAGTGCTGGATTAAGTTAAACATTTCCACAATAGTATGGAAATGTGTATGCTATACTTTCAATTTCTTCCCTTACACTATGATTTAAGTATTTAGTGGGAGGGTAGTGGTGGGGAGGCAGGAGTGGGGATTGTTTAAAAAAAAAAAAAAAAAAAAAAAAAAAAAAAGTGAGGTTTTAATTGGCAGGGGGCTGGACACGACGATCTCACAAGGTCCCTTCCAGCCTTAATGTCCATGAAAGCTATAAATCCCTGTTCTGTGAGACAATAGATTAGTTATTAAATGGCAAGCAGAATCTTTTGCTACTTTTCTGTTAAACTGATTTTTATTTATTTTATACCCAGTTGTCTGCACAAACAAAACAGCTAGTCATAAGTATTTTAAAACAAAATAATATTAAAAAAAGTTAAAAAGTTAGAGTATCTACCTATACTGGAGAATTTTGACTGAATATTTAGTTCTGTAGTTAAAACCAGAAATATTTTACACCACCATTATGATATCACTAAATTGAGAGGCAGCTTTGGAAGCAAATTGAGAGTAAAAGTTAAGGTTGTGTTGTGATTTGTCTTTAGGGTTAAAAAGGCTATTTTACTGTTTAGTTGTTAAGTTTAGTCTCTATATTTGGCACAAGAATTTGAGAAGACAATTTTCTATGTTGTGAAATATTTCAAGTTAATCAAGATGCATTAAAGCATTGAAACCTACCTTTCTGGTATTTTGCCTTATTTTTCTCATGTTTCTTTGGGTTACTGTAGCAACCACCATATATTAGAAAATGGTGAGAGAGAAAGGGAGCAGACATACAAGTAAATCCTCCACCCTTTGGTTTCATAAACAAAAGTATAAAAAGAAAATAGATACTCATTCTGGTTTCGGTCCTGTGTGCTGAGACAGGCACAAGAACTGCATGGAAACTATCCAACGTCAGCACTCTTGCATTTTCCTGGTTTGCCTCTTTACATGGGGGCACAGATTTGAGGGCCAAAACCAGACACTCCAATTACTTCAAACTTTCATTGATGTCTGAATAAAAAAAGAAGTTAAACCTGAATTAAATTCCTTAAAAGGGCTCCAGTGGAATTCAGACTCTGAACAGTACAACTATTTCATAAAGCAAACAAATAAAATTAATAAGAGCACAGCAAAAAGACAGAAAACAATTACCTTGATGCACTCTGGTTAGCATGGACAAGATCTAAGATAAGTAAATATAAATGTTACTTTCAATATTTGCAGCAAATCTCACTTGCTGATCTCAGCCCTTGTGACATCTGCATGTAATGGAGCTAGTTAAAGAGCAACCTGAGCTGAGTTTTCAAGTAAATTCTTTAACATTTGGAGTTATTTAAGTGAGAGAGAGTTCCTCTTTTTCCACGGAAACAAAGCAACAGGTCTTCTAAAGCAAGGGAGCTTAACCTCCACCCAGCAGGCCAAATGTGGCCAGAGGAGCTTTGGCATTCAGGTTGTGGGGCTCTTCTAGGGTCAGGAAATATGGCAGCAGAGGAGCAGTGGTTATTAATATGGCCATACTCCCCCACTGTCAATTCCCTAAACAAGCCCCGTGGTGGCTCAGAGCCAAGCCATGCCCCCTTCCCTCTGCACAGCTAGGTTGGGACCTAGGGGGTCAAGTTGGGGCCATGCTGTGCATCCTTCCTCCTAATGGAAGTCAAGTTGGGGCTGCATGAAGCCCCTTCTGCCCCTGCAGGGCTGGGTTAAGCCCCCTTCTCCCTCCAAGGGGCTTGGCTGGTGCCACATCAAGGCCCTTTCCCCCTGTGGAGCTGTTTTGGAGTTGAGCTGTCCCCATCTTCTTCTGTGCAGCTGGATGGAGTCCCACCATAACCATCTTGGGTGCTGGATTGGGACTGCCAGACAGATCCAGCCCACTGGGCAAAAGGGCTGAGCACCACTGTCTTGAAGTGCTGTCATGTGAATGAAGGCAGCCAAGTTAGATAGGGGATATTTTTAGACATTAAAATGTCCAAGTTCTTAAACCTGGAAAAATGAATGCTTCTCTCCTGCACAGTGAGAAAAAGGATAAAGGCCCAACTATTTTCCTTGCCAGCATGCCAGAAAATTGGGAAGAAAAGTGTGCATGGGGGGAGGGAGGGAAACAGAGCCCAATTTAGTCTGGTCATATACCTCTAAAGTAAAGTAGCTACCCGACAAAGAATATATATTTTTAGCATTCCAAAGTGCCAAAAAGAGAGTCATCTGGGAGTTTCTATTGTGAAATGGAAATGCAACAATAAATCCTATTAAATCAAATTAATGATATGGACAAACAGACTCAGCCAATTAAATAGGGATGATCTCATGCTTTCACTTACGTTAGTACTTATGAAGTATGTAATTTGTACCAAGCAACTGACTACTTACAAAAATTGCCCCAAAGCTTTACAACTACCCCTATGGGGAAGGAAGGGAGTGGAAGAAGAACCTGATTCTGCTTCAGCTGATAACTATGGCAACACTGCCATTGCCTTCACTGGGAAGAGGAAAAAGCCTTAAAGTACAACATTTGATCTCAGAAGAGAGAATATGTAGGTACCATATACAGGCTCCCTATAGAGGGCTACAGCAAGTCATCTGCAAGCTTTCACCAGTATCTAACCGAAGTAAGAATAGGCCTTACAGGTCTTTATGACAACATATCTTACATGAGAAAACTCTACGTTAACTTTCCTAAAGATGACCATTATCCAGATGCTCCCCTGCTTGCTACACCCCTTCCCTTGCTCGCTCCCACAGCGTTTAGTAACTTCATCTTTGTCAGTCAAAGCCTGGATGATACAGCCTTAAGCCATGTAAACCAAGATCACAGAGGAGAGACAAAATCTCCTCTCAGCACAGACGGACAGAATTACAGTTTCCACATGGAGCAGTGAAATTTCTTTCGACCTTCCATAGGCATCTTGAAGCTCTCATCTAAGACTATGCATCCTGAGAAATTCAGAGCTTCCTAAAAAGTCTGATTTACTTCAATTAAAGGAAAAGATTAAATAAAACCCAGATGATCAAACAGTAGAAACAATTTCCAGTAAATAAGGGTCAGATCCTGCACAGGGTTACTCTGTAACTAATGTCACCAGAAGTTAATTGAAGTCCTGCTTCCCAGGAAAACATTTGGGAGATGTGACCCCTATCATTTATCACTTATAGCCAATTGCAATTCATGGCTCCTCATACACAAACACAGTACTCCTGACATTACATTAATTTGCATCACAAAATGAGGAACAGCCAAGTTCTTATCATCCAAAGTCATATTAAACTTCTAATCCTAGATCAGATCATAAACCAAAACCCATCCACTGAGATAACACTAATCTGATATTTATCTCTGATTACATTTAATACTACAATTCTAAGACTGTTCGAAACAAAATTGCACTTTGGAAACAACATGGGAGAGCAGGTCTGAGACCTAGTTGTCCAGAATGTTCTGCACTGAGGGAGACATGGCCTTTTCTAGCCCTATTCTCTTTCTGCCTGGGCTAAAAATGGAACAGGGAACACATTCAGCACAATGGAAAATAACTGATGATCAAACAAAAAGGCTCTGGGATAGGCCCATACAGATCCTTTGAAGATCCAGGTACAGGAGGAAGGAATGAGTGGAAGGCCTTTGTGCCATGACATGGATGCAAAGGATTTGGTGAAAAAAGCAAAACATAGAAAAATGCTGCATTTGTAACAATCTCTTAGTACTTAAATATGATTTATATTTACTCCCCCACTCTGTTCATTTCAGGAGATATTTATCAAGATAAATATCAAATAAAAATGGTGCAACCAGCATAGGATTACATTAATGGCAAATAAACATAACGTACAGTTTTGTATGTATTATGGGTATTTTTCATAATTCTCTATTCTCAGTAAGGAATTATCCACATCATGGTATAAGTAAAGCAAGCATTATTTTTAAAATGAAATCTTTTCCATCAAAACCTACTTGCAATATAACTAATCAGCCACCTACTTAGTGCTACATTATTAGGGAATGTTAATTATGAAGTGAGCACTGCTTCAGCAGCAAGAAATACAAGAAATACAAAAAGGGCTAGTATTAAATCCATCATAACATTACACAAAAAGCTCCTTGCTTGCGAAAATGTACAGCATCTCTGACAAAACATACACACACCAAGTTCTAAGGTAGCTAACTGCATGTGTACAAAAGCAGCATTTTACAAAACATGGACAAGATTTCATGTATTTAGGCACTTTAACTCTGATAACCAGCTATAGATACTCATCAATTCTCAAAATCAGACCATTTATTTAGGTGCCTTGGGTGAGGTACTTCCATTTGAAACTGCATATTTACAGGACCACTGAAATTAAAATAACCTGCTTTAGGGGTTTAAGGTCAGGTCAGGCACAGACAACTCATGGCCAGAATGCCTAGGACATTTTGGCATTGGCAAAATGAATGAAAATGGCCAATGACTTCTTGAATTCTGCATCCAAAACCAACTATGCATTACCAATTCACATTTTGCTGGAAAAGATCACCACAAAGTGTCATGGTGACATCCATGATCAGGCCACCAGTACCAACTAAACTATGTTATTGTTAGGCGGAAGGACCTACCTTCAGTGCAGGAGACCCGCACGTTCCACAGTGCTGACTGTGACACTGACCACTCCCTGATCATTAACAAAAGTGAAGATTACAGCCAAGAAACTACATAAAGCAAAACTTAGGAGCAAGCCCAAAAATCAATGCCACTAACACCAAGAACCAGAGGCAATGCCAAGAGTTTGTGAAGGCTTTCAAACTTAGCATGTCTGGGAAGTCACTACCAGGCAAGGCAGAGGAAATTTGGAAAGGTTTAAGAACTGCAATCTATGAAACAGCTAAAGCTACATTTGGAGAAAAGAGACCATTCAATAGGAACTGGTTCAAGGAAAATGCAGAAAAGAACTATTACTTCTCATCAACATCAAGAACACAGTCTATCTGGAACACAACAAGAAGCCAACAGTGAGCACCAAAGCGAGACTTCAACATGCAAAAAATGGGGTAAAGAGAGCAACCAGATGCTATGCAAGTCAGTATTGGACTAAGCTCTGTGAAGAGATATAAACAGCCTCAGACGCAGGGAGCCTAAAAGTTATGTACGATGGTCTGAAGAAAGCTCACTGTCAACAAGGTTGCCCCTCTCAAATCGAGCACCGGTGAAACCATTACACATAGAAGCAAGCCGATATCTCACTTGGTTGAACATACTCAGAGCTATACTCACAAGAAAGAAACATCACCAGCACATCACCAGACTGATACCAACTCTACAGGTCATGCCAGAGTTAGACATGGAATCCACTGTAGAAGAGCTAAGCGAGGCCACTGATTCATTATCAAGTGGCAAGGCTTCTGGAAAAGATGGCATCCCAGAGGAAATTCTCAAGTGCGGGAAGAAAAGTCTACTACCATATCTTCATCAGCTGCTACTCAAATGCTGGAAAGAGGGTGAGGTACCAAAAAACATGCGTGATGCAAACATCATCACTTTGTATAAAAATAAAGGAGATAAGGGTGACTGTAACAATTACAGAGATATCTTGCTACAAAGTATACCAGGACAAGCTTTTGCAAGGGTCACCTTGGTGCACCTACAACAGCTATTGAGTTGCGTCTACCCTGAATCTCAGTGCAGATTCAGGGCTGGAAAGTCAACCATAGACATTATATTTTCCCTGTGTCAACTTCAAGAAAAGTGCAGAGAGCAAAACCAGCCACTGTACATCGTCTTTGTGGATCTAACCAAAGCATTTATCACCATCAGCAGAGCAGGCCTATTTGCAGTCCTAGAAAATATAAGATGCCCACCAATCCTGTTAAGTCTTATACTTTCCTTCCACGACAACATGAAAGCAACCGCTCAGTTTGAGGGGTCTACTTTGGACAGCTTCAAGATGAAAAATGGAGTGAAGCAAGGATGTGTTCTTGCCCCTACACTCACTGGAATCTTCTTCTTGGTACTCCTGAACTGCGCATTTAAAGATATGGAAGGTGGAATGTACCTTCACACAAGATTGGATGGGAAACTCTTCAACCTGTCATGACTCAAGGCAAAAACTGAAGTTAGGTATTTATCAGGGAGCTCCTATTTACTGATGCTGCCCTCATAGTCCATGACAAAGGCCTACTACAAGAAGTCATGGATCTCCTCTCAAGATCTTGTCAGGCATTTTCTCTCACTATCAGCATAAAGAAAACAGTTATACTAGGACATGGAGTTCCACAAGATCCATCAATCACCCTTAATGAGAGCCAGCTAGAAGTAGTCCAAAAGTTCAGCTACCTATGTTCTACAGTGACCACCAACCTCTCACTGGATGAAGAACTTAATGTTTGTATTAGAAAGGCTGCTACCACCTCCAGCAGACAAACTAAAAGAATGTGGAACAACTCAAAGCTTACCATCAAAACCAAAATGCTAGCATATATGAGTGCTGAATATGCAAGCTTTGAATGGTGGGGAAACATGGACAGTTTATGCACATCAAGAGAAAAGGTTAAATAGCTTTCACCTGTGCTGTTTATGCCACATACTCAACATCAGATGGCAAGATAAAGTTACCAATGCAGAGGTTCTTCAAAGGGCAAATTTACCAAGTGTAACAGCCCTACTTAGACAGAGATGACTGTGCTGGCTAGGCCATCTGAGCAGATTGGAAGATGGACATATACCCAAGGACACACCATACAGAGAACTATCAGAGGGAACAACAGGATGCCCCAAGCTTTGCTATAAAGACACACGCAAGCGAGATATGAAGGTATTTGGAATTGATCCTGGCCAATGGGAAACCTTGGCAAGCAATCGGAACAAGTGGTATCATCATTTTCACCAGGGCATTAAAGTCCGTGAAAGGAATTGGCTTCAACAGCTTGGAGAGAAAAGAGTCCTTAGGAAGCAAGCAGCTCTCGAACCACTCAACCATGATGTATGCATTTGTCACCACTGCCACAGACCATGAAAATCACTATTCAGTCACATGAGACACTGCAAACCATCTACATCATAGGCTGCAATATCTAACATCTCTTGCATGCAAAAGGATGACATTGTCGATTTAGGGGGAAATAAAAAGATAACCACAAACAGGGGTGGAGGACACAGACTATGCATCCAGACCAAGAAAAAACTGTAGCCAAGGAGTTTGTTCAAGATTCCCATTATTAAGTAAAGCCCTGAGAATCTTTAGTATACAGCCAGAGTGGACTGATCTGTCGATTTTAAGATCTAACTTCTGAATCACTAGATTATGTGTGGTTGAAAGCATATACAACATGTATATTTGAGTGCAATGGAGATCCAAATCATATTCTTTCTTTGATCATTTAAACTTGTTCAGAATTCAAATCAGTTTCAGAACTCTTAATTTTCAGATTAAGCAAAGTTAATTTTGAGATGTTCCTGGCAAAGTCTTCAGACCCAAGTGTAGACCTTGAAGCTAATTAAAAAGAATTAGGCTTTGAATTTTGATATCTAATTAAGTTTCCTCTGTGCACATGGAAGATTAAATATGTAAACTCAAGTCTCCATTATAAAATGTCATAATCTGAATTAGAATAACAACTTGAGAGAGAATGTTTGGAACAGGAAAGATTTCCAAATTCAGCAATCAGTGAAGCTGTATGAAAATTTTATTTGCCCTGGACACCTGAAAATTCTTTTTCAGGGCTCAGCGAGCCTAAAATTTTAATATCTACATATTTATCTGCTTAGGACCCATGCGTTTTATGGATCATAAAACTCTTTGTAAGGTTAAATGATGCTGTAACAGGAGTAGGGTGCTCTCCTGTTTGGGCAGTCTATTCCACTCTCACCTGCTAATTGTACTTGGATGAAAAGATATAGTGTGGGAGACTGCCGTATATATGCAGCCCTGGGGTTGTGGTGCAAAGTACATGGCTCCACCTTCCCCTACACTGTGTTCATCTCCACCCTCTGATCTTAACAGCACTGGTCAATTAACGGAGCTGTCAGTCAGGACTCACTATGTTCTTGTTTACACTCTAAACTCAAGTGCCCTGTTCAGAACAATTACCAATCCTTGGTCTTCTTTCTCAAATTGTTATAACTGTAAACAAAATTAATAACTTCAAGCCAGGAGCTGGTATTCACCAACAAATTTCCCTTTTCCTGGGGTCTTTTATTTACAGTCTACATTGTAAGAAACAAAAAGTGACAGTCTGCACTTAGCCAACTTGTATTTTTTTGGCTGTCTGTTCCCTTCAGAGATACTTTCCCACGCTGTTAATCCTCACAGCGTGCATCTAACCCTGTCTCTATCAGCAATCAGGCTGTTTTGCTAAGCGAGGGCAACTCCCACCCCACAGTTACAGTCCTCCCCGACTGTGGTCTTCACCACCCAGGTCAGGTCTC
This sequence comes from Alligator mississippiensis, assembly GCF_030867095.1. NCBI lineage: Eukaryota > Metazoa > Chordata > Crocodylia > Alligatoridae > Alligator > Alligator mississippiensis. The sequence continues at coordinate 388,049,025 of NC_081824.1, forward strand.
ACCCCGTGGCAGGAGCCTTATTCTTTACTCACAGTTTCTGTCTAAGACAGTCTCTCTCTCTCTCTCTCTCTCTTCTCCTGCAGGTCCAGACAATCTCTCACCTCCAGCTTTCGAGAAATACCGGCAAAAGCTATCATTGTTCAGCATCGCCTTCCAGAATGGCTGTTCCAGCATTTGTTTGCCAGTGCCTCCACACCAGCCCAGGTAAGTTGCTATGCTCAGTACTGGCCCCTTTCCAGGGGTCCCTCTTTCACTCCCTGCATCTTGGAGTACTTTCTCCCCCCACTTGGAGTTCCAACATCTCTTTTTTCTGTGTTCCCTACATCATTCTCCTGCACAAAATTTAAAGGGACCACATCTGCTTTTAATTGAACCTTGCCGCCAGATTCCTGGCATCAGCTCAACCACAGGGTGAGCATAGCAGGGACGAACTTAGACTCCCTGCTACAGCTGGACACAGAGAGACTAATAAACAATGAATTTATGGCTCACATCAAGCCAACTTCCTTTTCTGGGCTTATATCTGCTCTGTTCCACCTTCAGTATCAGTCTCTATACCAGTGGCCTCCAAACTTTATGGTGAACATCACTTTTTGTAAGTAAAAGCCACCACAGGATCTACCACCTCCATCCTGACTCCGCCCCCACCTCCTGGACAAGCCGCCAGGGCTCTGACCCCACTCACCCAGCTCAGCCCAGCTGGCAGGGGACATGGATCAGCCCAGCCATGTGCGTCCTGCTGCTCCTGATTGTGGAGCCTCTGACAGATTGATATTGACTGTCAGAGGCTCCATGATCAATCAGCCCATTGAGATAGACTGGCTGGTAACCACTGCTCTATACCCTCTGCCTTTTTTTCTTATGCATTCATACATTTGTGCACATTGTCTCTCACCACTGGGGCACAGCCCTCCCAACCTGTGCATAAACTCACTATTTCACATTATCAAACTGTCTACAAAATTATTCCTAGCATGTTACATACAAGGAAGTGGGAAGGTACCACTGGTAATCTTTTCTATAATAAAAGAACCATAAGCAGTAAGATGCAATGTGTTTTACTAGGTAACAGTGTACTTTTTTTTTTCTTTTTAACTTTTTTGCAATACCACCCTTCCTCCCATGCAAAACAGCTCATTATTTACAACCCTCACTTGTCTCATATTATACTTCAAGTGCATGCTCTTTTGAGTCTGGGCCTGGGTTATTATTTGTTTTGTGAGTTGCCTAGCATGCATCCAGCACTTGAAAAACAAAAACAGAGGCAAGAGACAGACAGACAAACAGACAAGTATTTTACTGCTAGATATCATTTACTTTAACAAATTAGTTTAGACATGCAAGATGCTCAGAAAGTCCCCCCTGTCAAACACGTGGAAAGTAAAATTTAAGCACTACTTAGAGTAACCTGAACCAATTCAAAATTCACAGTTTGTAAAATTTAACAAATACTAATTTTACTGTTTCCTTCCAACCTACTCCCTACACCTCATTCTCATTTGTAAAAAATGTCCTAACTAGAGCTGTTTGAATAGTGGGAAAAATTTACTAAGAGGTTCATTAAATGCAACATGCTAAAACCTACATGTAATCAAATTGAAATAAACAGTGGAAGTTTGACATACTGGCTTTTCTGATAAAATCCTGTGAAAGGTTTTTGTGCATGCTAACACAGATGCCTATATGAATTAGTACATTACCATAAGAATGCTGGCATGATCATATTCCCAGTAGGGAAAAAAAACAAAAACACATTTTATTCTTTCCCTTGGAATCCTAATTTATAGGAAGTGATTATTTTCTTGTAGAACATGGGACAAGAAAAGAACATTTCCCACACTTAGTTTTTTCCTCATAGTATATGTACTGTTAAGGAAGTGAGACAGTGTCAGAGAACCGAATGACTTAAGGTTTCTTTCCGTCTGTAAAGCTTATATCATCCACTGGGGATCTAGCTAGCAGTCTTTTCAGGCCGTGAGGCAGAATGGCCCAGCTGGGGTCACATGTGGGTGGACAGTCACTAGGACCCAGCCACCACCACTTTTCCCCACCACTGCTTAAACTTCACATTTGATTTCCAGGGTGGATACAATGGCTCTGCAGGCCGGATCTAGCCCATGGGGTATAGGTTGCTGAACTCGGGCATTAAGGGAAAAGAAACCATTCCATATAATACAGGTGATCAAATCGCACAATTTAAGTATGTTCCAAGATGCACTTAGTGCCAAAAGTTCATGAACTCAGATTTAGAACTCACAGTTTTACAGCCCTATCTGAACAATCACAAAGAGAACTGGATTAATCTTCAGAAGGAACTCTTGGACTATTTTGGTAGTTAGATTGTTGTGCATTGCAGATTTTTCTTTTATTCTTCTATCCCTCCCTCTTCCTTCCTCTTTTTTTTCCCCTTATACTATTTTTGTGTACATAGTTTGGTTTTACATACACACTTGATATATGTTTTTCTGATGGCTGAATTGCATTTAAACACAAATCAATATTTTGAAAAAACTGCAAATAAGCTAACCGACAATTTTGTGGCAAATATTACTCTACTTCCTGTGCAAGTAAGCCAATTAATAGGTAATCTTCTAATTCATATTTTATTCAAATTAGTTGAATACTTACAAATATTATTCAGCTAGGTGTCACAAGTTCAAATTAAATGGCAGAAATCAGATTGATTTCTGAAAGACAAACATTATATACAAGAGCAGTTCAGTTGGTTATTTTTGTGAATAAGCTCTGTGGGCATTTCTCCAAAGAAAGGATGGAAGGGACACAATGAAATAGCAAGTACTACCCCTGGAATTCAATGCCTTTTAAGATTTTCCATCAGCAATCCACACCCAACAAAAGCACAAAGAGGCCAAATTTCAAAGAGTATAAAATGTTTTGCATTGCAGAAATGAATGTGGTTTGCAGACTGGGTGCACCAGATTTCATTCCTGATGCATCTCATTCTGTACTTGCTCACTCTGGGTGGGTGTGCCTTCTGCTTATCCATCTGATGTGTGATTTTAGAAAGTCTAATCTGCACAGTGATAAAGTTTCAGCAGCCTCACTTTAGATACATCAATTCCCTTCGCAATTCCTATTCATTCCATGAACTCATGCTTTCGGCTGCATTCTACCTTGGTTCTTTATCACATTTAGCAAGGCAACAGCTGCGTAACAGCATGTTCACTGTATTATAATGCAATGAGAAGGTAGAACACACAACACTCTTCCTTGGTTTTCAACGCAAGTTAAGTAAAATTAGGGTTGACACACCAGTGAATTGACTGGTCAAATATTGTCAATTGACTGCATATTTTTTACTAGTCAAAGATTATATCAATTTTACAAAAAAACTGCATTTTTTGAAGTTTTCTTGATGGAAATATGATTTTTTAAACATATTTGGTGGAAAAGGCGTGCTTTTTCTGTGTATTATTTGGACCTATTGTCAATTTCTTAAAATTTGCTACCAATATTTGACAAGTCAACTGACCAAACTTTATCTGACCAGCCAAATACCAAACCCTAAGTAAAGCAGTCTCCAAATAATATTATTCAGTAAAAGTCATCCTACAATATCATACTAGTCAAGACATTCAAGCACACAGAAAGTCCACTGCAGAAAGCTTTGACTACATGTAGCAAACCGAGTAAAAATACATACTTAATGCACGCTATACCTGCTTGTCCTGCTAGGAATTGTACTCTTCAAAATAAACCACTAACGCCTTAAAGAAAAAAAATCTCACCCAGCTCCATCATTAAAGTCTGCTGTATTACAAGGTTACACACTCTGCCTTCTGTTATGGAGCCCCAGGATAGAGTTTTCCAGCTGCTGCTTGGCACTACTGCAGGTGCTCAGCACTGTATCAAAGCAGCAGCCCATATTTCTTCAATGCTAGAGTTGCCAATTCTGAGAGAGTTTTTAGAAAGTTTCTGCAAAGTAACCAGAGAACTCCAGACTGATACAGATGAAAACCATAATATGTGTTAAACAGTTGTACAACTGGAGGTCACTGCACTTTGCATCATTCCCCTTTCCATTTCACATCTCACTCGTTTTAAGATGATTGGAAAAAAAACCTTCAGTAATTCAGGACTCACACCCAACACCTAACATCTAGAAAACTAAACTTCTCAGCAAGAAAAAAAATGCCATACAAAATGCTCACCTCTTGTGCAGTTGAGGAACAACAGCTGCATCACTGTATACATAGACATTTTCTTTAACATGTTTAAACAAATGAGTCACTCTTTGCTTTTTGTTACAGAGTCTTTCCTTTCCTAGCTGCCTTGTACGTTCTTTCCCGTTACAGATCATGAGTTATCTTCTCTTTCATTATATGTAGTGCCCTTTCACTCATTCTTACTTTCTCAAGATCTTTTTTCTATTCTAGTCACTCCTTCCATCTCCCTCCAGGATTTTAATTTTGATTCCTTACTTCTCACATTCACTTCAATCTCATCCTGGTTCTCACTCTCACACACACACACACACACACACACACACACACCCCGCCCCCCATAAAATCTTTCAAATTTGTAGCCTTAGGATTGCATGAGCTTCTGTCTTCAATACATGTTAGAGTAACATAGCTGTGATGGTCATCTCCCATTAATCAAACTTCTTTTTTCTGGTAATTGTTTGTCTGCTACCCCTGGGAATCTCTCTTCTCCATTTTCACAGAACACTTCTTAAATGAATCCCTATTGCCTGCTTCTTCCCTCAGACCTGATGAAAAATGCCTTGTATTCAAAAGCTTATCTAACTTTATCCCAACCATGAAGTTGGTCCAATAAAAAGATACCACCTACAAAAAATCTTTGCCTATCTTTAATATGTAAGCAGTACATAAAGGTTATTAACAAGAGTTACATATAATCCAGTTTATGTGATCAGAAAACCATTTAAACCTGTAACAGAACAGAAGTTTAGTACACTTAAATCACTTTCAAAATGGTAGAAACTGGTTTAAGACAAGTCTGATTGGATGTAGTATCAGACTTGATCTAGGTCAAACTGGTCTGTGGAACTTCTGTCCCAGATCTCCTCCTGGTTCAAGTTAACTCACAGTCCCCCAGCATCCCAGGATACTTTGCAGCCCTGGACTGTGCTGTCTGATCCAGCAGAACAGGGTCTGCCCTAGATGGAGCATTATCACTCCTCCAGCCAGCTGAGGAGGCATTGTGGGGGAAGCCATCCCCCAGCCATGTGCCATCCTTAGCCTCAGGCCAGCTGAGGAGAGGGCTTGAGGGGGGTAGGGGGAAGACTACCCCTGAGCTCAGCATTGGACCCCCAGCCAGGGTCTTCCCATGGGTGGAGAAGCCCTGAGTAGGGCTTTTCCCTTTCCCACCCCTGCCCTCAGAACTAGGAGTGGGGCTATTCCCCAAGCCATGCCCCCTCCTCAGTTGGCCCAGAGGCTGAGGGGGCATGGCTGGAGGGAAATCCCCCAGCCGCAGGTGGGCAAGGAAAGGGAAGAAAGCCCCCTATGGGTTTCCCTCCCCACACCAGGGAGACCCCAGCTGAGGTGGCAGGTCCTACCCTCCCCACCATGCCGCCTCCTCAGTCAGCCCAAGGCAGAGGAAATCGCCCAGGAGGATGGGGGGAGAAAGACCTTCTGTGCGCTTGCCCCTCCCCTTGCTTTGGGGAGACCCCAGCTGGGCATCTGGTGCCAAAGTTGAGGAGGGGGCATGGCTGGAGAAAACTGCTGGACTCCCAGCTCTCTGCAGTGGCTGGCAGGCATCCTCTAGCACCCCAGAGCTACTGGCATGGGCCACTGCAGGGGCCTAGCTGCCTTTCCAGTTTGAAAAGTGAAAGTCAGGTCATTTGCTTATCTGTTCAATCTACACAGTTTAGAGAAACCTTCAAAGATTGAATGGATTCAGCCTCAGACTTTTTGGCTGTCTGTATCTGAGCCAAAGGTCAGTTCATTAAACTTCACCAAAGCTCATCTTGGTCTATCACTGTATCATGGACTTGAATATTTTAATATGCTGGGATACAAAGCTGCACACAGAAAACAACCAATAGCAATGGTGTCTTTTATTATTGCGTGAGACTCAAATGTTGAAATACACAAGAGCTCAATTTTGGCTTTTTTCATGTTTTTAGTTTGGTATCTCAACATTTTTTCCCCTTTACATAACAGAATGTTTCTCACAGGTACCTTATGAACAAATGTTAAAAGAGCTGTTGACTGAAATAGTCAACACTAGAGAAGGTGTGGGTTAGTATTAGTTTACAGAAGTGTGCAATAATGCTCTCAACTGTACAGAGTTGTGATGAAAAACACCTCACACCTTAAAATTAAACACTACTTGCCTACCACTATGCAACTCAACTCTGCCTTCCAACAGCATCTAGCCACATTTAACCACTGGTTTACACAAGGATGCTTATCATCCCAGAGGACAGTCAAGGCTTGAACATATTTTATGTGATATTTTCAAACGTTTATAGATAATCATAAGACATAGCTATTGAATTAAAATAGATACAATACTGCCTCACAGATCTGCCAAAATTAAAATGAGACCTTTCTTTAAGCAGTTTTATTCCTGTGACATTCCCTGGGCACCAGTTCAATTGGCTGTAAATTAACATTCCATGGAACTGTATACGTGTTTCGGACCAAGTACTTTTCTTCCAGTTGTGCACTTTTTGCTATGTACAGTATAGGTATTAATAGCACTACGCATGCCTCTTCTTGGGGTTCACAGGTGTATGTACAGGGATTAATAGGATAGCTTTTCTGGGTGGGAAAGGAAATGCATTACTCACAGGCAGTTTGTTAACTAATCATTCTTAGCAGCTTCAGTGCTTACATCACTATTCACATTTTCCTTTCTGAGTCAGTATCAGATGCCATACCTATTTTTACAAGTGGAAAGGAGTGTCTTTTGATGGAAATTAAGCTGGCATTACTATTGCATGCTGCTCTACTATCCAACACCTGCTGCAAATTCTTTAGCATTATCTTTACAACAGTTCTCGCCCTACTCTTTAATAGCGGCAAGGAAAAATTTTCCCTTTGTTTAGTGTGTGCTTATTAAATAGCCAACTGTTCTTCATCAGAACAATGTTTATAACTTTGCAGGACTTTATTCCAATGGTAAGATAGAAGTAATATGGGAAGTGAAACCAAATCAAGAATCTCATTTATTTTGTACCAAAAAAGGTAACAAATAGCTTATTTTATTTTATTTTAGAGTAATACTAGAAGTAGAAATCATATTACCTGTCAGCTTGAGCAATGTTAGTTACACATTTCAAATATCCACTAAAATGTAATATCTCCCTAAATTTAACACCATCCTAAGTCTGAAAACTTAGGATGGTATTAAAAACACAATATATGCATATTAGCTGATGATTTCAGGCATGAGGTGTTGCAAATAGAATCTATTCCTGTCAGCCTACTTGACTTTGAAATACAGGAGCTGGCCAATTAATCTGTTACCTTGGAAATTAGGAAGGTTTCAAAAAGCAAATAAAATGCAAATCTTTCTTCCACCTTCTCTTCTTCAAAGAATACATAAAAATTCTAACCTTCACTAATATTTAATATCAATTTTCATATTGCATTATTTACTGAAGGGCCAACATTTGGAGATTTAGTGGTAATAGAAATCATTAGAAATCATCCAATAGTGAATCTGGACATCAGGTTTTGTATAATCTGCGTTTTTGTACAATCTTTCAACATCTCAATTAACATACACTATATACTATGTAGGTACATCTCAACTCCCCAACCCCCAGCCCTCTCATATATACAGTGCATTTTTACAACCGTGCAAAAATAATTACTTAAAATTGTTGCTATTTTAACACAACCTTTGCCTTCAATAGTCACCTCCATTACTCCAACTGGATCCCTCAACTTTCTCACTACTTCATAAATACTGTCCTTTTCTGTCAAGAGACTGAAGTCCATATCTTCAGTGATATTTAGTTACCTAAATATGCATATAAGCACCTATTGGGATTTTCAAATACTGCCAAAGCAGGTAAGAAGTCTAGGCTCCCATTAAATTGAAATATATATAAAAATCACTATAAAAGCCACTTAACTTTCACACAGACATAACCTCTCCTGTTATCTCAGAGGTATACATTTTTAAAAAAGAAAGCAGATTACAATCATGATTCTGAACATATGAATGCCTTTTTTCAAAAGGTCACTTTTCTGCTATATGCCATTTTGGTGTGGTTGATAATTTCAAACTACCTAAATACCAATATGGCTGATTGGTGGCATAAAGCCTTCACTAACCAGCATTCAATTTACTCTCATATATAGTCCCAATCTGCTGATTTTTCTAGATCCCTTCAATAGTGACAGGTGCCAGACTACTGGGGTGTTCAGCTATTACAGTAATATCCTCTCGTATGTCAGTAAAAGACAAACTGCACACTATAAAAGTACAGCCACTGACAAGAAACATCAAGTAACACTGATATGACCGAGAGTCATTATACACTAAATGACCCAACAGAACACATTTCTCAATCTAAATTATCAGAAACTTTATAGATACAGATTAATACTCCACCCAGCATGACAAATTACTTTGAAATGCTCTTTTTTTATTCTTGATGTGTACGGTCCAAAGTCTAGAATTTATTTTATTATGTATAACAACTCACTGGAATGATTCAAGACTTAAGTATGTTAATGATATGAACTTGAGTTTTTTTTATATATGCAGTGTTAGAATGATTTAACATTGATAAAGTACAAAGAGTTTAAGGACTTCCTTTTTTGATGTGCATAATTTTCATTTATATTTATGAAAGATACACGTGCACAAAGCTGATCCTGAAAGTTACAACACTAGGCTAATGTAAATACAAGGAATTATGCGCCATGGATATTTATGTGCATTGGAAGATAAGCAGTTTTAGCATATCAATTAAATTAAAATTGTGCATTTTTAATTAAAAAACGTGGTAACATGGCCAGGGAGAAAATAATATATTGGCAAAATGCGAAGAATATTTCTCTGGTAACTCCTACACTTTTCATTATAACTTGAGTTACCAGAACACAATTACCCAAATGAAAATATACGATTAACATTTGTAAGGGACTTCCCTGCCCCGGTTCCCACCAGAAAAGCCAACTAAAAGAAATTTTCACTGTTCCACTTTAACCTCAGGTTACAAAAATCCTGAAGGAGAAATTCATTTAGTCATTTTTCTTAAACTAGTAAGAATCTAGTGTTTTAATCCTTTCATCTTTAATTGAGTAAAATTGTAATTTCTTAAAAGTTAATTTCTTCCCATTATGTTTAATATTTTCCCCTGAGTAACACTGGAGTAAAATGCTGTCACAATTGGGCTCAAAGCAGTGTTGCATATAGTTCCAAGGCTCTGAAGTACTCAGTCTTTATCAATTCCACAAGCTCAATTCAACAGGGACAGGGACACTTTTTTTTTTGGTCTTTTTAAATATTTATTATAAAAATACTAAAAACAAGTGGTAAAAAAGTGCCAAAATGTGTAGCCCACGCACAGGCTAAGCATGAAACTCTCATCAGTAACAAAACATCATATCATCTAATACTGAGTCCCCCTCCTTGATGGCCCAGCATGACAAACTGGAAGGTGAAGTGTCCGTATTCAAATGTGAAAAGTGCCCAGACCAGGAAGCAGAAGAGTTGGAGGACAACTTTGAAGCCAGCCCCTGAAAGCCAATTTCTGCACCTTTTCAGAGTCACCATGTTGACCCATCCCATAAGGAAATTGGCCAAGGAGATCACACTCCCCTTGGCCACCTGGTACAGGACAGAAATTATGTATGCTGTCTCAGGAAAGTCAGGGTTCAGCAAACCAAAGAGGGTACTGAGGGCAGGAAAGAGTGGCTGCAGCTGGGAGCAGTCCAGGAAGGCATGGAAGAAAATCACCTCTACCTCCTTCTCACAGAAAGGGGATGCTGCTGGGTCTAAGTGGTAAGCAAAGCTGCCTATGGCTAGAGGCCCACACAGCAGCTGCTACTGGAGATAGCCAGTTCTCTTGCAGAAGAATGTACAGAGTGAAACAGGCTGCGAGATGGCTTGCTCTCATATTGCTGCTCCTAGGCACTGCCTCCAGATTGTGTCAGGGTGATGCACTCTGATTGTCCCCATGTATAGCAGCTTCCCAGATAGGATCCTTGAAGTAGATCCCACCACTCTTCTTATTAGGCATGGGGAGGGATAGCAGGCTACTGGGCCTGTCTCTCTCATTACTGCCCATGGCTAGAGAAATAGGCAACAATATGGGAGGGGGTTTGTCTAGCAATCAGCTATCAATGAGGTTTCATGTGCAGAGGTAGTTCTCCAAAGCAACACATACATCCACAGAGAGGACAGCTTTTACTTCAGTCAAGAAGTGGGAATTAAACTGGAGAGAGTACAGACTCAGGCTGTCAGCCAGAGTTTTTGTGTAGAGCTAGGATGACTGGACGTGTGTCAGCTTGATGATGTGCAACTGGATCAGGGAAGCAACAAGGCTTCCAGAAGCAAGGTGCAGTGTCCCTTGTTGCAAGGCCAAGTTATGGACCACGGAGGAGGAGGAAGAGAGGGAGGGGAGAAGTGCAATTTTGTAATTCTTTTAAATACAACACATTTAAAATACATGTTCCAGTAAGAGTAGAGAGCTATAGCAAAGTTCTGCCAAAATATCTCAGTAATATGACATGCAGGTTATTTTACCATCTTGGACTTCCCAGTCCTGAGATCTTTCATCAAAAGCAGTGTACTGTGTAGTGGTTCCATAATACATGCATTAGGGATCCAAACAAAACCGGAATCTGAATTCAAAGTTTCCAATTAAAAAGGAGCATTAAACTCTCTGAACCACTTAGTCACGAATTTGCTTGTGCTCTTTCCTCTGTAAACAGATATTTCAGGATTCTTATTGTCTGAACATCTGATTCAGTCTCTTGCAATGTGGTTACAACAGCCACTCCCACTATCAATTTTCAATTGATGGCCAGGCCAGATGGCCCCTTTCACTGCTTGCCAGTGTCCACATGTGTTGCGTCCACAGAGCTCCCAGAATTTCATGCAAAGCAGTAAGAAACAGTACTGCTTCTGCAAAGGCTGCTTCCCTCTCTCCCCAGACATTTCTTTCTTCCCTATGTTAGGTCTTTATTCTTCTGTTTCCATTTCTCACTTCTGTTGTCATATGTTCGTGACTGAACTGTACACATTCAAATATGAATCATGAAATTAGCTTAACAAAAAATGTTTTAGAGAATACATTTAATATTCTTCTATTTGCCATCTGCTTTTCAAACTTACAGTGCACTTGGGTCAAGTTTTCAAGTTTTATCCTGGAACAGTTAGAGCTACAAATGACTTTTTGTAAAGTGAATGTTGAGGATCTCATGTAAAAACACAACTCAAGGAGCCATGACCTTAAGAAAAAGCACTAAATATTATGAAATGCAAAACTCTAAAACTCTTGGTTTAGAGATGATCCCTTTTATTAGACCAACTAAGAAATTGCAAAAAAAATCATCTTTCTTTGCAAGCTTTCAGGCATACTTGACCTTCTTCAGGCTAAGGGAAAATTGAAGATGGTAAAAGCCCCCTTAGGTAGAAAATAAACTTAATTTTGCAGAGGAAGCTGAAGGTGGATATCTGCTCCTCTGCGTCTATGAGTGTTCCTTTGTGTGCGTTCTTCTTTCATGTGCAGATAAGGCAGTTTTTCTTCCCTGATGATGTCAGATGGCAGAAAGGCAGGGAGGTGTAGACATTTTTCTTTCTTGTTTAGCAATGAAGTTTATAATTCCAAAATAAGCTAAAATATGGCATCTTCCCTGTTTCGGAGATGTATTTGGTAGCTGTGTTGGTCTCAGCCTGAAAAAGGGTGCATGTGCCCAAAAGCTTGCAAAGAAAGGATTTTTTTTTTTGCAATTTCTTAGTTGGTCTAATAAAAAGGTATAATCTCTAAAACAAGAGTTTTAGAGTTCTTTTCATCTCAGACTAACATGGCTACAAAATACATCTATAAATATTATAAGACTTCTGATGAGATGTTGAGTTGGAAACAGTAATCAGGCCTCAAGGATTGTTCTTGGGCTGCTTTTAAGTAAAAGGCTTACTTCATTGGTAAATATTGGACCATCAGAACCACATGACTGCCAGTTTCACTTTGCTTTTGCTGGCACTGCTGAAGGAAATATGAGTAAGAAAAACAAATGGAACCTGGAAACTGAGTGCTGCCCCAGGGGTCAAGCAAGAAAAGTGTGAAAGTGACTAGAAACATCAGATATTCGCAAGAATTAGCTAAAGGCCATATCCCGTTCCACTGACTAGGGGCATAAGTACAATCCTATTCCACCTTGCTTGATTTCCTAAAAACAAGTTAACATGACTACTTTTGGAAAGCATCCTCCCTCATCTTGGCTTTAAGACTAAGATTTTTTTTAGGGATTTAGCAAGATAAACGAGTATTGCCTAACAGGTAAGATAAATTCCTAATACTACAAAGATTTAAAGCCAGATCCTGTAACTCAAGTACTACCAAGTAATAGAATGCTAGTGAGTTAAGTAAAGGACCATGGGTTATTAGACCAGGATTTTACCCACCTCTGCTACTTCTATTTTTGGCAAGCCATCCAATATTTCTCTGCATTTCCACAGTCTTATAGGCTAGAGACAGAAGTTACACAAACTGCTTAAAGTGATCTAAAATAGGTTTAAACAAAAGTTCAGGGCACATAAATGGCTTCCAAAATGGCTGAAATCAGTTTAAGATAAACTGATGTAGTGTTAATTTAACTGACTTAGACCAAACTGGTTTATTGAATTTCTGTCCCAGATCCCTTCCCAATTCAAGTTAACTCACATTCCCCCAGCATCCCAGAATGCTTTACAGACCTGGCTATACCATCTACTCTGGTGAAGGAGGGCTAGCCCCTCCGCCATCTAAGGCACTAAAGCCTCTGCTACCTGCCAGTACCCATCAGCCCAGTGGAATGGGCCCCCAGACCACCTATCCCCTTTCTGTACAGGACAAAGGGAAGGAAAGCCCCAGCAGTGGCAGCTTTTGCCCCTGCAGCAAATGAGCGGGGTTAGCATCAGCTCACTGAAAGCTCCACCTCCCTCACAGCTCACTCCAAGCAGGGGCTAGAGAGTTGAAAGGGCTAAGCTGATCCCAGGATGCTTTGCAGTGTGGGTGGGCTAGCACAAGCTGTCTGCTCCAGCTGAGCAGGAAGGCATAATTTATCTCTCCCTGGCTTCTAACCTGGGCCACTGCAGGCATATGACTGTATTTCCAGAATCAAAAGTGAATGTCTATTCACTTGCTTATTGGTTCAATCTATGCAGTTTAGATTAACCTGCAAAGATGGAATCAATTGAGGCTCCAGCTTTTTGTCTGTCTGTACTTAGTCATGGAGATTGCTGTTTGGAAACAGTGGGAAGGGAAGTATTGGAGGTCTCAAGTTCAGAGGTGTTGTTTGTGGGATCCTATCGGTGGTTACTGTCTGCTTATTTTAAGCCATTCGGACCCTTTTGGAGAGGGCAGGATATAAATCTAAATAAACAAGTATACAAGCCAGCTCACCTCTCTGACATACTTTCACAAGTCCAGCACACAGAAATGACTAGAGACCTAGTCTTCAGAGGCCTAGAGACCAGGTCATACTAGGTGAGGCTGAGGGACTTGGGACTATTCAGCCTGGAGAAGAGAAGACTCAGAGGGGACCTGGTGGCAGTCTATAATCAGAGGAATACATCAGGGCATGGGGGAGCGACTATTCACCAAGCCCCACCTCAGGGGAGGAATAGAAATAATGGGCACAAGCTGATTGAAGATCACTTCAGACTAAACATAAGAAAAAACTGCTTTACAAGTTGAGTAATGAGGGTTTGGAACAGGTTCTCCTCAGAGGTGGTAGAGTCACCTACCATGGTGATCTTCAAGAAGTGTCTTGATGCCCATCTTGCTGGGGTCATCTGACCCCAGCAGTCTTTCCTGCCCAAGTGCAAGGGGGCTAGACCCTTTGATCTGTAAGGTCTCTCCCAGCCCCTAAAAAACTATGAAACTATGACTGAGCTGCATTGCTGCTACTCAGGCGAGAAGGTATTTTAATCTACAAGTACCCTCCTGCCTTGGACCATTCAGTTTGAGTTTAAACACAACTTTAGAATGCTACAAACCCATCTTTTTATGTAGATAGCTGTGGTGTTAGACTTCCATGGGGATTTTGTGGGAAGGTAAATTATATTTTTTTTCTTTTTTTTTTTATTAACCTGGTTTTTTTCAGGCTTCAGAGTCAGAAGGAACCTCAGTGGGCCATCTAGTCCAACCCCCTGCCCTTGGCAGGCAAGAAAAGAGTCACCAACTCTGGGGTCATGTGATCCCAGCCGGTGCCTGTCCAGTCTCCTCTTGAAGACCCCCAAGGATGGGGTAAGCACGACCTCCCTTGGGAGCCCATTCCAGATTCTGGCAAACCTGACCGTGAAGAACTTTCTCCTAATGTCCAGCCTGAACCTTCTCTCTAGTAGCTTATGGCCATTGTTCCTTGTCGTTCCAGGGGGTGCCCTAGTGAACACTCTGATCTGACAGGTTATTTGATCTGACTTTGTTCAAACTGGCAGACCTATCTTTACAGTGTAATTTTAGAATATGTCAAATGTGCTCAATGTTACAAAGGTGAAGAATAGCAAAAATACAAGGAAACAAACAAGCAAGCTGAAGTTACAGACCTGTGCAAATTTATAATGCGCTTATGACCACAAAACCAAATAGCTATTTTATCTTCTCAGCTTTTAATTTAATTTTCCTATTCCTTGAGCAACTTTAAGATGCAATTTAAAAAAGCTATTGAGTTTCATAAATATTTCCTCAAGTCAAATGTGGAAATTTTCCTAGAAAATTCAGCTTCCAAGACCTCAGATCCCAAGGCTCCATAATGAAGATAACAGCCTAATACTGTTACTGATTACTCATTTTGCTCAATTTAGAGTTCTGTGCCCTAGATCTGAAACTGCTGGGTTCAAAGCTTTTTCATTGTTTTTTAAACCTACAAATAATAATGTTTAAAATAACAATATCAGTAACCCAATCTACAGCAAGGACATGCCAGAATGGAAGTTGTCCCCACACTTTAATCCAGCCCATTAATCCATTTAGAAACCTACTTCAGCTAATCTTAAACAATACTCTACAACAGAGGTTCTTAAACTGTGGGCTGCAGAAAGGCTGCAGAACAATTGAGAACATCTGTACTTGTAAGGTAAGACTACTGATATTAAAAATGAGTCATGTGCTTTGATTTGTAGAACAAAAAAAAGTTTATTATGCGGTCTGCTGAGACCCTCAGCAATTCTCAAGTGGTCTGCGAAAAAAAAGTTTGAGTGCCACTGCTCTACAATATCTCTACAATGTCTCCACCTCTTTTAGTGCTCAGGATATACAAGAAGAAATACTGAAATAGGATGGTCACATCCTATACAGCACTGAAATGGTTTAAGTCCCAAATAACTGTATGAAGGCATATAGCACCAAAAGTGTCTCATAACTTAAAGGATGTCACCATTACATAGAATGAACCTTGGTTAACTATTGCTATTCAACATGCCTATCTCCCATTATAATGTGTGACAACATCTGCTTTAAGATATGACCTGTATCAGTTATTTTAACTAAGTATTGAAATAATTAAATCTCATTCAGTTCAGTCTTTACAGAAGACAAAGTAGAACATTTAACATCATGACTTCAACACAAGATACTGGGGCTTAAGACAGCTTTTGCAGAGTCCAATCATTTGATTTTTTTAAAACAGCAAGTCCTCTCAATTTCTTGGCTTAGTACATTTTTATTGTTTTCAGATATGACCTAGGATTGGAATTATTCATTCTCTTACTTTGAATATGAGGTCTTCACTTCTTTAAGTAGTTGTACAGTACTATTGAACAAGACTTCTGCATCAGCACTCTGATAGAAAAAATTAGGTCACTTAAAATGGGTACAGTCTCTCTTTCTACATGTATCACTAATAATTGGGAACGCACAACATTAGAATTTTGAGTATGAGTAAGGATGTTTGAACTTTAATAGTACCTTAATTCTCTTGCAGTCTTTGCCCCCCTCCCATAACTCTTCTATTGCTGTGAAAAACAGGGTGCATTTTAAAAGAACTTAGCAGGAAGTCCTCAACATGTAAATGTTAAGCGTGCTGGCAACTCAGTCACTGAGCTCATATTACCCTGAGACACTGATATATTTAAAATAATCAAATAAATAAGTGATGTAATCCCCTGCTATTCCATTTTTTTTTTTAATAAAAGCTGCTCAGTTTAGAAATACTCTCTCATTCCATTCAAAATACAAGAAAAGGTTACAGTAAAAAAATAAAAAAGTATGCCAATAAGTTACAAAAACTGAAGGCACAAATGTATTTGTGGTATATGAGGGACAGTACCATCTGGATCATTTATCATAGACACGACACATTGCTATATTATACACACCAAGCAGCCAGTAACTTCTAGAGATTTACAGAAAGTCTGAACTAACCATAGATCTCAGACACTAATCCCTGTTCCCATTTTCACTGGCAGAAAATCATCTACGCCAGTATATTTTCCACACAACATTACTGCTCTATTAGTCATTTATCTGCCAAGGTATGAAAAGATTTTTCAGCTTTACACATCAATGCCAGTAACTGGTATATTTAAACCAGCACTATCCCTTCAACCATCCATTTTTAACAAAATTTTCAGCAAGTTTTTTTTCACAAATAGGTGAAACCACATGGAATTAGAAAAGCACCAGAAAAAAATCAAGAGTTCCATTTAGCTGTCTTCTATGATACAAATAATATTTATAGAAAGTTTCACATTACACCCACCACTGATCTCAACTATATGAGCAGCCTCCCACTTCCTGTAGAAGTTGGAGAAAATTATTTTTCAAGCTTGCTATGTTGAAAACTTACCAAAGGGGACAGGGAAAAAGACACAAAAATTCTTCAATGATCATATCTGAATTTGATTTTGAATATATTGTCAAAATACTGTAATCTCAGGCCTTTCTAAAATTGAGACAAACTCTTGAAATCCGAGTGGTAGTTGAAACCTCATTACTGAAGATGTGCAAACAAACAGACAGTTGCTATACCTTGGTATAGTTTCCAGCAAAACAGAACTTCCTATATTTATGCTGTCTTGAGCCCATCCTCCAAAAAAACTGGTTTCATCACAAAGGAGACATTCATTGTCCCTTAAGGATTTGAAATGAGTTATATTGGAAGTGAATATTGAGTAAATCCCTCTTGAAAATTTATTTTTTCCTTTGAATACTATTTTTTTTTCTAGATGTGATGCAAACTGAGAACTCATCTATGTATTTTTGTGGCAGCACCAGGGTGATGTAGCTGTGATGGTCCAGGAGGTTTGAGAAGCAAGGATGTTTTTGTGGGTGATATCTTTTATTGGATCAACTGCATGGTTGGAAAAGACTTAGACAAGCTTTCAAAGGCAGTGCATATTGCCAAAACTTCTTGCCTCTATGTACATTTGTAAAGCAAGGTTCCTTGAGTAGATGTGATATCTTTTATTAGACCAACTGAGTAGTTGGAAAAAAAAGTTCTTCACAAGTTTGTAATGCAATCACCCTTCTTCAGGCATAGGGAGTCTCTGCAGTTGAGACTCCACTGAATGAGAGAAGCTAAAAGCATGGCAGGATATCACTAAGAATGTAAATAGGTAAAAGTTAGAAAAACAAAGAAGTAAAGCAGGGAAGGGAGGGGGAAGAAAACAGGGAAAAAAGGCCAAAAGGTGAGTAGGGGAGACACTACAGCAGTGGTGATTCAAGGTAGAAAATATGCTCTCTCTTAAAAAGGAGGTAGTTGGAAATTAGGAAGACAAAAGGTCAGAAAAGTAGGGGAGAGGAGAAAAGAAATGTAAGAGGTCATGTCTGGCAGGTACCTGGTGAATCAGATGTCAGGCAGATTGTAATGTGTCATAAATTCAGTATCTGTACTGAGTCTATGATTTTTGAAAGGTAGATTTATGAAATGATATTTGTAGGCTCATCTACAAACGGTGTTTTGTAAATTCCCTTTGAGGATTAGAACATTTGTAATGTGTATATTTGTAATCCACCCATGCATTAAATACCATCCATATAAAAGCGCTAGTACCCTAATGCAACTGAAAAAAGTTGCTTTATTTTATTTTAGATTGTTCAGACAAACTAACAATAATGCAGTAACAACACATAGCTATTCCACCCATATGTTTACATCCATGCTACCTCAGGCAAATGCTAATTCTATCCTGTACAACCTGTCAAGGCTTATTTAAATATGGAAAATAAGCCTCAGGTGAATGTAGAGAAAACAAAATTTGCTCAAGAATGTGAGGTTACCTGGACATTTTTCCCCTCTTACAACACAAAATTCCTTTATAGAATTTAAAACAAGAAAATTAATGAATAATGCACAAGTTACATTCAAAAGAAAAATGTATCCTCGTTTAAAACATCATGTGCTATTTGAATCAACATCCAGGTTTTGATGCATCATGTTGAACCAATACTGGATACATCTTCAAATAATTCTGTCTACATATGTCAAAACTCTACTACTTACAAACTATTTCTAATTTTTTAAAAGATGTTTAAGGAAGACAAACTAGGTAATGTTGCTCAATGAGCACACAGCATTAATCTCTTGACAAACTCATGCCTTCCTGTGGAAGCTCTCTGCAAAATACAGCAAGACATTTGCCCTGAAATCTCTCCCTCCCCATCTTTAATTAATGTCCTAAGTGTGCCAAAATGTGTCAGAATATTCAATTTACTATTTTACAACTTGGTCAGACTCATAGAGCAATTTTAAAAACTCTGAGCATTTTAGATATCATGTGATATAGGATTATATATAATCACATCAGTATTGAAAGAATGTGAACGTATGGTGTACAATTATTACCATTCCAACTCTATCATTCTATATATTTTTGCTGTTATAAGTGCACAACTGCTGACCACTTTTTCATGAAATGTATTTTTCATTTTACAAGTAAAAGGGACACTGCAAGCTGTGGGGTTTGATACCATACCATAGATCTAGATTTTAGCTCTCTTGCTCTAAGAGCCATTAGTGGCACTAGTAATTTTGGAAGAAGTCCTTCAAGCCAGCTAGGGTTTCACTCTTGATACACTTAATGGATGAATTCACTGTACCACCCAGGCACACCTGTTTGTTGTCAGCACTGAGACAAGTTGGGCAACCTACCTTACACAGCAGTTTAGCTACCTGACCTCCCTATGGTTTCAGTTCAGAACTAGTTATTTTGCTAAATGCCAGCGGCTTAGCTCCTTGTACACCAAAGATGAAAACCAGAAGAATGCTAATCATCTTTTTTTTTTTTTTTTTTTTAAAAAAAAAGCCTAAACATGTTAGTCACTGTCAGTTAAATTACTAGGTCAAACATCATATATTTTAGAAACACATTTTCACCATAAGCATGACACATGAATCTTGAATTAAATTTCATTTTGCCAGAAACAAAGAAGGTACCAAAATATTCCTGCCTAAGCTATTTACAAGGGAATTCTCCCAAATGAGAAAGCTGGGTAGATTTTATTTTGCAATATTTTTCTCATTTTTACACAAGTGTTTCCACCAACTAAAATCCATTCCTGTTTATATAATTATTTATATCCACCAAGATACATTAAATCCTACATTTAAGTTAGTGGATTTCCATCCCTGCCCACTGTCTTTTTTTCCTTATTGCTATTGGGCAATGAATTAAGCTCACAGACTTATGCTCCAAGACAGGAAAAACACCTGGTACTACAAGAAAGATGAAAATCCTAAGGAAAGATTTGCTCCTTCGTAACACCTATAAACTACCAAGTTCTTGGCAGCTAATAAGGTCTTTAGCCTGCTCTCATAGATGTATCAAGCAAAGCTCACTGTAAGACTGGGAAAAGCATTAGTCCAACAATTATAGGAATCAATTAAAATTATTTTGCTGAACACTGACTCATGACAATGTTTATTATCTATATTTTTAAAGCCATTTGAGATTAAGAGAAAGAGCCTAATGCTTATTACTACCCCACATAACTTTCATTTGTCCCTTATTTAAATTTAACCTGTAACCAGAACACCACTACAAAACATTGTAAATATCAATTAGCAAACTAGCTGCTAAGGGTAGGTTTAAACACTAATGATTAAATTAAAATGGCCAAGCCAAGTTCTTTATTTGGAGACTTTGCACAAAGTTCTAACCTAACAACTTTAGCAAGGCTAACACCCTTCACAGCCACACTGTTTCAAAGCCACTCTTAATAGCTCTAAGCAAAAATTTGAGTCAAACGTTAAAGACTCAAACATATTAGCTCACATTAAGAATATTAAATGGGAAAAAAAAAAAAACTTACTTGACTGTAACTCGATTGGATAAATCCTGAAGGTCCCCAGGATGAAAAAGCTGAGCTTCTTTCAATCCAATATTTTCACAAGCTTTCAAAAAAACATTTATATTATCCTGTGAAGAGAAGTAAAAAGTGATTGCTTAGTTAAACAGCAGTGAATACGGACTGCAAGATGACTAGCATGAATTGCTAAGTTTCAAAGTGCAACTCATGGAAATTAAGTCTTCCAGATCATAAATTTTAGTAATATTTCATATATATATATATACAGACCCTGTTTTTTTGATCTTGTGACTGACACTCGCGTTAAAGATTACCTGGTATAAGGCAGTAGCCAGCCAGTAAGCAGTAATCTATACTTTGATGTCAGCTCTGTTCTGCAAACAAACGCCCTCTTTCCAGCTTTGCACGACAAGCCTCACCTCCTGCCTTTAAAAATAACTTCAGCTACTGACATTCACCCACCCAGAAACTGTTGGCAATGGAGGAATAAGAGGAGGAACATTCTGTTTCTATGATTACAGATTACAGAATGATTGTGGAATACTGCACCTGGAATCTGGGTTTGCTTGCTGAACAAGCTCTTGAGAGAAAGGCACAGAAATCAAACTGTATAAAAATTTGCTGCTTCTTTGGTTAAGTTTATTTTCCCCCCCAGTGTAAACGGCAAAATATGGGTGTGGTACAGTACTCTGTGCACCTGCTACAGACCAGGTAACTATCACAGGCAATATACAAATACACAACAGCAGGAAAAGATTACACAGCTTGTGGTCTCCATTTCATAAACAATAGGCAGTTTCAAGAAATTCCTTTCTTGTTAGCAAGGAATGCTATTATCATCAAAAGAATGTGCCCTCTTGTCACCATTCAACATGACAGTCACAGGAGAAGGGACACAAGTTTACTTAATTCATAAGATAGTACAGCCATGTAATTCACAGCTTCTGAAGTTAAAGTACTATGTCAGAGTTTCCGGTGTGTAAAACAGCCATTTTGACAATTTAGTACTACCTTAAAAAGCTCTTTCTTTTAGCTCTCCTTGGACACAAAACCAGTTCAGCCATTTAAACTATATTTAAAAAGCCACAACAAAGTGTCAGTTGGTTCCAGGACAAAAACTGAACTGTAGTTCTGTAGGTCTTTATTGCATCTTAGTGTATTTACAATATTCCTGTATTTCTTAGCATATTTACTTTATTTGTGGAGAATGTCCATATACAGATATTTAACATACCAACTGAGAGCTTTCTTATATCATACTTCACAAAGCTTGAGTCTCGCTCCAGGGAGGGATTTCACCCATGGAAACCAGGAGTAAAATGTCTCCAGGTGTAGGCAGTTCCTCCAACGTACTGAGGTGGCAGTAAGGAGGTGGGAGCAGGGGGGGTGGTAGGGACAGTTTGAGAAATACTGGAGAAAAGGCAGAACCATAATCACACGTCTACCCACACAACCTCTCTTGAACGGATTGTGATGTTGTCTGTACAAGCAGCCAAATTATAGCTGCCCTTTTGTGAGGATGCACAGTGAGAAGAGACTCCCAAGCTTTCTGCCTCCACCCAGTGCAATCACAGAAAAATCCAGGCAAATCTGGCCCTTAACATACACTGTCAGCTTATAAATCAGGACTACAGACTTATCTACTTAAAAAGAAAGCAAAAGCCTGAGTGGGTGCCTTGCCTTCAGGGATTTTACAAACTGCTTTGGTCTGGCTGAATCCTCAAGCAAACTACTAAAACAAACAGTTTAGAAAATGTTTAAGGGATGGGAGAGGCCAAAAATTAGAGTCCAGATGTAGTGTCCTGAAAGGTATTACAGCTGGAAGGAGACAAACTGCAGAGGTTTTGTTTGGGGAGCAGCACAAGAAAACAAGAGCAGGAGCAGAAGATTGTAAGCTAGAGGTTATTTAAACGCTTGTGGAGTCCATCGAAAAGGTGAAAAAAAAATACCAACAGGCTCTGGGCAGTTGAAAATAAATGAGCAGTTACCTGGGCTTTAAGGTGACAAGTAAGGACAGTATCCTGTCAGCTACAGGCTAGGGCATCTGTTTCTGTGGGACTGGGCTCTTTTGCTCGGAGCTAAATTTCTCAGCAGTGGCAGATATCAGAACAAGAAGCAATCAGCAAGAGAAGTTTAAGTTGGATATTAGGGGGAAAAAAAAGACTCTTTCACAAGGAGGGTAGAAAACCACTAGAACAGGTTACCCAGGGAGGGTATAGAATCTCCATCCTTAGAACTTTTTAAGACCTGGCTAATCAAAGGCTGGGATGATCTAGTTGGGGCTGGGCCTGCTTTGAGCAGGGGGTTGGACTAGATGACCTCCCGAGGTCCTTTCCAACCCTAACTTTCTATGATCAAGCCTTGAAAAAAGGTTGCACCCCTTGGTAGGCTGGAGGTATCAAAACCAAAAGAGTCAGAAATTGCTGGGTTGCTGAGCAAAGGTATAGAAAAGGAAGGAGGACATAGAAAAAATTAAATTAGATCTTGGTGATAGGAAAATTAAGGAGAAGTTAAGAGATGAAGGGTAAGACTGAAGGTAGTGGGGAAGAAAAGGAAAGAGAAAGAGCAGGAGCACCTTCATCTCAAAGGAAAAGAGCCTGATGGTCAGCTCCCTCATCTAGGAAGTGGAAGACCAATGTTAAGTTCCCAGATCCTAAGTAGCCATTTTTAATTGACAAAAAAAAAAAAAAAAAAAAAAGAAGAAGTCGCTTAAAAGCTAATTTATTTGAAATTTTCTGGTGTCATTAAAGAAAAGTAAGAGAGTGACCGAAACAAACTGCATAGTTGACAGTGCCCCTTTAAAAAATATACAGAACAAACAATGCTTTAGACAGAAAAAGGCCCTTTTTTGATCAGGGCAAGTAATAAGTGGATTTCATCAGTGTTCCTATATACAAGAAAGCCAGCAAATAAGGTTATAATACAAAAACGCCAAGAATCGAAAGAAAGCAATGTACTTTATTATATACACTATCACTTCAAGCAGTTATTGTGAGAAAGCTGTCCAAGTAAAAATAATCGTTTTACAGATCGGCTCTTGGAGAATACTCTATATGACATGTGCACAGCTTTCTGGCTAAAAAAAAAAGTTTATGCTACTTTTTACTTGTTTTTACTTCAGGGCAAATTCAGATTTAGGAAAGGAAGTACAGTTCTGTTCTCCCTTAAACTTCAAAAAGAGTAACTAAGTTGAGTGCAGCATTTTGAACAGGCCATTGTTAGAATACTTAGATTCCACTTTAAGTTTTGCAGAACAAACAGAAAAGAACATTCTTACCTTTAAAAGTAAACAAATTTAAATGTCAGAGATATCAAATTAAATAAGGAAATATGGAAATAATGCTACTTTTACCAAATCATTTTTCAGAATGGAACAATACTTTATTAGAGCTGGGGGTTAATATTAAATTTAAGGGAAAAGGGCCATACTGGGGCAGACCACCAGTCCATCTAACTCAGTATCCTGTGTTTTACAAAGGCAGAAAACAGATAGTATATGTGCATCCAGACGGATCTATCCCCTGCCTCTCTCCTCCTGTAGCTTGCAGAATTCACAGGCCTATGAAGATCCTAACTGGGGAGCTGCAGCCCTTTTATGTTGACTGTCCACCAAAGGAGGCCTGATTAAATTATTAGCCTCTACAACAGTCTATGGCTGGGGTTTTCAACCTTTTTTAGTTGGTGTATCCCTGTCGGCCAGTCAAGAAGCAGGGAGTCCTCTGGTGGCTGGTCAACAAGCAAAACCGGAAGTGCCAGCGACTTCTCTGTGCCGCTGCTGCGTACCCCCTGGGGCCTTCCAAAGTACCCTCAGCTGACAACCCCTGTTCTATGGCAATGAATCCCACAAGATAATTGCAAGCTACATTTAAAAATTGTAATCGGTACACCTTTATTGGTCCATATAACATAGGAACCAATAAAAGAAAAAAATTGTCCTGCCCCTGCCCCTCTGTTTCATTGTACATCCTTTAGTTCAATGGTAAATAACAGGGTGACTTGATTTAAATCACTGGTCATGAAGCCTCAACTGAATCACTGTTTTCTACAAAAAGTGCATTCTAGTTGTTTGATATAACCTTTGTTCAAGACTATGGAAATAGGCTCCAGGATAGTCAGGATACAGTCTATATTTCTCTTTAGTCCAGTGTTGAGAACTTTGGCTATCACAATTCCATCTATTTTGTCATGATTTTGTTGACAAATTGTCATCAGATTAGGCCAGTTCTCAGTATAATTGCTCAAAACAGTCCACTACTGAGTTTCACTGCACATCTTGTGGGAGAGTTTGTTTGATTCTCCTTGCTTTTTCAGAGCAGCTGCCGCAAAATGGTTATTATGGAAGGATTTTGCAACGTCAACAACATTCTGCTCAAAATGTTTCTTTTGTTTTTACTGCCCATCCCTCCTTGCATTTATCTCCAGACTCCTCCTCCTTGCCCAGATCTACTCTACCCCCAATAATCCTCTATTCGTTTTTCTTGAAACTTTCAAATTTTAGAGAGAGGTAAGGGCTTGACTCTGTACATAAACTAACAGAGACAATAGGGCTGATGGGTCTGTTCTCTTTCATCTCCCTATACTGCTATTAACAAGGATGTTATCTCTGGAGACACAAATCCAGTTTGAGAACTGAAACAAAGCATCACAGAGATGCTTAATGGGATCTTCTAGACTGAGCACTGTGTTCCATTGGGTAGAGTAGTTTTCTTTAATCTTTACTAATCTACAGAGGAACCTCTATGAACCCCACAAGATTAAATCCCTAATATAGTCCATGGCCTATTGTGACCTATTTATAAAACTTTTCTAAAAAGGTTACATGAATATAGTGTCTTAAATAGTATGTAATTAGAAGTTAGAATCCCTATTCCATGATGACAGGGGTTTAGGTTGTAGCCGTGTTGGTCTAAGGATATAGGCAGACAAGGTTCCTTGGGTGAATTTGATATCTTTTATTAGACCAACCTAAATGGTTGGAGAATAGTTATTAAGCAAGCTTTCGGGTTCAAAAACCCTTCGTCAGGCTAAGGAAGCTGCAGCAGCTAAGAGCACACACCAACTGCTGCAGCTTCCTTAGCCTGACGAAGGGTTTTTGAACCCGAAAGCTTGCTTAATAACTATTCTCCAACCATTTAGGTTGGTCTAATAAAAGATATCAAATTCACCCAAGGAACCTTGTCTGCCTATTCCATGATGATAACTTTGAGCTTTAACAGATCTTAAATTAAAACCATCTTTATATAGGTTTTGTTTTTTAAAAAACAGCATTTTAACAGAAATAAAAAATACAATTAGATAAAAAAAAATCTGATTTAAATAAAAAAATCCAATTTTTAAATTTAAAAAATAGTTGATTTTTATCCACCCTAGTAGATAGATCCCTTTTTAGTTTCTCCATGCTATTCATTATTTTATAAGCCTCTGACATTCCCTTCAGTTTATGGGACTGAGCTGGAAAAGCCTTTTTCCATGTAGTCTCTCCTCATTTGTAAACTCTCCATGCTCCTGGTATCCTTGTTGCCCTTTTCTGTACCATTTCTACCTATATCCTTTAGAGGTGGGCAGACCAAAACTTCAAGCAGTAGTCAAGGTGTGGGAGTACTATTGGTTTCTGAAGAGCCATAATAACATTATTTTGTTTTCAACTCCTTTTAGAATAATTCCCAGTACTCTATTTGTTTTTACAGCTAATGAACAAGCCACTGCTGTCAGAGAAATATCTGCAATAATTCCATAATCAATTTCTTGAATACTAACAGCCAACATACGGCTCACCATCCTAAAACAGGCTGCAATTTTAACAATGAGCATCACTAATCTCATAGTACTCTATGTGCATTACTTAACTATAAATTGGGAAGTGATGTTGGAAATCACCAATACATTGTAGCTATGAAGAAGGAAAAGAAAACAGAGACAGAAAGAAATATCCTATGATGTATAAGGCATTCCCAGAAGATATAGGGAAGTATCAACGTCACTGTACAAGTTTTTTGTTATTATTATTATTGCTAGCTTTTTGAAGGCCAAATCAGTTCCAAATAAAGTGGGCAAAGCCCAATAGTCAAGTTGCAAAATTTGACTGAACAGAGCTCAATCAACAAGTCTGTGAGGCTCTACCACCAGCCAAGTATCCTCCCTCCCAAGCCCATCAGTCTGGGGCTTTGGATATTCTCCAGCTCCAGGAAGGCATCCTAGCTGACTCACTGGGCCCGAGGCCTTGGGATTCAGATTCCCTCCCTCTCTCTGCTGTCTCCCTTGATCTTAGCCAAAAGGTACTTTACCCAAAAAGCCAAAAAAGTACAAGTAAGCTTGACAAGGCCTCGTCTATAAAATGGTGCAGAGAAGAGCTATCAGGACAGAGGAACAAAAAGCCTGTCCAAGAGAAACCTAATGGCTTGTTTACACCACCTCTGTGCTATGCCCAGAACTGCCTCTGGCAATAACAACCCACCCATTTGTGTCAAATTGTAAAAATAAAATAATGAACCACTCTTAGGCTCTCTGTTATGGGTATGCTTATGAATGCATGATCTAAGGCTACTCTAAAAATCTGTACATTGCCTCAGTTCCATAGGCAAGTGAGGAAGGAATGGACACACTACAGAGGCTGTGTAGACAGGACTTAGAAGAGCTCACCTTATTTAACCTATCCAAATGAAGGCTGAGCAAGGGGTGAGGTCTATAAATACACGCATGGTAAACACCAGAGAAGAAAAAAGGCTATTAAAACTAAAGGACAATGTTGGCACAAAACCAAAATGAATATAAATAAGGCCATGAATAAGTTTAGGCTGGAAATGAAAATATAGATTCTAATCACCAGAGCAGTGAAGCTCTTGAACAGTCTTCTCATGGGAAATAGTGGGAGGAAAAGGAAAGCAGCTAACTAGTTTTAAGAAAGAGCCTGACCAGTTTATGAAAGGGATGATACCAGCCAGTTGCCTGTAAACAGCAAGGGACTGAATTCAGCTACTTAGGAGAGCCCTTCTAGTCCTCAGATTCCCTCAGGTCATCATTGATATTGGGTGCCTTCATAGAGAGAGAACTTAAGACTGAAGCATTAGCCACAAAATTCTAGTATATTTTTGCTGGCAGTTACTGTGCACCGTTTATATAAAAAAAAAAGTGAAAGGAAACAACAAAGCATTTAAGCAACTCCAAACAGGACTTCATTCTCACAAAAGCTATAAAGATTAACCACACCACAAAGGCTGGCTTGTATAGAAATATTACAAGCCAATATTTTATCTTGCCTGAAACATCAAAGCAAACCACACCCAAAAACATCTCTGAGACACCCAACCTGCCGCTGGAAGCATAAACCAGGCTTTGGACACACACAAACAGGCACTTTAATGCTACAAATCTCAAGAATGACAGATGGTGCCACACCCTGACAAATGCACCTGTCCCTGAGCCATCGTTGGGATCTGGAAGCCACATTCCTTTTCTGTGTCTGCTACTGAGCCTTTCATAGGTAAATGTTAGTGCTGCTTCCTATAGTCACTATGGCAAGAGTTAGAAAACTGCTTAATACAGGGGCGGGCAATTATTTTGGGCAGAGGGCCGCTTACTGGGTTTTGGCAAGCCATCGAGGGCCATGTGATAGGCAGCCAGGTGCAGATAAATATCAATTTTTAAAATTTTTTTAGGGGCCCCACAGGCTGGATAAGATGGTCTGGTGGGCCACGTGTGGCCCACGGGCTGCATTTTGCCCACCCCTGGCTTAATAAGCATCACTGGTAAAAGGAAAGGCATGAAATCCACACCTCAAATGTAGAGAAAAAGCTCTCTAAGTGGAAGGTGTTAACATGAGTGGCATGGAAATAAAACTGGAGATGCTGTGGAGACCAAGGGAAAGAGCACAAAAAAAAAAAAATGAAGAATGAGAGAACTCAGAAGAGAAGTAGTACCAGAGAGAGAAAGAAGATGGGCATGATAAATAGCAGAAATGGAAGGGGAAAAAACAAGAACCCATGATAAAAAAAATTTCAAAACCAAAGCAGCAACCAGGGCATGACACACAAGATTGAGGAAGCAAACTAAGTTAAACAGAGCAATTGTGCCTGTGTCTGCCATAAGGGAGGCAGAGTGGGCTTATGTGCCAGCTTTTTGTTTGGTTCTCTATCAGACGATGGTTTCAAATTTTCCTTGTAGCTTTTATATACAAGGGAATATGTGCCGATTATAAATTGCACTTCAAGAGTTTGGACACTGAGTTTACACTTATGCCTCTTCACTTGGCCAATTTCTTCTCACCATCCTCAAGGGGAAGGCAAGGGTGTCAAAGCTCATTTACATTAAATGCATTTCCTTTCTTCACGGTGTACTTGGTAGTCTAATAAAAGGTATCATTTTGGAACCAAGAGTTCTAGTTTTTTGTATGTCTATTTCCTTTCTTCAGAGTTTAGTCTCAACTGGGTGGGAAGCACATGGTCTCCTTATGTAATCACTTTTCTGAAGTTCACATACTAAGATCCTGTTATTTAGTTGGGACAAACAGCCTTTTACCATTAGTAGGAATACAAGTTGCGGAACGTCTTCTTAATTTAAAAAAAAGCATACGGCGCATGAAAGGAAAGCAGTCTAGTTAAAGGACTGGATGGTTTTC
Source organism: Alligator mississippiensis (assembly GCF_030867095.1). Classification (NCBI taxonomy): domain Eukaryota; kingdom Metazoa; phylum Chordata; order Crocodylia; family Alligatoridae; genus Alligator; species Alligator mississippiensis. The sequence goes on from NC_081824.1 coordinate 388,078,046, forward strand.
ATTTTTTTTCCCTGTCTCAGACCAAAAAAAAAGAAAAAGAAAAGCCTTTGACATACACATTGGGTTCTTTTTTTCTTAAGTCTTCATCCTGCCTTTCCAGTGACGTTTAATGGCAATGGCAAGCAAGGGGAAAAAAATTAAACAAACCAACTTGAAAAGGAAGAAAGAGAGAAGCAGCAGGCCTTCTGAATTAAAAATTTATTTTGCAAGCTTACAGAATTTCTTAAAGAAACCATCCATCCCCAAGGATGGTTTGCATGAACACAAGCTGACAACTTACAGCCCTTGGGATAGATCCACTCCACAGAGCAATTCAATTTGGTCTGAGAAGATGGGGTTTCTGCAGTGTTTCAGTAAGGGGGTAGGAGGAGGGAGGGGCTTTGACTGTGGCAGCAGGAAAAAGTGGTGGCACTTGGGTCAGAAGGGCAGGCCCACCTTTACCTGTGCAGCATTATGTTGGCCTGCTGCTCCCTAAACGTTGCCAACCCCTGTTTAAAAAGTGTATCACAGGTTCATCTCAACAATAACAACATTCAGGAAGCAAGGAACTAGAGGGGCATGATACTATGCTCTCCCTACCAAGCTTGGAAATCTCAGCTGAATAAGACTTCACTTTGTGTTGCTTCCCATTTCCAAATGCTAATTAACTACAGATGTGAAACAAATCTGCAGCACTTAAGTGTTCTGTAAAACTGAACATGAGGGACAGGATTATTCTCTACTCAACAGACCCTCTTCTCAGAATGCCTGATACTGTCCATGACCAAAGGACCCAACAGGCTGGAATACAGATTCTAACCCAGTTATACAAATACATTCAGTAGTGCTGTGCGAAATTTCACCTGGCATTTTATTTCAAAGCTGTTTCAATGCATTTCGAGCTCAAAACACTGAAATCGAAATGAAACAAAAGCCTTCGAAACAGCTTTGAAATGAAACAAGGAACTCAATACGTTTTGAAAGTTTCAAAACATTTCAAATTTCAAAGCCAGGCTTACTGGCTTCAGCTGGTCCTAGCCGGCAGCACCCACCTCCTGTCATCTGGCAGGCAGATCAGGGGCTCACCGGCACCCCCGGGAGGGCTGTGGGGGCTGTGCCAGACTCCTCCTGGTGGTGTGCCCCCCTGTTCTGTCTGGCAGATGACAGGAGCTGGGTGCTATCTCCTGGGGCCAGCAGCAGCACCCATCTTCCCTGTGCTGGGTGCGGGCTGCGTATCTGGCAGGCAGATCGGGCCCACAGCCCCAGGAGGACTCTGAAACAGGCCCCGCAGCCCTGCCAGGGGTGCAGACAAGTCCCCGATTTGCCTGTCTGCTGCATTTTATGTTTCCCTATAATAACCTATAACATCTAAACAGTGTTGAAACAGCAAAACAATTTCGACGAAACGAAACAGTGATTTTGAAATGACGTGAAACACGAAACAAAACACTATTCCATTGAATCATCAAAATGGAAGTCGAATTGGAACGGTGCTGTTTTGCACGGCTCTAATTTTCAGCATATTTCCCCATCCCCACCATTTCTTAAGTAACTGAGGTTGTACTGCAGTTAGGATCCAAGATCCTAACTTTACAACTTTGTCTTTGGAGGATAACAGCCACACCCACATATGGACCCTAGTATAGTCAAGTGGTCTTCGGTACAGGCATTTGTTCACATGTATGAAGTTGCAGGAACACTGACAATAAGTTAACTAAACCATCCTCTGCAAATTTAGCATTTTGTTTTCTGTGAATGTTCCTTAACATAACATCTGTCTCTTTCTTCAAAGTTAGCTGGCTAAGTATTACTTGTTAGATACAGCACACCCATGCATTGAGGGAAATTTAACATTATGTCCATTTTATTTATTTCCCTGAAAGTGATCCCAGATGTTACAGAGCAAAAAGCAAATGAACAAGATTTGAGCAAATATTCTGTGCATTTCATCTTAAGGCAGAAAGCAAGCATGGAGAAGTCACACACCCATAGTACTAGAAAACTGCAGGGGTGAAAGTGGGGGTTGAAATGAAAGCAGTTCTGAAATCTACAAATACCATCAGTAGCTTATGCAGAAACACACTTACACATAGGTCACCATGCAAAGGAGAACTATTTTTTAACTTTACCAGTTCTACTAAAAAAAGTTGGCTTTTTTAGTTTTCTACAAGAAACACTTATTTTCTCATAAACACCAAAAAGACAATAGATGCAAATATGTGCAGTTGTAAAAAGTACTGATGTGTTTAATGTAGTAGTTCATCTCAAGGTGAAGTATGTCACCCATCTTTACATTTTTAATTTCTTTTTGTTTGTTTTTTTGCTAGAGCGAGTTAGTGTTTTTTGAGACAAGACTGTAATTACCATAAATGCCACGCTCACTTTTATTAAGTAGTACTGGGGTCAGCAACCTATGACCCATGGTGTCTTTTGGATTTGGGATTCAGTGGCAGAGGGCTCCTTCATCAGACAGGTGTCTTTTGGATTTGGGATTCAGTGGCAGAGGGCTCCTTCATCAGACAGTCTCCCATTGCAGGGAGGAACACCAGCTTCAGATGCTTTACCCATATTGCTAGAGAGACACGTGGCAGTGGCAGCAGGGTGCCCGCCAACAGTGAGGTTGGATCATTCGGTCCAGAGCCTTGCCAACCCCTGAAGTAGTAAATAGCACTTTGAATATGTCTATGCTGCCTCCTGAACAAGAATGGATACAACATCAAAAATAAGACAAACCTGCTCAGCACTCTTCCAGTATCTGTGCATGGTGTCAGGGCACATGCACTTTGGCCTCACAAAATCATTTAGTTCACCAGTTTGTAAGCCTGGGGTCAGTGGGCAGAGTTTTTCTGATGGCGTATCTGTTCTCCTACTCTATATTTGTTTTTGTTTCAGAATGTGCCATTTTAGGTAAATTGCATTAATGTCTTTGGATTCTTGAAGCACTCGTTTTTAAGGCATGGACTTTGGCTATTAGTTAACCTAATTAATATGTAGTTTAGACCTGTAAAATAGGTGTGTGAGAAAAATGTAAGCTTGCCATTTTTTTCTCAGAAAAGAATGTGCAGTGGAGATGAAACACGTTTCTTTGTTCAATGATCCTGTAAAACTGCTCTAAGTGAACTGGCCCTGAAAACATATATTAGTCTGTGAAAATAACTTTAACACTGGGAAGTGTTAAGCTATGGGATTATGAAGTGTAAACTATGCCAGCTGTCCAACTGACATCCCATGGGCCACATCCAGCCCCTGAGGGGTTAAACTGTGTGCCCTATGCTCCCTATCTAGTTCACATTCCCTGTCTGACTTTAGCTGCTGACCCTGGGCTCCTGCTCCCTCCTGCTGCTTCCACTGTCTGATCCTGTCTGTGGAGATGGAGCAGGGCAGACTGCAGCTGAGGGCGCTTTGGCCACAGGGCTTGTGGGGCACCCCAAGCATGCTGCATGGCATGGCAGTACTAGTGTGGTGCAGTGCAGTACAAGGCAGTGGGAGTGGGGGAGGGGCACCTGGCACTGGGGGACATGTGTGGAAGGGTATGTGTGGAAATAAGGAAAGATTTTACAAAAATCTAACTAAAACTTAACACTTGTATTTCTAATGCAGTTTCCTCTTGTAAAATTCAAAGTTCTGAGTCTTGTGGCATCTGACCTCCAAACCATGTACTTATTGAAGAGGATAAATGAAACAGCCATTTAAGTCACATGGGGTGTGTACAGAAGTCACTTGTTTCACCATTTAAAATGCTTTATTTCCATTACGTAATAGAAATATATGGCTTTTTATATTATTTTAAAAATGGGTACAGCACTTTAACCCTTGTTAAATGAGGTATTTGAAGTGCTGTATTTTACAGCACTTTAGCAACTTACAGTATTTTACATAACTTCTGTATACCAGTTAAATTTCTGATCAGTAAAGAAGCCCCAGGTGGCTCTGGAATACCCCCTGCCTCCTAGCCTGGAAAGTGCCCCCCTCAACCAAACACTATATTTCTGTCATGTTTAAGACCGCTGTAACTTTATACTGCTATAAAAAGTGCTCTAAATTACAGTGCTGTAAAACATGCACAGAATACTTGTGTACACACCCATGGTGTAAATACTTGATTTAGAAGAAAGAAGGCAATCACCTTTCATTTATCTTTTGTTAGGTATAAAAAACTGTGGTAGTACAATTATTGTCTTTCACAGAAAGCAACTATGTAATGCTTTGCTTTGACATTGAAGATGAAAAGTACTATGTCAAAGCATTTTATGAAGAGGTCAGTATCATTCTTATTTTACAGATATGGAAGCTGAGACACAAGTGAAGTGACTCAGCTGAGGTTACCCAGTAGGCCAGTGTCAGAGCCAGAATCAAATTGAAGATCTAGTTCTTCTGAATCCCAGTCTAGTTATTTATTCTAGCAGACTATGCTGCAAAAATAAAAATTCTGAGTTTAGATGGGAAATACTGGACATATCTACATGCGATGCTATGGTGATGTAGCATCCACGGGCAAGAATCATGATACCACAGCTACGCTGCTGTAGCAACACGATCCCTGGTTATAGCGCATTGCTATGGTGATGTAGTGACTAAAAATAACCGTGCGTGGTGAGCATGGTGCAGTACAGGGTGTTACTGTGGCATCTTTTAGCATTACCCAAAAGAAGTACTAAATGATGGTGCAGTAACAATGGTGTCATTGCAGCATGTGCAGATGTGCCCACTGTTTATCTTCAACAAAAATAACCCCAAACTGTAATAGAATACCTTGCAAGCTGGAAGATGGATGAGGCTGTATGTAGAATCATACCTCGGCTATCCCTCCCTTCCTCTCACTCAAGATAAGGATATAACTATTATTAGTATACCCTTAGAACTAATCTGAAATAAAATCTGGGCTTTGACTCTCAAGTTTTTGGAAGAAATAAGGCTTCGTACTATGTAAAAGTAGAGCATGCTGCATAACATCCAGTGACTGTTAGGAGAATGTAGTCATTGAAATGGTGTTCACTGAGGTGTGGTGCTCTTCTGCTTGAAGTAGTATGGAATGTTTCAGTCTTAATGATGAATTTCCTTTAATTGTTTTTTGTCCTTGCCTAAATACCTTGAAATGCAGATTTGTGAGTAAAGGATAGGGCAAGGTAGAGTCTGTAGGGTGTTTGTCATAACTGAACTGGAATTCTAGCAGAAAGAGAAGTTTCTAGGCTGGACTCACAGTTTACAGTACTTTATGGAGGAAAATGTAGCCTAATAGATCGAATGCTAAGAAACTTCTGATTTTGGACTACTAAGTGTAGTACCCTATCCAAGTGCCTTACTGTCACTTAGTAAATGTTATATATATTTATGAGCTGTATGGAGCCCCAAAAAGTGTTTTTGGAGGATATTTCATATGAAACCTCACAGTAAATTGAAACAGCAAGGGAATTATTTGGAAGTATTGACAAAATGCCAACTGTGGCACTGCTAATGAAACCCTAATTAAAATTTACAGAGATGATTTACAATGATCTGTAAAATAACATAACTCAATAGAACAGTGATTTTTTTAAGCTTAAGTGCCACACCTAACTCTATACTAAGACATCAAAAAGCCTTTTCCCCCAGAAGTGCTAGTACTAGCAAATCTCATGAAGTACGTTGCCAGGTAAAGTGTAAGGAGTTTCTGTTTATCTAGCAACACAGTCAGCAGTAGTATGCTATGTATTGTTTCTGAATGCTATTTTTATTTCCTTAACATACGATGACTACCACTATATTTGTAAGAACGCTTTTTCTTTCTTTTTTTTTTTTTTTTTTACACTAAAAATGACATTCATATACAATTGGTTCATATCTCAAGTTAGTGACGTTTTTGTGGCTTGATTTCCTCTCCTGTCTTCACTCCACATGCAGGAGAGGTATGTTGGGGTGTTGCTACAACAGCCATTCATTGCATCTGCATGTTTTGCAGGGCACAAAAGTGCCTTTTCTTCTGGCTTGTTATGGTCTTTTTATTGTAGTATCTGGACATTTAATTTTATAATTGAGGACAAAAGGAAATGAGTTACCAGTTGGCAGCTTCCTGCAAGACGAGTGCTTGAATTGTATGGATACACTATTTGTCTTTCTGTTCCAATTGAGATTCTCTTAGTATGTATGCTGCCACTATGTTTAAATGCCTACAGTTGCAGCCCTTGCTATGTACCCACCTCTGACACACACTCCTTAATAGTGTAAAGGTAAAAGAATTTACAAAGGTGTTGGCAGCATCATTGTTGCTTGCTGCATCTCCAGAATTACTGTACCCTGGTGACCACACTTTTTTTTTTCCCCCTAGAACAAAAACAGTGGCATGGATGTGAGAAAATTCAAACATAACACAAGAATGTAGATGTGCCCAAATATGCATCTTCTCAGTTCCTGCTCAATGATCAGCAAAGCCTGGAATATTTTAGTTCCTGTTAGAACTGGCCCATGCAGAACAGCCTGTGAAAAAACAAGCTGTTCACAGAAGATGCAGTAAGCTTTTTCAAGGAAGCAGGACAGGGGAAGACCACTTTTTTTTTTTTTGTAATCCCTTCCAATCATCAAGGGATGCTAAATGAGTTGATCTCTGACAGTGACAGTACTAATAGGTGCGAACAGTTCTGTTCACTTCAAGCGCTTGGTAAGAATACAGAGGGTTAATTTTACTTGCCGTGCATTCTGAACTCTAAAACTGAAAAGCCTGGGTGTACAAAAATGAAAAGATGACTGAAAGCTTTGCCAGCACCTTCCATGTTTCAGGGACAAGCCAAGAGTTATTTACTTATCCTGTTACTCATAAGGCTTCAGGGGAGTTTCAGCTTCATGCAGATTACTGTCATTCTGATTTATATATAGTAGGTTACTTTGGCATCATAGTTTAGCCACATTTAGTTTGTAAAATCTGTTTTCTAGAGACTGTAAAGAGTGGAAAAGATTTTTTTTTTTTTAAGTGTAAATGGAATGTCAATAATTGGTAGCAAATTTAGGCCTTCTCTGAACAGGAAAATAACTTGGAAATAGGTATCCTACACAAGCTTTATGTGGATGGTTATTCTCCCTAAATGCCTTTTAATTTAGCTTAAGCTATTCTGTGCAAGCCAAAGGGCATTATATTGACCTACAATATTGTTAGGATGGAATTAATGTCCACATGGGGAATCTGTGGAATTGTTATTGCCCTTTAAAATATGCACCCTGTCTTATTTCAGACGTTACCTTAAGCACATGCACCCTAGTTCACGGTTCACTAATCGAAATGGAAAACTTTCTAAACCTTCACCACCCTATACATATATAACTAGTATATACCACATCTTGTATATTCTAGTTAACTTTTGTAGTATGATAGCTTATCCTATGACAGCATAATTTTTTCCAAAATGTTCAAGAAACTGAAATATTGCCCTGTAAAAAGACAAGAAGAGTTGAGTATTAATACTCCCCTTTGAATTATTGTCACAAAACATATTGCTGTTGTGTTGATGAATATTTTGTGCATGGTTTTAAAAATACAGATATTCAAGACACGAAATTGCTGGAAATCTCATACTATTAAACAAGTTTCATGTTTATCTTTGGAAGAATATTAACAAACTCCCCAAAATCATGTTCAAGTTGACAGAGAAAGCTAGTCCTCAGAATAATGAGTCTACTTTTTGCCCTAAATACAAGGGAATCTTCACCTGACAAAAGCCTCCTTACCGATTTATTTATTTATTTACTTATTTATTTTATGTAGGGTATACTAAAGGAAGGGCACTCTTTTGGAATCTGGCCTAGGAATAGACGGGGGAGATTGTAGTTCCCCCAACCCCTTCTATTTTTGTTTCAAGTAGTGGGATCAAACTTCAGGGCTAGGGGTAGAAATTAAACACAAACCAGCGTAAATGATCAGAAACCAGTTCAAATCTGTAACACAATAGAAGTTCAGTGCACATATAAACCACTTTCAAACTGGCTGAAACCAGTTTAAGGTAAACCTGGATGGATGTAGTATGAGACTTAACTGAATTAGGTTAAATAGGTTTATTGAACTTCTAGCCCAAATCCCCTCCAGAGTCAAGTTAACTCGCTGTCCCCCAGCATCCTAGGTTGCTTGACACCTCCCCCGCAAAACTTCCCCCAAGACCCCCACTCCAGCCAAGTGGGGAGGTGTGCTCTAGTGCCCCCCCCCCCCCCCCATCTTCTGGCCTGGGCCACTGCAAGCATGTGGCTGCATTTCCAGAGTGAATGTCTGTTCACTTGCTTATCGGTTCAATCTATGCAACATAACCTGTGAATATTGAATCGATTCAGCCTCAGGCTTTTTGACTGTCTGTATTTAGCCTAGGTGTCTCTTACAACACCACTCTAAAGTATGTAATTAGTGGTGTAATTACTGGAAATAATCCAAACAGATCTGTGATGAACACCTAGACCTAGTATCTAGTGTTATCCTTTTATAAATTTCTGACTCAGCCTTCTTTTGAGTATAAACAATGTGTAACTGGTACAGGCTGCTCTTGTGATATACAGCATCAAATTTAGTCCTCAACTAAATCTTGTATTCTGAACTGTATGAAAAGTATAATACTGGATGTATGAAAAAAAAGTTTAAACATGGTTGAAATGCTTGCAAAGGTACAAATCTGTAAGGAGACTGCCTCATTTAGAATGTGCAAATGGGATGGCGTATGCCTCCCAAAAGGTACTTACTTCAAATATTTTATTTCCCAACAGGTTATTTATCTTTTTTAATTGGATACCAAAGTGCCAAAGTAAAAAAAAAAAAAATGTACAAAAGGCAACAAAAATAAATCAAGGACATGCAACAAAAGTGTAATCACCTTTCTAACTGCCCCACCACCTCTAACACACAGAATCTAATAGAAGAGTAGGAAAAGAGAAGCTTGCAAAAGCACATTTTGGATGAGCTGGTCTGAGGCATGAACAGAAAAACCTGACTGAGGAGGGTGGAGTCCACAATTCTCTTCTGCCTGCTTGTGCTATCAAAATTGTTTTAGATGAACTGAAGTTAATCATAGGACAGGCAACCTGTTTTGCAACAGAAACAAGTTAATTCATTTACCGAAAGAAGGCTAAGCCTACTAATTAAGAATCAGTTATCAGAACTCCACACTTAAAACATTTTAGGAGAAGAGGATGACAACAGCACCCCTTGATCCTCATCTAAGTACCTTTTGAAGTATGAAGGTCCATCTTTTTTGTCTTGCCCTGGGAAAAAATACCAATAAAAACAGAGCAGCAGCAAAGTGATTAGATCAGCTCCTCATTTCAACACATAATAATAGGTTTTAGCAAGTCTGTATATACATTTTTCAAAACCACACACTCTGCCTCCTACTACTTACCATTTAAAAGGGCAACAGTCAAGGAAATGGAATGTTAGGACATTCTTGATTATTAGAAGGAAGAATGGATTTTTAGGGGACAACTCTAAAGAAGTGTTTCAACCAGAGGTCAATGGCAGGATCAACTTCTCACACTAATACTTGTTACCAAGGTTGCTTAAACACTTAAAAAATGCTCCAGAACCAGTAAGAGCAATAGATTTGAATGTGTTAATAGTCCCCTTATCAAAGAGAGAGGAATGAAAGACAAGGAAACAAAAGCTAGAGCAAAGTTTAATAGTCCAATGTGGCACCAGGCTCACTAGTCAGTTCTCAACCAGAATTGCCCTAGTTAGTTCCAATTTATTTGGAATTTTTAACCTGCTCCTCAGATACCTAATTGCTAACCAGCTGCACCACCTATGCCTCCAGCAAGATGGGGCTAATCTACATTTTCAATTAAGAGCAACAGCCTTTGCACAGGATTTCTCATTTACCACTCATTTCATATTTTCTGAAAAGAAAAGAAAGAAACAAAAAGGTGGGGTTTTTTGCTTTAAAACAAACAAACAAACAAACAACCCACCCCCCCACACAAAAAAACCCAACAACTTTTCACCTGAAAATTTCTGACCAGCTGCATTACTGCTAGTGCAGAACAAAAAAGAAAGGAGGCAAACTAGAGTTGGTGGATGAAAATCCCCAATTCTCACCCACTGCAAGACACTTTTCTGGTAGAAGGTTTTGGAGGGCCATATATTAGTCTGCTGGACAAGAAAAGGAATGGCTAGATTAAGACGATGACGTGTCATGTTCTAACATGATAACTTGTTATAACTCTTTTGGCTAGACCAGTGATTCCCCAGCATTATAGATCAGATAACTCTAAAAATGTTTCTTACTAACCACCATATTTCCTTATCAAATTGAAAAACTCTAAAAAACCAACAAGGAAACAGACAAACACATACCCTAAATTTTGGGTGATCCACAGATCACAGGTTCTAAAGCCTCATAGGCCACCAGTGACGTGCAGACCGCAGCATGGGGACCACAAATATACATATAACTGAATGGAGGTCAAATTGTTTTTAGAATTGATAGAAGTGTTTTCTTGTTTTTTTATTGCAGAAACAAAATGAGGAAGAGGATGCTTCTCCAATAAACTGAAACAGTAAAAAAATGACCACTAACTGTAGTAAGGCAGGACAGATATGCACCTTTATGGCAGTACGGGACTGTAAGGTGGATAGAAAAGTGGCTGGAACATCAGGCTCAGAGAGTAGTAATTAATGGATCAATGTCTGGTAGGCAGCTTGTATCAAGTGGAGTGCCCCAGCAACTGGGGTTGGTTTTGTTCAATGTCTTCTTCAATGACCTGGATGATGACACAGAGTGCACCTTCAGCAACTGCAGATGACACCAAGCTGGGGGGAGTAGCAGATATACTGGAGGGTAGGGCTAGAATTCAGAGCGACCTAGACAAATTGGAGGACTGAGCCAAAAGGAATCTCATGAGGTTCAACAAGGACAAGTGCGAAGTCCTGCACTTAGGACCAAACAATCCCATGCACTGGTACAGCGTGGAGGCTGACTGGCTGGGCAGCAGGTCTGTAGAAAAGGACCTGGGGGTTACAGTGGACAATAAGATGAATATGAGCCAGCAATGTACCCTTGTTGCCAAGGAACCTAATGACAAACTGGATAGCACTGGTAGGTGTGTTGCCAGTAGGTCAAGGGAAGCGATTATTCCCCTCTATTCGGCACTGTTAAGGCCACATCTGGGGTACAGTACTTTGTTCAGTTTTGGGGCCCCCAGTACAGAAGGATGTGGACAAAATGGAGAGGGTCCATCCAAGGGCAACAAAAATGGTGAGGGGGCTGGGGCACATGACTGATAAGGACAAGCTGAGGGAACTGGGCTTATTTAGTCTAGAGAAGAGGAGAGCAAGAGGGGATTTAATAGCAGCCTTCGGCTACCTGAAGGGGGGTTTGAAATAGGATGTTGCTCGCCTGTTCTCAGTGGTGGCAGATGGCAGAACAAGGAGCAATGCTCTCAAGTTGCAGCAAGGGAAGTTTAGGTTACATATTAGGAAGAAATTCTCTCACTAGAAGGGTAGTAAAACACTGAAACAAGTTACCCAGAGAGGTGGTGGAAGAGCTATCCTTGGAGGTTTTCCAAGACCCAGCTAGATAAAGCCCAGGCTTGGATGATCTAGTTGGGGACGATCCTGCTTTGAACAGGGGGTTGGACCAGATGATTTTCTGTGCTCCCTTCCAACCCTGATTTTCTATGATTTATATGTTTTATACAACAACTATATGCCAGTTTCCATTTTTCCTAAAAATAAGATCCCTATAAAGAGAGACCTATCTAATCCTAGCACAGAGTGGAAAAATTAAGTTTGTAAGCCAAGCTGCACATTTTCTGGAAACTTATGATGGGTAATGAAATCTACAGCTTTCACATCTCTGACTTCCCAGTAACACATTACAAGTATCACAAACAGGACATATATTGTAATTTTAGGAATAATTGCAACTCAACTTGCCTTCTGCTCTACTTTTTTCTTGTGTTGGGGGGAGGGGAGGGCTGGAACTTAAACATATTTCACTTCGTTAAATTAGAATTTTATACAAAATGAAAACACAATATAAAGCTACACACTAGCTCAATGCTATTTTTATTAATCCACTGATTTTTTCAAAAATGTGGGCTGTTCTCAGCTTAAGTGCAATGGTTTTGTACCACATGGCTGCATGTCCAAGCAACTAGACAAATAACTCCCTCAATTTTTTGAGTCCCCTCAATTATCTCATGCCTCGCTATGTTATTTCTGAAACTTGACACCTGAGCCCTCTCTTGGAAATTAGGCTAACTGCACCATCCTTCAACCCTGTTACAATTTATGGTAGCTCTACCTTAAGTCATGTACCTTCCACATCAACCTCAGCCCTTGTATTCCTGAAGGCAGTGCCTCCTCCCACACCTTAGAAACTTGGCCTTAATGTTTACATTTTCCTTATTCATTCACTTAAATCTCCTGTCAAAAAGCAACTGAAACTTCCATGAAAGCTTCAGACCAGAACTTTCCAACCTATACAAGACACAATCATTCAGCACAGCTTTTCTTCCCTCATACTCTGACACAGATAACATTTACTGCAAGTATGCTTAACCCCACATATGGCATGTGTGGTATGAATGCAGGTTTCACTTCAGCTTCTAATCCTCCAAACACATTTGTTTCTTTATCTTTCCATCATGATTATACTTTAACTATAGCAAGACGCACCCAAATTTGTTAAGCAGCAATATAATGAAGCCAGAGATGAATGTTAAAGTTGTTTTCATCTGTCAGCTGTTTTTCACTAAGGCAAGCTTGGAAATTAAAAGGCAATCCTGCTTTAAAAAAAAATCATTAACTGCATCTCCTTTAAGTAAATGGAACTAACCGATCACAAAATCATTTGACTACCATCCATTCAGTGAAGAATGTTACAAACCTCAATTTGCTATTTTACAAGCAGAACACAGCAGCATCTATTTCACAGAAAATTCAGAATATTATTGGGGCTTGGTACCCTTTTTATCTTATTCAGTAAGTTTATCTTTTAAACCAATTTTTAAAATCAGACAACACCTTCTGCCCTTCAGTAAAAATTGCCTTACTTGAACTCCACTGAAAACCTCTCTCTACTATACAAGTTTTCAGCAGGCCTCTCTTTAATTACATCTCAAATCTGAAATATTTTATCTAGACATGCTCACTTCATAGTATATTTGAGCTCCAAAGCATACAACCACCAAAAAAGCCAAAGCTTTGAAAGAATTCAGAGGCAAAGAATATTCAAACTGCTCATTGCCACCCTCTCTTCCCCCCCCCCCAAATCACAGTTCAGGCACAAACTTTGAAAAAAAATGCTCAGAAATGCTACATAAGAAACAAGCTCCCGAGAAAGACTGCAAGAAGGATTTAGGAAACGGAGATCCAGTGCTTGAGCGGGACAAAGCCAAGCTTCATAACTAGAGGCAACCAGAAAACAGGCTGTGAAAATTTAAAACAAGCAGCTGTCCAGCTGTCTGGGAATTTGGGAGACCCATGTCCAATTCCCAGATCCATCACTGACTCTCTGTGCCTCAGGATCTCATCTGTAAAATGGACTATACTCCATCCCTATTTCAGTCATGATGGAGAAGTACATAATGATGGAGGAGTACATAATTAAATTAACTGCAATAAGCACGATCCCAGTGCCAACTGTTACTCACACTTAGGGACCCACCAAAGTGATGGCAAGACAACAGGTTTTTCGCAGCCTGCTCGTGTCAGGCAGAGCCAAGGTTGCAGTCATTTCATGGCAGCCCCGTCCCTTGCCACTCATGTGCTGAGGACACCTTCACTCAGTCTACCTCATTACATTTTTTTTTTTGGTTGATTTTGCGGGAAATTATGGCCAATGTCAGATTTTCCAGCAATCATAGACCATACTGCTTTTTACAGATTCTGCAAAATCCATCAAATTGAGATTTAGTTAGGTCCCTGCTTATACTGTAGCAAACTACAGTTCTGCCTCTGGGGTAAATGCATGCACAGCATTTTCATGTCAGCTATCCATTTTGTAATTTAGCTGTAATCCAATTAATTACAGGCAGTCTTCGATTTATGACTTTGAGTTATGACGAACAGCATAAGACATTTGTAAACTGACACCTTGTTTCGAGGTTCCAATGCGGATTTTGCCTTTACGATGCTTGACACAGCTGCGGCCAGCTGGTAAATCTGTTGTGGTGGGGGACACGGGGGTGGGGGTGGGGTGCAGTGCAGATCAGTGCCCCCACAGCGAGGGAGGGATTGCGGCTGGGGCAAGCTGCTCAGCTGGGGCAGAGGGGCATGGGGAAGGGGTGGGTCAGCTACTGCCACTGTGCCGCCGGTCTGGGAGGGCATGGTGGGGGGATGTGTGCCCTGGATCTGCGTGGGGCGGGCGGGACCAGAGCTACGCCAGGCTGCACTCTGGGCAGAAGGCCCAGCCAGGGCAGGGGGAGGGTGCGGGACACAGGTGCTATGATGCCTCAGACAAGTGACGCACAGTGGCGGGAGCCACTCCAGTCTCCCCACGCCTCCCAGATGAGCCATGGCTTCACCCTGCCCCACCCTGGGCTGGGTGAGTGACGGCAGTGGCAGGGCATGGCAGGGGCATGTGCCCCGGATCTGTGTGGGGCGGCCAGGGCTGGGGCCAGCCCGGGCTGCACTCCAGGCAGGCTGTAGGGGCTATGGGGAATTTTAGGGTGGCTGCAGACACCTCCATAGCCCCTGCTCTGTTGCCTGCCCCACACAGATCTGGGCCGCATGCCCCTGCCTTGACTTGCCACCTCTTACCCAGCCAGAGAGAGGCGGGGTGAAGTCGTGGCTTGTCTGGGAGGTGCTGGGCAGCTGGAGTGGCTCCTGATGCTATGCACTGTTTGTCTGAGGCAGTGCAGCACCTCCACCCCATACCCCGCCACCCCAGCTGGGCGAGCAGTGGCATGGCACAGCCCCTGCTCCCAGGGCCCAGCCACAGCAAGCCGCGCCTGTGTCCTGCACCCCCCCCAACCTGATTGGGCATCCCCAGCCCCAGCCCCATTCCCTCCCTTGCTGTGGGGCATTGATCTGCTGCCCCATGCTTCTTCCTTCCCCACCCCACCACAACTGACTTACCAGCTGGACACAGCTGTTTTGAGCATGGTAAAAGAACCAACCCCCCATTTGTAACATTGTTCCTATGGGAAAATTGGTTCCAAGTTATGACCTTTTGATTTATGATGAGGTTTTCAGGAACCAATTGTGTTGTAATTCTGAGGACTGCCTGTATATAGGAGCTAGGGATAGACATTACACATAATCCAGTTTAAGCAATCAGAAACTGGCTTAAACCTGTAGCAGAACAGAAGTTCAGGGCACATAAACTATTTTCAAAATGGCTGAAACTGGTTTAAGATAAACCTGGTTCAATGTAGCATCAGACAACTGATTTGGGTCAAACCAGTTTATGCAATGTCCGTTGCAGACCCCTTGCTGGTTTAAGTTAAACCAGAGTCCCCCTGCATCCCAGATGCTTTGCAGCTCTGGGTTAGGCTTGGCACTCTGCTCTACAGAACAGGGTTGGCCCTGCCCCTCTGCTCCCTAGCTAGAGCTCTGGCAGAAACTGCAGGCACAGCAGGATCTGCCTGGCTTCCCTCTGCCCCGCTGCCCCCTTGCCACTTGCTGCTCAAGCAGGGATCCCCCCCTTCCTTCCTCCCCTCTCATCTCCCACAGCACAGACCCCAGCCCCATGGACCTTAGGCATGCAGTATGCTAGCTAATGCTGACAAGTGTCTGTGTGTGTCTCTCCAATTTCACTTGGACCGGACAAAGGCAGACATGACAGTTGGGGCTTTTTGGAGCTAATCAACAGGTCAGCTGGTAATGTCCCTCCATTCCTTCTATGGAAAAAGCTGTTTAAGAAGGAGCTTGAACTAATGAGAGAAGCTTTTATTTTCTTGATAGGTTGCTAAACACTATCTTATCAGCTCCCTGCTGGCTCCCTTGCCTGTCAGGTTTGCTGCAGATGGTATGAAGAATCAGGGAGAGGGAGATTGAAAAGCTCAGTGTCAACAACAGATGCATGCACTGCACACAAGTAGTCCTCCCTCCCCCTGCCCTCTTTGCCTCAGAACACTAGCTGGGGGCAGACAACATTCCTGCCCCTTCAGCAGTGATCAGGGAAGAGCCTGGGACTGTGCAGGCAGGGTGGGGGTTTAAACCCCTCCCTAAGCAGAGCATCCTGCTGGGGCCTGACCATACCCCCTCCTCAGCTCAGCACTCTAGAAGGGAAGGGAGGGTTGTACCACTCTCCCCCCCCCCCCCCCCCAGCTTCTAGCCTAAGGCACTACAGGCATGAACCTTCACTGCTTCGGTCCAGAGGGAATGTCTGTGCACTTGCAAATCAGTTTAACCTAGGCAGGTTGGACTAACCTGTAAACAGTGAATCAATTCAGGCTCAGGCTTTTTGAATGTCTGTCCCTAGCCACAAACTCTAACTTCCTGTAAATGGACCGGAAAACAGTGAAAAGGAAGAAGCTGTCAAAGGGCTATTGTAAGAATCCCTGAAAACCATGGGAACTAACAGCCATGAAACAGGATTACTTCCCCCCCCCCACACACACACATCCACACACACTTGTTTTCAAGGCTTCTAACAATCACTGAAAGAGCTGCTACTAGAAGCCCTGAAAATGAAGGAAGCAAGTCAAGTTTGGGGCTAGTAATGTCACGGCACTGCAATCAAGGGGGTCCGCAACATTTGGTCTGAGTTGCCATCAGCCTGAGGAGCTGGAGGGCTTCAGCTGCCAGGGTTAAAGGGCAAGGGGCTGTGCCTGCACTGTAGCCAGTGGACAGAGAGAAGCAGCAGCAGGGAAAATCTATAGCAACAGCAGCCTGGTCAGAAAAACAGCCCACCTTGTGCCCAAGTTGGGTTATTCTAGGCTACAGTTCCAAAAAGTTGCTAACCACTGCTCTAAACAATGTTTCTTAAGTACAGAGCATTTCAGTGCAATTTCAAAGTTGCTAATAGTACAGCATTGACAAAGTCATGTGCTTAAGCACTAATCATTTACATTCAGTCTGAGTAAATGCATACTCCATGTTAAGAGTGAAAAAAAAAACCCCAAACAAGAACAGGCCCTTAATGATTACAAAAGGGCAATTCATTTGCAGTTATTAGTCTTCCATCCTTAAAAAGAAGGTCTATCAGTCAGACAAAACCCCTGATCTTCCTGCCCTGCACAAAAAAAGATTTTCTCAATGTACAAATTTTAGCCAATGGCATTGTGCACATTCACCCACTGTCATAATTATGTCTCTTTCTTTTTGTTATGTTCAAGCTTTTTCACACGTTCTTACTTGAAGCCTTCACTGGAAATTAGTAACAACTGAATAGCCTATAAAACACAGTAGATGGAGAAGGATGGAAACACATTGTAACAGCTAAAAACTAATGAGCTATTCTGTCTCCTGTGTTAACAAACAAACAAACAAACAAGGCCTGTAAATCTTGAGTTCTAAAAAATGATCTTAGAATACTGAAAGCTTACAAATACTTTACCTATTAAAGAGTGTAGTTAGGATTCAAACCAGAAGCCACCCTAAAATAAAAGTCTATTCTTTGGTTTCCTTTTTGAGCTCCTGGCTTATTCTGGGACCATTTAAGCAGTCAAAGTAGTAATGGAATGAACCACACTGTTTTCCTCAAAAATTATGGTTTGACTTGCATTCTTGATGGGGAAAAGTATTCAGCACATTATTCTGTATACAACAACCAAACACTCTCCAGGATGAAAACAACTATTGCTTCATGTACTTATTTGATGTAGAAATGCAAATGTGGGCTTTCCATAAGCTACACAAGCATATGTGCGAAGTTAACCCAACATTATGGCCTTGAGCTGATCACTTAACCCTCCTCATCTCTGAAGAATGTCACACTGTGCCCAACTACTAGCTAGATTTTTATAATGTAAAAAACAAACCAAAAAAAAAAAAAAATCAAACAAAATTCCCTAAAACTAACTTCAAATATTCTGCCTTCTACTTTTGTTGAATAAGTACATATTTTCTCAACCTGTACTTAGAACAGTCCAATATTTTGGTTGTAAATTTCCCCTAAATTCTGAGTTCTAACAGAGTACAGAATCCATGCCTGAATCTCTGTATACCTTGGCTTTTTAAAACTGAGGGATGTAGCCTCAGGCCATGAGCGCACACACTGTCTGAAGCACTTCAAATGCCTTTGCAGCACTCCATAAAGTGAGGGTGGAAATATTCATTGAAGAAGCCCTTAAAAATGGCGAAAATGCTTAAAAAAAAATGATCCTCAAGAAAAGAAAGAGAAACATCTTTGAAGTGCTTCATTTTGAAGTACTTCCTGAAATGTCTACACCCTCAAGTGATCCTTCAGCATCGTACAATGCTCTGCTCACCACCTCCCTGCCAGGGGGAGGGGAAAAGTGGGGAGATATCAGTGAGCATTCTCCTGCATGCTTGGCCCTTGGAAACCTCTATTCAAGGGACAGAAATTATACACAAAATGGTACAAGTGATCTGGTTCAAATCTGTAACACAACAGAAGTTCACTGCACACAAACCACTTTCAAAATAGCTGAAACTGGTTTAAGATAAACTTGAATGGATGTAGTACCAGACTTAATTGGTTTAGGTTAAATTGGTTTATTGAATTTCAGATCCTTTCCAAATTTAAGTTCACTCTCAGTCCCCCAGCATCCCAGGATGCTTTTTACTTCCCCCAAGGTGGGCAGGCTAGCCTTAGCCCAAGCTGTCTGCTCCAGCTGAGCAGGGAGACATGCTGTAGCACCTCCTGGCTTCTGGCCTGGGCCACTGCAGGCATATGGCTGCATTTCCAGAATCAAAAATGAATGCCCATTGATTCAGCCCCAGGCTTTTTGAACTGTACTTCGCTCCAGAGACCAAAGGCAAGAGGGATTCAGCTATTCTTATCTCTAGCCCCTGAAGAGAAAAGTTTTATTGCATGCTTTTGTAGTAATTTTGAAGCAATCAGGAAGGGCATATCTACACATGTGCTTTAATGTGCAGTAACCCATTTTACTGCATATTAAAGCATCATGTAAAAAACTGGAATTACGATAATACACAGTAAAATAGGCTACTGCACATAAAGCATCACTTAAAAACCATGATGCTTAGGCAGCCTAATGGGCGTTTGTTTATTACCTCATACTGGAGATAGCAAATTGAATGCGTATTAGGCAAAATGCCTTATGCATGTGTAGACATGCCCAAAGAGAGGGGACATGGCATGACTGCATGGTGCTGAAGCACACCAAATATTAAGTGTGCCAGTATTCAGAAAGCTGATGTACATGTTGTCATGACCCAAAGGTCTGATTTTGTGTGCGCTTCGGCACTAGAATTATCCCCGTGGGATTACAGCTTCATTGCATGGTGGAGTTTTGCTGCACAGAGAATCCACGTGCAAAGGAGAGAGTTCCCACCACTTTGCAGCTGTCTTTGCAGGGTGCATTTTCTTTGCAACACAGAAATGCACGGTGCAAAGAGTTCCCGCTCTTCGAATGCAAATTTGTGTCCTGCTATTGGCTAGTGCTAAATTATTCCCATGTGGCAGCTAGCGATTGGTCTGCTAGCCGTATAAGAGGCTTGAGCAGTTTCCGCCCAAGCCAAAGAGGGCTCCACATCCATCTTGTGGGGACTCTGGGTGCGCGGCAGGGTAATAGAAACCCTGTGTGTTATTCAGGAGGAGTTTGGCGGCCCGATCCACCGCACACCTCTTCCCGTCTTCGAGCGGTAACCTTTTATAAGACGTATCGACGAGTTTTGAGGTGCGCTTGTCCTGGACATCCGGAGTTCTGTCTGCGTGGAGCCTAGCAAACTCCACGTGATTGTTTGTGTTCTTTCTGTTTGTAACTGCAACTCAAGCAAGTTTTCAGTCTGCACCGCGACCATCTCGGTGTAAGTAAACAATCTTAAAATCAACCATTAAACATTTGTGCCTAATTCTAGCTTGGCGCCCGCCCTCTCCGGCCGGGTGTGCCCGGGCTGCCGGCCATAGCCCGCGTGCAGCGCGACAAAGGGCCGCAGGATCGCATCCGGCCCACACACATGTGCTTTCACAACATATGGAAAGTCAACCAATACAAGTCTGTCTGTGATTTTGGGGATTTTAAAATTATGAGATGCACAGTTTTCTACTTCTGGAAACAGAATAAACAGGACAGACTTCAGGCCAGAAAAATACTTTGGACTGAGTTTCTCCATAGGCAGGAAGGGCTTCTGAAGAGGAAAAGCACATTTTATCCCTTCCAGTCTGAGGAAGGCTGGAAAACTAACCTTAATACTCAGTATTTTGAGTTTATTTGCTCTCATTTAAAATAAAACTCATCTTGAGAAAAGTACTCCATAGTTGCTGAGTGTTTTATTCTTTCTTTGCCTGCAAGTCTGCCAAATAACTTATTGGCAACCTATTTGGAGACTTGCTGTAAAAATAAAATAAATTTAAGTTAGTTAGTTTTCCCAGTTAACAGCAACATGTGATAGCTGAAACAGATGCACTTCTCTAGTTTTTGTGAGCAAGCTGAAAAATGTGCAAAGAAGCCATCACATAAATGGGTGGAACCTGTTAAAGTACACTCTGCTCTTCTCTTTCTAACACTTATGTTTTTCAATATATAGATTAACCTGCCTATGTTCACTGCTCCCACAGAGACCCAAGAATTCTTAAAGGGCTTGGCTTTGTCATATGATTTCTTCCTAGGATTCACAATGGTCTGCGTTTGATTAGAGCCTGATGCTGCTTTCATATAGAGATGAACCAATTAAAATGACAAAACTAATATGTAATCCGACTAATGAGCAGAGGTATCATTGGATACACAACTATTTTTTTCTTTTTTTTTCTTTTTTTATTTTTTTTTACTTATTCAAATATCAAAAGAAAAACATACACATAGCTAAAACATGCACAAAGAACTGTGCTACTCAGTGAACACAACAGCAACCACATAGAAACATGGTATAGCAGGAAGGTAACTACTGTACAGAAAAGTAAAGAGACTTTTTTATATTCAAATATAAAACAAAGTGAGGAGCAACATTTCTTTCAGATTACACACTGAAGGTATCGAAACTGGTTTCATTACTTACCAAGCCGGCTATTGGAGTAGACAAACGATTGATTTTCTTGATGATTCCAGGTTTGATCTTGTTAATCAAACTAAAAATAAAATGAGAGTAATTTGACTTGCTGTTTTGTTATAACATACAACTCAAAAGATAAAACATGAAAGAGCGTATTTGTGAAAAAATATTTTCTCCAATTCTAATTTATATTTGTACCTATTAAAGACAGATAAGATGTTTAGATTCAACATTTTCAACTATGAAAAGTGAATTGATCTCACACAATATAGAGAGAAGCTGTACAAAGGATTGCTGCGAATGGCAGAAGAAATGGGTAAAAAGATACAAGAAACATGGGAGTGCATACAGGATCAGGTTTTGCAAGTCAGTTGGGGGCAATCTTCATCAGGAGTACCACAAATTAGCCCTGTACCCTTAGCAAATGCTACACTGGCCTCCTTCCCTGATCTGCCGCTCTGCTTTCTGCTTCCTGCCCTATCTGCCACTGTGCTGCTTATCCCCTCCCTGATCTGCTGGGTGCCACACAGACTACCCATGCCATTTGAGACGCACATGCTATAGGTCAGCCAACTCTAGTTTCTCAGAATCTTATTCTTAAAAGGCTTCTTCTAGAAATATTTTTTCAGAGGATACCATTCACTCTGCAAATTACAAAAAAAAATGATATGTTTGTATTGAAAGTACTATGTTATGAAACCCCAGTCACATTAAGTAACCTTATTTTTTTAATTAATGTTCTCTATCCAAATCTGAGGCCCCTTATAATTAGCACAGGGTAAGAAAAAAATGTTTCTCACCAAGAAAGATCAATATGAATTTTAGAACTACTGTATTTAAACTTATAATTGTTCAAAGCACAAATCCAATTCAAGTCTGTAAGACTGTTTCAATACACTGTCATTCATGTATGAAGCATGCGGCCACATACACTTTTTAACATATAGGTTATGCATGTAAATGGCTTGCTTGGATGCTCAAGTTAGGTACTCAGACTCAAGTGATCCAAGCCAATTACTCCCTTGGAACATGAAATAATATTTTTCATCATCATTGCAAGTGTCATGCTGTTTTACTTCATGTGTTTCCTCATTGTGCATCTCAAGGTCAAGCAATTTAATAAAATACATTAAAAAGAAAATAGTTTTTGTAAGGGTTAGAATAACTAGAGGAAAACTGGTCTATGTTTTATTCCATTAGCCCAAGAGATTTAGTCCCTGATACATTAAAGTAACTAAATACCTAAAGCAGAATTAGATTTTAAAAAGGAATGCAGGGTAGAAGACACTTCACCTCTCAGGGTATATTTTATGAATGCTGTTAAGATCCTAAACACAACGTGGAGACTGGCAGCATGCAAGATACCACTGCTGCCTGCAGTACTGGTGGAGTTAAGGTTTCACTACTGTAGGTTTTAGAATCAACATCCTTCTAATTGTCTGCTAAACACGAGCTTTGATTATTGTATTGAAGTGGGTTTTCAAAAGAATTATTTAGCTTCTGAATGCATCATTTTTGCATTGGTTCTTGTTACAGTTTATAAACCACTGAATGTTACTGTAACAAGATGTTTTAAATTTGTTTTCCTTGCCACAGAATGCACTGCAAACTCTGATACTATTGGAATTCTTGTCTTCCACTAGACTACTGATAAAATACAGCACTTGCAAAACTTTGGACCATGTTCATAACACCATTTTTTTCTCCCCTTTTACCTCTGTATATATTAGATTAAGATTATAATATAAAAAGACATCTATAGAATTTAAGCAAAACCTCAAACAAGTTAGCACAATATGGATAATTATTTTTCCTTCATAGAATATTGTATGCCACCCAATTCAACCTGCTCAGCAGAATAAATTTAAAGATGCATTGGATTGCACAGGGCTATTAGTTACAGATAAATTAGGCTGATTAGCTTCAGAAGACAGTTGCCATCTGCCAAACAAACTATTCTGACAAGCTTTGGCCAACCAAATGACAACAAAGCTGGCAAAGGATTAAAATATATACCTGTTCAGGCTGCTAGCTCTTAAAGATTTTTTTAATTATACCTGGAGGTTTCATTGTTTTTCTTTGTATTGCACACTTCCCCCCACTATATTTACAAGGTTCTCTCTGATGTTCCATTTATTAAACAAAAAACCTATATGAGATTTGGGGAGATTCTGACCTAACAGGATACTATCAAGATGGAATAAAATACTTAAGAGTCCTGATGTAAAATGCTCTGCTAATATCCGATGAAAGCAAAGAATCTGACAAGATTTCCAACTACGTAGCATTTTTGGCTCTTCAGAAATTATATGTTCTTATTTTCATGTTCCTGTTTAAACTCTCACATGCCACTGCAGATGGAGAAAGCAATCATTAAGAAAGGTTGGAAGGGATAAGTGGGTAGGAGGGGAAAGGGAAAACTCCCAAACCCAAACCAATTAAAAAAAAAAAAAAAGCAAGCACAGAGGACAGCACACAGATAAAAGGTGCATTAATGAAGTTCAGAAACTTTGCAAATAAAATACTGGCATCCACTTTAGTTCCATACTTCAAAATAAAATTTACCCACACATGTATAAAAGCAAGGCGAAGTAGCACCTGATAAACTGGGGCGGGCAAAATACAGCTCCCACCAGGCACTTTCATCTGCCCTTGGCCCCCACCAACAAATTGTACCCTACCCAGCCACACACACACACACACACACAAACAAAATATACCCTATTGTGCCTCACTCCCACCCTCGTGGGCAAAAGGGCCTGGCCCAGCCAGCAGGCAGCTTCCAGGGAGGGCTGCCACTGCCCAAGGATCTGCTCGGCATCTCCAGTGTCCTGCTCGCTCCAGGCACCAGGTAGGGAACGGCAGGGGTGGAGCTGCATCTGGATAGGAGCATGGGGCTGGGGCTGGTGGCAGTATGAAGCCCGTGCCCAGAGGGGTGGGAGCAGCACAGAGCTCAGCTGGGCAGCATGTGGGTGTGGGGGGGGAAGGACAGGGGTGTGCCCCCCCCCCCCCCCCCCCGCCATGGTATGTAGCTGGCAGGCAGTAGCAGCAGCAGTCAGGGGCACTTGTGCCCTTAACTTTGTTAAGCAACCCTCCACCTGAAATAATTTCCTGTCCCAGTTATAGCCTAACTGATTCTACCCGACTTGAGCCTAATATTGTTAACTGCCACTCTCTATTTACTCTGAAGTGCAAAGAAAGGGCTACTTATAAATATTCCCCTAGGAATTCTCCACCAAGATATTGCTGTATTGGTGGCATTTTGATTAATTTACTCCTGTCCTATAAAAATCATTGGAGATTGATGCTAATAGAGGACCTGGACTTGAATCATGCTTTAATGAGTGAGGGTCGGGGGGGGGGGGGAGGGGGGGAGGAAGGGAGGGGGGTTGGTTTGTTTTTTTTAAGGGAAAAACCCTGCGATGGGCATAATGTTCTATCTTTCTGACACACCCTGGTAGTCAACCCAAGTCAGTCCAGTAATTCCAAACCCATGACACAGGTAAATGGAATACATATTTTAGAGACAGCCAAGGGCAGAAAAATCTAAAAATAGCTGAACACCAGACATGACTTGTTTTGATTCCAACGATGAAATTAAGCCAGAAATGGGTTAATTTGCATTACCCCATGCAAACACAAAAACATGCAGAGCCATAGTTTGATTCATAAAACCATGTTACTGCCTGCAGTTTTGCAGTAGATACTCATCATCCTCACATAGCACATGCAATTTAAAAACAATTGAATATTTGTAAATTCTATACATATACACACTATTTTTTTATACCAAGGCAACTAAAAGTTCTGGCCACATCCTCACTTGGTATAAAATGAGATACTTGAGGAGCAAGTCCAATTATACTGTAAACACAAGTCCAGGCAGTTAAGCAGGCAGCATTAGAAAGTTCATATTCCCCATATGTTTTATCCATAAGGTTTGTTTGCTAGAGATTCACCCAAGTATAACAAGTGATACTTTGAGGGTATTACTGTTCCAAACCTGAATGTGGCCTGGGGCTAAAGAGCAATCCATATAATCTATTCCAATAAATATTGTTTGCAACCAAGGAAACCAGGTGAACAAGTGATATAAATGTATCTTTATTAGTAAATATATTTGAGCTATGGAATTTTTACTGGAAAAGAACCCAATACTCACTCACACAGCAGGACTCCATTTTCTAGAGCTGCTCGAAAGCTTTTGGTTCCAAAACTTTTTCCAGTAACTGCCTACAAAGAAAATAATTAGGTGTTAATTTACATTGAAAAACAGGAAAGATAGAAAAAGTGTTGAGAGATGCAGAATCTTATATCCAGGAACTGATCCACAGAGTTCATTTAAAGTATTATAAATCAGCAAAAGGTTAAACTTTCAGAGAAATTAGTTTCTTCTTTATGCCTCTGAGGAACTGTATGCTTTATTGTGATATTTCTGTGTTAACTATACTCAAATTGTTGTTACAATAGTGTGACTCAGTTTACCACTTTAGCCTCTATACAGAGGTTAAGTGGAAGGGCTGACTACATGCAAGATAAGACCAGATGCACGTTTAGCACAGCAGAACCTTGAATTGCTCTGTTTAAACAAAGTATTTCTGGGGGTGCTCAGGTTTGTTCAGGCTGGATTGGGGACAGAGGGATTGCTTAACCCTTTTGGGACAGAGAACTTGTAGATAACCAGCCTTTGCCCCAGTAAATGTCTTTACTGAAGAAATTGTCTGCTGTTATATTTGGGGCTATGGGTTGTGCTCAGTCAACCTAAGAAGAGGTGAAGTCCCTCTCAGGAATAGAACTGAATGCTTACTTCTGGTGTCAAGGGCCATGGAAAGAAGATTAAAGGTAAGAGGTAAGTGGGAAGGAGCTCAGACTCCCCCTACACTCCAGAAACCAAGTCTGGTCTGGCTTCCAGAAACTAAACAAGGCCTCAAGGGTCCCAAGCAAGCACCTCCTGGAAGGCAATCCATGACATCCTTCATAAAAACTGAGAGAGGAGATGTTCTTATAAACTAGTTAGCTAGTTAGTTGTTAGATACTTAAAAACACAAGGACATTCCAGTGCGAGCCCATCAATCATTAATTACACTCATTTGGAACAGTAACTATTATTTTATATTATAAATAATCTACTACTGTATCATGTGCAAAGCATGATAAATTTGAAATAAAGTGCTAAAACATTCTATATTTTCTAGCTTTTACATTTTTTTTTTTACAGTTGTAAATACATTCTCTTTTCTTGCCGAAAGCTACAATACTTGACAAAGTATTTTTTTTTCTAGAAACACAAGGTTTTTCTCCCATATTTAATATCTACAGAAAGGGTGATGCATATAGTTAACCTTTGAATCATTCTATTGAGTCTTCACCTAACATGTCCAAATTGATACCTGCTTTTAAGATGAGAATACATGGTTCTTTTCTGATGTGATCATTTTTCATTTAAATGGTGAGTAAAAGGGAAAACAATCCCAAAGGCCCAGGATATAAACAAACCAAGTATAAAAGCATGATCCTCAAGCTCCCTCTCTTCCTTCCCTCTCTACCCACAAGCCTGAAAGTCCATGAATATCAAAGTTTTCACAAGTGAAGTCTCATAAAAGGTGCAGATGGAAGTGACAATATTTGCCCAAACTGTCCCCTGAAAGTGCTCTACAGCCGTGACCAAACAAATGCATGGCTTCAAAGTGCTTTAAAAAGGCCCGATCCCACCACAATCTATACCCTCATTAGTTGAGGGCTCTGCTGAAGGCGTTCCAAAGCAGAGCACCTTCCCAGTGTCTGCGTGCACTGGGAGCAGGGCTCAGCTGATGCAGCCCAACACTGTTCCTGAAGCTGCTTATAGAATCAGAGGGGGAGAAGGGAGCTTGTTCAGGGGGCTGCCCAGTGGGCCCACCCTCCCCTGCCTACTCTGAAACAGAATGGTAGCTGGAAGGGAGGCCGGGGGGGGGGGGCGAGGGGGGAACTAGGGGAAGAGGTTGAAAAGATGGATGAGACTCTCTCCCTGGATTGGCTCCAAATTGGAGCTGGATCTTTCACCATCCCAACCCAACAGCTAATGTTTGTTGGGTCAGGAGGATTGGTCTAATTCATGGTGCTTCACAGGAAGTGCCATGAGTCATACCTGGAAGTTGCATTTCTGTCTGTGCCTATAGGCTCCCAAAACTTCCACCTCTAAGTATGACCAAACCTATCTCTACTTTGGCAAGGCTGTATGGACATACCCAAGTTGACTGACACAAGACAGCAACAGAATATAAACCACCTTCCAACTAGATATAATCCTGATTTTAGTCTGATGTGGTAGATGCTTGCATTAGATTTCAGGGCTTATTAAAATTTCAAAGCTTTACATTGAAGCAATTTTCAATTTAAGTATTTTAATCTCTAATATTCTTCACTGTACAGTCCCTGTGACAATCTATGTTTAAAGATGATATATACAGAATGGAAGTAATCAGATTGAGATTTTGAAGGCTGATAAGAATAATGTGTTGGCATTAAAATAAGACTTCAGTACTGTCAAATTAGGTT
The DNA here is from genome assembly GCF_030867095.1 of Alligator mississippiensis. NCBI lineage: Eukaryota > Metazoa > Chordata > Crocodylia > Alligatoridae > Alligator > Alligator mississippiensis. The sequence continues at coordinate 388,105,590 of NC_081824.1, forward strand.
TCTGTGATACCAGCTTTAAAAAGAAACTGTAACAAGGTACTTCAAGACTCCCTCAGTGAGCTATTTAACACCGAGTTTGGCCATCTCTGTTTTCTGCAACATGCAGTGCAATGTGTGCTGGTTTCACAAAAAGCAACCTACTTCAAGTTTTTAATGTTAAAACTGCAAGCTTTTCTAAGAGATCTCATGGAATTCAGACGCATCGTGGGTCATCTGGCATTGTAATAATTATTAGGCCTGTGCAAAGCTTCGGTAGCTGATTTGATTCAGAGGAGATTCAGCCTGATTTGGAGACTGAATCTAATCAACTCGGGAGATCAAATATGAGCTCCGAATTGCAGGCAGCTGACAGCTGCCTCCATCTGGTACGTCTGTTGGGGTTGGGGGGGTGGGGGGGGAAGAGAAGAGAAGAGCCATGGGGGAGGGAGGGATTGGGGGGGGTGTTACTTGGGAAGGAGGGCAGGAGGACTGCAGGATGTGGGCATGGAAGCACTGGGAGTGGGGGCTCTGCCCTGCTGCCGCTTGCTCAACCGGGGCGGGGGGGGGGGCAGGATGTGGGCACAGCTCACTCCAGGCAGAAGGGGGCAAGCGGCAGCAGGGCATGGCCCCCACTCCTGGTGCTGATGTGGGTGCAACAGTGCTGGGAGTGGGGGCTATACCCTGCTGCCGCCCAGAGAGCTGCACCTGCATCACGACCACCCCCCACCCCTCCAGCTGGGCACGTGGCAGCAAGGCTAAGCCCCCATGGCTCCCCCTGCCAGGGCAGAGGCAGGCACAGCTGGAAGAGCCATGGCTGCTCTGCCTGACCCCATCCCTCACCCGGGCCCAGCCTAGTCCCAGCACTTTTCAAAAGCTCCATATTCACCAGCTGCAGGAGTGGCAATTGGGGCCCCTGGCACCCATGGCAGAATCTCCCCATGCAGCACAGGGCAGTGGGGATCACTCCCCGCTTGGCACCCGCACAGCAGCTGCCCCATGGCACGGATGCAGTGTGGCTCGGCAAGGTGCCACATGCTGTCTGGGAGCTGGAGTGGCTCCACTTGTCATCTGGATCCTGGCAGCACACAGCCCCAACTCCCAGGCAGCACGCAGCACCCTGCCAAGCTGTGCTGCACCTGTGTCATGGGGCAGCTGCTGCGTAGATGCCAAGCAGGGGGCGATCCCTGCTGCCCCCACTGCGCAAGCATGAGCTCTGCCACGAGTGCCCAGAGGCCCCAATTGCCACTGCTGCAGCCAGTGAGTGTGGGGCTTTGGGTTTTTTTTGTTTTGTTTTTTAAAGTGCTGGGACAAGGCAAGGCAGCCATGGGGGCTTCTCCCGTGGCTCCCCCCACCCAGGGAGAGGCAGGCACAGCCTAAGGAGCTGTAGAAGAACCTCTCCCTGGCCAATCTGAATCACTGAATCTCTCCGAATCAGCGCCCCATCTTCTGAAGCTCATTTGGTCGAGTTGATTCAGGACAGTGATCCAAATCGAATCACTGTCCTTTGAATTGGCCAAATCCAAATCCAAATTGAATACTTCCCTATTCGCACAGGCCTAATAATTATGATAGGATACACTAGAGGTAACATTACCACATAGAGAGTAACAGTACAGGAAAATATAGACGACAAAATACCTTAAAATGGTCTATAAAATAGCGTAAAACAATTTTATTGAAATGTAGAAGAGGGAAGAGTAGTTTACTGCTATATATGCAGGGTACAACTGAACCTACAGATGTGTGGCAAAATTTGCTTGGTTTTTTTTTTTTTGTTATCTTTTGGTGTTGTTAATTAGTTTAACCACTGCATAAGGAAGCTCTTAATTTATATATTGTAATGCATACTTCAACAGTACTAAATTAAAGGACTGTGCCCCAAGTATGTAAGCAAATTATTCAGAACATACTATTGTATTCTTATGCTTCAAGTGCATATTCAGAAAAGCTATACTGGCTACCTTTGATAAAAATAAAGGAATGAATAATTATGAAGAAAGTAACAATCTGCATTAAAAAGACCTTCTTTGAATGGGTACCATAGCATAGCATGTTACACCCCATTTGTGAAATCAAAACGTCAATAAAACATGAGACATTTAAGGGCTTATATTTTTCCTGGCCATTTTTGTTCAAAAGTTTGACCCAACATCTTTAAGTGTTGGGTAAGATCTGACACTCACTACATGTTCTAATCCTTGTTCATAAAACAGGTTATACTGGCTGTGATTCATTTATGTAATGGGCATAATTAAATTCTGAATATGCTTTCAACCATTTAAGATAACCTCACTCACCAGTTTCTCAAAGGAAAAAAAGAAAAAGAATATTTTTGCAATATTATTCATCTCTTTATTTTCCATCTCTTTCAATTTATAAGAGCATCTTCTTTCAGATGTATACATATTTTCAGTTCAGTTTCTGCTTTTCCAGGGTAACGCCAGTGGTGACTATATGATGCAAGTTTAAAAAAAAATTAAGCAGATATATTTAATTGCTGCTGTAAAACCATTTAAATTAACAATGTCTGAATTTTATAGATGTCCTCTTTAACAATTGCTCAGTGAGTTCAGTCAAAGGGCTGATTTGCAAACGTATACATATACAATACATTTAAACATAAAGAAACAAAGGAATTTGAAGCACAAACCATCCTATAGGAGGTGTTTGTTTGTTTGGGGTTATTTTTTTTTGCGGGGGGGGGGGTTGTTAGTTTTTTTGAGATGGGGGTGGGGAGACAGAAGCAGAGACAAGACACTGGACAACTGAAGAAGTACATACGGTGCAGAACTGCCAATTTATATTGGGCAAGTCTCCTTGGCCCATGTTAGGAAATTAAATCTATGAATATGGACAAATGATCACATGTCAGATAGGTAAAAGAAACTTAGAGACTTACAACAGCGACTAACACATAGTAACTTCGTACGCTTGCAATTATGCTATGGTCAATGAAGGCTAAACCGGAGCATTACTTTTGAATGAAACAGAATTAAGTTTCTCCAGTTCAACTTTCACTCACCACAGGATAAACAAATGAACAGCTGGTATCTAATCAGTTCCTGCCCACTTAACTCTGCAATTTTCTGGTCCTTTCATATGCTGACATGATCATAATGGTCCTATGCATATATACACCAGCATCTTACATGAAATTCGATGGACCTACCTGTGCTCATAAAACTTCTAGCATTAGACTGAGCTATAAAATAGAATAGGAACAGCTTCAAAGGTTTGCTACTTTGGTTAAGTCCATTCCAAAGTTTCTAAACAAGATTTTGGCACGAGAGGTTGGAATCCTCAAACTTGCAAGTAAATGTTAGCCTAATGGATTGAAACAAGCAAACTACAAAGTCTTTTACTATTCTTTAATACTTATATAATGAAAGGATGAGCTCACTGTGCTATATACTGTCAAAGCGTAACAAAGACAGTCACTGAAGAGCTTACAATATAAAACACAAGGTAGCACAATTAATTTAACATAATGAGGGGAAGTAAGGAAGTAATAAGACCATTACTGAATACAATAAGCATAGGTCACAGCTCACCAGCTGCTTAACCACTGTCATATTTTCATTCTTGGCTCTCTGGCAGAAGAATCTGAAAGCGGATTTTTGAAGGAAGACAGAGAGGTTGATCAGCACTTATTTATGGAGAGTGTTTCACCGACACTAGAGAAAAAGCAAAGGCACTACTTAGAATATTTTAAAACTAGTAATCAAGATCATTTTCTTTCTGCAGTGACGCCAGACATTTCACAAATGCACTTAGAAAGACAGGTTTAGTACTGAACTAGCTCATGAATCCACTGACATGCCTAGAACTGAGTTCATTAGATACGGATGATTTATGAAAGCTGGCTAATTGCTAATGTTTACTTTCTTTGATTTTGAATGTACAACACCTTTTGTATTCTGGAAGATCAGGGAAGAAAACTTCAAAGCACAACTAAAACTCTGTGCAGCAGTTAACGTAGTTCACATGATGTGGAAAAGTTTAGATAAAAGACATTTTTCCGAGGGCTGTGCACTGCATCTACCATGACATTGAGCTTGCTATTTTGAATCTCCATCTTAACGAACAATTCCAGTTTGTTTTAAAAGAAACATAGTTTGCAGAAACTCAAGAAAAAAATGCAAACAAATTGGAAGCAACTTGGAGAGCCAACTGTGAGCTTTTACAAAGGAATCTGACATTCTTGGATGGTAGGTACCCAGGATAGTCCATTGACAGCATCTGTCAAATCTATCATTTGCCTATCGCCATCTAGGAAAACTGATGAGAAGAAAATAGATTAAAGGGATAGATGGAGGGAGGCAAGTATTCAGTTATAATCTTTTTCCTGATGGAATTCATCGCTGTTGTGACAAGCAACATCAACTTTAAGGAGGAATTCTCTCTTGATCAAGCCCTTGTAAGGAATTTTCAGTAGTAAAAAGACAAAGCCTTCAAGTCTGAAAACTTATCCTTAGGAAGGGAAATATGAAGAGACACAGCTTTGGGTTTGCTTAGAAGGAAAACAGCAGGAAGGAAAAAGAGGGCATTTATCTGTGACAGTTGCTATTGAAAGTATTACTGTATTTACTCGCATCCAAGACAAGGTTACCTCCCCACCATCCTCCCTCTCCTCCCCACCATTCAACAGGGGAGCTCCTGAGGCTCCAGGTCTGATTCCAGACCCAAAGCCACTGCATGCTCCACGCCAAAGCCACCTCACTGAATAAGCAACGGGGAGTTGGGGAGACAGGGAGATAACAGCTGGTGCCAAGAGACATAAGTGGCATGGGAGCAGGTTGTGGGGAAGCAAGCTGCCTGCCCCATGCCACTTTTTCCTACAACAGTAGGTGCAGACAAGTATAAAATGACTCTCCCATAATTTGATTCTATGCATGGCAAACAACAAATTTACAAATTTTTCACACATACAATCCAATTTCTGGAGGGTAATCTTAAAGTCACAGTCATCTTGGGTTTGGGTAAATATAGTAGATCAGTTTTCTCCAGGCTACATTAACCCTTGATGCAATGTCAATGCTTTGATTCCACACAATGACCTAGTGATAAAAGAAAAACAAGTCTCAGCCTTTTATGGATCTATACAAGTTGTCCCCTAGACTTCTTCACATTAATATTGAGTGAAAAGTAAAAGGAGAGAATGGCCTGAATTAACGGATGTCTCAAATGATTCCCAAAACAACTACCTCATTAACAAATGACAGTGCCCAAGCACGTTTAAGAAGGTTTGTAACTCCCATTCCATCTGCCTTTCTGGACATATTTTGATAGTGGAAATAGTTATTTTTGTCCTGCAGCACTGCAGGGAAGGGATGCTGCTTTTCCACAGACTTAAAGTAAGATACATCTATGTAAAAAAAAACAAAAAAACCAAACCACACAGAATTGGGACCCAATTCAGAAATAAATGTAGATGCTTTCTAGTTTTTCCAGCTACTGCTCACTGCCAGCTTAAGGGGCATACCAAAAGAGTCACTGGGACAACAACCCAAGAAAAAACAGAGCTGATGACAGACTGGATTAGTGGTATTTCATATGAACAGACCTAGATTTCAAACCAGAAAGACATTATTATTACTGCATTTAGTTGTTTTTAATCGTGTAAGAAGGGAATCTTTACTTGTCTTGGAAGTGAATTGATACACAAATCTCAGTTCTTATTCTCATTCCCAGATTGGTGAAAGCACTAGCATTTTATTTTTAAAAAGAAGTAAGAGGACCTACATGAAGTTTAAAGCATGAGAATAAAAATGGAGCTGGGAAAATAGTCCAAATGACAATTTGGCATCTTAACTAAATGAGCAAATTAGATAAAGTTGTTTGCTATAAACCAAGTCCAATCACTTTAAGCCACAAAATTCAAACAGCAAGAACATAAATATGCAACAAATCACTAATATGCACCACTATATTGTTTTCCAAAACTTTATCAAGGTGCTTCAAATTAGTATAGTAACTCACTGATACAAGTATGAAATCAGTTTCACATCATTTTTCTATGTTGTACTGTGTTTTTCAATTCTCTCCCCCAAAACACACCAGCCCTAATTACTTTCATTATTCTTATTTGTCAAGTGCAGAAGTGTGGCTCACTGTATATAAAAATTGATTCCATAAATGGAAGCAGGTGCCTATTTAGAGATAAAATTTAAAAAACAGAATTATGGCAGCACAACTCATTCACACTTTGCTTTTACTATAGGACCCAACTGCCATAATAAAATAACATCAGAAAAGTATTTTATTATTATTATTATTTCTTCAAACATTAGGCTTGAGACTGATCCGGAGTTCAGATCAAAATTAGTCATTACACCGAAGTAAAAATTATCCAAACATTAATTTACTCTTAAAGATGATTATGACAAGCTTTACTAATAAACCAGTTTTGTATAGCATTAGTAGAGTAAAATATTAGCATAGTAGAGATTACCATTTGGTAATGTTAAGATTTGTGAATTGCAGCTTACTAGATAACTCAATGTCAGTTATATTTTGTTATGATTTTAAAAGAAAATATGAAGAGAGATCAAAAGTCTTACCACTATGAACACTATTTATTAAGGTTAGAATCATCCCCATAAAAGCAGCAGCATAAACTTAATAACTAGGAAAAGAGTCAAGTTTTCTGAAGTCAGTCCTATGAAAATGACTTGCACTCCACTAGACTTTCAGTGCTATTGGAATTAAATCATATGTATATTTTATCTGACAAAAGAAAAAAAAAAAATCAAGGCATTTGGAGAATACAGATTACATAGAAACTAACTGTTTACCAGAAACATGAGTAGTCAACATACCTGAAGGTGTGGATCATTTTCACTGTTTAGGTCATTTTTAGCATATTTTCACGCACTGTCACTTAACATAATCCAATTAACACATGCAACCCTTTGCCAGGCCCTGGAGAGAAGTACAAGGGCCAGATTCAAATTTGGGGGTTTTGGCTCAAGTCTCCAACCCAGAAACCTGGGAAAAATAATCTTTACTAGAGGTCCTAAAAGAATAATTTCCCCATTCTCAAGCAATTTTTTATCTACTAGAAAAACACAAGTTTTATTAAAGGGAAATGAGAACTTCAAAACCTTATCAAACGGTATCTCAGTTGGGGTATATAATAATAGGTGTGTTTAACAATCAAACACACACTCTCCTGCTCAGTTACAGTCTATCTGAAACTCCCCTTTACCAGAAAATGCTACTTTTTGCAGTCCAAGAAGTGTGTGTGTGTTTGAAGGGGGGGGGGGGGGGGAGGGGTTCTCCTTCAAGATCTCCTGTGGAGATAACATCTCTGGCCACAACACTTAGGTCACCGCCGCTCCACCAAAAATCAGCATGGAGCTGTACCCACTACTTTACAGGGGGACAGAGAGCAGTGACAGCACTACTATCACTGCTCCTCACTGCCACTTTTTTGGGGAACCCACTCTACTTTTTACTCTTTGAGAAAGCTTAAGGATTTCAGCTCTTTTAATATAAAATTGATATAGGTTTCAGCCTAACCTACTACTAAAGGTATTTCAGCTCTTTTAGAAACAACTGGGCAACTGGCCTCAACCCAAACCCATTAGAGATTTGTATGTCACAAGTACTCTTCTCCAAAAGACTTGATAACAGTGCAATGCCATCCCAAGGGATAGTTCCTGGAGGAAGTCTCAGAAGCCTCTTTAACTCCTGAGCCAAGGGACCCTCCATCTTAGACCTCCACAGAAGTCTGGGTAAAGGTAAGTAAGGGGTCAGCACTCACCCTATTTTCTCCTACAGCATCAGTACCCTTATAAACTTTACAAATTTTAGAAAGCAGGGCAAGTGTACACAAGCCTGACTCACCTGGCCCCTTATATTCAAACTGTTAAATATGTTATCACAGCCAAAACAAGCACAGAGGTTTCTTTGATCACGCATACCAATGAGGGTATGCAAATAAGCATCACAGAGGTTGCCACGCAAAATAGAGATATTTTAACAGGGTTACACACAGGTTCAGCAAAAAGATCATACACAAGCAGTAGGCTTTTAAACCTTAATTTGAAATGTTTCCAAATAGACAGCAGTGCCTAAAAATAAAAGTACAAGTAAGTTAAAAACTGACATTTTCACATCCATATTCCTACTACAAATAAGTTGACACGAAGCTGACATGGGGGCATGAATTTCTTCAGGGTCAACAATAACCCATACGCAAGTGCAACCTTTTTTATCAGGACTTTTTTTTTGCTAAAAAATTAAGCACCACATTATTCATATAACCTAGCTGCATTTAGGTGTTAGTAACCATTCTTTGGGATGACATGTCTATCTTCAGAAATGGTAGCTTTACTATGGATCAGCCATAACATTTACAAGATTCAATACCCTAGATATAGCCTTACCCACTCTTGTTTAAAGGCAATACAAAAGTGTTTCATAACAGGGCATATTTTTACTAAAGAGCCTTGCCTCAGATCAAATATCTTACAGATGAATAGAATGAAACAAGTTTCTAGGTAAAAGTGAAAGGAGCATACCAAAATCTTGAGTCAACTAAGTCCAATTGCCATTATACAGCTTCTGCCAGTTCATGATATATATGAATAGGATCTTGGCATAAATAATTTCTGTATTATAAAACGTGCACCTATGTTTACCTGCTCGCACATTCTGTAGGGTTCTGGGAGAGGATGTACTTCAGCTCTGCTGGGAGTCTAGTGAAATCTTGGGAGCAGAGAGGTGGACTCTGGGTTGTAGCTTTTGAAGGGGGGATGCAGCCAGGGAATATGGCTGTATACCACAACACAGAGGTGGTGCTTTGATTCTGTACAGACTCCAAAGGTTTAATACATGCAGAGATGAGCACACATTAAATTGGCCGGCAGGGGGTGCTCAGACAGATTCTAACAAACAGCACTATTTTCTCGCATACTACAGCACATTCCCAAATCAGATATATCTGCCAAATAAACTGAGAGCCCAGTCCTAGCTAGAAGAACCTGCAGAGTCAGATGAAGGCCTGTACAGCTTGAGATCAGGGGCCAGGCAGTTCAGTTTCAGCAGGATCAGGCCTTCAGGTGTCTCAACAGGAGGCTCCTGGCCTCCTGCCTCTTGAGCGATTCAGCCAAAGATCCAATCCTACTGGAGCCACACTGACTGACCCCTCTTCTTGAGCTAACTGAGCCCTCAGATAACTCAGCATATGCTGCTGACTGTCAACTTGGTTTAAGAGCAGGGGCTGGGCAGTTTAGCTCCTGCAGGATCGGGCCCTCTGCTCACTGCATCTCCTGATTTAAAGACAAGCATCCAAATTTCAGGCAGCTAAATTTTTGGAAAAAGGTACATGTGTCATATGTGAATAAATACAATAATTTGAAGTCTGCTTGGTTTATAAAAAGTTAATTGACAGACAAGCTTTGCACAGCTTCTGAATACGTTATTTTTTTAAACTTTTTTTTTGGCTGAGAAGATAAAACACAGGATGATAATAATAATGATAATTACATAACATTGTGAACTGATCATCTCAAGGAAAATAAAGGCAACATTTTACTTGTTAAAATGAGTAAAACTACACAGAGGAAACAAAGGAAAATGAAATGTTTCAGTTGCAGCAATTTAAGTATTCCTGTTAACCTTCCTGCATACAAGAATTCATGGACAGATATGCAATTTAGGCACCTCTAAGACAAAAATAGATAAGATTCCTGCAAACCATAACAGACCTTGTTACAGGCAAAGTGAATGTTTTGGATTTAAAGTTTCATGCAGTTATATCTTACAAATCTTAAGAGATTGATGTTATATATCTTGACTTCAAAAAAGCCTTTGATCTGGCATCCCATGATCACCTCTTGGTGAAACTGGCCAATTGTGGCCTTGGGTCCACCACGATCCACTGGCTGGGGAATTGGCTCCGTGGTCGGACCCAGAGGGTGGTAATTGATGGAAGTCAATCGTCATGGTGCCCTGTGACCAGTGGGGTCCCCCAAAGGTTCTGTCCTCGGACCCACATTATTCAACGTCTTCATTAATGATGTGGACATCGGAGTCTAGAAGCAGACTGGCCAAGTTTGCCGATGACACCAAACTCAGGCAAAACAGCCACACCTGAAGACAGGAGGGCAATCCAGGCTGACCTGGACAGGCTCAGCAAATGGGCGGACAAGAACCTGATGGTGTTTACCACTGAAAAATGCAAGGTTCTCCACCTTGGGAGGAAAAACCTGCAGCATCCTTATAGGCTCGGCAGTGCTACACTGGCTAGCACTATGGAAGACTGAGACTTAGGGGTCATAATTGACCACAAGATGAACATGAGCCTTCAATGTGATGCTGCGTCTAGTAAAGCGAACAAAATGCTGGCTTGCATCCATAGATGCTTCTCAAGCAAATCCCGGGATGTCATTCTCCCCTTGTACTCAGTCTTGGTGAGGCCACAGCTGGAGTACTGCATCCAGTTTTGGGCCCCACAATTCAAAAAGTAGAAGCTTGAGAGAGTCCAGAGAAGAGCCACACACATGATCAGAGGTCAGAAATACAGACCTTATGATGACAGGCTGAGAACTATGGGACTCTCTAGCCTGGAAAAGTGCAGGCTCTGGAGTGATCTGATGGCCACCTGCAAGTTTATCAGGGGTGACCATCAGTATCTGGGGGAATGTTTGTTCACCAGAACACCCCAAGGGATGACCAGGTGGAATGGTTATAAACCACTGCAAGACCATTTCAGGCTGGACATAAGAAAGAAGTTCTTTACTGTCCGAGCCCCCAAGGTCTGGAATAGCTTGCCATCAGAGGCGATTCAAGCACCTACATTGAACATCTTCAAGAGAAAATTGAATGCTTATCTTGCTGAGATCTTATGACCCCAGCTGACTTTCTGCCCTTCAGGCCGGGGGCTGGACTCGATGATCTTCTGAGGTCCCTTCCAGCCCTAATGTCTATGAAAGCTATGAAACTGTATGGTATGGCATAACAATAAAATTAAATTATAATACAATCTACTAAGGCACACAACTGATTTTCTGCGAATACCAGAAACAAGGCTCTAGCTTTTTAAAGTTAATAGGAAGTGACATAGTAAACCCTTACTTTAGGCACACGAGAATCACAACTGCAGCACTTTCAGGACTAGCAGGAAGTAGAGATGCCAAGTGAAAAAGCCACAATTGCAGAAGAGTATAGAACTCAATTAGAGTATACAGCAATTCTTCTGCAAAAACAGTCTTTTCAATAGTAGTTCTGGAAATACTATAATTCATATAGTCAAATCATTATCCCTGGTAAATATACTTTGATCCATAGGTTGGAAGTTCAGACCATGTACAGCAGGTACTCACCTGAAAGCTTGTAACCTAAATTTGAGGGAGTAGAAGGCAGAGCAGTACAAGAGAAAAGAAAGTGCATAGAAGTACAAGTTTACATATAGTTGTTTCTTCCCATTCATAGGAGTTATTTACATATGGTTTTAGTCCCGGGAAACTTTTCAACACCAGAAAATGGAAGCAATATTATCCGTGCAGTATTGAGAAGTATAAAATTCTGGGTGGACATGATCAAAACAACAAAACAAATTCTGCGCAGGTATTATACAATTATGGCTTCTCCGTTACATATATCTCCTGCATTTTCTCAATTTTCTATCTTTACCCCCCCACTATGCCCAACACTTTTCAATCCATTCCAAGCGGTTATATAACTCATAAGCAGTACTAACAAGTGGAGGGCAAACAGTTTCACAATGGGAATGGAAGATACTTCAAAAGGCTAGTAATATTGTTTACACCAGGGGTTGACAACCCCCGGCATGTATGCCAGAGCATGGCATGTGAGACCATTTCACACGGCACACCGCAGCCAGCCTGGACTCTGGTCAGCTGCCATCAATCACGGAGCCAACATCATCACTCTTTTCATAAATTATAAAACCTAGTCCAAGATGCAACCCTGCAAATCTTCCAACAATAGTAAGATGCACAGAAACAATTAAGTAAAAGTTTCTAAAATCAAAGTTGCTTGTGCTAGTTTAAAACAAACAAACAAACAAACAAACAAAACCCCTTCTTTTGGGTCCCCTACCCCAATAAACACAAGCTGTCATTAACATGCAATATTACATTGCAAGTGAAATTAATGAAACTCAGCATAAAAAGCAATGCTCCAGTGGGCACAATCTCTAAAACTACCATTTAAAAAAAAATTATTTGAAGCTGCAAAACTTCAAGCAGGAGGGAAGCCATCGAAAGATCTGGGATCTGGTAAATGGACCCCTGATATGATTAAAATTATGATTAAAAGTTTAAGATGTGGGAGAGATCCTGAAATAACAAAAAAAATCTTTTTAATAAGTATGTAACTACACGGTAATTTAAAGATTCTACTCTGGAACAGCCTTGAGATGCAGGAGCAATGTAATAAGGGAATCAAGTTAAGGGTGAAACCCTCAGGACCCCCATATCCTATGGCTTACATATATTATAAACTTGACATTACGTGTTAGAGAAAGAGAGATGACCGAGTACACTCCCATTGCTGTGCAGCACCATCTAATGAGAGCCACATGGCACAGCATCTAGTCAGAGACTTCAAGCTCCTATTAGTTCTTTTATCTCTTGCCAGAGAAAGGGAATTGCCACTGGCAAAGAAGTTATATAATTACAGTCCGCAGAGACAGTCTGGTTGGAAACTCGCACACTAATATACAAGGCAACAGCAAAGGACCACTTGAATCTAAAGCTGAGAAGTTAAGAGCAGGATGAAGAAAAGGGGAAATTAGTCCAATGCAAAAGAAAAAAAACAAGACAAAGCTGAGAAACAACAGTAACAAAAACAATTAGCAGGCAAGTATAAATACTTGACATTAGAAGCTAATAGGAAATTGCGATAAACATCTTTATGGTGATACCTTGTTAATTGCTCTCGTTTGGAAAAGAAAAAAAAATGGATTGAAGCTGCTTATAAGATAGTGTTGGTATTTTTAACGTTACTCGGCCAGCTGTAATTATTAGTTGTTACTAAGTTAAACACTTTTAAGGGCTAAGTTAGTCCTGAAAAGTGACTGTCCAAATACTAAACTGTCAAATTTAGCACATTCTGGTGGCCAATTCCAAATGAATGGCCTCTAGTTTCACTGCTACTATTTAACTACTGCCTGGATTTGATCAAATAAATATTTACTTTCTCCCATTTTTAGTAGAATTACTAATATGGGAGAAGCAGAGCTGTCCTCTCTGGTATTTTTCCAACATCTTTGCTCTCATAAACGTTACAGGTTCCCTACAATCCCCAGATTCTCCTTCAAAATGATTCTAGTCTCACTGTGGAGACATTTTCCCCATAATAGTCAGGCAAAACTATTCCATTCCAGTACTCCTAATTACATCTTCTTCTGAATTGTGCATTTTCAAAGAAGGTTATACCAATAGGTATACTCATTTCAAAACCTTTTTCTTATTTACTTTAAAATTCTGCATCAAATTTAATCCATTATCTCTAATAATATTCTTTTCTATCCCTTTAAATCCTTCTCTCTCTGTAGTACGGAAAAAACCTCATTGAAGCAACAACAAAACTTCCATCAACTTCATTTACAAACTGGATTTCACCCTCACTCCTCATCCATTTCATACGTTTCTAAAAACATATCCTGTCTACCACTTAGACATCTGTTAACAAAGGGAACTGAAGTTACCTAGAGTCATTTCTCAAATGAATCTTTCCAGCTCTCTGATCATTCTCACTGCTCTTTCCCAAGCACTGTATTTGTAACAAAGTAAAAATAACTTAATGAAGCACTACAGGCAACCAACTATAAGTAAAAGCTCTGCCTCCCCATTCAGGGACAGCAAGGGATCTCTACAGGGAATCTTATCACATTTTTTCCCTTGCTGTTAAACAGCAATGCAAACTGCCTTTATGATATGAATATGTGGAGCTAGTGTCAGGAACAATGTTTTAATCTGTCAACTGAGGCGGGATCCATCTCTGTTAAGTGCACCAGGCTATCAAAAGCGGAAGCAGCTTCCAATTTGTTGCCCACCATCACCCTCCATCTCTGCAACTCTCTTCCAGCATACTTAATTTCTTAGATTTCTCCTTCCCATTGAATGAGGTTTTGCCCTTCATCAACAATTTCACCTCCAAATTGGAATACAGGTACTCCTCACTTAACGACCTACCTGTTTAACGACCATGCAGACTTACGACCAGCTCTCTGAGCAGTCGGTATTGTACGAAATGTATTGTGGAAACGGCAGCGCGGCGCCTCAAGCCAGGGCATGCAGTATCAAGGGGCGGCTCCTCGCTTATTGACCAATTCGCTTAACGACCTAGTCCCGGGAACGGAACTCGGTCGTTAAGTGAGGAGTGCCTGTAATTTACAATGCTGAATTCTGGCTAGCCACTGGTCAAATAGGGAATAAAAGGAAAGAGAACCCCATGGCATGTGCAATACACAGTTCTATTTTGTAGCTCCTTTCTGGGTATAAACATACTATTAGGATATCTAGGCTGACCTTGTTCTCCTGCTTTATCCCAGCAAGGGCTATGGCTAGCTTTACTAATCCCAAAATATTTGACATTTGCTGCTCATAGGCTGAGTTATCCAATAAAAACAAAAACAAAAACAAACAAAAAAAACTCATATAAAAGAAATAGGTAGTAATCATGTGAGAATGAAACAACCTGTTGTTAAGCGAGCAACCACAGGGCTTAGTGAAAATAGTCCAAGCATATTCTGACATGCTGTAAAACACCCAGTGCACAGGCTGCATAACACTTCCCAGGATAGGTTTATTTAGCCTAAAAAAATCCTGTTGAAATATGCATCCTTAAAGTCAAAAGCCCAAGGCTGAATCGATCCAGTCTTTGCAGGTTGGTCTAAACTGCAGAGAGTATGTTTATAAACAACTGAACACACATTTACTTTTGATTCAGGAAATGCAGCCACATGCCTGCAGTGGCTCAGGCCAGAAGCTGTGGGGGGCACTAGACCATGGCTCTCTGGCATGTAGCCAGCATGGGCCGTGTTCACTTCTTCTCCTTGGTGCCCCCAACTTCTCTGGGATATGCGGTCCAGACCTACAGCAGCAGGCCTCTGCAGGGTTGCATCACTTTCTCTTCCTGCCTCCAGGTGCCTCTGGGATTTGTAGTCCACAGTCTCAGCCAGCACTAGGTTTGAGCAGGGGAAGGGGTGTTTAACTAGTTCATAAACCAGTTTGACCCAAATCAGTTAAGTCTGATATTACATTCAACCAGGTTTATCTTAAATCAGTTTCAGCCATTTTGAAACTGATTTGTGTGCACTGAATTCCTGTTCTGTTACAAGTTTAAACCAGTTTCTGATCACTTAAACTGGTTTATGTGCAACTTCTGTCCCTAGCCTTAGTGTATCAGGTTCCTCTTCCCCTCTATCCCTGCCCCTGTTTCCAATTACATCTTGACCTCAACAGCATTGGGAAGGTGTTTTTTTTAAAAAAAAACAAAAAAAAAAACAACCAACCAACCAACCAACCAAACACTTTTTGTCAGCTATCTGGTAGAAGCAGCCAACCGTTTTTCAAACAGATTGCTTCCAACAACTTATCATTGTTTGTTTATTATTAGTAACCTGTTTTTTCCTAAATTAAAATTTACTAGATCAAGAGGGTAGGATCATGACACCCTATCAGTTTCACCTGAGTTTAAGACCGTCTTAATTTTTTTTTTAAATGAAACTTACTTTATGCAAAAATGAACAGAATAAGAACCACCCACTTCTACTGCTTCCCCTCCCATCCCTTCTACAGTTCACGCTGCTGTGTCCTGTCCCTTTCCTATATTAAACACCAAGTCAGATGAGGCCTTAGTTTTACATAAGCTCAAAATGTCTCTGGTAACTTCTTCCTCAGTGAAGCTATTGATATGGTATTTCCCATAAGGCATGACAGATGCATAATTAAGTAGTTATATGCATATCAGTGGTATGCTGGGCCCAGCACAAACAATTGCTGGATGTCAGTGCAATAGATAAAGTGTTAAGATGTAAGGAATAGAGACAAGGAAACTCTGACCCATACAGGGAAGCAACCATAGCATACCCAGCCCTCCCACCTTCCTTTCAATGTCTGTAATATTCAATATAACTCTGTCTCTTCCAAGGCAAAGTTTTCTTTTAGCTACCATTTTATTGCTTCACTGTTGCAGTAATTGTTTTTGAGATGAGCTGAAACTGGTTTGACAGAACGTTTGCCTCCTTGCTAGGGTGTGTTTAGAAGAACTCAAGATAGATTTGGCTCTTATGCTAAATACATATTAGTTGCCCACAAACAGGGTTTAGATTACTAATCAAAAGCAGCCAGTCTGTCCTGTGATTAGGGAAACCATTTATTAGTGACTTGTTTTTACTGATATTCTTTCAAAAAACAAGGGTCCCAATGTACATGATTTCCCATCTGATAATATGGAGGGGGAGCAATTTTTTTTAATATATTTATCTCAGAGGAAGAGACTCAAAATGGAAAAAGAACTAAGAAACTTTTTATTTGCAAGTAGAAAACACTTATCAAAGGGTGTCTAAATATTGCCTATCTGGGTATTAAACCCAAAAACAAATTCTCACAAAAAAACAAATTGGCAGTTTGCTGGCAGTGCATCAGCCCACAGGTAGAAGAGTATTAGGGATGTTTGACTTAAATCAGTGTATGCACAAAAAAAGTATTAAAAGGTCAAGAAAGCAAAAATGTTGTGCATTAGGTTATGCTGATGGTTGCAAAATAGCTGATAGCTATGAGAATATTTATCCAATCCTACTCATTTAGAGGCATTTCATTTGTAGATATACCTTTGGCCACGAAGTAGATGGAAATGTTTGGAATATTTTACATTTTTAGTTTACTTTGGTCTGTTTAGATGTATAAGGAAATCTGAAACATTGAATTTAAGAAAACATTAACTGTAATCCATAGAATTAGCTGTATAAGAAGATTTCTGTCCTCTGTAAATCTGCAGTTCTCTTACATTTTAAAGGCAAGATGCCTAAAGCATTATTTTAAAGTAACAATGGTTTCATACCTTTTGGAATGTACAGACTTCAAGAACATTTGAAGTTCTGCCTAGCAACGCAGACAAAGCATAAATACAGACTCAGTGCATAAACATTTTTCTCTATACATATTTTAATGTTGTTGTTCCAATCTATGAAGCTTAATTTGGTAAATAATGATTTTCTGAACAAAGATCCTTATAATTTTATTTACACTTTAGTAGAGCAGGTGAAGACACCTTATACTTTATCCATCATAACAAACAAGGCTGGCAAATATCTTAAACATGAAGTCATTGCTTAATCAAAAAAATGTCTTATGTTCTTATAGATTCATAGATTGTTAAGGGCTGGAAGGGAACTTGTAGATCAAGTCCAGTCCCCCGCACTAGGCAGAAAAAAAAACAACTGGGGTCAAGTGACCCCAGCGAGGTGACTGTCCAGTCTCCTTTTGAAGATTTCAAGGGTAGATGACTGCACCACCACTGGAGGGAGTTTATTCCACAGTCTGGACACCGTGACTGTGAAGGAGTTTTTCCTGGAATTGAGCCTGAAGTTGGCCTTCCAGGAGTTTGTATCCATTGCTCCTGGTCTTCCCCAGGGGTGCCCTGGTGAACAGCTGTTCACTGAGTTGTTGTGCTCCCCTGATGTAGTGGTAAGCTGCTACCAAGTCCCCTCTCAGCCTTCTCTTCTGTAGGCTGAAGAGGTCCAAGTCCCTCAGCTTCTCCTCATATGGCTTGCCTTGCAAGTCCCTGATCATACGGGTGGCTCTTCTCTGGACCCTCTCAAGCTTGTCCACATCCTTGCTGAAGTGCAGTGCCCAGAACTGAATGTGGTACTCCAGCTGAGGTCTCACCAGTGCGAAGTACAGTGGGAGTATCACTTCCTTAGTTTTGCATGAGATGCAGTGGTTAATGCATGCCAGCATGTTGTTTGCCCTGCTGGCCACAGCATCGCACTGCCAGCTCATGTTCATGTGATGGTCTATCACTACCCCTAGGTCCCTTCCAGCTGTAGTGCTAGTCAAATTGTTACCACCAAGCCTGTAGGTATGTTGGGGATTGTTTTTGCCCCCAGACAGAGCACCTTACACTTCCAAGTGTTGAACTTCATCTGGTTCTGGTCCGCCCAACTCTCCAGCCCATCTAGGTATGCCTGTATCTACAACCCGTCTTCTGGCATGACCATGCTTCCCCATAACTTAGTGTTGTCTGCAAACTTGGCCAGTGAGGTTTTCACCCCCACATCCAAATCATGGATAAATATGCTGAAAAGCACCAATCCAAGCAGACCCCATAGGGACACCACTGGCCACTTCTCACCAGGACAACACAGATCCATTCATGAGAACTCTGGGTCCTACCATGCAACCAGTTTTCCACCCAGTGAACTGCTGAGCAGTTAAGCCCACAATCTTCTAATTTTTCCATAAGGATATTGTGAGATACTAGATCAAAAGTCTTTTGGAGGTCTAGGCATATAATGTCAACCTTCTCTCCTGTGTCCAGGTGGTGAGAGACCTGTTCATAGATTACAAAACTATTTCCTTATATTAATTACAATTTTGACGGCCATTCTGTGCAAGATATCAAGTCACTTCTGTGCAATGCAAATTTGTGCACATTGCATTTTATTGGACATTGACCCATATAACACTTACTTTTGAACAAAGCTCTAGATATTATGTCAGACTTGAAACAGGCATAGGCAAACCATATGCATTATATTTATATAGAAACAAAGGAACTACTATATTGACTGCCCATCAAGCTCAGTATCTTGTCTGACAGCAATGAGTACCAGGTGTTTCATGAAAAAAAATTCTATCAGCACACGTGTATAGTTCATCTAGCTCTTAATTATATTAGATAAATACAAGAACAGTTAAGAGACATGAACATCTGCTTTTGGGGTGAAGGCATCTAGAAATTAAAAAAAAAAGCACCAGAGAGAACACCATCCAGAAGTCCTTCCTCTTAGTACCTAGCAAACAATCTCTATCTTTGATTAAAGTAAAGACAGAAACTCTTTTTTCTTTAATACAGGGGAGTGTGGAAGCCTGTATCCCAAGTGAGCTAGTGACATGATTTTTGAGTTATCATCATCTGGGAACACCTAGTGAAGGAATTAGTATTCCTATAAAGCCCTTTCATTGTTATACAGGCATTACAGGCTCTCCCTCCCAATCCCAAACAGTTCTGCAGTGCCAAGTGCAGCATAAGGCCACCACTGCTATGTGCACCCTCAGGCAGGGGAGAGAAGTTACACGTAAACCGGTTTAAGTGATCAGAAACTGATTTAAAACTGTAACAGAAGAGAAGCTCAGTGCACATAAACAAGTTTTAAAATGGCTGAAACTGGTTTAAAATAAACCTGGTTGAATGTAGTAGCAGACTTCACTGATTTGAGTCAAACCGGTTTATGAAACATCTGTCCCAAGCCCCTTCCTGGTTCAAGTTAAGTCACAGTCCCCCAGCATCCTTTGCAGCCCTAGGCTGGGCTGTGCCGTCTGCTCCAGAGGGCAGAACTGGCCCTATCCCTCTGTTCCCTAGCTGACTCCGTGCCCCCCACTCCTCCCCCAGCAAACCCAGGCTGGGTTCTGGTGCCAGGGAGAGGGGTTAAACACCCCTTTCCCCTGCTTAAACTCACTGCAACTGTGATCTACAAATCCCAGAGGCACCTGGAAGCAGGAAGAAGTGATCAGCAACCCTGCAGAGTCCTGGTACTTTGATTATGGACTGTAAATCCCAGAAACCTCAGGGGCAGCAAGAGGAAGCAAACACACAGCCCATGCTGGCTACATGCCAGAGAGCTGTGCTCTAGTGTCCCCCAGCTTCTGGCCTGAACCACTGCAGGCATGTGGCTGCATTTCCTGAATCAAAGATGAACTGAAAAACAACTGGATAGACATTTAAAATCGCTGTAACTTAGACTAGCCTGTAAAGACTGAATTGATTCAGCCTTGGGCTTTTTGACTATCATACTTAGCCTCACTTTCCTCAGGCAGGAAGAACCACTCACTATTCTCAACCGTTCTGGAACCTGTGCCCATGGCATTAAAATATAGGTGGGCGATGGGACCATGCACGTACTTATACACACCAGGCCGTACAACTACAACCAGTAGTCTTCACCTTTTTATGGTGAAGATCACTTTTGGTAAGTAAAGGGCACCACAGGATCTATTGTGCCCCCCACCATCTACCCCCACCCTACCCCCTAGCAGTCAGATATTGGCAAAGGAACAGCAATAGAGGACTTTAAGCTTAGAATTCACCTCCTTTCTCCTCCCTGCTCAGGGGCAAACCCCCTCCCCACCTGCCACTGCCTCAAACTGTTCCAGCAAGAGAAGCTCCATAGCTATTCCAGGCAGAAACCCCAACCGTGTATCTGCTCCCAGAATCTGCTTCCTGCACCACTCCCCCCCCCCAGCAACCCCCCCCCCCCCGTGCACCTGGACAAACCACCCAGGCTCTGACCCCACTCATCCAGTGGCAGGGGGCACGGCAGGGCTAGGGAGGGGACCATCCCATTCACCCAGCCCAGCTGAGTGGCAGGGGGCATGGCTCAGCCCAGCCACGTTCTTCCTGCTGCCGTCTGGCAGCTCGTAAGTCCTGCTGCTCCCAATTGTGGAGCTTCTGATAGTTTATTGAGATTGACCAGTTGGTGACCACTGATCTGCATAAAGCCATCAGTGACCTACCCTCCAGTCCCAGGCTCACAAATCAAATCCAGATCTCAGTACAGGCCCACAAACCACTTCCTTTGTCTCCTACTCTACACCCTGCTCGCATATGGTTTCCATAACACACCTGCAGCCTCATGCAGTCCTGATGCCCACCATCTTACCTCTTTCATAGTCCTCTTATCAGAAATGCTGCAAACACTCAAGTCACCTTTGCATACTTTAGCTCCAAATAAGAAAGGTGAATAGCCATATTCATATATGGTGCTGGGCCTAAGCTAGTAATTCCTGCTTCTCTGCAAAGCCAGTTAGAACACCCACTGCATAATGCTATGGTAACTCTATTGTCTCTTGCCTGGGAGTCAGCAAGAGCATGGTGTCCCAGCATAATGCTAGTATCATGACTGAAGATGTTTGGCCCCTCCATGAAGCAAGGTCAATAACGCTGTCAGAGCAAAGATTCAAAAGGTGATGTTGAATTTGTTTAAATGCTGATATCTGGAGAACTTCTCTTATGTTCTTATTTTGAAAAGAGCTCTCAGACATTGTCGCTGCTAGGTTGCAGGGATAAAAAGTGAGCAAGGGAAATAAGAAGCTCTAGCTCCCTACTAGGTTTTATCTGTACTGGAAAACTCTCTCACACTTCACCAGCTGGGAACCTAAAAGGTTTGGTATGCCATAGCACAAAGTTGCTAAAGTATTTATGTCATTTTCAGCCACCAATTCGGAGAAGAAAAAAAGAAAGAAAACAGAGCGTGCTTATGAATATGAAGTTACCCTTCGCCCTTTGGATTCACTCCTCAGTGAAACTAGCTCTTTAATCTTCTCCTGGGTAGCATAAGCTTGAAATATTTATAAAATTAAACTACATCAGAAAAATATATAATGTAACAATGCAGTTTCTCCAAGTAATATTATGTATGTATGGTGCTTCTATAGGCAAAATGCAGGAGATGAGAAATTATAAAACACTTCAAAGGAATCCTTGTCATTCAATATTTATCAGGAGTTAAATCTCAATTTTGGGATTCAATGCAACAAACACAACGGGATGTGGAACTAGTGCACAACTGCTTCCCAAGTACATGGTGTTGTCATAACCTTGTGCTTCATGTCAATGCACAGTTTAAAGTTACTTTAAGTTCTGTAACTTAAATTTACAATAATTATAACTACTTATTTCCAAAATTTTAGTACAATATTTCCTGAACAAGACTGACCCTCCAATGACAAAAATTACAAACAAATTAAATGCTTGATCATTTTCATTAACATAAATATAATGATGCATCAATTACCTTACAATTAAAATTATTAAAATTCAACTTCATTCTCAAAGTAAGATGAATTTTTCATAAAATACATAAAGCCATCTAAAACATTTAAATAGATGAAAAATAATTAACCAGCTATAGCACTGAACAAATATTAGGATAAGATGTTTCTTTACGACTTTTTTTTTTTAAACTGAAAGACAATGACAACAACAGTAAAAAAAAAAGGCCCGCACATATACTGGCCAAAGCTTTCAAAAAATTGCTAACTCAGCCTAGGAATTTACAGGGATTTTCCAACAGCACCTAAGTGACTTCACCTTTTATGAAGTCAATAAGGCTTGGGTTCCTTAAGCACTTCTGAAAAATCCTCCTAAAATAAGCAGTTCAGAAGCCAGTTTGAGACTCTTCTTTTGCAGTGTCTGACTAATAGATATTTTCAGTCTATACCATGTAAACTTTAATATTGTTTTAAATACCTTTTTAGAAGCCAGATTCTCAATCCCTACTACTATAAAGAGGGGGGAGGGAGGGGAGAAGAGAACGAGAGAAGAGCAAGACAGAAGAGAGCGAGAGAATTAAATTGTTTACTACAATTTTACATGCCCGAACAGTTTTGCATTGACATCATTAGCACCTAATTGTTTAAGAAGCTGAATAACTAAGGGTTGAGTAATCCAGTAAATCTTCAATTGAGCTGAAGTTTCTGGGCTGGTCCTTATGTAGGTAGTATTTGCAATCCTTGTCCTGAAGGATGACAGAACTTGGACTTCTTTAGAAAGAATAAACATAAAAGAAGATATATGGTTTCAAGATGACAGGGGCCTACAGCAAGCAGGTATAAAGCACAATACTGTAGTTAGAGTTTTAACTTCAATAAAGCTCTTTCTTTCTTTCAGATTTTTTGTGAAGAATTGGGACAATGTATTAGACATTATTAAGTGGCATATCTGCATTAAGACTTGGCAGAAAGCATTTACCATATGACCTGAAGACAGTGTTAAATATTCATATAAATTAAATTATGCAAAGATGGAAAGTTGATGAAAGGAACACATGGCTACATACATTTCCCTCCCCCTACACTGATGCACTTTCAGTTACTTCTTGACAGATACTTCATTAACTTTGTAAAAGCAGTTACACACTCAGTAATGAGACAAATGTGTTGTACTATTTCTTCTTGAAATAAGTTTTTAAAAATTCATACTGGGTACATAAGGAGCAGCCTTCATCTCAGTGATGGGCATTGTTTAGTTTCTGTTCGAAAATGATCTTGTGAATCTCCTGCCAGATTCTGACCTCTGCTGTTATGAAATGGAATTTATTTTGACCAAGCAATTTGTTATTCAATGTACTGCTTAAACAATACTATGCACTTCCATACCTTTTAGAGTCACTACAAAGCAAGGTAGTCTTCCTTCTTCTGATATTTCAGAAACCATAACATAGTATTCCTATTTTTCTTAGAATGAACTTGAATGGCTGAGTTTTGAAGAAGTAAAATAGATTATTACCATTACATTTAAACATGGTTGACTGAATAATAATACTAATCTTTTTAGTTTGTTTATTGAATTGCAGAAATACAAAAAAAAAAAAAAAAATATATCAATTGTGGTTTTTTTCCCCCTCTCTATCAATTCCAAGGTTGTGTTTAAAAATATTAAAAGAGCCATGAACAATAAAGTATTTGGAAGTCTAATGATTAATTTTCAAATCTGCTTACAGTCTTAACAAAACTAAGGCTCTTTTAGCGTGCGAGTCTAACAAATAACAGCCAAAATACCACAGCTTCTTTTCTGAAGAACATTCCACATTAGGCTTGGTCTACACTTAAATTTGGTCAGCCTAGCTATGTCTGCTAGGAATCTGCAAATAAACACATGACCCTTACCTGGCACAGTTATAGTTTAAACAGTTATGGAAGGAAAGGGGAAGAGTGTTTCTGCCAGGAGAGCTTCAAGAAGGACCTGGTTTTTAAACTATTCCAGCAAAAGAAGTCTTGTAAGTATAAGATGCGTCTTTCTTAGGAGGGCTTGCTGGTATAAATTATGCCAGTAAACATGAGAATAGGTAAGCCATGAGCATTTTTAATAGGTCTTACATATTTATCTGCATAATGGAGGATGATCCAAAAATCAGATATATGAACACCCATGTCAAAAGAGTCTCATTTAAGAAAACTCTCCTGTGGCAGTACAGCATACTATCGCATTCAGAAAATAAGCTGCTGTCCTTCTAGCTCAAATTTCAGAATGCTCTTTCATGACAAAGAATTCCTCATGCCCCCTCACGTTGATGAGGTCTGGAAGAAACCAATCTCTGGTAGTCTTCGGCTTGATGAAGATACTGGGCCAATATGAGAAGTGATATTAGGATAAGAATGATATTAGGATCCCTGGAACATTTGTTCTTGCTTCCCCATCACCAGTGTTGAGCATACAACCAAATAAGATTGTGTCTACAATCTATATGATATCCAAAAGGTTTCAGGCTTCCCTCTGAGCAAAAGCTGAGGAAAAGATTATCCACAGCAAATGTCTAAGTAACACTCCTCTGTGCCAGGTGTATATGCAAACCATTTTTTTTTTCCTGAGGTTGGCCAAGAATAGCCTTCACTATGAATACATACTCGGAGCACTTTTCTCCCCTTCCGTTTACCCCAAAAAGCACTTGAGAGTCTTAACTGTTACATACATGCCAACTCTATGCTAAGAATCTGTTTATATTTTCAAGTGGTATTCTATGGCCTTAGCAGTATTTAACTCCTTTTCATACACAGCCCAAAAAATAAAGGGATTTATTTCTTTTCATAAGTTAGAACAGACACTGCAGTTATCCTTGAACAAGCTGTGCCTGTGTTTGTCCCAAAACAGAACTATCCTGGGATTGGTGCAAGGGTTTAGCAGGCAGCTAAAACCACTGTGGCTTTTCTGCCACTGATTCAGTGATGTAACCCCAGGATAACCTGATGCACTTTGCAATGTCTTGGGATAAACTTATCCTGTGAACCTTTTTAGAATTTATCCCAGGATAATGGACATGGGCATCTGAATGACTGCACTTTGATTTATCCAGGGATAGATGTGATGTCTGCTTGTAGTTACTGAATCACAGGATCCTAAACAAAGATAGGGCTGGAAGGGATTTCAAGAAGTCATCTAGTCCAACCTCTTGCTCAAGGCAGGATCGTCCCCATCTAAGTCATCCTTGAAAAGTGTTCATCTAACCTATTCTTAAAAACCTGCTTGTACAACTGCCAGGATAATACCCAAAACAAAAACATTTTTTAATTTGTCACAGATAAAGCAGGAGAATGAGAGCACTATCAATGTCCTGCCACTACCAGGACAGGAAGAAATGTCTTAAAATATGCTTAGGAAATCCAGGGCAAAAAGCAAGCAACAGTAATGATAAAAGGGTTTGGAAGTCTAGCCATAGGAGAAAAGATTGAGAGAACTAAGCAAGCTTAGTTTGCAGAGAAGGAGATTAAGGGGATACAGGATATCAGTCTTCAAACATCTGAAGGGCTACCACAAAGAAGAGGGAGAACAAATTCTCTCCCTCACTTCAGGGAGTAGGATGTGTAGCAGTGGCCTGAAACTGCAGCAAAGTAAATTTAGACCGGATACCAGGAGGAAAAACAAAACAAAACAAAACTTTCTGCACTGTTAAAGGAGCGAGGCAGTGGAATAGACTGCCTGCAGAAGGTTTTCAAAAAGAGGTTGGCAAGTGTTGGTTAGGGACATAAGCAGCACTGGAAAATATTATTTTGGGGGGAGCTGGACGGTGCAGAGTACACCCACTGGACCCTGACCCTTCCTCCCACAGGGCCGTATCTGGGCCAGTGCGTGCTGGTGATGTCCGTGTGGCGGTGGTGGAGGACCGTTGGGCATGGAGCTGCATCAGCACTGGAGCCGCCATCACCAGCCCAGTTGCGGAGGGGGGGGGGCTAAACCGTTAGCCCTGGCCTTCCACTGCCTATGGTCAGGAATGATTTAGGAATAACAATGCCTTTAGTGTACTGTGGAAAGCAAGAGTTGGAAGCTTTAGAAGGTCCCTACGCATGCATTGCTTAGAGATGATGGGAAGACCTGTGTAAGGCCAGAGTAGGAAACTGGAGAGAAACATGCTCAACACCAGAAGAATGAAGCAGAACTTTGCAACCAGCTTAATTATGAAAGAAGATTAAAGGAGCTGGGATAAGTTTTAGGAAGGGATAGCATGATAAAAAGGGGAGTTCTGGTTTCCCAATCCAGGTGTCTGATGTGTGTTTTCAGTCCCCAGTTTCCAGTGCAATCTGGAAGGTATTTTCTTATCCCTTATTTCTAGGCTTGTTGCCACATGGAGCCATGAAGGAATGCTTTTCCTCTCCTGTTGCTATGGGTGTTGGGATAGTGGGAGGGAAGAATGGGTGCCTTCCTCAGATTACTGGGTGTTGGGAATTTTTACTGGGGTATCTGGGTGCTCCCGTTGCAACAAGACAAGCTAAAAACATCCCCTACAAGCACAAGTTACAGCAGTCCTTGTAGAATAACCCTGCTGCTCTTTTACCTATGCTCAGTACCATCAAAAGGTAAGCACAAATACAGTCTATTTATTTCTTTATATTTTTTTTTGCTTCTAAATATACTGTATTTACTTGAATCCAAGGCTATCCTGAATTTAAGATGACCCCCCCATAATTAAATTCTACATGGAAGATTTATAAATGTTATGATTTCCTATGTATAAAACAGAAGTGGGCAAAGTCTAGCATGCAGGCTGGATCAGGCTGGCAGCAGACTCCATTTCCCAGCAGCCCCTGCAGCAGCAGCTCCTGCTCTGCTGCCCAGGCACCCCAGATGGTCCACCCCGCACCTGGTGCATGGCTGGGCAGCAGGGATGGGGCTCTGATTGGGAGCAAGATAGGACAGCAGGGTTGGGGAGACCCCAAGATCCTAGGGCAGTGACAGTGAGGGGCCAGGGCCCCTCTACAGCCTTGGGCCTCCCCTTAAACCCTCCACCCCCAACTTCTATTCCCCACTGAATGTTACTGCTATAGGCCAAGCTGGGACTGTGCAGTGGAGCTGTCAGCAGAGTTAGCGGTGCAGGTAGCAACTGTGTCTGTGCTATAGCTCCGATTCTGGGTAGGGGCTGAAACCTAAGCCACAGCAGCTGCATTCCCCCCCCCCCCACCCAAATACTTGATTCTAAGACAATGCCCCCCACCACACACACATATCTTACATTGGGGGGAAACCTCATCTTAGAATCAAAAATTGTAAACACTTCATATTCATGTTAATAAATGCATTAACTAATCAGATTTATTAAACTGGGGGGGGGGGAGTTACATGCTTTCAGTCATTTAAGATGTTTTCTTTGATACTGATATCCACAAAAAGCTTTTTCTGTGTCAAAATGTCTTTAACAGAGCCAAAGCAAAAAGGAAAACCCCAGCAATTTACAAGAAAAAAAAGTAAGTATTTAAACACCTCAGAGCAGAGAAGCTTTTCAAACAATCAAATCATAGTTTGACATAGCACCTTTTTCTCTGCTTCACAGATCTCCAAAGAACAGTCCATTAGTTCATGTACATCATTCTAATAGGAAATGTTTTCTTCTTTCCTGTATGTTTTCTTTTGCTTTGAGTTGCAACAGCCATTTTCTGGAAACTAAAACAGGAAAAGGCTCATGGAATGCCAGTAATGACTAGCAATCTGGATTACCAATATCAGCAAAGATGTCAAATAATATATTATGCAACAATAGGAATTTTAAAGTGTTCAGTCAATAGAACAAATGAATTGCCTTAAATAAGGAAAGAATGGAAGCTAAAGATGCTGAAGTCTGTAGCATGTGTGTGAACACTACACAAACTGTATACGTAATCACTGATTACTTATACAATCTGTTGTGTGTGTGTGTGCAAGAGAGAGAAAGAGAGAGAGAGACAGAGAGAACGAGCTTCAGCATCTTTAGGAAACCAGTTTAAACCTGTAACAGAACAGAAATGCAGTGTACATAGACTGGTTTCAAAATGGCTGAAACCAGTTCAAGATAGACCTGGATGGATGCAGTATCAGACTTCACCGATTTAGGTTAAACCAGTCTATTGAACTTCTGCACCAAATCCCATAGAGTCACCTTAGTTCCCCATCCTCTAGCAGCCCACTAGTGCCCCCCCCTCCCACCCAACAGGGCACCCTCCTTGTCCGCTCCGGCTGAAACAGAACAGTCCAGGGGTGGGGCCGTCACAGAGCTGAGGCAGCAAAGCTTTTGCTCCTAGTCTGTGTCCTACCTGCATCTAGCAGCTGGGCTCTTGGGGAAGGAGGGGGGGTGGAGGGGAGGAGATGTGTGTGGAGGCCACCACCTGCTCTGCCTGCACTCCCTTCCCCCAAAACTTTCCAGAATGACTGGGGAGCCTCTCTCTCTCCTCCCCTGCTGACTGGCTCAGAGCTGGGGAATGCAGCCTGCTTCCTACCAGCTGTTATAGGTCGGGGGGGGGGGAAGGGAAGGTAGGAGAGAAAACAGAGGCCCCTGCCCCCATCCCCCTGACCCAGCCAGAACCACTGGGGGGGAGGGGCACTGTGTGTGTTGGGGGGGTCCCCTCTCTCCCCACTGACTGGCTTGGCTGGGGAATGCAGCCCTGACCCCTGTCAGCTCTTAGGGGTGGGGCAGAAGAAGAAACCCCCACCCCACTCCTGACCCAGCCAGAATTGCTAGGGGAGACAGGGTACTGGCTTGGTTGCAGGGGCCAGGGCTGAAGCCAGGACCAGAGGGCTCCACTTTTTCCCCTCTGAGAGGGGAAGAAGAGAGGGTGTGGGGAAAAGCCCCCCAACAGCACCCCCCAGCAGTTCTGGCTGAGTTGGGGGAGGCTGGGTCTGGGGTCTCTGTCCCCACTCCCCGCACCCTTCCCCCAAGAGCTGGCAGGGGACAGGGCATCTGGGGCTTCCCTAGCCCGAGATGTGCCAAATCAGTGAAGGAGGGGAAAAAGTCCCCCCAGGGGCTCTGGCTAGGTGGGGAGGCTGGGATGGGGCTTCCACTTCCCTTAAAAGCAGGCAGGGTGCAGGGCTTCACTCCCCCACCCTGGATGAGCCAAATCAGCAGGGGAGGGGAGAAAGCTCCCCAAGGCATACTGCCCCTCACCCTCCAGCACTTCTGGCTGGAACAGGGGCTTCCCTCCCATCCCCACCCCACCATCACAGGCAGCTGTGGGAAGTGTGCTGAGCAGCCAATCAGGCTTAGGCTGCTGATTGGCTGAGCTGGCCTGCCTTTATGCCAGTCTCGTACCATGGGAGATGCATGCGAGTGCTCCTAACCTCCTAGCCTGGGCCAATGCAGGCATCCCTGTGTCCTGCCCCCACCGATGGCAGAATATGCATTCTGTTCCTTCTTGAGCCATTTTTCGTAGCTTACAGAAACCCACAACATGTTGATCAATTCTACCTTGGGCTTTGTCTGTGCTTAGCCTAAATGACCTATGTATAAGAGGTACATTCAGAGATGATAGGGCTATGGCACACAAGCCAAATACTTTTTTCTGTAGGTCTTTATAGCAGAAGATATCAAGGAGATTCCCACACTGGATCGATTCCTCCTAGGAGACAGATCCAAAGAGTTAGAGCACACAATAGGGGAGGGTTTAGAACAAATCAATTAATTAAACATTAATAAGTCACTGGAACCAGATGGTATTCAACCAAGAGTGTTCTGAAGGAATTCAAATGTGATATTGCAGAACTGTTGACAGTAGTGTGCAACCCATCTTTACAAACAGCCTCTGTGCCAGAGGACTGGCAGATTGCGGACTGTCTTCTAAAAATTTAGCTCAGTACACAAGCAGCAACCAAAAAGAGCCAATAAAGCACTGGGCATCATTAAGAAATTAAAAATAAAGTGGAAAACATCATTATGTCATTTTATAAGTTCCTGATGCACCCATATAGAATCATAGAAAGAAGGACTGGAACAGACCTATAAGATCATCAAGTCGGGTCCCCTGCCATGGGCAGGAGGTAATTGGGCTCAAACGAAACAGCCAGAGATGGCGACTGCACCACCTCTGCTGGAAGTCTGTTCCAGATTCTAGTTACCCGTATAGAAAAGAAGTTTTTCCTAATGTCCAGCCAAAACTTTTCCTCAACTAGCTTATGTCCATTGGTCCACATCTTCACCGGGGGAGGGGGGGGCTTTTCTGAAAAGTTGTTCACCTAGGTCCTGGTGTTCTCCCTTAACATATTTGTAGGCGGCTATCAAGTTGCCCCTCAGCCTTCTTTTGCTCAGGCTGAACAAACCCAGATCCCGAAGTCTCTCCTCATAGAGCCTGTCCCCCAAGCCCTTGATCATGCACGTGGCCCTTCTCTACACCCTTTTGAGCTTTTCCACATCCTTCTTGAAGTGTGGTGCCCAGAACTGGATGCAGTACTCCAGCTGTGGCCTCACCAATGCCGAATAGAGGGGGAGGAGCATCTCTCTAGATATGCTGGCAACATCTGCTGATGCACGCCAGAGCTCTGTTTGCTCTGTTGGCAACTTTGTCACACTGGTTGCACATATTCATCTTCTGGTCGACTGTCACCACTAGGTCCCTTTTGGACGCAGTGCCAGCCAGTGGACCACCACCCATCGTATAGATATGGTGAGGGTTCTTCCTACCCAGATGAAGGACCCAGCATTTGTCCCTGTTGAACCTCATCTGGTTTTGTTCAGCCCATAGGACCAGCTTGTCAAGGCCATCATGAATTCTTGACCTGCCCTCTGATGTGCCCGCACAGTTTGGCATCATTCACAAACAATAATTGCACTTTTCACTCCCTCATCCAAGTCATTAATAAAGATATTAAAAAGCACAGGCCTAAGCACTAATCCCTAGGATACACCACTGGAGATGGCCTTCCACGATGAGGCCACCCCATCAATCAAGTCCCATATCTCAGACTACTGTGTGAAGAAGTGCTAATCTCTACATCTCAGAAAGGATGGAGTGGAATTAGAAAAGGTAAAGAGGAGGATAACAAAAGATCATCTGGGATATGAAGCAGCTGCCATACCATGAGAGAGTAAAAAAAGTAAGGAGACTTCAGTTTGGAAAAGAGAAGGCTTAGGGAGTGAAATTATGAAGGATGCGAATAGGCCAGGGGTGGGCAAAATATGGTCTGCGGGCCACACCTGGCCTGCCATCAGATTTGATCCAGCCTGCAGGCAGCTGTCCTGCAACTCACTGGATCAGGCCCACGGGCAGCCACGAGCTCTGGCCACCACATAGTACCAGGAAGGTAGGTATGGCTGTTTCTCCTGTGCCAGGAGGTCAGGCAAGACTGTTTTTGCCCAGTAGCATTAGCTGTGGAAACAGGCATGCGCTACTGCCACAGCAGGTGGGCAGTGACATCAGCTGTAGATGCTGCCAGCAGGTTCAGGAGCCCTGACGTAGAACCTGCTGGCAGTGTGCACACCTGACTATCCACACCTGACATTGCTGCCCTCCCAGCATGACAGATGCTCCTGCCCAGAGCTTGACCTAGAACCTGCTGGCAATGTCAGCTGTGGACCCACAGCAGGAACTTCTGCCACGCCAGGCTGGCAGCAGCATTAGCTGTGGACACTGAGGGCAAGTTCTGTGTTGGGCCTCTGGAACCTGCCGGCTGCACCCACAGCTGATGCCACCACCTGCCTCTGCAGCAGAAATCCCTGTCTGGGTCCACAGCTGAGCACTGGGGCTCCTGGCTAACTGTCTCTCCAGAACATGGATGGAGCTGTAGAGAGAAAGATGGAGGCGGCCCTTGTCAGGTCACCAAAACTCATTATTGGCTGGAGGGCCACTTAATTGGCCACTCTGGGAATAGAGTAGTAAGAAGAAACTACTATTCACCGAAGTCCAAAATATAAAACTAGAGGACACCCACTAAAATAAATAGGAGACAGTTTTAAAACAGAACAAGAGGAAGTACTTTATTTATTTTTGGCTACAATCAATTAACTTGTGGAATCTACTGCCAAAGGAAGCTGCAGAGGCAAATGGCATAACCAGCTTCAGAAAGGGATTAAAGAAATTCATGGATGACAGGTCCATCGATAGATATTAAACAAAATAGGCATCCACGTATCTCTCAACAGCCCTAAAACAGTAATTGTTGATATTAGGAAAAGCATAAAAGGCAATACATTAAATCGGGAAAGGCATGAAAGGGAACAGCTGGATCTTAAACACCTCCAAGGATGGAGCTCTCACCACCACTCTGGGTAACCTGTTCCAGTGTTTTACTACCCTCCTAGTGAGACAATTCTTCCCAATATCTAACCTAAACTTCCCTTGCTGCAACGTGAGACTGTTGCTCCTTGTTCTGTCATCTGCCACTACTGAGAGCAGTCTAGCTCCATCCTCTTTGAAGCCACCCTTCAGGTAGATAAAAGCTGCTATTAAATCTCCTCTCATCCTTCTCTTCACTAGACTAAATGGGCATTTTTACACATGCAAGTGCCGCAGCACAAGGTGCTTTGAAAAGCACCTGGCACTGTCACTTCCAGGTGTATAAGTGGTGAAATGTGCATCAGGGCAGAGAAAATGGCAGTGGTCTGCTTTTTAATTAAAATGCATAGAAGGTGTTTTCATTCAAAAGCACACCACCACCACTTTTTTCATGCTGACGTGCATTTTGTCTCATACAACTGCAAGCGACGCAGCACTGTGCGTGTGTCACCTTGTGTGCAAAGCAGACTTAATTAAATAGAATCTGCTTCCATGTGCTAGACCTCCTGCACATCCAGGCACAAAAATGTATGCATATAGATGCTGAATAAGCCTAGTTCCCTCAGCCTCTCCTTGTAAGTCAAGTTCCCCAGCCCCCTCACCACTTTTGTCACCCTCCACTGGACTCTCTCCAATTTGTCCACATCCTTTCTTTAGTGGGGGTCCTAAAACTGAACACAGTACTCCAGATGTGGCCCCCACTGCTGAATAGAGGGAAATAATCAGTTCCTTTGTCCTGCTGGCAACACTCGTACCAATACAGCCCAGTATGCCATTAACCTTCTTGGCAACAAGGGCATACTGTTGGTTCATTCAGCTTGTTGTCCACTGTAAACCCCCCAGTCCTTTTCTGCAGAGCTGCTGCCCAGGCAGTCTGTCCCCAGCCTGTACTGGTGCATGGGACTGTTCCATCCTAAGTGCAGGACTTTGAACTTGTCCTTGTTGAACCTCATGAGATTTCTTTTGGGTCAATTCTCCAATTTGTCTAGGTCACTCTGAATTCCAGCCCTACCCTCCAATGCATCTACTACTCCCCCCAGCTTGGTGTCATTTGCATAGTTGCTGACGGTGCACTCTATGCTATCTTCTAGGGTGCTGATGAAGACATTGAACAAAACCGGCCCCAGAAATGACTTCAGGGCATTCCACTTGATACTGGATACTAACCAGACATTGAGCCATTGATTACTACTCTTGGAGGCCGATGCTCCAGCCAGTTTTATATCCATCTTGCAATCCATTCAGCCAGCCTGTACTTCTTTATAGATTCATAGATGTTAGGGTCGGAAGGGACCTCAATAGATCACTGAGTCCGACCCCCTGCATAGGCAGGAAAGTGTGCTGGGTCTAGATGACCCCAGCTAGATGCATATCCAACCTCCTCTTGAAGACCCCCAGGGTAGGGGAGAGCACCACCTCCCTTGGGAGCCCGTTCCAGACCTTGGCCACTCGAACTGTGAAGAAGTTCTTCCTAATGTCTAGTCTAAATCTGCTGTCTGCTAGCTTGTGACCATTGTTTCTTGTAACCCCAGGGGCGCCTTGGTGAATAAATCCTCACCAATTCCCTTCTGTGCCCCTGTGATGAACTTATAGGCAGCCTCAAGGTTGCCTCTCAACCTTCTCTTGCGGAGGCTGAAGAGGTCCAGGTGCCCCAGTCTCTCCTCATAGGGCTTGGTCTGCAAGCCCTTAACCATACGAGTTGCCCTTCTCTGGACCCTCTCCAGGTTATCTGCATCCCTCTTGAAGTGCGGTGCCCAGAATTGCACGCAGTACTCCCACTGCGGTCTGACCAGCACCCGATAGAGGGGAAGCATCACCTCTTTGGATCTATTCGTCATGCATCTGCTGATGCATGATAAAGTGCCATTGGCTTTTCTGATGGCTTCGTCACACTGCCGACTCATGTTCATCTTGGAGTCCACTAGGACTCCAAGATCCCTTTCCACTTCCGTGCCACCCAGCAGGTCATTTCCTAGGCAGTAGGTGTGCTGGACATTTTTCCTCCCTAGCTTGCCTGCAAGAATGTTGTGGGGACACTGGTGGGTCTCCCACATCTACAGAGCCGGTCATCTCATCATGGAAGGCAATCAGCATGACTTGCCCTTGGCTGACTGTTCCTAATTATCTTGTTCTCTTCCAAGGGCTTCCAAATGGATTCCTTGAGGATCTGCTCCATGATTATTCCAGGGACTGAGGTGAGGCTGACTGGTCTGTAGTTTCCTGGATCCTCCTTTTCCCCTTTCTTGAATATGGACACTATATTTGCCCTTCTCTACTCATCTGCGACCTCTCCTGATCACCATGAGTTTTCAAAGATGATGGACAGTGGCTCTACAATCACATCAGCCAACTCTCTCAGCACCCTCAGGTGCATCACATCCAGCTCCATGGATTTGTACACATCCAGCTTTTCTAAGTAGTCCCTACCCTTTTCTTTTGCCACTGAAGGCTGCTCACCTCCTCCCCAAACTGTGCTGCCAGGTACAGTAGTCTGGGAGGTGACCTGTGAAGACCAAGGTGAAAAAGGCATTGAGCACTTCAGCCTTTTCTGTATCCTGTCACAAGGCTGCCTCCCCCATTCAGTAAGGGACCCACACTTTTCCTGACCTCCTTCTTGTTACAGACATACTTGTAGAAACCCTTCTTGTTACCATTCACATCCCTTGCTAGCTGCAACTCCAACTGCACTTTAGTCTTCCTGACTTCATCCCACACGCCCAAGCAATATTCTTATACTCCTCCCTAGTGGTTTGTCCAAGTTTCCACCTCTTATAAAAACTTCCTTTTTTGTAATTTAGTTTACTGAAGAGCTCCCTGATAAGCCAAGCTGGTCTTCCATCATACACGCTAGTCTTCCTGCACATCAGGATAGTTTATTCCTGCACTCCCAGTAAAGCTTCTTTAAAATATAAGCAGCTCTTCTGAACTCCTTTCCCCCCTCCTCAAACTGGTCTCCCAGGGAATCCTGCCCATCAGTTCCCTGAGGAAGCCAAAGTCTGCTTTTCTGAAGTCCAGGATCCTCACTCTGCTGCTCTCCATCCTTCCTTTCCTCAGGATCCTAAATTCAATCATCTCTTGGTCACTGCTGCCCAAGTTGCCAACCACTACTACCTTTCCCACCAATTAATCCCCATTTCTGAGCAGCAGGTCAAGAAAAACAAGGCCCCTAGTTGGCCTCTCCAGCACTTGGACCAGAAAGTTGTCCCCAATACTTTCCAAAAACTTCCTGGATTGCCTGTGCACAGTTGTATTGGCCTCCCAGCAGATGTCAGGGTGATTGAAGTCCCCCATGAGAACCCAGGTATGTGATTGGGAAACTTCCACTACCTGTTTGAAGAAAGCCTCATCCACCACTTCCTCCTGGTCTGGTGGTCTATAGCAGACCCCCACCATGACATCACCCTCATTGCTCTCCCCTCTGACCCTAACCCAGAGACTTTTGACCGGCATGAAACTGCAGATATGCCTGAGCTCGGAGCAATCATACAGCTCTTTTATATACAGCACAACTCCTCCTCTTCTCCCCTGTCTGTCCTTCCTAAACAGTTTCTACCCATCCATGACAGTGCTCTACTCATGCAAGCTCCCACCAAGTCTCTGTTCTTCCAATCACATCATAGTTCTGTGACTGTGTGAGAACTTCCAAGTCTTCTGCTCATTTCCTAGGCTCCGTACATTCACGTACAAGCACTTAAAATAACTAGTCAATTGCCCCAATTTCTCAAGATGAGTGAGAACACCTTGCCTTTTGCCCCCTCCTGCTTGTTCTTCCTCCAGGTCACCCACTTACCACTTACCTCAGGGCTTTCGTCTTCATCCCCCAGCAAACCTAATTTAAAGCCCTCCTCATTAGGTTAGCAAACCTGTCTGCAAATATGTTCTTCCCTCTCCTTGTCAGGTGGATCCCATCTCTTCTCAGCAATCCTTCTTAGAACATCATCCCATGGTC
This sequence comes from Alligator mississippiensis, assembly GCF_030867095.1. Classification (NCBI taxonomy): domain Eukaryota; kingdom Metazoa; phylum Chordata; order Crocodylia; family Alligatoridae; genus Alligator; species Alligator mississippiensis. Next base: position 388,141,722 of record NC_081824.1, read on the forward strand.
AAATAAGCCAAAGCCCTGTGGGTGACACCACCTGCACAACAAGGTACTGATTTATAGGATGCACCCACTCCTGCCCAGGCCCTTTCCCTTTACCAGAAGGATTGAAGAGAATACAACCTGAGCCCCAGTCCCCTTCACCCCTGCACCCAGAGCCATGTAGTCACTTTTGATCTGTTCAGGGTCTCTCCTGGAAGTATCATTGGTGCCCACATGGATGAGCAGCATAAGGTAGCAGTCAGAGGGCCAGATAAGTCTTGAAATCCCTCCATGACATCTTAGATCTGAGCTCTGACCAAGCAGCAGACTTCCCCAGACAACAGGTCAGGACAGCAGATGGATCCCTCCGTCCCCCACAGAAGGGAGTCTCCAACCAGCACCACCCGTCATTTCTTCTTGGTGGCACTTGTCTCGATTCTTCTTGCCTTGGGGAGGCCTAACCTGTCCTCCTCCACCAATGGAACATGCTCCTGCCCCTCTGTTGCTAGGCCTCCACATCTGAAGACTTCTGCTTGCTGCCAAAGTTCTCAAGTTTCCAGCTTGAGCCTTCTTGGGAGTCCATGACCTCTTTTCTCTAGCGCTGCCTCTAGCAGTTCTACCTGCACAGTCCTGGAGGTCTCCTCCAGCATCTAATCGATGAACTGCTCATTGCAGAGGATGCTTTGGAGCCTTGCCATCTCTTCCCATAGCTCTCTTGCCTGAGAAATACCACCAGGAGGCACTGCTGACATTGCAGGCACCCCACCTAGCCATCACTGGAGGGAACCTGCAAGCTACAGTCCCCACAGTGTCAAACTTGGACCTGGGTAGAAGCCTTGATGGTGAGCAGGCCTGCCTGGACAGAAACCTCACAGGTGCAAGCAGTGGCTCTGGCACTGCAACATCCTCCATTTTCCTGGATCTCTTAGTAGGCCTCTCTTACTGCCCCTCTTCCAAGCACACTAGTGAACTTGCCTAGAAGCTGACCTGTTTACTGCTCCCTGGCCCCAAAGGGTTCCCTTCTCCTTGCTTCCCCACATCAAGCTGAAAGTCTCTGCCCTCAAAGGGGTGGGGGGAGCAAGCTGACCTGATAACTGCCTGCAAACTGCTTACCCTGTTTGCTGCCCCTGTTCACTGGCTCCCTGGTCACCTGGGGAGTCTCCTTTTATACACTGCTGGGCCTGGACTGGCTCCACCCCCTTGTTAGAGCTTGTCAGGCAAAGGCAGCAATCACTAAGCTAGCAACACCTCTAGCTTCTCAGAGTACACATCCAGAACACACAGAAGTCCGCCAGACAAACACTCAGCAAGCCAAAGACACAAGCGGCTCTGGATCACTTAGCTTCCCTGGGCAGAATCTGGTGTCTGGCTTTTCTTTCCCTTCCCCCTCCCCTTCTTGCTCTCAGCAAACTGTCAGGAAGTTGTTTACCCTGTTTGATGCCACTGTTCACCCCTGTCAGTCTTCTCTTCTCCAGGCTAAATAAGCTCAGTTTCCTCAGCCTCTCCTCAAAATTCACATGCACCAGCCCACAAACCATGCTCACTTCCCTCTGCCAGACTCTCCATTTTGTCCACATCCTTCCTGTATTGGGGGGGGCGAGGGGAGGGACTGGACACAGTACTCCAGATGCTGCCTCACCAGTGCTGTATAGAGAGGAACGGTCACTTTCCTTGATCTGTTGGCAACACTCCTAATAATTCAACCTCATATATCATTAGCCTTCTTGGCAACAAAAGGTACACTGTTGATTTATATTCAGCTTATTGTCCACTATAACCCCAGGTCCTTTTCTGCAGAACTGCTGCCCAGCCAGGCAGTCCCCAGCCTGCATTGGATTGTTCTATCCAAAGTGCAGGACTTTACACTTGTCTGGATTCAGCCATGAGGTTCAACAAGGACATGCGGGCATGTGTGGTTTATGGTGCTGCAAACATCTTTGCAGCTCCACAAACTGAACAAGGTGCACAATAAATCTTACAAGTTCTCAAATATCCTCACCATTGGTTGTATATGATGTCAGCCAACTCTTTTAGCACTTTTCGGTGCATTCCATCTGGGCCAGCTGACTTATGAATGTCCAGCCTTCCAAGGTGTTCCCTCACAAGATCTTCACCAATTATAGGCATACGATCTCCCTTACCCTGATAATCCTGCATCCTGTCAGGCAGGGTGATCCCCTTTGGGCTGGTTGAAAACTGATGCAAAGTAACTGTTAAAGAGATTAGCTTTTTTCCTGGGTGTCGGTTGTCAGCCGCCCCATTTGGTTCAGCAGGGGTTCAATGGAGAGGTTCCAGAAGATTGGAAAAGTGCTAATGTGGTACCTATCTTCAAGAAAATAGTAAGGAAGTTCCAGAAAGCTACAGGGCAATCAGTTTGATCTCAAACCATGGAAAGATCTTGGAAAAAATTAATCAAAGAATCCATCAACAACAGGTTAATAGAAGGAAACATTCTGAGAGATAGTCAACATGACTTTGTTGTGGGTAGGTCTTGCCTGACCAACCTCATTTCCTTCTATGACCAGGTGACGCACCACCTGAACAAGGGAGAAGAGGTTAATGTCATATACTTGGATTTCAAAAAAGTCTTTGACCTGGTGTCCCATGATGCCTTCATGATAAAATTGGGGAACTGAAGCCTCAACAATCTTACTGTCTGATGACAGGGGAACTGGCTCTGTGGCAGGACCCAGAGTGTGACAGTCAATGGAATTGAGTCAACATAGTGCATGGTGACCAGTAGTATCCCCCAGGGTTCAGTACTCTGACCAGTACTTTTTTAATATATGCATAAATGATCTGGACTCAGGTGTCAGAAGTGGACTGGTCAAGTTCACAAATAACACCAAATTAAGGGGAAGTGCAGTCACACTAGAAGATAGGCTGGGGATTCAGGCTGACCAGGACAGGGCAGATTAAAACCTGATGACATTCAACACAGAGAAATTCAAGGTGCTGCACTGTGGGAGAAAAAAACCCACATCATACTTATAAGCTTGGCTGGGCTACACTCACTAGCACCACAACTGAAAGAGACTTGCGGTTCATGATTCACATGAGCCACCAATGCAATGCTGCAGCTGGCAAAGCAAGTAAAACTCTGGCTTGCATCTACCGATGAATCTCAAGCAAGACCCAAGTCATCCTCCCATTTTAATCGTCCTTGGGGAGGCTGCAGTTGGAGTACTGCACCCAGTTCTGGGCTCCTCACTTTATAAAGGAGATGGAGAAGCTTGAGAGAGTCCAGAGGGGAGCTGTGCATATGATTAGAGATCAAGAGAACAGGCCTTATGAGAAGCTGAGGGGCATGGGACTCTTCAGCCTGGAAAAGAGAAGGCTCAGGGGTGACTTGGTGGCAGCCTATAAGTACATAAGGGGTGTGCATCAGGAACTGGGAGAACATCTGTTCACCAGGACACCCTAAGGGAAGACAAGATCTAACAGTCACATACTGCTGGAAGCCCGTTTGAAACTGGACACAAGGAAAAACTTCTTTACTGTCCAAGTATTCCAGACTCTGGAATAGACTCCCCCAGAAGTAGTGCAAGCACCTACTCTGGATACATTCAAGAAATGCCTGGATGAACCTTAATGTGGCCATCTGACCCCAGCTGACTTCCTGCCCTTTGGGCAGGGTGCTGGACCTGATGCTCTCATGAGGTTCCTTCCAGCCCTAGTGTCTATGAAATGTAACAGACATCTGCTGCAATAAAGCTCCACAAATTTTGGGCATGTGTGGCATGATAAGAGGTATGGATGTCTGTCTACTTGACCTTTATGCTGCCATAACAACTTTTATGGTGGCACCAAGGTAACATTGGTTTCTGTCCTAAAAGGTCAGGAATTTGATGTTGTGTTCTTGCTAAAGCAGCCGAAGACTACTGGATATACTACATTTTGATTCCAGACAACAAATTAAAGTTTGCTTTATGCTCTGGTGTGCTTCTCTCATGGCAGAACTATCCAAGCTAGTAGCCTGTGGGCAACATCTGGCCCCTAAAGGGTTACTTTAAGGCCCCTGGCCTCCCACCCAGGTGCCACTCTCCACATTGCTCTGGCTACAGAAATAGGCAGAATTTCTGGGCTCCCTCTCCCACCTCTATCTTCCACTTCCAGCCGCCAGGCCCAGGGGTGACTGGGGAACCCATGGCTCAGGGCACCTGCTTTGCAGTGCAGTGAAGGGCCCCGTGGCTGTGGAGCTCTGGATGAGGCCAGGGCACCTGTGCATGCAGTGCAGCAGGAGGCACCCCTGTGATGTGGCACACTGAGGACCTGTGGCTTACACTGGTGAAGCCTGGATGGCCTGTAGGGTCTGTGATCCTAAGCCACTAAGAAGTTGAACAGCCCTGTCCTAGGGCATTGCTTGAAAACAAAACAAAACAAAACAAACCACAATAAAATTGGCAACCTCCCCCCCCCCCCCCAAAAAAAAAAACCAAAACCCAAACAAACCCCAACTCCTCTGTTTTACTCTGTAAAGATGGATTTATTCTAGGAGGCACACTGGAAATAAATCAAGCTGAGTTTATAAGCCTGGAGCTTGTACAAAAACTGTATATCCTTGAAAGAAAAAAAATTACATACATACATTCCCACCACACACAATTACATATAATTATGTGGATCAAGACAATTACTGCCTTTGAATAGTTAGTGTAAGTGGCATTTATAATGCCATCATCTAAAAAAGACTGGATTACCAGGACAACTTCCTCCTGAAAACAGCAAGGCTAACTTAGAGGAAAAGCACAGACCATCTGCTACACTAATGTTATAAGGCAAGTTACATAGGGAAGTGATAGTTACATACTAAGAGTCTCTTAAAACATATAACCAACACCTAATGCTTTAGAAGAGGTCAAAGATGACTAGATGCACAAAAGAAAGATTAAATTCTTCAGGGATCTGCCAGCAATACGACGCATGAGATTTGTATCACCCTTATTTTTAATTCTCATAGTTTATCTCAGGTCTCCCATGACCAGCAGCAAGCACTGTTTTAAATTTACCCCAAGATACTGAGATATGTTTTTTTTTCCATAGAAAATGGTTGCATATTCTATCTCTCTGAACAGATCACATAATGAACATAGCTAATAGGAGCAGGGGGTGGGAAATATATTTGCTCCATGAAAGTGGGTTGTCCTGACTTGGTAAAGTACCTAGTTCATGAATTAATGAGGTAGTGGAATAATGAAACAATTGGCTTTCCTCAAAAAGGTGCAATTACGGGATTATATAGGGAAAGCAAACCTGGACTGGACCCCATGACCTCAGAGGTCCCTTCCACACCTATGTTTTCCAAACAACAGGAAGAAAGAATCTACACTGTGACATGTTTCTTTTAAAAAGTTTCAATTTATTAAATAGCTCTCAACCAGGTGCAACCATGTGTGGGTGTGTAGCACTAACATTTTCTCATGTACAACAGACTCTTCCACCAAAAAATTAGCTTCTGAAAACTGGGGATGCATTAGAAGCAGATAAAATATAGTAATAGCACTTTCTGCTATTACCAGGGAAAGGGATAGTAAAGCTGCATGTATTGTAGAGGGCACAGCACAATAAGCATATGAGGCTTCCTAAGAGTCGATTCTGGACACACTCCTCTCCCTGGCATGCTCCAACACCCCTCTCACCCCCAGAAGCTGCTACTTGGTTTATTTCTTCTAATAGGCCTCAGTTTCCCTGCAGTGTTTTCCATCAGCCCACTGAGACCTGTTAGGCCAGGGGCAAGCAATTATTATTTTGGGCGGAGGGCTGCTTACCAAGTTTTGGCAAGCCATCAAGGACCACATGGGTAGCCCTGCCCCTTGACAGATGCCCCACCCCCAATCACCATCTTGGGACTGGAAGTCCTGCTCCTTAACCTCTGACTTTTTCCATTGGAAGTCCCTCCCCTTGCCCCCAGAAGTACTCCTTTCAGCAAGGGGTTTTGCCATCTCTGAACCAGAAAAATACCCAATTATATTCTAAAAATCAAACACGTACTACAACATTCATTAATTTCATTTCAAAAAATATTTTTGTCCTGATTTACATGTGCTTGTGTAGTGTACATAGAGGTGATAGTATAATAGCTTAAAATAAAAAGTTTTACTCTTGAATATTGTGGGAGGGTGCGGGTGAGAGGGTGGGTACAGGCTTGTGGGTATGTAGGGTGTGGGGGAGGGTTTGTGTGTGTGGGATTTGGGGGTGTGGATAAGTGTGGGTGGGTATGGGGTTTTGTGAGGGGCTGTGAGTGTGGGAGAGGGCAGCTGGGGAGGGTGGCAACTTGCATGGAGAGGGAGGGTTTGCCCACAGCCTGTGCCCCTCCCCCACAGCAGGCAAGGCTCCCATCAGCACTCATACAAGCCTGGGCTCTGTGCTCTTGCCACTCCTTGCCCCAGGGCACTGACACGAGCCCCATGCTCCCACTCATTGCACTTGCACCCCCTTCTGCCACTCCTCCCACCACCCTACCCCAGCTGGGTGCGAGTGCAGGGCTCATGCCAGTGCACCAGGGCAGCACTGGCGGGGCCTAGAATGGAGCGGCAGGAGCACAGAGTCCAGGCTACACTGCTCAAACAGAGAGAAGAGGGAGCTGGCCTGGCTCCATAGAGCCCCTGGCAGCCCGGCCCCATGCTCCTGCCGCCCCACTCTGGGCCTCACTAGTGCTGGCTCTGGGACACCGGCATGGGCCCTATGCTCACACCCAGCTATCATTGCCCTTTTCCCCCACCTGCCCCAGCCATTTCCCCACTCCCTCACCCACTGGCACCATGCGATTCCCGGCTGCAGTGCTGAAACCTCAGGATCCAGCCCAGCCAGCCCTGAGGACTGGGGCAACCAGCTGCAGCCCTCCTTTGCCTCCCTCCTCCTTATCTGCATTTCTCTTGGCATGGGGAGGCAGGAACAGCCCCAGGCCAGAAGCCTCCAAAAGCCTCTGCTAGACAGAGGCTTCCAGCTGGGGCTTGGGGTGGGAGAGACTGGAGGGGGGCAGAGCTGGGCCAGACTTGCTGCGGTAGCAGAACCATTTAGTTCTGCTGCCAGCTCCCCCTGGGTTCTACTGCTCCTGGCTACTGTCATCTTTGACAGGCAGCCATGAACAGATAAATAAAATACTAATTTTCTAACTTTTTTAGGGGCCCTATGGGCTGGATTGAATGGCCTGGTGGACTGGATGCAGCTTGCAGGTCATATTTTTCCCACCCTTGTGTTAGGCACTCTGGCCTCTCCCTTGGCCACCTCCATTGCTCTTCCATGCTATGGACTTTTGTTGGTAATTATTATGAATTTAGGAGACTGCCCTCAGAATACCAGTGAGAGCTTTGAGGTGCTTCAGCTTCAAAGCTCTGTTGATATCCCCTGTCTGACTCCACCCCTTCTGGTCACCAGGCTCTTCTTTGCTAATGGAGCACAACAGTTCCTCCTTCCTGCTCTGCTCCACTCCTTCTGGTCTGGCCCTACAGCCTACACCTAATTAGTAGGGTTACAGCTCTGCAGCCTGCTCCTCTGCAGCCTGCACTCTGGACTCAATAACAGGGATTAGGGGGTCCTATTGCATTTCTACTTACCTGTATTTTAAGAAAAAAAACCTTTTTTTTAATTCATACTATCAGACAAGGTGTGCATCCTATTCAGGGTATGTTGTATACAAGATATTATGGTGTTATTAAGTTAAGGTACTTCAAACAGGACAGACTTATTTGATGTTTCCATTATATAGAAATAAAAAAATTTAGACTGGGATTTTGTGGGGGCTGAGTTGTAAGTACCTTCATGACTAGCCTGGTATAAGGTCACAGACACAAACCCATAACATGAAGCTCAAAAGCTAGAATTAAGAGCTAGTTCTTCAAGAAATTTTCTACATAAGGCTTTACAGGATCCTATTGCATAGGATCATAGAAAAAGTAGGCCTGGAAGGTTATCTGGTCCAGCCCCCTAATCAAGGCAGAATCATCCTTGACTAAACCATGACAGGCAAGTGTCTGTCTAACCTGCTCTTGAAAATTTCTGGGGATGGAGATTCTACAAATTCTGCAGGTAGCCTGTTCCAAAGCTTGGCCATTCTCATAGTCAGAAAGTTCTTTCTAATCCCCACCCTAAATTCTTATGCTGTATCCTGAAACGATTGCTCCTAGGCCTGATCCCTACAGGCAAAAAAAAAAAAAAGCCCACCTCCATTGGTCATCAAATACCTGAAGGGAAATTACAGAGACATTATCCACGCTCCCTGCCCCCTTAGTCTTCTCTTCTCCAGACTAAATTACCCTATTTCTTCCTGTCTCTCTCATAAGTCTTACTTCCTGAACCTCTTATTACATTTTGTCACTCTCTGATGGACTTTTTCCAATCTGTCTACATCCTTCTTCAGTGTGGGACCCAATCTAGACATAGTACTCTAGGTTGGGCCTCACCAGTGCTGAATAAAGAGAAAAAATCATTTCCCTTGATTTGCCATTAACACAACTGGTAGTGCAACCAGTATGCTGTTGGCTTTTCTGCATTAAGAGAACATTCTTGACTCATATTCAGTCTATGGTTACCCCAGGTCTTCTGATATACTGCAGCCTAGCCAATACTTTTCCCCATCTGTATTTGTGCATGCAATTATGCCATCCCAAGTACAGGACTTTGCACTTGTCCTGTTTGAATTTCATCTGGTTGATTACAGACCACTTCTCTGATTTACCCAGGTCATTCTGATTCTAGCCCTATCCTTCAGTGTCTGAAACACCACCCAGCTTTATGTCATCCACAAATTTGTTAAATGTGCACGTATCCCATTGTCAAAGTCATTAATGAAGATATTGAACAAAACCAGACCCAGGACAGCTCCCTGGGAAACCCCAGTTCATTCCTCCACCCAAGTGGACATTGAGGATAATTCCTTGAGCATGATGATCCAACCAGTTGTGTATCCACATTACCCTTTGCCTAGTCTGTATTTCCATAGCTTGTTAATGAGAATGTCACGGAAGACCATGTTAAAAGCCTTGCTAAAGTCAAGGTATGTTATGTCCACTGTTCTCTACCCAGTCACAAAACTTGTCACCTTATCACATCATAAATAAAAGCCTATTGGCTCAAAAACACACGCTTGAAAAGCATAACATAAGCAAGTCAGTATATACTTCAACACATCAGGTTGGTGAAGCTGAAAAGTTCTTGCTCACCCCAAAAGTATTTCAAATTAGCTATCTGAAATTCAGTAAATAGCTCACAATTCAGCAAAGTGTCTTCTTTCAGAGAAAGAAAATCTTTCTGATTTTGGCATTAAGTTCCAAAAAGGGTAAGAGACTGAAATTGACCAAATTAATATGTGTTACTCTACACCAGGCTTTTCAAATATGCCAATATGTTCTAGCAACATGCCTTTTACCTTACTCTAGACCCATGGTTCTCAACCACTCGAGTCATTCAGAAAACATCAGCTCTTAGCTTTCACTCCTTTTTTGACTTGAGAAAAATAGAGCAATTATTCTGTTGCAAAGAATTCAGGAAGACCACAACAGGGCAGTGCTTTTAACAGTATGACTTATTTGAAACTCTGGGTTTATTTTTTAATCATATTTGCACAACTACAAGTGCTAACATTGTGTAGCACCCTGAAAAGGATTTCAAGGTACCTTGGTTGAGAATCACTAGGATAGACAAAGCCTTGGTCTGATTATCTAGCTTCATATCTAATTTTGATGGATTTTAATATTCATACTATAACTAGATCTGGAAGGGTAACTGACATTTGTGGGCCTAAATGGTTTCCTAAAATCTATTCAGGAATGACCACAGTATAGCACACACAAAGAAATGAACATCCAGTTTACCACAACTACTCTTCTAGGCTAATAGTAGTGTTTTGTACTGTCAAATATGGTACAGCAATTTAAATATCAGCAAGGACTGAAATAGACTTGAAGACTGGAATTAAATGAATGCAAAGCCAAGGGACACTATAATGAACATCTTGGTTAAAACTTCTAATCCAAGAATTGTGATCCAAGTCATAGAACAATAACAATATATGTGGTGTGATGCAGAATTAGGCTGCGTTGATTAGTGAAGAAGCCACTGTCAATCCCTGAAAAGGTCTTAGAAATTCAGAGCATACATCATATGAAAGCATGCCAAAAATCAACTGTCCAAAGACAGGCTCCAGGTCAATAAAACAATTAAACTAAAAATGTGTTTACTCTGAACAATTCAAGAACTTACTCATACAGGGAAACTGTAGACTGATGTTTAAAGTTTGCTAACCCATTGTATTGATGCATGCAAGAAGTCTGCAATAAAGTTTCCACAACCAAGCTAGCCATCATAAATAAAATGTACAATACACTTATAGTGAAACTTACCTGCAACAGGACTTCTGAGGTAGAACCTTTTAAAAAAAAAGAAAGCCTGTCTTAAAGAATATGCTTAGGAAGAGTTTAGAATGACATTCCCTAAACCTTAGGTTTCTTAAAGCTAAAATACACTGCAAATGGAGCAAGGTTATTTTAATCAACTCTGAAAACTCTGTGAAAAAAGTGACACAGGATTAAGTGATAAGCTTTTTGTAGGCTCATGAAAGATCTTGTGATTAAACTTGTGATACTAACATTTTTCCTCCCTGCTAACATATTTTACTTCTGGTAAAAAAACAAAAAACAAAACCCAAAACTTATGGGTGAAATTCTCAAATAAAACAAAATGAACTGGGATAAATTTGTAGCTAACCATATCAAGGAACTACAGCTAATAGAAAATAATTAACAATATAACCATTTGACCTCAAATGAGACATAATTTAACTTAAACTTTTAATTTCCCTTTATGTCTTGGTCACATTTTTCATAAGTAATACATTTATTAAAATTTATAGCACCTTCACTTCAAATGTATATTTTTCTATTATGACATAGCGAGAGTTATTTTAAAATGCTGGAATGTCATTAATCCGTGCCCCTTAGCTCAGCAATTTGTAAATGATTAGCTCCAAGGCACGAAACAAAGTAAAGCCCATCTAAGCCCATTTCATTTGACTAACTATTAGCATTTAATTTTAACAACTTTTTGAGTTCTACTGCCAAAACTCAGAACCTACAACTAAATAGGAGGAATTAGGAAAATCTCAAAGCATTAATATTGATTCCCAATATATTAGCATTAATTTCCATATAGATTTTAAACTATTCACATTTCTTTCATTAATACCTTCTTGGGAGGAAATGTCATATGAATCAATCACAAAATGTTCTTCTTAAGAGCAAGCAGAAAAATAAGTTAGGTATCTGTGATAAGAAAAATATGAGATAATAGATCCATGTTTAACAATGGGCATCTTTCATAAAAAGAACACAGTGGCATGTAACACCAGACTCCTCTTTGTACCCATAACCCATCCCCCTAATATATGGATTTAAAAAAAAAAAAAGTTTGAGTGACGAATGATGATCATCAGGTTAAGCTGGATGAGGAGTTACAAGAACTTAATAGCCCAATAACTGCAGGCTCCAAGAGCTTTGATGTCTGAAAAGGTGATGAAGCTCCCCAGTTGAGATAAAGTTCTAGGGAAGAAAAGCCATACCAATCATACAAAAGTTAACATCTGGCGTTGAATTGTTTATGTTCCAAGCTATTCACCATCACGAAGATATACATTGAGTATTCCAAGATTTTTAGTTCCGAATTCAAAACAGCTCCTGGGACTTCCATTTTTCACTTTGAACAATCTATCAGATATTGAAAACACCATAACCTGAAGTTCAAGGGGTGTTTTATTCAGTTCTGGACCACAGCTAGAAGAGTAGACCAGCTAGATTGGGGACCAGTATCTTATTTAAAACCTGATGCATCATAATCCCCCAGGAAACACATGCTACAAGGTATTAGAAGGCTAGGCAATTAATTTGTTTCAAATTCCACTAGTTGGGAAATGTTGGCCATTCCAGTTGATCGCTTATTTTAATTTGAACCTGAATTATATCACAAATTCCATAACTAAATTAAGAAACACATGTGAAACTGGTGTTTTATGCCACCTGAAAATACGGTCTTCGCTAATTAAGAGTAAAGAGCTGATAGTTGATAGTCACTCAAATGCGTAAGAAAGCAAGAATAAGCAATCATGATTCTGAAGCCTAAAGAGCAAGTTCGTTGAGGTATTTCACTAGTTGTATAAAATGTAAGGTTTCCATATTCCAGAGGATCTATTTTGTCCCATGGCAGAGGTCAGCAACCAACAGCTCTTGAGATGGAACTAGCCTTCAGTGAGGTCCCATCTGACATGGGGGACTGGTGGCAGTTGTCACCATGACACTCTTCCCCTCTTAAGCATGCCTCTCTGCTGTGGAATATGCTGCTCTACTGTGGGCTGTGCCTCCCCTCACTGCAGAGGAAATACACATCAGCAGCAAGGATTTGGGGCTGCTGCCCACAAATTCCCCAGGCAGAACATGGGGCCTGGCAGTCATTTCATAGGCCCTGGAGAAGGGTGCAACCCCCTGCCTCCATGTTTTTGATTGTCTGAGGGGCCCTGGTGGCCTCACCTCTTGCCACTGACTGGCTGTAAGGACTGTCCATCATGTGGCTACACCCCTCACCAGCTGGTGGAAGGGTGGGGCCACATGATAGATAGCCCTCACAGCTAATCAGTGGCCAGAGGCAGCAGCCATCTTGCCACCAGTCCTTCAAGCAGGCAAACCCCATTCCCTCTCTTCCCTGATCCGATGGGCTGCCGCAGAGCTCTGAGAACTAGCATTTTATTTTTGATACATTCCCCCCTGCCCCACCCCTGCAGATTTTGCGAAATCCATGAATCCATGAAGGAGGTCCCAACTCCTGCTGAGTACCATAAATAGTGGCCCCCACTGGCAATATAAGATTTTATAAATCATCGTGCAATAACAAAATAAAGATGGTAATAAAAAAAAAAAAAAAAAAAAATGGTCATACTTCTGCCCAGCAATGCTGGGAATTGATTGATCAATTCAAGTACTTCCTGGACAAGTGTAGCACTACAAATGTAATATCTGTCCATGTGAGACACGTCAAGAGGACAGTTGTACACGAATCCTGCAGTCCAACAAAAAATGATGGAAGTGCTGTGAAAATATTCCACGATGAAACAAATTTCTCCATAGCGCTACTTTTTGTGGTGGCATGTGTAACGTGCAGAATGGACTGTCTATAGCAGTGCAGAGGGTCTCTCTGCCTCCCAGGATCCTACTCTACTCACCTCTTCTCCCCCACCCATTTCCCCCCCCCCCTCCCATTACAAGAGGGGAGGAATGGAGAGAAGAGAACAATCTCTGAGCATTCAACAACACTCCACAGTCCTCGTCTCAAGGGAGCAGCAGGTCTGCCCCTGCTGATGTCAGTGATCAACTGGGATCCTGGTTTTCTCCAATTAAAAAACAGAATAACTTTTGGGTTTAAAAAGTAACCCAAAATCCCCATCTTTCTGTGATTAAAATGAAATACCTCAAATATATAGATGTATACAGGTTTCCCTCAATTTATGCAGGTTCAATTTATGCACATTCGCTCTTATGTGATGACCCTTTTTATACTTAAAATTCATTACATGTGAGGTAAATTAATTGTTATGCAATTGGCATAGGCACGCTCCCCACTACCCCAAGCAGGTAAGTCTGTGAGTTTGTGAGGGGAGGGGAAAGGGCTGTAAGTGGAGGGGAGGGGAAAAGGTCATGGGGCTGGGGCCACACTCTCTGCAGCCCCTGCTGCAGCTGCTCTGGGAGTGGCTGCTGTCAGTGGCTTGCAGCTGCTGGGTTGCACCATGCCCCAAACCCCCTGGAGCTCTACTTCCCATGGCACTCTGCTCCGAACCCCCTGGTGCAGAGTAGCCCAGCGGCTGCAAGCAGGTGGTGTCCGCCACTCCCAAGGCTGCAGCAGGGGCAGGCAGCAGCCTGCAGTGGGATGAGAGCAGGCTGGGGCTGGTGGCAGCACCAGGTTCTTCCTAGCACTCAGGGTGGGCCGCAGCGATGGGAGGGGGCTGCTGCCACCCCAAAATTCACCGTAGCTCCCCAAACCTGTCCTCCCAGCACTGCTGCTGAACTCCAGGAAAAGCCTGCAGTGGCCATCGGCCCCAGCATGCTCTTATCCCACTACAGGCTGCTGCCCCAGTACAGCCCTGGGAGCAGCGGATACTGCTGGGCTGTGTCACGCTGGGGAGTTCAGAGCACGGTGCAACCCAGCAGCTGCAAGCAGCGGGTGTTGGCAGCTTCTGGGGCCACTGCAGCAGGGGCTGCATTAAGTGGGGAAAAGCAGAGAAGTGGGATGCTTGGGGTGGGCAACAGCCCCACTCACCATAAAGAGCCTGGTGCTGCCCCTGTTGCAGCCCCAGGAGCAGCAGACCCCACCTGCTTGAAGCTACTGGGATGTGCCGTACCCCTCTCCCTGCCCCTTCCCTAGACCCAGCCTCACTCTCTCCCTCCCTCCCTCCCTGCCATGGGAACACATCCCTATCTGTTTCATTGTAAACTGCGTTTAATTTATGCAAATTTGATTTATGCGCCATTCCCTGGTAACCCATTTACCGCATAAATTGAGGGAAACCTGTATATAGCGGTGTTTCATTTTGATCATGGAAAAATGTAGACCTTGGGTTACTTTTTTTTTTTTTTTTTTTAAACCCAAAAATTGAGGGTTTCTTTTTATCTGAGAAAACCAGGATCTCTGGCGATCCAGCTCACTAACAGGAGGGATCTGGACAAGGTCAGGAGGTGGGGAAAACAGGAGTAACCCGTTGTTACCTTCTGGCTAGAGCGCACAGTTTTCAGCAACTTTGTAGTACTCCAGCTGAAAGGTTCTGAATGTGTGGACACCCCTCACAGCGTTATACATCTGCAGCACTACAATGTGCTACAGAAACACGCATGTCCGCGGCCTCAAATGCTGCATTTTCCAGGGTAATTTATGTACTCACCAGGGACAATTCAGATTCTGTAGCCTGAACAGTTTCATCTCAGCAACAAACATTTCTAGTTCTGGTTGAGAACATATCCTTTTCTATGTGAATCAAACATCAACTGAAGCAAAAGCTAAGTACGCAGACAGTCAGAAACATCATTGGAGGGAAGTCCACTGTCTCCATTCACCTCAAGTCAGTGATTCCTTAACTCTAATGAGCACACATGAACAGACTGATTTTTAAACATCTCCTACTGCTACTACAAGATGCATGCACCAAACAAGCACCACTTAAGCAAAATGTCAAATAAAACAATGGAAGCAACTGTGGTGCCTTAAGTGTCTTTGTTTTTCCTCCACTAAGTGAGGGTGAATTCAACAGTAATTTCACTACTTAAAAGTATTTAGACGTCTAGCTATTCTTAATTTCTGTTCATGCCAGGCAACTAGATATCCTTGAGAATCTGGTCTCATACATGTCAGAAGTTACACATCAACAGTAATGGGAATCTTAAGTATTTTAATAAGTAATTAGCTAACCATACAGTTTAAAGGACCACCAGTACAAAAACAAGCACAAACCAACCCAGAAGTAATTAACTTAAACCATTTTTTTTAAATGACAATCAGTTTTCATGTCCAAGTTGCATCCAATAGTCAGTTCACACAAAGGTGACAATAACATTTAAAAGGAAACGAGCAATGTTGTAACATGGAAAAACCTCAGGAAAATAGAACTTTTATTACCTCTAAACACTTCTTTAATAAGAGAACAGGTCATCAGATTCCCACATAGTATATTTCCTGCAGACTGAAGTGAAATCAGTTAACTGGTTTTTCCACTTAATCCAATTCCTTTCGCTATATTCCTGGAGTCAGTGCTAAAATACTTGCAAGTTAAGGCCAGTTGTAATACACACATATTGCTAATTCTTAGGCTGTTCAGCAGAACTATAGACTCTTTCGATTACACTTGACTGGCAGGATGGAAAAAAGCCAATTGTTTTGGGTTAAAATAAGTCTAGTATAAAATTAAAACTGCAGATATCTAGGTGAAAGCCACCTAGTGTAAACAGGAATTAGTCACTCATTATTAAAAAAAAAAAAAGTGTCAACACAATGTGGTGTTTAAACACCATCAATAGTAAAAACAAAGTTTAAAAACCATAGCTACGCAGTATTGCCATCCTAACTATGACTGAGTAACTGGATTACAATAGTGAAATAAATCAGAAAGAAAATGAATAACCAGTGTTTTCTGTTCTTTACAGCAGTTTCCAAATTTATAAATACTAAAAGACCACACCAAGCACCGCCTGTGTAAGCAGCGTTATCGACAGACAGTACTTGACACTAGACAGAATAGAAACAATTGGTCCTTGGAAAGCAATAAGCATTAAACAGCTTTTCTAACAACTGGAGAACCATTTGACTAAACTAGCAACTATATTTCAGATATTTTCACAAGTTCAAACTGGCAACTTTTAATTTAACAAAAGCTACTCAAGTTTTCCACGGCTAATAAAAGAACTTTCCTTAAAAATTACTGATGGTC
The DNA here is from genome assembly GCF_030867095.1 of Alligator mississippiensis. Classification (NCBI taxonomy): domain Eukaryota; kingdom Metazoa; phylum Chordata; order Crocodylia; family Alligatoridae; genus Alligator; species Alligator mississippiensis. Next base: position 388,158,151 of record NC_081824.1, read on the forward strand.
ATTTTGACATTAACCAACATTAGCTCGCAGCAGTGATGAAAAGCCATTGAAGCCAAAAATTTAATATACAGCAGTGGCACAGTATAAATATTCCACAGAATGTGTCAAATCCATATAATGCAAAATGAATTACCACAAAGTATTATGTTTAAATGATCATTGAGAGTTGTTGCTATGGCTTCTGGCCAAATTCAATGCAAGGTAGAAAGTGTCCTGGCAAACAACATCCAGGAAATTATCAAAAACTAAGTTCTCACTGAAGAATCATACTTTCTAATAACAGTGTCCCAAAACAATGCTCGGAGTGGGTGGTAATTCACAGTGGAAGAATCCAAGATTAAAACCAGATTTTCCTGGCAGAAGACTGAATGGCACTAAGCCCATAATACCTATACTACAACAGTGATGATTCATTAAACTAATTCACAAAAGCCCCAGTGCTTATGGGCATAAATGAATTTTGAAATAGTAACAGATCAACTGAGATTGCAAGTGTTGCACATTGATAGTTTTCAGTAGTAAATGATATCAGATTGTTAGGCTTATGTTTAGGGAAACATCCTATAATTCTATACTAAAATGCTATAAGGTCATGATGCTGGCTGGCTGGCTCATAACAAAAAAGTTTTGCTTGCTCACTTTTTACTTGCATTCCCTTTTTCTCTTTCACATCATGATTTCATACCATTTTAAAACAAGGGGAAAGTCATTTGATCTGAGTGACATTTACTCAGAATGCTTATTTCCTCTGCATCACACCTACCACGTGCTATAGAAAAGATAGGGGCAAGGAAAGTGACTTAAAATATGCTTCAAAATAAGAAAGGATTCAATCACTAAATGGCAAAGATATTCCGTTTCATGATTAAAAATGTTCAGTCTTAAAGAAGACCATCATACTTTTGCAAAAAGTGGAGGAAGCTCTGCATTATTGCTCAGGGTTAATAAAATATGTTTATCATATCAATTACCTTTTATCCTAATGTTAACAGTTACAGATTTTAAGAATCTAACCAAAGTTAAAAAAAAAAAAAAATCCATTAAGTCAGACTTTGGACAGAAAGAAGAGAAATGGTATTTTCCTATATAGTTGAAGTTAACTCTCAAAAGCCAAAAGTCTCAAAGGGTACATTTATGGTGCTCTGTACAGTGCAGTATACCTGTACATCAGTGGTCTCCAACCTTTTTAAGTAGATCACCTTTGGTATTTAAAAGCACCCCAAGATCTACTGTGTGCCACCCACCCACCCAGCAGGCAAGTCTGTGGGGGGGGAAGGGGAGGGAGCAGATCGAGGCAGAGGAAGAAAAAATTATTTGGGGGCACACCTCCCCAGCAGGTTAAGTTCCACCCGGCCAGGGCCCCACTCAGCTTACCCCTGCTTCTGCCTCTGTGGCACTGTCCCTCACCGCGGGGGCCTCGATCTAGCCATCCCCTCCCCCACAGACTGACTGCTAGGCTGGGGCATGCACGTGCATCCATGCGGGCACTCAGTCCCCCACTCCAGCCTTGTATCGACTCCAAGAGGCCCTGAGATCTACCTAGTTGGTGACCACTGCTGTACACGGTCTAAATTATCCCATACAGAACTCAGGGCTACCACAGCTACACTAATTCCAATATTTGAGCTTGCTCAAGTCTCTTTATATTAAATAGCAGCCAGCAGTAGAGACATACCCAAAGACTCAAGGGGCCTTAATTACTTTTCTGTACTAACTGCCACACCATAAAAATCATCCTTACGTAATGCTTGCCATCAGCTTATCTCAAAGAAAAAAAATGCTTAAATATCTGGACTTGTGTCCAAATAATCATATTTTAAATGTGGTAGAGAGGCACAGTTAGCCATGTTAGTCTGAAATTACAAAGAGGACAGGATAGCACGTTAGACATTAACTGATTCAGAAAGGTACAAGTTTCCATAGGTGATAGCCTACTTTGTCAGTCCATTTACAACCTCTGATGAAGCGCACACACCTGCAGAAGCATAGGTCTCTCTGAACCAGTCAGTCTAAGGTGCTACTCCTGAGCTGCCTTCTGCAGAAATAAAGTAGAAATGCCAAAGCCAGAGGGATAAGTCTAAACACTTTCTAGGCTGACTGTATGCACAAGGTACATCCATCTATAGCCAGGCAGTCCTCAACTTGCAATGTTTCGAGTCACAATGTTTTGCACTTACAACTTTTATAAATGGACACTGTTTGAACTTTATGACATTAGTTTTGACTTACAATGCTTGATCCAATGTGATGCCACACCAGCAAACAAGTTCACTACATTGCTCATCTCCCTGAAGAACATCTGTCTAAACATCCTCGGACACTCTTTAAAAAAAGCAGACAAGACTCAAGAAAAACCTGTAGCCAAGACTCCTGAGAAGACTCCAGCCAAGAACCCTTCACAAAGTCCAACCGAGAGCCTTTCAAAAAGTCCAGCAGTCACCTCAAAGAAGTCCTTCCAAATCAATATAATTGCTATATACAATATAAATATATTCATGTAGCTATATTACTCATCTATAATTGATCGAGTACAACATTCTGGGGTATTTTTGGTGAAAATAGGGTATTGGGCCTTGGGTCAGAAACCAATCCCCCATTTATAACCTTGTTTCTTATGAGAAAATTGGTTCCGAGTTACAACTTTTCGACTTAAGACGTGGTTTTCAGGAACCAATTGTGTCGCAAGTCTGAGGACTGCCTGTATAGAGCTCCTAGATGGGGAGCATCCATGTCTCAAGAGGCAAAAGATAAAAGAAAAAACTACACAAATATTTGAGAAGATGAAATGTGATCATTTTTTACTCTAGTAAAAGAGAGCTAGTGTTTATACCATCAGCAGAAGGGGAAACATCTGTAACCTCTTCAGCAGTCAGTGGTATTCTGTTATACTGATCACATACTATTATCATGGTTCCAAGACCTCCGCGTGACTAGGCTAACCAGCCATTATGGAGGGCACAGGGATCATGTTTCCAGGCATAACACAGTAGAGGTTTTACTTTATACCAATTATTTAAAAAATAAATAAAAAATTATATATATTTCAGGGAAATACCAAAGGCTTATTTTAAGATGAGAAAGAGGTGCACACACACTCACCCCTGCCCAGATAGAAACTCTGTTTTGCCAAATTTGTCTTGTTTTTCTCCTGTTCTTACTTGCCTGGCCCACACTTCCCCTTGGCTCTTTACGTAGCTCCAAGTAAGCACTGTGCTATTTAACTTCTGGAGATGAAAAGATGCTTCTGGTATAGTTTCACATGTGCAAGCTTGTTCTGAGGGAAGACAGAAACATTGTGACAAAGCTAACTTATATGTAGATTAATGAGCCCATCACTCCATCTAAAAAAATTCTGCCAAATTAATCTTCCTGACCAGCAGCCAACTTGACCGTAAGTCCCAGCACTGAGCTGGCAGCCTTCTCCACAAGTTTAAATTTAAAAAGGTACCTACCATACATTACTTGGGCCCTGCAGGAATTATTAAAATCCGATCAAGTCAACCAGAGACATACATGCACAGAGGTTACATTTAATGCTATTTCTGACCAAGGAAACTCAGAATGCAGTAGTTTTGCCACCAACCATGACTTCAATGCAGCAATACTATGCCATAAGTATTTTTGGCTCAACTGCCTTTAGAAATATCTCACTGTCTTATTTATTTTGCATGGCACAACTACTTAAACAAGCTCAGGTGACTCCAGGGGCCAAAATCTGCTCGTTTCAACCCATTTCATTTGCCACCCTTCCCATTCTCCCAGACATGGCAGAGTAGTCTTCACCCTAAGTGCCTCCAGATGCTACTTGCCACACATGATAAAGTAACCCTCTTCTACTCTGCTCCCCCTACAAAGCACGAGAACCCACTCAAGTGAATTGCCACAAGGAATCTACCCAACTGCTATTACTCACCCACCTCCCATCTTGATCAAAAGGCAACAAAATTTATGCCATTAAATTGTTTCCCCTGCCAGATTTAAAACCTGCATCTTTTTCCAACACTGAAAGCTAGGGCTCCAATCCAAAGCGTTACCATGCTGGTTGAATACATAGCTCCTTTAAGGACTTGTTTTGTCCCCTGCTCCTATATTGTTGCTTCACATACCTGTGGTATCATGATAGCAGCAGGAAGAGCTACTAGTACCTTTCATTACCTAATTGTTTTACTGGTTTTGGTATCCCACAAAGCTCATGAGTAAAAGCTCTGCGTCCACAAGTGTAGCACAGTGAATCTCAGCTAGGGTGTGGCAGCACCATGGAGTGCCTTAACATCCTTTCAAGGGTTCCATGGGGTGCCTCACAAGGTTAGCACTGTTAGGCGTGCAAACGCAATTCACAGGATAAACCAAAGTTTTCAAATAGGAATCCATAATGTTAAAAACATTCTGACCTTTTGTGGTCTTTCTGATTTTGTTGCAACAGAATAATTGCTTTATTATTTTTCTGTAATCAAAGAACAAGTAAAGACTAGGAGCTGGGATTTTCTAAAGCATGCTTCAAGTCTAACAAGAGGCACCTCAAGTCTAAAAGGTGCGAGAACCACTGATACAGCATAAATGGACATTTCTGAGCTTTCTACCTTCCCAATGAAATTAAAAGAAACTTTTTGATGTGCTCCATTTTACTATAATAAGGAATTCTATAACAGATTAATATTTTAATCCAAGGAAATCTAGCTTTTCAACATTTTTGGCTTTCCATTTTTCTAGTTAAAAAAAAAATCAATTTGCTGTGAAAACAGACAATTTCTGTTAAAAAAAACAAAAAACAAAAAAACAAAAAAACTTCTGGTTGAAAAGGAGAAAGATTTTTTGTTTTTTCATTTTTTAAGTTTGCCACCACAGGAGAGAACCATAGGCAGAAACATTTTCTAGCCAATTCTGATAGTAAACTTCTATTCAAAATGGTAATTTACACAAATTAAGTACCTATTAAATGCATCTGTCTCAATAATACAAGCAAACTTCATCTAATTATTTTGAGTCGGGTCTCATTGCTAGCCTTTACAATGAAGAGAGAACGAGACACACGATTCTAATTGAGCACTCTCAGAATATTCTGTTCAGAATCACTGACCAGAGGGCCCAATTACCAGGGATCCTGGTTTTCTGCTATTTAAAAAAAAAAAAAAAAAACAAAAAACCCCCAATTTTCAGTTTAAAAAGTAACCCCAAACTCACATTTTTCCATCATTAAAATGAAACACCGCTAATATATATTTGGCGTTACTTTTTTTAACCGAATATTGGGGATTAAAAAAAAATTAGAGAAAACCAGGATCCCTGCTAATTACCCTAGGTAAAAGGTTTTTAGGAGACAACCCAGAAAGAATCCAGCAAGATTCAGGAGTTGTTTTTACCAATGCTGAGACCATAGTATGAGACACTCTTGAACACTTCAGATTAGTAATACCTTGGAGATTTTACAAAGCTTCAATGATATTTAGAAATCCGTACGTATTAATCTTCACTTGTTTCATACACCAGTGACCTTAAAGACTCCCTCCTTGCCTAAAAATATTTCCTTAAAACAGTATGCCAGATACATTTTTAATTGAAGTTTAATCGTCTCCAGCAAAAAGGTTCAGACCATATCAGAGGCAGCTGCAAAAGTATATCAGACTATCAAAGAGTTTGTATCCTTATAAGACAACACGTGGCAATTCATACTCTATACAAAAGACAAATAGTGAAAAAAAAAAAAAGTTATAACTCAATTTCCTGAAAAAATTATTTTTACAACCAAGTGTCAGAAATCAAGTTTACTCTGTCTGTCAGATACACCGATATTAAAAATTTATGGATTTTCCTTTGTATTCAAAACTTCTAGTACCATCAGTTAATACCTAAATACACTACTCCTTATAGGACTGAAACTTCAAGAAACCAAAAAAATATTGGGTAAGTCAATTTATCACTCTACTTTTATACAGACATATTTTTTAAATGACAACACGCAGAAGCAGCTCCTAAACCATATTCGATGATATAAACAATATACAAGGTATATTTACTTAGATATGCAGAAGAGTTTGTAGCATAGGATTATGACGAGGGCTGTAGGTTTTCCATAACAATACATTACATAAAGTATTTTCCCCAGTTTGTAGGCTTTAACAAATCTTTTACACAGTTATATATCTCACTTTTATGTTTTACTCCTGCTTCCTAGTAAATTACTGCTACAAAGGAAGTTTAAAGGAAGGGAGGGGTGGGTACAAGGAACAGCTGGAATGTGTATGGTTTCTATAACACAATAAAAACCAAGTGTTTTCCAAAGCTCAACAAGGTCACAGACAAATATAATACACTGAAATGCTCATTAAAAACTTTAACGCTGTGGATAAATAAAGGTGCCTGATAGATAAAGACATTTAGCAAAAGAAGTTAAATGTAGAAAAGAAGCCGATATATGCCTGTTCAGTCTTGTGCTATGTAAGGAAAATAGCAGTGACCCAATAAAGCTGATGAAGGGTTCAGGTCCCAGTTCAAGGACAGAGCAAAACAAAGTATTAGCAACTCCCTGACTGACTATAGGTAGTAGTCACAGGTAGATTACTTCATAGTGGGGAAAAATGGAAAGAAAAATCTAAATATCAGTATTGTCTATAGACTAAACAGCATTACATATACCAAGTGCGGAAGACCTACAGTTAGACATATGCAACAGCTTAACGTGCACTTTCAAAAGTACTACCCCAACATTGCATAAGATTTGAGAATAATACCAGAAGTTACAAAGGCAGGCATTGCACAAAAAGAAATACACCACATTGCAGACGCAGCTAAAAGGTTATATATACACACACATATGTACACACTTTACAGAACAGTATGAAGTATCAGCAGTTATCCAAATTTCTGAGAAAAGCATTAACACTTAATGTTACAAATCGCGCTTTTGATACTCAGAATCAACTCATCTTGCTGTTCTCCCTACCACGCTTCTAGATAAACACCTCTGTATTCTTAACATCTTTGCTCTATGAAGACAAATCATTTTCATAGTTTGCAGCAAGTTAGAATGAGATTATTTTAAAATTTTTACTTCTATTACTACTTACTTTGATGTGTGTATGTTGCAAAACTAGTTCATGTTTATGCATTAATTAGCTAACTTCAGCTTTACTCAAGGGCCCATTGCCAAGAACAGAGAGAGAAAGAGAGAGAGAGAGAAAACTGATGCTTTCACTTAATGGAGGCTTAAATATATCCCTTATGCAGACATTAAGAACCTAGCCAAGACTTTGGCAGCAAAACTATAAAGTTCTCCAGGAACAAGCCCACCCAGATTTTACAGCTTTATAGGACTGCTCAATATTAGATATAGTTCAAGCAAAATAACAAATACATTTTGCTTTTCATTTGTGTGGTTTTCATTCTGAAAATGTTTAGGAGATTGATTGGTTCTTTGCACACAATTTGGGCACGTGTTGATTTGTAACCAAGCAAAATGTCTTCGTTACTGTTTGCACAACTTAGTATAGTGATTCTCAGAGAGGGTGCCATAAGATTCTAAGAGTGCCACTGGGTGCTATGAAATATTAGCACTGTTAGGTGTGCAGATACCTACCTCCATGTGATTCACAAAATAAACCCAGAGACTTCCAATAGGAATCCATAGTGTCAAGAACATTATAACCTGTTGTAGTCTTTCCAAGTCTTTTGCAACATAAGAGCTGCTCTGTTATTTTTCAGAAATTAGCAAATGAGTGAAAACTAGGAGCTGGCATTTTCCCAGGGTGCCAGAGTCTGATGAGTTTGAGAACCATCAACTTAGTAGGATCAGATCACATAATAAGTAATCCATGCTCTTCTTGTTAGCTAGCACCATCTCCATGCTTATTTGTGCCTAATGTTGAACAAAACTATAGCTATTATATCCATGTTTGAAAAGAATCTGCAAGGAAAGATTGCTATGCAAATACAGGAAATACACCCCAGCTAGACATCTTGGCTGTATTGGCAGAAACCATGAAAATATACAATAGACATACAGACTTTAAAACATGTTCCATAAAGAAGCATTTGGTGACCACATGTTAAACAACCACTTCATTGGATTCAGTCATTATACAATATGCCCAAATCAGAGGGTTATTTTAGTAACTCAGTCTCTTCTTACAGAAGAAATTCTCTCTTCAGGATGACTCTTCCTGCCAGTAACTCTCAAGCAAAATACATAGGATTTTTATTAGAAATTTATTTCCAAAAAAGCCTCTACCATAATTTCTTTGACAGCGCTTAAATATACTAGTTGCTTTCTAATAACAGAGGAAAGTTTCAACTCTGAAAAGTGCAGAATATGCAACAGCTCGACAGCTAATAAAGTAGCCAACAAACACTCAACATCCCACAGCACTTCATTAAAATCTATTTTATTATATTTCCATTAACTGGACAGGGCAAGTTATGAATGGTAGTGGGATCTTTAACTTCCAACCCAAAAGAAACGTAGCGTTTGGTTATCTGGCAAATACAAAGAAGCTTCAACTTCAGGCCAGAATCTCTAGCAGTAAACCACCCGTCTTTCATTATTATACAGTGCCAGCAAAAGAAATGCTCTTGGCTATACTGCAGTACTCCTGTAAAAGTTAAGAAAAATAATAATTTGACAACTGATATCTTGGCTAGGATTACAAGTTGGATGTCCCTGATGACAGTTATCAAATCCACTTTATAAAAATCATCATGTTGTGAAACTTATGAACTCTAGATCCATGGGTTAAGTTAGGAAGGCCACAAAAGATTGCTTGACACTTTGCAACATTAAATGTCTAACACCTTTTCCATTTAAGTGGGTCTCTCAGAGTTGCTACATTTGAGACACCTACAGGTCAGATAACTTCACTCCAACAACTTCTTGTAACAAACTCACAATCCCAGCAAGATCTGTATGGTTTACTGGAAGCTAAAGAGTTACTATTGTAAAATTAAACACTATTGGCCCAAGGATCCTCCAACTAGACCTTTACAAGACTTGGTTGGTTAGACTGCAAGTTATTTTAGGAAAGAATTTAAAACTGCTGAAATTTACCTGGAGATTTGAGCTTGCTTAAAACATGAAACTTAAAAATCAAAACCATACAAGCAAGATGGCTGTCTCTAAACTTAATATGTCTGCTCCTCATTCTCTTTAGACTCTGAGGGGCATATCCTCTAAAAAGGTAAGTATATCTCTGCCAGTCTCCCCCCAAACACACCAAAATTCACTAGGAATGGTTTTCAGGTAGAATGGAGAGACAGAGAGAGATATACATAGCCTGCTCTCATGTTTTGAGGCATTGCTTCCAATTCAAAAGACAGGAAGAATGGTTTGTGGTTAACACACAGAAATGGGTGTCAGGAACAGTCCTATTTCTAGCTCTGTCATACAACACTATGCTCTTCTAGCTCTTCTACAACACTATGGTTAGCAACAGCTGTCCCTCAAACGGAAAATATTTTGAAGATTTTGTATGCCACTTCAACAACAGATGTTGGATTCTGACTAGACGTCATCTTACCCCACTGAAGTGACAAGTGAAAGCCACACGTGACATCAGTGGTTTTGAACTTTTTTTCATTTGCAGACCCCTAAATATTTCGAATGGAAGTGCAAACCCCTTTGGAAATGTCAAATGCGAGTACAGGCTCCTTTGAATTGTAAACATGGGTTTTCACATACTTTTGGCTGACACTGTCATCTTTTGCGGACCCCTTAGACAGCCTGCGGAACCCCAGGCAGGGGTCTGCGGACCAGAGGTTGAAAACCACTGCTCTCTGGATAATCTTGACTCACAATTTCTGTTACTGTCAGGGCCATGGGATTCCAGAAGTCTCAGCTATGAAACGTCTGTAAAGGACTTTTATTGAGGCTTGGTTTAGAAAACTGGTCAGCAGAAGCATGTTTGAAAATGGTTTCCATTTTTGCTCATAAGCACCTAGACTCTTCTGCAAAGTAAGTAATACAGCACTAAACCTTCAACTCTCTGAAGATGGCTGATCAGTCAATCTCCTCCTGGAATTTTAAAATTCTGTGACAAGCAAAGAAACACTTCAGAGCAGAGGCATCAAACTGAAATCTGTTGGAAGGCCAACTTCCCTCCTTTTCAGATGCCCACAAGCCATAGGCCAGGGACAGGCAATTATTCTGGGTGGAGGGCACCTTACTGAGTTTTGGTAAGCCATTGAGGGCTGCATGACAGGCAGCCAGGGGCAGACAAATATTCATTTTCTAATTTTTTTAGGGGACCCACTGGCCAGATAGAATGGCCTGGCGGGCTGCATCTGGCCCATTGGCCACATTTTGCCCGCCCCTTGTGACAGCAGTCAGCTCTGTGACCCTACAGGGACACTGAATGTATGCATGTGTGAGAGGACACAGCATGTGTATGAAAGAAAAAGACTCTGCAGGAGCCCAGGCTGATTCAACTCCTCCAGGAGAAGTTGACTTGAGGAAAAGCTCCCTGGCCTTCTCCAGATTGGGGTCACCACTCTGGAGAAAGCATAAGGGGCAGCTGATCCTGCCTATACCATAGATCAAGAGGGGAGGGGAAGGGAAGAACAGGCGCTACCTGCTCCCTGCCTCTTTCCCAGTGTGAGCAGCTTTGCTGCACTGCTCCCCCCTCTTGGCATGGGGTAGAGTGCTGGAAACCCCTCCCATTTTCATTTGCCCCTGCTGCCACATAGCTGAACAGCTGGGAGACAAGGAGAAGCCAGCTAGTGGGGTGCCAGGTTTAGGGAGGCTTTTCCTGGGGTAGCAGAGCCAAGTGGCTGCTCCTCACACAGGAGTTCCAGGTGCGCTGAGCAGGCAGTGGCTCTGGCCCACTACTCCATCCTCTCAGCTCCCCAGCACCTAGAGCAGGTGTGTCCAACCTATTTGAATGTGGGGCCGGATCATGAACTTTTTAATCGCCCAGTGGGCCGGCAAGCCATATTCAAAGACGTCACAGGAAGTGGTATCACATCACCCCCCCCCCCCCCGAAATGAAAGTACAGTGTTTACTTTTGTTTCCCATTGCAGCAACTCGAGCCTCAGAAAACAGCTCGGAGGGCCGCATGGCGGCCCACGGGCTGTACGTTGGACAAGCCTGACCTAGAGCCTAGTGGTGCATTCCTCCGACACCCCCTGCCAGCTTCTCACAGTGGAGTCCCAGGACTGAGGCTGGCAGAGTGTTGCCTACTGCTCCCTCTGCTCCACTCCCTGAAACCAGCAGCAGAGAGAAGCAGCAGCTGCTCCATGCAGGGCACTCCGACTTGCTGCTTCTCTCCCCTCCCACACAGGTCCAGGAGGGGAAGGGTGGAAGGAGATACAAGCTCCTCTTTGGTAATCACGCAGTCCCCAAACTGGGAATTACCAGGCTTGAGGAAGGGGCTGGGGGCTTTGCCCCAGTGATTCCTCCACTTAGCTCTAGGAAAACAAGCAGAACAGAAGAGCCTGATCCTCAGGTTCCACATAGTCCAGTCTAGGCAGGTACAAGGAGTCTTTCCCCATCTGCTATACTCTCTGCAGGATCAGGAGAAATGGAGCAGGCTGTTCTGCTAGTCTTCCCCAGCCCAGAATCACCCTGGTCTTGGAAGGCGCAGAACCAGGGCTCTGGCCAGTGGCAAGGCTTCCACTAACAGAGCTGTTTTGCACTGCTTTTTCATGGGTGATGGATGCTGCTAGGGGAAAATACCCCCACCACAGCACAGCCAGAGCCAGGGCAGAAGTAAGAGGGCCAGACAACCCAGGTCAGCATGTCAGATCCAACACATGGGCTATGTCTGACATCTCTCCTTTAGCCTCTGGAACCTCTAGGTCTCGCACACCCCGAAGCCGAGTGCTGCGGATGGCTGAACTGTCTCCACACTTTAACCAGTGTGTTCCTGAGTATATGAGCAGTATCTCATTCTCATGAAAGGTTGTGTCAGGTCTTAGATATACCTGAAAGCAGAAAATAAATGTTTGTAATCTCAACATGGTTTCCTAGTTTCTCTTCCCCTTACTGCAACTACCACTGGCAAATTTAGGATGAAGCAAGGAATATAAGGCTAACATCTAAAAAAGATCAAGCCAAAAATAGAAGTGCTTAGATCTCAACCAACATAGGACTGCTCACAAAAGGCAACAAGCTGTGGTTTACAAACCGTTTCTCCCCCACCCCCTTTATTATATATTTATTTGAAAATATACAAGTTAGTGTTTCTATACTTTCATCTTTCTCCAGTGTTAGCAGAGGTTGGCAAGGTTTTCCAGAACTGCCTAAGTTTAGACCCTTATGCCCATATTTAGAAACCTGATTTGCAGAAGTACTGACTGTTCAGTAGGATCCAATGACAATTGACATCCGTAGGGCAATTCTAAATATATTTGTAATGCTCTATTTTACTAAATTTTACAGACTAGGCCATTTTTTCTATAAAAGAAACTCTTCAACCTAACCAAATGCAGACATTAGTGTCTTAATTTTCCTCCGATATGGCAACTAAACAGGGCTAACATTTAAGAGAAAAATAAACTGATATTACCAAAATTGAATACCAAGCGACTCTTACTTTTTTGCAACTAGAGGTTATTAAAGTCAGGAAACCAAAAAAGAAGGATGCACTACTATTAAAATTCAAAGCTTTGTTTTAAAAGCAATATGTTTTTATATTTCAGCCTCAGGTGAGAGTGTTTATTTTAAATAGGATATAATTTGGGTATTGGAAATAACAATTCTTATTTTAAACAAAATGTATCTTTGTGCATAAGATTTTTAAATTTAAAGAACTTAGCAAGACATTTGTAATTCACAGTCAAAATATTTGCACATTACATCAGACAAATTAGGAGGTATATAAAGAAGGTTTAAAAGGTCTGCTTTTCTACTATACAGAAAGCAGTGAATACTTTACGTTTATACAGTGTTAGTGCTACTTCTCCCTATGTGTTACTGGCAGGAGAAGAGAAGACCTTTTGTTTGAATTGTATAGCCAGCCAATGGTAAATGGAAGAAAAAACAAAACATTTTAAAAATAGGTTTGCAAATGTGTTTTCAGGAAAATGACGTAATGCTATCTAGTGAAAACTTCACTAAATTGAAAATAACTTAAAAGGGGAAAAGAAGTCTTTTAAGCCCTGAAATGAATGTGCACGCAAACTGGATAAAAGCAACAGATCCTCTTCACATACTTACTGGGTTCTGAGTCTACAGCCCTGAGTACTCCCTGCACAGGAACATGGTTTGCACAAGAAACAGAGAACCCTGACCTCAAGTCTTAAGAATTTAATAAAGGGAAAAATTAAATAGGTTTTCTTGACATTTTACGATTTGAAAAGCAAAAATGTTAAAGAACATTTGTGGCAATTTACCAGGTTTAATGTCTGATGTACATAATCTTAAAATACTTGACATCTTTAAATTATTACATATAGTGGAGCAATTAAAGTTCATCTTTAAAAGCATGCAACTATTGAAAATGGAGTCAAAGCCTTAAATCTCTCATGTTTTTAAATATTACTATTTAAATGTATTGTGACTTGACTATTTCACAGATTAGCAAATTAGTCAATATGAAAACTTGAAAGCTTCACGCTTCATTCCAAAGCTTGTCAAACACAAAAAACCTTGCCTCTAGGACAATTCCTGGACCATCAGCACTACAGTATCGCTCCAACACTAAATATTCATGGTAATCATAGAAAATTAGGGTTGGAAGGGACCTCAGGAGGTCATGTAGTCCAACAACTAATCAAACATTACTTGTGTATAAGATGCATACACCTTCCAGGACACCTGCTAAACAAACCCTCCTCATCCACCTATTGCCAATCTCAGTCTGTGCAGCAACACATAGGTAAGCCATGAGGCATCAGTCTGCATACAAGCTAGGCAAACAGAGCAGGTGGTTATATATGGATTAACTGAAGTTTAAGAAAAGAAGCAACAGGCAGAGCTTGAAATTATAGTTCTCAGCTTCTTGGAGTCTTTCAGAGGAGAAAAAAGAAAACACCTTGGACCCAAGATGGACCAGGGAAATAGTCTGTGGAACTGTAAGAGAGTATAAGCAGTGATTGGAGAATTAACCCCCTCGAGCCTTTAATTTGGAGGGAGACACTTAAAGCAGTTATGCAGCTTTGAATGACCCCTGTTACACAGTAATTTTGGGCAGCTCCTGGAGGTCTTAACCCCTGGACTGGCCACACATTAACACTTTTAAGTGGTTTTAAAGCACTCATTAGGTAGCTCAAAGTTACACCACTCCAGGGCAGGATTATCTCTGCTCTGTGCTACTCAGCTTCTGTGCTACTCAGCTCCTGTTCCATTCAGGTGCAGCCACTCCTCATAGTTGTGCCACCCCAGTTGAAGTCCTCCAGGATCTCTCAGACCCCTGCCCAGAGACAGAAGCCTGTCCTGGCTCAGCTCACCAGCCCCATGGTGGCAACTCACACACCTTCCTCCGTCTCGGCCCTGCTCACCAGGCCTCTGGCAGCAAATCAGAGCTGTGCAGGTGTGGGGGAAGTCCGGGAGGGTTTCTAGACTAAGGGTGTGACTGCTCCAAACTAGCTCCACCCAGGGTTTGAATTACATTTTGACTCCTGTGGGAGGGTCTACAAAAAAAATAATAAGAATTGGGCTGCCCATCACGATGCCCTAAGAAAATTGGAGACCCTCCCCTCCCCTCCCCCGTCATGATTTTGAAATCTTACAAGGGGGCTCTCATCTCTTATAGGGCAGCTCAGAGCCCCTCACAAGTGCCCCCTTAACCTGACCCCTGCTACCACCGATCAACGCTTGTGCTGCTCGCCACGGAAAGTGCAGCAAGGCCCTTAGAAAAGAAGCGACAGGGCAAGCTTGAAATAAGTCATCTTGGCTTTTTGGAGTCTTTGGCGGGGGGAAAGAAGAGGACACCTGAAGTCCAAGCTAGAGCAGGGAGGGGCAAGAGGGTGCAAGCAGCGCTGGGAGAATTAAAATTACTTAGTTTGAGGGGAGACACTCCGAGCAGCGGGGCAGCTTCGAGCGCCCCCTCCTAAGGGCAGGAGGCGGCGGCCCCGTGGGGCGGACAAGTCTGCGGAGCAGATCCGCCGATGTGGGCGGCTTCGCGGGGGCTGAAAATGAGGAAAAAGGCAGGGGGCGACTTCAGGGCTGCCCGCAGGGGCTGGAGCTGGGACCTGCCCCCTCCCTCGAAACAGCCCTGACGGGCAGGAGGGCAGAGGAGGAAGGAGACCCGAAGCTAGGAGCGATGCCGGGGCTCTCACCTCCACCCAGCGCTGGGCTTCAGCGAACGCCGCCTCGCAGCCTCCCGCCGGCTCCTCGCCGCTCTCCATGGCAGGAAACTGGGGGGCGGACAAGGGGCAGAGCTCAGCCGCGGCCGGAGCAGAAGACAGGAGGCTCGGGGACTTCTCAGCACTGCCGGCTGCTCCCTCCTCCTCCTCCTCCTCGCTCGCTCGCTCCCTAGAGCCGCCGAGACTCAGAAACCACAAGAATTTGAAGAAGCCGCTGCTACCAACCACCCCCCGGGCCGGACCCGGGCCCGCCCCCGCCTCGGCCCGCGACTGCCTCCCCTCCCGGCCCACCTGCCGCCGCCGCTCGGCCCCGGTCCCGGTCCCGACCCCGCCTGGCGGCAGGTAGGCGCAGTCCCCGCTCCCGCCCCTGCACCTGGGCAGCGCCGCCCTGCCCGCCCGCGAGGGGCTCTCCTGGCCGTGCCCCGGGCAGCTCGGGGCCCTGAGCCCGCCCGAGAGATGACAGCCCCCTGTAAGATTTCACAATAAACCCCGGGGGGGGGGGGGGTCTCCGATGGGATCGCTCCCTCGCTTAGGTGGACTTGTATCTAATCAACGAACCGGTTTTTTTTTTTTGCAGACCGCCCCCCCTCCCAGGGTCAAAGAGGGACTGACCGCTGCTTACGAGACACCGGGCGTTGAAGTGCCCTTGTAAAGCTCGGTTGGTTTCACCGCCTGGAGCCCTGCCCCAGAGTTTGTCCTCCTTGTATGCCCACATTAGGCCTGGAGCAGCACACAGGCCCCGGCTGCTGCAGCCACAGGCGACTGGTGCCTCCCGAGTCTGAGCTGGACAGCTGCAGAAGCTGGCATCGGCGGTGGGGAGGGGCTAGCAAGCACCCTCAGATGCCACCGGCAGCATCGGTGGTGGGGATGGGGCTGGCAAGAACCCACAGACCAGCATCAGGGATGGAGCTGGCGAGCCCTGGCAGCAGGGATGGCCCTGTCACGGGCAGGGGGCACGTGCCTCCCCTACCAGTCACCTATTGCCACAACCCTCAGCTAGAGCAGTGGCTCTCAACCATTTTTGTACTGTTTGTAAGCCTTGATGGCCAGGCCCGGCCCAGTGCCCCTCACTCCCGACTTGCTGCCCCCAGTGTGTGGGGGGCACGTAGGGCCCCAAGCAGCCCCTCGCAGGCTGGAACTTGACTAACATGCCAGGGAAAAGCCACGGTTTCCCACATTTTTCTCCTTTCAAGGAGAATCCATTTGTAAAGTTTGGTCGCGCCCTTTTCGTATATTCTTGCAAGCCACGTTTGGGTCGTGACTCACGGGTTGAGAAATGCTGCTAGCCTAAAGGAACTCCTGCTGGAGGCTCCTCAGTCACTGCCTTCCTTCTGGAATTGCAAACAGTAATGCTCAAGGGAGTGAGGGAGAGAGCCAGCTTGTTGGTCTGAAGTTGGGAGGGGGCAGGGAGATGCATCTGAGGATGCGAGGTCCAGTTCACAAAAGCTGATGCTCTCTAAAGTATCTTATTTTGTTCATCCAGAAGGGACATATCCACCCTGACTTATGATAGCAGACATTATTCAATTTGGCCCCCATGTTTCCTGCCCCTTTCCCTCCCATCTGTCCTCTTGCTTCTCACTGGGCACATCTACATGTGCATATTAATGCATTACGTGCTGGAGTTTATTGTTCCCAGGTGCTGCATTTATACACAGGCACCTGGAACCACACCATGTTGAACCAGGCTGGTGCAGCTCCAGTTGGCAGGGCACTCTGCTGGGAGGAAAGGGGTCAGCCTGCCAGCCCGGATCTACTCCCCCCAGCTCAACATGCTGCAGAGGGGCTGGCTGCAACACAAGGGTGCTTATCTCGGGGTAGGCAGCAGACAGCTCTTCAATGTAGCACCCTCGTGCCTCAGCCAGCACTGTCTACAAGTGCAGTGGTAAATAAGCCCATTGTAGAATAATACTTGTGTTAATCAGTACTATCCTAAGGCAGAGTTAATTAAATTACTCCAGCCTAATATGAGTGCATGTGTAAACACTGACCCTTTACTGCAGTGCTAATTAGTCAACTCTACAGTAAACATTTTGTGTAGAGGTGCCTGCTGTCTCCTAGATTCGAGCCTCAATCTGGGAAACAAACCCCCCTCAGTGGAATCTCGTCTTTTGACTTCTGTGGTTTGACTGTACAGCACTGTTCCCTGGTCTCTATGGTAACTTCAGACAGATGGTTTACCTGGGATTACCCCGAACCACCAGCAGTTTGCAGCCTTCCTCACCTTCTACTGCAGGCAGGCATGTTGATTTCCCATCTCCAGCTGGAAGAAGCAGCAATCAGATGCAATAACTAGATCAAGCCAAGCTGTTCCATTTTCAGCAAGGCAACATGCAAATCCAGTTGTCCCTTCAGCTCATGTACTTGTTGGGATGCTATTCGTGAATAGCAGTGTTTTCCTGAGCTCCATGCCCATCAGAAAAGCACCAAGTTGCACATCTTTAAGTTACCCTTAGGAGACAAAACATTGCTCGTAGAGTTTGCTCGTAGAGTTTTCCGACATCCTGGCAGATGTTAGGTCAAATAAATAATTTGGAGGTCTGACTCAATCTACTGAGGTCCCTTCTGACCCTAAAAATCTATGAAATAGTAACATGCCAAATACTAGAGCAATTTCTCATGTGGCAAAAATGGCACACCTGTCTCAGAGATGTGACTTGTTAAAAATGGAACTTGTTTGTAGCAGGTACGCATCTCAGGTTAATTTGAACATCTGACATGGTATTAGATCCTCTGATGTCCCAAAGTGCTCTGCCCTCCCTCCCACTGCAGAAAGTAGCTCGCTCTCTGACAGTCCACTTAGACCATTTGTCAGGGAGGCCTGTTTTATCCTATCCCTATTGCTGCCAGGGGGCAAAAACTTTACCACCTAACCAGGACTTTTTTGGGTACTTGCCCAGGTGCTAAGACCTGTAAGGTGTGTGCAGGCAGTCCAGCACCAGAGAGCTGCTTGCTGGTGCTGGACTAGCCACATGCCCTTTGAAGTTGGGACAGCCCCTTATTGCCTCCCGGATTAATACCATCTTTGTGACAACTGTTGTGCTCCAGCCATGGGGTTTAGAACATGCCGGCCACTGATAGCTCTTCATTTTTTGTTTTTTAATGCTACAGAAATAATGTCCAGAAGGGGCCTTAAATGCATTATTTCTCCATCTTAATGTTAAACAGACATGTTCATTTTGGTGGTTTTCAATAACTTTTTTTCTTTCTAGTTTTCTTGTCAGCAACATTTACATTTGAATGCTCTTTGTATTTCCTAGGTCTTTCCCCAGAAGCTTATAAAATGCAACTCCAGCAACATTTTAGACTGCATCATGTAAATCAAGCCCAAATGATAACGATTTAAGCACACCCCACTCCTTTTAAATCATTAAAAAACAACAGATTGGCTGATGGTTTCTGACCTAAAGACAGCAATGTCTTAGAAAATTTTTGCAGTATACTTAAGTGAATGGAATAATGGATGCGCCAGATTATCATTGCAGAAGACAGTGAAATTCCAAACACCCTTGCTGAAATTTATTCTCCTGGATTTTCAATCATTGGTGTGTTAAAGAAACTAGTATGCCTGCTTGCTTGTGCTGGAAAAGCACAATAGCTATCCATTTGTTGCATCTTGGATTTCATAGTAGATAAGTTTTTTTTCTTAAAACTGTTTTTTTCCTCATAATTATATTAGTTTGGCTGTGGACCAATTGTAGTGAAGGCAAATTAGATCATAATTCTTAATGCAATACACCCCTCTCCCTAGAGCATTTGATGCATACTAACTAGATCAGCATTTTAAACACGCAGGAAACATTTCTCACGGGGTTACATGGTGGCATAAAAGACATAATATTGGAGCTCTAATGGAAAAGTAAGGCACTGATAAACAAAGTGCTGTTTAAGCCAGGTTCCTTGGTAGGGTCCTTGGTAGAAAGGTCTGTCCTGGGTGGCTACATGGCTTTTTTTTTTTTTAAAGGGAAATTTCTATTTTGTCTACATCCAGAAAGGTCCTCCATTTGCTTACAATGGCTCATTCTTTACTAGTCATTACTGATATTTTTGGCTGACAGTTGTTGGCACCTTACTTTTGTTCTGTTTACTTTCTATTCGTTTCCATGCTGTGCCATGTTGCTGTAGCTGCTATCAGATTTTAAGATATCAGTGTCAAATGTAAATGTTTTGGAGAAGATGTAGAGTCAGGTTGTAGTACACAATCTGAGAAGCCTCAAAATGGGTCTCTCTTCTCAGAAAGGTAAATAGCTATCCTGGAGAAATCAGCGCCCTTTCTAGGTGACTGGTAGTGAACACTCAAGAAGTTAATAGTCTTCTTTGAAAGTGTATATATCTGACAACCTTTTCATTGGTCTTTTATTGTTCAAATTACTTATGAACACGTTTGGCCACTGTATTGTTCATTTGTTCAGGCAGATTTTATATTCCAAATTTTCTGTTAATAAAATCGTCAATGAAAATTAGCTGTTTACATTCTTGCAACTCAAACTGCCCTTCATATCAAATATACTCAATTCTCCATTGGCAAAACAGACCCCTGCCCTTGATATATTCTTATCAACAGAAATCCTGGTATTCTCTGGTAAAAAAAAAAATCCCCATTTTTCAGCTTATAAAAAGTAACCCAAAATCCACATTTTCCCGTGATTAAAATGAAATGCCACTAATGTATATAAATGTGCATATATATAAAGTGGTGTTTCATTTTAATCATGGAAAAATGTGGATTTGGGGTTACTTTTGTAGCCAAAAAATGAGGATTATTTTAAAATCAGAGAAAACCAGGATCCCTGTTTATCAGCCTCTCTGAAAGAGCATCTAGCCCTTCACCACAGAACTGGATTACCATTTTATGAGGCATAAAGCAGTCCCGTTCCAATCATAATACATTAATAAGACACTGCAGAAACAGTTTAGAGATGCAGGAATCTTAGATGGTGCAAGAGATTTATTGCACTTGCAATAAACTAATAGGAAAAAGATTACTCATGAAACAAAACTGTAGCACAGGTAACTGATAGAACCAGAGCAACATGGATGAATCAATTATGTGAAGTGATGTCATTTAGCTCATGTAAAAAGGACCAGAGAAAGAACTAGCCAGAAGTTGCATCAGCTAACTAGTTGTAGGAAATTGTAAAAGGAAATCAAATAGCTCTGCTTGCACTATGTTGAGCTGTTTGTAGGTAGCTCCATCCGAGCACCAGGTCAAAAACCCATTTTAAGCTACCAACAGTGAGCCTTAAAGGCATGAAGCTGCTACAATCTGACAGTGTGCAATGCCGTTTCACAGAATATAGCCTCTGGTAGTCTGAAGAAACTTCCGCTTTTCTACATGCAGACTATGGGCTTTCTAAGGCGAAATTTTATGTACATGCTGTGCCTCATTTATCCCGACACTTGTCTTCTCTACTTACAACACATACATGGAGTAATATCAAAAAAGCAAGGCAAAGAGAAAGAATAAGTGTTGCAAACACGGAGCCCCTAAATCCAAAGTGTTTAAACTTGAAAGTTATCACTGACTCCATACAGTAAAAGTTTGCAATGTATTCAGTGTACTCAGTTAATGTATTGTGACCTTTTGGAAATAAGATGGTAGTCCTAGATTGCCGAATTTCTCATATTAAGTCTCTAATCTGGGTCGTGTATGGCTAATCTGTGCTCCACAGTCAGATAACAGCTCAGCCACTAACCATTTCCCCATCCACTGGCTTCAAGAAGACTGAGCAGTTTTATTTCCTCCAAGATCAATGCAGAACTGTGTGTGTTGGAAATAAGTAGGGTAAAAGATAACGAAAATGGCATCACACAAGTCTTGCATTTTCACACTTCACTGGACACACTGATCTAATATTTGAACTTCATCAGTTCCAGCAGGCATAAATATGGGAGAGGAGGGAAGTCTGAAGGCACATGCAGTAATGGAAGTAACCTTCTCTTGGGATTAAGATGGTCTTAAAACTGTATTCTAAATGCCTGGCTTTTTGGCTGGGTTGCACAGTATGTCTCCACATTAAAAGAAGATTGCATTACTCCTTGTTATATTACTGCATCCTCTCTCCCGCCACTGATTGAGAGGTTTCACTCTAATTGCTAATGCAGCAATCTACTGAACAGTTCACAAAATATTATGCTGCATTAGCAAATCAAAATAGTTTACTGAATGTCCATGGTATCTTCTGGGTAGGCTTGTTTTACTCCATTTAAGGCAGTTAGGGTTTATTATTTGGCAGGAATCATTTGTGGTTTTTCACCATTTTAAATCATGTGGGAATATTTGTCATAAGAACGTGCTGGTAAAAGTTGTCTGCATTGTCATGGTTTTCACTGATTTCATATTTAAAGTGTAAACAGATTGAATTTTTAATGCACATGCCATTTTGAAAGGATACTAAGTTAGCTTCCATCCACACAGATCATATTTGTGACAGCAAAGTAACCAGTTTGAATAGTATAATGTTCTCTTCTATTGATAACAGCAGTAGGCAATAACAGAAGAAAATTATATATCACAGTCTCTGATATTCATTATTGGCAAGAACAGCAGTAATCGTTGTAAAATACTATATTCCACCCCAAGCCTAAGCCTTCCCAGGATGGAGTTAAACAAAGGCTTTTGTCATTTCTTCCATATATAACTGTATTAAATACTTAGTACAATACTGTCAGTCATAAAGACAGATTTCACATAGTTTTTACAGGCAACTGTTTACGGCACAATGTACAATTTTATTAATATATATTATCCGTGGCACATATCTGCTTACAGATGAAAACTACTTAAAAAAAGGTTCAACCTTGTTGCATGACAAACTGCAAGGCCAGGGGATGCTTTAATATGGAATTACAGGGACAGTGAAGGACTTTCCCAGAAAGTGTGATTTAAGGTAATTGGCACACAAGGTTCCTTGGGTGAATCTGATATCTTTTATTAGACCAACCCAAATAGTTGGAAAATAATTATTAAGCAAGCTTTCAGGTTCAAAAACCTTGTCTGCCTATGTCCTTAGGCCAGCACAGCTACAACCTACACCCCTGTAATATTTAAGGTAACTGGCACTCTGTGGAAGCCTGACAGAACAAGAGCTGAAAGACTGACTGAACAAGAGCTGAAAGACTGACTTTCCAGTGCTCTTAGTGCTATCCCTGCTGACCCTCAGACAACCTATGGAAGATAGGAATGTGATCCATAAAGTGAGGACAGGAAACTTACATTTGCTAGAGACATGAAAGGGGGAAGATGACCATAACAGAAAAGAAAAACCACAAGCACATTCCAGAAGAAACTAGTTGTGAAGACATTATTCCCAAATTTCACCATTCCTTTGTCAGCACATTCCTATGAAACTACTGGTAATATGTGGGTCTCCCCATCCCACACTTGTGGCAGATTCACAGAAGAGTGCTAGAAGGTCATTAACTATTATTCCATTAGCTCATATGATAAGACTGCAGCAGAAAATCTCAACCCTGCTGACAAATCTTGTAAGGAGTCAATATGATTCCATGTATATTCCTAATTTTTCAAAATAAAGCTAAATTTATTTCCAAATTTTATGTAAAAAATAAAATCCTTGCATTAAATGAACAGTAGGATTGCAGAAGCGAGCTCTTAAAAGTTGGGCAGTGGCAAGTTGGGCAACCATTTTAAAGTAGGCAAAACAGCTGTTAGACTAGGGTCAAGTAGAAGATAGTCTATAAGATGCAAATCTCCCCTATCTGTCTATCTACCTACCTAAATAGCACAAGCTTTCAAGAGCTGAAGCTAAACTTCATCAGATGCTGGTTCATATTCAAAAATAAGATTGCCAATATCATCATATCTCTGACCCCTTGTGCATAAGTATTATGGTAGTCTGGTCAATCAATTTTGTCCCTCCTCAAATTGCTTAAGTATACTCTTAAATCTTTAGTATAACCTTACTTCTGGCATTTTCTAACTTTCGACTGCTTTCACAAACATGTATTTTTGTTAACGTTATACTAGAAATTACTATTTTAAGTGATACAAATTAGTGGAAAGTTGTTCTACTTGGCCAAGTTAGTAAAATGAGTCTGTCTTTTCAAACTGGTGGAGGCAGGCATTCCCAACTGTCAGTTTTCCAAAATAAACCCAGTATTCTTACATTTAGAACACAATTAATCAGCAGAGTCAGACTTTTTTTCACTGGAACTGAAAAACAAATTAATTTCTAAACTATTTCTACACCAGTTAATTATCATTGGTGCAGCTTCATTAGGCAGCTGATGTACCTATATAAGCTACTCATTAAGGCATGTAAGTTTAAATGCATGAGTCACATAGCTCGAAGACACCGCTGCTAGTTAAACTATGAATTATTACTAAAACATTTAGAGATTATCCCCTTTCTGTTTACAGTGAGAAAAGTCATTCCTTGTAAAAGTATCCTATTTTTGAATTAACAAAAATGTAGTATGCCACTTATAATCTTAGTGATTTCTATTTGATCCTTTGATATTAATGCAAAGACAGCATAGCTTGTCCTGCTTAATAAATTCCCCTTAATGAAACTGGGGCACTTTCAACTCTGCTAGTGATTATTGCGGTGTTCTATCCATGTACAGATACAAAGAAAACTTTCTTCAGCATTGGTTGTTTCAACCTTATATTGTGTTCCACTGATAAACTATACCCTCTCCCCCAAACAGGTGGGAAAAAAGGAAGTTCATTAACATCTTGATTTTTTTCCTTTCCCCCTCCAACCAGCTCATATGTGTAATAGTTGTCACTTGTTCTAACAGCTCTCCAGGTGGCATCTTTAGACAGACATTCTGACTTTTTATTTAAAAGACAGAAGATGGTGGTAAATGATAAGACAGATTCCCAGGCCTGTTTCTTTCTGTGACGAACGAGGATGTAGCTAGAAAGATTTCTCCTGGAGAAATCCACTCACAGTACCTGCAACTACAATTGAAGGAGAGAAAGCATATACCTGCTGGGACACCACTGAAGGATTAGTTTACTTTGCCAGCAGTTCTGTTTTGGAAGCAAAGCTGATTAGCTACATCTCCAAGCACTATTTGGATACAACTGCAGAAACTCAGCTTATACAAAAGAAAACAGTTTTCAAAACTATCCGAAATCATGAGATCACTATTACTGGAATTCACAATTTATAACTAATTTGAAGAGTAAAACTGTTGAAGGAAGTTAGAACTAACATACACCCCAAGCAATAGGAAAAAACAAGCATTTCACACAGCATTAAGTAATATCTACTTGGATGATACATGTACAAGCCAGCAATGATTCTGAAAGGAAAAACATGAATATTATGATTCTTTCTACAAATGTACAATACATTTTTGGACTTGTTGCACAGAAATAGAGATAGTTAACTATTATTTTGCCATCACACCTTTCACTTCAGAGAAATACCATACATTACCATGTCAGGCCAAATATCCAATGCAAGATTCTAAGATACAGCCTTAGTTCTACCAGCATTAGTTTATAGATATTCAGCTTATTTTCCTCACAATAAAACTTAGTCAGCTAATGATTCATTTTAGGTGATTAGCTAAGAGGAAATCTCATAGGAAGTTATTCCAAAACAACTCAGAGATGAAAGTCTTATGCATGAATATATGCTCAGAGAATGTGTGTGTGTGCCCACACCCATGTGGGGGCAGTGGGAGGAGCCATCTACAACTGCAGCCGAAACTAAGTAAGACAATAAAGGATAAATTCAAAGTTTATTCCACATGTAGTACAGTTTGTCAACATGTTAGGAAAGTATCAAAATTTGTATTATTAACATATGGCAAGAGTTATTTTCTTACAATACATTAATGACAAGTTTTTCCAATTACGATAATTTAAGCTGCAGACAGAGCAATTGCGTTAAACCTTAATTCTTCTGGATCTCGTTCCATGAACTTCTTGCAAACTTCTACTGCATCCTATTTAAAAAATAAACAAACAATGTGAAATTATGCTATTTCTCATCGTATGAAAACAGGACAATTGGCACCTCATTCATTTTATACAAGTTATGTCCAAATAGGATTCTTCCATTTTCTACACAAACCTTATCAGTGTATCAAATTGATTTGGGAATAATTTCTGTTCTAATTTCATGCAAGATGCTATTACCCGTTCCCAAGTAAATGAATTCAGAGAATAGATAGCGTACTAGTTAACTTTATAATTCTTAAATTTATGTTATTGTACACAGTATTCTAGATGAACTTCTACAGAACTATCCATTTTTATTAACACTACTGTAATTAGAAACTTACATTTTGTCTATTAATATAATTCAGAAATCTAAGCAATATTTCCAGCTGTGTTTATTGCACAAATGGAGGACTTTAAATAACTCTTGCATTTTGGCCTAGGGCACAATACAGCACTTGATATTTACTACAAAACGTGAACGAAGAATGTGAACAAGTTAGCAGTATTTTCTTTCCCCTTTATCAGGCACAGATTTCATGTTGTTTAATATCGTCAATACAGTTACTTCTTAAAGACAGAGGTTGCGTCTCTCCAGCCTTTTCCTTCCCTAAAACTAACCTAGACTGACCAACATAAACGTCAGACCCCAATGCATGGCCCTAACTCTCCCCCTCCCAGACAATACCTTCCTATTGGGAAGGCAGGGGGCAGAGGATGGAGGAGTTTATTTTCCAGGTTAAACGTATTCTATTTGGATTCCCTTTTCAAATAAAACAGCTTCTGACAGAGGCATCCATAAGCTAACACGATGAAGAGAAAAAGAAACAGCCACATGAAATAAAAACAGGTGTTTTTGGTGCTGGTGAGAAGGGCAAAAGCAGAAAGTGCTGGAAGAGTAACCATGGTCCAGCAAAGCAATTAACTATAAAAGAAATGAGAGAAAGGAGGGAAGAGTATTAAACGTTTGTTCAAAAGTTCTCAAAGACCAATAATTTCACAACTCCCCATTCCTTGCACATAGCCTGCAAGCAACAATGGTATAGGAAAATATCAATAAGGGATAAAAAAGCAGCTTGAGCTGCTGGCGTAATAGTCATTTAGTGTTCCTGGTCAAGCAACCATAGGAAAATGTTCTCTCATACAGAGCAGCATTTGTATGGGAGTTCATGAACACCCATCTCAGTTCTGAGTACAGGTTGTTTTCTCTGCCTCCCTTCATATGATCATACACAAGAAGTAGATAATGATCTAAATGCACTAAACTTATGCAGGGCGGGTTGTATTCATACCTCTAAAAAGTTGTCATCACTTGTCTGCCCATGGTTTATTGGAAATGGTTTGCGTCCATCTGTTGAAACATAAGAGATTACATGAGATTGCAAACTGAAGATTGAAAAGCTTGTCATTTTTTCCAGAACATACACTTGGAACAGTTAAAATAATCACTTCTCAGTAGGTATATGTTAACACGATTAGTTTGTTTAGATTAGATGGTAATACACCTTAATACCATTCCTTGGCTTCAACAGAAATACAGTATTACAAACAATTAGTAAGATGACAAAGCGTGTGCGTGTGTGTGCACATGCACACACACACACACGTGCCTGAAAAATGTAGATGATATCCAAGGCACTTAGTGAGAGAGAACAAGAGATCTGAAACTACCTGTAACAAGTTAAATTAGTATTCCTCTAGGAGCCCTAAAGAGAGGATTAGACCCACCAATTCTGAAGGGATCAAAGGCAAAATAACTTAAATATTACCCTCAATTAAAAGATACAAAAGTCACATGACATGATAAAAGTAATACTAACAATTTAACTTAGACAAGTGCGCAATACTAACCTAGCCCTATATCAGAAATGATCTAAAAAGGCAAGTATAGATGAAGAACAGTTTAATTTTTCACTGACAACATAATAATACCCTTTACATTTAGTACTTCTCAAATATTTTTACTTGTTACTTTATAAATGTATCAACTTACTTTTGAAGAACTTCGATGTTGAAACATATGCCAAAACATGAAATTTTCTCTAATTTCTGCCAGGGGCCAACTGATCTTGCCAGGCCAAATTCTCTTTTAAGTATTAATATACCATAATTTCACTAAGCTTGGCAGCACTTCTAAACTACAACTGATCTAAAAATCCCTAAAATTATACTCTTCTGAAATGTATTATTAAAACCGTTATTCTTACTTTAATGACCAACTTCTTTTATATAGCAGGAATGAAGATAAAAGAGAAACACATTCCAAGAAAGAGAATTGAATGCCACTCTATTTTGCAAACTATTGAATTTTTAAGTTCATTCTGGCACAACATTTGTATTTCGGTTGTATATAAACAACATGGTTTTCCATGGCAAAAGCACAAGCATTTACGATCTTGTGGTTCTCCCCCCAGCTTTCTGCCTGCCAAGGTCCACAGGCTGGTCAGAGTGGGCAAAAGCTGATGACACAGTACTTTTCCCTAGCCCCAGTCTGACCCTGTAGCAGTTGCGCAGGCCGAGCTGGGGCTGTGCTCAGTGACCCAGGCCGCAGCATGGACAGAACTTGCAGTACAGAGCAAAGATTTGGTGGGGGGGAAGGTAGGGGACCAGACGCTAAAAAGGGGGAGAAAGAGGCTGAAGGTAGGAGATGACAGCAAGCAGAGGTGGGCAGGAGGATGCAGCAGCAGCAGCTGCAGCCCCGACTCCAGGTAGGGGCTGAAACCCAAGGCACTGCAGCACCTGTTCCCCAGTGTCCTCATACTCAATTCTAAAGATGAGGGGCTTTTCCCCATGTTAATTTACTCAGAACCGAGTAAATATGGCAATTGTATCCTATAGTTTTTACCCCACTATGAAACAGTTTAGAAATTCTCTCTCATGAACAAGACATGCTATTTAATAATAGTCCATCTCAAGTGTCCTTGATATTATATAGACTCGAATCTGTGCAGTTTAAAAACGCTGTTAAATTAGGTGTTCATTTTCAATATTTTATTAATTGCACTGGTATATGGCATTATACAATAATAAAGTAGAATCAATTATATTTATGGCCGGTGGGTTATGCTAACTGCTACATGCAAGTCAAATTGTCAAACTACAACTGGTATCAGCAGCGAACCAGACAAGCAAAACAAATTTACTAGGCAATAGCTGGCACTCTTAAAACTGGGTAAGTGATGACTTTATAACTGAGATCTACAGGGGTAGTAAATTGCTTGGGATATTTGCCAGAAATAAAATCCCTGGCAGGTGTTATTTTATTGTGTGATTAACATGTTAAACATGTAATAAACTGTAACATGCCACATACTCAAATTAAAGCATAATGCAATTTAAACCATCTTTGTGACTGGTTTGTATTGCACTTTCAATTTATACATATGGCATGTTGAAAGGTGCTCAAAGCTGGGCGTACACTGGGCTCAGGAGCTAATTTCTGATGCGGGGCTGCCTGCAAACTCATTTAAATTTCCCATGGGGAGCCCAAAACTGAGAAGGCAGTCTCAGATGATGGGCTCCTTTCATGCCAGCAAGAATAAAAGTCATACTGGGCAGCCCAACATCTAGGACCAGTTCCCAATCCTCGTCTGTTGGGCATGGCTTTTAAAGGTCTGGGAGGGTGACAGGGAGCCAGGATCGCAATCCTAGGCTCCTTGCTAGCAAGTTTAAAGCTGTGCTTGGCAGCTCACCACTGGCAAACAGTTATCTGGTACAAGGCTGCCCACCAAGCCTTTAAAGCTCTGGATAGGATCAGAAAAATCTTTATGCCAGATCCCCAAAATCACATGTCCCCCTGGGCTACATCTTGGAAATTTGGCATGGCAGGACACACAGTTATTGGAATCTGGGATAAAATTCCTCAAATCCCACTGTGCATTTAAATAAACATCTACCAGGGGCCTAAATAGCTACCCTCTATTAGCCATGGGCATTTTAAGTGGTGGGGAATGCACTATACTGGGAATGATATGCAGTCTTTATTCTACTCCATTTCCAACTGATAGCTGTCTTCAAGTCGCTGCTTCAACTAGCCTTCTGAAGTGTCTGAAATGAAAGGCTGGTTGCCCAGCAACAAGTATTAAACTAAGAGTATTAAAGAATCCTAGCAGAACTTAGTGCTGCTGCATCTGCAGCAAAATTGCCAGAATATTTCAAATGCGGAACCTAATAATCAGATCAAAATGATGTTTTATTGCTATTTAGAATACTAAGCAGAAAAAAGGTATTTTAAAATAAAGCCAGCCTGCCATAACTGAATGTCACGTTAATAATTCCTGGTATGTTACTTGTACTTGTTTTGTGAATAATTCTCATTTTGACTGATAGTATTAGTATCATGGCTTTAGCTACTTCTATCTTGTATTATGCAACATGATAATCAGAGAAATAATTCAGTCACCTATTCCAAGAAACCAGAAAAAAAACCCCTTCAACTGAAGTTAAAAAAACTAAACAAAAAAAACAAGTGTTTTTCTCAGTAATATCATAATTTTAAGTGTTTTTCTCAATTAAGAAAATATCTTACAGAATTGGCATCTTTATTCCTGCTCTTGTAAAGTACAGCTGTAATTTAATGATATTTTTGTATCAAATAAACACTTCTCTTAAAAAAATTAACAGGATGAGTTTACTTATTTGCCAGAAAGACAAACCCAAGTCCATTTTAAACTAATATCGTACTACTTATTGTAATTTCACATTCTAATGTTATTACAGATTACAAGATTACCTCTTGCATCTGTTTCAAGAGAAACATGGAAGAAACTGTTCTTACCCAATTCATAAAGATGATCGCCTACATTCACTAATGCAATAAAGTGAAGATCTACTTTTTCATCTAAACTTGGTGCCTGTAACACAAACAAAAAACACCACAACCATCAGCACTAGTGTGTCAGGGATCTCTATTTTAGTTAACATGTGACCTACACAAAGAATGGCTTGGTAGACAAGTACATTTTAGACCATGAGTAAGACTACAGAATAGCAAGAATGAAACTAAATTTTTGAAACGAACAAAAATCAAGAGAATTCATGCAAATATATAAATTAAGAATTTATATATTAAGAATGATCTGAATAAAGCATCTGAAAATTAGTGTAAGGTTATATTGCTACAGAGAATCCTTGTCTTACAAGAAACACAATGGCTCATCTACCATTAAATTAAAAAAAAGAACATTAATGTAAACAGCAACACCTCTCCTATTAGTCATGACCTGTATATTCCACAACCACAGAATTTCTCTCTGATGTGTTACATTTCAAGATTTCAGCTTTTATTTAAAGAAACATAATTATAGGTGCACTGATATACTGGTTGCATATAAGATCAGCACTGATAAAAGGGAAATTTACATTATCGGCTATCAGCTTTTTTGGCCATTGTAACCGATAATGTTCTCTGACAAATATAATCAATTATGCTTTCTGGCCAGGGTCCTCGGATACCTGGGTTCCCTCTCGCATGCAGGGACAGGGCCCCCAGATGCCTGGGTTCCCTTGGGAAATGGTGGGTTTCCCCTTTCAGGTAGGAAGCATTCTACCCTGCAAGGGGTCCTGCTTGGGGCTGCTGGGAGCAAGATGCAGGGGGCATCAAATGCATGCGAGCAGCCTCACACATGCACGTGGCCAGGAAAACAGCTGGGCAGCATGGAGAGCAGTTCTCTGCAGGTGAATCTATGGAGTGGAAGGGGTGTGAGGGGGGCAGATAGAGGCCCTCATGGTGAGGGAGGGAGTGGGGCTGAGGACGCTTCCCAGTCAGGGCAGTGCATGGGATCTGGGACTGGGGACGAAAGCAGGATGGAGTCATGGGCGGCTCCCCCGCCACTGTGCACACCCCATGGGGAAGGCATGGTAGGCAGGGAACACATGGCCAGCTTGGGGCTCCTGGGGCAAAGGCAGCAGGGCAGAGAGCCCTGAGTCTACAGTGGGCAGTCCACATCTGGCTCACTGCACTTGGCTCTGTCCTGCTTAAAAGCACCCCTGCATTTAAAAATGGTGGTGGTGGTGCTTGAACTAAAACTCATTTGATGAGCTTTAGTTCAAGAGCCCCCACCACCATTTTTAAGTGCTGGGATGCTGATACAAGTGATGCTGGAGGCAGCTGGAGCACACCAAAAAAAGGTTTATTTATGTTAGTACAGGGTTTTCAACCTTTTTAAAGCAGGGTACCTCTTCTGGTGGGTACCCCTTCTGGATGCAGAGAGCGGGGTGGGGACGGATGACAGCCAGTCAGATGCGGAACCGGCAGGACAGGGAACTCGCACATGGCCGCCACTACCATCGATACACTCCTTGTCACCACCGGGCACTGCTTTCCCACACCCAAGTATCCCCGCTTCTCTGTGCCACCAACTTCGTGGCTGGCCAGCCAGCCATCAGCAACCTCCCCACCCCCATTGGCATGTGGTGGTGGCGCAGGAAGCTCACACGCAGTGGCCACTTATATACTCAGCGCTGCCACTGCATATATGGCTGGACTGATGCTGATGGTCGGCCACATGCAAAGCCGGTGGCGTGGAGAAGTGGGGATACTTGGGCACAGGAAAGCGGTACCTGGCAGTGGCACAGAGTGATGGATAGCAGCAGTGGCCCCGCTCCACTTTCCTGAGCTCAAGTACCCCCACTTCTCTATGCCACTAGCTTCGCATGCGCTGCCGCATACCCCCTTGGGCTTTCCCAAGTACCCCCAGGGGTACACGTAGCTGCAGGGGACAACCCCTGTGTTAGTACATTTTAAAGTACTGAAACTTTTTTTTGGTGCTTTCCAGCAGCCTCCAGCGTTACATGAAACCAAATTTGTTATTGGATAGGTATTGGCTGATATGACTGGTTAATATCAGCCAAGAAAATCTTTACCGGTGCATCCCTAAACAATTTTTCCAGTCCTGGAAGAAATGCTAGAGCAAACCAATACAGTAGCATTCTCAAGCCTGAAGCCAGCCTGGAGAAGAAACAAAATGCCTATTTTGACTATTTCCTAGTTCAGTCGGGGAACTGTGGAAGAAAAGATAGCATAAGTAGGTATAATCAACACAGACCAAAAATGTCAAGCGGGAGGGAAGCATAAACCCCTACAAATGAAAAAAAGTGTTCCCGTATGAGTCATACGATTCTTTTTCAGATTTAAATAAGAATTGTTTTTTCCCCTTTAATCAGTAACAGCTTCAGGTAAACTTCATTCATACAACCAGAGACTGAAACTCCCTCCTCGTCAATACCCTTTATGAAGTTACACATTTAGAACTAGCCGTCTGTCTTCCGCCTTGCAGTGTCCCCTTGATGGGTCACTGCAACACAAACTGGTCCACATTTTGTTGTAAGGTAGTGTCCAGACTTAAATGAGATACATGCCTGGACAAGGAAATGGAAGAATTAGAGGGCATTGTTACAGCCAGCCTCAGAGAGAGATCTACTTGATTCTCCAAACAGCCTGAAATAATAGGTCTAAGAGGAAGAAACTATCCAACATATAGATAAAAATAAAAATTGAGAATGCAAAGAACTATCCCCTTAAGGGGAGGAATTGCTAAGAATCAAAAAGATTCTCTGTATAGCAAAAGATCAGAATATCTAAACCACTCATTTCTGACACATCTCCAATACTTAAACAGACTGAGAGGACCTATTTTCTATCGTTCCTGCCTTTTTCGTAACAGAAGAGAAGCCTTAATGCCACTCAAAAACCAAGAGTTTAGCTGCCCCTACCTCTTGGAGGGCAAAGGCATATCATGTTATACCTAATGAGCAGCAGGTCTGCAGACTCTGCCTCATGTTACTGCATGTCTAGATTGCTGGTAACAGTCAAAATATTTTTAAAAAGGAAGTGTCATACCCACTTTACATACAGGAAAACAACCTACGGTAAGCAAATAAATGTTTTCTGAAGTGGTCCCTAATTCTGCATACCTCAATTTCCAAACTTGAGAAAGCCTGCAGCTAGATAACTCACTCAAAGCCACAATAAGTAGTTAAGATCAGAACTCAGACCTCCTCATTCCTCAATCAATAGAATGCAGCTAATTAGGCCCATGATGTGGTGGTATAACTGCACATAAGAACTCCCATAAATACCGGAATGCATTGTGCCTGGGCCCAAACTAGCAGACGACAACAACATTTTGGAAAATTATGAGTTTAAGATTGTCTACTTTCTCCCCTGATTTACACTAAAATCTTCAAAAGACTTAGGATGTGCTGACTGTTTCCTACCTAGCTCTCCTGATTGTCCTAGCTCTGGATCCATCATGAAAGCCAAGGTAAGCAAGGAGTACATACAAAACCCTGCTAAGTGTCCATCCCAATTTCAGGAAGACTACATAGTTAAGTCTGCTTCATGTCTTCCACAATAAAACTGTTTTCAGTTCCTTAGGACACTGCCAAACTAAATATTCTATACTGAAGTTTTACATGCCAGGTGTCTGGCTCAGGATAACAATTTTTTTGTCAAAAAAACCCAACAAAAACCACAGCACTGTCATTTCTAATAAGTCAGCCAAAGTAAGTTTTGCTCTACAACTATGTAATCTCAACCTCTAGCAACTATACGCTTTAGACTAGAGCAAGGCAATCCAGCATGTGTGTGGGGGGGCCTCATCATCCAGCCCACGGCTCTCCATAGACCCAGAAATCTGGCAGCAGGAAAGCTGTGGCTGCAACAATTCCCCACTCCCCTGCTGTCGAGGTTGAATCCTACCACTGCTCCCCCACTGCCACTCTATGATGAGAGGCTGAGAGCTACAGGACTCTTCAGCCTGGAAAAGCGCAGGCTCAGGGGGGACCTGTTGGCTGCCTATAAGTATATAAGGGGTGTACATCAGGATCTGGGGGAATGCCTGTTCACCAGAGTGCCCCATGCGATGACAAGGTCAAATGGTCACAAACTTCTCCAAGACCATTTCAGGCTGGACATAAGGAAGAGCTTCTTTACAGTCCAAGCCCCCACGACCTGGAACAGACTGCCACCAGAGGTGGTGCAAGCACCTACTCTGGATTCCTTTAAGAGTCAACTGGATGTTTATCTTGCTGGGATCCTATGACCCCAGCTGACTTCCTGCCCCTGGGGCAGGGGGCTGGACTTGATCTTCCAAGGTCCCTTCCAGCCCTAATGTCTATGAAATCTATGAAATATCCAGACCCAGGGAGGAGTTCCCAAGAATCAGGTGACAGCTCTGCAGGCAGGATCTTGCCCACATGCTGGAGCACTACTGGACTAGAGGGCTTCAAATTTGCAATGGGAGATTGTCTTCTATCAGAGACATTCCAATAAAGCAGCCACACATTTGACCAAGGTTTCAGCTCCTGAAAAAGCATCATGCCTGCTGTTAGAGTTTGCCAACTAAAATGTCTAAAGATGGTATGGAACAAACTGGTCCTATAGGAGTGCAACTATAGGACCAGTCCTATAGGATGTCAGTGCAACTGACATCATTACTGGTCTATAAAGGCTAAGCAGGACATCCTGATAACCAATTCACATTGCTACTAGTACCACTGTAAAGTCATGTACAGAAACTGGGAACAGACACATTCTGGTGCACTCAGATTTTTCACCTGCTGGTACCCAGGCAACATGGAGGAAGAAGAGAAAACAACTAGATATGAATAATGAAATGAGAGAAGTAGGAAGTGTGTTATGGGGGAAAATGTTTAAACAAGAGCTCACTTACTGAGAATGTGGATTTCCATTTTCAATGTTTAATAAATAGCTACAAAACGCATTGAAAAATTCATATTTTATCTTCCTTTAGTGGCTAGTCCCTTAAAGCAGCTCAAAGTGACAGAAATTTGTGCTGTAAATTTAAAGGCTTCAACACTGCTGATGACTAACTTCATGGATAATGGACTGGTTCCACAAAGAGAAGCTATTTCTCCTTTCTCACTTTTAAGATAACTTTATTTTAAGAAAAAATTATTTTCTTGATGGCGTACTAAATTCTTCCTAATCTGTTGTAAATTATTCATGAATATATTAAAGAAACAGTGAGACATATGACATAATACATATCTATCCATTTGTAGCTTACAGTAGAACCCACGATACTTGAAATACAGACAGAAAAAAATTGTTTCAGATCAACCAGAAAGAAAAAAAATCTTAAGCAAATAATGTGCGAGTAAAAGAGCACTGTTTTTGTTTAGATTCACTCCTTTTACTTTTTTTTTTTTAAGTATGTCTACTTAAAACAAAAAAGTGTTTTGAAAAAACAGAAACATCCCAGAGGTACCATAACCCATTTACTTTTCCATATTTCCTTTTTTGTTCAATTCCTTAATGAATGTGATGCAAACTCATTAATTATTTCAGTCACCTCAAAACTACACTTTTGACAAAGTTTATTATTATTTGAAAAAAAAAAAAAATGCTTGGCTTTTTTTCCCCCACATTGCAAACGGCTTACAAACAATGACAAAAGACCTACAAAGGGTTGGGCAGAAGGGATACATTATGACATAACAAATTTCACATTATTTTCTCTAAGAATTATTGTATGGTGCTTTCTCTTGAAAGAGTTGAAGTGACAGTGTGGAAAAGTTGGAAGAAGAGCATCAAGGTTTTCCTCCCTGTTGAAGCAAGATAAGAGACCCTGGTTGAAAAGCTAGAAGTGAGCATGATGTGTATCCTTGAAGAATAAGAATCTTGAATTTCATGCAAGTGAAGGGCTAGGATATGGTTCCTGCACACTGCATGAATTTGATGAAGCAACATTGAATGTCAAATCCCACATGGAAAGAGACTACAGAGAAAGATGGGAAAATAAAAAGTTTAAGTATAGGAAGAAAAAGCTCAATTTTGAATTTAGAACTTGCCTGGCTATGGAGAATTAAAGATGACCCCTGTTTACAGGTCGCAATAACTAGAAAGAAGCTGGTATATTAAAACAGTGAGAACAAGGAGACTGGAGATGGTGTAACAAAGTTAGCAGAAAGACTTTGAGCTGTTACAATAAAAGAACAAATGGATAACTGCTCAAATGGGATGGTCACATGAAGAAGGCAGTTAGTAACAAGTGTACCAATCATGTATGTTAAAAACAGATAAACTGACAATGGAGGGTGTAAAAAACAAAGCACTGGATGACCAAGCAGAGCAGGTGCAAAACCAACACTCTACTATAAAAAAAGATTGTGAACAGTGAAGTTGGATTTTCAAGAAAGTGAAAAGGACCCAAGTGAGATGAATGTAGAAGGAATTTAAGATGATGGCCATGGCAGTTAGTGAGTTTTTAAGTGAAGGAAAGAAAAGAGAATGCAGTGTGTCTGTTAAACTACAATTTCCATTTTACATTGTGCTGAACAATATTTAGGCTATTCATAGACCAAGTTTATTGTGCTGTATTCCAGACAGGACCATACTCAGAAAGAATCTGACACCTGGCTAATCCATTATTATAGTAAGCCAGCACCATCATTTTTGGCTCAATTAACCATCATTTTTGGCTCAATTACTTGCTCGTGGGTTTATGGGACAATGGATTTTCTAACTTGTGGCAAATGTAACCCAAGGGTGTGGAGTTTATAAGCTGAGCAGATGACACAGAGGACAGACCCCACATAAGAGCAAGGTTCTTTTCCATATATAGTGTCAACCACTGTCATATGTAAAATCTTACACAACAGAGGGAGCAAATGGACTCTGCCCAGCTTGAAATACTGACAAACATCAAGCCATGAAACTGGCAAGACCAAAGGAGGAGAAGGTATGCCAAGACATATTATGCTCAAGTAACTAACTCGCATGTGTCTATACTATTGAAGACATTTCTTTGCTAAACCCATGTTTCTTTCTTTCCTGCCCTTGTCCTCAAAGCATTAGGTAGAGACCCAAAGCCTAGGTGTAGGGCATATAAATGTCTGGGAGGCCTCAAACACCAATTCAGGGCTAAGGACTGTGGGACAGCAGCACCCCATCTTTCAAAAAGAGATGTTAGGTAAGAGCCTGAGTCCAGGACTGGAACACAGGACACCAGTCAGAAAACCTGACTAGATAGACTCTACCATGTCCAGAACAGATCTGCAGGGTTGCAGTGCTGCAACTGCCCCACCTTTTGATCCCTGCTTCACCCAAACTTTAAATGCAATTGCCTGGGCATTTCTATTCAATTGACTTCAGTGCTTACTATCATATCCCTGATTCCTACTAATCTCTCCCCACTCCACAGGTGTTGGTGACCCTCTCCCCTTTTTAATTGTCCTGGTGTTCCATTATTCAAACTATCTTTTCTTCTGTAATTTTGCTGTCTGTTAGCCATTCCTGGTAATATTTCATTCCTGTTCCATAGCTAAAAACCTTAAGTCAAGCGTGGTACTATTAACTAAGGTGTAGAAATGACTGACATTCAAGTATTGGAGGCACTAGTATGATGCTCAAGAAGGCTAGATTGTGTTCGATGAATCTGAATGAGAGATGTACATTTAATCATAATGATACAATACATTTGACTATTTTCACTATTTTTGCTTAGTTTGTTGCATTTTAACGCTTTATGTAACATCTAAATTAGCACACATTCTGCTAGTTACATGCGTTTTTGCTTTGATCTTAAACTGAATAATATATTCCTAGCCCCCTATTAAAAACCTGTTGTTTTCTCTTTAACTGGAGAAAAAAATATGTATTATGTTAAATAGGATGATGTGCCACACCATCTGCTCACCCACTTCTCAAAATTCTAGATCTGCCCATGACCACATTTCACAGCTTGCAAACATTGGGTTCACAAACAAATCTAACGACTATTCAGAAAAGTGCTGGGCCAAAATGTGAAACAATATTTTGGCACAGCAGTTAAAGGGTTGACTCTCCCAATGGGGAAAGACTAGTGCATGCTCGTATTTAAGACTGTAGCATAAAATTAAATGTAAGCAAGTGGCATGAGGAGGTCTAGGACTACCACTTAAAACAATTTCCCTTGAACAAGTAACGCACTGGGGTGAAAGCATAAAAGCAAAAGAGCTAACTGAAAAGCTTCATTTATCTATGCAAATTTATCAGTTTAGAAGGGAACTGAACAACATAGTCTAATTGCTTCTTTTAATCAATGAAAACCATCTCTCTAGAAAAAAATTAACGGTAAGCAGAATTACCATATTACAACTTAAGTGCTAGGTAAAAAGAAAAGCCACCATGGCAGACAAGTAACAGACCTTTCACAAATATTTTACATGCCTGAATGAGGTAGGATAATTTTAATCGGTTACATGGAGAGCAAAAAGTCCACTGCAACAGAATGAAGAAGATACAGAACTTAGTGGCATTTAATAAGCAATCGGTTCAAATCATGATTTCAAGTTAAATTTTGTTTGGTCAGAAATGACTAACTCAAATGTCTCCAACCTAAATTTTCTGAGGTCCCTTTTACATGTGCAGGTAAAGTTCCAATGGGATCTAATGCATGATCCACAAAATTGTGCCTGCTGCCAGGACACACGTGCATAGCAGGAGGCATGATTATATCCCCATGAAGCTTTACTGTCAGTGTTCCCCACACTGCCCCTGCTGCGAGCCCCACAGCTGGTGTGGGCTGTGGGGCTTGCAGCAGGGGTAGCAGGGAGAACAATGCCCCTGCTGCGAGCATTGCTGGCTGTGGGACTCACAGTGGGGACAATGCTGTCTCTGCTGCAAGACTCAAGAGGTGTGGGACTTGCAGCAGCGGCAGTGTTTCTCGTGCTGCTGCGAGCCCACCAACAATGTGGGCTATGAGGTTCACAGCAGGGGCAGCACGGGGGAACACCACTGTTGATGCAAGCCTCACAGCTGACAACTCTGCCACCACTGTAAGCCTTGTCAGCTGTGGGGCTGGAAGCGGGTGGTGCTCCCCTGTGGTTGGGAGACCCTCAGTCGATGAGGTAATTAGAACAAGGGTGTAATTAACAGTAATTAGAACAAGTTATTACACTTTTTTGAGGAATAACTTCATAGCTTATTGCTTGTTTTTTCATGTCATAAATTGGTTGAACACGTAGCTGTGTCTCAATTTCAGGTATATTTACGTAGCTAATCACACCTTAAGTGTAACATGTAGAGGGGGCCTGAGTAAAATTATAATTGGAGAGGTTAAATAAAAATGCACGACAGGGGTTTGTTTTTTTTTTAGTGCTTTAAGCAAGCAAGATGTAACTGGACTCCCGGATTACATAGTGGACAGACTACTAAAAACTTATGTTCACAGCATAGCATACTAGTACACCTTGCAAGAATTTCCTATAACCGTATCCTTGATTCCAACCTTTTTGTATTCACTACAATCAACTTTTACACTGGCGTTTTAAAGCAGTAGCTCCCAAACTCTACTAGTTCCCACATTCTACCTTTTTTGGCAAAGAATTTGATATTCCATCAGTTCATATATACTATCATATATACTATTACTTCTAAAATTTTAAAATTAAGCTTAAAAATCCCCAAAATATTCCCAGTCAAATATTAAAATGAGTAAAGAGCAAAAATTAATTCATACTAGTGAAAACATCAAGGACAACGTAACCACTTTTCTCTTAATTTGTTCAGTGGAAAATGCCACAGTTCTCAAGTTACATGTTACAAACCAGGTAAAGCCTCAAGTATAAAACTAGGAAGTTTAATGAAGTTCTCAAACACTGCCTTGTGTGTAGAGAGTAGTTGTTTTATACAAATTGACAGGTGCCTGGGAAAGAGAGAGATATACCAATAATGATGACAAAACTCTAAAAAGACAATAGTACTTGGGAACTGAAGCAGCACTTTCCATTAAAAAGCAAGAAGGATTTGTCTATTCTGGCTGAGTATTTGAGTGGTCTGTAGGTCAGATTTATTTCAGTTTAATCAAAAGTCACACATATCAAATGCAAATTCAATGCGACAAATTTAACTGATTATAAATCTTAAAAAATACAGTTATCCCAGTTATAAGTAACAGTACCCATCTCTCTCTCAAGATGTCTTTTTCACACTTTGGAAACTACAGACTCTCCTCGAAGTAGCTGATTTTATGAAAGTTCACTTTATAATTCCATTTCTGTTTCGTACTTTAGAAGGGATCTGTGATATCACAAATTAAACTGCCTACTAAATATAAATAAGTACATATTGAACAATTAGTGCATGAATATTTAAGCGTAATGACTGAAGAGAAAAAAGAAAGATGGAGCATGTCTTTGATGAGCAGCCATGGTCTAATAGAAAATCTTCACCATCAACCACAGAACAAGCTTTAGAAAATGATAGAAAGGAATAAGCTGTGAAATACCTAAGCCACTTTTGAACTATAGGAGACATTTCCTTATTGCTGAAATACCCAAGACCACGAAAGAAGACTCAGACTTAAGGAAAATGAGTTCAGGATAAGACTAAAATTGTGTCTAATAAAAACATGGAAAAATGATATTATATGGCAAAGAATTATAAGCTACTAGGAAGTGGATTTAGCAGACTCAACTGAAAGACAATAAAGATGAAGTGAAGAAGTTGGATGAAGCCTATGGAAAAAACTAAGTGGAAAAACAGGAGAGCAAAGCATGAACTGATTTATGCTTCCTGTTCTTTGGGGAAAGAAATCCTAAGCAGTCTAAAAAGGCACAATAAAAAGAGCTCCTTGAAGGCTGACATTACATGACAGAGGGCCAATCATGTCAGGAGGAGGAAAGACTGAAGATGGACTACACTTACAACAGAATGAAGCCCAACAGATGGATGGTGTATCAAGGGCCGCCAGCGACGAAGACGGATTGATGGACTGGTAGCCTTTGCAGGACCTACATGATTACGTTTGACCCAGGAGAGGGATGCAGAGCGACACAAAGGTGTAGCCTTCGTTCTGCAGGGGCTAAACGGAGGCTGCGATGAGGATGATGGTGAGGACGGCAAAGACGAAGACGACTACATAAACATTAAAAAAGAACACACTTAGCCGAATTACTGTAGGAGACAACAAAAAGGAAGCTGCAAAGTCACCCATTCCCCCTGTATTGGATACTGCACTTTAACAGACATCAAAGATGTTACATAAGTAGTGCTTAAGAGTGGATGAATTTGAACAATATGACAAAGAATGGAAATAAATATGGACTTGGTCCAAATCTGAAGGAATTCCCATCTGGTATGATATAAAAATCTGTAAAAAAAAACAGTGATATTATTCACATTTATAAAATAAAGTCAAGTGCAATAGATGCATAAGAAAGGAAGTAGGTGACTTAAGTCATAGTTACTTCTTCCAAGACAAGTTAAACACACACACACACACGCACACAAAAGTATTTTGTCCTCACCCTTGCATTCCATGAGTTTTCCATGCAATTTAAGAAAAGAATGCGGTATAGATCTGTGATATAAAACAAATTAAATCAGTACCACAATACAACGCAGGGTTTTCAGACTGGTACATTTCTAATTTAAACAGAGTGTAATACAAATTGAAAGTTCATTGTAGCAAAGTGTTTGGTTTTGATAAGCGTTTCACTTATTCTTTTGAACTACTTGGTCACTAGCAGTATTGCCACTAAGATTAAGATTAAGGCTCTACTCCATTCTCTTCCATATCCTTGGAAGCAGGAGTAGTAAGTTAAACCATTCAAATAGTTTTTCTTAGAAAAAATGACTCAGAATTAACAGACCAGAAGAGACCCTTATGTTCACCTGGTCTGACCTCTTGTTTAACAGAGAAGAGAAAACTTAACTACATACAATCTTATTTGACTGTACCATTTAGAAAAAAAATCTAAATTTGATTTTTTTTTATTTTTTTTTTAAGGCAGTGATTCATCACAGCCATTGGTCACTCATACCACTGGTTAATTACCCTGATTGTAAAATACTGCACCTTATTTATAGCATGAATTTGTCTGGCTTCAACTTTCTGCCACTGGTTCTTGATACTCTTTTGTCAGCTATACTGAAGAACTCACTACCAAAGTTCAATTCCTGACTTAGATGCTTACATCAAGTAAGGCAAGGTTCTTTGAGTAGACGTGATATCTTTTATTAGATCAACTGAGTAGTTGAAAGAAGTTCTTAGCAAGCTTTTGGGCACAATCACGCTTCCTCAGGCATAGGGAGTCTCTGCTGTTCTGAGACTCCAATAAGTGAGAGAAGCTAAGTGTGACAGGGTGTCAGTGAGAATGTAAATAGGTAGAAATTAGAAAGACAAAAAGGTAAAGCATAGAGGGGAGGGGAAAGAGAGCAGGGGAAAAAAGGGGTAAGGGAGACATTACAGTGATAGAATACAAGGTAGTAAACAGGCTGTCAGTGAAAAAGAAAATAGTTGGAGATCAGGAAAACAGAAATGAAAAGCTTAAAGTGTGAGAGGAAGTAGTGAAAATATAAATAGGTAGAAAGGAGAAACAAAAAGGTAAAGTAGAGGAGGGAGGGGGAAGAAAGCTGGGGGAAAAAGGCCAAAGGGAAACATTACAGAGGTAACAGCACAGAGTAAGAAAGAGGCTCTCAATGAAGGAGCCTCTCCAATTTTTTCCTCTCTCTCATGATTATATGAATCCTCTCCAGTTCCTCAGCATCTTCCCTGAATTGACACCAGAAATGTAGACAGGGTTCCACCAATGGTCACAACACTACTACCAAGCACAAGGGTAATATAACCTTTCTACTTTCAGTTTATATATCCAAAAATCCCATTAGTTTTTAGCCAAAGGAAGGCACTGGAAACTCCTGGTCAGCTGATCATCTACCACATGAACACCCTAAAAGTTTTTTGCAGCATAACTGCTTCCCAGAATCACCATTTATTCTTTCATCTCCATTCTTTGTTCCTACTTTTAAGGCCTACATTTGCTGATAATTAAAAGAAGAATTCTGTTTGGCACCCAGCTTAACAAGCTATCCCAGTCCATCTTCATTGTTTACCACTCCATAGGTCTTGGGGTCCTCTGTAAACTTTATTAGTAATGGATTTTTTCTGGGTCACTGATAAAAATGTTGAACAGCACAAGGATAAGAACCATGCAGGAATCCACTAGAACCACACAACTCAATGAATTATTCCCCATTTAGTTATGCTGAGACCAGTCAGCCAGCTCTAACTCCATAATGAGATACACGCAGGTATAACAGAAGGTGTATGTTAAATTCAGCAATAAGTGTATTGAAAATACACTCCACTAGAGTAATAAAGTTCTAGTTTCACCATTGGAAAATATTTTTCATTAAGAAGGAGGCTTCACTGAATAACTGATAGTGAAGGAAACTGAATTGGCAGTCTATCTGTCTGGAAAGATGTAAAAATCTCTAAGGCTGCTTGCAGACATTTAAAAACCCCCCCGAACTCTGGTGCTTTACTTAAAACTTCATGCACTCCTGCACCGTGCCCAGCATATGCCCAAAGAGGCAGCACATTAGGTGGACCTGGCTTGCCCTACAACTGTACAGATTGGGCACTTTAGTGGGGCTTTTTTGCCACTTCTACCTAATAGCTGATAAGTTTTAGATAAAAGCAGCAAAAAGCCCCGCTGAAGTACCCAATCTATGCAGACGCTGCAGAGCGGGGTTGAAGTAATGCATTGCTGCTTCTGGTTAAGCAGGTTTTGTTTGGTTTTTTTTCCAGTCTGCAAGCAGCCTAAATGCCTTACAGACAGTATAATTGTAAATCAGGTGATCCTGGCTTGAAAGACAGATATACATCTGGGAGGAAGGAGTTATTTGCATAATAATATACACATGCTCCCTAAGAACTGAGTAGAATACAGATGAGAAGATAAGTTTATGTATTTAAGGGGTGCCTTGGGAAAAGGCTTTTCATCTAAAAATCCCTATGCTTTAGGGGTGCTTGCAGATGTAAAAAAACCCAACAAACAAAACATGTTTTAGTTTAAACTTGGTGCATTTCTGTGCCAAGCCCTGGGCATGCCCAGAAGAGGCAGCACAGTACTACAACCCAGCTTGCCCAATGGCTGTAA
Source organism: Alligator mississippiensis (assembly GCF_030867095.1). Lineage (NCBI taxonomy): Eukaryota > Metazoa > Chordata > Crocodylia > Alligatoridae > Alligator > Alligator mississippiensis. The sequence continues at coordinate 388,202,196 of NC_081824.1, forward strand.
AGATCGGGCACTTTAATGGGGCTTTTTTTTGCGCTTTTATAATAGCTGATTGAATCAGTTTTAGCTAAGAGCCAAAAAGCCCTGTTGAAGCAAATGATCTTTACAGACACTGCAAAGCTGGGTTGACGTAACGCTCCCTTTCTTCCAGTAAAGCACTTAAAAAAAAAAAAAAAAAAGTCTGCAAGTACAGGTGATTTAGTCCCCTAGCTGGCAGAAGCTATGATAAGTGGTACTGCAAGCACAAAAGTCACTTGCAAAAAAGTCAGGAAAGCACCAGAGTTTTCTGTACAAAGAAAAAGGTGTTATACTTTAGCAAGAGATGCAGAGTGAGATCTTTCTTTGATTTTTAGTTGTTGTTGCTCGTGTGATTTATCTTGCTTGTATAAAAATCTTGTTGCTGTTTTATTTACTTTATAGACTCTCTATGATAAAGGCCATTATCAGAGCAACTGGTAACTCTGGGCATGCCTTTGAGGAAGAGGGGACCTCTAATTTTATGCAAGCCATATAATTTTATGTAGACTATACAAACCATATGCCTCATAAGCTGGCAAGCTTCCTTAGATGGCACTACAAAACCTGTACTGAGATGGACAGTCTAAGACAGGGGAGGGCAAAATGGTGGATCTGGACAGCGGACAGACTCCAATTCCCAGCAGCCCATGGAGACCATCTGGGCAGGAACCACAGCTAGGGAACATGGTTGGGCAGAGAGCTGTTCTGGGACTATCTTGGGGTGGTGACAGCGTGGGGCTGAGGCAGAGCCATGATCCACTCCCTGCATGCCCGTCCATGGAATCTGCACTCATTGCATGGGTCTGCAGGCAGCAGATCACAGCTATGTCCCAGCCCTGGCCCCCTCAACATCCCAGGGGCTCCCCAGCTCAATCCACCTAGATTGTTCCTGGCCATTGTCCCATCCTAGCTACATGCCCTGCCTATATGGGTCCTGCTTCCAGCAGTGGGTGTGGGGTTGGTGGGCCAGGGTGCCCAGGCAGCAGGTTTGGGTCTCACACTGATAGCCAGAAGAAGCTGCTGCCACAGGGGCTGCTGGGAAATGAACTCTGCCACAGGCCCAATCTGGCCCATGGGCCAGACTTTTGCCCACCCCTGGTCTAAGGTTTAATGAGATAAAAAGTTACTCAAGGGGTAAATCTTTACTATTCTGCTGTTTATCCATTAAGAAAAAACCTGAGAGGAGTGTGGAACTGAAGGGTATCTCAATAGTAAAGCCAGCCCAGTTTGCAACAAAGGATCAATAGGCTTCTTGCGACTGTTCCCATTGCTGCCCTTACTGAGCAACTGCCCCTACTACTCCTTCAGAGGCAAGTGTGAAGGGCAAACAGCCCACCCACAGATAGGAATGTGGGCTTTCCCCAATAACTTTTACCTGCCTTTACCATCTAATGTAATGCTTACAACTTTAATGGGTTTTTCTATCAGGCCATAGTAAACCTCAACAGCTCTACAGAAAAGAAGAACAAGCCAGACAGAGAAATGGAGGCCGGAACAAACCAGCAGCAAGTGTGGGGGGGTCAGAGAAGCAGAGGAGATTATTACTGTAATACTTCATTTATACAACTGATACCTTGATTTCAGAGATCTACACAGCAAAAAGGGACTGACACAAAATGCTGATAAGATGGAATGACATTTTACATTTATATAGTATATAAAACTCAAAGCTATATACAGCAGTATGTCCCAACTAACTACTATACTCCTAAAAATTCTATTAATGAGGATTCCTGCAGGTCCTTGCACAGCCTCCATATGGATATAGGTATCTGACAACTGGAACAATTTACATGACAAGAGATCTGAGTATTTACTGGTTTAGAAAGACAGACCTGAATAGTCTCCATCCACGCTGGAATGCCAAGCCAAGCTATAAAATGTTTTGCAATTCTTTTGCTTACTTTAATAGGAGTTAGACTTTGCTTGCATGAATTTGTAAATACAATAATGGTTTGCCTGAAATATAATATAGTAAACAGAAGTTTTAAAAACTGTGGAGGTAAGGAATTAGGCTGAAGAAATCCTGTTGATAAGTTACCTAATGAGTACTTTTTCTTTAAACAATGTGATTATTGTGAATGGCAAATGTCAATCCATAAAGAAATCCAGATTTAAGGTTTGCTTAAAGGAATGGAGGCTGATAAAGTCTTTTGAAATATGCATGCAACATTTGCAGGAAAAAAAAAGTAGTAGTATTTCAGACAAGTGCATTTCCTAGATTTTAGCACAAAATGGACTTAAATCCTTTAATCAGACGCCCCTCAATTACGCAGGCCACAGAATTTCACCTGTCTTGAATGACACAAAACAACTTTGTGAAACAGAGCACTTATTTTAGAAAGATCACTACTTAATTGAAAGACTTCTAATAACAATGATGATAAATCCCTTGATAAACGAGTTACAATTGAAACAGCTTAAAAGGTCCAATTTTATTTTTAGCTTCCAGATATTATTTATATACATTATCTTTTGATTCATTCACTTCTCTATATTCTAGCTCCTCCTCCCCTCCCTGCCTTTCCCCCACCCCATAAGAGACTATTCCAGAGACACAAGTTGATCATGAAGTTGCACCAATTTCTTCAGCTTCCAGAAAGATTAAAAGTGTATACACACACACACACACACACGTGTGCTGTGTGTGCTTAGACAAGGACTTTTATAGGATGGTGAGGATAGGAATAATCCTGCCTCAAGCATCACATCACCTAAGCCCATCAGAAACTAGACATTCTTCTGCATTTAATTCTGTAGGGACTCAATCAAAAAGTTCTCAGAGATGGTCTAATGCAGCATTTTTCAACCAGTGGCCTACAGGTTAGTCTGCATGCTGCTCCTTCCATTGCACTCCTGCTGTTGCCACCACCAGCCTCCCCCTTCCTCCTTCAGCTTCTGCTGCTGGCTCCAGCCCTTTGGGACTGAGTGAGGGGGCACAGCCTGTGGGGCTGAGGCAGTCCATGGCTTGGGGACCTTGTGTAGCACAGAGATACATGCAGCAAAGCGGGGTGGGGAGGGCGGTATGCAGCATAGTATGTTGGGTGTGGGGGCACTGGCATGGCTCAAGTTGGGGGCACCACCAGCACAATATAGTTATTAGGGAGGGAGGGCCCCCAGCCACACAGTGCTATGTGCAACCTGCACAGTATCAGCCCAAGAGGCTTTCAGTCTGCCCAGCATGAGGCCAGGGGGTCATTCAGAAGTTGGACAGCCCTAATCTAATTAAGACCAAAAGGACTGGGCTCCTCAAAAAAGTGCACTCATAGCTGCCACTTTCTTTAAAAAAATATATAGATATCCATGGTGTGCCCATTTTTAAACTAGCCTAACTTTTGCCCAAGAAGTGAAAGACCATCAGCCCACCATAATTCAAAGGAAGTTAGCATTAACTAAAGTTCAAGATGTGTTGTCCAGATCCACATCTTCAGTGTGGTTATGCATGCACCTCATTCATTCAAGTTCAGTAGCAGTGTATGTAGAGCATGCCATGGCCCTGTTCTCACTCATGCTCCGTGCAAAGGAATAGAAGGCAGTGTTAATTTCTACTCAGTTCCCTCACCACCACAATATTGCAGTGTAATGATCTCAGAAAGGAAAAAAGAGTATGGGATGCAATGGATACAACTCAAAAAACTGTAGAATAGTACTTTTTTTTTTTTTTTTTATATAAACACAGAGCATAATTAACTTGCGGAACTAGTAGGACTCAATTAATTCAAACTTTCTGCTATGACTAAGAACGTCTCTGACATAATGAAGAAAATTTCTACTCCATTCCCAAAAAGTTATCCAGCAGCCAAGCTGGATGCAGAGTGTGGTTCTGAGTAAATGGTCTATGACTAGAAACACAGTCCTGGGGTTCCCTCCATGACATCAGAATGTCTTGGTACCTGAAAACCATTTCAACCACACAGGGGCCAACAGGAGCAAAGTCTCATCTGTGGGTGCTCTGCAAGGTAAGTAATGTGGGTGAGAAGATGCACAGAATGATTCCTGACTACAGGAGATAAAGAAAAAAAAACAAACACTCTTGATGAAGCAGCTCAGGTAAAGGTCTATAAAGCAGGACTGGTATGCTTCTTGTTGACATACAGTACATGCAAATTTATTTTTGGGCAACTTGACTCAGGAAGACTAACTGAAGAACAGAGTTCCTTACTCTCACTTGTGATATAGGGATATGAATATACTGTGATGTCCACTCCAGTGATCTGGAGACATGGGAGCTAGGAGTACAAGCTATTTGACAGTAAAGGCACCAGCTGATTGTTTCCCTCCATAAAAGGGGAGAGGACTGGCTAGTAAGAATGATCATTCACCACCATTTCTTGATGCAAATACTAGAGTTGTGTGATCTGTCATGATATGTACGTGATGCGCATGTGTATGCCAGAGGAAAGCTTCACATGGTCTCCATACTGAATTCCAGCACACAGATCTAGAGTCACTTCTCCTCTGTTGTCCAGACACACTGCACTTGGAGATCATGGAGCTTCCCAGTTTAGTCACCAACAGGTGTGATGAGAGGAAAGGAAGTCCTATGCACGCACTGGACTGGGCACTCCACAAAAAGTCAGGTAGGACTGAACAAGAAAAGCAACATTTTCTTGCTTAGAGGATGCTTTCCTGGAGAACAGATTGTTTGCAGTCAGGACTGTAGTCATCTGAGGTGGAATCTGGTATGTATCACCACAGATGCAGGTCAGATAGCTGAGAAATGTAAAAGCAAGCGTTTAGTGTTGTATGGAACAATCCTCAACCATGAGGATAAGACTGGAATTGATCTTTCAGGAGATTAGAGTTCAGAAACAAATCAGGTTGGACTTCTGCACGTTCACCTATAATACAGAATGAAGAACTTGCTCCGTTATGTTCCCTATCATGATCCCCAAGGATGAGGGTAGCTTAAAGGCGAGGTCTCCCACTTCCTAATAAAGTATTTATTCTAGCCTCTAGGATATCATATACAAGTGGGTGGCATGCACTCTGACAGACATGTTTTAAAATAAAACACTGCTCTGCTAAATACTTTTGGAAAACAGCTGTAAACATCCATTCTATGAAGAGAGTTCCAGGCCCCAGATCTTTGTGGGTAGAGACACTCGCTGCTAAGCCCAGAAAGGTACCTAAACTCTGAAAAGGTTATAAATTCAGATATACCACTGAGCTTAGTGATTTCTGTTGGCTGATCTGTATATTCAGGTGTGCCTAATTCTCCCCAGGTACTGTACCGGAAGCCTACCTAACTCAGGCTTCTGGATTCCACTATGAAGGCCAGAAACCAAGTCCTTTAATGGCACTGGCATGATACTACCACCTGTCAACAAGTTTTACATTACGTTCCCTCAAAGTATACTCTAGTATACAAGAATTATATTCCAAAGAGGAAAATTAACTCAAATACCAATTTAAGTGATAAATGCTGTGTAATCCTCAACTCAGAAGGAGAACTTCCTCAAGGAAACCTTGATACTATGGTATTCTCTCAAACGAGAAGACACTGGTTAAAAAATGACAGTGTGATCTAATGGACTGAAGATAAAAACCCACCAAATTCTAGTTTTAGCATTGCTACTGATATTCAGGTCTCAGATGAGTCAGTTTGTAATGCGGTTTTCACATCTACAAAAGGTAGGTACACATCTACTGCACAAGGCCCTTTTTTGTTATTTTTTCAGTCACTGCACAAATATCATCTGAATAGCATACCAAAATAACAAATGTCCCTTGTTTTAATCGTTGTGCTGGGCTGGTCAATTTCTGAACCATGCCTTTCAACTCTTCAACTTGTCAGATAAAGAAGACTGAATGTTCAACCTGAAGTAACAGAACACAGTATACATATAGTGTGTGCCTGCATAAGTATCCAGATGACAAAATTAAAATCTTCATTTTGTTTTTGAACACTACTTAAGGTAACAAGCACTCGTAACACTCAACAGTAGATAGTGGGCATGTCTACATGTGCCCAACTGCATAGTCCCAATGTTGCATAGGTCGTTTCCAACCCTACTGCACAGTAGTAATGAATTACTGTGCGGTAGCGTCGGCATCGTGGTTTGTGCCCACCAACACTACGTTGCCATAGTGATGAGCTACGTTGCCACAGTGATGTTGTGTCTTGTGTAGATGCACCCAGCGTGAGGTTCTATCATAACAGATTTTACAACTACCAAATTGTAGTATCTTTACACAAGCTTTTCAGTGAACATCATTAAAGTCAGCAAAATGATCTTTAAACAGGTAATACAGCTGTGGCTCCTGCCCAGATGGCATCTTTAAACAGGTAATACAGTTTGTCAGTTAATTTAAAAAACTAAAGTTTCAAACAATTTTATCCATTTCCTATAAAGTTTTTTTTAAACTTGAGAATAGTATGTGAAATATGCTAGTTTCTGTATTTATACACCACTTCAAGCTTTCCCAAGTAGTTACTTTAATTATTTGGGCTTTTAGATTACTTTTAATTATCCTCTCCCCCAAAAGAGAGCTCCATGAGCATGTCATTCCCCAGTAATGCTTGGAATACTGAGTGTTTTTAAAATAGCCAGTTCGCCATCTGCTGGCTGAAGTGCTTCTTGCAGTAGCAGAAGGAAATGTCACCAATTGATATTTAAGAACAGCAGTTATAAAACCCATCATTCTCTACCATCCAAAAGATATTCTACCAATGTGAATATAGTATTTTAGAGAAGCCAGTCTAATTTTTGACTGAAATTAGTGTTCTTGCAACTAGTAAGTGAAAATTTCTTGTAGGACCTAAAATGTGAGAAATGCCTAGATTAGAATCCTAAATACCCTTTCATGTTTAATTTATTGGTTTTATAGTTATTCTGTCTCAAAGCTATTTCAGCCAGGAATCCTACTGAAAATATGACTGATGACCTGTAGGAAGCCATGCTAGATAACTACAGTGACCAGTTTGGAGGATCAATATATATAAATATATAATGGCCTTAGAGGAAGCAGGACTACCTGAATTCATTTTCAAACACCCAATTCTTTTCAAAAAAGTTTGCGTCTGAAAAAAATAAAATAAAATCCACTATGGCCTGCCCAATATACATCTTCTTATTTAAATAGACAGGTTGTCTAAAAATAGTATCACTTCATTTGTTTCTAAACAGGCAACTCTCTGATGGCACAACTCAATGCTATTCTCTATCCCAGATATCATTAAGCAAGACAGACTCATAAGCCAAGAAGTACTAAATACCCTCTATAGTTCTGCTTCATTCTAAGAAACAGCATTTCTTTATGAACTTAAGAGCTTCATGAATAAGAATCTGCATGGAAACTCAGGACATTAGCATATTCTGTATTATAACTGTAAATAGTTATTTCATTCCTCACATACTTGGAGCAGTTGCATCTCTCTCATATATTCCAATATGCAAGAAACAGTGCAAAATGATAAATCAAAGTGGTAGTCACCCACCCTGATGATCTTCAAAAAACATCTTGACGTCCACCTTGCTGGGGTCATTTGACCCCAGCAGTCTTTCCTGCCCAAGTGCAGGGGGGCTGAACCCGATGATCTGTAAGATCCCTTCCAAACCCTAACATCTATGTAACTATGGAAATAACTGAATTTTGAATATATCAATTGTTGAAGTCAGGTGTTTTAAACAACTGGATAGACAAGATGTCTATACAATTTTTTTCACTAGAAGTATAAGTGAAACATTTATGTCTGTCTAAAAATTAATCTTTGATCATGTCATATAATACATATTGCAACTAAACATAATTTCACATCCTATATAAGGCAAGTTATTCAGTATTAACATTTAAAAAAAATTCATAATTATGACCAATATTTGGAGTAGAGATAAATACAACTGAAACCTTGGGAAAGATACAAAGGTGATCACATGAACAGCTAGTGGGGGGGGGAGGGGGAAAGAGAGAGAGAGAGAGAAAGAAAGGAGAGTCCTACAGAAATGTGGGCTACATCTAAATACATTTCCATACATTCCATGTGAGCTGGGAAGACAAAGTAACTGAAAACTCCTTCAGGTCCTCTCAACTAGTAAATCGTAACATCCCCACAAACCAAAGACCTTTGAAACCCAAAATTTTACAGCAGCTGATTTTTTTAACAATTATTTTTCAGCTTGCCATTTCCAACATTAACTACTGCTATCATGATTAAAATCTGAGTATACTACATTCCAGGCAAGACTGCTGTTCTCAGGGCACGCTAAACAACTTTGCAATCAACAGTTTGCAGTTCTGGTTTCAGTTAAGGAAGCAGCCCAGTTGGAACCCAGTAAATAGATCGGCTTTAACTTCAGTCTCTAAAAACTCTGATTGTTACACTCCTGAATCACAATACCACTTCAGACATGTATACACATGTATACCTAAACTGTCTGAATTTGAGATCCATCCTGTCAATTTAAGAGTAGTTAAAAACAGTGGTCTATTTTTGTTTAAAGACTGGATATACTATTGCCAGAGTTTTCTGAATAAGGATCAATGGAATTATCTAAAGGCTTGGACATATGTTCAGCTTCTCCAAGGAGAATCCCTGCTCTCCTAGGAGAAACCACAAGGGTACAGAAGTGTATAATTTTTCTCCCAGTGTAACATGGCCACTCAGAGAAAAATATCTTGGGAACAACTAGAATGAAGCCTCTCCCTGGAGAATCTCTCACAGGTGACAGATTCTGTACAGGCAGCCCATGTGCTTTGCTGCTTCTCCCTCTGTGTCCCACAGGGGAGGGAGAGCTGCATCACTCCCAACCAAGCAGGGAGCAGCGTGTGCCCCGTGAGTGTTTCGGGCTGGAGAAGCCCAACACTGAAGCACCTAGAGGGTGTGCTCTGCTCCTTGTTTATTCCCTGTCTGAATCACGCTGCAGCACTTGGGTGCCAGGAAGCATACAAGCATATCCTACCCAGCCTTAGCTGGGCTCCAACACAGCACAGGGAAGGGGATGGCTGGAGAACTGCATAGCACAAACCCTCCCCTCCCACTTCCCCTGACAATCCCTGCCTACATTCACTATAAAAGAGAGCCTGCAAAGCTCTCTGGGCTGCTTTAGCCCAGCATTCATACTGCAGGCACTTTGAGTACCTGTAGATATGCCCAGAGGCTGCTCTGACGCGCTGTAACTACAGCAGGTCGGAGAAGACTCGAGTAATAGTGTCCCTTGGAGTGTGCTAATTAGCGCGTTCTACCCAGCCTCTGCATCTCATGCATCAGCATCCCCATGCTTCAAAATGGCAGCAATGGCATTTAACTAAAGCTTAATGAGCTTTAAAGTGCCCCTGCTGCCCTTTTGAAGTGTGAGGACACTGATACACGAGATGCTGTGGGCACTTTAATTAAAACAGCTCTTGGAGCCGTTTTAATTAAAGCGCTCCCCCCGCTCCTACACCTGGAGCACGTGTAAAAACACCATTTGCTTCTCTGTTTGAACTCCTATACAGGTCAGTTTTTCTCTCAGGAAAACCAACCCACGAGAGTTGTTCTGGATGATCTGAATGTGTGTGCAGAGCCTAAGCTGCACTGCCACAAAAGGGGGATGCCACTGTTTCCTATACAGCAACTGTGGTATGTCCTGGATCACTTAGTACAGATGTCTCATCTTTTAGGTGAATGTAGGTTGCTGTAGCTCAAGTTTTTACTTGGTAGACAAGAAGTGGGAGCATACAAAAACACCAACATTTGGAATGGGTATACAGCCAAAACAAATTGGGTTTGCATCTGTAATGACATGTTTAGAAAAATGTGCATGCACATTTATCTAACTTGTTTCCTTCAGTCTTCCATAGCAAATATTTTTTTTCAAAATTATGTACTGCTTAATAGAAATTTTCAAGAATTCTAAAAAATAAAGAGCCAATGATAGTCTTCATAATTTTCTGCTAAAACCTAAAATATTAGAAATTAAAATGGAAACTTTTGATAAATCACTCTAAATTGCTCAAAAATTTTAAAGGGTTGAATAAACTACAAATCTGCAATTAAAATACATTTAAAAGAGATCCCCAGGGTTCAAGAAAGATGCATTAGTTTTTAAATGACCCGGGGCACCAGGACCATGGGACTGGGGAGACGTTTCTTGACTCCAGGGTCCCAGTGCCCTGGGAAATCTATAAATTGTGTGTGAAACTTAGTGCCCTGCATCTCCCTTGGATGTGGCATTTTCAAGTGCTTTGTCCTGCAGCCCCTATGTTGGCTGCAGGGGAAAGTCCGTCAAGCATGGTGGTTGCCGGGTTCCCAGCAGGGAAGCCCTTCACCACTCCTTCCCACACTGGGGAACCTATCAACCCACTCCCCGAGAAGCCCATTTTCAGCCTCAGGACTGGGGCTGTCCCAGTCCCAATATCAACTTCTGTCCCAATGCCTATACAACATTACAAGATGGAGGCATGCTACATGTTAAATTTACAGCACACCATACAAATGAGCTGAGAAAAAGTTCCACACATTTTGTGTAACATCTTTGTGGCTGGTTTGCCACTTTATGGCAGCATAAATCAACTGAACTTGTAGCGCGATTAACATGGTAACTGAATCATAAATTTAACATGTGCCAGAGACCCCAGTCTCAGAAGCACTGCAAAGGGTGGAGGGGACAGGCAACAGAAAAATGACTTGCTCAAGGTCAGGAGCTCAGTAGTAGATAAAAGAAGGCATTCTAAAACTCCTTACACCAAGACCCATGACCAGTCCCCCAAACAGCAGTGACTCCCCATTCATTCCTGTCATGATGTCTAGTGATTGGTCTATTGTTTAAAGAAGGGTATGACAAAAGTTTTGTCTTTTAGATCACACTTATTGTGCTAAAAATCAACTTCACTTTACAATAGTTCTGTTTTGTAGTTGCAGTGGTGAGAGGGCTCCGCTTGGTTATTTTAAAAATTTAGCATTTTACAAAGATTTCCATCTATTAGATATATCAGTCTGAGAGCTTAAAAATTGAGCGCTGGAGCATTCCAGTCTGGTTTTACTTATATTACACACATTTTAGGAATAACCACTAAATTACTACCAAAGCATAGCTATTCTAGTGAGGTTATTTCAAAAATCAGCCTGGATGTTATTCATTACTTTGTAAAGTTATTTTTTGTAGCATGGTGACAGACTTTAAACAAGATTTAGTAGTTTATTTAACAGACATAGGGCACATGTTTTCTTCCTTTGTCCTCTCAAAAACTGTAATAAAAGTTGCTTTATTAATAAAAACAGCTAGAAGAGACTTATTTTTTCTAGGTCTGAATTCAGAAGACTGGCTACCCAGCAAGTGTCTGAATTGTAATCTTGGAAAACCATTATTTCCCTTTGTCTGGTAAAAATAAGTTGCTGCTACCGAGGTATTTCTGCTTCCTCTATTTCTCAGTATCCACTTTTTGATGTGATATTTTTAATAGGCAGAGAAAGTATTCTACTTATCTGTAATTTTGGTTTGTATATTTTACATTATTCAAGACCAGGAAGTATCAAAATAGGCAACCAAGATAGGGAGGCATAGGCACTAATCAAGTTAGAAGTCTTTATCACAATTTATGGTGCAATTAACGTGGCAATTGTAACGTAAGTGTAACATGTGTCATGGGCTAAATACCTGATCTCTAGTATTTTCTTTCCATATGAATCTCTCTAGCATCTAGTCGATAGAAAAAATTCATCTGGGCATAAAGAGAAAAGTTATTCGGTAGAGCATTCAGTAGAGAAAGGACAAAGTAAAAATGTTTTTAGAATTATAAGTGCTTCCCTTTAACAGATCCACAAAAGAAGATGAGGAAATTTCATCCTAAAATTCTAAGTATCCCTGGCAGTTTGTCAGCAAGCTATTACTCCTGAAATAATTAAAGAATAGGCTCCATTTCTCCATCCAGGAGCAGCAGGGTCTTCCTATTCTTCCATATGTAGACTATGTTCAAAGTGGATACTTCTATAATTGTTCTTTATGAGAAAAATCAAGTTTTCTACTTTGTGGGGGAGAATGCCAGGGGGATGAGCAAATGTTAGGAGAGGTCTAGATTGCAAGTCTCATCAGAAGCATTGTGAAATTCACCTTTTTAGAACAACTTCAGTTTTAGCATTTGACAGCATAATCTAATTTATCTTGTAAATTTATTTTAAAGAGATTTAATTTACTTTATGGTATATTTACTCTTTGGGTACATCCATGTGCAGATCTAGGATTTTGAAAAGGGGGGGGGGGGGTGCAGATCATGTGATGTATCAACACACAACATGACAGTTTTTTTCCCAGTTAGAGAAACTAGAAGTTTACTAATATGTGAGGCCTAGGGGGCCTGCAATATATTATTCAGTTAAGATCAAAGTAAACCATTGCAATTTTGCTAGATTCTATATCAAGTTAAAAAAACACAACAAAACAGGCAAAAAATATTCAAAAGATACCACATCATTAAGTCCTGTAGTTATTACTTAATTGCATGTCTCTTGTTCATAAAACAAATCTAGCTTTCTTGAGCATCTTGACAGTGCCTCCAATACTTCACTATCAGTCATGTTTACAACTCTATTAATTTCTACACCATACCAAAGTTAAGGTTTTTAGCTAGAGCTAAAAACAGTCTGGAGGGTTGTGAAACAGAAGACAGACATTACTACAAATGGCTAACAAAGAGCAAAACTGCAGAAGAAAGGATATTTTGAATAGTGGCACATCTGGACCATTAAAAAGGAGAGAGGGTCATTAACATCTGTGGAACAGAGAGAGATTAGCAGGAATCAGGGAGATGATAATGACCCATGAAGTCAATTAACTTTCTCAGCACTGCCTGAATAGAAATGCTAGTCCCAGGACAGTCTGGGAGAGGCCAAAACCCTACTAGGGAGGAGAGGGGGAAGAGGTTCAACTGCACCACTGCAACTGCTGAGTACACCCCTGGGTGTATCTGCTCCACACCCCACACACCATGACCACCCCTAGATCTACCCCTGAGTACACACAAGAAAAAAAAATCCAGTGTTTCCAAAACAGAAATTCTGGTCAAATTGCTTTATGAGGAAGACAAAGCCTGGAACAAGTAATCACCACAAACTGCTAATTCAACCTGCATTTTGCCCACAAACATTTTGTATGCAGTGCTAGAGGCTTTACAATCCTGTTATGAAACAAAATTTTGTCTGAACTAGCCAAATGGACAGAAGCTAGCATTGCTGGTATGGTGTAAGGTTCTTGTTGAAGTGAGCTGCATCCTGACTTCTAATATCAGTCTATAGAAAAGAATTGTTTGTCATCCTACCATGCCTTACCTAAATTCTGAGCGCACAGTATCAAAACCTTCTCCATACATACTGATATTTGCAACTCTGCCCTTTCTAGATAGTTATTAATTTGGAAGGAGTGCCATGTTGTTCTTTAAACAGGATCAGTCCAATAAACCTGTCCAACTTATATTGATAAGGATTATTTTTTCCCCAAGAGCACTCCATAAAGTTTCTACATTGTGCTGAAAAAAATCTGATTATTTGCTACTGATTCTAATAGGTAGAAACACTACCTACAAACTGATTAATATAAATACTTTAATAAAATAAAACAATCTATAACTACTTAAAATTCAAAATTATAATAGTATATTCTTGTAACTTTGTAGCACCAAGCAGAGCACATTCTGTGATTTTAAAACATTGTCACTTGAAAGAGAAATAGAAATCAAAAGCAACAGTAAATTAATTCACTAGTATACCTTAGTGACAGTGTATTTACCAACTTAAACTCAGGGGGTGGTCTACAAAGCACAATAAAGTGCTTTGATCTTCATTGGATGCTTAAAGCAGTGGAGCTGCAAAGTTCCTATAATACGCTCTGCTGATTCTACTACCAAAGCCCAGGTATTTCTGCATGGTAGACATATGTACAAACTAAAGAAACTGTGAAGTCATTTAACTGGATTATCAGTAGTAACAATTTACAAATAAATACTTTGTTCAGAAGAAGTCAAGGTTCTACCCTGGCACACCAACTCATGACCTTGAAAATAAATTAAGGGGAAAAAGCCTTTTGCATTTCATGCAACTTTTATATAACAGAAAGCTACATTTATATTACCATTTATTATGTCAGTGACACTCCATGAGGTTTTCTTTTTGCCTCCAGATACTGAACACCTATTTCTAATTTCCAACCAACACAAGCGCCAATACAAAATCTTGACAGCAACTTCATATGATCTTATCAATAGACTGGCAAAACTGACCATCACATATCTTTGGGAAGTTAGCCTGCCTTAATGTTAAGATTAAAGGTTTAGAGATTTTGTATGAACCAATGACTATGCTGTTGTGGAGTAGACCACCTGTTAGGACTCATGCAATTCAACTACCAATGGAACAATAACTGCCTCAGAGAGGGAGTGCTGGGATAAATAAAACACAAAAGCCAAATCTATCATTCATATACAGGAGACTTTTAGGTTTTCTTCCCCCCAACCACATGTTAAAAGTTCTTTTAAGGCCTTCCAATTTGAAGGGCTGTCTCATATGCTTACAGAAAGGATGAGGGGGAGTTCTGTCTGCAGGACCACTTTATCCAAAGGATACTGTATTCTGTCCCAAATGCTTAAAACACTTTTTCCAGGACAGTAGATAACCATTAAAGATAAACTTAGAGAAGAGATTGGTAGACACTACCTTTGTAGCATTCAGTGATACAAGCTTTCAGTGTAGCTTTAGCAGACACCACGAACCTGGTCCCAGGGAAGCAACCCTGAGAATATAATGGATGTAGAGGAGGACTAAGACATTCTTTTAAAAGTTACACCGCATAAGTGTCAAGTCACCTTTCAGGATGACTTTAAAGCTCATGACCTACATACAGAAAATCCAGATGCCACAGCTGACACTGGAGAAGTGCTCAGACACTATTACACATATGAGAAAGTTTCTAAGTTCAAAGTATGTTATGAAGAATGATAGTTCCCTTTAAGACAGAGTAGAAATTACTTATTGCTTAATCTCTTTCTCAGAACATAACTACCACACAGTTGAGTTGAGTGAACTCCTTGGAGGACCCTACCTGAATACTTGGGAGGTTTCTAGAAGCCATAACCTATGCGTTTATTTCTAAGTTTCACAAAGATCTTGACAAGTAAGATAATTTCTCAAAGTCCATTTCTTGGGTAAATTCCTGAGTATATCAAGAAGTAGGCCTGCAATATTGTTGTAGCCATGATGGTCCATGAAGTCTGAGAGAAGAAAGGTTGTTGACAATATATTTTATTGGATGAACTGTAGAGTTGGGAGGATGTCACACATGCACTTCATGCCCATAAGCTTGTCTAACATCTCTCTCGGCTATACAGCTGGTACAATAACAAGCGTTTACTAAAAACCCCTCACCTTGAGTACAAGACAGAAAACCTGGGCCATCTCTCTTTTCTAGGGTTTGAGGGGAAGGCTCACAGGCCATAGACCTGTTAGGGAATTAAGAGAGGTAGTCCCCAGTAGTTCTACCCTACCTAAACCAATTAAGAAATGGGATTGAATGTTTTAAACTGGAACCTTTGAAGCGAGACCTAATTCCTCAGGTAGGCACTAAGATATATGATGAAACTACATGATTTTTCCCTTTGTGATGATAAAGTCTCTGGATTGGTTCACAGCAAGAAGGTAAGGAAGAGAAGAATGAGAGAAGATTCCAAAAGAGGAAATTACAACATCCACAGGAAAACAATTTCTTTTTGAAGAGTCCTTTTACTTTGTTTGTGTCTGAAAGAGTTACGGCAGCAAGCTGGGAACTCCCTCTCTTCAGGCAAGCTTGTCTTGCTTTCTTCTACTCTGACACAAAAGCCACAATAAGCTCATTTTCCTTTCTTGGCTTGTATACCAAACTTCATTTTGAATGTGTCAAATGCTTAAACTGGTGGAGTCAAGGTAGACTGGAAGCATCTTTCTTGTTTGACTTTTTGTCTTAAAGATAACCAGTCAGCTACTTTGATCGCTTATCCACCTTTCCTTTATCATTCTAATTTAGCCCAAGACTGAAGTCCATTTATATCAATGAGAGTACTACCAATGATAACCTGGAAGCCAGAAGCCAGTGTTCATGCAGACATTCATAACCAGGGGAATGCATATTATAGAAGATAACCAGAATTTGTCAAAGACTAGGAGCCTGCATTTACATGCATAAGAATATATTTCAGTATTTAAGAAAAAGCACACCTGTGATAAACTTGGAAATGATTTGATCATTTTGAAATCCTGATGTAAAATAAATTCTCATAGATATCAGAGACTTCATCTGAGACAGGACATAGTTCCCCACATACATGAGGTATTGAAATGTGATTTTTTATTTTCCTGAAGTAGTTTAGTCACATATATACATATAGGTCAAAACCACTAGCACAGTTAGGACGAGCCATATGTATTTTGCTTATGAAGTGAATGGATCAGTTAGTTTTGTGTCACTTGTGATTACACTGAGGCGTGCATAGTATTGGCATTTATTCCTAGAAGTTCCAGATCTTCGATGCAAGAATCTCAAGAATCAGATACCAAGACTCATGAATAGAAAGAAAAAAGCTTAAAGATGAGATTTAATTAACCCAAAAGACTAGATAAGTGGAAAATACCAAAAAAATAGGAACTTACAAAGCTTCATGCTTTTGGACCCTGACATGACTAACAATTGCAAATATCAGTACTGAAGAAATACTTATTTTCAGCCACACATAAATCTAATAATTTCAAACAAATATTCTGTTAGAAGCATAGTTAGTAAAATAAAGTTATAAAACTGAATACCTCAGTCTGACCTTCATGGGCACTGGATTCATGAGTGACACGAATAGCCTGAAAATTAAAACATATGTTTTCACTAAACTTTACACAAAACATGTTATTTTAAATAACAAGTATTTATGAAAGTCAGTTCATATTCTCAATTTTCAACTTTGTAACATAGTAGTTAATGTTGTGCTATACACACAAGATTTTTATTTATTTTTTATTGCATCTGGTAGAACACAACAGTCCAACTAGTGGCTGTAGGCCACATGTGACCCACAAGGGGTTAAAGTTGTGGCCCAGGGGCTTTCATCTGCCCCTTGCCAGGGCCACGCAGGCGCACGCTGCAGCTGGGGAGAATCCAGAACAGAAGGCCTGTGGCTTGCCCTGAAACCCATGCTGGATGGCAGGGCATGCAGCTCCCAGCTGCTTAGAAGTTGGACAGCCCTGTGTTAGAAGAATTGACTAGAAGTTAGCCAACCAAAAGAGACTCTGATTTAAATAACTTTTTATTTCATATTCTATGTTAGGGGATACCTAAAAAGGAATTGCTATTTCACAAGTTAAAATCATATCACCTAACACAGTATTAAGTCTTTTACACAACCAGTAGTTGTAAAATTCCCTGTTAAAAGCAAATGTCATTCATAATAAATAATTCATAAATTACTTTGATAAAGCACTTCAGCAAGTGCTTATCTTTAAGCATGAGCAGTTCAACTATGGTAAACAGGACTGGTCACAGCCTGAAATGTTTTGTTGAAAGAAGATCGAATGCAGAACTACTCATACAAACATTTCTACTGTATAAAAAGAAGAGAAAGATACTAACCTCATAGGTTTCTAGATATTTGGCTCTCTCTTCAGGAGTCATTAATAATGAATCTTCCAGAAACTTTTTCAATGAAGAATCAGATTCTTTAAACAATAAAATAAAAATAGAAAGTGAATGAAGAAATCTCTTTATTCTCCTATCTTCACTAAACTCAGACAATTACAACAAGAGGAGAAAATGTTTCATAGCTGACTTGGCTAATATTTAGCATTCTATTTTTAAAAAAAGTATACATCACAAAGTGTACAGTGAATTTATATCCAGCCAGAAAAATAAGAACACAATGCCAATAGTTGATTGTATGCTGTGTATTAAAAGAAGTCACCAGACTCTCATTATGGTAAAAAAGATAAAATGTTACCTGCCACTTTATATTGGTAGATTAAGACTTATTCATTCTGTAAGGTCTTGGTGTCCTTTGACTTACCAAAATTCTTAATTACTATCAACTTGCACAAAAAAACTGTACTGCTGCTGCATCATCATGAAAAGAAAATAATGGCTAATTTCTACTTAAGTCTTTAATACCGAGATACTGACATCCTATGTAAAAACAAAACTATGTTAACCAAGAAAAGATTTACCAAAGTTCATTTTATCTTTGTTGTTTGCAATAGCATGAATAAGCCCAATTGTTCCACAAGCATTGCTGATGGTCTGCTTCATGAAGTATACTGATGATTTCACATCTTGCCCCTCAGTTTTTATTCTCTCTTCTTCTTCTGTTCTGAAAGTTTCATACTAAAAAAAAATCCAAATATTTTGCATGTAAAAATCAGTAGATATTAAACCTTCAAATGTCCTGTGCTCCATTAAATTTCAATAGCAATTTGAAACAAGTGAATAAGGTAGTCCTCCTATCCTTAGTTATGTGATCTGTAGGATTATTCACTTGAACAAGCTCTTTAGAATTAGGGTGTTTAGTCATTATCTTATGACCAAGGATTCTGATTTTTTCCATTTAAAAATCCAAAATTCTCGATTTAAAAAAAAAAAAAAAAATGCAAAATCTATGTTTTTCTGTGATTAAAATGAAACACCACTATATCTGTAGGTATCAACTGAATACAGTGTTTTATCGATATATTTACATTTTAAAGCAATTTGGAAGCCTAACAGTGCTTCAATCATTATAATAAAATTAATTCTTAAATACCTATATATTTTGGTATTTGATTTATTTATTTATTTATTTTTATCATAGAAAAATTAGAGCTCTCCCTGTCCCCTTTGCTCACCAGGATGCGGGTCCAGCTGCAGTTGTTCCTTCGCTGCTTTGTGGCACTAAGCAGCCCTGATATGCTGATGCCTTCACTCCCAAGCCACAGCCCTCCCAGTGTCCCTTAGTCCTGACCCACAACCCCATTGCCCGGCTAGGGCCCCTCATTCTCAACCCGCAGCCCTCAACCCCACTGGTGTCCCTCATTCCTGAATTGCAGCTCCTCCTCCCCCCACCCTACTGGTGCCCCTCACTCCCAACCTGCTGCCCCCTGCCCTCCAGTATGGAGGGCAGCGGGGTGGATGTGCCCGACCAGTCGACACTATAGGCGATGTATCAGTAGGAGGCATGGGTGGGCACATGCCTGCCCCCTTCAGATTTGTGGGTGGGACCTGGTACAGAAGGGCAGAGCAGGGGGCAGAGCCTTGCTGCTGCCACTGCTGAGATCCCTGCATGAGAACAGCACATGGCAGCAAGGGAAGGGGCCATGCTGTTCTCACCTCCTCCCGTTGCCAGCTTTACCCCACCACCATGGCCCTGCCGCCTCTCCACTCAGGCTGCCCCCACTACCCTTCACCCCACTTCCCCTTCAGGGTAGAGTTGTGGCCTAACATACAAGTGGCTGGCAACAGAGGATGTGGGGATGGCATGCCTGACTTGGGGATCCTGGCAGCAGCAGCAACAAATCTCACTATCCTGCTCTGTCCTCTTGCGCTGGGTCCTGCCCACTGGACCATGGAGGCAGCTCCTGCTTGTATTGGTCCGGCCAAACTGCAGCCCTGCACCCTGCTGTAGGCACACAAATTTGGGGGGGGCACATGCCTACCCATGTTTCTGACACATTGCCTATGGCACCTGACCCCTCCTCAGGAGTGTGCACAGCACCAGGAAGCCAGCCCCCACTAGACGAGCCACCCATGGCTCCATCCCACTCCTTGGTCAGGCACCATGGTTGCGCATTTCTGCCTTGGCCCCAGACCCCGAGTGCTGCCCCTACTGGCCAGAACCCCCAACCTCACCCCCCAGACAACAACCCTGCCCTACTCCCTCCCTATCACCATGGGACTCAGTGTGAGCTGCTGACTGATTTTTCCCTCCCGCCCCGCAAAAAGACTTACCTGCAGGAAGCTGTGAGAGCTGTTTACCACACTGCCTGCCTGCAATATGCATGTGTGCATGCACACATCCACATGGTGCCCCCCATCTTTGATTGCCCTCCTCCTGCTCCTCCAGCTCCAAGCAGCCCCTTGCAGATTCAAACTCTGCCAGCCTGCAAGGGGAAACCCATGATTCCCTGTGTTTTTCCCCTTTAATGGGGAAAAAAACACGTTTTTCTGTGGCAAATGGAAAACCTAGATCCCTGCTTAAGACCAGCCAAAAAATAAATAAATCCACTCAGCATTCTACTCCCTCTCCCAAGTATTTTAAAGCACTTATCTGTGTGTATCATTTAGTACCATGTAAAATATGTTCAGAAAATTAAAATAGTCAGTTTCTCTCTTAAAGTGAGCACTTCTTTCCACTACAGCTCTCCATGTCTCTTCAAATCAGCAAAAAATATTTAGAGAAGGAAGATAAAAATGTCAGCATCTGCCAAGCAAACTGGACTCTGGTAAATAATAAATAATGGAACCATACTGGACCTTTTACAGAACTTGGTTTTTCAGAAAAAAATACTGTTTTTGAATGATATGGATGACCTTTGCAAATTGGCCTTATAATATCAGATTCCCAAGGCAATTTGATTATCCTATATATTAATTTGGCAGGGGTGGGTAACCCTTTTGGCAGGCATGCCACAAATTAAGTCCATGCTCACCTGCCTGATCTGCTGCTCTTCTAATAACTCCCTGCCTTTGCTGCTGCTGCTTCTTCCCCAATCTGTTGCATGCCACACAGAGGCTGCCCATGGCATTTTTGGCACATGCCACACATTGGCCCATCCCTGTATTAATGTATCTGAGCACAAGGATTTGAGTAGCACTCAGGCATAACACAGGGCTTACATTTGTGGCACACCTTCCAAAAACACTGATCCTCACTATCATTGTTCAAAGCATTTGAGATTTGTCAACTATTGTCACTAAGCTGCTTGGGAAAGAAGAAAGTTTAGAAACACTCCCCTTTCCTTCAGGTAAAGAGAGACCATTGGAGGAGCTGAAGTGAAGCAAAATGGGTTCAGTCTGGGTCCTCTGTTTTTGATGGAGTGAAACACCCTTTGGGAACAGAAATATACTTTGCTTTGAAAGGGCATGACAGTTGTAGTTTTGGGTCTTGTTTCATTATATTACTATGTATTTCCCCACTGAGTATAGTTTGTGTGTTTTACGCTGCTGCAGATAGGTTAAATAAGCAAACACAAAGGCACTGTACTCTTTACAAACTGATTATCAACAAACAAATCCCCACAAAGCTGCCCACAACTAAAACAAACTGAGAAAACAGGGTTTTTAGACAATATAGACAATAAAATGAAGCAATGTCCTGAGTTTAAAATCTCTCCACCCTCTCAATATGTTGCTGATGACTGATTTATCAGTCAAAACAGCAAACTTGAAAGCACCAGGCAGTGGTTTGGTCAATTCTAAAACATTCCATTCTCTTATCTCCCGGTGGAATGCTGTTCTCTTGAACTACAAAGCCCCCCTCTAACTTTTTCTTTAAGTAGCATAAAACAAAAGGCTGTAATAAATAAATGCTTCGAGATCTTAGCTAATAACCATGCCAAATAATACAGCTGCCTAAAAATTGGCACGGTAGGCATTTTAAGGATATCCCAAAGCTGTTAAATAAGATTAAAAGCTTCACTAAAATTGTTTTTAGTTTTAGAGGAACTGTGTCCTGGGCTAAGTGGCTGACCTAATCACATTTGTAATGACACACTGTGAATTTTACTGATTGCAAGCATCAGTTGAGATTAGGAGTGTTATAAAGAAAATCAACTAAGTTGTCAGGTGGGAGAAAATGCCTGCTCTATACGAGTCGTGTTGTTACAGCCATGTATCTCCAAAAAATATGCAAGAAGATAGATTTGTTTGGCAATATATTTTATTCGAACAATGATACAGCTGGAAGATGCCTCAGCCAAGCTTTCAGGTACAAAATTCCCATTCCTCAGTTGTGCCTGCTCTGTAATAAGCACCTACTGTAGCCATTCATCTGGTTTTAAAGAGGACAGCCCGGTTTTCTGCTGTTCTCTCCTCTGTCCTATTGATACAAAACCAGACACCTCTGTCAGACTGCTGGAAGTCTATGGAGGCAAACAGAGGACATAAAGGCATCCAGTTTCATATCAACAGGACAGAGTAGCAGAAAACTGGGCTGTCCTCTATAAAACCAGATGAATGGCCACCCTATGAAGATCCCAAACTTTCCAAAACAGAAGCAATAAAGTACTACTTGGGACAACAAGGGGACACGTTTATATTCATCACCAGAGGCTTACTCAAACATCAGCAAGAGACTGGCAACTGAACCATTTGGTACTTCCACGTGTCCAATTCTTGATGAAAAGAGAAAGGATCTGAGAGCAACAGGAAGGTTAAGGAAAAAGGAAAAACAGAGCAGCTCAAGAGAAAAAAAAAGTTTTGTATATGTTTCAGTGTGGATACAGATATGTGGGTTCTCTAGATACCCAGGTACTAGTTTTCTAAAACAATGAAAAATTAAAATGAAAAATATTTTCTAGAATGAAAACAACAACATCTAAAAGATAGCCTTCCTAGGACTTGTGTCCCAATGTAGTGGCTTGGCAAGTCTGTGGATAATCAAACTAGCTGTAAGCAGTGACTAATCCAAGGTAACTTATTTGAAAAGTACTTGACTAACTGATACATCATGACTGTGCTGTTATTTTTCTTGCACTCAACAAATCATACATCAGGGCAGTATACACTTGCATAGCATCCTCTGACCACCTTCATCACCTTACACCAGAGGACCCCGCCATGCATTCTCCACTTCTTTTGAATCCCTCTTTTTAAACTCACCTCGCATCTGTTCCATTTTGCATCCCATGCTAAACTCAGAATTTTGGCTGCTTGTAGACATTAAAAATCAAAACTAAACAAAAACGCACTTTACCGGAAGTAGCAGCACATTACTTCAACCAGGCTCCACAGCATCTGTATAGATCAGGTGTTTCAGTGGAGCTTTTTGGCACTCTTCCTCAAAGCTGATTCAATCAGCTATTAAATAAAAGCATCAAAAAAGCCCTGCAGAAGCACCCGATCTATACAGAGGTTGGATGAGCTGGGTCCATCTAACACGCTGCCCTTCTGGGCATGCACTGGGTTTGGTTTGGGGCAGGTGGAGTTTAAAATGTGATTTCTGTTTGTTTAACGTCTTCAAGCAGCCTAAGAGACATTTTCCATCTCAATGAGTAGTAAACGCAGTGTACCTTTATATTCATCAGTTCAACAAGTAGTAGTCTAGCCTCACTTCCACATTTTAGTTTAGAGAAGACCTTACTTAATCCTTGCTTTTTTGTGTGCGCTGTCCCTTATTTTGGGAAAGTGACCATGGCTGTTTTTCTAGCTGTAGTCTCTTTGAGACTCCAAATAAGCCAAATAATAGCCAAAGAACCTTTTGCAATACATTAATTTTAAAATGAGAAAGGTTCACTTGGAACAAAGACCCTTTGAATATCCAGTTTAGACCACTTCTTCATTCTATAAATATGTTAAGTATTACTGAAACATCCAAAATAAAACTAAGAAGAAAAAAACAGCACTGACAAAAGTACGTGGTTATGATCTCAGAGTTTTAAATAAATAATCCTGCTCATAATTTAAGTAATCTAAAAAGTATTTCTTAGAGTTCCTATCCAAACATCTTCCTCAAAGGGCAAAGCTTATCACTTTTTGATTGAAAGAGCAATGTTACAAAAATAAGTTCAGTCTCAAATTTTCCTGTCCTTTTTCTCCCTTATCTCCAGTTATTTAGAATGCCTGGACAAGAGAAGCTATACCTTATTGTGACAATAAGGAGTTGTCTATGTATAAAATTCTCATTAAAATTTTATTAAATGATTGCATCATTGAATGCCTCAGTGTGTAGCAAGTTGGCATGCAACCACAAGTTCCTGAAATATATACCATCCACTTAGGAGAAACTGCTGACTAAAGTCATTAGGATTAACATCTGGGCTCCAGAAAAAACAATGAGAAGCAGGGTGCCTGAGCTGAAAAAACAGTTTGACTAAGCTTATCGGATACGAGGAGAAAGAGAAAAATGGAAAAGTTACCAAAGAAGAGAATGAAGTTGGAAGAGCAGAGGGGTTTATAAAGGCTAAGCAAGCTGGGACAGGAAAAAAGCAGCAAAGCAACATGCTTTCATAAAAAGCAGACCTTTGTCAGAGAAGGAAAGAGACTGGCTGCAGAAGACAGCGATTTATGCAGCCAGAAGAGAAGGGCTACTGAGAAGGGGAAGACCCAGATCTCCTAGAAGACACTATCAATCTCCAAATAATGAAGACTTGCGTCAATCCAGACCAAGAGCAAAGGGTCCATCTAGCTCAGGGGTGGGCAGTTATTTTGGGCAGAGGGACGCTTACTGAGTTTTGGCAACCCATTGAGGGCCGCATGACACGCAGACCAGGGCAAATTAATATTTTCTAAATTTTTAGGGGCTCCGCGGGCCGGATACAATGACCTGGTGGGCCGCATCCGGCCCACAGGCTGCATTTTCCCCACCCCTGATCTAGCTGCATAAAAGGACCCAAATACAGAATCTGGAAAGTGTCCACTAGAGGGAGTTTTGACAGAGCTGAAATAGCAGAGAACAAGAAAAAGTTTTCCCTCCAATCTGAACACTTACAGCTCCATTAAAACATTATTGTCTATAATTCTATGGGAGGATTTTTATACAGCAGACATAAAGTAGCCACATCTCATGTAATCAAGATGTGCATACCTTTTTCTAAGCGCAAATATCTCCTCAAACATGCAGTTACATAATGTGCATGAAATATCTTGAATTCTACAGATTTAAGGATCTTTTAAAAGTTAATGTTGAATATTTCAAAATTGTCTAACATGCATGCTGAGTAGGGGTGCACTGGAAGAGATTTTGGGTGCCAATACCAATAGCTGATTTTTAAGGAGGCATATCAGCCAATACCGACTTGATTTCTGATACAGCTGCATGCAGCTGGTAAGTCTATTGTGGTGGATGGGGAGTGGGGAGCCACATGAAGGCCCCTGCGGTGAGGGAGGAAGTGAAGCCGGGCAGGGGTGGCTCCCACCACAGCATGGACAGCATGTTGGGGGACCGGGGGGGGGGGGGAGGGGGAAGCACATGTGCCCCTGGATCTGTGTGGGGTGGGGCAGGGTGGACTGCAGCTGCAGGCTGGTAACTTCCTGGCACATGGGGAGGAAGGGCTGGGCCATACTGCACTCAGGGTGGGTTGTAGTGGGGGGGGGGGGGGGGGGAGGACACACCAGCACACTAAATTTTACCATAGCCCCCTCCCAGTGCTGCCACCGCCTGCCCCAAGCGCAGCTTGGCTCAGTCCCTGCCTCACAACGCGCTGGGAAGAGCCCAGCACTGCCCCAGCCCAGCCCACCCTCTCCCTCCCTCACAGTTCCGGGAGCACGCGCCCCACCACGCCCTCCCAGGCTGCATGCAGGGATGGGAGCCACCCCACCCCCATGCTGCCCAGATAAGCCACGGCTCCATCCTGCACCCTGTTCCACCCAGGCAGCGCCTGTCCCAACCCCACTCGCTCTCTCACCACAGGAGGCTTTTACCTGCTCCCTATGCCCCTTCATTCCCCCCTCACCTTCCACAACAGACTTATCAGCTGCATCTACCTCTCCAAGCTGCCAGGCTGTTCCTCGTCACCTGCGTGCTGTGCTGCAGCTGCATGCATGCATGGGTATTTATCAGGCAAATCAGGCCAATTTCCGATACAATCAATTTGCTTTAAATTGGTGCCAATTCAATGTCGGACTGACGTATTGGTGCACCTCTAATGCTGAATAGCTAATATACAGACCTGCATACAAACTATTGGTGCTGAGAAAGATGTACCATTTAACTGGAGAAAGGGACCTAATTTTCTCCCCCCTAGCACAGTGGTTATCAACCTTTTTTGGAGTCAGGCATAGGTGGCGGAAGGCCAGGATAACGGGGCTTAGTTCCCGTAAGCTGGGCCAGCGACAGCAGCTCCAGCACCACCACTGCCCCAGTGCCGCACCCAGTGCCCCTGCCACGTGCTCCTCTGATGCCACACATACAGCACCAGTGCACCCTGGCCCTGGAACAGCCCTGCAGGAGGGAAGGGTGGGGTCAGGCAGGCACACCCCACATCTCCTAGACCCCCAACTAATATTTTCTAGTACCGCTTACGGAGTCAAGGCACGCCTACCCAGCTTTTTTGAATTTGGTGGCACTCTCATTAAGAAGCACTGTTCTGCCTGTCCTCCCCAAGCTCCTCTCAGAAACAGAGGTCCACCTGGCCCCACACACCTCTGCTCCCAAAAGATGCTATTTAGGGTTGGACCAGGAAAGGTTGTGGCATGAGACAACTCATTTGCCTTTAGGTTTTACTGGAGGACCCTTAAATGAGGCAAGAGAGCATGTGCCCCATAGCCCTTCCTGATCTGGCTCTGCATGAAGCAAGCAGGGCACTTCTACCTGGCTATGGCAGGGGCGCCCATGCCATAGCACTCCTAAGGGAGTCTCCACAGCATCCCAGTTGAGAGTCACTGCCCTAAAACCATTCAAGAAACCAACCTCTTTCAAAAAGAAAAGAAGGCTACATCGAAGCTAGTGGCCTCACTAGGAAAAGGATAAAGTTTGGTTTGCAGCCAAACCAAATATATTACAATACTGAATATTACAAATTAAAAAAAATGTGTCACCTGTGGCTACCTGGTAACTTCATACTTCCCACATCCCACCCTATATTTTTGTGCATTGCCTCAAGTGTAGCATGATAGTAACAACAACAGTTCTATTAATGTGACACTTAAAATCCTGTTCCCTACTAGTGAAAGATGTGAATCAGATTTCTTAAAATGCATATTTACAACAGTATTAACAAGCTTTTTTTCCTTTTTGAAAAAAAAGCATGAAACCTTTTTGCATAGCCCTAAACAAGTTTCAAGTCTCATTTTGCTTTAACTAAATTAATAAGGTTCAGAATTGTGGCTTTCACATTCGTTATGATAGGACACTGACTGATCCACTGACTTTGAATTACTGAATATCAATAAATATTTACCTTTTCTGTTATTGGGAAGAGAAGTAATACTGCACAGACCGGTCTTGGCACCATGCTAAGAAGTTCTGGCTCCATACCATACACGTCTACAAACTGCCAGTCAGGATGTATTCCTAACTGTTTGAGAAACTGAGAAAGAAAAAAATACATAGCATTAAGATGATTATGTTATAAATTAACCTTTTAGGCTCATTATATGTTATGTAGGAAATAAATATACTGTGATAGCAACTTTTGTTGTGTGCAGATCAAAGTAGGAGGGCAATAAAGGGAAGTAAATGTGTTTTGATTTTAATGAACAAACTGGGTAAGTACAATGCTAATGAAGATAAAATAAAAAGACCATAAACAACTGTAAATATATTTAAGCAGCTGCAGGAAGGGGGAAAAATGGAAATCTGTCTGTAGCTTGTCCAAGGTTTTCAAGTCAGCAATTTTGCAAGACGTGCTTTTGTGAAGGAAATCCCAAAAACTTAAGTTGTGCCCCTCCGAGGCACGAACACAGTTCTAACTGATTAAAATTATATGCATGCATGTACAAAATGCATTTGCCCCTGTCCAGTATTCCTCAGAAGTATACCATGTCCTATATTAAACACAGCCTCAGACTTAATTTGAGAAATGTATAATGCTCAGGACCCTGTTAACAGATTAAATCGAAGTTTGAGCATTTTACAGTGAGTATATCAGTGGTTCTCAACCTAATTAGACTGAGAAAATGCCAGCTCTTACCTTTCACTCAGTTGTATATGGAAAAATGGAACATTTCTTCCATTGCAAAGAACTCAGAAAGACCATAGCAGGTCAGAAAACTTTTGACACTATAGTTTCCCATTTCAAATCTCTGGGTGTATCTGCAGAATCACATGCAGGTATTTGCACACCTAACAGTGCTAATATTGAGTGGCACCCTGGTTGAGAATTACTGGAGTATACACCATGGATGTTCTTTGGCAAGAAGAGGGATGTTTAAGTGACATGGACTATATAGTTCTCAGCTGGTTTCTTTCAAGGTGTTTATTAGATTCTAGATAACTGTTATGTTGCTGTTGCTGTAACAACCTTCCCTATGTTACACCAAAAAAAGGGGGTTTGGATCATCCATTACTATCATCAAGCCACTAAAGAGAGAGGATGGCACACTGTAATCCTCTTTGACAGGGATTCTGACTCTCCAGTTGAAAATCCATGTTCTAAGATGACTCTTTCTGAATAATAATGTTTTTCTCATTGAAGTTGATCTTCATTTACACAGCCATCTGTTCCTCTGCTTCAATGGTGGAGTTAAAAGCTGCACTCTTTAAAAGATTTTTGAAGCATCTTCATTTTCACTGCACTTGACTAAAGTCACCATCAGAAATGCTCCTGCAAATTTGATCGAGTCAGTTCAGAGATTACAGATACAAAGACATATTGATGCTGTTCTTCCACAGATTCTAAGAATAGCATATCACAATTAGTTTATATCCTATCATAAATATTTTACATCATATTTGGGACCACATTTTCTATGGTCTAAAAGTAGTTTATGTTAGCAAACATAGGATTTGACAACTTTATGGGTTTTCCATGTAGGTTACTCATTTCATACCTTCCTACTATGTTCAGAAAACCCCTAGCCTACGAATCCCATCCAGCTGAATGGGATTCATATAAGACAAGGAATGATGAAGAATAGCTAATAAGCTACTGCACATACTACTCCCCCACCCTCCCTCACCAAATGCAAAACAGCTAGTACTCCTCCTCCTTCCCCAGCTGAAAAAGCTGTGAATTCGCCTATGGGAAAAAAAAGCTCCAAAGCAAAAGCTACAGAACTCAAGTGTGATAAGGCACACAGTACTGCTACCTAAAAGAAAGAGATTAACTCCCTAGCATCCCCCTCTCCAAACACAGGCATTTTTCAAGAGCTTCTTCTTGAAAGTTAGAGCACTTGTTTCTTTAGGGCAGAAGTATTTGGTAATGACATGAGCTAGTGAACAAAGTGGGGGAAAAGAAGAGAAACACTCTGGAAGGCAATACTTACCCATTTCTACCTTCCTATCACCCTCTCCCTAGTTGTTATATTAATGCAAATTTACTTCAGAGGCATGTAACCTTACGCAGCTGTATTCCAATCTGCGACCTCAAGGAGGTTGTCTGGTGTGTCTACAAACAGTACCATTATATAGAAAATTAAGTAGACTATCCATTCAAATACTGATTTAAAACTAACAATGGGAAAGAGGCAGAATAGAAGTCTTTCAGCACAGGAAAACAAAAGGCCAGTCTTGTCAGTCTTTAAGGATACAAAATGAAACAGTTTCTACAAAAGGACATGGAGGAATGAAATAGACTGTATTGTGAGAAGTGAGGAAAAATTACACTGGTGAGGCTTTACAAGTGTTCTTCACAGGAACACTAGGTAACAACCAAGTAGTAGTTTAATTAGTAAAGTGACAAACTATAATTTACAGCTATGGTTTTGGAAAACTTGCAGAGTCTTTTTAAACATTTTCTGCACCTGTGCCACCTTATAGTACAACATGCAAAATCAAGCATAATTGAGGATGGCCAGATTCAGAGATTGAAGGGAGGTATAAGAACTGAAGAAAAAATAAATTTAAGTACAAAATGCTGACTTTGTGAACTGAATTCTTAATGTATATACCCACAAAGACATTTGGAGAAATAAGCAGATGCAGCTGACAAAGTTAACTTATCTCTTGGAGCTTTGAAAGTTTGATCCTAGAGTATCCTAATATAGTTGCTTCCTTCCCAAAAAGTCCATTTTTTAAAACTTTCATCCACTCACAATATCTATCAATATGTATTATCTCATCACCACAAATCTGGAGGAGAAAAAAAAATACTTTCAGATATTCATAAAGGCAAAAATGTGGTGCTCAAGAATACTAAGCTTTACTCAGGACAAGTCCCTCTAGTCACTGGAGTAAGATTTTGTTCAATTTGTTCTCCGTTTGTTTGAAATAATAGATAATGTTATTCTAAAACAAGAAGTATTTATGGCAGAAGATACTGACAATGCCATAAATTAAGCCTTTTGTTCTACATCGCCCTTTAAATTTCACTCAGACCAGTACTAAGACCTTAACATTAACTTTTAGTAAAATGGGATTATAAAAAAGGCAAATGTAAAGTTCCGGTGGCCTATACACAAAGGAAAAGCTACAGAATTTTACCTCATGTCTCTAACCCTTCATATTCTTCACTTAGTGACCTGAACAAATACATTCTGTATTAATACAGAAGAGTTTCTGTGCTCTTATGAAGCTGATGAGCAGTAAAAAAAGGAGACTGGTAAGTTTTCTCTGACATCACTCAGAATTCCCTGGACAGCAGGAAAACTAAGAGAAGCCCATTTTTGTATTTGGGAACACTAGACCATTAATAGTAATACACATGGGAGGTAACTGCTTGGAAGAAACCCAAGTCAGACAGAAGTACGAGTAGAAGCCTAGGGAAATACCATCTCTTTCACCCAAGGTCCATACCAGTGCAAAAACCAAAGAGGCAAGAGTAAAAGAGGAACCAATTTAACAGCAAAGGAGAAGGTTTTATTATTTCCATTATCTTAATACCAAGGACTCTTATTAAAGGACCAGGATCTCATGCCATTTGGCACAGTGTAGACACAGAACAGCTTGATCTCTAGCTCAAACAACTTAGCACCTAGTAGAAGATGCGAGATGGAAGTACCAGGAAACAAAGAAACAATACAGGCAATATTGTCATGACAGGCAGTGGTCATAGCACACCAGCAGCTTAAGGGTTTTTTTGGCATCAAATATACAAGGACAAAATAGAACTTTGAGATGAGGTAGCTTTATGGACGTTAAGCGAGAACACTTACCAACCAGGAAGACATGACAAAGATGCTTCTTAGAAAATTAAGTAAGTGGCAGAAGGAGACTAGCATCTTGGTCAACTTACTTTATAATAAGTGAGAGATGACAGCCACAAAAGCCTTGAAAATGGAGACAAGTGGTTTATTACTAATGTGATACAGAAGAGGAAGCCAGGGGAGAAACTCAAAAGAAATTAACATGATCAAAACCACAGGCTAAAAGTGATCTTCACAGAAGTATCTGAATAGATACAAGCAGAAAAAGATTACACGCATCATGGTCACATACAGACATTTAATTTCTACTGACAGAGTTGCTATTTTCCACTAGAAACCATGATTGTACAGACTTTCAAGATTTTTCTCCCAGAGTAAAAATAGCTGCTCCAGAAAAAAAAACAAAAACCAAGAGACATAGACATTAGGGCTGGAAGGGACCTCGGAAGATCATTGAGTCTAGTCCCCTGCCCCAGGGGCAGGAAGTCAGCTGGCATCACAGGATCCCAAGAATAACCAAGGTTAACTTATTCCTGGGAAGGTTTCTCCCACAAAAATTGAGCCTTCTGAGAAAAGCTGCAGCACAATCCTTCTATGTGCCAGCATGCTTTGATTTCGGTTTGCTTCACCCCCTCCCTGGGGAGACAGTATTCTTTCATCTGAGCAGGGAGCAGAACATGTCCCCCTGAATGCTTCAATCCCCATGCTGTGCTCCAGGTCTAAAATGAGATGCAGGTTGAATCAAATAATCAAGGTTGTCCTGTGCACTCTGTTGTCATGTGCTTTCAGGCAGACTGAGGAGCCTGCAGAGCACACTGAGATGTGTACACAGGAGCCCCCTGATTACAGTGTCAGAGCAGCAGTCTCTCGTGGAACATCTGAACAATGCTCTCCAGGTAAGTTTTCCAGGAAAACAAACCCAGAATTGATCCAGAGATCATTTGAACATGTGTATGGCAGGCATACTCAAGACTTTTAGCTATGCATACAGAAGGTCCCATATCTTACATGTTATGGAGGAGCAAGAGAAATCGAGAGAAGAGTTTTTATGCAATCAAGAGTGGTAACAATTTTGACTCAGTAGCCTGGTAAATTGTCTGAACACTGCATTCAAATTACAGCTGAGGGAATAGGCATGTTTTATGGGGTTCTTTATTGGCAAATCTCAGATACCAATCAAAGATAGCAGCTTGAGGTGTGGTCAGTTATCCACTAAGAACTGAACTGGAACAAACCACATGCACATAAACCAAGCCATTAATTTTAGTGGAAAGTCACAGTGTAGGAAGCCAAAGAGGCCGTTACCAGGTGGCAAAGGGGGGAATTAAGGACTCACCTGACTGGCAGCAGGCTGAGCTGGAGCTTTACAGCCACCTGAGCTGGCCAGGGAGTCCACCCCTAGGAGCCATGAAGTAAGAAACTCCTGGTAGTAAAGCACCAGGGCTCCTGAGTTCAGGAAGAAAGCCACTCTGCAACACAGGGAACAGAGGAAGGTGTACCTGGGGCATAGCAGGGCTTGATTATACTGGCAGGCAGCCCTGGTTTACATTAAGCCTTAGAGGAGGCTTGAGTACCTGTCAGAGGGCAGGTGGTCGCTATTAAGTTATAGGAGCAATTTAGCCTGGAGCACTGCAAGGGCAAGTAAGGCTCACCTAGAGAGAGCCAGCAGCCCAGAAGGGGCTGAATGGGATCAGCAGGATCCAGCCAATGAGTGGCTGAGAGTTGTATAGTGGGACAAGCAGGGTCCCGAGGACCAAAGAGGGGCCAAGAAAGGGGGCCAAATGAGGGACCAGGTCTCACAGCCGAAAGGGAAGTCAATCAAGGGGTCAAGGAGTCCAGCAGCCTAGGGAGGGGCTGAGTAAGGGACTGAGGGGCCTGGAGACATGGGGCTGTGCAGGAGGAGGGTTGCATGAGTGTAAGCATATGACAACGAGAATGTCCATGAGAATGCCACCTGCAAGGCTTGGGGCATGGTGTAGAGGATGTACACAGCCACGCAATTAGCCTTTAGGGCTACAGGTGCCTTGCAGAGACATGGTCAAGTTGACAGAGCCTGTTTGAGCCTGAAGGAATAGTTGATATTTGCAGGGGTGCAGGGGAACCCCATTGGAGATTTGGTAGGACTGAGGCTCACTAAGGCTCACGGGCAGCCTATTTTATTCAACCTTTAACAAGATCAAGGTGTGGGGGATGAGCAAATTGAGAGAGGGCAATACTAGAGTCAGAGCTGAGCAAGGGGCATCACGTCCACCCCCTGGGTCTCAGACCTGCTACACACAGTAAGCAACATATGCTTTTATGTTATAAACTTTTAGAGTAGAGACTGCTGCTTTTTGGTAAAATGATGCAGCATATTGGTATTCCAAGAATACTCAAGCAATTTGGCTCTACAATTCCATACTGAAAAGCATCAAGTACTCCTCTGTACATTTGGCAGGCTGACTCAATTGCCTGTAAGTGGTTGCTTTACTTTCCTATTTAATAAACATGCAATTTTCCTTCATCAGCTTCTTCTAGAACAGGCACAAGTAGCCAATTCAGTCTTCAGAAGTCATTGCTCTTAGCACATTAATACATGTATTTAAAAATAATCCAGATGAAGTAAAAGGTAAGCACTCATTTTAAGATACAAGTGTTTCTTCAAACTTCGGGAACATCCAAGTAAAATTAACAATTCATATTTGGGATTAATGCCTATTGGTGAAGCTGCCCAGCCTCCTTTGAAAAAACAAACAAACAAACAAACATCACAAGAGTAGATACTTGGCTAAAGCCTTATTTAAAAAAAAACAAACTAGTAATTTTTGTTTTGAAGTCCAGATGGAGATTCCCTAAAAGCTTTCTAATATTGGGCACTACAATCATTAAATCTAAGTTTTACTAAGGTCAACTGCAACTCAGCCACTACAGTAGCATTATAACTCCATATTACTCCAGCAGCATTAAAGCACAATCTAGTTTTGTGCCCTTGCTTATACTAACTTTCCCACTGTAAGTACCACTGGTTCAACTCCACCGATCATGCAAGCAATGACAGTAGGCAAAGCACCAACATTAACCACTCTGGGCATATCTACACATGCAATAAACTCCAGTGCATATCACACCAGAGTTCATTGCTCTTGGGTGCTGTGTTTGCACATGCACCCAGGATTGCAACACACTGAGCTGGGTTGGAGTAGCCCTAGCTGGCATGGAACCCAGGGGGTCAGCCTGCCAACCAGGGGCTGCTCCAACCTGGCTCAGTGTGCTGCAGAGGGGCTGGCTAGGGCACGAAGGTGCTCTAGTGTGGGGCTAGTCAGCAGACAACCCCCACACTGAAGGCTTCAGCCAGCCCCATCACCATCTACAAATGTGTTGCTGTGCACTAAAGAACATTGCCATAGAAAAGTATGTGTGTTTACAAGTACTAACTTATGGCGGAGTTAATTCGTTTCCTGCGGTCTAACAGGGCCAGATGTGTAGACCCCAAGACTTTACTGCGGAGCTAAGTAGGCAGCTCTGCAGTAAAAGTCTCATGTAGATGTGTCCCATCACCAAAATCGTCTGAGTTCCCCAGATTAGCACTCCCCATCAATTATGATATTATGTATTATGCTTCTTCACCAACCACATCATTTTAAGTCAACCATAAAAAGTCAGCAAGGCCCATAGTCTGGAGTGTTTTTTATCTCTTTTAAAGAATTCAGAATAATCAGAGCATTTGATAATTTAACACACAACATTTCAGAGAGAATTCATAAGAATATTCATTAGGAGCATACTCCATCTACTATTTAAAGAATGTTAAAATGTGCAATAGAGAAGAACTGAGAAAA
This sequence comes from Alligator mississippiensis, assembly GCF_030867095.1. NCBI lineage: Eukaryota > Metazoa > Chordata > Crocodylia > Alligatoridae > Alligator > Alligator mississippiensis. The sequence goes on from NC_081824.1 coordinate 388,236,880, forward strand.
TTACCAACCTCCCACTTGCATCAGCAATTGAAAAGTTTCATAACAGAATACTTCCACTTCCAGTTGTACCAGCTACACCACTGTCAGAAACAGCATTACTAGCTCTAAAAAAAAAAAAAAGTTAGGAGCTCTTTGTTTCTTCATGAAGAGCTACTTCTGGAATCTGTCAAACATTCAAAACTAACAGTGAGCATGCAGAGGCAAGCTACATCAGATCAGATCCCAGTCTTCTTTCCACCTGTTTTGTGAAACAAAGCAAAGCATGTGGAAATCTGTCTTCAGCAACTAACTGAAAATGATTACTTCATACTGTGGGAATTTAAGGAACACAAGGACAGCAGATTAGCTCCTTACCTTTCTCCCATCCCAATGTAGTGGGTTGGAGAGCTGCAAGATCTACCTAATCTCTAGATAGTTTCAGCAACTTTTTCAGTGAACACAATTTACAGCAGCCCTGAGGCTGTTCTATTCTGAATCTTGGGATCATCACTGTGGCTCTGAGACTAAGGTTATAGCATTAAGTTTATATATAGTTATTTCTTACCATCTTTCCTCAATGATCTAGGCCAGGGGTTTCACACACACAATCCAAAGAACTGCAATCTCGCACACAAGGCTCCTGAAGGGCCTGGGAATTTGGGATGGACCCCCCCACTGAATTCCAGAGGACAGAGCCCCATTGAGGATATGCTGGTGGCAACAAGAGCTAATGACAGCTGTGTTAACTCCCATGGCTCCCTGACATTGCTCACCCCAGTGCCAGAGGCAAATCAAGATCTGGCCTGTGAGGATTCCCAAGCTCCCAGATCTGACCAGACTCTTTGTAAGTTGTTTCAATGACTCTCTAAACATCACTGTTAAAAACATGCCATAGTTAAATATACTATATTTTCAGACTGGATCTAGTGTCCTTCAACTTGGTACCAATGGAACATGTTCCATCTTTGCTAGATGTGAAGTACTTAAGAATTTAGTGCCTTCAAGTATCAAGATCTAGAAGTAGACAAAATAAAAAGTAGTCATCAATGGACTCCATATTTATGCTCCCTCTTGATCACCCTTTCCAGCCCTATCAACCTTGCGTTCTTAGCTGATCAAGGCACAGCTTCAATTTTGCCTACACACAAAGGTGTTGGCTAAGGTACTCTCTAGGGAAGGGGGGAGACGTAAGTTAGACCTTTGGCTAATGTTACCACTCTGCTTTTATAAAATGTGGTCACTAATACTTCCTCCTCTGGTTCACATCATTTGATGCAAAAGTGGTCAATCTTTTATACACAGGGGAATAACCTAGGTTCTTATATGTACAAGGGAGCTTGGGACTCTGACACCCAGTCTCTCACAGCTGCCTCACTTAGGGCTACCTGAGGCTGAAGACAGGTAGGATTTCAGATAAACCCCCTCTGGCATTTTCCCATTGGATAGCATACCATCCAAATCAATCTGCTGGCTGTTGTGAAACTCTGCATTTTATAGGGAAGTCAGACACTTATCTTTGGATTATGAATTCATCCTCAGTGTCAAGGTCTTAAAAGTAGGCATGGTAATGATAAATCTTATCATACCAAAGTTTCTTTGGGGCAGCACCTTTTATTCCTTACATTTTCCAGCTGTGAATGTGGAACAAGCCATATTTTCCCATTTTAAATGTATGTTCCAAAGATAAATGTATGTAAGATTTGAAGAAGGTTTTTCAGCATTTCCTAAGATCTTCAGAAGCTGGGTATACCAAGTCTCCTCTGGAAGCCCATTCTATTGCTGGATCCTTTTGACCAAAAATGCTTTGTACCCAACTCTTTGGCTGTCATAAGAATTCAGAGATTGAAACTTGGTCCTTTAAAACAGATGGCGCTTCACCCATTAGTTGTTTTGAAAATCAGAACCAAAAACCTCAAACCTGCGCTAGAAAGGGATCAAAAGAAAGTGATCACATGCAGATGAATGTCTGAAACTAAGCAGATGCAGTCTGTACTGGGTGGAATTTATACATAACCTGCACATTCACCTTCAGATACACTGAATTAAAGTAGTGTAGCCTCAATGTATCCAAAAGAAACGGGCAGTTTCACCTGCTGCTTTCTGGCAAAGAAAGCACTCTTAAGTATTGAGACTATCCTGTTCCTCATTAACCTTGGAGGACCAAAACAAGAACTTCATGCCACAGTGATGAATGGGGCCATAAGCCTTAGAGTGGCAGCATCTCATGTAATTCTTCAGAATAAAGAACATCATCTGAACCTTTCTAATCAATATAATCTGAACCTTGTGTGGCCTCAACTAGAATCTGCTGCTCTTCATGAAGAAAAAAAAAATTCTTGTAAACATTAACTTCTTAGTAGTGGCAGTGACTGCATCACTAAAAAATCAGACACACAGATAAGTGTCATTAGAATACTATTTATAATTAAGTACAAAGCACCTTGCTGGAACATGTGGAACTACAGTAGCATTGGGCAATCTAGTCTTGTGACATCATGTAAGTGGGTTAGCAGTATTTTATAATCCACTGCATCAGAGACTTCTGATATGTCCAGCACCATAAGCCCTGTGACAAGCCATGCTGAATCATCTCTGTGAAGTATAACACTGAAGATATCAAGTGACTCATTTCTATTTCAGAAAGCTTCAAAATAAAAAAAAACAATTTCTTACCATCTGCTCTCTTGTGTTAAGTCAACTCTGTGAGTGCAAAGAACAAGATTACAAATAGGATGTGGAACAGGAAGGTCCTAACACTACTAAGTAGCTGTACTACTTTCTCCATCCCAGCCTAAAGATCGCACAGAAACCTGCTCATAGGGAGAAAGTCTGAAATTATTGTGTGTAAATGCTATAAGCCAAAATCCCAGTCTACAACCATGATATTTTCTGCATTTTCAGAACAAATGATGCATGCAAAAGCTCGTCTGTGTCTAGTACTGTATCCAGTTTGGGGCCTCCACTATAGAAAAGATGTGGAAAAGTTGGAGAGATTCCGGTGGAAGGCAATGAAAATGGTTAGGGAGCTGCAGCACATGACTTCTGAGGAGAGGCTGAGGGAACTGGGCTCATTTAGTCTGTAGAAGGGAAGACTGAGAGAGGATTTGACAGCAGCCTTCAAGCACCTGAAGGAGGGCTCCAAAGAGGATGGAGCTAGACTGTTCTCAGTGGTGGCAGACAACAGAACAAGGAGCAATCGTCTCAAGTTGAAGCAAGGGAGGTCTAGGTTGGATATCAGGGAAAATTCTCACAAGGAGGGTGGTAAAGCACTGGAACAGGTTACCTAGAGAGGTGGTGGAATCTCCATGCTTGGAGGTTTTTAAGTTCTGGCTTGACATAGGCCTGGCTGGAATGATCTAGTTGGGGATGGTCCTGCTTTGAGCAGGGGGTTGGACTAGATGACCTCCCGAGGTCCCTTCCAACCCCAATTTTCCATGATTCTGACATGTTCTGTAACATTTTCTGAAAGCGTTTGAATTTACATCACAGAATACAGGCTTGTGTTTCAGATTTATAATCACTTCAAGAAACATTTTAAAATAAACTTTAAGAAAAAATCCTTTTCAAGTAAAAAGTACATATGCTTGTAGATTAGACCTACCCTGCTTATAACAAACAAAAATCCCATAACTGAGTTTAGAACAAAACTATATAGCTTAGCCATTTTCAACTCAAGTTGAATCTCCTCAAAGGAAGCTCAAGTTCAGAGCTATTCCCATTGCTTCCATGAAAGATGTTTTACAGAGAAACAATTAAATTTTACTCCCCCCACCAAGTAAGCAAAAAAACAACACAACCTAGCGTAGTTCTGATATTTAGAAAAGGAAATCAGCTTTCCCTCAGTTTTATTTAATGGTTAATTAAAGCTCATTGGGGGCATCTACATAGGTGCTTTACTTCAGAGTTTACCAATTAGCTCTTCAGTAAAGCGTTACTGTTCACACATGTGACACAATGCATGTAAAAATGGTGAACAGGGCTGACTGGGTCACGAAGGTGCTACAGCATGGGTGCTGCTTGCTAGCTAACCCTGCACTATAGCACCCTCGTACCCCAGCCAGCTGCAGCACACTGAGCCAGAGCAGAGCAGCCCTGGGATGACAGGCTAACCCCCTGGACCTCCTACCAGCTGGGGCAGAGCTACCCCAGCTTAACATGTTGAGGTCCTGGGTTACATGTAAACACCGTGCCAAGGAGCAATAAACTCTGGTGCAAACTGTACCAGAATTTATTCAGGCACACTAAGGACATTTACACACATTTTTTTTCCTGTGATATGCTGGAAATCCACTGCTTCAGAGCAGACTTGATTAACAGAGTCTGCTCTGCACACAAGCAGAGGCAAACCGCACTGTGCTGCATGCAGTTGTATAAGCAGCGAAATGTACATCATCACGCAGAAGATTGCCGGCGGTGAGCTTTTGAACTAAAGCACCCTGCCGTCATCTTCTCAGAGCTGATGCGCATTTCACCACTTATACAAATGTGTGCGTTGCAGCACCAGGCACTTTTACGTATAAAAATGCCCTAACTGCCTGTGAAGATGTGCCCAATTATACCATAAGTTACTCCTTGGTTGGTTTTTTTGGTTGCTTAAACTTAATTCAAGAACTAAAGAAAATCAGGGAACCTGACATTTCTATTGCTTTCTCTTTGTCCATCTTTTTTCCTAAATCAAATTTAGCCCCACCTTAAAATCAGAATCCTTTTCCAGCACAGATTTCTAGTTTAGATTACAATACTTTAAAAGATCCCAGGACAAGAAAAGAACAGCAGAGAACATACAGTGCACCTGCAGGCATTTCAACTGAAAAACTATTTTTAACTAGGCTCTTGCACTTCATAGATTTCATAGATGTTAGGGCTGGAAGAGACCTCGGAAGATCATCAACTGTTTGCAACTGGAAGTGTTTGCATGAGAACTGCTGCATTATTCAAATAAGCAAAACCAAAAGCTGAGAAAATGATCTAGTAATTAATTACCTTCCCTGTCCTACATACTCTGAAGAATTCACCTCATGACTGATTACCATTGTCTCATATACACACATCCCGTAAAACAATACACACCTTGATTTTGAAAGGCGAAATAAAAAAGTACCAAAGTTATCACTGCATACAGCCTGTTGGATATTGTAGTAACATAGCTTCCCCTTCTCCCTGATGACTGTCACATCACACCCCTTTTTGCATAGAGCAGGGACTGACCTACTCTTCAGCTGATTCACTTTCCCTTTCCTACTTAGCCAAAGCCATTAAGTGATTCATTAAGTCAACCGACTCCATCAGCTGCCTGAACAGTAATACTACTGCTGCTGCACTGGAGCAGGAATCAAAGCAGAAAATCAGCTTCCCTGCTTAATAATACCCCAGTTTGGGGGCTGGTTTTGAGGAGGGGTGCATGTTTTATGTGAGACTATAGGGTAATCTCTGAACCAGACCCCCATGCAAAGGAGGAAAGCCTGTTAAGAGTTCCAACACGATCATCTTGAAGGCAGACAAAATATTTCACAGAATAATTTAGTTTTAACAATCCACTAGTTTTTAAAAAAGTGATCCTCAGGGGTGGACCCAGAAAGGATGCAATGATGTGGCTGCACCCTCAACTCCCTTTATGGGGCACAAAGCGGGAGCTTCCAAGGACTTTTCTAAAGCCCTGAAGCAGGTGAAAATCCCTTGCCCCTTTCCCTTGCCTATCCCTGCCCCATCCCCACCCATCACTTGTCACTCCTGCTCTCCCTCCTCCCAGGGGCAGGAGAAGCTCCAGAGCTGCTTTTGCCCTTCCCAGCCAGCTTGGGCAGGGGGTAGGCTCAATTGGGGCTAGGGACAGAGGCAACAGCATAGTGGGAGAGTAGTTTCCCCCTCCCTGCCTGGTCCCCCGGCGGGGAAAGCAGGCACAGGAAGGAGGAATCCCTTGCCCATTCCCACTGCCACTCCCCATCCCCAGCTCCTACATAGCCTGGCTGGGGTGGGGCACAAGCAGCTCTGGAATATCACCACCCCTGGACAGCAGGGAAGGCAGCAGGGTGGGAATGGGATAGGTCTCTAAGCACCAAGGGGAAGGGAAGGGAGATTTTCACCTGCTTTAGGGACATAAAATGCTTCCCAAGGCTCCTGGGGCACCTGCAGCGGTGACGGGGGTGCAGGAGGGGCAAGGAGGCTGGGAGCAGGTAGTGGTGGCTACAGCTACCCCTGCAGTGAATTTGGAGCAGGACTATACACCTGAGCCATCTAAATCACATCAAACCTCCTCAAAGGCAGCTTAAGTCCCCAGCCAAGCCACCCTCTACATTCCGTAAGCTAAACTCTATTTATCCAATGACTACCAACCCTGACACAACCCATAGGTAGCACCCTATCCTGCCACAGGTAAAGCCCAGGAACCACAACAGTCAGCATCCAGCTTCTGTGAAGCACTGTCTATATTCACACTGGAGGCTTTGGGCAGCGGGCCACGCTGCCGGCTGAAGAGGAAAGCAGAAACCCCCTAAGTCTGTACCAATCTGGCAATGGGGCAAAACTCCTTCTTGACCCCGCAGAGGGCGAATGATGCAACCCTGAGCAGAGGGGCAAGCCCCAATAACCAGGGATCTCCAGCTTTAAGTCTTAGTAGGAGCTCTGGCCCAGCCTTGGCTGCAGCCAACCACCAACACCTCTGAGGGAGGCTTAAAAGCACCCTGCCATGGAGCAGAAAGTGGGGCCACAACCAGCAGAGCTGCTTTTGCCCATCCCAGCCAGCCTGGGCAGAGCTGGACTCACCTGGGGCAGCAGCCCAGCAAGACAGTAGCTTCCCCCACCCTGCCCAGCCCCCGGGGGGAAGCAACCCCCTTGCCCACTGCCACTCCCTGCCGCAGCCGGACTGGGTGGGCAACAGCAGGGCCCAGAAACGTGGGAGTGCTCGGAGCAGACGCAGCAACAGCTGAAGACGAGCCGCACCCGCCCAGGCTCCAGCACAGCCCGGCGGCGCTGGGGGGCTGCCGGGCCCGACCTGCGTCCCGCGCTCCGGCCCGAGAAGCTCCCGGCGGCGCCCCGATACCTGCAGCAGCGGGCGGGGGGTCCTCACCTGGTTGGTGACCTGCAAGAGACACAGAGCGACACCGTCTCAGCCTCAGCCTCAGCCATCGCCCCCCTCTCCTCCCCGGGGTCTCCCGCGACGTCACCGCCCCCCTCCCAGCGCGCGGCCCCGGTGGTGACGCACGTCGGGGTTGGCTTCCAGCGGTAGCCACCGGTGCGGCTCCATGCTGTGCTCGCTGCTGCGCACGGCCACTGCGCGCCGCCCCGCGATCCGGGACCGCACCACGGTGTGCGGGGGGGGAGGGGCGGGAATTCCCTGTTCCCAACCACCTCCAGCCTTCACCCCACCCTCTCCGGAGCCGCGGGTGGGGACTTTGTTTTGGTGGGTGCGGGACCAGCCTTGGGCAGGTGGGTTGGGGGTGGGAGCGCGGCGGCTCCCCGCCCCCCATTCCACAGCACATGGACTCTCCCAGGGGGCAGGGGGCGGGGCGACAGCCGGACTGCCCCTCCCCCCGCCGCTGCGGCCGCCTCGCGACCCGCTCGGCCCCGCCCCCCCCGCAGCGCGGAGGAGGGGGACGCCCCACCCCCCAAGCAGTTCGAACACTGGGCCTGGGCTGTCCCGTGTGCGCCATCCCCTTCTCTTGGCACTGCGCATGCGCGCCCCCCAGCTGACCCCCCCCCCCCTTACACACATACACACCCACCCCTGTCCTGAGCCCAACACCCGGACCTGACTGCCCCCTATCTCCCCAGATCAGCCTGGGCCTGATCCGATCCGATCCGATCCGATCCCAAAGCAGCCTGATCCTGGCCTCCCCCGCCCCCTCCCAGATCACCCTGGACCTAACCCTGTCCCCCCTTCCTCCCGATCAGTCTGATCCTATCTTATCCTATTCCTTCCCCCCCCCCCCGATCAGCCTGATCCCTTCCCCCCCAGATTAACTTTGCCTGATCCTGTCCCCACTTCCCTTCCAGATCAACCTGGGCCTGATCCTGTCCCTCCCAGGTGCCTGACAGCACTACAACCCTTTCCTCCCCCCTCCAACCCCCTCCCCTTTTTTTTTTTTTGCAGAACTGAGTGGAGCCTGCACTGCCCAGCTACCAGGGAGCTACCAGAGTCCTCCCCATAGGTGCGCTTCACCCGCCCGTGCCCCAGGGTGACTCTGCCCCCAGCCCAGGTAAACAAACAGCGGCCGCAGTGCCAATAGCAAGGCCAGCTGGACGGAGCAGCCTGCAGCAGGTGCTGCCCAGCTTCGCAGCCAGGACACCCCCAAGCTGCCCAAAAGGGGTAGGTGTCCCGTGACGCGAGTGTGAAGCAGGCCAGTAAGGGGGACCCTGCAGAGTGGAGAGTTGGGTACAGGGCAGGCAGAGACTAGAGGTGGGGAAGTTGGAGACTAGAGGGGAAGAGATGGTGTCGTAGTGGGGTACGGAGGCAGGCTAGGCACAACCGGGATAGACAGCCTGGAAACGGTGCCCATAGGCATAAAAGGTTGGGAGGGAAGTCCTGAGTAGGCTGTGGCTGGCTGGGAAGTGCACTTAGGAGTGGGGTGCAACTTCTGAGGGTTTGGCCAGAGAATAGACAAGAACATGCTCCTTCACCCCATGGTGTTGGCCATTCGGCGGCGACGGGCTGCCCAGGGGGAGCCCCGGACTCAGGCTCTGGCCTTGGGTCCGGCTCGTTCCCTGCCCCAGCCCCGATCTCAGTCCCACCCCCACGCGCAGACCCTGGGTCCTTCTCGCCAGCAGCTTCAGGCCCGGACCCAGGGTCCAGCTCACCCACAGCCTCAGACCCAGGCCCAGGGCTTGGGTCCTGCTCGCACCCAGCCTTTGGCTCAGGCCCCGGGTCCAGCTCATCCCCAGGCCACAGCCCAGGCTCTGGCCTTGGGTCCAGCCCGGCCCCAGCCTCGTGCCCGAGCCCGGGCCCGGCAACAGGCCCAGGCTCGAGTATACCAACCACACCAGACCTTTGAGGGGCTCAGTGACCGGGTCTGCATCCAGCGGTACCGACTCACAGCAGATGCTATGTATCATTTGTGTGATCTGCTGCGGGGTAGCCTGGGAGCATCTCAGAATACCAACTTTGCACTCTCAGTCCCAGACAAGGTCAGTACTGCCCTTGCCATTCTGGCCTCAGGCTCTTTCCAGAGGTTTGCTGCCCAGACCACAGGTGTTGGCCAGTCCACAGCCTCTAGGGTTCTCGGCCAGTTCCTGGAGGCCCTTATCCCACATACCCCAGATTACATCACCTTCCCCACGGACCCCAGCACCCAAGGACAAACCATGCGGGACTTTCTTGAGATCGCAAACATCCCCCAAGTCCTGGGTGCTGTGGATGGCACATACGTGAACATCAAGAAACCTGCGCAAGACTCCCACACGTTTGTGAACAGGCACCGCACGTATGCCATGAATATGATGGTGGTCAGCAGCGCCCGCCTTGAATTCACCGATGTCCTGGCCAGGTTCCCTGGCTCCAGCCATGACTCCTCCGTGTGGTCCCAGTCAGCTCTCCTCAGGCGATTCCGCCGCGGAGAGTTCACACCTGGGTGGCTGCTAGGTAAGGAGTTCCATCTCTCTATCCCCCGCTGTGCCCATCTTGGCCCCGCAACCAACCTTTCTCACCTGCTAGAGCATTTGGTAGAATGGCTTGCATGAGAAACTCTGCCTCTTTGGGGACAGCCCAGGTCCCAGTCTTAGTTGTTATCACTCTGTTGTCTTTGCATAGGTGATCACAGCTACCCCCTCCAGCCATGGCTCCTCACTCCACTGGCGCATCCCGAGGGTGCTGCTGAGCTGCAATACAACCATGCCCATAAGCGCACCAGGTCAGTTGTGGAGAGAGCTGTAAGCCTGCTCAAAATGCGCTGGCAATGTCTCCATGCATCTGGTGGCACATTACAGTACAGCCCTGAGAAGGTCAATAGGATTTTCGTGGCATGTTGTGTTTTGCATAACATAGCCATACGACGTGGGATTCCTCTGCCAGAGGGGTTGGATGTGGATGAGGGGAATGAAACAGACCTGGAGGAGGCAGCAGAGGACAGCAGCCGTGAACTGGGGACCTCTGGGTACACAAGCCTGGAGGAATTAGAAGAGACTGATGAGGAGACAGAAGGCACCACACCCCTCAGACAAGTCAGGCAAGCGTGCCGGAGAAGGGCTCTCAGACACCGTGTGGAGAAACAGCGTGGAAGGACAGTGCGGGCTAGGCTGATCCAGGAGATGTTCGGGTAGCCCTTGGCACAGCACACTAGTGATGTCTGGCCAAACACCTTTCACACCAGGTATGCAGGGTGGGAAACATCTGGAATCTCCCATCAAGGCTGGTTTCAATAACACCTGCAGTGTTGAGGGAGAGGGTACCTACGGCCTGGTTTGCAAAGAAGCGCCCCAAAGTCAGTTTATTGTATCTACATAAAGGGAGGGTCCTGGGCAGCCAGGATCCCACAAGGATCTGCACAAAGTCAAGGTACCTGCTCAGAGAATGAACATTGTCCTCCGCTCCTTGGTAGTCCTCAGGGGTGGAGAGTCCAGAAGGGAGACCCCTCGCCTCCTTTTTCACATCTTGGTAGGGGAGTGTGGGGGATCATTCCTGGCCCTTCTATCCTACATGCACCTGTGAGCTACTGAGCCAGAGACTCATGAGTCTACTGAGCCAGAAACTCTTGAGTCTGTTGCTAGATGGGATTGGTAGGTGGTAAGTACATCCTAGAGGTGAGAAGAGCACCTGTCTTGAAGCTAGCATTTGTGGCTCCCCAAGGATCCCTCCCCCAGCAAGAGATAGTCTAGTTGCACTGGGAGTCAGTGGTATGTGCATAGATGCCTGTTGAACTACTGCACTCGATATGTTGTGGAGCAAGACAGATATCTCAGTAGTATCCTGTACTAGTGTCTGCTACTGGGCCTGTACACATGGTATCTAGTAGGGCTGTGCGAAACAGCTGTGTTTCGATTCGGTTTTGGATTTGGCCCTTTTGGAGGCCAGTGATTCATTTCGGTCTCTCAGATTACTGTCCCGTTTCATTTTGGCTGAATCTTTTTCAAACAGGCTGCAAGCTTCACACAGTCCTACCCAGCTGGGCGGGGCTTGGGGCTGGGGGTAGGGGCCCCAGCAAGAAGTGGGACAGGGCCATGGGTGGTTTGTCCAGGGGAAGGGGAGGGCCGCTGCCCTCTGTGCAGGCGAGGAGATCCCTGCATGGATCTCTAATCCCTGTCACGCCAGGTTGCGAGGCAGGGAAGTAGCACAGAGCGGTCAGCAAGGTTACTAGTCCCTGCCACGCAACCTGGCTCCATAGGGAACAGATCCAGGGCTGCATGGGGCGGGCAGCAGTTGGGAGGAGACCCCGGTGCGGATCTCTGCTCCTTGTGGAGACAGGTTGTGCAGTAGCTCATTCCCCCAGCTCTTCCCAGGGGGCGCGGGCCCCCAGATCTGCACGTCAGGTTTGAGTAGTCTGCCGCTGCAGGCTGTAGCCAGTGGCAGCACTACCGTCTTCCTGGAGCTCAGCGCAGGCTGCGCCAAGAAGCTGCTGCTGGCCCCAGCCTGCAACAGCAGCCTGCTGAAGCACCACGTGCAGATTGGGGGCCAACGCCCCCCAGGAATAGCTGGGGAAATGACCAGGGAGCTGAGGGAAGTGATCAGAGAGCTGGAGAATTGAACTAGGAGCTAGATGTCAATATCAGAGCAGTCCTTCCCCTCACCCCTTTCCCCTCCCTCTTCTTAGTTTTTGTTTCCCTGCAAACCTGGCTCCGAAACTCTGAAATGCTCTAAAATGTTTCAGAGCCTTCTGATTAGTTTCGGAGCCTTGCATTTCAATTTGGATTCAGTGTTTCGGGTGCCAAAACAGCCTGAAACACCTCCAAAACAAAACAGCTGTCAAAATTTTGCACAGCCCTAATATCTAGCATCTCCAACAAACCATTCTCCATGGCCACAATCTCCTGTTGCAAAGCTGCCACCTCTTCATCTGTAACCACTCCCTAGTCCTTCCCTATGTTGTCATTCTAAGGAATGAAACACATGATGTCCTGCTCAAAGCCAGCAACCTGGGTATCCCGTTGCCAGCAACACGGGGCAATAAAGAGATCATATGGCATCCTTGAATGTGGGGCTGTTATTCTGACCCTGGCAGATCCTGGCTACAGACTAGAGAACCTAGAGCGCTCAGAGGACTCTGAGGGCACTCAAGCAGGCTGGCAAATATGCCTGGACCCCTCTCTGGAGGGGTCTGTAGTAGGGTGAAAGCCCCAGAGACTTGCCTTGTCAGATGCCAGTGGTGGTGGCAGGGTTCTGGCATAAAGCCCTCACTTGCCTCTGTGGAAGAGGCAGTGGGTGGGGGGCTCAGTGTCTTTATCCCTGACTTGCGCCTAGTAACTGTGAAGTAAAATCAAATTTTGTTTATTTCTTAGATTTCTGTGTAAGATCCTTCAACAGCGCTACCCAGCCATAACACTGTGGGGATGTGCATCACCTGTGGAACTCATGACACTGCCACTCTTCTTGGACTGGAAGGCGAGCTCTGGAAAATGGGGAAATGGGAGTGGGAAGAGGATTTAGGGTCAGACCCAGAGAGCTCAAAGCCAGTGTCTGTGAATGCAAGGTGCCATGTTCCTGATAAATGTCTCCCGGTTAAAACTCCCTGTGCCTATTGCAAGCTCTGGACCTCATCTTGGCCTATAACCTCAGGTCTTTTAATTTCTTTTGGCTCAGTGGTTTGTCCCTGGCTGCCCTCAATGTCAGTTTGCTGTTGCAGCTTTTCTCTTAGGCAGTCATACTCCGCTGGGGTGATGTGCATCACCCATCCCTCTGAAGTCCCCCAGGTGCTAAGCCATAAAAGTAGCATATGGGGGACAAAATTGGGTGATGTGGGGGGCCTGCTGTGCCCTCTTTTCTGTGTATGATGCATGTCTCCCTCCATGGCAGAAGCCCCTTGGCAATGGGTCAAGAGCAAGGGAAATCAGAGAAAGTTGCTGAGATCTGTGCAGAAGAGAAACCTCTAAGCTGGAGGTGAGAGAGGAATGGGAGCCAAAGTAAAACTGTAGGGTCCTGGATTCAGCAGCTACATTTGCTTGCCTTCCACTTTAAAGCATTTCCAGCAGTACTGGGATTACTCTTAAGAGCAGTGGTTCTCTATCTTTTTATACTCTAGGCACCCCCTGTTTGGCTTGAACCCATTGTTCAGCTCAAGACACCCCTAGGGGAATAACTGTTCTTACATTTCACTCAATTTTTTTGACTACAGAAAAATAATAGAGCAATTTTTCTGTTGCAAAGAACGTAGAAAGACCACAGTAGGTCAAAGCTGTTAACACTGTAGATTTTTATTTGAGAGCTCTGGGTTTATCTTGTGAATCATGTTTGCACCCCCAACAGTGCTAACATTGCATGGCTCCCTTGAAAGCATCTCAGGGCACCCTAGGGTGCCATGGAACACCAGTTAAGAATCACTGATTTAGAGTGTATTGATTATGATTCATCTTGAACAGGCCAACAAGCTTCTGGGAGAAATCCCCTAAAGAAGATATTTCCCTAATAAGCTCTCTTAGTTAAAAGATTATTCAAGTTATAGTATAAGACTTCAAAAATGAGTTAGCTGTGCTATTTTTAGATGTGCATGGAAATAAATACTGTGTTTTCTAAACCAGTGTCACCATTCTTAATGTTTGGTTTATGTAGATGGTGACAGTAGGGGAAGTCAAGAGAATATGGGGCAAGACACATTTGGGAGGAAGATCAGGGAAGAGAATATGGGAAGTCAAAAGCGTCTTGGCTGTTTCTCCAGCTAGTAGTAGAAAATGGATGACTCATTCCCCTATTGTAGTGGTGATCTTCATTTGAGCAGTCAGGAAGAGATGTATATTTGTGTATTGATTAAAGGTTTATATTTCAACGTTATGTTACCATATACACCCCCAAAAAAGTTAGAAGAAAATTAAAAAGTAAAACAAAACATTAGTTGACTTTTAAAATATTTAGTTATTTGGTTGCCAGTCTCAAGAGTTGGAGTCCATGTTGTGATTTTTTATTTTTCTGAGGTGGATGCTACTGTAGACAGGAGGAATAAATTTCTCTAAGTCAAAGCTGGTCCTTCCTGCCAGCTTCCCGGTGCTTAATGGTCAAGTACTGCAGAAAACTACCATCCTACTTTGCTGAAAGGATCACGCACATTCAAGTAGCTTCAAAAGCAAGGACTCACTGTACCTAAACCCATCAACCAACAATCCAATTCCTAGAATTCAATTCTCATCAATGAGTTTTGGACACTAAACCCAGGGTTACTAAATCTGGCCCACATCTCCTATCTTGTGAAAGAGAAAGCAGCAGCAGGTACCATTCCTGCATGAAATAGGTGTTATCTTATTCTGAGAGGGAATTTGCCCTTTTTTTAAATACATGAAGTGGGTCTGTGGCTCAAGGATTGGACTATTAAGTCACCTCAAGACCAGAAGCCAATGGTCTTGATCAATGAGCCATAATAAAGATTATCCTCAAATTGAGGGACTGCTGACAAATACATGCAGTAGTCTCACCAGCCCTGAGGCCCCCTATAGCTAGCTCATATATTGTCAAACCTTCATGAGCAAGTTCAAGAAGCTAGCCGAAAAAACACTCTGGCTCCTGTAATTGAAAAATATATCCCAAGCCAGAAGAATTTGTGTTCAGGCCAAGACACAGAACTGAAACTGCTTTACTGGTACTAAAAATTGATCTCTTGTCACATCCACCCTGATACTCGTGAACTTCCCTGCATCATTCAACATCATAAATGATGAGAGAGTCATCTTACCTATGAGAGTTAAGTCCAGAGTAATGTGCTAAAGCAGGTCAGCAGGTCTCCAGACTGGAGAATGTGATTTAACACCCTACCATAGACAGCAAGCCTCTGACCCCCAACTAAAGCTGCCTGCACTTCCCTCTCAGAAGATATCTGGCCTTACTTCAATAAGATTAAGTGGGAACACAAGAGAACATCAGGGAGGATTGCTGAGGAGGGTGCTGTAGAGGAGATTGTTGGCTTGCTGCAGCTGCATGCTGCCTAATCCTGCATACCATTGCAGGCTGAGTCAGATCTCAAACCAAATCCAGCCTCTTTGTGGAGTGGATTCAGCCTGGGGACTGGAGGTAGGCAACCCCTGCACTAAAATGGTTCATGGTAATAGGAAACTGCACTTCTACTAGACTTCACTTGTGGAGTCCGAGGATCATTTTTGTTTCCAATCCCTTTCAGTATCAATATGATGCCACCAGGTGAATTGGTCCAACAAGTTGAACTCAAGAACACACTATTCAGGTGATGTGGTTCTTCCTGTCCTTTACCACATGAATATTACTAGCATCAATAAGGCACACTGCTTGGACAAGATTCTCTCAGGTGAAAAACAGCTTGCTGAAGCTAAACCTGAGCAAGGCTAACATGACTGATGAATAGAGGAAAGGATTTTGAAGCTATAGGATTGCGGGAAAGTAGGGCTGGAAGGGACCTTATGAAGTAATTTAGTCCCACCCCCTGCTCAAGGCAGAATTATCCCCGAGTAAAACATCCCAGCCAAGTGTCTGTCTAATCTGCTTTTGAAAGTTTCCAAGCATAACTTCTCAAAGTAGCCTGCTCTAGTGCTACTCTCATAGTCAGAAAATTCTTCCTAATCCCCACCCTAAATTTCCTCTGCTGCAGCTTGAGGCCATTTTTCCTAGTCCTATTCCCTGTAACCACAGAGAAAAACCCATACCCATCATCTCTATAATCCCCCTTCAGGTATTTGAAGATTTATCAAATCCCACCTCAGTTTTCTCTTCTCCAGGGTAAATAATCCTAGTTCTTTCAGTCTTTCCTCCCAGACCCCTAATCATTTTTGTTGCCCTGCATTGGACTCTTTCTAAACTGTCCACATCTTTCTTGAAGTGCGGGGCCCAAAACTGGACAAAATACTCCAGGTGAGGAACAATCTGCTTTCCCTGAAAGAAATTAGTTCAGTACTTCTGCTAAATGGGCAGAAGCAATTGGTGACGGACAGGGGGGACAAGGCTGAACTCCTCAATGAGTTCTTTCCCTCAGTGTTCCTAAGTGAGGGGCACGACAAGTCTCTCACTGGGGTTGTAGAGAGGCAGCAGCAAGGCGCCAGACTACCATGCGTAGACCCTGAGATGGTGCAGAGTCTCTTGGAAGAACTGGATGCCTTTAAGTCAGCAGGCCCGGATGAGCTCCATCCGAGGGTACTGAAGGCACTGGCCGACATCATTGCAGAGCCACTGGCGGGAATATTTGAATGCTCGTGGCGCACGGGTCAAGTCCTGGAGGACTGGAAAAGGGCCAATGTGGTCCCCATTTTCAAGAAGGGGAGGAAGGAGGACCCGGGCAACTATAGGCCAGTCAGTCTCACCTCCTTGGCAAAGTCTTTGAAAAAATTATCAAGGCTCACATATGCGAGAGCCCGGCAGGACAAATTATGCTGAGGGGAAACCAGCACGGGTTTGTGGCGGGCGGATCGTGCCTGACTAATCTAGTCTCTTTTTATGACCAGGTTACGAAACGCCTGGACACAGTAGGAGGGGTGGGTGTCGTATACTTAGACTTCAGGAAGGCCTTCAATACGGTATCCCACCCCATACTGGTGAACAAGTTAAGAGGCTATGACTTGGATGACTACACAGTCCGGTGGGTGGCAAATTGACTAGAGGGTCGCACCCAGAGAGTCATGGTGGATGGGTCAGTTTCGACCTGGAAGGTGTGGGGAGTGGGGTCCTGCAGGGCTCGGTCCTTGGACCGATACTCTTTAATGTCTTCATCAGCGACTTGGACGAGGGAGTGAAGTGTACTCTGTCCAAGTTTGCGGATGACACAAAGCTATGGGGAGAAGTGGACACGCTGGAGGGCAGGGAACAGCTGCAAGCAGACCTGGACAGGTTAGACAAGTGGGCAGAAAACAACAGGATGCAGTTCATCAAGGAGATATGCAAAGTGCTGCACCTAGGGAGGAAAAATGTCCAGCACGCCTACTGCCTAGGAAATGACCTGCTGGGTGGCACGGAAGTGGAAAGGGATCTTGGAGTCCTAGTGGACTCCAAGATGAACATGAGTCGGCAGTGTGACAAAGCCATCAGAAAAGCCAATGGCACTTTATCGTGCATCAGCAGATGCATGACAAATAGATCCAAAGAGGTGATACTTCCCCTCTATCAGGCACTGGTCAGACCGCAGTTGGAGTACTGCGTGCAATTCTGGGCACCGCACTTCAAGAGGGATGCGGATAACCTGGAGAGGGTCCAGAGAAGGGCCACTCATGGTTAAGGGCTTGCAGACCAAGCCCTATGAGGAGAGACTGGGGCACCTGGACCTCTTCAGCCTCCGCAAGAGAAGGTTGAGCGGCGACCTTGTGGCTTCCTATAAGTTCATCACGGGGGCACAGAAGGGAATTGGTGAGGTTTTATTCACCAAGGCACCCCCGGGGGTTACAAGAAATAATGGCCACAAGCTAGCAGAGAGCAGATTTAGACTGGACATTAGGAAGAACTTCTCAGTTCGAGTGGCCAAGGTCTGGAATGGGCTCCCAAGGGAGGTGGTGCTCTCCCCTACCCTGGGGGTCTTCAAGAGGAGGTTGGATATGCATCTAGCTGGGGTCATCTAGACCCAGCACTCTTTTCTGCCTATGCAGGGGGTCGGACTCGATCTATTGAGGTCCCTTCCGACCCTAACATCTATGAATCTATGAATCTTGGGGGTCTGCAAAAGAAAATTAAACTGGTTCATTGATTAACAAGTCCACCTAAGTGAAGAAGCAATTGGATCAGAGACCCCCCCCAGGTTATGATTTTCAAATCTTACAGCGGGGCTCTCATTTCTTATGGGGCGGCTCAGCCACCCCAAGTTCCCCCTTAATTCGTACCCTAATTAGGAGTACACTTGGACTTCTGCGAAAAGCATGGGCCAGTGCTTTGCATGCCAGTCTAGGATGTTTGACATCCAATTAATCTCCTGTTCTGCCACAAATATCAAGTGTAACACTAGATGCAGAAGCCTTTCTGTGTCTCAGTGTCCATCCAGTTAAATGGGAATTATTATGCTTTCCTTTTTCACAGAGACATTCTGAAGATCAAGGCAGACAAGGTTCCTTGGGTGAATTTGTTATTTTTATTAGACCAACCCAAATGGCTGGAGAATAGTTATTAAGCAAGCTTTCGGGTTCAAAAACCCTTCGTCAGGCTAAGGAAGCTTCAGCAGTTGGTGTGTGCTCTTCGTGGATGGAATGCAGATGACTTTTCATTCCATCCAGGAAGAGCACACACCAACTGCTGAAGCTTCCTTTGCCTGACGAAGGGTTTTTGAACCCGAAAGCTTGCTTAATAACTATTCTCCAGCCATTTGGGTTGGTCTAATAAAAAATATCAAATTCACCCAAGGAACCTTGTCTGCCTATGTCCTTAGACCAACACGGCTACAACCTAAACTTCTGAAGATCAATACATTTAAGATTTTGAAATGCACAATTGCTCTCACATAGCAATATTCACAAATAATATTTTCTGTCATCTCCAGCTGGTTAGGAAATTCCATTCCATCCTGTGATCTTGGCCTTGTTTATTTACATCTTTGTTACCTCTTTCCTGGAATACAGCAATGCAACGTGTGGGTATGAAGACCTGTGTATAGGAATCTCCAGCTAGTACAGAATGGTGCAGCAGCCTGCAGTACCGTGAGCTCATCAGACTTGTCTTCCACCTTGTACATTGGCTGCCCATAGAATACTGAATGAAATTCAAGAATTTAGCCCTTATTTTTAATGCCCAGGATATTTAAAAAGTGACCTAAAGCTTGCAGTTGAATTTTGGGATTGACAGCTCCTCTGGCACGTTAACACTTTTTACACTAAGGTATAGGAGAATATGGCCACATCTACATGGAAAGTAGACCTTTGTTAGGGGCCATTTTGAGGCTGTGACATTAACTCCCTCAGGAACTAGGAGTATTAGAAGCCTCTCAATTTTTAGCTCCAAATGCAAGGTACATTATGCAGAATCATAGAAAATAGGATGAAAGGGATATCAAGAGGTCCATTACCCTCCTCCAAGGCAGCATCAACTATACCTAAGCCACTCCTACGTCTCAAACATTTTGACCTTTCTTTCCGTAGCATCAATATATAGCAACATGTATATTAAAAACAGAAGAAAATAAAATAAGACGTTCCACTGAGCATATTTCTCTGCCTGGAAAGGGAAAGAACAAGCAACATTCAACATGTTAGTCATGTCACTTAATGCACTACTAGAAGGTAGGTACTATAGTGATGAGCACAGAACAGCGTGTACATGAGTCACCCAGTTGAGGGATGCAAAACTAATGGGACCTTCCCAGTCCCCTGCTACTGAAGGCAAGTCTGATTTGTCTGATGCAGGATATTTTGCCAAACATAATATAATAAAGGTCTGTACTCTGCAGTAGCATATACATAAATAATTATTGAATTGCGAAGGGAGAGGCTGTGACTACACAGGATAGTGGCACATCAACATATGGTGCTTCTTACTGACAACAATAAACAGGTCCTTAATGGCGCACAATAACACATCCCTTTTGGAGGAAAATTTTCATTCAATTGAATGTGAAATCATGGAGTGCAGATCAACCAGCACTGCCACAAGTTGTTATGTTATATTGCTCAGTAAGATTATTTTCAATATGAATAGTCATGACTAATTAATAGATTCATAGATGTTAGGGGCTGGAGGGGACTAATAATAAAATAACAAGTTTTATTGGAATTTTAAAATGAAACATAATGGAATGTTATAAAACTTGTATGGGGAAAAATGTCATGTCAGAGTATATATTTTTAAATGAAAATCCATGGGTGAAAACCAGAGTTGCCACCTGTTCTGATTTGGAAAAACACTACTGAATGACTGTGCTGCATCATCTCATCACAGTGCAGTGCCAGCACTCCCCAGTGCCATGCTGTGGTCACGTGAAAAAGCTGGTCTGCAGGATGGGGTTCAATACCATACGAAGTGTCACAGATTTTTTGTGGTATCTTTTTACTGGACCAACTGTATAGTTGGGAGAGCTGCTGGACAAGATTTGGGGCATGAAGTGCCCTTCCTTGGACCTGAGATTTGAGGAAGGGCACTTGATGTTGGGAAACTTGTTCAACATCTTTCCCAGCTATACAGTTGGTCCAATAAAAGATATCACCAAAATAAAATAAAATAAAATAAATCTTTGCCTTTCAGACAATCCCATCACAACCACAACAACACTCTAACTGTATCCTACAGAGTTTGACATCTGCCAAGTCTGGGCCATTTGATTCAGTGCCTTGTAGAGATTGTACTTTCAGGCTTTAACAAGTTTTATGAAGGTGCTTTGGGTAGATGCCATATCTTTT
Source organism: Alligator mississippiensis (assembly GCF_030867095.1). Classification (NCBI taxonomy): domain Eukaryota; kingdom Metazoa; phylum Chordata; order Crocodylia; family Alligatoridae; genus Alligator; species Alligator mississippiensis. The sequence goes on from NC_081824.1 coordinate 388,257,250, forward strand.
ATTAGTCCAGCTAAATCTAATAAACGATATTAGATCTACCCAAAGCGCCTTGCCTGCCTACGTCCTTAGACCAACACGGCTACAACCAACATTCCTGCAAGGTTTATCAACAGTTTCATTAGCCTCAAGGTAGGAGTAGAAGAAAAACCCTAACGACAGAGAGCAAGCACACTGCGGAAGGAGGCAGGAAGAGCCACCCCTACGACACCCCTGGCCCATCACTGGCGAGCGCAGACTGAGGCGTCTCTGAGCATCACCAGCCAGGACACCAGCCTGGCGGAAGAAAGGCAGGAAGAGAGAGAAAGAGAACCCTTCTGGCCCCCACCCTCCTTTTCCTTGCCCTTCTTCCGGTGAATTCCGGCTTGAGCAACCAATGAGAGCTAGGGGCGGGCCAGAGCAACAGCCTCGCATCCAATAAGCGTGAAGCGCGGCGGAAGGCAAGAGGAGGTACGAGGGGGCGGGGTTGGTGGAGTTGGCTAGTGAGGGTGGCTGTTGCTGGAGATGGCTGCGGCGGCGCTCGTTAAGGCCCTGGAGCCCTTCGGTGACTCGGGGCGGGTGGGGGCTTGCTTACGGTGTCCGTCCTGGGGCAGGGGGGGGGTGTGTGTCCGTGTCCGTGTCCGTGTCCGTGTCCGTGTCCGTGTCCATCTGTCCTGGGGCAGGGTGTCCGTCCCCCATCCATCCCTCTGTCCTGTGAGGGGAGGGTGTCCGTCCACTCGTCCTGTCCTAGGATGTTTGTCCATCCATCCCAGGGCAAGGGGAGGGTGTGCCTGTCCGTCTCAGGGCAGGGTGGGTGTGTGTGTGTGTGTGTCTGGGGGGGCTTGGGCAAGGGCAGAGGGTTCGGAGTAGGATGTCTTGGAGTAGGTGGGGTGTGGGGAAGGGTATTTTGGGTCATGGTAGTGGGGGATATGGGGTGTGGGGGTTGAATGCTCCTCCTTTCCTCCCTCCCTCCCTCCCTCCTGTGGTGCAGGGGTGTGTTGGACATGGAGTTCGGTGTGTAAGCTCCCTGCACTCCCTTCTGTACTTAAAGCCAAGGTATTTTGGCTCCTTCCAATGGCACCTTCCTGGGGTGTCCTTTGTCAAGTATGTCAAGTCCTCCTACTTTCATGGCACCTTTCTGCAGGGATCCTGATAACCCTAAAAACCGCTGAAGCTGCCAGCTCGGGGGCACAGCATCCATCAGGGGATCTCAGTTCTCTGAAGTTTCTAGCTCCAGAGCCATCGTTCTTGGGACAGGGGTGTGGGGGGACATGTACATCTGTGCGTAACAGCTTTTTGAGCTTGATGCAGAAGTGGACCACGGGATGATAATTGGTCGAAAAGGATTGGTCCCTTCTGGCTTTGAAAATCTTGGATCGTGTTATTCAGTTCTTGCTCAGAAAGCTGGAATTTGGTTACTTCAAGTGTCTTGTTTTGGGGCACAATATGCATGCATGAAATATACCTATTCCCTCCCTTTTTGTATATTTCTCTTCTTCAGTATATTTGTGTATAATAGTTTAGCAGACTGGCTGCTTGGACATTGTCACAATGAATCAATTCTTTAGGCCTGTCAGACAGTATCTTGTTATAGAGACCATGAGGTTGAAACCTTGCCTGAAGTTTTTTTGTTTGTTTTTTTTTTTCTTGTGCAGGGGCATTAACTGACTAATATTGATTGATTTGATTGATTTTATTTATTATTTTTTATTTTTAGATTTTGGCAATACAGCTGATGTCATTAGATCAATACCACAAGACCTATTTGCAGAGCTAGTGAGTAATGTTTCTATCACTCATTGCTATGACTGCATTTGTTGTAAAGTTTAAGTGGTTTATGACAGTATCTCTGCTGGCATGAGTTTCCATTACAGGGAAGTGCCCTGAACTTCGGCACAAGTGGACTAAACCTTTTCCTCAGTGAGGCTGAGTCCATTTCATATTCATATTGCTATGGTTTTTTTTTCTTGAGTGGGGCATGCAGGGGCAGCTAGCTTGAAAAAACCGACAACTTCTTGTTGGTTTTATCTATGAAATCTCTTACCACTAGGAAAATTATGCACCCTTATGGGTGTCAGTTTGAAATTACCACTAACAGAAAGCAGACCAGTCATTTGACTATGTTCTTTTGCAATTTTGGTGGTATTTGTGTGATTTTTAGTAGTAACCTCTTACTTTATACAGTCGCCTCATCTCGTTTAGTATACTCACATTTAACAGTTTAGTAGACTGCTTGCTTGTTCACTCTCACAGCGGACCAATATTTTAGGGAATCAAAGCACTGAAATCTGGCTTCAGTTGCCTGCTCAGCTGAAGATGGTTAATATATTATTTTTTTAGTAACTGTACTTGTCCTTGACTGCTGTTCATTTAACCTTTTTTCTTTGTAGTGTGAGCAAATTATTCAGCATCTTTGCGGTAAGATCCCAGGTGTGAATGCAGTAGAACTATGTCAGGTGAGTTACATCAGTAATAGTTGGTCATAGCCACTACAACAGTTTACATTAGGGTATACAGTTTGTACAGTGAATTGTAAAATGTGCTTTAAAGAATTGCTGTTTTGTAACTATTTTCTCATTCTTTTTACTAGCGATTTAGAACGTCTGGGATTGCATTGAATGTCAGTGACTTGGCAAAGGTAGTTAATGTCGTTTCCTTTTTATTCAGGTGAGCAAAAATCATGTCTCTGCCCTCTTCCAATTGCTCTCTCTTTTTTTCTTTTTCTTTTAAGGTTGAGGGGTATAATATATATTGAGTTAAGTTTGTGACCTCTTTTGATTCCCTTATGTTTGTAAAACCAAGATATTCTGGCTCCTTTCAACCCTCAATTTTACTTTATCTTGTTTAATTAAACCATAAATCTGAATTGAGTAACTTTTTCACTTCAGCCAGTCTGTCTATAAAAATGTAGTGAATGTAGAAAGGAAGTCTTAATTGCTCCTTTGAGACTTTGTTTGCAAGTTTATAGCAGTTTAACTTGGCTACCTAAGATATCAAAATGGAAGTTGTTAATGGAGACCTTTTTACTGCTTCATAGAAAATTAGGGTTGGAAGGGACCTCAGAAGGTCATCTAGTACAACCAACCCCCCCACCCCCAATCAAAGCAGGGCCATTCCCAACTAGAGCATCCCAGCCAAAGCTGTGTGTTCTCCAAGGATGGAGCTCCCACCACCTCTCTAGGTAACCTGTTCCAGTGTTTTACTACCCTCCTAGTGAGAAAATTCTTCCTAATATTTAACCTAAATTTCCCTTGCTGCAACTTCAGACTTTTGCTCTTTGTTCTGTTGTCTGCCACCACTGAGAACAGTATAACTCCATCCTTTTTTTACGCCCCCCCTTCAGGTAGTTGAAGGCTGCTATTAAATACCCCCTCAGTCTTCTCTTCTCTAGGCTAAATAAGCCCAGTTCCCTCAGCCTGTCCTCAGAAGTCATGTGCCCCAGCTCCCTCACCATTTTTGTTGCCTCCACTGGACTCTTTGCAATTTGTCCACATCCTTTTTGTAGTGGGGATCCTAAAACTGAGCACATTATTCCAGATGTGGCCTCACCAGTGATGAATAGAGATGAATAATCAATTCCATGGACCTACTAGCAACACTCCTAGCAATGCAGCCCAATATGCCATTAGCCTTCGTGGCAACAAAGGCACACTGCTGGTTCATATTATTGTCCACTGTAACCACTGGGTCCTTTTCTTGAAGAGCTGCTGCCCAGCCTGTCAGTCCCCAGCCTGTACTAGTGCATGGAATTGTTCTGTCCTAAGTGCAGGACTTTGCACTTGTCCTTCTTGAACCTCATGGAATTTCTTTTGGCTCAATCCTCCAATTTTATCTAGGTCACTCTAAATCTTAGCCTTACCCTCCAGCATATATACTACTCCCTTCAGCTTGGTGTCATCTACAAACTTGCTGAGGGTGCACTCTATGCCATTTTCCAGGTTGTTGATGAAGACCTTGAACAAAACCAGCCCCAGGACCAACTTTGGGGCACTCCACTTGATACCAGCTCCGAACTAGACATTGAACCATTGATTACTACTCTGAGCCTGGTGCTTCAGCCAGTTTTCTATCCACCTTGCAGTCCATTCATCCAACCTGTACTTCCTTAGCTTGCCTGCAAGAATGTTGTGGGAGACTGTATCAAAAGCCTTGCTAAAATCAAGTTACATCACATCCACTGGTCTTCCCACATCCATAGAGCCAGTCACTTTGTCATAGAAGACATCAGATTGGTCAGGCATGACTTGCCCCTAGTGAATCCATGCTGACTGTTCCTAATCACCTTTTTCTCCTCCAAGTGCTTAGAAATGGATTCCTTGAGGATCTGCTCCATGATTTATCTAGGGACTGAGGTGAGGCTGACTGATCCAGAGTTCCCTGGATCTTCCTTTTCCCTTTTCTTAAATATGGACACTGTTTGTCCTTTCCAGTCATCTGGGACCTTTCTTGATCATCATGAGTTTTCAAAGATATAGCCAGTGTCTCTGCAGTCACATCACCGATCTCCCTTAGACCCTCGGGTGCATCCCATAGTACCCCATGGAGTTGTACACATCCAGCTTTTCTAAATAGTCTCTAACCTGTTCTTTCTTCAGGCATGCTAGCTTCTGACTTGAACAGACAAGCTTTCTTGGGAAGTTATGTGAAATATATAAATTCTTATAGTATAAGTTTTCATTATGATAAAGATGGGTGCTAGACATTGTTTTTTCTATTATTATTATCCTGTTGGGATTTTTTTTCTACTTTATAAAATTGAAGAATCCTGAGGATGAATTGCTAACTTAAACCCAGAATTGTTTAAAATATTTTTGTATGCACTCTAGAGAATTCAGCAGGGGCACTGCATGATTTTATTTACAGAATACCAAAAACTATAAATAGCGCTAGCTATTTACTGGATGGCTCGTGTGTGCGCATGCGTGTATGTAGCATGTATTCTCAACTGGGCTCTTTGAGATCATGGAAGAGGGCTGGCATGACTAATACCTGTAGTATTGTTGGGTTTTGGGGGTTTTTTTTCTTCTTTAGGATTGCCTTGTTGTGAGGTTTTTGTGCCGTGTTTTTCTCTCTTGCTCTGAATTTACTACATCTTTACTTGGGCACATTATTTTATTTGACTCAGGCTAATTTTTAAACTAAGAACTCTTTGGGTCACTGCCTCCTATTCCTTAAGTACTCATAAATAATACTATGATACCCAGTATTTATTATGCTATTTATGTGCATGCACACATACAGAGCTTTCAATAACCTTTTTTTTTAAGGTGCCATAGTTTAAAGGCTTCCATTAGTACTGTGGTTTCCCATGTGCTATACACAGCCGGAAAACAGTGTCTCAATCTGAATCTAGGGAAACTAGGCATGTGCATTAGAGAACAAAATATGATCCTACTTGTTTGTATAAATATAGACTGTCATAATGTAAGTTGTTTTTTTGCGGGGGGAGGGGGGTTAAATAAAAATCATTATGTATTTTTTGGTATTATTATTATTTTTTAATTAAAATATAGCTAGCAAAATACAAAATATAGACGGAGAGAGCTAATGGAAATCCTTTTGCCCATCTGGAGTGAGAGACCAATCTCTAAATTTCTGAAACACAAAATGTTGACGTCTGTCTTTTGGATCTGTTTACAGCACAGCTGCCAAAAACAATATCTCTGCAGAAGAACTCTCTACCAGCCTGAGCAGTACAGTCAATGTGCTGCCAAAACATGCAATTCAGGTCATTCGCCATGTATGGAATGAGCAGGGTAAATCTATCAGTGTGTCAGAGGAAGCTAGAAATATGGCAACAGTGGGGCAGGTAATTAACTTAAAACTTTTGGTTAACGTGAGCAGCACCTTAAATCAACTTTAAAACCACATTATGATTCATTTTAAGTGTACAAAAATCAGAAAGTTTTCTTTTTAATAGACCAAGGTGAGTACCTATGCATACCTTCCAAAATAAAAAAGGTCCCACAATTGTCTACCTTTGGAGTATTACAAGCAATGAAGATGACAAATTCAGCCATAGCAAAAAGACCTAATGTGGGTATCCATTCTGGATCTTGTTTTCTGCTTTGTTTCCTGAAATGTCTTTATTGAGCAAAAACAGCTGGCACATTTTGCTGGCAGCAGAAACTTTATTTTTTCTGCACGTGTCCAATCCAAACTGAGAATGTAATGAACTGATAAGGCATGCTTTGCCCTATTAAGGACTTAATCCCTGGTTTTAAAAGTGGAAGCTAGGATTGAATGCCCTTCAGTCATGTATATCTGATATAAATAATTAGTAGCATGGTCTTTTTGTTGCTGAACATGGCAGCCCAAGTCTGTATTTAACGTAATTTTTCATTGTGAATAATAATATCAATAAGCTTTCAGTTCTTAGTAGTATGCTGAAGTTTTCAAAACTGACAAATCATAATCACAGTTACTCTGTTTTCATAGTAATTGTTTAATCACTTTTAGCTTGAATAGTTGAAATTGACATCTATTGAGTTGACAGTTCTCTGAAGGAATCCTTTTTGTTTTTGTTTTGTTTTTTTAATCGTAAATGTAGACTTTCTTCAGTACTTGCAACTAGCAAGCCAGGAAAAAAAATGTTGTCTGGACAAGTGAAATGTAATGCCTGGCTACTGACCTGTATTTAAATCCTTGTGGATCCCCAGATTCTTCCTGTGGCTTAAAATGAAATGCACTTACCAGTATTACGAAATAGAAAAGCAAATGGCTAATTCAGTACTGACCTGCTGAATTGGTCTTCTGCCTTTTGTTAAGCAGTAGTGTTTACACTGTACTTTAAGACTACTTGCTTATGGCTATGAAGTACTCTGAAACAAAAATTTTGGACCAGTGTTTGCATTGTTCCAATTCCCTTTATTTAGGCGTTTGGCAGTAAAGAGGATTTTCTGGTTTAGAGCTTCATGAAGATGGTGACCTTGTGAAAGTTCTCTTGGATTCTCCTCCTCAGGAGTTGTACTTTGTGGGTGTTTGGGGTTATCTTTCAAAAGACAGTCCACAGAATTTCACTTAACTATTTTTGCAAGATTTTTGTTTGTTTGGGTTTTTTTGCCATGCTAAAACTTACCTTTGGTGTCTCATCATTGCTATTCCAGCTGTTCTTGTATAACAACTCTCCATTTGGACTTAGAGGGGACTGCTAATTAAGGTCAGATAATAGGGGTGTGTGAAGCTTCGGTTGCTGATTCAGTTCAGAGAAGATTCAGAGGCCAAATTACTGAATCTAAATTTGAATCGGGAGACCAAAAAAAGCCTCTGAATTGATTCTTTCAGGGGAACAGGAACTGAGCACTTCCAATCACAGCGCTCTGGGGGAGAGACATAGAAACAGCACATAAGTCTCTGTTTGCAGCCTTTCTGTCCCTTTTGTGAGCTGTTCCTGCCTGAGCATCAGGAAGGCCCCCTGCTGCAGGGTACCATCCCTGCTGGTTTCATCCTGCTGCATCTTAACACACGCACAGTCACACATGTCATGAGTTTTTGAGGTGCAGTTTCCCAGAAACCCCTGTACCTATCTCCTTGAAACCTGGCAGGCTTCATGGCCTCAGCAGGGGCTACCACCCCTACTGTTTTCATCCAAATATGCAAAAAAAAAAAAAAAAAAATGACACGGTTATAGGTATTTTGGTGATTTCCCCGTTATAGTCTATGGCCGAATCTCTCCGAATCAGCGTTGAATCTTCCAAAGCCAATTCAGCTAAATTGATTCAGGCCAGTGGGCCAAATCAAATTACTGTCCTGTGAATCGGCCAAGTCCATATCTTAATCAAATATTTCCCTATTCACACAGGCCTAGCAGATAATTATAGTGTGATTCAGTAGAGTAACTAGGAGTGGGCGAGAGGGGTACCCACTCTGGTCACCAAGTTAGGAGGGGCACCAGAATCACACCCCCAACCCACAAGAGTCTGCACCGCAGCAGCATACTCATACCAGGAACTCCAAAACAATCCCCAGCTGCTGCTGCTTTTAAGAGCAATAGCTGGGGTGAGTAGAGCATATGCAGAAAAGGCAGCAGCAGCTCAGGTTTTGATTGTGTAGGAGTTCCTGGTATAGGTAAAATTCTTGCCTGCCCTGCTCTTGGAATCTGTGCAACCCCCTGCCGATCCCCCACTTCTCCTGCAGGGTTTGCCTCAGGTGCCAGCTCTTGTTTGTTTTGCTATGGGCATGATTGATTAGAAAGCTAAATGCTACATGTTAGAGACCTTGAGAAAATGAAGCTCATGTTTCTGTTTCTCTTAAATAGTAGTTTTTGCATACAGTGTATTCACTTATTGTTGAGGTAAGTTTTTACTTAATTGGCACTTATTTGGGGAATTTTCAGTTTGATCTTTGCAAGGGGAAAAAAAAAGAGAAAAGAAAAAGAGACCTGTAGAGTTCTGTATTGAAACCAGAATATATTGCATAACATCTCCTTTTGTCTTTCTGTTTTTCTTAGTGGAATATAATGCATGCTCTAGCTATTCTGTTAGACTAATGTATTGCTGCTGATAGTGTAGTGACAGTAGAATAGATTGGAAATCGTGTTTAAAATTTATTCTGGGTTTTTGTTTTTGTTTTTTCCCTTCAGCTTATAGATATTCAATGGAAATTGGGAATGGCAGTGAGCTCTGACAGCTGCAGGTCTCTTAAATACCCTTATGTTACAATGACACTAAAAGTGGCAGACCCTTCTGGCCAGATAACAAGCAAGTCTTTTGAAATGACAGTGCCACAGTTCCAGGTTTGTGTTCTAGTTTCATAGAAGTTGGTCTCTTTAAGAATGTTTTACTTAATAGAAATTGCAGTTAGGGAAATTTGCTTTTATTTTACTAATCTTAAAATTGGAAGAGGATTTGAATAAGCACTTCTCCATACTTTTCTGACTAATAATCAGTTGGCTTAAGATGTGGAACTCAATTACTCCTTTTTAGGAACTCTGGCCTACAAATTCCAAGCTAAAAAGTGATTTATCCCAAAGTAAACCACCTCCTGACAGTGAAGCAAAGCAGCTTGTCTGAAATCACTCAGAAAATGACTGGCAGAACTGGGTGTAGAACCAAGCTCTTTGGAGTGTGAGTCAGGTGCTCTGATCATACTGCCTCCTGCTTCCACTTTGTTTGCTGTTGGTTCAGCTAAGTTTCTAGTATCTAAACAGAGTGATTTAGAAGTGTAATTATAGTCCTACATATTAACTCCTAGGGGGTGTAAAAGTAACACATCACCTAAACAGCAAGTCCTCATGTCAGTTAATAGTGAAAACTAACATTTGTGCTAGCTAAAGAAGAAACCTAGAAAATAAGTGACCACAACTTCACATGTACCCCAAACAAACTCAGACACCCCATTTCTTTTATTTTTGAAGTGGTGAGGCCACTTGAAAAATTGCATTGTTGTGGAAATGTGAGGGAGGGATGTTTTTAAAGCTGCTGCTACAATAAGTGAAAGTTGAGAGAAAGTTGTCTCTTCTCTCCTGTGTAATAACTTAGCAACAGCACGTGTGTGGTTGATTTTCATTGTGTTCTGCATAATTAAGCAGTAACAGTCGCATTCTTTTCTTGGTTGTGTGGGTCTTTTACACAATCTCCAGAGCACAGAGTAATCTGGCTGGGGGAAAAAAAGATCAAGGAGGCTTGGAACAGATGTAATAACTTTCCTTTTGTTTAAAGTGGTTCTTCACAATGATTACTCTTCTACAGATTGAAAAATCTAAACCCTTTATATGGGATATCGTACACTGCCTTCTGTGGCATGCATGGCCCTATTTGTAATGGCCATTAAAGCAGTGGTATTCAAACTTTTTGAGCTGAGCCCCCAATTTGAACTACAATTGTATTTGTGCCCCCCTCATCCCAGAGGAGCAGTGCAGCCAGGCACAGGGCACCCCATATCCTAGCAGTTGGCTTGGCTTGGCTTGGCTTGGCTTGATGGGGTAGGCTGCACCCACCATGGCTCCTGTGCCTCCTGCCTCAGCCCCACTGTGGCTCTAGGCTGCATGCCCGCCATGCTGCAGAGGTGTAGCAGCCCCCTGGCAGAGCCTGCTTTGGCCTCCCTGCCCCTTCACCCTTCTCCCCCCCCCCCCCCAGGCTGCAGTGGTGTCGGGTCCTTGCAAACTTTTTGCCTTCACCCCTCTGTGCTACATCCCCATCCACAACATTCCTTCATGCCCCTTAGGGGGGCACGCCCCACATTTTGAAAACCACTGCATTAAAGGTATGTTTGTATCCTGGTTTCCTAGTCTGTAGCAATAATGATATTGGTAGACTTTCTGAAATGTTCTATGGGTGTGGAGTACCCCACTGTTGCTGTTACTCTTTGTTTGGTATGACACTTGCGTAATGGGGGCAGGGGTGATAATAGGGGCAGCCAGCCCAGGTGCCCACTTCGGGGGCCAAAAAAGCAGCTGCAGACTGGAAGTTGCCATATCCTCTTTGTCCCAGGAACCATGACATATGCTGCTGTACCATTCCTACATACCAGTCCAGTGATACTGTTCACTTTGATCATCAGCAGCTGTCTTTTGGTCTCTAATCATTTTGCCCACCTGTGAATTTTACTGTCTTTTGCTTCTCTGACTCTAAGACCCATTGCAGCATACCCCTCCAGTTAATTGTGTCTTGAAGTGTAACCTGGCAACACATTGAAGTGATTAATAGCACAGTAAAAAGAGGAAACCAGCCAGAAAGTTACTACACACAATATGTATAATAACTTTATGACCAGTTGATATTGTGCCTCAACCTGAAGGTGGCTAGTGGTATCTCTGCAGCCGACAGTCAGCTGACTGTCCTCATGCTCTGGACTGCACTGGGCATCCCTGGTGCAGTCCCCATCCTGCTGATGATCAGCTGATTGGGAGCTCTCTGTGATGAGCCACAGAGCACTCCCAATCTGCCAATCGTCAGCTGGCTCCAGGGACTGCCCGCAGGTCAGTTTGAGCCTCTGTGTCCTAGGAGCCAGCCATTAATCAGCTATTTGTCAGGTACCTTGCCAGCACAGGGGGAACTCAAGATAACGATGCTGAACTCTCCCTGCACTAGCCAATAGGATTCCCAATCCCAAAATTACATCTTCTGCTATGAATCTTGCACATGATTAGAGGTCTAGAGAGCAGGTCATATGAGGAGAGACTGAAAGACATGGGACCATTCAGCCTGAAGAAAAGACTTAGAGGGAACTTGAAGGCAGTCTCTAAGTACGCTCCTTGTATACATCAGGGCCTGGGGGGAGCACTTGTTCACCAAGGCACCCCAGGGGAAGACAAGAACCAATGGCCACAAGCTGTTTGAAAATCACTTCAGATTAGACGTAAGGAGAAAGTTCTTTACGATTCGAGGACCAAGGGTCTGGAACCGATTGTCCTCAGAGGTGGAACAATTGCCTACCCTGGAGAGCTGTTTAAAAAAAAAAAAAAAAAAAAAAAACTTGATGTGCACCTTGCTGGGGTCATCTGACCCCAGCAGTCTTACCTGCCCAAGTGCAGGGGGGCTGGACCTGATGACCTCGTGAGGTCCCTTCCTGCCCCTAACATCTATGTATCAACATATATGAATCTATGAATGTGTGGCATGGCAGGAGGCGTGATAATTGGGATTGCAGATTGGATCCCATCGTGCCTTCAGATGAACATTCGTCAGTGACCTAGTGATGTAATGAGACTAATGAACATTTTATTTTGAAACTAGGCTTCTATATGTGCAAAAGTAGATCCTTTACTGAAAAAACATAGAAAAGCATAAGGTAACTACTATTTTTTCTGAAATGTTAGAATAGGGGGCGGGCAATTCCTTTGGGTGGTGGGCCACTTACTGAGTTTTGGCAAGCTGTTGAGAGCTACTTGGTTAACCCTGCCCCTTGACAGGTGCCCTGACCCCTGGTTGCTCTCTTGGGACTGAAAGTCTCACCCCCTACCTCCTGGCCTTTGCCACCAGAAGTCCTTCCCCTTGCCCCCAAAAATACTCCTTCCAGAAAGGGATTTTGCTGTCTTAGAACCAGAAAAATACCAAATTTATAGTCTAAAAAGCAAACATCTAAAACATTCTTTAATTTGATTTTAACAAATATTTTTGTCTTGGTTTACATGTGTTTGTGTAGCATACATGGAGGTGATTGCACAATGGCTTAAAATGAAGTCTTACTCTTGCATATTGTGGGGGGGTGTATGCTGGGTGTGGGTGTGTCTGCAGGGGGTGGATAGGTGTTGGTGTGTGTGTGTGTGTGTGTGTGTGTGTGTGTGTGTATGTGGGGTGTGGGTAGGTTTGGGGTTTGTGGGGGAAAGCTGTGTGTGCGGGAGGGTGGCTGGGGTATGAGAGACGGTAGGGGTCTGCATGTATGGCAGTGCGAGGGGTGGGGTGCATGTGTAAGCGTGAAACACGTGGGTACATCTGTAAGGTAGGGGGGTGTAGGACTAGTGCCACACCCCCCCCCCCCCCCAGCATGAGCCCTGTGCTTCCGCCATACAGCCATTAGCCACATGGTGCCGGAGCGGGGCAGGGAAATGGCTAGGGCTGGGATGGGGCTGGGCTGCCTGCGTCCTGCTGACTGCTCCCCCTGGGTCCTACTGTCCCTGCCTCCTGTCATCTTTGACAGGCAGCCAGGAGCAGATCAATATTTTTCCAAACATTTTAGGAGCCCCACAGGCTGGATAGAATGGCCTGGCAGGTCAGACTTTGCCCACCCCTGTGTTAGAGTATGTACGTTCTCAGTATCTTCTGGTAACCATGTAATGTATCATTGCATGGTTTAAATACTTTAAGAAATGGACTCTGCATACTAGATGTCCAAAGTGTTTCTACTCCTAGCTTGAAATACTTTCATGTACTGCACCCTCCAAAAAGTTATAGTCTTAAAGCACATTTTCCAATTTTTCAAAACCTTTTCTTTTCCTGACAAACCTACACAAATAAGGTATGAGGCCATGCAGCGTTAATAGTGACAGTAGCAAAAGGCTGACTAGTACAAAACATGCTGGAAAGGAATGATTATTGCAAAGAACTGTGGGTGATTATGAGTAAAAAAACAAACAAACAAAAAAACTCAGACAAGAAGTAGTGTTAAATTGATTATTTAAATTACAGTGCGTGTTCTTATGTAGCTAAAATTAACAGTAACTTTTCCTTTTCCAGAATTTTTTCAGGCAGTTCAAAGAAATGGCAGCTGTTCTTGAGACAGTTTGAACATAACACTGTTTAAATACTTAGACTTCAACATGCTTTACTTGATCTAAATAAGCCTTTCTATCCTGCACAAGGAATAAAATGTCCATATGTAAATGAGGTATGTATTCTTATGGTCTCATCTAATAATAGTTCCTGGTACTATCTTTAAAGAAAGAATACTCAAAGTTGCTTCACTTTCAGACATTTTGGAGAAAAACTAGCAGGAACCAGCTCTTGCAGGGATGCGGTCTGTATAAAGCAAACTGTTAATTTTGGCAGAAGATCATTCTGCACAGCTAGACATGTAATGGCTCAGGTTTTTCCTACAATTCAACAGCAGAAGCTATGCGTATGACTACAATGTGGCAACACCCATGAAAATGTTAACTTCGCAGAGGAGATTACTGCTAGAAGTGTAAACCTCAGGTCTACAATTTTCTGTTTTAAAATTGTCACGATGCATTTGGCATGCGCATAGCTAACGGCAGAATTGCTAGTATGTTGAATACATAAAATCAAATACAACAAGCATATTGTTAACTCTAAAGAACAATTTTGTCACTTGATTAATTTTCTAAATGTGTTGACAGCTGGTTTGTGCTCTCTTTCACTAACTGTTGGAGGACATTTTGAAAATGTATCAATAAAATTATTAATATTATTTCTGCATTAAATTTATATCAGATATTTGTATTATTTTTATTCTTTGAGCTGGAAAATTCAAGATTTTTGAAGTTTCAGGATAGGAAATAAAAATGTTAATGTGAGCATAACCCAGAAGTGCCACTGCTAAGAGTCTACCAGACCATTTGACCAACACTTTTTTGTTTTTGTAGCAGGAATACACAGGATTATGTAACTTTCAGAGAATGGGTTTCCTGAGCAGACAGTAAGAAGATTCTGACTTAATGGCCAATTTAATCAAGGGCAAGAATAAATTTAGATAGGGTAAAATAAACCCAGTGTTCTCTCTCTTTCTTTCTAGGTTGTCATACAATCAGAATAGAACTGATATGGAAGATTTAGTAATATAACTAGACCTAATGTAAACCATATAAAATGCACTGCTGAATACCATGTAGTATGCTTCTGGTAGTTCTGTTGTATTGGACACCACTGGTGTAGTGCGGCAATATGCACAAGCTGAAGAATGAATGGATGAAGCTGGCTGAAGTTTAGGTTTATTGACTCCCAAGCAATGGTGATGGGTTGGGGAAACTAACTGGGGGGAAGGTGAGGAAAACAAGTGTAAACATCTTTAGCCTCCACAGTGAGAGTTTGTAGCCATATTTTTGACCCAGTTTGTCTAAACTACTTTTGTCAATCCTAGGAGCTACTTTTAGAAATTTGAGTAATTACACCAACATGTATCTTTCAATGTAGAATCAGCTGGCAGAGTCTGTTTTCTTTTTGACTTTGCTTCCATCATCTCTGCCTTTTGCATCAAGACAAGATGACTGCAAAACACTTCATGTGGGCATGCTTTGAACCACTCAGATTCAGAGTAGGACAAAAATGGATCTTCCTGTTTTGAGTATTAGGCAGAGGTCCTAGCATTTATTCTCAGAATTGTACTGGATTGCAGATGAATCACAAGGTACTAGGTTTGACATCCTGAAAGGTGGCTTGGGTTTTGTCATATAGCCAAGGAACAGACTGACTGCTTTTGCTGAGGTCAGTAGAGGTGCTTGAGTGCAAAGTCCTTGAGCTGAAAATAAAAGGGAACTACTTGCAGGAATCTGAATGTCTGGCCTTTGGTATATTCTTTACCTTAGTTTGCCAGAGCTTGGGTTTCTTAACTTCCTGGGCATACTATAGAGAGGGGCAGGGATGATTCACATTTTGTAGGCTAAATCTGAGATGCTTAAGTTTTTGTAAGGTTTTGTACTCAGGAAGGTGGTTGACACAGAGTATCATGATTATCTGAAAAATCTCTCATTCTGTAGAGCACAACAACAAAAAGTAGTTGACTGGAATCTTATTTCATTTTAATTTTTGTTTAAGAGTTTTGGAATGTGCTTGTAGAAGTTCCTTCAGGCTTTTTTGTATAGCTGAAATGGTTATGATGCCATTGGAACCCAACTGGAGAAGAGAAGCTTTACTTACTAATGCCTCCTCTTCCAGAAATAGTAAACTAGCAGTTCCTCTAAGGTAGAGTAAGAATCCTATTTCCAGTCCTGTTTGTTACCTCCCAGTAGGGCACGTCAGAGGAGCTGACAGTTTCTGTAGTGAAATTGTCACGTGGCAACCTGTAAATGTCCCAAAAATATTTGAGATGTCCCTCTCCTCCAGTATATTGAAACTGTTCTTGAAGAACTCTTCAGCTTTTCTTATTGGCATGTCTGCCTTGACAAACAGTCTCAGCAAACACCTTTTTGACTTTTAGACAAAGTTAGCCACTTAGACAAACCACAATTGTTTTATTTCAGTTTCTACCACATGTAGAGATTTCTGCCTTAAATATTAAAGTAATTTAAATATTCATAATTAAACTTGTAGAAACTAGAAAAAAATATATTTGGCATAGTGAAAGAAAAAGGCAATATTACTATTGTCTAAGTAGAATTTGGGCTTTTACCTTGCCTCTGATATTATTTATCAAATTAATTCTTGATATTCACAATATTGAAGTTATTAAAAGTTTGGGTAATTCAGTGTGGTCTGTTTCTGTTTTTTTGTGTTGGTTTGAATACTGACTGAGTGAAAGGTTGTCTTGACACCTGAGATCATGGATGCTGCAGAAGAGGGCAAATGTAACTTTCTAACAAAACGCTTTTATGTTCAATTAGGCAGAGCTTTAGCCACAAGTCTCTTCTCTGAAATAGGGGAAACTGAAGAATTCAAAGCTAAAATACTAGGGGGAGTACATAAAAGAAGTAAGGAGCAAGTATCCTGGAAATCCTCTCTGAAAAAGGAGAAAAGAGGGCATAGGAGATCTAAGTCAACAGGATTGCTACTTCAAGAAAAGCAACTGTATTTTGTGATTCAAGTACTTTAAAGAATACAAGAAATTGCACAACTCTTGTCTGTTTAATGTGTAGAGAGGAAAGGAAGGGTCTTGTGCAAGAATCAAGAAACCCATGAACAGGAGTGGTGAAAGGAATCTGGTCTGGTAGTGGAGGAGAAAGGGGTTTGTTGCCAAGAAAGGGAAGAGTCTCCTGTGTTCAGTGCACAAATACCAGAACTCAAACTCTTATTAGCCAAAAAGTAGGAAATACCCACAGAAATAGGGGTTACTACCTTATTTCTCCTTCCCAGTCTTGCATTGTAGCCTTTTCTAAATCAGTCTGCTGTCAATTTACCCTCAAGGAGGTCCTGGTTTCATCTAGGTTTTCTCTTCTCGTGCAGTAAGAGAACAGCTTCTAATCCTTTAGAGAAGGGTACATGGATATTTTGTTTAACCATAATTCCAGGACCCGAGGTTATCTACAAGGGTACCTATTTGACTGCAGGCAGGGGCCTTGCTTGGGGCAAAGATAAAGAGAGTTTGGGGGACAGATGAGACGACCCTAACAATTTTCCGTGTTCTGCCCAGAATCTCTCTACAGGTTTGGGGGGTTCCCCCACCCTTTAATCCTCCTTCCAGGTTTCAGACTACAGGGCCATCCTAGGATCCTAATCCATTTGAATTAATTTAGGAGGTCATAAAACTTCTAAGTGCTTCCCGGAAAATAAACAAAGGCTGCTTTTAATTTATGATTTTTGCTTCTTGGATATTCAGACTCTTCCCTCACTTTACCCCCTCACCTAAGCCATTTCATTAATGAAAGAAATACCTCATGGATCAAGCTTGTCCTTTGAAAAAACTGATGCCATTTGTCTTCAATCGTTTGTTCACTAAAACTCCCTCTAAAAATAGACATGATATTCAATAAGACCCAACATATTGTGTGAACCCTAGACCTGTGAATTTGTGTTCCCTTACTTGCTTGTTAAAATACAGTTTCTTAAGATTTTGATTCCTGCTTGTCAAAATGTTTCCCCATCATTATAAATATTTTAAAAGAAAATAATTCTTTGTATTTTAGTTTGTGTTTTTTTCTTTGTATAACTAGTTTATTGTGTCTGCCCATGGCTAGGGGCAGGTATTCAGAAAGCTGGAGCCTGAATTCGTTCAGCCTTTGCAGATTAGTCTAACCCAGGGGTGGGCAAAATGTGGCCTGTGGGCCAGATGCAGCCAGACAGACCATAATATCTGGCCTGTGGAGCCCCTAAAAAATTTAGAAAATTAATATTTATCTGCCCCTGGCTGCCAGTCACGTAGCCCTTGATGGCTTGCCAAAACTCAGTAAGCGGCCTTCCGCCCAAAATAATTGCCCAGCCCTGGAACCTGGCTAGGCTGAATCAGTTTGTAACTGCACAGACATGTGAACACATGCCTGCAGTTGCTCAGGCCAGGAGCTGGGGGCAGAGTGACCCTCGGCTACAGAAAAGCTGTGCTA
This sequence comes from Alligator mississippiensis, assembly GCF_030867095.1. Taxonomy (NCBI): domain Eukaryota; kingdom Metazoa; phylum Chordata; order Crocodylia; family Alligatoridae; genus Alligator; species Alligator mississippiensis. The sequence continues at coordinate 388,274,816 of NC_081824.1, forward strand.
TGGGGTGGCCAGTCGGCTGAACTGGCCCGAGTGGGATTTCATTCCCCCCTCCCTGTCCCACCGGCAGGGATCTGAGCTTGATCTGTTGGGTGCCCCTTCCTTGCTGCTGCAGTCACGGGCCAATGTGGCTTCTGATGCAGAGGGGCAGGGAAGGGGTTTATTCTTTCCTCCACCCCTACTGCCCCTGGGGGATTGCAGTTGGGTCTGCCCGACCTGACCACCACTGAGCGGCAGAATGAGCCCCTTCCTGTCCCCTTCGCTGGATGCCAGAGAGAGGGGGAATAACCCTGGTCTCTGCCTGGCTGAAGGGCCCTTCCAGCTAGTGTTTGGCCCAGAGGTGTGGGTTGGCTGGGAAGCAGGCTTCCTGGGCCAGCTTGGAGGTGATGGTAGACCCCAAGTCAGTTGTGCCCTATGCCCTGTGGAGCACCCAGGGCTGTAGCCTAACTATAAGCTGTGGGCTGGCCATGGTGCGGGGCTGTTCTGCTCCCCTGTCTGTGGGTGCCGCTGTGCCACGGGGGGTGGGGGGGGTGCGGAAGCTTCTGCCCCATACGTGGAGCTCTGGCTGCAGCCCCAAGATAGCCTTGGAAGGCAGAACGTGCCCAGGTGGAAGGCTTCAGTCCGGGGGCTGCAGCTGGAGCTCCACACGCAGGGCAAGCTGCAGGGCTGAAGTTCCCCCCCGCTGCCTTCAGGAGTGACAGGAATGGGAGGGGGCGTCACTGTGGCAGGCAGAGTGAAGCTGGCTTGGCTTGGCAGGGCTTTCTCCTCTTGCCTCCAGCTGCAGCTCCTGCCACACCCAGCAATGGCACTTGGGGCTGGGGGAGATCCCTTCAGTCCGGTGGAAGAGCTGGCGGGCCCAGAGCCTGGTAGCCACCCACTTTGGCCTCTGAGCCAGCTCAGCTAGCAGCCCCCAGCCACGAGCCAGGTTGGGCTGGGCTGCACCTGCTGACAGAGCTCAATGTCCCTGTCACTGAGCCTCAGCTGCTAAGGGTGGCCCCACCCCCATGGCCTGGCCTGGCCAGACCATGTGCTGCTTTGGCCAGAGCTGAGTGAGGCTGGTCCAGGCTGCAGGAACAGGGTCACCCCCGGCAGCTACAGCTCCATCACAGCTGACCCCGGCTGAGCCAGGCTGGGGAGTGCCACACAGAGCCCCCTTGCGGTGGGGGCAGCAGGAGGAGGGGAATGAGTCCCCACTGGCACTGAACAGAGCCCCCCTCCCTGCCCCATGGAGGGAGGTGGGGGGAGGAGTGGAGGGAAGAGTTCCCCTCTGGGCAGCCCCGGCAGGGGAGGGATAAGGAGGAAGAGCCCCTCACCTGCCAAAACTGAACAGAGCCCCCTGCCCTGCTGCGGGAGTGGGGGAAGAGTCCCCCTTCAGCAGTCAGGCAGCCTTGCAGAGTCCTCCCCCCTACCCTGGAGGGAGGAGCGGGAAAAGCCCCACCCCCAGCACAAAACAGAGCCCCAGCATAGCCCCCTTAAGATGAAGGTGGCAGGAAGAAAGGTTAATTCTTCCCTTTGTCCCATCTGCCCTGAAGCTAGGGTCTGCCAGCCCCAGTGGCTACTGCTACAGCCCTCTCCCACTGCTCTCTGGCAAACAGACAGACTCCTGCTGCAGTGGGGGAGGAGAGGAAGGAGGGAAGAATTAACCCCCTTTCTGCCCGCTTTGCCTTGACAGGGCCATACCTGCCGTTGTCTCCACCCTGCTCCAGCTAGAGAGCAGGGGGGTGGGGTCAACCCTGCTGTGGAGCAGAGAGCCCTGCCCAGCCCAGAGAGCATGTCAAATGCTGGAGGAGTCTGGTTTAACTTAAACCGGGAAGGGGTCTGGGACAGACATTGCATAAACTGGTTTGTGCCAAATCAGTTAAGTCTGATACTGCATTCAACCAGGTTTATCTCAGACTGGTTTTAGCCATTTTTAAACAAGTTTATTTGCACTGTCTGTTCTGTTATAGGTTTAAGCCAGTTTCTGATCACTTAAACCAGTTTATGTGTAATGCCTGCTCCTAGCCCATGTGTTTTAATAAACTGCCTTCCTTTCCAAGTCCACATTTATCTTGTAGCTTTTTCAGAAATGGATGCTTTTCAATCTTTATTTAGGCTTCACAGCAAGAAGCCTGATTTTCAAATAATTGAAGCAGCCAGGAGCTCCCAATGATTCCCCTGATTTCATTGGGAGCTGCTGACTGCTTAACTTGATTTTGTTTTTGTTCAGAAGGTAAAATCTCTCCATCTTATGTGGAAAAAGGGATATGTATTCTGATTCATATGCTTTTATTTGCACGGTGTACAAAATAGACATTGGGACTATTTAAAAAGACCTTAAGATTTTCCAAGTATGATCATTTCAGCCAACATTTTTAATTATATGATAATGTTTGCAGTGAGACATTGGCAGAAATATCCCTATCTTTTATGGGAGCAGGATGGAGCCTTAATTCAGACAAAATAAAGCTTAGCTGTCTGCCTTTAATTTTGGAATAAATTGCTTTACCAGGAGGAAATCAAAAATGCAAAAGGCCCAATTTGTCTTCTTTCTTAAGATGTTTTTGAATTGGAGCAAATGGGTACTATCCTAGATGCCTAAGAAAATGTGAACCTTAGTATGAATGTCCAAACTAGGGCTTCTTGTAACTGTGAAACTGTACATTGTCAAACGGGCTTTGGCTAAGAAGTGTAAGTATTGATCATGATCACCTCCTGAACTAAGATTCTTGGGCCACTTCTACTATTACCTGTGTAAAATTGTTTGCCTTCATTCCAGGTAGCCAGGGAGTTAGTGTGGAATGAAGTACATGTTCTGTTAGTTATCTGTTAGTTACCAAGAACAGTTGGTTATTAGCTTTTGCAAGGTGGCTCTTACTTTCTCTTAGGCAGAGATGGGAGATTTGTTCAGGACAAACTCCAAGCTCTTTCAACTGTACGCCCAGCAACTTCTGTTTATGAAGACGTAAGTGCCATTCTTTTCAAAACAGTCTGTTTTATGAAAAACCACAAACCTTGCCTTTTACATCATCTTGTTATGGCAGCAGTCACCAGGTGGCACTGTTACATACAGCCCTACAACTTTACTTTTTTTCTTAGCATGTTATCAAGACTCCTTTGAAAGACTAGGGTGGTGCTATGCCATAAGCCTTTGAGCGAAGCAACCATTTTCAGAGGAGCAAAATATGTGGTATGATCCCCAATGCCTCACAGACCTCTGAATCTAGTTATTTTCTCCCCCTCTGAGTCTAGTAGTATAGCTGCATTGCAGCACTGTGGGTGGCCTGGTTAGCTCAGAGAAGCAAAGCTACTATGCCTGGGTGCACCTTGTGTGAATTCAGCTATACTGCTTCTGGATCCAGAACCAGGAGCATTCTAGTTGCATTCTTGAGAACGGTGCCTAGCAGTACAGAAGCTTTAGGGGCAGTGACAGTCCTTCTTCAGGGGCTCTTTGTGAACACTGGCGCATGACTAAATTTCATGACTGTCCTGGGAAATTCAGGGCAGGTAACTTCTCCCAAAGTGAAGTAATTGTATCAGCTAACTGGTGGGTTATTTCTGTTCATGATGAGTGTTTCTCGGGATAGAAGAGCTTTCTGAGCAGCTGTGGGGGGGCTGGGCTTATATTTGTGGAAAAGACGATTGTCTCTATACCTGTTTGTGATGAAGTGTGTTCTAGGACTACAGTATGTGTGCAAATACAGTAAGTTCCATTTTAAATATATAGGTTTCCCTCACTTTATGTTGTACATGTGTTCCTGGAAAATGGCACATAACGCTAATTCACATAAAGGGAACCAACCCACTTTACAATGTAACAAATAGGGATACATTCCAAGACCTCAACTGTACTGACCCCCAGACCCATTTCTACTACTTTTACAAGACAATTTTGGTACTCACCAACAGCAGACAGTACACATAAGCACAGGGTGGTGGTAAATGTTACCATAATGGGGATGGCAACTACAGAAACACATGTTGCAGACCATGAGCAAGGAACATAGATCCACACAGGAGACTATATTTTGGTGCGCATCATTCCCACAATGCACCGCACGAAGCAGCCGATTGTGGGCTTCCACCACACCAATCGCATAAGAGTGAATTTACCTTACATAATTTTTGGTCTATAAAGGTTCATCGCATAAGAGCAAATTCGCACATACAGAACCCGCATAAAGCGAGGGAAACCTGTACCCAGACTGTCACTGAATTCTCCTTCTCTAGGAAACACCTACAGAGCCCCACAATTCTGCAGGTGATCTCTAACATTGGTTTTGGTAGAAGAGACTATAATGTTTTAGGGCAGGAGCGCTTTTTGTTACTTGATTTAAAAGGTGAACCAAAATAATGCAAAAGATGCTTCTCTAGCCTCCCACATTTCCAGTCTAAATGCTACCGCCGCACTTAAGGTTGTAAAGTTTATAAATCAGGCAAAGGAACTAATTATGTTGGTTGCATGCTTCTACTTGGTGTAAGGCTATGTAAAATATTGTTCATTCATTTTTAAGCTAACTTGGAAGAAAAGGATGTGCGTGGTCCTGCGTGACTCCAAGAAATCTATTTTTGTGCTCCTTCCTTGGTTTTCTCCAGGAGTATTACATCAACAGTTGCAGCCTCTAATGTGATACAGGGGAGAAACCATAGATAGCTCATCTAAGGATAGAAAAAACACTGTGGCATTTTTAATTTCACTGTGTGGTAATTTTTATCAACTGCTAATGTTATAAAAAGCTTGGATATGGTACCTTACTGGAAAATAATACATTTTCTATTTTTCATTTTCTATTTTACATTTTCTATTTTTCAAATAGATTTTGACAGTGATGTGCTGTGATATTTTAACAAGGGGCATCTGCATTTTTCCCAGAATGTGAAGTCAGCTGTATAGGTAACATTTTTCAGGGAAAATTTTCTTCCTTCCAAAATAATCTTTCCATACCCAGCCCCAAATCTGTTAGCTCCTCCAGCCTATATGCCCTAATTTCTCAATCTTTCCTTTACCCTATGTGTCTCCCCTATCTGGTGATGGTTCAGCACACCAATAGTTATGACCAGCTGAATGGAGATGAGAGCTCCAGCATCCTTTAAAGTTCCAAAATGAGATGGGATCCAGGCACTGGAAGGGAAAGTTTGGGTTTCAGTAGCTGAAGGACTCCATTCAATACAAAAAAATGCTAGTAGCTTAATCCTTCCTTTTTCTCCTCAACTTGTGCTTCTGGAGTGGATGTGAAGGACAGGGGCATTAAATAATGTATACTTCCAAGTGCTGAAACGGTGGTTACAATTACTGTGTTATGGCAGCCTGGCCAAGGGCTGAAGACTTTAACAGACAGATGGCTTAGCATTTTGGGGGATAACCTTTCAAAAAAGAGAAAAAAAAAGTCAAGGGCTGTTCTCATGGCCCTCAGGCCTCTTCTTCAGAAACAGATCCTATCTGCTTCGTGCTTTCAGGAAATAATCGGTTTATGCTTTCATGGGGTCTTTTGTAAGAAGCTTTTAAAGAGGAGCTATTATTTTTCTTCACTTGGCTTCAGGCCTGCTCTACTGACAAAGGACTGCAGGATAATTAATGGCAGAAAACATTTCTGGTGCTCAGTCAAAGGCCTTTTTGAAGAAAACAGGTAGAATATTTGAAAGAGATGGCTCTTAATTAAATTATTTTATATTGATTATAAAATTATACACTGACTATAGAAATGTTAAGTAGGTTGGTTCCATCAAAGTTTGAGATTTTCATGAGATTTCAGCTAGGGATTATTTCTTAATGGTTTATAAATGTTATTCATTCCTGTTCCCCTGTTCTGCCTTGGAATGGTTCTTTTAGGCGAATCTAATTATAATCTGCCTTTATTATCAAGCAAGATTAATGTTACTTGTGCAACCCATGTCTCATCAGGTTCATGTCTAGCAATTTAAATGTTCATTGAATGTTTCTCAGTATTGACTGGTGAAGAGCTGTTACAAGTCTTATTTAGATGTTTGGGTTCATAACTTCAGTCATAACAAACATCATATGAATCTTCAATGTGACTGATTTATTTTTTTTCTAGTAATGTTCTACACCTTAATTAAAATGCTGCCTTGTCAAAATTGTTGAAAAGCACTGGTTTTCCTCAGCAACACAGGTCACATGTAAAGCCTTGATAATGCTCACAGTTTGTTCTAGCTACTAGAATTATCATAACTAAAGCTAGCTTATCTGTCTCTCCGAATAACATTGGAAGATGAGTAATATTCAGCAATTAATATTAAGGTCTTAAATGTTGCTAGAAAGTGAACTGAGGCTGAAAAAATAAATATGTGCAAAGATATACATTATTTACAATATCATGTAAATACATTCTGAGTTCTGAAATGTGGTGCTTAAGGGATTTTTGCTCTTTTTTTTAGATGTGTGATAAATTCTACTTTATGGAAATATCACAGAATCACCTGGGCCAAGGCGATTAAAGTTATGCATGAAATATGGGATTATGAACCAACAACTTCCACAGAGGTGTAACTGAGCTGGTGCTGTGCTTACACCCTCTTAGTTATGCTACTGATCTTCAGGCCAGTTAACAATTTTTTGCACTTAAAGATGATGGTTAAGCATTACTGGCTAAAGACGAATCTTGTCAGATGCTGAGTTTTCTCAATTCCCATTTAAATTATTAGGAACTGGCTGTGCTCAGGAACATTATGCCCTATAAGACTGGATTTTCATTAAGTGACAATGAAAGATTAATGCAACAGAGATAGCTAATGTGGTATCATGCAAGAACTAGTATTTAGAATTTAGTATTCTGAGCCTTCTTATTTATTATCAGAATACATTTTTTCATTAAACAGAAAAAGTTTTAAATCTTAAGGTCTCCAAAAAGGGATAGAAGATAACTACTTCAGGTTCAGTTATGTAGATTTATCTTTGTCCTGTCACATCATTTTAGTTTGAAATCTAATGTGATATTGACTTAACTGTACTGCCCAGTTACTCAAAATGGTCAGACCTGTGTGACTAAAATTAGGTGCCTGTAACTCCATTTAACCATCTAAATAAATGGCCTCAGTACCTATATGTTGACTTCTTTGTAAGTTGTAGATGAGCAATGCCTCTGAAAAATCAGACCAATTTACTGATGTGCCTAAATGCTGATATAGCTGCAGCTCCCAAATTAGAAAATTTTAGCAATGCTTTCTTCAAATTTTAAAATATTACTTTATCATGTGCCTTGTATTTTACACTATGATTCAGAAAGCCTTGACAATAAAAATGGGAATTAGATGCAATTTTGCCCTCATTCTCACCCTGGGCTCTACCTCTCATATCTTAAATGGTTGTTCCATATAGTGTAACTCCAGTTGGGAAGATGTACATGTAAGCTGCTCTTCACTAAGGGCTGAAGACAAATTTGCAAAGCTATTTCTAAGGCTTCTTTAGCATGGGCTGCAGAGAGCCATTTTCTTTTACATCAAGGGGCATTTGCTTCTCAGATTACTTCTGATCTTCATTGACCCAAGGAATAGAATTCTATCAGTTTCTGGTGATCTTCAATATCCCTTTCGAAGAAATGGAAAATGATACCATGAAATCCTGGAGTATTCAAACAGTCTTAAATGATAGGGGGAAATAACGTGAGTAGAATACAGGATAGGGTAAAGAGTGGTGTGGAGTTTTGTTTTAGCTGTGGAGGAAAGAATATAGTTTGATATGGGCTAAATTGGGTAACCTGATACAGAGAAAGATTTAGATGGATGAAAAGAGATGGAAAGAGAAAAAATTTAAGATTGAAAAAGATGAAGTTATGTAACTAAAGGATCAGATGTCTATGAAACGCTTAATAAAGAAATGAGATAAAATGACTAGGAGATGAAAGGATAACATGGAAAAATAATGCATAAATGGATAGGGATATGGGCAGCTAAGGAGAAGCTTACAATGGAAAGTTGATACAACGGGATGTTACAGATACAAGCAGAGAAGAGAGGATGGGATTTGAAAACTGAAACTGTTAGCTGGATTAAAGTTGGAGAATCTAAATAGTTAAAAAAGATCAGAAATCATGCTAGTGGTAATATAGATTCATATATAATTATAAAGGTTTTAGTAATAAACTAATTAGAGGGCTCAAAACAACCATATCTAATATCGCTTTAATCCATGGAACCATATCATTTGCCCTCTGGTTCTGCCTGTGTGTCTTAGAGTGAGTGACCCATGGGCCGACTGCGGGGCTTGCCAGATGCCCCTGTAGCATGGACCCAGAGCCCCTGCCGCAGGACTGTGATGTACAGTCCACTGTGTACAGCACAGCTGCTCCAGGGTGCTATGCTGCACATAGAATCTCCAGGATGCAAGCACACATGGTGCTCACTCTGGATCTGGGGACAGTTCATGGGTCTGGTTCAGCCTGTGGACTGGCCCCATGCTACATGGGCTGGATGAGTTCATTTTAAAGCGAGCCAACCAAATTAAATATTAAATCACACAGCAGGCAGCAATGGTGGCCAGAAGAGAAACCTCTGGATATTACCTCGATGCCAGACCAAGCTCGCCTTCTCCCCAAACTCAAGCACTTAAGGTCCCTAAAACATGTTACATATATTACGCAATTAACTGGTCAATTGTTCAGTAAACCTAGACTGGCCACCTGTGCAAAGTAAGTATCACACAATAACAATGACTTTCTAGTTATAGAAAGAGCCAACCAGCTATAAAGTTAGTGCTTAAAAATGTGTAAAAACTGTATAGTTGGTTTGTATCCGGCTTTAATTTGAATGTGTGGCAGGGCCCTCAGACTTGTTTCACACAATTTCAGCTTCATCCATTTCTTCATCATCTGCTTTAAAGAGCCATTCTGTTCTAAAATTGCAGCTTGTTGTTAGAAGAGGCAAAATTATACCTTATTTGCAGTCCTAAATACAAAGTGCTGTTCTTTGGGAAAAAACAAAAGCCCGTAATGACTTGCAGTTCTGCTTTGCCAACTGTGAAGTCCGTTTTCTTCTACTGAACAACAAAAGGATATGACCTGATCTGTTACTGTTTAGAACTGAAGCCTCATCTGGCCTCAAAGTTGTATTTTAATATGATTAATTTGTTATCAGAACCACCATTTCCCATGCTTTTTTCTTTTTATTTATTATAGTAGTTCTTTGGAGCTATACTTATGCTAGGTGCTATACTAACACAAAGTAAACGAGATTGACTGTACAGCAGGGAAAATTCTCCATAAAAAATTTCCAGGATGAAGAATTGAAGCTTATCTGGAACAGTGGTCACCACACATCCATCTGCATGATAATTAAAGGAAAATATTTTAAAATCCTGTATTGATAGTATCTCATCCCACTTAAAATTAAACATATGTATGGTACAGGAACAGGTGAATGTTGAAGTGCGGTAACAGGGTAACATGTCCCGGAATCAAACTATAATGGAAGAAGGTTTATCCAAGAAGACCTTATTAAATAAGTTGGATTTGTTTAATAAATAAAGTAAAAAAAAAATCCAGGATAATTGAAAGCTAACGTGTAATGGTTTACATAAAAAAACTACATTGATTAATATATTAAATTCAATACCACATCTTGAAATTCCTACTTTAAAACTTATATTTAAGCAAAGTTTTATCAGGATTGTTTTTTTTTTTTACTTCTGTTTATTTACTAAGGGTCTTTGTCAGTAATGGAATATAACTGGGGACTAAGACCAACACTACCAACTATTCAGGCTCAGCCTTCTGCCTACTATTTACCTCCTCCTGGGTTTGTTTCTCTTGAAATCAATGGAAATGCTCCCAACTGATTTCAGTGACACTAGGCTGAACCTTTTGTGCACACACATGACAGCCTGTTCTTAGCGGCACTAAACCACTTTCTAAGGTGTTCCAGGGACTAAAGTCCTCACCTCTGCATCCAAACTCTCATTGCCCTTTGGCCACGGTAGGAGCCTGGAGACAGAACTTACTTTCTTTCACAACCTCCCAGGCTTGGTCTACACCAGTGGTTCCCAACCTTTTATTTCCATGCCCTGCTGCTGGGAGCAGAGTGCGGTGGCAGCCCAGGGGCAGGGGAGTTCTCGGCACGTGGCGTGGCTCACCTTTGCTGTGCAACACTGCTGGCATTGCCCCTGTGACCCTTACTTGGGTCATGACCCAGGGTTGGGAACTGCTGGTCTAGACTCAAGATTTCTAAGACTTCACGGTGTGTTACTGGAACATGTCAAGTAGCAAATTATAATCAATCAATTGCACAGTCTAGTATAGACAAGGCAGTGTAGATTTTAACATGGTAACCTGGTTGAGTTAAAACTGGATTCCTGATTTTTACATGGCACGTATGCCATCTATGCTGGCATTTTTTCACTGCAATAGTTTGTATTTACTAGAATGTTCTAAAAAAAGAACTGTTTTCTTAGTGTAGAGAATGTGCCTGCAAGTAGCATGTCATTGTGTCAAATTCTAGTGCAGGAGATGGAAATACATCTGTCAACAAAACAAAATATGAATTACACGATTAAAAAAGTGATCTAATCTCTTCATACTCTAGCAATCAAAGGGGTCAGTAGATAAAAAATAAATATGCCACATCTGATACTTGCTTCCATAATACATGTATAATTCCTGGTGTTTTATGTCCCTCTCAGTGCTGAACCAAAGAGGATGTAACCCCTCAGTTATAGTTTGGTTCTTCACCTTCATCGGTAGATCAATGGACCCAATCTCTGTCAGGGCAGCAATACTAAGCAAGCACTATGCTGTAGGCAAAATTTCACCCTCTTATCAAACGCAGAAAGAAGTATCTGTGAAAATAAAATTTAATGTAGCCACAAACAACATTGGAGGATCTTATGACATGAGTTTGACATGGGGGAATCGTTCCTGTGGAGATTTATGATGTCACCTCCAGAAGCGTTTGCTATAGTGGCCAAGGTTGTAGTTATCTTTCCCTATCACTGACCCGACAAGAGCTTAAGGCTGTCACTATTTGATACTACATATGTACAGAAGGAAAAGAACTAAAAAGCTCACTATTTCTCTGTTATGGACATAGATTCATAGATGTTAGGGTCGGAAGGGACCTCAATAGATCATCGAGTCCGACCCCCTGCATAAGCAGGAAAGAGTGCTGGGTCTAGATGACCCCAGCTAGATGCTCATCTAACCTCCTCTTGAAGACCCCCAGGGTAGGGGAGAGCACCACCTCCCTTGGGAACCCATTCCAGGGTGATGGATTTGGACATGGGTGATGACAAATTATTAAAGAACTATCCAGGTCCTCCTAGTAATAAAAAAAAAAAAAAAGAGTGGTGGCAAATTAAAATTTAAAATGATCCATAGCCATAAAAACAAGCTCAGGATCCAATGTGAAAGGCTACAGAATTTAAAAAAAAACAACTCTATGTCTGGTTCAGAAATCACTGGTGCTGATAGGATCTTTCTCAACTACTGGGTTTTGTCTTTGCAGCTCGTTCTTAGGAAGAGGCAAGAATTTCTTAGGGGGTGGCCCAGCTATGTAGTGGGGGCAAATTCAGACAAGCTTTCCAATGTTAGACATTTTCCCTCAGGTCATTGAAAACCTTGTCTGAATTTGCCCCTCTACATAGCTGGGCCAATTAGAAGATGGCACCCTAGGAAGCCCTTGACTCTTGCATAATGTCTGGCTCATCAGGGCTACAACAGTGCCCTTACACCACCACACCTTAGGAGGAAGAGGTGAGACCAGGCATCCTGAGAGGTCAGACAAGGGATTTGTAGGGAATGGCTTGGATCCAGATGCTCCTGTCTCAGGCAGTGGGTTGGACTAGAACTCTGGAGGTCCCTTCCCTTCCAGCCTTGCTTCTCTAGCATTCTATGAATGGATGAAATAGCTGCCTTATATTGGAATAGGATTAGCCTTGGGGAGTGCGCTGAGGGTACAGGGAAAGAATGAGAGATACATGCACCTCTGTGGGTGAAGCAGGATTGGTCCCTCGACACAGAACACATACTTCTTGGGCTAGAAAAACACAGATGTGACACTGGATCTGTGCCATAGACTTTATGCCCTGTGGATGGTTGGGTGTCTCCATTTCTCTCCAAATACAGACCGTGCGTGCCACAAAAGGGAGCATGGACCTCCTTTCTGAGGTTTGGTTTCCTGAATAACGCAGAACAGACACCTCATTTCAGGTGGTCTGTCCCTCTGGCTTCTTTACTACAGGTTTCCCTTGCCAACCACTGGGGTTAGGTTCCTGAAAGTTCCTGTGGTTGGCAAGATGAAAGGCTTATGGGAAAAATGGCAGGTGGCAGGCTGATGCGCAGCCATGGAAAACCGTGGTTACTCAAAACTATACCGTGGTAGCCAAAATGGTATGTAGAATATTAAGTGTGGATACTCTAAACCGTGGTTGGCAAAACCATGGTTGGCAAGGGAAACCTGTATTCACTCCAACCAGGAAGAGCACATACCAACTGCAGATGCTTCCTCAGCCTGATGAAGGGTATTTATACCCAAAAGCTTGCAAATAAGAATTTTTCCAACTATTTGAGTTGGTCTAATAAAAGATATCAGATTTACCCAAAGAACCTTGTCTGCCTGTGTCCTTAGACCAGGGGCGGGCAATTATTTCAGGCAGAGGGCCGCTTACTGAGTTTTGGCAAGCTATCGAGGGTCGTACAACAGGCAGCCAGGGATAGATAAATATTAATTTTCTAAATTTTTTAGGGGCCCAGCAGGCTGGATAGAATGGCCTGGTGGGCCACGTTCGGCCTGCGGGCTGCGTTTTGCCCTCCCCGACCTTAGACCAACACAGCTCAAACCTATACCTCTGTCCGAGCTTGGCATGCCCATGGGACCTTCCATCCCTGGCCCAGATTCCCTCTCACCACAGGTCCCTGTTCACTGTCCTTATCTCTTGGTGGATTTGCCCTGGTGACTAGGGATGAAACACGTGTGATTAGGTCAAGAAAACAGGCCTTAGGAGGAGAGGTTGAGAGACATGGGACTCTTCAGCCTGGAGAAACAAAGGCTAAGGGGGACTTGGTGGCAGCCTATAAGCGTACAAGGGGTGTGCATCAGAAACTGGAAGAACATCTGTTCACCAGGGCACCCCAAGGGAAGACAAGGTCTAACAGACACAAACTGGTGGAAGGCATAAGGGAAATGCTTCTTTACTGTTCGAGTCTCCTGAGTCTGGAATAGACTCCCCCCAGAAGTGGTGCAGGCACCTATTCTGGATACCAATGGTGACACATAGGAGGTGCACGCGGGTGCACACGCACCCCGAGCATGGCAGTGCACCCTCTGCCAAAAGGCGCTGCCGACAGTGGTCACTGCTTGCCACCCCGTGTCGGTGGTGTCCGTGGGCAGTCTGCAATTGCCGCTGGCCACCAACACTGCTGGCGGTGTCTGTGGGTGGTCGACGACCACTGGTCGGTGTTTGCCACTTCCCCCTCCACTGCCGACAGTGCCACAGCTGTCTGCGGCGCTACCCACCTGCCATCGCCACGGTCCCGCCACCGACAACTCGCTGTGCCCCCACCCAGCCTTCGGGGGCACGCGGCGTTCATGCTGGATACCTTTAAGAAATACCTGGATGCCTATCTTACTGGGCTGATCTGACCCCAGCTGACTCCTGCCCCCTGGGGCAGGGGCTGGACCCGATGACCTCGGCTCGCGAGGTCCCTTCCAGCCCTGACGTCTGTGAAACCTATGAAACGGGGGCGGGCTGGCAGAGGCATGCCCCCGCGCTGGGCGAGGCGACCTTGAGGGTGCCACTTCTCTGCGCAGTCTTTGGGTGACTCTGAGCTCTCTTCCGAGTCGGGCGCTGGCGCGGACCGTGTCACCCAGCCCCCTGAGGCAAGAGGCCGCGTCTTCACGAAAAAGTCCGGCGAGGAGCTGAGCCGCCGCCCCGCGCCGGGGCCGGGCCAGGGCAGCGCGGGCGGGCCTGGAGAAGAGGCGGGCGAGGCGCCTCCTCCTCCTCCTCCTCCCGGGGCGGCGCGGGCCCGCGGGGACGGAGCAGGAGCAGTAGCCAGGAGGCTGCAGCAGCTGCAGCGGGGAGCAGCATGGAGAGGCCGGGCCCCGCCGAGCCGCTGTCGCACCCCCTGGAGCCGGAGCCGGAGCCCCCGCGGGCGGGCGCGGAAAAGCGCTTCAAGCTGTGGTACGTGGGCTGGGCGTGCCTGGACCGCCGCACCACGCTGCCCATGCTGCCCTGGCTCATGGCGGAGATCCGGCGGCGCAGCCAGCGGCCGGAGGGCGGCGGCGGCGGCGGGGGGCTGCCGGGCGGCGCGGCGCCGGCCCGCGAGGTGCTGCTGCTGCTCGGCTCGCCCACCCTGCGCTGCGTGCCCTCGGCGCAGCCCGCCAAGCCCGCCGTCTTCATCTTCGAGCACAAGGCGCAGCACATCGCCCGTTTCGTGCACAACAGCCACGACCTCACCTACTTCGCCTACCTCATCAAGGCGCAGCCCGACAACCCCGAGTCCCGCATGGCCTGCCACGTCTTCCGGGCCACCGACCCCAACCAGGCGAGTGCTGGCGAGGGGAGGGGCTGCCCCGCGGGACATGCACCTGCCCCCGGGAGGTGCAGCTAGCCCGGGAGATGCACCTGCCCGCGGGAAATGCAGCTACCGCGGGAGATGCTGCCCCCCAGGAGATGCAGCTGCTCCAGGAGATGCTGCTCTTCAGAGCCCCTAGGGCCCCTCTCTGAGCAGCAGGACCCCTGTGCTCCCTGAAGGGCTCGGAGCCCATACGGGCTGGGCTGGAGAGGGATGCTCCTTCCTTCAGGAAGGGGCATGGACTAGGTAGATGCTGCCCCCCCCCCCCCCCCCCAGGAGATCTGCTACCCTGGGAGATGCTGCCTCCCCCCCCCCCATGCAGTCCCTGGGGAAATGCAGCTACTCCAGGAGATGCTCGTCTTCAAAGCTCCAAGTCCCCTCTCTGAGCAGCAGCACCTTGGTCCCCCTGAAGGGCTTGGAGCCCATACCGGTTGGGTTGGAGAGGGATCCTCCTGCCTCACGCAGGGGGCTGGACTGCATGACTTAGGGAGCCCCCCAGGAGATGCAGCCCTACAGGAGATGCTGCTTTTCAGAGCCCCTAGGTCCCCTCTCTGAGCAGCAGGACCCAGGTGCCCCTGAAGAGCTTAGACCCCATACCAGCTGGGCTGGAGAGGGATGTTTCTGCATCAGGCAGGGGGCTGGATTAGGTGACCTCTGGAGGTCCCTTCCAGCCCTGCTTTTCTATAAGCCTATCCCTACTTATGTAGTAGGAGCTTTCCAACATCCCACCTTCTCTCTCAAGTCATTGGGAAGCTTCTCCAGCTTTGCCGGCTCCTCAAGAGCGCTCTGCAGGGTTGGCATAGGTGATGAGAGAAGCAGCAGGCTCGTGGGCCTTCACAGTATTATGGTTCAAAGTAGCTACAAGGTGTTTCCCCTTGGGAAAAGGTGGGGGGATATGAAGCCAGTTGTTCGCATTCCTGGCTAATATCACCATCAGGATGGGCTGGGCACAGGCACCTGATTCAGGCACTCTGTAGCGAGGGACACAGACTTCTACCCAGGATGTCTTGAGCTCATATTGACAACACTTCATAGAAGCAGGATGTTGGCTGCTGTGGTTCCCCGGCTTTACCCGTGGCAGCTTAGGGGGTGCAAGGTCTGTGTGTCAGGGTTGGCGTTAGGCTTATAAGTTGAGTTTAGTTTATGGAGTGTAGGGGATGGTTTGGAGAAGGATAATCGCAGGCAAGGGGTTGGAGTAGGTGAGGTCTGGAGGTCTTCTCCAGCCCAATTTCTCTATGACAGGGCACTGAGGCTTAGGGGGGGCCCCTTTCCATGAGATCTTGTGTGTCTTGACATGGAAGACACCCACTTGCATTGAGTAGCTTTCCTGCCTCGAGTGAGTTTTGGGGGAGATGGTGAGAATGGTAGGATGAGAATGGGAGTGAAGCAGGGCTGAAAGGGATCTCCAGAGGTCACCAAGTCCAATCCACTGCCTAAGGCAGGAGCAGCCATAGCCAAACCAATCCCATACGCTCCATAAGATAAACTCTGTAAGACTACCATCAGCCCTGACGCAACACAGACCTCAAACCCTAGCCTGCCACTGGTAAAGCTGGGGAAACACGGCAGCCTATGTCCTGCTTCCATTAAATGGCAATATATGCTCAAGAGGTCCCAGGTAGAGATGCCCCCCACTGCACAGCACCTGATTCAGGTGCCAGTGCCAAACTCACCCTGGTGGTGATCGTAGCCAACAGGTTCATATCCCCCATCTCTTCCCGACGGGAAACACCTTGTAGCTACTTCAAACCATAATACTGTGAAGACCCATGAGCAACTTCAAAGGGTCTCTGGCTTTTTCATACAATCCTAGAGAAATAGGGCTGTAAGGGACCTCCAGAGATCATCTAGTCCAACCTCCTGCCTGAGGCAGGATCATCCCTATCCAAACCATAAATGGGCATTTATTTCTTCATGTGAACATGCTCCCCCTCTTCCCCATCTTGATCCTCTCCCTTCTCATCTGTGAGCATGCAACATCTCTGATCACAGAATTTGCTGGTTAGGAAAACTAAGTAGGTTGAAGGTTGTTTTAAACTATCCTGAATCATGTCCTAGCTGTTGGAAACAGACTAACCTGCATCATGTGATCAGTCAGTGCTGTGCAGACCACCAGTGTTGCATAAACCATGATTTGGAAACCATGGGCTAATTCATTTTCTACAGGACCATAATTCACTTGCAGGTCATGGGAAGGACACCTGGCTGTGCCATGCGCATTCAGGAGTGTTATAAATGAAGTTATGTCTAGGAGCGGACATCATTGAAATAAGGCCAAGAGAAAGAACTACCAGAACGATGTATTTTTACTGGCTCTTTGTCAGGCTTTGGTTGCATCTAATGCACAGAGGACTCTTTCTCCTCTCTGCTGATCATGTGAGGATTGGAGACCTTGATAAATAGTGTTGATTATTAGGTTAGTGTGGTGATGGCGTGAAAAATGTCTTTCAGTAAGAATAGCTGCTTTGAGTAATTTGGTTAACTTCCCCATTAAGTTATACAGATATATAGGGAGGAATGTGAGTGGTTAGACACAGCGGAGTCCAGTGAATCTACTTTGCTGGAGCATCTAAATCTAGTGAACAGAAAAGGCAGTGTGTGGTTTGTTTGTTTGTTAATTTGTTTTGAGGCAACGTTTTAGAGAGAGAAAAGCAAAAGAACAGAATGACAACTATTCTGAATGCTAACTTAGGGTTCAGCAAATGTAGTACCAAAGAATAAAACAATAGTTAATATGGGAGGAGTTGCAGTTGTACATCATACTAATACACACTGGAGACAACAGAATTCCCTTTAACTTCAGTAGATGCTGAACAGATTCACTAAAAGTATCTCCTGTTATTAGGTAGGGCACCTGGGAAGTAACAGGAGACTGTTTAATATCCAGTTAATTTAACGCCTGTATGTGCCTTTTTATCTCTCTAATTCTGATTAAGGATGTTCTTTTGTCATTTAATTCTTTGTTCACTGTATTTTCTGTAGATTCTCCCCCTGGAAGAAAATGTACTCATGCATACAGAGTTAAATCAAAGGTTTGGGTTTTTTTGTAGGTAAAGTCTTTTTATCTCAGGGAGTTGGAATGGGTACTTTGGAAGGAAGTTGTATTGAAGACCAAGAACAAAACTAACATGAATAGATGCAGGGCCAGCTTTGTGATTGGAGGTGTTCAGAGCACGTGCAAGCCTTTAGTTCCTTCAGAGGGGCAGATAAGGAAGAAAGCTCCGTGACTCTCCCATTCTGCTGCCCGTGAGAGAGGTTGGGCTAACAGAGTGTTGTCAGGTCTGTGCAGGTCTGAAGCAGTTGCTTGTGCTTAACTCTAGTTCTGAGTTGGCAGAATCAGGAAGGGAGTTGATCTGAAAATCTCCTGTTCCTCCTACATTCATTTATTATACAACGGATGGCAGTCATGCAGTCTTCCAAAAGGTTGTAGGATATACAAGGAGATTATGGATACCCACAATGTTGTATATTGTTCTAAAAAGTTCTTTTAACTTGTTATTTCAGTACCTCTTTACTTTCACTGTAAGCATTGGAGTTATTGATAGTGACAGGACAAGTAACTCCGGGTCAAAAAGAGTTAGTGTCAGTGTAATATTTTAAAGCAATGAAAACAAAGTATGTGGACAGTATCTTCTTGCTAAGTACTGACAACTTAGAGATGCATGTGGGGAGTGAGAAGAATATATTCCTGAAAACAAATGCCGTACCTTCTACTAATTGTACAACTAAAATGTCTGTTATTGATTTTTAGGGAATACTGCTTAGTACTATAGTAGATTGAGGTCAAACAAAGACAGAACTGAGAAGACAACACAGAAGCTGCTGGTTCCCAATTCAGAGTTCAGTCCCCTGGACAGATCATTCAATGCTTTAATACTGGAACATTTCCTAGTGAGGTCGAAGTATTTCTGTCATTGGAAGTTTTTAAGTCCAGGATAGACAAATATTTGGCTGGATTGTCTTAGACAGAATGATCCTGTCTTGAGTAGAATACTGAACTAAATGGCTTCTTGTGGTTGCTTCCAACCCTAGTATTCTATGATTCTCTGACCATTCATTTTCTAGGAAGGGCATGCATTTGCCTCTACCCTGTCATTGCACACTAAAGAACTCATGAGCATTCATCTTATACATACTTCTGCCAGATTTTTTTTTCATGAGCAGCAGGACAATCTCATTTCAGAGTGCAAAATCAGACAGTGAGTTTTATCAGTTTGACCCAGTTCTCTCAGTAGATTTTATTTGCTCACAAATCGCATCTCTGAAATGCAACTAATACAATTTTTTTCTTTCTTCAGTTCAATTTTTTTTCACGAAATACTGTTGTCAGGGCATTTTCCATACAAGATTAATGTAATATACATTCTTTTCTGTCCCAGTTATCCACTAATGTTGTTTACTAGTGCTGAAGTATCAAACAAAATAGAATTGTTTAATCTTCCCAGCATTTTGTTTGAATTACCCATCAGCTGTAGGCAGATATAAAGGCTATGGCGAATCACGCAATTTCAGGGGCTGCAGCCTACCAGGGAGCCCACTCCTCAGCTTGGAGAATGAAGGTAGATGTTGGGATTTTTACCTAGGTTCTGTCCTGGTCCCTAGTCAGGGTCTTGATCTTTGCTCTCTGGCTCTTAGAAGGGGTAAAGGCAAAGACTTGCAGGACCTTCTAATTTATGGTGCTGGGAAGAAAAAAAGTCTGTTCTCCCTTCCTTCAGAATAGCTGCAGTATTCATAACTTCCTGAAACAGCCAAATGTTTCAGTGCTGGCTATTGGTTTTTGAGCCAGAGATGTTAGTGTCACACAGCTGTCATTTAGAAATAATTTAGAATGCCCAGACTCTATCTGCAAACTTAGGACAGTGCTATTTCCTTTTTCATTTGGCAGTTTTTTCACAACTGCAGTAACTAGAATGTTTCCGTCTTTCTTTTTGCTTTGTTTTGCCTTGCCATTCTCTTCCATGAAGGGTTAAAATCTATAGAAATCTCTGGCTTTACCACCAGAGAAAGCCTTTCACTAGCAAGCTGAGTTTTCAAACTTGATTTCTTACTCTTTATTATAAAATCAAATATTTCTACTATATACAAATAGGCTTTACTTTAAATTTATTTCATTAATTACAAGTTTTAGAGGTTTTTAGCAATCCATTTGAATGACCTATGGTCATTTATATATTCTTAAGTAGAATAGTTTAAGGCCCAACCTCCTTTTTCACACTTTAGTATGATATAGAACTTGAAGAAATGTGAAGAAGTTTGGTAACTTTTATAATACTAAATACAGTTGATGTTAATCCAATTCTAATACGATTGATATTTATTAGTGAAGATTACGGCACAGTAATGACCATGGCCATTTAGACAAGTACTTTACTAAAATGTATTATTTCTTTTTATAAATGTTACTTAACACTTCTTGAATCCTTTTATAATCCTCATAAGGAATGATCCAAATGAATCTCTCTGAGATCTTAAATGCAATCCAGACAAGTCATCTGTGAAGAAGGAAATGTTCTCTGGTATTTTCCTCTGCAAGGCCTATCTGTTGAGTATGTAATCAGTAGCAGCACTGTTCTGTTGTTGCTATGAGTTAATGGGACTAGACTGGCCCAAGGCAAAGCAGAAATAATGGAGCATTTTGCCTACAAAGCGAGGGTGTGATAAGAACTAGAAGTTAGTAGGCAGACAGACACTGGAGCCTAAGGTAGCCTAGTTGTAATCCAGATCTTTGCTTTGTAATCATTGTATAGGCTGTAAATCAAAAATGTTAGGTCATTTTAGATGTACGGTAATTGTTTGGTAGAATAAAAAAAGCCATTGCACTAGAACAATGGCATAGGATGGCTCACGCTGAGCAACTAAATGTCAGTACAAAAGCTTCGCTGTTATGTCGCCAGAGGAGGCCTTTACCCTAAAAGAGCATCGTGTTCTAGGACATTTCTTTATTGAAACACACAAACATGAAATTGTAAAAATATTAGGAAATGACCCATCAATTCAGGGTGTTTTTTTGTTTTTGTTCTTTTTATAGTGCTACCTTATTTCCCTTTACCCTGCCCTCCCCCCCAGCGCAACCCCCCCCCAAAAAAAAACAAAAACAAACAAAAACACACCAGCAAGTGTGGCTTGTATCACAACAAATATATGTTATTCAGTACTAGGGGTCATTTCTTCCATTTATATGCATATCAGATAAGTGTGTAATTTATTGCCTACATAACAAACTCCTACTATTTGCATGTGGGTTAAATTCATGAAGTTGAAGTGCAGAGCATCTTTCAGCCCCTCAGTTCTATTTTGTAACTAATTGTTATTCTGTGGACCTGCACCAGAAAGAGTGAGGGGCAAATGAGTGTCAAAAGGTGGCTGTTTAGAGGTCTTGAAAATTGCAGGTGCTAGTGAATTTTGCAGTTTCTGTCTCCCCTCAGTTTCAAAGCTTCTAATAGCAGCCCCAAAACTGACTATTGGAAGCCTTGAAATAAAAAGAGCTAATCAGTTCCCAGGCTGCCTGTGCCACAATACTGACAGGTGTAAGCAGTGCTCCTTAACTACACAGTGCTGTCACTACTATGACCTTAGCAACCCTAAAGCTCACTACCATTTTCAAAGCTTCAGGGATGCTGTTAGAAGCATTGAAAAAATATTTTATTCATTTGATTTCCAGGCTGTTGTTCTTTCCAGAAAAGCTCCGGGTGGCTTACAGAGAAGGACCTACTCAGTTTAGGATCACTAGGACCACACTACTGATAGTGTTTGAATTACCCATCAGCTGTAGGCAGATATAAAGGCTGTATGAGTGCTGCTGTATATTTAGTCTGGATAAGAACATACTCTGAGAAAGTGCATGGGGTATTTTTGGTTCCCTAGTCCTGATGTCAGGCACTTAATTTTTACTTGAGATATGAAGTATATGCAGTTAATATTCACCCATGTACATGTGTTAACATTCAACTGCTGTTGTGGTTCAGTGGTAGAATTCTTGTCTGCCATATGGGAGACCCAGGTTTGATTTCTGGACACATGTATAACTACAGTCATCAAGGCACTGAACATCCGGACTTGGTCTGGCCTTTGGATACTGTCTCAATGGTCTAAAGGGGGCGCATGAAAGGTCTACGCAGCCTCTGCTCCTCCATACTCCTGACTAGGGACGTGGGTTGAAGGTCCTGTGGTGACCTCTCACACATACACCATGATCTGGAAGCACTGATGGTTGCCTACTAGTATGGTTAACATTTTGTAAGGTGGAACTAGTTTTTTTTATATATATAAGTACGACAAACCGTGATAAACAGGTTGGTTATTGGCTTTGAAGGGCTCTGAATGAAGTAAGAAGTACAGTAAGATATTAATAGTTCATTTATTGGGTATACTGCTAAAACCTACATAATGCAGTTGGGGCTGGGGATGAGATTGGTCTTCTGGGAGCAAGATGGGGTCTCTGAATTCTGTCAGTGAAGATGAAAGCAAGTGTAAAGGATACCAGGAAGGATTATGCTGTGTGTGAGAGTCAGGATTTGCAAAGAGAAGCTGAAGAACCATTACTCCAAACCAAACCTTGGACACTGGAACCTTATGACAGAATGCAGAACTGTTCACTGAGACAGCACTTTTATCTCCAGTCCATCAGAAATAGAACAGGCCATATTGAACTAGAGCCAGAGGCTCTGCTGTAGAGTGGAGAGAGTCTGGCAGCAACGATTTTTATTCTCTTCACTTGAAAATAAATTTGGATTAATGTTTTCAAAACTGAAACCCAACTGTAGGCTCTGGAGGCAATGTTTAGGCACCTTGCTAACTTTTAAATGAGCAAGGAGCTTAGCACTTGTGAAACTCAGGCAAGTGGATAAATACAGCTTCAGGAACCTATATAACTTTTTAGATCTTCAACCTAGGAACGTTGGTTCTTGCAGCTTTTCATGGACAAAAATGGAGGAAGTAACAAACCATAGTATAAACTAATATATTTTAAGAACCTTACTTCAAGATCACCACAGCTACTTTCTGCTACTGTTACCTGGCCTGGCAGGCTGGGTGAGCAGGGCAAATCATTAAAATCAGCTCCTCTTTTAATTTTAGTACCTGCCAACTTGGATTTCCCATCTTCAGTTCCCCTTTGACACAGTGGGTGGTAAGACAATACTTTCAAAAGGGAAAAAAGATAAAGATGGAGCTGGGTAGGATGATTATATACTTCTTGAAGATGTTACTAGTTAAGGAGGGAGTCCCCTGTGGTTCAGTGGTAGAATCCTTGTCTACCACACCCAAGACCTGCGTTTGATTCCCAGACACTTATACAACTACAACCATGGAGGCACTGAACATCTAGACTCAGCCTGGTCTTGGATTCTGTCTCAGTGGCCTAAAGGGAGGATGGAAGGTCTGGGCAGCCTCCACTCCTCCAAAAGTTCCTGCCTAGGCATATTCATTGAAGGTCTGGGTGGCCCTCATGCATACACCGTGATCCAGGAGGATTGACAGTTGCAACCACTAGTTAATGAATTGATCATAAAATAGGACTTCTTGTAGAACAGTCATTTAGCTTCATTTTGCTGTGCTCTATATGTACCACAGTCAAGTCTGCTTCCTTTTGCAAAGGCCGATCAATTTATACTGCCTTTTTTTCTTTCTATATTAAGGGACAATTCCAGTTTAAAATCCTTTAACTTCCAGAGAGGTTTGGTGAGATTATACAAAAATGTTTCCTGGCATGAATAAGAGCCTGAATGTAAACATGGTAAAAATGAAGTACTAGTACATCCAGTGGTCACCAAGACATGTGACTTTGAGGAGCAGGGTTGATTTTAGTACTAGTCAACTCCAGCAGGGTGGCAGCATATTATGGTCTTTGCTGTTTGTTTTAGAGCAAGGCTGCCCAACTTCACTGCAAATGGGAACCTCACACTACACCTACCCCACCCCACCTCCCATCCCTTCACCACTGTGTGGATGGCAAAGGGGTGGTTGCAGGAACCTTTTGGCTGCCACTTGGCCAGCCCTGTTCCAGAGAATAGAGTAGCTGCTGCTACTTAAATTACTCTTTCCCTTTTTTCATGTTCAGTAAATATATTTTTTCTTGCTTCACCTCTGCTTTTTCTCACTTTCCTTTTGTGTAAAGTAGGTGCCCTTTGCAAAGTAAGTGCTGGCTATGAGAAGCACTTCATTGTGATTATGTATCTGGGCTGCTGAACAGGTCGTACTGAATTACTGCACCCATTCTAACATAGTCATCTCCTGGCATCATTTTGGCTTGGGGTGTTGGTTTTGTGTCACTTAAGATACTTATTTAGATTCAGAGAAAAGGAAAGAAGGTAATGTTGTTCTTATAGCAATATGGCTTTTTGCTCGTCTCATCTGTAACAGGTGACTTCATTTCCCTCGAGTGCCATATTTTTCTGCAACGTTTTTAGAGAGCATAAATAGATTAAAAAGATTTTTCTACTTCCAGGGGTGTCAAACATAAGGTGGGTAGAAAGCCGACTGGATCATTGGGCTCAGAGGGTAGTAGTCCATGGCTCAACATCTGGGTGGTGGCCAGTATGAAGTGAAGTGTCCCAGTGGTCGGTCCTGGGGCCAGGTTTGTTCAATATCTTCATCGATGACCTGGAAGATGGCAAAGAGTGCACCCTCAGCAAGATTGCAGATGTCACCAAGTTGGGGGGAGTAGTAGATACACTGGAGGGTAGGTTTGGGATTCAGAGTGACCTAGACAAATTGGAGGATTGGGCCAAAAGGAATCTCATGAGGTTCAACAAGGACAAGTGCAAAGTCCTGCACTTCGGACAGAACAATCCCATGCACTGGTACAGGCTGGGGGCTGACTGGCTGGGCAGCAGCTCTGCAGGTAAAGGACCTGGGGGTTACAGTGAAAAATAAGCTGAATATGAACCAACAGTGTGCCGTAATTGCCAAGAAGGCTAATGGCATCCTGGGCTGCATGGGTAGGCGTGTTGCCAGTAGGTCAAGGGAAGTGATTATTCTTCTCTATTTATCACTGGTGAGGCCACATCTGGAGTACTGTGTCCAGTTTTGGGCCCCCCACTACAGAGAGGATGCAGACAAATTGAAGAGAGTCCAGCAGAGAGTGACAAAAATGGTGAGGGGGCTAGGGGACATGACTTATGAGGAAAGACTGGGGGAACTGGGCTTATTTAGTTTAGAGAAGAGGAGACTTAATAGCAGTCTTCAAGTACCTGAAGTGGGGTTCAAAACAGGATGGAGCTAGACTGTTCTCAGTGGTGGCAGATGACAGAACAAGGAGAAACAGTCTCAAGTTGCAACAAGGGAAGTTTAGGTTAGCTATTAGGAAGAATTTTGTCACTAGGAGGGTAGTAAAACACCAGAACAGGTTACCCAGACAGGTGGTGGAAGCTCCATCCTTGGCAGTTCTCAAAACCTGGCTAGACAAAGCTTTGGTTGGGATAATCTAGATGGGGATGGTTTTGCTTTGAGCAGGCGGTTGGACTAGATTACCCCCTGGGGTCTCTTCCAACCCCAGCTTTCTGTGGTTCTATCTCGGTCTGTATATAGATGTGAAGTCATATAGCACCATATCTTAACACCTGAACTCCTGAAATAGCATTCAGCAGTATTACGAGCCTGAAATCAACAAAATAAATGATTGATTGGCTTGTTCTGGTTACAGAACTAGTTTTGAAAGATCAATACTTTCATAATTTGATGAGTAACAAATTGTAATTTGTGTAAGGCCACATATAGACCTTCCAATTGTGTCAGGTTTTTCTCCTGCTGCTGCTGTATTGAGAGATTTCTTGGGAAGAGAACTGGCTCTTCCACAAGAAGGTAGACTGGTTCCTTGTCAGGAAGACTTTCCTCTTTACAATCTAACCTCGCCCCCTGATTGGCTGGGGGCAGTGGGGGATAAAGGGAGGTCTGCATCCTCCTGAGGTGGGGACCCTTCTGGAGACAAGACCCCCTGCCTGGTGCATCCTGGCTCAACCTGGAGGAGTGCAGCTGGAGGCAGATGTGGGGATGGAGACATCCTGGAACCCTAGCATGGATTCAGTCCAGGGAGAATTCTCCCCCTGACCCATCCTGTCAATCAACCCAGGAGGGCTCCCACTTGGAGAGAAGAGTGCCCACCTGGTACGTGCCTCCAGGCCCATCAGGAAGCATGATGGGACGGGCAGTTTTGCTGTGGTTGCAAGGCTACATGGGCTTGGGCAGCTTTGTAGGCATGAGAAAATTGTTTCCCATAACCCAGCATGACTCCTGATAGACGTCAAGGCATCCCAGGAGGTGGGAGACGGCTGCGTTGTGGCTCCCCTTCACCTCTTCTTCCCTCCATGTGCTTCCAGTTGCCCTAGGAGGCATGCAGAGGGGCAGGAGATAATGGCTACAAGGATGCCCTAGCTTGGGCAGCCTTGCAGCTGCTGTAGATTGGGAGGCTGTCCTCAAGCCTGGTTCTTGGCTCCTGGTCTTTAAATACCGGAGAAATTTGAAGGAGTAGAATGGCAAAATTTTCATTAATCTGTCTATGCTGTGGCTAGGGACAGAAATTGCACATAAACTATTATAAGGGAACTGAAACTGGTTCAAATCTGTAACACAACAGAAGTTCAGCGTACATAAACCGCTTTCAAAATGGCTAAAACCATAGGTTAAACTGGTTTATTGAACTTCTGTCCCAGATACCCTTCAAATTCAAGTTCACTCACAGTTCCCCAACATTTTAGGATGCTTTGCACCTCCTCTGCAACCCCCCACTCAGGGAAGCAGGAAGGTGTGGTCTAGCGCCCCCTGGCTTCTGGCCTGGGCCACTGCAGGCATGTGGCTGCATTTCTGGAATCAAAAGTGAATGTTTGTTCACTTGTTTATTGGTCCAGTCTACACAGCTTAAACTAACCTGAGAAGATTGAATCAATTCAGCTTTGGGGTTTTTGACCGTCTGTATTTAGTCCATTTGTTAAGTAGGACTTCATCTTCTAGATCTGGCAATCTGGCCCTTCTCATAAGAACTAGAAAACACCCCCCCCAAAAAACCCAATGAAAAAGTCCAAGACCCATGTCAAAAGATAAATTACTAGTTTTGATAAGAGAAGTTGGCCTTCCCCTGCAATTCCTGTACTGCTTTGAGGGCTTTTTAGTTGCTTTGTTTAGAGTGAGCTTTGTTTTTCTAGTCACGGAGTTGCCTTGGTGAGTTATTAGATAGAAAGTACATTTTTACTAGGTAAAACTTGATTAGAACGTGGCCTTCCCCCACCCCGCCTCCCCCCCCCAGCTCCACGATTCTTGATAACATTGAGCCACACAGTTTTGAATGCATGTTGTTTGAAGTGCTCTTTAAAACATTTAAAAGATTTCATGGGAAGAACTACTGTTTTTCTCTAGAGTATACCAGTGATGCTCTTCAATATAGTTCAGAACTGTGTTTTTCTACCAGAATTAGTACATATTTGTTGTGGTTTTTTTAAAATGCTGATGTTGACCGTATTTCATGTACTCAGTGACGCTGATCTGGGGTTTCCTGTTATGTTCATTTTTCTTTTTTTTCCCCAACTAATTATCCCAGGAACTCTGGAAACAGTTCATGGTCTGTGGGTTTTGCCTTATTTCATAACTTAAAAAAAAACAACCTGTAAGTGACCATTAGTTACATTATGACTTTTAAACAAAAAGAGAAATCTGATTAAGTGTAGCAGAGCTATGTATGGTAGAAAGGGATAGAGTTGTAGATGCTCCAGTATGTTTCTTTTTTAATCAGTCTACTGCTAGAGTAGAGAGGGCGACTATATGCATATAAGACTTTCTAGCCACATAAAGTTTCACATGTGATTTCTGAGCAACACACTTACTTGGTCCTGCAAACTGATTTGTGCAAGCAGATCTTGATACACATGCAAAGCTCTACTGAAGTCATCAAGGCTCCTGACGAGCACAATGCCTAGCCTCAGCAGTGCAGATCCTATCACCAGAGCTTTAGCCTTGGAGGAAACATTCATTACTACTGGTATCTGGATTAGGGGAACACTGTTGTTCACCAGAAAAATGAAGCTGAAAAGTACACAGGCTTTTTAAGGGCTACAGTTTATAACTACATTAGATAACCATTTAAACAGTTACACTCAGTATCATGGTACCACTATGGTATAGTAAGTAATCAAAACAGATTACCCTATCAGTTTACATGAGACTGCTCAGAACTGTACTTGCAAGATAACTTTCCTAACTCTAATAGGAACCTAGTGTTCTGCACCCAGGAATAGGAACCTATTGAATAGAGGATCTGTTTATGGATTACTTAAGTTTTGAAAAAAAAGAAACTTGTTTTGCTTTTTATGGAACAGCCAAAGCAAAGCTGCTTTTTTTACCTTCTGGTTCAGATATCTGAACAAGATGATGATGGATAGTATTATTATTTTGAGAGAGAAATTTTAAATGACCGTGGGGCTTCTTAAAATGTCACACTTTGGGCTTGGTTTTGCAGTCAAAACTTCAGTAAGGGTCATTGAGTTTTCCCTGCAGAAGGACTGCAGTGCTAAACCGTGTGAAGTAATAAAGAGGATCCACATTTTGTGCGAGCCATCTGCACTATAAATAGAGGCAAAAGCTTGGATACTTGTGGGTGAATTGTGCCAAAACAAATGCTGCTTTCAGTAGGGGCAGCACATTATGGTTTCATGAATGATTCATGAATACACAAACGCACAGTGCACACGTTTACTATAAACATGTGTAATAAGATACTATGAAGAAACTTGCTAATTTAAAAAATGACAGAAAGAACAAGACAGAATGGTGAAAACATGGATTGTGAATTTAGGAGAACTGGGTTTACATCCTGGCTTTACGATTCCCGGTCCTCCAGTTTCTCCCACTTAACAGTGTGAAGGGGGACTAAAAATAGTGCCCACACTTTACATGATTGTTGCAAAGTTTGCAAAATGAATTCAGGTGCTCTGATAACCTCTGGGGGAGGGTGCTGTGGAAAAGTGAAGTGTTCCAAATTAGAAGCAGCTGCTCTGTAAGATAACTTATGAAGTGAGGCATACAAATATTTCTGTACAGATATTGCAAATATTGAGAAATACGGATTCCAGCCCAAAGAGTAAGTTTATGAGCCTGATATTTTTTTCACTGAAAACAAATGCTTGCTTACATGTTCATTTCCAGTTCTGTATTTTATCTGTCAGTTACTATCATGCTCCTTCTCACTTTTGTTCTCCATTGATGACGATAGCGGGACATTGAAGTCCCTGATACTGTAATACAGAGTGCCGTTACTAATTTAATGTATTTTTAAAACATTCAAACAATCAGTGTTCTTTTCGAGACAGATTACCACAAATTTCCTGTTGTGTAGAAATGCATCTAGTAAAATTTATTAATCTAAGATGCATTCATTATTTTAATGTTAAATCTGAGATCAGATGCCTCTATTCAGTAAGTCTCGTGGTTATTTATTTTTAAAAAATTTTATCCCTGAAAAGCTTAGCCTGGCGCCACGTCGTTTCTTGATGTTTGGGAAAATGTAGGCTCTAAATAACCAACACTTTTGATTTGAATACCCACCTTGATGTCAATAAAGGGTCAGATTTTCAGATTGTGGGTATGCCATCATTTTGAAAAAAGCAAGCCGCTTTATAGTGTCTCTCGATAGGTAATAACACTGACACCCCAAATAACTTGTTACTTCTGAGAGCATCAACTTCTGACAACACTTCTACATGTGTATGGCTACTGCTTGTATCTCTGAACAAAGCAGTCGGATTATTTGTGCTGAGATAACCCCCAAATCCCATCTCAGTACTAAAATTATAGAAATTAACCCCCTCATACTGAAAAAAGAAATGGTAAACTTTAAACCAGGGCTAGCCAACCTGCAGCACACATGCTACAAGTGGCAGCCTCTGTGTGGCACGTTCAGCCTGTGTGTGTGCCTCGTGGCAGATCATGGAGGGGACGAATAGCACAGTGGCAGATAGGGCAAAAAGCAGAGCAGCAGATGGAGCAGGGAGCACAGGGAAGGGAACAAAAAGCAGAGCAGCCAATTGGATAGGAGCAGAGGGCAGAAATCAAAGCAGCATATTGGATAAGGAAAGGGGAATTGGAAGAGCACTTGAGAAGGGTACGGGAATAAATTGTGACATGTCAGCCAAAAACGGTTGGCCACCACTGCTGTGTAAACTATTAGTTTCTTTTTCACATGGTTCAAGCAGTATTTTAACAAAATTGGAATAAAATGATTTTATCAAGTTAATCCTGCTATAGCTTATATAGTAGAATTTCACACTACATTATTTTTCCTTCTTTTTATGTGCACAGTATACTGTCAGTTGAATGAAAAGCAGATTTCTACAGTTTCTGATGTTCTTTTTATCAGTTTTAAAATCTCTGCTGTAGCTCTGTAGATGTCTCAAAATACTCTGTAGGATCCCACAAATAGTTACTGTCTTCATCATGGAAATATAACACCTCAGCTTGTACTTATGTACAGAGCACTATACATATTAATTTACATCTGATGGGCATTTTTCACTCTGTTTCTGGTGTTCCAAATATGTAGTAAATTTATTTTAATTACTAATTGTGATATATTGTTGGCATCTGTTCTAACACTTCCGAGGAGGTTAGATTACTAAATACGTGAATTTTCTTGCGGACTGCAGTACTTAAATGTGTATTTCTTGAATTGCTTTAAATAGGTAGTCTGTGCTTTAGTTGTGCAGCTCATTTGCTTTTCTATCATTAATACCAGGTTGAGATCTGTGAGTTCCATAATTTATATATATTATTCTTGCTACCTCTGTGACCAGGCTGTGTTGGGGCAGATGATGTAACTAGAATATGGATTTCACGTTGTCCTGTTCCAGGAGTCAGCGGGTGCATCTAGACAAGACACTTACTGTGCAGTAGCTCATTACTACTACACAGTAGTATTGCCTGGCATGAACTGTGATGTGATGCTACTGCACAGTAGGAACGAAGTACTGCGCAGTGAGTGTCACCAGGCAACCGTGCTGGGATGCTACTGCACAGTAACGCCAGTCACTGCGCAGTCATTTAGTCCTTGGTTATGCAAGTACTAAGTGCACAATAACAACTGCGCAGTGGGTGTCTCGTGTAGATGCACCCAGACGCAAAGTTTACTCCAGCAACCTGTGACTCCTACTGAACTGTTAAAGACAGTGCACATAAGGTGTAATGAATTGCTGTTGCTGTAAGATGGTGGTTCTTCACAAAAGGAGCTCTAAATAAAACTATGCAACATCTGCTTGAACCTTCTGCCTTGGCTTACTTGTTCCCTGCTTAGCCCACTTTCCAAGAGTCCTGCCTAGAAAGCCACTCATGCAAATAAAAATCTCCTGGAAGAGCAAGTCAGCAGAACCCATTTTAGGCTTTCCAACAGGATCACTGCTTACTAGAAAGTTAAGATATTTTTTGCACATTTCAGCTTTTAATATTGAAATATCCTGGCATGTCATCAGGTAGGATATGATATTACTTTTTTAGTAAATTAATAACTTGTGCCTGTTTAAAAATGTCAAAACATCTTCTATCTCCCATGGCACTCTATATAATAATGGCCTTGATACTAAAGATGTGACAGATTCCTGGTTTTTGAAACCCCGCAGAGGCTAAAAGAAAATTGTGTCCTGCGTCTCTTGTTGGTGTGTAAATATGCTTGCTTGGTTGGCTATGTATACCAAGCACCTGTTAAAGGAACACGGCTCAACTGAGTTCTGTCTTTGGTGACTGGACTATACCCATGACAAAACATAACAAAGCCACGCACCTACAGGGTAAATGTAGCTTGATGTAAAAGTAACAAGGGAGAATGGGACTGAGAATTTCAATCCGTCCTTGAATAAAGGGCTGAACTAGACAATCTTCTGAGGTTTCTTCTAGTCCTACTTTTCTGTGATTCCATCAAAGCAGAGCAGGCCATGGAAAACGGACTCTCCGGAAGTTTGGTATTGGTATGGAGAAAACCATGGTGTTTTGACGAACCAGCTTGTATTGCAGAGAATTTGGAATTCAGCAGAGTTTTGAGCACTCTCTGGCCGCTGGTTTCCTGCATGTTGTTGTCAAACCTAGATATGTGATACTGAACACTTTCTGGGGGTGACTTCTATACTGCTTTGTCTTCAGTGATATAGTGACAGCAGGCATTTGGGGGGTTGACCATGCCCCTTGTCTTTTTGCATTTTTGGTTTTGGAGCACTGAGCAGTAGTGAATGGCCAAGGCATTCTTCAAATGATTCTTCCCTCGGAGCACGGTGAATGGGATACAGACATATCCTTTTTTATTAATTCCACAGTTTTTCTATGTATGCAGTTTTTCTGTTTTATACAGATAATGTGTTCTGGAAGTGAAAATAATCAAGGCTGTAGACTTTGAGCTGTTCTACATTATTTTTTATAAAGATGAATCCCCCTAGGAGTATGTTTATGGTCTTTTAGAGAGAAGTTTGTTTTCCCTTTCAAGCATTTTTTTTCAAATTATTGTTTATAGGTAAAATAAGTCTTTGAATTCCTGGTTCCTGACATATCACGGGACTAGTTTAAATTTTGATGTGGTTAAAGAGAGATTTCACAGATCCTTAACTACTTGTCTCTAGATGCACTGGATTACAAACTTGGCATATTTTCCAGTCTTGTTATTCAAGGATGTGTACTAAAATACATGACTACCATTACTGTGCAAAATATTTTGTTTATCTCATCTTCTCTGACACATCTGTTTTGTTCGCCTCTTGGCTTACAGTCCCAGGTTGTGTTAAAACTATGTAGCTCAGGGACTTTTACTATGGCGTATAGTATTCAGCAAGCTCAACTGGTCAGGCATCTTCTGAAAAAAAAGATTATCAGATTTTTAAAATACATATTTTTGGCTGATACTACAAAGGCATCTGCAAAAAGGAGATCTGAGGTCTTCATATGATTATGTGTTACCAGGAACTTGGCCTTTAAAGGGAAGAAAAAACCATAGGATTTTGATAAATTATTATTTGGAAGCACTGGTCACATACTCAGGACAGAGGGCCTTGCTTGGGGGTCTCTTGACATTACTGTGTTTTATGTAATACTTAGCTCATGGTTTGCAGTTTTCTTGTGGAAACTTTTGCATTTTGGAGAAGGGCATGACCTTGAGACTGTGCCCAAACTGCTGCCCTTTTTCCTTAGTGTACTGACTTTGCTTTTTATTTAAGATTTGGTAACAGCTGTTTGTTAAAGTCAGTGTTTACTTAGCTGTATTTCAAAAGTTACAGAGAGGTAGTTAGCCACCTTAACTTGAAGTCAGGCAGAAGGCAGGGTAGATTTGAACCTTTATATGTAGACTAAATCAGAGATGTGTAGCATGTTTGTAAACAAGGGCTTACTTCAGATGCTGTGAAAGGACTGGAGGAAGCAGAGCTGCTAAATAAAAAGCAGAGATAAGAATGCAAATGTTAGGGAATTGGGGGGGGGGGGGGCGGAGAAAAAAGTGCTCTGAGTGAAGATGGGTAGGAGACCGAAAGAAGCAGTTTAACCCACCGAGGGACACAAGGGTTATAAAAGCTAATCCAAGTAATGGGATAAGACTCCATAGTCTCGGTTTAGACCTGGAGTGGAAAAAAAAATACATCTGACAGGTCAGATCCAACTCATGGAGCCCTACGATGCAGCCCGTGGGTTTGGACTGGCCCCATGCTCTGCATGCGGTCTGCGGATCCTGTCTTGCATGCAGGCTGGATCTGATATAGTGCCCATGCTGGATTATCACTGGTTCGAATCAGGCCATGCCAGAGTCAGCACACAGGGCTGGTCTAGCAGGGTGCTGCATGTAGTGTGCACCCTGTACTGATCGCCTATGCTTTGTGCAGGATGAACCACTGGGTTGGAGGACATTAATGATGCATCTGACATGTTCAAGCTGGGGTTTGTAGGTCACAACCAAAGGGATTCTTCATGGCAGGAAAGACTGGGCAGACTGCCCTAGACAGAAGGGCAGGCCAGTACTGTGACCGGGCCCGGGAGTGCCCCTTGTCACAGTTACAGAAAATAAGAAAGGTCTCTTAATATGAAAGGTCCAAAATGTGGTGGCTGCTGTGGTTTGGGTGGGGGGTCGTTTGGTTGACGGTTTGTGTGCTATGTGACTGGCTAATAGGCAAGTGTTAATTTAAGTCAGTGTTATGCAAGGCAGATGACAATGGAAATTCACTTTCACTCCAAATATAGCAGTTTGTATTACATTACAAAGTGAAAGCATAAACAATAACTCCTATATAGTCTTCACTCCAGAGAGCAGGTATTGTACTTTACAGGAAAGAGTTGTTATATTGATAAGCCCTTTTCTGCAGCGTGAATAAGTTTGTGTTGTCAAATAGTCTACTGCAGTTGGTACATGCTGGTACTGACCCAATAATAAATTACATGATTTACTCTACAGCTGATAAAGGACATAGATTTATTTCGTTGGTACAAACTGGAAGTTCTCTTGTCTAACTAACTTGCTTTGCTCTTGCTTCCAAGAGCCCACATTGAACTGCTGTGAAAAAACACAATTAGGGCTATCTTTACTTCTAATCTTTAGAAAGTTTAATTGGATTAGTTACCTACCCTACAGCCAGCTCAGTTTAAATATACAAACATGTTCTTGACAGTAAAAAACAGTTTCTGATTTGATCATCAGTGCCAAGGCTTGAGGACATATGATCAGGAGTCACTTTAGTCCTGCTTTGCTTATGTAAAAGCAGAATCAGTTTTTTTAATGAATGTCAGCAATTTCTAGTATTTATTCTTGAAAGTGTTCGTGTTTTTTCCTTTTCTGTAGTGGAAGACTGCTCTAAAACATACTAATCTCCTCATATGTACACCCCATGAATGTATGTGTTTATTTACAAAACTAGGTGAGTGTTCTGCCAATAGTTATTTGAAATATGTTCTTCAAAAGCTTTTTGCATTTAAAAACACTTACTGTGGCTTTTAAACAGTTTCTCCATTGAAATAATGTTTAACAATTGGTTTTAGAGATTTGTCATTGTCAGCTGCGCTTAATTCACTATGGTAATTACCAGAATGCCAGTGTGTTTGTTACTTAAAATATAACCTAAGGTCCTTCCGGAATTAAGGAGGTCCATATTAAAGAATTAAATTTATTCAATGCACATTTCTTTCTGTAGATTTAATTATTTGAATAGTGTTTTCCAGTAGTGACATCTTAACATTATGTATCGGCTATTTTGGGCTTTGCATACAGATCGCCATGGGATTATGTATTACAACTACAACTAAAAATCACAAACTGGACTCTGGTCTAGTCATAGATTCTCTTCAACTGGTCTTTTTGCTCAGCTATGGAGAATTGGAAGTAGAGGGGAAATACGTTAAATTTAATTGATAAATTCATGAAAGTAAGAAAGGTTATGAGGTATTAGAGAAATGGCTTTGAGAGAAGACAATCCATGCGTGAAACTGCTTTTGCAGTGGGATTTGACTGAATGTGTTTCTCAGTCTTACTGAGATAGACACATTTGTTAGTAATAAAGGGAGTTCTGCGGGTTGAAAAAGGCAAATGCTGCACTACCATCATGGCTATTAAAGCCACTAGTTCAATGTTAAAGTGCTTGTGATGATACTTGTATTTTTGTTTTATTGTTAATGGAGTGTAAGACAGTATGCACAGGATCCACATCCTGAACCTAGTGGAACAGTGGACTACGTGAAAATGTTCTTTTTAGTTTTTCCTTTTTTTCAGTTTGAAACCTTCAGGCTGTCATTTCAAGTTTATTGAAGAATGACCGTGAGACATTGATTAGAACAGCCAGGATTCTGTGCAACTGGATAGCATTTCCGCACGTTTATGGCCACTTGCACTGTAAAACACTAAATGAAATGTAGTGTTTTACAATCCTTAAAAGGTCAGCAGTGTAAGGGGATTTCATCCTTCAGCCAAGTCTAAACTGAGAGAACTAAGCCAGCCAGATAGAGTTCCAGGAACAGAAGAGAACCCCTAACCCTTTTCCTAGACCCTGCTCCAAGCTTAGGCTGCAGATCCTCCCAGTACAACTTTGTGTGCTGTGAGATTTTGATATTTCACAGCTGGCATTGCCCTGCTCCCAGAAAGGAATTGTAGCCTTGGCAGGGAAAATTATCCTGTTTTTTCACCATCTAGTGGTGCCCTTCTACCATAATGCCGAAGTAAATTCAGAAAACTAAGGCCTTGTATAGAGACATTCAGTTTCGCTTGGGAGTGTCACTGCTCTCTCAGGAGGAACCACAAGTGTACAGATGTTCAGGCTTTTTCTCCTAGAGTAAAAGTGGCCACTCCAGGAGAAAAATGTGGGAACAACAGGGTTAAATCACTACCAAGAGAATTTCTCCTGGGAGACTGAATGTCTATGCATATTGACAATACAGGCTGACCACGGACAGTCTGGGTTAGCCAATCAGGGCTGCCCTATGCACTGATGTCTACTATTGCCAGGCAGACTAAGGGAGCCCACAGAGCGCACTGAGATGTTTGCACAGGCCCCCCTTGACTGTATAGTGTCAGCACTGCAAACTCTCCACTCTTCAGGGCCTTAGCATTCAAATTTCTGTAAATGTGGCTCTGGGTAAGTTTTTTTTTTTCTACCGTGAGAATAAACCTGGGGGAATTCTCCCAGATTATTTGCATGTGTATAGGCAGCCTAAGCAGAAAATGTGGAACTCAGCATAAAAAGCATATGCAGAAAATAATTGCACAAATACATTATGAAAAGAGCAAGGACTTCTAAGCTTTAATTGGTCTTTGTTCTTTCATGGGTTTGTAGGAAATGAGCAATCTCTTAGGCAGTTCTAGGCTAATTAGAAACTGTCTAAATCTAACACTTTCACGTGAGAGAAGCTAATTTTTCATGCAGACAACACAACCTTCACTTAACCATGTGAAATGAAATGTCTAAGCCTTGTATAAAAGTTAGAACATTATGAAGAATTAATTTCAAGGGAGCTCCTTATATGACAGAATTGGCACTGGATTAGGGACGTGAAAGATTACATTATTAATCATTTAACCGATCAGCTCAGTGATAACCGATTCTAGTTTACTGGTTATCGTTTAGCCTGGAGCTGGGCACAGTCTGGGATGGGGAGGGGCAGGGGGGAAAGCCTGCGATGCTCCACAGCATGCCCTGTCTGGGCCTGGACCCATGGGCTGGGGGTTGAGCACCCCTTGTTTACCTTTTTATTGACATTGTGTTCATGGGATGGGTCTCCTGGAATAAATCTAAATTTTTATAGCTCTATAAACAGAACATGCCTATCTAAATACCTTTTACAAAAAACATGGAGCATTTGTGCGTGTGTGTCATTTCAGTTGAAATTACAAATACTTTAGGATTTTTTTTCCTTTCATCCTATAAGGTTGAGTTATAAGGTGTTGAACAAATGGGTTATTGATGTTTATTGAAAGAAGATGATACTTATCCAGACTTAATCTTATTAGACATTTTACTGTTGTGGTGCACTAATTAATATTATTTTCATCAAGTTCATCTTCATTTAAGGACAATGAAAACATATTGAGTAATTTTGCTTGTAAACATTAACCTTCATTCCATTGAAGATTCAAGTCCATAGAGCTATTAAAACATGTACATAAAGAGTACAAAAACATTAAGATTAGATCTTTTATAGGAGACTTTAGATTATTTGTGTTTCATGAACATCTGACTTAGTTATGAGTTATGAGAATGTCATTGAGAAATAATAAACTATGGATTATACAGCAGGTCTTACTGAACAGGTGCAATAAATGCAGCCACTTGATTGCATTTGAAAATTGTAAAAGGGCAAAGAAAGGTTAGGAAGGATGGTTTGGTGCAGTGGAACAGCAGTGCCGTTCCCAGCTTAGCCACGTACTGTGCATGACCCTGGGCAAGTCACCCAATCTACCCTGTGCTTCAGTTCCCTATCTGTAAAATAGAAGTAAAAGTTCCTTACTTCACAGCAGTGTTTAAGTGAAACTCCATTGACGTGTGTTTCAATGAATTGTATAGTACAGTTTAATAAGTCTAAAGTCTAAAGAAATGTTAACTGTTTTGTTCAACCATGAATGCTTGCCATCCCAAATAATGAATATATGATTTGTGTATAGTATTGGGCCTTTCATTAGGAAATGCGGTTGCTTATACACTGTGATCTTGTATGTTTTTGGTAGACTTTGGATTTGCAGAAAATGTGACTACACAACAGGTGTGTTCTGTATTTTGATTATTCATAGTAATTGCATAAGCAGTGTCATGATTATCTGTGTTCAAAATTCTTTCCTCTGCTTTCTGCAAACTGTCAAAGATGTACAGTATATAGAAAAGTATGGGCAAAATGCCTTCCTATATACCATTTCTTTCCTGTTCTAAAATAGATTACACAGAGGCACATATGAGCACAAATTAACAGAAAGTTAAGGTTGTAAAATCTAGCACTCAAAATTCAGAAAATGCCAAAAGCAAATGCTGTGCGTGCAGACTTTACTGAGCTCTGTTGTATATATTTTTCATGATGTTGCCTAACAACATTCACCCTTTTTTTTCCCTGCAGGAGCCTGGCCTTATTCAGTGTACAAAATGGATGGTGACAGCTTGCTGTGCAGTTACTCAGCAATTTATTTTTTTCTCATTTTGCATTTCTTCCCCTAGCTGTGATTGTCTTTATTCCTTGCCCATATTTTCTGTCTTTGCTGTCACCATATCACAAATTCAGTTTCTTCCTCAGGCTCACTGTCCAGCCAGTCTCTTCTCTTCTCTTCTCTTTTCTTCTCTTCTCTTCTCTTTATCAATTTCTCTCTCCTTTAATTTTCCCTCCCCATAGGTTCTCAGTCTCACCCTCCCTTGACAACTCCTCATCTAACTTCAGTGGTCTCCTCTTCACGTATTAACTTCTAAACCCAGTCTTTCTGCCCAATTAGTTCAAGTTCCCCAACTCTACCTTCCATGTAAACCCCTAGGCTCAATCTACTTTTCACCTCTTCATAAAATCTCTAGTCTCAATTTACTTTCCCCTCTTCTCCTCTGACATATCTAGCCCTTTTGCCCCCTGCGTTTGAAACAGGCAGCCTTCTCTTTCACTCTGGGAGACCACTGTGAGCCCACATCTGTTCTTGGATGAGTGCCTAGACCTAACATAGTCCACATGAACCTAGAGCTGCAACTGCAGGCAGAGAGTCCTGTTGAGCCTTGGCAAGAGCATGCCCAATGTAAGCAGAACCCCGTTAAGGAAATCTAATGATAAAATCTAAGTGATCACAGCTGAGCATGTTTGTATTGCAGTTGTTTCAGAAATTTAACTTAGTTAAATCAGTAGGAGAAGAAAAAGGCACAAATCTTGTACAAAAGTCATCCCCTGCCAGGTTACAAGTCACTATTCCAAAGCAGCTAGGTGCTTAAAATCAAGGAATTTAACATGGGCAAAAATTGTATTTTTCCCTTAACTGCTTGGACATGACTGAACCATTTTGGCAGAAAGTTTCAAGAAAAAATTCCATCTGAGGTGCACGGTTCAAACATTTTTGGCAAAGTTTTAACTAGTTGAAAGTACAGTGTCACAGTGAGATGTGTTGGGCAACATGATCATCCTATCGTTCCTGCAACAACATGCCCATGCTTGATTTTAAACTTGTCGGTATTCCTGTTGACCTCGGTGGCTCTTCCCATGCAGTGAAGTAAACTTCTCACCTGATTAAAGAATAGCATGTGTGAAATAGTATGCAAAAATGGGGCATTTTTGAAGCAGAATATGGTTGAAAAACTGTTGTGCCATATTTTAAACTACCTCATTTAAACAATACTAAATTTTTTTCATCTGTTACTTTAAGATCTGATATATACTAACTTGTTCTAGATAACATACTTTTGTCTTTCACTTCAAAAGTGGTGAGAGTTTAACTGAAAATGTGGGAAAAGCAATGAATGAAAAAGTAATGAAGCTGAACATGTCATTGATTTAATGAAGCCTGGAATACAGATTTGTGGAAATAAAGTTACTGTTAAACTCATGTTCAAATGAGATGGTAGTACTGAATGTTTCTGGTTTGTTGTGGATTGCAGTAGGGAAAAGTGTTTTGAAAGAAGAAAAGGAAGTGGAAAAATCCAACTCTCTTAACATTCTTCCATTAGTGGAAAATAAAATTGCCTTAATTTTGGGAACTGATGCTTGTTTGAGGAAAATAAAGGCTCAGTGTCGTCATCACTTTAATATCCTAAAATCCCTGTGGTCTTAAAGGATCTGTAGCCTTAAGCTTGCAACACTACTGCTTAGCAGAAAGCCCAATCTTCCTTTCATAACTGATTGACAAACACAAAGCTATAAATTAGTTTTAAACTTCTAGTTCCAAGGAGTTCCTTGATAGGAGATGTATGTTCCCCAAAAAGCAAGTAAAAAATATCATCTCAGAGCAAAGAAATTAGTGACTTTGTTCATTTTAGTGTAGAGGTAAAATTGAAGTTGAAATATGTGGAGTGTTGAGAAGACAGAGGGACATCTTTAGACTTCTAATGTGGAGTCTGGTTCTCAGAAACTGTCCTCTTCCCTCAAGGGACATTGCACATCAGTCTACATTTTGCCCAAGCCAAGAAAGAGGATAAAATCCACGTGGGAAAGCAGCATTTGTTCCTCTACAGAAATGGATCTTTAGATAAGGAAAGTCTTTGTACACCTCTTATAAAACAAGAAAGAATAAAACCACATAGCAAGTGAGTGAAAAGCAACACTCTAGTACTGAGCCTTTCAGTTTCCTCAAGTTTTATCTGTAAGAACATAAGAACTGCCATTTGGACTTAAACTAAAAGTCCATCTAACTCAGGGGTTCCCAACCTTTTTATGCCGCAGCCTGGGAAACCATGAACTGGAAGTCACAATAGACTGGAAGTGACTGCGGACCGGCAAACTGCAGACCAGCAGTGACCGGCAGACTGTGGGCCGGCAGCCAACCCTTTTTTATATTCAGTATAAAAAACGGTTGGCTGCCGGTCTGCAGTATGCTGGTCACTTCTAGTCCAAGGTTTGCTGGTCTGCAGTCACTTCCAGTCTGGCAGCTGACCTGCGGCCCGGGGGTTGGGAACGCCTGATCTAACTCAGTGCCTTGTTTCTGATAGCAGTGAGTAACAGATGCTTTAGAGAAGGAGTACAATAAACTGGGCAGCAGAATGATCTATCCACTGTCTTATCTTCCTAGTCACCAGCAGTCATATTTTTAAGGATGTCCTAGAGAGATATAAACTCTTCTCAAATGTTTAATAGCCCAGATAGTCTCTTTTTATGGAAAATAGGTTACAAAATGCCTGGACACAGGAGGAGGGGTGGATGTCGTATACTTAGACTTCAGGAAGGCCTTCGATACGGTATCCCACCCCATACTGGTGAACAAGTTAAGAGGCTGTGACTTGGATGACTACACAGTCCGGTGGGTGGCGAATTGGCTGGAGGGTCACACCCAGAGAGTCGTGGTAGATGGGTCGGTTTCGACCTGGAAGGGTGTGGGCAGCGGGGTCCCGCAGGGCTCGGTCCTTGGACCGATACTCTTTAATGTCTTCATCAGTGACTTGGATGAGGGAGTGAAATGTACTCTGTCCAAGTTTGCAGATGACACAAAGCTATGGGGAGAAGTGGACACGCCGGAGGGCAGGGAACAGCTGCAAGCAGACCTGGACAGGTTGGACAAGTGGGCAGAAAACAACAGGATGCAGTTCAACAAGGAGAAATGCAAAGTGCTGCACCTAGGGAGGAAAAATGTCCAGCACACCTACAGTCTAGGAAATGACCTGCTGGGTGGCACGGAAGTGGAAAGGGATCTTGGAGTCCTAGTGGACTCCAAGATGAACATGAGTCAGCAGTGTGACGAGAAGCCATCAAAAAAGCCAATGGCACTTTATCGTGCATCAGCAGGTGCATGAC
Organism: Alligator mississippiensis; assembly: GCF_030867095.1. NCBI lineage: Eukaryota > Metazoa > Chordata > Crocodylia > Alligatoridae > Alligator > Alligator mississippiensis. The sequence goes on from NC_081824.1 coordinate 388,316,185, forward strand.
GAATAGGTCCAAGGAGGTGATACTTCCCCTCTATCGGTCGCTGGTCAGACTGCAGTTGGAGTACTGTGTGCAATTCTGGGTGCCACATTTCAAGAAGGATGCGGATAACCTGGAGAGGGTCCAGAGAAGGGCCACTCGTATGGTTAAGGGCCTACAGACCAAGCCCTACGAGGAGAGACTAGAGAAACTGGACCTTTTCAGCCTCCGCAAGAGAAGGTTGAGAGGCGACCTTGTGTCTGCCTATAAGTTCATCACGGGGGCACAGAAGGGAATTGGTGAGTATTTATTCACCAAGGCACCCCCGGGGGTTACAAGAAATAATGGTCACAAGCTAGCAGAGAGCAGATTTAGATTCGACATTAGGAAGAACTTCTTCACAGTTCGAGTGGCCAAGGTCTGGAACGGGCTCCCAAGGGAGGTGTTGCTCTCCCCTACCCTGGGGGTCTTCAAGAGGAGGTTAGATGAGTATCTAGCTGGGGTCATCTAGACCCAGCACTCTTTCCTGCTTATGCAGGGGGTCGGACTCAATGATCTATTGAGGTCCCTTCCGACCCTAACATCTATGAATCTATGAACCCAGTTATATTATTGGCTTCTGCAGTATCTTGTGGCAGCAAATTCCACAAGTTATTTATGCATTGTTTAAAATACAAACTGATATATATTTACCTACATTTAGTCTTTGTTTGGGAATCAAAAGGCAGCAGAAGGAATGGACTCATCCTCTGTCAACTGAAAACATAACTTCCTAGAGGTAGTGCATAAGAGATTAGTTTCTTCATGACATACAGGTGCCTGTAAGAGATAGGCAAGAGCCTTAGTATGAAACTTGTTTTGCCATATGGATCCCCCCCTTCATATCTAGATATTGTAAAGTGTTTACTTCCAAGCACACAACTTTCTCCAGGCATTGAAAATATAGCTCTGCTAAAGCTTAACAAATTAGTAGTAATACCTTCAGCAATATACTTTCAGGAAGGGGTTTCATTCTCCTGAAAGTATCTCAAGTGGTACCTACCTCAAGCTTCATAACAGAGGATTTCAAATTAAGCAGCTTAAAGAATTATGGAAAATAAGCTTTGAGGGAACTTGGAAACCCATTTAGACCAACCTCCTGTTCAAAGTACTGTACATTCATCCTTTTCCAAATTCTCCCAAGTTATATATTTGTATAACTTGTACTTAAAAAGTTCCAGTGACAGGGATTCCATGACTTTTCTAGCTTAAGAAAAGGCTGGGAGACCTAGGATCATGTAGTTTGAAGAAGAGACTCTGCAGGCAGCAATCTAGCTAGAATAATAGGCCAGGAAGAGGGATTGAGAAGTAACCATTGCTGAAATGAATTGAAGGGGTGCTAGGGTGTATTAGCTGTGGGATGCTATGAGTCAGATAAGTTACCTGTTTTCATATACATGGCTAGGTGATAATATGAATGCAAAGCAGCCTGGCTTAATTCTCTACAGTGAGGCTCACACTTCACATTTATTTTCATTTACAACTGTTGAATTTTACATGCTAGAAGATTTTAGTTTAGATAGTTTCATATTCAAAGGCAAAAAGTCTCAAAACAGTATTAAAAGTTGTTTTACAGTTTGAGTGGTCTCTATTACTTTCCTTTATAACAATGTTAAAGTCCATTTCACTAGACTTTCCTACAAACAGTAAAAGAGGTGATTGTTTTATATTGAAGAGACACAGAAAGTACAGATTTTGCCTAACCTTTTAGAAATGGGTATCCATGAGTGTTAACATCTACTTTTTAGAATATTAACATATTTAAGAATGATTTAAGTTTTTGAAAGGAGCTGAAAGTCTTTGGAAGCAAAGACTTCTGTTTATCCCCCACAGGGGATGGCAACACTATGACTGCACAGAGTTCCCAGTGTTCTTCTCATAAAGCATTGTAATTCATATTTGCAGTGATCACCCTCAGCAGGATAACACTTCATAATTCTGCACAATTTTCCTTTTACCATGCTGAAACTGTCATCTTTATTTGCTATTCATATCAGTAGGCGATCAAAACTGAGACCACCCACTACTTGCACAAAGGCCACAAGTCAGTCAGCTTGTAGTAGGTATTTTTAATTAATATAATTTATTTGATGTCTATGCTGCCCTCCCCCAAAAGCAGGTTACAATAAAACTTAAGCCTACCTGCTAAAAGGCTGCCCAAATTAAAAGTTTTTACATAGCTTCTTGAAAGATATTCAGCCTCAGGCTCTGGCAGGCCTAAGGTAGTGGTCATGGTAAGGCATTCCAAAAATGGAAGAGCAACTACTGAGGAAGGACCTTCTGCTCTCATGGTACATACTGGAGATTGCTTTCAGCTCATTTCAGTGGGGTATAAGGCATGCAGGGCTCAGACTATTTAGGACTGTAAAAGTCAAAACCAACACCTGGAAAGCTATTGGAAGCCAATGTAGACTCTTGCGCACTGCAGTTTTGTGCTCCTGGTGACCCATCCCTGCATCAGCTCTAGCTTCCAGACAGTCCTCTAAGGCAGCCCTATGTAGAGTGCATTGAAGAACTCTAGCCTTGAGGTTATCAAGGCATGGGTGGTGGTAGCTAGACCCAAGCCTGAAATAAATGGTAAAGCCCTCTTACAAGATGGAGTTGGTAAAAACCACTCCTAACCACTCCTGCCAGCCCAAGCTCCAAGGCTCCAAGGCTGCAAACCCAAGTGACAAAGGAAGAGTGAACCCCAGCAATGATGATGTCCCTGTTCCCTCGAATCATGAGATCTGACCATCATCACTTCTGTTTTATCTGGATTCAGCTTCAGTAGTTTTACCTGCATCTGGTACCCAGCTTCAGCCAGGCACTGGGTAAAATCAAGACTGCATAGCCTAGGTCAGATGAAAAGGAGAGATAGCTGGATGTCATCAGCATCTGTGACATCAGCCACTCCAGATCCTTGTATAATCTCACCTTGTAGACTCAGTTACACATTGAACAGGAGAGATAACAAGATGGAACCCTGGGGGACACTGCAGGAAACGTCCTGAGGGGATGATAAGTGCTTACCCATCATTGTTGCCTTAGCTGCAAATAACCTACCAGATCACATAGACATATTACCAACATCTCATGGTCAACTGTATAAAAGACCACTGAAAGAGCTACTAGGATCAATAGGGTACAGTTTTCCCTATCAAGCTCCACACTGTACAGAATGAAAGCCAGACCAAAAGAGGTCCAGGAATTCAACTGTGCCTGGAGTTGTCAGGTGATACCATGTTCAATGACCTACCCCAAAAAAGGGAAGGCTGGAGACAAGGAGGTGATTGGCTGGGAAGCCGGCATCAAGAGACAATTATTTTGAGTAGAACCTGGACAGTTACAGACATAAGAATGTCTTGCAGCCCTCCCTCCTGTAGGGGAGGCATTGACAATCCCTGCCAGCAGTAGCCACAGTCTCTTCAGCAAAAATAATTATTTCAACCTTCACTGTCAGCAGGTAGAATGAAAAATACTTGCTCAGAGCCAAACTCTTGTATCTCATTTTCTGTTGAGCAGATTGAAATTAGAAACTGGTTTAGATGTAGACTAGGGGTTCCCAGTAGGGCTGTGCAAAGCTTCAGTCGCTGATATGATTTGGTGGAGATTTGGCTTGATTCGGTGGTTGAATCTCTGAATCCGAATCGAAACAGGAGACCCTTTAATCTCTCCGAATTGAGTTGAACCCTCTGAATTGATTCGGAGAGATTCAATGCTTCGGACATAGACACAGTTTTAAATGTTTTTTCTACATACCTCAAGGTACCAGGCGGCTCGTGAATGCTGTGATGCTGGGGCAGATGGAGCATTCCACAGGAGCACAGGGGGGTTCCCAGCACGCTTGGTAACAGACCTGGAAGTGGACCAGAAGCATTTCCGGTCCACTTCCACGTCTGCCTGGGAGTGCACTGGGGGTCCCCTCTGCGTCCCCCTGGCTTGGTGACTGGTGCCTTCTGGGTCTGGGGGGGCACCTGGGGTCCCCCTGCAGCTGATTGCTGAGCTGGGGGCATGAAGGGTTCCTTCCAGTACTTCCAGTCCACTTCCAGGTTCGCTGCTGAGCATGTGGTGGGGTTCCCCGTGCTCCTGTGGGATGCTTCATCTGCTCCACTATTGCAGCATTCATGAACCACACCTGGTACCTCAAGGTATGTAGAAAAAACATATAAAGCTGTGTCTGTGGCCAAGTCGCTGAGTCTCCAAATCAGCATCGAATCTTCAGATTCAGATTTGGCCGAATCGAATCAGGACAGTGATTCGAATCAACGAATTGAATCACGGTCCCTGATTTGGGCCGAACCCAAACCCGAATTGAATATGGCTTGTTTTGCACACCCCTAGTTCCCTAGTTCTGATGCTTAAGCTTGATGTTCAATTTATTTCTTTCACAACCATTTTGAAATAGGATGGTATGTGAAGCAATTAAGTTTATGGGTTCCTGGAGTAGGCCATATGAAATTTACAGTCAAGAGGGGATTCATATTGTTTGTCTAGTAAGTAAGATAGTTTGTTGATTTGTGTAATGATTTGGAACATTTTGGGACCCCCTTTAATCTGAGGCATTTTCATTTGTTTCATTTCATTTCATTTGTTCAGCTAACATCAGGAAGGCTTCTAGGCTAGAAAATTCCTAAGTTAAGTAAATGTAAACATGGCTTAAACAGTTTTAAATGAAAGCAACCCAAAAGGAAGACAAATCCAACATGCAAGCTGATTCTGATAAAATCATTCCATTTCAGTTAGTTATACTTGGTGTGCTTCTATATTTAGTTGTACTGCAACTAAACATCTAGCATATTGCTACAAGATGACACACAATATCATGCTGCTATTTGTTCCTGGAAAAAATAAATACTTTATAGCTATAATTAGTTGACAGTTGGGGGAAGTCTGTCTTTACAGTGAATATGAGGCTACTAAAACTCAGTGCACCGAATTTGCTGAAAAATCTGAGCTTGTAGATGAATATATACTTGTTTTGCAAGTTTAAAATGGAGAGGTCTCCCCATTTTGTCTCTGCAGCCGTGTGTTTAAGCTGTTTGCTCAGAGGTGTTTACCTATACATTTCTCATGCAAGATTAGGAAATATTAGAAAAGGGCTGTTAAAACTAACAACCTACTGTTTTGTAACACTCCTCAATGGACTTCACTGAACATATTCAGACAGAGTTGATACATGTGTGTTAGTTACCCTGTTATAAGTCATCAAAAAAAGAAACAAGGGGGGCACTTCCCTGAATTCTTGCATCATAATCTATTAAGTAAGGACCCACTTAATTCACGATTTCACAGAAATTGTGCAGTTGGGCATTGTCCGTGAAATCCACAAGCAAAAAAACCTAACAACAAAATGCTTGCTTCCGAAGGTGGGGGCGAGAGGGGGGGACTGCCAGCACAAAGGAGAGCAGCCAGTATAGCAGCTGTCCCTGCCCCTTGCCACTGATTGGCTGAGAGGGCTGCCTGTCATATGGCTCTGCCCCTCTCCACCAATCAGCGGTGAGGGGTGGGGCTGCACGACGGACAGCACTCTCTCATCCAGTCAGCAGCAAGGGGCTAGGCTGTATGACGGACAGCCCTCTCAATCAATCAGTGGTGAGGGGTGAGACCACCAGGCCCCCCTCAGCCAGTCAGAGGTGTGGGGGCCCCCACAGTCTGCCCGCAAAGTCGGCTGCCTGCTTCTTTGATTGGGGGGGAGGGGGGAACTATAAATCAATCCCAGTGGCTTTTAAAAAATAAGGCATTCTGGGGCCTGTGTTCCTCCGTTCCAGCTACAGAACAGCAAGAAGATTGGCAGTGGCTGAGGAGTACCTCTGTGCCAGAAGAAAGAATGGGGGACGAGGGGAGTTTGTAGCCAAGTACTCGAATACCTCAACCTCTCAGCTAAAGTTACCAGTGGGATGAGGAGAGTGGTGTAAATGCACTCAGCCAACATGAGATTATTTCTCAGATGGTGAACAGGCAGCAGAGAGGAACTATGTCCCTATCAATCTAAGCCAGGTCTCAACACCTGACCCAGACAGGTTACGTGTCCTTTTCTTTGTACAATGCCAAAGACCTCCTGTTAGCAAGTTCAGTTACACCAGTAACGTGTCCAGGATGGCTTGCAATTTGCAGTGTTTTACAGATTTAGAAGAATCAGTTACATCAGATTGTTTCACCACTTCACTTTTATTCTACCATGAATAATGCCATTCATACAAGGTGCTTGGAAAAAAAACCCGGCGCCAGAGCAATGAAATGGGTATTTATATTCTGCTAGTTTGTACCAGAGAGATGACTGGCTTGTACTGACAAGAGATCTGGCTGTAGAGTGGGAGTCAGAGTCCAATACTGTGTCCTACTCACTCCAGTACTTTCTCTCAAATGATGTTACAAAGGTGACACTAGACAAGTACTGAACAGCAGCTACAAGGCAAGGAGCAATCTGGTTCAGTGTGTCAACTCTCAAGTGTTGAATATTCAAGAGGCGTGCTGCTGGAGATAAGGGAAACGTGAATGTGTGATTCTATTCTGGAGGAAGCAATAAAGAATATAAAATAATACTTTTTAAATCATCTGCTCTCAATAGGTGTGTCTACATGTCACCATATGGCAACGTTGCTATGGCGCTGTGCTTTAGTACTTCATCTTGGAAGTACTAAAGCATGGCGCAGTACTTCCTCCTGCTCTGTGCATGCTACACATGGATAAATTTCCCAGCTATGTCTCATAGCAGCTCACTATACTGGGGGAGTGCACTGCTACAGTGACTTAGCTGGCGATCATATGTAGACCTATGCGATTGCTACGTTGCCATAGGTCAACATGTAGACGCCCTGTGTATAATAGAAACCTCCCTGTGCTTTTTATTAGTTGGAGTAAAGTGTGTGTAAATGCATTTGGTCATTGGTGCAGGGTGGGAAAAATTAAGGAAGGTCCATTTTGCCATGCAGATCAGTGGAACTGGCAAAATTCAGTTGACAAAAATTACATTTCTAATTACACCTGTGTAACCAGAGGCAGAAATCATAACCTTAGGGCTACTAAAATGTAATTGAGAACAGGAGCTGCAGAATGTTCTTTCTAATAATGAAAATGCAGAACCCAGGAGAAAAATACAGCTTGACCATTTAATCCTCTGTTCAATTAGCAGTACCACCAACTAAAACAAATATCCTAACTTAGAAAAGAGTAACGTATTCAACATCAGACAAATCCATGCTGCTGCATTTACAGTCGTTTTTCAGTATAGAAGTGTACTTTGAGGGTGACTAACTCTCGAAGTAAAATTATCTTATAAGATGTACGTACTGAGGAAAGCAGGGGTACATTTTGGAATGTGAACTGGTGCTTCATAGATTCATAGATGCTAGGGTTGGAAGGGACCTCAATAGATCATCAAGTCCGACCCCCTGCATAGGCAGGAAAGAGTGCTGGGTTCAGATGACTCCAGCTAGATGCTTATCTAACCTCCTCTTGAATTATCTAACCTCCTCTTGAATTATCTAACCTCCTCTTCATGTACATGATAGTGTTTGGCATATGTCTACCTATGCCAGAACGTAGCTATTCATACAGGGGAATTGAGCAACTAGTACTAGAATATGCAAGATTTGTGATACGGTATGTTCTGGAAAGAATCTGTAAATTATATCACCATAGTGCATCATTAGGAGTTTAAAGGACATTTAGATTATCTGTTAGAGGAAAGTATTTGGAACAGGAACCTCTATGATACAGAAGACAATTTTGATTTATTTTTTATTGTCAGTAGAATACAGAGCCAGTGAAGTTCTTTATGAGCCATGCAGAGCTCTTCCAGCATAAGAGCCTATGGGATGGAACATTAGGAATATAAAAACTGTGGTGCATCTACATGAGATGATTTGAGCACAATAGACTAATTCTACTGCGCATTAGTGTGGCAGGCAAAGCCTGTGCTAAGGTGCAGCAGATTTAGTCTACTGCTCATTAACATCACAAAAAGACCATTCATTTGTGCTAATGTGCAATAGCACCAATTACAGTGCGTTAGGTTTAGTACCTGCCAGGTATGGTGTGAATGCACCATAGATTTATAAAGTATGAGAGTCATTTCTTGTTTGTTTATAGTTCCTTCTTGATAATTCCTAACATTTTATTTGACTTCTTGACTGCTGCTGAACATTGAGCTGATGTTTTTAGTGAACTATCCACATTGACTCCCAGATCTCTTTCCTGCATGCTAACAATTACTGTAGAGCACATCATCATGTATGTATATTTTAGGTTATTTCTGCCCACGTGCATCACTTTGCGCTTACTAATATTGAATTTCATTTGCCATGTTACCCAGTCACTCAGTTTTATGAAATCTTTTTGTAGTTCCTCACAGTCCACCAGTCCACCTCAGTCTTTACAGATTCACAGAAGTTTAGGGCTGGAAAGGACCTCGTGAGATCATTGGGTCCAGCCCCCCCCTGCTCTGGGCAGGAAAGACTGCTGGGGTCAAATAACCCCCGCAACATGTGCATCCAGTCTCCTTTTGAAGATCTCCAGGGTAGGTGCTTGCACCACCCCCACTGGGAGTCTATCCCAGAGTCTGGTCACACAAACAGTGAAGAAGTTTTTCCTTATATACAGTCTGAAACCTAGGAGCTTATGACCATTGTTCCTGGCTTTCCCCAGGGGCACTTTGGTGAATAGTTGTTTGCCTAGCCCCTGATGTATTTGTAAGATGCCACCAAGTCCCCCTGAAATCCTCTCTTTTCTAGGCTGAACGGTCCCATACCACACTGAATAATTTTGTGTCTTCTGCAAATTTATCCACCTCAGTATGGACCGCCCCCCCCCCCCCTTGCCTGCAGCCCCTGCTCCTACCCTTGCAAAGTAATTTATGAACATAATAACAGCACCAGTCCCAGCACAGATTCCCGGCGTACTCCATTGTTTATGTCCTTCCGTTCTGAAAACTGACCATTTATACCCATTCTTGGTTTAATATCCTTAAGTCAGTTTCTGATCCACAAGTAGACCTTTCCTCTAATCCCATCAAAACCCAATTTCAATCAGCATTTGACTTGTCAGGTCCTTGTGACAAGTTGAGCAAAAATAAATTGGAGCAAGCAATGGTAAAACATTATCCTTTCCCCAGTAAAAGTGAGTTTGTTTCTGTCACAGACAGAATTTTCTCCCCCGAGCTGGGGGCCTATTTCCAAAGCTTGCTCAGTCAAGTGAAAATCTGACCTGGGTATATTTAGCTTCAGCAAAAGATGAAGAAACTTGTGTATGTGTTTGAAGTATCATATCTTTAGCCTGCCCTCAACTGAAAGTGATTAAAGCCTTACCATCTGTTGCTTTAAAATACTAAAATTAACCATTTTAGGGAAATATAATGTGGCTATTTTGTACAGAAAAAACCTAGATATGCACATATTTTGATTGATGCCTGCACAATTTTGGTAGTCAGTATTTCTGAAAAATAGCCACTAATGTAAGTCTTTATTACAACATCATCTATTTATATATACCAAGTTTATCTAAAAACCTTACTGTTCTCGTCTCACATTTACTGTTTTTTTCCAAACTAGATTTTTCTGTATAGTGTCTATAAGATAATGATCAAAGCTAAGCTTGTTTATATTTTAACCCTAAAGCCTTTTTTTAAAAAAGTTAACTGAATTATAGTGGCATCAGCATCTATAAATCAGTGCTCACTTTTTCTGAGCTGACAGGGTAATGACTATTAACATTGGAACCCCTCATTATAGTGAAGCTGAGTGTGTGTTAAAAGGATCAGGATCAGACCATTAACAACTAGTTTAACATACAGTGACTTTTGAGAAAAGGTTAGCTAGAGATACTATAATTTGACATACAAGTTTGTAGAAGCCATTTGGAATTACAGATTTTCTATAAATTTATACATAGCATTATTACTTTTACCAAGCTTTTTAAGAGGAGTAATAAGATTATATTAAATAAACACCAATTAAAAGTATATCTAAGGAAGTAAATCTTCAGCTGTGTTAAATAAAAGCAAAAAGAAATTAAGTAGCTGCTTTAAAGAACTTTGTTAAGAAAAAGTAAGCTAAAGAGCTTCTTACTCAAAAGACTATCCAAAACTAAACAGAGCCTAGGCATAAAGTAAATAGGTATGAAAAATAACAGACAAGTTTTTTCCAGGAACTAAATTAGTGATTCTCAGTCAGTGTGATGGGCAGCCTGGGGTACTACAAGGTCCTTTGAAGGAGGAAGTAAGAGGAGGCAAGTAAGGTGTAAGGAGATAAGCACGTAAGGGCAGTCTCAGGCTCTTCCTGCCTAGTTGCTCCGCTAACCCTCTGCAAGAGAGCCTTTTAGTAAATAAATTAGATTTTGAAATGGAGTGCTGCTCAAGTTCACAAAAGTTATGCAAGAGTACCTCAAGCCTAAGAGGGGTGCCTAAAAAAGGTTAAGACCTGTTCTACTAGATGGAAGACCAGGCAGTTTCTTGGATTGCATGAATAGAACTGTTAGATAAACTTACCATCAGTCCAAGACAAAAAAAAAAAAAAAAAATCTTTTCAGATCAGCTAAGACACTTATGTTGTACTTTAGTTCTTGTCACCTTGACTGTGGGACTGGTGTGGTAGGGTATAATAAGTCAGCAGATCACAAGGGACTTTATCATACCAAGGAGTGTGGGGTGGGGAAGGTTTTTTTGTTTTACAAGAAAGCAATAATTTTTCAGAGAGAGATCCAGTCCTCCTTGGAGGTAGGAAAGAAAACCCCTGAAATGTTTATGCCTTCAACAATATTTCAGTCTGTTTAAGGAGAAAATAAGGGTCCCCAACCCTTAAGACAAAGCCATATAAACATAAAGACTAAACAGTATCAAAGACAACAAGAGTATTTTTATCTTTAGAACTGCAAATATTAAGAGAAAAACAGCATTATTAGAATCCACAAAACTAAGCGGATAAACATAACAAAGACTAAATTCTCTGAGTAGTGAATTTATGTATCAAGTTAGATAATTATTTAAGCAGCTAAATAAAGTAAAACTTTTTTTTCTTTTTTTTTATGTTGTATAAGTAGCTAAAGGAGCTTATGTGGTATAAGTTTAGAACTCAAACCCCCCCTTCCCCTCTCTCTAACAAAAAGTCTTAAAATAACATTTCTTCTTTTTTCATTTTCTACTCAGCTACTTAGAAAAGGTAATGTACTGCTGGTTTCCTTATATCAGTACAACCCTAGCTCCTCCTCTTTTAGGAGTTGCCTCTCTACCTTTATTAAATAAAGCAATGGAGAGCCTACTGGGCATGCTCTTTAGAAGTAAACTTCTTTAAAAAGGAGCTAGTCTTTCATTTCTTTTATTTTCTTCATGTTTCAGTTGAAAATTTATGCTATGTTTCAGTCTGTAACCAGATACAGGAGACAAACTTTCCCAGAAGTAAGTTTTTACCCACTGCTTCTTTTTGGGGTGCTATATCTAAGTATATTGCTTGTGAACCTATTAAAAGTAATAATAATATTAAAATGTATGGAAATTCTCTCTTTTGATAGTTGTTTTAAATGAGTAAATACTTAACGTGAAATATTTTGTTGGTAAATCAACAAAGCTGTTCTTTAGAATTACCTTATCCTTTATTATCTACAGGTGTTAAGAATAAAAAAAACCTCACTGTCAGTCATTGTTTTCCCACACATATGCAGTACTCCTTTCTTTTTTACCTTGTAAATAAAGCTCTAAGGTCCAGTAACCAATTCCAACCTAGCCCAGCCTATACTTCATTAGCTTTAAAATATTGTTTTTAAAAATAGAATAAACATAAGCTAAAGCATATGTCTTTTAGTTTTTGGAGTTTCAGGCTGTTGTCTTCCCATATTATCCTAATAAGGCGCATGATGAAGTCTGCAAACTAGCTGACTTTCAGGAATATCCTTGTTGTAAATTCATTTTATAAATGCAAGAAACATTTCCTGTCTATCTGAATTGGGTATTTCAAACTACTAAAAAGTTTGAGAGCCTGAAACATACATTCTTCTCTAAACTTTTGCTTTTTGCCTCCGTTTCCCATTTCTGTTTAGCTTCTCTGTCTGCATCTTTTTGTGATACTTTTGGTTCTTGTTTTGTTTGCTGTATCTATTTTGGCAGTTGTTTCCAGGTTCTGTCTCTTCCTTTCTCTTGTTCATCACAATGACCTTTCCTTCTGAAGAGAGTCCTGTAAGCTGCTCCCTTTACAGCCTCCTCTTGCAGCTTTCCAAAGCATCACAGACTTACCTTGAATGCTGTAGGTACAGCTTCTTCCGGACTCCAGCAGCTGTCTCACTGCAGCTCTGTGGCAGAGAGAATTCTGGACCACTGTCTCTCTCTAGTAGTTCCATTTTACTCCCAAATCCCAAAACGGCACGTGAGTAAATGGCATTTGCTTGGCAATACTTCAGAATAAAGAGGTGCTGTTCCAATAAGGGAGTGAGGCATGAGGAACCCATTTCCCAATATAAAGATGCGATAGGATGAAGGGTTACAATCCTGATGCTTCACAGAACACCTGTGCCTCAGTCATGAGACTGGTTATTCCTTTATAACTTTTTCTATCTTCATTTGTTTCTCTTTATCCTGTTTATTCCTTTGCAGTCTCCTATTTTTCCTTATGCTAGTAAGTTTGTTGCTTTCTTTAGACAGGAAAGCTATGGAGTAAATAAATTATTTAGAATAGCTGTTCTAGTCTAATGTGGATGCTATTACAGACTAAGTCACTTTTATTCTAGAGTAATTTCTGCTTTGTTAGCAAAAAAACTGTTTTGGGAAAAGAATCTCGCTCACTCTGGAATAGTGTCCAAACACAAAGCTCTTCTGGAATAGCTTTTGTACTATTCCAGTCAGTGGGACAAGGCCCCTACATAGAATATGCAGCCTAGGAACAATTACCCTCTGTGGATTACTTGGTTGAGTAACTTCAAAAATGCCAAAAGCATGGGAGGCGTGTTTTTAGGAAAACAAAGGATATGTATGTGCAAGTCCACACCAATCTTAGTCTTTTCCTTTACAGGCAGACTTGTTGCTTAGCTGCTGCTGCTACTTGGGTGACTTGAGCACTGTATGCCGATGCGTGTAATAGAGCTTGAACCTGTGATAGTAGTGAAACTTGGTTTAGGGACCTGCAAAGCTGGAAAAAAGCAGTAAAGACTACAAATTGGTTCAGGTGCTCGTTACGTTGACCAGGGTGTCTGGAAACTAAGTTAGGATGCTTGTTCCTTTTTTTTTTTTAAATAGTGCCACAAGGTCACAAAAGTGAGTGGATTTTTATTCTCCTTTTAGGTTACTCTTTTCCCCCCCCCCCCCCCATCTTCTTGTCCCCTAACTTCCCTCCCCTCTCTTCCTGCCCTTTCCACCCCCCTGCCTTTTCCTTGTGCGGTTTTCAGTTTGCCTGTAGTCTGGGAGTTGGCAGCACGGTTGGAAATAAAATACAGTTGCTTTAGCTCTCAAGTTCCTACCTCTGGTCCCACAAGGGAACTAGAGCTTGAATTAGGTTAGAAAATACACTCTTTTTAATAATTTAATACAGCTAAAACCTTTTAAGGCTGAGCAGCCTACTGTCATCTCAGACCCCAAGAACACATAATCGGTGGTTTCATTAAAGCTGGGCTTTTAAATACAGTGCATGTTCTATGTTATTGGAACTAAATGGGGAAGCCTCAGAACAATACACATCATTTCATAAAATGCATTTGTGCCCCAAGCCGTGGCATCTGAAAAAGTTTACTACCATGATATGGGTGTGTTGATAAAGGCTTCACATTGCAGGCCTCTGGGGCCAGCAGGCAGCAGGGATTTGTATGTTTATATCCAGTTAACTTGAGATTTAACTTGCTAGCAAAGAATCCTAAGATTCCTAATTATCATCTCGAGTCAGTTGTGCTGGGAGAGGAAATTCTCTGAACTTTTTTTACAGTAGTTAATAAAATGTATGTAAAGTTACATCTGTCACAGCACATCTTGGAGGCTAATGGCATGTATTTAAGTACATGTTAGCGTGCTCTTCATGGTATCACATTTTATATGATGCCACTTGCATCATATGAAATCTTGCAAGTGCACTTCGAAAGTCAGGCCAAGACTAGTTCTGCTATGACCAAAGTATCCTCTTAACACTTCTATTGCAATATTCCATAATTGGAATACAGGCTGCATTGTGATACATTCTGTACAAACACAAATGGAGATGTGATGCTTTCTTAGTCTGCAATCTCTTCAGGAAAGCATCACCAGTGACAAGCAGAAATGATTAATAAGGGGAACAATGAGATTGCTCATTTGCTCTTTTATTTTAAAAGTGTAGGTATCCATAATACCCAATAATAGGCAAACTGACTGTAGGCAGTGCAATAGAATTGGATCTCCAGAAGGGGTCTGAAGGATGAGAGGGTAATGGAACACATGACTTGGTGCAGGCAGTGTATTGTATATATGAAGAGTAGCTTGGAGGAATGCAAATGTACATTTATTATGATAAAGTGTCAACCAGAATAAAAAAGCTGGCCTCTTTGGCTGAACAAAATAAGTGGGGTATGTTGGTGGGGAATATAATAAGAGAAGACTGGAGAAGCATGAAGGACTTTGAGTGTGAGAATGTGGGGTGCCTATACATGTGTATTGAGGCTGCTCTGATGCGCTGCAATTACAGCGCATCAGAGCAGACTCTATTATAGAGTCTGCTGGATCGTGATAATTACCACACTCCAGCAGTGACATGTGCATCAGAATCCCTACACTGAAAACCAGTGGTGGAGGTGCTTTACTGAAGCTCATTCAAGCTTTAGTTAAAGCGCCCCTGCTGTCATTTTTCAGCATGGAGACCCTGATACATGTGACATTCTGGGTGCTTTAATTAGAGTGGCTCTCAGAGCATGTGTGTAAATACCCATGGAGTCTGAAATTTACATTGTAAAACACTGCCAAGGAAAAGGTATGGTCAAAGTGACAGTCAAAATGTCGGCATCTGTGTTGCAATTGTATTGGAGAGAGTTGATGTGTCAGGGCTGTAGAGGGAGGAGTTTTAGAGTAGGGAAAGATAAAGTGTAATGAGGACTGCATATATAGTCTAAGCAGAATGTAATGGAGAAATCACAGCCATACTTTGCTATGGATCTCAAAGTAAGAAATAAAGAGATTATGACTTTCATGTTAAAATGGATAATGCTTTGAGCTGTGGGAAAGTCATTTGTAAAATGATTGTATTCACAATGGAGCACTGATGGCTACATATTGGGTAGACCTGTGGTTCTCCAACAAAGAAGCTGAAATGCCAAGCTTGTATTATATTCTTTGCTTTTTAAAAATCTAGTTACTGCTTCCATTTTGCAGTGGTTTTGATGGAGATTTGTAAGCAATGTGTCTGCAAATTGTTCTGGACTTGCACCATGACTTGTTTGAACTCACTCATTACATCCAAGAAGCATGGTCATAAGAATGGCCCATATGCCAAGTCATTGTACAAATGGCCTATTGCCCATTGGTTTTAAAGCATAGCTGAATAAAAATGTTATGATGGTGCCAACTAAAATGGCATAGGTGGTGCTGTAAGCACTTCTGAGTTTTTAAAGTACACGAAGTCTGAGAGCCTGGTGCGCAGATGTATGGAATAGCTTGCAGGTGTAATCCTTGCAGGTGCAATCCATTATTTTAATAGCTTTCAAGTAGGGACTCTTATGTAGTTAGTCCTTCTGGAAGCTAATGTATAAGGCAAAGGGATTAAGAAGTTATTCAGTTTAATGTTAGATCTGAGGAATTGGTATAAAGAAGCCATAAACTATTTAACATATTTGGCAAAGCATTTTTATGAAATATTTACCCATCTATTTTATTTACAGTTCTCATTTTATTCCCTTCGTGTCATCGATGGTCAACTGTCTAATAAGTGATCCTCTCACTTTTTATTAGAATCCAAATTCTTAATTATTTGGAACCTGTTGCTTTATATCAAGAGACTCGGGACTAGTGCCAGCTCATTTTGTACAATGTCTCTTTCTACCAATAGTTCTTGTGGCTGTACAGTTTAAGCCCGAGGGTAGTTGTGAAGAAAGAGTCAGTGCTCCGACTTGGAGAACATTGTGACTTACTGGAAAAGGTTGCTAGTACCTCTTAGAGCACTCTTTTGACACACACACACGGGGGGGGGGGGAGGGGGAAAGAGCAGGGATTTTTTTTGCTTGTGAATCATTGAGCAGTATCACTGTAAGAAGAAAGAAAATACCTTTAGATTTTTGTGGCAAAATCTCCTACACAGAAACAATGACTGAACTAGTAACTCTTTTTGGTCCTTTTTTTTTAAGGCATTTGCAGTTCCATTTCACAGCAGGGTAAATAACAAGCACTGAGTAATGACCTTTAATCTGCATTTAGAGTTCTTCTCATTTATGATAAATGAAATGCCATGCGGCTAGGATTGGTGTTTTTTGGGTTTGTTTCTTTTCTTTCTTTTTTTTTTTTTTTTCAGATTCTTGTCTGAAATGGAGTGTGAGTAATACTGCACATAATTCTGCAAAGGAGGTATAGGCACAGTATGTAGTTACTTGAATGGCATCTCCATTGATTTAAATCTTGTTCCATTAATAATTCACACCAATACCCAGCTTTTCTTGCACTGAAAAATGCCTGCAGAAACCTCTTATTCTGCAAATCCTCCCAGCTTATTAATGCAACTAGAACCATTAAATCCAGTGGGACTGTTCACTTGAATAATGAAGAGGCAGTTCAGCAGAGAAACCTTTCTTCTCTACTCAGGCTTTTATTTGGGAGATCCTATATAATACCTATACTGTTGTAGTTAATTAGTTGTTGACTGTATGGAAATGGCAAGCAAATCATGTGTTTTGAAAATAATTTTCAAATGATCCCATGTCTCTGGCACTTTTTCTTTCAGTTCAGGTTGGCATGCAAATACCACGGCGTTGGTTTTGCTCTAACTGGTCCTGTTTTATTTAAATAGATGTGAACTGGATTCCCAGTTCAAGTGCCAGAATTGCCTTGTTAGTGATCTAACATAAAATGATTCAGGCATAGACTATCAAATTTACTTCCAGGAAGGTTGTCATCAGACTTACAGCATCAATTTTCTTTTCCATCAAAATATTCAGGTTTGGCTCTGAAACTAGAATCTAAAGAATAATTTTGAGGAATCTCATGGAGTACATAAACTGTGACTGGTGGGCATAGTCCTGCAGCCCATACTTGGGCAGGACTATGGGACTGGCCTCCATGTATCGTTAGTCTTTCATAGTTGCTTAAGTCTCGCTTTTTACTAAATAGTATTATGTTAATTTAATGGTGAGTTGTCTTTTTTAAAAGTACACCCCAAGATACCACAGCTCTTTGGCAAATGTGAAGGCACATATCCAGCAGTGTTTTCAAAGAAGGAGGGGTGTGAGTGTGGAGTGTACTTATGCACATTTTGGGTTTGGTTTTTTTGGGTTTTTTTGCTTGCTGCTTATCTAAGCTGTTTTCCTTGTGTGGTAAGAGCAAAAAGCAAGATGGTAAGGTACTGTAAATCAATCATAGGATCAACATCCTGCTTCGATTTTGTATGTGTGTGTTTGGGGGGGGTGTGTGTTGTGTTGGGTTTTTTTTTTCCCTCCCCCCACCCCCTGCACCCCTAAAAATTGTTTTTAAGTTTGCTCTGAGACATCTTAAGATGTTTGCAGTGCTAAATATAGCTCCAGTGCTGCAAACACAAAGTTGTCTGGTAGTGGGTAAAGTTTACTTAGTATTATGACAAGACCAAGCACTTGTCTTTACTAGAGTCTAGTCTGTTGGGTTCCATGTTATACTTTTTTAATAGCCTCAGAGGGATGTGATAATTTCCCACTGATAATTTTTCATATTTGCATCAATCTTATTAATCTTGGGCAGTTAAAGAATTCCCCTTCCCCTCCCCCTTGGGAAACTTATCCTTTCCTGAAAAGTATAAGTCTTGTTACCACCTTTCTTGCTCCCATCTTAGGTTTTTTCCAAAATGTCTTTTTGGTTCACAGTTTTTCAATAATCTGTAAGATGACCCAGTCATCCCTTGAAAACATCTCCAGTATCAATCCATTAAAGGTTTCAGTTAGCCTTTCTGCTACAAACTCCCCTTTCTACAGTTTGTACTAATTTACACCATCACTTTGAGTTTGGTCATTTGTGAAAATGCTGCATGGAACACAAGTAGCCTACGGTCTAGATTCTGTTGAATGCTGTCACACTTTCATGAAGTGTCTCTCTGGGCCATATACTTTTCAGTGCACTAATAATTGAGTGCTGAGAGCCAGTTAGCCTAAACTACGTTACCTTACAACTAATGAAATAGCAGGTGGGGGACAACATGCATCCAGACACTTGTGGAAGTTAAGGGGAGGTTAGTTCACATTAAAAATGGCCACCCAATCTAACTTAGTTTGCAGACCCTACACTTGGATCCCTAGTTAGGAGGATCCTCTAGATGCTAAAACAAGTTATTGACCTTCTATGTGTACCCCATGTATATGAAGTTGAGGGGTGAGGCCATCCCCTAGACAGTTCAACTGATGCAGACTGGAAGTCTTGGACTGTAAAATGGTGATGGGTGATGAATCTCTTTTCCCTTTCTCTTATTTCGTCTCTCCCAATTCACTGCTCCTTGTGTCCGTCTCCTGACGGACTAGAGTCAGTGTTTAAAATATGAATTGGTCTCAATTGGCTCTTTTTATTAGCCTTTTGAGCTACAAGAAGAGGGGTGTTGAAGACTTCAGTTTTAGGGAGTCTACTGTTTTTGTTGCTTGTCACTTACTATAAGCTGCTCAGAGCCTTTCTGGAGAGGGTAGGATATACATTCAATGTGTTTATTTGCAAAGCATGTCGCTGTTTCAAAAGCAGAAGAGCACTGAACCTTTCACTTGATTTCAATGGTTTAAATGAACTTTGCTGAAATTCTGAATATTTACTTACAAATAAACAGGACTTTTTTTACTGGACTTTTGTTGACTTCATTAAAATTGTTAACAACTTAAACTAAGAAGTCTTAACCCAGTAACGCTATAACAGCCAAAATGGCTAACTTTTTTTTAGTACTTCTCAAAGAATTTTCACTATTACAAGTTATAAATCATCAAAGGTATATGTTTCACACTTGTACTTTGTTTTAGTGTCTATATTTTGACAAATTACCTAGATGTGGTATGTCCCTTGTTACTGCTGTTGTAATAGCTTGATACTGCATCTAAGTTCAGGCTCCTTCCTATTTGGGCAGACATTTGCGTGGGGTGTCAAAAGCCCGGAAGGAGAGAGTCTCTACCCTGAAGAGCCTGAAGCCTAAATATTTTTAAATGTAAAATGGGAAACTGATATAAAAGAAGGCAGAGTAACTTGCCCAAGGTTACCTGAAAGGACAGTGGCAAACTCGGGTGTCATACATATAAACAGATGACTGGTAGTTGGTAAGTTTTCACTTTGGAGTTAAACTGGCAGACATGCATTACTAGTGTTTTCCAGTATGCTTCCTCCTCTGACTAATTAGCTATTTGAACTGGTGATAAAACTGCTAAGGGTAAATAAGCAAGCTTTCTTCAAATAGACTGAAATATATTGCTGTGTTGCAAAGGTGAAACTATACTGAAATCGTCAGCAAGTTTGGGGTATATAAATATTGATGTTCAGAGGAAGATTAATGGGTAAATTTTGGGCTACTAAAAATCATTTTTGATAGGGACAACAGGTTGTAGAACAAAAAAAATCAACATTTCATTGGCTTGGAGCTGGAGTGGAATTCTTATCAGTAACTGGTGATTCTGAAACTGGTATCTGATACTATGGTGAGCGTTTTGGTTTTTTTGCACTGTGGTGTTGTTTCTTGTTTATTTGCTTGTTTGTACACTTTTTTTTTTTTTCCTTGTAGATTAGTGCAGCGTTGGCACACACTGCTTCATTTTGCAAGGGGGTAGTGCTCTGTTTTGGCCTCAAGGAGCAACACTAGAAAACACATGACATTAATAAACTTCTGGGTGTTGTGGGTTTCCTTATTGAATAGCTGTCACTGCAAATGAAGGAGATTTTACAATTTTTCCCTTGGTGATGTGAAAATTGGCTTGTTAGTGTTACTGAGAATCATCTGAATGATGGAATAGTTACAGATTTGTCCTGCTTCTCCTTCTGTAGTTGAAAACCATGCAAATGGCTTGAAACTTTTTTTTTTTATTTCTATTTTGTTGCTGGGGGAGAAACTTCCTTTTTGTTTTCCCTTCCTGCCCCCCCCAACCCTTTTTTAACTATCTCCCATGCTTAGAGCCTCCAGATACAGCAAAACAATTTTTAGTGAGGATGACTGACTCCTGCCTAAGTACAAGCAGTCAAAAAGCCCAAGGCTGAATCAATTCAATCTTTGCAGGTTAGTCTAAGATGTGTAGATGAACTAATAAGCCAGTGAACAACCATCCACTTTTGATTCCAGAACTGCAGTCGCGCATCTGCAGTGGCCCAGGCCAGAAGCTGGAGGGCACTAGAGCATGCTCGGCTGGAGCAGACAGCATGGGCCAAAGCTAGCTCACCCACCCTGCAAGAGGGATGGGATTGGGGCTTTGCATTCTGGGATGCTGCTGGACTGTGAGTGACCTTGAATTTGGAGAGGATCTGGGACAGAAATTCAGTAAACAGATTTAACTTAAATAGGTTAAGTCTGATACTGCATCCATCTGGGTTTATCTTAAATTGGTTTCAGCCATTTTGGAAGTGGTTTACATGCACTGAACTTCTGTTGTGTTACAGATCTGAACTGGTTTCCGATCACTTATGCCAATTTGTGTAATTTTTGTCCCTAGTGTTCTTTCCAACCTCTTCTTCCTACACCAGAGGACATAAAAATTCTCCTGTAATTGACACAATCAAGTAGGATGGTTGCAGGGTGTTGCTGTAATAGTTATCTTTTAAAGAAGTTCTGAAGGCTTTTTATGTTAAACTACTTCTGAAATGTCTTAGTAATAGCTTGGCACAAGTGGAAAAATGAAACATTTTTCTTATTGGGAACTGGCAATAAACAAAACTTATTGCCACTATATTTATATGCTGCCCTTGCCAACAAATGTTCAGAGCAGCTTGCAGTAAGAATCAGAAGCAACATATAAAAGCAAATGAAATAAAATATTAAACAAAAGCTCCTTAAAGAATCACTTCCTAGCTTTGCTTGTTAAGTGTCTGTCCAAATAGGAAGGTTTAACTATGTTTCCAAAAGATGTCCAGTCTTGGGTTCTGGGTATCAATGGGGAAAGATTTTCAAAGCTGAAGACTGACTATCAAAAAGATCCTCCCACATCTTCGCCCCCCAGACTTGGCACATTGATGGTACTAGCAGGGGATTGCTCTCTTCTGATGTTTGGGATTGCAGTGGGGCTTAAGAGAGAAGATGGTCCCATTAGACATAGGACCTAGAATGTTTAGAGCCTTTTAAGTCAAAAACAGCACTTTGAATTCTGCTTGGAAAGCTATTGAAGGCCTATGCAGACTTGGGAGCACATAATGTGCTTCTGGTGACTTGACTACTTATCTGACTTGAGCATTTGTTTGAGACGCATGACCAGTTCAAAACTGTTTCTCCCCCCCCCCCCCCCCCCTTTTAAGTTTCCATAGTGCTTTAAAAAAACGAACTTTAATTTTTAGGATTTTTATGTCAAATTATTTCAATGGTTGATGCACTACTGCTTGCGTTATAATATTTTTTTTTCCCCGAAAAAGCTTAAGTTGTATGTTTAAACATGTTGTTAAATTGAGTTTGTAGCATGATGATTAGTGCGCCATCCATAAGAACAAACTTGCCCTGCTGTAAATGTCTGAAGGGGTTCCAGACAAATTAAGCTAGCCTTATATTCTCACAATGTTGTTCTCCTATTTTGCATTTGGAGACAACTTGTTAAATCAAATACCTTATCAGCAGTACTGCTTGTAGCACAAGACCCCTTTTCCTTTCTTTTGTTTTATGTTGACAATTCTAAAGTGGTATCTGCCAGATTACTGCTGTCTCAATGATTAACGATCTCAGACCTGCAAGAGAGCGGTTCTTTCAATTCATTATTACATTCAAGAGCAAAGTCTAGGCAAGTCTTTGTGGTGGCAGCTAGAGTCAGGTGTATGTATTGATTCTTATGAAATATGCTTTGGATCAAGAGACATTAGAAACTGATTCTAGTTAATGCTGAACATTGTGTTCATCTTGAATACTTTAGCCTCTTTGTGGAACAACAATGGGAATTATTTAGTGTTGTAGAAGGGATTTCCTTTTGAAGATACCAGTATCTGAGTCCTGGTAATTGAGCTAATTCTCTTATTGCTTGCAAGATTCCTTCATTTCCTTACAAAACCTAAAAGACTGAGTAGCATCCTTTGATGGCCCAGACAATAACAATACTTACTGAAAAGGCTACATAAAATCCACACGTGCACAAGCTTGCGCACATACTTTGCTTTTTTATAATTTTAAATCTAAGCATATTCTTCTTACTAAAGGTGGTGTACAGATTTTTTTTTATATCTTCTTTGGTAGAGCCTTTCCATATACCATAGGTTCAATGTGGGTGTTTTTCATAGATATGATATATTTTGTTTACAAAATAAGTTTTGTCCTTTCCTCTCTCTCTCCTTCCCTATTTGTGTATTTTTACTTTACTCTTTTGTTATCTCCAAAGCAATGAAATGGTAAAGTGTAATAAATAAAATTTAATAATCTAATATGAAGGCATTTTAGGCTAAGAATGTCATTAAGTTGTGGGAATCTTGCATGTAACTTGCAATGTATAGTTTCCTAAGTGAAGACATTGTGCTAATATGATCTTCCATAGTAAATTATGATTAGCAAATCAAATCTTGTTGTAGCATAATATAACTTATTATTATTATTATTATTATTATTATTATTATTATTATTCTAGATTCCTATTCCCTCCATTGTACCTTGGAAAGTTTTTCAGCAGCCTTGATCCTTCAATTGGAACTAATTTTAAAGTTTATCATATTATCTAAATAGATTTAGATGGAAAGATTCTCAACCAGGGTGTTGCAGTACCCAGGGGTACCTTGGGATCCTTTCAGGGGTGCTTAATTAACAAATCAAAAAATGAAAAGAAACTTTAAATTTTAATCTTCATATCTAAATATGCCTTTCTTGGAAAACAGTTCTTTAATAATCTCATGTGAACTTTGGTATCAGGCTCCATCTTTTTAAATTCCATAAAAATGTGGTGTTATGCAAACAGCTGTTTTTAATTCTGAATATCAATTGTATTTTTTTTTTCGTAAAGCAGATCTTTGCTAAGTCACAAGGTAATTATAGTACAATCTTCGTATTGCATGCAAAATGCAGAAATCTAGAAATGTGTTTCTCTTGGAAAGACTTGGAATGTCTTATTCAAAAGAGGGTTGGAAACAATAGGAACTGTTTTGAGGGAACTAAATGGCCTGGAGGAGAGGTCAGCATAACTTTCTTGATGGTTTGTAGAATGAGTCATTAAGTGTTGTGATGCTGCTGTAATGAGCTTGGTGGAATTTTTTAATAGTTTGAGAATCGCAATATTAAAGTGCGGAGGTGGGTTTTTACAGAACTCCTTCTTGTAGAAAAAGGTATGCAATGCCAGAGATACAGGTCCCTGGTTTGCTCATGAGCCATAGAGTCTCTTGCTATAGTTTTGTTCACATGCAACCTGTTAGAGTAGTGACCAAATTGCCTCTTAACAACCAACAGACTGTGACTGCATTAAATGAGTCTGGTCTGTGACCAGTTTGTTGGACCAGTAACTGGATCACGAGATGCCTGAGGCTTCAAGGTCAACTGTTTATTTTTCAGACATGTTTAGGTCTGTATTTCTGGTTCTAGTTTCCACTAGAAACAGAAGTGTTGAAATAAAGGACAAATGTTGTTCTTGTAGTATGATTGTCTGTGCTTAAAGATAAATGAATTCAGAGCTGAAGAATGCAAATCTAACATTAATTGAGAATTTAATGTGTTCTTAAACATTAGTGTGTAATGAAGTTGATGATTCTGTCCTCTAACTTCATGAGGTAAGGGTTTTTCCTCGCATGTTCAACAGCTGCACTGCATTGAAATAATCCTTTGTGGTTTGCCTAATGTGTGAGCTAATGACTAGACCAAACTGGTTTCTTAATGGGTTTTATGCTTTCCAAGATAATCATATTGGTAAAAAAAAAACAAACAAAAAACCTTATTGTAGTTACAGATGGGGCTTGCAGTTTCACCTAACTGAAAGTTTCCCAGAGCTTTCCATTTTGTAAAAGTATTTTGAGTTGTTCGAGCTCTCCAAAGATGAACAATCTTACTCTGAAATTTTATATGGGGGGAGGTGTCCTGCCTCAGGATGAATCAATCTCGGGGAGGGGAGGGCAAAAAATGGTCAGAGATGAAAGGTGTGTGTGCACATACATGAATTAGTGGTGGCTGTCTAGCAAGGAAGATGGATGGGAGTGGGAGCAGATAGCAAAGGAGGATCAAGGCTAGGAGGTAGAATAGGTGGATGGTGTTTTTGTGCCTACTAGGCTTGCTCCTGTCCAGAATCTGTGATGAAATCTGACTTCTGAGTTGCAGCATTCTTTTAGCATCCCACAGTCACAGAGCCTAATCCACAGAGGATAACAAACTACTGCTGTTGCTGTATAAACTGCAAATAATGGCTTTACTTGGCAGTTGGAAAACTGCCTAAGATGGGGCTGTGTGTGGTTAATCCTAGCCTATCTCAAGTGCTCTCAGTGCTGTGCTGTTAGTGCCCTTTAAAGGACTAGGTCCTGTTAGTTTCAGGGCAGCAGTTTAGAGACCAGCCATTCTGAGTAACAATGTATCCAGATTTTGAGGGGCAAAACACTGAAATGTAGGCTATTTCTGATCTTTAAAAAGCTGGCTGCCTTGCCTATAGTGGTCAGGTTTGTATTGCATCAGGTTTATTCATTTTGCTTAAATAGCAGTGATGGGTCTGGTGAATCTAAACAAAGGTCACAAACAAAATCCTTTTTTCAAGATGCTCTTTTTAAAAAGATGAAGCGAGGCTCTTGCAGTCTGCAGTTAGTAAATAGATAATATGAAACAACTGGAAGGAAAGCTGTGCATCATAAAGAAACAGAAGTGGTCTTAACTTCATCTCTCCATTTCATGTCCCACAACTGTGGGAATGTGTATTGGATTTAATGACTTGTCATTTTTAGTTTTTTCACTTAGAATCCCTTTTTTAATGTACTGATTTCATGCATGCTATACCAAATGCTCTCTTCTGTGCTATTTATTAAGCTGAAGATGAGTAAGCGTGTTCTTCCCCTGCTCATTTTTCAAAGCAGTGCAAAGAAATCTCAGCACATTTGAAATGCAGTTTGGCGCAAGCCCAGGCTGCCCTGCAACTTCTGCTGGTGCCTTGAGGGATACCTGTGGCTGTGCTACATGTCCCTGAAATGTAGAATAAATAAATCAAGAGTACATATGTACTCATGTAAAGGTTAGAGTTATCAGCTGTAACTTTTGATGACTACTTAGACTTGTGCCTAGGAGGTTTCATGCACACTAGCATACAAACTATGAAACACACCCTCAGCCTTATCAGGTGACTACATGATTACCCTGAATCTAATTAATTACTGAACCCTTACTTCTCCTATGGCCCCATGTACTAACTATCTAAAACTAAGGAAAAATGGAAAGAGTAGAGTATAAGAGCAACCTGGCTAAATCTCTTGAGCTCTTAAGGATCAGAAACTTGAGAAGAAATTGCTACAAAAAGTATAGGTTAGGTCAAGTTACTAAGGATGGACATTAAGGCATGTAAAGATGAAATTGCAAAGGCCAATACAGACAGAGTTGGCCTGACTCCACACTCCTCCCCATCCCATCTCTATACCCCAGTTGCAGTTTCAGATTATCAGCCCTTCGAAAATCAGGTCCAGCGTATGTCTGAGTGGGACCCAAAATTAGAAGCTACTTTCTGAAGCCAGAACATTTTATTGATTGATTGATTGTGAGGGGTAAGGGAAGACTTGTTAAGAAAAGATGGTTTTAGCCAGTTGATATCATTCAGTGGCATCTTTTAAAATGCTTTGTCCTGTTTACAGCCCATCTAGACATGAAGTTCTTCTCAATTCCAAATAATGGATTAACTTTAAATATTCAGTAGAAAATGTTCATTTGGAACATTTGGTGTTTGTCTTGACACATCCTTTGGATACCTGAAAACATTCCCATAGGCTAGGGACAGATATTACACACAAACCAGTTTAAACCTGTAACAGAACAGATGTTCAGTACACACAAACCAGGCTTTTTGAATGTCTGTCCCTAGCCCTTGTCTTATAAAGATAACACTGCTGTTTTATATACTTTAACTATTTCTTAATGGCTTTCCATTTACAAACATAGAAACAAATGCCTCCTTGGCTCCCACTCCAGTAGATGACCTTACATGGTGTGTTGTGAATTGGGTTGTTCACTGCAAGCTTTTTATTCATATCCTTTCCTGATACAGTAATCTGTTTCTTCTTACTTTTTACTCTGTTTATCTAAGCCATAAGCAATGTTTACTTGGATATCTTACAATTGTGAGAGTGGCAGAAATGAAGGTACAAGTACTCTGACCTACCTGGTCAAAAACATTAGTGTATCTGGTGCTCCTGAAATGTATTAACTTGTATCTTGAGTCTCCTATCTTTTATGATTCTATCATGTTACACATTTACTTTCCAAAAAAGGAAGAGAAACCAGAACAATTCAGTTAGGCTATTCCACTTCTCATTGGAAATGTTTGAGCTGTCTAAATACAAAAGGGAAAAATGGTGTTTACTGACTCTGGAGAAAAACTAGTAGGATTGTATTTTAACAGCAGGAAAGCTTTTATAGTTGGTATTCTTCAAACTGCTGGGATTCAATCTGTTAAGTTTGAGAGCAAGGGGAGGGGAAATGTGTACTGGATGCTCCAGCTCATGGCAGAGCGTGTGCGCGAAAACATTCACACACTTGACTCTGTACATAAAACACTCTGTAAAATATGCATCTTCTAATGTCTAAGCTTTAAATAAGTCAATGGCAAGTTCTTGTATACACAAACAAAACTGAACTGGCAGGTGAGTGACCTGGTGTGTTTAGGGTGTATGTGACGTGAAAGAAGTGTCATCTTATGTCCCAAAATCTAAGCATTAAAAAACAAACCAAAACCCACAGCCCTCTTTCCCTCCCCCGCCCCCCCCCCCCCCAAGCTATTTTGTTTGTGAATGTGACCTTCAAAGGTCATATCTAACCTGGGGAAATGTTGTGTCTAGAAGTATTAACGTAATGTTGAATTCCACTTAAAGAACTGTAAACAGGAGCAGGTCGCACTTTTGATAATAGCTCATTATGGATAACTGTTAGGGTGGGTTTTTTTTTATAAACTTCTATTTATTAACAAATCCAACTTATCAGATAAATTTTAAATGTATAATGATGCAAGCTAGATGGGTTTTAGTGCTGGCCCCACACCACTCATGTGTTGGGAGTGATGCCTGCAAAAGGGCCTCTTTCTGCCAGGATTGGACCCCAGATGCCTAGCACTGCCCCCTCCTACCCCTGTGTGCCAGGATTAGTTCCTGAGGGTCTGATACCACTCCATGCACCAGGATTGTTTTTTTTGTTTTTTTGGCAGCTGGCATCACCCCTTCCTGCCCTCCATGAGCAATTGATGCCTCTTGAATCTGGGAGGGTACCTGCAGGAGCTGCTGCTGGTAGCAGCCCTGTCGGTGGGGGCACCAGCCCTGCTGACAGTATCAGTGTTGGCTGTCGGGGGGGAGGCACGTGCACCCTTTTACCAGTTGCCTATGCCCACACCCCCACACTGGGATTGGGCTCTGGGGCCCACCACTGCGTATATCTGGCCCTGCATGCTAGGAGTGGATGCCAGCACTCTCTCCCACTGCCAAATTTCTGTATCCATGGGGATCTCTGCAGGCCAGATGACAGCTCCAAAGGCTGGAGTTTGAGACTGCTGGCCTATGTCAAGCTCGTGGTTTCTTCATCTGTGAGCTGAGCATTTAGTAGTTTTTAATTGTATCAATGTAGTTTAATTATGAAACCATGCTCGAATTGGATGGCTCCGTTTTTTCTGGTATCTTAATTTTGTATTTATGGGGACTTCAGCATCACAATTTTGCCATGCAGTATGTGCTCTCTCCTGTTCAGCATTTTCTTCCCCAGGCTTTGCAAGGACTTGCAGGCTGTCTAGGGAACCTTGTCTTATGGGTACGTGTTGTTAATGATTTCAGGTATGACGATATTTTCACTTCTATGTGTACACTTCTGCAGTTGAAATGCAGATCTCGCTTTCAACTAAAATTTTATGCAAATAATTCACAAGAACTGCGCATTTTTATTTTATTTTATTTTTTTTTTTTTCCTCTCTCTCCTATCCTACTCTTTTACATGTTGCTTCTAGGCCGAGGAACCATGCAACAGACATAGATTCATAGATGTTAGGGTTGGAAGGGACCTCAATAGATCATCAAGTCCGACCCCCTGCATAGGCAGGAAAGAGTGCTGGGTCTAGATGACCCCAGCTAGATGCATATCCAACCTCCTCTTGAAGACCCCCAGGGTAGGGGAGAGCACCACCTCCCTTGGGAGCCCGTTCCAGACCTTGGCCACTCGAACTGTGAAGAAGTTCTTCCTAATGTCCAATCTAAATCTGCTCTCTGCTAGCTTGTGGCCATTATTTCTTGTAACCCCTGGGGGTGCCTTGGTGAATAAATACTCACCAATTCTCTTCTGTGCCCCCGTGATGAACTTATAGGCAGCCACAAGGTCGCCTCTCAACCTTCTCTTGCGGAGGCTGAAAAGGTCCAGTTTCTCTAGTCTCTCCTCATAGGGCTTGGTCTGTAGGCCCTTAACCATACGAGTGGCCCTTCTCTGGACCCTCCAGGTTATCCGCATCCTTCTTGAAGTGCGGTGCCCAGAATTGCATGCAGTACTCCAACTGCGGTCTCACCAGCGCCCGATAGAGGGGAAGTATCACCTCCTTGGATCTATTCGTCATGCATCTGCTGATGCAAGATCAAGTGCCATTGGCTTTTCTGATGGCTTCGTCACACTACCGACTCATGTTCATCTTGGAGTCCACTAGGACTCCAAGACCCTTTCTGCTTCCGTGCCACCCAGCAGGTCACTTCCTAGGCAGTAGGTATGCTGGACATTTTTCCTCCCTAGGTGCAGCACTTTGCACTTCTCCTTGTTGAATTGCATTCTGTTTTCTGCCCACTTGTCCAACCTATCCAGGTCTGCTTGTAGCTGTTCCCTGCTCTCCGGCATGTCCACTTCTCCCCGCAGTTTTGTGTCATCCGCAAACTTGGACAGAGTACACTTCACTCCCTCGTCCAAGTCGCTGATGAAGACATTGAAGAGTATCAGTCCAAGGACCGAGCCCTGCGGGAGCCCACTGCCCACACCCTTCCATGTCAAAACTGACCCATCCACCACTTTAAACCAGTTTAAGTGATCAGAAACTGGTTTAAACCTGTAAAAGAACAGAAGTTCAGTGCACATAAACCAGTTTCAAAATGGCTGAAACCAGTTTAAGATAAACCTAGTTGAATGTAGTATCAGACTTTACTGGTTGAACTCAAACCAGTTTTTATGTGATGTCTGACCCAGAGGCCTTCCTGACTTAAGTTAAACCAGAGCCCTCCAGCATCCTGGCATGCTCTCTGGGCTGGGCTCTGCTCCAGAGCAGGGCTGGCCCCACCCCTCTACTCTCTAGCACAAACAGAGATGGGATGTGGCAATTCACAGTTGCGGCTTGGTTACAGCTGCTCCCCATGTCCTGGCTGGTGTGGGCAGTGCTGCACAGAGGCCCCTTTTCCCTGTCCTGCAGTGGTGGGGGGTAGGGGGAGAAGAGGAGGGGGAAGTACCCCCACAGCACTGAACAGAGCCCCCCCCCTCCCTGCTCCACAGGTGGGGAGGGGAGTAGTGGTGAGGGGAAGAATCCCCTTTGGGGCTGATCAGCCTTGCCTAGAGCACCCCCCCCCCCTCCATCCCACAGCAGGGGAGGATCAGGGGGAAGAGTCTTCCTTCAGGGCTGGGCAGCTTTGCAGACCACCCCCCTCCCCTCCCCACCCCATGGAGGCAGGGGATGCGAGGAGGGGGAAAGCCCCTTTCCCAACACCAAACAGAGGCCCCCCTCCTGGTTCTGTGGCAGTGGGGGAAAGGGAGGAGGGGGAAAGAGTTCCCCTCTGGGGCTGGGCAGTGCTGTGTTCTGGGATTGCTCCCAGCTGCCAGGGAGCCACTGTGGTAGGCAAAGCTCTCCCCTCCTTCCTCCATTTCTGGCTATGCTCCCTCTTGCCCTACTCTCCAAGCCTTGCAGGTCAAGGTTGAGGTTTAAACCCCTCCTCAGTCTTATTCAGGCCTGGCCACATTTTCCCTCCCCAAGCTCAGCTTCTCTGTGGAAGAGAAGGGCTGCTCTAGTGCCCCTGGGCTTCTGGCCTGAGCCACTGCAGGCATGTACCTGAATTTTCACAACAAAAAGGGAACATCTATCCACTTGCAAACGGGTTCAATCACTGCAGGTTCGACTAACTTGCAAAGATTGAGTCAATTCAGTTTTGGGCTTTTTGAATAGCTGTCCCTAGCCCTGGAGGTAAATGATCTGTACCAGGAGCCTATACTGCTGGCAATTATTAGCATTGTCTATGGTACTTAAAATTCTGCCTTCTATTGGAAACACTTAAATTCAGAGCAAAATATAAATCTCTCAATGCGACTATTATGCTTTTGTACATTTTATTAGAATTTAGAGTAAAAAAATAAAATTTGCATTGGTATTTTTTAAGTACTTTAATAATCTTTCTAGACGCTTGTATCACTTGGGTTAAAGTGCAGGGAACCATGCAACTAAGTAGCTGTTATTCTGAGTGCAGACTTAAGAGAAGGGGGTTGAGGAAGAGGGTGTAGCCAAGTTGCTAGGATAAATGGTCTAATGTGACTGAAATGTCTACTACTGTTCTTCACAATGAGCTCGAGACAATGATATGTAAACACTAACCAGCAGACTTTTTTTTCTTACTGAGGAACAGGAAAGATCTGAATTGTTACAAAACAAATACTCCCACTGGTTATGGGATGAGCTGAAGCTTTTTTGTCTTTTGCCACATTTTCCTTTTCTTAACAGATAAAGGAGATGCTTTTATCTCTTACCCAAAAGATGGAAAAAACTGAACATTAAGATGGGTCTGCAGCTCTTCCTAGAAAACTAACTCTTAACTTATTTAGTGAATGATGTGGAAGCCAGAAAATACAACAAATCCCTCTGTATGTGAAGAACTAAGCCAGTGGAGAGCAAAACAAATCAGCAAAAGTGCAATCCCCCTTAAGATGAACACCAAGTGAGTCACTTTCCATTCTCTCAGGAGAGGTCTCTTGTTTTTTTAGATGGGCTGAAATATGCCCCAGATGTGCTTGTGGCTATACTCCTATAGCGGTTGTTTGTGGGGAGGTTTTGTTTTGTTTGGGGAGGGGAAGGGGAGAGAACATTTTTCCATTGTTCTAGTTCTGGACCAATCCTAGCTAGGGTAAGAAATAACACAAACTAGTATAAGTGTTCAGAAACTGGTTCAAATATGTAATACAATAGAAGTTCAGGGTGCACAAACTGCTTTCATAATGGCCAAAACTGGTTTAAAATAAACCTGGATGAATGTAATATCAGACTTCACTGATTTATGTTAAATCAGTTTATTGAACTTGTCCCAGGTCCTCCTGAGATTCAAGCTGTGTGCTCCAGCAGAACAGGGAGGTGTGCTCTAGCATCCCCCTGGCTTCTGGCCTGTACCACTGCAGGCATTTGGCTGCATTTCCAGATTCAGAAGTGAATGTCTGTTCACTTGCTTATCAGTTCAACCTGTACAGCTTAGACTAATCTACAAAGATGGAATTGATTCAGCCTCAGGCTTCTTGTACTTAGCCCAGATGTGCTTGCAGCCTTAGACACCCACAGCAGTAGCTTGTTTTATTTTTATTCTCTTTTTGGAGGGGAGCACGTTTTTCCATTGTTCTAGTCTCTGAGGTTGACCATTATCTCAGTTTTTTTTGGCTGTTCTGGACCAATCCTCCTAAGGGGAGGATTGGGGGTTTTATGGCATCCTCTACCTCTGGCCTCACTGATTTAAGTCATCCCATTAAAAGGTGCGTCTTGCAGCCCTGGGCACCTTAGCCTTCAGGAAACTCTTGGTCATCTTTATGCCATTGCTAAGGAAGTTAGTTGGAAATGTTAGACCCAGACGTGTAGCTGGGAAGATGCATATGTTGTCATGGACAAGACTTTCCTTTAGTGCCCCTACTTCTGATCTCTGGGCCCAGCCAATTTGTAACACTGAGTATACAAGAACATTTTAGCAGGAAAGGGGTCTGAGGATACATCAGGCAGTATCGCTTTGGCTATACCCATGATTGCCAAAAGGCCTGTGGCATCTAGGGGAGTGCCATGAGATCTTTTGAAGGATGCCACCAACTGGTGAGGAGATTAAACAGATAAATGCAGGTTCAGGCTCAGTCCCTGCCTGGCCATTCCCCTGTCCTCACCACTTGCCTGTTTCACATGTAAGTAAGAGCCATAACCTTACAGTGCTTGAGGGGGTTTGTGGGATGTCATGCATGTCTTTGAGAGTTTATTTTTTGTAGAGGGGCACCGATATATCTGTTGTGTATCAGATCAGCACTGATAAAAGGGAAATGACATTATTGGCTATTGGCTTTTTTTGGCTGTTGTAGCTGACTGACTTCTTCTGATTAATTATGCCTTCTGCCCCCGGATGCCTAGGTTCCCTTCTGCAAGTCAGGGTGACCCCAGATATAGCGCCATCCCTTCACGGCTGGGCTGGGCTGGACTGGAGCAGAGTGGAGCACCCAGGATGCCACAACTACTGCTGGCGTGTCATGGACTGTAGGCTGGGGCTGGGGTGGGCACTATAAAAGGTGCTGAATGTTGCATGGATGTGACTGGGGAGAGGTGGGCAGAGCTCCCTGGCCCAGCATGACTCAACCTGCAGTACCTGGGGGTCCACACCCCAGGGCCCAGGGGTGGAGCCTGGCAGGGGCCAAGGCAGCTGTTCCCCCTACCACTGTGCAACAGGATCCTTTTCCCCCAGCTCCTCAGCCCAGTCTGGTCTTGCCCTTCCCAGGGCTGAGTCCATTCAGTCTCCCTTGTTGGCCATGGGGACTTGACCTGCCCCTGGCAGTGGCCACACCTGGAGCGGAAGTGGCCCTTCCCCTTCTGGAGTCCAAGCTGCAGGGAAAGAGTGGCCTGACTTCTCCAGGCCTAGAATGGTCCTGTGGCCCTGCTCTGTGCAGAGGGAGGAGAGTGGGGAGCCTGGCCTAGAGATCACCCAGTCCTGGGCAGCCAGGAAGGCTCAGACCTTCCCTTCAGCCCTGCTGGGCAGGCTCAGGTGGCTGCCTCAGGGCTGGGATTCAAGGGCATCATGTGGAAGAGCAGGGGCTGAAGGGCTCTGCACAGCCAGTTGCAGGCACTGCTAGGCTAGCCCCACCTGCTGCATCTGGCATGGGAACTTTTACTTGTGCTCTAAGAGTGTGTGTGTGTGGGGGAGGGGGGGGATGTGGCACTTGAATTCAAGTGCCACTGTGTTTCCTGTATCGGTGTCCCTGTGCTTAGAAATGGCAGTGGGTGCACTTGAACTAAAGCTCATTTGTGTGTGTATTATTATAAATGTAAAACAAACTAACAAAAAGGCTTTATTTATGTCAGTAGTTTAAAATGCCTTAAATATTGGTTATTGCATCAGCTGATATGGTTGGTTAATAATCAGCTATTGGTATTGACCAAGAGTCTCTTTATTGGTGCACCCTATTTTATTTATTTATTTTATTTTTTATTTTTTGTTGTTGTTGTTGCTCTACTGATATGGCATGTATAGTCTCTACACCTAGACTCCTGAGTTCCCTTCAAACTCTACATTTTCTATGATTCATCTAGTCCAACCCCCTGCCTAAAGCAGGACCAGCCCCAACTAGATTATTCCAGCAGGGCTTTATCTAGCTGGGCCTTAAACCTCCAAGGATGGAGATTTCCCTCACCGCTCTGGGTTCCAGTGCTTCACCACCTTCCTAGTGAGTTTTTCTTAATATCCAACTTTAAACCTCCCTTGCTTCAACTTGAGAACACTGCTCCTTGTTCCGTCACTTGCCACCACTGAGAACAGTTTAGCTCCATCCTTTTTGGAACCAACTTTCAAGTAGCTGAAAGCTGTTATTAAATCCCCCTCAGTCTTCTGAAGACTAAGCCCAGTGCTCTCAGCCTCTCTTCATACATCATGTGCCTCAGCCCTCTAACCATTTTCATTGCTCTCTGCTGGACTCTCTCCAGTTTGTTCATGTCCTTTCTGTAGTGGGGGCCCCCAAAACTGGCCACAGTACTCCAGATGTGGCCTCGCCAATGCCTAATAAGGAGGAATGATCCTTT
Source organism: Alligator mississippiensis (assembly GCF_030867095.1). NCBI lineage: Eukaryota > Metazoa > Chordata > Crocodylia > Alligatoridae > Alligator > Alligator mississippiensis. The sequence continues at coordinate 388,350,598 of NC_081824.1, forward strand.
CCCTCAATCTGGTGGCAGTATTCCTGTTAATGCAGCCTGGTATGCTATTAGCCTTTGATACTGACTACCAACTAGACAGAGGCATTGATTGCTACCTGTTGAGCCTTACAATCCAGCCAACTTTCTGTATTAAGTGTCAAGCTTTGTTCAGTGTTGTTGTTCTTCTAACTATATGATATGTGATATTTGATATAAATGTGTGTGTGAAGTTGTGATTGGGCCAAGATTGCATAAAATGAGTGTTACACCTGGGAGAGACTCAAAAGCCTAAGTGGTTATAGAGAGGTAATTGTTGCCAGTATGAGGAGAACAGCCAGGTAGCTGGAGAAGCAGCATCTGGCCTACTACATTAGCAGTGAGGCACAGGTGACCTATCCCATACTGCACAAGAACAAGGCTAAATGGTATAGTGCACCAATAGTAGCCATCATGACACTCAGCCTCTACCAGTAGTTCTCAAGCTTTTTAGACTGAAGGCACCTCCCAATAACTTTTCTGAATTAAGCAGCACTGCATTTCAAAAGCTAACTTGTTACAGCGCTTACCAATATACTCCCTGACCTTGGATGCATCCGGGTTCACCTCTAACACTCCCAGGGTTCTTATACCTTCAGGGGAGCCCTTCTGCCCCAAACCCTTTTCTGCCATTTACTGCTTCTCCATTGAGAACAAGTGGAGATGCTCCAAAGTTCACCTTCCTGATCTCTCTTGTACCTCGGCTTTACCCAACTCACCCAGGTCTTGCTAGCTCTCAATAGAGAGGATTTTGATAGCTGAAAGAATCGTATTCATGTCCTTAATTAGTCATTGATTGGCAGCAGCTGATCTTTCCTGGCTGTCCTTTTGCTTCTACTAGCTGATGTTGGAAGGGAAAACCATAGGCTGTCCACATGCTTCCTTCCTGAAGGGAGAGAGCTTTCTGCCTGCCATTCCCCATCCTAGGCTGGGAAGGTCAAAGTAAACAAATGTGTATGTTCCTTTGATTCCCTGACTACTTTAGAGGAAGCTAACTGAAGATTACCAGAAAGGAGAAGCTTCCATTCAGTTTATAAAGCCTTCAGTCTCAAGTTGGGGCCTACATGTCATCAAAAATCTAATAGTTACTGATGCTTGTATGGCCCAGCTAGCTTCTAGGTCACTGTTCTTTGGCCCCCTTTTCTATGTAGACTAAACCTAAGGTAGTAGAGTCTCTAGACACATGCATTTGCTTCTGTAGGCTTGGGAGTGCCCTTTAAGAGGGTAGTGCAGCCCTCACACCTTTAAAGGGAATCCATATAACCAGAATTGATAAATTAGTTAGATACTAGTTCCAATAGACCCTTACTAACAAAAGTTCAAATAGAAAAATCTCTTTAGGCAATCCATCAACCCAGTGACCACATTTAGACTGCTTGTGCTTCTGTTGTTGGTGTGCAGGGGTCCATTTTTATTTGCCTCATCCAAGGGAGATGGATTTGTCATGCACAGTGCATTACTCCAATACTTAAAATGAACAGCATATAAAATAAAACCATAATAAAAGGGAACATTTGGTCTTAAGAAGCAGGGACTATAAATATGGCCATATTGTATTGGGTATCTGGTCATTGACTCTGTACGTGAATACCTCTTGTTTTAGGACGGCGGTTCCCAAAGTCTGACAGATTGGTGTGCAATTTTAAAATAATACACCCTTAAGTACACCAGCAAATTTTTTTCATATAAAGTAACTTTATTAACATGTCAAGGGAAGTGATTATTTCCCTCTGTTCAGCAGTGGTGAGGCCACATCTGGAGTACTGTTGTCTTGGGCTCCCTACTGCAGAAAGGATGTGGACAAATTGGAGTCCAGTGAAAGGCAACAAAAATGGTGAGGGGCTGTGGCACATGGCTTCTGAGGAGAGGTGGAGGGAACTGGGTTTATTTAGTCTAGAGAAGAGAAGAGTGAGGGGGCATTTAACACTTCCGCAGGTCTTTTTGTTGCTTTTAGCTGAAGCTGATTCAATTGGCTATTAGATAAAAGCACCAAAATAGCCCCACTAAATCTCCTGATCTATACAGATGTTGGGTGAGCTGGGTCCAACTAACACGTGCTACCTCTTCTGGGCATGTGCTGGGCTCTGTGTGGGAGCACGCAGAGTTTAAAATGCTGGGTTTTGTGTGTGTTGACATCTGCAAGCAGCCTCAGACCAGTAGGTTCAGACAAACTCATCTGTATTAATATGTAATTAATGAGTCTAGTCTAGTTTTAAAATGGGGGATGTCAGACATGGCCTGTGAAGTCTCTCTTTCCAGCACAGTGCACCAACAGAAGTTGGCAGGGTGACCTACCTCAGAATTCAGGGCCCTGCTGGCCATAGCGCTCATTAGTGAGCTTAGCTTGCTGCTGCTGTCACCCCTAAACTGTTGCTGTGCATCTGGACCCTTCCCCTTCTTGACCCTTGGCTACACCAAACTCACTACCACTGTAGTAGCTGCCCCAATGCTCTGGGCTGATTCTAGCCCCAAGGGGCCCTGTGGTTTGGGTTTGGCCTGTGGCCGCTGGCATTAAAACCAGGTGAGTGACACCCCTGGCTATAAAAGAATGGACTGATGTCACTTTTGGAATATGCAGTCTTAGGCACAACTATGCCTTGTCAGTCACATCTATATGCTTTACTTAAATTACTTAGTGATATAAATTGATTTTTCTCAAGTTACTGCACCACTCTTGTAAAATCGTGTTGTATGAAGTCATAAGGAAGATGTAAAAATAGAATATAGCACCTAAATATAAGCTTGAGAATAATATTTTCAGGAGTCTTTTGTTTTGTTTTTGAAAATGTTTACCTGAAGAATTAACTTCAAGCATCCAGGGAAGACATGCATAAGAGAGAATTCACTGCGCAACACCCAGATTTTCTGGGAACTGAACGTCTGATTGCTATCTTTGGAGCTGCAAATAAGGTTAGGGACTGCATTTTTTTTTTTTTTTTTAATCAGTTTGGTCCTTGCAGTCTATCAGTCTTTAAACTTAAACATGCACATTTTGTGTGTGTGTGTGTGTGTTTAAAATTTTAAAGACTGATAATATATATGGATTCTGGCTTTTTGCACAGCTGAAATCTTTGAAGCATGGTGTTACCTAATGCACATCTATATTTACAGCATTTAAAAAAGCATAGTCTCAAGTGCATGATGATCTGACTGAAGTTTTTACAAGTGGTGATCCAAATTGAGACTCTGAGCCATCTTGTCTGGCTTATTACAACTTGGCAGAAACCAGCAGTCTGTGTCCTTGGCATACAGTTAAGTTAAATTTTGAATGCTTGGAATTGAATTAGTAGGTGTCATGGAAGAGTGATCCACTACCATTTGCTTTTATTTTTAAAGGAGACTAGCTGAAGTCTAGAAAACATGCAGAATCAAACTTGTTTGCATAATGGTGCTGAAAAAAGTCATCAATGGCTCTACCTACTCAGGAGGAGGTGTCAAATGAGGCTTCCCAGGGTTCTGTCCTGTCTGGTGCTATTTAATATCTTTAATGATATTAAGTACAAAGATGTCAGACTTGCAGATGACACCAAGTAAAGTGGAGCTGGAGCCATTTTGGGGTACAGGCTTAATATTCGGAATGATCTGGAGAAACAGTTCAAAATGTAATGAAAATCAATAAGTACCAAGTCCCACAGCTGAGACAGAATAACCATGTTCCCAAATACAGACTGAGGAATTGGCTTTGATGCAGTACTTCAGAAAAGGCCTTGGAGGCTATAGTAGACCATAAGCTGACTGAGTCATTAGTATATGCTTATTGCATTTTAATACCATCTTGGTGTTGCCTGCAAGTCCAAGGGAACTGCTGATTACACTGTATTCAGCACTGATGAGGCCTGTCTGGAGTACGGTCTGGTCTGGGCAGCACACACAGATGTGGGCAAACTGGAAGGAGTCCAACACAGAACAAGAAAAATTCTTAGAGGTCTAGGAAGTGTGATTTTTTTTTTTTTTTTGAGATGTTGGAAGTGATGAACTTTAGGGTACAGGATAACAAATAACTGACTTAAAATGCAACAAGGAAATTTTTAGGTTGGATAGAAGGAATACCTTTTTTCATATAAGCATAGATAAGAGTTGGAACAGAGTACCTAGGGAGACCTAGGGGATTTCCATTCTTGAAAGCTTTTTAAGAGCAGGTTAGACAATTGCTCATCTGAGGTTGTATATTGGGGATGATTCTGCCTTAATCAGGGGGTTGGACAAGTTGTCCTCTAGAGGGCTCTTCAAACCCTATTTTTGTATGATTTTATATGAAATTACTCTAGAAGAAGAAATGTGAAAAGTTGTTTGTGTGTGTGTATGAAATCTAGTAGACCTAATAACACATGATAGAATAAATCTGAATGTGGCCCCAAAGTGAGAATTTCCTGCATCATTATCAGTTTTCTACTATGTTGGTAAGCCATTCTTCTGCCTAGCCAAGTTGACATTACCTTACACTTGTTTTTTGTAAAATAGTTAAAGCTGCTTTTGTATTCCTTTATTGATTTCCTTGCAACAGTGGCACATACTGCAGTAAGTGTGTGTGTATATTTTATTATTATTTAGTAATATACCAGTCAGTCTGCATGTGTGTAATTGCTGAGCCATGCAGTAGCATCCTCAGTGGCCATGTGCTGTTCCTATAGTTCACTGATTAACTTAGTGAGCAGTATGTGACATGGTATGTTTTGCCACAGCTAGAGACTGGGTTGTTGCAGAGACCCTGTGGGGGAGGCTGACTGAACAGACCTTGCCCTGTCCAGAACCTATTCAGCAAGGCCCACTGATGGCATGGCAGGCTGAAGCCAGGTGGGCAGACTTCAGGATCTGTGGTAAGGAACTTGCTTGGTGGTGAAGTCGACCTCCATTCCTCGCTCCAGTGGGTCTCAGTTGTGATCCTGGTGTGGCAGTTTGGACCACAGTGGGTGTCCTGATGGTAGACGTGTAGCAGGTGGATTTAAGAGATCGTTGTGCAGCGGCAGGCTTGGATTGGCATAACTTCTCTAGTAGCTTGCTAACTGCAACTTCCTGTTGAATGTGAGGGGGAGAACTTTTGAATAAATAGATTTCTTAGCATATACAGTTAAAACAGCTTTGCTTTTGAAAGCCTAGCCAATGACTTGTGGGAGGCTCAAAGAAAAGGCTCCACAAGTCTTTACGGAGATTTTAGATGTGGTATGTAGGAGAATGGTAGCTGTTTACTTTTAGGATTCCTTGGGCCTAAAGTAATAGGTAAACTTAGTTAGGAAGTATGAACTTGAAGCACTGTAGCCTGTTAGGTCTGGTCTTCCTATGTCACAGAGTTATAACTTGAACATGGGCAAACATGCAAGCCAGGGGTGCTTGAAGTAGAAAAATGGCACTCTTTGCTAGTGTCTCTGCAGGACAGCTTGAACTCTTTCAAAACAAGCTGAAGGTGTAGCATCTACTTCTTCCAACATACAAGTGGCTAATCATACTTGCTTCATGGGCATTCATGCAATTATAGATGTCCACATTGTCAGCTGAAGGATTGAGGCTACTGTTCTTCACAGATATACTCAGGTGCTTGTCCAACCTCACTGAAGGTGCACAGTAGGATGTTGGTTCCAAAGGCTGTTTTTTATTAGCAAAAATGGAGATAGAGGAATTATTGCATGCATCAATAAAATATATCTATTACGATAAAAGTTGGCTCATTAGGGTAGTAACAGCACCCCTTACCCTTCTATTAAGAAAACACCTGTAAAAGGAAATGACTATTATACAATGACAAAGTAGGACTAGCGGGGACCTCCATAAGGTTATCCGTTCTGCATCCCTGCTCGAGGCATGATTATCTCTGACTAAAACATCCCAGTCAAGTATCTAATCTGCTCTTGAAAAATTCCAAGGATATAGATTCCTCTGGGTTGCTTGTTTCCAATTCATTAACCATTTTCATAGTGAAAAAAGTATTTTGCAAAAGGCTATCAAATTTCCCCCTCAAACTTCTCTGAGTGTACTGCTCCTTCACAGAGAGAGCTTTGCACCTGCCCTTTTTTGCAACATGATCTTGATGGCTGTTCAAGGTATAGCCATCAATACCTGTGGTCCAGTCATAGGTGGAGTCCCACCAGGTCTCCGTTATCCCTGTGAGATCATATTCATTTTTGCTTAGCAGAAGGGCCAGTTCCTCCTGTTTGTTCCCCAAGTTCCTGACATTTGTGTACAGGCAGCTAAGCCTGCCATCAGAAGCCCTGGGCTTCCCTGTCCTCTTAGAGTCCTGTCCTTGGGCTGGGGTAGGAGGGAATTCCTTGGTGTTAGCTGGTCTGCTGATTCCGTGGTTGTCACTTCCTGAGTGGTGAGTACAGTATGCAAGTTCTGTCTGAGAACCATTAAAAATAATAGTTGTCCTAAATCCTAATCTTTTAACTTTTTTTTAAAATTGTGGTCATTTCTCAATAGAAATTGAAAGCAATTTGACAGCATGTAATGTAGACCTCTCAGGTGTAGTAATTGAGTCTCTGTAGTTTGTAGTACTTTGAACTTGAGCATAGGGTCATAGGAAAGCTTTTATACTTTGAGAAATTCCTATTTGGAAAGCCTAACAAATCAGTAAACATGCCAAGTATGTTAATATTGTATTAACCTAGACTCTAAAAGTATAAAGCCAGAGGGTATAGGAAGCCCTTTTTCTTTACCTAAAAAAAAAAAAAAAAGAGAGAGAGAAAAATCTAGCATATTATGATCATAATTTGCTTTAAATATTAGTGTTCTGTGTGCATTCTGAACAAATAAAAATGCTGGTTGGAATTGATGATAAATGATGCTGACAGCCAAATTTTACCAGTATTCAACTGTGTAGTGTTGTGGTGTTTGGTTTGTTTTACCATGGGATATGGAAGACTTTTATCAATTTCTGTTGCATATTGATCAATCCTCAGTTCTTGTGTTGTCAGTACATTAGCCATAATGCTAGTATGCGATTTTATCAGAACGATTAGGTAGAAAGCTAAATTTTTAGCTGGTGCCTTCAGTTTAAGCATTTAATTCCAAGTTTGGGCATCTGAATAAGTGTTGTGTGCAAGTTTGTGGGTGGTCGTCTGCCCCTTCCTGCCCCCCCACCCCCCGAGTGGTGAGCACTCTACATCTCTGAAATTTGCTAACTCACTAAATTGAGAGTGCTCTAAAACCAAACCCAGGTTTGTCAGTGACTCTGGGTATGTACAGGCATTGCATTTAAATCTACCCAGCAAGGGTTAGGTCAATCTAAATGCCTGATCATTTCAGGCATGCAGGGAGCTTTTAAACACCCTGAAAATGGCATACCCAATCTAAGTTAGTTCATCTGAGGACATGCAGTAACTTGTTTTAAATCTCTAAATTTAACCCTTTCTTAGATTGGGTTAACCCAGTTTTCAGAATGCTAGCATGTGACCTTTTATTTTTAGCAGCACAGTCCCAAGGCTGGGAAAGCCTGGCTACTTACCCCAGCCCTGGATCTGCATTCATTTGCCATGGTTGGGGAGGGGGTATTTTTAGACCCCTGGCCTTCTTTTGACTGACACACACACACACACACACACACACACACACACACACACACACACCCCCCCCCCCCCCCCGAATTACTTGTACTGAGCTCCCCATACTGCTCTGGGAGCAGCACATGCCTGCTTCCAATCTAGGTGTAGGCAGCTTGCTTTTTTAGCTGCCTACACCTAGAGTGGGTATGATGAACCCTTGTAGTCATAGGCAATGCATAGTGGGGGTACTGGGTGGGGAATGTGCCCCTCCCCCTCCCCTTGAGATTGGCCACTGCTTGCACCTGCCTGCCCCCTTGCCAATGCTGGTGGCTGCAGGTGGTTGGCACTTGCCAGCATGGTGCCCCCCCCAGTCTCAGGAGCCACCAGTTGCTCATGCTTATATCTTTTCACAATACCAAAATCATTTTAAATTAGACCACTGGGCTAGGGACAGAAGTTACACAAAGTAGTTTAAGTGATTAGAAACTGGTTTAAACCTGTAACAACAGAAGCTCAGTGCACATGAACCAGTTTCAGCCATTTTGAAACTGGTTTAAGATGAACCTAGCTGAGTATAGTATTAGACTCAATTGATTTGTCAAACCAGTTTATGAAACTTCTGTCTCAGACCCCTTCCTAGTTCAAGTTAAATCAGTCTTCCAGCATGCTTTTCTGTTCCAGAGAGCAGGGCTGGCCCTGCTCCTCTGCTTCCTAGCTGGAACAGTGAGGGCTGGCTGACAAGGGTGATGGGATGACAAGCCTGGCTGGGGATGCAGCCCCGTCAAGGGTAGATTGGGGAGGGGGGGAACTCCTCCCCCCCCCTCCCAAAAAACAAACCAAACCAAACCAACCACGCTGTCTGGGGTCCCAGGCCAGGGAGGGGGGTAAACACCCCTCCCCTCTGTTCAAATTTACTGCTGGCTGTAACTGGATTGCAAATCCCAGAGGCACCTGGAAGCAGGAAGAAGTGAGAGCAGTAGGACTCCACAGGGTTTTTCATAATTCTGAGTTGCAAATACCAGCAACCTCAGGGGCAGCAGAAAGGGCAAGTGAGCACAGCCAGAGAGCTGTGCTCTAGTGACCCCTGGCTTCTGGCTTGAGCCACTGTAGGCATGTGGCTGCATTACCTGAATCGGAAGTAAATGTCTGTTTACTTCTGTTTCAATTTAATCTCTGCAGTTTAGATTAACCTGCAAAAACTGAATTGATTCAGCCTTGGGTTTTTTTACTGTCTCTACCTAGCCCTAATGACCTTGCCTTTTTTCTTTTAACACTCCACTATACTGAAAGATTATAACCGTTTTGGACTCTTAACTCTTCTGAATGTAGCAGTACCCTTTGTAAAAATGAACTTTAGCTTAATTTTTTTGACTGTGGAAGAATGTCATAGCAGATTTTCTGTTGAAAGAGCCAGAAACACCACAATAGGTTAAAATGTTTTTGACACTATTTGGAATTCCTATTTCAAGTCTCATTCCATCCAGGAAGAGCACACATCCAAGCCTGCCTTACATATCTACAGGAACAACATTACAACCCAGAATACAGACCCAAAGATATTACTGAGCTTATACACCTCATCCTCACACACAACAATTTCACTTTTAATAATCAACACTTCCTCCAAATGATGGGAACAGCTATGGGCACTAAAATGGCCTCACAGTATGCCAACCTTTTTGAGCCACCTGGAAGAAGACTTCCTTAAGAACTGCACCATCAAACTCTTGCTGTACTTACGATACGTTGATAACATTTTCATCATTTGGACTGAGAACCTGCAATCTCTGAGTTCCACCAGAAATTCAACAGTCACCATCCCTCCATCCGATTTTTTTCTTTGGAATACTCCAGCACCAACATCCCCTTTTTAGACACAATGATCAGTATCCAGAAGGGTAAAATACAGACCACAGTATACAAGAAACCCACAGACAAACACATCTGCACAGAACCAGCAATCACCCTAAACACACCAAAAAAGCTGTGATATACAGCCAAGCCCTCAGATACCACCGCATTTGTACTGAAGAGAACACCCGGGATTGCCACCTCACCAATCTTAAAAAGGCTTTCACCCAGCAAGGACACTCCTCCAGAGAGGTAGATCGCATGCTTGAAAGAGCCACCTGGATACCACATGAAGAACTGCTGCAGTACAGAAGAAAAACACCCACAAATCTCACACTGCTGGTTATGACGTATCACCCATCCCTTGAACCTGTACAGAAAATCCTCAAAAAATTGCAACCCATATTAGAAAGAAATCCTGTTCTTAAAAAGATCTTCCCAGAGCCACCCATCCTAGCCTTCAGACAAGCACCGAACCTCACCAACCTCATCGCCAGAAGCAAACTTCCTCAACCCCAGAACACACCAAAAGGATCCAGACCGTGCCAGGACAAGAAATGCAAAACCTGCCAACACATCTCCACCACCCCCACTATACTACACCCCACAATAGAGCCATCAGCATCCCAGGATCTTACAGCTGCACCTCCAGAAATGTAATACACCTCATCCAATGCACCAAATGCCCTGATGGAAGATACGTAGGAGAGACCAAACAACAACTGCGCACCAGAATGAATGCACACCGGAAATCTATCAAAGACAGAAACACTCAATTACCGGTGGGGGCACATTTCTCACAGGAGGGCCACTCTCTCTCCAATCTCTCAGTCCTGATCCTCGAGGGAAATTTACACAACACTTCCCAGAGACGAGCCTATGAGCTCCATTTCATCAACCTGCTGGATACTAGAGACCAGGGACTAAACATAGACATTGGATTTTTGATACATTATGATCTGCCTGGCAACTGACTCCCCAGCCCAGCCCCTGGCTTGTTTACTTTTCATTGCATCCAGGAAGAGCGCACACCAACTGCTGCAGCTTCCTTAGCCTGACAAAGGGTTTTTGAACCCAAAAGCTTGCTTAATAACTATTCTCCAACCATTTGGGTTGGTCTAATAAAAGATATCAAATTCACCCAAGGAACCTTATCTGTCTATTTGAAGTCTCTGCGTTTGTTGTGAATTTGTTAATGGTTAGGTGTGCAAATGGTATATAGCTCTGTTAAAATGACCTAATGGTACACGGCTTCCTTAAAAGGATCTCATAGGCCCTTGCTGAGAATAACTGTCTTAATGATTTTGTGTAAGCTCTTGTATTCCAATTTTCAAAAATCCAAGAACATTGGTTTTGCTGCTCTTGTATGGTTTTAGGACTAGGTACACCTTGAACTCTTATGCAACTCTTGAACCTCAGAATTGCTTTTCAACTATTAAGTTGTTACAGTATTTCTTTGTAATAGCTGAATCTCACATGCTTTTACTTGGCAGTTTGTTTTACCATGAGTTCTCTTTTTCCCCTTTTATGAAGTAAGGGGACAGACCTGGGAACAGAATCCATGCTCATCTAACTTGCTACCTTCTGAGATTCAGAAATATCATATTCTTAAGACAAGTGTTATAAGTTTTCTATAAACCTTGTTGTATTTTTGTTTTTTCCTAGCCTCTGTTCTTTGTTCTACAATGGTCTTTCTCTTCATGACTAACACTTAAGCTATAAGCTCCTTAAGCAGAGACACTTCAGTTAACTGCCGACCAGCTATGTCTTTAGTCAACAGACAGCTTGCCATTTCCTGGCTTTTGGTCTGTGTTCTCTTTGTCTGAAAACTATTGAAAGAAGAGTTCTGGAAACTTTGTAGTGTACTTATGGGTATAATTTGTAGCATCATGGTCCTAATGAAACTAGGTGTGTGATTTTTATTTTTTTCCTCCCCCCCCCTTGGGTTCTTCCAAGACATTAAAGCTGATTCATTCAATTTAGTACTTTGCAGCAGTTTCATTGCTCTTCTATATCAGTATGATGCACAAATATTAATCTTCTCCTTAATTTTTAAGCCCTGTTAGGTGTTCTGTCAATGTCCTTGAACTAGGAATTTTTTCATTCCCTGGTTTGTCATCTCTAAGCTATCCTTTGCTCTTACCTAATTGTACATCACTAAGTACCTTGTTTTTTTAAATTAAATTGGCTAGACGTAATGCCAGCGGGCACACCTACATGCACACTCTACTGCAGAGCTAATTAGGGAAATTTGCAGTAAAAGCATGATTGTCAATCTATTGCACCCTAATACAGGCAGTTATGTAAACTCCACTGTAAGATAATACTGCTGGGGACAGTACTATCTTATGGGGAAGTACTTGCCTGCTTTGATACACATGTGTAAACGCTGACCCAGCTCAGCCCAGGGTTACCACTGTCCTATCACAACGGGCTGACCAGGTACAAGTCTTATTAGGGAAAGAGGTCATCAGCTAGGAGGTATCAAGCATCTATTACCAAGGATCCTGGTTTCTCTGAAAAAAATCCCCAACTTTCAGATGAAAAGACTAACCCACAGGGTTACCACTGCAACTAGGCAGCAGGGCTAGGGACAGATGTTACACCCAAATCTGTTTAAGTGATCAGAAACTGATTTAAACCTGTAATGGAACAAAAGTTTTCTGAATGGCTGAAACTGGTTGAGACGAACCAGTTTGAATGTAGTATCAGACTTAACTGATTGAGCTCAACCCAGTTTATGCAACGTCTGTCCCAGACCCCTTCCTTATTCAAGTTAAACCAGAGTCCCCCAGCATACTCTCTGGGCTGGGCTCTCTGCTTCATCAGAGCAAGTCTAGCCCAGCCCCTCTGCTCTCTAGCTTAAGCAGGGGCAGGGATGTGGTGAGACACCGGCTGGCATAGCTGTTAAGACAAAGTGGACAGGGAGGGGGTTAATTCTTCCCTCCTTCCCACTGCAGCCAGGGTCTGCCTGTCTGCTGTGGGGCAGGGGGTGGGAAGAGTCTCTGGGGCACAGAGCCCTTCTTCCACCACCATGGGGCTGGAAGGTAGGTGGAAGGACCACCAGCACCAAACAGAGCTCCCCCCCTGCCCTGCATTGGAAGAGTCCCCCTCTGGGGCTAGGCAGCTCTGGACAGAGCCCTCCCTCTCACCCTATGGTTGTGAGGGACAGGGAAGAATCCACCTCCTGGGGCCTGCAATGTTGTGTACTTGGATTGCTCCTGGCATTAAGGGAGCTGCTAGGGTGGGCAGAGCTTCTTCCTCTTCCCTCCCCCTTTGCCATGGGTCTGGCCACACTCCCTCTTTCCCCCCCCCCCCCTCCAAAACCCACAGGCCAAGGTGGGGGTTTAAACCCCTCCTCTGTCATATTCAGGCCTGCTGGGGCCTGGTCACTCCCCTCCCTCAGCTCAGCTTCCCTGTGGAAGGGAAGGGAGAGCTGCTCTGCTGCTCCCAGGCTTGTGGCCTGAGCCACTGAAGGCATGTGCCTGCAGTTCCAAAATGAAACCTACAATCTATTCACCTACAAACCAGTTCAATCTTTGCAGGTTAGATTAACTTGCAGAGATTGAATCAATTCAGGTGTGGACTTTTTGAATGTCTGTCCCTAGCCCAGGGGATCAGACCCCTGCCTGTTGCCTAGCCACAGGGCTCCACACACAGGGCCACTCTTGTGCACCAGCCAGTTGGTCTACCTTCTGGAGCTGAGCTCCACCCTGACTCAACATGCTACAGTCCCAGCTATATGTGAAGATTCTCTGTCTGTCTGGGAACAGCTGACCAGTACAAACTGTGCTGGAGTTTATTGGCTTAAATGAACATGTATATGCGTCCAATCAAAAGCAATTGATCTGTAGATAACAGAATCGCTCTTTATTCTGCGAGCTGATCATCTGTTACCTAACTGTCAGTAGATCATTCATGATTTTCTTCCTGGGAAGTCTGTTTACTTTGACTAATTTTTAAGGCATAGTTATTGGATATGTGGTATCTCTTGTTAATTGATTTCTTCTGTTTCTTTTTTTGGAATGCGTGGGACGAAAAAAAACAGATGAAAGTTTGCGCTTCTGGGAATTTTGTGATTTATCAGCAACAACCAAATTGTTTCTGCTGAGATGAAAATAGAAAAATGCCTTCTCAAGTTCAGTGTCCTGCACAGTACGTAGGAGGGTATCTGGATTTTGTCTGTGTCTACTGGATGAATGACTACATCAGATTACAAATAGAAAGTGGTCTTTGCCTATTGGAGGCCTCTGGACAGTGTCACAATTGTTACTTTGAGGAATAGTTGAGTGTTTGACTACATAGCTAATAATATTAAATTCACCATTGTGCTGGATGGTGTCTTTGGCCTTGGTTTTCAAAAACCTGAAATGCTCTAAAATGGATTGAAATCAAAGAGAGAATAGTTGAGAGCAACTGTCTTTTTTGGTTTAGTGTGCAAGTCAGGAAGGCTGACACATGGATGTTAGAGCCACTGTTTTGGCATGGTTTCTGAACTTGGGGACTGAACTTTGCTTGCCCCATATCCCTGCTGCTGATCTTAGTTGCTATGGATGACTTAAAGCCCCAATCTTTGTGGGGGGCGGGGGGGGTTGTGATGGGTAAAGTGGGAATTTAAATAAGTCGGTGATTGAATATTGTACAAAGTATGTTTCACTGACATCCTTTTAGTCCATGTTCTATTACAGATTAAATGATAGCACATCCTCTGACTGTCAAACAATAGCCTGAGGTTAATGCTGATGAATGTTTAAAGTGAAAATGTTGCTAGTGGTCTTCAGATGCACATTGTGTTCCAATGTTTTAATTTGTTTTTCAAGAAGTTGTTAGGATTATGGAATTTCTTCTCCCCCAAATACAATCCATGTGTCTCCAAATGCCTCGAGTTACCTAGAACATCCTTGCTTTTTAGGCTGCAAGGTCTTTGACACAGTAATAAACAGGGATCCTGTTTTTTTCTGACTTCAAAAATATATATTTTTGCATAAATGTAACATTATATACATATAATTTTTTCCAATATGCAAAATACTACTTGTAATCTAACGTAGTCATAAATCAAGTAGACACAGACAAATTCCAGATATGCTCCTATGCACTGTGCTGTAGGGCTGTGTGAAGCTTCGGTAGCCAATTCTATTCAGAGATTTGGCCCAATTTTTCGGGACCGAATCTCCAAATCTAATTGGGAGACCAATTAAAAGTTCCAAATCAATATGGCTACAGACTAAACAGGCAGCTGACATGGCTGCCTCCAGCTGGTAAGTATGTTGGGGTTGGGGGAGGGAGGGATTGGGGCTGAGGCTGGGACAAGCTGCCCAGCTAGGGCAGGGAAAGGGGGGGGGTGGGGATGGGATGTGGGCATGACAGGACCCTGAACAGGGGCTATGGCCTGTTGCCACTTGCCCAGCTGGTGTGGGGGCAGGGGGGAATGCAGGTGTGGCTTGCTCCTGGCAGAAGGGGGCAAGCGGCAGCAGGGCATAGCTCCCATCACTGCTGCACCTGCATTGCACCCTCCTCTGTGTCGGCTGGCAAGTGGCGGCAAGGCAGAGCCCCTGCTCCCAGCACTGGTGGAGGTGTGGCAGCCCTGGGAGCAGGGGCTATGCCTTGCTGCCGCTTACCCAGCAGGTGCAGAGGGGGGCATGATGCAGGCTTCCACCCAGAGTGAACCACACTGGCATCATGCTTCAGCCTCTTTTTTTCCCCCCACCGGCTGGGCAAGCAGCAGCAGGACAGCCTGCCCACTTCCAGTGCTGCCACGCCTGCATCCCCTGCCCCCCCCCCCACCCCCACCCCAGCTAGGCAGCTTGTCCCTGCCCAAGCCCCAATCCTTCCCTTCCCTGTCTCCCAACCTCAACAGACTTACTAGCTGGAGGCCGCTGTGTCAGCTGCTTGTTTAGTCTATGGCCAAATCTCCAAAGCAGTGCCAAATCTTTTGGATCTGATTCAACTGAATCAAATTGGGACAGTAATTTTGAATCTCCAAATCAAATCGCTGTCGTCCAAATCGGCCGAATCCACATCTGAAGTGAATACTTGCTGCTTTGCACAGGCCAACTATGTGCAGGACACTGAACACTACTTATTATATAATATGTATTAGTGGTGTTTCATTTTGATCATGGAAAAATATGGATTTTGGGTTAGTCTTTTAATCTGAGTGTTGGGGACTTCTTTTTCAGAGAGAACCAGGATCCTTGGTAATAGATACCTGATACCTCCTAGTTGATGATCTCTTTCCCTAATAAGACTTGTCCTATCACAGTAACATGTACTGATGGAATTTGAAGGATAGCTTATAAAAATCTGTCTTTTTTCACAAATCTTGATCTTGAGAGGGAAATCAATATTAGATTTTAAACAGTGTCTTGTGCTTACTTTCTGCAGATGAAAGTAAAGGGGTCAAAGGAATGAATTTCTAGGGTTGGATTCCTGATGCTTCAGACAACTGAATTATTAGCTTAATGTAGAAATCTTTTCATAAGGAAAAGAATATCCTTTGTTTACTTAATTTTCTAACTGGGGCCTTTGCCATAGTATTTGACCACCTCCCCAAGTAGTATCAGCATTATAACTTGGGGCAGGTAACTGTAGCACCAGCCCTGGGTATCAATTTAGTGGGGCTCCTCCCATTCACAGGATGCAGGGCACTATGCTGCTGCTCTAGCTGCAACAACTGGGGTGGGTAGAGTTTTTGATGTTAATGAGAACTGTGAAGTGTAATAGATTGGGTTAATTATAACCAAGTTACATTTGTTATGCATACATCTTTGATCTCAGTCTTCCCCAGTTAATCTAAATATATTTCAGTGAAGTTGTAGGGTCTGATTTTACTGGTGTGCCATACATTGTATGTCATACAACATACTGTTGTTGAACAACAGGAAGTTTCCATCAGTGGCCCAAATGCTTGGCTGAGACAGCATTTCCCAGCAAAAGTTGGAATGCAGAGAATGCATTAAGCTTTTGGGAGGGTGACTTTTAATTAACTCTCTAAAGAGAGATGGCTGTGAGAGAAGGCATATGTGAGGAGCAGTAAAGAATCACAAGCAGCATGATGTGCTTGCACCTTTGGTCAAGAAGCTGTTACAAAAATGCTAATGTCATTGCAAAATAAATTCTGTTTTTTTCCATAGCAGTGCTCATTTCATATCTGCTGTAAGGTGTGAAACCACAATTTCAAAGACTCAAGGTAAAATGGAGAACAATACTAAAAAAATGCATAGAACTTCAAAAATAAGTGACCTCTGCTTCAACCTCCTAGTGAGAGACTCCACTGTTTTATCTAGCTAGAAAAGCAAATCTTAAATTAATTTCCATTTGTTCAAAATGCATAGTTCTGGATGCTTTGTTCTTTATATAGTTGTAGCTAAACTATAAAATATATTTTATTTTACTAATGGCACACAGGTGTAGTGTTCTTAACGTTTTTACGTTCAGCTTGCTTTTTTAAGCATGAGAAAGTATATCTAACTTGAATTTTCAGTGCTGGATCACAGTTATTGAAGAGAAGAAGCTTCCTTTATAATGAAACTTTTCTGGTTTATATGCCTTGTTTTGAATGATACTGAGAGGTCAACCCTCCAGGAAATTCAAGTTGAGATGAAGAGGGGAGGAATGATAAGGTGCTTACTCTTGTAACATGCCATGGTCTTGGCCCTCAGATGGTCACAAAAAAACAGCATGCAGGATGACCCATCCACTCTATGCCAACTGCTTTTCAGGGATTTGAGTATAAATTTAATAGTCTCTCACACAAGTGGACTTAAGCCTCTGATAGGTGGAATAAGATCTGACCTCTGCCTGCTTCACTAACCAAACAGCCCTGTATTCATTAATCCCCTCTGCCTGTTTTGCTTCCTTCTAGTATGGTCAGTAATGCCCATTTAGATTACAGGGTCTGAGGAGTGAGCTGTTCCTTGTTGCTTTCCCACCCAATATATTTGGATGCCATAAATCTTTTTCCAGAACAAAACTATGTTGTTTATAAGTAACACTGAGGCCAGGTACAGACATTAAATACAAACCAGTGTAAGTGATCAGAAACCAGTCTATATCCAGAACAGAAGTTCAGTGTGCACAGACTTAATGGCAGAAGCTGGTCTAAGATAGAGCTGGATGGATATAGTACCAGACTTAATTGGTTAAGGTTAGATGGGTGTGTCAAACTTCTGCAATAGATCCCTATCAATTTTATATTAAGGTACTGTCTGCTGGTATCCCAGGTGCCTTTGCAGTCCCCCCCCCCCCCCCCCCCAAGCGCAGGCAGCTGCAGCTCAGGTCTTCCAGCTGAGTGCCTAGCTGTCCCTGTCCCTGAGCTCTCTAGCTGTTAGCCAGGCAGGACTGGTGTGGGTGTGGGTGGGGGGGGGGGGAATTAGAGGGTGGAGCAGGGCTCATGAGCTGCTGGGGAGAGGCAGTGCCAGCAGCACACCCTGCATTCTTGGCTAAGGTCAGTGGGGCACAGAGTATCCCTCCCCTGTCCTGGTTTTGGACAAGCCCCGGGACTGTGTGGGGAGTAGCTCTGGGAAGCCCTTGGGGGTCTATTATCTGCATCCCCTGCCCCCACAAAGCCAGTGCTAAGTTCCTGGCTGAAGCCTCCATGAGCAGGGGGTGAGCACGCCTCTCTGTACCACCTGCCTGCAGCTGACACCTGCCTGATAGATGACAGCAGCATGGAGAGGCACATGCCCAGCAGCCAGTTGAGATGGTGCAGCCCCTCGGCTGCATTTGGCTGCCCTTAGAAGATTCCCAAGCATGGTGGAAGGCTTGCAGGAGTGCCCCATGCTGCTGGCCTTGGCCAGTGCAGGCAGCCCTTTGTGTTTGTGGGGTGTTTTTGTTATCTTCCCGGATGAACGAGTGAATTTGTGTTCCGTTCAGTCCTGAACTAATGTAGTCCTCTTAAAGAAACCCATGTAAATTGGTTCAAATACGCCTTGAGTAAACTAGATGAGTTGCTTCTAAAGTGAGCTTAGTGGAGACATGCATTGCTCTATGACCACTTTTGCCACACAGTACTTAAAAGCAATGTTGGTGGAACCTGAATGGAGTCGTATTTACTTGAAACCAATGAGGCAAGTTAGGAAAAAACAAAACAAACAAACAAACAAAAAACAGTGAGGGGAGCCTGTGGACCTTTTATATAGGTTGGGCATGAGTACTTGGGCCAAGATGTCAATTTGTAGATTGTTCTTCCTCTGGTCCATCTGTTAACTTTTAGCGCTCTTCTTCAGCTTTGGACACCTCCATTAATATGAAATCTTAGTTCTTTTAGATTCTTTGATGTGGTTTTGCATGTTGCACCTTGGTGTCCATTTCTAACAAGATTTAACTTAAAATTAGACCAACAGGAGAAACCCAACCAAACGCTGTATAAGGTTATATGTGTGTTCCCAGTTTCAACAGGCAGTAGAACAAAATAGAAGTCAATGGTTAACCTTTGCTATTACTTGTTCAAATCACTTGCTTTTGTTGATAGCATTTGTGCCACAGATTTACCAAATTCAGGTGTGGCATAAGAATGAGTTATGTAATCTGTGTATTTTGCTTGTCAAGGAGTAAAAGGAGGATTTTAGTCTAACAGCTGTAAAACTGCTTAATATTCTTCTAGAACTAATACCAAACACACCTTTACCTTGCATCTGCCTGCAGGATGGCTTGGGTGTATCTCCTACCTTTTCCATCCCTTAGCACAAGTTGCACCAAGTAACATTTTCATGAGTTCTGAATTTGGCTTTTTTGCAACCAATTTAGCGATGAGTACAGACAGGATGTTTGGGGGTTTTGTATTGCTCTTCTTGATTTAAGAACTTTTAAAGTACTCGAACAGTCACTGCACAACCTCAGGGACTGAATTGTTTTGAAAAACTCATGTCTGCATTGTATTCGGTAAAGAGAAACTGAGTAATATCCTTAGCTTGAGAATAGTTATTGATTATGTAGAGTTGAGCCAGAATTTGAAATAATTTTATCAGGTAAACTGGCCATTTCTGAAATTACCACGCACTTTATACAAAATAAGAACTGTGTATTAGCTTTTATGGCATAAATGTAACAGTACAATTTAGTCCTTAGCCTGAAAATGCAGTTGTATATTTGTAACATGTATCTAACCAATAGGGTATTTTTACTTTCCAGCTTCTCGTAAAGAGGTCTTCTGCACAGTATTTAGAATTCTCCTTTGTTTCTCCTGCCCCCCTCTGCTTTGTGAAATTTGAACCAATACTTTTTTCCAAATGGTTAATAGCATATAAAGCCTTTGTAGGATTTCCATGCATGTCCTGTTGCTGCAGTATACTCTGCCTGGTTCCCATGATCAGAACTGATGAAGAATGCCTTGCATTCAAAAGACTAACTTTATCTCGGCTACATAATTGGTCCAATAAGAGAGATGCCTCTAAGAAATCCTTGCCTATCACTGTAAAAATTAATTTTAATTTAAAAAATCATATTGCCCTTACTAACATCTGTAGATTAAGGGGAAAAAACTGTTCTGCCTAATCTGTTGTTCAGTTTTAATTATGAGCATTTTGATACTGTTTTTTGTTTTGTTTTTTTTCTTGTTTAAGAAGACTTGACTTGTCATCCAAGTACTATACAGCCTGTGTATGTTCTGGTTGATGGCAACTGTCAATTGTCCTGGATCATAGTATATGCCTGAGGACCACCCAGACCTTCAATGCATATGCCTTTTTGGAGGACTGGAGGCTGTGTAGACCTTCCATCCTCCCTTTAGGCTACTGAGACAGAATCCAAAGACCAGACTGAGTCCAGATGTTCAGTGCTGCCATGGCTGCAGTTATATTAGTGTCTGGGAATCAAACCTGGGTTTCTTGTGTGGTAGACCAGGATTCTACCACTGAACCACAGGGAACTCGTGTTTCTGGTACTATGTCAGGAAACATTTTGGCCAAGTGCAAACATTTGGGGAGATTAAATTGGATTCAAAATGGTTGTCCGACTTTAAACTAGCTCATCCTGGTGCCGACCTTATTCTTAACAGACTTGGTCTCAGTGACCAGCAATCAATCTTAAACCTGTAATTGTACAGAAGTTCCATGTACACAAACTAGTTTAAAAATTGTAGAACCCCGTTTAACGTAAATCTGGATCTATGTAGTATCAAACTTTTGGTTGTTTTTTTTCTTCTTTTGAGTCAAGCCAGTAAATGGAACTTTTGTCCACTGTCCCTAGCCCCAGGGCTGCTCTCTTCACTCCCCTCTTCCCCCCACACTGGGTTTGTTTTTATGTGGTTTTGTGTTGGTTTTTGTTTGTTTGTTTGTTTGTTTTGTGCCCCTTGCTATCCTTCTCAACCCCCATCCCACAAGCTGTTCTGGGTGCAGCCACTTTTTTTATCAGCATTTGCTTCCAGAGCTGAGGGATGGAAGTGTAGGGGGGCACCTCCCTTACTCCACCTACAGATCACATCCATTTCCCCCCTGTAGGTTGCAGACCCCCATGTGTTGTTTTTTTTTCTCATGGTTTGTTTTTTTTATTCCCCCCCCCCCATCTTGATATTAGGCAACCATTTTTTAAATCAACTTAACCTCCCCCTAATGCTCCTGAAATTCTGTATTTAGCCTTTGGGTTTTGAAGTGCCAATGGTTCCTGCTTGAAAGAAGCCTGTAACTGGCTGTGCACTGCTATGATCTGAGTTTCTAAGGAAATGCACTGAAATCTTTGCCAGCTTGTAATGGGAGTTTTTCTCTGCTTATAGTAGAAATCTATCGCTATATGGCTCAGGTTCATTAAACTTTGCTACTTTACTTCACTGTACCTGGAAAATGCCTCTACTATTCAATTGGAATCCAAACCAAAATGTATCACTCTTTGCATGGTGATGTGCAGGAGTTTCTTGCTTGACTTCTGTTTTGTCTGATTCTTTTGACTTTTTACTGATCATGAGGAGAACTGAATTTAGCTGGAAGTTCAACTTCTATTCATCAGTACTTTTAGCAGCAAATGTTAAATACATAAGGGATTAAATTGGACTACTATTAGACTGCAAATCGTGGTTTCTGAATTGTTACAAATTGTTTTTCTAATGTCTTAAATACCTCTTTGAATCTAATTATGAAGTCAGAAACATTTTAGTTAAAAGAGACTGTGATTCCCTGTAAAGTCTTTATGCCAGTATGCAGTAACAGTGAATTTTGTACATAATTCACAGCTGTCTAAAAAATACTTTAATTTCTGATGGATGCTATGGAACTTTTCTGACTTCCTGATATTCAGCACAGGGTCCATTTTCAGTGAATGTAAAAGGCAGTATAGGTTGTTAATTCCCCAGATGGGTTTGTTTGTTTGTTTGTTTGTTTGTTTGTTTGTTTGTTTGTTTGTTTGTTTGTTTGTTTGTTTGTTTGTTTGTTTGTTTGTTTGTTTGTTTGTTTGTTTGTTTTAAAGAACAGTGTTGCCATGAAGATTTGCCCCATTCTAGAATTGACAGTGGTTTTCCTTTGTGCTTTTGTCTTTTAAAGCTGTAGCATGCATCACTTATCAGAACTGATGCTATCTAATGTTTAAAAACATCACGGTTGATTAAAGTTTTTAAAAAATAACCACTTTTTGCTTGGGTGTTCAGCATTACAGTTTCTGCTCTTTTAACATAACTTCCTCCAATTCTTCAGCTTAGCATCAGTCACTTTAAGTTTTTATCATGTATTCCTTTTCTTGTTTTTATGTGCTTTTTTGGCTAGAACAATATGTTGGTCCTTTAGCAAAAAGTTTACTTTAATTTAATTGTACTTGGTTAGTTAAATTGGTAACTAAAATTTCCAACATGAAAGTACACTAAAGCAAAGCAAGCAGTTCCAACTTGTACTAATCTCAAAATAAATAGTTTTGGCCATTTCTACATTTTAAAGGCATAATTAAATGTGTATAAATGTATACTTAATTATTTTTGCATACAGAAAAGTGTCTATTCTCCTACTACTTAATCTGTCATTTCTATGCATATGACCACTCAAATGACTCATCCCTCATGTCCAAGATCTGAACTTTGCAACACTGCTAACAAATTTGCCTTTGGCTAAGATGGAGCACTGCAGCCCCATGCTAAAGTAGCTTTTCTTTTTTAAGCTTCTAGAGAGTTTCAAGCTGCAGGTAGATAATGCACTGCGGTAGCCTAGATCGCCAACATATTGGAAGGTGGGTTTTGTGTTATCAAGTCAGAGGAATACATGCACATTACTTCCTGGAAAGCTGCTACCTGAGCATCCTAGGACCCCAAAGGAAAGTAATTTTAACAAGAGGCAAGCGCACTCGTCACAATAGTGCCCCTGGCTAATCTGAGGCTACAAATAGATGTTGCCAGATTTAAGCAGAACAATTCATCTCCTTCATTGGTTGAAATGAACATTACCCCTTGTCCCACAGCATCAATGAATGGGCAGGACGACTGGTGATCATGTTTTCTCAGGACTTGAGGGGCTGCATCTCTTGCACCCTGAGAACTGTCTTGCAGGATCAGGCCCCTGAAGCCCTGGGAGCAGGGCTATAAAGTAGATGGAATTTTGTCACTAAATAGTGACATAAACTGATAGCACCTTTATCGCAACCACAAATTTCATGTGCTTGTCTATGCCCCTTGGCACACCACATCTATTTGCTTGGCCTTTTGTTTCTCCATAAACTTTTTATGGCAGCACAAAGGCAATGTATGTTTTTACCCAAAGTCTCTTTAGCTTACTTGTCCCAGCTCCCTGCCATTACCTCAGATGTGTCTGGGCTGAGCTTCAAGCAGTTTACCTTGTACATTACTATCCTGGGCACAGAATTGCATAAACGAGTCTTCAGCACCCTGGCTGAAAATGTCACAACACCTCTTATAACATCACTGGTTAATCTAGTAGGAATAGAAGATGAAGTAGATTCATCTAGAAAATACTTGCATAAAATCCTTGCGTGGCAGTAGACTTAATTTGGTTCTAGGAATGCTGAGGTTCATATTTTTGGTATCCATGTATGTAGCATGTACAATGATCACATGCAGCATGAATTCAATGATCATATACAGCGATGTTACTGTAGATAGATATACTTTTTTCTTTTCCTATTTTTTTAAATGCTTGGACTTCTGTTTTAATCATAGTACAGTATTTTCATGTGGGCTTTTTTAACTTTTGACTCTTTTTTTTTTTTTTTTTTAAGTGGTGGAAGTAGCTGCTCACAATGTGGGATGGAGAGTAAAGTTTTGTTAGTTACAATATTTCTCTCTCCATGTTTTGCTCCTCCCATATACCAACAGAAAAACTGGCACCAGAAATGTAGCTACCAAGTTGCATATATCCTTATACATCTTATATATGTTCTTATACAACTTGCAAAAAAGTAATGTCATTTTTTTTTTTTTTTTTTAGTCATGCCTTTTTTAACTCTGGAGTCCTACCTGCTAGTTCTTTAGAAGCTCATAGTACTTGGTTCCCATATAACTTGCCAATAATTCCCAATTATCTTGCATCTTGCTTTTATTCTTGTTAGAAAATAGACTAGGTAGGCTGTATTTAGCTTAATTTAGTGAAAATAAGCTTCACTATAATACTTGTAGACTGTTCACTTAAGTTCATCGGTGCCCTGTCTACAATCTGACAAATATGAACAGCTGTTGGTATCCTGGGGTCAGTGTTGAAACTGTTTCATTCCTTTTGAATGATGTCCCTTTTTTAATACTTGGCAGTATTTGGGTAAAAAGTTTCCAAAGTTCATAGAACTGCCCTAGACATGAGGTCACTTTTTATCAACAATGATATCTCTATTACAACACATCTGAGTAAACTTATTATTTGGTCTTCTTTTCTGTGTGACATATCATAGCATATACCTAGTGTTTCTTGACAGCTTTTTCAAATTTTCTTGCTTCTTAATATGCAGTTTTTTCCAAGAACCTGCAACTGCATGGGACTTATCAGAGAGGATGCCTTTGGCCTGCTTGTAGATACTGTCCTTCCCAACCACTCAGGATGCTGTTTTTTCTCTTAAAACAAAAAAAAAAAACTTGTTTTGCATAATTTTTAGTTGCTGTACTTGTAAAATATATTTGCCAACAGGTATTGGCTTTGTCATATAATAATGCTTTTAAATGCTGGCTCCAGGATTATGTTGTGTTGGAAACAGAGTATTCCCTTTCCTTGACTTCCCTCCCCCCCAGTATAGCTACTGTGTCATCTTGAACTTGGAAGCAAAATTGAATTATTGAGGTGGTTATGAAATGTTGAGGAAGAGTAATTAATTTCAGATGCATCCTTGTATATAGTTATCTAATTACTTGTCATGCTTATCCCCCACCCCCATCCTCCCACCTGCACCTCATTGTTGAAATGGGTGCGATTTGAACTGCCAGTATCTTCTAAACCAGAGGGCTAGGTACTCTCAAAGCCTGAATCTATTTAAGTTATGCAGTTTTGTGTAAGTGACATAGTTTAGATCGGTAGCAAACAGAGAACCTGTTCACCTTCTTTGGGGGCTGAGGGCAGCAAATCTCAGACTGGGTTCCACCACTTTTAAACCAGTCTATGCTGAACTTCTGTTCTGTCATGGGTAAAGACCAGTTTCTGATCACTTACACTGGTAAAAGTATAATGCCTATACCTGGCCAAAGAATGAAGTTACTGTTTTTTGCTTTCTGGAAGTTAGGGGTGTCACAGATCTGTTACAGTAAGCCATGAGAGAGAATCAAAATGTCAGGTCATAGTAACTTGAGCTTCAACAAGTCAGAGAGGCCTGAGCCTGAATTGATTCAAACTTTGCAGGTTAGCCTAACCTGGTTAGGCTGAACCAGTTTCCAACCATACAGAGAATCCCTCTGGACTGAGGAAACTTAGGCACATGTGTGCAGTGGCTCAGGCTGGAAACCAGGGGGTGCTAGAGCAGCCCTCTTTGCCCTTTCACAGA
Organism: Alligator mississippiensis; assembly: GCF_030867095.1. NCBI lineage: Eukaryota > Metazoa > Chordata > Crocodylia > Alligatoridae > Alligator > Alligator mississippiensis. The sequence continues at coordinate 388,375,824 of NC_081824.1, forward strand.
GCTAAATTGAGGGGGGTATGGCCAGACCCCAACAGGGCTCTGATTTAGCAGGGATCCTGGTTTTCCATGATAAATTGCAAATTCTCTGAACCCCAAAATCTGATTTAAATCCCCCTCCACAGTCCCCACTGGCCCTGCTGTTGCCCCTTTCCCCCACCAGAGGGGGTGGGGCCCAGCTGCCAGGGCTATGGGTCCAGGAACTCAAGTCCACAGCTCCCTGCTCCCAACAGAAGGCAGCTGCAGCAGGAGCAGAGACCCAGCTCCCCCACTGCTGCCTGCCTGCTGCTGACTTCGGCAGGGGCAGGGCTGGCTCCTGGTAGCTGTGCAAACTCCCACGGGGCAAGGGGAACCTATGTCCCCAGATCTGTGCAGGGGGACAGGTTGTAGGCTCAAACTTTCACCCTGCTTCCATCCCATGGGGCTGCTGTAGCCCTGCAGGCAAGACCCAGCATGGCTGGGGACAGTGGGGCCACACTGGGATCTGTAGCTTTCTCCATTTTTTTCCCCCCCTCCCCCCCATGGGAAATGGAAAACCCAGATCCCTGCTGATTTAGGGAGGGTTGTGAACCCCCACCCTGCCTGCAGTCTCAGGCTTTTCCCCCCTCACAGGGAGGGGGTGTTGCCAGCCTGCAGCCCTGTGCTGCAGCTCTGAGGCAAGGGAGAGTGTGCAGTGCATGCATCTGTTGATGATACAGAGCTTTTCACTCTCCCTCCCTGCTTCTAGATACAGTCTGCAGCAAACTGACAGGCAAAGAAGCTGGGGGGAGTGGGGAGCTGATGACAGTGTTTATCACCCTATTTAAGAAAGCACAGAGATGTACCAGCTATCTGTTGATTCAGCACAGACACCTCTCAGCAAGGTAGAAGGGAAGGGAGGAATTTGTGCTTAGCAGAGAATGGTGAGGGGGAGGGAGGGGATCAAACATCCTTCCTTGAAAACACGGTTTGAGAAGACCTATTAAGCTACCTGTTGATTTGGCTCCAAAAAGCCTGCCTACCTTGGTAGTCTCCCACGGCATGGTCTGCTAGCTAATGCCAAGGTGTCTGGTAAAGCAAAGGGGCAAGAAAGAATAAACTGGTTTATGTATAATGCCTGTCCCTAGTCAGAAAGGGTTCTATAGGATGAGTGGAGACCTGCTTGGTTTGTTTAGCTGAGCAAAATAAAGGCTGAAAGAGGATATGATGGATGTCCATAAATAAGTCATGGAGGTAAATGCTAAGGTAGCAAAGGCACTATAAGATAAAGGACAATGTTGGCACAAGAACTGATGATGATTATATTTGAAATGGAAACCAGAAGAATTCTAATGATTAGAGGATTGAAGTTCTGGAACAGTCTTTGAAGTGGAGTAGTACGGGCAAAAAATATAACCCGTTTTAAGATGGCTTGATCTATTTGCAAAAGGGAATTGTATGGTATAGTGTTATGGTCTCCCTACCCGCAAACACACACACGTTTTTTGTAGTCATTGACAGTCTTTAAAACAGCAACAGCCTCCCAGGAACAACCTGACAGCAGAGCCCTGACATGTTACAACTAGCAGGCAATGAGTCCTCTCTCTTTTTCTTTTAAACTTTGTTAATGACCGTTTTTAATTGTCTGTCAGGTTCCTGACGTTATTAGCAGTATAAGGCAAGCTTCCAAAGCAGCCCTGAAGGAGGATGCCAAGTCCAGTAAAGATGGCGAAGAAGCCTTTTACAACTCCCAAAAATTTGAGGTTTTGTATTGTGGAAAGGTGACGGTGGCTCACAAGAAAGCCCCCTCCACCCTAATTGATGACTGCATTGAGAAATTCAGTCTTCATGAGCGCCAGCGCCTGAAGCTATTGAGTGAGCAGCGGAGTACAGATTCGAGTTCAGAGTTAACCTTGGGTGAAGGAGACTTGCCCACTTCTCCAACAGACAGTCCATTTGAGGAACTAGATGGCACCAATGCCTCCACTGGGATGTTTACAGTTGGTAGCCAGACCAATCTGGTCAGCCTGGCGGGCACTCGTGGCTCCTTTCCTGAGCGAATTTTGGAAGATTCAGGCTTTGATGAACAGCAGGAGTTCCGCTCCCGGTGTAGCAGTGTCACTGCCATTATGCAAAGGCGGGTTCATGATACCAACCTGAAAATACAGCCTCGAAGGAGACATGCAAGTGCACCGAGTCATGTTCAGCCCTCAGATTCTGAGAAGAACAGAACAATGTTGTTTCAGGTATGTCCCTGCAATTTTGTGTACAAAGCTGAAGTAGTGGAGTTAACTTACACCATGTACTTTATATGCATTTTGAACTTTTTTGTGGACAACTTCTACAAGCCATCTAATACTGATATTACATTTTGTATTGCAGAGTATGAAACCACACTAGGAAGTTCTCTAAAACAAGCATAGATATAAATGATTTGAGCAGCTAAAGGGATTTAAGTTTGTGGGTTCTAATAAACTGGAAGAAAAAAATAATAATTTTTAATATTTTTTTAATTTGCTTTTGTTTGATATTTGCTTAATTAATTAAAAGAATGTTTCTTTTTTGTCTTGGGTTATGATCTACTCATCTCTAGAGCCAGGGTTTATATACAAATTATATAAAATAACAAGAAATACAAATTATATGCAATTTTTATATTTATAATCTGTATATATGGATAAATATATAATATATGCATATATATCTACATACAAGTTATATCAAAATAAAATATGAAATAATAAAATACAGTTAGTGTGCATGTGTATAACACATAGGTATATATATATATGATGAAGTGCTCCTGGATATAAATAAATGTCCAGCTTCACAAAATTAATATCTTGATTTATTTATTTTTAATCTTTTCAATGCGAGTGGGACACTCTTGTTGAAGTACTTCTAAAACTGAGGAATAATAAAACGCAGTTTAAACCAATTTTTTACAGTCAGCTTCACTGACTTAAGTCACTTCTTCCCTTTCCCAGAATAGGAATAGTTTGTCTTGCAAAATTTTTTTCTTAAAAATTATTGTAGCGCAGATGAAGTCATCTTCAAATCCTGCAACTCTTCCTTTTCATAGAAGTGCATTAGATCTGGCAGTACATGGGCTGAAGGATCAAGGGAAAATCATTTAAAAGCTGCTGCCCCATACAAGGAAAGATCTTTGCTCTCTAAACTAATAGGCAGCTAACTGCTTTGGGATTTTTCTTCCCACCTAGTTCAGAGGAGAAGTGACATTTTCATCCTCTTGAGGGACTGCCAATTTATGTGAGTAAGTAGATGGCCCATTAGAAATCCACAGACAATCACTTGTGATAAAAAGGGCTTAGCTGAAAAACTCCACTGAATATTATTGTGTGCACTTGGAGCAGCCCTTTGGGAAATCAGGTGAGAGACTTGCTGTAGTGAATCTGCTTCTCATTCGTATAACTAAAAATAAAGGCTAAATGAAGCACTTGGAAAAGAACCCCCCTCCCGCCCCCCAACTCTCTTAGTTGTTTGTTTGGAGGAAGCATCCCCGAAGAAACAAGCTAATGTCTTCTTATCTGGCTGTTTTTGTTTCTTTACCTTTTTGGGAACGGGGAAGATTAAAGCTAGATGATTTCAGGTCAGTCTAATGGAGCATTAAAGTTTTTTCATTAACCATGAATAGAATAATTTTATTTCAAAATCTGAACTGCCTATTTTGCTTTTCTTGCTCTGAAGACTACAGTATGCCACACATCTTCCTGTTGAGTAGTATGTTACTCAGTGAGCAAACAAAGCTGCTTTGCGGGCAGTGGTGGTAACATGTAGGCCTAACCTCATGAGTGTACAGTTCACTTGCATTTTCTGAGACCAGTGTGACCTTTTTTTTTTTTTTCTCACATGTTTTCAAGGTTGGACGATTTGAAATTAACCTAATCAGCCCAGATACCAAATCTGTTGTGCTTGAAAAGAATTTTAAAGATATCTCCTCATGTTCTCAGGTATGTATTTATAACGTAGCTGTTAGTGCTAGGAACCAGCTTGTTTGATTTAGAGATGGCATGGTGCCATTGTGGAGAAAAATGGAGTCAAAGGTTTTGATAAAGAGAGAAGATGAACCACACCACACAGATATTCTTAAAGGTAGTGATTATACCTTCTCAGGTGCTTTTTAAGCAATTACCCCTTTATTTTTTTTCTTGGTGTCTATAAAGCTATTTTTTTATTTTTTTTACTCTTTTTATGGCTACTATAGCCAGTTTAAAAATGTAAGAAGATAATGAATCTATTCTTTGTACCACAGATTTCCCCCAGAAGAAGGCTTACTTGCAACCTCCAGCCTTGTCCAGTCTCTTTGAGTATACTTGGCATACTCTGCCTAGGTATTAGTGGAGTGAGCCATACATAGCTCCTTTCAACTCTGAAACCCCAGCTGTTTGGTCCCTGACTTTCCGTGGTTACCTGTGACCTTGGCTGAAGGAGCTAACACCCAGTTTGGCTCTGACGGACTTGAATTCCTTTTTAAAGGGAGAGGTGGGATGTACACTGAAATCCCAAACAGGAAAACACGTGGCTCCTTTTCAAAGGCTTTATTGGGGCAAAGCCCACACAGCAAGAAGTTCTTGCCTCAGAGCTGCAGGCTGGCAACACCCCTGCCCCTTGAGCAGCTGGGGGGAACCTGGGACTGCAGGCAGGGGGGTGGTTCACACCCCTCCCACATCAGAGCCCTGCTTGGGCCTGACCACCCCACCCCCACAATTTAGCTCTGTGAAAGGGAAGGGAGGGATGCTCTAGCATCCCCTGGCTTCCAGCCTGAGCTACTGCAGGCATGTGCCTGCATTTCCTCAGCCCAGAGGTTGGAATGGTCTGTATAGTTGGAAACTGGTTCAGCCTAGCCAGGTTAGACTAACCTACAAAAGTTGAATCAATTCAGACTCAGGCTTTTTTAATGTCTACCCCCAGGCTGGGTGGCATAAGCAGTTTAAAAGCTTCCTTTTGCATAATACAGTTACCTACCTTGAAAATTTAACTAACAATTGAGGCTTACTGTCCCTGATGGGAGTATAAAGGAGACAGCATGTAGACTGAAGCTGACATGCACCAGAAACAGCGAGGATGATTTAATAGCTTTGAAGTGTACGTAGATCAGTCGGGCAGAATGGAAAAGGGATGAAGCCTGTGACTGGTTTGGTTCCAATACATCCTGTATCCAGGGAAGAAACAAACCAACAACAGTTTTAATAAACCTGCTTAGTCGAGTCATAGAAATTGCCTTCTGCAGTGACTTTTTTCTGAAAATCTTGATGACAATGCTGGTGCTGGCATTGCAACAAAGAAACTAAACACTGTTTAGAGGTATTCCAGTTCTCCGTGTGCCAGCTTTCTTGCAAGCTACGCATTTAGAAGCAATAATCTCTTCAGATAACATTGCATATTGCTGTTAAACACTCAAACAGAACTCTAATAGGTGCGGGTAAAAATAAAAGCCAAACTGAGAATAAATTTTAAGAGGTCCTGAGAGGGTTGTGTAATGTTTCCAGAATTGCTGCATATTAGGAAAAAATGATAATAGAAATGAAAAATTTAGTTCTAGCCAAGTATTTATAAAATAAAGCTCATCGTTATTTGTTCACTACTAAGCATTGTAGAAGAGTCACAATTCTCCTCCAAATAATTGTTTTTGTTTGTTGTTTTTTGTTTTTTGGTGAATTTGTTACCAAATCTGAGATGCAATGCTGCTGGGAATATTCTCTTCTAAGATTAAAAATTCCCAAAAGGAAAGGAAGCTATCTCAGCTTGTGCTCAGGATTCTTTTTTGTGGTGCTTTTTCTCTCTCTCAAATATGCTAGTGTTGCATTTCAGACTGGAAAATGCACGTGTCTAACTTGTATAACTGGGTAAACAAGAAACAAAAATGTGTGCGCAGCTGAACTTAAGTGCCAGAGACAGCTGTGTAGGCTTCCTTGTAATAGCCTCAATGACCTTGAGGTAAGCAGAACAATAAATAATCACCATGTGCCCTGCTGGTAGGAGAAGTTGAGCTACCCTAGTAGAGAACAGTGGTGTAAGTACAGTTAATGGAGAAACTTGCTGTGCTATTTTCAGCTGCAGTGATGCAAGTGTCATTTCCACCTCCTCCATACACATTCCCCTTTGCAAACAAATGAGAAAAGTCTGAAGACTGTAACAGACTTTTGGCATTGAGACAATTTCTGCTGAGTCTGTGATCTGGCCTGTTAGGGACTGATTTTTTAAATGATAGTGGTTAATCTTTCACATTGAAGGGTAGCACTTGGTCCCTCACGTATGTATAATCTCACACCTTTTCCACTTGATTTTTGTGGGCCTGGAGTTGCCACAGGAGAACTAGTTTGTGAGTTGCTTTCTGGTCCTGGAGTAGACTTAGGCTGAGAAGATAAGAACAGATTTGAATTTAACCAGCTCCCTGAATTCTGAGCAGAATCACTTCCATGGCTTGTGCCAGAGGTCAGTTTCTGTAACTTCAGTATCAAAATGGTATATTAAAGTTTTGGTATGGGAACAATATATGTAGTTCATTAAGCAGTGCTAGAACATTCTGGAGGCACAAATGCAATGCATCTCTTCATTAGTACAGCCTAAGCAACTTATAGGGAGCTTATTTGGCAGTGAGGAAACTGTCCAACATGCACAGCCCTAATGTTAAGTCCTTTTCTTTTCCTCCTCAGCCATGGCTGCAGATGCAGCCCTTATAGGGTATGGTCACAAGTAATAATTAAAACATTTTAAATGGTGTTTGAAATATATATGTGTAAGCAGTGGTGGTTTGAAATAAGCCCCTTGAAATATTCTAAAAGTGGTGAAAAACTCTAAAACAATACCTACCTGAAAATGAAGTACTGTTTTGAACTGTTTCTCTTGTTTGTTATGCCTTGGCGGGGCATCGGGAAGAGTAGTTGGACAGCCTGCCTGCTGTTCAACTACCAGGTCCCACTCTGGGTTCCAGGGCACTGTTGGTGACCCACGTCTCCCTACCTGCCTTGACACATACCAGACCCTGGCTGACTTTTGCTGCTTCCTCAAATTGGCTCTTCAGCTCTAGTCCCTCTCTTGGGGGGGGGGAAAAGAGGCTAGAGAATATGGGAGCCGGAGTACCAGAGTCCTAACAGTGGGGCTGCAGACTCCCCCATCCCTCTCCCCTCCACAACATTTCAGTACAAACTAGCCAGCATGCTTAGGTCAGTGTAAGCTGATTGGTAGGATTTGACAAGTGGCTTGTGCCATTTTTACAATTTGAAATGGTTATCTCCGTTTTCATACTGGCCTCGTAAATGGCTTGTACTGTGTGGTTTTCTTCTTTCAGTACAGTTAATCATAACCAGGGATCTGGGTTTTCTGTTCACCAAGGTGGGGGTGGAGGCAAGTGGTGAAACCTGGATTTTCTCCTTTAAAGGAGGAAAACTTCAGAAAACCCATGACTGGGGGGTGGGAAGAGTGCCATCAGGCAGGGGGTGCCATGCACATGTGCACATATACACATGCACATGGCCACCAGGCAGCCTGGAGAGCAGGTCTCTGCAGGCAAGTCAGGGGAAGGAAGAAGAAAATAGAAGCCCCCATAGGGAGAGAGGAAGTTGCCCAAGGCTAGGGTTGGGGCTGGTGCCCAGCTGGGGTGGTGCATGGAGCTTGGGGCCTGGGGCTGGAATGCATGGCTGTAGGGCCTGGGTGGGGAACAGGATGGAATCATGGGCAGTGGCAGGGAAGGCTGGCTCTCTACCTCTTCATGCACTCCTGGGGGGCCATGGGAGAGGCATGCCTCCTTGATCTGTGTGTGGGGAAGGTGCAGCTTCACTCTGGGTTCAGGCTACCTGCCCTGCTGCCCTCCCTTTTGAAGGGCCTCCAAGGCCCAGCAGGTAAGACCCAGTGGGGCCAGGCAAGGAAGCTCAGTGCCGTGGCATCAACAGGGATGCCAATGCGGAGTTGTGCCCCTTGTTGCTGCTGAATGGGCACCTCACCATGGTGCTCCTAGTGGTAGCACCGAGCTTCCCTGACTGGCCCCACACTACTCTGCCATACTGGGTCTTGCCTGCTGAGCCATGGAGTACTACCCCCCCCCTTGTGAGGGGGAGCAGCAGGGTGGGGAGCCCAAGCCCTCAGTGGGCAGCCAGCATCTGCTCTGGAGCTTGTGGGAGAGGAGGAGCTGAACTTCCCACTCTGCCACAGCAGCTGCTGCTTCTGGTGGCAGCTGAGGCTCGACTGCTGCTGCGAGGGGCAGGGGACTGCAGACCCGGGTCCCTGACCCCCACAGCCCTGGCAGCTGGGGACCCCCCTCCAGCAGGGCTGGGAGGCTGTGGGTGACAAGTGAGTGGCAGGGCCCAGGGGGCTGTGGGTGGGGAGTGAGGGGCAGTGGCATGGGCAGGGCACCAGCATATCAGGGCTGCTCAGTGCCACAAAGCAGTGGGGGTGGGGGAAGAGAGGGGGCGGCCATAGCTGGACCTGTGTCCTGGTGAGATAAGGGGGCAGGGGGAGCACTTTCTTTTCCATGGAGGGGGGGAACCCCAAAATCAAATGCCAAAATGTATAGATATTTAGAATCTATTTCATTATAGTGACTGAGGCACTGGTAGGCTTCCAAATTACTTTTAAATTGTAAATATATCAATAAAACATTGCATTCAACCGATACCTGTGTATATATAGTGGTATTTCATTTTAGTCATTGAAAAACATGGATTTTAGGTTTTAATCAGAATTTGCATGGGGTTTTTCCAATTCAAAATATCAAACAAAATCCCCCCCAGGATCCCAGATCATAACATGGGTATTTACAGAGCTGCATCCAAACTTCATAGTTGTAACTCCTACTGTAACTGAACACTTTCTTTGTTCAGGCACTTCCCTACAGTTATGTTTAGACTATACAAATATTGACAAAAGACTTGCAGAATATTGGGCTCTGTCCTTGTTCTGTGCAGTCATAATGTTGAGAAAAATCCTTTTCATTCTGCTTTTCAAAAACAAAGCTAAACCTTTTTAGCCTCAAGGCACCTTCCATAAGTACGTGGTGTTTTTATCTCTTTGGAATTGAGGCACCTTGGCTTAGAGCCACTGAGCTAGAATCTAGCTGGTGCCAGGTGAGGCTGGTGGAGGACAGACCTCACCCAACTACACCTGATTTTTTTTTTTTTTTTTTTTTTTTTTTCTGTACTCTGTTCCCTCCCTGCACCTGGCTTGTACCTGAGGGCAGGCATGACCCCCTACTGTCATGCCTGCTGGAAACTAGAGCCATGTGCAACAGCAGCTCTTCTCAGGGATCATGGTAGAGGTGCAGGGGGAGGGAGAGCCAGGCTGAAGTGTGGCTCTGTAGCCACACATCTGCTGGGGAGTATGGAGAAGCTATGGGTGCTGCTTGTCTGTGGGGTGTTGAAGCAATTGGTGAGAGGAGGAGCAAGTACTCACCTCCCCACCAAAAGGATGGGCACTCTGGTACCCGTGGAAGAATTTCATGGTGCCCTGGTTGATTTGCTGCTATAGTTTGTCAAAAGGAAAAGAAATGCAGGCCTGATTCACTGCTGAGTTGCTTGATCTTTTGGTGATGTAAAGACTCCTATGACTTGTAGACCAGGAGAAAGAAGTTATGCTTGAGGTTGGTTGGTTGGTTGGTTGGTTGGTTGGGTTTTTTTTGTTTTTGGTAACTACCTTTTGCTCATTGAAAGAATAAGAGGAAAAGTTGGTAACTTGCATAGCACTATTAGCAAGTACTGAAATTCAGTTAGTGACCATGGTCTTTTTAAGTGTTTGTTTTTAACCAAATATTCATTAATTTTTTTGTCTCAAACTTTTCAGGGTATAAAACATGTTGATCATTTTGGCTTTATTTGTCGTGAATCTATTGAACCTGGGCTAAGCCAGTATGTCTGCTATGTGTTCCAGTGTGCAAGTGAGTCTTTGGTAAGTAACTTTTAAATAGTATTTTTTTTTTTCATACTTCTCAAGTAGTTTTCATCAGAAGATCCAAGTTTGGCATAAACCCTGAAACTCTACAGACTAGTGAGGTATAAGAATTGTCCTCACTTTCTTCATGTATAAACTGGTTGTGTTCAACCTTGGTTTTCCAGTTCATTATACAAATGTGCTTTTACTTGACTCTAGAAGAGTATTCACACTCAGGGGTATCTAGGTGTTAGAATTTGCAAATGTCTGATTTGGGGGGGGCGGCGGCAATGTGTGCATCTAAATCCACGTGTAGTCTGATTTATTGATTTGGCTGATTTTTTATTTTTAGAAGCCTATTGAATACGAGTAACCTGCTCATTGTCTGAGGTTCTGATTCAGCACTTCTTTACATCTGCTGAATAAAGGAATATATTGGCAACAGAGGTGGAAAAAAACTTACATTTACTGACTTTTTATGCTGTGGTAGTGTTTACAAGTCACCTCTTAAAGCACTCTGAAGACATTTAATGGGATGGTCCATGCATTAAAATTTGCTAAATTATACTAAGTACCTGCTAAGCTGTTTTAAATTTAATGTCATTTTCATGCTAGCATTTATTTATTTTTGAGCTGTTCTACCTAGCTCAAGCTAGAGTTTTGGTTAGTCTGCTCCACAGAGATGAAGCAACCAATTTGCAGTCTTCCACCATCCTAGGATGCATGGTTATCCCTGACCAACTTTCTTCCTGCCTAAACTGTATTGCTCAGGGTGTGGTACTAGACCCAAGGCAACATTCCCACCTGCTCCCAGTAGGTATGATCCCAGCTCACCTGGCACTACACTGCCAGCTTCAAGGACTCTGGGAGACCTGGTCTGCAGCTGTGGGCCAGGCACATGGTCCTCTCTGAGGGATAAGACTTTGCCCTTCATCCAGGTAACTCTGCCCTTAGCCAGGAGAATTTGGTGGGGCTGTAAGGATGTCCTGTAGGGGGAAAGGGCTGCATAGTGCTAGCATGGAGACCAGGGAAGGATGCTTCCCCAAGGTCTGTTCTGTCCCCATGGTTAACCCCTGATGGCCTGTACTTGGGCACCACCAAGTGGCAAGAGCGTGTAGCCCAGGGAGACGTGCTCCCGTGGGACTCCATACTTACCTTCCAGGCCTCCACTCCCAAAGGAAGGATAGGGTCTTGGATCCTGTCCCTGCCCCTGCTCACAAGGCCTTCTAGTGGCAAGTCAGTTGTGCAGGTCAAAGATGGTATTTAATCCTTAACCTGTACCTGTTCTGAAACTGTTGTAACTTCAATGCTGTGCAGAACTCCATGGATTTAGAACGGTGCAAAGGTAACCTGTAACAACATCCTATGACTTTTCTTTAACTCTAAATTTTATTCCTGCTACACTGCTTCCGTTTTCTAAATGTAGTTGCTGTCTGTCTTTCTTCCAGTTATTGTGAAAAATAAGTGATATGCACAAATCACTGTTGTGCCCAGTGGCTTTAGTGAGTTCATGGATCACTCAGGATTGGGGGAAAGGGAGGCAGACTATGCTGACCATGGTAGATAGGCAGAGGGGGGCGGGGAATGGGAAGGGGAATAGGTAGCAGCATGAGTGAAGGGAAATCTTACCTGTTCAGACAGGTGCTGCTACTATTCAGTTTCAACTCTCCCATGGCTGAACTCTGCCAGTCAGAGTGGATCCTGGTATCTTGTTTACCGCCCCTCCCCCCCCCGCATATTAGGAACAGGGCTGTTTCCTTTGGCAAAAGTTCTTTAGGGAGGAGGGTGGAGCAGCATTATACTTACCCCACTTCCCCTCAACTTTGTATAGAGGGGTGTGGTGCTGTGTTGTCCTGGCAGGAGGATCCTGGTGCCCCACTGTAGTTACATTGCTGGTTCTGCCTAGTAGAGAGTGGACATAAAGGTTATCAGTTAGTGGGTGTAGTTGTAATTGAGAGCAGTAAGTAACCATGTTGGTCTGAAGCCTGGCAGAAGGCAGGGAAGACTTGTACCTTTTAAAGACTAAGGCAGAGATGCATAAGCTTACTTCATCATATTGGCAGCATTTTTTTATTGTTAGATGCAACGCACTATAGGGAATGCATTACTTTATTGTTCTTCATGACTTTAAAGCACTAATGCATTCTGTTTGTTTGTTTTGGGTTTTTTTAAGGCTGAATGCCAAAAATTTTATAGACCATATGTTGTACCCCTTTGGCAGTACTAGGTTAACTGCCAACTGAAGCTGGTAAAAATATATTTCTAAGGGGTGCTTAACTTTTAAAAAATTAACTAGCTTTATAGTAAGCTGAAAAACACAAGACCATTAACGTTCAAAGTTTTAAGTTTTGATATGTACAAAGTCCAGTAATATTGACTGCTTTACCTACTTGAAACAATTCTGCACTGGTTGGCATTCTGATGTGGTGTGATTTTTATTTTTTGCTGGGTGTTGTGAGACTAGAAATTCCTTTCCAGTTCTATAGGTCTAGATCCTCAACTTCTTTTGTAAAGCAGTATAGCTCTGCTGGAGCCCCTGAGCTACCATGCTTTAGTTTCTACCAGTTGAGGATCTAGCCTATTATCAAAACCTGAGGAAACAACTAGAACCTATTGCATGGCCAGTTTTTAGTTTTTTTTGTTGGAGGAAAATAAGCCTATCTGATCTGTGGATTAATCTGATCATGGATAACAAACTTCACAAGTGACCTGTAAGAAAGACCTGGTCTAAAAATAACCCTGTTGGTAATCCTCTTGTGTACTCCAGGAGTGGTAGTAATAGGATATGTCTATGTTCAGGCACTCCAGGGGAGCTGGGTTATTGACAGTTCAGCAACATGGAGCTCTGTGTAGGCTGCAAATCCTACCTGAGAAGTGGGGTGAGCTAGCTGTCCTTGGGCTCTGTTACAGCAGCTAAGCTGCTACTGATACCTGAACAAGCATGCCTACACTACCATGCAGTATCTTTTTGGTTCTAGTAATTATTTAAATGAGAAACTCCTCTAATGGCAAGAGTTGGCTCTAGTTGTAACACAGGCATGAGCTTGTTTTCTTCACAGTAATGGGACGAGAGTAAGGTGAACTGTGAGAAGTAACAACCTACCCCAAAAGCATCAATAGCCATCAGTAATCAATAGCATTTAGCACTGTTTTATTCTAATCTGAGACTCTGAATTTAAGATGACACCCCCCCCCCCATAATTACATTCTAGTAAATGTTATAAATTTCTGTGTATAGAATCTAATTGGGGAGGGGTCATCTTGTAATTCATCTGTCCCCACTGTCTAGTCCACTGTAGTGGTGGGAGATGAGTGGTATGGGGAGGTTAAGCAGCTTGCCCCCTGTTTGTGCCTGCCCCCCTTTACTCTTGCTTCATGCTGACAGGCTCTGTCCCCATTCTAACCTGGGGCACTGAGCACAGTCCCTGCCGGCCTCTGTAGCGGCCGTGCAAGCTGTGTGCTGCTGCTATCTGGATGTGCTGGAGCCATGCTTGGTGTCCCAGGCTGCAGTGTGGATGGAGCCTGATGGCATAGAACGAGAGTAAGAGGCAGGTAGGGGAGCCAAGGCTCCTTGGTGGGGAAGATGGGGAGAAGGGGCTACAGGGGGAGATGGTGGATTGTAGAAGTGACAGGGACAGGCAGCAGCTGTGGCTATGGCCCTGATCCCTAATAGGGTCTGGAGCCCCTCATCCTCTAGTCTAAAATGAAGGGGTTTGCCCCCTCCCATGTTAAATGGGGGAACCTAATCTTAGAATTGAGTAAATACTGTAAGTAGTATAATAAATCAATAGCATTAATCTAGTTGACAGGTCAGTAGGTTTTTGTTTAATTCAAACTTCCATGTCCAGGCAAAGCTTTGCCTGGCCCATTATGACAAATTATCAACATATTTTCCTAATAATAATAACCCATATTACATTGTATTTTGAATGTTAACAGATTTTGTTCTGTGTGAGAGACGCCAGCATTTTGATGCAGTCTGGCCCTCTCAACTGCTTTAAAAGAAAAGGGAAGGCAATAATTGGAACATAAATTACAGCATCTCTTTTTTCCTTCCTGTTCCTTCCAGGCTAAAGCAAAGATTTTTTTTTTTTTCTTTGAATATTTCAAGAGTACTTTTTATAATACATATAAATGATGGAGAGTCTAAAAAGTTTGCAAACCAACCATGAATGTGGATGTGACTATCGATCCAAGCTGAGGGAAAACAGTTACCTCTGACCTCTCTCATACAAAACAGTTTGACTCTTCCAAATGCTGCAGTGTGGGAAAGACTCAGTACAGCAATGCAGCTATCTCAAATGCAGTCTTGTCAGGAAAACAATACACGTGAATCAGTTGTTACTTTACAAAGAAATTAGTACCCTGTCTTCAAATCTTTTGATCCAGGAGTCTGAGAAAAAGTTCCCCAATGTTTCTGATGTATAGGCAGGATCTAACTGCAACACTTTGTTTTTGTTCTTGGCTTTAAAAAAAAAAAAAAAAAGATGGGTAAAGAACCTAATTCTTTAATGAGTGACGGAGGCTGAGGGAGATGTACTCAGTTGGTTTGCCTAAGGACTCTTGTGTTCCAGAATGTTGCTAGCATGTATCCAAGCTAAAAAGTTAATTAGGCAGGAACAAATAATTCTCTCTGAGGCTACTGAAAAGTGAAAAGCTGAAATCGCTGTACAAGAACTGATTCAATTTTCGAGCTTGAGTGCCTTTTAATTGCATATTTTTTGTCCTGACTTTCAGCAGTGCAAAACCATCTGATTTTTGAAAGGTGTTATGGATGTGCAACACTTCAGATTTTAGGTGCCTAATTCAGCAGCTACACGCTGATTTGAGGTGTCAGACCAGTGTTTTAGGTGCTGTATTTGAAACTAGACTCGACCAATGGTTTGAGAGATTTTTTTTTTTTCCACTCTAAAAAATGCAAAGTGCTTTACAATCCTAGGTTTTTTACTTTCTTCATTTGAGCACAAAAGGAAACTGGTCTAGGGAACTGCATAGCCTTTTTTTGGAGGGGAAAAAAGTGCCCCAAGCCAGGTTTTTAATGGTATGTTTGTCATTTTTACAAGTGCCTAGTAACTTTCCACCCCCCAACCCCAACAAAAGGACCAAAATAGAAGTAGGCTGCTAGATTCTTCTCAGTACAAATAACCACCTATCTCTCTTATTGGATCTCTTGAAAATAACATTAGGTATTTTGCTATACCTTTTAAGTACCTAAATACCTTGTTAAAATCTGGCCTTAAGGCCATATGTATACTTCTTCCTGAATCTGTCTGCCATGGACAACGTATGGTTTTCAAGACAGAGCATGGCCCCAGTGATGGCACATGGAACCACTCATGGTTACTCCTGAGCTTTTTTTTTTTTTTGCAGTCTAATTATAAGGGTCAGCAGTGACCCACTGGAAGTTGGTTGATGCAGGGTTGGGAAAGGGAAGATGCAGGTTAAGGATGCTTGCAGATGCTAAGGCCCCCTCTTCTTCCCCCCCCCCCCCCCCCAAAGTGTTTTACCAGAGTAAGCAGCATGTTATTTTGACCTGGCCCTGCAGCTTCTGTGTGGATCAAGCACTTCAGCAAGGCTTTTTGGTGCTTTTATCTAAAGCTGAGTCAATTGGCTATTAGATGAGTGCCAAAAAAGCCCCGCTAAAGTGCCCAATATATACAGATATAAGGACCCCACAGGGCAACAATAGAACTTGGTTTTCTTGACTATTACACTACTGTAATTTATTGACCGAGTTATGCTCTATAAAGAGTAAATAACCATTCCTAATATCAAGCACTTGCCTGATATACATCAGCACAGACTTGCAAGCATATTTTAACAGTTCAGTATAAAAACGCAAAAACTCAGACTTTTCATAGTCTCTTTTCCTTTTCCTTCCAGGTTGATGAGATAATGCTTACCCTGAAACAAGCCTTTAGCACGGCTGCAGCTCTACAGAATGCCAAGACTCAGATTAAACTCTGTGAGGCCTGTCCTATGCACTCCTTACATAAACTCTGTGAAAGAATCGAAGGTAGCAACTTTCCTAAGTCAGATATGTTTTTGTTTTGTTTTTCTTTTGAAGCTTCATAGCACGTTACTTTGCAACTGTTACTTTCATTGGACCCTACTGTGTGCTCTGAACTTGTGTTGGCTGTCTTACTCATTTGAGTCTTGATAGCATTTGAACTCCCATGGCTGTAGACATGTTAAATTGTCTACCACTTATTAAATAGTATATTATATAATGAAGTGATGATTCTTGTAATTTATTTTCTAAACTGGTCCATTAAGTTCTTGTTGCTAAATGTTATACTTCTCTCAAATGTTTTTTCTTCTGTTCTGTTCTTTTTTTTTTTTTTTTTTTTTTTTAATATGGGAAGAATGTTTATGCATATTGCTTTGAACAGTTTTGAAGCCCCTATTCTGGTCAAGGAAGGGACAGTGATGAAACCCATGGCTTTGAGATTTTTTCTGTTCTGCTGTTTTTTTCTCTTGCTAGAGTCCAAAAGAAAAACCACCAGTCTTTCACATATTTCACTGCCTAATTCTCTTACAGCAAATACAAAATTAAGATAAACAAATGTCAAACATTTAGAATTGCTGTCTGGCTTCAGATTGCTACACACGATTTCCACTAAAGTTTAAAAGGAAGCTAAGTATGGCAAAATATAATTCTTAATAACACTTTACAACAACATTAAAAATAAACCTGTATTACCCAAGTCTGATGTACTCTATTCTCTGAAAGCAGTGGTGCATGTATTCAAACTAGTAGATTACAGCAAGCAGGCCTTCCCTTATAATTGTTTGGAGATACTGTAATAAACTATATAGTAGCTGTTGTTTGTGAAATAGTATCATTTACTTTTAGTGAATGAAAAGCATGAGAAATCTTGGCCAGGAAACAATTTTGTAGTGAATGGATACATGTCTCCCATCTGAGCAGTAGAAGTGTTCAGCAGTGTCAGTTTTCTTAATTCTCCACCTTACTCTATGCAAAGCTAAACTCCTAGAAAACCTCTTTATTCCACTGATGCATATAAAACAGCTCTTAAAGTGCTGCATCATAACTCCTACTTTTCAAAAGCAACTAATAAATTGTTTGGGGTCTTTAGGTTTCCAGGATACAGGATGCCTAATGTTAGCAAGGGCTAGTTTGTTTTGTTTTGGCTGGTTGGGTTGTTGTTTTGTTTTGTGTGTGGGGATGTGTGTGTGTGTGTGGGGGGGGGGGGGGGGAGATAAAGGCAGAACCACCAATCACCTGAAAACCAGATGTTTGTCAACTTAAGTACTCAAAAAGTGGTTTCTGAAAACTTTGTCCTGAGACTAAAAAACATATAGCAAGTGTTTTGAGTTTCTGCCCCCTTTCTGTGAGGCTGGGCTCTAGACAAAGCAGAAGCTTGTCAGCTTTATTATAGGCCTGGCTGGCAAAGATTCCTGTTAAGGCTGCCTAAACACTTTTTTTTTTTTTTTATAACCAACATCTTCACTTGCTTCTAGCTTTGCTGTGATTTAACCACTCAGATTGAGCATTTCCATGCTGAGTGCTCATCTGTAGCTGTAACCATTTCTTGATTTATTTTTATTTTAGTTTTTCCTCCAAAAAGAAAAACGTTTTCCAAAATGGGGATTGGGGAAAAATTTGATGCTTGGCCAAAATTTATTTCTTAACATCAAAGCTTCTTATAACATACAGGCACACCAAGAGACATTACTTTCTGGAGCTGGGTTTTTTTCTGGGGCTTCACTGGGGTATATCTCCCTGTGAAAAGCTACAAACATTTGGCTGAGTTGGAAGTCTTTATGAATTGCTGTTTGCATAGAAGGTGATATAGGCCCTAAGCTTTTGAGGTTGAGCAGGATTCTTCCTGCAGCTGGAATCACTATGGCACAGGAACAGTAAATAGGGAGACTGTGTCTACGGTCTTTTGTCTTTGCCTTGTGTGACAGCAGAGGGATCATTTAAAGAGGGCAGACAGAGGAAAGAAGCA
The DNA here is from genome assembly GCF_030867095.1 of Alligator mississippiensis. NCBI lineage: Eukaryota > Metazoa > Chordata > Crocodylia > Alligatoridae > Alligator > Alligator mississippiensis. Next base: position 388,393,637 of record NC_081824.1, read on the forward strand.
GCCTGACTTGTTTACAGAGTAGAGCAGGTTGGGAGCAAGATAGAGAGGGAGAGGGGGGGAAAAGGAGGGAGAAGTTTTCTTTTATATAGGGGTCTACAAACTGAAGGACCCTCTGTCACTGGATTTCTTGCCCCTTATTTTAATAAGGGATTAACTTTTTATATTCAGTATGATTTTGCAAGAAAGGGGGTCCTATGTTTTAACTATATTATGAAAATATTGTGCACAGTTACCCCATGTGAGCAGATTAAGTGGGCAGGGCTAATTGAAAAAACTAGTTATGTTTGATTTTATTATCATTTTATATTCTAATTTGTTTTTGAAAAGTGTATCATCTCAAATGCTATAGTTGGATGGACAATAAAAAAATAACAGTGTATTCTCACTTAGTGCTAAGAGGACCTACTAAATGTTTTTGTCTCCCCTCCCCACCCCTAGGTCTTTACCCACCAAGAGCCAAACTTGTCATTCAGAGACACCTGTCATCACTTACTGATAATGAACAAGCAGACATTTTTGAACGTGTTCAGGTAAGGTAGAAGTTGCTGCCTTCTCTGTCAATGGACTAATATTTTTAAGTTGGTAAATATGCATATTTTCCTTCTAAGGTATAATTTGAAAACCTATGTACATTTTTCATGAACTGTTGAGTTCATGTGTCAAAACTCTACTGTAATATAGGGCATCTTTACATGTGCTCCAGGGGTTGGGGGTGGGGGGTACTTTTTAATTAGAGTGGTTCTGAGAGCCACTCGAATTGAAGTGCCCACAGTATCTTGTGTATTCAGTATCCCACTCTTAAATCTGGTGGCAGGGGCACTTCAACAAGCTTTATTAAAGTGCTCCCACTGCCATCTTGAAGTGCAGGAATGCTGAAGACATAAGACGCAGAGGCTGTGCGAGTGCGCTAATTAGCACTCCCCAGCGGACTCTATTTAATACAGCGCGTCGGAGCAGATTGTAATTACAGTTGAAGACACTTAATATGGGAACAGTTAAATTCTCAACTCTGTCCTAGAATTGTCTATAATAAGTAAAGCTACAGTAAAAGCCCTGTTATCCAGGGAATGGGGAGTGTCGGGCATCTAAAAATTCTGGTTACCCGAGGCTGGCAGTTACAACCGGACATGGGGGTGGGGAGGAGGTAGTAGCAGCTGGATGCAGAGCAGTGGCATCACGGGGTAGATGTTTCAGCCAGATGCGGAACAGTGGCAGCGTGTGGTGGTGGGTGGCGGTGGTGGCAGCTGGATGCAAGCTTTCCCCTGCCTCCAGCTGGCCAGATGGAAATTCCAGTTAATAGAGTATTCTGGCTACTAGAAGGCAAGATGACAGGGTTTTTACTGTATTTCCTTTTACTGTGCTTCAGTTCTTCATCTGTAAAATAGGAGGGAAATATTGTGAAACTGTATGTTAGGGAAGCATTTTTTTTTTGTATGTCAGGGAGGGTACCTAATGGAGTGTAGATTCAAATGAGCTGTTTCCAATCTAGACCACATTAAAAGCATAGCTACAGCCACTTTTTCCCTGCCATCTCAAAATACTGCTGAAGCCTTCCCTGCAGCTCTGTGGGCATCGGTTGCTAAACACCTGGCAGATATTACATTTTATGACATGATTAACATAGGGGTGCATCAATAGATTTTGGGGGCTGATGCAATAACAGACTTTTAAGGTGGCATATCAGCAGATGCTGATCTGTTTTCCAGTATGCAGCCCTGCAGCTTGAGGAGCTGTGTGCACCTAGCAAGTTTGTTGTGGTGGAAGGGGAGGAGGGAGGGAAAGGGCTTGGGGAGCAGATGAAAGCCCCTGTAGTGATGGAGGAGTGGGGCCGGGGCAGGGACTGCCCAGCTAGGGCAGGGCGCAGCACGTGACTGAGCCACAGCTTGTCCAGGGAGTGCTGGGAAGGGGGGTAGATCCTGCCACTGCATGCATCCCAGGAGAGCACAGGACTGTCATGTGCCCCCTGGATCTGCATGCGAGGTAGGTCTGGCTGCAGCTGTGGACTAGGCCTGGGGCTGCTCTGCTCTTCCCAGCAGGAGCTGGGCCACGCTGCACTTCAGGTGAGTAGCAGTGTTGGTAGAGGGCTATGGGGGAGGCTGCAGCTACCCCAAAATTTGCAGTAGCGCCCCCCCCCCCCATAGCTCCCCTCTCAGTGCTGCTGCCTGCCTTGAGCACAGCCCCATGTGCCAGGAAGGGCCTGGCACAGCCCTGGCCCCAACCTGCAGCAGGAGCCCACCCCACCCACCCACCCAGATCAGGGCACACATGCTGCCCCCCCCATGCCCTCCTGGGGTGCACACAGTAGCAGGAGCTGCCCCTTAGACAAGTCATGGCTCTGTCCCACTCCTGCCTTGCCCTGACTGGGCAGCACCTGCCCCAGTCCCACTCCCTCCCTTACTGCAGGGGCCTGGATCTACCCCCCACACCCCTTCCTTCCTTCCTTCCTCCCCTCCCATTCCATCACACCACACTTACCAGCTGCATGCAGCTCTCCAAGCTGCCTGGTTGTGCTCCTCACTGCCTATGCACTGCTCTGTGGCTGTGTGCATGGACAGGCCAGTTATGGGCCCCATCAGGCCAATTTCCAATACAGTCAATTTTCTTTATATCAGTGCCGTTCTGATATCAGACGTTTGTTTGTTTGTTTGTTTGTTAAATCCATGCAGCTCTATTGACTTGTTAATTAAACAACAACTGAGCACCAGAATGAACGCACACCAGAAATCTGTCAAGACAGAAATACCCAATTACCTTTTTGGGGACACATTTCTCACAAGACAACCACACTCTGTCCTATCTATCAGTTCCATTCCTCAAAGGGAATTTACAAAACAACTTTTGTAGACGAGCCTACAAACTTCACTTCATAAATCTACTGGATACAAAAAATCATCGATAAAATGTAGACATTAGATCTATGGTACATTATAACCTGCCTACCATCAGACTAACCCCAGGAAACCTCCCTACACTTTACCAATTGCATTCTTTCAGCAGGTCAACACCTACCTCCACCCCCCCCCACCTACCTGTCTCGCACCTATTGTTTCCCATCTTTCTGATCCTCATTGCCACACACTTGCATTTTCACAGACCTGTGTTTTGCATCTTGGCTTCCATTCCATCCAGGAGAACACAGAACAACATCAGAATCTCCCTATGCCTGAAGAAGGGTGTTTGTGCTCAAAAGCTTGCAAAGAACATTTTTTTTTTTTTTTCCAACTATTTAATTGGTCTAATAAAAAGCATCACATTTACCCAAATGTGCCTATGTCCTTAGACTGACATGGCTACAACCAACACCCCTGCCATAAATTGTAACAATTATATGATTTTATATGCTGAGTTTCCCAACAAAGGCTCAGAGCAGCTTCCAGTAAGAGAACAGAACAACTTAAGGGCAAGAAAAATATCAAAATAAGAGACCCACTAAACAGTCTGAACCAGGCTTTGCTTGCTAAGTGTCTGCTGAAATAGGAAGGTCTTGCATCACTTTCAAACAAAGTCCATGGTTGGCCTCTGGCAGGCCTCAAGAAGGGACTTTGTAAAGCTGAGGAGCAGCTGCTGAGAGAGCCCTCACACATGTTTTTGCTGAGTGGACTTGACATACTATTGGTGCTTACATGAGGTTGCTTTCAACTAACCTTGGAGATCATGGTGGGGCCTAAGGGAGAAGGCAGTCCACATGCCACATGTTCTCTTGAGTTTTATAACATGATAAAATGGCCAACCAGACACAAAGAGATCCAGATTTCTGGGATAGTATTGTATCGTGCCTTAAATTGACCTTGTGGCATGTTCCAGACATAGGCTACCCCATATCTGAGCCGAACTCTCAGCTGAGTCTTGGGATCACACAGGGTAGCCACAGATTTAGGATCTAGCTGTCCTCTGTCTGATTTCCATGGTAGGTCTTGGAACAGCCCAGAGTCTCCAGCCAGGACATAGGGCCATCCTAGGTCTAAACTGCATGTGCACCTGAGCTACTTACTTGGTATGTTAAAAGCCTGTGGCCTTGAGAGGCCGAGATCAGGGAAAGCCTCCCTGGCTGGTGTCCTGACAGCCCAGATGAGCTGAACACATGGTGTTTCAAAGCCTGGGCCATGGGAATCCAAAATTAGGAAAGTCTTTCCAGCCCGGTGCTTCATATGTGGCTTTTAGACCTGGCTTTTTCACACCCAGTTCTAACTCTCAGCTGAGCACCAAGATTGGGCCTTGGAAGCCCCCTGGTGTCCATGAGGAATTTTTATGGCCCATCCCCAATGTTGTGCATCCTTGCATACATGTGTGGCATGGCAGGGTGCACAGTATTTGGAGATGGGACTAAATATCCCGTGGATTCCAATAACGCTATTTTTGTCTACCAGGGACCTGACTTGCCAGGAGGTTGTCAGATTGAGTGTTTCACACGCTCCAAATAATGAAGACATACGGGCAAGAGATGCAGTCTCGCTCTGTAGGCTTTTCTAACAGAAGCAAAATAATGAGGTTTCATAATTTCACTTAGATACACTTACATATGTGTTTTTTGCTTCAGGAAATTCGTAATATAAACAAGTACAGTGGACTGTACTTGCACTCCAGTTAACGGCACACTGTTTCTGCAATGCGGTCTTTTTCCTTCCATTAAAGAATTCTTGCTCCCCTTTGACTAGGAAATCTCTTATTTGTGAGAGCTTGGGAAAAATAAGAACCCATTCTAAATTCCCTTAAGTTTAACAAAGTACATTTTAAAATGCAGTCTCGAGCAAGGGACAGAGGTAACTTAACTACTTCAAAAGAGGAAGAAGCAGGGGGTTGCCTCTTGGGAGAGCAACAACATTTATGCTGTAACTACTATCTCTGCATTCCTTTTCCATGATACAAATAAGCTATTTTTTTGTGAATTCCATTAATTTAGTCCAGAAGGAAATGAGATTAAATTTACAATGTTTTATTTGTATTTCTACAAGAGTATGTAGACGTAAGTTACCCAATACTGTTACTGTGAAGCCATGTTTTCTTTATGGCGCAAGTCTGGCTCAGTGCAGTGGCTCACTGTTCTCCTGGTTATCTGATATGCTGATGAACAGTTTGATAATGTACTGTTGTTCATAGTGTGCTTGGCACAAAGGGCACTTTTTTTTTTTAATAGTCCAAAGTTCCAGTTTCAGAAGTGACTTGAGCTCCTGTAGGCCTGTCCTTCAAAGTATTTAGGTCTCTAAGGAGTTAGGGCCGTTCAGATCTCAGTCTAAAGTGATCTTCAGAAAGGGACTTTTATTTTATAATGCCTGTCTGTTTTTACAGAGCAATACTTACGTACCAAATGGTGTCATAAGCCCCTAGTTCAATTAGCTTGTTTGGCATCTAAAGTGAAAATACCAATACTGCCTGTATGGTTAAGGGCTTGCAGGCCAAGCCCTACGAGGAGAGACTAGGGCACCTGACCTCTTCAGCCTCTGCGAGAGAAGGTTGAGAGGCAACCTTGTAGCTACATATAAATTCAGCATGGGAGCACAGAAGGGAATTGGTGAAGCTCTACTCACCAAGGCACCCTTGGGGGTCACAAGAAATAATGGCCATAAGCTAGCAGAGAGCAGATTTAAACTGGACATTAGGAGAAACTTCTTCACAGTTAGAGTAGCCAAAATCTGGAATGGGCTCCCAAGGGAGGTGGTGCTCTCCCCTACCCTGGGGGTCTTCAAGAGGAGGTTAGATGGGCATCTAGCTGGGGTCATCTGAACCCAGCACTCTTTCCTGCCTATGCAGGGGGTCGGACTCGATCTATTGAGATCCCTTCCAGCCCTAACGTCTATGAATATGTGGTTTGTACATAGTCTCATTGGTAGCTTGACTTCTAAGAACAGTTGTGGCAAGTCACCTTCTCTAAAACTGTCTGCTCTTGACAGAAAATGAAGCCTGCCAATGACCAAGAAGAAAATGAGCTTGTGATCTTGCATCTGCGGCAGCTGTGTGAAGCTAAACAGAAGACGCATATTCATATTGGGGAAGCGCCGTCGGTAAAACTTATGCTTGCTTTTTTTTTTTTTTTTTTTTTACTTTATTCAGCTAAAACCTTAACTATTGCAAGCAGGGTGGTATTGGAATACCTCAGTGGGCACTGAAGCTTTTGACTGACTTGTCTGCTTATCTTAATTATACTGTTGTGCTTCATGTAGAGATGCTAAATTTTAAAGTGTGTATTTATGTGGCTTCTTTCTGTTCATCCAAAAAAGCCATGAACAGTTACTGTAGTTCTAGATTTCAGTAGGAGGAACAGTAAGACCAAAACACTAACTTTTAAGCACAGTAAGAAATTGATTGGTAAGAGAAGAATGTACAAAATTTCACTTAATTATCTAGGTAATCTCTTTTAAAAAAAAAAAAAAAAGTGGAGAGGGAAGGGGAGGCATAGATAGCTAGTTTCCTATAGGTTAGATTTTTTTTTTTTTTTAATACGTATATATTTTTTTGTGCCCAGGCTATGTTGTTTTAGTTCTTGGAGAACTTCAGTTGCCTAAAGTGTGGTCAAAATTGAAATATGCCTTTGCTTTTTTCAACAGAACATTTCTGGCAGTGCAATTCCAGAAAACACTGCTAGTGGTGGCAGATTTAAACTTGACGTTCTGAAAAACAAGGCCAAGAAATCCTTGACTAGCTCCCTGGAAAATATCTTCTCGAGGGTAAGATTAACCACTTGTCATTATTACTTCCAGATATCCTTGACAATGAGAACCAAAGCACAGTGCAACCTTATTATTTCTGTTTTTTAGTTCAAATGGCGCCTAAAAATTGGGGAGTCAGATTGTATGTGTAACATCTTATGACTTCAGATTTAATCTGTTTACATGCTTCTCATAAATATGCACAGAAGAGGGAAAAGTGCTTTAGGAGCAATTTGTGAAAAATGAGTGTCCAGCAGCAGCAACTGAGGTGGCTGGAAGGATGATGAAAATGCATATTATTGTCAATCCAAATGGTGGATTACAATTCTTCAAGGAATTGTTTGATTATGGGAGGAGGAGGTAAAAGCATCAGTATTTTGATCTTTTTTTCTAGTGAAGTATATTTCAAGTCTGTAGCTTTACTTTATTTTTTTAACTGTTTAATATTTAATTCTAGGTCCTATACAAACATAATGTTAATTCACATGATACACTATGCATATTACCCCTAAAAGTACAAGGGGTTCTCATTCCATGTTAGCCAAGCTGTGACATCATTAAAAACTACAAGCACGCAGAAAAGCCCACTAACGTACAGTATATATTTACTTCTAAATGGGATGGTTATTGGTTGGTATTTTTCTTTTCTTGGGGGGGAGGGTTTGTTTTGTTTTTTGTTTTTTTTAACTTGGACTATAAAAGGCCAAGTGACAGCAGGTAGACAGCAGAAAGAAAAGGAACAATGAAAAAAGGTGCAAGAGTGATCAATCAGCATCTACATGCTCAGTAGACTGCTAGGCCAGGTAATCTGCATAAATGGATGGCCTGTGCCTATAGAAGTACATTGTAACTAAAGGATTTAGGCCTTAGTTCAGTAAGGTGTTCCCAGTTATTCCGCAATAGATCTGGTAACATGATATACTCATGGGTGGATCTAGAATTTTGAAAAGTGGGGTGTACATGGTGAGATGCATCATTTATAAAGCAACACTTTTTCCAGTAAAATAAACTAGAAGCTTTCCTAATAATAGGAAATGGCTAGGGCCATATTATTCAGTTCAAGACTGAAGCACAAACGCATAACTTCACTGAAATGAATTGACAATCTGCAGAAGTGTGAAATAGCTGATTCTAACAGACGGCAGAATGCAAAGCAAAGGATAGTGAGATTGGTGTGGAACGTCATGGCCATTTAGAAAGAAGACACCTGTAGAACGAAGAGTTTTTAGAAGGGATCAGATAGATTTATAATGAGCCATGAAGTCAATTGACTCCTTCAACACTGCCTGAGAAGAAATGCTGCTGCCAGACAGTTGGTTTTCAACTTTTGGGTGGTGTGGGAATTGAAGGGGATGGGGTACAAGTGAACACCTCCTGGATCCTCCCCTGGATGTACTAGTCACAACTAATAACATTGTTTAAGTAGCAAAAATGTCTTGTTTTGTCTCTACTCAAGCACTTCATATACTTACCTCTTTAAGCACATGTCATCCCACTAAAATCTGGAAATACTCTGGCTTAAATTTTAGGAATAGGCTTTAAATGCCTTGATGGAGTAGGGCAATAGCTAGCATTATTTAGATCACTTTAATCTGACTATACATAAAGATGAGGATTTTTATAGCACTTGAGATGCTAGAAGAATATGACCTGTGCACAGAAAAGTGGCTGAAGAACAATACTTTAAAGATCTGTGCAGTTCTAGTACTTGGAAATATCAAATGGTGATAGATGGCCATAATTGTACTCTGTTGGATTTATTTATTTTCTGTGTCTACAGAGAATATGACTCTTAGAGCCAGATTAAACAAGGTTCTTTGGGTGAATCTAATATCTTTTATTAGACCAACTTAAATAGTTGGAAAAAATTTATTAAGCAAGCTTTTGGGTTCAAAAACCCTTCATCAGGCTAAGGAAGTTTCAGCAGAGCCAGATTATGCTTTCATGAGGTCTTTTTTTTTGTTTTGTTTTTGTTTTTTCAATAGGGGATGCTGTTGTAGAGCAGGTGTTCTGGGGATGGGGTGTCAGTGTAGGAGAAGAAAGGCCCAACAAACACTCTGGCTAGGGACAGACATTACACACAAACCGGTTTAAGTGATCAGAAACTGGTTTAAACCTGTAACAGAACAGATGTTCCGTTCACATAAACCAGCTTTGAGATAAACCTGGTTGAATGTAGTATCAGACTTAACTGATTTGGCTCAAACTAGTTTATACAATGTCTGTCCCAGACCCCTTGCTGGTTTGAGTTAAATCAGACTCCTAAGCATGCTCTCTGGGCTGGGTGGGGCTCTGTGCTCCACAGCAGAGCTGGCCCCTCCCATCTGCTCTCTGGTTGCAACTCTGGCAGAGACTTGCAAGCACGGCAACATCTGCCTGGTTTCATCTTCCTTCCCCTTCCCTGCTAAGCAGGAATTCCCCATCCCTTCTGCCTTAGACACCTCAGCATTAGCTAGCAGACCACATGCTGGCTATGGTCCATGCTATGGCAGATAGCAGTGTTGGGTTAGGGTTTTTTGGAGCCAATCAAAGCTCAGCTGGTAATGTCCCTCTGTTCCTACTTTAAGAAGAGCTTGAACTAATGAGAGTCTATTTATTTGTTTTCTGATGGGGTGAAATGCTGATAACACAGCTGGTAAATGCTCTGTTATCAAGGGGGGGAACCCCTCTCTAATCCTACTGGGGCCTGGCTACACCCCACCCCACCCTCAGATCAGCACTGGAAGGGAAGGGAGGGCTGCTCTAGCACCAGGGTCACTGCTTCAGTAGTGTTTTTATAGTGCATAGTAGAAGGAATCTTGTGCAGTCGAGGTTGGACAAAATAACCTGAATGGTTGTCTTCATTACCTGCGTTACATTACCCAGACCTTCTAGGCCTGCCTGTTATTATCATAGAGTATCTGGTTACGTGGTATATTCCTAGTAAGTGCAGGATTTTGGAGTGACACATGCCTTGCACATGTAACTACAGTGGATTTAGAACACAAGCATACCAGAATTTTGCAAGCTAGAAATTGGTTCAACAGTGTTTTTGGTTTTTTTCCTTTTATTCCCATTAATGGCTTAATTAATATAAAAGTTAGTTAAGAAACATCCTGCAAGACTGATAGGGAAATGATACATGTCCTGATATTTGGAGCAGGAACAACTTTTTTGTGTATGCTGTCTAACACAAAGTTCTGACTGCCAAGTGCTTTGTTAAACACGAATTTAAAGAAATAGAGAGCAACTTCTCATGTTTCTTTTTTGCCATCTGTGTTGTAAAATATATTTGCTTTGTGGGGCATCATCTCTTTGTCTCTTTTGCAGTGCCTATCACTGATCCAAGGGTTAGACTTTAAGTATTTATTTCTTTACCTCCCAGTGACTTCCATGCTCTCTGCCCCTCTTTGCTACCCAACAAGGCATGCATAAATGTCTAGTGCCGTGATGCTATTAAAGTTTAATCCTAAAACTTACCTTCATTTTAACTTGGTAAAGAAAATACTTGAATAGTTTAGAAGACAACTTATTATCTTTGAATAAAATCTTCTTCCAAGCTTTTGTTGCAGGCAAAAAGTTGTTAGTTATTTCATAGTTATTTATTTAATGTGTTTTTTTTGTTTTGTTTTTAAGGATGTGCTTATAGAGCATCAATTTTTAAAGGTGTTCAAAAAATTTTTTTTATTTTTATTTTTTTTTTTTTTAAACCCTCACACTTAAGTTGTACTTGTTGGTGATGTATTCACATCTCTCATGGTACAAAACTGCTTAATTAGGACTGTGCCATTCATGTCACTTAAACTTCCACAGCATCTGACAAAGTGAACTTGGGTTCACAAAACCCTGTGGTGGGCAGTCTTATTCAGTTAGTCTATAAAAATGCATATCTACCCTGCCTTCTGATTTAGCAGGATCCTGGTTTTCTCTTACTTTTTTAAAATCCCCAATTTTCAGTTAAAAAAAACAAACCCCAAATCCACATTTTTCCATGACTTAAATGAAATGCCATGATATCTAGATGCCCTTGATGCATGTTTTCCTAGCTAAAGCCTGTGTTGCACAACCCACTTTCTTTACTGGCCTTTCCCTAGATACCTAGATATTAGTGGTGTTTCATTTAAATTATGGAAAATATGGATTTGGGGTTCCTCTTTTTAAAACCAAAAATTGAATTTTTTTTATTTATTTATTTATTTATTTTTTTTTTAAGGTGGAGAAAACCAGCATCCTTGCTGACTAGACTTCAGACAGACATGGCTAACTACCTCTCACTACTTGAAAGTGTAATTTATTTACTAATACCTGCATAGGGTTTACAGCTAGACTATAAATGAGAAGCACATGTCCTTTTGTGTTCTGCTCTAGTAAGATGTTATTAAAATAGAAGGCTGCAAAGAATGCCACTTTCCCTTTTGTTTGTTTTTGCTGAAGTGATCTTATTTGTGCCAGGACTGCATTGAAAACAAACTGGCTTCCTAGCTGTGGGTCTCAGAAAAATAAATATAACCTGTTTGACCTCAAACATCATAAATACAGTTTGTGAAGGTTGTTCCCAGTCTATGCCAGACTAAGAATAGGTTGGGGGACAGGGGGGTTTCCTGACCTAAGAACTGACATGTTTTGATGACCAAAAACAACACTGCTATTCAGTGAATTTTTTCAGTCTATTAATTTGCAATATTTTTGTTTATTTCTCTGGTATGTGGGAAGCCAGTAAAGAAAGAGGGTTGTGTAATGCAGGCTTTGGTTAGTATGACATGTATCAAGGGCACTGACATTTGTTTTGGTTTCCAGGACTAAAACTCTGGCCAGAAAAAGTAACCTGAAAAAAATGTTACTTTTGTTGATGTTGCACAACTGCAACTAGAGCTGTGAATACAGTGAGAGGAACTATTTTGCCCTCTGTTTATCAGCAGCTTGTAAAACAAGTATGATCTTGCATATCTTGGTTTTAAGTATGGAAGTAGTGCACAGCAACAGTTTATAGATACCATCTCAAGGCATATTTCCACTTATTTTGGAGAAATTTGGAACTGCAAGAGATCTCAAAAGGTCATCTAGACCAAGACTGTCCTAGGGCAAGATTAAATATACCAAGACCATATGCTTGTCTATTTTGTTCTTTAAAAACTTCAATACTGGAGATGCACAAAATTCTCATTCCAGTTCTTAATATTCTTGTATCTAGCTTTTCTTCCTGGTTTCTAATACCATGATCTCCTTTGCTGCAAATTAAGACCATTATTTCCTTGACCTACCTCTTGTCACATGGAAAGCAATTGATCAATAGCCCTTCTTGGATGTAGTTTTACAGAATTCCCTTGCCTTCTCTCTTCCTGACTAACCAAACTGAATTCTTTCAACTTTCTTCATAAGTTTTATGTTTTAAATCCATTCTTATCACTGATCACTCTCCTCTGGACTTTCTTCAACTTGTTTACATCATTCTAAAACTGCAGTGACAAAACCTGGATGAAACACTTCAATTGAAGTCTCTGCAAAGCAGAATAACTACCTGTGTGTATTCCTTTAGCATCCCAGAACCTTTGTCTCTGCTGCAGCAGCGTCACTTAGTTGACACAATTCAGTTGGTGGCTCTCAGCAGTGATTCTCTACAGGATTCTGGGTGGTTGTGGTGCTTTTTAGGGTGCGATGCAACTTTGGGACTGTTAGGTATGCAAGCACCTATGTGTGATTCACAAGATAAATCCAAATACTTCAAACAGGAAGCCATAATATCAAAATTATTTTGACCTGTTGTGGTGTTTGAATTCTTTACAACAGGAAACTTGGTCTATTATTGGCAGGCACATTCTAAGGTGTACCTTGAGCCTAACAAGGGATGGCTTGAGTCTAAAAAGTTGAGAGCCACAGCTCTTGGCATATTCACAATCCTGTACTGCAGCCTAACAAGTTTTCTCTTTTGTAGTCATTCAGTGTGTTTACTGGCCACTCCCTGTAAGTACCAATCCTGTTCCAATATATTGGGGATGTTCAACTTCTGAGCAGTTGGTGAACCCCCCCTGCCACGTGGGTTTTGCAGATTCCCTGGGCTCCTAACTTTATATCACAATGGCTGCCCAAGCTGTTTTGCTCCACCTCTGAGGTAGGGGCAGGAAGTAGAAGCTGGAATGGGGAGAGGAACCTGGAGACCTTGGCAGCAGGAGGAGGAGAGGTAGGAAGAGCAGCAGCCACCATGTGCAAAGCCCACAAATAGGAAGTTCACCCATCACTGGCCCCATGTGGCCTCTGGGCCGTGAGCTGGACAACTCTGCAGTATAGCATTGTGTTGACATATGATGTAATGTAGGATAGAAGGGAGGGGGGAAATAAAAAAAACTTAAGAGTTTTAATGTGGTGGTGTTTACCCTAGGAACAAATGTGAAGTCAAACATAACCTTTTCATGGACTTGTTGGCATTTGGTTCTTCCAAACGATTGCTGAAGTAGTTTACTTTGCCCTCATCCCTATGTACATTCAGATCATAAGAAGTGTCTTAGCAAAGAGGACCCTGGGAATCTTCTGCAGTCTACATCACTTAGGACAGGAACATCTTAATGACAGGAAGGGAAATGCCTTTTTTACTTCACTTTTCACAAATATGGGCTGCTACTAGCTGATAAGTACAGTTAGCAGCAGATATAGGGGAGGAGACGAACAGCCTAGATTAATGGCAGAACAGGTTGGGGATTACTTACAAAAGCTAGTTGCTTTCAAATCTACAGGGCCAGATGGGATGCACACTACAGTAATTTTGGACTGTTTGGAAATCCTTTTTGGGAACTCATGGATGTTGGGTGGTGTCCTGGATGAATGGAAAAGGGCAAATGTAGTGCCCATCTCTTTTTTTTTTAAAGGTGAGAGGGGATTTGGGGAACTACAGACCAGTCACTGACCTCTATACCCAGCAAGATCATGGAGCAGGTCCCCAAGGACTCTATTGTGAAGCACCTAGAGGAGATGAAGGTGATCATCGGGGATCCTGTTTTTTTTTCAAATCGAATAAAAAGGAACTACAAAACCTACATTTTTTTCCACGATTTAAAATGCAATGCCACAGGATCCCTGGTGATCAGGAACAGTCGGCTTAGATTCACCAAAAGCAAGTCCATGCCTGACCAATCTGATTTCCTTCTATGATAAAATGGCAAGCTCCGTGGATGAAGGGACAACAGTGGATGTGGCGTACCTTGACTTTGGGAAGACTTTTGACAATCTTCTGCAATATCCTTGCTAAGAAGCTAAGGAATACAGACTAAATGAAAGTCCTGTAAGATGGATTTGTAACTAATTGGATCATTGTACTCAGAGTTGTCCTCAATGGCTCAATGCATCAAGTGGGGTTCCCCAGAGGTCTGTCCTGGATCTGGCATTGTTCAACAGCTTTGTTAATGATTTGGATGATGGGGTCATGTGCATATTTTAGCTTTAGCAAAGTTTTGGATGACCAGATATTTGGTGGAATCGCATACTCTCCAGAGGGCAGAGCTAGGATCCAGAATGACCTGGATAGACTGGAAAAATGGTCCACAACCAGCAAGATGATTCAACCACGACAAGTGCAAAGTCTTGCACTTGAGATGGAATAACCACATGTGCAAACACAGACTGAGGAATGAGTGGCTGGGCTGCAGTACTGCAGAGAAGTACCTTGGGGTTACAGTGGAACACAAACTGAATATGAGCTAACAGTGCGTTCTTGTTGCATGCAGAATAAAGTCAACAGCATCCTGGGTTGTTTTAACAGGAGTGGTGTTACTTGCAAATCAAAGCAAGTGATTTTTCCATTCTTCGTACCGGTGTGCCCACACCTGGAGTACTGTGTCCAGTTTTGGGCCTTGAAGTTTAAGAAGTATGTGGACAGTCTGGAGAGAATCCAATGCAGGCAACAAAAATGATCAGGGTTTTGGAGACCAGTCTGATGAGGAAAGGCTGAGAGAACTAGAGTTATTTAGCCTGGAGAAGAGAAGACTGAGTGGGGATTTGATAAGTCTTCAATTACCTGAAAGGTGATTACAGACCAGATGGGCTTTTTTCTGTAGCTGTAAGGGATAGGATTAGCAGCAAAGGTCTCAAGCTTCAGCAGGGGAAATCTTAAGGTGAAGATTAGGAGGAACTTTCTGACTGAGGGTGGGCAGGTATTGGAATAGGCTACCTAGAGAATGTGGAATGTCCATGCTTGGAAACTTTCAAAAGCAAGTCAGACAGGCTTTCCTGGGATGGCTTGGTCAGTGATGATCATGCCTTGAGCAGGGGGCTGGAGTAGTTGACTTCATGAGGTCCCTTCTAACCCTACTTTCCTATGATCATAAAAGGTTTTTACACTCCAGAGTGTTCTCATGAGAGGAATTAAAAGCCTTTTTCCTCCCCTTCTCAGAACTTATTGTGTGCATATTAAAAAAAAAAATCCTTACATTCTTAATTATACTTTTTGTTTGTTTCTTGGAGGTACATTTATGAGAGTGTGAGCCATCACATGGTCTATAAATATAACACTTGAATGAACAAATTTAGTACTCTAAAATCAAAGGATTTTGCATTGATTAGAGATAGTGGTTCAGGCAGATGTTTTGCTGTGTTGCTCATCTGTACCTCTTCCAGGTTTACATTTTAAGATGACTGTTTTTGTCCTGTGCTCTCTTTGAACAAATTGGCTTAATCATACTATGAGGAATAAAATATGATAAAATTGGGCACTTGTATTTCTGCAGGGAGCTAACAGAATGCGAGGCCGTCTAGGAAGTATGGACAGCTTTGAACGATGCAATAGCATTGCTTCTGACAAGGTATGTAGCAAAATTTAAGCAAAACTGGAATGTTGTTGCCAATCTCCTTTTTGATTTTTGAAGAACAGTGCATTTATGAAGAGAAATTTCAAGGGAGCTTATCTACCACAAAGATTACTTCAGTTTTCGAAAGCATCTTCTTAAAGTTGAAACGTTTTTATCTTTACTTCTTATTGTTTATGCTTGCTATTTGTTTTATAATCCAACTAACAACCTCTAATCTGCTTCTCTCTCAACCACTCAGATGAAGTAAGTCCTATAAAATAATTGTAAAAGCAAAGAACCTAAATTGAGAAAAGCCTTACTTTTTTACAGGTAAAAAAACCTTGGTTAATTCAGTTAGAAATTTGGGTCTTAATTACTTGGTGGCTGTCCTTTTAAGAGGTACCCTCTGCATAAACCAGTTTTTTGTTCAATTTTTTTATTTCCTGTTTTTAGTGCCTTCCCACTTACCTCACCTCACACAGTATTTGATTGGATGACACCTTTTCCCTGGAGACAAGGATACGCAACAGCTTTCATGATTTGATTTTTTTCCTGTTACACTTTGCAATCTGACTGTGTAATAATAGGCTCCTTTTCCAGGATATCACTTTGACAGTACAGGAAATGTGTTCATGTTGTGTTGAGAAAACTATTGAAAAGCAGCTTCTCTTATGATATTTTTCCCAAGCTTACTTATTTTACTGAAAGAGCAAGATGTCTCTTCAGCATGTGCTCCAAAGATGAGTGCCCTGTTAGTTTTGAGTGCTTTGAGTATACCCATTATACTTTTTTCTTCCTTTTAAAAAGGATGTTGCTATTTCGAAGACATTCTTGGAAAAAATTTGCTGGCACTGGTGGCACAGCTGATAATTAGCATACAATAGGCCATGACCAGAAAGGGGAGAGGCTTCAATCTCTCTTCAGTCTCTTGATGGACTGTAGAGTCTGTTCAGCTGTCACAGCATGCAGAGGGGAAGGCCTCATTCCCAACTGATTTTTCTTTCAGGACTGTTCTCCTAGTGATTCACCTCCTGCCACTCCTCCAGCTTCCCCGGTGTCTTCAGGCTGGCAGCCATTTCCTGAGGAGGACTCGGATTCTCCCCAGTTCAGAAGGCGTGCACACACGTTCAGCCACCCACCATCCAGTGCCAAGAGGCGGATTGCTTTCCAGGATGGAAGATCCCAGAGCGTTAAGTCCCCTCTTCTGAGACAGAATTCTACTGAGCCCAACGGGTAGGTTTTGCGTTCTCGTATGCGCAAGTCTTTTTAGTGTCCTCTTGATAAAGTGGAATAGAATGAAATGAAAAACACAAGCCTATACCCAAGCCGCAGCAGGTAATATTCTTGTAAGCTAACTCCACAGTATTTTAGATGCATTTTTTTCTCCTTTTAACTTGATGATGGTGAGCTTCCCAGAGCTAAAGAATTTGTAGCTGTGCAACAGTTAATATACAAACAACTAACTAACCGGAGAGGCCTGTGCAGAGGTGGAGTGAACATGGGAATAGCACCACTTCTAATCACTTTGCTAGTTCCTTGTACAAATGAATTAATCTCTTAGCTGTGTTCTGAACTGCGGCCTTGTAGAAGCAAAAACATTCCCATCAATTGAGCTACTTGGGTTGTAGCACTACAGGAAGCCTAAGTGTTGAAAGTCTCAGGAAGCTTCCAGTGTCACTTGCTCACTTTGTCAGGTATAGCTAACAAAGTAGTTGTAGGAATTCAATATTTCTATGCTGTGGGATTCCTCAGGAATATTTTCCTGAAGGAGAAGGATATGCAAATTTTGTAATATTTCTACTTTTTCCCCAAAAGTCTCTCGTCCTTTGCAGTGGAAACCTTCCCCCTAGCTATTAGGGTTTGAATTCTTACTCCCTTGGGAGCTAAGGCTGGTACCTTCATTTGATCAGAAGGGGGTCACTTCACTTCTTTCCAAGGTTTCTCAATATTGTGCTACTCACCCCTGCCCTATTTCTACCTCCAGGCTTTGCGCATACAAAATCCACAGCACTTTTCATTCTTGTTTACTGTGGAGCCCACTCAGGCAGTCCGATTCTTTTATATGGTAATACTTTTTTTTTTTCCCCCCCCCCCAAACTATAACACCCCTTTAAGTTGGAAGCCACATTTCTGGAAATCATATTGGATATATTTTTGGCACTCTGCTTCTATTCAGTGTATGTAATAAATGTTAACTCCACAACAAACTCTCACAAAGGTTAACAAGTCTGTTCTGTTTGACATCAAGGACAAAGGAAAAACTGGCCTTGAAATGCATGTGCCATATTATTCCTTCTGCTTTAGAGAGAAACTTCAATGTGTGTTTTGTTTTGTTTTTTGTTTTTTGTTTTTTTTTTTTTTCACTGACCACAATGTTGTATGCAAGCAGGAAACCTTTAGTTCTTGGTACTTGCTGACTTCATTTCTTTGTAATTAATCTGCAAGAAGTCTGACTTTAAAGTTGCATGATCAGCACATTTCCAGTCAAAACAGCTTCATGACAATTTTATCTTAGACTGATTTCTCCCCTGTTCCCTTTCCTCCCGCACCCCAGTTTAACTAGAAATATCAGAGCAGAGCAACTTGAGACTATTCTAATGTTTTCTTTTCTTTTTCCTTGAGTACAGAGGTGTTTAACTTTTTTGGTTTGGTATGTATTCCTTAGTGTGCAAGATTTTTTAATTTACTCAAATGTTTAGAGATTAGTGTTGCATACATCTCTCTCTCTCTCTCTCTCTCTCTCTCCTTTTTTTTTTTAATTGGTGACTTCTCCAGTAATTTATTTTCAGGAAGATTTGGAATTTTAATTCGGAAATCTCTGAAGTGCTTCTTCAACTTCGTCTCTGTCACATGGTTGCTTTTCCTTGTTTCATCCTCACTCTAGTCTATTGTTTAGCAAACCGGTACTGATAACCAATGTGAACCACTGAAGCCTGCTTAAAATGGCAGCTAAGATAAAGCTAAATAGTTATTCTTGGGTGCCTGCAGCCAAACTTCATTCCTATATTTTCTTTAAAGCTGTTGTAATTTAGTAATCTAATTTTATTAGCACCTTCCCCTTTACATGTGATACTGTACTCCCAAATGGTCAGAGTTGTAAGTAGAAGTTGAGCCTGCATCTTGTCCAGTATCTATAACTTGGGTATTTTAAATTGTTATATCCAACCTATTTTTACACTGTAACTATTTTTTCTCTTATTGCCTGTACAGTCTTACTGCTATAACTCGGCGCTCTCGCTGTGAGAGTGAATCTGCATCTTCCAGTCTCCCTTCTTCTTTCTCTGCCCCTTCTTTCCTGAAAAGCTTTTACCAGGGTTCAGGAAAGCTGCTCCAGCAGTCAGAAAATGACCTCTCCAAGAGGTGAGAGCAGTGTCTTCTGTCTGCAATAGTGTTTTTCAACTTTGGGAACATAAGGGTCTCAGTGAAATGTGACCCGCACATCATAATGTGTGAGAGATGCTGCTCCTTGCACTGATGCTTTTCTAACAAGTTTTCTCAACACTTGATTTGAATTGGTGAACAAAGCATCCTGTTGACATGCTCATCAAAAGTTTTAAAGACATGTCTGTTAGTTTAGGTGTAGTAAACTTGATGGTGTGTGGCTGTAATAAAGCAGCCAAGCTATTGCACTGATCTATAACTCTGGTACATGATGTTGCATTGTGGAAGGAGGATTGGGGCAGGGGGGAATGGTGAATGAGCATTTCACCAACTAACATTTCTGTGCTGAATGCAGGCAGCATGTGTTGGCATTATTTCTTTTTTTTAAGCTTGAAACTGAGAAGAGAACCATGAGAGAAGACTACAGTGTATTATTCCATTCCATGGTGGAACCTGGTATGTGGTGGGAAGAGACTGACTATTTTATTTTCCTGATGCTTTACTTCAGCAATTAGTACCGATGCTCCATAACCTTATCCTAGTAGTGAAGAGTTCATAGTCACTGTAGGGAGCTTTCTTAGTCACAGTGAGAAATCCACATAATGACCTAAATAAACTAAATATAAGCATGGGGGTTGAGTCAGGAGAGCACTTTAATTACTTCCCTGAATCAGAGCCATAGTGATTTAAAAGGCTTGTCATGTGCTTTGATTGCATGATTTTTATAGCTTCTTTTTATAAAACTTGACTCTTATTCTACCCTGCAGACTCCTTATCCCCTGAACTAACTACTTAGTGGGCTTTCTTCAGAGCTAGTCTATTGCACTGTTCCTGTGGTAATTGCCACTGATTCTCATTTCTCTTGGGAAGGAGCCAGTCTTGGTGGAATCTTCTTTTAAGCTGTATCGGGGTTTTTCTGACTGCCCTTCTACCATACACGTACAATCTGGCAGTTGTTTTTGAAGTAGTGTTTTGGTCAAGTCAAGGTCTAAAGTTTAGTTGACAAGCAGAACTTTTTACACTTGGAGACTTAAGTCATCCAAAGTTTAAGTGGAACAGACTTTTAAAGTTTCCAGCATATTTGAAAAGAATGGTTTTCCCATTTGCTTCCTATGGAAACTGCAATCCCACCTTAAATTAGTTTGCTGATTGTTTGAGCTAGTAACCATTTGTGCTTCCATCCTCATACACTAGGTAGCACAGAGAGGGCTTGAGCCCATTGGGAAACATTGGGCATGTCTACACATCACTGTACAGCAACATTACTACGGCACTATGCTTTAGTATTTTCTTTTGGAAGTACTAAAGCACAGTGTACTATGGGCAGTTACTGTGCCATGTATGCGGCGCACAGTTAGATTTTGCCACTGTTGCCATAGCGGCACACTATACTGGGGAAGTGCGCAGCTATGGCGATGTAGCTGCCAATCACATGTAGACCCACATGATCACTACATTGCTGTAGTGCACCATGTGGCGAAGTAGCATGTTGCTACGTCGCTGTAGGGTGAAATGTGGACGTACCCACTGTGAAACATGTACCACTGATTCTATCAATGCATTGTGGCGTGCCCTAGTGAGGAAGAATTTCCCTGTAATATATTGATCAGAATAATTAGATAAAGCACTCGCCCTTATTTCTCAGGACTCTCTTTTTTTTCATTGAGATCTAATCTACATTTTAAATTCTGTTCATGGAAGTATGAAGGAAAATCATGCGCAACTGATATCAAAAACCCTCATGTACACAGATTTATAGTATCAAGAAAAGTCATTTTGCCAGTAGAGTTTGAATACATTTTGGGAGCTGGTTTGTAAAAGAAACCTGCCGTCACAGAGGAGTTACTAGGAGCTCTACTGGCAACCCCTTTTCAAAGTAGACTACCTTGGTAGCATGTTGGTTTGGGAGTTGTGCCTTTTATTAGATGATAGGTCTTGGCCTGCCATCTTATTTTCTATCCTACCTTTTTTTTTAATTTTGAGGAACCTCCCCAAAACCCACATTTCCTCAAAGCTAAAAAAGTTTAACAAATTTTTGAGAGAAATGCAAGGTCATTTTTAAATTCTGAATTCTGATTTATACTACTTTTAGGCTCAAGATGGTAGCTAACTTTGTTAGCCTAAAGTAAGGCAGGGCAGGGTGGCACTTTAGGGCGTTTTTACACATGTTGCTGATGCAGCACCAGGTGCTTTTAATTAGCAAGTCATGCTGCTTAAAAGTGCCTGGTGCTGCATCAGATGCAGGTATATAAGTGGCACAGCACGTGTCAGTGCTGTGAATGGTGGTGCACTTTGAACTAAAGCACATCAAATGTGTGTTTAGCTCAAAGCGCACCACCTGCCACTTTCTCAGTGCTGACGCGCCCTCTGCCACTTATACACTTGCATCTGACGCAGCGCTGGGCACATCCATTACATGCTCCAGTAGAGCTCCATTACTCTACTCTGCCTTATGCTGGAGGTTGTGGAAAAGTCTGTGAGACTTCTGACAGTGATGTATTATTCTGTGTAGAAGTTGGATTTTGTTGGTTTTTGTTTCTTGTTGAGATGCAGCAAGATTCTAATAATTCCATTTTCTTCACTGGAGTTGTTCCAGATTTACATTAGTTCATCAGATGAAAATTTGGCCCTTGCCCCAGTGTTCTGAGAACGCACTGAATTAAAGAATAAAATGTATATGGATATTGTGCATTGCAGTGCAGGGTCTTCAGCGTTTCTTAGTAATGAGATTTTAACTTTTTCTGTATTAAAGTAACATCTTAAATTCTGTATTGATGTTGCTTCAGAACAAATATTTTGATTTCTATAGAAACATTTCACTTTCTCTTTATTGTAATCCTGCTCTTTTAATACTGATGACTGATGTATTTGTGAAAGGTTTTACGGGGCTACTCTTTTTTTTTTTTTTTTATTTTTTTAAGTGATGAAAATACCTATGTAGTAGTCAGTCAGACATTCAGATCATGTACTCTGGAGAGACTTAAGGAATAGTGTAAATGATGGTCTCTTCATAGGCTATGTGGGTTCCCCCCCCCCCCCCCACACTCCCTACCCCGACTTCATATTGCAAAGGTTATTGACAGTACCACATTTTACCTGAATAGAAGACTACCTGGATTATAAAATGATCCCCCAGTAATTAGATTCTGTATCTGGAAAAATATACATTATTATATTTTTCCAGGTATAGAATCTAATCAGTAGAGGTTTGCCACTCATGACTGGACCCAGGTGTTTGTCATGAGTCCTGGGATACTCAAATGTATATGTAGATGAAGCCAGAGCAACCTGGTCTGTCTCCACCTCATGGCGGGTGTAGCTACACTAATATGCAACAGGATCAAAGAGGGGGAAACAGAGGGATTCTTAATGAACTGCTTGGGGCCCAAAATGGTGGCATTTGCCAGTCATTTAAGACAGGTGAAGAAAGGGGACTCATGGGAAGTGAGAAAGACAGGCACAGCTCAGCTGTGGGAGTGAAGAGGAAGTTGAAAGTGTATGCATTGTAGTGGCTCCCCATGATTTGAAAAAGTTGAATGCAGTGGGCATTGCCATATATCTTACTCAGATGGGCTGTACTAATTTATTCTGGGGTAGGTTCTCATCAGTATGTTTACCCAATATTGGGCATGTGTTTTACAGTTATACTCAATATTGGCTGCATGTCATCAATGTCATAGTTTGTTTCTATTACAGAGCACATTGCTTTTGGCAGCAGTTTAATGATAGACAATACATTTACACAAAATGAAAGCTTATTAAATACAAGATGAGAAGCTTTTTTCCTTATGCTGGGGGGAGGCATGTTAGATTTGAGTAAATATGGCACCTTACCATGCTGGTGGGGAAAAATATAAGCTCATTCCTTTTCCTCATGGTTTGATTTCTTTCTCTTTCCTTTCATTCCATACTTAGTCTTGAATGGCTCAGCATAGGAATCTGAATTTAAACTGGAATGGCTGGGAATGTACTATAGAATATCATAGGAAGTTAGGGTTGGAAAGAACCTCTGGAGGTCATCTAGTCCAACCCTCTGCTTAAAGCAGGACTATCCCCAGCTAGATCATCCCAGCTTGGGCTTTACCTAGTTGGGTTTTGAAAACCTCCAAGGATGGAGCTCCCACCACCTCTCTGGGTAACCTGTTCCAGTGTTTTACTACCCTCCTAGTGAGAGAAATCCTTCCCAATATCCAACTGAAGTTTCCCTTGATGCAACTTGAGACCGTTGCTCCTTGTTCTGTCATCTGCCACCACTGAGAACAGTCTAGCTCCATCCTTTCTTTCAAAACCCTGCTTCAGGTAGTTGAAGGCTGCTATTAAATCTCCTCTCTAGACTAAATGCCAGTTCCCTCAGTTTTTCCTCATAAGTCATGTCTGCTAGCCCCCTCACCATTTTGTTGCCCTTCACTGGACTTTCTCCAATTTGCCCACATCCTTTCTGTAAGGGGGGGGGGAGGGGGGAATTGAGCCCAGTACTCGAGATGCTGAATAGAGAGGAATAATCACTTCCCTTGATCTATTGGCAACACGCGTACCAATGCAGCCCATATGCCACTAGCCGCCTTGGCAACAAGGGCACGCTCTAACCCCCAGGTCCTTTTCTACAGAGTTGCTGCCCAACCAGTCAGTGCCCAGCCCCCAGACTGCATGGGATTGTTTCATCCTAAGTGCAGGACTTTGCACTTGTCCTTGTTGAACCTCATGAAATTCCTTTTGGCCCAATCTTCCAATTTGTCTAGGTCACTCTGAATCCTAGCCCTGCCTTCTCTAGCATATCTACTCCCCTCCCCCCCCCCCCCCCCATTTTTGTGTCAAGTGCACCATAAACAGGTTGTGGGGAATGCAGCAGGCCTTCAAAAGACAGAAGGATAGTTTTTTTTTTTGTGATTTTAAAGTCCCTAAAAGTTAAACAACTTCTTCAGCTAAGTATATGAAGAGAGGTATATGTAAATGATATATTTGATCAATAGGTGTTTCAGGAACTCAAAAGATATGTTAATTTTTAATAAACTACTTTCTGCCTGTTAAGAAAATAGTGGCTTCTGGTTCATGTTGCTGTGAAGCTCTTGTTGGTCAAGTTACCTTTGTGCAGTTTTGAGGTTGCATGTAAATACTTGCATATTTTATAGTGCTACTAGAAATTTTACAGTAAATATTTCTGAATGGGAATTGAGGAGGATCATGTTTGTTAGAGCTCATCTTTAAAGACCTTTGTGGTCTGTAGTATTTAGATGGATTTGTATAAATAAATATTGGGCGAACTTCACAGCTATTGAGTAAAAACCAGCCCTGCTTATATTATGCATCTTTTGGTACCAGAGAAAGCATGAATATGAAAAAGATTGTGTGTACACCTCCTTTTTGTTCTAATTATTGGATTTCTTTTAACCCAGAAACAATAGTGTGTGGTCAGTGCTTTGAACAAAAAAGCTCTAGGCAATTGGAAATACAGTATTGAAGCTTGAGTCAGGCCATTTGGAGTTTGCCTCATAGTAAGTAATATCCTTTAATGAACTTGGTTTTATGAAGTCAAGTCCTGAGTAATAATGACCTTCTTGTTGACTAGCTAGTATAAATTGATAGTATTCTTCACCTTTCGAAAACTGGTAGAGAAGGAATTTAAACCCTGCAATCAAGTTCCTATATGATTAAAGGCAAATGTAGGGTAAAATAGGCATTTGTAAACAGACAAAAGCTTAACATCCATGGAAATAGAAAGTAACTGTGAGACTGAAAATAAAAGAATACAAGGCTTCTGTGGACGTAGACTTGGGTTAAGGGACCACTGTTTATAGAAGATAAATAAATACCTTTTCTTTTTACATGATTGAATTTATCTTTAGGTGTCAAATCAGTTACTTGATAAGTGGAATCCATTAATAAAGATTTTCCTTTGTTTTTAAGGAAGGCCTTTTTTACATGCTTAACTACTAAAGCATGTATGTGGAAAAGGAGACCTTTTAAAATACCCTCTTTGAAACTTGGAAGCAAAATCAGTTTTTCTAGTTTTTGTTTCCTTTATTCTTGGAAATCTGGCGTGGTGTAAATTGTTCCTGATGACTACGTGGTCTGCATGGTTTCTTTTCTCTTAAATAAGATGCATGTGATTACATGGACTTTACAAACAATGGAAAGGGGTGGGGAGGGGGGGGAATATTTCAGTTTTAAAACTGACATTCCAATTCTACCCCCTTTTTTTTTTTTTTTTTTTTGCAGCATCCCTTCATACCTTCTGTGCACTCTTGACCAGTTACTCAAATTTAAATCCTATTTAGTAAGCTTTCCAAAGCTTTGCAATACTTGATTGCTTACAATAACTATCTTTTTAGCAGCAAAAGAAAGCAAAGCAGTTTAGGGGCATTCTCTGAGCAAACCAGTAGTAGAAAATTTATCTTTCAGAATAAAGATAAATTACAGCAAATACAACCAACAACAATTCAAACTGATGAGAATTTAACTTTTTTCTTTTTTCCCCTAGGGGAGGAATTCTTATTTCTTAGGTTTTATATATGTAGTCTTATGCCAGTTGAAGCTGCAGGAATTGAAATGCTGAGTGATTTTATTCATACTGGATTTGGGGATTTTGTTGAATTTTTCCAGCTACAAAGTAGGTTCTACATTTGCCCTACTGCTATTTAAGTAGTTGCATCAAAGGAAAGGAGAAGTTGAAGTGAAAGCAAATTGAAAAAAAATGCAAAACATGGCATGAGCAGCAACAATAAAGAGCCTTCCTGGGTCAGTCGGCATGAAGGGATTTAACTACAAAATAATTCAGATAAGTATCGTAATTCAGTGACTTTCCATCTTGGAATTAACTGTCTTTTAGAGGGCACATGTTTAAAGATATATTTTGAAAGTAAGAGTTTTTGCTAAGTGAAGAACTGCTTGAGTGTAACATGCTTTGCAGAAACCAAGCGGTATTCAGTGGGTTCCTTAAGAAGGTCCATGTTCTTCATAGCATGTAGTGACTCCAAAATGAAAGAGTGTACATGCGAGTGTACTTCAGTCTACTAATTGTAGTTTAATAAAGTGATGAAATTAAAATATTGCTCGTTCAGCTAGTTGACTATTGGGGTAGCTACTTGCTGTTGCCTTGTATACTGGCTGTTTAAGGGTTAACTTGCAAACAAAAATGTCTGAAGCATTCCATTCTTTTTTTTAACTTTGTTTTTGATTACATATATGCTAGTCAGCTCAAATAGTTTCAAGGTTAAGGATCAAGGGGTGGTTGTTCAGAGGCTTTGAGAACAATTATTCTCATTTAGAAGTAAATAAATAAAACTTATAAGTGAACTGTGAGAAGAGGGATGCAAAGCAGTCAGGATTAATCGGAGCTTAAAAGCATACTTTATGGCAAGTTGTTATAGCAGGCTGCAACTAAATGGCACATCAACATACTTTGCATTTGCCAGAAGGCTTGCTTTGCTTGCTAGATCCAGAGGATAGTTGAAGCAAAATCTAAAACTTGTTTGAAGCTGTGTGACTGGTTTTTTGAGGCAAAGAGCTCCAACTGTATTTGTGTTCTGGTGTTTTATCTTTAATTCAGTTGTGTTTTTAGAAACCTCTTTTAGGGCTTTTAAGTTGGGATTTATTTTTATTAATAAATTAATACCAAATGCATGCTGGTCACTTGTTCAATATCACATTAATATCCTAGCTGGTATTTGGCTATTTGCTGTACTGTTCAACTGTACCCCTTTCCCTCTTCTTTGGCTCTTTATTCTGTCAGGTATGATCTATTTGTGGTGCCTGGAAGAAGTTCTGCTTTCTTTGCTTATGTAGTGCCCTGAGTTATCTCAGTATGGATGGATTATTTATAACATTATGGTATACAGTTTATTTTCCTGCCCCCCCTCCCTAGTTGATGCATGTGTTCATGATGCATCCACAGATGAATGTGCAAGGGGTAGGATAGAGAGGATTTCTCTATTATAGCTTGTAATTCAATAACTAAGAGTAACCATTTAGCATTCCCTCAAAGGAAATTTTGTTCTTGCATTTTCAACTTGATTCAAGTAGAAGAACTATACATTTAAAAACTAAGTGCAACTACTATTGTGCTGCACTGAGGGGATTACCAGCTGAACATGGGAGAAGGTTTCCTGTCTGTAAAATGATTTAATCTGTATGCTGTTGAGGATGCCGTGGGGCTTTCCTGTGCTGATGAATATTCCTCTCAGGAAATAGGAGGGGAAGGGAGGGTTGCTTCTCAACCCTGTGAAGCCTAGGGATTTACAGAAGAGGAAAAGTGACAAAAAGCTACTTCTCCAGTAATCGGTAAATAAGTGGTGCCCAGTGGTGATGGCTTGTCTATGGCATGAAGACAGCCCAGTTCTCTGGTGTGCTGTGATTTTTAGCATTTCTACCCATGCCTGGGCACCTCTCCCACCCTGAGGAACTGGGAGGTAATGGTGTTCAGAAGGAAGGCCCATGGTGTGGCTGGTCTGTCTGGTCTTAGGCAGGTACCCATCTAATCTAGGTACCAAAGGGAGAGCTAGTGCAAATATGAAGTGAAACTGAACATAGTTATTCTGAAATTTCACTCGAGTTACTGAGAGTAGCATCCAACCCATTGGGCCTATGCAACTATCTTTGGTTATCTCTAATCTACTATTTCACACATGGCTGTGGAGGTGCTGGATGGGAATGCATGGTAGAGCTGCTGCCTCCATCTCTCCACTCAACTTCAACAAATGGGGCCAGACACTGATCACTTTAGTTATGTAAACAACCTTGCTGGTCGTGTGGGATGTGGTTCACCTTTTTTGTCCCTATTACTCTGACTTTATCCTAGGTATCTTTCAGATTATAAATTCTATTAGAAAGTTAATTGAGATAGGCAAAGGGCTCCTTCTCTGAAATGAAAGTCAGCACCATGGGGTTGTTTTAAGGAAGGACTTGCAGGAAAAAATCTTGTTTAAATAACAGCCTCTTGCATCCGTTTGTACATGCTTTCCAAGCTAATTGCAGAAGTTTCACATTAGCTGCTCCTGCACTAGTTGACTAGTTTGTTTGGTTTGGTTTTTTTTGGAAGAGGAAGTAAGCAATGATGCTTGCTTAAAACAACAGGGGAATTTTGGAAAGTAATCCCAATCCAACCTCCAAAATTGTCTGGTGTCCAAGGGTGTGTACTGACTGGTAAGTGCATAATAGTAGCTGTGTGTTGCCAACACAAAATTTAGCTCATGTGACCCAGCACGTTGGAATTTAAATGTATACAGCACCTTTTATGGACTAAAATGTACAACCATCTAGTCCTCTATGGGAGTGATTTACTGTAGCAGAATGTTTGTGTTGTGAAAACAAGAAAAGAGGGTATGCATCTCATTCTGAAAGCTTTTTATATTAGTTAGCACTGTAACGATCTAATCTTGTGGTAGTGTAGGAGTGATGATATAGTCAAGATGGTTGAAGGGGAAAAATGAGAGGTAAGGATTTTGAGTGATACCTTTAATTGGAAGATCTGAATAGCTGGGAGGGATGTAGACAAAAGTCTGTGGGTATCACTTTAGCACCCAAAGGCTTGTCTATGTCCCTCCCAACTATACAGTTGGCCTAAAAGATATCGCCCACAAATTCCTATTTTTTAATTCGTGACCAATTCAAAGGTTTAAGGAGTAGATGAGGCTACAACTTTTACCCATAGCAGTTCCTAACAAATTAATAAGTAGACTCAGGTTCTAATGCCTGCCTTGAATTACTGCATTGCCTTTCATGAGATGCATGGAACTTAAAAAATATTAGTATTTTCTTCAGTTGTATGTCACTTTTTTTTTTTTTTAATTGGTCTTTTTCTTGTAATTTAAAATAACATGTAACCTTATCTTTCCCTCCTTCCCTCTCTTGCTGTAGTTTTCCCCTATCTAATAAAGGTATTGTTCCACAGATGAGTTGAAAGGGAATATGTGTAAGGCAGCTACAAGGCAAATAGGGATGCAAACCGCACTTTTCAGTATTGTAGCAGTAGGACATACTATGAAGGCCAATACTATTTTTCACAGTAGATCTTTGTTCAGTATTCAACATTGGATGCAGGAATTGCCTAACTGTTAATAAATCTCTGAATCTGTAGACTCTGCAGAAAGAAAGCAAGAGAGATTGAGTACTTTGATATAATTTGGCCTCTTCATCTTGATGCAGCACCACCTGATGTCTCTTTGGAAAAATTTGATTTACAAAATAAAGACCAGAAGGGATTCTGACATAAGTGAATATTTCTGACTTTTGTTCAGTGTGGTGCCTGAGGCAACACGGCTAATAAATGAAGTTTTTAACTTGACTCAATTTAGCTACTTTACATGCTTTCTCCTTTTTTAACCAGTGAAATTTCAGAGGTACTGCATTCAATTAGCCAATTATGTTCTAATTCAGGGCTGTCCAACTGGAAGCCCAAAGGCCACATCTGTCCCAAGTTCCTGGTCCAGGCACTACTCCCCAACTCCTGGTCACTACCTACTGCTGTTGCCAAAGCCTCTGGGCCTCCCCTTATGCCTCCAGCTTCTGTTTCCTGCTGCTTTTCCTGGAGGATGAGACTATAGAAATAAGCCATATAATTACTGCAAGTACTGGGGAGCGGTGTGGGGGAGCAGTCACATCTGACATTCTGTAGAGTCTTGACAATGCATGTAATGGATGCAGTTGTCTGCATTTCACACTTATGTCATCTCTCTAAAAATCTTGTTTCCCAGGTGGGTGTACAGTTATAGCTACCTGTGATACTGCCTTGCTACTTTGGGATATTAGGGACTGACACCTTCCTAAGCTTGCCTAGCTATAGAGGCTTTGAATGGCTGTTTTCCCATGGACTGTACCGTAAGTAGCAAGAGGCTTATGAGGATGCGATTTGATTTAAATAACCATCCTCTGTATTGTGGTAGGTATTGTGAAAGTGTTGCATCACCATCCTCCACCCCCATAGTATGTTGACCACCCCTGTTCTGGACTACCTGAAATGTGCATGCCACAAGTGGCATGGGCCACCTCTGTGTGGAGCACAGCAGACGGGAAGGAGCAGAGCAGACAGCACAGTATCAGAGCAGGGAGTAGAAAGTTAAAGCAACAGATGGGGCAGGGAGCAGAAAGCAGAGCAGCTGATTGGACAGGAGAAGGGGATCTTAGTGGCACTTGAAGGGTGTTTTGGCATGCCTACCAGAAAATTTGTCCCCCACTCCTGGAAGTCATCCTCTCCCAACCAATGGAAGATGACTGGAATCCCTTTCCAATAAGGGGCTGCTGTGTTTCTGCAGTAAGCCCTTGAGTTGAGTGTCCCATGGCCTGGCTGCAGATGACAGTGCTTTCCCATGGGCTGAATGACCCACAAGTGGTAGCAGCAATCCCTACGGTTGCCAGAGACGCTGTTTTATCACTCTGAAACACTGCTGTCATTTGTGTACCCTTCTCCCCTCTTGCTTGCCAGGTTGAATAATGGGGGTGGTAGGGAAGGAGTGGGGATGCAAGCAGCTTTTAAATGGCTGAAAGCCATGCTGAAAACAGCAGCTATGAGGATTAACACTGATGCTGCAGTGATTCTGGCAGGAGCAGCAATGAGCCTTGTTGGCCAAGTCCAGTCATCAAGCAGTCATGTGGGCTGGATGGCTTCCATGGGGTAGTTATGGCCTAGAGGCCATATGTTTGAAACCTCTGCTTTTTAATGTATTAATTTGATGTTAAATACAAAATCCTTATCTAAATGAATAGTCTGTTTTGCCACCTCCTTCACTGCTGCACCTGTTCCTGGAGCCCCTCTCAGGATAGTAGTCACGTTCTAGGTACAAGATGTATCAATCCGTTGGAGATGACAGCTTCTGTTTCTATCCGTTTCTCTGAGTGCTTTGTCCAAGTAATCCTCTTCCTAAATTGGGTTGATTGAGAACTGTTTGGCATGTCTCAGGCAGTTAAGCTGTAGGTGTCTGCAAGCCATTTATAAGTCCCAAATGAGGTTAATAGGTACACATCAGATGCAAAAGAGTTGTCCAAAGATTATTTAAGAATATGTTGGATGTTTGCCATTTGCTGTTATATTGGATTAGACCAACAACTTCTCCCAGTGCTTGGGATAAAAGTTATACTTGTTGAAAGTCAACAGGACATAAGCTCTTAAATGGCTTAAGGCCTTTTGAAATCTTTGCTCTTTAGCAACAGCCGGTACTAGATGCTTAAGTACTGGAGTGGAAAGATGCAATAAGTCTGTCTGCATTCATATTTCCTCCTTGTTTTTTTGCAGCCCCTTCCTGCAGCAGCACGATCTGCCAACCAGCCACACCATTGTGGCCCTTTTACTAGATTAGTCCTTAAGATCACTAGGTCACTGTGATGGGATGTGTCCCTTCTCTTGCTTGAAAAGACTCTGTTCCTCCAGCTGTGGGTGCTGGTAGAGAGCACACAGGCTGCTCCCTTTTTGTGTAGGGCTGTGCACATGGCACACTTCTTTGTTCTCTCTTTTCATCAGCCATTATCCTGCAGCTTGGAAAAGAGAGTGGCAGCATAGCAAGAGGCTTCTGACCCACCTACCCTACAGTCCTCCACCTTTTGAGCTCATGATTACATTTGCCGTAATGCCTTAAATGAGCTTCTGGATTTTATGTTTGGGCAATATCTTCATCTTGATGTGTTGCATCAGATCACACTTGGGAAAACTGATGTATGGCTGAAAGGAAAACAAATTGCTTCCTTTTGAAGGATAAATGTTCATTTATTTTCTTGCACTTAACTGTCCCTTAGCTTTTTCAAAAGGACATTTTGAAAAGTTTAGCTTTTTAATTCTGAGCTTCTGGCTGAGCATCATATGCCTCATACTAATCCTTGCTCAGGACTGCTGTATGAAATGAACTTTTCAGTGTTGTCTGTCACAATAAAAATTTTTTTTTTTGCAGTTTGTGCCTGTAGATCATAACCTGCTCTGCCTCCATAATACTAACTCAGAAACTGCCCTGATGGCTTCTATTGTATATTAAACAAACCTGCATCCACTTGTTCTCAATCTGACACTATCTGTGGCCCTTTGTTTTTCTTTTTCCTTCCAGTGAAGGGGAGGGAAGGAAAAGGACTTTATCTGTGTGCAGCAATGACTCTCTAAATGCCGTCGGGGTCACTCTCACCCCCCGCCGCATCTCTTGGCGGCAGCGGATCTTCCTGCGGGTAGCTTCACCAATGAACAAATCTCCTGCTAAGATGCAACACCCAGGTTTGTCTTTTTTAAAGAGAACTAACTAAATATACACTATTGCATGTTACTGGGCAAGGTTGTACAAAGGACAGTTTTAAATGCAACAATGTGCGTGCCAAACCTTGGTTGTAAAAAATGTCTTGTCAAGATAAATCTTGAATATTTTTATTGTTTTGGACAGTTTGTTAGAGGAAGCGAGCTATTTGCATTTTGTTGCTGTTGTTTGTTAAAGGTGAACTGCAATAACTGGTGGTTGTGGGGGTTGTTGGGTTTTTTTGAGGGGGGGGAGGGTTTAATCAGCAAAAAACAAACGAGTACTCTTTCTCAGTCTGCAGATTTTGTAATATAGCCTGCTTGTATAAAGTAGCTTACAGAAAATAAGTTAACATTTTGACAATTTTCTGTCTTTAATGGTCTGTACTGTAAACATTCTGCTGCTTATAGTTGTAACTACTCAGCTTGGTAATCAGCAGCCATCAAAAAAGACAAACAAAGTTAAGGATAATTTAAAAAGGGAATTGGAAACAAAACAATGCATCCTTATGCCCCTTTATAAATCCATGGTGTGTCCACACTGTGAATACTGTGCCTGTTTCTGGTCAGCATACCTCAAAGGGTACAGAAGAACTAGAGAAGGACAACAAGGATGATTAGTGGTATGGAGCAGCTTCTATAAGAGGAGAGACTAAGAAGCTAGGCCTATTCAGCTTAGAAAAGAGATGCGTGAGAAGGGACATAAGGATTTACAACAAGGGCAGGCAAAATACGGCCTGTGGGCCAGATCCAGCCCACCAGGCCGTTCTATCTGACCCATAGGGCTCCTCTAAAATTTGGAAAATTTTTATTACCTGCTGGTGGCTGCCTGTCTAAAAGCTGACAAGGCACCAGCAGCAGGAGGAGCCGGTGGCAGGAATCGGCAGCAGCAAGGCCTACCTGGCACCACCCCCCACTGGCTGTTCCCCAGCCTTCCCTCCATCCGAGAATGGAAACTCAGGGAGGGAGGGGTGGGGGAGGACCACCAGCAATGGCCCTGCTCTGTGCGGCTCTCGGGACTCTGGCTTCATGCCTCCATGTGCCACTCCTGGCTAGTGTCAGGAGCACCACATGATGGTACGGAGCCAGCTCAGCCTGATGGTGTGGGACTTCCTGTGGCTCCTGGCACCCTAACATGCCACCCACACTGCACCCCCCCCCCTTACCCTCCACACGCACAATATACAAGAGGAAGATCACATTTTGGGGTATTATGAAATTGCCTCTAGAGGTACTATACAAATGTACATAAATCGGGACACTTTAAAAAAAAAAAAAATGTTGTAGTAGATATTTGGGTTTTTGTCGTTGTTGGGGGTTTTTTTTAAGCGTGTGATTCTTTTTTTCCAGTTTCAAAAGACCCCCCAAAGGTACCCCCCCCCGGAGTACTTCTGGGGCAAGGGGAGGGACTTCTGATGGCAAAGGTCAGGGCTTAGGAGTCGGATGTCTGGTCCCAAGATGACCAGAGGATGGGGCTATCAACATGGCCCTCGAAACCTCACCAAAACTCATTAAGTGTCTCTCCAGCCAAAATAATTGCCTGCCCACCCTGTTTTACAAAATACCTGTCTCAGAATGCACATACTAAGGGGTCACAATGACTAATAGGTAGTTTAAAAGCTATCAAAAGGAAGTTTTGTTTTTTTTTCACACAACATGTACATAGTGTGGAACTCCATTGCCACCGTATTTTGTGGAAGCTGACAATTTTGTCGGATTCAAAAAGGGATTAGACACTTTCTTGAAGGAAAGGGAGAGCAGTAGCTATTGAGTACGGGAGTTAAGGGTACAGCCTTTGAATTAACTTCCTGGACCTTAAATTCTGGAAGTTTAAAGTGAAAGAGGAACAGTGGAAGAAACCCTGGTCGTCATCTGTTTCTCTCTCCCTTTCAGCATCCACTCTGCCACTGTGTGACCCAGGATACTAGGCAACATGCACCTATGGTCTGACCCAGTAATTGGCAGCTCTCGTGTACTTGTCTATTAAATGCATCATCGCATATTTAGAAATTTCTTTAAAACATTTTTTTGGCGTGTCATTATAGCTCTAGTCACTCTTCACAACCATGGATTTGTTACAAAGGTACTCTTGATAGATCACACTTGTACTGCATGTTAGCAGAGAAAAGTGTGCATGTTTCCATGTAACCCGAGGTCAATTTCAGTTGTTAAGCTTTTTGACTCCTGGAAGTTTTCAAGCACAACAATACTGAATAGGTAGTGTCATTGTTAATGGGCCTCTTCATGTGAATTTTGTGAAGGAGGGAGTGTCTTGAGACTTTGGTTCTAACATTGAAGTTGATATTAAACAATGCTAGTAGGCCTGCTTTAAAAACTAGTGCCTTTTGTTGAAGGTGAGAATACAAATAGTATTTACTGTATGTAGCATGTCAACTATAATCTTTGAATTTCCAGTAATAACTGCGTGACTCTTTCAGATGGCCGTGAGGGGAATGAATTGTTACCACTGTCTCCTCTTGCTCCACCCTTGGAGGAGGATCCTCTTTCTCCTGTGCTGCAAAATGAGGATATCCCAGATAAGGCTGGAGAGGGAAAAAATTCAGAAGAGCTGCAGAGTCTGTGGAGAAAAGCCATCCATCAGCAAATCCTGTTGCTTCGAATGGAAAAAGAAAACCAGAAGCTGGAAGGTTAGACCCCTCAAAGAGGTGGTGGGGCTAGTTTTCAGAGATCCAAATAGCAAATAGTTATTGCCCTCATCTGAAGTCTGAGCCAGTGCTACCGTGTATATAAAACAATGTGACGTTGCAGACAATGATTTGAAATATCATTCCATTTTTTGTCGTTTTATGACTAAAATTGGCAGACCTATAAGTTTGAATTCTTGAAAATATTTAGACTTCCTTCATGAGATGTTACAAAAGTGTAACATTGCAGACAAGTACATCAGGCTTCCTTTCCTCTTCTTCTGAAACTACATGCATTTAGTTACTTTTATATATTAAGGTTCCTTTTTGTAGTAAGAATAAGAGATCCATTTCTCATAGTGGTTTATTGTCACTATACAACAGTGTATATCCTGAACAGCTACCTTCAGGGATGTCAGTATTCTGCATGGGATTTATTCCCCTGTTGTATTAATGCAGATTTTCTCTGCTACTTAAAACATGGACCCTTCTTTCCATGTTTAATTTCCATAGCATAATGACTTGTGCCATAGTGAAAAACTTTTGATGATACAGTGTAGATTCATAGATGTTAGGGTCGGAAGGGACCTCAATAGATCATCGAGTCCGACCCCCTGCATAAGCAGGAAAGAGTGCTGGGTCTAGATGACCCCAGCTAAATGCTCATCTAACCTCCTCTTGAAGACCCCCAGGGTAGGGGAGAGCACCACCTCCCTTGGAAGCCCGTTCCAGACCTTGGCCACTCGAACTGTGAAGAAGTTCTTCCTAATGTCCAGTCTAAATCTGCTCTCTGCTAGCTTGTAACCCCCGGGGGCGCCTTGGTGAATACATACTCACCAATTCCCTTCTGTGCCCCCGTGATGAACTTATAGGCAGCCACAAGGTCGCCTCTCAACCTTCTCTTGCGGAGGCTGAAAAGGTCCAGTTTCTCTAGTCTCTCCTCATAGGCCTTGGTCTGCAGGCCCTTGACCATACGAGTGGCCCTTCTCTGGACCCTCTCCAGGTTATCCGCATCCTTCTTGAAGTGTGGCGCCCAGAATTGCACGCAGTACTCCAACTGCGGTCTGACCAATGCCTGATAGAGGGGAAGTATCACCTCCCTGGACCTATTCGTCATGCGTCTGCTGATGCACGATAAAGTGCCATTGGCTTTTCTGATGGCTTCGTCACACTGCCGGCTCATGTTCATCTTGGAGTCCACTAGGACTCCAAGATCCCTTTCCACCTCTGTGCCACCCAGCAGGTCATTCCCTAGGCTGTAGGTGTGCTGGACATTTTTCCTCCCTAGGTGCAGCACTTTGCATTTCTCCTTGTTGAACTGCATTCTGTTATTTTCTGCCCACTTGTCCAACCTATCCAGGTCTGCCTGCAGCTGTTCCCTGCCCTCCGGCGTGTCCACTTCTTTGTATCATCATTACAAGCTATGGGGAGAAGTGGTAGGCCTCCAAAGTACTTAGTGTTTCAAACAAAATGCTCCTTGTATTGTATGCGGCCTTCCATTTCCCACCTGGGAAATAGTTAAGACCTACATTTTCACAAATATTAATTTTTTAGATGCTCCCATTTTTTTTATCATCATGTGAGTGTTCAGGACTTCATGGAAAAACTGGCATCTTTGTGTAGCTAACTCATTTTTAATAATATATTAGCCTTTTGATGGTAATTGTGACCTTTTTTATAAAGCTGCTAATCAAAAGGTAGGAGTCAACATCCAGATGTATACATATAAAACTTCTAGAGGTAACAATATATCTGATTCATCTCAGCCATTTAAAATGCTAAATGTGTTCTTGGTTTTAATTTAAAAAGTTACTATTTGTGGTTTCTAGTCTTGTCCTGTTGCAATATTTAATCTTTCTGGAGCCTAGTATTATTTTGCATTATTTTATTATAGACTTCCTTTATCCTCATTTGTAAAAGTCTTTCTCGCCTCTTTCTCTACTTCTTTAGTGCAGTGTATATTAATCGGGACACAGTAAGGGAATGAGCAAGAAAAATATTGTAGCAGGAACTTTATACATACCCTGGGCACATAACAGGTTGCCTTTCCAGCTTAGCCCCTCTTACAGATAAGTATCAGCTGAGAAACTATGGTGGCTTGTTAGGATGTATAAGGGAATGTCCACTAACTTAGTTGCTGGAGGATGACTGACCAATAAAATCTTTTATTCTTGGCTATTTTTTTTGCAAGCTGCCAGTCTACATTTGGGGAAGAGAGAAGGTTTCTGCTACAGTGACTAGTTTCTCCTTCATATTCTTTGAACTTCTTCTGGGCCAGGATGCAAGTTGAAATCCAATACGGAGGCATTGCATGCAGTTAAATCCTATCTGACTTCTAAAAGCCCTGAGAATAAAATGGCTGAGAGAAGTAGTGTACAGACTACAAAAATCATAGAGCTGGTACTCCTCTCTTTTAGTTAATGTTTAATCCTAAATGCTCATTTTTGGTCAGGTAAAGAGGCAATGAGAGACTAGAGTAATATGCATTTATTTAATGGGAGTCTAATTTTTAATTCAGTAGTTCTCAGACTTGTGAAGTTTTTTCACTAAAAAATGCCCTGCTGTAAGTGTAGGGAGCTGGAATATTACAAAATCAACACGGGAATTTTTTTTTAATAGAGAAGCTTAGACTGTGTTTAATGTTGCACGAGATGGGATAATTTGACCTAAAGAATATTTGTTTTTTCTGGAGATCTTGCCAACACGCATGTTTTGTTTTGTTCATTGGTTGAGATTAGTGTTGTGTTGATAGCACTTGTTTAAAGCTGGCATGCATTAAGCTTGGCCCATTTTTTTTTTTTTTTTAAAGCGGCAATTGACCCTGCCATCTTCTGGAATTATAAACATAATTGCAGGAAAAACCTAAATTTCTATTGGCAGCCGGATTCTTTAGCTGCGCATTCATAGAATGTTTTTTTTTTTTTTAATGGATTTATTGCCTTGTTCTTAAGATCTGACATTTTTCCCCATTTATGAAATGGCTCTTGGTACTTATCTACTAAACATCTCATCTTAGTTGTATTGATGATAAAAAAATATTAACAGAATCTCTCTCTCTGTTCCTTGTGCTGTCGAGGAGACTTAAATGCTAATAGTTGTTTGTTTTGCAGAAGGTAAGAATTGAAAAGCAACAAAAGAATACTTTTAATTTTTAAATATTGAAGGTGTAAAGGCTGCTCTCATTACACAGTAGCATAACATCCTATGGTAGCATATAACTGCATTTGTAATTAATCTGATTTTCTTTTGTTGCCCTTATTCCGGCTAGGTGGTTATGCTTATGGTTTCTTTGGTTTCAGAGGGACTGGTTGTGGAGTCATAGCACCTACTAATTTGAATACAAATGCAAGAATGAAGCTCAGTGCCTTTCTACAGTACACCTGCCATGTTCTTGCATCTTAAATTTTTCAAACAGTTTTTCCTGTGAATAACAAATAATCTTTTTGTTATGAAGAATTTTACTTTCTTTTACAATAATTTTATGTCTCTTTGGCTACTTGGGCAACCAGTTCCAGGCTCTAGAATAGTGTTAAGTGTTTGGGGGATGGGGGCTTAAGTAGATGATCTGTCAAACAAAATTTTGCCAAGTTTTCCTTGTTTTTCATTGAAGCATCAGGTAGTGCTTATTTCCAGAGCAGGGTGTGGTGGCAAGTTCAAGATCTGATCTGGCTTTGTGTGGATAGAGGCCTTGCTGTTTCCAGCTTCAGTTTGTCACTTTTAAATTTGGCAAGTACCTGAGCACTTCATAGGCAGAGATCCTATTTGTTTTTTCTCTGGATTGCCACTCCTTCGCTTCCCCCCCCCCCCCCGCCATTTTGGGATTAACAAAGGTAACCCCAAATCCACATTTTTCCATGATTTTAAAAGGAAAATTTTTAACAGGATTTTGGACAGGTTGGACAAGTGGGCAGAAAACAACAGAATGCAGTTCAACAAGGAGAAATGCAAAGTGCTGCACCTAGGGAAGAAAAATGTCCAGCACACCTACAGCCTAGGGAATGACCTGCTGGGTGGCACGGAAGTGGAAAGGGATCTTGGAGTCCTAGTGGACTCCAAGATGAACATGAGCCGGCAGTGTGACGAAGCCATCAGAAAAGCCAATGGCACTTTATCGTGCATCAGCAGATGCATGACAAATAGGTCCAAGGAGGTGATACTTCCCCTCTATCGGGCACTGGTCAGACCGCAGTTGGAGTACTGCGTGCAGTTCTGGGCACTGCACTTCAGGAGGGATGCAGATAACCTGGAGAGGGTCCAGAGAAGGGCCACTCGTATGGTTAAGGGCCTGCAGACCAAGCCCTACGAGGAGAGACTAGAGGAACTGAACCTTTTCAGCCTCCGCAAGAGAAGGTTGAGAGGCGACCTTGTGGCTGCCTATAAATTCATCACGGGGGCACAGAAGGGAATTGGTGAGTATTTATTCACCAAGGCGCCCCCGGGGGTTACAAGAAACAATGGCCACAAGCTAGCAGAGAGCAGATTTAGACTGGACATTAGGAAGAACTTCTTCACAGTTCGAGTGGCCAAGGTCTGGAACAGGCTCCCAAGGGAGGTGGTGCTCTCCCCTACCCTGGGGGTCTTCAAGAGGAGGTTAGATAAGCATCTAGCTGGGGTCATCTAGACCCAGCACACTTTCCTGCCTATGCAGGGGGTCGGACTCAGTGATCTATTGAGGTCCCTTCCGACCCTAACATGTATGAATCTATGAAACACCATTATACATATATCCATATATTAGTAGTGTTTCTTTTTAATCATGGAAAAACATGGATTTTTGGGTTACATTTTTTTTAACCCAAAAATTTGGGATCTTTTTATCAGAGAAAAGCAGAATCCCTGTTCGTAGCAAATGGAGATGTAAGATTTCTGAGAGAACCACGTAACGTTCTCACATAGCTTGTGGTAAACATGAGGCTTAAAGATCTATCACAGGTTCTTTGAAATCATGCAGTATGTACCCCAGTCAAATGATCAAAGTTTGTGTGTGTGTACTCCAGATACTTTGTGTCCCCACCCCAAGGATCCATGTACTAATAGGCTCCCACTCATGATTTGAACCAGGCGTTCTTGTTAGAAATCCTGGGATCCTCCAAAAATGTATATGCAGATGAGGCACAGGGCAACCTGGTCCTTTGGAAGGCAGGCCCACCCTAATCCTATGAGAGCAGGGGCAACCGGGTTCTGGGTGAACTGTCTGGATGTTTGCTGTTTTGTGCTGTTTGCCAGCCATTTTGAGGCTGGTGAAGAAACGGGGACCATTAGAAATGGAAAAGAAAGGCACAGCTCAGCTGTGGAAGTGAAGAGGAAGTTGAAATGTATGCACTGCAGTGGCTCACCATGACTTGGAAAAAATGGTGTTGAGGGGGACTGAGTGCAGTGGGCAGTACAATATCTTATTCAGATGGGCTGAACTAACCCATTTTTGTGGTGGGGCCATGCGTGTTATAGTCCTGCTCACTGTTGGCTGGATTTAATCAACTTCATAGTTGGTTTCCATTACTTAGCACATGCAGCTTTTGTAGCAGTTTAATGCTAGCTAATGTAATTAGCAAGGTTTCCTTGTATATGAATATATAATGGTATAGGGCCCCCCCCCATTCTATACTAACTAAAGGCGGGGCTAGGGGAGAATCTCATCTTGTATTTGAGTAAATATACTAATTTTTATCCTGTGTATGGCATGTTGGCTGATGAAGTACATTAAATGCTTTGTTTCTGAGCTATGAATGTTTAGCCACAGAAGAGATCTAATAAAAACCCCTCTATCATCAGCAGACTTGGGGAAAATGCCTTTGAAATACTAACAGATGATACCTCCTTCCATTAATGTAAGTTTGAGTATTACTAGAATTCCATATGTTGCAAAATATTCATTTCGCTCTGAAAAGCTTTCCAAAGTTCAGGCAGAAGGTAAGGCAGGGTGGCACTTCAGGGACTAGCTGTTTCAGAAAAAGAAAAGCTTTTACAGTATAGGGAAAAACCTACTTCATCTTTGGTGTCACCCTGCACTATTATGTTTGATTTCAAACTAATGCGGCTAAACATCTCTGGAGCTCAGATGCAGTTGGGAGGAAAGGAAGTGAAGAGCTGCCCTCCTGTCTACTTCCCCAGCTTTTTTTTTTTTTTTTTCTTTCCTTATACTATCTGAACTTCCCTACACTGTTTTGCAACACAAATCAAATTGGCCCATAGTAGCATAACATAACAGTACAGGTAAGACTAGTTTTGTACAGCTTATCCATTAATGCAGGGCAAATTCTGTAGTAACAAAATCTATCTCTTCAGATGGACCTTTAGCTGCGTTGTGATCAGTGGTGTCTGATTATGGTCTAGTGTCTCTCATGCTC
The DNA here is from genome assembly GCF_030867095.1 of Alligator mississippiensis. Lineage (NCBI taxonomy): Eukaryota > Metazoa > Chordata > Crocodylia > Alligatoridae > Alligator > Alligator mississippiensis. The sequence continues at coordinate 388,434,605 of NC_081824.1, forward strand.
TTTTTCCACATTCTGTATTCCAGCAAGCAGAGATGAACTCCAATCAAGGAAAGTAAAACTGGACTATGAAGAAGTTGGTACTTGTCAGAAAGATGTCATAAATATCTGGGATAAAAAGTTACTAAACTGCAGAGCCAAAATCAGATGCGATATGGAAGATATTCATGCCACTCTTAAAGAAGGTATGTATGTGTGATTTCGTTAACTGGAACATTTTGGGAATTGTCCATTTGTCTTTATCCAAAAAAAAAAAAGCACCCAAAAAACCCTGTCAAAATTAAAACCAAAAAAAGTATTTTGCAGTAAGAAAATTCATTACTTTTTACAAGAAGCTGAGTTCATGGTGTAGAAGAATGAATAGTTGTACTCATGTGAAGTGATGTCTCTGAGTCATTCAGCTTTAGGGGAGCTTTATGCAAGATAAGAGCCTCACCTCTTCAGGTTGAAGAACCCAGTTCTTTGACTCGGACTGCAGCAAACTTATAAACCTCTATAACAAATCACTAGGCAGTGGGGGCAGAGGACTACAGTGCTTTGTTATGGATTGCATGCTAAGGCTTGACTTTAGTTCATTCTTTGCTTTGAGGAAAATTTGCTTTCAAGAAAAAACGCCTGATAGACCACCACTTTGTAGCAGCATAACCCTCTAGTTAAGACATCTGTGGGAACTGAATCCAAGATATCTGGACTTAATTGTTGCCTTGATAGCTTGAGCAAACGCACTGGATTTGTTACTTTGAAATCAGTAGAAGATTCCCTCAGTCTGTGGCTTAATTGTGAGAGGAACTCGGGGCCACTCTTAGTGTGGATACAGATGAGCCGCACCTCATTGTTTCCTCCTTCACATAATAGTCATGAATTTGGTGTGGAATCCCACACCATCAGTTTAGTTGCTCGAGAACTAAAAACTTACTACTGTAACCCAAATTCTTTATAATAAAGAAGTGAAATGTATTTGAAAAATAGAACAAAGGAAAAATGCCTCATTAATAAACTGTCAGTGAGCTGCAAAAAAGACTGAAAAGGAAAAAACTATTTACATAAAATCCCTTACTAAAGCCTCCTTTCTAGGATTTTATCTGGACGTCATTTGTTGACTTCAGGATCACTCTGTGCTGATTTATGGTGAATCATACTCTGTAGTTAGCAAATATTATAACACTATTAGTTCTTAATGCTTTTTAAATTCAGCTGTAAAGGGATATTTTTGTGGAAGGTCAATAACGAACATCTTGCAACTTTAAAATGGGATTTTCAAAAAGTGCTTTTGGAAATCTTTCCTTAATGCATGTGGTACCTCAAGATTTAATACATGGTTTGAGGTTAAGCAGCATGAGCCCCCTATCTCCAGAAGATAAGTGTATCTTGATGCATCTCCTAAATGTACCACCATACTGCGTGCTGGCATACAGCTTATATACCATTCCATGTCAGTCCTCAGAATGGATTTAGTGCAGTCTGTATTTTATGTGATATTAATATAGGGCAGTGCATGCTAACATTTTACAAAACAGAAGTCAGTAGCCTACCTGCTCAAAGCCTACTTATTTTTTTTCTTTAAGGTGTACCAAAGAGCCGCCGGGGAGAAATCTGGCAATTCCTAGCTGTACAGCACCGTGTAAGACACAGACTCCCAAGCAAACAACAACCTCCAGACATCTCCTACAAAGAGCTCCTGAAACAACTGACTGCTCAGCAGCATGCTATTCTTGTAGATCTAGGTATGCTTGGTGTGGCTGAAAAATATTCTAAAGGATGTTTCACGTCTTTGCTGAGATGTGGAAACATGCTTATTTTGACCCAAATTTTGGTGGTGATTTTTAGTGTTGGCACAGAAATGGATGCTACTGTCTATGAACATATGTTCTGTGTTGGTATCGACAGTGTGTCCTGAACTTCTATTGCTGTATGTGCAACAGGATTCTGAAAAAGCAAACTTACAATTGTTTGTTATGTTGAAAGTTCACTGCAGCAAGATGGGGAAATGGGCTGGAATGGGGCAAGAGTGAGTTACAAACTTTAAAGATTAAATTCTTTAATGATTCTTCCAATATCAAGTCTGTGACAAAGCTCCCATTGATTTCAGTAAGGCTATGATTGCACCTAAAAAGTGATGAGAACAGGAATAGGCCTATAGGAAAAGAAGAAAGAGTTGACTTCATGATGAGAGAGTAATTGGAGAGAGATGACAAGGGAAAAGTAAACAAAAGGGGAGGAGAATGAAGAACTTTTTCTTTGGGTAAAAAAAAAAAAAGACCCCCCCCCCCCCCAAGTATTATTTGCTATATAAATGGCATGAAATAGGATCATACTCTCTCCCTATCCTTCTCGCCACATGTATGTTACTTGTCTTAGCTTTTCCCAGAGAACACTGCAGTTTTAATGTTTTTCTATGCACGTTATAAAGCATTTGTCATAACGAGCCCTGATCTTGATTTGAAGACCTGAGGCATTGGTAAAATAGAAATATTAAATGTTGTTGTAAGTAAGATGATCCACTAAGACAAAAGCCCTAGATAAATGGCTGGGAGCCTCTACAGTGAATGAATAAATCTGTTGTTTGCAAAGTAAGCTAAAGAACTGGGCTTTGTTGCTGAAGACTGTAATGGATGGGGTTGCAGAACAGGATCCTTTATCTCAACCCAAGCCCCTAGAGTATCTATGGCATAACTTTTTGGCAAAATAAATGAGCTTTTAAACATGCCAGTACAAAAAGGTGAGAGTGCATGGGGAGGGCAGGTACTGGGGAGGGATAAGAAGGTATTTAACAAACAGTTTTACAGTGCTTAGAAACAACAGCAAAGGGTGCTTTTTAAATTCTCAGTTTTATTCAGTACAACTTTTTGATCTTGCCCTGGTCAGAAAGTTTGATCAATTATCCAAACCCATTTCACAACTTTAAATCCATTTTCAAGAATATTTTCCTGGAAGGCTTGATAAGAGGTATAGTGGGGGGGGGGAAAGCTTTCACAGCCTACAGAGAGAGAGAAGATGGGTTTAATGGGTCCCTGTTCTCATACGAGAACTCCGAATTAAAAAGCAGGTTGACCATAAATACCTCTTTCTTACAACAGGAAGGACATTCCCCACACATCCTTACTTTTCTGCCCAGTTGGGAGCAGGACAGCTGTCACTTTTTAATCTTCTGAAAGCTTATTCTTTGCTGGACAAGGAAGTGGGTTATTGCCAGGGTATCAGCTTTGTGGCTGGAGTACTGCTTCTGCACATGAGTGAAGAGCAAGCCTTTGAAATGCTGAAGTTCCTCATGTATGACCTGGGCTTCCGTAAACAGTACAGGCCGGACATGATGTCACTACAGGTAAGTTAACCCTTTCTCCTGAAGTAAACCACACTTGAAGCTGCAGTGAAATTTCTTAGAGGCTGTCCTTGTGCTCTAGTACCTTGTAAAAGTTGCATGTTGTTAGGATGGGATGTTGCCACAGTGGGGAAGAAAGACATAGCTTTACTAAAGGTCACAGAAGTAGGGATGGAAGGGACATCCAGAGGCCATCTAGTCAAACTCCCTGTCCGAGGCAGGATCATCCCTATCAAAACCATGGCATACAGTCATTATCTAGTCTCCTAAGGTGTCTGTATTTCTCCTTTGCAAATGTATGCACCAGCACTTAACTTCCCTTGAACCTTTTCTATCCAAACACCTAAAACTTACCTTTTGGAAACCTCCTTTTGTTTTGGTTTCTTTCTTCACTGGTCTTTTCTTCAATACTCCTTTCTGTTCTTTTCCTCTCCTGATTTCCTTCACCCATGTTTCCTCCTGCCTTCTATATGTGGTAAAAGGAGTCTAGGGGGGGGAAGTGGAAAAGCATGGAAAAACTTGCTGAAGAAATATTAATAGAAAGGGGGGGGGGAAAAAAATAAGAGGAGCGCTCAGATCCGTTTCCCACAGCACCTGATTAGTGTTAACTTCTGATGTGCTTAATTTGCCTTCTTGTCTCCTAGGGTAGGGATTGCCAACCGGGGATTATGCATACCCCTAGGAGTACTTGGAAAGGTCATAGGGGGTTCACAGGCAGGTGGGGACAGAGCATCTCCTGGGGCGAAGTGGTGGCATCTCCCCAGCATGTTCCCACACGTCACCTCTTTACCTAGTGGAGGGATGCACCGGGCACTGCCAGTCCTATGCAGCACACCCTGGTGCCTCCCTGCCCTCCCACCCCAGCTTGCTCTCCTGATTTTGGCTGTCGGGCCACTGCCCTCAGTCAGTAGCCAACAGCAAGAAGGCACCCCTCTGGGTGGCCACCACCCACCTCCCCATGCCGCTGCCATCTCCCAGGAGCCCATCAGCTCCACAGACTGCTAATGGGCAGCATGCGATTGGGCGGGTGCAAGGCCTGTCAGCAGCCTGCAGAGCCTCACGTGCAACTGGCTGCGGAAAAGCGGGTTGTGGCGGTGGCGCAGGACAGTGGTGGTAGGCAGGGGTGACCAAAGAGTTGGATTTCAGGGGCCAAAGAGTTGCGATTTCAACACTCCAGCCACCTCACCATCACATGCATCTAGTGTTCCCTCATTTTAAAATGGCAGCAGGGGCACTTTAACTAATGCTCATTGAATGAACATTTAGTTAAAGCACCCCCACCACTGTTTTGAAGCATGGGATGCTGACTACATGAGACACTGAGGGCATTTTAATTAGAGCAGCTCCCAAGAACGGCTCCTAATTAAAACACGCCCTCCACTACCACCACCACTCCCACTAGACACCCCTACCGAGAAATTTAGAAACTTAAGCCTTCCAGACAAATCTTCTTCAAACTAGCAGTCCACTTAATCCAGTCTCCTGTCACTGCTGTTGCAGTGGCCATTACAGGATGCCTGAAAAAGGAAGGGACGGAGAAAGATCATAGAAGGTCAACAAACGTGTGCAGGTATCCTATAAAGAAAATTAGTCCTAACGCTCATAAATTGGTTGGCTTATCCTTCAAGTGTCAGAGTTCTATATGCTAGTGGTTCTTAACCTCCATTAGATTCAAGGGCACCTCTTGGAAAATGCCAGCTCTTAGTTTTCACTCTTCCCATAGTCGAAAGAAAAAAAAAAAAAAAAAGCAATTGTTTTTAAACTTGGACCACAACAGATTGGAATGGCTCTGACATCATGGATTCCTAATTGAAGACTCTGCATCTATCTTGTGAATCATATAGGTGTTTGCATGCCTAACAGTGCTAATATTGCATGACTCCAGTGGCACCCTTTAAAGGGATCTTATAGCACTGTGGTAGAAAACTTATTTTCTACATTTCCATTTAAAAATATCCCTGTGCGTATAACTATCTGCTTCTTTAGTAATTCATTAAAAAAAATCCATTCTATTTTAAATTCCAGATTAAAATGTTGACCTCAGTTACCTTGGGGCAATGAACTCCATATGTTTAATTATATACTGTGTAACATTATATTGCACTCAGTTGAAAGAAATGGCTTTTTTCTTGTGTTATGAGAAGTAGATGGGAGTATCTGACCTACTTTTTCTATACTACTCATTTATTTTACATATACGAAGTAAACATGGGCTTGGCTTCATCTTAGTCTTTTGGACGATATTGGCTGCATCTCAAAGCCTGCATATAATTGGATATTTTTGGTGGTTTTAAGGTTCTTTGTAGTTGTAGTGTAGGCTGGAACTTCATTTCTTGGACTATTGTGCTATGGGAAAATTTGCAGAAGTCATACATGGATTATATCTAGGAGTAGTATATAGATTTTATTTTGACCAAGTTGCCTCCTGTAAACTTGGATCAATGGTGATCTCCAGTGGCCATGTAAAGTATTCGTAGGATTCTTACTCACTGTAATAATGGAAGTAAATGGCAGAAAAAGCAACATCAGAAATATAAACACCACACCTCTAACTTAGTTAACTATCTACTATGTGTTTCAATGGAAACATGAAAAGCTAGGACTGCCAATCTAAACTCCCAAAATAATTTTATAGCTAAAATTGATCTGCTTTTCAGGATTTAGTGCCCTTGCAGACCTGTGGCTACAACTGACAACCCTTGCAGACCTGCGGGGCATTCTTTAATGTGAGATTAGAGACATTTACATGTTGGATTTTTTTTTAGTACCTTGGACTGCTAAAATACCACTGTACTGTGGTACTTCTGAAATTTTTCAACCTGGTGCAGAAATTCTATTAAGTTTGAATTGCATCTTTTTGATATTACATGATTACATTAGAAATAACTCATTATTGTGTTTAACAATCCCTGGAATTAAGGCAAGCAGTCACTTGCCTGAGAGTGTACATTACTTTAAATGTATGACAGATCACACTTTGATCTAATCTGATTTTTCCATTACTGGATTACCTGTATCAAGTTATAAAGTTAAATGCATGTAAAAATATATTCTAAACTATATATCTGTACACTTCACCTGGCTTATCTGGTGGTTCTGTGCCATAGGCGACCCTAATTTGTCTCTTTCTACAACTCAAAGACAACATTCAGGGTTTTATTTTTTTTTGGTGGGTTTTTTGTGTTTTTGTTTTTGTTCTCACATTATTTTTCACTTTGAGTTGTCTGAGGAACAGACAGGAAAATAATATTTCAAGCTTTTTAGAAATCTTTGGCTTTAAAAAAAAGTGCTGTTAAATTGGTCTTTCCTTTTTTACTTTTTGATTGATCTGAGCAAAATCAACAGTAAGGGAGTTGTCTTTCATATATTTTTCAGAAGGAATGTAAGACTGTTTTGTTCATTATGAAATGTGACTCATATATTTCAAGGATTGTACCATACTTAGATGCCATGCATCTGTCCAATTTAATAAACGTGTTCCTTTTAAAGCACTGGAAACCTCAGCAACTGGTAGTAAATGTCAAAGATAGGTCTGAGGTTTAGGACTTTTTGTAAGTGAGAAATGAAGGAAGAGAAATTTAATAATGATGTTGGAGGTTTTTGTTTGTGAAACTTGAGTAGGAAATTGATAGCAATAATTTTAAGTCGCCTAGTAACTGTTCAAATAGAGAACAAAAGGCTAGTTTTCTACCCTTGTAACACAGCAATACATTGCATTGTGATGAACCTAAATTTGCCTGGACATGTCTGAGTAGGTTTCTATTATGAAAATCATACCATTGAAAATAGAGTAAGGGTGCATACAGATGTTACACTGAAGCTTGTGAGGTTAGTTAGATTGGGTGGCCATTTTAAAACTCTAACTTCATAATTAGATAGGTGCTGGGAACACAATCTAAGGTAAGTCAGGGTAAGAGGAGGAGTAGGCAGAATGGGGGAGGGAGGAGATCAGGAAGGCTAGCAGGATCTTGCAGGGGGGGGAGGGGGGCTTGGTGGGCTAGCAGGATCTTGGAGGTAGAGTCCAGGGGGTTTGGGATTGAGAGAACTAGCAATGTTGGGGGGGGGGGGAGAAGACTTGGCAGATTCAAAGCCTCTTCACTCCCACCAGCCCACCCACTATCCCAGCCTCCCTCTATCTGGCAAACTGCTCCTGGTGCCAGTGTTCACTAATGCCAGGAGCCCAGCTTGAGGGCAAGGGTGGGGGGAAGGGTAGCAGATCAGGGTGGCTAGCAGGTCTGCAGTGGAGGGATCAGAAGGCTAAAACTAGCCCCCTGTCAGGTGGAGCTGAATCCTACTCTAACTTACTTCAGTTGGGCTTGGGGTTATTTTGCTGGTTCTGGGGGGTTAGTTGGTCAGCAGGGAGAGCTGTCCATCTGGGGGGTGGTGGGAGGGGTCGGAGGGGCAAAAATAGCCCCGTGGTAGAAGGGCTGGGCAGGGTTTAAAAAAAAAAAAAGCATCCCCCCAGGATGGGGGCATGGCTGAGGTTTTGTTTGTTTGTTTGTTTTTAACTTCTTTACGTACCCCAAGAGGCATAGGCAAATCGAAGATTTTTTAAAAAGGGATTCAGGAGCAGCAATCTGGGGCTACAGGAGTAGCAACACTCCCTCATTTCTAGCTTTCAAGGCTGGCCAACTATGCAGCTGGGGACTTCTTAAAGTCCTCACATTTGATAAGCATCCTTTCCCTCACACCCTCCACTTTGTGGCACTCCGTCCCTTTCTCTCTTCTGCAGCATCTCCCCTCCCCTACTTTTTCCTACCCCATTGTCCTCTCTACTTAATGGAGACCTGCCTGCTGTTGCAGGAGCAGCTGGGACAGCCCCACTCCAGCTAGGGCTGTGAGGAATGGCTGTACACAGAACTAGATTCAGCCATGGATGGCAGCAGTAGTAGGCAGTTTCCCCATCCCTGCACCTGCTCCTGGACTGGCAGGGCCTATCTGGGGAGGATGGCGGGGATGACCACGCAGTGTTGGGGAACCTGACTACTGCTGCTGTATCCCTTGACTTGGAGAACTTATGTCTAATTAAAGGGACATATAGCTAGGAGCCAAATCCTTGTTTTCAACAGGATTAGAGAACTTACATAGTTTTAAGCCTTTCTTAAGACTTGAATAATATTGCACATTAAAAATTGAGCTGTTTCTCTTCATAAAGGGTCAGAGATGGTGCATTTCTGTAGATTACTGATGATTTTTTGATTATCTTCCCCTATAGCACTGCTTATAGCATTCTAGGAGTTCTGGAGAAGTGCTTCTGAAAATTTTAGTAAATGTATCAGTCTTGTTTTCTTAAGTGCTTAAGAGCCTAAAACTCTATGAAAGTCAAAGGGGTTTAGGCTCCTAACTCATGTAGATATTTAAATGTTTTTAAAGTATGTTTTTCTTATTGCCAGTTCCTTATTCCTTTTTTACCCCAGACCCATCCATCACAAATGATATAGATCATTGGTTAATTCTGAATCTAGGATGGTGGCAGAAGGTAGTTGCAAAATGGTTCAAGCAACTTTGTGGAATTATTCTCATCTAGCTCCTAGTACGTTTATTATAGAAATTGTGATCTGAATTAGTACTTATTAGCAGTTTTGGCCAAGGAGCTAAGAATCCAAATGCATGTAGACTGAGCTACCCCATAAAGTGATCTGCCCAGGTGTTTGTATGTACTGCTGTCTGACTTGTACAAAGTAGTTTCTAGTGCTGTCAATTGGAGGGAATAAAAACACGGGGAAGTAACTGCATCTGACAAGTCACTTTCTCATTTAGGAATGGATTCATGTTAAATGTAAGACACTGTTAACTACAGAATTGGGCCTGACAGGTAAACAATAGATTTCTGCTTCCTGTTGTTTAGAGAGGAAGAAAAGTCTGTGCTGTGTGTGATTTGCTGGATGATGATCTAGAAAAATAAAAAGGAAATGTTTTGCTGTTTTAGTATTTTTATTTTATTTTACCAATGAATAGTGGCTTGTAACATCTTACAACTTCTTATCTTTGACTGTAGGTATTGTATAGCAGTGCTCTTTTTCATAGCAATCTCTTAAATTCCATTAAAATGCTAGAATTGGAATTCTGTGGCATATCAAATAATCCTAATTATCCCTTCTGGCTTGAATCTGTGAATCCTTAATTTTAGGTCATGCTTTATTAATCAGTGGTCAGGATTGCTGCTTGCTACCTTACCAGGTATAGAGGAACTGCCCGATGGCAGATATATTGCCTTAAATGTCACTTTTTTACAGAACTGTCTATCCTAGATAGGATCCCTCTGGAGTGAATTATGAACAGTTTAAAAAGCCTTTTTCCTCCCCCTTATTTTTTCAATTTCCCTCTCTCAATTTTATTTATAGATTCAGATGTATCAGCTGTCAAGACTTCTCCATGATTATCACAGAGACCTGTACAACCATCTTGAAGAGAATGAAATTAGCCCCAGTCTGTATGCTGCACCCTGGTTTCTTACCTTGTTTGCTTCTCAGTTTCCATTAGGATTCGTAGCCAGAGTATTTGGTAAGAGAGATTACTTTTATTGCAGTACTGAGCCTTGTACTTATAGGCAGAGTTGTCCAACCGATGGCCTGTAAAGAGTTAATCTGTGGCCCTAGATTTCCCTTGGTGGTTGCTGCTCCTCTCACTGCTCAGGCTGTTGTTACAGCTAGGATCTCCAGGCTTCCCCTTCCTTTTCTGGCTCTTTGTGCCCCTGCCCCAAGTAGGACAGGGCAGCACTACTTGGTACAGCTTACAATGCAGGGGGAGCCCACAGTGCAATGCAAGTGGGGAAATCTGCATCCAAAGAGATGGTGGGGGGAAGAGAGCATGCCTTGTTCTGAAGTGAACAAGAATAACTTGAGGCAATTGGGTTTGGAAATGGGGAAGGATACAGTTGAAGTGGTTGTGGGGCAGGGGGAGAGCAGTGCCTGCCCATACAGGGCTGAAGGAGCTTGCCGCCGGGCGAGGAGGGGAATGACATCTGCATTCTCTGCCATGTGAAGCCTCGTTACTAAGAAGCTGGACAGCCCTGTTTTAAGGAAAAAAAATTTTGTTTTTTTTTTACCTTTACCCACTTCCATTAAAAGGTAAATTTGCAACAGTTTATTTTAGCTGTCAGCTCCAGTTAATTTGATTTATTTTGGTGTAGAATTTGAGTATCTAACTGAGTTAAGTGGCAGAGTTGTTCCATTAGCTGCTAACTTAACAGTATACAGATCTAATTGCATAAACTTTTAGGGGTGACTTGTACTACAGTTTTTAAAAGCATCTCCTTCCTTCTGAATATCAAACAGCAGATACTTAACCCAGTAGCAATGATCATTTCATCCCATATGTCTAGTTAGAGATCAAGCCCCCAGTGTTTATATATCTGAAGAGGTCCATCCTTTTTTAATGAAACTTTCAAAGGGTCTGTTTATTAATATGGGAAAAATAGGATTAAGCATTCTGGGGGGTTTTCTGAGTGTTTGATTAAACTAAACCCTTTAAATGCAGGATTTGTATAATATGCTTAGGGCCCTTCTACACTGCAGTAAAGGCACAATTGGAATTAATGCATGATCCACCCAGCTGTACCTCCTACCATGCCACACATGTATGAGTACTTTTAACTTTCTTTAGATAGTCCTATAGGGCCTTTTCCACTCCTTGGACAAGTAGTCCCAAGGAGTAAGTATATACAGGATCAAAATGGCAATGATTTTTGTATGTTACTAGGAAGACTAACTTCAAATTTCTTTCACCAAATGACTTAACTATTTTTCATGCAGCATTTTGGTTTGTGTAAAATAGCTAACAAGAAACTTCTTTCACAATCTGATGCATCTTAAATGGGAATTTCTCTCAGTTTTTGCCTTGTAGCTTTTATGAACCATTTTTTCCATTTCCTATATTTTACAGTTCCTCCATTATTCAAGGTCATAGCTTTGTTTCTTATCCTTCTGTCTCATAATTTTTTGTGGATTCCCACTCAACCGTCTAAGTCAAATTTGTATTCTTCCATTCTTCTTGCTTTTGTACCAAAAATAGTCTTCACTTGCATGTCTTCTCCCCTGCCCCCTGCTCCAATATGGGGGCAAATTAATAGGGGGTTTCATTTTTGAAATGGAAATGATAGTTTTAAAGCTTATATTAATCTTAGCTTTGAGGGTAGCAATGGTAGTTGCTGAGTTTTTTCAAGGGGGTGGTGGTTACATTTTTGCTGCTAGAAATAAGTGTTCAAGAATTCCAGTTTTATTTTGCTTTTTGTTTTAAGGTTTTTTGTCTTATTGCTTTGGTAGATGTGAAATTGGGAAACTGTCCTTTCTGAGGGAGAATTGTGGCTTATCATTCTTGTTAAATAAACACAGCTGGGTACATCATCTAGATTTACAACAAAAATATTTCCAGAAGCTGTTTTAGCTCCTGATACTGCAATCTGATATGTTCAGACAAACTTCTGCACCCACTCGGAGCCAGTTGATTCCTCTGGGACCACCTGGATCCACTCAAGTTGATGATGAAAGCTTTGTTGATTTTTGAAGTCGGGGTTTTTCCATATGGGTGTGTGGATCAACCTGTGCTGATCAAAATAAGAGAATTGAAGGCAGAGTCTAGGATATTTAGCATTCTAATAAGATTACTTTCCAGTAACTAAGTAGGATTTTAGCTATCTGTGAACAGTAGAGTAAAACCAGTGTAACAGAATAAGAGTTTTACTTCATTTTAGGATCAGCTCCCAATAAAGTGTGAATGGCATGTGTTGGTCTTGGTTTAACATTTCTTTAATGCAGACTGTACTCAAATGCCTTTCACAATGTCTTAAACTGCAACACCCAAAACTAAGTGTTTGTCTGGTAAACATGACATCCTTTCAGCTAAAGAATTGCAGCATTGAAAATACAACATTTTTGTTTAACACTCGTGATGAAAATTATCTTTTTTTTTTTTTTTTTCTTCAATAATGAAGAAAACATAGTTAAAATAACAAGACGAAGCAAGTATTGATCATTTTCCTTCTTAAAGTTATCAAATTTCAGTAAATTTTATAAGGATTATATATTCCACTACAAACATTTAAAGAAAAAAAAACTGCTTGACTTCAGCTTTTTGCCTTTGGATACTTACAAAAATTATTATTTTTTAGACATTATTTTTCTTCAAGGAACAGAAGTCATATTTAAAGTAGCACTGAGTCTACTAAGCAGCCAGGAAGCACTTATAATGGGATGTGAGACCTTTGAGAATATTGTTGATTTCCTTAAAATCACTATCCCAGACATGACTCAGTCTCAAATGGAAAAGATTATTACCCAGGTAAAATAGCTTTTCTATTCTTTGTTTTACTCTTCTTTTTTTCCATGTGACTTATTTAGATATTAACCTACAGGTTAATACAAGGTTCTTTTTAAAGACAGCTTTCTTAGTTACTGTGACACTAAATTCAAGCAGTCATCTTCTGAGTTGTACCTGCAACTTATGGGTTAGGACAATTTTTGGAGTTTTGGAAACCTCTAGTACTTTGAGACTACTTCCAGTAAAGGACTTAAGTACTGTAGCACCTCCATGTTTTAGGCCTCCTGGAGTGGAATCCAGAATCCTTGGTTATGTACCATGTAAGGAGCATATGTACCAAAATTAAATGCCCAGGAATCATAGAAAATTAGGGTTGGAAGAGACCTCGGGAGGTCATCTAATTCAACCTCCTGCTTAAAGCAGGACCATCCCCAACTAGATCATCCCAGCCAGGGTTTTGTTGAGCCGAGCCTTAAACCTCCAAGGATGGAGATGGGGGTGCACTGATAAAGACTTTTGGCCAATACCAATGATTGATTACTAACCAGCCATATTGGCCGATACCAGTCCGATAGCTGATATGCAGCCCAGCAGCTTGGACAATAGTGTCAAGCAAGTAAGTCTGTGGGGGGGGGGGGGGAGGGAAGGGGGCATGGGGGGCAGATGGAGGCCCCCACAGTGAGGGAAGGGAATGGAGCGGGATGGGTGCTGCCCAGCCAGGGCAGGGCGTGTGACAGCTGCAGGCAGCTCATCTAGGGGACATGGGAGGGTGGGGAAGGGGAGCAGCTCCTGTCACTGCACACACCCCTGGGGGAGGCATGGGGGGGCATGTGCCCCCCAGATGTGTGTGGGATGAGGGCAGGCTGATTGATATGGGTTTGGGGCCAGAGGCTGCATCAGCCTCTTACCAGTGGTGCTCAGGGAAAGCAGCAGCAGGGCAGGTGGTGGCAGTGCTGAGGGGGGCTACAGGGAATTTTGTGGTGACTGTAGCCCACCCTTTGGCCCCTCTCCCAGCACTGCTGCTGCCTGACCAATCCCCCTACTGGGAAGAGACCAGTACAGCCCCTGGCCTTGAGCCCATAGCAGGCAGCTTGCCCTCTCCCCATGCAAAAATCCAGGCTCCCTGTGCCTTCCCCCAGGGGGGGTGCACAGCAGCGGGAGCCTCCCTTCCTTCCCCTCCTCCTCCCCCTGGGCTCTCTGGATGAGCCTCCTGTGGCTCCTATCATGTGCCCTAACTCGGCAGCACCTGCCCCAACCCAATTCCTTCCCTCACTGTGCCCCCCCCGCCACACCCCTTCCTCCTCCCAGACTTACTGGCCAGTCACTGCTCTCTAAGCTGCTGGACTGCATTCCTGACTATGTGCATGCTGCAGTTGAGTGCATGCATGTGGCATTTATTGGTGACATGGGCTACACTGGCCAAAAAAGCAGATTTGCCGATTTTAACGTCAGTCTTCCTGTTTTATTACTGCCAGTTTGATATGGACCAATATATCAGTGCATCTCTAGATGTGGGGATTCTACAAGTTCTCTGGGTAACCCATTCCAGTGCTTTATCGCGCTCCTAGTGAGAGTTGTTTTTCATAATATCCAACCTAAACTTCCCTTGCAGCAACTTGAGACCATTGCTTCTTCTGTCATCTGCCACCCCTAAGAACAGTCTAGCTCTATTGTCTTTAGAGCCATCCTTCAGGTAGTTGAAAGCTACTATCAAATCCCCGCTCAGTCTTACCTTCTCCAGACTAAATAAGCCTGTACCAGTGCATGGGATTGTTGTCCTAACTGCAGGACTTTGCACTTGTCCTTGTTGAACCTCATGAGATTCCTTTTGGCCCAATCCTCCAATTTTGTCTCGGTCACTCTGAATCCTATCAACTGCTCCCCCACGCTTGATGTCCTTCGAACTTGCTGAGGGTGCGCTCCTTCCCATCTTCCGGGTCACTGAAGATACTGAACGAAACTGGTCCCAGGACTGACCCCCGAGGCACTACAATTGATTATGGCTGCCGACTAGACATCAAGCCATTGATCACTACCCATTGAGCCCAATGATCCAGCCAGCTTTGTCAACCTTACTGTCCGTTCACCCAACCCATACTTTCTTAGCTTGCTTGCAAGAATGCTGTGGAAGACTGTATCAAAAGCCTTGCTGAAGTCAAGGTATATCATGTTTTCTGTTCTCCCCACATCCAGAGAGCTTGTTATTTCATCATAGAAGGCAATTGGGTTGGTCAGGCATGACTTGCCCTTGGTGAATGAATGCTGACTGTTCCTAATCACCTCTTCCTCCAAGTCCTTAGAAGTGAATTCTTTGAGGACCTGCTCCTTTATTTTTCTGGGGACTGAAGTGAGGCTGACAAGTCTGTAGTTCTCTGGAGTGTTCTTTTTCCCTTGTTAAAGATGGGCACTATATTTGACCTTTTTCCAATCATTCAGGACCTCCCCCAATTGCTATGAGTTTTCAGAGATGACGGCCAGTGACTGCAATCACATCAGCCAACTCCCTCAGATGCACTGCATCTGGCCCCATGGTCTATACATCCAGTTTTTCTAAAGGAGTACTTAGCCTGTTCTTTCACCACTGAGGGCTGCTCACCTTCTCTCCAAACTGTGGCCCGGTGTAGTCTGGGAGCTGGCCTTGGCTGTGAAGACCAAAGGTAAAAAAAAGTATAGAGTACTCCAGCCTTTTCTTTGTCATCTGTCACTAGGTTTCCTCCCCCATTCAGGAAGGGACCCGCGCTTTCCTAGACCTTCCTTTTGTTGCTAACATACTTGTAGAAACCCTTCTTGTTACCCTCCAGGTCCCTTGCTAGCTGCAAACTCTGTGCTTTGACCTTCCTGCATGCCCTATTGTCATCCCTGCATGCCCAAGCAATATTCTTATACTCTTCCTTAGTCATCTGTCTAAGCTTCCACTTGTAAACTTGCTTTTGTCTTTTAAGCTCATTGAAGAGTTCTCTGCTAAGCCAAGCTAGTCACTTGGCACACTTGCTATTCTTCTTGCACATTGGGATGGCTTGTTCCTGAACCCTCAGTAAGGTTTCTTTTCAAGTTCAATCAGATCTCCTGGACTCCTTTTCCCCTCAGGCTGGCCTCCCAGGGGATCCTGCCCATCAGTTCCCTGAGAGAGTCAAAGTCTGCTTTTATGAAGTTCAGGGTCCTTACTCTGCTGCTCTCCTTCCTTCCTTTCCTCAGGATCATGAACTCAATCATCTCATGGTCACTGCTGCCCAAATTGCCATTAGCTTCTACATCCCCTACCAATTCTTCCCTGTTTGAGCAGTATCTCAAGAAGAGCGCAGCCCCTAGTTGGTCTCTTGAACACTTGACCAGGAAGTTATCTCCAATGCTTTCCAAAACCTTCCTGGATTGCCTATGCACAGCTGTATTGCCCTCCCAGCAGATGTCAGGGTGGTTTTTTGGGGGTTTTTTTTGTTTAAGTCCCCCATGAGAACCAGGGCCTGCGATCTGGAAACTTCTGTTAGTTGTTTGAAGAAAACCTCATCCTCCTGGTCTGGTGGTTTATAGCAGACATCCACCACAACATCACCCTTGTTGCTCTCCCCTCTAACTTTAACCTAGAGACTTTCAACAAGCCTGTCTCATTTCATACTGGAGCACTGAGCAATCATATGGCTTCTACATAGTGCAACTCCTCCTCTTCTCCCCTGCCTGTCCTTCCTGAACAATTTGTACCCATCTATGACTGCTTCAGCCATGCAAGCTAACCCACCAAGTCTGTTATTCCAATCACGTCCTAGTTCCTTGACTGGGCAAAGACTTCCAGTTCTTCCTGCTTGTTTCCCAGGCTCTCTGCATTTGTGTACAGACACTAGCCAATTGCCCTGCTTTCTCAGTAAGAATTAGGAGGCCTCCTCTGCCCCCTCCTGTGTTTGTGCTCCCTCCAGGTCTCCCACTTACTGCAGTGGTGGTTTAAATAAATTGCATGCCAAGGAGGAAGCCATCTAGAATTAGCCAATGAGAAGCGTGGGGCATGTTTGTAATCCTGTACCTTTCTGGAATTTAGGTGCCTGAGTCTGCTACAGGTAGACCCCTCAGTTTTCTCAGGGTTTAGGGTCCAGAATCCTTTCCTTAAACTAGGGACCTACATCTGTTCTTTCAGAGACCTGAGCAGGACCCAACTCTTCCTTTTGAAACTGGTAGTGGTAGTAGTAATGGTGTTTCTGCTGATCTCTTTATATAACATCCAGTGGTTAGCGAGCTTGTCCAGGGCACTGGTGGGTTCATTGCCTCAGCCTGAGACATTTTGAATTCACAAATTCAATCTCTTAGCAGAGTATGAGCTAAGCTGGGATAGGGTCCTTTCAAACTGAGGCAGGCATTGAATTGAATCTCTCATTTCCTGGGTAAGAGTACTAGCCACAACACCAGTGGTGTTCAGCTTATGTACTGTGGGCTGGATCCAGTCTGCAGATGTTCTCACAGCTCTAGAAGTTTGGTGACAGGGGAGTGGTGGCAAGTTTTATTGCTGTAGCTGTGGGAACTTGCATGCTGGCCTGAGCTAAGTAGTTTGAGCACCACTGCACTAAACCATTATATAAAGGAAAAAGGTGTCAGCACTACATATTATGAGGAGCCTGTGTCTGTTCTTCTCAGAGAAGGCATATCAAATCAGGCTCTTCAAAGGACTTGGAAGCAGAGATGTATCTAGTCCCTGAACTCAGATTAGGTTTAACCAAGCAATGTGCATCAAACTGCTCATACTAGGGCAGTTCCAGGCATGCACAGAAGAACTCTTGAGGCCCAAATCCTAAGTGCTACTTAAGTAGCAATGTAAGAGGCATTTTTGCCACCTCATCAGTATTTTTCCTGCAGGTGACAAATATAATATAAGCCTTGTAGAGTCAACCTTTTAACCAAACTTTACATGAAATGTAATGCTATCTGTTGTAGCAAAACTAACTTGTCTTTCATGATTAGGTTTTTGAGATGGATATTTCCAAGCAGCTTCATGCCTATGAAGTAGAGTACCATGTACTACAGGATGAGCTACAAGAAGGTGCAAATCCTTGTGGTGATGGTGAACCTCTAGAAAAACTGGAGAGGGCAAACAGTCAGCTAAAAAGACAAAACATGGACTTATTGGAGAAGCTACAGGTAAAGGGCCATAGATTATTGGGTGAAGTAAAGAAACTTCCTCAGTTTTTTTTTCCCCCCCCCCCCCCCCAACAATTCAAACACTATGTTTTTGTTTCTGTTCATGTAACTTAGTAAATAGTTTACAAACAAATCATTTATTTGTTTAGACTATAGAACTAAACTCTAAATGCACTCACATGCCTTGTATTTATTTAAGCCTTTTTTTCTTTAGCCCATTTGTAATCTCTTGTATAACATTTTTATGATGTCTCCTTTTGCCTGAAGCTTCTTTTCCTTAAATATCTATGGAGTATATCCATCCCCACCTCCTTTTATCTCTTGGCTAGATAATACATCTTGAACTCTTTCATCTCTGTCCAGCCTTTATTTTGTTTCTCGGAATTCCCTTCAGCTGTAAAGATCTTTTTGACAGTCAAAAAGGTCACTGTATTCCAGTTGTAAATGCAGAGGTATACAGATAGGATGCTTTTCTTCCATACTCTGCTTACAGACCATGGTCATCTTGGGTCTTACATGACAAACAGAACACAGCAAAACTTAACCATCAGATGCGTACTATCAACTCTCACCCCCAAGATAACCTACAATAGCTTAATTCTCTGTGAAAGTGGAATACTGGTAGTTAGTTTCTGCTTTTAATGAATGCATGCATGCAGACAGTGAAATGTAAGCAATGAAGTTCTACTTCCATGGATGTCTGTCCTTATTCTGACCATCTTGCATGATAATGTCAAGTGATCTTTATTTTTATTTCTTACAGGTAGCTCATGCTAAAATTCAGAGTCTGGAATCCAACCTAGAAAATATTTTGACTCGAGAGAACAAAATGAAGAGCTTAATCCAGTCCTTGGAGCAGGAGAAAATTGCTTATCAAAATACTCTTGAGCAAATAACTAAACATCTGCCAGCAGAAGCACTGTCTAACTGTGAACTGCTTCTCAAGGAAGTAAACTGTAACCCAAACAATTAAACAAAGCAAGGAAATAAGCCATAAATAAGTTGTGGGCAGCATAATTTCAAGTAATTAAGGGAAAAAAACCAGCGTGCTGCTTTAGGAGGACTCGGAAAGCAATAGGTAATGGTGTCACCCAAAACTGGTATTGGGACACCGAATAGCAGCAAGTGGGCCTTTTAAATCTCAGTATGCAAATCCAGGCTATTAAAAAATAGTTGTTGTTTTTTTTTTTTAAATGCTTGTGTAAATAAATCACAATGGGAGAATATATTTCTCAAACTAATTATGACAAGTAGATGTATATTTAGAGTTGATTTAAAGGTTGGAATATCACTAAAAGTGAAGGGGGTGGTAAATTAAAACTAGATGCGCATGCTCTCCATTTTTTCTTTTTTTTTTTTCTTTCTTTCTTTGGTCTGGTAGTGAAATGAGGGTATTGTGTCTTTATATCAATATATATATATTGAATAATACTTGAAAAAATGAATGTATTTTCCTCCAAAGAACAGCATGTTTCACATGTTTTGTGGAAAATCTATGTAATATTCATGTGTGCCTGTCATTCATTCTACTGACTGTGTGTGTGGGTGTGTGAGATAACAAAGGATGGCTGTCGCTATGAGGTTCTTACAGGGAGAATTATGCCATACACTGCCTGGAATGTGCCAATCAGCAAGTTGCTTCCGCATGCATGTTGCAACAAAGATAAGCATCATGTCACAGCTAAGTTTTAAGTAACTCCAAATAGGTCACAAGATCCCAAAGTGGCTTACCTTGCTTCTTCCCTCTTCCACACTCTGAGTTTGGTAGTAGTTGAAGGAAGAAAATGAAGCTCCAGAGTAGTCTCCATTTGGACTTTTGTTTCCTGCGAGTGACTTGCTGTGGTCGCACGTTTAAAACTTCCGTGGGGGTTTCAAGTCACCAGAGGAACCTTTTAAGAAATCTTTAAAAAAACTGTTTTGGAAGGTCTGTGAACTCTTTGATAATTTTGGGGAATAAGCGCTAACAGTTTTCAGGGACTTGACTCTGTAAAAGGATAGGGAGAGGATTTGTCACTTTTTTTTTAATATCTCCCCTTCTGTCCCCCCCCAAATACCTTGAACAAAAAGGTACATAATATTTGTTTGAAATACAGGTTTGAAATGTTATACTGAAGTATAAATACAACTTAATTATTTTTCAGGCTATTTCTGTCTTGTTATCACCACTTGGCAATCATTTTTAATGCATCATAAGCAGATCTGTCCCAGACAGAAGAAGATATGTCCCAGTCAATTCGTTCCGGCAAAGTTTAGTTGCATCTGTCAATGGGCGGTAAATTAGATGCCTGCAGATTTGATAAAGTTATTTTTTGATCAGTGTAATCTTCAAGAAGACATTTGGATGTAGTAGACACGTATTTTGTACATGCACATCTCACTTGTTACTTGAGTGTTACAGTGGATCGTATTATCTTACCAGGTATGTGATTTCCACCCCCACCCAAGAAATTCTGGTCTTTCTTTTTTTTATATATATAAAAGGAAATAGAGCAAATTCAGCCCAAGTGTCTTTATGTATAAAAAAAAAATTGTCTGATTGGAAAGCAAGTGCTGGGTGTAACTGCTTTCTATATAATGTACTTTATGTTAATAGATACAAAAAAGGAACAACTAAGCTGGTTTGCTGCATATTGCTGCAGTATGTAGGTTTTTTTCCTTTCATGGTGGTTTTCTCATAAATATGGCTATTGAATGAGTTTTGTCTTTTGTATTACAGTTGGAGTGAAAGATCTTACACTGTATCAAATTTATGTGGAATCTGTCTTGGTATTTCAATAATGTTGCATTTGTACCAAATGGGAAAGATCCAAGTGGAAAAAGCAGTTGTTTGCAGTTTTGTTAAAAGTAAGTTTTGGCCAATGTGTATGTACTGAACCAATCGCAGGGAACTGTAGTAGTGTATTACAAAGATCAAGGTTATTCAGATACATATATAACATTTTTAGGTGCACTGAAATGTGCTTTATCCTCTGTTTCACGTATATCAAGTTTTTGTTGTAATGCCTGGAGAAATTTCCAATAAATGTCATTGATGCATTTCTCATGGCTTCTGATCAGCTGCTTTTGTCCTCCTTTCTAGCATGTCCTTCATTCTAAACAATTCTGCTTCTGTAGAAAAATAAAGGACTTGCCTACTTTGTAGGTATGGGGAAAATAGGATTTATAAAGGCTATGGGGAACCTCCCAGTAAATTGGTATTGTTTTATAGCCAAAATAGGCAAAATACAGGAGAAAACATGAACAAATTTTTAATGTTTGCTGCTTCATGAACAATCAAAGGGGAGGAAAGTCTACCTATTTTAGACTTGTACTTTGGTGTGTTATTGCAAATGGAATTGTGCAACCATGGTCCAATGCAGGAGAACCAAACACTAAAACTAGTTATTTCATTTTTAATAAGATCAGCAACACGCAAATTGTAAACGAGATAAGTACAGTAGGCTTCCTAAAACTAGGCTTTCTAAATAAAGGTGGTCAACCTTTTTCGATACCCATGCCACTAGTGCATGGGCAGCCCCTGTTTGTGGTATGCAGCAGATGTGGGAGGGGGTAGGCAGTATAGTTGCATAAAAGACAGGGAGCAGAAAACAGAAAAGCTGATTGGTTAGGGAGCACACAGCAGAAAACAAAAGCAGCAGGTTCAGGGTGGGGAATCGGAAATCAGAGCAGCTGATCAGGTAGGGGAGGAGATTGGAGTGGCTCTTGGAGGGCATGGGGCTAATTTGTGGCATACCTGCCAAAAAAGCTGGCCCCCACTGAGCTACAACAATAGTAGCGTTTAGCTCTCTCATTTTAAATTTCCTCTATTACATTTGTATAAAACAATGAAGGGCTGATGCATGCAGCAGAACAGAATTTTTCCCTGGATTCTTTAACAGTGTGTTCCTATGCACCAATAGCACTAGATTCTGCAGCATGTAGTAAGATCTAATTTAGGCCCTTGAGCACATTTCTTTTATAGTGTGATGGGATTTCATCCTCAATCCCAATATTTGCTCCTCCTATCAAACCAGGTATGCATGCCAGGAGGCTTGATTACTTTTTGGGTTTTTTTCATTTGGGATCAGGAATCGGAGCCCAATTGTGCTCTTACTATTTGCCAGTGCACAGGAAGCCAGGATCATAATCCCGGGCTTCCCATAAACTGGGCAAGAGCCAACAATCGGATGATTGTCAATTCTGATGCTGGTGAAGTTGAGGGGCTGACAGTCAGCTGATTGTTGGCCCCAGTCTTAGACAGCCCCAGGTTCAGGTCATGTCCTGGGGCTAACCATGCTGAAGCCAACCATCAGCTAACTGTCAAAACCTCATGCCCAGCAGCTCTGGCCAGGCTGCTGGGCATAGCGGGGATCAGGCTCCTGGTAGGGAGAGCTAAAAAGGCTCTTTTTGTCTTTTTCCTCCCATTCCTTCCCTCCTGGGAACTTTAAACTTTGCTGGGAGCCTCCCATCCCCCATGCCTGGCAGCTCCATATAAGTAGCATGGGGTTTCAAGACCTCAGTAGGGCAAGCCTCCCAAGGTACTCCTCCCCTCCACCCAAAATTGGCCCATAGCCGTGGCCCAGGGCCAAAAAACAGCTGATTGTCAGTGCTGCCCACATGTTTAATTTTTAAGGCATTATACAAACTAGTCATAAAAACTTCCAACATTGTATGCAAGAGACAAGGATTTCAGGGGTGATTGTTTTAGTACCTGATGAAGAATTTCTTGCATTTTAAAGCTTGTCTAACTTCACTCCAGCCATGAAGTTGGTCCAATAAAAGATCACCCCAAAAAGTCCTTGTGTCTTGCCTAATTCCTGGAACAGCACAGCTACAACATCACTCTTAACACTACTACCACATTATATGTGGAACACTTTTTTTATGGATCATTTGTAACTGGCAGGGGTGCTATCCATACATCCAATTTCAGGCTTCATACAGTCATATTGTGAATAGTCCATTAATTGTGGCATAAATGTAATGCCCCAATTATTTCAGCTGGAAGACTGCTTACTGAGTTTTGGTGAGCTGTTAAGGGCTGCATGGGTATCCCTGCCCCTTGACAGTTGCCCTGCCTGTAGTTGCCATATTGGGACCGGGCATCCTGCCCCCGCAACACCTGACCTTTGCCACTGTAAGTCCCTCCCCTTGCCCCAAAGCACTCCTTTTGGGAGGGAGGGTGTTGTAATCATGAAACTAGAAAAAAAACCAAATCTTGGATTTAAAAACAACAAAAAAACTACTATAACTTATTTTAATTCTATTTAAAATATATTTGTACTGATTTTATGTGTTTGTGGAGTGTATTTAGAGGTGATTGCATAATAGCTCAAAATACAGTTCTATTGTATATTGTGTGTGGATGGTAAGGGGGTATATGTGGAGGAGTGTATATGTGTGGAGAGGTGTGGGGTATCTGGCTGGGGTGGGGGCTGTGGAATGGGTGCGGGATTATGGTGGGTGGGGTGAGAGAGACTCACAGAGGCAGGGTCAGGCTGCTGGCCACACCGCGTGCCGCTCTTGCAGGCTGTGTGAAAATCTTATGGGATGCAGATCACGTGCCCAGGTTCTGTGTTCCTGCCATCCCACCCTGGGTCCCCGCTGGCCCCAGGGCACCGGCATGGGCTCCATGCTCCCGCCTGTCACCACCACTGCTGCCATTGCTTGCCAGCCGCCACCACTCCCCGCCGCTGTCTCCATTTCCTGCAGCCCCTGCTGTTACCCTCACCACCACCACTTTCTCCAGCCCCTGTCGCTCCCCGTGCTGCTGCCACTACCCACAGCCCCCTGGCTGCTCCCTCTCATTCTTCTCACACTGCTGCCACTTCCCATGGCCCTGCTGTTGCTCCCCTCATTGCTCCCCACTCTCCTGCCACTTCCTGCAGGCCTCCTGCCACCCCTACTTCCCTCTGCCCTCCTGTCTGCTGCTTCCCACTATGCTCCTCCCCCCCACCCCCCACCCACTGCTTCCAGCTGTGGCTCCAGCCTGTCCTGGCCAGCACCATGCAGCTCCCAGCTGCTGGGCTTATTGCAGCAGTTTTCCCAGGTTCCTCTGCCCAATCTTATTTTACTTTCCACATGGATGGAGGGAGGCAGGGAACAGCCCCAGCATCACAAGGCCAGAAGCCACAGAGTCTTCTGGCTGGAGGCTGGGGTGGAGGGCTAAGGGTAGGGTGGAGCCAGGCAGGCCTTGCTGCTCAGCTGCTGGGTCCTGCCACTGGCTCCCCCTGGGTCCTGCTACTGCTGGCTGCCTGTCATCTTTGACAGGCAGCCGGGGCAGATAAAAATTAATTCCCTAAAATTTTTAGGGGGATCACAAGCCAGATAGATAGAATGGCCTGGCAGGCCGTATCTGGCCCATGGGCCATATTTTGCCCATCCCTGATGTAATGTGTAGAGGGAGCCTTTAATATTTGTGCCTTTCACAAAAAGGCTTCCCTAAATGGGGCTGGGAAATACTTAAATGGACTTTTGATGGAGACATCCAATTGTTAGGAGTGGGGGAGGGAAGATGATCAAACAAAATTTATTAGAAGATGATTTTAGATTAATGTTTTGATTTTATGTTTTTAATGTATATGTTGTTTTTCATATTGTTTTACCTCCTTTCTTTTTTTAGTAAACAGTGTGGCAGAACCCGAGTTCATATTTTGGATACAAATATTTTAATCTGGTTCAAAAGAAGATTAGATAATTTTGTGCAGGATAGGTCCATCAGAAGATATTAAACAAGGTTATGGTCACAAGCTGAAAGTTAAAGTTTCTAGGCCTCTAAATGCTGGAAGCTGCAAGGACAGGCAAAGATCAGTCAGGACGGATACTACATAAATAACCTTCTGCTTAGCAGCTGCTCTGTGCCACTTTTTAAGATACAGAATACTGGACAAGATGGACCTGTTCTCTTGCCCAGTGTGGCCACATTTAGTTTCTCCTGTGAGTGCAGATCATGCTGAGATGTGTGCACAGGGGCCCTGGCTGCTCAGCATCAGCACTGCAAACTCTCTGCTCGTCAAGGGCTCAGCATTTGAATATCTATTCAAGTGTCTCTGGGTAAGTTTTCATACCAGGAAAACAAACCTTAGAGAAATCTCCCAGATCATTTGAATAGGTATATGCAGCCTATGTTATCTCTTATTCTCTAAATTAATATCCCATAAGGTTGCTACTTTTCATGACTGTGTAATTCATATTTCATAGATTTCATAGACATTAGAGCTGGAAGGGACCTCGCAAAATCATCGGATCCTGCCCCCTGCTAAGATAAAGTAAGATAAAGCTAAACTGGGTAAAGAACAGAGACCAATGGGCCTATTGCAATTTCAGACCCCTGGCAGTCTGGAGATTTTCCAAGTTCTTATGGTCAGTAGAAATCTGAACAGGAACATGGACTCCTTCCAAATGATTGTGCCACTTTTTAAAGACTACTTTAGCTGCTGGCAGATGTTTGCTCGGGGTATCATCATTCTATACATGAGGTTTTCTTCTGCAAGTAGTAAGTGTGCAGAAGAATTTGGCCCCCCACCCCCAAAGTATTTGCAATAAAATAGTCCAAATAACAAAGCTGGAAGCATCAGTCTCTATAACAAATGGGCTGGCATGGAGCTAAAATAGATTCCTGTTTCTGTGTCAAAACTGGACTGAACTGGAGTAAATTAAGTTGACTTATTTCTTCTGGTAGCTATTCTTAAGAAAGACCAAAGTGCTTGATAAAATATTTGTAAACCCCATAAAGTGCTATACTTTGTCCTCAGGTGCCTGCACCCCAATTCCTGGATAGCAGACCTTTTCAGAGGATCCATGGTTAGTTCATCTAGGGAGATAACATATTCCAAAGGCTGTATTGAGGCTTAGTTATACTTTGTTTTATTCAGTTAGTGTTGACACAGTCACTCTCTAAGATTACCTGAACGTATCTATAGTGCTAAATTTGATTCTTGGAAAGGATTAGGATGTTGCCTAAATAAATGACCACAAGTTTATCTAGCATGTCAGGGAAGACGTCATTAATGAAAGGTGAGCATGGTGATGGACAAGGTGAAGGTCACTGTCAGTTTTTAGAAGGTTCCACATCTAGTTTACAAGGCCATCTTCCATTCACTCCCTTCCCAATGATGGACCAGATTATAAGCCCTCCAGAAGCTTAATTTGGTCAACGATTACAGCACATACAGTCTCTTCAGGAATTCAAAGTTAACAGAAAAGGCTGTCTGTTTCAGAAGGGTGCAATACCCCACCTTTTTCAGCACCTAAAATATTAGGGCTTTATCAGGTAAACCTTTGTAGGTGTGTGGGCACTACTTTAGAGTCGCACTAAGTAAAGATGTGCATATTGACAATCATAGAAAGGAGAGAAAAATATTAGCCATAATAGGAATTCTTTGAGAGGTCCATATGTACATCTTCCCTCTTCGTTGAAGTCAGATATATTAAAAGGCTTCGTGGATGACCAGAAACTGAGATGCAGGAAGTGTACTCTTTCCTTTTACCCTTTTTGTGCAGAGCAATAACACACTTTAGGTACTGATAAACCAAACAGTGCCTCACCTTGAGTACTTGTGGCGCACATGCACTATGCACATTTGTATGGTCTTCCTAGATCTGTTTGTTAGTCACCCGAAGCAGACATCAGAATACACAGGTCTTTGGAATTGCCCTCCTTTAAGGCCTGACTTCCTCTTCACTGGTCTCTTTCTTTCTAAGCTGTCACCTCAGATCATGACAGCTACCTCCATCACTCATGCATACTTCATTATCTGTCGGGTTCATCTGAATCCTGCCTGGTAGGTTTCTGTTGCCCTCCTTCCATCTGTTGTACTCTTGTTATTGCTGCCCTCACCTTTGTCATTTATCCCTATGTCTTTTCCTGGCCTGCTCTTCACTAAAAGTTTGTGCTTCCTTCCCCTACCTCACAACCTCCCCTACTAGTCCCAAGGCTTCAAAATGGACAGCATGATCCTATATTGTGATACTTACCTGGTAGGGGAAAGACCATGTATCTGGGTCCAAGAAAGCAGTTTTCCTTAACCATTCCCGGGGATAACTGTTCTTCTGGAATTGTTTATTACCTGCTGAGGTGTTAGGGCTTAAAGCCTGCTTTGTGGAAATGGGAGGCTCCTCCCTAGCTTGGTCCTGTGGCCATGTGGCTGATGGCAGGCAAGACTTGGGGGCATCCGAACCCCAAGCCTCCGGGCGTGGGCCTGCACATAGGATGCCCACCAAAAGTCTTTGGAAATATCTGAAGCCCCTGGTAGGGGTGGAGCATGTTTGCTAGCTGTAGGGCCACTTATGGTTCTGGACTGACTCATGGATCTGGACTTGATTTGGCTTGGAACATGGAAAATTTCTTTAAAAAATATATATAATTGAATTTAAGCTTTAGACTTCTGACTCTCTTGAAGCAGAACAATTTTGCACTATAGTTTTGATAACTTTATTCTCTAATTTGTTTATATAAGTGATTTACCACTCTTTTCAACTAATAATATTAATTCCATTTTAGAGGATTTTTTCAGGGATGTCCCTTAGCACTTTCCTTTTTTTGATTTGATAGACAAGCTTACCTCAGTGTCTGCAGTCTTAACACAATCTGCCTGATCAAATTTGATTCAGAAAAAAATAAAGGGAACAGCCCATAGTTTTATTTTGTTTTCTTCTCTATACTAGCCACTAGGTGTCAGTGTTTCTTTTTATGCTGGTTTATCTTTTGTTCATATTTTCTAATGAAAATGTTCTGTTCCTTTTGAACAGAAATCGGATTTATTTGCTGTTTCAAGGAGTCTGGACAATATAAATTATGCTTATGAAGCACCAAGATTGAGATTAGAAATGAGTTTTCTGTACCTCTAGCTCATAGCTGTTGGGGTGCAATATTTTTACATTCTTGCCAATAGAATATACTATGATGCTGCTGGTCATTTGGTTGTTAGTAATAGCAGTTACATTAAGTGCCATTTCTGAACCAAAACACGTTCAGATCTGGATTCACCTTGATTTATTTTGCAAAGTGCTTACATAATCATGGTGTTTCTACAGGGAATGTGATCATTTCCCAATAGGTAATCTATACCTGAGTGTGTTTTTTAAGTTGTACTGTCCCTGTGGAATGTACTTTACCTTCTGTGATGGCTCACTTTTGCGGTAGCTAGTTTCAATTTATTAATCTCTCTACAGTCTACAGCCAGACCATTACATTGTGAATACATGGTGCATGGAATGCATTTAACGTTGGTGTGTGTTCATTTAGGGATGAACCCTGTGGATACTGAATCTCCAGTCAAGATCCCAACTGACTTCAGTAGTGCAGGATCAGGTTTGGGTTTTAAAAATATAACTTCCCTGTTTAGCCCATTTTTTTTGCTTTGAAGTCTTTTAGTTGTAGTGGCCTTTTCTGTTAAGTAGACTGAAGCCACATATAGCATGCCCTAAATGTTCAAAGAATTGGGGATTCTCCCTGTGGCAGAATGCTACCACTGTCTCTCCCCAAACTCTATCAGGTTGATGCCTAATCTGACAATTTGGTTACCATGGTCACTGCACAGGGCAGACACCTGGGCCCATCACCTTCAGGTAACCCTGAGTTGTAACCTGAGCTGGATACATTCCAGAGGGAGGGGGAAACCTGCCCCCTCTGCCTATGTGACGCCTCACACACCTGGGTGGGGGCTTAAACTTCCTATTGTTCTAAGCAATGTCATCATGACTGGGAGGGGACTAGAGACCCTGCCAGTCTACCCGACAACCAGTGATGCATTTCAAATTGTTTGACTGGCAACCAACAAGAATTGCTGGCCTTCACTGGATAGGTAAATGAGATCATAAGGTCTACGTAAGTTAAGGACTGCCCAGGGGGTGGGGCAGCAGCCATGGTGAGAACTCTCAGAGAAACTGGACCTTCTGAAACTCACTCTCTTGAAATTCATATTCAATTAATTGCTTGCCTCCAGAGGAAATCTCCACCTGCCTCTGGATGATACTTGTGAGTAAACTACTTGAGATCTAACTAGATATATAGCTTGCAGTAACACAGATGCATAATCAAAGGCTACCATGCCACTCTTTGCTCTAAGGGATTTCTCTGATATTGCTCTACCCTGTACCCTATTCCAAACCTGCTCCTTGTAACCAATAAAGTTCTCCTTTGTACCTAACATGGGAGACTCATTGGGAGAGGGTCTAGATTATGCCTTGGGGTCTCCTTGTTTTGGTTGACTAAGGGAGACCACTATTTGTGCTTCAGACTGAGGAAAGCACCCCAAATTCTTGTAGTGGGTCAAGTGCTCTCAAGGACTACTAGGCCTGTGTTTCCCAGAGGGTGCGGTCCAAGATCAGTCCAGACTCTGTGTGGTAGTGGCGTTACCCCCATGCTTGCAGGTGTGCTCCAGGAAGTGCGTCAGACAGATACGAGGCACTCCGAGCCTGGAAGGTGGTTGGGTGCAGTGAGGTGGGTGACTTAATGTAGGAGCACCTTCTACTGGCCTGCCACACTCCCCACCTTTTTTTATTTGAATTAATCTTTCAAAGGCTCAACTGATCAGAACATACTAAAGAAACATCTTAACCCTTTTTATGATACCGTGGAGCAAACAGCGTCGTCTTGGTTTCATTTTACAATCTGAATGCACTCAGCTTTAGAGAAGCTGACTTTAAATATTGCATCTATTTTAACATGCAAAAAACATTCTAGGTAACAAAATACTGCTTCAGCTATTGCAAGTATAAAAACACAGCTGTGACCACATGTATCTGGACAATAACAGGAATGTTATGTTACCTACCAAGTGAAGCCTAATACTCAAACTATATTCAGATAATTGTGGCATCAGTGTTTCCCTGGGGACTTCAAGGCATAAGCAAAGAGACCATGTCTATTTTATGATGTTTGCTTTTCTGAAAGCATCAAATTATATATAGGACTAATGGGCTGAAGGTGCTTAAGGCTGGACTAGTGCACTTCACGTGCAATATTGCACCATTTGAAAAGCTATCACGTTGAGGAAACATCATTCAAAACCTATTTTAAATAATGCTAACAACTACAATGGAGACATGCTCTGACATTTATAGGTTTAATGTCTGTTTCTGCACTTTGCTGAAAATGGATGGGCTGTGGGTAGACCTATGATTACTGTTGCACATTAGTAATCTTCAGAGAGAAATTGTGTAGGCAGTTTGTATCATAACTGGGTAAATGTAGATGAGAAGGTAATCTGTCAAGTAATTTTTGATATTATGTATTTATATAAATTTACAAGTGGAAAGTTTATTTTAGATGCTGAGATGCTTAATGCTTTGGGAAGGGAAGATATATGGAGAGTTTCAAGGGCTAGAAACTTTACAGTTTCCTGCTGAAATTACTTCCAGCCACTGTATGGTCCCAGTAGAAAGGGGAGGATAGTAATACCCTGGGAGAGGTTCTTAATCAGATGCCTCAGCCTGCTTATACTTGTATTTCCCCTCCTTCCCCTTTATGTGCAGAGTTGCAATAGGTTGGCTTTGTGAACAGTCTATAGATAAGTTTCTGCCCCCAATTGGTTATTTTGAAATTGTTTATTGCAGCATTTAGGGACTGAAATATTTGCTGCTGGCAGGTGACTTACCTAAATTCCTTGTGATGTACATTGGAAATCTTCAGGCTTGTCTTCTCCAGAAGTTACACCACTTTAACTAAATAGGTACACTTTTATAGTGGCTCACCACCTTGGGCACAGTTATGCCTATATAAAAGTGAAAGGACAGTAAGTCCTAGAACAGTTACGTAGATGTAACTGCATCCATGCTTGGGCTTACACCTATGTATTTTTTATGAGTGCAAAGAAACCCAGTGAACCACTTCTTTTTAGCTCTCTCTCTTTCTATCAAGGAAACTACATAAATCCCTAGGAATCTTTCATTCAAGAATCTTAAACATTATAAATTAACAAATTAAATGTCACAACATCTGTGGCAGGTAGGTACTGTAATTCAGTACTGTAATTCTTATAGAGGAAACAGGATATCTGGATTACTGATTATCTGCACAGAAGAATCCCCCAGATCTCCAATTCTCCTCTTTGTGCTCTGATTGAATGTGATCTTCCTCCTCCTCCCAGTAAAACGTACGAACATAGATAAATAAACTTACGAACTGTAAGTCTCCCTCATTTCCTGTTTTTTGTTTTTTTTCGTTCCTTGCTATCCATTTTGACCATCCCCAGAGCATTTCTTTTTTCCCTCCTTTCTATCTCTCACCCCTGCCCTGATATTCCCTCCTCTTCTTCATTAGCTGATCTTTGGCTTTTTTCTTTCTCGAAAACTACACTTCTTTCCCTGGCTTGCTTTGTGATTTCCTGAGTGCCCCTATGTCTTTCCCCCACCCTTGGCCTCCTGATCTTTTGCTCTCAGCAGTCCTGCTGTCTATGTGCAAAGATGGAATCCTGCGGTGAACCTTTATTTTTTCTTTAGGCCAGCTGCTCTCCATGTGTGCAGCCTCCCCCTTCTGCTCACATTTTTCAGAAGCGTGAGAGAAAGAAAGCTTCAGACTAACCGAGTTTCTTTAGCTGTTCTTTGGTTAGGGCTCCCATTACCTGCTTCAGACTGAGAAAGATGGTGTCTTTGAGCAAATGCTGCATCCCACATCCTGAGAGGACAGTTTCTGAGAGCACTGTGGCCAGTAGAATTCCTGCCTAGCTTACCCTTACTAAGGGTGTTGATTACTCGGGGTTAGTTTGCATTGCTCATGCTGAAATTACATACAAGCAATGCAAGATGATGCTCCCTATGCAGAGCACAGCTGGTTCCCTGTTAAAGTTCCAGGATTTTGATGAGAATTTGAATAACTAACCCCCTCCCTGAATTTTTTTTTTTTTTTTTTTTTTTTTTCCTATTTCTGTCTCTGAGAACAAGCTGGACTCTAGGTAGCTTTGCTTTCTGGTTTATGAAGAAGTGGTTGGTTTGGGAATTGGTTAGACTAGTGAAAACAACAAGAGCAAAAAGAGCAAACCCATGTGGACATTTGGTATTGGACTGATTGTTTTACATGCCTATACCAAGCAGCTTGGTGCCATGCCAAGCTTTGAATATCTCTGGTCTCTTGATACCTGTCCTGCTTCTTCCTCGCAATAAATTTGAACATAACTCGGCTAGCCTGCCTGAACTGATCCTGGCATTTCAGAAAAAGTGGCAACACTGTTTTGGTTCATGTGTCAGCTGGTAAGCATGAACTTTGTGGGATATGTTTAAAGTTCCTATTGCAATAGGCCCCGGAGAGCAACTAACCTCAGGATCCATATAACAAGGGTTGTGTCTCATGTTCCACTTAGTATGTGTTAAGTGCATTTAAAACATGAGAAACCATGTGTTCAAGCAGTAAAACTTGTACTAACTGCACTTGTATTACAGCAAAGTTCTAACTTTTTCCTGCTAAGAGTATCTCCAGATCATATTAAGTAACACATGTTCAGCTATCATTAGACTGCTACATGAAGATACTATGAACATTTTATAGTCCTCATCCAGTCATGACATGAACCAGGGGACCTCTCTATTGTACTAGGTCTCCAGGAGGGATGAGGAAAGTCCCATGTGAATCTTTAACTTGTCAGGTTCTGCCATGATCAGGTTGAAAGTTGGGTGCCTGTAGTTCCAGAGGGTCCTAGGGTTGGGACCAACAGTCAGCTGATTGCTGGTCCCACCCCCAGCATCACATTGGAGCCTGCTCAAGACTCTGATGCAGTACTGGGACTGACCATTAATGAGCTATGCATGTTAGAGATTATAGTAAACATTACCGTGTAACTGTTCAGAACACATTCTACCTTTTAATACCACACAGATTTAACATGTAATATATGCCCTATACGACAAGGTGAGATGGAAGTAACAAAGGGAGGAAGAAGGTAAGTTAGGGAGAAGAGGATAGTTGCATAAACTATGTGTCCATTTAAGTGGTCTCGGCTCCTTCAACGTTTCCATTTGTTTAACTATGGAAATAATTTTTAAAATATTGTATGTCAGTGTGTCCTTGATTACATGCTCTTGTACAGGAGCAGATTCAAGGGGGAAGTTCACTGTTGCACTTGCACCACTCTTGGATTCCTGCTCCACCCAAAGTTAAAAACTCAACTGCCTGGCAGTGACAGCAGCATTTCTTGTCAGGCAGTGCTTTGGGAGTCAATTGACTTAATAGCTCATTAACAATTACCTTATCCCTTCTAAACTCTTCATTCCATACATGTTAACTTCCCTCTCTCCTTCCTAATGGTCTTGATGTTCCACCAATCAAGGTATCCTTTGTTCTGTAAATCTGCTGTTTCTTAACTCTTCCTATTTCACAGCCCTGCAGACTCTTTTTAATTCATTCCAATGAAGTTATATTTATTTTGCCTCAAACTTAAACTGAATCATAGAATCCTAGAAAATTAGAGTTGGAAGGGACCTCAGGAGGCCATCTAGTCTAAACCCCTGTTCAAAGCAGGACCATCCCCAACTAGATCATTCCAGTGAAGGATTTGTCTAGTCAGGACTTAAATCTTCAAGGACGGAGACTCTACAACCGCTCTGGGTAGCCTGTTCCAGTGCTTTACTACCCTCTTAGTAAAAGTTTGTCCTAATACCCAACCTGAACTTTCCTTACTGTGACTTGAGACCATTGCTCCTTGTTCTGTTTTCTGCAACCACTAAGAACAGTCTAGCTCCATCCATTTTGGAAGCACCTTTTGGGTAGTTGAAGGCTGCTATTAAATCCTCTCTGTCTTGTCTTTTTGTCCAGACTAAATAAGCCCAGTTCCTTCCAGTCTTACCTCATAAGTCATGTTATCCAGCCCCCTAGCCATTCTTGTTGCTCTCTGCTAGACTCCCCAATTTTTGCACATCCTTTCTGTAGGGGGGTGGGGATGCAAAACTGGACACTACTCCAGATGTGGCCTTATCAGTGAATAGAGGGGAAGAATCACTTCCCTCAATCTGCTGGCAATGCTCCTACTAATGCGGCCCAGTATCCCAGCCTTCTTGGCAACAAGGGCACACTGTTGGCTCATATTCACCTTACTGTCCACTGTAACCCCCAGGTTCTTTTCTGCAGAGTTGCTGCTTAGCCGGTTGGTCCCAAGCCTTTACTGGTACATGGGACTGTTCCGTCCTAAGTGTAGGACTTTCCAGTTGTCTTTACTGAACTTCATGAGATTTCTTTTGGTTCAATTCTCCAATTTGTCAAGATCTCTGAGTCCTAGCCCTACCCTCCAGTGCATCTGACTACTCCCCCCAGCTTAGTGTCATCTTCAAACTTGCTGATGGTGCACTCTGTATCTGCCCATGCTCATGTATACAGGTCAAGGATGTAGTAAGTGAAGGGTATGATTCTCTGTTGGATGCTGCCTACTAGAGTAGTACCTACATGCCTAGTTGAAGTGTCCAAGTTCTGGAATGGATAGTTAATTCGTAGTATAGTTTAATATCCTTGGTATGTTACCCCATACTTTCTGTAAAGAAAATTTCTGAACGTATGAAAGAAAAGTTGTATTCTATCTTACCCAAAGGACCTAATTCCCAGCATTAGCTATAATTAGAAAATGGCGTAATTATCATAGCTGTTTGTTTGGTACTCTGGCAAGAAGGGAGAAGGAAAAGGAGAAGGGTCTCACATAACTTCCTGAATAAAGCACTGAGAGTACTGGCTCTACAGTTGGGTTTCTGGGGTGACCTTGGGCAAAGTCACTTCACTTCTCTGTGCTTCATTTTATGCTTGATACTTTCTTTGTTGAGGTCTTTGAATTTTAGAGGAGAGGCTGAAAGACTTGAGGCTGTTCAGCCTAAAAAAGAGAAGACTCAGAGGGGACTCAATGGCAGTCTACAAGTATATCAGGGGTGTACATCAGGGTTTGGGGGAGCATCTATTCACCAAGACCTCCTAGCGGAGGACAAGAAATAATGGGCACAAACTGATTGAAGACCATTTCAGGCTAGACGTAAGGAAAAACTTTACAAGTCGAGTGCTGAGGGTTTGGAACAGGCTCCCCCCAGGGGTGGTACAGTCACTTGCCCTGGTGATCTTCAAGAGGTGTCTTGATGCCCATCTTGCTGGGGTCATCTGATCCCAGCGGTCTTTCCTGCCCAAGTGCAGAGGGGCTGGACCTGATGATCTGTAAGGTCCCTTCCAGGCCCTAACAACTACGAAACTATGAAAATTGTTGTTTTATAGTGATGCTGATAACCCTTTTTGTCTTCTATATGTTGTCTTCTAAATGGTCTTAGAAGTTGCATGCTTACTTAGACTGATATTCCTCCTGGGTGTGCAAGGTAGAGTTGGTGATCCAAATTTGGTATAATTTGAGTCAGAATTCCCATGATATAGCTCTTCCTCCCAACTCCTCTCTTCCCTCTTTCTCTTTCACATGCCCAGAACATAAAAGCATGAGGCCCTGCAAAAGGTGTCATTTATTTGAGGTAGTGTAGGGCACCTATGGCTCCTTTGTAGAAGAAATATTGAACATGGTATTCAATAGAGAGGTATGCTCTAGAGAAAAGCATTTAACCTAATTCTTGAGAGAGAGAGGTGGGAGGCTTCTGGGCCTTTGGTTCTCTCCCTGTTTCCAGTCTTTTGGAAGCTTTGACAATTTGGAGGTGGGTCTGCACATGTCTGGTATCTGGAGATATCCTGCTTGTCAGTTGTGGTCTGAGCCATTCTCTCACTCATTTTGGACCAAGATCTATGGAAGGCCCAGAAGGTAACCCAGGTTTAAACTTTGATAACTAGGAAATATAGAAATAAGTATCATAGAAACCCTTCATGTGACGAAATGGGCAGGTCAGTGCCTGGCGGGGAGATGCCTCTGCATTCCCGCACTACAGACATGGCTGGAGGGTGTAGCTGAAAAGAAACATAAAGGAGTAGCAGGGCCTGGTTCAGTGATCTGTGTAAGCTACATCATCAAGGAGACATTGGAACTCTTTAGCAGGCTACTGCTTGTGATGTAAGCTGCAGCAGAAGGTGCCAGACTCCAGGACATTTTACCCACAAAGGCTTAAGAATAGGAGGGTAAAAATGTGGAAGGAAAAAACTATCTATTGGTGGAGATAATAGAGGGGTAGAGAAGGAGAAGATACACTAGTGCTTTCTTCTCACATGCTTATCATTATTGGCACCACCATGTAATACAACTGGCAGGATTTGGGCCATAAACCACATCTGTGACTTCTTTCACTCACCTTTTTTAGGAGAGCTGGATGGAAATTGGGACAAAACTTTGTTTTGTCAGGAAATCATAGGCTTCCAAGTTGCTGCTGTTATTTTATCCACTGTTCACTGCAGCTGTGCAAGGTGAGTGCTTATAGTTCCATCCTATTGATAGTATTGTCATCTTCAGGGGCAGAGTCAAGGTTGTATGGAGATATACCTTAACTCTTACTGTCCTGGTTTCCATAATACTTGAATAAAAATTAGGCATTCTTTTCTGAGAACATTTTGAGGCAGATAGATTACCTGGTGTCCTGATCTCTGTCTCCCAGTCATCTTGAAGCTCTGTATAATGAAAGCCTGTGTTTCAGCTATGCCACAAACTACTTTTATTCTCTGGACAGCTTTGTTTAATAACTTACTACACATACCAAACCATACAGTTGAAGCATAATCTATTCTTTAGTTTAGCTTTGTAATGCTGGAAATACAGCAGAATTGCTCTGGTTTATTTGACAGTTGTTCCTGTCAGAAAAGTCCTCTATAGATAGTGCTCCAGGATAGGTAGGGTAGTTTGGGGATCCATAAAACTGTTCACTATAAAGAGCTTCCTCTGTGCATTTTTAACATTCACAATTCTTTCTCCTCCACATAAGATGTTGTAGTAAAAGTCATAGCTCTTAAACTGTAGATTAGCTGTGGTGCTGTGGCTATGAAAGCTTTTCATAGATTTCCTGTAGAGTCCCTCACCTTAGTATCAAGACGGTTCTCATCTACAAAATCCAATTGTTATTTTCTTTAAAGATCATTTTCTCTTGTTTTCCAGAGCAATTGGATATAAACTTTACATATAAACTGAAAGAATAGATTAAAAACCCAAGTTTTTGTTCGAATGAGGTTTGAGCACCTCTTCCTGGCGATCCACAGGGAGTTGAGTTGCTGGCTGTGCATCTTTGGTTCAGGTTCAGCTTCTCCCAGGAGTGAGAAAAAGCCAAGATGTTGTTTTTATGAAAGGAACTGATTCCCTGTACTCCCATTTGACCAAATCCCAGTGTCTAAAACTGAGGGAAGATGTCAACCACCTTTTTGTTCTTCCTTGTTTCCTGGAGGAATGGAGCTCCAAGCTTTGACTCCTGTGAAACAAGGTACTAAGGGGACCTGGCAAGGAAGACATGAAGCTGCTGAAGCCACCAGCCAAGATCGTAAAGACTGTACTGGGAAATGGTGAAGTCACAGGAAAGAACCAAGGAAACAAGAGCTGGTACCATGGGAAGGAGGGTCTTGGGGTGGGGGAGGAGCGTTGGTTTTGTGTGGTGAGAAATAGCAGAGAAAAGAAGGAATTGGTGTATAGGGAGAGTGGACTTGAGGAGAAAAGTTCCAGAGAAGTTAAATGGTTCCAGAGGAATTTGATGGCAATAAATTGTGTGATTGGGATGAAATTAAATTAAATTGTTGACTGGGAGAAGGGATGGTGGAATTGGTGTCTGCAACTCCCTCCCCTGCTCAGGCAAAACCAAAATGCTGTGGTTACTAGATAATCAGGACTCATAGCCGAGATGATATCTTTTATTAGACCGACAAATTGTTTGCAAGCTTTAACTGCAAGCTGTTGAGCACAAACACCCTTCATCAGGCACTGGAGAAAAGATTGTAAAAGTTCACCTGGGTAGAAATGAAAGTTTGTATTTCATAGGATTTCACAGGGGAGTCAATAGATGGAAAGCTCCTCTGGGCAGTCAGTTCATAGCCGGTATGGAGTCTCTCGCCTCCTGTGAGGATCTGTGATGATGCACATTACCTTGAAACAAAGGCAGGAGCGGGATCTCGGGTTTCAGGTGGTCACAGTTGCTTCTTACTAGGTAGAAGCTGTGTAGTCTCCAACTGGGGTGCGGTAGGGAGGGGACACATCTGTGCTGAAAGGCTTGTAACATTTAAGGAAAAAAATGAAGAACTAGCACACCAGTATATCATGGATGTTCAAAATATAATCACTGGTACTTTAAAGCTACAGATGGGATTACTCTTGGGAAATGATGCTAATGCCTTCAACAAATAAACAAAACACTAAAAAAACAACCCCCTAATAAATGGCTTCTGACTAATAAACATTTTGGAAGGAACAGAATGAAAAGTACTGTCAGCTGCTGGAGATGTGCCCTTTCACCATATGAATAATTGCTGCTTATAAGACTCTTCCTTCTCCATTCATTTCTGTAACACAGGGAATGGTGGATGCTTGTCACTGATGAGGAACATTCAATTCCTCCCAGTTTTGCATTTTGGAGCAAATGCGAACCTTGTGTTTCATAGTTATTAAAACAATTTGCAATAGGTGGGGAACATGGGAGAGATTTGTATTTATTTTTATCAAAATTGAACCACCCAATTCAACCACTCATGCATGTATTGCTTGGCCAGAAGGACACACCTCTTTTCAGAGACCACTGTTGAGGCCAGGTACAGACATTACACTTTTACTGATATAAGTGATTGGAAGCCAGTCTAAACCCATAACTGAACAGAAGTCTGGTGCACACAGACTGGTTTGAAAATGTTGGAACCTGATCTAAGATGGGCAGCTTGTGTCCTGCCTCCCCTCAGCCCCCTTGACTAAGCAGTGAATGTGTGTCCTATTTGCTGCTGATCTAATCTATGCCAACTGTAGAAAACCATGCAACTTAAATCAAATCCACCTTGGGCTTTTTAAATTCTTGTATCTAGCCTGTGTGCGCCTCGCATAGACATGTCTGGGTTGGTATAAATGAAATGTTAAGAGTTTTAAGCATTAAATAGGATGGCCAATAACTGGACTATTTAACTTTTTTAACGAATGCCAGCCAAGGGGATTTATTTTTTAATATGAACTAAGTTTTTCCCCTACCTAAAACAGAAAGAAAAGGCTTACATATGAAAGCAGCATGACTACAACCGGAGACAAAGGACCTGGTGTTTAATAGACTTGGATAAGAAACTTGCTCACTTAACAGAAAGGATTAATCCAGGGTAGGGATAAGGAGGCTGCATATAAGTGTGTGTTCCAGGCCATTGGAAAAGGAACCTTCCTGACAAAGCAAAGGGAAGCTTACAGGTTAAGGGAGGTTATGCAGTTAGGGTTTTTTCTTTACCATTTCAACCCACTGTTCCTTTCTTCTCACTAATACATAATGTTTTTTGTTTGTTTGTTTTTGTTTTTTGCTTCTTTTTTTTTTTATCAGAGGTTGTCCTGGATCACTGAAAACAACTGATCTTGCATAGCACTCAGCATGGCTAAACTTGCTTGCACCTGCTGAAGGAGCCTTAGTACGAAACAATTGTAGAGGCTTGGAACCCAATCTTAGAGTTTCAGGCTCCCCCTTGAGCCAAGCAAAGACTAGCGGCATGTCAGTAAGATGGATACATTTGCACAAAAATTGAGTGAAGTCTGAGGTATAGCAAGCCCTGTGATATTGTGGCAAATTATATCAAAGCAAACTCCTTATATAAACATGCTACACAGTCGCAGCAAAAACATTTGTGGTGCAGTTTAATTTGGCAACACACGCTTACAATGTGCAGCCATGTCTATGATGATCAGATTTAGCCACACCATTGTTAACTCTGCTTTGTGTTGGTGCGGCATGTCCATTATAAGTGTTGTAATGTGATGTAACTAACAGA
Organism: Alligator mississippiensis; assembly: GCF_030867095.1. Taxonomy (NCBI): domain Eukaryota; kingdom Metazoa; phylum Chordata; order Crocodylia; family Alligatoridae; genus Alligator; species Alligator mississippiensis. The sequence continues at coordinate 388,474,084 of NC_081824.1, forward strand.
TGCACCTACCGTGGCACTGAGGTCCTTAATGTAAACAAGATCTCAGACTGGACTTATCAAAAGGCTTACATGCCCCTCATACTTTCCTAGAATGATTTTTATTTTTGCATCCAACCCTTGTGGAATTCATTGTCTTGTATATTTTCTTTGGGGGAATGGGGTGGGTTCCTCCTAGATGAAATCCAACAGTATTGACCAAAATCCATTTAGGATCTTTGCACATCTTAAGCTGAAACTGTGTGAAACTCCAGATCTGTACAAATTGATGTGAATAAGAATAGGAGAAAATGTTATCATAACCCCTTCCATTAGAATTATATTGTTAAGATATTCTTGTTGTAAAGGATGCTTCCAGATACTCAGTTATTTAGTCTTGCCTTGTATTTTCCATTAAAAGTACAGAGCTTACACGAAATATTGAGTAAAATCAATGCTAGTATGTTACATGTTCCTCTAATGGCATTTGGTATATTACTACTGTTTATTTAGATGACGGTGTCCTATTTTGGACATGGATGCCCTAAAGTAAAATTCTTATGCTATTTTTTTTGGTAACTTTAATAATCCTTTTGTATTTCAGGGTTGGAATGTAATCATAAAAGTTAACACAGCTATTCAGATTGTTCCTCCTTTTGTAAGTGCGGGCTTCATAATACAGATTTAGTGGGCTGTAAACAGGATGTCGTATGGTGCCCTCCATCAAAAATTAATGATGGCAATGAAGATTAAATTATTCTTCCATGAAAGTACAGCGCATATACATGGAGATGTTTGCAGGCAGGCTTAAAATAGGCCATTCCCCTGGGGCAGCCTGAAGCTTACTGTCTACCCCTATTCCTGGTTAAAGACTTGGTCTGCCACAAAGGGGAGCTGCATTTAATTCCCGCAAAAACATGTGACACACAAAGGAAAGCTTTTGTTTTTCACCTTTTGAGTGTGAGCCATTTGGGTCTATTTTAGACTGTGGTGTATGTATATGATATGTGGCTACCTGCAGTTTAATCGCACTGCTCCAGCTTTCACTACTGGCCTCCTTTAACTGTCCTTCATTGTTAGAGCTTTGTGCATTTCAGTCTGCAGGGCTTTCAACTACACATTTCTGGGGAGTAAAGGATTCTGCAGCTGAAAACCTCCAATGTACATCTTCTGTGTCATCTTTATTTGATTCTCAAGTGTGAACTTTGTTCATAGGGAGAAAAAAAGTCTTTACTGAGACATTGTTTATTTTGATCCTGACTGGTATGGATAGTCTGATGCCAAGAAAAGGGGTTTAATTTAAGGCATAGCTTTTTTGTACGGCAGCTTTCAGAAAAACTTGCTGCTGTTTGTCTCCCATTTCATGCCAATAGATGGCTCCATGCCTCTATATAGTGTTTCAGCTTAGTGGCAAGTATTCCCAAAGCTTCCTGTTTTTACATTCCCCAAACCTGTTTTCCATATTTCAGCTCAGTAAAGATGTAAATATTAAACGGAAGATTTCATGCCTTCCACAAGGCCAGCTTTCTATTTGAATTCATTCTTGGGATCACAGAGAATAATAGGAAACTATATCTTCTATGGAAGATGATATTGTGACCTTTTATACTTTACAAAAGAGCTAGCACAAGAATTTCAGCTAAATTACCTGTTTCTTCTCATGGATTTAGTAGTTATTGGTTGTATTCTGAAATTCAGACTAGCTTTTAATGCGCTCCTTCCTCCTATTCTCATCTAGGGAATGTACTTTATTTTATTGAATCCTATTTCTTCTAATGTGCAGTCCCTTGTTGGTAAATCTTTGTAGCTGTGCAGTGCTTTGAACAGTCTGCCTTCTCCTGAGAAGTCAACATGTCTGGGTACACCTGGGATATATAGGATCATAGAAGTTGCAGAGGGAAAAGACCTGTGCTTTTGAGACCATATCTGTGCAAGAGAAGAATATGTAATCCCTTGAAAGAGAATGTATCAGATTTTAGTCAGATACTGTATTTGATCCTGGATGCACTCAATGTGTTTGGGTGAATGTATAGTAGAAAGTATGCTTTATACACCTTTAATTCTAACAACAACATGGTGAGGCCAGAAAGTATTCTTTCCTCAAAGTAGAGTATTCTTGTATTTTTGCAAAGATCTGCCTGTTGCAATTTCTTCTCCAGTCCTTCAATTACTTTTTTCTTTCATAGGGGATTGCTGCCAGGATGTACTTACTGAAAGAGCAAGCTATGAATGTTGTTGTTGCTGCTGCTGTTTGTTTCAGAATTAACTGAGTAGCTTGTTATCACTCTGTTAATGTTACTCAAGTAAATAAGATGCGTGGGAATGCCATTCTATTTTTATGTTGGCAGTGGGAAGTTACCAGCTCTGAACCATGTTATGTTAGTTCTGGTTGTGGTAATTTCTTCCTTGTTTCTCCAATCTTCATAGCAATAGAAAAGTGTTCTTTATACTTTGGTATGAAGAATGACCCCTTAGTGACAGATTACATCTACTTTATTAAGAGTTTTTGATCCCTGTTATTCAATATCTCCTGGGAGAAATAAGCAATTGACATTTTACCTTTGTAATGAGATCATAAGTACTAATAGAATAAAAAAGGGGGAAGAGCAACTTTTTAAGGCTTCTGTGCAATGGACTGGATTATGCTCTGTGCTGCTACTTGTGTAGACATCTATTGTGCTTTCCATCAGTGTAATGGACTTTAGTTCAGAGGCAGTTGAGTAGGAAGAAAAAAGTATCTATGAGCCTCCAGAATTGGAGGGGATTGGTGGGTAGGGAAAGAGCTGGGGCAGCTTGGGAGAAGAACAAGAACTTAGCCCAGAGAAAATGGCAGAGTGAGCTAAAGAGCCTCAGCAAAGGAACCCAATACAGCTTACACTGGTTCTTGGATCTGCTGCAGAGGGAGTGAGGCTTCTGGAGCTCACCTGCTGCTTAGGACTTTAATCTCTCTGTTCAGGTATATGAATACCTGCTTTTGTGAGGCTTCTAAATAAAAGGATGTGTTTTGGGAGGTATAGGGGTAAATCTTTAAGCAGAAACGCAAGCAGAAAAAATATCATGCTATAAAGCAAACTTATTAGCACAAACACTTTGAGTTCAACTTCCAAACCAGCTGTACTTGCATGGTTAGCATTGGGGTCGCTTTATAATATCTGTCACTTGTTGTCTTCAGTGTAGACCATGAGAGTAGCAGACCAAAAGAACTCCAGATACTGTTTGCTTACACTTCTTAACTCATTAAATTACATCATATGAGGATTTGTTGGCACTGAACCTCCAGTAATGGATATTGGGTAGGGTATGACCTTCAAGGTATATGCCCTCCTAAATATTCAGCCAAACGCATGTAAAAAAATTTTCTTTGAATCTAGCTTAATGCAAATAGTTCAATAGGACATAAACCAAATAGAATTTTTGCTTGATCTTATCTTGAAATCCCTATATCACTAACAGATAAGAACATACCATACAAGAAAAATCATTTGCTAGGGGCAAGAACATGAATAAGGTGTTGGTGACTGTACATTGCCTAGTGGCTGCTCAGAATGGCTTGAATTTTATAATTGCTGTAGTCAGTAGAGATGAAGAACAACACTTGAAAGTACAGCTAAAAAAATACCTGTGTTTCCAATATCTACTCTTCGCTCAAAAGTTTAGGTAAACATGAGAAAATATACATTCCTTCCCAGACTTATTGAGTGAAATAATAGTGCTGGGTGTATAACAAGGACTTATTTGATTATTTCTGTGAAACTTGACTTCAGAATAAATTGCTGGAAATCAGAGACTGACACCATGTAGAAAAGAGGGCTGAAGCAATTAGTTGAGAGAATATTCTCTTTCTGAGTTGACTGGATATTGCAATGGACTAGACAGTGAATAATTTAATTGTGTGCATGGGAAAGCCTGCAATAGGATGGATGGTGAATGCATGTAAAGTGGCAAATGTTTTGTTACTACTCTAGAGTCTCATATAATTTTTTTTCTTTGTCAGATGAAAAGCCATGGTTGCTTGGCTACATAACCTCTGCTGCCTTAATCTAATATTTTACCTGACCTAGTTGAAAGACTTCTCCTCTAGATTCCTATGTTTAGTTAAATTAATTCTATGGCTATATGTTACTGTCACGGGCGGTGGAGTTAAATGCTCTGGGCGAGAACGAGGAGGTAATAACACAGAGGCAGAGTCCCTTGGCACTTAAAGCGTAATGCAAAAAGTTTTCTTTTTGTACTCATGTTGGTAGTGAGGCTCAGTTCTCTTAAAGCTGTTACAGATACTGCAGTTATTCGCTCCCCTGGGAGAGATCACTCGTTCGGGATATGGGGGGTCGCCCTGGGTTTTTGGATATCGGTGGGCGTTCGCGAGACTGAGATAAGAATTGGCCAGATTGCACCCTGCTCGTTCAGTCTCGGACTCCGGAGTGATTTCTTCTGGATTCCTTGGTTGTTTTATAAGACCGACACAATTGCTAGTGTCCCCGTGAATCAATTAGCTTCTATTGTTTTGTTCGTTCCCTTAAACCTGGGGGGAGATCACCATAAGAGTCTCCCCCCGGGTTTGAGGGAGTGCCCAACAGTTACGGCAATAGCGTGACAATATACGCAATGGCTGCGGCTGCTATCTGTGAGTTAGTACATGGCGGCTGCTTATCTGTAAATTAGTACAGTTAGTACTTTCCCAAAATGACAGCTGGTCACTCGGGAGCAAGCAGCAAATATTATACAACAGTTACTATGTATTTGGCTCAGGGGCAGTTCCAGGATTTGGCAAAGGAGATGTGGGATCAGCCAACCTCACTGCATGGGTGGCTGCATGCTAGGGCTGTGCAAAATGTCTCTGGCTGTTTTATTTTGATGCTGTTTTGACTCATTTCAAGCTCGAAACAGTGAATTTGAAACAAAATGAAGGGCTACAAAACAGCCTGGAAATGAAATGAGGACAGTTGAAACATTTCAAAACGTTTCGAGTTTTGAAGCTCATGGTGGGCTTGCCTGTAGGGAAACAAAGTAAGGGTGGGGGAGAGTGGGGAAGGACTGCTTTCATGTTGACTGTGTAGCTGGCCAGTGACTGTGATCCTTTCCTGAGGTCCCTTCCAAACCCAGTGCTCTGGGGGAGGGATGGAAAAACAGCATAAAAGGCAGCATTGTTTGAACTGGCCTGCTTTCTGCCTTGGGGTCTGACAGTTACTGGGCTATCTTCCAGTAGCTCAGGAGTGTTAGACAACAAAGGCTACTACTAGCATTAATTTAATGATTTCCTACTTGCTAGCCTAGCAAGTGGGATTCCACAATACCATTTGCTTTCTTCTAGACACTTATTATTCTAGACGCATTTATTATTATTATATTAATTGATTTATTCTTTTCAATTTTATAATTATATTGGATCTTACACTACAGAATTTATATAGGAAAGGAGATGCATTTATATTTTATTTCTATACATTTATACCTTGCGGCATATACATACCTTGTAGAATTTATATAGGAATGCTGTGACAAGGGGCACTCTCCTGAGGCCAGGTCTCATGCTGGCCTGCCCACCTGACGCTATGGGGCAGTCTGCCTGGTCTTTCCTGCCACAACTTTGCTGTTCCTACAAACAGGTGGTAAATACAGGAGACTGCCCATTACATACCCTAATGCCAGGGGGGCTCTATCTGCAGCTCTGAACCTCCCCTACATGATAGCCCATGCCTTGCAGATGGCATCCAGGTTAATATTACTTCTGGTCTGTGATCAGAGCAAACTGAGTCCAAAGTTCGGCTCCACACACACGTGCATTCACCCCACCACCCCTCTTCCACTCTGCCCCTCTGTCACCAGGGCCTCTGGCATATTGCCTATTACCGGGCCACACTCCACTGCCCTGCTTCTCCTTGAGCAGCCCCTCTTGGGCCATCAGGCTTCACTACTCCCATACTGGCCTCACCATGCAGGACCTTTGGTTCCCGAAAGTTCCCTTACACTACATGGTCTGGCCTTATGCCAAACCCTGGGCTAATTCTGCCCCAAGCCTCTTATCAGGCACAACTTCTCATGGGGCTGGCCCTTGTGCTGTCCTTTAAGCTTACACCCATTTGGCCCTACTCAGCATGCCCCTTGGGCTGTCCTTCAGGCCTACTCCAACTTTAGGCCTATTCAGGCCCCTCATATGCATAGCCCTTCAGGCCTACTTGTGCTTCAGCCCTACTCTGTGCAAGGCTTCCCAATGCTCTCCATACTACCCACTCTAGGGTCTCCAGGATCTCCCATCCCTGCTGGGCTCAGGTGACACTGCTTGCCATGCTTGGGCCCCACTGCTCCCACTCCCCAGGGTCTAACACCCCTCTCATGGGCTCAGGTGGCCGCAGCCATGCCTGACCCCACTGCTGCCTCTAAAAGCCCACCTGAAGATGGGAGCTGGAGTTAAGGTGCCCCTCCTTGCTTTTCACTGGGGAGGTAGCTGGTCTGGCATTTTCTGGGGACTCCCACACCACCAGGAGTCCCCCACCAGGCCACCCTTCCCCGGCAGGGTGTAGTTTTAGGTCATACCCAGGACCAAGAGCCTCCAGCTCCTACTTGCAAGATGTTCCATGCAGCAGTTCAGCCAGGTGACATTCCTGCCTGTGTTGCCAGCAGTGAACTGCTCTGTTTATATAGGCAGCCAGCGTTTTAAAATGGCTGCCAAAATCAAGCACCTGCTGGCTGCTTGACTCAACTGTTAAAGTGGCAGGTACTACCAGTGCCCTGCCACAAACACAGACACACTTATACCTTGCAGCATATACATACATACCTTATAGAATTTACATAGGAAGGGAGATGCATTTATAATTTATTTCTATACATTTATACATTGTGGCATAAGACATACATTATAGAACTTATATAGGAATGCAGATACATTTATATACTTGTATGAAAACAGGATGCTATGAAACACACCATGAAGCGTGGTGGCAAGGTAGCTGGGAAGCCTTCAGGGAGGGGCGGAAAAGGGAGTAGAGAGAGAGGTGTAAGTCCCCCCCCACCCCAAAACTGAGACGCAGCCTCTTCCCTACAACCAGCAGGGATGAGGCTTCCAGAAGCAGCAAGGAGAGGGGAGCAGTGCCAGTGCCACTGCCTGTACCCGAGACTGCGTTCCCTCCCCTGCCATAACCCCTTCCCCCCCCCCCACCATCACCATGACAACAAGCAGCAGCACCAGCAGTCACCTCCACCCCCATTTCACTTACCATACTGATCCTTCCAGTGCCAGAGGAAGAGCTGGAGCTGGATCTGAGTGCCCTAGCAAGGGAAATTCTGGGGAAGGACAGGAAATCATCTGAGTTTGTGCTCCACATCCCTCAAGCTTCCCCTAAAGCCAGGTCTCCTTCCCCAGAACGCACTTCATAGGAGGCTGAGGTAGAGGTGTGGAGGCAACCAGCTCAGCTGAGTCCATTTCTCCTGTTGCTGTGCCTCTGCTTGCTGAGGAGGGAGAAAGTGAAGCATCCACACATGCACCCGCATCCCAGAAGTTAGCAGGTAGTGTGGTCTGGGATCATTTTGAATTGGCAGATGATCCCAGGTATGCTATCTGCCTGTACTGCCAAGCCAAAACCAGCCTAGGCAAGGGAACAAAATGCATGAGCACCATGGGGATACTGATACATCTCCACAGGCACCACCCCATTGCCCTTGCTCCTCAGCCTGGCACCAGTGGGAGTATTCCCAAAGGGAAGTCCCACTCTTGTTCCAAACCCCCCATCCCCCCAAAGCAGAGGCAGGCCACCCTGGAACAGTGGGGGAAAGGTGGACAAAGTGGGGGTGCATTGCAAGGGTGAGCAAGATCACTCAGAGCTTTGGGGAGATGCTTGCTGTGGATGGCCAGCCCTTCTCCTTAGTTGAGAAGCCAGGGTTAAGGTGGCATATTGTGCTCATGGCCTCATCCTACCAAGTGGCTGCATGCACCACCTTCAGCAGGACGGTGGTGCCCTCCCTGTATGAGGCATGCAGGGAGTACTTGAGGGAGGAGCTGCTCAAGGCAGGTCCGCAGGTGGCCTTACACTTCACCTTGACATCTGGAGCAGCTGGGGTGGGGATCATGCCTACCTCTCCCTCACAGGGCACTGGTGCAACCAGTCAGGCCATCAGTGGGCTCTCCTTCAAGCCAAGGTGGTGGATGAGTCCCATACAGCAATAGAGCTCATGGGGACCATGAACCACTTGATGCAGGAGTGGCTTCTTGTGCAGGGGTGGAGCAGGGTGAGCTCACCTGTGGGTTCCTGGTCACTGACAATGTGGCCATTATGGTCAAGGTGGTACATGATGCCAACTTCATTGGCATCCGCTGTGTGGAACACAAGTTCCACCTTGTAGTCGGGGATGCCTTGCAGGGGAACAGGGCTGCCAGTGATGGTGCCAGCACCACCAGCAAGCTCATTTCCAAATGCAGGAAGGTGGCAGGTTACTTCCACCGGAGCTTCAAGGGCGTCAAGATGTTTCAGGACAAACAGGCAGAGCTGAATATCCTGCAGCACAAAATCACACAGGATGTGGAAACTTGGTGGAACTCCACATACTTCGTGCTCAAGAGGCTGGTGGAGCAACAGAAGGCCATCCATGAGATGGCCTTGCTCAGGGAGACTGGAATCGGCATCCCCCTGAACAGAGCTGAGTGGGATACCATCTCCCAGATCTGGTGATCCTCAAGCCCTTCCTTGAGACCACTGAGACCCTCAGTGCTGTCGATGCCCTCCTTAGCCAGGTGATCCCTGTAGTGAGGGAACTTCAGAGCTAAATGGAGAGCTTCCAGGGGATCAATGTTCCTGGCTGGGGCAGGCTACTGTCACCAGATGTGCAGGCACTGGTGAGGCGGCTGAAGGAGGGCATCAGGAAATGGCTTGATCCTTTGTGGTCCAGTACAGTCCACATGCTGGCTGCCATGTGTGACCCAAGGGTGAAGGGCAGCATATGCAGCAGCCAAAGCCTGAATCAGTGGACAGAGGTACTGGTGAAAAGAGTCAGGGAGACAGAATGGCGGAGGCAGGGGGACGTGAAAGAGGGTCCACTGCTCCAGGTTCCCCAAGCTCCAGGTGCAGATGGAGTGAATGACACCCTCCTTGCACTGTCTGCATCTATTTCCTTTTTTTATTTTTAAAAGCCATTTAATGCCCTGCTCTCAGAGCTGGAGGGGGCACTCACTGCATCACCAGCCAGCAGGGGAAGAACATGTTCCTGCTGAGCTTCCATGCCAGGATGAACTTGGAGGTATGAGCTGGGGCTATGGGGAAGGAGGAGACCCAGGGTACTGGGCATGACCACTAAAACTGCACTCTGCCAGAGTTGGGGAGGCCTGGTGGGACTGCTGGTGGTATAGTAGCCCCAGGAAATGCCAGGACAGAGGATCCTTCTAATGAAAAGTGGGTAGGAGGTGCCATAACCTGTAGCCACTACACGCATGCACACAGTCCTGGCTGGGGAGAGGCCAGACCTGTCCCATCTTTGACAGGCCTGAGGTTTGCTGGTTGCAGTGGAGTTGTGAGGCTCCAGGTGAGCTCAGCTTAGCTGCCTGGGATGCCAGCTTTTGGGTTGAAAAACCCTTGGTCAGGCTGAGGAAGCACCTGCAGTTGGCATGTGTGCATGTGCTGTTTTTGGATGAAAGGAATAGTAAAGAAGCCAGAGGCTGGTATGCAATGCAGGCAAGAAAGCCAGTCAGTGAAAGTGGAAATGGAGGTGTCAGGGGTGAAAGGGACAGGCTGGGGAGGACAGGGGGCAGGGAGGGGGAAGGAGGATGTAGCTGCTCAGGTAAAAGTGGAGAGTCAGATGTCCAGCAGGTTGTAGTGTGTCAGAATTCATGGACTCAATATACACAGTGGAATCCTGACACACTACAACCTGCTGGACATCTGACTCCCCAGGTACCGCTCCACTTTTACCTGGGCTGCTACCTCCCCCTCCCCCACCCCAGCCTGTCCCTCACCTCCTGACGCCTCCATTTCCATTTTCACTGCCTGGCTTTCTTGCCTGCATTGCATGCCAGCCTCTGGCTTCCTTACTCTTCCTTCCATTCAGGAACAGCGCGCACACACACCAACTGCAGGTGCTTTCTCAGCCTGACAAAGGGTTTCCCAACCTGAAAGCTTGCTAAGATATATTTCTCTAACTGTTCAGTTCATCTGCTAAAACATACCAGATTAGATTGACCCAAAGGAAAGGACTTTGTCTGCCAGTGCCATGTCCTTAGACCAACACCCCTAGCACCTGACCAGAAGGACACAGGCCCCTGGGCACGTCTAAGCCCCAGGGCTGGGGCTGGCAGGGAGAGTTCTCTGGCAGCTGCTAGAGAAGAAGCTCCTGCAGGAGAGGAAAGAAAGGTTCGGTCACAGTTTGGCTGCCTGAGATGTTGCTGATGCTACTGTGCTGCTGCTCACTAAAGTATTTTACCTGTTGTCATTTAAAGTGGTGGAGAGGAATGAGGATGTAGGGGAGGAGGAAGCCTCACTAGGGCACACTACTGTGTCATGCAGTGACCACAGCATTAGTGAGAGCGTGCCTTAACACACACAGAGTGTCACCTATGTCACAAATTTTGCTTGTCAGCAGCCTGAGGTGCAGTCTCCCAGGAACACTTGAACCTATCTCCTTGAAGGTGGCAGGCTTTATGGCCTCAGCAGGGACTAGCATGCCTGCTGCTTTCACCCTGCTGTGCCTTAACACACACACGACACAAGTTTTGCTTGTCAGCAGCTTGAGGTGCAGTTTCTCAGAACCTCCTGCAGCTGTCTTCTTGAAACTTGGCATGCTTTGTGGCCTTAGCAGAGGCTACTGTCTCTGCAGTTTTCAGCCTGCTGTACCATAATACACACACGTGACACAAGTTTTGCTTTCAAGAATTTCAGGTGCAGTTTCCCAGAAACCCCTGCACCTAGCTCCTTAAAATGTGGCAGGCTTCATGGCCTCAGAAGGGGCTACCATCTTGGAAAGTTTTGTCTGAATCAGGCAAGAAATGACAAAGTTAAAGACAGTTTTGTGCTTCCCCATTATAGCCTATGGGCGAAACGTCAAAAGAGCTTTGAAAAAGCGAAACACTTTCAATGAAACAAAAGGGAACAGTGATTTCAAAATGAAGTGAAACTTGACATGAAACACTGTCCCATCGAAACAGAAGGGTGTTGTTTTGCACAGCCCCATTGCACGCCACTCCCGGCCTCCTCCCTTTACCCCCACCCACTGGTTTGGGCAAACCATGACACTGGAGCCTTTTGGGTCTCTTTTTAAAGTCCCCAAAGCAGGTAAGAATCCCCCACTTCTCTTCCATGCGAAGAGGCATATCCCTTTCCTTTCCCTTCCCCATTGCCCCCAATTCCCCAACAGCTGTTACTGCTTTTCTCTCTGTTCTTGACCAGGGAAACTTCAAAGCCCCTCCTATCTGCTCCAGCCAGGCTGAGGGGCCTGGGCTCAGCTAGGACAGGGACAGCAATAGCAGTGGAGATGGGAGGTCCCCATGCTACTGGATCTAACCAGGAGCAGGCACTAGGAGGGGGAGCTCTCCTGCCCATCACCTCTGCTACTGTAATTGTTCCCAGCTGTGCCCACCCCTACTCAGCCTGGCTGGAATGGGCAGGAGCAGCTTTGCAGCTTCCCTGGCCCCTGTGACAGTAGGAAATGCAAGAGTAGCAGAGTAGGGGACCTGCCTCTGAGCGCAGGGGGGAGGAGGATTCTTATGTGCTTTCAGGACTTTGAAAAAACCCCTGGGACTCCCAGAGTGTGATCCAATCCAAAAGTGGGGACAGCCATGCCACAGTACCCCTCTGGATCCATCCCTGACTTGGATACATTATAGTAGAATATTTCAATTTGGATACAATCCTTTTTGTAACTTCCATTATTTGCATATGTGACTGTTAGACACACTAATGTGGAGAAGTACCTCTGTTTACACCAGAGGATGTTAAGACTTGCGAGATCTCATATAATTGACCATAGGGTTGGCATTAAATCTTTACAGCCAAAACATCACAACACTTTGGGAAAACCATAATTTTCTTATCTAGTCGGCATGGCTTATTCTGACTGTCTGGGAAATACCAGGTTTGTATATATGAGCGCAGTCTTTGCAGCTCCTCTCGGAATTGGAGGAAGATTTCATTTGCATTAGAGTTTTTTTTTAAACGTTCTCCTTATTGCCAGTGCAACAAGTCTATTCATATGGCATAGACTCTCAAATAACTCTCAAACTATGGCATGAAAACCATGCATAAGGTAACTATATGAAAGAACACTGAGCAGAAATGTATACCTCCCATATAACTACCTAGCCTTACTTGCATATTACCACAAATATGAAAGCTGTGAACTCTAGTTAATAAAGGTTATTCTCAAAAGGGATATCTCCTTGTAATAGAGACTCTCCAAAGTCCCCCTGTCTTTATTCAGGAGCTGACAGGCAGCACAACTGGCGTGTCTGTCTGTCTCTTTGTTCTTTCTTTTAATTGCCTCAGGTTCATACACCCCTTTTCCCGGAAAGACCCAGATAAAGTGTGATTGATCACCTACTTGAATTTGCTTTAAATGATCTCATTTAAAATGTTAATGTGGACCCATTCAAGCTCAGGTGAGGGAGTACAATTAAAATGGCTATTTGCTTTGAATGTGATATTGTAGACTTTCCTCCCTGCTCCCAAGTCTGCAGGCCCATGGAAGGTCTAAATAACCTGAGGAGGCTGAACACCCTCCAGAAAACAGTTCTACCCCACCAGGCCCAGAAGATCCACAAGGAGTAGTTGTGACAATGGCATGAATCATACAGAAATGCTCACCGGCTAAATGATCATATTGGACCAAATCCAAAATCCATTGCTTCCACTGGTATTTGTATCAAGCTGACAGTCACAAGTGTACTGAGAGGTGTGGTTCTTAAACTAAACAGCATGTTGAGGCTGGAGTCATTGGCAAAGCAGACAAGTAGGGGTGCAAAGTCAAGCAAGTAAGAACAGGATGGGGGCAGAATGACAAAAGCTCTTTGAAGGCAAAACTGTGAGCTTGAACTTAAAACAGAAGAAAAGGAGCCAGTGGGTAAGGGGATAGTTTTTGCTGGCAATATTTTGTACAGGAAGAACCAAACCACTTTAATTTCACCAGTGAGTGTATCTTGGAACTCTAAACAAATATTAGATTAGACATCAAAATAGAGTCCTGGCATAAATAGAGTGAACAGTGTTTTGAATTTTTCAGCTGCAGGTCTGTGATAATTATTAACCTTCAAGAAATACATTAAACCCATTTTACTGGTAAGGAAAACTGAAGCGCAGTAAGAGTAAGTGATCTATTCTCTCTCATGCCTGGGTTTTGTGGAAGTTGGATCTATTCTCTCATGCCTGGGTTTTGTGCAGAGAATGGTACTCCTTTCCCTTAGCAGCTTAACGTTTTTTAATATAGAAGTAAATTCCCTGTCTCACTTCTGTTTCCTCCTGAGTGTTATACACGTGCTATATGTGATCCTGACAGCTCTGCCAGTGTAGAACTGCACTTGGTTTTATTTTCTGAATTCAAAATCACAGACAATTATGCTGAACTGAACATTTCTGAATTGAAGTAAATCCAACTGCAGTGGCCTTGCCATAGGCACACCCTAATTAATAGCAAAAATTTCCATATGTTACACTCTTCATGCAGATGTGACTGTTTTGTGACTTAAATGCTCTGAGTTGTTTCATAAAGGAGGACTTTTATACTGGGGACAACTTTGACTTGTGTCACTGCACACATCCATTTACCTTTCATATGTTTTATCATTATTTTTCATGCCTCTCTGGCTAATTATCAAAGGTATTTATTTGCTTCACCAAGTACTTTTGCTCTGACAGCCCATCTTCCCTTTCTCCATCCTGCAGTAAAGTTATAATGCTGAATTATGGTATTGCAATTATTTTTACAGCAACAGACTGTGGTATCATAAAACCAGGATTATGATGACTTCACACAGGAACAAGCAGAAGGGGGGCAGGGAAAGCTCTTTTTTCCCCCAACAGAATGTCTTCAAAAACAGTAGGAGAAAATACAAAAAATTATTGCTTAAGTCATGTTGGTTGTATAATTTTTTTTTATTATCTTTGCCCAGTGTGCAAATCCTTCTGAGGATGCTAGAATATCCCTTATGTTGGAAAACTTTCTGGATGCTTGGCTGAAGCTTACCCAGGTGTATTAGGACACTTTTTGGTCTCAATCTCCTAAGAACTGGGTTTTGCAAAAAATATCCATCACTATTATTATTGCTATTAGTATTCTATTATTTATACAGCACCATAGGTGTGCATGGTGCTTTATACACAGAATGACAAGTCTGTCTCAAGCTGCTTTGAATCTAGTAGACAAAGGAGAGAATGAAGTTTTGGTTAGATAGGAAGTAAGCTCTCCTGTGGTAACTTGATGCTTCTATTTCTAATTCTAGGTAAATTGGGAACTTTTGTGTTTACCCTCCAAAATGCCCAGGGTTCGGTTTGTTTTTTTTTGAGGTTGTCAGATTTAAACAAACCTGACAGTTATTGGAGCTGGTCCTTCCATCTTCCTTATATCATTACCACCTTAAAAATCTTCTCTAGGCAGTCAAGGAACTTGACTACCATAGAGTAGGTGAGGCTGCAAATAGGCTGAGGTTGGAAATTTGAGGGTCAGGTAATGTTAAAGCTTACAGAATCTCGTTCTTATACTTTCTGAAATATCATCATAAGTCATTTTGGGCACCTAGGAGCCAGATCCTGAGTCAGGCACTCCTTCTTTATCCAGTGTCGAGGGATTATTCGTGAGAGGCAGGTAACCATGTCCTGATTTTAAAGTATTATGTTTTCTTATCCCAGCTCTGTGTGGGATAGTGAGAGACAGGAGTGGTCTCCAATGACTTGAGAGTCACAGAATTGTTTGACTGTGTACAGCAATGTCAAATCATGGGAGGGCAAAGTGGGGCAGGAGCATGGTGCAGTTCTCCCTTTAGAGACTTTATGTAAGTACTGTGCATTGGAGAAGCCAAAGGAGCTTTTCAAACCCACACTGGAGCCAAACTTATTAGGACCTACCAAAAATGAGGAGGCAAGAGGCTGATTTTGTGATCTGATTGTAGGGCCGGCTACTATTTACACAGACTTAGTACAGTGCCCTCCCTCCCCATGCTTCTGATTGACCAAGGGGGCCCAGTGTCCCTGCCCCTCACCAGTGATTGGCTGAGAGGACTGTCTGTTGTGCAGCCCTGCCTCTTGCCTAATAACGAGCAGCCTTCTCGGCCAATAAGTGCTGAGGGGTGGGGGCAGCTGCCATCTTGGCCGCTACCCTTTGGACCAGTGGCTCCCCCATTATTCCTGGTAGGCTGCAGAGCCGGGCCACAGTGGCCATGAGGACCACTGGCTCCCACTAAGAAGCCAGCATTTTATTTTTTGAGGCTTTTTTTTTTTTTTAATTTCGTGGATTTTGCAGACAGTGCCCAATTTTGCAGATTTCACGAAACTGTGAATTGAGTAGGTCCCTACTTGTATAGAATTACAACCTGTATGAAAGAGATCCGTTTTGGGGAAGAATTAATCCCTGGGTTTTCCTGTATTTGTGGGCACTATCAGAATGCAAATTGCAAATAACAAGGAAGTGGAAGTCTTGTGACTAGATTTCTAGTACAGAACGATATCCCCTTAAAGGTCCTGCCCTGTTATGTGATAATGGCTATTCCCTCTTGTAGAAGAAAATTGGTTTGCTAGAGACCTTCAGGGTTCTGGTGCTAGATGCAGCTTGCATGGGTGTTAGTTGTTAGGGCATGTTGACATTGCATGGGATCCTTTTGGAGGGAACTGTAATTGCTGTGTGCATCCAAGCCAATGTGTTGCTATTGAAGGGCAGTGTTCCCTGTGTGTGGACCAACACTGGTAATGTTTAATGCATTATATAAGGCCTAAGGATTCAAGTGGGATGCAAGGGTGTGAAGGTCTTTTGCTAGTCTGCTGACCTGGGTTGAATTTTGCTCTGAGGCTAAGAACAGACATCCCATTTGAGGTGGTTTTGATTGATCTGAGGCACAGCCTGGGACAAAAGCAGAGCAGCACATCCCTTTACACATGCAACTTATCCCTGGACTGAACAGCAATTAACTCAAATGAGCAGTGATTGTCCCAGGAAAAAGCATTAATGCATTTTATCTCACATATTTCACTCCAAGTGAGATGATGCTTGTTTTTCTGGGAGAAAAGTGACAGCTGTTTTCAGCCTGAATCTCTTTTGATGAACTCCTAGGCAAACCCTACATTTAACATGTTCCTTTTCCAGGTTCTACACCACCTCCTTGCTTGCTGTATCCACAAACCAGTTTCCAGTATCAGTATAAAAGTTGGCAGTAAAATACAACAGAATCCTAAACATCTCTTACCCTTAAATATAATAAGACAGCTAATATCTTTTTGGAGGGGTGAGGCAGAAAGTTTACCTGATTAGGTAGCCAGTGGCCTACACTGTCAGCAACTAAACCTGGAGATCCTTCATTATACTGGCATGGCTGAACTGTACTTTCTGTGGGCTATCAAAAGGAATGGCAAATTCTTCTGGAGGTAAATCCAGAGGCCTTTTCCACTGTACTTTCTTTTCAAGGGAATAAGGGAAGATGACTGACTTTCATCCTCCCAGTAGAATGATACATTATAGCACTCAGAGACAACTTTGACACAACAGGAGGTTCATCATCTGTCCCTTACCAATGCAACCTCAGGCATCAGGATTACTCATGGATGCTGTATTCGCATCATAAACTCTGCTTTTTTTTTTATTCCAAGATCTGGCAGGAGGTGTCACAGAGTGAAAGCTAAAGTGCCATTCAAGAAGTGCATACCTTAGATGAAACCTAGGTTTAGCCAGGTATCCAGAAAAATCAGCTAATGATCAGGAGATGCAAACACCTCCTGAACAGAGTTCAAAATTTGTTGGCAGCCCTATTTGTTCTGGAGTCACTCATATAACAAATTAACAGAGATCAATGTTAAAGCTCATATTGGTGCTTTCTTTGAGTCTGTGGACCAAATGGTCTGCTACTGACAGGCTTTCTGCAAATCTACTGAGGCCTCAGCTGCAGCTCCACAGGGCCATAGTGGGCAAATTAGCTATTCAGGCGACATTGGCAGACAGAAAGCAATGTGCAATCTGTTATCCTGTCTAAATATCTGTGGCATAAACAATCACTTTATAATGATTACAGTTATTTGATCCTGCAATTTAATTGTGTTATAAAACTCTATTTATTATGTAGCTGCCTGGTTTATGAGTGAGGCACTACAAAGGACTTGGCATGGTTGGAACCTATATGTTTGTCAGTAATTTGCAAGGCATTGCCTACCAAGTACTAATTTTGAAAGGGTGTGAAAAGACCGTCAGCAAAAAGTATTCTTTGTTAAGCATAAACTAATCCGGCAAAATTAGCAGTACGAGGGCTTTTTAGGAAAGCACGCCAGTCGGGAATTCACCAACCTATGCTGAGAGCTGCAAAGCCTGCAAGAAAGAAACAAAGGAAGATAGAAATGTACATCCTAATCTAATGGAGCTAAGGAAACCACGGTGCTGTCAATTTACTGAGCTGTAGATGTAGAAACAGAATGGAGCCTTTCAATTCTGCTGCCTTCTCCCTGGGGTTAGAGACTGGTTGCCATGGATATCCTGGATTCCTGCAGCTAATGGGAGGGAGTTGTGTAGCTCTGGTATCCTGGGGACTGTCTAGGGTGAAACATGAAATGGAGGCCTGTGGGTGTGGTGATGCAGTACTGGGAAACGGCAGGTCACCAGGTCAGTTTCCAACAGCGTTAGAACTGAATTTTATTTCAAGTTGCATTCATTTGGCAATTTCTCTATTCCTGAATACTGGAACTTTTTGTCCTTCCCCTACTGTGCAATAGAATCATCATTGCCTGCAAATGGTTACTACCACAGCACTAAATATGGTACATAATTAGATGTGCACCAGTAGTTCAGAGGATTTTTTTTTTTTTTTAAACCATACCTTCAACTCTTTTCAAATATAATTTGAGCTGGCTTTGGATTTAAAACCTGTGGTTCCAATTTCTGAACATGAAGCAGCAGCAGGGTCAGCATTTGCAATACAATTTGTGTGGTGGGAAGCGGGGGGGTGCTATAGATTTCTGGGGTTTTCATTTTTAAAAACCTAAGCAGGTGATGCTGTGATGCTTGTGAGTGCTGCTTACTTCTGGAAGCAGTGGCACTGATTTGGGGTGAACTTTTGTGTGCAAAGGATTACTCATGCGAGTAAACATGTCAGGACTGGGCTCTTACTCTGTCTTGTTTCCTGCTTCTTGCATGCCGTATCACTTGGCCTTTTCTGTTTTACTGTCCCTCAGAAAAAGAACGACTACCCCTGCTTACATGATACACTGTGGTTAGTCCTCTGTCTTGCTGAATTAGCAGAAATGATTTCAAGGTATAATTTTCAACACTGATATTGAATATTGATGTGCAGCTGAACATACTGAGAGGCCTGCCTTTAAAGGATTTGTCTTTTCTAGTGTCATATGCTGCAGTAGCAACTACATTCAAATTCCCTTCTGTCTTTGCAGTATCCCTATATAGCTGATGAATTGTGGAGGGGGTCCATTGAATATGTTCATTGATTCAGTCTCAAAATATGAGCCTGTGATACTGTCAGCTTGTAGCTATGTCCTGATTCTGAGGTATTATGTTTTCTCAACTTAGCTCTCAGCATGGGATGGTGAGATGAAGGCCATGGAGACAGGAGCGGCCTCAGACAACTTGCAAGTCACAGGATTGTTTGGCTGAGTGTGGTGCAGGGATGACAAATCAGTCTTCCTAAGGATGGAAGGCTATATCTATTTTTCTAAAACTATTGTTAATTCTTTATTAAATGTGCATGGAAAAGCATAAAGGAAATGTTATGCCTAACAGTGCACTCATTTCTGTGTAATTCAAATAGGAATTCAACAGTCTCCAAAAGGCTTTGTATCTAAGTCCCATATCCTTCACATAAGCATGTGCTTAACTTTATGCATGTGAATAATTAAGTACTCATTGTGTCAACTGTCATTGAAATAAAGTGTTTGGAGAAATGTGCATGTAGATAATCCCATTTAGATCAGTGGAAATATTTTGGAATAAGAACTATTTCATGGGAAAGAGTTTTCAGGGTTGAACCCTAAATGCAGTAAATGATTCAACAAGCATACAAAATACAGGAGTTGGTTAATGGGGGATTTTTTTATGATCCTCTCCTATAGAGAGGATTATTGGGTATGGTGGGTATTCACTTGAAGGGCACTGAGATAATTGCAAATATGTTTGTCAGTTTACATTAATATGTAACCATATATCTCTCTCATGTGTAAATCCTTACCTAAATGTTCAAAGTCAAATTAATCTCTGGTGTAGATATTTCAACTAGTTGGTTTACATCAGTAATTAATTTTGTCCATTATGAGTCTATTCTTATCAATTGGATAGAAATCCCTTGCTTATAGGACTACAAGGAGGTAGCAATCATGATCACAATCTCCTTTCACATTTTTAATTTCTAATATTAGTAAAATCCCTATTGTTTTTATTTAACAGAAAACAATTTTTACAAAGGCCCAAAACTTCCCTAATATGCTTATTCTGAGTAAATGGAGAAACCAAAATGATGATTAGAAATATGCACATTAAAAATAGCTACAGACTGATTATAGTTTATATTAAGAACAGTGCAGTCTGTATTTTGTAAGAATTACACATTTACAGTGACATAACTGAGTGGAATTTGTCCCTGTAATTATATACAAAAAACTAGAACTCTTGGTTCCAAAATAATACCTTTTATTAGACCGAATGGGATTATGGTATCTCTACCAAAGAGAAAATTCAGCCACCTAAGGAAAAGGCAGAAGTTTGTTTTTTAATTTTTAAAAAGCAGAAAATGTAAATAAAATGTGAATGCCTCAAGGCTTATGAGAATTGTAGATATATTTTACTCCTAAAACTGTTTGTGTAATACTTGAGTCCTAGAATCATAGGGTTGGAAGGGACCTCAACAATCATCTACTCCAATGCCATGTACAAAACACACCCTCCAAAGGGGATATCCAGTTCTACTTTAGGAGTTGGAGGGATTTTGGTCTTTCTTAAATTTTATGTTTGGGACCTGTTTCACAGTAGGGGGGATGAAAAAACACAATTTGCCAGGATATTCCCCTTTTAAATATCTCTCCTAGGTGTCTTGCTGGACATGAGACAAGTTTTCATTTTTCCAAATGATCAGGGCAGGTGCTTAAAATAGGACTGTCTATGTGAAAGGAGGACACCTGGCCACCCTAGCCTCAGTCCATATTTAAATGTATAGGTTAAATATTTTCTGTATTTTAAGTGATGCAAAGGGGGAAAGAAGATAAGATTTATTACCACAGCATGGTTCACTGAATGAAGCCCTTTAGTGTTTGAGACTTGTTTCATCCTGTCCTCAGATGTTGTCTGACTATATGGCATTATACCACATTGGTGTTTACAGCCAACAGGACTCATTTTCACAGTCTTAAGGAACACATTGGGCCTGCAACCTTTTGTTCTGAATACTATTATTCAGTAGTATTAACCTGCTCCTCTTCTGTAACTTGTTGATCTGCCTTAATTAGTCTTTTGTCCTGTCCCTCTGTTGGGCTTTGTGTGTGGCCACCAGACAAGAAATAACTTACCAATGATTCAAGGACTTTTGCAGAATTCTAAGTCTATGAGGAGATCAATTTTATGTGAAATGTGGACAAAATGGAAATGAAGCCAAGGTAATCTGTTTGGCATTCTTCATCAGTTGATGTGGATGCTTAACTCCTAAGCACTTCTGTCCTTTCTTAACAGCAAGGACAAGCTAATGATCCAAAGAACAAAATCATTTAAAATTAAGTTGCTTTTGAGAAGCATAACTTTGCTTGCCTAAGAGAATGGACTTATTTAATACAAAAATCAAGGGGGACAGTAATAGCTGACTAGTAAGCCTCCAGTGTTCAAGGCATGTCAGGCAGTTGAAACAGAGACTCAGATGTTTCTGTCTTTTGGACCATTTTAAGTTAGTATGGTAAAGGCTGGTGTGTTTGTGACACTAAACACAATATAGTCTCGGACTGTGTAGAGAGAAAGCTTTAGTACTGCCAACTTCTGTGTACCATCCCTTCAACTCAGAGGGTGGAGCCAACTCAGACAGAGGGTGTAGTTCAATCTTTGGCCTATCTGTTGGAAGTTTTATGAAGGGTGCCCACTCTTGCACTTTTTATATGGAATCCAGTCTACTTGACAATGGACTGAGAATGCATTTTTTCACATAATCTTAAAGCCTTGAAATTCCACTTGATCCCAGGGCAGAAATGTCTTTTTTACATAACCTCATTGTTACCAGGTAGATACAATTTCAGGGCTGCAAGACTGGAGAAAGAAAGATGCTATTTTATGTTAATGATATTGCTTTGGAAATTGAACTTATGGCTGTTGCTCATCTTAAGTGATTGTGTGTTTGATGGAGGTAATCCAACGTTTAACTGGTGGAATGTGACTGGTACAAATTTTAGGGTTGATGCATGTCAGTATGTCACCACAAGATGGCAGCCTTTTGTTGCAATATCATCTCATTCCATTGGGACACGCTGTTTATAAGGTGACGTGAATGTTGTGATGCTGCAATCTAAGTAGCATGTCCTGTGATGCATGAGTGTCAGCCTTACTCATGAGCAACAACCTTACCAGGACCTACACATGAAAGGTATAGTGCTGAAAAATATGAAAGTTCACCTGTGTAATTAAGCAGTTATACAATGTAACATAGCCTACTGATTTTTTAAAACAAAGATGCAATGCAACAACTTTCAGAAATAAAAAGGAGTATAATAGTAATAAGGGCATTGGATTAGATGACCTATGGAGGGCCCTTGCAGACATACTTCTCTATGATTTCTGAGGCAGATCTACTATTAGTCCTTATTAAAACAAGATAATACTTTTGTAGATCCACAAACAGTCTGATTTCAATAATTTCTGAACTTTGAAACTGATATATAGTGTATTCTCTTCAGTGGTAAGATTTTGAATTTTAATTTTATTTGCGATAGAAATTGCAGACTGTAAGAGAAAAGAAAATCTCTATACCTGCTAAAGTCTTATTGTTCTAGTAGGTTTTCAGAACCCATATGACATTAGCCAGGGAGTTTCTGCCAGTATTTTAATAAGAAGCTCATCACAGAATCTTTTCAAATACTGCAAATATCACAGGGTTGGGCATGTGGGAAGAACCTAGATGAAAGGCTAAAACTTGTACACTGTAAAAGTTGGGGGACTGAGAATTCTACTGTTGCTTTCTAGTTTACCATATTTTTTCCTAACCAAAGGAGGAACCACCACAGCACCACTCACTAGAGCAAAACTGCAGTACATGGAGTGCCAGGTTTTTCACAAATTCAGTATCTTGCAGTGCACATTGATCTTAATGTGCCCAGCTACCAAAAGCTCCCATTAAGACCTCTAGCCATAACTGCATAGGCTAGAAATGTTTATACTTTGTTCTTGAAAAGAAACCATGCTGAGTGCATGGGAAATGCAGCACAGTGCTCAACCTGGTTTCATTGAAGTGGTGTGCATGAGAAAAATGCTAGTAGGGGTGGCCCTAAGGTATCCTGAACCCTGAAGGATGGAAGGAGGCTGGAAAATATTCTGAATATGTGACATCTCAACAAAATATGTGCATTCTAAAGGGAAAGCATTTGCTTTTGCATAAGCAGTTTTATGAACCCTAGGAATGAAATCTTTTGACAAGAATACCTTCTTTATCAGGATGTTTTAATAGCATCGAGCAAGGCAAGCTCTATCAGAGGCAGGAAATTTATCCCCGCTCCCTGTTTAAGCCAAATAATTAAACAGCACATATGTAGGTAGAGGTATTTTGCTTAAAAACAGGGGGTATATATGGAATCTGTAGAACAAGGCAGGGCCTCAAGAGAATACACAGTGTGTTGGCATTAGTGTGAACTGGAAAACAAATGACTATAGGAGGTGGTGATCAGAGAGGGGTCTTTTCATCCTTGCACTAGTCACCTGATAGAAATTAGTCTTACAAAAAGGTCTACCCCTAGGACATGAGAAGGGTCAGACCTCACTGCAATGTGTGCTGTCATTCAAATCACGTTAGTGAGTCCCATTCTTGGTAGCAGGTGGTTAACAATTTTCCCTGGCCAATTAGATGCATGTAAACAATGTTTGCTAACTTATTTATGCATATCTCACTAAAGCAGCAGTACCCAAGCTTCTGGCCCCATGGATTGCATAAATGGCATGGGGTTGGCTGGTTAGTGGGAGCAGCAATTAATGTTGCCATTGCTCTCCCATCATCACATGTCTGGACCCCTGGTGGGCCAGATGACAGGGCTCTGTGAGCTGGAGGTTGAGCACCATTGCACTAATGACAATGCTAAGATTGTACTATACTCTTTCTCCCACTTCTAATCCCCCTGGCCACATTGTTTTCTTCTACTCCTTACCTACTGAGCAACTTTCTTTCAACTCTACCTTGTCTGTCATTCCCAAATACCATGTGATAAGCTAAAGCCAGGGCCTGACGATGTTTTATGAAGCAACCAGTTTCCCTTCTCTCCACACTCATGCTTTGCTCTAATGAGATGGATGGGGGAGGGGAGTGCAAAAAACATTGCAAGAAGGTGAGGAGGGACAATAGAGGAAACCAGTTTTCCAAGGAGAGAAGTGGAGTCTCTCCCACTGGTGGGCTTTTGTGTAATCTCCAGCTACTTCTGGACTTGCCATTACATATGGAGTAAGAGCTTTCTTCAGCTCTTTCCATATCCTATGCATAGTGGGCATACACTGTGCATAATTGGGCACAGTTTTCACACCTTCATCTTCACCTGATCGCATATTTTTTCAGCATGAACAGCCATGTGTGCAAGAATGATTTTCTGTCCAATGCCAGATCATTGCTTGACATCTGAAGATGGGGAGGGGCACATCAGGGAGGCAGCTGAGTCTTCCTGCTGTCTTGGTCTTAAAGTAGGTAACGTCAGCTGCTGGGTAGCTGCAAGCTAAGGCATTGGCAGGGATTATTAATGGATCCTTTGTCAGAGGAGGGTTAGTGTACTGAAATTCTTCCCTCCCCACATCTCTTGCACTCATCTACTGTCTCTCCACATGAACCATTTACAGTAAGAAAGAGAAGAATTAGACACAAGCAGAGGACTTGTTTGTATGTACCAGCACTGGATCTCTATGGGCACTTACACCGGTTAATTTTTTTTTGTGATTGGGCCCCTGAAAGCACTCTACAGCCATGACGTAATACAAGTGCATGGCTGCAGAGTGCTTTTAAAATGGTTGATTGTGCAAAAAATTAATGCTTCGCATATGAGGTATTTGATGAAGGTAGTTTTAAAGCAGATCACCTTAGGGAACTTGTGTTCCTTCCAGAGTTCATTTTTCACGCGTTGCAGGGCTGGGCTGGCTCACTGGTGGGCAGCACCAGCCCAGCCCAGGCCCTGGGACTCCATAGGGGAGCAGCAGCAGCAGTTGCTAGCTGGACTTGCTTTTGCCAGAGCTGGAGGCAGGGGGGAATGGAGCCCCCTCTCCTCACGGGCCTGGCCCGGCTTCCCCAATAATCCAGCTGGGGTAGCTGGGGGGACCCATGAAGTGTGGGGGGGTCTCTGTTTCATACCTCTCCCCCAGCTCCAGCCAGGCCAAGCCCAGCCATCAGCTGCCTGGTGCTTTCTTCCTTCCCCTCCCTCCTTCCCCTGCTGGCAGCCCCAGGGCTGGAGGGTGGGAAGTGGTTGGGAAGAGGGGCATTTCAGCAGCCTCCTCAGAGGCTTCTGGAGCTCCTGCACCTGCTGGCCTGAGCTGGGGCAGGCAGGTTCATGCCCCCAGTGCCCAACAGGCAAATGTCTGTTGGATTGAGGGGTGGGTGGAGCTCTAACTCATGGAGCTTTGTGTAAAGCACCATAAGTTAGAGCGGAGACCCCTAAACATCTATAGGCAACCTCTGTAGATGATTAACTGTTCCTGTGAACGGAAGAATAACAAGTCATCTCTGTGGCCTGGGAAGCAGCAGTGCATGGGGCAGGGTAGTTACTGTCTGCTGGAAGCTGAGACAGCCACCCTGGCGGTAGTAGTAGCTATTTTTTTGTCTACCTCCTGCCCCTGTCACCCCCTACCCTTCCTTTAGTTACACTACTGCTTCTGACCATTATAAAACTGTCTTGATTGGCTAGACAGTCTGGCTCACAATGCTGAGCTCTGACTGATAAACAGGACCATTATTTTTTTAATGATCCATTTCTACTTGAATATTTCTGTTTTACAACTCTTCCCCCTGCCCCATTTATCTTAGTTGTTAGTCCTTACTTTTCTGATCTTTCAGGGTCCTTTTTAATGCTTTACAACAGAGGTGGCCAAACTGCAGCATGGGTACCACAAGTGGCAAGGGCAGCCTCTGTGTATGGCACATGGCAGACTGGGGAGGGGACAGGCAGGGCAGTGACAGGGAGCAAAATGCAGAACAACAGATCAGGCAGGGAGAAGAAAGATCAGCAGCAGATTGGGTAAAGGAAAAGGATTGGAGTAGTACTCTGGGAAGGTATGGGGCTAATTTGTGGCACAGCTGCTAAAAAGGTTGGCCCCCAATGCTTTACAAGATTAGGAAAGCAAAAGAGAAGACTAAACTAGTTACGATAATTAAAAATTAAAAATTGGTATTTCCAGAGAGAAATTATTTTTCTGGCCTGAAGTGCTCAGGGCAGAGCAGCTCCAGGTGAACGAATTAACAAAAATCCAGCCCCTCATGAAGCTTTAGCTATTTAAGGAGAGTTTTGTAGGGGTGGGGATATTAATGAAGAGCATGGCTTTTCACTCTTCTCAGACTAAGAAAATCTTTCATCGGACTCAAAATAAGTGTTCTTGAGCTTCAAATCTATGAGGGATTTCTAGTTCCCTTGTTTCTACTAATGTCTGGTGTACGTCAAATATTGTCTCTAGGGAATACTGGCAGCTGGTCTGAAGGTTTTCTCAGAAAATATCTGTTTGTCTCTCTCTCAATAGTTTCTTCTTGCAAATCTTAAAAACTTGTTCTGGACCCTATTTCCAGAGATATTGTCCACTCTAGGGTTATCATATTTCCTGGTTCAAAAAAGAGGACACCTGTTGGGGGGACATCTCACACCAAACCACAGCCCCCAGGCCCTGCCAGTGCCCCTTGCTCCTGACTCAGTCTCTCACCCCCCTGGACTATGCTGGTGTCCCTCAGTCCCAATCAGCAGCCCCCCATCCCTGCTGCTGTCTCTCACTCATGTCCCACAGATCCCTGGCCCTGACAGTGGCCCTCACTCCTGACTTACAGTCCCTTGTCATGCCCCCACTTCCCTGGGCAGCATCTCCTGGGGTCGCCCAGCCCGCAAGGGACCTACGGGTAATGATTGACCACCATATGAACTTGAGCCATCAGTGCGAGATGGTGGTCAGCAGGGCAAACAACATACTGGCATGCATCAACCGATATATAAAACTAAGGAAGTGATACTCCTACTGTACTCAGCACTGTTGGAGTACTGCATCCAGTTCTGGGAGTCGCACTCCAATAAGGATGTGGAAAAACTTGAAAGGGTCCAGAAAAGAGCCACCTGCATGATCAGGGACTTGCAAGGCAAGCCATACAAGGGAAGGCTGAGGGACCTGGGCCTCTTTAGCCTAAAGAAGAGAAAGTTGAGGGGGGACTTGATAGTGGCTTACCACTATATCAGAGGAGTGCATCAGGAGCTTGGTGAACAACTGTTCCCTAGGGCACCCCAGGGGAAGACCAAGATCAATGGATATAAACTCCTGGAAGGCTGCTTCAGGCTTAATAACAGGAAAAACTCCTTCACAGTCATGGTGTCCAGACTGGGGAATAAACTCCCTCCAGAGGTGGTGCAGTCATCTACCCTGGAGGTTTCCAAGAGAGGACTGGACAGTCACCTTGCTGGGGTCACTGGACCCCAGTTGTCTTTCTGCCTAGAGCTGGGGAGGTGGGGGCTGGACCTGATGATCTGCAAGGTCCCTTCCAGCCCCTAACAAATTCCGAATCTATGAAAAATTTGGATATATGGTAACCGTAGTCCATTTACAAATGTGCTGGGGATCCATAGTGTTCAGTGTCTCTGAAGATAAGTCTCTTCCACCATGTATATTTATATATGAAATAATCTCATCCCATCACTTCTGCCAAATGCTGCTGAAACTCACAATTCAGTTTTCAGTGCGTTAGGCTCAGCTAATGCTATATGTTGATCAAGCCTTTATTTACCTTTCTTTAATATCAGGCAGGAAGTGTAAAGCAATTGAGAAGCACTTGGAGTTTTATGGTGTTATCCAATGCTTCCCTTTAAAGAGTGCAGCTCTGTGTCCAATGGGTTTGTATTACATAGATGTGTATAGTCATAAAAGTGAAAAGCCTGTTTACCCAGTATTTACAGTCATTCTCTCTCTCTCTTTAGTTGGTAGTCTCTCTAGTTTCTTAAGCTTTGCGTCTTTGTTTTTGTGTCCCTGACAGATAGTTTAGCAAATCTTGTATTTATTAACACTTTATAGCCTTTACATAGGAGTGTTTGTTTGTTTGTTTGTTTGTTTGTTTTTTATTCTATCTGTCACTTTGAAGAGAATGTTTTCATACGGGGTTTGGTAAGAATCCTGCCATCAGAGGAACTGTAGAGTAATTCAAATTAGAGATATAAACTACTTATTACTTCATGTAATCTATCTTCCTGCCCAAGGAGATCATCTCTTATGTATTTTGATTTTTTCCCTGTCCATATCCAAGCTGAAATCTCAGTTTCTTAAATTGAAAATTAGCAACAAAAATGGATTGATTCAATTACTGTGTCCTGTTTTGATTTTTAGTTCTTTTTTCACCTTACTATAAATCAACTTTAATTTGTAAACAACAGCGCCATTTTCAACCCCTCCCACCCCTCAACCTTCTCATTTAAAAATGTTTCAGCTACTTCAAGACTTTATTTTTTCAGAACAAGAAGTTTATTTAAATCTGATCTTTCTTTGTGAGTGGTTTTGATTTCAGTAAAATGGCATTTTCCAAGGTCAGAGTGTTTCACTGGACAAATCCTTCCCAGGTCTATTTAGAAGTATCCTGGACTATGTTGGTCTGTAGACCTGCTGTTGAAGGTTGATACTCCCATGGCAGTCTCTCTCCCATTAAAATGGTAATCCCAAGCCAGGCCATATGGAAAGTACTTCTGCTGAGTTGGGGTGGTGGAGGAGGAAAAGAATGGGATGCATATTTGAAAACTGGCATTCCTATACTCTTATTGCTGTCATTGCCACCAACCTCAATCAGTTTGCTTGTCTGGAGGCATTTTTAGACTACGGGTTTTCAACCTCTTTAGATTCAAAGCAGATACTTCCCTAACTTTTCTGAATGTAGTGGCACCCCAATTTAGAAAGTGGGGGGAGGAGGAGCAAGAACTTATCTGTTTGCATAGAAGCCTGCTGCAGCTGCATATTGCAGTGGTCCTCAACCTTTTTCACACTGGGACCCATTAGCATAACTATCAGCTTGCCATGACCCACTCCTCCCAGTCCCAGACAGACTGTCTGTCTGTCTGTCCCCTGCTTCTCCTCCAGCTGCTGCATCCAGCTCCCTCCCTCTCACTCCTGCTGCTTTAGCTGCCCTGCTGCATTCTTGCCACTCTGCCCTGCTGTGCGCCAGCTCCATCAGCCTTGCAGTGTTTCCCTCAGATCGCCCCGCAACCCTTTAAAATCTTTTTGTGACCCACTTTTGGGTCGCGACCCATGGGTTGAATAATGCTAATATATTGCATAGCTTCTGTATTGAATGGCACCTGCTACAGCACCCTTAAAAGGATCTCATGGCATGCCAGGGTGCTGTGGTACTTTGCTTGAGAATCTCTGGTCTAGACTGTAGGATGACAGCAGAGATACCTGTGGTTGCTCCTAGCTGGTGTGTATAACAGGGTCTAGCTGTGGCAATGTAGAGGTAATTTACACCAATACTTCAGCTAGGCATAAAGTCAGGAGTAAATAGTTTGTTAAAGACTTTGCTTCCTCAGGTTCAGTGTGAACAGTGGAGACATCTACTCACTTGCCTACCTGGAACTGGGGAGGTACCAGGGCTGTAGCTAAATATAGACAGGCACAGAAAGACAATGAAGTGAGAGCTACACTCTTTTTTTTTTTGTGGGGGGGAGGGTTGGTTGAAGAGTGGCTAATATGTATGATATCTCATGAAGAGTTGTCATGGAGTCGTAGACATTAGGGCTGGAAGGAACCTTGCGAGATTATTGGGTCCAGCCCTATGCCCAAGGGGCTGGAAGTCAGCTGGGGTCAGATCACCCCAGCAAGATAATCATCCAAGCGTTTCTTAAAGGTATCCAGAGTAGGTGCTTGCACCAGTTATGGGGGAGTCTATTCCAGACTCTGGACACTCGGACAATAAATAAGTTTTTCCTTATGTCCAGTCTAAATTGGTCTTCCAGCAGTTAGTGACCATTAGATCCTGTCTTCCTTTGGGGTGCCCTGGTGAACAGATGTTCTCCCAGTTCCTGATGCACAACCCTTATGTACTTATAGGCTGCTACCAAGTCACCCCTGAGCCTTCGCTTCTCCAGGCTGAAGAGTCCCATGTCTTTCAGGCCTGCTCTCTTGACCTCTAATCATGCATGTGGCTCTCCTCTAGACTCTCTCAAGCTCCTCCCTGCCCTTTCTAAAGTGTGGAGCCCAGTACTAGATGCAGTACTCCAGCTGCAGCCTCACCAAGGCTGAGTAAAGCAGGAGGATGACTTATTGGGTCTTCCTTGAGATGCATTGGTAGATGCAAGCCAGAGTTTTATTTGCTTTGCTGGCTGCAGCATCACATTGGTGATTCATGTTGATCTTGTAGGACGGCCGTCTCAAATACGCACTCTGATGTCGTGACCGGTCTGGGCGACCGGGCGGGTGCGGTGGCGGACTGTGGCTTCCGGCTTGTGCCGTGCCCTGGGCCCTCACCAGGCTGCTGTTGTTTATTTTCTCGGGGTGAGAAGTCGAAGGGTTTTGTACGTGTACTATGGGACAGGGAAGGGTGGAATTGTTCGTTTCTCGAGGGCTATATATATAAATAGCATGTTAGACACGA
Organism: Alligator mississippiensis; assembly: GCF_030867095.1. NCBI lineage: Eukaryota > Metazoa > Chordata > Crocodylia > Alligatoridae > Alligator > Alligator mississippiensis. The sequence goes on from NC_081824.1 coordinate 388,504,196, forward strand.
TGTGTATTACTGCGAAGGTGTTTGTCACGGTGTGATGTTCTGAACGTCCGGGAATGGTTTCTCTTTGGTGTGGTTTGATGGTTTTTTTGCTTTCTGTACCTGATCTTTTGTGAAATAAAGTTGTCAAAAGTCAAAGTCCTTCCTTCCTTCCTTCCTTCCTTCCTTCCTTCCTTCCGCTTTGGACGCTTCGGACCAGGCTCGCTTGGAGCTGCGTGGGGCGATCCCGAGCGTAAGACTCCCCGGCTTCCTATCTCTTTTCTTCCTTCACTCCCACCTCTCTAAAGGTCTCTAGCCTCTGTTTATTTCGCTTTCTGACTCTTTTCTTGCTTTTTTGCAGCTTTTACCCCCACTTTTCTCTCCTCTCTCTTCCCTCCCCCTCTGCTTCCGGTTTCTTTGTCTGTGAGACGCTTCTCGCAGCCTTCTCTTTTACTGTCTTTTTCTCTCTCTTTCTCTTTTTTCTGTCTGCTTGTTACGGGGAGTTACCTTTTCCATTAGCCTGCCTTCCAGAGGTGCTCTTAATTAACCCTCCATCCCCCCCTCACCCTTTAGTTTTCCTTTTCTTTTTTCTTTTTGCTGTTTTAACCCCCCCCCTCCTTCCCCTGCCGCTTTTTTCCCCCCCCCCACCCTCCTCCCCCTTTGTGGGGAGCTCTCTATTATCATTTGCCGCTTGAGGGGTGCTTTTTTCTTCTTCCCCCCCTCTTTTTTTGTTCTATCCACGCTTTTTTTTTTTTTTTTTTTCTTTTTCACCCCCCAAATCCCTCCCTCCCTTTCAGTGGCTTATCTTCACTTTCTGTTTTGGCCGCATTCCCGGGAGCTTGGCCTTGAGCTCCTGTGTTTAAGTTTTCTTTTCATTCCCTTAGTTTTTTTTGCTTTGCAGTTTAACCCTGTCCTAGTGAGGATGGCTGCTCCTACACCTGGCAGTTGGCATGAGGATGTCTCTCGGGACCTCCCGCTGACGCATGGCCTGAGGGTTCATGCCCCTCTCCATGTGGGGCTTGAGGTTTGCATGGAGGCTCTGGCTGCGCTCCTGGGATGGCGTACCATCCGCTATGCGGGTCGTGTGAACACGGTCCCGATGATTTATTTGAGCACGCCTGCCTTGGTTGACAGGGTGTGTGCTGAGGGCCTAGACATTGCGGGCATCCACTACCCTGTCACGCCCCTAGAGACTCAGGCAGTGAGGGTGGTGATCTCTAACATCCCACCACATGTTTCTGATCGGGAGCTGGCCAGGGGACTCGAGGCCTATGGAGTTCTTACGAGTCCTTTTCGCCGGCTGCCGATGGGAAGCAAGGACCCTCAGCGGAAGCACGTCCTGTCTTTTCGGAGGCAGGTCTTTATGCTCCTCAAGGAGGGCCCCCAGTCTCTACCTCGCTCCCTGAGCTTCACGCTCGAGGGTCGGAGGTATATTATCTATTTGTCTGTGGGAGAGACTACGTGTTTTAAGTGCGGCGGCTCCTCCCACCTGGCTGCTCAGTGCCCTCAGGGCAAGGCGGCCGGACCATCGCCACCTGCGGCAGAGCCGAGAGACGGCGTGTCGACTTCTGGGACACGCAGCAGGCCCAGGGAAGCAGGGAGCTCTTCCTCCCAGCGTCCTTCCACCCCTACTCCATCTCAGGGGACGGGGGGCTCTGGTGTGAAACCATCGTCCAGTGGAGAGGCTGGTGCTACTACCCAGGCCCCGCCGCCGCCTCCCCCGTCTGTGGCGCCCCCTGCCCTCAGTGCGGGGGCCCTGCCGGCTGGGGGGGCAGGGCAGTCTGGCCCGTCCCCAGCACAGGGGCAGCTGCCCACTACCACCAAGAAGAAGAAGAAGGAGGACAAAGAGAGGAAGATGAAGGGGGCCTCTCAGGATGCCCTGCCCTCCTCGGCCAGTGCCGAGGGACCCCCCACTAAAGAGCCTGGCCCCGCTCTGGCTGCCATACCACCCACCCCGTTGGATGTAGCTGTCGGCGGGGCAGACTTAGCGGAGGGGGAGGGGGCTTCAGGGGTCCCTCTCCCCTCGCCTGTCCCCCAGCCTCCGGAGTCGGGCGGCGGCGGGGATGGTGGCGAATGCCTCTCTTCTGGTGGCCTGGCCTCGGGGGTGGCGGGAGAGTCTGCTACCCCCTTGGTCATGCCCCAGCCTGGTGGATTAGATGGAGAAGTTGACGAGATGGAGGTCCAGCTCACTGAGTCTCGCAAGAGGCGTCGTGAGCGGGATGGCCTCTCCCCCCCCAGGAAGACAGGGAATGCCCTCGTGGAGCCGGTCCTTGACTCGGACGATGAGAGGCGGCTGATGTGTCTAGACATCGAGGGTGTCGATGCTGCGGTTGCAGACGAGCTCCCGCCGGGGGTGCGGACTCGACGCTCTTCCTTAGGCAACATCCACCCCAAGCTGGCGGAGCCCCCCTGGGTCCCTCCAGACTATGGGGGACTCCTGTCCTTCTTGAAGTTAACTAAGGGGCAGAGGAACGTAGCAGGACGCATCACTCAGTGGTGCACAGACCCCAAAGTGTTCGTAAAGGGTGCCAGGGCAGCTGCCAAGCTCATGCAGCGGGATCTGGGCACACGCCAGATGGCTTACCGTTTGGAGAAGCTTGCCCAGAGGGTGAGAGCTGAGTGGGACTTGGGCGGGTCCCTCGACTAGAGTAGGGCACAGTAGGCCTTCCTTGACCTGTCTGTACTGCCTTGCTCTGCTCTTGGGTGCTCGTTCTTCCACCCGTACCTTGCTTTGCTCTTCCTCTCCCACACCCACATCCATGGCAGACACAATCATTGGCACCTTCAACATCAACGGCTGTCGAGACTCGGCGAAGCGCGAAGCCGTCCTGGAGCTCCTGCGACAGAAGAGGCTGGCCGTCGCCTTCCTTCAAGAGACGCACTCTGACAGATTCAACCAGGCGGCCTGGCGGGCTGCCTGGCGAGGACAGGTGTTCCTGAGCCATGGCACCAACCTTAGCGCTGGGGTCGCGACTCTCTTATCACCACAGCTGCAGCTTGACGCGGCGGTGCCGCGGGAGGTCATCCCCGGCCGCCTGCTGACCGTCCGCGTCACCCTCGCACAACACCGCCTGCTGCTCATCAACGTCTACGCGCCTTCCGATGGTCAGGAGAGGGTCGTTTTCTTCGAGACCTTGGCTGCCCTCCTGCGCGACGCTAGCGAGGATGATGACCTGCTCCTCCTCGGTGGGGATTTCAACTGCACCACTGCCCCGCGCCTCGACCGCACAGGGCCTGAACCCCACCTGCCCTCCGCTCGCAAGCTGCAATCTGCCTTGGAGGGGGCAGACCTCGTGGACATCTGGCGAGCCCTGCATCATGATGCGCGCCAGTACACCTGGGCCAGGATGGGTGCCGGCGGTGTCACCATGGCTCGCCTCGACCGCCTTTATGTCACCAGGCACCACCTGCCACTCCTGCGCAGCAGCTGCATCGCTCCCTCGGGTCTGTCAGATCATGACCTAGCCTTCAGTGAACTGAGCCTGCCGGGGAGAGCCTGTGCGCGGGCACCTTATTGGTGTTTCAACGCCAGCCTGCTTCAGGACTCCTATTTCCGGGACTGCTTTGCCCACTTCTGGAGGAGCTGGGAGGCTGCGAGATCGAGCCACTCCTCCTGGAAGCTGTGGTGGGACGTGGGCAAGGTACAGATCCGAGCCTTTTGCCAGCAGTACACCCAGCTGGCCGCGAACGAGACGCGCCGACGTATCCGGGAGTTGGAGGAGGACGTGGCGGAGCTCGAGGCTGCTCTGCTGGCCGCTGGCAGCGACGCGGCACTGAGCGAGAGCCTCCGGTTCCGCAGGAGATGTCTGCGCGACCTGGCGGAGAGCGCGGCCCGCGGCGCGAGGATCCGCGCCCGTTGCCAGGAACTGGCGGAAACTGACGCCCCGACCCGCTTCTTTTTCAACCTGGAGCGGCGGAGGGCAGCGAGCAAAGTCTTGGACCATCTCAAGACTCCTGAGGGCCGGGTCATTACAGAGCCCGGCGAAATACGCGAACATGCCGTCGCCTTCTATCGTGACCTGTTTGCGGCCGAGCCGTCGTGCCCCGAGGCCACGCGGGAACTCCACGAGGGCCTACCACGTCTCGATGCCCTGGAGGCCGGAGAGCTTGAGCGGGACTTGTCCCTGGAAGAGCTGGCGGCCGCCACGGCCGGCCTCGCCTCCGGCAAAGCCCCGGGCCTCGATGGGTTGCCTGCTGAGTTTTACAAGACCTTCTGGCCTCTCCTCGGCCCCAGCCTCCTGCGCGTTTTCCAGGAGAGCCTCGCTGACAAGGTCTTGCCGATCAGCTGCCGCCGAGCGGTGCTGACCCTGCTGCCCAAGAAGGGAGACCTGGGCTACATGAAGAACTGGCGGCCGGTCTCCCTGCTGTGCGCGGACTATAAGATCCTGGCCAAAGCGTTGGCCACCCGCCTCCGCGCGGTCATGGCCTCTCTCACCGGGCCCGAGCAGAGCTACTGCGTGCCGGGCAGGACCATTCAAGACAACCTGTTCCTGCTGCGGGACCTACTCACGGCTAGCGAGCTCTTTGGCCTCGACATCGGCCTCATCTCTCTAGACCAGGAGAAGGCCTTTGACCGGGTGGGCCACGCCTATCTCTTCCAGACTCTGGAGGCCTTTGGTTTTGGGCCCCTCTTCACCGGGGCCCTCCGGGTCTTGTACCGAGACATTTCCAGCCTGCTCAAGGTGAACGGTGTGCTGTGTGCTCCGTTCCCCGCACGCAGGGGCATTCGTCAGGGGTGTCCGCTGTCGGGCATGCTCTACTCCCTGGCCATCGAGCCGCTGCTGCACACGCTGCGACGCCGCCTGAGTGGTGTGGCCCTGCCAGTGGCCACCGGCCCGTCCGCTAGGCCTCGTCTCCGGCTGTCGGCATATGCGGATGATGTCACTGTCTTCCTCAACACTCAGGAAGACGTGCGGGCCCTGGCGGATTGCCAGCGTGCCTATGAGCGCGCCTCCTCCGCCCGCATCAACTGGGCCAAGAGCGATACTTTGTTGCTTGGCGCATGGACTGGCACGCTCCCCCCCGGACTTGCCGGGGGGGCTCACATGGCGCCGCGAGGGCCTCAAGATCTTGGGCGTGTTCCTGGGGCCACCGGCCTTCATGGCGCGTAACTGGGACGACCTCGAGGAGGGGGTGGAGGCCCGCCTGCAGCGGTGGCGCTGGCGCCTGCCCAGCCTTTCCTACCGGGGGCGCGTCCTTGTCATCAACAACCTGGCGGCAGCGACCTTGTGGCACCGGTGCGCCGTGCTCGACCCCCCACCGGATCTCCTGGAGAGACTCCAGCGCAACCTGGTGGACTTCTTCTGGGATGGGCGCCACTGGCTCCCACGAGCCGTCCTTCACCTGCCTGTTGCCGAGGGGGGCCAGGGTCTGGTTGACCTGGCCAGCAGGGTGGCGGCCTTCCGCCTGCAGGCCCTTCAGCGACTGCTTTACAGCGAGGAGCAGCTGCCATGGCAACAACTGGCGTGCCGGTTCCTACAGAGGGTCGGCGCCCTTGGCTTTGACCGGGAGCTCTTTTTGTTGACACCCACGCTCCTGAACTGGGCGGTGCTTCCGGCCTTTTATCGCAGCGTGGTACGAGCCTGGCAGGTCGCCTTCCGCCTCCAGCCTCGAGCCCGGACACTGTGTTTCCCGCAGCTGCTGAGGGAGCCTCTGGTGCACAACTCAGCCCTGTGGGGCTCCGTGCCGAGCCTGGCCTCTGCCAGCCTCACGGCCACCCTCATCCAGGCGCATGTCCTCCGCCTGCACCATCTCCTGGACCCCGCTCGGTCAGCCTGGCTCTCGCCCGAGGCGCTGGCCACACGGCTGGGCGTGCGCTCCATCCGCACCATGGGTCATCTCCTGCGTGACATCCGCGCCGCCCTCCCGCCGGTGGCGGCGGCCGCCTTGGACGAACATCTCCGTGCGCGCCAGATCCCGCGGGCCGCGGATGCCGCGAGCGAGGCTTTCCCTTCGCTGCCGGTCACCCCGGCTGTGGCCGCGGAGTTGGCCGGTGGGCCGGGCACTCTGTTGCGGCTCCCCATGCCTCCCGATAGTGACACGGGTTGCCCCTTTGCTTCTCTATCGCGTAGAAGCTTGTATGCCTGGGTGGTCTGTGTCCGCCATGCTCAGGTGCTGGCGGGACGCCCCGATACACCGTGGCGACGGCGCCTGGGGCCACCGGCTTCCCCACCGGCCCACCCGGCGTGGCGCACATTGTATAAGCCGCCGACCGCCAAGAAGACTGGCGACCTGCAGTGGCGGTTGCTGCACGGCATCCTAGCCACTGGCACGTTTGCGTCCCACTTTGACCCAGCCGCTTCGACGGCCTGCCCCTTCTGCCCTGGGGGCGTGGAGGAGGATCTCTTTCACGCCTTCCTGGACTGTCCCCGCCTGCGGCCGCTCTTTGCCACCCTCGAGCTGCCGCTGCGGGCGCTGGGCAGGAGCCTCTCAGAGACCACCTACATATGCTCCTACCCGTACCGGGCGGCCGAGCGGGGCGCCATCTGCCTGGCCAACTTTTTGCTGGGCCAGGCCAAGGTGGCCGTCCTCAAGAGCCGCCGTAACCGGCTTGCCGGCACCGGCTCAGACGATGCCCCGCGGCTCTTTGGCCTCCTAGTGCGGGCGCGCCTCTCGCTGGAGTTTGAGCACGCTGTGCTCCGGCGGGGGGTGCCCGCCTTCGAGGCACTCTGGGCCCTTGAGGGAGCGCTGTGCCACGTGGAGGACGGCCGTCTCAAATACGCGCTCTGATGTCGTGACCGGTCTGGGCGACCGGGCGGGCGCGGTGGCGGACTGTGGCTTCCGGCTTGTGCCGTGCCCTGGGCCCTCACCAAGCTGCTGTTGTTTATTTTCTCGGGGTGAGAAGAAGAAGGGTTTTGTACGTGTACTATGGGACAGGGAAGGGTGGAATTGTTCGTTTCTCGAGGGCTATATATATAAATAGCATGTTAGACACGATGTGTATTACTGCGAAGGTGTTTGTCACGGTGTGATGTTCTGAACGTCCGGGAATGGTTTCTCTTTGGTGTGGTTTGATGGTTTTTTTGCTTTCTGTACCTGATCTTTTGTGAAATAAAGTTGTTAAAAGTCAAAAGTCCTTCCTTCCTTCCTTCCGCTTTGGACGCTTCGGACCAGGCTCGCTTGGAGCTGCGTGGGGCGATCCCGAGCGTAAGACTCCCCGGCTTCCTATCTCTTTTCTTCCTTCACTCCCACCTCTCTAAAGGTCTCTAGCCTCTGTTTATTTCGCTTTCTGACTCTTTTCTTGCTTTTTTGCAGCTTTTACCCCCACTTTTCTCTCCTCTCTCTTCCCTCCCCCTCTGCTTCCGGTTTCTTTGTCTGTGAGACGCTTCTCGCAGCCTTCTCTTTTACTGTCTTTTTCTCTCTCTTTCTCTTTTTTCTGTCTGCTTGTTACGGGGAGTTACCTTTTCCATTAGCCTGCCTTCCAGAGGTGCTCTTAATTAACCCTCCGTCCCCCCCTCACCCTTTAGTTTTCCTTTTCTTTTTTCTTTTTGCTGTTTTAACCCCCCCCCCTCCTTCCCCTGCCGCTTTTTTCCCCCCCCCCACCCTCCTCCCCCTTTGTGGGGAGCTCTCTATTATCATTTGCCGCTTGAGGGGTGCTTTTTTCTTCTTCCCCCCCTCTTTTTTTGTTCTATCCACGCTTTTTTTTTTTTTTTTTTTCTTTTTCACCCCCCAAATCCCTCCCTCCCTTTCAGTGGCTTATCTTCACTTTCTGTTTTGGCCGCATTCCCGGGAGCTTGGCCTTGAGCTCCTGTGTTTAAGTTTTCTTTTCATTCCCTTAGTTTTTTTTGCTTTGCAGTTTAACCCTGTCCTAGTGAGGATGGCTGCTCCTACACCTGGCAGTTGGCATGAGGATGTCTCTCGGGACCTCCCGCTGACGCATGGCCTGAGGGTTCATGCCCCTCTCCATGTGGGTGCTTGAGGTTTGCATGGAGGCTCTGGCTGCGCTCCTGGGATGGCGTACGATCCGCTATGCGGGTCGTGTGAACACGGTCCCCGATGATTTATTTGAGCACGCCTGCCTTGGTTGACAGGGTGTGTGCTGAGGGCCTAGACATTGCGGGCATCCACTACCCTGTCACGCCCCTAGAGACTCAGGCAGTGAGGGTGGTGATCTCTAACATCCCACCACATGTTTCTGATCGGGAGCTGGCCAGGGGACTCGAGGCCTATGGAGTTCTTACGAGTCCTTTTCGCCGGCTGCCGATGGGAAGCAAGGACCCTCAGCGGAAGCACGTCCTGTCTTTTCGGAGGCAGGTCTTTATGCTCCTCAAGGAGGGCCCCCAGTCCTCTACCTCGCTCCTGAGCTTCACGCTCGAGGGTCGGAGGTATATTATCTATTTGTCTTGTGGAGAGACTACGTGTTTTAAGTGCGGCGGCTCCTCCCACCTGGCTGCTCAGTGCCCTCAGGGCAAGGCGGCCGGACCATCGCCACCTGCGGCAGAGCCGAGAGACGGCGTGTCGACTTCTGGGACACGCAGCAGGCCCAGGGAAGCAGGGAGCTCTTCCTCCCAGCGTCCTTCCACCCCTACTCCATCTCAGGGGACGGGGGGCTCTGGTGTGAAACCATCGTCCAGTGGAGAGGCTGGTGCTACTACCCAGGCCCACCCGCCGCCGCCTCCCCCCGTCTGTGGCGCCCCCTGCCCCTCAGTGCGGGGGCCCTGCCGGCTGGGGGGGCAGGGCAGTCTGGCCCGTCCCCAGCACAGGGGCAGCTGCCCACTACCACCAAGAAGAAGAAGAAGGAGGACAAAGAGAGGAAGATGAAGGGGGGCCTCTCAGGATGCCCTGCCCCTCCTCGGCACAAGTTGCCGAGGGGACCCCCCACTATAAGAGCCTGGCCCCGCTCTGGCTGCCATACCACACCACCCCGTTGGATGTAGCTGTCGGCGGGGCAGGACTTAGCGGAGGGGGAGGGGGCTTCAGGGGGTCCCTCTCCCCTCGCCTGTCCCCCAGCCTCCGGAGTCGGGCGGCGGCGGGGATGGTGGCGAATGCCTCTCTTCTGGTGGCCTGGCCTCGGGGGTGGTGGCGGGAGAGTCTGCTACCCCCCTTGGTCATTGCCCCAGCCTGGTGGATTAGATGGAGAAGTTGACGAGATGGAGGTCCAGCTCACTGAGTCTTCGCAAGAGGCGTCGTGAGCGGGATGGCCTCTCCCCCCCCAGGAAGACAGGGAATGCCCTCGTGGAGCCGGTCCTTGACTCGGACGATGAGAGGCGGCTGATGTGTCTAGACATCGAGGGTGTCGATGCTGCGGTTGCAGACGAGCTCCCGCCGGGGGTGCGGACCTCGACGCTCTTCCTTAGGCAACATCCACCCCAAGCTGGCGGAGCCCCCCCTGGGTCCCTCCAGACTATGGGGGACTCCTGTCACTTCTTGAAGTTAACTAAGGGGCAGAGGAACGTAGCAGGACGCATCACTCAGTGGTGCACAGACCCCAAAGTGTTTGTAAAGGGTGCCAGGGCAGCTGCCAAGCTCATGCAGCGGGATCTGGGCACACGCCAGATGGCTTACCGTTTGGAGAAGCTTGCCCAGAGGGTGAGAGCTGAGTGGGACTTGGGCGGGTCCCTCGACTAGAGTAGGGCACAGTAGGCCTTCCTTGACCTGTCTGTACTGCCTTGCTCTGCTCTTAGCTGTGCTCTTCCTCTCCCACACCCACATCCATGGCAGCCACAATCATTGGCACCTTCAACATCAACGGCTGTCGAGACTCGGTGAAGCGCGAAGCCGTCCTGGAGCTCCTGCGACAGAAGAGGCTGGCCGTCGCCTTCCTTCAAGAGACACACTCTGACAGATTCAACCAGGCGGCCTGGCGGGCTGCCTGGCGAGGACAGGTGTTCCTGAGCCATGGCACCAACCTTAGCGCTGGGGTCGCGACTCTCTTATCAACACAGCTGCAGGTTGACGCGGCGGTGCCGCGGGAGGTCATCCCCGGCCGCCTGCTGACCGTCCGCGTCACCCTCACACAGCACCGCCTGCTGCTCATCAACGTCTACGCGCCTTCCGATGGTCAGGAGAGGGTCGTTTTCTTCGAGACCTTGGCTGCCCTCCTGCGCGACGCTAGCGAGGATGATGACCTGCTCCTCCTCGGTGGGGATTTCAACTGCACCACTGCCCCGCGCCTCGACCGCACAGGGCCTGAACCCCACCTGCCCTCCGCTCGCAAGCTGCAATCTGCCTTGGAGGGGGCAGACCTCGTGGACATCTGGCGAGCCCTGCATCCTGATGCGCGCCAGTACACCTGGGCCAGGATGGGTGCCGGTGGTGTCACCATGGCTCGCCTCGACCGCCTTTATGTCACCAGGCACCACCTGCCACTCCTGCGCAGCAGCTGCATCGCTCCCTCGGGTCTGTCAGATCATGACCTAGCCTTCAGTGAACTGAGCCTGCCGGGGAGAGCCTGTGCGCGGGCACCTTATTGGTGTTTCAACGCCAGCCTGCTTCAGGACTCCTATTTCCGGGACTGCTTTGCCCACTTCTGGAGGAGCTGGGAAGCTGCGAGATCGAGCCACTCCTCCTGGAAGCTGTGGTGGGACGTAGGCAAGGTACAGATCCGAGCCTTTTGCCAGCAGTACACCCAGCTGGCCGCGAACGAGACGCGCCGACGTATCCGGGAGTTGGAGGAGGACGTGGCGGAGCTCGAGGCTGCTCTGCTGGCTGCTGGCAGTGACGCGGCACTGAGCGAGAGCCTCCGGTTCCGCAGGAGATGTCTGCGCGACCTGGCGGAGAGCGCGGCCCGCGGCGCGAGGATCCGCGCCCGTTGCCAGGAACTGGCGGAAACTGACGCCCCGACCCGCTTCTTTTTCAACCTGGAGCGGCGGAGGGCAGCGAGCAAAGTCTTGGACCATCTCAAGACTCCTGAGGGCCGGGTCATTACAGAGCCCGGCGAAATACGCGAACATGCCGTCGCCTTCTATCGTGACCTGTTTGCGGCTGAGCCGTCGTGCCCCGAGGCCACGTGGGAACTCCACGAGGGCCTACCACGTCTCGATGCCCTGGAGGCCGGAGAGCTTGAGCGGGATTTGTCCCTGGAAGAGCTGGCGGCCGCCACGGCCGGCCTCGCCTCCGGCAAAGCCCCGGGCCTCGATGGGTTGCCTGCTGAGTTTTACAAGACCTTCTGGCCTCTCCTCGGCCCCAGCCTCCTGCGCGTTTTCCAGGAGAGCCTCGCCGACAAGGTCTTGCCGATCAGCTGCCGCCGAGCGGTGCTGACCCTGCTGCCCAAGAAGGGAGACCTGGGCTACATGAAGAACTGGCGGCCGGTCTCCCTGCTGTGCGCGGACTATAAGATCCTGGCCAAAGCGTTGGCCACCCGCCTCCGCGCGGTCATGGCCTCTCTCACCGGGCCCGAGCAGAGCTACTGCGTGCCGGGCAGGACCATTCAAGACAACCTGTTCCTGCTGCGGGACCTACTCACGGCTAGCGAGCTCTTTGGCCTCGACATCGGCCTCATCTCTCTAGACCAGGAGAAGGCCTTTGACCGGGTGGGCCACGCCTATCTCTTCCGGACTCTGGAGGCCTTTGGTTTTGGGCCCCTCTTCACCGGGGCCCTCCGGGTCTTGTACCGAGACATTTCCAGCCTGCTCAAGGTGAACGGTGTGCTGTGTGCTCCGTTCCCCGCACGCAGGGGCATTCGTCAGGGGTGTCCGCTGTCGGGCATGCTCTACTCCCTGGCCATCGAGCCGCTGCTGCACACGCTGCGACGCCGCCTGAGTGGTGTGGCCCTGCCAGTGGCCAGCGGCCCGTCCGCTAGGCCTCGTCTCCGGCTGTCGGCATATGCGGATGATGTCACCGTCTTCCTCAACACTCAGGAAGACGTGCGGGCCCTGGCGGATTGCCAGCGTGCCTATGAGCGCGCCTCCTCCGCCCGCATCAACTGGGCCAAGAGCGATACTTTTTTGCTTGGCGCATGGACTGGCACGCTCCCCCCGGACTTGCCGGGGGGGCTCACATGGCGCCGCGAGGGCCTCAAGATCTTGGGCGTGTTCCTGGGGCCACCGGCCTTCATGGCGCGTAACTGGGACGACCTCGAGGAGGGGGTGGAGGCCCGCCTGCAGCGGTGGCGCTGGCGCCTGCCCAGCCTTTCCTACCGGGGGCGCGTCCTTGTCATCAACAACCTGGCGGCAGCGACCTTGTGGCACCGGTGCGCCGTGCTCGACCCCCCACCGGATCTCCTGGAGAGACTCCAGCGCAACCTGGTGGACTTCTTCTGGGATGGGCGCCACTGGCTCCCACGAGCCGTCCTTCACCTGCCTGTTGCCGAGGGGGGCCAGGGTCTGGTTGACCTGGCCAGCAGGGTGGCGGCCTTCCGCCTGCAGGCCCTTCAGCGACTGCTTTACAGTGAGGAGCAGCTGCCATGGCAACAACTGGCGTGCCGGTTCCTACAGAGGGTCGGCGCCCTTGGCTTTGACCGGGAGCTCTTTTTGTTGACACCCACACTCCTGAACTGGGCGGTGCTTCCGGCCTTTTATCGCAGCGTGGTACGAGCCTGGCAGGTCGCCTTCCGCCTCCAGCCTCGAGCCCGGACACTGTGTTTCCCGCAGCTGCTGAGGGAGCCTCTGGTGCACAACTCAGCCCTGTGGGGCTCCGTGCCGAGCCTGGCCTCTGCCAGCCTCACGGCCACCCTTATCCAGGCGCGTGTCCTCCGCCTGCACCATCTCCTGGACCCCGCTCGGTCAGCCTGGCTCTCGCCCGAGGCGCTGGCCGCACGGCTGGGCGTGCGCTCCATCCGCACCATGGGTCATCTCCTGCGTGACATCCGCGCTGCCCTCCCGCCGGTGGCGGCGGCCGCCTTGGACGAACATCTCCGTGCGCGCCAGATCCCGCGGGCCGCGGATGCCGCGAGCGAGGCTTTCCCTTCGCTGCCGGTCACCCCGGCTGTGGCCGCGGAGTTGGCCGGTGGGCCGGGCACTCTGTTGCGGCTCCCCATGCCTCCCGATAGTGACACGGGTTGTCCCTTTGCTTCTCTATCGCGTAGAAGCTTGTATGCCTGGGTGGTCTGTGTCCGCCATGCTCAGGTGCTGGCGGGACGCCCCGATACACCGTGGCGACGGCGCCTGGGGCCACCGGCTTCCCCACCGGCCCACCCGGCGTGGCGCACATTGTATAAGCCGCCGACCGCCAAGAAGACTGGCGACCTGCAGTGGCGGTTGCTGCACGGCATCCTAGCCACTGGCACGTTTGCGTCCCACTTTGACCCAGCCGCTTCAACGGCCTGCCCCTTCTGCCCTGGGGGCGTGGAGGAGGATCTCTTTCACGCCTTCCTGGACTGTCCCCGCCTGCGGCCGCTCTTTGCCACCCTCGAGCGGCCGCTGCGGGCGCTGGGCAGGAGCCTCTCAGAGACCACCTACATATGCTCCTACCCGTACCGGGCGGCCGAGCGGGGCGCCATCTGCCTGGCCAATTTTTTGCTGGGCCAGGCCAAGATGGCCGTCCTCAAGAGCCGCCATAACCGGCTTGCCGGCACCGGCTCAGACGATGCCCCGCGGCTCTTTGGCCTCCTAGTGCGGGCGCGCCTCTCGCTGGAGTTTGAGCACGCTGTGCTCCGGCGGGGGGTGCCCGCCTTCGAGGCACTCTGGGCCCTTGAGGGAGCGCTGTGCCACGTGGAGGACGGCCGTCTCAAATACGCGCTCTGATGTTGTGACCGGTCTGGGCGACCGGGCGGGCGCGGTGGCGGACTGTGGCTTCCGGCTTGTGCCGTGCCCTGGGCCCTCACCAGGCTGCTGTTGTTTGTTTTCTCGGGGTGAGAAGAAGAAGGGTTTTGTACGTGTACTATGGGACAGGGAAGGGTGGAATTGTTCGTTTCTCGAGGGCTATATACATAAATAGCATGTTAGACACGATGTGTATTACTGCGAAGGTGTTTGTCACGGTGTGATGTTCTGAACGTCCGGGAATGGTTTCTCTTTGGTGTGGTTTGATGGTTTTTTTGCTTTCTGTACCTGATCTTTTGTGAAATAAAGTTGTCAAAAGTCAAAGTCCTTCCTTCCTTCCTTCCGCTTTGGACGCTTCGGACCAGGCTCGCTTGGAGCTGCGTGGGGCGATCCCGAGCGTAAGACTCCCCGGCTTCCTGTCTCTTTTCTTGCTTCACTCTCACCTCTCTAAAGGTCTCTAGCCTCTGTTTATTTCGCTTTCTGACTCTTTTCTTGCTTTTTTGCAGCTTTTACCCCCACTTTTCTCTCCTCTCTCTTCCCTCCCCCTCTGCTTCCGGTTTCTTTGTCTGTGAGACGCTTCTCGCAGCCTTCTCTTTTACTGTCTCTTTCCCTCTCTTTCTCTTTTTTCTGTCTGCTTGTTACGGGGAGTTACCTTTTCCATTAGCCTGCCTTCCAGAGGTGCTCTTAATTAACCCTCCATCCCCCCCTCACCTCTTAGTTTTCCTTTTCTTTTTTCTTTTTGCTGTTTTAACTCCCCCCCCCTCCTTCCCCTGCCGCTTTTTTCCCCCCCCACCCTCCTCCCCCTTTGTGGGGAGCTCTCTATTATCATTTGCCGCTTGAGGGGTGCTTTTTTTCTTTTTCCCCCCCCTCTTTTTTTTGTTCTATCCACGCTTTTTTTTTTTTCACCCCCCAAATCCCTCCCTCCCTTTCAGTGGCTTATCTTCACTTTCTGTTTTGGCCGCATTCCCGGGAGCTTGGCCTTGAGCTCCTGTGTTTAAGTTTTCTTTTCATTCCCTTAGTTTTTTTGCTTTGCAGTTTAACCCTGTCCTAGTGAGGATGGCTGCTCCTACACCTGGCAGTTGGCATGAGGATGTCTCTCGGGACCTCCCGCTGACACATGGCCTGAGGGTTCATGCCCCTCTCCATGTGGGGCTTGAGGTTTGCATGGAGGCTCTGGCTGCGCTCCTGGGATGGCGGACCATCCGCTATGCGGGTCGTGTGAACACGGTCCCGATGATTTATTTGAGCACGCCTGCCTTGGTTGACAGGGTGTGTGCTGAGGGCCTAGACATTGCGGGCATCCACTACCCTGTCACGCCCCTAGAGACTCAGGCAGTGAGGGTGGTGATCTCTAACATCCCACCACATGTTTCTGATCGGGAGCTGGCCAGGGGACTCGAGGCCTATGGAGTTCTTACGAGTCCTTTTCGCCGGCTGCCGATGGGAAGCAAGGACCCTCAGCGGAAGCACGTCCTGTCTTTTCGGAGGCAGGTCTTTATGCTCCTCAAGGAGGGCCCCCAGTCTCTACCTCGCTCCCTGAGCTTCACGCTCGAGGGTCGGAGGTATATTATCTATTTGTCTGTGGGAGAGACTACGTGTTTTAAGTGCGGCGGCTCCTCCCACCTGGCTGCTCAGTGCCCTCAGGGCAAGGCGGCCGGACCATCGCCACCTGCGGCAGAGCCGAGAGACGGCGTGTCGACTTCTGGGACACGCGGCAGGCCCAGGGAAGCAGGGAGCTCTTCCTCCCAGCGTCCTTCCACCCCTACTCCATCTCAGGGGACGGGGGGCTCTGGTGTGAAACCATCGTCCAGTAGAGAGGATGGTGCTACTACCCAGGCCCCGCCGCCGCCTCCCCCGTCTGTGGCGCCCCCTGCCCTCAGTGGGGGGGCCCCGCCGGCTGGGGGGGCGGGGCAGTCTGGCCCATCCCCAGCACAGGGGCAGCTGCCCACTACCACCAAGAAGAAGAAGAAGGAGGACAAAGAGAGGAAGATGAAGGGGGCCTCTCAGGATGCCCTGCCCTCTTCGGCCAGTGCCGAGGGACCCCCCACTAGAGAGCCTGGCCCCGCTCTGGCTGCCATACCACCCACCCCGTTGGATGTAGCCGTCGGCGGGGTAGACTTAGCGGAGGGGGAGGGGGCTTCAGGGGTCCCTCTCCCCTCGCCTGTCCCCCAGCCTCCGGAGTCGGGCGGCGGCGGGGATGGTGGCGAATGCCTCTCTTGTGGTGGCCTGGCCTCGGGGGTGGCGGGAGAGTCTGCTACCCCGTTGGTCATGCCCCAGCCTGGTGGATTAGATGGAGAAGTTGACGAGATGGAGGTCCAGCTCACTGAGTCTCGCAAGAGGCGTCGTGAGCGGGATGGCCTCTCCCCCCCCAGGAAGACAGGGAATGCCCTCGTGGAGCCAGTCCTTGACTCGGACGATGAGAGGCGGCTGATGTGTCTAGACATCGAGGGTGTCGATGCTGCGGTTGCGGACGAGCTCCCGCCGGGGGTGCGGACTCGACGCTCTTCCTTAGGCAACATCCACCCCAAGCTGGCGGAGCCCCCCTGGGTCCCTCCAGACTATGGGGGACTCCTGTCCTTCTTGAAGTTAACTAAGGGGCAGAGGAACGTAGCAGGACGCATCACTCAGTGGTGCACAGACCCCAAAGTGTTTGTAAAGGGTGCCAGGGCAGCTGCCAAGCTCATGCAGCGGGATCTGGGCACACGCCAGATGGCTTACCGTTTGGAGAAGCTTGCCCAGAGGGTGAGAGCTGAGTGGGACTTGGGCGGGTCCCTCGACTAGAGTAGGGCACAGTAGGCCTTCCTTGACCTGTCTGTACTGCCTTGCTCTGCTCTTGGGTGCTCGTTCTTCCACCCGTACCTTGCTGTGCTCTTCCTCTCCCACACCCACATCCATGGCAGCCACAATCATTGGCACCTTCAACATCAACGGCTGTCGAGACTCGGTGAAGCGCGAAGCCGTCCTGGAGCTCCTGCGACAGAAGAGGCTGGCCGTCGCCTTCCTTCAAGAGACACACTCTGACAGATTCAACCAGGCGGCCTGGCGGGCTGCCTGGCGAGGACAGGTGTTCCTGAGCCATGGCACCAACCTTAGCGCTGGGGTCGCGACTCTCTTATCAACACAGCTGCAGCTTGACGCGGCGGTGCCGCGGGAGGTCATCCCCGGCCGCCTGCTGACCGTCCGCGTCACCCTCGCACAGCACCGCCTGCTGCTCATCAACGTCTACGCGCCTTCCGATGGTCAGGAGAGGGTCGTTTTCTTCGAGACCTTGGCTGCCCTCCTGCGCGACGCTAGCGAGGATGATGACCTGCTCCTCCTCGGTGGGGACTTCAACTGCACCACTGCCCCGCGCCTCGACCGCACAGGGCCTGAACCCCACCTGCCCTCCGCTCGCAAGCTGCAATCTGCCTTGGAGGGGGCAGACCTCGTGGACGTCTGGCGAACCCTGCATCCCGATGCACGCCAGTACACCTGGGCCAAGGTGAATGCCGGCGGTCTCACCATGGCTCGCCTCGACCGCCTTTATATCACCAGGCACCACCTACCACTCCTGCGCAGCAGCCGCATCGCTCCCTCGGGTCTATCAGATCATGGCCTGGCCTTCAGCGAACTGAGCCTGCCGGGGAGAGCCTGTGCACGGGCACCGTATTGGTGTTTGAACGTTAGTCTGCTTCAGGACTCTTATTTCCGGGACTGCTTTGCCCACTTTTGGTGGAGGTGGGAGGCTGCGAGACCGAGCCACTCCTGGAAGCTGTGGTGGGACGTGGGCAAGGTACAGATCCGAGCCTTCTGCCAGCAGTACACCCAGCTGGCCGCAAGCGAGACGCGCTGCCGTATCCGGGAGTTGGAGGAGGATGTGGCGGAGCTCGAGGCTGCTCTGCTGGCCTCTGGCAGCGACGCAGCACTGAGCGAGAGCCTCCGGCTCCGCAGGAAATGCCTGCGCGACTTGGCGGAGAGCGCGGCCCGCGGCGCAAGGATCCGCACCCGCTGCCAGGAGCTGGTGGAAACCAACGCCCCGACCCGCTTCTTTTTCAACCTGGAGTGGCAGTGGGCAGCGAGCAAAGTCTTGGACCATCTCAAGACTCCTGAGGGCCGGGTCATTACAGAGCCGGGCGAAGTCCGCGAACGTGCCGTCGCCTTCTACCGCAACCTGTTCGCGGCCGAGCCGTTGTGCCCCGAGGCCACGCGGGAACTCCACGAGGGCCTACCGCGTCTCGATGCCCTGGAGGCCGGTGAGCTGGAGCAGGACTTGTCCCTGGAAGAGCTGGCGGCCGCCACGGCCGGCCTCGCCTCCGGCAAAGCCCCGGGCCTCGATGGGCTGCCTGCCGAGTTCTACAAGACCTTCTGGCCTCTCCTCGGCCCCAGCCTCCTGCGTGTCTTCCAGGAGAGTCTCGCCGACAAGGTCTTGCCGCCGAGCGGTGCTGACCCTGCTGCCCAAGAAGGGAGACCTGGGCTACATGAAGAACTGGCGGCCGGTCTCCCTGCTGTGCGCGGACTACAAGATTCTGGCCAAAACGCTGGCCACCCGCCTCCGCGCGGTCATGGCCTCTCTCACCGGGCCCGAGCAGAGCTACTGCGTGCCGGGCAGGACCATACAAGACAGACAACCTGTTCCTGCTGTGGGACCTGCTCACGGCTAGCGAGCTCTTTGGCCTCGACGTCGGCCTCCTCTCTCTTGACCAGGAGAAGGCCTTTGACCGCGTGGGCCACGCCTACCTCTTCCTCACACTGGAGGCCTTTGGCTTTGGGCCCCTCTTCACCGGGGCCCTCCGGGTCTTGTACCGGGACATTTCCAGCCTGCTCAAGGTGAACGGGGTGCTTTGTGCGCCGTTCCCCACGCGCAGGGGCATTCGCCAGGGCTGTCCGCTGTCGGGCATGCTCTACGCCCTGGCCACCGAGCCGCTGTTACACGCGCTGCACCGCCGCCTGAGTGGGGTGGCCCTGCCATCGGCCACGGGCCCGTCCGCTGGCCCTCGTCTCCGGCTGTTGGCCTATGCGGATGACGTCACCGTCTTCCTCGCCACCCAGGAAGACGTGCGGGCTCTGGCAGATTGCCAACGGGCCTACGAGCGCGCCTCCTCCGCCCGCATCAACTGGGGCAAGAGTGACACTCTGCTGCTTGGCGCATGGACTGGCAGGCCTCCGCCGGACTTGCCGGGGGGCCTCGCCTGGCGCCGCGAGGGCCTCAAGGTCTTGGGCGTGTTCCTGGGGCCGACGACCTTCATGGCGCGCAACTGGGACGGCCTCGAGGAGGGAGTGGAGGCCAGCCTGCAGCGGTGGCGCTGGCGCCTGCCAGCCTTTCCTACCGGGGGCGTGTCCTTGTCATCAATAACCTGGCGGCGGCGACCCTGTGGCACTGCTGCGCGGTGCTGGACCCTCCGCCGGAGCTACTGGAGAGACTGCAGCGGCTCCTGGTCGATTTCCTGTGGGACGGACGCCACTGGCTCCCACGAGCTGCCCTCTACCTGCCCACTGGCGAGGGGGGCCAGGGCCTGATCGATCTGGCCAGCAGGGTGGCCGCCTATCGGCTGCAGGCCCTCCAGCGGCTCCTGTACACCGAAGGCCACCTCCCATGGCGACAGCTGGCGTGCCGATTCCTGCGGCGAGTGGGGGGCCTCGGCTTTGACCGGGAGCTGTTTCAACTGGACCTCACCTTCCTGAACGGGGCGGTCCTTCCCCCGTTCTACCGCAGCATGGTGCGGGCCTGGCGGGCGGCCTTCCATCTCTGTCCCCAGGCCAGGCACCTTGGGTTCCCGCAACTCCTTCGAGAGCCCTTGGTCCACAACCTAGCCCTGCACCGGGTCGTGCCAAGCCTGGCCTCTGCCAGCCTCACGGCAGCTCTCGTCGAGGCGTGCTCCACCCGTCTGGAGCACCTCCTGGACCCCGCTCGGTTGGACTGGCTGTCACCTGAGGCCCTGGCTGCCCGGCTGGCGATGCGCTCTGTCCGCACTGCGGGGCAGCTTTTGCGGGCCGTTAGGGCCGCCCTCCCGACGGAGGCAGCGACCGCCCTGGAAGCCCATCTCCAAACTCGCCGGCCCCTCCCCACCGCGGATGCCGCAGAAGACGCCTTCCCACCACTACCCGTCATTCCAGCGGTACCCGGCAAGCTGGCCGAGCAGCCCAACACGCTGCTGAGGCTCCCGGTGCCCCCCAGCAGCAATACGGGCTGCCCTTTTGGCACCCTGCCCCTCAAGGGCCTCTACATGTGGGTGGTGCGCACCCGGCACACCCAGGTGCTGGCCGGCCGCCCTGACACTGTGTGGTGGTGGCGCCTGGCGCGGCCCGGGACCCCGGCGTGGCGCACGCTGTATAAGGCGCCCATCGCCAAGAAGACCGGCGACCTGCAGTGGCGGCTCGTGCACGGCATCCTGGCCACTGGCACCTTTGTGCGTCACCTGGACTCAGCGGCCTTGGCGGCCTGCCTCTTCTGCCCGGGGGTGCTGGACGAGGACATTTTCCACGCCTTCCTCAACTGCCCCCGGCTGCAGCCTCTCTTTGCCATCCTGGGCGCACTGCTTCGGGTGCTGGGCCAGGACTTCTCCGAAGACGCCTACGTCCACTTCTTTCCGTACCGGGCGGCCGAGCAGGCCATGGTCAGCCTGGCCAACTTCCTGCTGGGCCAGGCCAAGATGGCTACCCTGAAGAGCCAGATCACCAGATCTGGCGAAACCAGATCACCGGCACCGGGATGGTCGACGCCGTGCAGCTCTTCCGCCTGCTGGTGCGGGCCCGCCTCTCGCTCGAGTTTGAGCACACTGTCCTCCGGCGGACGGTGCCCGCCTTTGAGGAGCACTGGGCCCTCGAGGGGGTGCTGTGCCGGGTCAAGGCGGGACGCCTGATCCTCGTACTGTGATGCCACCGGCTGCTCAAGCCGCAGAGACGCGTCAAGCGGGCCGAGGCCCTGGAATTTTGCTCATGCGGGTCGACCCCAGAGGCCTCCATGGGTGTCCCTGCTGGCAGAACTGTAAATACTGTAAATAGTCCTTATGTTCGTGGTGTTGTTTTTTTTTGTCTAGAGTGTATGGGCAGGCCTTGCAGGCCATGAGCCCAGGCCTTGTCCATGAGGCCCAGAGCTTTGGGCGTCCTTGTACATGCTCTTTACTGGCTCCGAGTTATCACCCTCCTGGGAATAAAGGTCTCTTAAAAGTCAAAAAAAAAAAAAAAGTCTTTCTTTCTTAAGTGAATGTAGGCAGGGATTGTCAGGGTCAGGGAAGGTGGGGGTGGGGTCTGTGCCATGCACAGATGAGTCCTCCAGGGTTTCCCTTTCCCCTGTACTGTGTTGGAGCCCAGCTAAGGCTGGCCAGGGAGTATTATGCTTCTATATTTCCCTGCACAAAATGCATCAAAAAGCCCTGCAGCAGCAGCAGTTGGGTTCTCTGAGGGCTCATAGTAGAGCCCCCCCTCACAGTGGGGTGCAGTGGGGCTTGTTTCCCTCCTGCCTGGTGCCCACACAGCAGCTGCCTCATGGCACAGGTGAAGCGTGGGTTGGCAGGGTGCTGCGTGCTGACCCAGACCTGCGGCAGCTCCATGTGCCAGCTGGAGCTCCCAGTTTGATTCCCCAGCTCTTCCCAGAGGGCATGGTCCTGGATCTGCATGCGGGGTTTCAGTAGGCTGCTGCTGGCTGGGGAAAAAGCCCAGAACTTCTGCCATCCCCAACTGGCAACAGCAGCCTGCTGTCATCCTGCATCATCCAGGGGCCTGTGCCCCCTGGAAAGAGCTGAGGGAAGCAATCGGAGAGCTGGGGGAAAGATTGGGGAGCTGGGGCATTAAACTGGGAACTGGGGGAATGTTTAGCGACCTGAATATTCCCCCAAACCCTGGCTGGATTCTCTAGCCCCCAGCTCCTCAGTCAGTTCCTCAGCACTGTTTCCATTCCCTCAGCTCTTCTGGAGGGGTGCAGCCCCTGAATCTGTGTGCCAGGTTTCAGAAGGCTGCCTCTGCAGGATGGGGCCAGAAGCAGTGCCAAGTGGCTGCTGCTGGCCCCAGCCTACTGAAATCCCGCGTATGGATTGGGGGCTGCGCCCTCTGGGAAGACCTGGGTGAAGTGATCAGAGAACTGGGGAATCGAACCAGGAGCTAGATGTCAATATCAGAGCAGTCCTTCCCCCCTCTTGCCCCTCTCTCTCTTTACTTTCCGTTTAGCTGCAAGCAAGCCGGCTTCGAAACTTGAAACATTTTGAAACTTCCAAAATGTTTCAAGTGCCCTCATTTCATTTTGAAGCTGTTTCAAAGCTTTTCATTTCATTTCGATTTTGCTGTTTCAAGCTCGAAACAAGTTGAAACAGCTTCGAAACCAAGCACCCATCAAAACGTTGCACAGCCCTACTCTCCATCTCTCTCCTCCTCAGCAGGGGCCCTGTTACAATGACCAATGTCTGAAAATGTTCAGAAGTTTAGGAATCCTAATGGAGGTGATTTACTGGACACAGTGTACATAAGATGTGTATATCAGTATGTATTTGTCTAATAGTTTTTGAAGGAAATTGATGCAGTGAAATAAATGCATCTCTGAGATTCCTTTCTAATCTTACTAAGAATCTCAGATGGGGGAAGGGAGGGACTGTGGATATTAGTATAACGATGGTTAACTATAGATACTTCAACCACACCTAACAACGTTATTTGCAAGAAGCATAGCATACTGTGCTTTTACGGTACTCACTTTTCCAGTATGCATAGCTACTGGAAACTGCTATGTACAATTTACAATTCAATAAGAAGAATTTTGCCAGTTACTGGCCAAATGTAAGAAAATTTGCACATGACTTAAGGAGCAGACAGATGAGCAGGTTCAGCTCCCTAGCTACTGCTGCTCAGTTTCTTACTACAAAGAAAGACAGTGTTATCTTCATTCTGTCTTTCAAAAACAAGATCCATATTGTATTCTGGGGCACGTTCTATGTAGGAAAATGTGGTATATAGGAGAGAAGGATTAAATATTTTTCTTAAATATTTTCATATATATATGTGTGTAATATAAATAAATAATTTTACACACACACACACGTATGTACGTACGTATGTGCAAACAAATAATATTGCTCTATGCTTCTATTGACTTAGAAAAGGTTAATATAAAGCAAAAATTGCACAGGCAGCTTTTTACATGCCTATTATAGAAAGGTTTGATTGACTGTTACAGTTCTATTAGATGCCTCTTTATGCACTCATTGTTGGCTATCTTGAAATACATGGTATAGCTGATAAAATAAGTTCTAAGTGTGGTATAGATAACTGAAAACCTACCATTAAAATACTATAGGACTTTGTGGGAAGAAAACATCGATTTCATTCCATTCAGAAATTATTCTGTAATAGATTTTCTCCTAAGGTACACTAATCCTAAGTACTAGCATTATAATGTCTCTATTTTCTTAAGGCTTTGTTTCTTTGAGTCTTAAAATGAAAGTCTGCCATGTCATTTTCTTCCTGCTGCTCTGGGTAATGTTAAAACCACAAACAGATGATCACAGGAGACTAAAGAATAAAACAATCATGGCAAAAGTGTAAACCCTGGAACATGTCTCTATGAGACACAAACTTGAGGGATGTTGTAGAATCTTCCTCTTAACTGATTCAAGCATTGAATCCACATTAACTCAGAAAATGAAATAATTTGGTGCATGTCAACTACTCCCCTTCTAGACTATGTCTCTCTCTCAGTAGGTCTAGTCTATTATCATTTCAGAACTACTGGTAGTGCAATAAACTTAAATAATCCCTGCCTACACTGTACCTGAGCTGCAAAGAGAAGGCTTAGAGTGTTTACCACAGTTTATAGGCCTCTTATTTTTAATAAAATTTTCTAGTAAACAGTTTAATCCATTCACCTTTGGAGACCTGTGTTTTAATCACAGCTGAAATGAATCATGGGATCAATCCAAGCTCTGTCCCAATTTGTGCCAAAGACGGACAGACATATAAAGCTATCAGGTCACCTTTCTTTCCAGTAACAGGAACCAGCTGCAGAGAAAAATGGCATCAGTTACTATTATGAATAAAAAGCTGAAAATTAATGTTTTGGAGGACACCAAACCTACCCCACTTCTTAAATTACATTTTCTTTCTTTTTATTTGCTGATTTAGTTGCTTTAGTTCTTTTTAGTTGCCTTGATTCAGCAACAAAAATTTCTTTTTAAAATTGACTTTAACCAGGCTTTAAATGAAAAACTCTTAACATAGTATACGTGGAATAGGCTACCTAAAGAAGCTGTGGAATTATCCCTGGAAATTTTTAAGAGCAAGTTAGACAGACACTTGGCTGGGATGATATAGTCAGGGATGATCCTGTCTTGAGCAGGGGAGGGGGGGTGGACTAGATGACCTTGTGAGGTTCCTTGCAACCCTCCTCTATATGATCCTTTGATCCTATGGCTTCACCTTCCTTCCTTCCTTCCTTTCATTTGAAGATCCATCAGAGAATACCATCCTGAGATTCAGCCATCTGCTTGCATGGGAATTTCCCTCAGGTTTGGTAGTCAAGTAGCCTCTAGGGCTGCTGTGTAGTTAATATGCTGATATATTTTTCTGACCAAGTTAGATATTCCTTTTCTCAGATGCATAACAGACTTGTTTTGATTATAAACTGGCTTAATGAGAGCACTGACAGAGCATTAAAAAAATTCTTTGACTCATATTTAAAATAAATCTAGTGACTTTTTTTAAGATGTTATTTCTATCCTAAATCCTTCCCCCACTCCTCCCCACCCTGGGTCATCTTTGTTATTTAAACTGTGGTTCTACTGTGCAGAGAAGTAGCAATGGCATCAATGATGGCAGTTCCAGCTACAGCTATGGCTAAGATGACTTGGACCAGATTGGAAGTCACTCATGCACAGAGTTAAGGTCTGTTAAGGTGGCCCCATGCTCCAAATGTTGTCAACCTTTGATAGAATATATATATTCAATAATATATTGTAAAGTGCTATAATAATATAATATAAATTAATACAATAAATAATGTAATGCACAGATGCACATGGCTTAGACAGACATTAAGTTTCTCCAGGGGGAGACCCTGCTCTTTCAGGAGAAACCATGAGTGTACAGAAGTTCATAATTTCCCCCCACAGTAAAATTGGCCACTCTGGAAGAAAAATAACTTGGGAACAACCTGAATAGAGTGCTTCTCCTGAGAATCTCTCTCAAGTGACAGAAATACTGTACTGGTGGCAGACACAGAGCTGACCTTCACAATCCCAGTGTACTTTGCTTCTCTACCTTTCCCTCTCCCACAGATGGAGGGACAGCATGTGCCAGTCTCAGCCAAGCAGGGAACAGAATAGCCTTCCACTACCACCATCACCACCCCAAGTACTTTGGGCTGGAAAAGGTCAGTGCAAAATGTGTCAGAACAGCTTCGAAACAGTTTCGATGAAACAAAATGAAACAGTGCTTCTAAACAGCAAAACAAAACACAGTCCCTTCAAAATGGCAAAACAGAAGTTGAAACAAAATGGTGCTGTTTCGCACAGCCCTACTGGAGAGACTTGGGCATCTTTAAGAAGACTTTGGTTTGCTTACTCTGGGGTAAGATCTGGAGCCCTGTAAGAGCTGCTGCCAGGCTCTGGAGCCCTGTGAAAATCCACAGGCAAGTTCCAGGACAGTATAGGAGCTTCTGGGAACCCAGAGACTTGGATAGGGGGAAGAGGAAGCCCCGGGTACTGGGATTGTGGCCCAAGAGGTAGAGCCAGGAAGCTGAAGAACTCTAGGCTGCAAGCACAGGGCCACTAATTGGATAATGACCACAATTGATGTGAGAATTGCTAAGGAGACCCATGAGAGAACTCCAGCAGCCAACTGGGAGAAAATCAGGTCAAGTGAACAAAAGAATATATACTCTGAAAGAGGGGGAAAGGGAAAGAGAGCCTCAAAGATCTCTGCTGCAGCAAAGAGATTTCAGACCAGCAGCCTGGTTAACTAAAGACAGTCCTCAGCTGGCAGTCTTCAGTTGATTTCCTCTCTCTCAATGCTGTTTTCTTTCTAACCATTGTAGAGAGATGCTTAGGAGATGTCCTATGCTCTGTCTAACAAGCCTTCTCAGAACAGCTTAGATCTCCATCAGCAACTAAAACTCAAACCACCAGGTGATTACATTTGTCATTGTTAAGTAGTTAGGTTAAATTCAAAACTTGTAAGTGCAAGTTCTTTCCTAGATTTTAGGTTTATCTAGAATTGTGGGTTATGAAGAGAGTGCTGAAGGGGAGATACATAGGAAAAACAAAGGGCTATAAAAGGATGTAACCATCCCATTGCTGAGGGCTACAGCATCCAACTTCTAGGTGTTATGCCATCTAGTCAAGTCCACAGCATCAAGCTTGGTATCTAGGCATGATGAGAATTAACACCTACAATTAAGATGCACAAAAGGCAGCGTGCTGAGCAGGGAAACTATGTAATTCAGCCAAAAGGGAACCTTGAGGAAATGGATGCATCTTAAGCTGATCCACTTCAGGACATTAGATGTTTTACTTTGGGCTGTAAAGCATGTCTACATCCTAGATGCATCTTGAAAACGGCCCCAGAAATAGGTCAGCAGCTGCCAGAAGATAAGCCGTCCCGCATTGCCTTTATCCAATAGCTCATGGTTAGAATAGCCATGCAGCATATACAAACTGAATTCACTTCTGTCCTTTGCCTGAAGGCAGTTGAACTCATATCTGCACCTCCACAGGGAATACATTCAAGGCCTTCTGCTGAATCTGTTCCACCTGAAGGTAGGTGGCTATTGTTCTTCTCTCAAAGAACTAAGGAGGGCTCACTCTTTTTCATTTCATTTCATAGTGGAAATGGTGCTTATGTACTTCATGTTTAGCAGTCATTAGACTAAATATAGAAACAATCTTGAAAGCAAGGACTGAAATGTGGGACACTTTTCCCCAGATGAGTGGAGAAGCAATGAGGTTGATTCTGATCTGGTGAATTTGGGATCTGTTTCTGCAGAGTGGCCCAGCTACAATGAGGCGTAGTGAATATCTTCATCAGGCATAGATATGATTTATGTGCTGAGCTATTTAGTCCTGCCAAGGTTTTCAAGATTGTAATTTTGGGTTTAGGTGTCTAAATTCTGCCTAACACTTTAAGCTTCTAAGTCCTCATTTTTTATCTGTCTCAGGCTGTCCAGATCCTTTTGGGACTGAGCATCTGACAGCCCTGAGTTCTGGTTAGCAGGCACTTTCAGTGATGGGAGATATGCTATGATGAAAGGAAGTTTTACTTTTATGTGCCGGAACCACTAGAACATTGCTCTTTTTCTGAGGACTTTGGCTCAGAAAGAATACCTGTTAAGATAGAAGTGGGAAGAGAATCAGTCTCCCATTTACCTCCCTGGAGCTAGGATTTTATCGGTGGGATCTAGAAACAACACTTTTAAGTAACTTTAGAGCATTGACCAGCACTACCAAAGGTCTGGAGTCCAAAGCCACAAGCAGGGTATTTGTAAGTATTAGGAATGAAACCTATCACTCCTGACCCCATTGTTATTCTCTAACCACTTAACTTTTGTGTCATCACCTTCAAGGTTAAAGATATCAGCACTCTTTTCTGTGGGCAAATTTTAAATACCCCATGCAAAGTGAAACTTTTGTAAATTACCACAGTCACTTGTACTACTTTCGGGGATTGACTATGGGAGCCTTGGACCTGGCTGAGCCTGTTTTTGCTGTTATGTTCTGCTATAAATTAAGAGGAATGTCAGTGAAGTTAATGGGACTCTAACAGTGTGTGAAACTGATGTGAGATCAAAATTGAGCCTCCTATGGTTGAGATGACAATGAATGCATGTGAAAACCTATTTAATAAGTTGTGCTGATTATTGCTATAATATGCACAAACAGCTCAGCTGGTTGAAGTTGGAAACGAGCTGGGATCTTCACTGGTTTCAGCTTTGTTTGTGTGGCTTCAAAGTGATTAACCAGGGTACATCAGTTGATTATAACCCCTTAATTGTAAATCTGGAGAAAAACTAAAGAAACAAAATGCTGTCTGTGTAGACAAACAGTTTGGCTCAATGCCCTCTTTAGTGTTTACCCAGGCTGTAGACTGTTACTAAAAGAAATCAAAGAATAAATATGCTCTAAGGTCTAAAGATTCTCTCAGCTATGTAAAACCCAAAATAAGGGCTGGGAAGGGCAGATGCTCATTTGCATTTTTGGCATCCAGTGCTGATGATTAGAAGAAGCTGTGAGAAATGCTGGTGCATTAATATTTAAAGGAAAAGTGCATATAATAGAAGAACAATTATTTATGCAGTTTCCTACTCTGTGTGATATTTAGATTCTTAATGGAGTTACAAAAGCTTGTGCAATGGATATGATTCATAATCCACACATAGTATAGGGATTATACAGTGCATGGTTGTGTGTTCATGATTGCTATGATAGACTCCCTGGGAGCTCTCTTGCATTCTGAACCCTCTGTTCCTTTGTTTGCTCTCCTGATGCAGTTTTCTTGAGCCTGCTTCTCCTTCAAGTCTGACTCATCTCTTGGCTTGTAGTTCTCTGAGCCTTCAGAGATTTGCTGTGAGTGGCTCCTGCTGCCTCCTTTCCCAGATTATGGTGGCTTTCTCCCTTGACCTGTAGGAGATCATGTTCATCCTAGAGCTGCAAAAATATGTTTTTGCAATTTTTTTTTTTACAGTAGAATTTGCCTGTTGAAACTTCCATCCAGATGGAGGTTTTCACCTCTGCAAAGCATGTGGATAAAACTGGGAGGTAAACATTTTCTACACTTTGGTTGTTTGCCAAGGAGTAGCTGTTTGGTTGGCCATATGCAGCCAGTAGGGGAAGCCTAATTAAGTGGACATGACTGTGAGCCAGGTCGTCTTGAGTGGTTTTCCTATCTCCCCGAGTGACTACTTCTAATAACACTTTACTTAGTAAGAAGTAACTTCAACAGTACCTAATGAAGTGATCATGGACTTACAAAAGCTTATGCAGCTCTGATTTAGTTAGTCTATAAAATACCTTTCTACCCTGCTTCTGCCTGACTCACATGCCTAAAAACCTCTCTCTAAGTAACATTTATAATGTCTCCCAGCACTTGTGTGTGTGATCATGATGCACTTATTTTATTTATACCTTTTTTTTGCACACTTCTAGTTAGCCCTAACTAACACAAACCCAGCGTCATTTGTGAAGTTCCCTTCCAGTGTTTTGTGCTGTCTTCTAGGCTTTACTAGCTCCCCCAAATAAATATTTCTAAGAATGCTGAGGCATCACCAGTAAGATCCTTATCCCAGTTGGTGACATCATCCTTACATACCCATGCCAGGGGTTTCCAACCTTTTCTGGTTGGTGTACCCTTGGTGGCTGGTCAAGAAGCAGGGAGTCCCTTGGCCGGTTGACAGCCTGGTAAGGGGGAGTCCCCTGGTGGTCAATCGATGAGCGGGGGGAGGTCCCCTGCATGCAGTGTAAAAACCAGAAGCGCTGGGGGCAAAACCAGAAGTGCCTCCTGCTTCTCTGCACTGGTGTTACGTACCCCCTGGGGCCTTCCCAAGTACCCCCAGGGGGTACGTGTACCCCTGGTTGACAACCCCTGACCTATGCAATGGACTTCCTAGAAATTTTTGATGATAGTCTCCATTACCAACTGATTTCCTGAACCTAATCCATGGAAAATAAGGTTTATTTTTCAGGCTCAATGTACTGAATTTCCTTCTCTACATTTTATTGAAATCTCCTCTTCTTTGCTCACTACCACTTTCTGATTCCTTCCAGAATCTAGGGTCCAGTCAGTGACTCTCTTGCCTTCTGCTGGTGTCCTGCTTTTCTTCTTGATTCAGCTACAAGTGATTTTAAGGGGTTTGCCAAGTAAAGTGCAGCACGGTAATCTACTTTAAAGCTCACAATGGCATGTATCACTATGTCAAAGTGCCGATCTGAAAGAAGATATTCTGAATACACTGAAGATGAAAAAGCTGTTGGTGTCCATTACTTGAAAATTGAGCTGCTGTGTTGAACTCATAATCGGAAAAAACCCCCGTAGATTGGAAGCTTGAACAAAAACACAAACAAAGCACCTCAAGGGAATTGTATGATACGTTAGCCTGGAGGTGCAGGTGTTGGTAGGAAAGCAAAAGTAGTGCTGTAGTTCAGTAGCATAATGAAAGTGGGGAGGTGACTGGACCACCAGCCCCAGGCATCAAACCTGGAGCGGGGTGTAAAAACAGCAGTAGCTGTGTTGTTGGCTCAGCCAGTGGCAGTGTAACCACTGAGCTGCACCATGCACAGCTACTGTCTATGGCACTCAAGAATCTAGTTATATCTCTGTTGTAGTTAGAGGAAGAGTAGAGTCAAATGGATGGTTCCTTAGGAAAAAAAAAAGTTCTGCATTTAAATGGGAGAGCAATTGAGACAGAGAAGGTAGGGGAGCAATAGCAAATGAGAGCAACAAAATGAACCTAAACTGCACTGGATGTATTTCCAACACTGAAGGCCATGTCACATGGGGCACTCAGGGTGCCTGTAGACATGTGGGGATGCTGCTCTGATGCAGTGTAATTTCAGCGCATCGGAGCAGACTTGATGAGTCAAGTCTGCTGGAGCATGCTAATTAGTGTGCTCCAGCAATCTCCGGGTCTCATATTCAGTGTCCTTGCAATTCAAAATGGTGGTGGGAGTGCTTTTAAAGCTCATCAAACGAGCTTTAGTTAAAGCACCCTGGCTGCCATTTTGAAGCTCAGATGCTGAATACATGAGATACTGCAGGTGCTTTAATAGAAGCAGTTCTCAGATCGGCTCTAATGAAAGTGTTCCTCCTCCCCTGTACCCCTGAAGCACATGTACAGATGTGCATCTACATGAGATGCTTCAAGCAGAGTAGACTAATTCTACTGCACATTAGCACGGCAGGCAAGCCTGTGCTAATGCACAGAATTAATCTACTGTGCATTAGTATCACCACAAAAGCGTGCACCGGCGCTAATGCTCAGTAGTGCCAATTACAGTGCATTAACAGGTACTAAACTTAATGTGCGTTAATTACAGCACATTAATGAATGTGTAGATGCCCCCAGTGTGTATTAAAATGCTGTAATGTTTTGTGTAAGCTAACTGTCATATAAATGTGTGACAGCAGGGGGAACTGCACTGCTAATTAAACTGAACTATAAAAACAGTGCTAACTATATTAAAAGTACAGCTCCCTGAGATCCTGGGAGATGAGAGAAAAAGGAGGAGAAAACTAGAAGCAGCAAAAAGTGTGAAGCAGTGCTTGAATGTAGGGGAAGCTGCAGCAGAATACAGATGCAGCGGCAGAGGCTAGCACAGCTGGAGACTCTGGAGGAGTAATGGAACCAGGATGGTTGAACTATATCAGCAGAAATCAGATGTGTGAATGGCAGTTAAGCGATCTCAGGCCTGGAGGCTGGTTTGGGAGGTGTGGGAGGGTCTCAGGTTCTTTGAGTGAGAATACCACACTGTTATTGCGTGTGTTATCTGTTATTTAGCCATTAGGTTTGGACAAGGAGTTTGGAAAGGAGAAGGCTGAGGGGGCATATAATGGAGGTCTATAAAATCATGAAGGATGTGGACTAAGTGAACAGAGAACTGTTGTTCACCAAGTCCTAGAATACTAGAACTAGGAGGCACCCACCAAAATTAGTAGGTGACACGTCTCTCCCTCTTCCAAACTAGGGAGAGAGAAACATTAACTTTAATGTTAATGTTTCTGTCTCCCTAGCTTGTTGGCTTGTGACCCTGATCCCCCCAACATTTTCTGTATAAAATTGGGGATTTTCCTTTTGGCTTCCTGTGCCAGTTTCCAGGGTTGCAGGATTTGGTATGATGCACTTAAATTATGAGCATCTTTGGGTTTAAGCAGGATAACACCTGCTAAGTGCACTTGTATCAGATAATAGCAAAGCAAAGTTATGCCTTTTCCAGCAAGGAGTATCTTTAGATTGTATTAATTAACATGTGTGAAGCTAATGTTGGATTGCTCCACAGAAATAACATGATCAATTTTGGTCCTGGGACTGGGACCCACACTCAGCGGACTGTGGGTCCCAGGCCCAGGTCTGCACCAGTCTGCAGCCAGCTCGAGTGTGGTCCTGGTGCTGTTACTGACAATCAGTTGATTTTCAGTCCCAGTTCTGGGATTGCACTGGCATGTACAACTGGTTCTGGTGTGGGGCACTGGCAGAATCTAATAATTGTAACAAAACATACACAGCTTGTGTCGTGTGAAAGTTGTGCACCTTGTAAAATTGTAGTAAACATTACTGTGCAACTGTTCAGAACATGTTTTGACTTTAACACACAATAAGTGTCCTGTGCAACAAGGACCTGAGATATAACTTTTAGGTTTCCTACACCACCTGCACTTCTCTCCAAAGAATAAAACAGATGGTTTGACCTCATCTTTATTAGCAAACTCATAGTGAATCTATTTTTCACATTATTATTATTTATTTTCTGCAGACCTAAGAACATAGGAAGTGCCATACTGGGTTAGATCAGTAGTCCATCTTGCCCAGTATTCTGTCTCTGATAATGGTGGAAGCAACTATAGAGGGAGAGGATTGAGCTGGATATCTCTAGAGTGATCTATCCTCTATTCAGAGATTCTAGAGGAAACATCTTCAACTGTTCTGTTCAGTAGCCTTTACTGGAACTATCATCCATGAATGTATCCAGTCCCTTTTTGAACTTGGCTCTATCTGTCTCTACCAACTCCTGTGGCAGTGAATTCCACAAGTTAACTATGTGTTGCTTTAAAAAGTATTCTCTTGTTAGTTTTAAACCTATCGCCTACTAATTTTGGTGGGTGCCCCCTCATTCTAGTATTCTGGGACTTGGTAAACAACAGTTCCCTGTTCACTTAGTCCACACCCTTCATGATTTTATAGACCTCCATCATATGCCCCTCTCAGCCTTCTCCTTTCCAAAATGAAAAGTCCTAGCCTTTTTAGTTTGTCCTTGTATGGCAGCTGCAGCCTCTCATCATTTTGGTTGCCCTTCTCTGTACCTTTTCTAAATCTACATCCTTTTTGAAATGTGGGGACCAGAACCGCACAGAGTATTCAACATGCTATTGGTTAAATTGGGGCTGCTTAGCTTTGGCTCTTGAGCCACACCCCCTTGGGTCCCCTTTCACCATGCAATCTGTCTCTGGCATGTGTCTCCCTATCCATGCAAGCTGCGGTGGTGGCACATGCTCATTCCACTCTTCCTCCTCCTCCCCCCCCTGGTCACTGGCTGCACAGACAGTGTGTGAATCTCTGGGCCCTCCCATGCAGTGGGAGAAGCAGGCATCAAGATCCATTACGTATCAGAAAGACTTGGCTAAGAGGTTAATATAATTTGTATCCCAAATTTATATGAAACTAATGAGTGGTTAAGATCAACATTACATACCATTCAGGGAAAATAGAGTCTAACATATAATACCAGTCTTTGCAAATCACCCACTTGAAGATCCAGTGTTTTTTTGGATCTGAATAACCAGTGAGGGAGGCTTGAATCAGAAAAGGAACCAAACAGCTATTGACAGTAAATTAGTGGCTTGACTGGAGATAGTCATGAAGGAAATTCAGGTTTTTGTTTTTGTTTTTTTTAAATGGAAACATCAATAACAAGTTACTTAATGCCCACAAGGCTGTCTAGCTTTAGTATGTCTATATTACATCAGACCATGTTGGGGAGCACTGCTGTGAAAACATGCCCTGACCACTTGCTTCTGCTCCAGATATACTGCATGCTGAAAAATATCATGTAGTTGCTGTTCTCTTGAGCGTGCCTGAGCCTGAGTGGCATTGGGTACATCCTGAGCCCATGCCAAAAGCAGCTACATTACACTTTCTTGGCATATAGCATGCACAGAGTGGGGGGGAACAGGTAGGCAGGATGTGTTTTCATAGCAGTGCTTTCTACCATGGTCCAGTGTGATATAGGCTTTCCCACACTGTCCTGAATGCTGATGTATTTTAGTCATAGTACTACAGGTAGAAACCCTCAATTTTATAAAGAACCATCAAATAAAATTACAGTGCAGTTTGTCAACAGGCATTCTTTGCATGTCTTAGAAGATATTTATTGCAGTTATTTTCCATCCTTATTCTGCTAAATTGGATCTCACTAATATTATTATGGCAAATATCTCTTTGCTTGATTTGTGATGGCAGTTATTTTTATTTGAGCCCTTGCTTCTCAATTGTAGTTGAGGCTTTATTCAATGAAGTCTAATAAAATCACACAAAAAATTCTTCTCAACTTAAATGCATGTCACAGTTTTGTGCTTCACTCATATAGGAATATGTGGAGCAATTGTAGATACAAGATCAGGTAGATTCAGATTGATTTGCTGGTTTTTGTGTAAAGTCTGCATTAGAAAACAACATTTTGTAAAATTGTACTCTCAATACAGATGTCGTATAATACATGGAAATTAATCAACGGCTGGCTTTCTATAGGCAGATTGGAAATCCTGTGTTTTAAGCCAAAATATATAACTCTTCATATGAACAGGTTTTGAATTTGTGCCAGATCTAAAGTTGCTAGCAGATTTATTCATCTTGTTCACTGACTATTAAAAGAGAACATATGTTGATTAGACCCTTGACTGAACTAAACACAGTAGTTTCTGAAATATATAATCTGGCCTGTTCTTAAAAGGGTTGAATGAAATGAAACCAACTGAATAGCACTTTATTTGGCTTTCTTGCCTTGTTTCTGCTCATCCAAATTAATAGTGATGCAAACACCAAGTAAAAGTGAGAGACAAATGCACAGAGTGATGGTCTGGCTTTTATTTTAGTTATCTATTAAAAGACCAAATGTGATTGACAGCAAAAAAATTGCTTGAAATTTCTTGAAGCCTAGCCCAGGCCCAGATGTTCTTATGAAGCAAGCTGGGGGCTAACTGCTAGGCCAATTATGATGCTGCTGGAAGATGAAGTGGTCTGTTCATCCAGTCAACAGGGCTAGGGACAGACATTCAAAAAGTCTGAGCCTGAATTGATTCAATCTTTGTGGGTTAGTTTAACCTGGCTAGGCTGAACTGGTTTGTAACCATACAGACATCCCCTCTGGACCGAGGAAATGCAGGCACATGTCTGCAGTGGCTCAGGCTAAAAGGTGGGGAGTGCTAGAGCAGCCCTCCCTTCCACAGTGCTGAGCTGAGGGGGGGCATGGCCAGGCCCTGGCAGGATGCTCTGATTAGGGAGGGGTTCCCCCCCCTCAACCCCACTGCTGCTCCCTACCAGTGAAGGAGCCAGCAGACAGTTGATAACAGCATTTAGTTACACAGCAGGGAGTTACACAGGGAGTTGATAGCATTTATCAGCCCATCAGAAAACAAAATCCTCTCTCATTAGTTCAAGCTCTTCTTAAACAACTTTTTCCAAGGAAGAAATGGAGGAACATTACCAGCTACCTGTTGATTAGCTCCAAAAAAGCCCTAAGTGGATGCTCTCCTGTCTGCCTTTGTCCTGTCTGCCTTGCACAGACACCTCTCGGCATTATCCACATGCTGGCTATGGTCCATACTCGGGGGGGGGGGGGCAGGAATCCCTGTTTGAGCAAGGACTTGGGGGTGGGGGGAGAGTGGGAGAGAGTGGTCTGGGCATATTTTCACAACAGTGGGCACATCTACATAAGATGTTTAGTGCAGAGCTGCTTAATTAGCTCTGCAGTAAACACCTCCATGTCTATACGTGCACCCATATTGGGGCTCATGAAACTAATAAACTCCAGAGAAGGTTAATACTTGTATTTACAAGTACTAGCCTGCTCCAGATGTTGGGTTTTTTTGTGCGCAGCAGCACATGTGTAGATGCTGTTTGGCTGGCTGGGACAAGAGGGTGTTTCAGTCCAGGGGTTTCCTGCTGGCTGCTCCATGCTGAAGCACCCTTGTACCCCAGACAGGTCCTCTGCAGCACATTGAGCCCGGTCAGAGCAGCTCTGGGCTGCTGTCAGCCAGGGCTGCTCTGACTAGGCTCAATGTGTTGTGTATAAGTAAACTCTGGAGCAATATACTGTGGAGTTTTTTGCTCCCAGGCACATATTCAAACAGTGTGCCTAGGAGCAAAACACTCTGGAGCTATAAGCCCTGTAGTTTATTTGTGTGCATTAATTGCATGTGAAAATGCACCTGGTGCTCCCTAACATGGTCTGATGCAATGTCGACTTGCTAGAGCTAAGTTGCCTTGTGGACATTTATTAACATGTTATTTCTGTTTTTATTTGAAGAACAAATAACTTTTTAAATAAACCGTTTGCTGAGAGTGCAGTTTTGTTTGTAACGAATGAGCATTTCTTGGCCTTGTGGTTGAGATAGCTGAGAGTATGACAATGGTAATGATAACAACTAGTGGCATGACATTGTTCTAATGGCGTGTCAGGTAACAGCCCCATTTCTTTGTAAAGTAAAAATTGCACATTATCTCCTACTCTCCTTCCTTTCATCTTTTAATTTAGTGTTCTCTCTGACACACCTTATATTTTCTCTTGAACCTTGACCAGTTCCTCCTGAAGTGCAATATGCAGTATGTCCTGATGAGGCCCAACAGTGCTGACCCAAACAACTATTCTGTTCCTGCTGGAATAGAGTAGTCATCACTTGGAATGGCACTGGTAAGCAGACTGCTTAAAAGTGTAAGAGGCTTATTGATTAGGTGAGTTTTATGGTGACACAATTGTAATTTATGGGATTTCTTTTTCTTGGACACATTTTGAATCATTGATGTGATTCTCAGTCACTTTTGTGCCAGAGTATAAATCAGTCATCCACTACCAGCTATTCATGTTTCTGCAACCGTGCACATTCTGTGTGGTAATTTGGAATGCAGTGAAGGAAAAAATAGTACAGATCAATAATGTGGGATTTTTGGGTGCTTAGCCTAGAAAATAGAATGTAGTTTATTCTTTGAGGATGTTAAATATCTATTATACACCATGATGAAGGGGAAAATCATTCTAGGAAGCTAAGATTTATATGGCCTTCTTTTTCCTTAGCTAAATAAAAAATAAATAAAATAAACATAAGTAGGTATAATAAATTACTGCTTTAGGGATATGGTAACACAAAATATCAGTTTGCTTTATATATTCAGTTAGTAAATATTATGTATTGATCAATGAAAGGAGAATTCCCATGAAAGCATGTCTTAAATGACCTATACATTGATACCAAAAAGTTCATAAGGGTTAGATTTATTTCCAGGGATTTCAATGGCCTTAGTAGAAAGATGGCAAAAATAAGTGTAAGCCATTATTTATTTTTGAGAAAGCAGTAGTTCCCAGAGGTCCTGACCAGGGTCAGGGCCCCATTGTTCTAGGTGCTGTACAACATGTAAAGAAAATAGTTCCATATGCAATGCAATCATCCTCTGTTCCTCCTTTTACTTCCTTATATTAATTCTATAGTTCCCTGGTACTGATGTGAACAAAAAATAAGTCTATGGCAATTACTGCTGCCACCACTTGCCCACCAATACATTTCTGGATATGTAGGGAGCACCACAGGATGGATCAGATGGCTCCATGGGCCAGATTTGGCCCGCAGGTCAGAGGTTGAACACTAGTGCCTTGGTCAGATTTGTTTGGAGACCATTTGCTTTACTTCTGAACCCAAAGGCTGCCTATACATGTGCTTTGGAGGGGAGGGGGGTGTTAATTAGAGTACTTCCTGTAGAGCTGCTCTCATAAAAACGCCTCACCTTCATGTGTATTAGGCCCCCTGCAGATTTAAAAATGGCCTATGAGGTTCAGATAAAGCATCCCACTGGCCATTTTTCAATGTCTGAGGGCTTATACACGTGATGATGAGGCCACGCTGTATGAATGCAGAATAGACTCGATTAGTCAAATGTGCTTTGATGAGTTCTAATTGGAACACGAACCAGCATGCGTATAGGCAGCTTAAATTCTTATCTTGTGCAAGCCATGTTTACTTAGCGCATTCATCTTTCTTTTCTGCAATACTGACCCTCCTCACCAATCTTCAGAAACTGTAGATTTTTAGAAACTTTGATTGATTTCTTTGACAGGCCATGATTCCTGGGCTGCTTTCTAGGGACTACAGTAGGTCTCAGTACATAGATTTATGGGATGCATTTAGACTTTTAGAGGAAACAGGAGCTGGTTGCCACTTCTGAACAATTGCATTGTGGGTCACACAACTCATGCATCATTTTATAGTTCCTATCTGCTTCTATGCTTTAATATTATTTACTGTTAAGAAAGAAGAGTGGAGAAAGCTTTCTTATGTCTGATAATGTTCCTTCTTTAGTGATGAAATATCACGGAACATTAAACTGAATGCTTGCATGACCTCTAAAGAGAAGCCCTTTATGAAATGACACCTGTTGTTTGTTTTTAACTGTACAGTAGATGACAAAATAGATTTAGGCAGGTTTGTGCTACAGTCTCTTGCTTTCTATTTGTTCCCCCTTTGTTGCATCTTGCATTATATTTGTGAAGGATAGCATATTATTGTTATGCTTCTCTTAGTTTAAGAAATGGCTGCCTTAAGCGGGCATGGCATGTACCCTCCAGAGGATTACTGAATTAGGGGTAAAAAGTGTTTTACCTGACAGCTCAAATTTCTGGAGGGATTGCCAGCTTGAAAATTACAACAGCAGCAACAAAAGCTGGAAAGCCCAATTCTGCAACTCTGACTCACAGTGAGTAGTATGTTCTTGAGTGGGCTATCCATCCCACACAGATCTCATTGAAGAGTCATTCAGTAGGACTGGATTGCAGAATCCTGTCCTCTTTGATTAAGAGTTCTCAACTCCTAAAACAATAGGGGTATGGGTCCCTCATTACATAATAACAGATGCCAGTGAAGAAAACATGATTTTTTTCTGCCTCTTACTGAATCCTTGAAGACTTTTATATGGTTCAGTGTGGTGTATGAGCTATGTTTCCAGGAATGCTGGCAGACAACAGGGCAATCACTGTTCACCATCATGTCAGATTTACTTTAACCAGCCTCAGATGCCCAATGAGGAGTGGTAGAAACTGTCAAGCAGCAATGTTTGTTTGGATCCCTGTCTGGTTACCTTAAAGTCTGCCTGCCGCCTTGATGTTGTAATATACATAGGCTGTATGAAATTACTTGAGAAGGGAGGAACTGGGCAAGCAGTGGAACAACTTGGTCTTCTGAGTTTAGGAAGTGGATGAGTTCTGGGCAGCTTAGCTGGTAACATAGACAACTTCTTACAAATCTGCAGCTTCAGGTATGTACATTATTTTAATTTCCTATGAAGTTGTAATACTGCAGTTAAAGTGCTCTGTCACAGGTAGCTGGGGTGAAGAATACTGATTTTTTTTTTTTATTTTTTTTTTAATGATGCTAAGGTAAATAATATAGGCTTATTTGAGATTGGCCACTCCATCTGTCAGCTGCCAGGTCTTCCTAAATAAATACCACATGCTATCATCTATTCATTCTATTTATTCACAGATGATCTGGGAAGGGGGGGGGGGCAGGGTGTGAATAGTGAGTGATGTGACCAACTTTGCAGATAAGACAAAACTATTTTAAACAAGTTGAAGAGAATGTTAAACATGATGATTGGTGCTATATTTAGTATCTTCCTACCTTTATACTTGCTTACTACTATGAATCTATCTGCACAGGAGTCAAAGACTGGAAAGAAAAATTATTACCTCTAATTCCCAAAAGGAACCCAGGGAATTACAGGCCTGTAAATCATGAGTTTAACTTTTGTTTGTGGCAAATTGGTAGAAACAATAGTAATAAAAAAGGACTGTTCAACACATGGATGAACAGCCTTGCAGGGGAGAAAACAGCTTGGCTTTACTAGGGAGAGGTCATGTCTCACCAGCTTCCTACAGTAGTTTGAGGGCATCAACAAGAATGAGGATCAGGGTGTTATCCAGTTGATACAGTATATTTGGACTTTCAACAACCCTTTGCCAAAGTCTCATATCAAATGCTCTTAATGAAGTTAGATTGTTGTGGTATTAGATAGAAAGTCCACTTGTGGATCAAAACATTGCCTACCGATAGAAAACAGAGTGGGTTTAAATGGTGAGTTCTCAGAATGGAAAGAAGTAAACAGTTGGGTACCACAAGGATCTGTGTTGGGATAAATAATCTGGAAAGGGGGTGGGTGACCAAGTTTGCACATGACATAAAATTACTCAGTGGTAAAATCCATAGCCTGACTGAAGAGCTGCTGAAGGAACTTGCGAAATTGAGTGCATGGGCAACAAAATGGCAAATGAAATTCAATGCTGATAAGTGCAAAGAGATGCACACGGGAAACAAAATAACTCAATTTATACATACCTGATCTTCTTCTCTTGTCTCTCTACCACATTTGACCATTTTGTTATACCTGCTTGTATTCGTTTATTGTACTTTCAAGATCTTTCATTGTATATGTGCCATTGAGCAGCAGGCATTGCAGTATGTGTTGCATAGTCTGAGACTCTGTGCCATAGTCACACATGGTTGAACTAATAGTATAGCCCCACTTTTTCATTAGTTCCTTGGAGTGTCTGACTGAGGTGTAGGCAGTTGAGACATTGCCCTCTTTGCCATGGTTCATCATCCCTGGTGGTAAGGACGTGGTCATTAGAAAGTACACTTTTTCGCTGTCAGGTATTTTCTTCAGCCTCTTGTTCTACATCTGTAAGCATCTATAACAACCCACCTATAACAACCCAATTGTCTGCTTCAGTGTAGCATTGGGTGGTTGGGTGTTGATGAGGAAGCTTCTGTGTGACTTCAAATGTTTGTGTGCTGAAGGATGGTCATACAGACGGCAGTGTTTCTTCTAAGCTGCATAGCGTGAGTGAGTCTGTGTGGCCACACACACCACACAGCTTAGAGGGACTGCTGAAGGAGGGTGTCTCATGTGTTCAGGTTGTCTCAATCATTCTATCCTGTTGGCCACTGCTCTTTTGATGTCAGATGGAGTGATGCCAGCCAGCAGATACACGCTGCTTAGGGTGGTAGGCTTCAGACCTGTGGTGCAATAGCAGCTAGAATGGGGTCAAGGAGCTTGGTATGTATGGATCTCTCCCATACAGGGCATACATACTTGGCAGAAGAGAAACTGAGATCCAGAGCAGTGGATCAGATGGTTGAGGGGCTAGCTCCCCATTTCAAGTACGTGAGCTTATATAGAATGTTGTTATAGGTGCTTACCTTTGCTTTTATCTTCACAATGTGTTCTTTGTATGAAAGGGTTTGACTGAGGGGGACTCCAAAGTAAACTGGATTTAGACAGTGGAGTAGTGGGGTCCCAGACCATATGATGTTGAGCTGGTGATTGGCCTCATGGTTTTTCAGATGGAAGGTGCATACTTGTGTATTTGTTGGGTTGGTGTGTAATTGGTTTCCAATGTAGTATGAGGTTAGGCCAGGGGTGGGCAATTATTTTGGGTGGAGGGCTGCTTACCAAGTCTTGGCAAGCTGTTGAGGGCTGTGTGGGTAGCTTTGCTCTTTGACAGGCTCCCTGCCCTCTGGTTACCATCTTGAGATGGGAAGTCCTGCCCCCTAGCCCCCAATCTTAGCCACCAGAAGTCCCTCCCGTTGCCCCCAGAAATAATCCTTTCAGCAAGGGATTTTGCTTTCTTGGAACCAGATAAATACCAAATGATATTCTAAAAATTGAACATCTACAGCATTTATTAGTTTGATTTCAAATTTGTTTGTGTAGTGTACATAGAGGTGATTGCACAATAGCTTACAATGAAGTTTTACTCCTGTATACTGTGGAGGATATGGTGGGGGTGGGTATAGGTTTGTGGGGGGCTGTCGGTGTATGGGTATTTGGGGTGTGGGTGGGTGTGGGGTTTTTTGTGGGGGGGTGGATAGATGTGGGTGTGGGGTGAGAGGGCATGTGGATGTGTGTGTGGATATGGGGTGTGGGGTGAGAGGGCATGTGGATGTGTGTGTGGATATGGGGTGTGGGGGGGGTCTGCATGTATGGCAGTGCACAGGGGTGTGTAGATGTGTGTATGGTGGGCGTGTGGGATTCACTCTATGAGAACACACACACACACACACACACACACACACACACACACACACACTCTCTCTCTCTCCTCCTCCCTCATTGCATGGACACACCTTCCCCCTGCACCTGGCTCCTGGCTCTGTGCTCCCAAAGTCTGGTGATGCAGCTGGAGAACATGTGGTGCTGGAGCAGCTGGCAGGCATGCAGGGAAGCAGTGAAAGCTGCAGTAGGCAGAGGCTTCTGGTTGGGGGGCCAGGAGTGGGAGGGGGTTGTGGGTGAGGTGAGGCTGGGCTGGTCATCCTGCTGGTTTTCCCTAGGTTGTACTGCCCCTAGCTCCTGTCCTTTTTGACAGGCAACCAGGAGCAGATAAATATTAAATTTCTAACTTTTTTTTAGGGGCCCTGTGGGCCAGAGAGCGAGTGGCCTGGCAGGCCAGATCTGGCCCATGGGCCATATTTTGCCTGTCCCTGTGTTAGGCCAATTAGTGCCTCAGGGATTTTTCAGCATGGTCAAAGCAAGTGTTTTGGCTGTTATTGCACAGCTGTTATTGCATAGCTTCTCTGCAGGAACTGTAGCAGAAACATTTAAATTGCAACCCCGGTCAAGTAATACCTGATAATACCTACAAATTCTGCTAACACTTTAAACCACGATTTCGATGGTGCATACCTAATAATGAAATCCACGTTAATTTTTACTACACAGAAAGAGATCTTGGAGGGATTGTGGACAATTCACTTTAGCTCAGTGTTCGGCAGTCAAAAGGGAAAAATAAAATGTTAGGAATTA
This sequence comes from Alligator mississippiensis, assembly GCF_030867095.1. NCBI lineage: Eukaryota > Metazoa > Chordata > Crocodylia > Alligatoridae > Alligator > Alligator mississippiensis. The sequence goes on from NC_081824.1 coordinate 388,546,538, forward strand.
TAATGGAAAGATTTGTAAACCAAATAGAAATTATCTTTATGCCTCTTAAAATCCATGGTACATAGCTGATGTGTGCAGTTTTTGTCCTCCCACTTCAAAAAGGATACAGAAGAACTAGAAAAGGTACAGAGAAGGGCAGCAATTGATGGTCAGGGGTAGAAAGCAGCTTCCATATGAGGAGAGACTACATAGGCTACAATTTTTCACCTTAGAAAAGAAGAGACTGAGGGGAGACATGATGGTGCTTTCCAAATTAATAAATGGTGCAGAGAAGTAAATAGGGATTTATTATTTACTTTATCACAATAGTAGAACTAGAGGACATGAAATGAAATTATTAGATAGCAGGTTTAAAACTAGCAATAACAAAGTTCTTTTTTCACACAGCATGCAATTAAAGCGTGGAACTTATTTCTGCAAGATGTTGTGGAGGCAGATAGTTTAACCAAGTTCAAAAAGGGGATATGACAAATTCATTTATGAAATATTCAGTAGGTATCTAACATAGTAGATAGAGATGCAGACACTGAATCAGAAACTTCCTAAGCCTCTGAATGTGGGAAGGTGCAGTGGGAGAGGGGAAGAGGGTGGAAAATGCTGGATGTTCACAACACCTATTTTCTGGTGCAGTGTGAGACAGACCTATTTGTTATGCACTGATTGTGGACCTAAGCCCAGCAGGAGCTGTAAGATCCCCCAGTGGCTGGAGGGAAGCCAATAAATGTACAACTATTAATTTCTCTATGTGAAGGTTACTGGGCTATATGAACCTATGGGCTGATCCAGAAAATGGCAGCTCTCATTGTTTTTATATGGTTACCTTATAGAAACCACTAATAATTACTTAAAAGATACCAGCTTGTCTGTATAAAACATCATCATGATTTTTAGGTCTTGTGTCATGCTGCTAAGGGGGGGAAAGGGGGGGAACAGAAGTCTCATGTCATTAGAGAAGGCAAGTCCTGGCTTTCTTTTCCACACTAGTTTGCAGTGCTTGAAGTATCATGAGACATATTTAAAACCAAAACTATTCAAAAACTAAATACCATATTTACCTAAATGCAAGATGACCCTGAATGTAAGATCACCCCCCCCCCCCCAATAATTAGATTCTACACATGGGAAGTTTATAAATATATTATGATTTCCATGTATACAGTCTAATTATTGGAGGATCATGCTAAATTCATCCCTCACACCCACAGCTGCAGGTGGGGGGGGGGGCAAGGTGATGAGAAGGGCAGTAATTGGGCAGATGGTGGGTGACAGACAATTGGGGTTACAGTCAGTGGAGAATGTGGTAGGGCAGGTGGGGGGTAGTAATGAGGCAGACAGTGGTGGATGGGGAGCAGGGGGTAGGGGGCAGGCAGTGTGGAGGTGGAGAGGCAGGCATTGAGAGAGGCAGGCAGCTTACCCTGTGCTGCCTGCCCCCCTCTGAAGTCTCAGGTTTCCCTGATTTTTCCCTTCCCCTGCCCCACCTTCCCCCTCCTTCTTGGTCCATGCCACTTGTGCCATGTGCAGACTCAGGTCCCCACCCTTCCCTTCCTTTTGTCTCCCCCACACCTGCCCCTCCATTACTTTTGTTCCAGACTGGCAGGCTCTGTTCCTGCTGTACCCTGGGGCACAGTGTGTGACTCCAATCTGACTCTGTAGCAGCAATAGCACAGTGCCAGCACTGCTGTTCCAGCCCAGCAGCAGCAGTGCCAGTTCCTTCCTGCTCCCTCCTCCTGCACACCTGATGGCACAGAGCAAAGGTAAGGAAGAGTGTGGCAAGGGGGAGAAAGAGAGGGGAGTGGGATGTGTGTGTGTGTCGGGGGAAGACTGGAGGCAGTGGGAGAAGGCAGGTAGCAGCTCCAGCCCCAGCCCCAACTCAGCTGCCTGCTCCTCTTCCATCCCCCCCACACAAACTGCTTTCTGCTTAATTGTAAGGCAAGGGGCTTCCTTTCATGTTAAATGGACTAAAAACCTCATTTTCTAATTGAGTAAATATAGTATGGCCTACCCCAGACCTTAGAGAGGTGTAATCTTTTGGAAAAAAATCCATATTTTGGGGTATACCTGGAAAAAAAAAAACATTGAAAGTGCAGGTTAGACACTCATGTGGAGGTTTTCAAGGCTAGAGATAGCACTGAGGAGATAAATTGCACTAGAGCCTCTGTTATTCAAATGCCTTTGGGAAGCACTTGCCAAAAAATCATTTGGATAGCTGAGTTTATTTGGATAAGCAGAACTGCCATCTTCTTGTGAGGAATTAGACATGCTAACATATAATGCATAATGTAAAACAATGTTGGGCATTGGTCAGACCGCAGTTGGAGTACTGCGTGCAATTCTGGGCACTGCACTTCAAGAGGGATGTGGATAACCTGGAGAGGGTCCAGAGAAGGGCCACTTGTATGGTTAAGGGCTTGCAGACCAAGCCCTATGAGGAGAGACTAGAGAACCTGGACCTTTTCAGCCTCTGCAAGAGAAGGTTGAGAGGCGACCTTGTGGCTGCCTATAAGTTCATCATGGGGGCACAGAAGGGAATTGGTGAGGTTTTATTCACCAAGGCGCCCCCGGGGGTTACAAGAAATAATGGCCACAAGCTAGCAGAGAGCAGATTTAGACTGGACATTAGGAAGAACTTCTTCACAGTTACAGTGGCCAAGGTCTGGAATGGGCTCCCAAGGGAGGTGGTGCTCTCCCCAACCCTGGGGGTGTTCAAGAGGAGGTTGGATATGCATCTAGCTGGGGTCATCTAGACTCAGTACTCTTTCCTGCCTATGCAGGGGGTCAGACTCGATGATCTATTGAGGTCCCTTCCGACCCTAACATCTATGAATCTATGAAAACCATACCACACTTTACCATACTTAACCGTGTAGATGTTAAATATAGTAACCTTAATGGAGAACAGTTTGTTATACAATACCAAGAGGTACAAGTTACTGTATAAACTTGAGAGAATAGTTACAGTACAGCATTAAATACAGCTAAAAAAAGAGAACAGTTTTTTTCATAATTCCTAACAGTTACAAGCTAGGAAAACAAAGTTGCCATGTAGATAATTGAGGTTTTGGATAACTGAGCAAATGCTGTGGTAAGCAGAATGCAATTGAAGTGGTCTGATATGAATAGTAAATAAATAAAACTTGTGCAAGAAACACAACATTCCCAGAAGACTCCTTTGCAATCCTTTATCTGACATACACACTTCCAAATATGCTACACAACTATACAGGGGAAAAACTGAGAAAAACAGAAAAACTGATGTAGGAGGCTTGGAGCCCACCCACGAATCCAGAGGCAGCGCAAGGGAAGCAATGCCCTGCCCTTTTCCAAAGGGAGGGGGCAAGAAGCAGCTGGACCTGAATCGGAACTGCGCCAGCCAGGTCCAGAGAACTTCAGGGGTGGAGCCCCTGAAGAATATAAAAGGGAAGTGTGCTCAGCACACTGGGGAGAGATGATGAGGGACAGCAAGGAGAGAGGAGCTCCAGGAACAGCCGTCCTTGGAACCAGCTTGAGCTTCAGCGGTGTGCAAATCGGTGCACAGGGATTAGGCTCTAGGACAGGGGTGGGCAAAATACGGCCCGTGGGCCGGATGTGGCCTGCAAGACCATTCTATCTGGCCTGTGGGGCCCCTAAAAAATTTAGAAAATTAATATTGATCTGTCCTTGGCTCCTGTGAAAGGTTAGATAGGCATCTAGTTGGGGTCATCTAAACCCAGCACTCTTTCCTGCCTATGCAGGGGGTCGGACTTGATGATCTATTGAGGCCCCTTCTGACCCTAACATCTATGAATCTATGAAAAATGACAGGAACCAGGGGCAGTAGGACCCAGGGAAAGCCCAGTGGGCTCCTGCAACAGCAGGACCTGCCTGGCCCAGCCCCCCCCAGCCAGAAGCCCCATCAGGGACTTCTGGCCTGGGACCACGAGACTGCACTGTACCAGAACTTCAGATAAGGATGGGGGGGGAAGGGCAGGGAAGGACTGCAGGCAGGGAAGGAGCCCACGGAAAAGCTGAGCAAGAGAAAAGCGGCCCCTCCCCCACCTTATGGCCCATGCACTCCCTGATGCAGCTGCTTGCAGCCCATGCAGGGCTGTCCTGAGCAGGCACAGGCAGCCTCAGGTGGGCTGTGAGTGCGTGCAGTGCAGGGTGCCAGCCATGGGGTGGGTGAGGGGTCGCTTTTCCCACATGCGCTCAGCCCCAGCTTGTAACCCAGCCCCGCTGCCAGCCTGGGCCCCATGCTGGCTCTGGGCTCACCCATTGGGGCTGCGCAGAGCAACAGCAGCTGCGGTGCCCCTGCTTGCCATGCCAGATAGTGTTTGCTGCTGCTGCCCACCCGGAGTTTGTGCACTGGGCAGCCCAGAGGCATCGGTGGCAAACAGTGCCGGGCATGGCAAGTGGGGGGGCCCGCAGCTGCTGCTGCTGTGGAGCAGCCCTGGTGGATGAGCCCAGAGCTGGCATGGGGCCCAGACTGGCAGTGGGGGTGGGTTACAAGCTGGTGCTGAACGTGGTGGGGGGGAAAACGGCCACTCCCCTGCCATGTGGCCAGCACCCCATGCTCCAGCTGCTTGAAGCCCACATGGGGCTGCCTGTGCCTGCTTAGGACAGCCTCATGCAGGCTGCGAACAGCTGCAGCAGAGAGTGCCGGCCATGGGGTGGGGGAGGGGCAGCTTTTCCCCACACTCAGCACCAACTTGTCCCCTGCCAGGGAGCAGGGGATCAGGGCTGTGCGCTGCCCCCCACCTGTACCGCAGGGTTGAGGGGCACTGGGAGTGAGTGGGTGCACACAGTCTGCACTTCTGTCCCAGGGCCAGCACCAGCAGGGCCCAGAGCAGGGCAGCAGGGTTACAGGGTCCCAGCTGGCAGGGGCTCTATGGAGCCGGGCCAGCTTCCCCCTCTCCTTGGTGCAGCCCAGCCCAGCTCCACAGAGCCCTGCCAGCCTGTGCCCCACTCTGGACCCTGCCTGCGCTGGCCCTGGGACATTGGTCACAAGACCAGGGGGCGGGGCACCTGTCAAGGGGCAGGGCTACCCTAAACAGCTTGCCAAAACTGGTTAAGTGGCCCTCCACCCAAAATAATTGCCCACCCCTGTTCTAGGAGCTGCTTGAGGCAGTGTGAGCCTGCAAACTCGGCAAGCGGCTGGGCAGTCAGTGTGCTGATTGGCACATGGAGAGCTGGCCATGGGAGCAGCTTGAGGCTGCTTGGGCCCCACATGGTGTACTGATCAGCACATGGAGAGCTGGTCCTGGGAGCAGCACGAGGCTGCTCGGGCCCCACACAGTGTGTCGATTGGCACATGGAGAATCCACCCTGGGAGCAGCTCACAGCTGTTTGCGTCACACCCGTTGTGTGGGTTGGCACGTGGAGGACCTGCCTGGGAGCAGCTTGCAGCTGCTTAAGTTAGCCCTAGCCCGAGTGACTGGAGCCCCGCAGTGTGGCTGCACCTTTAACTAAAAGAGCCCAGGTGCCCAGAGCAGGGCCTAGGAAAGGGAGGATCCATGATGTGAGACCAGGGAACCAGAGCCTGTAAGGGTTCAGCTTCCATGCAAGAGAGAGAACCTTGGGCTGCCCAGTGAGGGGTGCCAGGCCATCAAGGAGAGCTGAAGGTGCACCTCTGTAGAGAGGCTCTCACAGGATTGACCTCCAGGGGATGAGCCTTGGCTGCTGGCTGCTTCAGGGAGGAAGCATGAGTTGCTGGGGAAGCAGGCCCCACAGGGGAGGTGGACATGGGACACTTTCACGCTCCATTGCAGAAAGGGTGTGCGATATCCCAGGGCCCAAAAGGGGAGGGGCTCCAAGGAAACCCCTCAGGGAGGTACTGAGTGCACTTTCTATTTTGGGTGATTGTGGCTGTGTCAAGGTCTATATAGCTATGGGTATTCTTTAAGGAAGTTTGTATGCTTTTAATGTGTTAATATGTATATTTGTATTGCTACTTGGTAGGTCTAGGAAATATTAACTTATTTGGGTTATATAAGTTGATTCCCCATATGTGTTTATTGTGTTGTAACCTTAACTATCTTGTTCAATGTATTAATTATTATATATGTTGTAAGTTATATGGTTTATATGAATTGTTGGATATTATATGTAGTGTCATATGTTAAGCTTTATTGTAAATATTTCATGTTTTATCTTAAGTATTTATTATAGTAATAAATTGTATATAGTTAAGCACTCAGTCTCGGCTTGGCTCTGTAGAGAGAGGGAACTGCTGTAGTAGCTGGCCCCTCCTTCAGTACCCTGCCTGACCCCCACAACTGTCATTGGAGGACAGGGCACACCCCCCTGGGTGTACCCAGGCTACACTGAGAAAGCATCTTCTTCACCTAACCTACACCATGAGGGATCAAGTTATATATGAGATACTTACTTATGCTACTAAACTAAGAGACATTAGCCAACAGACATATCTGATTACTATGCAGAAGCCCCAAATGTACTACCAAAACTATGTGATGACCAGGGATCCTGGTTTTTCTCTGATTACAAAATCAAACAAAAACCAGCCCAATTCTTGGATTAAAAAACCCCCCAAAATCCACATTTTCCCATGATTAAAATGAAACACCAGATATATATATTCATATATCTATATTAGCCTTACCTGAGGCCCTGGGGGCCTCCTGGGGCTATAGCCAAGGCAGGAAGCAGGTTGGCAGCTGGAGTGTGGCTCTGGTCGGCCATGCTCCAGTTTTGGGCATGTGCACTGCCACCATGTGCGCTGTCCCACTTTTTTTTGGCATGGGTCTTTTTGCCCTTGGGAACGCCAAGAAGCAATGTGAGGAATGCCTGCATGTGTGGTGTTGTATGTGGGTCTGTGGCACCACAAACTACATGTCTGTGCTTGTCTGGATAAAGCCAGGATGTTCACCTGGCCAGCCTAAAAGCTGCCTTTGTACAACAAGGACGTTCCAATAGAGAAATAGACTGCACATTTGGAAGAGCTAGACAAATACCCCACAGTAACCTGCTACAATACAAAACGACTGCAAACCCCTAGTGGTTACCTATCACACCACATTGGAATCAATTATAAGAATCATCAAACAACAACAGCCTAAACTTGAAAAAATTCAGACCTTGAGAGAGATATTCCCAGCCCCTCCACTCCTGGCTTTCAAACAACCCCTTAACCTTGCCCAACTCATCATCAGAAGTGAACTCTCCAACAGACATCAAGTGGGACACAACTTTGCCTTGGCAAGAAATGCTTAACCTGTCAACACATCTCCACTGCCATTATAATCAATAACCCCATAACACAGCCATCAGAATCCATGGTTCCTACACATTTTTCCCAAAATGTTATGATATACCTGATCCAATGTCCTCGAGGGCAAAAGTAAAGAGCAACTATGCAACAGAATTAATTGTTCACAAAAATATATAAAGGACAAAGATGAATTAAACACTAGGTCTGTGCATAGTGGCTAGTATTTGCTTTGGATTCACATTTGGCTGTTTTGGGGCACAATGATTCAATTTGGTGATTCAAATCACTGTCCCGAATCGATTCGGCCAAATCTGATTCAGAGATTCAGCCATTGCCAAATCAGCCGAATCTCTTCATCAAACATGCCCCATCCCCTGCCTGCTCTCCCAGCCCCATCAATGGCTGCCCCACCTACCCCCAGTTTCCTGGCTCTTAAAACAAAAAAAAAAAAAAGCCCCTACTCACTGGCTGCTGCCAGGTGAGGGGGGGGTGATCCTTACTGCACCCTACTTCCCTGTGCTGCATGGTGGTTTCTGCCACATGCCCCCATCCCCTGCCCACTCTCCCACTGCCCATGTGGCTGCCCTGTCAGCCCCAACTCCTGGCTCTTAAAAAAACCAAAAAAAACAAACCCCCCCCCCTCACTCACTGGCTGCTGCCAGGTAGGGGGGTGATCCCTGCTGCCCCCCACTGCCCTGAGCCACATGGGGGCTCTGCCATGAGCTCCCAGAAGCCCTGGGGCCACTGCAGAGGCTGGTGAGTGTGGGGCTTTTTTTTTTTTGAGCTGGGAGCTGGGGCTGGGGGGGAGCAGCCATGGGTGGGGCTGAGAGAGTGGGCAGGGGCCAGGGCACTTAGAGGGGTGGGGGAAAAGGCAGGGGATGGAGTCTGGCAGGGGTGCCCCCATGGTTCCTTCCCTCCTCCAGCCCCTGCACCCCTGCCCTTACTTACTGGCATGGAGTCCAGGTCCAGCTCCCTGTGGTGGTGAGCGGGGACTGCCCGAATCTGCGAAGCTCTCTGAATCTTTTCTGAATCAATTTGGAGAACTTTGAATTGATTTGGACCTTTTTATTGTCTCCTGATTCTATTCAGATTCGGATATTGGGCCGCCAAATTGGGCCAAATCTCCTCTGAATCAAATCAGGACCCAAAGCTTCCCATAGCCCCATTACACACCAATAAGAGCATATTTCACACAAAACAACCAATCCCTGTCTGACCTCACTATCCTTATGCTTAAGGGAAATCCACCTAACAACTTTAAAAGGTAAACTTGGGGGGAAAAAAATCATAAACTGGCTAGGAACCAAGGACTAAACATTGTATCAGCTTTATAGTACATTATATTTTACCCAACTCATGAATTCTTTCCACACATGAAAGATGAGAATGATCCTCCTCCCTTCTGATAGGCCTTGATCCCCCAGTAATCAGATACTTTTCTATTGCTTATTGTGTCTCCTACCCCTGGCAATCTTTCTTACCCCTTCTTACAACTGTTTTTTACTGCTATGCTTGGCTTGTTCTGGTTAGACATGGTAAAGAATGTCTTTCATACAAAAGCTTGTCTAACGCTTTCTGGTTGGTCCAATAAAAGACCTCATGCTAAGAAATCCTAATCTCTCATATAATTTATGGACCATCATGGCTACAACATCACTCTTGGACTACCATCGTTTATTTTGTCAAACTCATCCTCATTTAATAGCACACCACCAGTATTTCTTTCTGTGCTATCACCAAACTTTTTCTACTGTTTCATTGTCTGAGAATCAGTACTCAGTGTATTATTATTTTGCACTCCTTCCACGAACTCAGTTTTTACTCTTCCCGTTGCAGTCACAATCACTGATGTCAATATGTTAAAGAACTATGCTTATTTTGGGTAGTTTTACGGGCAGTTTCAACTCTTCCTTCTTTTCCTTCCATTTGTGTACACCACTTTTACATGTAGATGACATTCTCAAGAGCAATGATCATAAAATTTAAACCAACTATGCTCATCACAAATTTTCACACAAGAAAAAATATGTACACAAGCAATGTGGGTGGAGGCATGGATGAATTGAAGCCTAGTGACAAGTTTGGACAATTTGTTTCCTCATCATGTATATAGTGCACTAGATCATGTCACCTGAGTTTGCTCTACAAAATGAATGCATGGAAGCATCCTTTTGTCAATTGTTAAGCAGGGGTTGTTCTCATATTGGGGGCGGGGGGGGGGGAGGGAAGGAAACGAGACATCTTAAATTGTGGGATCCCAGGTAAGTTTCAGTATCTAGCCACAAACCCAGCAAATAATATGCACTACCAAACATGGGCAATTGTAGGATTTTGAAAAGGGGGTGGGGGCAGTGAAAGCAGGGTGGTAAGGCAGAGGCTTAACCTATCCTTGAAAGACAAACACCACTGATACGTTAAAGTAAATTTTGAAGTTAGAAAGACTCCTAAATCAGGCCTGGGAGTCTGTCTACACCCATAATTATAAGTTATGATTCAATGAACTGAAGGAACATTTGATGGTTTAAAAGCAGTGTGCTTCTTTTATCACATGCCATTTTCTTATTGAGCAGGCAATTAAAATTTAATTTGCAAATTTTTACATTGGAAAATTATGGACATATCTTAAAAAAGGGACAAAAATCCAAAAAGTTTTCCATTTCAATCAACATTTTTTGGGGCTTTGATAGTTTGATAATCCAGAATTAAAAAAAATTAAAAATCAACAGTATTTTCCTCCGGGGAAAACATATATTACAACCAGTACTAGCTCAAACACTGGGCTTTGAGAGTGTCAAAGAGAATTCCCGTGAGATTTTGTTGTAGTTTTTTGATGGGTATAATCTTGCTTAGAACTACTCTGAATCACACCAGCTAAGGACTTGGCTTTGCTCTTCTATCTTCAGGTGAATTCCGAATTCGGACTAAACTAAGACAAAATCGCAAGTACGATTATCATCTAATGTTTTTAGTTTGCATTGGATCAATCTATTAAAATAATTTTCTTAGGTTTTCATATCCAGAATTTCAGCTGCTTGTTTGGCAAGTTTTAGGAAACGAAATGCTTGGAGGTTTCCTCTGTAGTATTACTAAGATGGGCTGACTGGAGGAGCAGCCCTGAGCACCAATTTGGTATGGGGAGAAGGGCAAAAATAATAGCTGCTGCTAGCCACATGCCTGCTCCCCAGAGCACTGAGCTACTCTGTTACACCTCTGGGATTTCCATCCCTGTTTAATATTGGCAGATTTTTCTTTTTCTTTCTGGAAAGGGATGTCAGAGGTGACTGACCTCAGGTATTTGTGCATTACCCTGACCAACATTTTCTCTAAGTGAAAAATGTCTTTGGGATGACTTTTTAAAATCAGTTTAGAAAGTGCTCTGGATTAAGCCATAACTATTACATCAGCTGCAGTAGGTAATTTAACACACAATCCATTCACTGGCAGAGAGGATTGCTTTTGGTGATGAAAAGAGCAGAGAAAATATTTCTCTACATAAAGGTAGAATAAGAGCAACAGGAGAGTGGTAGAAAAATACCCTCGTTGCTTTGAGAGTAAGACATAATAGAAAAATCTTTGCTATAAAAATATTACAGAGCTAGAATTTCCCTATTCCCTAAAAAAGCAGGCGATCAAGGGGGGAGGAAAAAAACCCCATGAAAAACATTTTCAGTTTTTAAAAATGTGTAGAAGTCTCTTAGTCTTTGAAAGCATTTCCCCTGATTTTTTTTTTTAAAGCTTTCTTTATGTTCAGAATCAGCTGCAGTTTTCTATGTGTACTGCCTTTTTCTCTCATTTAAATCCCCTGTCAGACTATACCAGCAACTGTAATAGGGTCAAAAGGATCAGAAAGTCTAGGTCACATGACTGTGAGAAACTAGTCCATGTGGACCTTTCCATTCTTTTTTGTTTTTATTTATTATTTTAGTGCAGTTTTTGTGAGCTTGCAGACTCAGATTGTATGTGCTTGCCAGTATGCTGGAACAGGCTCTGATCCCTGACATGGCCTCTGAACACCTTCCTAAAGGCAGCCCTATGCTCCTTTTCCTCCAGGGATCCACAATTCCCAGCCTAAGGTATGTGCTAGGTAGAGGACTATAGCCTTGAGTTTTATGGGGATCTCTTAAATTTGACCAGCGAGAGGCTCTCAGAATATGGAGGGCACAATGGTAGCATAAAGATATCTTTCCCCCCTCTTTCTCCCTTTTCCCTGGGCCGCACCTCCTCATCTGTGGTGAACAGTAATGCAAAAGATAGCAGAGGTGAGGTTGGTTGTGATGTCTGATGGACCAAAAAAGGGTTCCAGAAGAACAGTGAATTCTCTCTTGAATTCTCCGTCCCTGTTCCTCTCCATCATCCACAGGGCTTAGAAGTGTCTCCAGCTCCTCTCCCATCCAAAAAAGAAGATTGAAATTATACTCCAAGGTGCACCCTTTGTGCTAGGTACAAATATTCAAAAAGCCTGAGGCAGAAATACTCAAAGTATCGCACTTTACTCAAAGTGTCCTAAGATAGGTCAGGAGTGAACAGAACAGATGTTTGCCCATTGGTGGTGAGGGGATTTGGGGGGTAGGAGAGGAGGGTTTGGAGCCTGCCTGCACTGGCTGAGGCCAGCAGGCTGGGGGCACTCCCAAATGCCTCTCAGGAGGCTGCCACAGAAAATGCCAAGCCCAGCCAAGCAGTTGGCCAGTGTGGCCTCTGTCCCCAGTCCTGTCCCCTGCCAGCCTGTGCCTGTTGGGGGGGGGGGGAACAGAGTCCTCCTGCTGCACAGCCCCCCAGCTATGCTGGCTCAGGTCTTGGGGGAGGGGGTTGGGCCAAGGCCACGCAGCAGGGGGGATCCATTTTCCCACCCCCCCTGCTCCCAGTTCCCAGTGCAGTGGAAAGCTGTGCGTGCCTCCAAGCTTCAGCTGTCAGGCAGCTGGGGATCAGAAGGAATGGATCCCTCCTGCCACATGGGCCCAGCACAGCCCCTCTTGAGACCTGAGCCAACAAATGGTGGGGGGAGGCCCCATGTGGCAGAGGGGGCTCTCTTCTGCCTCCTTCTCTCCCCCTCCCCCCTGCCCAATCTGCCTGGCCATGCAAGGTGGAGACTGAACCTTTTCTTTCTTCTGTCTGACAGCCAGGGGCAGGGTTGGGACCAGTGCTCACTCACAGCAGATGACCACTGGCTGAGGCTAGGAAGCTGCCCAGGGAGGGGCCCCTGAGATGCCATGGGACTGGGAACTAACTTGAGTCACGAGGGGATCTAGTGCAATAGAGCACACTCTAAACAAAAGCACTTTAGTCTGATCCTACATCCATCCAGGTCTGTTTTAAATTGGGGCCCGCCATTTTTAAAATGGTCTGTGGGCAGTGAATATCTGGCTGGTTATGGGTGTAGAGCCACTTTCTAGATGCTTTCTGAGTGATAAGTGGTAACCCCTGTACATGGCCTTGGAGTTTTTTATCCTTCACTTATGAATGTTTTACCTTTGCAGTGTTAATAAAACCCTGTAAATTTAACCTAAAATAAAGAGTTACCTGTGGATCTACAATATTATTATTGTGCCCAAATAAATGCTAAGTGGTTCATAGAAGACATGTACCCTCCCACAATAGATTAGTCTTTTAAATATTTGACTCACTAGAGCAGAGGCGGGCAATTGTTTCTGGCGGAGGGCCACTTACTCAGTTTTGGCAAGCTGTCGAGGGCTGCATGGGTAGTTCCACCCCTTGACAGGTGCCCTGCCCCTTGACAGGTGCTCCACCCCCTGGTCTCCATCTTGGGAGCAATGTCCCAGGGCCAGCACCAGTGAGGCCCAAAGCAGAGCACAGGCTGGCAGGGGTCTGTGGAGCTGGGCTGGGCTGCACCAGCAGGGAGAGGGGGAGCTGGTCTGGCTCCATAGAGCCCCTGTTGGCTGGGAGCCTGTACTCCTGCTCTGGGCCTTGCTCTGGGCTCTGCTAGTGCTGCCCTGGGACACCGGTGTGGGCCCCATGTTCCCACTGGCTCCTGTACCTGCTCACTCCCAGTGCCTTCCCAGCCCCGTGGTACAGGTGGGAGGCAGTGTGCAGCCCCAACACCCTGTTCACCGTCAGGGAATGAGCTGATGCTGAGTGTGGGGAAAAGCGGCTCCTCCCCCACCCCGTGGCCAGAGCCTTGAGCTGTAGCTGCTCGCAGCCCATGTGCAGCTGCCTGTGCCTGCTCAGGACAGCTCCACATGGGCTGCAAGTGGCTGCAGCAGGGAGTGCCAGCCACGGGGCAGGGGAGGGGCCACTTTTCCCCCGCACTCAGCACTAACTTGTCCTCTGCCCTTCCCCACTCCCTGCCCTTCTTACCTGAACTTCCCACGCTAGAGGAGCCACATGGTCCCAGACTAGAAGCCCCTGTGTGGGGCTTCTGCTTGGGGGGTGGGGCTGAGTGAGCTCTGCTGTTGAAGGACCCTGCTTCCCCTGGGTCCTATTGCCCCTGGCTCCTGTCATTTTTTACAGGAACCAAGGATAGATAAATATTAATTTTCTAAATTTTTTAGGGCCCCTAGATTGGCCTAGTGGGCTGGATGTGGCCCATGGGCCATATTTTGCCCACCCCTGCACTAGAGGTAATATTGACAAAAAGTGTGTGCATGTGGAAGTGAAGGTGTTGGATGAGGAAAGATATAGCAATGTAATTACAGAATTACTCAGTTTAGGCATATATATTGTTTTTACTTTCATTTCTTGTTCTTCCCTCTAGTCACTTCTGCACGCTCTGAAGTTGTATAACTGCAAAACACATTTAGTTAAACAACATCATCATATATCCTACAGTGAGTTTAGCAAGGATTTGTTTGTTTTTACTTCCAAACAAAAGCCACTTGTCTCTGAGTGATGTTTCTATTTTGCTGATCTATAGTTTTCATTTTATCCTTGTACCTTGCTATTTGTGGTGCTCAGGTTAAGAGATGGGGTATCTCAAAGACTGAAGCTAGCTTGAATTTGTGAATTCCATCTTGCTGGCAACCTAAATAATGAAACAGATTAACCAAGAAAAAACTCTGCAAACCAATGAGTCAGCCACTCAGCTGAAGTGGACCTGCAATTTTTCCTAGCCAGTGTATGCCTTGTGAGAATTTGACAGACAAATGAGTGGGCAAAAAATAAATCACTATGGCTTCATTAATCAACTAGGTTATTGTTTTTTGCAAGTGATATTTGACATGTTTTTAATGCAAGGTTATATGCAAACTTCTAAAAGTTATAATTATATTCTGTTCTTTGTGATTTTTCTATATTTTCTGGTTCATAATTGTTGAGGGTTGTCACTGAAGACACCATCATCCATTGAAATGCTCACAATCACTTCACAATATTAGCCTATTTGTTTTTCCCTTATTTCCTTCCCCTCCAAACAAAAATAAATACCTCCATGGAAAAAGAAACAACCACAATAGTAACAATATCTGTCAATGAGAGTAGAAGAAAGTTTAGTGGGGATATTTTCTTGTCCACTTTTCATCACGCATACTTGAACAATTCCTATGTCTTTTCCTAAGTGCCACACAGTGTTAACAATAACCATTTTACTATGAAAGCTTTCTTTGAAATCTTCATATATATTGACCCTAGCTATGATTTGAAGCTCTGAACTCTGTAAACTAGCATGTCTTGGCTAAGTCTAGAGATGGGATGCACAGGCCTGTTCTTAGTAGGGTGACCATAATAGTTTTAGGGAAATCTGGGAGAGGAGAACCATATGTACACTGCCTCCCTCCCTCCCCCTCAACCACCATGCAGCTCCCAGGAGTGGGACAGCACATGGGCATGCCCATCCCCTCTCCTTCTCTACCCCATGGCTCCCAGGTGGCCTGATGACAGGGTGGGGTGGCACAGCACAGAGGTCCATAGCCAGGCTCCATCCCCTGCGCAAACAAGCTGGACACAGCTGGGAGCATCCCCTCCCCTCTATCTCACAGCCTGAGCCACATGCAGCCCGGGCCTCAGCAATGGTAGCAGCAGCATGGCACAAGGCTGCCAGCAGGAGGTGGCCATCCTGGTTTACCCATGCAGGTGCCCAAGCCCTGGCCCTGGCCAATCCCTGCCCCAGGCACGGGGAGTGGTGCGCAGCCCATCCCTCCTCATTTCTAGCCTCTGCTCAGCAGGAGCCTAGCCAGGCACAGCAGGTGGCAGCAGCCTCTGTGACCATCTGCTGCAGCCAAATCTGGGATTTTTGCTTCAATTTACAACCTCTGTTTGCTTCCTCTTCCTGCTGCCCCCAAGGTCTCTAGGATTTGCTATCCAAAATCACAGCAGCAAGATTCTGCAGGGTTGCTAATTACTTCTTCTTCCTGCTTCCAGGTGCCTCTGGGATTTGTAGTCCACAGTCACAACCAGCACTAACTTTGAGCAGGAGAAGGGATGTTTAATCCCCCTCCCTGGTCCCAGACTTCAGCCAGGATTTGCCTGGGGGGCAGCGCCCCCACCACCTGGAGACTGAGCTGGATCCCCAGCCAGCTAGGGAGCAGAGGGGTGAGGCCAGCCTTGCTCTCTGGAGCAGACATCATAGCCCAGCCCAGCCCAGCCCAGCCCAAGGTATCAAAGCATTTTGGGATGCTTTGGGGGACTGTGATTTAACTTGAACCAGGAAGGGGTCTGGGACAGAAGTTTCATAAACTGGTTTGACCCAAATCAGTTAAGTCTGATACTATGTTCAAGCAGGTTTATTTTAAACTGGTTTCAACCATTTTGAAACTGGTTTATGTACACTGAGATTCTGTTCTGGTACAGGTTTAAACCAATTTCTGATCACTTAAACCAGTTTATGTGTAACTTTTGTCCCTAGCAAGGTCTTAGGAATACTATACTGTAAATGGTAGGGGGCTGCCTAAAACTTATCTTCACTGTGGTGACTGTAGCTTCTGTCAGCATATCCAAGCTGTGGGGCCAGGGTTGTGCAGAGCCCAGCACACTGATTGCAGGAGTGGTTAACAACTTCATGGGCAAAGTTTTACAGCAAGTGCTGAGCTCCCCTGTGGCTTCACTATCAATACCTGAGCAAACTAGTTCAAAGCTCACTTGTGTGCGTCTATAACAGCAGAGCAGATGTGCCCTGACTAGTATCAGCGGAGCCCTCAGTTTATATAAAGGCTGTCTTTGTTACAGAGTTCCTTGTATAAACACTGTCTTCATTTAGTGATTAATTGCACTGTTGTTCAAAATGCCCTTTTTATGAACTGCCTCTTCATAGTATATAAAAGGCCTGATTCTCTGTTGCTTTACAGCAGTTTAACTCCATTTGCTCCAGTGGAGTCGCTCCTTGTTTACACTAAAGTAAGTAAGAGGAGAATAAGGTTCAAGATCTCTTGGCTTGTGGCTGTCTAGCATGCCTCAATATATCTACATTTTCCCTCTGGCCTTTAATAAATGTTCTTTAAAGCAGGCTCATTTTATGATGGTTGGTCTAGTTCACCGCCTCATAGAGGAAAAAATATCACAGAACTGGCCTAAGAGAGACACCAAGAGACTCAGGGAGGCTTTCCTTGCTAAATCATAGAACTATAGACTCATAGAAAATTAGGGTTGGAAGGGACTTAAAGAGCTCATCTAGTCCAACCCCCTGCTCAAAGCAGGACCACCCCCTACTATAGCATCCTAGCCAAGGCTTTGTCTAGCTGGTCTTGAAAACCTCCAAGGATGAACAGTCTCTCTGGGTAACCTGTTCCAATGCTTTACTACCTTCCAAGAGAGAAAGTTTTCCTCCTATTGAACCCAAACTTCTCTTGCTTTAACTTGAGACCTTTGCTCCTTGTTCTGTCATCTGCCAACACTGAGAACAGTCTAGGTCAGTGGTTTTCAACCTGTGGTTCACAGACTCCTGGGTGTCTGCAGACTATGTCTAAGAGGTCCACAAAAGATAACTATGATTAATCAAAAGTATGTGAGTGCACACACTTAGAAATCAAAGGGATGCACACCTCCATTCAAATTTTTTTAGGGGTCTGCAAATGAAAAAAAGGTTGAAAACCACTGGTTTAGCTCTATCCTCTTTGGAACCAACCTTCAGTTAGCTGAAGGATCCTATTAAATCCCTCCCTCAGTCTTCTCTTCTCCAGATTAAATAAGCCCGGTTCCCTCAGCCTCTCCTCAAATGTCATGTGCTCCAGCCCCTAACCAGTTGTGTTGCCCTTTGCTGAACTCTCTCCAAATTATCCACTTATGAAATCTATGAAATCTTTTCTGTAGCAGGGGGCTCAAAACTGGACACAGTACTCCCGATGTGGCCTCTCCAGTGTGGAGTAGAGGGGAAGAATCACTTCCCTCAATCATACTAATGCAGCCCAATATGCCATTAGCTTTGTTTGCTACAAGGGTACACTGTTGGCTCATATTCAACTTATTTTCCATTGTAACCCCCAGGTCCTTTTCTGCAGAGCTACTTCTTAGCCAATCAGCTCCCAGTCTATACTGGTGTGTGGGACTGTTCTGTCCTAAATGTGGGACTTTGCACTTCTCCTTAGTGAACCTCATGAGATTTTTTTTGGTCTAGTCCTTCAATTTTTTTGAGGTCTTTCTGAATCCTAGCCTAACCCCTACATGTTATCTACTCCTCCCCAAATTTTTCCTACATTTTATCAACTGGAGACTTTGCTTGCAGCCTCTTTCCAAAATGATCCTCAGGGCCTACCCAGAAACCCTGTTAGCCCGTAACAGGGCAGGCTGGCCCTTTGCAGGAGGCAGACATCCCTAGATTTGGAGCCCAGCTGCGAGTGATTAGCAGGAAAAGCCCAAGGGGGGGAGGGGAGAGCAAGCAGCTAGAGCTATGAGAAAGCAGTTTGCTGGCAGGAAGTAGACTAAAACCCAGAAGAGCTTGTGTCTAGGAAGGGCAAGTGTTAAAGGGCCCTCTCCTGTCACCTGGAAAAAAGCTAAAGGTTTGCTTTATATATTTGTTTGGACCAAGGATTATTGTTTTATGTCAGGACTGGCTGAGGGGCTCCCAAAAGAGCAGAATCCAACAGTGGGGTTGCAGGCATCCAAGCCTGCTCATGGGCTATTGTTTGGACATCACAAACCTCATCTGAACAATTATCCTGGGATCGTTTTGAATCAGTAGCAAAAAAGGGGCAGTGCGTTCAGCTGCTCACTAAACCCTGGGTGTAAATGCACTGTGTGTACATGCCAATCCTGGGATATTGCTTTAATACCAATGCCCACAACTTGTCAAGGGACAAATGAAACATCTGTTTCTAACCTCATTTACATGATTAGCTTTAGCAATGTGAATGGTATGCTGACCCATTTGTACATGGTATGCTGACCCATTTACTCCCCCATGCCCAGAAGGACTCACTCTGGCCATTTACACTTTGCTCTGATTTTATTCCACCAGAAGAGGGTGTTTATACTCCATGAAAATCTGAAATTTTCATTACAGAAATATTTTGAGGAGGTTGAGGAGGAGGAGGGCCTAGTAGCTTGCTGGTTTGGGCACTTGCCCAGGGAGCAGGAGATGCAGGTTTTAGGCCTTTCTTAGTTTGAGGGAATTTGAATCCATATTTCTCACTTCCCAGTATGATTCCCTAAACAGCTGGCCATGGACCTGGCATGATCCAGTGCCCTCTCCAGCCCCCTTCATGAAGCCTTCCCACTGAGCAGCCAAGAGGGCCAGCAGAAGACAAAGCCAGAGGGAATATGGCTCAGTTAGGGTATGTACAGGCATTACATTTAAATCAACCTAACCAGGGTTACATCAGTCTAAATGCTTGATCATACAGGCATCCAGAGGATTTAAATTGCCCCAAAAAATCATATGCCTGATCTAAGTTACTGCACCTCCTCAGATGAACAAATTTAAATCAAGATTGGGCTAACACCTGTGCACATTCGGAGTGCAATCCTGTAGCTAGGAAAGCCCAGCCACTCACCCCAGACCTGGGGTTGTGTTATTCCCCCATCCTTCCCCCCTCCCTAACTCTGACTGGACTATTTTTAGCCCCCTCCCCAGACCTGTCAACCCCCATGGAGACCTTCTTAGCCTGCCCTGATCTTGTCTGTCCTCCTCCAGTCCCCATCCGAGTTACTTACATTGGGCTCCCTGTGGGCTCCCAGAAGCAGTGAACAGCTACATAGCAAACTGCTTCCTACCAGGTGTAAGCCATCTAGACCAGGTGTGGTGAATGCTTGCTCACACCCTCAGATGAGTACTCATGGAGGCAAGGGACTCTAGTTGAGATCTTGCTCCAGTTGAGCAGAAGCTATTCCATCACTGTCTATTTTTTCAAATACCTACTAACCAAAAATGTAGAAACTTTTCCTTCTCCTCTGTTTTGCAACTTACATAGAACTGTGTGCCTTTCTGGGGCAAGAAGGATCTAAAATTCACAGAAGTGGCCAAAATGCCACTTGCATGGCTAAGTTAGCCATGCTAGGCCAATTCAGATGAGTGTGCATATGCATTTCCCTGGGGCAAATAGCAGTGCCACATAGTTGTGCTGCTGCTACTTGTCTCCAGGGAATGCCTGTGCTTATGCACTCTGGTGCATGGCAAGTTGCCCCAGATGGGGTAGGAGAGGCTGGGGCCATCACCTGGGCTGGCCCCAGCAGCCTTACCTAGGGTCCTGGGGGCCTTCTAGGACTCCAGTGGCAGCAATCCCACAATACAGAGCCTGGCTGGCAGCCAGAATGTGGCTCTGGCTAGCCAGGTTCCAGTTTCAGGCAGTGCATACTGCCACCATGTGTGTCGCTCAACTTTTTTTTTTAGTGGGGGTTTTTTTGACACAGGATCTCCCAGTGCCAACTCCCCCCGCCATAAGCTGCAAATTAGCAGTGCAGGGAACGCCTGCATGCGAGATGTGCGGTGCCACAGACAGGTCTAAAGTGCCACATACTGCATGTGCGTGCTCATTTGGATGTGCCCATTGGTGCCTACTTACCCGTCAATAGGCGGAGCTGAATTTGGGCCAAAGTGTTTTCTGTGCATGTGTACTGGTTTAGCACAGTGTTCCCATGGCAAGCTTGGGGTTTCAGTCAAGACGCTGCTCATAGGTGCATGAGTGAGGAATCCAGAGGTCTTCTGGCTGAGCGCTGGTATTGGAGCAGAACCTATCCCTCTTGCAGGAAAATTAACTCTCAAGTGGTAGTGCTAGGGTCTGGTAGGAAAAATAACTACCTGTACCTCTTTATTGGCACTACTGGGGGGAAGAGGATTTGTTATCCACTTCCCCAGTTGGTTGTGATCTTGCTGGTCCTCACCCTGTATCAGAGCTGGTCTCCTGCCTTTGCAAATGTTGCGGCTCCATCTTTTTCCAGCTCCCTGTCCACAACAGATTCTTAATAAAGTTAAATGTAAAAAGAAGCATAAACCAAATTGTGCCCTGCTGTATTACAACTCTGTGTCCTGTAACCACAATAAAATGCTACTGTGATAAATCTTTAACTATGGGTCAATAAAGCAATAATACTGTACTGTGAAAACTGATCATTTAACATAACAGCTGATTCATTACACCATTAACTTGTCCTTAGTTTTGTCTTAGGGCAATTTACTAAGTGAGTGCTTGTTAACTACTGTAATAAACTGTTTCTTGTGGGGGAATACTTAGCTAACAAAGATTGTAAGTTATTGATAGCTGTAAGATCACTTTTTCAGTCTACCAGACCATTAAAGCTTGTAGGGCCAAGATGAAAGGACTATGAAAGTACAGAGGCCTAATCGTGATGGCGCTAAAGATTTAAAATAATAGGATGAAAATAAAATAAGCAAATGATAGTACATAAAGAACTGCCTTAAAAATTGACATGAAATGAAATTTTTTTTTAATGAAAACTTCATAATTTTACAAGAAGGAAGCAAATTCACTACCACACAACAACCTGAAAGCTGACTCCCTGGTTCCTACCTATTGTTCCAGCTCAGTCTTCATGTTCACAGAGCTCAGCGTGTCTCAACACAAGAGAATTTCCTGCCCAGGAGAGCACACATCACATCATCCTCCTGTGAAATATCATAACCAGAAAGAAATGTAATTCTAGATCCTGCTTGACATCAGACAACATTGAGGCAAATAGACTGCTTTAACTTTTGTCTGAGCCTAATTTGCAAAAAATGAACTATTCCAACTAGGAGATCTTATAACACCTTCAGCTTTCCTGTGAAATATGCATTTTCATTTCCACCTAGGAGAAATTTTACAAATCTTTGCATTCTCCTATGCCTGAGGAAGGGTGAGTGTACCTGAAAGCTTGCAAATAAATAATTGTTTTGCAAATATCTAGGGGTGCACTGATAAAGATTTTTTGGGCAGATACCAATGGCTGATTATTAACGAGCCATATTGGCCAATACTAATCCGATTCCTGATACGCAGCCTGGCAGCTTGGAGAGCAGCGTCCAGCTGGTAAGTCTGTTGGGGGAAGCAGTGGGAGGGAGGGAAGGGGCATGGGGGTGCAGATTGAGGCCCCCACGGTGAGAGGGAATGGGGCAGGGGCAGGCGCTGGCGAGCTGGGGTAGGGTGCAGGATGGAGCTGCAAGTGGCTCATCCAGGGGGCATGGGGGGGCAGTTCCCACCTCTGCATACACCCCCAGGAGAGGCATGGGGGGCATGCACCCCCAGATCTGTGCTCTGAGTGAGGGTGGGCTGCCCACTGTGGGCTGGGACTGGGAGTAGTGCTGGGCTCTTCCTGGTGGGGGGGTTGGGCCAGGCCTACACTCAGGGTGGGTAGCGGTGCTGGGAAGTGGGCTTTGTGGGGGCTGTGGCAAATTTGGGGGTGGATGTAGCCCACTCCATAGCCCCCCATCTCAGCATCACTGCCCCCCCACCCCAAGCAGAGCTCTGGCCCAACCCACCTGCCAGGAAGAGCCTGGTTCCACCCCCGGCCCCAGGCCACAGCGGGCAGCCTGCCTTCACCCTGCACACACATCCAGGGGCACATGCCCCCCATGCCTTCCCCAGGGGTGCACACAGCAGTGGAAGTGGCCCCTTTCCCTGCAATGAGCCACTCGCTGCTCTGTCCTGCACCCCACCCTCCCCACCCCATCTGGGCACCTCACTCTGTCCCCCCCATACCCCTTCCCCCCCATAGACGTACTGGCTGGACGCTGCTCTCCAAGCTGCCAGGCTGTAGTCCTGGCCACATGCATGCTGTGGCTATACCCGTGCATATGGCATTTGATTGGTGACACAATCGGTCACATCAACCAAAAAAAGCCAATTGCCGATAATGTCAATTTTCCTTTTGTTGGTGCTGCTACAGTATGGGCTGATGTATCAGTGCACCTCTACAAAGATCTAATTGGTTTAATAAAAGATATCACCTCTACCATGAGTTCTGGTGCCTTAAAAATTAAGCATTTGGAGGGAAATAATTTGGGGGTGGGGGGGTGGGGTTGTTTGTTTCATTCCAAAGCAAAGAGTGTGAAAACCACCAGTGAATTCCATGATACTGGTGATTCCTTCAGTGTGTGGAAATGCAAGGTATGCTCTCTTTCTCTTGGTCTGTTGTAGTTGGTTAATTGGGCAGAGGAAGGGGCAAGATGAGCTTGATAAATGTATTAATGGGGTTATATGAGGTGGTTGCCTGTGCAAGGAGGGGATTAAACTCAATGACCTGGCAGGTCGCTACCAGTCCTATGTTACAATGAGTTCTCAGAACGTGCTGTTAACTTGCTATCCCCATCTGGTATATGGTCCCTTTAAGTCTGTAGCCAGTTGTTGGAAGTTGGAGCAGCCCCTTGACTGCCATGGTCTGCACAAGCTGGGGCTAAGGCAGAGAATTTGAGAGATGTGATCAGCTGGGCCTGAAGTCATATTTTCTTTTGTTGTACTGGTGTAGCACCCTTGAAGTCAGTGGAGCTTTAATTCTTCTATATGCTCATTTTCATATATAAATAGTTAGTTTTTCCTCTTTATGCCTCTATATGCTACAACTCTATGCATTAGTAAGTACAGTATAGTTTTCTAGTACTGGTTTTTAATAGAGGTGGACAGTTCTGAAAAGATGAGGTTTGGTTAAGCAACAAAAAATTAGCAGTTTGACAATGACAGCTAGCAATGTTCAGGGGAAACTAATCCTTCATCACATCCTTCCCATCATCTCTGGAGAGACATGGAGCTCTCTACTCAACCTGTTTCAGGAGAAACAAGTGGCTTTCCTCCCTGCCCATTCTAAGTCTGCTTTTGATGTTCTGAGGGCCTTTTCAGGAGCAGTTGGGGCCAGAAGATCATCAGTCCTCTGTTTCTGCATCTAGCTTCTCCAGTGTAAATAGAGAAGGTTTCTTTGATGTTTATTGTTAATTATGCTAACTACGAAGCCATCCCTTTATATTACTGGAGGTATCAATATGAAGTTCCGCATTGGGCTGCTTATTTGGGAAAAATTATATTCACACTTTATTAAAGCAGTGTGAAGGAGGCACCTAAAAAGGAGATTTAGCAGGGGGAGTGGTGGGAAAGGAAGCAACAAGAGCATGAGATCTTGGAAGAAGCATATACAATCTTAACCTATAACATGGTACCACCTCCTTTTCCCCCCAAAATGTGTTTTCCTGAAAAAAAGGATTTTCCTTAATGTTTGTATTTTGATTGTGGGAATTATGCCACCAAGTTTCAGAAATGTCAGGTAAGCCACCATTTTCTTTGCATACAAAGACTTCTGCTTCATCCTGCTTTTCCCCATCTTGCATTTGTTTATAAACATCACCTTGCAGAGTTTATTGTCTGCTGCTTTTCCTCTTTCAACTCTTTTGCTAGTTGGGGTTCCTCAGGCCCTCTTCTGTGTCTTCTCTTTGTGTTCATCACTTTGTGATGGATGAAACAAAGTGGCCATACCTGGACACCTTGAGGAAAAGATCAGAGAATGCCTACTCCAGCTATTTTTCAAGACCTCTGCAACCTTAATGTGATATTAAAGGGAATCACTTGGGATGGGGGTGGTCGCTGCCTTTAACATGCTTACAAAGTTCTCGTTTAAAAAAGTCCTCTGTTTAATGCGCTACTTTCATCTCAGCTCAGCAGGTGTGTGAAAGCCTACCGCAGGATACTTTTATATCCTTGTGTAGTTAACCTCAGTGTGCTGTCACATGCTGATCTCTTTCTTGGCTGTAAATGGTATATTAACTTTCTACCAAAAGAGACTAGTTTCATCCCTTTTTCTGACTGGTAGATTTCTGGTTTTTTTTTTTTTTTTTTTTAAAGGACCCTTCTATCAGTGCAGTGATTTGTTCTCAGGCTTTAGGAAAGGGTACCATTTGAAAAAGGGGGAAAAATTTGTTTTAAGGAAAAAATCGTATAGTAGTGCACTTACCCAATCTCTTTCCTCCTTCCTCACTGTGCTCACTCTGGCTCCTCTGGGATTGACTCCAGTTCTAGCTCTTTTGGTTTGGAACTGTAACTCTCTGTCTGAAGGGAGGCTGTTATCTGCTTGTGCTCCCTTTCCATCCCCTTCTCCTCTGTTTCCTTCTCACACTGTACCTCCGAAGTTCCATCCTCTGATATATGAATGATATGCATAGTGAGGGCCACAGTGAGGTGGTGGTGTCCCTATCCAGTACTGCACAAAGCTTATTATAGAAAAAGCAAGTCACTGCGATATTTCCAGATTTCTTGTTCTCAGTTTCTCCTTGTGATGGGTTTGCTTGCCTATGCTCAGCACTGCTGCTTATTCCTGTTGCATACTCCTTGGTTTGCATACCTTCCATAATTTGTTTGTATGCCTGTCTTTGGTTCTCTGGTAGCTGTGCTTCACTAGCTTTTCACCCCACAGTCTGAGGAAATCTTATATCTGGTATTTTGTCGTGCTCCAGGCAGTAGTACGAGGCTTTGGTATTTGTCTCTGCCTAAGTAAAGTTATACCTAGTTGCTCACAAATATGGGCTTCTGGGGAAAGAAATCACTCCCAAAATACACTGTGCAATTGAGTGAAGTGAGGGCTCATTCTTGGCCAATAGTTGGAATTTTTGCTCAAATTTTTGCTGCTTAGTGGTATAGAACAGGTACTGGAAGACTGCTGGGGATGATACAACTGATGCAGTTTCTAAATTGGCTTTAGGCTAGCATGTTGACTGAGGACTTAAGTTGCTTGCAAATAGGAAGGCTGGGATATTACTCAGCTGGCACAAATCATGGGTTCTGTCCACATACATCAAATCTAAGTTTGGACACAGGCAGACCTGTGCTAAACAAGTCAATTGATGTTGACAAAACTATCTACCGTTGATCAAACTTTTTTGTCTCCTGTGCTGTCTTACCAGCTATTTACTTGCAGACACATGCTCCACTAAACCAATTCCTAGCAAAGAGTTTCTGCCTGCTTTTTTTTTCAAATTTCTGAGCAGCCTTGCATGCACCTTTGTTTTGGGCATATGCTTCCATATGTGTTTTGGTTGCAGCCCTATACTAAAGGTGCTTGATGTCTTCTTAAAACTATTGCCCATGGAGTTCAGTCAAACTCATAATGATATGCTATTCCTTGCTAGAGTTCATATGCATCAGAACCATAAGAAGTCACAGCTTTTTCTTTTAACATTAGCAAATGTTTAATTGGTGCAGGTGCTCACATGTTTGGCTCATTCTGTTACAGCCTTGGAAGCAGTCACTAGCAAAAAACACTATTGTATCATCAACTACAGAAAGAGAGAGCTAGACAAGTTTCACGCCTTTAACATTCACATCATAATGAAAGCTGCTATATAAGTCACAGGTGGAAACTAATAACAAAAAAAGGAAGACAGAAAAGGTTCTGTTGCTAATATTTAGAGACAAATTCTCACCAAGGGAAGTGCAGGAATACCTTCACTTATGTTCAGCTGGGATTTGGGGGCATGGTTCTTATGGCAGAATTTACGGTCCCCCCCCCCCCCCCCCCCCCATATAGCAGGCTGATGGCTCCCTAGAGGTCCTAGCAGAGTGCTAGTGGGATGCCTATGTATATGTGAATTCTCAGGAGGTGCAACAACTCCAAAGTCTTCCATTTCTTGTCTGTTGGGGTGATTGAAGGGAGGGATATGATCACTGGCTGCTAGAACAGCCTTTAAGGGTTGTGGGAAGCTGCCATAGACTAAAATAGCTTCCAGATTTCTCTAGTTTGTGCTGGGAACCAGGCCACAGACACAAGACTTGGGAAATCTAACAGTAGATTGAATCAACCATGCATCTCCTTCCTGTCCCCATTACACAGTTCAAATTCACAGTTCTACAGGGTGGGTGGGTGGCAGGGTAAGCTAGGTTTCTACAGGGTGTGCTGCAGTTTACTAACATATTATTACAGATTCAAGCTGAATTATGTTTTCCATAAAACCCCCAATTTGAGGTGAACCAGATTTAGAGGAGCAATAGCTGGTAATGGAAACACCAGCACTAAGGCTAAGTACAGATGGTCAAAAAGCCAGAAGCTGAATCAATTCAATCTTTGCAGGTTAGTTTAGGCTGCATAGATTGAACTGATAAGCAAGTGAACAGACATTCATTTTTGACTCTGGAAATGCAGCCACATGCCTGCAGCGGCTCAGGGCAGACACTAGAGGGTGCTAAAGCATGCTTGCATGCTCAGCTGGAGTAGATAGCTTATGCCAAGGCTACCACACCCATCTGCTGAGGGGGAGTTTGCAGGGAAGTGCAAAACATTGTGGGATGTTGGGGGACTGTAAGTGACCTTGAATCTGGGGGGGATCTGGGACAGAAGTTCAAGAAACTGATTTAACTTAAATCAATTAAGTCTGATGGCACATCCTCCCTGCTTTATCTTAAACTGGCTCTGGCCATATTGAAAGATGCTTATGTGCACTGAATTTTCACTTTTGTAGTGTTACAGGTTTGAATTGGTTTCTGATCATTTATATCAGTTTATGTGTAATTTCTGTCACTAGCCTAGTACTGTAACTCTGGCAGGGAAATGGTTGTGGGGAGATGGTGAGCATAGCTGAGGCACAACACTGCTATTTTGAATGTGCTGATTGGAGCTGTGTGAAATGCTTTGGTGAATCATTTAACAAGGATGACTGAAACTGTCATGAATCTATGTTAAATATAAGGCTAGTTTGGCTGAGTGAAACCCCAAAACCAGAGAAGAAATTGAAAGCATTGAGAAGATTTATTTCAGCACCAGGTCACAAAAGCCTTGGACGCAGGTGTCATGGTGGACGTAATCTTTCTGGACTTTAGGAAGGCCTTCCACACTGTCTCTCACCCCATCCTCATTAAAAAATTAAGCGACTGTGGTGTTGATGCCTACATAGTCTGATGGGTCACAAATTGGCTGGAGGACCGCACCCAGAGCGTGGTGGTGGACAAGTCATTTTTGACCTGGAGGTATGTGGGCAGTGGGGTTCCCCAGAGCTCAGTCCTCGGGCCCCCACTGTTCAATATCTTCATTGGCAATTTGGACAAGGGGGTGAAAAGCACCTTGTTCAAGTTCGCAGATGACACTAAGATGTGGGGTGAAGTGAGCATGCTAGAAGAGAGGGACAGGCTACAACTAGTTCTGGACAGGTTATAGAGGTGGGTGGATGAGAATAGGATGGATTTCAATATGGACAAGTGCAAGGTGTTGCACCTGGGGAGGAAGATCCAGCAGCATACCTACAGACTGGGGAACTCCCTTCTTGTCAGCACAGAGACAGAAAAGGATCTTGGAGTCATTATTGATTCCAAGATGAGCATGGGCCGCCAATGTGAGGACACGGTCAGGAAGGCTAACCGCACTTTATATTCATCTATAGATGCATCATGAGCAGGTCCAAGGATGTGATCCTCCCTCTCTATGTGACATTGGTCGTGCCACAGTTGGAGTACTGCATCCAGCTCTGGGGGCCACACTTCAGGAGGGATGTGGATAGCATCGAGAGGGTCCAGAGAAGGGCCACTTGCATGATCAGGGGGTAGCAGGGTAGGCCCTATGAGGAGAGGCTATGGGACCTGAACCTGTTCAGCCTCCACAAGAGAAGACTGGGAGGGGATCTGGTGGCTGCCCATAAACTTGCCAAGGGGGACCAGCAGGCAATGGAAGAGTCCGTGTTCCCCTGAGCACTACTGGGAGTAACAAGGAACAATGACCATAAGTTGACTGAGAGTAGATTCAGGCTAGACATCAGGAGGCACTACTTCACAGTCAGGGCAGGTAGGAGTTGGAACCAACTTCCAAGGGAAGTGTTGCTTGCTCCTACCCTGGGGATCTTCGAAAGGAGGCTAGACAACCACCTAGCTGGGGTCGTTTGACCCCAGCATCCTTTCCTGCCCATAGCAGGGGGTCAGATCTGATGATCTGCTTAGGTCCCTTCTGACCCTACCAACTATGAAACCATGAAACTTTCCAGGACAGAATATTTTGATTTTTCAGGCTGAAGGTAGAGAAGGGACCTAGGTGCCATTAATACAAATTAAGAGCCCAGCCCTTTCTAACCTACTCATTAGAGGAATCATACAGGAAGTTAAAGGTTCTACATTCCCTTATGCTTGCTTTATGAGAATGGGCTGTGAATTTGTGCTTTTCACCCCTCAGGCAAGTGTCTTATTCATTGAGGGACAGAATAATCTGGGGTGTGCTTCTTTTGCTCTTGCAGGTCTACTATTTTGTTAATACTTATTTATTAGGTCAGAAGATGCGACTATAATCTGGTCAGTAGAGATGGGATGCCCAAATTCAAGTCCCAACTGAAAAATCCCAGTTCTCCAAAGAATGGGGAATTGAGCACTAGCTTTCCATGTCACAGGTCAGTGCTGCAAGCACTGGGGAGAAACACCTACCATATCTTCCTTCTCTTTCTCTGACATGGTTGTATAAATGGCACCAAAGTCCTCTTTTAAATTTAGCCCTTCCTTTCCTATTTAAATTAAATTAAATTAAATTAAGTTAAATTAATTTTAGAAGCAGCTTAAGTTACTTGGAAATGCTACACAATTTTTTCTCATTTTTCAGTGAACAAAATGTTTCATTCAGTACAAAAGTTGTTTTTAAAGTTTTTATTGAAATCTCAACATGTTCATTTTTGCTGGGTTCAAACCATATTCTATTTCAATTTTTCTGATTTGCCTATAGAAACAAATCATCAGTTATTTGCTCCTTGTTCTCCAAAGGCTCATCACAAACAGAACAAATTCCACTATAGAAATATCCATGTGGAAAATTTTAAAATTTTCCTCCTGCCTCTAACT
This sequence comes from Alligator mississippiensis, assembly GCF_030867095.1. Taxonomy (NCBI): domain Eukaryota; kingdom Metazoa; phylum Chordata; order Crocodylia; family Alligatoridae; genus Alligator; species Alligator mississippiensis. The sequence goes on from NC_081824.1 coordinate 388,575,839, forward strand.
CCTCTTTGGCAGTTTGCCAAAAACAGGGGTCATCTGGCTCTTCTTTTTACACTGTCCTTATTTAGGCAAAACTCTCATTTGATTTCACAGTGAGTTTTGATTGCATTAAAACTAATGGCCTAAGAATGTAGCACATTAAATGTAACTTAGAATAGGCATGACTTGAAAGACGTAGAATGTATAGCACTTCTTATTATTCTATTTTATAGGAGCATTTTTTTAGGTTTGTCATCCCTTATTGGGTAAAAGAGAGAACAAAAGAGTGCAATAATTTCTAGAGTACTTTTTACATATTGTGCTGTGTCATTTTTTTTCAACAGCTCTCAAATCATTTAATCCTTCAAATAAGGAACATAACCTAACTTTAGAGCATTGGCCTTCTGGAAACCTGCAGGAGTAAAGGATTTGAAAGTCTATGTTACAGGGATTACTGCACATTATGATTGGATAATGACTATTATTACGGCTACATTCAAATGTCAATGTGAGAGGCCTGGGGAAAGGGTATTGTTATACCTGAAAACTTGCCTATGTCTGTTCCAGCCATGTAATTGATCCAATAAAAGATAACATCCACAAGACTTCTTGTCACTTGCATAGGTCCTGGACTATCATGACAACAGAATCACTTCAACACTACCAAACTAAAAACAGTCAAATTCACAAGGAAAAAACAGGGTCAAGATTTGTTTAAAAAATGATATTTGAATATTGGTTTAGAACATATATAGGCATTTAAGTGGGGCTGCAATACAGCTTGGTCCTGTTGAAATCAGTGGTTCCAAAAAGTTTTGTTTATAACAATATTTTTCTCAATATTTATTTTTTAACCTCTTTCCAGCCTGGAGGTGGCATATGTCTGTGTTTTTTGCTTATGCTTTACAAACAAAATAGAAAATAATCATGTATGCACAGTTCAGGTCCAGATAACTATTTACTAATTATATACTGTATGCAAAAGCCCAGTTACATCCACATGGCTACTGTGGTAAGGTTCAGGTGGCTTTAAAGGGCATACAACCTATCTACTACATGTTCCTTCCCTCTAAAAGGAAGAAGATTAAATAGGCAACATGACACAAATTAAGTCTGCAACTAACAGCACAGGTCTGAGAAATAGATTATAGTTTTCTATGCCTTGTGGTCTCACAGGCATCACAACACATACTGGAACAGTCTCTGCACTTGCTGGCTTAGGTCTATCAGCTTGTTATATTCAAAAGAGAAATGTACCACATTTACTAGTTAAAAGACAATGTGTTTTTCTTCATTTAACATGGGGGGAGGGAGCCTCTTGTTTTAGAACTGAGTATGAGGCAGTGCACAGCAGCCAGCAGCTATGGCTTGAAATGTGGCCCCCACCCCAACCCTGTATTGGGGCCAGAGCTGCATCTGCTGCCTTCCCCTCCCCCTGCCCCAACTGCCTCTTCACTCCCCCGCTGCTTGCACTCTCCCTTGCAGCCTTGGGCCCCTGTCACCCCACCTTTCCCCCATGCCACTTCTCCCCTGTTCCCCTCCACCCCCACCACAACCCCCTTCATCTTTGAATCATAAAATCATAGAAAATTAGAATTGGAAGGGACCTCAGGAGGTCATCTAGTCAATCCCCTGCTCAAAGTAGGACAATCCCCAACTAGTACATCCCAGCCAAAGCTATGCCCACCTGGATCTTAAAAACATCCAAAGATAGGGATTCTACAACCTTTCTGCATAACCTGTTCCAGTGTTTTACTACCCTCCTAGTGAGAAAGTTCTTTCTAATATCTAACTTATACTTCTCTTGCTGCAACTTGAGGCCATTGATCTGTGTTCTGTCATCTGCCACCACTGAGAACAGTCTAGCTTCATCCTCTTTGGAACCGCCCTTCAGGTAGTTGAAGTTTGCTATTAAATCCCCTCCCAGTCTTCTCTTCTCCAGACTAAATAAACCAAGTTCCCACAGCCTTTCATAAGCAGGAATCCTGGTTTTCTCTGATTTAAAAAAATCCTCAATTTTTGGTTAAAAAAAGTAACCCCAAATCCACATTTTCCCACAATTAAAATGAAATACCACTATATGTGTATATATAGATATATAGTGGTATTTCATTTAAGTCATGGGAAATGTAGATTTGGGGTTGTGAAGAAATCCTCCTCAGTCTGCCTCACCTTTGTACTGAGACAGCCCAGCCCCTTTTGTTTTTTCATACTGTCTGGTTTCAGTCACCTGGTCACCTAGGTGACTGGGCTGAAACAAATTCCTAAGGGAGGGGGGAGCTCGCTCTTCCTTTGTCCTGCAGCTGGCATTTTGGGAAGGAGATAGGCAGTCATTCTGGAAACACAGATACAGAAGGATGTGGCCCCTGACGGACAGACTCTCTGGAAGATTTGTAAGTTGAAATCTGGAATTTGGCTATTAACTTAGAAGTAAATTCTAGACATGTTAAAAAGGGTCCCTGGACCCAAATTTGATGACAGGAACAACGTATTGTGTTTTGATCAAGGTTTTTCTATCTTCAGTGTTATTTGCAAACTTGCTGATTTATTTAATCGGAGCAAACCAGGATTCCTGCTTATAAGTAATGTGTCCCAGCCCCCTAACCATTTTTGTTGCCCTGTGCCGAACTCTTTCCATTTTCTCCACATCCTTTCTGTAGTGGGGAGCCCAAAACTGGACACAGTACTCCAGGTGTGGCCTCACCAGTGCTGAATAAAGGGGAATAATCACTTCCCTCAATCTGCTGGCAACACTTCTACTATTGCAGCCTAGTATGCTGTTAGCCTTCTTTGCAACAAGGGCAGACTGTCAGCCCATATTCAGCTTATTGTCCACTGTAACCCCCAGGTTCTTTTCTGCAGAGCTGACTGGCTTCTTAGCCAGTCAATCCCCAGCATGTACTGGTGCATGGGATTGTTCTATCTTAAATGGAGGACTTTGCATTTGTCCTTCTTGAACCTCATGAGATTACTTTTGGTCCAGTCCTCCAATTTGTTGATGTCTGTCTGAATCCTAGGCTACCCTCCAGTGTATCTACTACTCCCGTCAGCTTGGTGTTACTTGCAAACTTGCTGATGGTGTACTCCATCCCATCTTCCAGATCACCGATGAAAATGTTGACTAAAACTGGCCCCAGGACCGACCCCTGGGGCACTCCACTTGATACTGGCTGCTAACTAAATATTAAGCTAATGACTACTACCCTTTCAGCGTGATAATCCAGCCAATTTCCTATCTACCTTACAGCCCATTCATCCAACCAAGACTTCCTTGGCTTGCTTGGAAGATTTCTGATGGGCTTTCCCACAACAGCCTTGCTAAAGTCAAGGTACATCACATCCACTGATCTCTCTGCATCCACAGAGCCAGTCATATCATCACAGAAGGCAATCAGGTTGGCCAGGCATGGCTTGCTTTTGGTGAATCTATGCTGACTGTTCCTGGTCACCTTCTTTTCCTCCATGTGCTTAGAAATGGATTCCTTGATGACCTGCTCCATTCTTTTTCCAGGGATTGAGGTGAAGTTGACCAGTCTGTAGTTTTCCAGATCCTCCTTCTTCCCTTTGTTAAAGATGGGCACTAGATTTGACCTTTTCCAATCATCTGGGTCCTCTCCTGATTGCCAGTGGCTCTGCAATCACATCAGCCAATTCCCTTACCCTTTGGTGCATCCCAACTGGCTTCATAGATTTGTACATGTCCAGCTCTTCTAAATATCCCCTAACCTGTTTTTTTGCCACCGCTGGATGCTCACCTCTTCTGCCAAACTGTGCTGCCAGATGCAGTAGTTTGGGAGCTGACCTTGCCTGTAAGACTGAGGTGATAAGGGCATTGAGCACTTCAGCCTTTTCTGCATCCTCTGTCACTAGGTTGCCTCCCTCATTCAGAAAGGGACTCACACTTTCCCTGATCTTCCTCTTATTGCAGACATACTTGTTACCCTTCACATCCCTTGCTAGCTGACACTCCAATTGCACTTTGGCCTTCCTGATTTCATTCCTGCATGCCTGAGTAATACTCTTATATGCCTCCATAGTACCTGCAGGTTTTGTCCTTTCTGCACCCTGGGGCACTGAGCACAGCCTCACCCAGCCCTGTAGGAGTAGTGCTGGCTCAATGTCACTACTGTGGGGCTAAGGTGGGGCCATGCTATGTGCCCCAGGCTGCAGTGGGGACAAAACCTGCTGGTGCCAGAGCAAATGTAAGGGGGAGGAGGAGAGGCAGAGACAGGAAGAAGTGGTGGCAGGGACTTGAAGCTGCAGGGGGCAGAAGCAGCATGGGTGGGGATGGGGGAGGGAAGGATTGGGGGCCTGCGGTTTCAGGGGGCAGGCACAAAGGTGTGGTAAGTGTCAGGTAGGTACAGGCATCAGGGGTAATTTGCCTGTCTGTGCCATTGCCTTCACACTACCTGTCCCCTACCACCATTCCCCTACTACCTCTTTCCCACCTCCCCCACTGCCTGCCCTGTTGTGTGCCCCCTCATAACCTCCCCACTGTGTCCCCCTATTGCCTGCCCCATTATTGCACCTCTCATCACCTGTCTTCCTACTGCCTGCAGTGCTGGTAGGGATGATTTTAAGATGATGTTCCAAAAAGTAAATTCTATATTTGGAAAATTATAACCAGGGATCCTGGTTTTCTCTGATTAAAAAAATCCCCAATTTTCAGTTTTAAAAAAGTAACCCCAAATCCACATTTTTCCATGATTAAAATGAAACACCTCTCTCTCTCTTTCTCTCTCTCTCTGTAGCAGAAAGCCCCCTTTTCCTCTTGTCTGAATTTGCTCTCCCCTCTTTGAATATGTTTTTCCTCTTCTACCTCTTCCTGCACTGAGCCTCATTCTGGGGGTTGAAGACCTGAGCTGCCAAAGTGCTCCTAAAGGTCCTACTCAGTGCACTGGCCTGTGCACCATGTCTCTGGTCTCATGCCAGAGGCTGCAGATCTGAGCTACTTCATGCAGCTCCCAGGGTCTGGATGCCATGTGCCATGCTGCACTTTGAGAGCCTAGCTGCTGTCTTCAGGGGTACTTCTGGGCTACTGCTTTGCCCTGCTGAGCAGCTCTCCTCAGCTCTTCTAAGCCCCGCTCTTCTCTCTTCGCTTTTCTGGATGTGCTCCCCTCATGCTGGGCATGCAGCTCCTTTTATATGCTCCAGGGCTCCGCCCCTGAAGTCTTCTGGATCTGAGTGTTGCGGTCTTCAATCAGGTCCACAGGGTAGGGGAACTCCTCTCCCCCTCCCCTCAGGAAAGGGGCGTGACTGAACTCCTCCTGCTGCCTTCTGATTGGGGGATGAGCTCCACCGATCAGAATAGCAAGATTTCAAGCCTGGAACTCAACCCAAGCTCCAAAAGGCAAGCCTGCTATCAGTATAAAGTCACCAGTGCATAATGTATGGCCCCACTTCAGCCCAGGGTCAGAGCCAGGCTTCTTCTGACCAGTGGAACAAAGTGCTGGTGCACAGGAACTGAGGTTAGGTTGTCCTTTTGGGAGGGGCACATTCTTATTGTTGGGACACTAAAGCTAGAATTGTAATCCAGAGAGGCAGCATAATTAGGAAGAATGACTGAGAAACCATGGAGGTCACACAGGAACCGGGCTGAAAAAAATCTCTGGAATTTACCTAGTTGCATTACCTCTAGGAATTGGGACTTTTTGACGTCTTACTGGTTGTCTAGTGCCAGGCATATGACATTTACTTCTAATTTTAAACATTTATAAAATGGAGATGATGTTAATTAATTGCCTACCTTTCATAAATGTTGTGAAGATTAATTAATGCTGGCATGGTGCAGTTGTTAAACAGCTAAGTAGCATATGATTATTGTATTCTTTTTAATATTAAGTGAGAACCAAGGCACATAATTACATTGATAATACATGGAAAAAGAGAGGGGCAGGCAAGGGTGAGGAAATTCAGTGTTATTCTTTGTAGTGATGCTTTTTATATTTTTCAAAATAATAGACTATCAGGCAAAGGCTAACCAGTAAAACCCACATTGCTAAATCTATCCAATGCTGAATTAAATCTTTTTGAATCATTGCCAAATGTATGAAGCTTTACTTGCATTTCCAGCAATGCATTGGTATAATACAGTAAGATTCCATCAAAAGTAATGGTATTTTTGACAAGAAAAGTAATACTAATTTCTTCTGTTCTTGGTGTAAACAGTACATTTATAGTCTACTTCACAGTAAAGGTAATTATCTCCTAATGAACAGAGTATTGTGGTTAGGGAAAAATCATGATATAGAAAGAGAAGGAACTAATTTTTTAATGGAATTATACATGTCTTGTTCTTATGACCATAATTAGCTTTTCTTTGGTTATGTTTTTTTCCTGTATTTCAGTAGACTATTAAATCAATAACAGCCTCTGCAGTGTCTGAAAAAAAAAGTTCAAGGCAAATGAACTTTCCCATATGGATGTGATATTTCCAGCCATAAATAAATTCTTAAGGTTTTTGTCAGAGTTTTCATACACCCACAGATTCTTCTATCAGCCAATAAATCTTTTTTTAAGACACTCTGAGATCAGATTTTTTTGGATGAAGTGTTGGTCAAAATGAAGAGAAAAAGATATTATAGAGAAATTTGTATTATTTGCAAGTTCTCGCCTCTCCTTTTCTTTTCTTGCTAGGAATTCCTGCCATATTGGCTGTATGGATTCTGACTGTAACTGATGATGAACAGTAGACACTACTGATACCACCGAGCATTTCTATAGCAGGGAGGGGCTTGCTGATGGCTGCAGGGCAATGATACATTGAGTCACGTGGACTTGCTCTCTTCTTTTCTCACCTGGGCATCTGTTCAGATGGCTCAGTTTTGTATCTCAGCTCTTGCTCCGCAGCATGAAAAAACAATCCATGATTAAATCAGCAATATTTAAAAACTGCACCCTGGGATTTCTCTGCAGTACCCATCAGGGTCCCATGAATGCTTTAAAAAGTGGAAATGTAATGAGTATACTTCCATAATGCTATATATTCTTACATACAATATACACTTCACCTTTATAAACCTCTCCTAGGGAGCCACATATGTAAGTGCTAAAATAACTCATAGCTTTAGGGAAGGCTAGGGCCCAATCAAGATATTCATTAGTGAAGGTACAGTAGTAACTTCTTTACAGGAAGAGAGTATAAATATATAGTGAGAAAGAGAGAGTGTCTGTGCGCATGTGTGGGGTGTGTGTGTGCATGCATACACATACATAGTGAGAAAGAGAGTGTGCGTGTATTTATGCTCTCTTCCTGTAAGGAAGTTACTACTGTACCTTGACTAATGGTCAAGGTACAGTTGGGAGTGAGTGCCCCTCACTCCTGACCCAGTGCCCTAGCCCCCACAGTGTATGGCATGGGAGGGGGGGGGGTGTGAGGCAGGGGGGCCCCAAGCAGCCCCCCATAGGCTGGAACTCTGCCTGCCTGCAAGGGAAAAGCCACTATTTCCTGAATTTTTCTCCTTTAAAGGAGACTTCATTTTTAAAGTTTATTGATCCATTTTAAAGTTTGTTCATGACCCTATCATATAGTTGTGCAACCCACTTTTGGGTTGCAACCCATGGGTTGAGAAACGCTGTTATAATTGCCACAATTGCCAGAAAATAAAGACTTGGGACAGATTCTGCAAACCTGTACTCTTGCAAACTGTGTTGCTGGTTTCATTTAAACTTGTTTTATTAATGAGGATCATTCACTTGAGTAAAGGTTTGTGGGACTGTGCCCTTAATGAAAAATATTTTCCACAAGAGAGTTTACATTGTCTCTGTGCCTTGCACACTGCAGCAGTTTAATATAGATCCAATGCTTCCACATCTATGACCATAAGACTGGAGGAAACTTTATCTTGCTTGGTCAAGTAGGATCTGTGCAAGGTTCAGTAAAAAGTCATGTTCTAGACAAGTTGCACTGATAATGTCCTTTTAATAGCAGTTCATATCAATTAACAAAGAAATTGGGTAATTCTACAAACTTACACTTAAAATGATTTTAATTGAATTAAATATGTTAATTAGCACAAGATGGCTATAATCTTCAGTATGGGGAAAAAAAGGTTATAGAAATCTATTTACTGTGCACTCTGCTTTCTCTTTGATCATTTCCACTCCTGATAAAATCACACTTGGTAAAATGAGGAGAAAGCAAGGTAGGTTTTTATTCTTTCTGACCTTTCAAGTGGAACAGAGTGAATTATTAATCATGACTTTTTTTCACAAAATTTGATTACTTTCAAGCTTGCAAAACTTTTACATAGTTGAGGAAAATTTTACATAATTGCTGGACAAAGATACAAACACAGCATTTTCCAATATCTCATTAGCGAGCTTCTCTCCCCCCAGCTAAAAACTCATGCATAGGTATTTTGAAGAAAGGAGTCTGAGGAGTGCAAATAAAGCCTGTCTTGGAAGAATGAGCCAGTATAATCTAGTCCCAGATTAGCCACTGACTCCCTTAAAATATGTAGAACTTTAGAAAGAGATTTAGATAGGACATGCAACATTTTGTTGATAGGGAATAAAACAACAGTTATAGATTACGTCTCCAAGGGGAGAGGTGAGGGTTTGTTTTTTTTTTTATAATATCTTTTATTGGACCAACTGTATAGTTGGAAGAAAGGTTTGACATACTTTCAAACACACACTACCCTTCCTTGAGTCTCATGGAGAAACTTTTCCTGGGCGTGTCTACATATGCCCCTGTGGCACTGTTGTAACTGCACCATCATTTAGTACTTCCTTTTGGATGTACTAAATGACAGCACGGTAACAGCCTGTACTGTGCCACCTGCATGGTGCACAGTTATTTTTAGTGCTACATTGCTGTAGCGATGCACTATACTGAGGGAGCACGTCACTACAGCGATGTAGCTGTGGTGTCACAGTTTTTGTCCACCAATGCTATATCACTGTAGCGTAATGTGTAGATGTGCCCTCTGAGATTCAAAGAAGAGCAGAGTGTACCAGACAGCTCATCAAACCTTTCTTCCACTTATACATTTGGTCTAAAAAAAGATATCACAAAAACCTCCCTCTCCTTTCCTACATTTCTTGGAACATCATGACTATAGCAACACTCTAGCTCCAATGGAACCTGTCAAATGAGTTGAAAAAAAATAAGATTAGCATCTTTGCAGGCCATATTATCACCTACTATAAACTGATGTAAACTCTAAGGCCAGGTACAGACATCACACTTTTACCAATATAAGTGATTGGAAACCAGTCTATATACCCATAACAGAAGTTCAGCACACATGAACTGGTTTAAAATGGCGAAACCTGGTCTAAGATATAACCCTTTTTCCCCCATTGAAGGGAAAATATGTACTCTGTTCGCTACTGATCTAAACTACACCACTTGCAGAAAACCACTTAAAATGATTCTACCTTGGGCTTTTTGAATGTCTGTACCTAACCTAAGAGATGTTATTTTGCACCATCTGAGGATCCAGGACTCCTTTCTGCCAGTCATGTGTGTAATCCAACAGACAAGAATGCCCCCAAATCAAGTCATTTAAGTTGTCTGGGTCTTGTTTTCCAATTGCATAAAATTAAGAAGATAATTTACCAGCCTAACTCTGCTTGTGAACATCTGAAATCCTGAATATGTTCAGTTCTAACTTAGAATAAATATAATAAAAAAACTGAGGCAGTACAGCTTAGTGTTAGCCAGACAACATGCTACAAATCATACCAAGCTGAACCCTACTTTAAGATTACTGTTCATATGTAATAGGGACCTGGGGGCTCCTGTTCCTTCAAGGGAATGCAGCAGGCCAAACTGGCTATGTGCGGATGCAGCAGAAGGCACACAGCCTGACCCTTAATTAAAAGGGGAAATTCTTGTATCTGGTGGGGGAGCCACAAGATAGGAAGGGGCAGGGCTTTGAGACATATAAGCCCAGGAACTGAGACAGAGCAGGCAGTCAACCTGCATGCTGCAGGGAGAGGAGCTTCCCAGAGAAGCTGACTGCAGGGAGCAGGCCCATGGACACCCTTGCTACCCATGAGAGTGAGAATGAGCTTAGCTCTGGGAAATTTCGCTTGTGGTAGGGTATTGAGCCAGAGTGGGGAAGACCTTTGTGGAAGCAGTTTGCTTATATCTTTATTATGATGGTGTTTATGTTTATTTAGGACTGGAGGATGGGGTTGTGGCTATGGGGATGGATTGGAGGCCACAGGGTACTTGAGAGTCACCTAGTAGAAAGTTCCCTAATGAAGTTGATGTGATGGGGGCTGGACCTTGGTCTAGGGCATGCAGCTAAAGAAAGGGTCTGAAGCCAGGTAGATGGAGGCCCTAACAAAGGTTTAAGGTGTGAGTGGCTGAGTGCAGAGTTGGGGCTAAAGGGCCCTGCTCCTCTGAGCACTGACTAACATGAGGCATGGGCATGACTATGGTGATAGTTGGAGATTATGATTACTGCCCCTAAGGCACAACTGGGGCTGCCTTAAAGGGGAAACCCTCCCTGTGGAGTATGGGATAGAGACACCCTGAGGGGTGTACATGGAGGAGAGACACCTAGGAAGAGGCTACCCCAACCTCTGGAGGCAGCCTCCCCAGTTAAATGCCATAAGATCAAATCATGGCAGGTTGCAGATAGGAGATGAGGGGAGGCTGGGGAGCATGGGCAGGCAGGTCTGACCACTAGGGGCTGTCAGATACCAGGTGGATCACCTGAGCCTGTCACATCATCTGTTAGCAAGTCTGGATATCGGACCCAGATTCTGTCTAGAGAATAGTTGGTCCATTCACCAATGAGCAATGCACGATTCTGAGGTAAGTGTTAATAAAGTTTAGTAACAAACAGTAAAACAAACCTACTGAGCCTAGTAGACACTTTTATCACCCAACTCTTGGAGCACTTAGTAGAGGTGTCTATACAGCAAAATGTCAATGTAGCACTTATATTAGTTTAACCTAGTCCAGAGTATGGTAGGAATAATAGTGAACACTTGGTATCGTTTGGTTTAGCCATCAGAGTACATACCCAGGTTTCCTGGAGGCTTTGTGATTTTTTGGCTAGTATGGGCTAAAACTTGTGTTGCTGGGTCTTCAGTGCTATTTTACTCCTAACTAGGTTGAGCTAGCATGCTAGCACAGGCTCTGATGATGCCTTCATATTACTGTGTAGACAGATCCAAAGACACTGATTTCAAAGCTGAAAAAAAAAAATATTTGGGCTGTGTGTGAAGTGTGTAATCCAGGAAGAAGAAAGAGGCCAATTGGCAAATAATTTCCTGCTACCTTCATCACTCTAAGCATGAAATCAATTTTTGTGGCCTGGATGGGACTGTTGAAAATCATAACTTCTTTAAAGACTACTTTTTTTCCCTCTGCAGACTCATGAAACTGAAAAGGCTCCATACTCTTTCCTCTGGAAGCACAGTGTAGAAAAACAAATGGATTCAAGTAGCCTGAGCCAGCACAAGAGTAAGAATTTCCATTCAGATAAAAATAACTTATTTAATGGCAAAAAAAAAAAAAAAGAGAGAGAGAAAAGTGATTCCTTAGCAGGGTAAAGAGTCCATATGTTTCATTTCCCATTTGCAGTGCAACTTTGTAAGCTGAACAGTAAGTTTATTATCTCTATAAACTGTGGGGCTATGAAATAAATTGCATTTATTTGCCACCTTTAACATCTTCCTCCTCATCTGTCCTCCGGTTGCTAATCTTCACTGGGACTATGTCTCACATTCCGGCCCTCTAATGGGTTGTCAAATAGCCTCTTGTTCATCTTTTTGAACATAAAGAGGCTACCACAAAAATGTCTCCATCTCTTCTTGCAAATATGAAACTTGGGTAGATCGAAAAAGAAAACTGCACTTTTAGAGGAAGATTTAGGTTTGGCAAGATTCAGTACTAGAGTTATAACATTTTTAAGGCCCAATCTCTTGCAAACCAAAAGAACTGATTTAAACTAGTATATGGCTGAAAGAGGGAACTGGCAGTGCTTTAGTCTAGAGATAATGGGTGAAACATTTGCTGGTGGGACAGGCAGAGACTGTACCTTTTGAGTATATTATTGTTGTAAATTTGTTGACCAGGTTTTGCCAGCACCAATTCACAGCATATGTGCCCGTGGAGAAGTCTTCTGTATCCATCTTTTCAGGTTTCTAGAAAGCATAGATGTCTTGTCATGCTGTGATAAATGAAGAGTAAAGATTATTAGTGTTTCCCAAACTGTCTCCAATGCATTGGGTTTTATTTTTTTAAATGGAGTGTTAGACTATCAGTGGAGAAAAGATGCATTCAGTTGCTTTGCCCGCAGCGTGAAACAGTGATTTCATGCTAATGCCGAATGGGCCTAACCCTCTGAGCAATTGATGAACTATCACAGGGGATTTTGGTAGCTTGCAAAAAGCAGCATGAGGCAAAAGGAAGACTTCAGGCCAACAACAAGTACTATTTAGCAATATGACAGCTGGAGCTAGATGTAGTGTGTGGAGACCTTCGGAAAATTCAGGTTTTTCTGACTGACAGAGAGGAGGGCCCTCGGAGACGAACTGAGGCCAGAGTCAAAAGCACTGACGCTTCCTTAGAAAGGTATAGTGATATTGTTTTGTTCCTCTAACTTAAAAGGAAAGTCCATCTAACTTAAATATATGGAAGCATTAATTTAGATGAGACTAAATATGCACGTAGGCTTTATTTTAAACTTCCTTTTCCCCTCTAATGCTTTGTTTCAACTGGTAAAGAAACAACACTTTGTTTTCTTAAAAAGCTGTTGGTAACTATACTGTTGTTGACAGATTGCCATTGTGGGGTTAAGGTAGGGAAGGGATACTCGGGTGTTTTTAAATCCAGCTGGATCTGCTGGGTGGTAAATAGTTGGGCTGCATGTATGCTGTAACCACAGCCTGCCCAAGAGCACAAAACTCATGCAATTCCATCCTTGGAGATTAGCATAGGTCAATGGATTGTGTTCAGGGAAACCAGCCATGTAGCTGAGGCTCAGCTAATCCTGTTTGGATAGAAAAGTTTCAGGAATGCCAGCGAAGAGTCTCTTTCCTTAAAGAGAATCTCTATGAATGTAGAAATATTTACTAAAGTGAAAGGATGGAGGCTAGTTTTTCTTTAAGAGGGGTCTCTTTGCCAAAGGATATATTAACAATTTTCTTTCAGATTGCCTGAATGCCTGTGGATACATTTTATGATTTTTGAAAAATACTTTTCCAGTTATTCAAGGAAGCTTGGCAGACCAATTTAAAATCCCTTTATGATAGGATATATGGCTCCTCAGATAAGGGCAATGCAGTAGATCTAATCTATCTTGATTTAAGCAAGGTATTTGATACTTGGCTTTACAGGAAATTATTAGCTACACTGGAAGAGATGGGGAACTAATACCATAATTTTAAAGTGGACAAGATGTGAGTGAAAGGAAAACTATAATTGATGGTATTGAAAGGGGAGTTTGAAGAGAGGTTGTAGAGGTTACTTGTGATGTTCCTTGGGGATTTGTCTTGGCCCAGCCCATTCAATATTTTCACTAGTAACCTTTCTTTAGGACTAAACACATGTGTATTAAATTTGCAGATGGCAAATCTGGAAGATTTTGGAAACGTGGAGGATGGTCATATTTTTATCTAGGAAGAGTTAGGGAGTGGAACAATAGAATAAAAAAAATAAAAACAATATGAAGTGGAACAATAGAAAATATATGAAACCTAATAGGGAAATGTACATTGGGACTAATAGCAAGAATGAGGGTTAAGATGAGGATTTATAGATTGGAGGCAATGGAGAAAGAGAAGGACCTAGTGTATTGGTCAATCACAGGATGACTAAGAGCCACCTGTGTAATGTGATAGAGACTGGGATGTATTAGTACCATTGTAGGAAGCGTCAGGAAGGTCTCTTCTAGAATATGGTAAGCAGTTCAGATTACTTGTTCAAAAGCGATTATTTAAACTGGAACAGGTATAGAGAAAGGCTGCTTAACTGGTTAGAAAAAGGGAGAGCCTCACCTGTGAGAGAATATTTTAAAAAGCTTGTCTTGTTCAGTTTTGCAAAATGAAGCCTGAGAGCAGATATAATTACTCTTCAGAGGTGTATTTGTAGAGCTGATACCAGGGAGAGAAGAGCACTATTTAAGTTAAAGAACAATATTGGCACTAGTTAAAGTGGATACTAACTCGTCATGAACAAATTGGGACCAGAAATTAGAAGGAGGTTTATAACAAAGGAGAGAAGTTTTGGAATAATTCCAGAAAAAAACCTAGTGAGGAACCTGAATTATTTCAAGGTAGAACTTGGTAAGTTTATGGAAGGGAGATCATGATAAGTAGGGATGTGCAGAAATCTGTGTGTGGACTCAGTGGCTCAGGAGGCCTATCAGTCCTATATTCCTGTGTAATGTCACAGTTTTTCATGCTGGATTTTACAGTGTGATGAAACAAAGAAAGGAGGAAAATCATTTGGCCATGTTATGTCAGATTCAGACTGTTGTAATGAAGAATTATTTAATAATGATGAACTTATTTGTTTATTGTGACAGAAATCACAATTTTATTTCAGGCTTCCTAGATATTTTGGAATATATCATCCATTGCTCTGCTGTCTGCCTCTGAGGCAATTTGTCATTAGGTTCCCATTTTATTACTCGGGTGACTTTACATCAGTCCTCAGTTCAGTTGTGTGCGACTTCCCACAGGCTTCCACTCATCTTATTTCTAGTTAATGAAGAAGCTCAGAGTAACAGCTGATGCATAGGATTGGGAGCCATGAAATCTGAGTTTAGGTTTGTCATTGACTTTGTGAATGACGCTGGGGAAAGTAATTTAACCTCTCTGTTTCAGTTAATCCATGTATAAGAAGGCAACAATAATACAAAGTCTGTTGGTGTGTGTTTGGAACTGCTTTATTTTCCAGGGTGATGGTTGAGCAACCAAGTTGTCCTGTTCAAGCAGGCACAACTAGAGTCAGAATGGTCCCCTGGGATCCCAAATGAACAGAAGAATGTGCCCAGTGTTAGGCCATTTAAATAAGGGTGTATCTGGATTCTGCACTGTGCCTAACCAGTGTGAAGAAAAGAAAATGGTCCACTTTGTCCATTTCTTTTCTATTTTGGGGGGCAAATTAGAGCCATGTGAGACAGTCTTTTTGCTAAGGGAAGATGAGAGCTGCAATTCTGGGCTTGCCTGTTTGAGGGGTTCTGGGCAGAGGAAGCCTAGGGAACTGGTTCCTTTCAGTTGTATAGTCATGTGAGCAAATATGGAGGCTTGTTAACACGTTGTATGTTTTAATGCGCTTTGAGATGCATGCATGGAAAATACTAGAGAAAACTTAGTATTGTGTAATTGTTGTTGCCTGGTTGCATTTGGATGCACAATGCTTTTGGCTTTTGTTCTTGCTTAGAAGACACCACATTTATTTTTAGGGTTTTTTCTGTTTTTTCCCTCATTTTGGCATTGCTGTTATATTTTTGTCTGGAGGTTTGGCTGAGTCATAGTTCCAAATGGCCCAAAATAGTTTTCTCTAATCTAGTTAAGAGCTTCTTTGGCTTGAAATTTGATGAGCCATCTCATGGCTATTTATTCTCTTAGCAAATCCAGGGGACTTTCCATTCTGAGTTTGTTTTTGTCCAGACATGTTTGTATCATTTTTAACTCCACTTTATTTCACTTAAAGGATGAGGCCAGACTAAGCTTTAGTTTTTATTTTAGGAAATTTGTAGAAGCCAGGTACAACAAAGAGAGAGACAGTCAAATACTTCAGAACATGGCTTTAAAAATGATCTTTCCCATTCTTATGTTGATGAAGCTTTTATTTATTTAGACATTAGGAAACAAAAATAAAGATTATCTACCAATGCTTTGGGTGATCTTGACTCTTTGCAAAAATATACTAATAGATGTATTTAGTTAAATGGGAATTAATATCGGTTAGTGTCATGCAATGTCACATAGACAAAGGAAGAAAGCTCCTGGGCACATCCTTCAAGTAACTTCTGTCTTGGAATCCTGGCTTTTTCAATAGACATATCTTGACAGGGAACTGTGAGCCTTGAAATGCCAGTAGTACAAAATTATTACAAGAAATGTTGCAACTCTGGGTTCTGCTCATTGTAGAGCCTATACATATTTATTATTGATATGATACCAGGGCAAACTTCTTGTGGGTGGGTCAAATGTTTGCATAACATTCTTTGGATTCATCTCTATTGTTTTCCTTCTCAGGTTTCAGTTTGCTGCTAGCATCATTATTCATGCTTTCAGCTTTGGAGAATCAAGATGCAAGCATTCAAGATATTATGTGTGAATGTCTACCAGAAAAATAAAGAAGTCAAGAGGGTCAATCTGAGTGGATTAAAAATGTCTGTTTCTCTTTAAAGGATTAACAGATATATAATGTGGCACCTGTGCTAGTTTCACATGCCAGTAGTCTAGTACAGGGGTGGGCCATATGGAGGAGTTGAGGCTGCCTAGACCTTCCATCTCCCCTTTAAACCACTGAAATGGTATACAAAGGCCAGACTGAATCCGAACATTCAGTACCTCAATGACTGAATGTTTTATTTAACCTTGGTTATCCATCATTTCTTGATTGAAATCTTTTGAGTCTGGCAAAAAATGTGTGTGAAGCAAAAGTATTAGCACAAAAAGGATGAAGAGGTATTATTGTACTCTAGAGGAAAATGAAAAAAGAAGAAGAAACCAACTGTTTGAAATGTTAAGCAAATCACTTTGTTACACTAGGGTTATGTTAACTGGAACTTTTGAAATTGGGTCATTAAATAAATATACACTATGTTTCTGTAGCTTTTATTTACTAATTGTTTTTTCACAACATGACCCAATACTGGTGTTCATTTTTAGTTCTTCTTCTTCAGACTATCAAGGAAGCTCTTTAGTGAAATATATCAGAAGAGGATAGTGTGAAATTGGCAAGATTAGCGTTGAATTAACCAAAGAGCTTATCATGATGCCAAATGATAAGCTTGATTATTATTCTTTGGGTTCTTGACTCCTTCAATGGCTGAGCTCCTTTTTGGAAATTATGCAGGAGGCACTACTTTAATTAACCCTCCCCACCATCCCTCCACCACCCTGCCAAATCATAGAAAAATAGGGCTCCGAGTGACCTCCTAAGGTCATTTAGTTCCCACCCTGCTCATAAGAGGTGAGATCAGGATTGCAGGGGAGGGGGCTGAAGGGATAACCTGTCCTTAAAAAATTCCAGTAACAGATTACATGGCTTCTTTAGAAAACCTGTTCCAGTAGTAATTACCCCCATAATTAGAAAATTCACCCTAATATCAAAACTACATTTTCTTGTTGAATTTGTCCTTTACCATGTGAACTCAAAGGGCAATTAATTGCCATCATCTTTATAACAGCCCTTTTTGTATTTGAAGAATTTCATCAGATCCCCACTCTGTTTCTCAAGGGTAAAAAATCCCAAACAAGACCTTTCTTGTGATTTCATTTTTTTTTAGACCTTTTATCATTTTTGGTGCTCTCCTTTAGATTTTTTCCAATGTATCCACATCTTTCTTGAAGTGTGCTGCCCCAAAC